>NC_083688.1:27720000-30220000 GCF_033118175.1 Dama dama
CTCCTCGGGAAAGTGGCTCACCAGGCGCAGGCCCTGAAGGACCGGAGCATCCGTGCTGAGGTCAAACAGGGAGACCGACACAGGAGCCTGGGCTGCAGCTGGAGCCGGCGACATGGCTGAGCAGAAATTTACTTAGAAGCAGCTGCTGGAGCAGAAAGGTGGTTAAGAAACAGCTTCCCAAAGCAAGGTCCTATGCCGCCTCCCCAGCCAGCGTGACTTCGTTTCCCCTACTCCGCAAGGCACCACGGCCACTCACCCGGGTACCAGGGGTGGGCCCAAGGTTAATACGTGATCCCAGCCTGCTTTCTCAAATCCGCAGTCTCGGACCACACAAGAGTGAAATGGGCGTGAATTCAGCAATCAAATCGACTCCAGCAGAGTTAAAATCACCGAGGTCCCTTAACCAACCTCTCCTCGTTACCCATGCGGTGAGTTCCAGCAGTGACTACACCGCGTGGGCTCGCCACCGCCCGCAGAAGCTGCACTTAAGGTCAGAGGGAGCTGAGAGGTACGGGAAGTCTACAGTCCGAAAGCCGGATTTTTGCAATACCGTAACAAACTCCTCACTACGGAGTAGCGAAGAGGACAAAAGGTATTGGCTGCCTCTGAGCCCCGCCCCACGTAGAGCGTGCAGTTGGTTCCCTGACTTCCAGGGCTCGCCTCTAGCTTTTAGTCCCGCCTTGGACGCCAAGCATTGGCCATCGTGTCTCCACCCCCACGTTCATTGGTCAGGCTAACTGCGTCTGACAGTGAGTGGCAGACGCCGGGCCTAGCGCTCCCGGTCGGGCCGAGCCCAGTGAAGCCGACGGAGCCCCTGGAATCACCCGGGTGACCGTTCCTGTGGTGAAACGCGAGCCCGGTCACCGAAATCTCACGACCCGTGTCGGGCCTGGCCAGGTATGACCGCGGAGTCCTAAGCGGACTTGCAGTGCGTAACGGGGGAAGGGGCAACGCGGGCGGGGCGGAGGCGCGCAGCCGGAATGTTTTGATAGCGGGGGCGCGCGGACGGGGGCGCGCGTGAGCGGCGGGGGCGCGCGCAAGATTGTCCGCTGTTGGGAGCCGAGCCCTTGGCCTGGGGCCGGGCGGTCTGGGGGCGCGCTGGGCTCGGGTCGTGGCAGCTGGGTGTAGAAAGGCAACCCAGCTCGGCTGGGTGTATCGGCTGTCGGACTGGCTCGATTCTTCCAACGTCCGCAGGAACCCCTGAGCCCGGGCCCGGCTGACAGGGGCTCTATGGGCCCTGGGTCTACACTGACCCAGTGAGTGGTGAGTTCCCTGAGGGCTTGGTCAGCTTCTTAGGATCCAGGGCTCTCACTAACCTGGGGAACCCCACTGGGGCCAGGCTGAGCAGTGCTCCACAGCTTCAAGGTCTGCACTGACTGGGTGAGTGCCACCTAGATCATGCCTGTCTCCAGGACCAAGGGAACCCACAGTTGAGCCAGGATCTGGGTCTACACTGACCCAGTCAGGATATCCCATTTAGGAACTTTGCCTGCCTGCTGGGTGTTTGCTAGGGAAGCAAGGGCAGCTCCTTTTTAGGAGAGACTCTCTTCTTGGGTTTTGGGTTTGGGACCTTGCAGACCGGGGAAGGCCCACCTAATTCCTCAGGCTGAGGTGGGGCATGGAGAACAGTCCAGCCCTGTACAGACAGTCTCCGCAGGTTCATTAAGCCACAGCATGGGACCCTAGAGTTGAATGAGTGGCCTCATATGGCACAACCAGAGGAAGTGTGCATAGCCTTAGGCTAGGAGGGGTGCCTCTTTCCCACTGCAGCCTCCCTGCCCCTTGCTTGGCTTCCCCTGAGTTGGGGTGGGGGGATTTGGGGGGTAGGGGGGGAGTGGTAGCATTGGGTTTATTTCTATTCCCACTCCCCACTCTCTGGGGCCTGACACCTTCTCCTCCAGCAGCTGCAGAGCCAGGGCATCAAGGGCTGGAGCGGAGCTGACACTGTCCATGGAGCTGGTAGGGCCATGTGCTTATCTCAAACTTCTGTTTACAAAGTGCTTCCAAACTGCTAGTCTCTTGGGAGACCAGGGTTTCTCTAGGAGGGGAATGGGAGGGCCCCTTCTCTCCACTGAATAGAAGATGAAACAGATCCTGCTGCCCCACCCCATAAAGGGGCAGAGTCTGTCTTCAGGCCAGCAAGGCCTCAGTAGACACTCAGTAAAGACTACAGGAATGACTGACCTCATTGGTCAGTGAGGGCCTCCCAAGCCCTGAGCATATTGCTTTCCTTGGGTTACTACTCCCTCTGCCTTTGATCCAAGACAACTAGTAGTGGAGACCAAGCCCAAGGATTCTTTCTCGTTCATTTCTGTTCTAGTAGGCAGGGAAGATGACAGCAGAAGGTCTGAACCTGGGTCTCTCTTTCCTCTGTGCCCACAGGTGGACAGGGTGGACAGGGGGCGGTGGTGATGGCGCAGTTTGACACTGAATACCAGCGCCTAGAGGCCTCCTACAGCGATTCACCCCCTGGAGAGGAGGACCTGTTGGTGCATGTCCCTGAGGGGAGCAAGTGTGAGTTCTTGGACATGACAGCCAGAACTGGGACTTGGGGGAGAACTGGTGGAGGGACACTGAGGGAGCAAGGGGCTTCCATTTCTTCAGGGCTCTGACATCTCTGCTCCTGTACCCACAGCACCTTGGCACCACATCGAAAACCTTGACCTCTTCTTCTCTCGAATATCCTTTGTGTCTCTGTGTTGGAGCTCTTGAACCTTCAGCCCCTCTCTAAGCCAGGCTCCTTGAGGGGAAGAACTTGGTGTGGGTTTGGCTCTAATCCCTCAAAGGGGAGTGGAGTGCACCTTGAGCCTAAGTAGAGGCTAGGGAAATAATGACAGTTATAAATAATGATATCCCACATCTATTAAGAGCCATGTGCATTGTACTTTGTAGTATTAATTTATAAGGAACCTCTCTGAGGGTGATTCTCTTGATGGTATGCTAATAATCATAATAATTATTGTCTTTTGACTTTGTGTCAGTTCTGTGTTAAATACTTTATATGCGCTATCTCAGACCTAACGATCCTATAAGACAAGTGCTATTATACTACTATAGACAGAAGCTTAGAGAGGTTAAGTAACTTGGCCAAAGTCACACGGCTTGAAAGTCAGAGAGCCAGGACTTCATCTCAGGTACATGACACCAAAGTCTGTGCTCTTAATTGCTGTCTCTACGACCACTTTTTCTTAACAATTACACGTTTATAATCTACACCAGAAGAATGGTTTCACTTGTATGCTCATCGGGGAGATCTTTGAGCTCATGTAAGTACAAGGGACGGATGGTGCGGTGAAGGAACACATCACAGTGTTTCCTGTCTCTGAGCTCAACCCCTGGCCCAAACTGCCAGGGCAACTAGGTGCAAGGCTCAAAAGTGTGAACCTTTATAGTTTAAGGCTGGGTGTGGCACCAAGTTTTAAAGACTTATCTTTTTTAATCACCCTTATAAGGAAGGCTTTCCAAGTCCTGTCTCTTCCACAAAGAGAAGTCAGACTCATCAGAGCTCCAGTAGAATGAGCATGGTTCCATCAGGAGGTAGCAGATGCCAGATGCTTACTTGAGAAAAATGCCTCTGTTCTGCCTTGGATGTACCTTAGACCTACTGCTGAGTAGAGGGCCTTCTTAGAGGAAGGAGCCATATGGCTTTGCCAAAGAGTAAAGGGGTGGAAACCTGCAAAGGGGTTCTACGATCTCAACAGGAAATCAGGGACTGGCGACCAGAGACCACAGTCTAAGACCTTTGAAAGAGTGAGTGGTGGCAGAGATTACCATGGGATAGAAAAGCAGGCTGATTCTGTGGTGCCTGAAGCTAAGAGCCAAAAATAGGTGCTGCCTTGGGTCTCCCGGGGCCAAGCAGTAGAGAAAGGCCCTCCATTTCCCCAGAGGCTGCTCCCTAGTCTTGGTCTGCCACTTCCAGACTCTCACTTTTTCCCAGTTATTTCACTGGTGTCTCTCTGACTCTCAGACCGCACCCCCTCTGCCCAATTCCCCAGGCAGTTCCTCTTTGTGGTTGCCTTTACCACCTTCCTGGTCAGCTGTGTGGACTATGACATCCTATTCGCCAACAAGATGGTGAACCACAGTCTTCACCCAACCGAGCCTGTCAAGGTCACTCTGCCAGATGCCTTTCTGCCTGCCCAAGTCTGTAGTGCCAGGTAAGCACTGCAGGGCAGAGGGCACTAGAGCCTGTAGTTCAGCTAGCAGGTGGGAGATGGGGTGTGAGGCAGTAACATTCCCCAGAACACAGGCTCAGCCTCTCCGAATCCTTCAGGACAGCAGCATTTCTGCCCAGAGGCCTCAGGCCACTCTTCCTCCCCTTCCCTGTTGCCCCACCAGGATTCAGGAAAATGGCTCCCTTATCACCATCCTGGTCATCGCTGGTGTCTTCTGGGTCCACCGGCTCATCAAGTTTATCTATAACATTTGCTGCTACTGGGAGATCCACTCCTTCTACCTGCATGCTCTGCGCATCCCCATGGTGAGACTGGGAAGTTGGGCAATTAGCACCACAGTCCAGGATGTCTTCCACAGCCTGGGAAGGGTGGGGTATATTCCTGGGCATCAGGCAACTTCCTCCATCCTTGGTAGGCCAGGCAGGGTCTGCTTAAAGGCTCCCAAGGACCCCTGAGCCTCACAGCTCATGGAGGGCAAGGGGCTGAGGCAACCACCCCGCCTTCCATCCCCCGTCTCTTCCCCACCGCAGTCGGCACTTCCATACTGCACATGGCAAGAAGTGCAGGCCCGGATCGTGCAGACCCAGAAGGAGCACCAGATCTGCATCCACAAGCGTGAGTTGACAGAGCTGGACATCTACCACCGCATCCTCCGGTTCCAGAACTACATGGTGGCCCTGGTGAACAAGTCCCTCCTGCCCCTGCGCTTCCGCCTGCCGGGTCTTGGGGAGGTTGTCTTCTTCACCCGGGGCCTCAAGTACAACTTCGAGCTGATCCTCTTCTGGGGACCTGGCTCTCTCTTTCTCAACGAATGGAGCCTCAAGGCTGAGTATAAACGTGGGGGGCAACGGCTGGAGCTGGCCCAGCGCCTCAGCAACCGCATCCTGTGGATCGGCATTGCCAACTTCCTGCTGTGCCCCCTCATCCTCATCTGGCAGATCCTCTACGCCTTCTTCAGTTATGCCGAGGTGCTCAAGCGGGAGCCGGGCGCCCTGGGTGCGCGCTGCTGGTCGCTCTACGGTCGCTGCTACCTCCGCCACTTCAACGAGCTGGAGCATGAGCTGCAGTCCCGCCTCAACCGAGGCTACAAGCCCGCGTCCAAGTACATGAATTGCTTCTTGTCACCACTGCTGACACTGCTGGCCAAGAACTGCGCCTTCTTTGCTGGCTCCATCCTGGCCGTGCTTATTGCCCTCACCATCTATGATGAAGACGTGCTGGCTGTGGAACACGTCCTCACCACCGTCACACTCCTGGGGGTCACCGTGACCGTGTGCAGGTGGGCCAGGGCAGCAGGGGGGAGCAGGCTGCCTGTCATTTCCAGGAAGGGCTTCCATCTCACCATGTCCCTGATCCTACCAGGTCCTTTATCCCGGACCAGCACATGGTGTTCTGCCCTGAGCAGCTGCTCCGCGTGATCCTCGCTCACATCCACTACATGCCTGACCACTGGCAGGGTAATGCCCACCGCTCGCAGACCCGGGACGAGTTTGCCCAGCTCTTCCAGTACAAGGCAGTGAGTGGAGTTGGAGTCAGGGCCTGCTAGAGACTGGCTGACAGCTCGGTGCCGAGGGCTGGTCTCCCTCCTGCTCTCTTGTGACCTCAGTCCCTTTCTTCCTCTCTAGGTGTTCATCCTGGAGGAGTTACTGAGCCCCATTGTCACACCTCTCATCCTCATCTTCTGCCTGCGCCCACGGGCCCTGGAGATTATAGACTTCTTCCGCAATTTCACTGTGGAGGTTGTCGGTGTTGGAGACACCTGCTCCTTCGCGCAGATGGATGTTCGCCAGCATGGGCATCCCCAGGTATTAGGAAAGGAGCGGGGCAGTTGGCCAGAGGCGATGCTGGCCTATACAGCTTTTTGGGGCAAACTGCAAAAAGATACCCCTTCTGAGCCAATGAATCACAAAGTGGCAGCCCTGCACCAGGGCACACATGGCTTTATAAACAGGAGCCTAGACTGGATTATAGCCTTAAACTTGCATCCTTGGCCAAGCTCCCCTGAGAAAGGCACAAACCAAGCAGCTAACACAGTATGTGGCTACTTGTAGGGTGGCCACTAGGGCCCCCGGACGAGATACAGCAGTGCATTGTGGTCTCTGTCCTCCAGGGGCAAGGCCTCCCCCCTCCACTGCAGGAAAGGTACCAAAAGGGCTTCTGTAAGGGGCCAGTCCTGCTCACTGCAGCCTCCCTTGTGCAGTGGCTGTCCGGTGGGCAGACGGAGGCCTCAGTGTACCAGCAGGCCGAGGATGGGAAGACAGAGTTGTCACTCATGCACTTTGCCATCACCAACCCTGGCTGGCAGCCACCACGTGAGAGCACAGCCTTCCTAGGTTTCCTCAAGGAGCAAGTTCAGCGGGACGGAGCAGCTGCTGGCCTTGCCCAAGGGGGCCTGCTCCCGGAAAATGCCCTCTTTACGTCTATCCAGTCATTACAATCCGAGTCTGAGGTGCGTTCCTAGGGACTGGGAGATGATGGGCAGAGTGGACACCAGGAGCTGGGACTTGAGGGTGTGGGGCAGAAGGGTCCACCCTCCTGTTGGTTTCCTTCTCTCTGTTCATTCAGTCTGTGCCACTGGGTCCTAATGTGCAGAGTCCTGGGGGACCCAGAGGCCTCCTTGTTCCCTGAGAATTCTACCACCCCTTTTATTCACAGCCACTGAGCCTTATTGCAAATGTGGTAGCCGGCTCATCCTGCCGGGGCCCCCCTCTGCCTAGAGACCTGCAGGGCTCCAGGCACAGGGCTGAAGTCGCCTCTGCTCTGCGCTCCTTCTCGCCTCTGCAGCCTGGTCAGGCTCCCACAGGCCGGGCTCCCAGCACCATGACAGGCTCTGGGTGAGTAGCAGTGGGCCGAGAGGGGCGGGCATGGCAGTAGCCCCCAGCAGTTTGTGCGGGCCTCAGAAATGTTGATGACTGCTGTCTGTGCTGGCGTGGGGGACAGGGTGGATGCCAGGACAGCCAGCTCCGGGAGCAGCGTGTGGGAAGGCCAACTGCAGAGCCTGGTGCTGTCAGAATATGCATCCACTGAGATGAGCCTGCATGCCCTCTACATGCACCAGGTGAGTGGGCAGGAGGGGCAGGGCTGTAGAACCAAGGTGGCGGCTAAAAACAGAATAGAGGTTTTTAGACGTGGAAAAGCAAAACATGGGCTCGAATCCCTTCTCTGCCATTTACCTGCTATGCAATTTCCATTCCCGCATATTTCCTCTTCCTATCCTTTTCAGCCAAGCTTACTTTCACCCAGGGCTTTTCCACACTTGTGGTTTCCCCTGCTAAGAATCCACTTGCCTGACATGTCCACATGGCTCCCTCTTTCTCATTCAGGTCTGCTCTTTCCCATGCTATGAGACCATCTCTGGCCACCCTGAGTAAAAGCCTCCCTTGCCTACCCTCCTGAATCTTCCAGTTCTGTTTTTCTCTCCATAGCATTTAGCATCATCTGACACTGGTATTTTTTCCTTATTTATTTGTTTATTGTCTATCTCCCCCCACTCCATCCAAGTATATAAGCCCCAGGGAGTTGGGGTTTTTGTCTATTTTGTTTACTGCTGTATCCCCAGCACCTAAAAGAGCTCCTGGCACTTAGATTCACAAACAATTTACTCTGGAATCAAATGACTGGGGAAAATGAGAGCTATTACAATCTATGCACAGGCTTGTTCCAGGAATCTGCTGAGAACTTAACTTGTAAAACATCACATGTATGTTACATGTTAACATAACAGGTACTCTGAGTGAGTGGTTCTAGATGAGGTGATATAAATCAGAACTGGCCAATACCATGGTGGAGGGTAACTATTTCAGATATCATTCTGTCCCCAACTGCTTCCTTTGTGGCTCAGCAGGTAAAGAATCCACCTGCAATGAGGGAGACCTGGGTTCGATCCCTGGGTTGGGAGATCCCCTGGAGAAGGAAAAGGCTACCCACTCCAGTATCCTGGCCTGGAGAATTCCACAGATTGTACAGTCCATGGGGTCACAAAGAGTCAGATGCGACTGAGCGACTTTCACTTTCTGTCCCCAACTAACGAATCCCCCACTTCTCAGCTCCACAAGCAGCAGGCCCAGGCTGAACCTGAGCGGCATGTGTGGCACCGCCGGGAGAGTGATGAGAGTGGGGAGAGTGCCCCCGAAGAGGGGGGAGAGGGGGCCCGGGCCCAGCCTATCCCCCGCTCTGCAAGCTATCCCTGTGCTGCACCCCGGCCTGGAGCTCCTGAGACCACTGCCCTGCAGGGGGGCTTCCAGAGGCGCTACGGAGGCATCACAGGTATGCATTGGGGATGCAGAAGAGACAGAGCCTTCAGGGAAGAGTGGTCCTTCTGGGGCCTCTAGGGGAGGAGAGAGGTCAGAGGGACCAGACCCAAGGAGACTAGTCCCTCCCCGGCGCCTCCAACTCCCCCAGCAGCCCCAGAGCCCATCTCTTCATTCCTGTCTGTGTGCACACTAAGAGTACTCACTTGTGTCTGTAGATCCTGGCACAGTGCCCCGGGCTCCCTCTCACTTCTCTCGGCTGCCCCTGGGAGGATGGGCTGAAGATGGGCAGTCAGCATCAAGGCACCCAGAGCCTGTGCCCGAAGAGGGCTCAGAGGATGAGCTCCCCCCTCAGGTGCATAAGGTAAGGGCTCCAAGACCCGAAACCGACAGCCAGAAGTAGTAACTTCAGGCTGAGGTCAAGCTTCTCATGTGAAGGGAGGTGGCCTCCTGTGCACAGATGCTGCAACTTCTCCTCCAAAGTAGACTGCCTTCTCTCCCCTCACCAACTGTGAAACCCAGGACTCAATTTTTCCTTTGCTTACCTGCCTCAGAATCAAATTTTCCTTTTCCTTTATCTCCAGGCTTCTGTTGTGGAAGCAGATTGCTGAAGACCAGCTCCATAACCAACCCATATCTCTCCACAGGTATAGACGAGGCGGAGGAGGGTCCTATGCCTCAGGATGGAGGCCACTGTTGCCCTGCCATCCCAGAGGAGGGTCCCTGTGCCCCAGGATGGAGGCCATTGCTGCCCTGCCACCCCATCCGTCCGTCATGGAGGGCTCCCGAGTGCTGCCTGGCTCCACGCGTGTATTGTTTGTGTGTTCGTGCCTGGCCAAGGGAGGTGCCAATGCTGGGCTCGCCACAGCCCCAGGAGAGAGACAGGGGGCCTAGGAAACAGGGCACATGGGACTCTAGCCTCATCCCCAGGACCCCCCTTGGCTCAGAGTGTGGTGCTAGAAACTGGTCCCCAGCCCAGCCCCAGTACTGCCACCTTTGCACCCACCCCTGCAAGTCTCCAGAGGACTGCCCACCCCAGAAGCTGCCAAGCAGGGAGAACGTGTGCCAACTGTGGAGTGGGGAGGTTGGGCCTGGACCCTCAACCTCTGCAGCCTCCCTCCCCACCCCCGAACAGATGAGCAGCTCAGGCTGTGGCCCTTACCTCACCCCCAGTTCTCTCCCAGTGCTGCAGCCTGCTCACCTCTCCCCTGCTTCCTGCACATACATCACTGGCATGTTTGCCACTTGCTCCCCTTCTGTTCCCTTGCTCCCCCCTTCTGTTCAGCTTTTGCTTTGTGTTGGTGTGGAGGCTTTAGCTCCCAGCTCCCCTAATGCTATCTTTTGACACTAAGAAGGAAGGTTTCTAAACTGTGGAGCAGGGATGGACAGCAGGGATTTGCTGTCCTCCAACTTTTTAGGATGGGCCCCGGGAGACTTGCGGCCTTCCTGGCCCACATTGCTGCTTACTGTACCCCGTACCACCTGCACATGGGATGGAAAGGGCCAGAGTGTGACCTCGGCTGTCTGTCTCCCAGCAAGAGCGCTCTGGCCTGCATCCCGCTGTCCCGAGAGGGGGATGGAGGGGCGACAGGATGGCTTCGCCCTCGGCTTTGGGCTGCCGCACTGCATGCTGGGACCCAACTCCTTTCCTCCCCCCCCCACCCCCGCCCCTCTCCCCCAGCTCGGTCTGCTGCAGGTGAGCGGTTGAACTACGCAGCCGAACTTACAGCGGAATGGGGTGGGGGACCGTGTACAGCTTGACAACCTTTAATAAAGAAGGGACTGACTGCGGCTTCTTGTCCGGAGCGGCTAGGGTTTTGGGGGGCAGGAGGGGTGGGGTGTCTGTGAACCACCCACGTGGCCGGGGACTGGGTGTCCGCCCCGTGATAAAGCTGGTCTATGCGATCTCTTGGATATACCGACCTAGCGGGCGAGCAGAAGGGCAGCTTCCCAAGCCACGGTTCCTCGGAGGTCAAGGACTCCGGCAGGACGTGCGGTCGGATTTCCCGCCCTGAGCACGTGATCGTGCCGGCTCCGCCCTTCTATTTTTCCCTTCTCTGCGCGCGCCATCCCCCTCCCCGCCCCTTCGGAGACTCTCGGCCAATGGGGACCTGGGTAGGGGCCAGGGGCGGCCCCCGGTGGGCGGGGCTGCTGCGGAAGAGAGTCGCCGGAGTCGGACATTGAACACTCCCGTGGGCCCGGACCCGGCCGGAGGGTCACCCGCCGCGAGCAGAGGGCGAACGGCGGAGACCGCGTACGTGCCCGGCGTGAGTGCGTGGCGGCGGCGCGTGCGCAAAGCGAGTGGGTGGTGTGGCTGGGTCCACGTGCGACCCTGCCTGGCGACCCCTGCGGCTCAGTGCCCAGAGTATCCATGACCCGAGATACTCGGGATTCCGCGCCCCGCCCTGAGCGGCCGCCTCTCCAGTTCTCTGGTCCCTTAGTCCCCGCAGTCTCGGTCGGTGGCCACGCATTGCCATGGTGACTGTGGGCAACTACTGTGAGGCCGAAGGACCCGCGGGTCCAGTCTGGGCGAAGGGTGGGCTCAGCCCCTGCTTCTTCTTCACGCTCGTGCCCTCGACGCTGTTAGCCCTGGGGGCTCTGGCCTTGGTGCCGGCTTTTCCCTGCAGACGTCCGGAGCGGCTTGGTGGCGCCGACAGGGTGTCCTGGGCGGCCGGCCCTCGCGTCGCTCCCTACGTGCTGCAGCTGCTTCTGGCCACACTTCAGGTAGCGCTGCCCCTAGCCGGCCTCGTTGGCCGGGTGGGCACTGCCCAGGGTGCCCCACTACCAGGCTACCTTTTCCTGGCTTCTGTACTGGGGACTGTGGCCAGCGCCTGTGGTCTGGCGATGCTCGTAACAGAAAGGAGCCAGGCACTGCAGAAGCTAGCAATGGGCGTCTGGATCAAGTTCAGGCACAGCCCGGGTCTCCTGCTCCTCTGGACTGTGTCTTTTGCAGCCGAGAATTTGGCCCTGGTGTCTTGGAACAACCCACAATGGTGGTGGGCAAGGACGAACTTGAGCCAGCAGGTGAGGGACCTCGTGGGGGGAGGGGACGCGTGACGTGTCTGCTCACATTGCTTCCACGCTTTTCAAATGCCTTTAAGAAAGGGAAGAAAGGAGGGGCCAGTACTGCTGGGAGATGATAGCCAGCTGGTGGGGAGTGGCAGTGCTGAGTCACTGTAGGTTTTTTTAAAGCCTATTAGATGCTGGGCCCCTGAAGAGGACCTGGGTGTGTGTACTACCCGTGCCCAGCCATATTACAAGTAGTGAAAATGGGACTTTGGCCCTCAGTGATAGTCTCCCCGCCTATGTTTAATTCTAGGTTCAGTTTAGCCTGTGGGTGCTGCGGTATGTGGTCTCTGGAGGACTTTTTGTCCTGGGGCTCTGGGCCCCTGGACTCCGACCGCAGTCTTACACCTTGCGGGTCAATGAAGAGGATCAAGATGTAGAGAGGAGCCAGGTACACCTCAATTTCTAAAACTTAGGGTCTATCGTAATTCCATTCCCCGTCATCATTTCTACTCACCGTAATAACTCACTTTCCTAAATCTAAATGCCTGTTAGCCTTCCTGAGCCCATCAGGGGTCACATGTGGGTCCAAGTTACCTGGGAGCTATAATCCCATACATTTTCCTTAGGGGGTTTCTGGCTAATACCATTTTGATTTCTGAGCTCCCCTCCCCTACATGTTTCACCATCCTAGGTTCCATCAACAGAGGGGCCACCGAGGTCTACCTGGCGAGACCTAGGCAGGAAGCTCCGCCTACTGAGTGGCTACCTGTGGCCTCGGGGGAGTCCAGCTCTGCAGTTTGTTGTGCTCCTCTGCCTGGGGCTCATGGGGTTGGAGCGGGGACTGAACCTGTTGGTCCCCATCTTCTATAGGGACATAGGTGAGGGGGAGAAGGAGGGGGTCAGCTTAGCACTCTGGTCCTTCATTGGCCTGGATGGTGGCAGAGACTAGCCCAGGGAAGTGTGACAGAGTTGAGAACTGGGTGGTCAGTAGAGGCTGTGGCTGATGCCTAGGGCAGTTTCTCCCAAAGAGAGTGCTAGGGTCTCTGAGTGGGCTTGGACTCATTTTCTCCATAGTGAACTTGCTGACCCAGAAGGCACCTTGGAACTCCCTGGTCTGGACGGTCATCATCTATGTCTTCCTCAAGTTCCTCCAGGGGGGTGGCACTGGCAGTACAGGTATGAGGGACTCTGCTGTCACCCTGGTTGGCATTGGCCGCTGTCCCTCCTTCCATAGGCGTCCCTCCCCCGCGCTCTCAGACCTTTCACATCTTGCTGCTGGGCTGACGTCATTGGGCCGCTCAGCCCTACCAAGGCCTCCCCTGGCTCCCTGCAGGCTTCGTGACCAACTTTCGCACGTTCCTATGGATCCGAGTGCAGCAGTTCACCTCGAGGCAGGTGGAACTGCGCCTCTTCTCCCATCTGCACGAACTTTCACTGCGCTGGCACCTGGGGCGCCGCACGGGGGAGGTGCTGCGGATCGTGGACCGGGGCACGTCCAGTGTCACGGGGCTGCTCAGGTGCCATGCCAATGGAAAGGAACTGCGGGAGGGCAGGGCTGGGGAAACGGGTGGAGGGGCTGTCAGGACAACCCACCCAGCTGAAGGAGTTGCCTCTCTGTCTTCTTTGTTTTTTTTCTTAAATTATAAAATTAATATACACATGCCCTTATAATAATTCCAATAAAGCAGACAGAGCAAATCTCTTGAATTCCACTCACTAGAGGTTCCCACTCTGTTTAGTATGTAGAGTTCTGCTTTTTTGCATTTTTTTACATATATACATGTAGAACTAGTAGGTATTGTGTAGGTGTTTCCTAAAACAGATGGTATCATGATGTAGGCGTCATTTCTCCAGAATGGCTTTATTATCAAAATGTTGTGGAGATGTATTCTTATCTGGGCTTCCCTGGTGGCTCAGTGGTAAAGAATCTGCCTTCCAAGCAGGAGATGCAGGTTCAATCTCTGGGTTGGGAAGATCCCCTGGAGAAGGAAATGGCAACCCACTCCAGTATTCTTGCCTGGAGAATTCCAGGGACAGAGGAGCCTGGTGTGCTACAGCCCACAGGGTTGCAAAGAGTCAGACACAACTTAGTGATTAAACAACAACAGTCTCATCCATACGTGAAGATCTTTCTCATGCATTATAATTGATCCAAAGCATTCTATAGCTTGGGCATGCTATGGTTTATTTAGCCATAATAAGGTAAGGGGCATCGATGCTTAAGGGGCATTTAGCTTGATTCTAGTCTGTTGCTATAGAAAACACAACACTATGTCAAAACCTCCTAGGTAGAATTACTGACCCTGAGCCCTTAACCTATTCTTTGTTGCTTGACTTTGCCTCCTAGCTACCTGGTATTCAACATCATCCCCACGCTGGCTGACATCATCATTGGCATTGTCTACTTCAGCATGTTCTTCAATGCTTGGTTTGGCCTCATTGTGTTCCTATGCATGGGTTTTTACCTTGGTGAGTGCTGCTTGGTGAAACCATCTCCCTGAACCATTTACAGAGTGCCTTGAACCTGAGTCCTGCCCCGACTCAGATGGCCCAGCTTTGAGAAGCTGTAGATCAATGGGCTCCAATAGGCTCCTGCTGCTCCCCAGTGTGATGGGTGAGCATCCTCTGTCAAGGAAGCCCCAGCTTTCCGTAGGGAAGGACATCCTGGTCACTTTAGATTCCCGCTGTGGAACCTCAAGTCAAGGAGGAACTTCACGTGATAGGATGCAGCTTGCCTCCATTGGTTCACCAAAACTGTTTTCACACAGGCTTTATGCAGACTTTGATGATGTCTTGGACACAGCCCCTTCCCTCAGGGAGCTTAGGACTCCCTCCCTTGGGAATCTGGGTCTCTGGGTTATAACACAGGGTTAGTGTACAGGTGACCAGCAGCAGACATACACATCGTCTCTGCTGCTGGGAGTGACTTGCTCTCTTCTCCTCCCTCTCGCTTCTCCTGTCACTCTCTAGCCCTGACCATCGTGGTCACTGAGTGGAGAACAAAGTTTCGACGGGCCATGAACATGCAGGAGAATGCTACCCGGGCCCGGGCTGTGGACTCTTTGCTAAACTTTGAGACGGTAATGGAGACCTCAGTGGCAGTGTTGTGAGGTTTGGAGATGTAGAGGAGTGTGCCTGGGGTCGTTGGGGCTGACAAGGACCAGGGAGGATGCGAAGTGTGCTGCCTACAATCAGGGAGGAGGGATGGGGAATGGAGCCAAAAGCTGTGGCCATGTGAAACAGCACTGATTTGAAATTCATCAGGTGAAGTATTACAACGCAGAGAGTTATGAAGTGGAACGCTATCGTGAGGCCATCATCAAATATCAGGTCAGGATGCTGGTTTGCGGCCTACTGAGAGCAACAGCCAGGACTTGTGGAATCACCAGGCCTGAGAGGAGTAAAATTTGGGCTGTGAGGTTGATGTGCCTGGGCCCAGGTTGGGATTTGGTGACTGTCAACATGTGTATGACATTCCTTCCTTATTTGTCCTTGCCCAAGAGTTTAGAGTGGAAGTCAAATGCTTCACTGGTTCTACTAAATCAGACCCAGAACCTGGTGATTGGACTTGGGCTCCTTGCCGGCTCCCTGCTTTGTGCCTACTTTGTCACTGAGCAGAAGCTACAGGTGAGGGAATTGTCCTGGGCCTGGGGACTTTGTCTAGGCCATCAGGTTCATGGGTGGGAAGTAGGTAGGGGGGTAGCTAGTTGGCAGGGTGACAGCCCACCAGCCTCCTGTGACTCTGTCCTCATCCCTGGATGTCCACAGGTCGGGGACTTTGTGCTGTTTGGCACCTACATCATCCAGTTATACATGCCTCTCAACTGGTTTGGCACCTACTACAGGTAACCTGATGCCAGCCCTCACCTGTCCAGGGGGCACTGTTATCTCCCCAGCTCCCGGGAGGCGCTCCAACCAGCCCTCTTCTTGCAGGATGATTCAGACCAACTTCATCGATATGGAGAACATGTTTGACCTGCTGAAAGAGAAGACAGAAGTGAGTGAGGAGAGAGGAGTGGGTTTGTAGGGAGTGGGAGCTGGCATGGTGTTCCTCGTGTCTGGAGGATACCAGGCCTGTAATGGCACACAATGGTGGCACTCTCCCAGGTGAAGGACCTT
This sequence comes from Dama dama, assembly GCF_033118175.1. NCBI lineage: Eukaryota > Metazoa > Chordata > Mammalia > Artiodactyla > Cervidae > Dama > Dama dama. The sequence goes on from NC_083688.1 coordinate 27,735,554, forward strand.
CCTGGCGCAGGGCCCCTTCGCTTTCAGAGGGGTCAGATTGAGTTTGAAAACGTGCACTTCAGTTACACTGATGGGTGAGCCCCTCCCCTTCCACTGTCCCACAGGCCCCTTCTCCCGTGTCCATTTACACACTGCTCCTCCCCTTGCCCCTCCCCACTGCTTCTCAGCCCACCACCATCTGGGAAGACAGACTGAGCGAGAGGCGGCAGGGCCCAGTACTAGCTCTAGTGGTGGGGGGGCCCCTGGCAGTATAGCCGGCCTGCCGACCATGCTCACCCTTCCTTGCAGGCGGGAGACCTTGCAGGACGTGTCCTTCACCGTGATGCCTGGACAGACACTGGCCCTGGTGAGAGGAGACCCAGCCCTCTGACCAAGACTCCTTGAGCTTCCCTTATTCCAGTGCCCGTGGTAGCTGAGGATCCAGGTTGTAGAGTCAGAGAGCCCTGTCATATTGGGTCACAGGACTGAATGTGGCTCCTCCGTGGACATTGGTGGCCTCTTGGAGAGAAAGCCTTAAAAGCCAACGGGCCTGAGAATGTTTTTCTTTCCTTAAATTTCTTTTTTTTTTTTTTTTGGTTGTGGTGGGTCTTAATTGCTGTGTGAAAGCGTTCTCTAGTTGCGGGGAGCAAGAGCTACTTTGTTGCCGTGCACAGGCTTCTTGTTGTGGTGGCTTCTCCTGTTACAGAGCACAGGCTTCAGGCACATGGGCTTCAGGAGTTGTAGCATGCAGGCTCAGTAGTTATGGCTCTCGGGCTCTAGAGTACAAGCTCAGTAGTTGCGGTGCATGGGCTGAGGTGCTCCGAGACATGTGGAATCTTCCCAGACCAGGGAGCAAACCCATGTGCCCAGGTGGGCAGATTCTTACCCACTGCACCACCAGGGAAGTCCTTTCTCCCTCTGTTTTTCATGCAACAGGTGGGCCCATCGGGAGCAGGGAAGAGCACAGTTTTGCGTCTGCTATTTCGCTTCTATGACATCAGCTCCGGCTGCATCCGAATAGATGGGCAGGATATTTCACAGGTAAGGATGCTCAGGGGAAGACTATAATTTAGGGGCCCGTATGTGAAAGAACGGTACGTGCTGGGCATCCAGGGAGTAGAGAAAGAGCTGTCACCCCTACAAAAAGCTGGGTCAGGATACCTCAGCCTTTCTAGCGGCACATGGTTTGTATAAGGAAAGTAGTCACGGGAGCGATTCCTAGGATGCCGTATGAGACACAAAGATCTGCAGCCATCCAGGGCAGCAGGGAGAGAAAATGAATTTTCTCTCTATCAATGGGGAAACAGAGTTAGAGAGATTAAGTGATTTGCCCACACAGCTGGGATCTGGGGAGGTGAAGGCAGGACTCTCACGCAGAGCCTCTCATCCCATGTGCTTCCCACCAGCCCATCCTACCTTCCAGGCCTGGAGGGATCTCACAGGCCACAGTATATGGTCTTTTGGCCCCAGGTGACCCAGACTTCTCTCCGGTCTCACATTGGAGTCGTGCCCCAGGACACTGTCCTCTTCAACGACACCATTGCCAACAATATCCGCTACGGCCGCATCACAGCTGGGAACGACGAGGTGAAGGCTGCGGCTCAGGCTGCAGGCATCCATGACACCATCATGGCTTTCCCTGAAGGTGAGCCTCCCCTTCAGGGTCTCCCCCCCCCCAGTTCAGGCCCGTTACTGCCTCTGACCTCCATTCTACCCCGTCCTTGCCCATCTGGTCACAGAAACCAAGTGTAGTACATGTGACTTGAGAGAGGTGGGCAATTTCCACAGGGTATGATACGCAGGTGGGCGAGCGGGGACTGAAGCTGAGTGGTGGGGAGAAACAGCGTGTCGCCATCGCTCGCACCATTCTCAAGGCTCCAGACATTGTTCTGCTGGATGAGGTGAGGGCCCTGAGACGCCTTCCCCACCTCCTTCCTCCCCGAGCCTGTGCCCAACCATTCCTGCTGAGCACCGTTCTTCATGTAGGAAAGCTAGCACGAATGCATGTTTCACAAAAACACTTTACAGTTTTCAAGTGCAAAACAAGGTCCTTGTTGATTCCTGAGGCCTCGGCTAGCCACTTGCATCCTCCTCCCACCAGGGATCTGGTGGGAGGGACAGTTTTACCTAAGTTCCTCTCTGTAGGCAACATCTGCGTTGGATACCCACAATGAGCGGGCCATCCAGGCTTCTCTGGCCAAAGTCTGCGCCAACCGCACCACCATCGTGGTGGCACACAGGTATGGGACAGGCAGCAGGTGGGGGGCCCCCTCAGGTGTTGTGGTGGGTGACTGACCTCTGACCTCTCAGGCTCTCCACGGTGGTCAGTGCTGACCAGATCCTCGTCATCAAGGATGGCCGCATCGTGGAGCGAGGACGGTAAGGGACACAGCATGATAAACAGGGGAGGGCCTCTGAAGTGGGGGCCCCAAGGTAAGGTCGTGGAATCCCAGGAGTTTCTGGAAGGATCTCCTTCACCAGTTCCTTGTCATCTCACAGACTGGTGGCAAGGACTCTTGGGGTACAAATAACAGTTGGTTGGGACTTACATTTTTCTCCTTGCCCCAGGCACGAGGCTCTGTTGTCCCGAGGTGGGGTGTATGCTGACATGTGGCAGCTACAGCAGCAGGGACAAGAAGAAGTCTCTGAAGACACCAAGCCCCAGACTAAGGCATGATGACAAAAGTTGTGGCCACTTCCTTCCTGAAGGAGAACTCTGAGCGGAATACACTATATCCCTCTTCCCTGCCATGTTTCTTCCTGGTCTTGGTGCTAGCTACAGTGATGGAACAGGGATTTTCAGAAGAGCATTGTGGGGGAAATAAAAGTGTGGACTGTGTTAGGATCACTATGACTTTGTGGTGTGGGGAACTACAACAGGCCTCCACTGCAGGTTAGATGAGCATTCTTGACGGGACTCTTGTGTTTTTGATTGGAAAAGAGAAACACACCACTTTGGTGTCTTATAGACTGCCCATCCTTTATTGTTTCTAGTCCCCCTCCCTGCCCCCTATACATGGAGGGGAGCCCCAGTATATGGGGGATGACAAGATGCAGGGGGGCCAAGTGGGACCGGGCCAGGGAACAGTTCAGAGCGGCTCACTCCCATGCAGCTGGAGTGGCCAGCAGAGCCCTCTGTAGGCTCAGCTCCACATGCTGTTTCTCCAGATGCTCCCTGGAGATGGCCTCCACGTCACTCCTCCTCGTCTTCACTCCGGCTGCTCTGGGCCTCCTCTCCCTGTGGACCCTAGAGGTGCGAGGGCCACAGTCTTCCTCAGCTGAGCCTCCCTCCCCAAGCCCAGGGCCCTAGCACAGGTTGCAGTTGGACGGCTTCAAGCTGCGGCTTTGAGCCTGGAGCAAGGGGAGGGGAAGGAGAGGAAGACAGGGTGCGACATCAAGGAAATGAGGGACAGTCCTTGAGTGGAGTCATAGGAAAACAAAAGGATAAACACCCCTGTATACTCTACCACTTGGAAGAACACCCTCCCTGCCTTCCCCCCTACCCCGCAAACTCCTTACTTACTCCTGGCACAGGGCCCATCTCTACGCCGTCCTCATACCTGTTGCTGTCGGTATTCTGCCTCACTGGCCGATAGTGCTTGTGCTAAAGCTAAGTCTTCTTCCTCCTGAGAACTGGGAGGAAGGAACAGCTTAACTTAGTATCTAAAATGTGAGCATCTCATCTGTTAGGCATCACTGTGCTGAGCCCTTCTAAGTATTGTTTCAATTTTCACATGTAGGTTTTTACAGGGTGTTGGTATTGTCCTCATTTTGTTGAACATATTAAGACCGTAAGGGGCCAAAGAACTTGTCCAAGGTCATATAGTTCAAAAACTTAATTTTGAGCCCAAGTTCCTATTATCCTGCATTGGATGAAAGCAGTCCCTCCGCCCTCCCTCCCTCCAAACTGAGCCTTCACCCACGCCCCACCCTTTACCAGTGAGTTAGGTACCTTGGGACCTGGGGTTTGGTCTCCGCCAGGGACAGTTCCAGGGCTCGTTGCAGAGCCTCATCCTCACTCTGCAAAAGGGAAAATAAGACCAGGTGCCTTGGACTTCACTCTCTGCGGGTCTGCTTCTGTCCATCCAACCTCTGCCCCACTCACCAAGCCATTCTGCAAAGTAATCTCTGGAGGAGCCGTCCGGGTTGGAGACTGAGTTGTGGCTCTATGGCAGACATTCAAGAGGCTCAGGTCAGAGATGTGAATGGGGAAAAGGGAGAGGGGAAACAGGCAGGCCTACCTGCTGGCAGAGGAAGACGAAGGCAAGGTCTGGTTCGGGCTAGGGACGGTCTTTGTAGAAGAAGCCAGGCTTTGTGCTCTGGAGATGGCAGCCAGTCTGTAGGAAGAGACACTCTGGGCATGCCTCCAGGCACCTTCGGCTTAACAGGTTCCTCTCACCCCCGACCCAGGAAGTCAGGAGGGGAGCTCCTCCAAAAGATCTGGAAAACATGCACTTGAAAAAGAAAGAAAAGACTCCCTAGCCAAAGGAGACGGGGTGAAGCTTCCCAACTGTTATGACAAAGGTTCATTCAGGTCCCAAAAGCAAGTAGAGAACTTGGTTGCAATTACCCTGCCCTACTGGTGGGGTGCCCCTCCCCAGAGCAATCATGGTCCAGTGGGTGACGGTGCTTGATGCAGAAATTTCGGCCACAGCGGTCGCAGGTCAGTTTCATCATTTCCCGCTGCCGGCAGCCAGCGCGTTCACACTTATTGGTGAAGATCTGAGGCGGAGTAGGAAGGATTGTCTCTGCTGAGATCTCTGCTCCCTTTTCAACCCTGTCCTAACAGCTGTGCAGAGTTCCAGGCGTTTGTAGTCCCAGGTGACCATGGTTGATCCCTCTAACAGTTACCTTACGTTTTTGTTGAGCTGGATCTGAGCGACAGTCTCGGTCAATGTGCTCCCCAACAGCACGGTCAGGGGACTCCCCTCTGGCCACAGGTACAGGCACGTTACAGAGCGGGCATACAGGCACCTGGATATCCTATAGTTAGGGAGCAGGGGTCGGTCTGTGGCCTACTCCCAGTCCAGTCAGATCTCTGATCCTGAGAGAATCCCCCTGAAAGAACCTGGACGTGCCCTCCATAAACGCAAAAGGAAATAATGTTCCCAGCACTGAGCCTCAAGAAGACAATAAAGAAGGGAAAATGTGAGGCAGAGGGGTTCCGGATATTTTGCACGCATCCTCCACCCGCCCCCTTTCACCCTCAGACCGCCCCCTCACCTTTTGGTAAGCAGATCCACAGTGATGCTGGGCGTAGGCCACATGGTCTGCGCAGAAGATGCCCGAGCAGGCATCGCACTTGAGCGGCAGAAAATCTGCAGGAAGTGGGTCAGACTGCAGGTCCAGTGGGACCTCGACGTTCCCGCTCACTCAAGCTTTCCCCTCTGGGGAAGGAAAACGCTGCCGCACTAGGAACCAACTGGACCCTGGCCCTACTCCACTATCTCCTAAGCCGCGCCCCAAGCTCGAGCCCCGCCCTCCTCGGGCACTCCCAGCCCAGGAGCCCTACGCTCCGCCCGGCCCCGCCTCCCGCGTGCTCCGCCCCTCACCCCTTTACCCGCTTACCCAAGCGCTTACAGCTCGGCTCCGAACAGTGAGCCCCAAGGTCCGGAAACTCCATCGCCGGGCCGGACGGGGACCTGCTGGGAGAGGACGCGATGCTGAGCTCCCCAAGGGCTCCAGCTCTGGATCCAAATCGCGACCCCGTACTCTGGGGAGAAGTCCTCGTTCCGCCCCTTCCTCCCCTCGACTCAGGCCGCTTTACCGGAGCGTCAGCGCCTCCCGGACCGCGGTTCTCACTCCTCCCTTGGCGCGCGCGGGCGCGCTGACGTCTTCGCGCAGGGCGGGCACGTCCCGCTCAGTCTGCAGGGGCGGGGCGCATCCCGGAAGAGCCGAGGCCCGCTCCTCCTGTTTTGCCAGGCGTCGGGGAGCTGGATGGTGTCTCCTGGGCTACCGAGTGGCCGCGGGTGGGTTTGGAGACCCTGGGCGCGGGCCTAGGTCCACGAAGGCGTTAGGGCGGGCGAAGACAAGGAGAGATGACATCTTCGAGGCTGGGGTGGTTTGGGGTCTTTCACAATTGGGTCCTTCGCCTGCTTCTCGCTCTGCACCCTCCCCCAGCCATTTCGTTTACAGCCGCTGCTATACCTACTCTACGAACTGAAAACACCCATGTTTCTGTGAGATACACATTTCTCTTCAGAGCCGTAGCTCCTCCACGTTTGGTTTCGCTGTCCTTTGGTAAGACTTCTCTGACCCTCCTCTGTTTGAGCCCAGTGCATCTCTTGTGGTTTCCCGTCGTTCTTTTCTAGCACCCTATCACCTTGTTGTAATCATCTCTTATCTCACTCCCTCACTGCCCCCTTCCCACATAAATATAGTGGTAAGACGAACCACGTCTGCCTTCCCTTGAGTTGGACCCAGCACCCAGTGCAGTGCCTGGAACTGTGTGGTTTTCAGACCTTAGTGTGAATCACCTGCTTTAAAATGCGGATTCCTGAGCTCCCATCCCCTCCCCACCCAAGGAAGCACAGGAGAGAATTCGGACAGATTATCCATCTACTACAATTTGAAAAACACATGCCTGGAATATTCTGAATGCTTACTTAATGTTTCTTGAGTGAAGCTAGAGAGTCGCTGGATTGGTGTCCTGCTTGACCCTAGGGAGCCCCAGGTTGAGACTTCCATTTCAACACGTTTTCTCACATGCCTCTCTGGCCCTTCATGCATGGGCTTGGTTGCCCTAGCTTCCCATAAATTTGGGCATGGAGATAAGTAAACAGATGAAATACTTAGAGTTGAACATGTCCTCCAAAATGGAGAGAGAACCAGCTACAACTAGGAATGAGACAGCTTTCTTCTGTTCTCCCTCTCTCCCTCCAGCTTTTGGTTTTGCTTCCCTCTGTGTCTGCTTCTTACATCCTTACAGCTCTAACGCTACTGGAAATTAAAACCACTTTTCCCTGGTTTCTCAAGCAGAAGGCCTAATTTCAGCTCCAGCTGTGCCCATTTGCCTTGACTTGGATGGTCTGCCAAGCACTGACCTGTGGCCCAGGGTGTGTGGTCAGGGTATGTGATGTTCTGATGGGCCAGGCCTGAGTCTCATGTTTAGGGGAAGGAAGTCAGCACCACTAAAGTGAAAATTACCAAACTGGCTTGGACAATCCTAGAAAACCCAAGAGAGTCCATTCAATTCCTTCCTTCATTCAGCAGTATACTGAGTGTCCTCCCATGTGCTTGCCACTGGATGACATGTGCAAACACCAGGAAGTACTAGGCAAGACGACAGTGCATTTCAGGTACACCCATTCTGGAGTTGACAAGGCAAAACCTGAAGGGTGAGTAGATGTTGGCTAGGTGAAGGCCAAGGGAGAAAGGAAGGAGGTGGAAGTAGGTGCTATTTCAAGCAGAGGAATCAGCAGGGACAAAGACCTGGAGATAAGAGGAAACAAGATTCTTCAGATGAGCTTTTAAAAAGCTGATAGCATCAGGATCTTAGAGTGTAAGAAACAGCTTGGCAGGAGATAAAGCTGGAGAGTTCAGTTCAGTTCAGTCGCTCAGTCGTGTCTCTTTGCGACCCCATGAATCACAGCACGCCAGGCCTCCCTGTCTGTCACCTACTCCCGGAGTTTACTTAAACTCATGTCCGTCGAGTCGGTGATGCCATCAGCAACCAGCAGAGCATTTTCTTTAGGAAAAACCCTGAGGAGGAAGCTCATACCTGCCTTGCTTGGATTGCGACTGTTGTCTCATACCCATGTTTACGACTGTTTCATTGTTTGCTCTAAACCTGGCCTGCTTTTCATGGGTCCTTCTTATCTTTGGTCCCATCATTCCTTTATGACTGTTCACTCTAAAAGGAGGTAATTGGATTGGAGGGAGACTCAGGTTCTCTTGGCGCACAGTGCAGTCAATTCAGCTATTAAGTCCATCGTAAATCCCAGCAGACAGCAGTGTAGCAGCAATGTGGTTCCATACACTGAATGTGTGTTCACAGTAACAGCACCTGGAGGCCTACTCATGCTATGGTTCAGCAAACGAAGGAGACAGGAAAGAGACTGGAGAGTTAGCAGGGGTCAAATCTCCTCAGATCATTGAGGCCACATTAGTTATTGAGAATTTTAACATAAACATAATATCAGCTTCCCTTGTGACTCAGTGGTAGAAAAATCCGCCTGCAATATGGCAGACTCAAGTTCGATCCCTGGGTCAGGAATATCCCCTGGAGAAGGAAATTGCAACCCACTCCAGTATTCTTGCCTGGAAAATCCCATGGACAGAGGAGCCTGGCGGGCTACAGTCCTTGGAGTCACAAGAACTGAACAACAACAAATGAGGAACTATAGATAGCTTTAAGAAGGAGAGTAATATGATCAGATTTGTATTTTGGGAAAGTCACTCTGGCTTCAGAATGGAGGACAGATTGGTAGAAGGGAGGCTAGGCTGAAGGCTGTTGTTATAATAGAAGCAAGAGAAAATGATGGCCTGAACTAGGTGGGGATGATGCTTAGAATTAATGAAAGTTCAGTATAGAACTTAGATGTGAGATAGATATTTTAAAATAAGTAACTTTCAGGACTTCCCTGGTGGTCCAGTGGTTAAGGCTTTGTCTTCCAGTGTAGAGGGTGTGGGTTCAATCCCTGGTCGGGAAGCTAAGCTCCCACATGTCTTGGGGCCATAAAAGTTGAAACTTAAAACAGAAGCAATATTGTAACAAATTCAATAAAGACTTTAAAAATGGTCCACATCAAAAATCTTTAGCTATCCAATGTATCACTGAGAGGATAAAATGGTTAAAAAAAAAAAAAGAAAAGAACTCCTTGGACTTTCCTGGTGGCATACTAGATAAGAATCTGCCAGCCAGTGCAGGGGACATGGGTTCAATCCCTCCTCTGGGAAGATTCCACATGCCACAGGGCAACTAATTCTGAGTGCAATAATTACTGAGCCCATGCTCTAGAGCCCTTGAGCCACAACTACTGAGCCCTTGCCTAGAGCCAGTGCTCCACAAGAGAAGCCACCACAAGGGGAAGCCTGCGCAGCACAGCAAAGAATAGCCTCCACTCGCCGCAACTAGAGAAAGCCTGTGCAAAGCAACAAAGACCCACCACAACCAAAAATAAAAATAAATAAATGATTATAAAAAAGAAAAAATTTTTGGCCACACCACACAGATTATAGGATCTTAGTGCCCCAACCAGGGATTGAACCCCAGCCCTTGACAGTAAGAGCAAGTCTTTCAGGGAAATTCTGGCAGCTTCCTCCTTCATCCATCCTCACCCCTGGGGTAGGCTCTGGGGAGCAGTGTTTCTGCCAAAGATGATTGATCTGGGAGTGGACATCTGACCCACACTGGGTATCTGAGTTTGTGTTCCCCAAAAGCATAACCCGAAACAAGGATTTCGATGCAGATGATTCATGTAGGAGGTAATCCTAGCCAGAGTAAGAGAGTAAAGAAGAGGAAGATAGGGAAGGAAGGAAAACCAGTGAAGAGTTATTGAACTGGTTACTACTGTGGTTCCCAGTTCCACTGGGAACCCTCGAAGAAGGCATATAAAATATGCCTCAGAATCATCCTTCTAAAGGACAGAAGGCTGGGCTGACTCCTGTCTTCAAGTTGAAGGTTTCTCCTAGGAGGTGATAATTCCCCCATGTCCGCCTGGCACAGTGAGCCTGTACCTGTGTGCAAGCTGATTCAAGCTGATTGAGGTACGAGGGATTTGAGGAAAATTCTGGAGGCAGAAATACTGAATCTGGCTTGGCTTCGAAGTGGGAAGCCATCAGGACTCAGGAGCTGTCCACAGTGACATCTGAAGTCCAATGCACCAAGCAGGCAAGGCATCAGGAGCATCTGCTACATTTGGCCAATCAGATTCCTTCCTGGGAATTTGGAATCAAGGCCAGAAGAATCAGTATTCATAAAGTATTCTGTAGCATATAAGCTATGGGCTTGCCATCTGCCATACTACCATACTGTCATACTCACTGAGGGACAGGGAGGGATTGTTATCTACCATCCTCTGACTGATGGGACACAGTCCCATAAAAAGAGACTGATCTTGTAGCTTACACACAGGGTTTTAAGTCATATCACTACCTGACTCTTGCCTCCTCCCAAAGTCTACACTGCCCAACAAAACTATGGCTAACTGCCATTATTGAATTAGTTTCACATTGTCCCTTTTAAGGATAGTTATAAGTTATCTCCTTAGATTCAGGATATTTCTCAAGGCACTATCACACTCTCTGGTCACACCATGAAGTCAGGCTGTTGATATGTGGGAGATTCTTGATCTGGGTATGCACCTGTCATGGGGATTCAACTTTCAGCCTAGGCTCTTTAGAAGGACAGTTTTTGAAGAGCTTGTTGTTTGTAAGTTCCAAGACTCCAAATCTGTGAAATCCAGTAACAGTTCTGATAGATAGAAGCATATGAAATTGCTAAGACTTGACTATTGGTTTTATTTACCAAAACAACAATCACATATAGTTTATTAATAAGCAGCACATGTCACAGGCAAGAATTATTTTTCCTCTGACTTCCTATCTAATCCTCATCCTGCTGGGTTTTGGAGCCCAGATAAGACAAACAAGCACTGTGAGAGTATGATGTACAGTCTAGAGACTTCCTGGTGGTTCAGCAATTAAGTCACTGTGCTTCCAATGCCGTGGGTGCAGTTTTGATCCTTGGTCAGAAAACTAAGATCCCACGTGCTGCCCAGTGCAGTAAATAATAATAATAATAAGTCCACACACCTTAAAATCAGATGTGTCAAATGTCTGTGTACCTTCAGTTCAGTCACTCAGTCGTGTCCAACTCTTTGCGACCCCATGGACTGCAGCACGCCACGCTTCCCTGTCCATCACCAACTCCCAGAGCTTGCTCAAACTCATGTCCATCGAGTTGGCAATGCCATCCAACCATCTCATCCTCTGTCGTCCCCTTTTCTTCCTGCCTTCTATCTTTCCCAACATCAGGGTCTTTTCCAATGAGTCAGCTCTTCGCATCAGGTAGCCAAAGTATTGGAGCTTCAGCTTCAGCATCAGTCCCTCCAACGAATGTTCAGGACTGATTTCCTTTAGGATTGATTGATTTGATCTCCTTGTAGTCCAAGGGACTCTCAAGCGTCTTCTCCAACACCACAGTTCAAAAGCATCAGTTCTTTGGCAGTCAGCTTTATGGTCCATATGTGACTACTGGAAAAACCATAGCTTTGACTAGATGGACCTTTGTTAGCAAAGTAATGTCTCTGCTTTTTAATAAGTCTGTGTACCTTAGCACTTCAAACTTGCACTGTTTTCTGTTAACAGTGTATAAAGAGAGCATATTGGTTATGATATAGGTTAAGCTGCCATAACAGGGACTCAAAAATAGTGGCATAAACAAGAAAGAAGTTTAATTTCTTCCTTATGTAATTAAACAGGGCTGGGTGGTATGACAGCACCTGTCAGGGACTTGGACACCTCCTATTTTGTTGCATCACCATCCCTAAGGTGTTGCCTTTGTCTGTGTGGTCCCAAATGAGTCCTTGTTCTAGGCAGCAGAATGAGAGAGAAGAAAAACAAGGCATCTCCTCCATCCTTTCCCTGCCCCCTCCCCCCATCACCCGCCATTTAAAGTTATGACCCTGATTTTGCCTACATCATTTCTCTGACCCTGGTATAGCCCAGCACTTAGTCATGTGATCGTACTTAGCTCCAGAGAGACTGGGAAAGGTAGTCTTTAGCTGAGTGGCCGTGTTCCCAAATAAAATTTCAATTATGTCAGTGAAGGAGAACAGATATTTGGGGGACAACTAGTGTCAAAAGGTGGGGGGAATGGTGACTTTTATGATATTTGAGCCATCCTGAGCTTGAAGTAATGAAGCAGATAGTGAAACATGGGTATACAATAGCCAGAAGGCATTTCTCTCAGCTCAGGGGGTTTGAGGAGGAGAACAACAAGACCAAGCACTGCTTGGTCAGTCTTCAGTTGTAGGCTACTCAACCAAAAAGCCATTCCCCAGATCCCTCCTTGAGGACAAAACTCTGATTTTAATCATCCTTTTCCAAGCAGTTGTGTTTCACATGGGTCCCTTTCCTGCTCCCATGAGGAGTCTTAAATGGTCTAAGTCAATATTTTTCAAACTTTTAAACCATTGCTCACAATAAGAATTACATTTTATAACCTAACACACACACACACACCCCTAATACTTGATCTTATTGTGCTTGATATACTTTGATATTCTATTTCATTTTTAAAAAATTTTAGTTGCCAAATACTACATTGATTTCCATCTACCATCCCATTAAAGGGCTGTATAACCTTCAGTTTGGAAAAAAAAAAAAAGCACGCAACTTTTCTAAATCAGCAAAACTTCTCCTTTGTTGAGGCATGTAAAACAATTTGTGTCTGGAAGAAAAATTTATCCCAAACTTTAGAGAAGAATAGGATTGATCATTCTTTTTAAAATATACTTCTAGAGTTTTCCTAATAAGCCAACTTAACCTTTACCTGATACTCTTGGGATTATAACTGTTGTCACAATATATTTGATTAAGAATCCACCACTGATAAAAGCACAGAGTTTATACTTCTGTAACATTAACCTGTAGAAACTGATAAGGTGTTGTTCTTGTATAGCCTTGAAGAAACATTAACCTGAAAGGTGTTATTTTTTAGCCCTGTGGAATGTTAATCAGTTTTGTACCTAACCTAATAATTTTGTTCATTTATTGATATGTATACATTTCTTACCTGAAAACACTCAGAGAATTAACTTTCTGTATTCTTTATCAGCTCCCTCACTAATGATTTAAATGAAACCTTTCTATGTGCATACAGTCTATTTGGATGAAAATTTGTTTCTGCTCTGGACATTACCTGTGACATCTAGCACTCAGGTTTTGTGACCATGAGTGGAGCCAAGCAGAGAGGACAAGCCAACATGTTGAAGATGGACAAGAAGAAAGATGGGAAAGTTCCAGGGTCACTGATAAATTAACCAGGCTGGGGATATTGCATGTGGCCTCTTGTTATGTAAGAGAGTAAATGTCCTTATTAGCAACATTTTCGACATTTTGCAACCCAAAGCTCCCTTGGTGATACACCTGTTGTGGCAGCTCATCTTAATACAAATGAACATTTGATTCACCCAGTTGGAATTTTTGCCATGTATTGGCAACATGTATTGGTAGCTATGATGGTAGCAGTGGAATGATCATTGAACTTCCCAATCAACTTTAGAGAGCCTCCCCTCACAGCTCTGGAAAGACTCCTGATACAGTGACATCATATTCTGTGGATTCATATTCTGTTTACTTGTTTTTATTTTTATTGATTTATTTTTGTTTACTTGTTTTAATTTTAAATTACTGCCAGGGCTTTATAAATACTTTTAGCATATAGCTGTCTGATTTTTATTTAAAATATTTATTTATTTATTTTTGGCTACGTTGTGCAGGTTTTTCTCTAGTTGTGGCGAGAGGGTAGCAGCCCTCTAGTTGTAGTGCAGGGGCTTCTCACTGTTGTGACTTCTCTTGTTGCAGAGCACAGGCTCTCGGTGTCGAAGCTTCAGTAGTTGTGGCTCCTCCAGGATCGAGAGCACAGGCCCAACAGTAGAGGTATATGGGCTTTAATTGTTCTGTGACATGTGGGATCTTCCCAGATCAGGGATTGAACCCGTGTTTCCTGCATTGACAAGCAGATTCTTTACTACTGAGCCACCAGAGAAGCCCTAGATATCTGATTTTAAATACTTTTAAAATTTATTTATCTATTTATTTTATTATTTTTGGCTGTGCTGGGACTTCATGTGTGTGTGTGTGGGCTTTCTTTAGTTGCAGAGAGCAGGCTCTAGAACTGGGTACACAGGCTTAGTTGCTCCATAGCATGTGGGAGCCTCCCAGACCAGGGATTGAACAAATGTCCCCTGTATTGGCAGGCGAATTCTTAACCACTGGACCACCAAAAGCAAAAGTATTTAGTCGCTCAGTCGAGTGTGACTTTGCAACTCCATGGACTATAGCCCACTAGGCTCATCTGTCCATGGAATTCTCCAGGCAAGAAAATGTAGTGGGTAGCCATTTCCTTCTCCAGGGGATTTTTCTGACCTAAGGGAGCAAACCTGGGTCTCCTGCATTACAGGCAGATTCTTTACCATCAGAACCACCAGGGAAGGCCTAATTTTTTTTTTTCATGTTAAAATATAATCATTTGGTTTTAAGAATTTTATTTATTCATTTTTTCCCCCTCTACACTCATGACTTTAGAGTTGTTGGCTTTCAATTTTTGAAACCTTATTGGGAACAGACCTCAACTGGTAAAGAATCCGCCTGCAATGCCAGAGACCTGGGTTCAATCCCTGGGTTGGGAAGATCCCCTGGAAGGGAATGGCTATTCACTCCAATATTCTGACCTGGAGAATTCCATGGACTGTATAGTCCTTGGGGTCGCAAAGAGTCAGACACGACTGAGCAACTTTCACTTCACTTCACAAAGAGAAACACTGCCTCTCTCCCTTCTACTCCATGAATGCTCAGATAGTCAAAAGCTTAGAGAACCCTAAAAGTAAATTCTTTGCAGCTCTGTCTTGAGCATGAGCCAGAGTGTTTTAATTGCCAGAGACCCCAAAGACCACAAGAGAGAATGAAGCCTTCACAGTTTCTTTTTTCTCAGGCCAGACTTTTCCTGACTGATGGGTTATAGTCCAGATTAAGCTATTCATGCCAATCAGCAGCCTAGAAGCTTCCCAAGATTTGAAAGGACGATGAGCAGACCAAAGCCACCACCTCCCTACATAGTGTGGATGTAGGTTCCTTGGGTCCTGAATAAAGGAATAAGGAGGAACAGTGAGAAATCCAATAACACTTTCCACAATGAAAGGGCTGTGTCAAAAGATATCAATTAACAATTGAGCACTGCTTCAGTCATTTGTAGATCAACAGTGCACACGCAGACTTGCTAAGCAGCTTTGTGCTTCAGCTGAGCTGCAGCCTCCCGCAGGCACAGCAGGACCGGCTCCTCTACAAATCAGCAGGTGGAGCCGCGGCCAGACACCTCCTATATCAGCTTCAGCAGGTTTAAAGCAGACAAAGTCAAAGTGAGGATGTCAGTAAGGATGTCTCGGGCCCAAATCTACTCGAATATTAGTTTAACGGTTTTCTCTTTAGTGGTTTTCCTCCTCCTCAGTTGACTCTTTAGCAAGCTCTCCCAGTGGCTCAGTGGTAAAGAATCTGCCTGCAATGCAGGAGCCACAGGAGACATGGGTCAGGAGTATCCTCTGGAGAAGGAAACGGCACCCTGCTCCGGTAAACTTGCTTGGGAAATCCCATGAACAGAGAGGAGCTTGGCGGGCTACAGTCCATAGGGTTACAAAGAGTCAAACACGACTTAGTAACTAAACAATAGCTGTTGACTCTTAGAACAGTGCATACTGAAAGGGAAAGAAAAACCATTTTGCTGACTGTCCTGTCCTACTATTACTCATCTCTTAGTTTATTTAATTCCCCGTGAAAGCCTTTTGAAGTGGATATTATGCATTCCCACTTTGTAGATAAAGAAAGCTGAGATTGGGAGAGATGAAGTCATTGGCTTATGGAGATGGGCTTTGAACCCAGGATTGGGCATAGCCTTAAGTCCCGTGTTCTTTCATTATACAACACTGCCCCTCCCACATCGACTCTGTAACCTCCTCAGTAACTGAAAAGATCTTAAGTGGTGGTTTTCTCAGATTGTGGAAAATCCCAAATCTCTCCATGGGTTATCAATAATCAAACACCCTTTCAGCGCAAGTGAAGTGTGTTAGTCGCTCAGTTGTGTCCAGCTGTTTCTGACCTCACAGACTATAGCCTGCCAGGCTCCTTTGTCCACATTAAAATTTTGAGCACAAAAAGATTTGTTTATAAAGCATTGTTGCATCCCACAGACTTCAAGAGGAATCAAAAGATGTCAATGGACAAAATAAACTTCTATTGCAAGAATAATAGTGTCTTTGTTCTAGAGCAAAGACACTTTAAACAAGTATATTAGGAACAGGATACCATCAAAATGAATATAGGGACTTCCCCAGTGGTCCAGTGGTTAAGAATCTGCCTTCCGGGACTTCCTTGGTGGTTCAGTGGCTAAGACTCCGAGCTCCCAACACAGGGGCCCTGGGTTCCATTCCCGGTCAGGGAGCTAGATCCCACAGTCTGTAACTAACAGTTCGAATGCTGCAACTAAAGATCCCATATACTGCAACTAAAGCCCTGGAGCAGCCAAATAAATAAATAAAACTAAATATATTAAAAAAAAAATACTCCTTCCAATGCAGGGGAAATTGGTTTGATCCCTGACTTGGGAACTAAGATCCCACATGCCACAGAGCAACTAAGCCATGAGCTGAAACTAGAGAAAAGCCTGAGCACTCCAATGAAGACCCAGGGCAGCCAAAAAATTTTTAAAGTTAGTATAGGTCCTTTGCATCAGAATCTCAATCTAGAGTCAATGAAATTGAAGAAGATGGATACAAATCAGAAATTTTCCGCTTGAAACAAAACTATACCTTGCTACAAATTAAAAAAAAATATATATATATATATATATATAACCACCTAAAGAAACAAAAGGATTTCAAAGTTATCAAATGAGGTGAAATTATTTGAACAAGAAAAAGTTGGGGAACTGTATTTGAAGTTAGATTTATAACCATCTCTTCACATTCTTTTGAGTAGTACAACACCAGAAAGAGCTTTTTTCAACCCCTGTCAGGCTCCCCTGTCCATAGAATTCTCCAGGCAAGAATGCTGGAGTGGGCTGCCATTTCCTTCTCTAGAGGATCTTCCTGACTCAGGGATCAAATCTGGGTCTCCTGCATTGCAGCCAGCTTCTTTACAGTCTGAGCCACCAGGGAAACCAAAGGAAGACATGAGGTGTAAAACTAATGCCATGATTTGGAGCAAGGTACTATTCAAATATCTGTCACTGTTTAACTAACCAGGTGTGGAAGCTCTTTGATTGGAAATGACTTCAGATCCCAGGAGATTTGAAGATGGGCCTGGCTCTGCCTTCACTGAGATTTGCCTTGCTTTCTCAGGTACATGATAGAGTAATACAAACTTTGTGATGACATTCAGTTACTTGTCCTGAAGTGCCTTAGCTCTCCCATGGTTTAATTGAAGACTCATAATTTAGGCACCTAGTTCAAATTCATATGATTTTACAGGTTACATGTATTTGATTCAATCCAAGACTTATCAGATTTTATACAAGGCCCTGGGCATAGAGGTGACTAACTTAAGGTCTCTACCCTGTAGTTGTTCAGTGTCCAGAGGAGGAGGGGGATAGAGAGGGAGAGGGGCTTCTGGCATCTAATGGGTAGGATGCCGCTAAACATTCGACAATGAACAGGACAGCTCCTATCACCACCAACAAAGAATTATTGGGATCAAAATGTCAGTAGTGCATATGGTCAATAGTACTGAGAGAGTCTGATTTAGATGACGTATAAAACTGGAGTTCTTCTGAGTGAGTTCAAATTGCAGTGCCAATAACTACTAGCTGTTAGAGGTTGACAGATTGGCAAAATGACTTCACCGGTATTTCAGGATTTATTTTACAGAAAACAATAATTTACTTTTAAAGCAAAATGTTCAGCATTTTAAAAAGTAAAATTTCTTGATATCCTTGAATGACACACACACATACAACTAAATGTAAAAATGTAAGCTTAAAAAACATGAATGTTAAATATACATTAATATTTTAATATGATTGTTAGGATATAAAATTAATAAAGTATTATTTTAGAGTAAGAAACTGAATGCCAATAAAAGTAAAAATATAAATAATTGGAAGTAAAATTATTTGCTCTTTCTTTTAAATGAAATTTATTTTTACATTTTTTAAAAAATTTTTACATCTTTATTTTATTTTGTCTTGGTCACCTGGTTTGTGGGATCTTAGTTCCTGGTTGTTTGTTGTTCAGTTGCTAGGTTGTGTCTTACTCTATGCAGTCCCATGTGCTGCAGCACACCAGGACCCCCTGTCCTTCACTATCTCCTGGAGTTTGCTCAAACTCATGTCCATTGAGTTGGTGATGCTATCTAACCATTGGACCAGGGCTCAAACCCAAGACCATGGAAGCCTGGAATCCTAACCACTAACCATCAGGGAATTCCCTATTTGCCCTTTTCAAAAATAGTGATCTCTTAAAGAAATATATTAAGATATCACTGTTAAATTGTAGGTGTGTTTTTGGTACAAATTTTTCTAGCTGCTTTAAAAAGCTCTTTATGGTGTTGTATTTCTCAAAGGAATGTGAAGAGATGGTTATAAATCTAACTTCAAACATAGTTCCCCAACTTCTCCTCGTTCAAATAATTTCATCTGATTTGGTAACCTTGAGTTATTTTTGTTTCTCTAGGTAGATATATGGGCTTCCCTCATAGCTCAGTTGGTAAAAGAAACTGCCTGCAATTCTGGAGACCCAGGTTCAATCCCTGGGTCAGGAAGATCCCCTGGAGAAGGAAATGGCAACCCACTCCAGTATTCTTGCCTGGAGAATCCCATGGACAGAGGAGCCTAGCAGGCTACAGTCCATGGGGTCGGCAAAATTTGGACATGACTTAGTGACTAAACTGCCACCAGGTGGATATATATATAAATATATTTTTAATTACTAGCAAAGTATAGTTTTGCTTGAAGTGGAAAATTTCTGATTTGTATCCATCTTCTTCAATTTCATTGACTCTAGATTGAGATTCTGATGCAAAGGACCTATACTAACTTTAAAAATTTTTTGGCTGCCCTGGGTCTTCATTGGAGTGCTCAGGCTTTTCTCTAGTTTCAGCTCATGGCTTAGTTGCTCTGTGGCATGTGGGATCTTAGTTCCCAAGTCAGGGATCAAACCAATTTCCCCTGCATTGGAAGGAGTATTTTTTTTTTAATATATTTAGTTTTATTTATTTATTTGGCTGCTCCAGGGCTTTAGTTGCAGTATATGGGATCTTTAGTTGCAGCATTCGAACTGTTAGTTACAGACTGTGGGATCTAGCTCCCTGACCGGGAATGGAACCCAGGGCCCCTGTGTTGGGAGCTCGGAGTCTTAGCCACTGAACCACCAAGGAAGTCCCGGAAGGCAGATTCTTAACCACTGGACCACTGGGGAAGTCCCTATATTCATTTTGACGGTATCCTGTTCCTAATATACTTGTTTGAAGTGTCTTTGAACTAGAACAATTATTCTTGCAATAGAATTGACATCTTCTGATTTCTCTTGACGTCTGTGGGATGCAACAATGATTTATAAACAAACCTTTGTTTGTTCAAAATTTTAACATGGCTACACCTCATTTATAAATCATTCAGAATTCAGATTTCTTTTTCCAATGTTGAAAGAATATTTCTACCTCAATTAAAATTATATTTTGGTATTTTAAGGTATGAGGATATGTGCAAATAACAAAATGCTGAAAACCAGTATTTTAATCACAACCAGCTATGCAACTTTGGGCAAGCCATTTTACTACCATGCCTCAATTTCCTCACCTGTGAGATGGGGGTAGGGTGGATGGTTCCTACAGTAAAGCAGGATGGTGAAGATTACAAAAAGGATACATAAACTTAACGTGTATTTTTTATATCCTGTGTATAATATATTGTTACAAAGTTGTTCATTTATTTGTCTTTATTTTTATAATGTGTAGCTTGTTGGCCGAAGTTCTTGAATATAATTTCCAGATCAGTTTGGTGTAATTGTTTTAAAATATGTCCACAAGGGAATTCTCTGGCAGTCCAGTGGTTAGGACTCAGTGCTTTCACTGCCGTGACCTAGGTTCAATCCATAGGTTAGGGAACTAAGATCCTGCAATCAGCATGGCCAAAAAAAGTCCACAATATTTTTTCCTACTTTTCTCTTAAGGAGCATGAGCTGGACTCAGTAATTTGCTTCTAATGTATATAGTGTGATGGCAGTGATAGAGCATGACTTTTGACACTAGGTCATAAAAAGCACTGTGGCTTTCTTCGTGCTCTCCTGGACCATTTGCTGTAGCAAAGGAAGCTATCGTGTAGTCATGACACTTAAACAACCGTGTGCAGTGCTATTCTTAGTTGCTCAGTCATGTCTGACTCTTTGCGACCCCATGGACCATACATAGCCTGCCAGACTCCTCTGTCCATGAGGATTCTCAGGCAAGAATACTAAAGTGGGTAGGCTATCCCTTCTCCAGGGGGTCTTCCCAACCCAGGAATCAACCAGGATCTCCTGCATTGCAGGAGGATTCTTTACCAGCTGAGCTACCAGGGAAGCCCCCAAGCAACCAGGTTGGTATGATGAGGGAGAGGTTAGTATGATGAGGAACTGAAGCGTCTTGTCAACAGCAAGTATCATAGGAGCTATCTATCCACATATACATACACCTATATGTGCCATGCACTGTGCTCATATGAAGATTCTATGTGATCTTTAGAAAAACTGCAGTATACTGAGTAAGCATTATACTGGTCTGCTATGGGGGGATGATGTGGGACATCAGGGAAACCTTCAAATGTGGGGTGTGGTCTGAAGTACATCTTAAAAGACAAGAGTTTAGCAAGTGGAGGAATGAAAGGTGGGAGTGTACAGCAGGGGTGGAGGAGGGCAGTGCAGCTGAGTGGAGGAAAGGATAATCTTTTGGGGGTTTGGTGCTGTAAAGAGCAAGACAGGGCAGATCTCAGAAGGCTTCTTAATGGTATTAGGAAGCCTGAATGCTACCTTGTAGGAAAGGCTTGCTTACTATTAAACAGCAGAAAGATCATCTAATTTGTATTTTTCAATTATTTAGCCACATTTTTGGGCATAAATTTTGGTAGGAGACAAGAGTGTAGGCAGAGAAACTGTTGAGATGCGGAGGGTGTGAATCAGGGCTGTGGCCGGGAGTGAATCAAGAAATAATTAGGACATCAATTTAGCAGCAACTCGGGATTGCCTGGGTATGGGATGAGAGAGAAGTAGGTCTTTAGAGTTAGTGGTGAAAACAAGCATGATAAAAAACATAGAAAAAGCCTATCTGTGTAGGGAAGTCGGGGGGTGGAAGGTGAGGGGAAAGAGCATGTGTTCAGTTTTTGGTATGTTGAGCAGAAGTGCCCATGGGACATTCAAATGGAGATGACTAGTCAAAAGTTCTGGGAAAGGAGCTAAGATTTAGAATTCATCAGCATATGAGTGGAAACTAAATGGGTGAACATGTTAAACTGTCTAGGCGGAGTGCAAAGAAAAAGTGAGCCAAGGATAGACTCAGTGAAAAACCAAAACTTAAGGGATTAGGAGGAGGAAGTCCGTGAGACTTCAGACACTAAAAGCAAAATAACATGGTGATATACTGTTCTTGCATGATGGAAAATTCTTACACTCTCTGTCCTTGATCTTTGTACTTCTAAAGATCATTTAAATCTGTTTTGCAATATCCCTTGAACAGAGAAACAAATTCTGCCTACACGGTTATTTTTTTAAATTTTTTATTGAAGGATAATTGCTTTACAGAATTTTTCTGTTTGCTGTCAAACCGCAACATGAATCAGCGATAGGTATACATACATCCCCTCCCTTTTGAAACTCCCTCCAATCTCCCTCCCCATCCCGCCCCTCTAGGTTGATACAGAGCCTCTGTTTGAGTTTCTTGAGTCATACAGCAAATTCCCGTTGGCTATCTTACATATGGTAATGTAAGTTTCCATGTTACTCTCTCCTTACATCTCACCCTCTCCTCCCCTCCCCCCATGTCCATAAGTCTATTCTCTATGTCTGTTTCTCCATTGTTGCCCTGTAAATAAATTCCTCAGTACCATTTTTCTAGATTCTGTATATATGTGTTAGAATATTTATCTTTCCCTTTCTGATTCACTTCACTCTGTATAATAGGTTCCAGATTCATCCACCTCATTAGAACTGACTCAAATACATTCCTTTTTGTGACTGAGTAGTATTCCATTGTGTGTATATACCACAACTTCTTTATCCATTCATCTGTCAATGGACCTGCCTACACAATTATTAATCAAACTCTTCTCAAAGATTTTCTACCCTCAGAAGTCCTATAGATAACCCAGCAAAGTTTGATAGCCACTGAAGTGACTTAATTTTGCATTTCCTTCTTTGCTTAAACATTCTCTGTTCCTTCACAATTCCCCATGTGCTCCATGTGATGGTATTTTCAGCATTTTATTTCTGGTGATTCTCTTCTGGTCAGTCTTCAATTTGTCAATTTGTCCACAAGCACAGCAAGGCATCCTATGGAAGTATTCTAATTTGTGCACAGTACACCTTAGGTATTATATTCTTCCCAGTAATACAGCCTAAAATTAAGTTTATGAGCAGCAACATTATATTACTAGCTGTTAGAACACAATTGTCTGTTTAATGATTAGAACTGTTTGCCCATTCTCTTCAGACATTTCTAGATGATTACAAGCTCATATTCCTCCAACAGCAAGACAGGGAGGACCCTTGAAACCCTGAAAGCCTTTCAGGCAAATGTGAAACACATGAAAGGGAAAAATTCTCACACACTTAGAAAAGATGCAGCACAGAAGTCAACCTCAAGGAGCCAGGCAGCATTGCCAGATCGAGCTTCCAGCTGAATGGAGGCCAAGGCTGTGAACTCATGAAAAAGGCCATCTGTCCAGTTCAGGCCTCTGAACGCTGTTCTTCCCCAAAGAGCAAGGACTGCTAAGCGACAGTCTTTGTGAAGCTGAGATAAGCAGACTGCCCCTCTATCATTCCCACATCCTTGAGCATCTTCCCATCTGGGCCCTATTGATGGACAGGGGCTCCCTATTCTAGGGTGACTGCTGGAGCCAGACTGCCTAGATTTGGATTCTGGCTCCATCATGAACTAAGGCCATGGCTTTGTGAAAGGTAACTTCTATAAAATAACAGTATCTTATCTCAGGGTCCTGATAGAAAAATATAAGTTAGTATAGATCACCTAGAGGAGTGCCAAGTAGGAATGTTGCATTGTTAGTGTAGACAGTTTCATGTTCCTGGGCTTGGAATCAGTCTTGTGTCTTTTTTGACTGTGCTCTGTGGCATGTGGGATCTTAGTTCCATGACTAGGGATCTAACCCTTGCCCCCTCTAGTGGAAGCATAGTCTTAACCACCAGACTGCCAGGAAAGTTTTTTCTTTTAATATTATTTTATTGATTGATTGATGGCTGCACTGGGTCTTTATTGCTGCACACGAGCTTTCTCTAGTTGTGGCGAGTGGAGGCTCCTCTCAAGCTGTGATGCACAGGCTTCTCTTGTTGTGGAGCACAGGCTCTAGGTGAGAGGGCTTCAGTTGTGGCGCAGGGGCTCAGTAGGTGAAGATCAAAGGCTCAGTAGTTTTGGCGCATGGGCATAGTTGCCCTGCAGCATGTTGGATCTTCCCAGACTAGGGGTCAAACCGGCGTCCCCTGAACTGGCAGGAGGATTCTTAACCACTGGATCACGAGGGAAGTCCCTTGGAATCGATTTTAATACAGGTATAAGTCCTGCTTGTTTGCTTCTATCAGGAGAGACAAATGAGGATTGAGGGAGTTAACCGTCAGCACATAGATAGGTAAGGACTTATGATAAGTGTTAAGCTTATGGACAACAATAGAAAACAACTGTTGTGGTGCATAATGGTCTCAAATTTCTGATTGGGACGCCAAAGCAGTTTCCTCCTGCACATACTTATTTGCACATGCTAAACCTTACTATGCATATCACAGAGAACTGCTAAGAGCAGGTTACGGCTGTCAGGGTAATCCTTGCTTCTGGCCTTGTTTTGTACCAAACTAAATAAACAGCCAGGAGCAAAACAGGGGACAAGGCAGTAGGGGCAGAGCACAGAGTGAGGGAGACAGAGCTCACAGTGAGGCAGGCAGCAGCAGTTCTAGCCATCAACACTTTATTTTTCCAGTCAACACCTGCACAGATGTTACTGTCCATTTCCTGACCCTAGTAGGGGGTCCCACCACACTTGGACCATGGCCCAGAGAAACAGATCTCCTTACTCCTCCCTAAGATAAGAAAGTCCCTTGCCCCACAAGACAGAGGCCCTGCTCACTACCACAGCGCTGGCGTATGTGCTGTGGGATCCCTGCTCTCATCCTGAATAGGGAAGGGCCGGGACAAACGAGGGTAAGGGCGCAGTGGAGGTTCCACGGGCTACAGTGACTCAAGTGCATTAACTACTGACCCGACCCACCACCCCAGGTTTCATCTGTACCTCCCAGACAGGAGCCTCCCTAAAGCTTAGCTGGGGCCTGCTGGGGAGGAAGAGCTGGTAAAGAGTGGGGATTGAGCTGCTAAGGACAGGACACAGCAGGGAAGTAAAGCAGAGAGGGGCTGGGATAGGAAAGAAAAATGATAAAGTGCCTGAACTAAACAACCAAGTGGGACACGAGGACAGAGCAGCACAGGTCCCTGAGGAAAGGAGGAAAAAGAAAAGGACAGACCGTCAGGGCTTGGGGCATTGTGGAATGAGACTAGAGATGAGGCGGGGAGGCAAGTGGGAAGGACTCCCCTAGCCCTGTTCATAACCACTAAACCCAAATGTAAAATTATTTACAAATTTAAAAGAAATCCCAGGTACTGTACCAGGCCTGGGACGGCAGGCAGGCAGGCAGGCAGGTGGAGGGTGGACTGGCTCCATCTGATAGCCAGCTTCCCCACATGTTGCTCCTCCCCAGGATAGCAGGGAAAGGAGCCAACAGTGACATCCCTAGCCAGGAAGCCCTACTGTGCCTGCAACTCCTTCCCCCAGGCTTATGGCTCTGCCACGGCCTGAGCTTCCTGGTCTGACTGTACCAGAGACAGGGTGTCGGGCCCTAGGGGTGGAGGGGGTGGAGCGTCAGGGGGCTCTGGGCATGTTGGCTCTGGACCCAACCCCAGCTCTGCATTCAGCTGCTCCAGCTCCCCCTGATCCAGCAACTCGAAGTCCTCAGTGGTGAGTGCCTCTTCTTCCTCAGGGGCAGGCAGGGGCTGGGGTGAGTCCCGGGGCAGAGACGGGAGGACGGAGGGGGAGGGGACCGGGTCACTTTCCGCAAGGCCGAGTGGGGGCGACAGGGTGCTGGGAGGAGTGGTGAGGTCACCACTCACTGCCTCCAGGCTTGGTGTCTCCACTGGTCCTCCAGGGGAGAGCATCACTCCATCTGTGGGAGACCCTGCCCCATTGAAGTGCGTGTTCACAAAGTGAAGGGGGGATGAGAGTCGAAGCAAGGTTTCCTTGGATGCCACATCTTCTTCCTCCTCCAAGTCCAGGTCTTGTCGTGAGAGGGCCTGAGGGGGGCCCAGCAGGTCTTCGGGAGGGGCCAGGTCTGTCTCCTCTCCCTCCCCTAGCTCCCGACTCAGGGCCTCCTCTGGCTCACTTGGCAGGCTCTGCTGGTCCAAATCTGTGCAGAAAACAAACGGCCAGGAATGGGCCTGCTGTTCTGAGTAGCTGCAATGGGCCATTCAGTTCAAGGATGAGAACTCAGGACATAGGATGCTAGGCCAGGCCTTAGGTGTTAAGGTCTTTTAGGAACTTGGTGTACAACTAGGGGATAGGCTCCCCAAAGAAAACATTTATGGCGGCAATCACCAGAGAGCACAGCCAGCATCCCAAGACAGGGAACAGGAAGATCAGGAAGGACAAAGGACTTCCCATACCCTCTGACACGTCAGTTAGTTGTGGAGTGGTTGCCCGGGAGACAGAGAAGCCACCGCTTTCCAAAATAGAAGCCTCCTCATCTGACAGCTCTGAGTCTGTAATGGCCAAAGCCAGTGCTGTTTTCTTCACATCCACCTGCAGGGGAACCACGATGAACACAACAGACAAAGGGGTGAGAGAGCCCATTTCCAGGAGCATCCCTGCCCTGCCACCGACTCCCATCCCCTTGAGAGGTGGCTGCTCTAAAGCAGATTCTCCCCCAGCCTTCTACTCGACAGCCCATCGCCCCTGGACCCCTGAACCTCACCACCGGGGAGAAGCCAGCCAGTTCTGCCTCGCTGTCACTCTCTGTCTCTGCCAGTGGCTCATCCCCTCCAGGCAGTGCATTCTTCCCCTGCCGCTCTGGAGAACAACAGGAGGGCAGTGACCAAGCAGGAACAGAGGTGGGGGACAAACATAGCCACAGGTCTGGAGAGTATCTAAATCCCAGGGCATTTCACAAGTCTCAAACCAAGGTCCTCCCCGCCTTCCCCTCCTGGGTCATGGGATCCCCTTACTCCTCTTGTCATGTTTGTGATGCAGGGCATCAGCTTCTGCCTTCATGCTGTAGTCCAGCTGCATGAGGAGGGGCTCCAGGCGCGTGTACATCCTCTGGATCAGTTCATGATACACCACCAGGGGCCAAAGCAGGATACTCAGCACTGAGGGTCAGAGAGTCCACTCAGAGTTCCCTATGCCTATTACCTAAGAGCCCTTATTCAACTGATGCCTAAACAGGAAAGGCTGAAGGAGACAAAGTCCCTTCCTGAGGCTGTGCCAACTTCTTCCCACATCCACTGCCCTCCTTCCACCAATCCCACAGCATCCTCCTGAAGATCTCAGAAGTGGGTAACTGGGCAAAGAGACTGCAACAACCCCCCTTGGGTCAGTCCAAGAAAAGAAGACAAAGAAAGGGCTTTGGAAAGGGCAGGGGCCCGATGCTACTCACAGACAATGTAGGAAATCATAATCCCTGGCACATAGTGTCCCAGCACAGCCAGCACAGCACAGCCAGAGCAGACGCGAGCGCAGAACTGCAGAGAAGAGCACAGGGTCTGAGAAGAACAGGAGACTGAGGTATGTGCTCCACTTATCCGGGGAAAGAAATATTATTGCTCCACTGGTGGAAGGAAGGGTATCTCCTCTAAGAACGCAGTGATCCAGTTTAGTCAAGAGGATGCCCAGAATCATTGATTCAGGAAGTTTGCAACTGACATAGCCAAACACCTATAATTCAAACTTGGTCTCTCTTGGCAAGAAATAGTGTCAGGACACCAAAAGCTTACTCCGCGTCTTGTATCAGGTTACTAGCAGTAAATTTTGCCTTTAGAAGGCCCCAGGCCTTATCCTTCCTCTCCAGTCAAGGAATTCGAGTCACTCCTCCCTATCCCCACCTCCATTTCTCCACAGGGTAGAGCACTGTTGTGTGATGAGGGGGAGGTTACCTGAGCTGGATTCTGCCTCTTGTACTGCAGCAGCTCCTGCAGATGAATCTGGAAGGTGAGCCAGCTCTCAGCCAGGTATCTGCACAACTCGGGCACACTCAGCAGGTGCGGCCGGGCTCCTGACCCCGCACCCTCACTGGGGAGACATGATATGACCCCTGGAGGCCTCAGACACCAGCTTCCTAGGCACTCAAATCCCTCTGAGAATGCCCATGAGCTCTGTAGTCTAAGGAAGTGGACAACCCTGCCTCCCAATGGGAGGCTGTCTAGGTCCTGGGAAACAAAGCCTGGGGCTCCCAACCCTTTGCCCTGAAAACAGCAGGCACACAAACACCTACACAAGAACCCAGGACCAAGCCTGCTACGGTGCATTCACTATGCTGGGGGCTGTGCCCACAGAAACTCCGGATTGCTCTGCACCGTGGTGGTGACACTGGCACCAAAGCAAGGGTGTGGACATTTGTCTGTTCTTCAAAGGGTGGTCTGCACTCACCTGTCAGAGTGTGGCTCCTCCGGGGATGATGCTATAGAAAGGGAAGGGAGACAAGTTACTGAGGGGCAGAGCTCTGGGAAATACTCCCCGAGCCAGAAACAGTTGCCCTTCCTCTGCAGTCCCAAAGCGCTTTCTTCAAATGCCATTTGCAGGAAGTATTACATTGTTGTGTTGTTTGTATTGTCTCCTTCCTCACACTTTACCCTTTTCAACAACAGGAACCCCATCTTATTCACATTCACATGTACATACACCCCAAACAGTTCACACACAACCTGGCACCCAATTCTCTAAACAGTCTACTAAGTAAACATGTGGACAAGAAAACCCTGGTTAAGATCTAATACTCCTACCATACATGAAACCCTACCATAAGCATATGAAGTGTATTTATAAATTCAAGAATATCCTCCTCTTCATGAAACTGGAGATCGAGTGACTTTTATAAGGTCACATACAGGGTAAACGGGAAGCAAGCAATGGAACCCAGGCAATCTGGATGCAGAGGTCCACAATCTTTACTACTACTGCTACACACAATGAAGACTGAAGTCAGGAGGAGAAGAGGGCGGCAGAGGATGCGATGGTTAGATAGCATCACCACTCAATGGATAAGAATCAGACACGATTTAGCGACTTAACAACCACACACGATAACATGAATTTTGAGAAAGAGGAAATTTATTTCCCATCTGGGGAAGTAAGCAGTCGTGCTTTGGGAGGCAGGTGGCCTGCGGTACATGCGTCTCACCATTCAACCCAAGCCGGGTGGGTCAGGCACAAAACAAGTGCTCACTGGGGCTTGCTCAATGAATCAAGTCACACTCACCAGAGATGTCTGGGAGGAAGCGAGGCTGCCATAAATCCAGCAGAAAATAGGCCAAAAGTGAGATGCTGAGTAGGAAGAAGGGCCGTAGGGAGGACGAAGACAGCAACCTTAGGGAGAGACAGGCAACTCAGCGATGAGTGGGTGAGGGAGGCTCCTATACCCGTCGCGAAAGGCGGAAAAGCGCCCACTGATGCGGGAATGGGAACCTCCAGGCCTAAACCGACACCGGAAGACAGGAACGGGGCACCCCAGGCTGACAGCGATCTTTAAACACCAGGAGGTGGACCAGCCCTCCAGGACAAGCGTCTTGCCCAGAAACGGGAATGGGACTCGGGGCTCGCCCGCCCCCGCTCTCCCGCGCGGCCCGGCCCCGCCCCCTCCTCCGCGGCCGTTACCAGAAGAGGCCGTTGAGCGCGGCCGCCGTGACTAGGCTGTGCAGCGGCTTCTCCCACACCAGCAGCCGCTGCGCTGCGGCCAATGCCGCCTCCCAGCCGCGGAGCCGCAGCCACAGCGTCGTGGCGAGGCGTCCCACCGCCTCGGCCGTGGCCGCCTCCTCCTCCGCCTCGCCGGTGGCCTCACCCATGCCCAGACCCAGGCCCAGGCCCAGGCCCAGGCTCAGACCCAGCCCCGGGCCCCCACCAGTGCCGGTGTTGCCACCGCCACCGCCACTCGCCATAGCCCCGCCGCAGCCGCCGCCCGAGCCCGCGAGGAGCCAGGGCTGCGCGGCCGCCGCCTGGGGCGCGTCAGGCGGAAGGGGGCGCACACCGCTGAGAGGGCCGCCCAGGCCGCGGACGGGCGTCACGTGACGGCGGAGCGACGAGCCCGGCACGTGATGTGCCCTAACCGCCGGGATAGGGTGACCGGCGCCTGCGCGCAGGGGGTTGCGGGTGACCCTGCTCCTACGCAGGTGTGTGTTTTGGCGGCGCCGGGCGGTGTCTGCCTCTTCCTGACAGAGGGGCTGTATCTCCGCTTTCGCCCACCCCAGCCAATTTTCTTCCCTCTGTGTGGGCAGGGCGGCTAGGGCGGCCGGTCCTGGCCTGGATTTCTGGTGTGAGGCGACCCGAAGCGGCAGGAAGTCAGCTTCCAGATGCCCCCGTGGGATCTTTCTGCTCTGGTTAGGGCGGCGGCCGTCCTTTTACTCAACCCTCGACGTACTGGTCCTCCCAGTTCCCTCCCCTCAGCAATAAACAAACACCAGCGCGTGACTCGATCGACTCAAAAACAGCTTCGGCTACACAGTAAAGTTGTTTCCGTCCCAACTTTCTGTAAACTCTCCCGCCTTCACGCATTGGAACTCCTTCCAATCCCTTAAGCGAGATACTGGGGTCTCGAAGTCTAAAAACCCTGTCTAGGTGCTATTTACTCTTGGCGGGGGAGGAGGGGCGTTAACGCCATTTATTGAGGCTTCCAACGTAACAAGCGTGTTGTTACGTGTTCCCTTGAGAACATTTAATCTCTGCAATATATATAGCCAAAAATCAGTGCCTTTGCTACTTTGTACACAATTCACCAGTTAAAATTTGTGTACTCTTGGTGATTTTATTTTTAAAATGTATATTGTTCTGTGTGTGCATACATCTCCCCTTTAAAAGAAAACAATCGCGAGCAACTCCCTGTCCCGAGTCTTTGTTTTATTTATGTTTATATCTACACCGGCACGAAAAGGTCAGCCGGGCTCGCTCGTCCTCGTGTGCCACGGCCCCCTAGGAATTGTCCCGATTTCGCAGACACGCCGGGGCTCAGCGATATCAGGAATTCTAGCCCAGCTCCTTCCCAGCGGTCGAAGCCGGCGGCTCGGCCCAGCTGGCAGCAGGAAGTGCCCGGTGCTGACTTCGCCCGCGACGCCCCCGCGGCTTGTAAACGCCGGGCAGACGCGCGGCGCGGCAAAGGCACAGCACGCGCCTCGAAGCCAGGACTCCTCTCTACTCGGTGAGGTGGGCGCCCAGGCCCTGCAGCTCCACGCCCCGAGTCCGGAGGCCAGAACCGGGAGCCGGGAGCCAGGAGCCCCGCCCGGAGCGGAACAGGAAGAGGCTCTGCTGCCCGGCCCCGCCTGCCGCGGCTGGCGCGAGGGGAGGGGGTTGCACCGGCAAGGGCGGCGGCCCGCGTGAGGGAGGCCGGCGGACAGGTGGGCAGGCTGGCAGGGACGGCTCCGCAGCCCCTTTAGAACTCGTTCCCCTCCCTTCGTAGGGCAGTGGCTGGCTGCGCGATGGACCTCGCTGGGCTCCTGCTGGACGAAGAAGGCACCTTCTCCCTCACCGGCTTCCAGGACTTCACGGTGAGCACGCGGCCCGCCGCCTCCCTAGCCTCCCAGCGCTTGGAGCCGTGACCGTGGGCGCTCCCTCCGCGCCCGCCCCCCTACCGGAGCCCGAGCGGGGCCGCGAGCTCGCCTGATGGCTCTGCCGGGAAACTAGGCGGTAGCCGCTCGACCCGTGCCTACTCGAGGCCCTGGCTCCTTGGGCCCATGGGGAGAGCCGCGGGGTACAGGAATGGGGTAGGAGGTAACCAGCCCGGACCCTTCTTGGAGAACTTCTCCTCCAGAGCCCTCGGTGAGGAGGACTCCACCCCCTGTAGACAGAGTGCCACTAGCAAACAATCCAGAGAATGCGGGGCCGGGTGGGGCACGGGCCTCACTAGCCGTGAGGCAGGCCTACCGCCCCGTAGCCCCCTTCCAGCCAGGAGCCAGGATCTCCATCATACCCTTTCCTGCCCTTCACCCTCCACCCCACTCCTGCCGTTTCAGTTCCTCCCAGGACACCAGAAGCTGAGTGCCCGAATCCGAAGGAGACTCTACTATGGCTGGGACTGGGAAACTGACTGTACTCTGGAGGAGCTCTCCAGCCCCGTGGCAGGTTAGACAGTGTTGTACGACCCGACAAGTGAGAAGCCTGAAAGTGGGGTTGTCAGCCATCATCAAAATGACTCTAGGTGTAGCCTGTGAACTACACTGCCTCTTGGTAGCTAGTATGTTTGACAGGTGTAAGGACTAGATTTGTATTTCATTTTTTCCTTAAATCCAGATGATTAGGAAATATTGCTGCCTTACAAATCTATATTATTCTTGATCTATAGACTAGAAACTTTTTAATTTTCCAAGCATACCTATCGTATATTTCCCCCATCAACAAGACATGTTTATCTTCTCAAATGAGCTAGAGTGAAGGACACATCTAGGTAATTAATTGCAGGTGACAGGGAAATAAGCCTTCCTGTTGGAAGGAGCTGGAATTCATATTTGGAGTAGGCCTTTTGTTTCAGCGTGGGAGAATTGGATCTCTGCTTTGTTACTGTGATCCTGTCTCCAAGACCTCGGAGAATGCAGATCTGGGTCTTCTGCTGATAGCAGTGGGCACAGCTGTGGGGGAGTTGTTTGCTCACTCTGTTATCCTTCTACCTCTGCAGATATTGCTGTGGAACTGCTCCAGAAGGCAGCCCCCAGTCCTATTCGCCGGCTCCAGAAGAAATATGTAGCCCATGTGTCCCGGTGAGTCCACAGTTCAGAGATACAGAGTGAGAGTGTTTGGGCTCTAGAGATAGGGGAACAGTTATCTCTAAAGAGAACTTGTAACAGGGATAAGCATCATAAGTTACAAGAACTGAAAGATCCTTGCATTTAATTCCTAATCCTTTCTGATACCCAGAGAGGCTTGCATCTCTCCGTGTGCTATGATGCTGGCTCTGGTATACATTGAGCGGCTCCGGCATAGAAACCCAGACTACCTACAGCACGTGTCATCCTCTGACTTGTTCCTGATCTCCATGGTAAGATGCCCCCTTCTCTTCAGCTCCCTGGTAAGCCCGGAGCCAGGTGTGAGCTCTACTGATACCACCTCTGGTTCCTCTGCAGATGGTGGCCAGTAAGTACCTCTATGACGAAGGGGAGGAGGAAGAGGTCTTCAATGATGAATGGGGAGCTGCTGGGGGTGTGGCCGTGCCCACTCTTAATGCCCTGGAGAGGGGCTTCCTGAGTGCCATGGTGAATAGCTCTTCTCTCTTGCTTTGTTTTCCTGACCTGTTGTTATGTTCTTTTCATCCTTTGTTTTTTATCTCCCAGCTTCCTCTGGTCTCTTTATTTATTTTTCTGTTTGTCCTCTTTATGTCTTCCCTTATTAGCATCTTCCCCTCCAGCTTTTCTGGAATAAGCACAGTCTTTGGAGGTTCCTAGCATGGTGAAGTCAGGAGTGGAGACCTCCCATTGTCAGTCTTCAGGTCCCACAGAGTCTGAGCCAGAGCTTATCTTACTGGGCTCTGGGTATTTGCTTCCAGACTTTGCCTTTCCCTAGATTCTGGGCTTCCTATGGACATGAACCATTCCCAGGATTATTTTTTTCTCTTTGCTTTAAATGGAGGGTGCAATGTGAAACCAGATATGTGGTGATTAAATAAGTTAATACATAAAAGTTTTTGGAACAGTATCTGGCACATGGTAAGAGCCAAGTGTTACCTGTAGTGGAGGTTGTAGTTGCTGCTGTGGGTCTGGTTATTAATTGACTGTGGCTCATGTCCAAGTCTGGTTGGATGCTCTTCTCTTTATCCACAGGATTGGCGGCTCTACACTGATCCTCGGGAAATCTTTGAGGTGCTGAGCTGGCTGGAGGGATGGTAGGTTCTAGGAATTGGAAAGAGGGACTTGAGGATTTGGAGGCTGAGGCCTAAGCCATAGGAGCTAAACAGAGGTGAGGGTCTGTGTAACTGGGGGGTAGGGAGAAAACGAGAAAGAGAATTGCCCAAGGTCATGGTTCCCAAACGAGTCTGCTGTCCTCTGTCACCTTTGGAAGAGTGGGAGAAGCTTATTTAAAATGCAGATCTTGGTCTCACCCTCATCTTTGGAATCAATGGGTATACCTAGGAGCCTGTACATTTAACAAGTTCACCTGTGTTCCCTGGTGGGTCCCCAGGTGAATGAGGGTGCCGGTGGGCCAGCTGCAGGAAGATTGCAGACCCTCTGTGTCTTTTCTCCTATCCCTGCAGCGTGGCTGAGCAGCAGGGGCGCCGGCGGGGCTGGTACACCTACACAGACCTATGTGTGCTGCTGGAGCAGCCTGCCTGGCAACTGGCGCTGGGCTCCCTCTGCCAGCGGCTGGCAAAGGTGAGGCGGGTCAGGAAGCAGAGGGAGCTTGAGCTGGCTGATAATGTAAAGCAAATACAGAATGGCTCAGGAGATGGGGTTGGAAGTAGATGGTGACTGAGAGCTCTAAGTTGAGTCCACGAGTCCAGAGATAAGGGGCGGGTGTGTTAAAGACAGAAGAGGGTTCAGGGGAAGGGGATTTGGGCACTGACCTTTCTTAACCCCTCTCCCCCAGCTATCCTGCCTGTTGGCTATGGCATATGTGAGCAGCGTGGCCCTCGCTGTGGCATCGATGGCCGTAATACACCAGTCCTTAGGGCTGTCCTGCAGCCCCCCACCTGGCCCTCCAGACCTTGGACTGGCCTCCAGGTGCCTTTTGGAACCCTGCATACCTTCCCCCATGCCACAGTGCCTGCCGTCTCCTGCTAACGTCACCGGCTGCCTGGAAGGCGATGTAGTGCTGCATTCACTGTGGGGCAGTCTGCTAGCCTCGCTGACTCCCCCACCGTTGCCTCCTCCAGACCC
The DNA here is from genome assembly GCF_033118175.1 of Dama dama. Classification (NCBI taxonomy): domain Eukaryota; kingdom Metazoa; phylum Chordata; class Mammalia; order Artiodactyla; family Cervidae; genus Dama; species Dama dama. The sequence goes on from NC_083688.1 coordinate 27,769,547, forward strand.
TCCTGCTCCCCCCACTCTTCTTCACAACTGCCCCCTTTGCCAGAAGCTCCAGAAGGACTCCCCAACCTGCCGTGCCTGCCATCACCTCAACCATACTGTCCCCACGGGGCCCCCCAGTCCTTGGTCTCACTCCCATGGCCTGGCTCCCCCCTGGCCTTGGAGCCCAATGCCCCCTCTGCTCCCACAGCCCCAGCAATGTTCCCTTTTCAGCATTATGGAACTGGCCCGCCTGAAGTCTTTCATTTTCCCAGGCTAGGTAGGGTTCTCAGGAATGCGTTAAGAGGATTTGGGAGTCCCTGAGAACCTGGAGGGGCAAAGCTTGATCTGGGTCCTTGGCTGGTCTCCTGTCCTCCTGGGTGATGGAGCTTAAGGGGGTCGTGTGGCAGAAGGACTGAAGGTCACTTGCTCTTCTGTCCCTCAGTGGCTGACTGGCCAGGGCAGTGGTGGTTCCAGGGAAAGCCTCAGCTCAGTGACCAGGGGCGTGTCACAGGTGGACAGGGGCAAGGCCTCTGTCTCTCCATGTCCCGTGGGCTCTTCTAGACTTCTGCTTTTGAGTTTCCTAGGATTGGGTGAGGGAGGGAGGAAACACTGATGAGGGTCTGTTTGATGTCCCTGGGGTAGGAGAGGCGGGGACTGACAGGGCCCCCCGTGGTGGGAGTTGCTGAGGGAAGGCGGGAGAGGGGGGAACCTCCCACACCCGCGCCAAGTCTAGAAGAACCAGGGGCTGCTGGGACCTTCACCCTGGCCCTTTTGTCTTCCAACATTCTCTTCTTAGTCCCCTGCTCCTGGGCTTCCCTCTCTTCCAGTTCCTCTCCTGGGTGTTCTTTTCACAGGCCTCTCTGGCCACTGCTTTATATCTGGGTTTTTCACGCTTTTGTAGAACTAAGGTTTCAATAAACAGTTTTAGTTGCATGGCCTGGACTCTTTATTCTGCAGCAGCCCTCAAAGAACTCTCCTCCCCAGATCTTCCTTCTCAGCCTCCCTACTCCCTGATCCTATCATCCTGCTGCTCATTCTCTCTGAGTCCCATTCCAGAACGTCCTTCTTGTTTGATGGTCATAGATTCTCATATCAAGCTGCTTCCTCGTTCCTGCTCCCAGCACCCTGGGGCCCCTAACACTCCTTGACTGGTGCAGTGGGGCACAGATGGTGACTGTGCCCTGCCTAGGTGTAACCCTGTCTGTCACAAGTTCTGAGTGAGAGCCATCTTTGTGGATCCCAAGGCCCATGTCATGGAGAGAGTATCCAGTAGAGCCCCATGAGCTCCTTGAGGGCAATCTCAAGGATACTTTGTCTGCTGACTTCCTTTCTGGGCTGACAAATGGTGGTTATTAGCTTAAGGGCTTCTGTGGTGGCTTAGTGGGTAAAGAATCTGCCTGCAATGCAGGAGACCTGGTTCAATCCCTGGGTTAGGAGGATACCCTGGAGAAGAAAATGACAACCCACTCCAGTATTCTTGCCTGGGAAATCCCATGGGCAGAGAAGCCCGGTGGGCTAGAGTCCATGGGGTCACAAGAGTCAGACACAATTTAGTGACTAAACCACCACCAAAGAGAAGACCAAGGCTGGGTTATCACTGAAAGAAGAGCAGCCAGCTGAGCTGAGAGGATTTGGGACCACAGAGGAAGATACACAGTGGGGGTGGTGCTGCCACCTAGGGGGCATCTGGAAATTTATGGGGCATTTTTTGGTTGACAAAAATTTGAAGGGATGGGACTTACTGGCACTTAGTCAGCCTATATAGTAAGCTACACATCCAGAAAGGCTCAGGAACTCCCTTCTTATGAAGAATTCCCGAGGCAACTTTTGAATGACTGGGTGGACATCATGTATGACTTTATCTGAGCCTGGAACTACTTATTTTCTCTAAGCATGTAAACAGAATAGATTTTGCCCATTTGGAAAAAGACTGTTTCCCAGGAATGCATCTCTGTACATTAAATCTACGCTTTGTTCAGCACTTTACGAAGAACTTGTTCACTCTTTTGGAACACTGGGTCATGAATGGCAGCACTGCTGATGGTACACATGTCATCAGGGAAGCACCAGTATCAGTTGGAACTGTAGCTGTTGCATCCATGGCAATTCCACATGAGGGGTGGGCACTAGGCTACTACTTCATTGTCTTCCAGTTTAGTTGGACCCAAGCTTTCCCATGGTGAAATACATTATTTAAATTACTTTGAGGACTTCCCTGGTGGTCCCGTGGCTAGGACTCCATGCTCCTGATGCAGGGGGCCTGGGTTTCATCCCTGGTCAGGGGAACAGGATCCCACATGCCACAACTTCAGAGTTTGCACGCCTAACTAAAGATCCCACATGCTGCAGCAAGGATTGAGGATTCTGCTTCCCCTAATTAGGACTGGAGCAGCCAAATAAATATTTTAAAAATAAAGAAATCACTTTGATTTCTTCTTTATATTACAATGAGGACATTGTATACAGAGTTGTGATCACAGTTGTCATACATGACGAAGGGATGTTTTCTCTTGAAGTACTCCAGGAGGCTTGACCCTAAAAGGCTTGAGAACTACTGTGTAATTTTGATGGTTCCAAATGGCAGTGGTGAGGAGGTAGTACAGTCTATCAAACTTCTCCTGGCTATGCTAGGGGCAGTTTCCTCCCCACCACTCCTATCCTGGGACAGGAGACCCAGATGGAGATTCTTGGGAGGCGGAGGGACTCAGAACTTGGTTCCCCAGTTAATGGGTGATGGAATTTGCACAAGAGCTGGGCAAAGGTGAAAGGGCTGCGTCCTGCCCCAAATCCCTCATCTCTTCGCTCTGCTTCATTGACACTCCCGCCCCCTCCCTGCTCCAGGCAGCTAACTTCATACAAACTCTGACCTCATACTCTCTCTCTCTCCCTACTTAACTCTGGCCCAGGGCGGCCAGGACAAGACAGAAGGCAGGGAGTATGAGCCAGTCACCCCCCAACGCCATACAGCTCCAGTCTTCGGGTTCCCAGAGCACCCTGGCTCCCCTGCCACGGCCACCTGATGTCCAAAATCCCCCCTCTCATTCTTGGGCCTCTCTGTGCGGGCCTCCTCCCTGGGGCCTCAGCTGTCTTCTGGCTCTGCAGGTAGGAGGCAGAGGTGCCTGGGTTGCTGCTACTGGCTGAAGAGGGTGTTTGGAGGGTGTAGGTGTGGCATCAGAAACCCTCTGGAAATATGTATTTCTGCCTAATCGCCTGCAGCATATCTTGGTGTTGGCTTCTCTACTCTGCACCTCCCACCTGCTCTTGCTTCAAAGTCTCCCAGCAGGAGGACTCTCTTTCTCCTCTGCCCAGCTCCTGGCTTCCAGCCTCTTTGCATGTGGTGTGTCTACCTCCCTGCAAACTTGGATGGGCAGCAGGTGAGAGGAACTCCCTGGAGAGGAGGTGATAGGGTCCCAGCCGGGAGGCGAGGCTCAGGGAGGCTGGCGACTGCCCCCACGTTACCAGACCTGCTGTTCCTACAGGCTGCCTCTTGTCCAGGCTCCATCCTTACAGTTTCTTATCCCCGCCCTGGTGCTGACCAGTCAGAAGTTACCTCTGGCTCTCCAGACACCTGGAAACTGTGAGCATAGAGCAAAGGCACAGGGTGAGGGTGGGGTTGGCTGCTCCTCTGAGCACACAGGTGGATTTGGGTGCAGGGCTGAGATGGGGCAATGATGAAAGGGCCAGGCGCCAACCAGAACTGTAGAGCAATGGTTCTCCATCCTGTTTCCATCTCTCTTCTCCACGCCCCCAACTTCTCCCAGCCTCCCTTGTGCTGCGCCTCTGTGGGGGGCCTGGCTGCCATGGCTTGGAGCTCTGGAACACTTCTATCCGAGAGGTATGTGCTTAGGGATGTGGAGGAGAAGGGCTGGACTAAGAGTGCTCCCGGGGTTGGGGAGGTTCTTGTTTCCATTTTGTAGGAACTGAGATGCTCTAGGGGAAAGAGGTGGTGGTGGGGAACCCCTCCTGGAATTGTTGGGGTTTTTTTTTTTGCCACACCATGCAGCTTGTGGGATCTCAATTCCCCAACCAGGGACTGAACCTGGTCCATGGCAGTGAAAGCCTGCAGTCCTAACCACTAGGATTCCAGCGAACTCCCTGGAATTAGTTAAGAAGTCCAGGCTGAGGTCACCTTGATCAAGAAGAATGTTTGCTCTTTGTCCTTTTCTCCTCTCCACCAGGTGTCCGGGGCGGTGGTGATCTCTGGGCTGCTGCAGGCCACTCTGGGGCTGTTGGGGGGTCCTGGCCACTTGTTCCGCCGCTGTGGGCCCCTAGTGCTGGCCCCCAGCCTAGTTGTGGCAGGGCTCTCTGTCTACAGGGAAGTAGCTCTGCTCTGCTTCACTCACTGGGGCCTGGCATCGCTGTAAGTCCTGAGAGGCGTGATGCCTGGTGGGCTATGTGGGAGTGGGAGGAGAGAGCTGCTACTCTACCAGTCCAGCAGCTGTCTCAGCAGGGATAACACTTGTGGCTTTGGAATCCAAGACTTTTACTGGATTCATTTGGTCACCTTGGCTTGTACCTTGTCTCCCATTGACCCCCAAGATGCCCTCCATCCCTCTCCACGAGGGCATTCTTTTCTGGAACCCCCTTTCGTGGTATCCTGCCCCTCCCAGCTCTACTCCCTGCCTCAGGGTCAAGCTTCCTCTTGCCCCTAAAGCCCCTTCCCTCTTCTAGGCTGATTGTGCTCATGGTGGTCTGTTCTCAGCACCTGGGCTCCTGCCTGCTACCCCCACGTCCCTGGAGGCCAGCTTCAACCTCTTCAACCCATACTCACATCCTGGCCTTCAGGTTCCTCTCGGTATGTGGGGGTTTGGGCGGGGCAGTTGGAGTTAGGAGGGCTGGCATGGATTGCTCACTTGGCCCCTACTTGGTTGTTGTCTACCCCTTTAAGAAGGTTGGAAGCTTCTGGGGGAGGGGTTCTTTTCTGAGTCTTGTCCTCAGGTGCTGATCCCAGTGGCCTGTGTGTGGATTGTTTCTGCCCTTCTGGGTCTCAGCATCATCCCCGGGGAGTTGTCTGCCCCCACCAAGGCACCGTGGTTTTGGCTGCCTCACCCAGGTAGGCTTTCTCCTAGAACTCAGAACCTGCACTCAGGAAGCTTATAATATGTCAGGGAATACAGATACTAATTCAATAGTTACCTAAGTGAATGTAGAGTTGCATGTAGTAGATACAGCAAAGGACATGTACCTTGTATGATGAAGGTTTATAATGGGAAAAATCTGACTTTATTGGAGAGGTTAGGAAAGGCGTTCTTTTTTTAATGGTTTTTATTTTTATTTATTTATTATTATTATTTTTTGACCATGCCACATGGCTTGTGGGATCTTAGTTCTCCATCCAGGGACTGAACCTGGGCCCTCAGCAGTGAGAGATGGAGCCCTAACCACTGGACTGCCAGAGATTTCCCAGGAAAGGCATTCTTGAGGAAGTGATCACTGAGCTGAGATGTGAGAGATGAGTAGGAGCTTATTAGGGAAAGGCAAGAGACAAGAGCATTCTAGGTGGAGAGAACAACTTATGCAAAGGCCCTGTGGTGGCCAGCAGCGCAACAAGTACAAAGGCCTGAAACAAAGGCCAATGTATCTGGAGTGAAAGAAATGATGAAGAGTGTGGTTGTAGATGAGGCTAGAGAAAGAGGTAAGGGTCAGACCAAAGGGACCTTGTAGATCGTAGTAAAGGAATGAATGGGTTTTTATCTTGAGTTTGATGGCTTTGTCCCAAGACATTATCTTCAAAGACAATGGGGCCTTTAGGCTTCTTGTGTCACAGGCTTTTGTAGGCAGGGGGATGCTTCAGACTTGAGGCTGGCCCCAAAGTGGCTCCTTCTCCCTCCCCAGCTGAGTGGGACTGGCCCTTGCTGACACCCAGGGCTCTGGCTGCAGGCGTCTCCATGGCCTTGGCAGCCTCCACCAGCTCCCTGGGCTGCTATGCCCTCTGTGGCCAGCTGCTGCATTTGACTTCTCCACCTCCGCACGCCTGTAGCCGAGGGCTGAGCCTGGAGGGACTGGGCAGTGTGCTGGCTGGGCTGTTGGGAAGCCCCATGGGCACTGCATCCAGCTTCCCCAATGTGGGCACAGTGGGTCTTCTCCAGGTATGTGAACTGGGGTGTGGGGAGAGGAGCTGGAGGTGCAAGAGAGGGAAGGGAACCCATGGCTTGCTGTGCCCAGCCCTTTGTCAGGCTCCTCACAGCGGCCATCTCATTGAGAGAGATGCTTAGAAGTTGTGGGGACTAGGAGTGTGAGGGAGACACTAAATCACTACTGAGCTCCTTCTGTGCCTCAGGCATTTGTACCATGGCTGAGGTTCTAGAGAGAAAGGAGTCAGATAAGTCCCTGTTCTCTTGAGGACTTCAAGAAAGAGAGAGGCGGACAGGTTAGGAGAAAAGCAAATAAGATAATTTCCAAAAGTGATAAGTGCTATTAAGAAAACAAAGCAGGGGCTGGGAAGCATGTTGAGTAAGAGAGAGCCCTTTAGAATGCTTTTTGGGAGAGTAACATTTGAGTTGGGATCCAAAGGATGAGATGGGTTGGCCAAGCAAAAGGCTTGAGTGGTCGAGGAGGTGTGTTCCAGTGTCTTTTCATCACGTAGGCTGGACCTCGGCGAGTGGCCCACTTGGTGGGGCTGTTCTGCGTGGCGCTGGGGCTCTCCCCAAGGCTAGCCCAGCTCCTCACCACCATCCCGCTGCCTGTGCTTGGTGAGTGGGCCTGTTCTTGGTGAGCAGATGTCTTGGCAGCACTGGTATTGAACCGGGATCCCTCAGCAGGGCCCAGCTGGTTGCTTGTGGGTGACACCCTTTCTTTCTGAGAAGCCTCCCTAGCATATGGCTGTGAGTATGTGGCAGCTGCCTTCATTTTCTCAGTCACATCTCGGCCTCCTGACTGGGCTTCTTGGCTCCTGGGCTTTTTGGTGGTCTCTGCCCATCACAACCTGCCCCACCCTATAGTAAGTACTCTGCTGTGCCAGCCCTCTCCCAACCTCTTTGATTACTTCCGGATGAGACAGGTGGGGTGCTGGGGGTGACCCAGGCCATGGTTCTGTCTACTGGATTCTCCAGCTTCCACTTGGCTGACATTGACTCTGGGAGGAATGTCTTCATTGTTGGCTTCTCCATCTTCACGGCCCTGTTGCTGCCGAGGTGGTTTCGGGAAGCTCCAGTCCTACTGAGCACAGGTGGGAGGAGGGGGAGGGACAGAGGAGTTGCCTGGCAGTGGGCAAGCAAGGGCTCAAGGCTTGAGTTTCTCTGGACTCCAGGCCTCACACCCTTCTCTGGACCTGGGGATAAATAGTCTGTCCATTTGTTTAGCAAGTATTTACTGAACACCATGCTAGCTTCCTTGGGATACAAAGGTGCCTGTAGATTTACAGTCTAGTAAAAGAGATGAGATGTGTAGAAATGTAACTAGAAAGGTTCAGATAAAGAGCTGTGATGCTCTGCAGTGAGAGAGATGGCTTCTTTTGGAGATGACCTGGGTAACTTTTATGGAGAAAGTAACATTGAGTTGGTCTTGAAGGATGGTAAGATTGAAACGTATTTGATGAGAAGGTCATTACCCACCGAGGAACCACGGTAAACAAAGATGCTGAAGTAGGAAGTCATACCATATGTCCCAGGAGCAGCAAATAACTTAGTTTGTTAGCTCAGCTCAGCAAACAGCCGTGATTTTAACTGAGGATGGTTTTGCCCCACAGAGAACATTTGCCAATGTCTGGAGACATTTTTGGTTGTTATAAGCAGGGGAGAGGTTACTTGCATTTAGTGGTTACAAAGATGCTGCTACACATCCTATAGTGCCCAGGACAGCCTCTCTCAAACAGAGAAGTATCTGGTCCAAAATGTCAGTAGTACTGAAGTTGAGGAACTCAGGCTAGAGCATAGAAGGTGAGAAGTAGGAAATAAGGCTGGGGATTTTAATACCAAACTTTCCAAAGACAGGGAGCCTCGAGTGATCAAAGCATATCTGGAAGGCACGTGGATGCTCAGAAGATAGGGTGTTAAGCAGGGGTCCTGTGGGAAGGGTCTGGGTGTGGGAAATAGAGAGCAGGGGGACAAAGTAGGGAGGGGGAGATAGAACAATTCAGAAAGACCTGTCCTCCATCCAGTACTTAAGCTTAGGTTGGAAGTATTAGACCCTTGGTTTTGCATAGCGTCAGAGTCCCCCTCCTGCCTGGTCCCAACCCCTTGTAGGCTGGAGCCCCTTGGATGTGCTACTGCGCTCACTGCTCACCGAGCCCATCTTCCTGGCGGGACTCTTGGGCTTCCTCCTAGAGAACACCATTCCTGGTAAGTTGAGGCCAGGCCCCAGTAGACTGGGGAGTGGCCAGGAAGTCATCACTCCCTGGGTTGGGCAAATGACCTGACCACTTTGTCTTTTGCAGGCACACGGCTTGAGCGAGGTCTAGGGCAAGGGCTGCCACCTCCTTTCACTGCCCGAGAGGCTCCGATGCCTCAGAAGTCTAAGGAGAGGGCAGATCAAGAGTACGAGCTTCCTTTCTCCATCCAAAACCTGTGTCCCTGCATTCCCCAACCTCTCCGTTGCCTCTGCCCACTGCCCCAAGACTCTGGGAATGAGGAAAGAGGGCCCTCTGAGCCCGGAGAGACAGCTGACTTGCTGCCTGACTTTGGGGACCAGTGCCCTCAGCCTAGCAGAGGAGAGTCCCAGTAATTACTAGGATTCCTACTCTGGTTAGTTTAATCCTACCTCCCAGCTTGCTGGAGAACCAGATCGCAGGCTCCACTTTCTCCCAGGGAGAGGATGTACTTGTGTGTCTCACATGGGCTCCCCAAAAGTCTCACTTCCCAATAGGTGTGTTTGCCTTTTCCTTTCTTAGTTAGGCCTGTTCCAGAGCAGGGGCTGTGAATGAATGAGTGATATTTTGCCTGTGAACGATCTATACTCAAACCCTAGCATTCACTTAACTGATATTTATTGAGTATCTCCTATGTGTAAGGTCCTGGAAATACAGATATGGATAAGACATGGTCCCTCCCCTCTCAAACACTTATGATTTAAAAAGACATGTAATTACTGGACTTCCCTGGCGGTCCAGTGGTTAAGACTCTGAGTTTCCAATGCAAGGGGTGTGGATTCGATCTCTGGTGGGGGAACTACTAAGATCCCATAAGCTTCATGGTGCATCAAAACAATAACAATAAAAGACATGTAATTACTAACTAAAATCCAAAGTGGAAGTCAGTCTTCAATAAAGATTAAAAGAATGCTATGGGAGCTATGGTTTTTCCAGTAGTCATGTATGTATGTGAGAGTTGGACTATAAAGAAAACTGAGGGCAGAATTGATGCTTTTGAACTGTGGTGTTGGGGAAGATTCTTGACAGTCCCTTGGACTGCAAGGAGATCCAACCAGTATATCCTAAGGAGATTAGTCCTGGGTGTTCATTGGAGGAACTGATGTTGAAGCTGAAACTCCAATACCTTGGCCACCTGATGCGGAAAGCTGACTCATTTGAAAAGACCCTGACGCTGGGAAAGATTGAGGGCAGGAGGAGAAGAGGACAACAGAGGATGAGATGGTTGGATGGCATCACCATCATAATGGACATGGGTTTGGGTGGACTCCGGGAGTTGGTGATGGACAGGGAGGCCTGGTGTGCTGCGGTTCATGCGGTTGCAAAGAGTTGGACATGACGGAGCGACTGAACTGAAAAAAAAAAAAAAAAAATGCGAGCAGAGAGGAAGAAACAATAAATTCTGATTGAGGACAGTGGGAAGGACTTTACATAGAAGCAGCACTGGGGCTGGCCTTAAGAGGACTTTGGGTTGTGGAACATGGATGAGGAGAATTTTTCAGACTTGGGTGTCCAGATGGAGTGAAACTAAGTTACACAAGGTACAAGATGAGTTGGATTGGTGATGGAGCATAAGTATGGCGGTGGATGGAGGGAGAAAGGAGGCAGGAGAGGTACAAGATAAGGTCAGACCAGGGGAAGTATGCCTGGGAGACTCATCTCTTAACTAGCGTGCTGGTGGGACCCAAGAGAGAATATCTAGTGAAGTTCAAGCCCCTCATTTTATTTAAAAACAAAACAATAAAAAAGACACGGTAGGGTACGGAAATTTGACTTTCGGTTTTTCAACAAGTCCAAATTCGTGGTCCCCTCTCCTGCATTTCGTCTGGCATTCTTTCTACTCTGCCAGGGCAACTCTGCTGTGCTGTGTTTAGTCGCTCAGTCGTGTCCTACTCTTTGCGACCCGATGGACTGTGTCCAGCCAGATTCCTCTGTCCATGGGGATTCTCCAAGCGAGGATACCGGAGTGGGTTGCCATGCCCTCCTCCAGGGGATGCATCTTCCCAACCCTGGCCTCCCGCATTGCAGGCCAATTCTTTACTGTCTGAGCCCCCAGGGAAGCTGGGCAACTCTTAGGAATGCCTTTATCCTTCCACCTCCCTACCAGGGGCTTCGGCACCGGCACCGGTAACCCTCCGCTCGGAGCACTCCAGTTATCAGCTCCTGGGGCCCAGATGTCCCGCCCACATCAGGCCTGGGCTCCGCCCCAGTGTCCCAAGACCCCACCTCCCTGTAGTGGGGGTGGGAAATGCTTCTACTCTAGGCCTTTTCGTTGGCGCGGGCGGGCCAGCCTGCCGCGGGGAGGCTGAGAGCTGTCCCGGCCGCTCACGGTAGGTGGGGTCGAGCTCTAATCCGGGCCAGGGCCCGGGCCAGGCAGTGAGAGACTTCTCGGGCCCTGCGGGCTGGTCCTGGCAATAGCGCCTCCTTCCCCTAAGTGTCCTGCCGGGAGGTACCAGCGCGCGGCCGAGGTTCTGGGCCAGGCCTCCGGGGATGGGCGGGTGGGTGGCGGAGGCCGCGCGTGCGCAGCTCGCCTCCCGGCCGCGGGGCGGGGTTTGTGGAGGTACTCCTAGCCGGCAACTTGCTGCGAGGAAGCAGCCCGTTTTGGGCCTTGTTTCCCCTTGGGGAGTCCGGAGCCGTGCCTCACGCAGCCGGCTCTGTAAAAATAGAAACGCGGACTGGAAGGCCTTTCTAGCGAGGGCGAATGGAAACTGGCTGCCACCAGGCGGGGCTCCTGGGGTGGGGCTGTGGTAAAGTGAGGCAGGGTCCGCCCTCTCCCCGAAGGGTGAGGCGGGGCGAGGTCTAGCCCGGACGGTCGTTGGCGTTCTGCTGCCCTCTGCAGGATGGCGGAGGAACTGCGCCTAGAGGGGCTCATGCCGACCCGCCTTAGGCAACCCCACTCAGCTGTTGGCCCTCCGGACTTCCCCTTCCTTCATTCAGTAATTATAACAGGTGTACGCTTGACTTCCCTCATAGCTCAGTAGGTAAAGGATCTACCTGCAATGCTGGAGACCCGGATTCTATTCCTGGGTCGGGAAGAACCCTGGAGAAGGAAATGGTAACCCACTCCAGTATTCTTGCCTGGAGAATCCCGTGGACAGAGGAGCCTGGCAGGCTACAGTCCCTGGGGTCGCAAGAGTCGAACACGACTTAGCGACGAAACCACCACCACCACACTTGAAGCTAATATAATATTGTAAATCAGCTATACTTCAATAAAAAATTATTAGGAGGAAAAAAAAGAATAATAAACGGGTGAATCTGGTTCATGTGAAGTCATCCTAGAAGGAAATAAAAAGCTGAGATATTGAGGCCTCAGAACTGGACGTGTGTGGTGGGAGCAGCTAACTCTAGGTGTAGTGCTGAATTTCTCAAACCTTTTTGGGGGGCTTGTTGACCCCCCCCCCCAGCTGCATTTTAAACTCCTCCCCGCCCACAAAACACCATATAGTGTGAGCGTCTTGAGCATCCAGGCTTTCTGAAGTGACAGGCTCAGATAATCAGCCCAATTTTGGTGACTGAGAGTGCACCCTGGGGAGTGCCTAGAAAGGAGAGCAGGGCTTGGTGACTTGCTGTTTGTGATGGACTTGAGGTGTGTGATCTTGGGCAAAGTGGGACTGTGGTCTGGTGAGGACTGGCTTCGTCATTCCCAGATCTTCTCCCAGCAGGAACAGCAGGGGAAATGTGACTGAAATACCATCCTCCAAACAGAAGGTTTTGAGGCTGCAGATAAAAATCACAATACGTGCATTTCTATTTCACCTGCCTAGTGACTGTACAAATTATGTTACAAGACTGCAGTAGGTTATGGTTGGAAGAATAATGGCTTAGATTGAGATGAAAATGACTGGAAGAACGGAGCCATGTTAACCATATTAATGAAATCCAAGGATTTTCATTGTTATCTTTATATTCTTAAAGATCTGCCTCCCCTAACTTCAGTTTGTATTTATAGACTTTGATTTTATCACTTTTTTTTAACCCACAGGAAAAATGATTAAACTGCCTATAAAGTAGCCATAGTTACTGAACATCTGTTAGGTTAAGGCTACACATTTAGTTAATGAAGTGGAAAGATTGGCTTCCAGGATGTTCAGCAGGGCGTGATATCATTGGTGGCAGTGCCTTGGGAGGGGAGGTGGGCGATGAGGGAAGTGGAGTTATTTCATGGTCTCTACCTTTGCTATGTTCTGTATCTTATATTGACTTCTTAGTCATTCAGGTTCTTCTTGAAATGGAGTTGGGGCTTTTCTCTTTGCTTCTGGACATGGAGTTATTAGCTCTTTATTTGACCATAACTGTGGACCTCTTCCCTCCAAATGGGTATATGCATTTATGCACAAATTTTGCTTTTATAAGCAAAATTCCAGAGAACTTACATGCATTGACTCTAGATTAAGAATCCCTGTCTTGGAGAATGTATCTATATTTAGGGGAAAATGTATTTAGGGGACAGATAAATGTGTATATATATATATATATATATATACATACAGTAATTTAGGGAATATATATATGTTTAGTGAATATACACACCTCTAGTATTCTTGCCTGGAGAATCCCCATGGACAGAGGAGCCTGGCAGGCTACTGTCAGTCCATAGGGTCAAAAAGAGTCAGACATGACTAAGCAACTAAACACACACACACACATACACACATATTTAAAATTCTGAGAGCTTCCAGAGTTTTGTTTTTAGATAATGATCAAATAATTTGAGTTTCCTGCTCATGACACTTATGATGTTTTATAAAAAAAGAACAATTTCTTCTCTTTTGGAAATTCTGGGAAAGGATAGCACTGACATATTTATTAGGAATGTGATAAAGATGTGACAAGAATGGTGTAGGTTTCCACATTGTTTTACCATTGGAAAGCAGAAATACTAGTACCCATTTATTGAGGCTTAAATGCTATAGAAGAAGGAGATATTTTACATCCTCTAGGAATTTAATATGAGAAAAAAACTGTCAAAATTCTAGATAGATTTTTAGCGAAAGGACGTAGTAAGATTGATGCTCAGCTTATTACTTATTGGGATGGTGGAGGAGAGGGGGAAGAAAGTAAATCCATTCCTTCTGTTTTCTTAGGATTTTCACAAAGCATATTTGATACAGAACTGTCTGAGTGGTGTCAGACCTGCAGCACCCTGGAGGCACTTTGCTAAATTAAGACTCTGCTGCAGATGGAGGAACTGGAGCAAGGCCTGCTGATGCAGCCATGGGCATGGCTACAGCTTGCTGAGAACTCCCTCCTAGTCAAGGCGTATATCACCAGGCAGGGCTATGCCTTGCTGGTTTCAGACCTTCAACAGGTGTGGCATGAACAGGTGGACACTAGTGTAATCAGCCAGCGAGCGAAGGTAAGTGTGAAGAGAAGTACTGCTGTGGGTGGCAGTGGACATAATTTCTTCCCTAGTGAAGGTCAGGGAACCTTACCATCTCCCAGCTTGTTGGCCTATAGGTTGCCAAGGAAGGTCAAATCAGGATAAAACAATTGCCACCAGTGTTCTGCACTTCCGCCTCTAACCCTGGGATCTTTTCATATGGGTGTGGGTGTGGGTATATTTCTGTAGTGTATTCAGTAGAAGGAAGAATTGTGAAGTAGGTCAGAATTGTTTTCTTCTTTCCTGTTCTGATGTTTTTATTTTCCCTCACCTTCCTCTTCTTCCTACTTACTGTCTTCTCTTTTAAAAATATGTCTTCATTTACGTTGCTGCATCAGGTCTTAGTTGTGACATGCGGGATCTTTCATTCTGGCTTGAGGTCTTCTCTAGTTGCGGCCTGTGGGCTCCAGAGTGCATGGCCTCAGCAGTTTCTGCACACTGGCTTAGTTGCCCCTCAGCACGGGCCCCTCACTTGCCCCTCAAGTTTTGGGATCTTCCCAAACCAGGGATTGAACCCACATACCCTGCATTGCAAGGTGGATTCTTAACCCACTAGACCACCGGGGAATTCCCCTGACCACTGTCTTCCTGTTAACCAGAGCTTTCCTTTGCTGTTACCTATGAGGGAGTCCCAGGTGGTGCTAGTGGTAAAGAACCTGCCTGCCAATGCAGGAGACAAAAGATACTTGGGTTCAGTCCCTGAGTTGGGAAGGCCTCCTGGAGGAAGGCAAGGCAACCCACCCCAGTATTCCTGCCTGGGAAATCCCATGGACAGAGGAGCCTGGCGGGGTCACAAAGAATTGGACATGACTGAAGTGACTTAGCATGCGTGTACAAGGGAGTCAGTTTCCTTTTAGCATTCTCACTCTGTACAACCCCTGCTGTCTTTTTAGGAGCTGAACAAGCGCCTGACTGCTCCTCCTGAGGCTTTTCTTTGTCATTTGGATGATCTGCTTAGCCCGTTATTGAAGGATGCTTCTTGCCCTGGCACGGCTACATTCTCCTGTGATCGTGTGGCAGAGGCGCTGATACTACGGGTGCGGAGTGAGCTTTCTGGCCTCCCATTCTATTGGAATTTCCACTGCATCCTAGCTAGCCCTTCGCTGGTAAGTGCACTTTGAACATGGGGTAGGGAAAGGGGTGCCAGCTGCTCCTTCTTCTCAAAGCTTCTCACCTGAAGCTTTTGGTACTATTTTTTTTTTCTTTGTAAACCCCATTTGAAATTCTTCAATTAGAAAACTTTTCTTAACTGGAAAGAAGGCATAAAGGTTTCTTGACCTGTATATCTTTTCCTTACAAAAGAAGCAGAATTTGGGTCTACATGCTTTACTGGGTATCTTTAGTCATTACTTGATTTATTGAACATTTATTAAGCATCTACTGTGGGCTAATTGTTGGTTGTTCAGATTTAAAACAATATAGCCTATTGGTGGCTCAGACAGTAAAGCATCTGCCTACAATGCAGGAGACCTGGGTTTGATAGATCCCCTGGAGAAGGAAATGGCAACCCACTCCAGTACTCTTGCCTGGAAAATCCCATGGACGGAGGAGCCTGGTAGGCTACAGTTGCAAAGAGGGTTGCAAAGAGTCAGACAGAACTATGTGACTTCACTTCACTTTACTTCAGCCTATTTCTGGATTCATAATCTAATGAGAAGACAGACAGAAAGCAGGATAAAGAATGGTATATATGTTGATCAAGATAAGCCCAGGATGACTGAGAAATCTGGAAAGCATTTTTGAAGACAGCTTCTGAGATGAGTTTTGAAGATGAGCAAGAACTAATTGGAGAAAATGAAAAAATCATTCTAGGCAAGAGTGCATTTTGAGAGGAGTGGAGGTGTGTAAGTGTGGGGCAAGTGGGGGAACTTCATGACTACAGGAAGTCGTGAGAGAAGAGGTAAACAATGGCCAGATCTTGAAAGATTCTAATGAGTTTGGATTTGATCCCAAAGGCAACAGGGATTCATTGAAAAACTTTAAGCAGGGGTTTAACCTATCCAAGGAGAAGGCAATGGCATCCCACTCCAGCACTCTTGCCTGGAAAATCCCATGGATGGAGGAGCCTGGTAGGCTGCAGTCCATGAGGTCACGAAGAGTCAGACATGACTGAGCGACTTCACTTTCACTTTTCACTTTTATGCATTGGAGAAGGAAATGGCAACCCACTCCAGTGTTCTTGCCTGGAGAATCCCAGGGATGGGGTCACACAAAGTTGGACACGACTGAAGTGACTTACCAGTAGCAGTAACCTGATCCAATTTGTAATTTATTAAGATCACTCTGGTAGTAGGGTAGGGTATTTACCAGTGGTGAGTACATTTCTGAACGTTATCTTGTCTTTTAATCCCCACGACTGTTCTGCAAGGTAAGTATTATTATTGATGTTTTTCAGAGTAGCAAGCTGAGATTCAAGGTAATTTGTCCAAAGTCATCCAGTTTTTGAATGAATGAGCTGGAATTTGACTTCCAGCTAGGTCTGATTCATGAGCCCATTTTCAGGGACTTGGGAGATAATGACCTCTGCTCACTTGTAGCTCTCTAGGTCCCAAGAGCTTTTATTTGTTTATTTTTATCTTTTGACTGCACTGTGCGGCATGTGGGTTCTTAGTTCCCTGACCAGGGATTGAACCCACGTACATTGGCAGCGTGGAGTCTTAACCACTGAACGGCCAGGGAAGTCTCCCCAAGAACTTTTATTAGTGATTAGTTAGTTGAGAGTGAAGAACTAGTTTAAAGGAATTACTTCTGCTAGTCTTTCTACCCTTCTATATAAACAGAGCTTGTTTCAGCATTAGAGGACAGGATCTTCTGTGGGTGTTTGAAGGTTGGAGTTTATCAGCAGAGAGAACTGAAGACAAGTGGGCATCATTTCTTACCTTCCTTCTTTAGTCTCCCAGAGGTGCTGTGATGCTTTGGCATCAGTAAGGTGATGGGACAAAGTGCTTTTCAATAAACTGTTCTGTTTTTGATCTGGTATTTTTGACCCAAGCTAGACTTGAGTGTTTGGAGAACCACTGCACATTAAGCTCTGTATTTTTAAGGCTCATTGACAGTGCTTAGCAGGTAATAATCACTCACATTTGTTGATTTTAGTTGAGCTTATGAAAATTTCCACCTTGCTTTAGATAGAATTTATGTTTTTGTTCAAAACCCCTGTACCTTTTTCTGAGTAACACCAGGGGGCACTGTTCCCTCAATAATGCTTGTGGCACCAAAACATTACGGCAACCTTGGGGAAGCCCTCGCAATAGCTACTCTTATTTTGTGTCACACAGCCCTGGAAATTCAGACAAGTGAGACTGGAGAGGCAGTTCTCGTTGGAAGCTTATGAGCTCTAATAGTTATTTCTTTCAACAGAATACAGTAAGGGATACTTGTATAATGATAGTATAATGGAAAGTAATATGTTAAGAACACTTAGCTCTCCTAGGCAAATCCCTCTAGTTGGAGAACGGCAATTTAAAAAGAGGCAGCAGTATTTAGAGTTGAATAAATCTTGGTTGGCCATGAGGAAAGCAGTTTATTAATAATTATGCTTCAAGATATATTATTCAAAGAAGAAGAATGCCATCTCAGGGAAACCCCTGTACCTGAGAAAGCTTTATAAGGGAAAATTTAGAACCAGTGGACACGGGTGAGGATGTAGGTGGATTCTATTTCAGGCTTGTATGTGTCTGTGAGGTCACACAGTCATAATTTTTGTTTGTTACTCATTCTTGTCATAGTTCTTATTTAATTCTTTTTGAATGAGTAACTCATGCCAAAGGCAAACACTTCAAATGGCATTTAAGGGTATGTCGTTAAGAAATCGGTCTACTTTCTATTCCCTTCCCAGTCCCTCATTTTCCTTTTCTAAAAGAACTACTGCTATTACATTCTTGTGAATTCTTAAGGAAAGCTACATATATGTTTGTGTGTATGTATCTATACACTTACATATGAATATATGTATATATATGAATATACTCATACAGTCAGATACATATCTTTGGATATGTATGTATTTTCACAAATGTCAGCATGCTGTTCACAGTGTCCAGGTCCTTGCTTTTTTCACTTACTTTTAGAACTTGGAAATCATTCACAGTAATACATTTAGAAGACCTGCCTTAATATTTTTTTAATGGCCACATAGCATTTTGATGAATGAATATATCAACATGTATTTAGTTGATCTGCTGCCAGGAGACACTTAAACTGTTTCCATTCTTTTGTTGTTGTATGTAATAAACACCCTTTATTTACTTTTTCTATGTGTAAATGTGTGAGTAAATTCCTAGAAGTGGAATAACTAAATCAAGGAATATTGGCATCTTTAATAAATCGCTAGCATAATGCCGTCTTGTCTTCTGGAGAGATTATGCAGTCTAAGTCCTCCTCGTCATACAAGGGAGTGAGCGCTTCCCTCGTCATACAGGGAGCTTCCCCACCTCCGCTACCACATGGTGTATCCACGTTAGTAATGTGTTGATAATAGTTTTCCTCTCTCTGCAAGATATTATGGGATATATAAAGCTTTCTAACCCAGAGCCCGTTTCCACTTCTGGCCAACCTCTCTTCATCACCCACTCCTTCCCACTGTTCAGTCTTTCTATTATCTAATCTAATTCTTTTTTGTTGTTGCTATCTTTTTCCCCAGTGTAATTCTTTTTTGTAAATAATTTTATTTCTTTGTTTTTGGCCACGTTGGGTCTTTGTCGCTGTGCCGGCTTTTCTGTAGTTGCGGTGCACGGGCTTCTCTTCGTGGTGGCTTCTCTTATTGGGGAACATGGGCTCTAGAGCATTATCGCTTCAGTAGTTGTGGCACGTGGGCTCAGGAGTTGTGGCTCGCGGGCTCTAGAGCACAGGCTTAGTAGTTGTGGCACATGGGTAGTTGCTCCAACGTATCCAGGATCTTCCTGGATCAGGGATTGAACCCATCTCTCCTGAATTGGCAGGTGGATTCTTTACCACTGAGCCACCAGGGAAGCCCTAATGTAATTCTTGATATTCCATATTTTGAGTTTCAAATTTGTCACCTCTTTGGCAATTTTATGATTCCCAGGAGTCACATCCAAAGGTTTTTTTCTTTTTTCTTTTTCATAGTGGAAGGAGCACATGGTTTGGAACCAGCAGACCTGAACTTGTAACTTAACTCCACCACTTTGACTACTTGTATCAGCTTGGATAAGTTACTAAATGTTTATGAGACTCAGTCTCTTCATCTGTAAAATGAAGATAACAATCATGACCTTACTACGGAGTTGTGAGGATTAGATAAGAGAATATGTGTCATATTACTTGGCCTTAGCATTAAAGTGGACCTATGAGAGCAAATATTCCCAATTCCATAATTTTTCTTTTTAAAAAAGACAGGGACCATGAGAGTACTTGGGGGTGAAGTCATTTTCACAGTCCAGGTGTAGTTAGAACCAGGGCTAGCATGTTAATCTGATTCCCAGTCTACTGCCTTTTTCTTTAAATTCAAGCATGCTGTGTTTCATCTTGGGATTGATAACTGCTGTCCTGCTCTTCTGACTCATGAACATTTCTATGGGAAATCTGAAGACGTTGGGGAAAATTATAAATAGCTTTTCCTCTAGACAAGATTGGCGACTCCTGCTTCTATATCCACCACACTTCCTGACTTCCTTAGCTGTTGGGAGCTCTGTAAGGGCAGAGGCCTCACAGGGTCAGAGCACATATTCGACACCCGGTAGGTATTTATTGAATTGACTTATTGAACTGCATCTTTCCATATGTTACTGTCCGTAGATGAAGGGGAAGGAGTGTCCTTGGCCTCCCACAGCACTTCAGCGTTTTTCCTTGTAGTATCTGTGAATTTGCTTTGAAATCTATTGCTTCAGCCACAATGTCTTATTCTAATTAATTGATCTAAGACAGGGTTCAGCTAATGTCGAAATGAGTTATACTCTGATGATTCAGAGTGGTGTAACCCAACTCTGTGAAATTATTTCAGAAGCTGAAATATTCAATGATAAAAAACTTAAAAAAATGCTGTATAGACATTGGAGTCCTATCAATAATTGAAATAATCACCACATTTAATTAGACATGGCATTGATTAAAAGCTGTTTCTCTTCATGTTTCATGCTGTTTTATTTACTACCACTCAAAGGAATTGCTGTGAAAGTAACCCCCAGAGAAAGGTTGGTTATTAACTTTAGGAGTTTCTATATTTGAGTGCTGCTACCAGATAGATGGTGACGCCACTCAGTTAGCAGTGGCAGTTATTTTCAATTCAGCTCACCAACCATTGACTTGCTTTCAGATAAGTATTCACCTGTTTTTCCTCCTGGTCTCCCTTGAAAAGGTCCAAACTTAAAACAATTCCTAGGAAAGAGGGTTGAGTCTGGAACAGATACATTTGCCAAAAGCAGGACTTCTGCCACACTCTGAACAGTACTGCCTGGAGGTTTAAGTTCATACTAAGGACTGAGCTGGGAGATAGTACTTGGTTGGGGTGTGCTGTGGGACAGAAAGCAGGGACTGGTCTCTGTGGCTGGACTTGACTACTGGCCTCCCACGCTGCACTGTTACCCCTGCATTTCTTGGATCATGGTGCTGATACAAAAGCTGTTGCCGTTAACCCCTCACCTCCCCCACAGTATCACACACCCAGTGTCTTCTCTTCTAATCTGTCTGTAGTGAAAGATCTCTTCCTCTCAGTTTGAACTGTGATACGCTTGAAGTCTTTAGTAATACGTTTTACTAGAAAATTAATGGAAATGCACACAGAAGAGTCTGAAGAATTCAGACTTCTGATCCTGGTCCAAATGAGTCTGGCTTGTACATCTTATTTGCCACTTCAGTACTTTTTCTTCACTTCAGGCCTGTGTGGGCTATCTTATCTAAAAGTTCTCCTGTTCAGGTCTAGGGCAGGGATTGGCATACTGTGGTCAGCAGGCCAAACCTGGCGTGCTGCTTGTTTTTGTAAAGTTATATTGGAACCCAGCCACCCCCATTTATTACATGTTGTCTATGGTGGTTTTCTTGCTACAACAGCCGAGTTGAGTATTGTGGCAGGGACTGCATGGGCCACAGAGCTGAAAATATTGACCATCTTGCCCTTACAGAAAAAAATTTGCTGACCTCTGATCTAGGGCATTTCTTCTTAGTGCCTCTTAAAAGAAACAATTCTCCTTGAGGGAAAGGAAAGGAACTTTCATACTACCTCCCAGGCATAAATGATCGAATTTAGCTTTTTTTTTTTTTTGGACTGGCTATTGTATACCATATGTAGGTGAATGAAATAGTTATTCTATATAACTATGCATTATCATATAAGCATCACCCTAGCTGCATTGCCATATGGCCATGCTTGCATCCTTCTTTACCTCTGGTTAAGAGCAAGCTGTGTGGAGGGCTGGCTTATTCCTTCCTATGCTGGTCTTTCGGTGACTGGCTTGCTTCAGCTATAACAATGATCTTAGACTTTGCTGCATTTGTGGGGACAGATTGAAACTCTGGCCTCATTGTGGGCTGTTATCAGCCCTGAGCATTCAAAAAGCTAAGATCAGCCCTGAACATTCAAAAAGCTAAGATCATGGCATCCAGTCCCATCACTTCATGACACATAGATGGGGAAACAATGGAAACAGTAATAGACCTTATTTTCTTGGGCTCCAAAATCACTGCAGATGGTGATTGCAGTCATGAAATTAAAAGATGCTTGCTCCTTGGAAGAAAGGCTGTGACCAACCTAGATAGCATATTAAAAAGCAGAGACATTACTTTGCTGACAAAGGTTTGTCTAGTCAAAGCTATGGTTTTTCCAGTAGTCATGTGTGGATGTGAGAGTTGGACCATAAAGAAAACTGAGTGCCAAAGAACTGATGCTTTTGAACTGTGGTGTTGGAGAAGACTCTTGAGAGTCCCTTGGACTGCAAAAAGATCACACCAGTCCATGCTAAAGGAAATCAGTCCTGAATAATCATTGGAAGGACTGATGCTAAAGCTGAAACTCCAATACTTTGGCCACCTGATCCGAAGAACTGACCCTGCTGCTGGGAAAGACTGAAGGCAGGAGAAGGGGATGACAGAGGGTGAGGTGGTTGGATGGCATCACCAACTCAATGGACATGAGCTTGAGCAAGCTCCGGGAGCTGGTGATGAACAGGGAAGCCTAGCATGCTGCAGTCCATGAGGTTGCAAAGAGTTGGACATGACTGAGTGACTGAACTGAACTGATCAGCCCTGAAATGGTTCATAATTAGTGTCTGAGTCTGATTTGACTTTCAAAGTTCTCTACTTTCTGCTGTTGTTTGTCTTCTGTTAGAAGAAGAAGTGCTGTGGGAGGCCAAGCCTCTTCTCCAGCCAGAATACTCTGTTTTAGCTGCACTCACTTTCTTGAAGTTTACCTGGATCTTCTTTTTTTGTCTCTAAATTTTTCCTGAGAGTTGAGTCCATGCTTACCTTCTATCACCTGTATCACAGCCTTCTCTTTACATCACGAGGTTATCTGTTCATGTGTGCTCTCCTTTATTCTTCCCATCCTCTTATCTGTGCCACAAAGAAAATCCCTGGACCTCTTTCACATACTTATTAAATTATTATATCTGTGTTTGCATTCACGTAAACATGTTGCTTGCTTGTGAAAATATAAGTTCCTGTGAAAACATTTGTGTTTTTTTAGCATTTTTTCCTAATACCTTATATTAGGGAGTACTTAATGTGAATCTGTTGACTAATTAGTATCTCTTCCATGGAAGGTCTCCCAACATTTGATTCGTCCTCTGATGGGCATGAGTCTGGCATTGCAGTGCCAGGTGAGGGACCTAACAACGTTGCTTCATATGAAAGATCTAGAGATCCAGGACTACCAGGAGAGTGGGGCCACACTCAGCCGAGGTGAGAGGACATTCTTTTAGACATCATGTGGGGTTTTTCATTTGTTTGTTTTAAATAATTTTATTTATCTATTTTTGGCTGTGCTGGATCTTTGTTGCTGTGTGGGCTACTCACTAGTTGCAGCAAGTGGGGACTATTCTCTAGTTGTGGTGCACGTGCTTCTCGTTGCAGTGGCTTCTCGCTGAGGAGCACAGGCTCTGGGGTGCACGGGCTTTAGTAACTGTGGCTCCTGGGCTCTGGAACGCAGACAGTAGTTGTGGCACACGGCCTTAGTTGTTCTGTGGCATGTGGGGTATTTCCAGATCAGGGATCAAACCTGTGTCTCCTGCACTGACAGGCAGATTCTTTACTACTGAGCCACTAGGGAAGCCCAGGACATTCTTTGGGAGTTGGGTGGGGAGTGATTGAAGGGCCTTTGGAAAGGGGGAGACTCATTTGTATTAGGGAGGTGCTTCCCCAGGTGCTGGGTGCTAACCAGGAACTGGAGCTTAGATGACACTTCTTTTGCTTCAAGTATCTGGCTGGGGCCCAGGTGTCTAAGAGATGCTGTAAGTGAGTCAGACATGCCCTAGGCAGTGGCCAGGAAAGACTCTGGAAAGGGGCCAACAGCTATACAAAATTGCGTGAGGGCAAACATGACTTGGGGCTTTAGAAGGCTGCATAGCTCCAACTTCAGATTAAAAATTCAATCCAACCTGTCTTTGCGGTGGGAAGACCTTCGAGAGCACATGCTGCCACTGAACCTGTTGTCATGGCTAATCACCCTTTCCTCCTCCTGCTTGGGCTGTTCTCCCACTGGATTGATGTCTCTGGATGTTGCATCTTTATCCTTTTCCCCAAGAAGTCCTAGGTTCTGTTTCCTTTCCATCTCACAGGTAGGGAGCTCATTCTAAGACTCATATTTCCTTTCTGTCTCCCTTCTTGTCACAGATCGGTTGAAGACTGAGCCATTTGAAGAGAATTCCTTCTTGGAACGATTTATGGTGGAGGTAAAGTGTTCGTTATTTCCTTTCTCCTTGTGCAGCCTTCACTTTACTTCCTCTTTCCAGGTGCCTGAGTGGTGACTTGCATTTTGGGTATTGGGTTTGATTGCATGATTGAAAAATCTATTTTCTAGAAAAGTCACGTATAGAAAGTCTGAAAAGCTTAAGATGGAGAAGCTGGGGAGAAGTAGGGTGAAAGATGTAAAAGGTAGAAGTGGGCTGATTAACATTTGTAAAACGTCTCTGCTGCAGTACGTAGGCATTTTATTTGGAATTCTCTTGGAAAGCTTGGTTGACCAGTTGCTAAATTTTTGCTTGTTGAGATCTGATCCCAGGTCTGGATTGTGGAGTGAGGGGCTAGTCATTATTACTTGTCCCCTTGTACATCCTGCAGTAGGGGAAGGTGAAAAGCGCAGGGCTACCATTTGGGGACGGTCTTGTGGGCGCAGTAGGCTGTGGAAAATCACAGTGTTTATGCAAGGGGACTGGCAAGGGAATGAATGGGGAGTAGATAATTGTGGCCTGTCAGAAGCTCCTTCCTAGGTTTCCCTTCTAAGGATTGAGCTTGGCCAAAAGAAACATCTATTAAATGCCAAGCAGGGGGAATATTAATAATAGTGACCTTTGATAATACCAGTCAATATTGATCTTTTTCTCTAACTCTTCTGGGAGTTGTTGGTTGTACAGTTAGTACCCTAGTATTATTGCACTATTTTCTAATTATACATGTTACCCAGGTTGGTACCTTATTGTGTAAGTAAATAATGCTGTTATAATATTTATCATATGTATGGATTATTCATCTTTCTGTCTTGTCTTCTAGGCTAATTTGTCAGCTCCTTGTGGGCAGGGACTATGACTCATACTTCTTTTGAACCTGAAATTCGTGCTTTTCATAGGGCTGGGCAACAGGCAGGTGTTCTTGATTCGGATCCTTCTGTCCTGCCTCTGTGTATTGACTGAGCAGTAGCTGCATGATGCTTGAGGTCTTAACAGTGAGAACCAAATGTGTGAACGGAGCCCTGAGTCCCTCTGCTAAAGTGGTTGTAATTCTGGAGGAGGAGAGATGCATTGCTAAGTCTTCAAGCAGAACAGGTTTTAGGTATTCATGGGGAAAGAGAGACCTTTAAACCAAAACTTGGGACAGAGAGATTTCCTAGGCCATTTTTCTTTCAGATAGCTTCTCCTGTCTATAGGGTTAGGTATGAAGGAGGTTATTGTAGGCTGGTATGGCATGCTTGTTCCATGCCTCAGACTTTTAGTCAAACAATGTTAGGCTTATTCTTAGCTCATCAGGGAGGTCCCTTCCTATCTAGTGCCTGCATACCTATTCAGCTTGGTTTCTCAGCATTTTTTTTCTGTATATTTTATGCATCAGCCATATAGAATGGCTTTGAATTGCCAAAAATGCTGTTTTCTCTCGCCTTTGTGTTTCTGCACACATCGTTCCTTTATCTAGAATGCCCAGTGCCCTGGTCTTTTCTCCCATGTGAACTTCTTTTAATCTTTCAAGTGTCAGCTTCAACTTCTTTGGGAGACCTTTACAGATTGTCCTTGTAAAGATAATTCTTCTTTCCTGAGTTGATAGTCCCTGGGTTCATGCCTCTATTTTTTAGCAGTTATAGCTTCATAATGATGCTGTTTCTATGCTTGCAAGAGTATGTCTTTTTCCACTGAGCTATGGATTCTTTGAGGGCAAGAACCATGTTAAATGTGTTTCCATGTTCCCAGCACCAAACATAGTGCCTGGAAGTAAGAGGTTCTCAATGAGTTTGTGGGTGAATATGTTGATAAACCTATGCTAGAGGGATTTTATGAAAATTGTGGCTGTGTGGGCTGTGGATCCAGTGTTGCTTGTTAGACTCATATTTGGGATCTTCAGTTTTTCTTCTGATTTATTTTGTGGCTTTGATAAATCACTTCTCTCAGAGCCTCTATTTTCTCATTTGTAAAATTGGAGGCTCATTTCACACTATCGGGGTGGGGGAAACACTGTGGAACTGAATGAGAAATCATGTAGAAAACAGGTGTTAGCCCAGGAAGGAGATTGGTGTTTTGGAACCAACTGCTTCAGGAATACTGGTCCTCTAGATTCTGGGTGGATCACATCCAAACTGCATAAACTTGTAGAGTTTTATTATATCTGGAAAGGATCTGAGATAGATAGTAGATTTCCATTTCATCGCTTAAGAAATTGGGCCTGAGGGACTTTCCTGGTGCTCCAGTGGTTAAGAATCTGCCTCACAATGCAGGGGATGCAGGTTTGATCTCTGGTTGGGGAACAGAGATCCCACATGCCATGGAGCATGTTGCAACTAAGACCTGACACGGCCAAATAAATAGATAAATAAAATAAAAGAAATTGGGCCTCAGAAAGGTTAAGTGACTTGCCTAAGGTCATATGGTGGTAGCTGTAGGTTTAGGACCATCCACACTTCTTGACTCATAGTCTAGGATTATCCCTATTTTGTTTTGATACTTTTACTTGTTGTGCACACAAATTAGAGAGTCAAGGACTGGAATAATGTAGAATTCTTGTGACCTCTGGGATCACTGCACTGTCCTCAGAATGTCCTACAGAGCTGCTAGAACTGAAAGATTTCTTCCCAGGACTGCAGCATTTCTTCTGGCCACTGCATCTTTTCAGCAACCCTGCTCGCCTGGGGTCCTACAAACAGGACACAGAAGGGTCATAGGGTCACCCAAGACTGAGCTGAAAGGATGTGCCATCAAAATAAGCAACATAGGAAGATAAACAAACTGGGGACAGAGAGCTTGGGATGAAGGTGCAGGGGGCCAGGGCCGATGTCAGAGGGCTGTGCGGTCAGTGCCTGGGGTCTGTTTCCCTGGTTCTCACTGGGACTGTTGCTAGGCAAGAGGCCATCGAGATAGGGTGCAGGGGGCAGTGGATGGGAGGTTTCTAGGACACTAAGGCCAGGAAAAATATGTAAGGATTGAACAGGGGTTACCTCTCCATATTTAGACCTTTTGTTTTTCCTCTTCCCTCAAGAGCCTGATTTTCATTTCCAGGGACCCCAAAGGGGCCAATCGATGGTGACCTAACTAGAGGAGGAATCCTGGCAATGCCCACTCAAGTCAGGGCTGGCCCTGTTCTCACAGAGGGCAACATCCCCGCATAGAGCATTTCCCAGAACGAGGGGCTGAGAGGCCCCTCTAGGAATGGTAGACCCATCAAGGATCTGGGGGCTGTGACTACATGCCAGTCAGAACGGTGTTGAGGAGGAAGTTTAGGATGAGTGGGCTGGCATGGCCCTCACTCAGCAGGGTCCACTGGAGGGAGTTCCTTCTCCTGGCTCTGTCGGTGCCTCCCTCTCTTCATCTGGTTGCCATCAGGCCGTGCGGCTGCTGGCGTACTCTTTATTTATTTATCCCAGTGTAATGGGGTGAGGAGGGAGCTGGCCTAAGGCTGGCATTCCGAGGCCATGCCACGAGCCACAGGCGGTTTGCATGGGTGTGTGAGTCACTGGGGCTGCCTGCTGCTCAAACCAGAGGCGGCCGGCTCAGGGACAACAGGCAGCCCAAAATAGAGCCCCGCCCTCTGCAGCTGGCAACCCCTGGCTGGGAATCAGCCCCAGACTCCGAAACCTGGGCAGTTGCATGAAGCCGGCTTCCTCAGGGAGGGGAGGCTTCTCAGAGATAGACATTTTGCAGTTCTTCCTCTCTGTCTTCAGAGGAGAATATTCGGCATAGCAGTTACTCCCATGACTGCTTTCTGAATGCCTTGTCAGACTTAAATAATCTGTTCCATGTAATACCTTAACCAATTTCTTTTCTTTTTTACTTTTTATTTATTTTTTCCCACTTCTTTAAAATTTTTTTTTCTTAATATATATATTTTATTGAAGTAGAGTTGACTTACAGTGTTTCAGGTGCACAGCAAAGAGATTCAGTTATACATATACACATATATTATTTTTGAAATTATTTTCCATTATAGGTTATTACAAGATATTGACTATAGCTCTCTGAGCTATACAGTAAACCTTTGTTGCTTGTTGCATATCTGTTTTTTAAATTAGAAATTTACCATTCTATTCATACTAAGTCAAACAAGTGGAATCAAATGTCATAAATTTTTTTAGTTAGGCAAACATTCATGTTTTCTATAATATATATATTGTACATGTTATTTATAAATATGTATACAAAGGCTTTTCTACCATGCTTGATAATAAACTTTTTATTTTGTATTGGGGTATGGCTGGTTAACAATGTTGTGGTAGTTTCAGGTGAACGGTGAAGGGACTCAGCCATACCCATATATGTATCCGTTCTCCCCCAGACTCCTCTGCCATCCAAGTTGCCACATAACATTGAGCAGAATTCCGTGTGACCAATTTCTTTTATACAGTTCTAGTTCTACAGCTATAATTCACATTGATTTGACTCAGCATCCTGAATGCAGCCATGCCCTTTGTGTCCTGCCTAGCTTTAGGTAGTATTTTCATCCCTTGTCTGGTTTCAGCATGATTCTAGAGCAGAGACCTCAAGCTCTGAAGACCTTCATGGCTGCTCTTGTGAAGCTGGAGCTTATGTCAAAGACACTTGGGGAAGATGGGGAGTCCTTTCACCTGAAAACTGCTCTGCTGTTAAGTTCACAGACAACTTCTACTTGGTTTCCTTGGCTGGCTCTCCATCCTTTCGCTGACCCTCACATGCTAGTGCTCCCGGGGCTGGTAACCCTCCATCCTCCCACCCTTCAGTCTCTCTCTGGTGATCTCATCCAGACCCCATCTCCAGCTATCACTAGCACACCCCTGAGTACTGGTTTTCTATCTCCGTTAGGTTTCAGGCTCATATTTCTTTCTGCATCTTTGACATTTCCACTTGGATGTCCCACAGGCAATACCCTAAACGTGTACAAAATTAATTGTCTACTCCCCCAAACCCAGTTCTGTTCTATATTCCTTATCTTGGGGAACTGTACCACTATCTGTTTAGTTTTCTAAGCTAGAAACTTGGGAGATAGCCCCTCTTCTCTTTGTCCTTACTTCCAGAGTCTAACTTGTTAACCCCTTAAACATTTTTTAAACATTTCTTTATTTTGGGTGCCCTGGGGCCTTCTTGCTGCACACAGGCTTTCTCTAGTGGTGAGTGGGGGCTTCTTTCTAGTTATGGTGCATAGGCTTCTCATCATGGTATCTTCTCTTATTGCAGGGCATAGGGCTCTAGGGCAAGCAGCCTTCCGTAGCTATGGCCTGTGGGCTCAGCAGTTGCAGTTTCCGGGCTCTAGAGCACAGCCTCAGTAGCTGTGACATGCGAACTTCGTTGCTCTGTGCCATGTGGAATCTTCCTGGACCAGGGGTCAAACCTGTGTCCCGTGCGTTGTCAAGTGGACTCTAAACCACTGGACCAACACGGAAGTCTTTGTTAACCCTTTTTTGAATCTACTCTTCTTCTCTATTCCAACTTCCATTGCCTAAGATTAGCCATCATCTGCCCCATTTTTGGTTTGACTGTGTCACAGCTTCCTAATTTGTCTCCCAGTTAGTTCTTATTTCCCTCCAATTGGACTGGAAGTTATGTCAGAGTGGTCTCTGAAGCAGAAAACTGATGATGTCACTCTCCTGCTTAAAGTCCTTAACTGGTTCCCAGTTGCCTGCAGAAAGTGAAAGTGTTAGTCCCTCAGTCGTGTCTGAATCTTTGCAACCCCATGGACTGTAGCCAACCGGGCTGCTCTGTCCATAGGATTCTCCAGGCAAGAATACTGGAGTGGGTTGCCATTCCCTTCTCCAGGGACTCTTCCTGACCCAGGGATCGGACGTGGGTATCCTGCATTGCAGGTAGTTTCTTTACTGTCTGAGCCACCAGGGAAAGTTCAAACTCCTTGCATGCCACACAAGATGGTTCATGATTTGGTCCTGCTGACCTCTTCAGCCTGACTTTCTGTCTTTCCCCAGTAGAACCCGCCCTTTCATCATGTTCAAGTATTGACAGCTTCCTGTCCATATATCTCGTGATCCATTAGCCTGGTAGTCTCTTCTTTCTTGTCCTCATGGCTTTTCTTGTTCAGCTTTCCCAGCTCCACACTGGTGTCATCCCTTTTGTGAGTCTCCCATGACAATTTTTCCCTCCCTCAGTCTGCTCTCCTTTCTCCAGACATAAGTATACTACCCTGTTATCCCTACAGCCTCTTGTACTTTTTCTTTTTGACTATATCACATGGCATGTGGGATCTTAGTTCCCCAGCCAGGGATCGAACCTCCGCCCCTTGCAGTGGAAGTGCAAGTCTTAGCCACTGGACCGCAAGGAAGTCCCTCAACCCCCTGTACTTAGCACTGCTGTAAAATTTGTCAACAGGGAGGATGTGGAAATGAAAAGGAAGGGTAGGGAGGCAGAGGACAATTGAGTTGACTGATCCTTTCTTATATAGGTTTTTCCTTTATAACACTTGTCAATTCCTTTTCCTTAGTATACTGTCTTAACGTGGCTTCCACAGTATAATAACTCTCCTGTTTTTTCTGTCTCACTGGTCATTCCTTCTAGACTCTTTTTCTGGTTCTTTTCCCTTACCTCTTAATGTTGGAGTGCCCTAGGACTCAATCCTTGATGCTCGGATCTTTTTTCACTCCTTTAGTGATCTCATGTAGTCTCATGTCTTTAAATATCATTGCACTGATGAATCTCAAATTTTGTCTTCATTCTAGGCCTGGCCCCCAACTCCAGACTGCCTGCTCAACATTTTGACATGGAAGTCTAATAGGATCTCACCTTTAACATGTCCACAACTGGACTCCTAATCCTAACCCTCAAATTTGCTTTTCTAAAACCCCCTTCTCATGTGGATGGAAAGGGCTTCCCAGGTGGCACTAGTGGTAAAAACCTGCCTGCCAATGCAGGAGACAGTAAGAGATGTGGGTTTGATTCCTGGGTTGGGAAGATCCCCTAGAGAAGGGCAGGGCAACCCATTCCAGTATTCTTGCCTAGAGAATCCCATGGACAGAGGACAATTCATAGGGTTGCAAAGAGTCAGAAACGATTGAAGTGACTTAGCACATCTAACACAGCACATGTTGATGGAAGCTTCATCCATTCACTTCCTAAAGCCAAAAACCTTGGAGTCATCCTTGGAGTGAAATCTGTCCTTTTCCATCCTATATCTAGTTTATCAGCCTCGTGGCTTTACCTTCAAAGCACACCTGTAATTTCACCTCTGCTGCTGCTACTCTTGTCTGAATCACCAGCATCTCTTACCTGAAGTTTTACATGAACCTCTTTATGAGTATCCCTGTTGCCACTTGTCTCTTCTGGGCCCATTACCAACAAAATGGTCTTATTAAAACCAGATCCCATCATGATACTCTCCTGCTCAAAGCTGCCTTCACATTTCATTTATGGAGTAAAACCCAAAGACCTGATGATGGTCTGCAAAACCCTACATGATCTGGACCTCATCTCTTCCCTCTCTCCTCCCATCGCTTCACTGAAGCTACACTGAACTTGTTGCTGTTTTTCTACATTTTGAGCATCACCTCCTTTAGGCCTTTATATTCCTATTCCATCTGCCTGGAATGCTCTTTCTTCAGGTATTTGTATGGCCCAAACCCTCCCTTCTTTTCCGTCTGTATTAGTTATCTATTGCTGTAA
This sequence comes from Dama dama, assembly GCF_033118175.1. Taxonomy (NCBI): domain Eukaryota; kingdom Metazoa; phylum Chordata; class Mammalia; order Artiodactyla; family Cervidae; genus Dama; species Dama dama. The sequence goes on from NC_083688.1 coordinate 27,800,658, forward strand.
AACAAATTACTCCAAAACTTCGTGGCTTAAAACAACAAATATTTATCCTCTCACACAGTTTTGAAGGTTGGGAATCTAGAAGTGGCTGGCTGGGTGATTCTTTCTAGACTCAAGAGTTTCTTCTGAAACCGCAAGTCAGGATCTCAGCTGGGAAGGCGTCATCAGAAGGGGCTGGAGGATTCATTTCCAAGCTCTCCCCTGTGACTCTTGGCACGAGGCGCCATTTCATTGCCACATGGCCTATCCATAAGGCCACCCACATGACGCGGCTCTGGCCTCCTCCAGAGCCAGTAATCTGAGACGCAGACTGAGAGAAGGAGACCAAGAAGGCAGCTGAAGTCTTTTTATAACTTGATCTCAGAAGTGACACCCCATCTTGACACCATCTTGCTATATTCTCTTCCTTAGAAGTGAGTCACCAAGTCCAGGTCACACTCCAGGGAAGGGTCATTTAAGGGGAGGGGGCTTCCCTGGTGGCTCAGATGGTAAAGAATCTGCCTGCAATGTGGGAGACTTGGGTAGATCCCTGGGTCAGGAAGATCCCCTGGAGAAGGAAATGGCTACCTACTCCAGTATTCTTGCCTGGATGAGTCCATGGACAGAGGAGCCTGGCGGACCACAGTCTATGGGGTCACAAAGAGTCAGACACAACTGAGCAAGTAATGCTTTCATGTTTTTTGTTTTTTTTCCTGAAGGGAAGACATGTCAAAAAATGTGTAGACATACCTACGTGGACTACAATCATGCCTTTGTTCAGGTGTCACCTTCTCAGCGGGTTTACCCTGATTATACTATTTAAGATTGTAAAGCCACACCCCCACCCTTCTGCACCTGGCACTCCCATTTCACTTCACCATGCTCTACTTTTTATTTTTTCACCATAGCACTTATATTCCATATTAACATCAACTTTATTTTATTATGCTTATGGTTTATGGCCTGTCTTCCCCCTGCCAGAATGTTTAAACTCAGTGAGGACACGGATGTGTATTTTGTGCACTGGTTTATCCAAAATACCTAGAACAGTGCTTCCACACATGGTGGACACTCAGGCAGTATTTATTAATGGATGAAGAAATCATATCTTCTCACTTTTCCTTATTTTTACTGTCTTATGAATAGTAAACCATGAGACCATCACCATTTGGTAGCCTGAGACTTAGACAGTACTGCTATGAACAGATGAGTAGCTTAAGGAGAGGACCACTGTCAGATTCCTGTTCTAGTACCTGCCTTGTTTCTTTGGCACTTAGTTTACTGGGACATAGTCCCTTTTGGGGGAAGAAGTATAAACCTTGACTCTTTCATTATTGAGAGATCCTGTGTGTGTGTGTGTTAGTCACTCAGTCATGTCCAACTCTCTGTGACCCCATGGACTGTAGCCCGCCAGGCTCCTCTGTCCATGGGATCCTCCAGGCAAGAATACTGGAGGGTTGCCATTCCCTTCTCCAAGGGATCTTTCCGACCCAGGGATTGAACTCAGGTCTCCTGCATTGTTGGCAGATTCTTTACTGTCTGAGCCACCAGGAAGCCCATTGAGAGATCCTAGAACCTCTTTTTTAAGAGCCAGTTAAGAAATTAAATATCTCAAAAACCAAAGGAATAAGAACCTGACAAAATCCTGGAAAGAACATTAGTCATAGAGCCCAAAGTAAGTTATTAAGTTTCTCCCTTCTTCAGCCTTTCCTCTCTCTGGGCTCTGCTTCCAAGGTTGGCAGGGCTGCTCTTCTGCCTTGTTTCTGTTTTTCAGCATGTAGAGGAAGACATAGCATTCAGAGGATGTTTTTTTCCGTCTCCTTCATGGGCATCTCGAAGAGGGGCAAGTCTAGATGCATAAGAACATCCTCCCCACGATTGTATGTGTCAGTTCTCTGATCCTTGCAGCTAGTTCATCCTTGTAGTATTCAGTATTGTGCATGTGTACCATGCCAGGTTCTATGAGCATAAATGATAATGTTGCCATCAAAGAGCTCACTGTGCTTAATGAATGGTTATGGGGCCACAGTAGTGGAGTGATTGGAAAAAGCTTCCTGTAAGAGACAGGACTTGAATTGGACTTTAGTTTGTTTTTTTTTTCAGATTTTCCTAGGGAACTATGTGGAAGACATTTTAGGTGGGAAACACATGGACAAAGGATGTAAATTAACAAGAGTGGGTGAGGATCAGTAGAAAATGAAGTTAGTAAGGTAATACTTGAGTTGGGGAGCAGGGGGCTTAGATGCTGGCCTGGAAGATTGGTGCTTTGTGCTAGTGGTAAATGTTTTGTAGTTCTTTTCTGCCTGTAATCCATTTATTTACCCATTTCAGTCCAGTTATTAACATCTGTCATTACATGAAGTGATGCTCAAATAGGGGTATGTCTCCTAGGACAAAGATAGGGCGCTTCCTGCTTGCAGTTAACTACTGTTATAGAGAGTGGGAAACCATGGGAAGTTTTGACTGGATAAGTGACATATGAAAGTGATCTTTCAGGAAGATTAGGCTGTCAGTGCTTTGCCTATGTGATCTGAAGAATAGTGCTGCCATTGACAGACTGGAAAAATCATGGGTGGGGCTCAATTAAATCTAATCTTAGGCCTATAAAGGAATGGCTTTCCTTATTTAAAACACAAGTCCACAGTATTTGAGGTCTGGAATTAAAATCTCCAGGGAGGCAGGGATGGCCGCACATGTTTCTCAACCATATTTCTTCTGAATTTTGCCTTTTCTTTGGGGTTTTCTCACTGGGATTCCTGTAGTCACCATCAAGCCCTGCTATCAGGGCTCACCACTTCTTTTTGTCCCAAGAATGTATAGAAAGGCCTCTTTGTTTATTTTTCTTTTACAGAGTTTTATGAGGGCTTATACTTTCAAAAGGAAATGTATTAAAAATATGAAAAAAACCCACCAAAAATCTGAGGGAAAAGCTAAAAGGAAATTGATATAGAAAATACAATGGGTTAAAATTACTCATTTCCAGAAGATAGGCTCTCTGATTCTGGGAATTCCAATAGTGAAGGGCTCTATCACATTTAAATTCTCTTATCCTGAGTGAAAGTGTAGTTGCTCAGTAGTGTCTGACTGTTTGCAACCCCATGGACTGTAGCCCACCAGGCTCCTCTGTCCATGGAATTCTCCAGGCAAGAACACTGGAGTGTGTTGCCATTCTCTTCTCCAGGGGATCTTCCCAACTCAGGGATTGAACCCGGGTCTCCCATATTGCAGGTAGATTCTTTACTATCTGAGCCACAAGGGAAGCCCTCTCTGATCCTAACATACTCAAACCCAGATGACTACATGGGATAGGTATAGTACAGAAACATGTGTGTCAGACTGGATAAAAGACAGCAGGGTTTGTAGGGGCCTGTGGGAAACTAGATGGTGTACATCTAGACACATCTAGACCCAGATTGCCTAACATAGATAACAAACACTGCTGCAGGGGTTGGGCATCTCGCTTCATTCAAAGGAAGTTACCCATTCTTCTAAAATGAAAACCACTTTTTTTTTTTTTCTGTTTAGCTTCACCATTTGGTTTTAACCTCTGGTCTGAGAAATCCACTTAGTTCAGAATTGAGTCATGAGGCAATGATCATTGATACCTTATTTCTAGCAAATATTGAATCTTTTTAGGCTTAACCTATAAGCTTCATGGGCTTCCCAGATGGTGCTAGTGGTAAAGAACCTGCCTGCCAATGCAGAAGACATAAGATACATGGGTTCGATCCCTGGGATGGGAAGATCCCCTGGAGGAGGGCATGGCAACCCACTCGTGTATTTTTGCCTAGAGAATTTCATGGACAGAGGAGCCTGGTGGGCTACAGTCCATGGGGTTACAAAGAGCCAGACATGCCTGAGCATTCACACACACAATAAAAGCTTCACACACCTCTGGAACATCTTGCCATGATTCACACAGTTGAGTCTCCCCCCTCATCCCCTAGTAGAGGAACAGTTTCATAAAAGTCCATTCATTTCAGTATGACCACTTAACATAAGCCTTAGCTTGTTGGAAAAATAGTCAGTGCCTTATATATAATCAGAATTAATTTACAAAACATGAGATGAGGATCTTTTTTAATACATGTTGAATTTAAATTGATCATAAAACATAGAAGTGGGAATGTTCAGGAAAAGAGTTAAAAGAAATAGAGTTGAAGCTTAGGTTGATAAAAGGACCCCTAGAAATAGATTTGGGAATATTCTACAAAGGAGCAGCATTTGAAAGCATTAGAATGGAAGCATCTTTTACTGGGAACAGCATGGAGAAAAGAACAAAAGTGATTGAGATTTGGGGGACAAATGTAATTGGAAGGTCATAGGAGCCAGTGAAGGAAATGTGGGTGAGATAGGAAGGGAATCTGGGTAGAGGAGTAATTTAGCTAAGGAAGGGGAACTAGCAGTTATCTAATACATACTGCCTGTGCTAGACACAGTGATAGGTGCTTTAGCTAAGGAATAACTTTTAATCCTTACAACAAACCCATGAGGTTGGTGATATTATCCTCATCTTAAAAGAAGCAGAGGCCCAAAGGCTCAGTAATTTGCTGCAGGCCACTTCAGGTCATGGAATTTGTCTTTTTTCAAATCCCTTGCTCTTCCCATCACCAGGGAGGTGACCCACTGTGCTACACACAGGAGAGAGGCCAGACTGACTGCCCGAGGAAAGATCATCATGCTGTTCAGAATCTTGGGCAACATCAGCGGATTACAGGCAGCTAAAGAAGGCTTGATTGATATGGTGGAAACAGTCAATTTAGAACTTTCACTGGAAGTTTCACAGTGAGAAGGTAATAAGAACTAGCTGGAGAGCTAGAAGTGGCCCAACAACCTCCCTTTTTAAGATGGGAAGACACATGTGTGTTTGAAAACAAAGGAGAAGCCACTGGAGAAGGAGACATTTATGCTGGTGATGTGAAAATGACAGTGTGAAAGCAAGGACCTATGGAGTGGAGCAAAGCGAGGGGCTAGGCCTTCCCCTGGGATTTGTAGGTGGAGTGAAGGCACAGGTGATATTTTGAAGATTGAGGACTTGATTTCTGCCTATTTCCGTCTTCTTTCCCCAGGAGACATAGCCTTTTCATCCAGGAATTTTGCAGTTCTTTCCAAGGGCATTTAATTCTCCTAACTTAAAAAGAGCATCAGATGGTTCCGTGATGTTTCTGTAATGCCAGAAATAGTGAAAGAGACAGAAGTCAAAGTATAAGCTATATTCTTTCCTTCGTCTGAGCTCCCACAATGCTTTGTATCTTTCCTATGTCACATCTCACTTTGGCCTTGTATATGAGAATTCCTATACTTATCACCCCTTTTAGGTGATAAACTCCTTCCAGGGCAAAACTGTCTTGCTCATTTTGTTTCCCTTCTGAGTCTACCGCAGTGCCCAGTAGTAGGAAGTCCAAAATAATAAATGCTTGTAACTCAGAAGTCTTGGCATTGAAGTTTCTCCCGTTGTTCAATGTCTCTGGTTATAGAAATGAAGAGAGAAAACAAAAGTATCAAATGACTTACCTTTAAGCTTTGCCTGATCTATTGACTTTACAGCTTCAGCCTTACACCCATGTTCTCTTATGATGGCTTTTGCTTGTGGGTGAAACTTTCTTTGGATAGTGAGCCACAGTGAAACGTGAGACAGGGAGGCCTGGCGTGCTGCAGTCCATGGGGTTACAGAGTCGGATGTGACTGAGCGACTGAACTGAAACATGAGAGTGAGGCTGAGGTCTATAGTTTGGCAGCTCACCTGTCCAATGTTTAGGGCACAGACGGCAGGATTCATGGGTATCCTTGCTATCTCTTATAATGAAACTGTCAAGGGGAAATTGCCCCAGAGTCTCAGAAAGCTTTTTTTTTCATTCTGTGTGGGAGATCCTTGGTCTATGTGTTTGTTGTTGTTGTTTTTTAATTTGGAAATTTAAGCTCTATGTGGACAGTACTTTTTAAGCACCAGTGAAAATTTAAACAACATGGAGTCATACTGAAAAGTTAAAACATGGTCTTTGTCCTTGAAAGTTGGACTTTTGAGAGATTAGGCATATTTACACATATGCAAAGAATATTCTAAATACATAAAATATATGTTGTCTGAGAGGAGGAAGAAATAGATTCATTTGGGTGGCATCTGGGGTTCATACCAGGCTAGTTTGGGTAAGGTATTTCTGGAAGAGGGAAATCTTGAGCTAAAAGTTCAGAGGGATTTTATATGGTGATAGGCTGTTGAAGGAAAGACATGTCTAGGGATTTTATTCAGTTACGCAATCTGAGAAGCTCTCCCTAGATATGGTGGTTTGAGGGAATGCTGCAGAAACTCTTAACGAGCTTTCCTCATAGCTCAGTTGGTAAAGAATCTGCCTGCAATACAGGAGACCCTAGTTCGCTTCCTGGGTCAGGAAGATCTGCTGAAGAAGGGATAGGCTACCCACTCCAGTATTCTTGGGCTGCCCTTGTGGCTCAGCTGGTAAAGAATCCGCCACGATATGGGAGGCCTGGGTTCTATCCCTGGGTTGGGAAGATCCCCTGGAGAAAGGAAAGGTGACCCACTCCAGTATTCTGGCCTGGAGAATTCTATGGACTATATAGTCCATGGGGTCACAAAACGTCAGACACGACTGAGTGACTTTCACTTTCACTTTTTCTTCAAACTTTTGGGCATCTGTTACTCTTACACTTGAAGGCTGAGCAGTTCTAATGCTGCTTTGAATCTTTTACTCCAGTGAAATCCTTCCAACTGGGTGTAAGTGAGGCTAGGAATGAAGAGGAGCTTTTGAGACAAGCTGCTGCTGCTTGGTGTAAAGAAGGAAGAGTCAGGGACTTCCCTGGTGGTCCAGTGTCTAAGACTCTGTGTTCCCAATGCAGGGGCCTTAGGTTTTATCCCTAATCAGGGAGCTAGATCCCACATGCTGCAACTAAGACCCAGCACAGCCAAATAAATAAATAATAATAATAAAAAGAAGAAATAGTCAATGAGCCTCTTAGCATTTAGTTCTCTGCAGCGCCTGGCAGCCAGGGAAAGAGCAGATTGAAACTGCTGAATTTAATGGATACCTAATGAAATGCTAGTTTCAAGCAGAATATCCCCCCCAGTTTGGGGTCATCTCTGATACTGAGATAAATAATAACCAATATAACCTGGCAAATAGATGGGGAAAGAGTGGAAACAGTGGCTAATTTTATTTTTTTGGGCTCCAAAATCACTGCAGATGGTGATTGCAGCCATGAAATTAAAAGACGCTTACTCCTTGGAAGGAAAGTTATGACCAACCTAGACAGCATATTAAAAAGCAGAGACATGACTTTGCCAACAAAGAAATGTCTAGTCAAGGCTATGGTTTTTCCAGTGGTTATGTATGGATGTGAGAGTTGGACTATAAAGAAAGCTGAGCGCAGAAGAATTGATGTTTTTGAACGGTGGTGTTGGAGAAAATTCTTGAGAGTCCCTTGGACTGCAAGGAGATCCAACCAGTCCATCCTAAAGGAGATCAGTCCTGGGTATTCATTGGAAGGACTGATGTTGAAGCTGAAGCTTCAATACTTTGGCCACCTGATGCAAAGAGCTGACTCATTGGAAAAGACCCTGATGCTGGGAAAGATTGAGGGCGGGAGGAGAAGGGGACGACAGAGGATGAGATGGTTGGATGGTGTCACCAACTCAATGGACATGGGTTTGGGTGGACTCCGGGAGTTGATGATGGACAGGGAGGCCTGGCGTGCTGCAGTTCATGGGGTCGCAAAGAGTCAGACACGACTGAGCGACTGAACTGAACTGAATATAACATGGGTGAGATTAGCTATCTACAGAAGGAACCCACCCATCTGTTTGTTGAGGTTACAAATCTCAAGGGCCCAGGCTAGTACCTTAAGAAGGAAATCATGGTGTCTTTGGTACCTTGTTGAGAAGATTAGAGTTGTAGAATTTAAGAGCTGGAAGGGGCTTTATCAATCTAAGGATATGTCAAGGCTCTTTGTTTTACTCATAAGGAAATTAGAGCTTGCAAAGATAAAAGAATGTAATGGAAAGTCAGTGGTAGATTGGCACCAGGACCCAGGGCTCTGAACTTGCTGCCCAGTATTCTTCCATTGTGTCCCATTGCCTTGCTACATATTACACAGCTACAGCTAGACCTTCATGTGGGCACTAGGCAAGACTGAGACCCATCTATGAGCAGTAGGGAGCCTCCTAACTACCTCATAACTTAATTACAAGATGGGGAAATGGCCATGGCTGGAGAACTACCCCAAGAACGGCCTCATTGCTTATTCCTTTTCTTCTCTTTGTCTTGCACACCTATAGGCTCTTATAAGCAGTTTGAGAAAAGCTGTTATATAATTAATTCATGAAGTCTGAGGAGATGTACTAACAAAGATCAGAGTTGTATAGAATGTGGGAAGAGAAAAACCAGGGAGTGACAGTTGATTAATTTGTCTACTCCAGTGCTCCAGCAACGCTAGTGTAGAATAAGGATGAATGGCCAGCTTTTTCTGCAGTGTACATGCACTATTCCATAAAGTCATTTGTTGTTTTTGCCTTTTTTCCTGTGTTCAGCAAGGGGGGCTCTCAGTTTTTATCTCTCTTCTCAGGAAAAGTCAGCACAAGGTGTATCAGCCACCGGAATGGTTATAGCCCCCACCTTATAAACTAATAAGTTGGCGTTTTAATTTCTAAATTGGTCTCTTGTGATTTTAGTTAGTATCAGTCAATCCTCTGGAGTCTGATTATCCCTAAATTAACCAGTGAAGACCAAGTTAGAGACTCTGGACCTTTGGTGACGCCTTCAAAGTATAGACTCCCACAAGATGCTGCTTTAGCAGCCATTCAGGGCCTCTCAAACCGTGTATCTCCTTCCCTGCCTTGACACTTCTTATGGAAAGCCCTCAATCTCAGGGGCTTCTCTAACGCTCTCTCGGAGTATCAGGGTGATTTTAAATGCACCATAAATCAGTCCTCGGAGAGTGCTTATTGAATGCTCTGCCTTTTGCTCAGTGCGATAGATGGACACCTGGCCCCTTTCACTGAACCCAACATGTACAGTAAGATATCCTCCCATCAGTTGTGAGGCTTTGCCCAGCTAGAGAAGCTCTTTGGATGGGGAATGGGAGGTATGAAATGCGAACTGGAAGGGGGTCTCTCTCAGCACTCCTTTAACTTGTAGCTTTCCTTTCTCTGACTTCATCCACCAGCGGATGGGGAAAATACTGGTGCCCCATTGTCTCTCTCTGTCCTCTCATGCCCATTTTAGGAAATTTAGTGTCAGAGGACTTCCTGGAGTTTTGTTCCCCTGATCTATGGCGCCTTGATACCTCAGAGTTCGAGGATTGGTTCTGGCTGTACCGATCTGGTCAGAACCGCCTGGCTCAACTAGCAATCAGCTGACACACAGACCCCATAGCCTCTCTCTCCTGAATCAAATGGCCATTGTACTAACCTCGTATTGAGGTTCAGAATGTCAGTTTCAAGCTTGTCCTCATATATAAATATAGGTCTCTCTAGATATAAAAAGTGAGAGAGTCTGTAAGTTGCTTTTTTTTTTTTTTCTATACCCCCTTTCATGGGGAAAGCTAATGAGATGCATATCATTAAAGACCTGATGTTTTGTGGGACGGAGCCTTTTAAACTGGATGTGCCTGGCTTAGTCATGGCAAATATTTACCAAAAAAAAAAAAAAGGGACATACCATATAAAATTAGAGTTCTGAAAATAGTACTGAGAGAGGGAGAAAGAAAAAAAAAAAAAAAAAAACCCAGGACAGAAAATACAGGCCAGTCTGTTTGGGGAAAAGGGAAAAAGAGATAAAATGAGAGAAACCTCGCAGTAAAAACAGCATCTTGGTAAACAGACTATAAAAAAAATTGTGACCTGCTTTCTGGCAGGCCTGGCGGCTGTCGAGCGGGTGAAGGTGGCGGAGCTGGCGTCTGTGTGGACACACGGTGCCCCGGGCGCACGGCTCCCCTGGCCGCGCAGGGCGTTAAATTTAGCCACATAATGATGGGCTTGAGGACAGCCTCTTGTTGACCATACCATAATTACTGCTTCGCTTTATGAATTTTATTTTGCTTATTCTGTTTCCTCCTTCTTTGGCATGAAGGAGGCTTGGAGTGGGGGGGAGTCCCGCCCCCACACCCCTCCCCTTATTGGACAAATAAGTCTTCATAGAAACTTGGACTCTTGAGCCATCAGGGTAAAGAGTAAGCTCCCTTGATGAATCAGAAAGGGAGGAAGCTTTCCTGGTCCCCCATGCTCTTGATGGATCCTCATAAAGTCATAAGTAGGACTTGCCAGCCCTGCTTCTCAGTGCTCTTGGAGAAAATGTCCCGAAGTCTCTGGTCTTAGAAGACACTCTCCTGCGAGTCTGGGAGGTTGACACTCTTACTCTGTTTATACCCCGAGAGCTAGACTAGCAGATGCTGTCGGATGTTTGTTTGGGTCTTTGGTCCCTGCTCCCTAGCTGGCTGCTAGAAGTTTAGTTTTAACAACATTCTGTGTCATGAAGAGGTGCACTGTTTTATGTACGTTAGTCTTGGTGATAATTGGGTTCTTGAAGCTGAGACTCTAATATAATTGACTCTTCAGATAACTTAAAAATACATGTTGAGAATAAGTTGTTGAAACCTCAGATATCATTCTTCTTGGGCCTTTGGAGAGGTGCCGATCTACTTGATTTTAGACTTAAAATAACATCGTTGGCCAGAGCATACCATGGGCTTTGTTGGAATGGTGCTCTGAGGCCTAGCTTTACCTACCACTCCCCAGAAGTATGCCCTTTGTCTCAGACCAAAAGTACCATATTGGGAAGAGAAAGTAGGCTGTAGAAAAGGCATAAGAAGAGCTGTATGGAGAACATACTGGGTCATGGGGGGTAAAGTTCTTGAGTAGTGACCTAGGCTGGCAGCTCCCTATGGCCCCACAGTGGCCCTCCAACTGAGGAAGTGGTGGAAAAGGAAAAGCAAACAGGGGTTGTGGTCAGGGTACTGGCTTGTCTCTCATTGGCCAGGACTGTCCTGTTTGTGTGTTAGGGGTGGTTGGGCTCCTCCTGAAGCCAGGCAAGAACGTGTCAAGGAGAGGCTCCTTGCAGCTCTTGTTTTCCCAAAACAAAGGAAGCTCCTTGCATTGCTGGAAGTCGCGTGCTTGGATGCTGAGTTTGTTATTGCCTGATAACCTGGCCGCCAACTCCTGCCCTCCTCTTCACCCCATACAGCCAGTGGCCTAGGAGGAGCAGCTTCCTGTTCCTCATCCTCCACAGCAGATTCACTCTTTATTGTAACCAGAAGAGGGGAAAGAGCTGGTCCTTCTACCCCCAGACCTCTCCTCTTCTCTTGCTGTGAAACCTTCTAGAATGGTGCTTTTCAAAGTAACCTGGTCTTACTGTGCATAACTCATTGCAGCACATGCCGCACGTGACGAGTTCAACAATGCTTGAACCGTTTTATTCCCTGTTCACTGAGGTGAGTCCTCTGAACTTGTGTTTGGCTGTCATGGCAATATCAGGTTGTTATACAGACTTTCAAATGCTTACACTTAACTTCTGTACTTAGCCTGTGTGTGGTAACAAGGAGTCCATGGACCAGGACCAGTTTACTGATAACACTTTGAATAGCATTATTCTAGAACCATAAGACCTAGTGAGTTACAGCCATTCTCTACTGGACATAGAGGTCCTACGCTAGACCTGTCCAGTGGGGGATGAACATAAAAATAAGTTCTGAAGGAAATTTCAGGCAGTAAGAAATAATCTGATTGCAATTGCCAGATCACGTCAAAGGGCTGTGATACTCTTGTGGAAGGCTGGATGGAGGATTAAAGGTTTCTTTCCCAGTGCCAAGGTTCTGCGATCCTAAGGTTAAATGGTGAGGCCAGGAGATAAAGTTAATGGCCATGATGCCTTCCCCTTAGGGTATTGATTCTAAGCCTTAAACTGTGGCTCTAGGTGACTTAATGAGGTAAAGAAAGAAAAGGAGGGGATGTTTTCCATACACTTCATTTACTAGTCTATCATTATCATCCAGATATGAGGTCTTTCTTATACAGATTGATCATGTGTCTGGGCAGTATTAGCTTAGTCTTCTGTTAGGAGGCCCCCAAATTGTTTCTAGAGGTTGAAAGATCTAGGATTGAGGAGAAAGTAAATATTGGCAAACTTGGTGGAATTTGAGTAAGAGATAAGAAATGGGCCTTGGGTTAGAAATGTGAACTCTTGGCTGGGTGACCCGACGGTCCTCATTGGAGAGTGGGGGCTGGGTGGGGACGATACTCAAGAAAGGACAACAAACCAGATGGAAGCTCCTGATTAAAGTAAATCTGGTCATGTGTGTCTGCTGAAAATTAATTGGTCACTCCCTATTGACCTTAGGATAAAGTCCAAGCTCCTTAGTGAAACCATGAAGGCCCTAAATGATCTGGCCTCTGCCTGCCTCTCCAACTCTTTTGCTAGGCCACAGTTCAGTTCAGTCACTCAGTTGTGTCCGACTCTTTGCAACCCCATGAACTGCAGCATGCCAGGCTTCCCTGTCCATCACCAACTCCCAGAGTTTGCTCTGACTCATGTTCATCAAGTCGGTGATGCCATCCAACCATTTCATTCCCTGTTGCCCCCTTCTCCTCCTGCCCTTAATCTTTCCCAGCATCCGGGTCTTTTCTAATGAGTCAGTTCTTCTTATCAAGTGGCCAAAGTATTGGAGCTTCAGCTTCAGCATCAGCCCTTCCAGTGAATATTCAGGACTGATTTCCTTCAGGATTGACTGGTTTGATCTCCTTGCAGTCCAAGGGACTCTCAAGAGTCTTCTCCAACACCACAGTTCAAAAGCATCAATTCTTTGGTGCTCGGCTTTCTTTATGCTAGGTCACACTCACCTCCAAATCTACACTTCCAAATCTGTACCCCTAAACCCATCCCTGATCTTCACTTCAGTCCAGTGAACTATGGTCAGCTCCTCGAGCTCACTGTTGTCTTGTCTCTAGTCCTGGGCATGTGCTTTACCTTCTGGGAGTGCCCTGCCAATCAGCAGCAAAACCTTCTCATCTGGATGATTGCTGTTCATTGTTTGGGTTTCAGAGAGGATGTCACTTCTGCCAGGAAATTTTCCCTGGCCCTCTGAGCTCAGGTTGAAAAGTGAAAGTTGCTCAGTCATGTCCGACTGTTCTTTGCAACCCCATGGACTACACAGTCCATGGAATTCTCCAGGCCAGAATACTGGAGTGGGTAGCCATTCCCTTCTCTGGGGATCTTTCCAACCCAGGGATTGAACCCGGGTCTCCCATATTGCACATGGATTCTTTACCATCTGAGCCACCAGGGAAGCCCAAGAATACTGGGGTGGGTAGCCTATCCCTTCTCCAGCGGATCTTCCCAACCCAGGAATCGAACCGGGGTCTCCTGCATTACAGATGGATTCTTTACCTGCTGAGTCACCAGGGAGCAAAAGTTAGTTGTCACTTTTTTTTTTAAGGCTACTCTGTGTGGCTTGTAGGATCTTAGTTCCCTGACCAGGGATCCAACCTGGGCCCCCAGCAGTGGAAGCATGGAGTCCCAACCACTGGACTGCCAGGGAATTCTCTAGCTGCTCTTCTTATGTGCGACTTTATTTGTTCTATCATAGGCCCTATCAACACTACACTGTAAGTACTAGTTTTTCTGGCTCCTTCTACTACATGGTAAGTTCCCCAAGGGCAGGGATATTATCAGTCTTGTTTAATTTGTCTGGTCCATTTTAAGTACTCAGCAAATTTTTTGGTGCTATGTATTCTGCAGATGATTTCTGCCTGCATTATTTAATTTGATTCTCATAACTTCTGGTGAAATAAGCAGGTTTCATTGAGGAAAATTCAACGTAAATATATTGATCACCTACTCAGATTTTTTAAAAGGCTATGATAAGAGAGAAGTAACTTACATATAAAAACTTTGTTTCCACTCCCCTCAGGCCACTTCAGGATAAGGAGATATGATGGATTGGCTCAGAGAAGTTTAATGACCTTTTGTCCACAAGTCATTGCAGTTGAAGCCAGACCTCATCCTTTGACTTTCTAGGACAGAGCTTTTCCACTATCTCACACTGTCTCAGAGACTCTGTTCTAATGAAATATATTTGAGAAGGGAGGATACTCAGAGAGTAAAAAGCGTTCCTGTGACGCCCTTATATGTGCCCTCTGAAACATAGTTCTGAAATGATAGAAAAACAGCCAAGCCCCAAACCCGAGCCTCATCACATAGAAGGTCAAGGAAAAATGTTAGGACCATGGGATGTGGACATGACCTGAGACACAGTTAGAGGGGAGTCCTCCCTGTAGAGGGGAATCTCTCTATCTGGAGAAGGATCTAAGAAACACTGACGTTTTCAGCTGCCAAAATGTTTCCCTTGGGGCTACCCTGGGAACAGGATGGCCGAGTGGGATGAGAACAGGGTGGGATACTTTCTTCCTCATCCTCTTCCAGTTTCTAACAATTTCTCAGCCACTGAACAAGTAAGGCAGAGTTGGAACCATTCAGGCTGCCTTTTGGTCCTTTTTTATTCTTCAGCTCTTGGGAGCTGGAGGGAATTGGTATCACCCAAATCAGTGGAAACCTCGTCTGTAGGCAGAGCTGGCCACAAGGCCAGGTTTCAAAATTATCCCTGCACCCTAGCCGTTGGGTAGGGAAGAGCACGGCCGGGTTCTCTCGCCAGCAGGGATCAGTAAATTCTAGCCATACAGGACCCAGACGCTCTTTGTCCGGCAATGTTTCCCCAGTGTCTCCTGGGGAGTGATTCAGGGCCAAGGTAACAGTGGGTTTGGAGCCTAGATGAAAGGATCGCGGGGACCACAAGACAAGATCCCTTGTGTGGTGGCCGGCTGGAAAGAGGAGGGAGTGAGTGTGTGTGGAGGTCAGTGACGCAATTCCCCTGGCTTGCAGCGATGGAGGAGGAGAAGGCTCCGCGGGTATGTCTCCTTATAAAGAGGCCCTTACCACATGAAGCAGGGGTGAAGGTGAGCCCACTGTGAGTCACCCCGGAAGGGACGCCGTGTGCCCGAGCCCAGAGGAGAGGACTTGTGGATTTCCCACCCTTTCCTTCTATGATTTTATGCGTAATATGGATTGGTTTAGTCACTCAAGCTACGCTGCTTCTCTTTCTGTCTTCGAATCCATTCTGTCTCCTTCCCCTGCACCATCCCTGACGTGTGGAGATTCTAAATCAATTTGCTCTTGATTTTTGTGGTTTTTTTTTTTTTAAATCCGAAGTTTGATATCTGTTGATTTCAAGAAACCCAAAGCATTACTAATTGTGCTTGCCTTGGAGACGATGGCCTGGTGGCTCTTTGCCAAGCATGGTTGTTCTTAGACTATATTTGCTCTTCCTTCTTATCTTCCAGCAAGGCAGGTTCATATCCTGGATTGGAATCTGTAGAGATTCTAGGGGCCCCCCGAATCCAGCTGCCCCTCAGTTGAAAAGCGACTCTAGTCTGGGCTTTATTGAGGTCTGGGACTGCAGAGAGCTCCGGGGAGTGTCCCTGTAATCAGCCAGCCACCAACCCCACACTGCCTTGTAATAAAGCAGCTCTATATTTGTTCTGTTTATAGTCTCCTCTGTAATAATGCCACAGCCCTCACTGCTCTCTTTGGGGAGATTTTCTGGGTAATAGAAAATTTTGAAATGTTAAAGAGGGTGGTAGACTCAGAAAACATTTTTTATCTATGATGTGCCTTAATTTGGGAAGATGCCTGGGAAATCCAGGCAGCCAGTGAATGCTCGTGGGGAGTGTGCTGTGGCGAGTCTGTTGTGTGTGAGCTGCTGTTTCTCTAGGGACCATGCAGGAGAGGGGAGGTGTGGGAGACACTGTGGTTGTTGTAGGTGTGGAGCATACCACGCTGGCTCGTGGTGGCTACAGGTGGAGCATATGGTCGGAATGGGGAGTGTGAGAGGTGTGCAGAGGGGCCAGTGCATTGATGGAAAACCCTGTTTGGGCAAATTTCAAAGCTGTCAGGTATGTTGGATGGTGACACTAGAAGGTTAGCCTTTTAAAGCTCACATTCCATTCATTCTTTGACTGCCTTCCCCTGTCCTCGGATCCCCAACATTTTCAGGCCTCTAGTGGTGCTGACATTCCTTCTTCTTCCTTCCTGTTCCTTTCAGTTTCTCATCTCTTTCTTTGTTAAACCAAGAAGAAGTTAGAGACAGACTATTCAGGCGAAGCAGTGGACGGGGAGCCACACTGATCTGGACCAGTGAGAGTCAGTCCAATGGCTGACGCTTTGAAGTTGAGCTACATGATGAATGCTCGGGGTTGTTGTCACCGGGGCTCTCATGAACAATTCTGATTCCTCCTTTTTCCCTCCCCACCTCTACCTCTGCCCACCCCCACCCCCCGGATTCTATAAATACTTTATTATATGGCACTAGTAAAACTTCAAGTATTTCTTTTATTAGAGCTGCATAATATGGTAATTGTGTGACAGAACACAGCTCGGTGAGCAGCCGCCACCCTCTTCCTAGGTGTGGCCTCCCACCACCTCAGCTGGGGCTTGGCCCACAGGCCTCTGTTCTTCTGCGTATGTGTGTAAAGGGGGCTGGGTCAGATTTGCAGACAGAGCTAAGGGGTCAAGGCCTTAAGTAGGATCAGGCGAGAGGAGCAAAGAGGTGTTTTCTAGTTTTAAACAAAGTCTGTTTTGGGGTGTGAGTACAGCAGGAATCCAGTGATTAGCATTAATTCCCTGCATGGGGCACTTAACCTGCCTTTCAGTAGTATTATCGTGTGCCATAGGACTAGGCTTTTTTTTTTTTTTAATTGGAGGGTAATTACTTTACAATATTGTATTGGTTTCTGCCATACATCAACATGAATAACTTATTTATTTTTTACTACCCTAGGTCTTCGTTGCTGTGTGAGGGCTTTCTCATTGCAGTAGCTTGTCTGGTTTCGGAGCATAGTCTTTAGGGCACGCAGGCGTTAAGTAGTTGTGGCTCACGGGCTTAGTTGCTCTGCAGCGTGTGGGATCTTCCTGGACCAGGGATCAAACCCTGTGTCCACTGCATTGGCAGGTCAGTTCTTCATCCCTGGACTACCAGGGTAGTCTTGGCAGTAGGTTTTGAACTTAAGAGCCAGGAGTGCCTGGGTTTCTTTGGTTGACTCTGATTCAGGGTACTTCTCCTTTATTTTTAATAACAGTCATCATTCGTTCTGGTGTCACCTGGGTTCAGAATCTGTAGGTGCTAAAAGAACCCAGTCTCTCTATCTCTTGCTCCTTCGGTGTTAGAACATCTTTTCCCTTAAACCCAAGTCACTGGTCTTTATGTCCACTTATTTCACGGAAGGTGTGGGGCTGGAAATTCCGCAGCCTGTAGGTCTTTCATTATGTTAATGTGTGACCTGCTAACTGTATTTTGTTGTCTAAATGAGCCTGATTGTTTGATTCTGGTTTTTGTCCAATGAAATCTGACTTTGAACCTTCCCTAGCCCTCTACGGTAGCTCTTGAACTAGGTCAGGGTATCCCTACCAGTTCTCTGCATTGAGGATGACTTGGGTTTTCTGCATCCTTACTTCTGCAAAGCTTGTGAACTGGGATTTCTGCCTGGATGGCAGCTAACAGTGCTCTCGGTGCCAGGGACGTGGGCACAACGTTTGGTCCTTTCTTAACTGCCCTGTGCCCAGTGTTTGCATAGGGGCCAACCCCCAACCAGACTCCGCCATTCAGTCTTGACTCCGCATGGAGTCGTATGGGCATATGCTCTCCCCACCTTTTGGGGCTAGCCAAGGTTAATATTAGACCTTCTAGCTGGGCTGCTGTTCCCGAAAGCCACAGGGTGTTGTTAATATTCATGTGACCACAGAGGCTCATCCATATGCATGAGGTTATCTGCAGCCTTCCTTCGAGCCCTTAGCTTGGAGAAAACAAGAATGATTAGAGTTTCTAGAAGTTAAAACTAACCCTATTTCCTGGAGTCTGTTGAGGAGGAGGCAAATCTTAAGAGTAAATGTCTGGGCCAAGAGAAAAAGGAGTTTTCATGCCAATATCCTGAACTGGTCTGATGACTTAGTGGAGTTGTGCTGGATGGCTGTTGTTCCTGCCATTGTCCTTGTTCCAGGGTGTTGAGGACCGCTGGGTTTAGGTTCTTGTTCGAGGTGCTCTGGGGGGTAGGAAACTAGCAGTGGTAAGTACTTAGTGAGTGCTAGGGATCCAGCGATAACTGACATGATTCCTCCCCAAGAAGCACGTGAAAGAGAAGGGGAGATGGTTAGGTGTACACGAATCCAAAATGAGAGTGCTGTTCTGGAGATAACACACAACGCACTGAGCTAGGACAAATGAGGAAGTCATTCTCTGTGGGGAAATTAGTGAAGGATTCCCTGGGAGCTCTTGAAAGGAAAGGAAAGTAGAATTTCCTGTGGTTCCTTTAATAACCGTCAACGAGGCGTAAAGCCCCTCTAAATGCTCGCCCTGGGTGCCCTGCTTACCAGCCTTGCCTGCTACACCTTTTGTCGGATGCTTGGCTATTCCAGTATCTTGTTTAATAGAACTTCTTTTCTCTATAAAGTATCCTTGTACTTCCTAGGTAAGAAAATTTCCCCCTTTTTTTTTCTTTCAGATTTAACCAGTAAGAGTTCCCAACAGCGACATAATTTTTGGCATAGTTTGGTTTTTTAAAAACATGAACAGAATTCCAGATTATATAATTAAAAGAAGAGGAGGAGAGCCTGAGGCCACCCTTCTATTACAGGATTTTGGTGTCATGTTTGAAAGATGCATAGAGCCTTAGTGCCCATAGGAAAATCAGAACAGTAGTGAGAGTGGTGGAAATAGAATTAAAAAAAAAAAAACCAAGGAAAATAGGATTAATTAAGAGAGTAGATTGAGTTGTAGCTCATTCTTTTAAATATGAAAAATTAGTGCCTGTAGGATGTGCTTTTCAGCATTTCAAAATTATATTACAAGAAAGGATGAACTTGCATCATATCAATAAGGATATAGTTGAAGTAGAAAGAACAATTTTTCACCTGACTAGAATGTCACCAGGGAAACTTTGGAAACTACCCTGCAAGAATTCTTTAAGACTCTTTCCCTAACAACAGGTGTTATCTAGCCCTGCTTAGAAAGCAATAGGAGAGGGTATGGCTAACCCCAAGATTCTATGGTTAACTCTCTATTCCCCTTGATTTGCTGGCTTGTACTACAGCCCAGCAGAAGCTTCTTCCTCTTCTACAAGATGACAATAGTTTTTATGGAGCCCCACATATTTCCTGTGGTGACATTTGGGGAATTACTTGCATATAATTTAAGCTGTCAATCCCAGGCAGCCCTCCATACTTTCTACTAAAGACCTACTAAATCTTTCTTGAGGTCTGAGGAAGCTGACCTTGGAAGCTGGCATGCAGTTCCTAGAGTTAGGTCCAGAAATGGGTTTTAGGAAAAAAACTCTTCTTCATAAGGAATATGAGGAAGGAATAATATTAACAGTTCTTTTTCTGTACACATTCATTGTCCTACTCTGTGTATCTTTCTCCTTTATCCGCTTATATTTCTTCATTCTCTTTACAAATTCTGTTTACATTTTTGTCTTGATCTTTGCTGTTCACCCAGATATTCTTTAAGATGGGTGAGAAATTGCTAGACTACCTGAAAGAATCAGATAAATGATGCTAAAATGAAGGGTCCTTGAGAGCTGGGTACTTGTATGTCTTATTCACCACTGTACCTCCAGCTTGTGCCTCCTAGGTGCTACAGAAATATTTGTTAAATGGATGAACAAATGTTTATATTTGTAAGATGAACTGGCTGCTCAATGAGCATGTTGCTTATTAGAATGTTTGCCCAGACCATAGTGAGGACCACAGGAATGGTGGAGCAATGAGGAGTATCTAAGTCATTGCTTGTTGGGGACACTGCTTTCATTCTACTGTTGGATGACAAAGGATCATGTCATCTTGGTGCAAAATTAGAATTTCTACCAAAACCAAGAAAACCAGTATGATACAGAAATATTTTAAAATTATGTAGAACTTATTAACTAGAGTAAGGGCTTGTTGAGTATTCCCAGTTCTCAAATCAGCAAGACTCTTGGAGAAGGAACTTCAGAGACCCATGGCTATTAAGACTGGAACTCAGAACCCAGTAAGATGGTTCTGGCTAACTGGAGTTCCTACGATGTTGGTCCAGGGGAACCAGGAGAAGCTTGGAGTCCTGAAGTTGTCCATTGGTTGAATTCCGTTCCTTTAGGGCTTGTGATGAATTAAAGAAGGTGAATTTGAGGTCCATCCAGTTTTAGGATGTAGTGTACGCAGCTGTTAGGAAAAAGACAGCAGGTGGCGCCAAAACATTGTCCTACTTCTGGCACTGGCTTGGGGAACACTTGAGGTGGAGAGGGTTCTCTCAGGGACAGGGAGCCGGGGACTGGCTACCTTGGTTGTTGCTCAGGTAAGAAATCCTTGCGGGCTCAGTGTCTGCTCCCTCCCCCTCACCCAGGGTCTGGACCCCCACTGTCCTACTTTGGCCAAAGGACTGGTGAGGAGAGGGGGTTCCCAGTAAACCCAAGAGTGGAGGAGGAGCCCGTTAACTTTCTGTCGCGGCCAAGACTGGGTCTCCTTCAGGGCCTGATGCTGCCAGATGCCCTGGTTCCTGAGGCTCTTGCCTCATTCTGTGAGCCTCTGTTTTTTCCTTTCTGTGAATTTCATTCTATCTTTTGACAGATGTCCATCTTAGGATACCTTTCTTGTTTCGGGACACTTTCCTCATGGGTAGATCTCTTTTTTTTTCGACCCCAGTTTCTCTGAGAGGCAGGGAGTGGTGAGTGGGAACACTGGCTCGCAGATGAATTTAAACTGGAGGTGCTGCCCAGAGGGCGGAGAAGGACAGGGAAAGCTGTTTCATGAGAGGCTCTTTGGTTCTGAGAAGGCGGCAGGGCACTGTCCCGACCATGGGACACCAAAGCGAGTGTTACGAGTCACCTCAGGATCTGCCAGAACTCAGAGGCCGGCTCTTTGGCGTCCAGATGCTGGAGCAGGCACGGCTCCCCGGCCCTGACCAGTTCCCACAGCCCCGTCGTCAGCTCTCTGCCATCATTGTCCCCAGCGCCCCTTGCCTTCCCCACGCCCTGCGCACACCCGCCGGGCTGTCTCCAACTTTCATTCCTTGAGCTTGTTCCTTGGGCCTCCCTGCTTCCCCGGGGCGGGCTTAAGGGCTGGGCGGAGCTGTCCGCCCGAATCCCCTGTGGGCCCTTTGGTTCCTGGTTCTATATATATCCCTGTCCTTCTCTGCGCAGGGTTTGATACGGCTTTATGGGCATTTCCATGCGCTTCACAGGCACAGCCATCACAGAGGCGTGTTTCACCCGAGAAACCTCAGCGGAGCCTGGCCTGTGGCGGACTCAGTCTGGCCCCTGAATCAAGGCTCTCTTCTCTCCCTGCCCTCCCCCGCCCTCCCCCGCCCTCCCCCGCCCTCCCCCGCCCTCCCCCTCCGTGTCCCCACTGCCTACCCCCAAGTGAATAACAGAGCTCTGGGGAGCACTCAGCCTCATTGGCAAAGCGTTTTGGAACTCAAGAGACCCATGGAGAATTCCTGAGTGTCCAGTTTCTCCACTCAGTTAGCTGGGGAAGGTGTGAACCCTGACTTCTGGCTTAGACTCTGCTGTAATAGGGCAGGTGGGCATTCTCGAACAGAATGGAACCTAGCGGCTGCTGGCAGGTTCTCTTGAGGCATATGAAAAAGGAAGAAGAACCTTATGAACTGGGGCCAGAGGAGCCAATGGGGCCCTAGTGAGAGGATCAGAGGCAGACCTTGGTCATATGAATTCAGAGTGATCAAAAGGGTACTCAACCCAGTGGGTAGGGAAGATGCTCCTCCAGGGACCTCCCTTCTGTCTCATTCTCTGGCCAGGAGATGAACTGGTGGAATCTGGTTTAGAAAGAGAAAGTTTTCTTAGAATAAAAGGGAAACTTGTTAAGCAGGCTAAAATTTGCATGAGGAAGCAATAGACCCTCCCCCCATTTTAGGATGTCTAACATCCCCAGGAGTCGTAACAGGTACCATTTTGTGGGGTACCTTTGAGTGCTAGGCCCTCTGCCTATAAATCTTGTTGGGACTCTTCGCCACCTTTTTATGAATTGGTATTTCTCTTGGTATAGAGAGTGAAACTGAGATTCAGAGAGTATAAGCTTCCTGAAGTCACTTAGCTAATAAATAAGGGATGAGGCCAGCTTTCAAAGCAAGTCAGCTAAATCTGAACCCATGCTCTTTCTGCTGCACTGTGCTGCCTCCCTAAGGAGCCCATATAAGCAGGTGACAGTGCTGCTTCTGACTTAGTTTGTGGTCTGAAAAATGTTTAGTCTCTTTCCGTTATTTAAAACTTCACATTTCCACGTGGTTCTCTGAACCTGACACCTGTGTTTACTTGTGAGTTTCCCTGACATTCTGGCTGATTCTTCCAGCCTGGGAATTCCCAGGGCACCGGCATGCTTGGCTGTGCCCGTAGAGGACTGGCCCATCTGTGTGTGCATCTCTTTGTTATTATCCAGCTGAGCTCAGGCAAGAAGGCAGCGCACTGTACTGTTGTTGCCTTGAGGCCTTCTCCTCTGGCTTAGAGACATCGGTCCATTTGTGACTCTGCTGTCCAGAGTGGCCTGGCTAGGTATTTTCGTTTCCCTGCGATGTTTACTGTTCTTTCGTGGGATTTCAGATTTCCATGATGGCGGAAGGCTTGTAAAATGTAGGGGTGGGGAAGGGTTACAGTGGCAGGAGCCTGGGCCAGGCCAGGTCGAGCCAGCAGCACAGACAGCTTTTATAATGGTGTGCAGGGCTGGGAGGCTTGTAAAGGCGATGCAGGCAGATAGGGGGATAAATCATGCAAGCAGTGGGCAGGGTGGTGAGCCGAGGTTAGGAATTAACTTTGTGTTGGATGGAGCCCAGGTTGTGGGATGGGAAGAGAGGCCTCTCCTCTTTTCCTCTCCTCTCAGCTCTGTTCTTTGCCTCTCCTTTCTGTTGGCCCTATTCACTACAGGCTGTGACATGTTTGCGTAGCCCTTCCTGTCCCTCCTCCAAGTTGCCTGAGCTAAATCAACAAAGGAGAGGGTACCCCAGAGCAAGGGAAGAAAGTCCTTCATGCTTCCACCAATCAAACTGCTTTGTTCTATTGCAAATACGGAATGGAACTGGCTGCCTCTTTCCTTTCTATAGCCATGTGTATATCAGGGTGCCCAACCCGAGTTCCGTTCTGCTTGTTCTCATGTGTTATGACTTTTACCTAGAAAATGGACCTGATTCCCTCAGTATCATAAAGAAAGCAGAAAATACTCTTTCAGCCCTTGTGAGGTTACCCATCTTGATGTAAGACCTTGGCCTGTCTGAGCCAGGGTGTAGACCTTGACAGGCTTCTTTTGAGGGCTCAGGCAAATCCAGATTGCTTCTTTCAGGAATTATATTGGATGATGGCCTCTTTTCCTCGTGGAGTCTCTGTGTCTCATGTATGGAAATGAGGAGGGAGCTGGGAGCAATGCAAAGTCAGGCCACATGAGCAGTCAGAGTGGACTTTGTGTGTGAAAGAAGTCAAGGTTAAATTTTCTCTGAAGACGTGTGCATGTGTATATAGTGACTGAGGGTTAGGAAGTAGGTATTTATGCAGGGGTGGTGTTTGTAAGCCTCTTCAGGTCAGAGCTACATCTGTTATGATCTTTATTCTTCTTTATTCCTTCCTGTTTATTTGTACAACCCTTCATGTGATGCTTTACAAATTGCAAGTGATCAATAAATGTTTTTAACTATGTGCTTTGGCTGCTGACTGGCATGAGCAGTCAGCCCCTTCTTCCATTACTCCCCCCCTCAGCATCTCTCACCATAAATTGTCCCTCTAATCATCACAGCTTTCAAGTGGATGGCTCAGCCCAAACGAAAGTCTGACTGCATTTCTTCCTCCCCAGATCTGTAATAATAGCACTGCCACTTTTCTTTCTAATTAGGCCCTGATTGAAAACTGGTTGTATTTGGACTTTTCTTCTTCTGTTCAGCTTTTTAGTTCCAGTGGTGAAAAAATATTCAGCTGAGGTTTGGGTTTTTCTTTTCTCCACCCCCCCAACCCCTTTTCTTCTCCTTTTTCCTTCTTCTTCTTAATATGGTGGATTCTTTTGGAAAAGCTGTCCCCAGCCTGTTGGATCCCCACTCACAAACCCCAGCCTTCTCCTAGAAGACCGGGTCTTTTCAAGTGGTTTGCGTTGAACACGTCGGAGCCCCCAATGCCTGTGACAGTTTCTGTTAATTATAGAGGCTCTTTCCCCCTCTCACATTAGTCAAAGGAGTTTTGTGTATTTTAACAGCGCTTTCCCTTGGCTTGAATAAGACTCTGTTCAGACATTTCCTAGGGCTGGTGAGTGAGCAGCTCTCACTGGTACCCGGTAGCAGTGTTTCCTTATTTACTTCTCTAGGGGCTTCAGAGATTACAGGGGGAAGGATCTTTCCTCATGTGCTCGAAATTTAGTTGTTTCTGGGTTACAGACATAGTTCTTACCCAGTCAAAAACTCCTGCAGTGTCTGAGCCTCAGATAGGGAAGAGATATGCACTTGGGTATGGAGATGCTCTCCAGGTTTTAAGTCCCTTCTTTGTGCCTTCACTTTGCTCCCAGCCTTATCAAGGCCCTGTGTGAGTCCCCTGCTTGTCCTCACTGTTGGGCTACATCAGAGTGTTTCTGGCACCCTGGCTTCATCTGTAATTCTTTTACCTGAATAAGCATTACCTCTTATAGCCCTCGGAGCATTTTTGGAGCCATCATCTTCGATATTAAAAGTGCCTTTCTGTCCTGAAGGCTCCCAGAAAGACATTTTGCTGGCTTAGTCAGGTGAAGGCCTTCTCAGTGGAGATCAGCCCTGATACATGATCTGCCCTGATAAATGGGTTTGAGCAAACTCTGGGAGCTGGTGATGGACAGGGAAGCCTGGCATTCTGCAGTCCATGGGGTCGCAGAGTCGGACACCACTGAGAAACTGAACTGAACTGAACTGAGCATGATCTGTTGTGGGACTTCCCTGAGAAGTCAGTCTCCCAGTTTGGCTAGGAGAAAGCAGAAGATCACGGAAACAACCGGTGTTCAACTGCATGTCCTCAGTGGAGCTGCATTCTGTTGAATTTGGACAGCCTTAATTTAGTCTGGGAGGGGATCGAGAGGTTCTCACAGAT
Source organism: Dama dama (assembly GCF_033118175.1). Classification (NCBI taxonomy): domain Eukaryota; kingdom Metazoa; phylum Chordata; class Mammalia; order Artiodactyla; family Cervidae; genus Dama; species Dama dama. The sequence continues at coordinate 27,825,757 of NC_083688.1, forward strand.
GAAGCTGTGGGTAGGGTTAAGAGACCCCCTCATCAAGCATCTCTGAACATGTCAGTTTAAAAAAAAATTATTGGAGTATAGTTGATTTATTGTGTTGTGTTAGTTTCAGGTATATAGCACAGTGAATCAGTTATACACATATCCAGTCTTTTTTTTTTTTTAATGTATCCAGTCTCTTTTTGGATTCTTCCCCTATATAAGGTATGCTCTATATACTGTTTACAGAGTATTGAGTAGAGTTCCTTGTGCTATATAGTAGGTTCTTATTAGTTATCTATTTTATATATAGTAGTATGTATATGTCAATCCAAATCTCCCAATTTATCCCTCGCCTCCTCTTATCACCTGGTTATTTGGACCATAAAGAAGGCTGAGCACTGAAGAATTGATACTTTTGAATTGTGGTGCTGGAGAAGACTCTTGAGAGTCCCTTGGACAGCAAGGAGATCAGACTAGTCAATCCTAAAGGAAATCAACCCTGAATATTCATTGGAAGGACTGATACTGAAGTTGAAGCTCCAATTCTTTGGCCACCCTGACGCAAAGAGCTGACTCATTAGAAAAGACCCTGATGCTGGGAAAGATTGAAGCAGGAGGAGAAGGGGACAACAGAGGATGATATGGTTGGATGGCATCACCGACTCAATGGACATGAGTTTGAGCAAACTCTGGGATATAGTGAAGGACAGGGAAGCCTGGTGTGCTACAGTCCTTGTGGTTGCAAAGAGACACAATGACTGAAGAACAACCTTAAGTTTGTTTTCTCTATCTGTCACGCTATTTCTGTTTTGTACCTAAAGAATATAAAAAAGATAAGTTCATTTGTACCCTTTTTTTTAGGTTCCACATAGAAGTGATATCATGTGCTTGTCTTCCTCTGGACATGTCACTTCTAATTGCTGGATAATAATCATTGGTCCCACTGTGACCTTTATTATTTTCTTGGAGATTTACTTAGCTGTGAATTTCTCCTTAAGAATAGTTTGCTTTTGAAGATCTTGTTTTCAGCTCCTGCATCATTTTCTGAGCCAAGACACCCCCTCTGTCTGAAGCACTGGTTTTGCTTTGGATGAGAACATTGAGGCAGGAGGATCCTGAAGAGTGACAGACTAGCATGTTCTGTTCAGGCTTCTCCTGGGAACACTGGCACTTAAGAGTGAAGATGGATTTTTTGGAGTATTAAATGGGTGACACTCGTAATTATGGTAATGCCTAGTTCCCTTTTTCTGGAAGTAGGGAATTCTTGAAAATGGTATCATTTCTGGCTATAGCTTAACAGGTAAGGAATCTTAGGCCCCCTACAGAGAAGATCTGCTAGTTTAGCTAGCCTAGATTCTTCTACGTTCACAGAAGGTGGAACTAAAACTTACAGGGGGGAGTCCTTTGCTCATGGAAAGGAAGGGGCTGGAGTAAAGAAACTACTCTTTTTGACAAAAGAATAACACAAGCTCTTAGAGGCCCTGAGTGGCTGGACCTGAGGGCATTCTCTTTGTCCCTGCAGAAGGGTAAAACCAGAGTGTTAACAGAAATTCACAATGATTCCATTTTAAAATCACTTCTTGGGTCACAATCCAGGGAAACTGATTCCCCACATGGAGTGTAACTTCCCCACTGTCTTCTTTCCTGTCTCCCCCTCCCCAATTTGTTTGGAGTCTCTGCCTCAGCACGTGTTTGGTCTACCAAATGCAAGTCATCTTCCTGTCCTGTGACCACAGAGACTGCAGCGTTGGAAATTCCTCCTGAATTGCTGACATGGTTGTGCTGTACATTGTTTATGTTTTATGACACTCGTTTAACAATATAAACTGTAATATATTAAGGTAAAACATTGAACAAGTGAAGCAGAGTCGAAAGATACCAGTGACGTGTTTGCTTAGCACGGAGGAGGTAAAGGACTTCCATTTCATCACTGCCTTTCTCACTTGCCGTAAGTGATAGATACTGGTTTGCTCCATGCTTTTAAGGTGTGGAGTGTAAACAGTGCAAATAGTGTGCTACATAAAGGCACAGGAGCTGTCTATAAAACTGGTGATTAATTTCAGCAAAATCTATTCATGTATTGTTCAAAGTTGAAATACTTTCAGAGTTCTGATTCTTGGTGGCACAACTAGAGGGGAAGGTGTTGTCATGCCTTATGTCAAGATTGGATCCAGGCATTTTGTGTGTATTCTTATTGGTCATGAAAGTCACAAGTGTAAAGGAAAGTGTAAAAAAGGCATCAGAGGTTGGGAACAGAACTAAGTTGCCCTGCATCTGTGATGTTTGTTCCTGAAAAACCTTAGTTTGTCAGAGATCAGCTTTCAGGGAAATAATATTGATGAGTCCTTTCTCCTCCTGCTTATCTAGATGTTTTGCAGCTGAGAGTGTGGCTTTGGGGGGCTATTTCAGCAGGCTGACCTCCTTGTCATCCTGTAGCAAGGGAAGGATTGGGTACATGCCTTTGTTGTGTTAGTTGCTCAGTCATGTCTCTTTGAGACCCCATGGACTGTAGCCCATCAGGCTCCTCTGTCTGGAATTCCTCTTGCTTGGAATTGTCCAGGCAAGAACAGTGGAGTGGGTTGCCATTTCCTCCTCTAGGGGATCTTCCGGCAGACGCAGGGAATTCGAGTCTGTTACATCTCCTGCGTTGGCATGCAGATTCTTTACCACTGAGCCACCTGGGAAGCCTGTAGGTATATGCCTTTAGGAGGCTTTTAAACAAGTCCAGAAGAAGCTTAGGCTCTCCCTTCTGACCCCTGACTTTGCTCTAGAGAGACTGCAGTTTATTGGCCAGTTTGAGCATAAAGCTGCACAGTTAGCTGGAATAGAATGAATAAAAAGAATGATTGATATCTGTGTGGTATTTATAGTTGGCAAAGTGCTTACACTCACATTGTCTTTTGGTTGTGGTCTTTGTGTAATTCACAAATTAGGGCAATGTTTTTATATTACCACCCCTATTTTATAGATGAAGAAACTGGGGTCCCCAAATGTCCCAAGGTTACATAGCAAGTAAGCAGCGGAGCCAAGACTCAACCCAAGTCCATTTAGGTTGTTCCACTGGGTTAAGTTGGTCACCTGGTCTTCTACCTTATGACTCTTGGTTTGACTAAGGGCCAGGGTTCAAAAGGATAAGCTCCCCAGTGTTTTCTCCGTTCAGTTTCAATCTCTGTTCTATTTCTCACTATTTTTAGCAGTTTTTCCTTCCTGACACTTCCTTTCCCCTCTGTGTCCCTACTTCTCTGACCCCCCACTTTCAGAGACGGCTTTATTTGCTTTCCTAGAAATTCCTCTTTTAAGGCTTTTGGGAACTTTGACCTACCAGTAGTAACTACGTTTAAGAGAGTGTTTAAAATGTCTCCTGCCCCTCTCATTCATCCCCCACCCCCAAAGCGTGGCCTCGCCCCATCCTGCCATCACGCCGGCCAAGCGCGTGGGGCAGCTGTGGTCAGTCCCATTTATAAAACTGGTAAATATGGGACCAGTTTCTGTCCCCTCCAAAGGTCAATATTTGTGCAGAGTTTAATTTTAACTTAACAAGCAGTTGTTTTCTGCAGCTGCCCTGGTGTGTTGTGTTGTGTGTGCTTTCCTTTTCCTTCGTTCCCCCTGACTCTGTGCGTCTGTGTGTATAAGTGTTTATCTGTATCCACACTGTAGACTTGGTCTGGTCTTCAGACCTGCAGCCCACTGGCTCAGCCAGGCTCTGTCTCACGAAGGACATTTGGACTGAAGGCAGCTAGATAAAGAGCAGTGGGCCTCGCATGTGGAGATAACAGAGTTTTTTCTAGGGGGTCAGGGGACAGAGAATGCTACTGAGCCTTCAGTGATCCTAATATCATCATTAGGATGTCACCTTCCTCTGCAGGAAAGATTCTAGAAATGTGAGATTTGAGAGAAATGGTCTATTCTTTTAAAATCTGCACCATCCCCCTCCTTTGCTTTCTAAGGAGTGTTAACCCTCATGCAAGAACCCTGGGTTCTAATTTTGGTAGATGCTTCTTGCATAAGGTGAGGGGAATGTGTAAGATAATCTCTTAAGGCCTCTCCAGGGTTTTTTTTTTTTAAGTTTGTAAAGAAATTTTTTTAAAGAAATTTTAAAGAAAGTTTTTTTCAAGTTTTTAAAGAAATTATTTATTTTTGGCTGTGCTGGGTTTTCGTTGCTGTGTGTGGGCTTTCTTTAGTTGCGGCGAGCAGGGGCTACACTCTAGTTGCAGTGGGTGGGCTTCTCATTGCACTGGCTTCTCTTGCAGAGGGTGGGCTCTGGGTGAGTGGGCTTCAGTCACTGTGCCCCACAGCATATGGAATCTTCCTGGGCCAGAGATCTAACCCATGTCCCCTGCATTGGCAGGCAGATTCTTAACCACTGGATCACCAGGCAAGTCCTCCAGTTTTTAATATGCTATGATTTCCTGAATAATAGAGCATCAGCCTGGGTATCAAGAGTAAATTCTATTCCACTTTCTAGCTTTAAAATCATTTAACAATTGATTCTTGAGCTAGCCATTTCCCCGTCTAGCCCTTAGTTAAGGCGATAATGACCTTTGTTCCTTGGAAGGATTTTTGTGTTAATGGGTGAGATTTTATTTAAAAGAACTCTGAGCTGTTTAAATAGAAATACTTTAATATTAAGTTCATCTTTCCTAACTACCTAAGTCCCCTTTCACCAAGGTATTTACGTTTTATTTTCTCCTGCTTGTGATCAGTGGAATGTGGGCTTCAGCCTCAGTGGCCACCTCCTTACCGTTCCTTGGACATCCCAGACATGTGCCCCACCTTAGGACCTTCGTACTTGCTGGTCCCTCTTCTGAGAATGCTCTTTCCCCCGATACCTGCTTAGCTGGTTCCTCCACTTCCTCCAGGCCTTTTCCCTGTGCCTTCTAGTTGAGAACTTTCTGGCCACCCTATCTAAAATTTCACTCCCACCCCTACCAGTTATTTTCTGTTCCCTTTCCCTGCCCTTTTTCCTTAGCAGTTATCATTACCCAACATACCCTGGTGGCTCAGATGGTAAGAATCTGCCTACAATGCAGGAGGCCCAGGTTCAATCCCTGGGTTGGGAAGATCCCCTGGAGGAGGGCATGGCAACCCTCTCCAGTATTCTTGCCTGGAGAGTCCCATGGACAGAGGAGCCTGGTAGACTATGGTCCGTGGGGTTGCAGAGAGTCAGACACGACTGAAGCGACTTAGCGTACACAACATACCCCAGATTTTACTTCTTGTTTTTTTTATTATGTTGTTTTCCTCCCTTGTGGAGGCATGGATTCTCAGTGAGGGCAGGGATCTCGTTTATGTGTTCAATGCCATCTTACCAGTGCCCCTAGAACAATGCCCGGCATGTGTATTTGTTGAATACATGGAAGGACGGAAGGGGGAGGGAAGGAGTAATTTCTCTAAACTGATGATTCTTCCTAGGGGGTACATAACCCATAGTGGAGGTGAGGAGAACGCTTTGGAGGCCTTTTCATACCCTTACCGAAAAAAATTCCATTATGTGCCCCCACCAACCCCAGGATGGTTAAGAGTCATTCCATGATGACATATAGTTGCCGATGAAAATATTTGGTATGGCTCATATGTGTTGGTGGGGGAAAAAGTCGAGAACCACTGTCCTAGGCAGGCTGACGGCCGTGCCCCTTCTTGGCCTGGGTGTTGCAGGCAGCCCTCATGGTAGGAGATGTGTTGTTTGCTGTTTTTCTCCTCCTTCCCACCTTTCCCTACCTCCTATATACCCCCAGCCTGTGCCCCCTTTCCCCTCCCTTTTCCTTTATTCTCAGCCAGACACCCACCCACCTCCAGCACACAGAGGCTGCCTACATTGTGAGTGGTTGCAGTCAGGACACAGAGAGCCCTTGACGGCAGCAGGCACTTCATGTGACATCAGCTCTGTGGCTTTAGGGGGAAGGCTGTGGCTCCAGGTCCCCAAGGGAGGGGGCTGTTTTTCTCTTCTTGATCGTTCACGTTGGTGCCCGTCTGACTTATAAACTTTAATGGCCAGTTTTAAAGGTTACTGCCATGGGGCACCTTTGTTGCCAGTTTTAGTTTTTTAATTTGGAAACTTTTTTCCCCTTGTGGTCTTGGGAGGAAAGATTTGGGGCCATTTGGGGCTGAGAATTGGTATTTGTGGGTGATGATGAGATAACATAGCAGCATTCTGGTTCTGGCTCCAATAACCAGAATCTCTGGCATATTATCCAGTGGCCCAAATGAACCCCAAAGTGAAAAGGGGAAGGCTGACATTGGGCTGTATAGTCTTGGGCAGTGTCAGTTGAGGGATGTAGAGGATTGGGAGCTTGTTGGGCGGTCTGAGAAGAAGGGCAACCAAAGTTTGGGCATTGGAGAACCAGGAAAGGAAGGAGATGTCTCACTTTAATTCTAAGCCCTTTACCTCTTCTTTCACATCTAGTTGTAATCCTTTGCTCTGAATATGAACATCATTGACAATGGTCAGGTATACTTGATAGTTGAGAATGTGGTCCATTTTTGGTTACCTCGATGTAGCATGGATATAGACCTAACACAGAAAGCGTCACTGAGTCTTTTTGCCAAGTCTTTTTGCTGTTAATCTGTATGCCTTTATTTATTTTTTAAAAAAGCAAAAAAATGAAACAAAAACCTTTTTCCACTCAGGGTAACTTCACAAAGCTTCCTATGTCCAAAAATGGTCATTGCCCACTTCAGAATCATCTGTATTCCTAGGGGAAAAGCCATAGGATAGAATAATACTCAAGCAATAGCATCTTGGAATCAGAAGGGATTGTTTATAGATGGAACTCTAATAAAACTAAAAAGTACCCGAGTACTTGTCTTGTTGTAAGGTAGTAATACAAACAAATGGGTAGATCATCTAACAAATAGACCCCAAGAAGGGGCAAGCATAGCAATCCACAAATGCTTGGACACTTGCTCAAGAGACATGATCTTTATGGCCTGTTGTCTAATGTCCTTGATTATCTCCCTAGTATCTGAATGGATTAGCCTGAACTCAGGATTCATTTTTGGATGATCTTAAAGAATTCAGGAAAGGATGCTGGTATAGAAGAAAGGGATAGCTCAGCTCCCCAAGATATGCAGTAGGTGGGCAGACTCCTTGGAACAGTTTTGATACCTTCCACAAGACCTATAAAATAGGGTCTTGGATTCAGATCTCACTTCAGGCTGTTCTTCCTGGGCTGGACAAAGCTGGGTTTGCTTCTTGTTCCCTGGGCGGGGGAGGAGGTGTGGGGGTTGGCTCGGGGCTGGGCCACAATTAGTGACCTGGAAGCTGGGCTGGGCACCCAGAGGCTATAAATAGCAGGCATGGAGCAGTCGCTGAGCGGACTCGAAGCCCAGCCAGACTAGCCGCGTTTCAAGTGGTCTGGGTGGGATTTTTTTTTTTCCCCTCTGTTAACTATTTGTACATCTGGTTTCCTCAGTGTTAGTGGGGGCAAAGGAGGAGGGTGGGACTGTAAGCAGAACCAGGAGTTCATACGTGGAGTAGCTTCTTGGTTAGTTTTGCCATGTATGTATCATGGTGCTTTGGGGGTCCTTAGACTTGTAGGCATCTGGGACTAAAAATGGTGACTGCCAGAAGATAAGATCTCAGAGCAGGACATGGTGTGGGAAATGCAGAGCTCCCTAAAGCATGGTGAACATTCCTGAAGAGGGAGAGAAGTGGAGTCTCACACGGAGCCACCCAAATTATTTTGGAGTAGAGCGGGGCTTTTTAGTTCTCAGGAATCTATAAAACAAGCCCTCTGTCACAGCCAAGCCAGTCTGCTCACCTTCCTCCTTACAGGCATTGCTAATTCTTGCTTTTCTGCTTGAGTTCTTGTCATCTGCCCTGGATTTGAAGGCAGAATACTTGTTTTTTTTTTTTTCAATTATTGCAATATGGTTGATGTACAGTGTTATGTTAGTTTCAAGTGCACTGCATAGTTATTTGACATTTGTATACATTATAAAATGATCACCATTTAAGTCTAGGAACCATTTGTCCTCATATAAAGTTATTACGGCATCATTGACCATATTCCTTATGCTATAGATGACATCTCTATGGCTTATTTATTTTATAACTAGGGGTTTGTACTTCTTAATCCCCTTCACCTACTTTGCCCCCACCTTACCCATCTCTCTTCAAGTAGTCACCCGTTTGTCCTCTGTGTTTATAAGTCTGTTTCCATTTTATTTGTTTTGCTTTTTAAATTCCACATATAGGTGAGATCATATAGTGTATGTCTTTGTCTAACTTATTTCACTTAGCATAATACTCTCTAGATTCATCTATGTTGTCACAAATGGCAAGATTTTATTTTTTGTGGCTGAATAACATTCCATTGTGTATATAAATATATGTGTGTGTGTGTGTGTAATATCCCATTATATATAACATATGTATAATATTCCATTATATATGTGTATGTACATATACATATGTGTATATGTATATATTCTTTATTCATTCATCTATTGACACTTAGGTTCTTTCCTTAACTTGGCTCCTGTAATCAATGCTGCAGTGAACATTATTGTTACTTTGACTTGAATTCCAGTTCTTCCACTCATTTATTTGTCACTTGGACTAACAGATATTTAAGTTCCCTGGGCTTCTGTTTAATGTACCTGTCAATGAGCAATTTTAATAAAATACCCCCTAAGGTTTCTTCTAGCTTTTATAAACCCATATATTGATTTCAGTCAGTCCATTTTTATTTTTCTTCTCCAGAATGTATATCTCTTCTCCGTTTGCATATATCATATGTTCCCTTGCAGCTATTTTCTTGCTATTTTCACATATTTATATTTTGTCTCTTCAAGTAGATTACAAGTTCTTTGAAGCAGGAAGCCCTATCTTCTCTGTTTCTACCACTCACTGCACTTACTATGAATGTTGTAGGCGGCATTGAAGCCCACTAACACTTTCCTGGGAGGCTAGCAGGCAGACTTGGAGGGGATTGGAACAGGAAGCAATGAATCTGTTTTCAGCAAACTGCACTTTGAGAGGTGACTTTGTTAGCGTAAAATGGAAAACAACAATTTAGAGCATAGATAGGAGATTGCATGTGTTTTTCTGAACCACAGGATTCCAGTCCTATTGCTTTCTGATTCTCTTTCTTTCTACTGTTTCTTCTTTTATCTTCTCTTGGAGGAGCTTTTACTTATGGGTACAGTCTGAAGCAGTGGTTTTTTTGGACACTGCTTTAATATAACCCTGAGTATGGGGCTATATTTTGCATGAGGGTAAAAGGACTTTCTGTTCCAAGCATAGGCTCTTTGTATTAGGTTTCAGTTCTTCTAGTTTCAGCAATCCGTCTGTTTGTAGACCTGTATGCCTAAAGATGAGGATAATAACACTTGTTGATAGCTGTGAAAATGTATGTGACATTGTTTTCTCAGTCCAAGGAGAGCAGGGTCTCTCCTGGTTAGCTTTCGTCCCAAGGCTTTGATCTTCCATCCCTTATTTCATCCTTTCTCCTACTTTTAGCTCTTTGGACCAGGCTAAACAATTCCTCCCCTCTTGGGTGTTTACACTCTCCCAAAGTTAGCAGCAGGTTATCGTGTCCAGTCTCAGGCGTCACTGAGGCCGTCTGCCTGGCTTAAGCCCCTAATCACTCCTTTTTCATCCTGTCCTCTCCCACCCCAAGTCAGTTATGTGGCTCTTCCTAGAGCTCCCCCAAACTTATTTCCACAGTTTTGGTTCCAGAATGTCCAATACTTGCCACATGAACCAGGCAAGAAAGAGACCGGTTCTCTAACCCCAAGGCATGATGCCTCCCAACCCTGGGATTTGAGGCCAGGAACTTAGTTTTGTTCTTCATGTAACAAACATTTATTGAGCACCTATTATATGCTTTCTTCTTATTAGACACCAAGAACGTAATTCTGTTTTATTAAACTTAGCAGACATTTAAGTAACGACTATTTACAAGGTATTATGTTAGAAGATGGGAGTTCAAGAGTAACTGAATCCAGAACTTGGCCCTCAAGGAGCTTATAACCCATTAGAAGGGTCCCAGACATGTATATACTGAACTATAATGTAATGCAGAATGACATGAGAGCAAATGTGGGTCTAAGTAATAAGCTTTGGAAGGAAAGAATAAAGTAGGTTTGATTTTGGCTCTTTGAAGGAGGTGGAGTTGTGGGCGGCAGGAGGGGATCAGGGAAGATTTTGAAAAAGAGAAAAATTTGAGCTGGACCCTAAAAGATAAGAACTTCCCTAAGTAAAGAATGTGGAAAGGGATATTAGACAAAGTGAACAACATTTATTCTTTGTTCCCAGAAATATTTTTTGAGAGGATGGGAAAAGGACATATTAACCAGAACAGCACCTATTCCTTCTTTAGATATTTGTGAGTGCCAGCTATGTGCCAGTCACTGTTCTAGTGTCAGTGACAGAGCAATGAGCAAAACAAAGTTCTGGCTCTCCGAGAACTGATAGTTTGGTGAGTTGTCTAAATGAATGTGGTCTTTTTTTCTCTGTTCCATTGCTATATCATTCCTCATGCTTCCTACTGTGCTAAGTTCTTTGAACTGAGAAAGATCATGTCTCTTAACTCTGTGGTCTTTGTAATCTATTTGGTGTCACCTACGTGTTTCTATATTATTTCTTCTTAGCTAGAGTTTTGATATATCAGTAACAGGGACCAGATTCTGCACAATCCTTAGACAGTAATGATGACTGATACTTTTGATCAACACTCCATGTCATTAGAAGGGTTTCTCTGGTGGCTGAGTTGGTGAAGAATCCTCCCGTATTTTGATAAACACCTCATGTCATTAGATGGGCTTCTCTGGTAAAGAATCCTCCTGGAATAGAGGAGACCGCCTGCAATACAGGAGACCCAGGTTCAGTCCCTGGGTTGGGAAGATCCCCTGGAGAAGGAAATGATAACCCACTCCAGTATTCTTGCCTGGAGAATCCCATGAACAGAGGAACCTGTCAGGCTACAGTTCATGGGTCTCAAGAGTCTGACGCGACTTAGCAGATAAACCACCACCACCACCATGTCATTAAAAAGTGATAAGGTGTCTTTATTTTAGTGTTATTTTTATTTTGCAATATACTTTCAAATTCTTTGAAAATTGATAATCTGTATATGTAACAAATAGTAAATATTAAACTAGAAAATGGAATTAACCAGAATATCCCCTTCTCAGTCAAGCATATGATTTATAGTATAATCATAGTTACCTTGGCTGAATCTTCTCTGTTTCTTTCAGTTACTATACTGATTCTCAAGGCCCATATTCTGCCCGCTGATGTATGTTTCTGTTTTACCCATGGTCTTTTCATGGCTTTAGGCCATTTTAATTTGGTCAAGTTAAGCCTTTCTTCCCAAGTCTGCAATTGCCTTTGCCTCAATTCTAAGAGAGGCTGACAGTAGGAATGAATCCAAAATTCCATTCATTTTATATTCACCACATCTGGGTTTCTTTTAGCATCATTTTTCCTCTTGAGAACATTTTCAAGGTTCTCCCAATTTTCTAGTTTTTTTTCTTTTTTTTTTGGCGGAGGAGGGGTGCCTTTTATAAGATTACTAAGAAGTTTCCAGGACTGATTACCTAGTCTTGAGTCAATTTATGTATATCTCCCCGCCTTCTCTCTCTTTTTTTAATTTACTTATTTTAATTGGAGGCTAATTACTTTACAATATTGTAGTGGGTTTTGCCATACATTGACATGAATCAGCCATGGGTGTACATGTGTTCCCCATCCTGAACTCTCCCCGCCTTCTCTACCACCTTCTCTAGTTTGGTAAATTCTAAAATTTTAAAAGGTAAATCCTTTCCTTTTTTCATTTACTCTGTAGGTATCTTATTCTTGAGACCCAAGATGTGGGTGATGTTTATCATCTCTTCCACTTTGTTTCCTATAGAACCATTGATTGTCTAAAGAGTAGTCTTGATATGTCTTGAATGCTCTTAAAAAGGGACACTTCTAGGCAGAGAGAGCAGCAATTATTTTTCATGTCTCTTGATTTCACTATAGCAACTACCCTTGTTCAGCAGTTCTGGACTTCTCTAGCTAGATTTTGCAGTTGTTAACACCATTCTCAGCAGCTAGGGGACACTCTGTTTCCCTTGGCTCTTTTGGCCTATTTGTGGGAGAAATATCCCCTTGTCTTTAGTCAATTGGGCTTCCCTTGTGGTTCAGCTAGTGAAGAATCTGCCTGCAATGTGGGAGACCTGGGTTCGAAACCAGGGTTGGGAAGATCCCCTGGAGAAGGGAAAGGCTACCCACTCCAGTATTCTGGCCTGGAGGATTCCATGAACTGTATAGTCCATGGGGTTCCAAATAGTTGGACATGACTGAGTGACTTTCACTTTCACTTTTAGTCAGTTGGTGTCTGGTCCTGGGGCCACCACATTCAACCCTTTGGGTTGTATACTGCACAAATAAGGTATGATGCCCCGGTATCATGAGATGCGGTGGTTCTGCATTTAGTTCAGCCAAGGGAATTTCACTTAAAACAAAAACAAAAAAAACCTTAGACAAAACAGAACCCAAAATACCAAAACCAGAATCGAAAAAACAAAAAACACATTCGGTTAGGAATAAATTCTTTCCCACACCATCACTACATTATTCATATAAATAATGCAAGTTCTACTAAACAAATACCTTACGTATGTGTGCTCTGCGAGTTAGACAGGCCTGGGTTTGACAGTCAGAGTTGACTGTACCATTTACTGGCCGTGTAATTTTGGTTGGGCAAGTTACTTAACTTTTCCGAATAGGGGCTCCAGAGTTCAGGTGGTTTGGGTCCAAAACATGGTTCTACTCAGTTTTTAGCTATGTGACTTTAAGAAAATACTTAACCTATCTGGCTTCAGTTTATTTTTCTGTAACATGGGCATATTAATGTACTCCATAGAGTTGTAAGAGCTCAATAAGATAATATACTTAGGTACTTTTCATAGTGTCTTGGCATGTAATAAACACTCAGAAGTACTGCTTATGTGTAGAACTATTCTCATATTTCTTTCCATTTAGGAATCAGTATATTTAATAAGGATGGTATCCCATTGGTTCAATGTTTATGTATATAAATGAATTTGAAATTGGTTCCCATTATCCTTAAACTGAAATATCCTTCCCCGCATAAACAGAAAAACAAAACAAAAAGAGTTCACGTTAAATCAAGAGTGAGATCTTCTTTTATCAGCTGGCAAAAATTAAGATGGATTATTATAACTTTGGCAGGACTGTGGAGAATTGGGCTTTCCTTACACAATTTTAGTGGGAAGGTAAGTTGATACATTATTTTGGCAGGGCAGTTTTTAATCGAGCAGATAGGAATGTAATCTGCAGAATTATTAACATGCGAAGATGTACACAAGTATGTTCAAAGGAGCCTTATTTGTAACAGGGAAATTTGGAAACAGTTTAAATGCCTATTGTTATGCACATAAGAGAAAATTATGGCTTATCCATTCAATGTAATACAAGGAAGCCATTAAAAAGAATGAGGTAGACTTTTCTATACCTTGAAAAGGTGGCCATGATATACTATTAAGTGACCAAAGGAAAAAGCATAAAATCCCATTTTAGGGGGAAAATCATCTCTCTGTATGTTTATATAAGAATAGAAAAAAGTCTGGGAGGATATACACCAAGGTGTTCACAGCAATTGCCTCTGAGGAATGGATCGGAGGTGAAGAGAGAGAGTCTTTTACTTCTGTACTTCTGGAGCATTTAAGTTTAAGTGTTTAGTGTAGAACTTAGATATTGTCAGTATGTTTCTTTGTAATTTTTTTAAAAGGAAGAAAAAGTAAATTGATGAGTTTACCCAGCTCCAATTCCTTATCCTGAGAGAGTTCTTTGCCTTTTTTTTCTTAGTCCAATCGGTTTAACTTTCAGGGCTCCTCCCTGGTCCTTGTTCCTTTCCTCAATCTTGTCTGGTTGGTTGGGTGTGTTGTGGGGGTAATTCTCAGTCCATCTGGGAATTTACATTCTAATTCTCTTCCAGAGTGTAAGCTTTAGATCAAGTCCTCTGGATTCTTGGCCATATTCCATTGCTCCTTTAGAGCCCCTCTGGCCCTCATAGATCACCCTAATTTCTGATCTTCTAATGAGGAAAGCACTTTCCTAATTGGCCCCAAGAATTCTACTTACCTCTTTAGGCCTATCTGGACTAACCTTACATCAGTTTCACCCTTCTTAGCTACTGGACCTTTGAAAACCCCCTTCTCATCTCCTGAGAGAGATGCATCTGGTTGGTTGACTTCCTAATATTAAAACTGGTGCAGACATTTATCCTTTTGGTCTAGGCTAGTTCTAGCCTGCTAACAAAATAACAGAAGCCTTCCTTCTTCTCTGTTCTGAAGATTTGTGTCCTCTACACCACCACTCCCCTTGGTGGACCTCGCACTGGATTCCACCTCCCAGTTAGAGGAGCACGTCTTGCATTTCCCTATTCTGTCCTCTTCCCACCTTTCTGCAATTCTGAATGCTTCCACTGTGCCTTCTGGGATTAACAACACAACATCAGCAGACTCTTCTTTGTCATCAGTCTCTTATCTGGGCATTTCTTTCTCCTTCCTGCTCAGAAACCTGGCTTTCCCCTGAGGATTCTTTTTCCACCCCCCTCACATGGTGGCTATTCTTCCATAGTCCTCTTACCGCTGAGTGGCTTCTCTGGTGGCTCAGATGATAAAGAATCTGCCTACAATGTGGGAGACCTGGATTTAACCCCTCGGTCAGGAAGATCCCCTGGAGAAGGGACTGGCAAGCCCTTCCAGTATTCTTGCTTTGGAGAATCCCATGGACAGAGGAATCTGATGGGCTATAGTCCATGGGGTCACAAAAAGTCAGACATGACTGAGCAACTAACAGACACACACATGAAGATGGGGGGTAGGTGTCCTCCATGCTTCTAATCGCTGCTTTCTGACCGTTCTCCCTCCTCTTCCCTAAAAAGCCTGGCTTTGAATCTCGTGTCATCAGATTATATCATCCATTCTCCGTTGTTGTTGTGACACACCGACTCTGAGTCATTCCAGTTCATTTCTTGAGGACTTTAGCTCCTGACTCACCATCACTTTCTCTAGTCTTCTCTAATTATCTTGACTTCTGCTCTGTCTCGTTCACTGATTGCTGTGACATACTCTAGAGCACTGGTTCTCAACCAGGGGAGACTTTTGCTCTTGGGGAACATTTGGCGACGTCTAGAGACGTTTTTAGTTGTTACCATTTGTGGTGTGGATGCTCCTGGCATCTAGTGTAGTGTGTAGCATCCAGAAATATTGCTCAGCAGCCTAGAGTGCACAGGATATGTCTCCCATGACAAAAAATGTCTAACCAAAAGTGTCAGTAGTGCCACTGCTTAGAAGTTACCTTAGGATCTACTGTGGACTTTGTCATCGGCCGGTAATCGCAACCCCTCCGTAATCTCAATTTTAGACATCCTACTTTCTAACCATTTCCTTTTCTTATCATTCCGGCTCTCTCGCTCTACCTTGACTCAACATTCCTTTAATTCCACAGAGACCTCCAGTCCATTGATCTTACCCTCCTTTCATTGTCCTGACCCCTTTGATGTCCTGCTTCCTTTCTTTACCCAGTTTCTATGGTCAGTCATTATAATCACTTCCTTATATGCACTTTTGATTCTGTTGCCCATCTCTTGTGTTGTATACAGTTAAACCCAACCTTTCTACTTCTTCATACCTGCATATGCAGCCAAGTACAGTCAGGGAGAAAAAAAAAGAAGCATGCCAAACTAATTTCAGTTTCATTTTTGTTTTCTTACTTTTGGCTGCATTGGCTCGGTTGTGTGGTGCTCAGGCTTAGTCACCCAGCAGCATATGGGACCCTCGTTCCCTGGCCAGGGATTGAACCTACGTCCCCTGCATTGGCAGGCAGATTCTTAACCACTGGACCATCAGGGAATTTCCTCAATTTAGATTCTCGAGCAAGAACCTCAGATGTACTCTTAATACTGCCAGGCAGTCATACTTCCCTAATCCATTCACTCTCCCATCACTCTAGATGACTGTTTTATACCTTTTTCTGTCTGCTTAAGTCCCTATCACCTTAAGCTTGCTTTCTGATTTGCTGGGGGTTCGGGTTGGGGGAAGAATCAACAAGAAGTGAACTATAACAGACTTACGTCTTCTACTTACTACTAACATATATACCCTCATCCACTGCCTTCCTGTTTGTTTGCATAGATAACTTAGCCATCTTCCTTTCAAAAACAATTCCTCTATTTGTGCAGTTAGATGCCACGTCATCTACTAAGGAAATTGCTCCAGTAATTCTTCCCTCTCTAGTTTTTTGCTTTCTATAAGTTTATCACATTAGTGTACAAATGTGCTATTATTTTTTCTGTATTTTAAATTTTTATTTATTTTTGACTGTGCTGGGTCTTGGTTGCTGTGCTGGCTTTTCTCTAGTTGTGGCGCACAGGCTTCTCATTGTGGTGGCTTCTCTTGTTGCAGACCATGGGCTCAGTAGTTGTGGCTCCCAAGCTCTAGAACACAGCCTCAACAGTTCTGGCACATGGGCTTAGTTGCTCCACAGCAGGTGGTATCTGCCTGGACCAGGGACTGAACCTGTGTCTCCGGCATAGGGAGGCAGATTCTTTACCACTGAGCCACCTATTTTTCCTATCTTAAAAATCCTTCTTTTGATATTTTTCCTATCTTGAAAGGGAAGCCCTGTTTTTCCTATCTTAAAAATCCTTCCTTTGATATCTTGCTTTACCCAGAAGTTACTCCTGTACTTCTTTGCCCCCTTTGCTGCACAACTCCTTTCAAGAGCTATCTATTTTCATGATGTTCAATCTCTCTCTTGTTCTCTCTTAAAACCGTTTCAGTGGGGTTTTGACTCCCCCCTTTACTAAAGCTGTCCTTGAAAAGGTCATTGCTGACTGTCTCCTTGCAAAATCCAATAGTGAGTTCTTGGTCCTCATCTTTTTTGATCTACAGGAAGCTTTTGATATAGTTGGTCATCCAGTCCTTCTCGACACTGTCTTCCTTTGGCTTGCAGAGCTGTGCCCTCTCTTGGCTTTATCTTCAGCTTCTTGGTTACTTCCTCACACCTCCTTTGCTATTCCTTCTCTTCTGCAATCTCTCTGGGGCTCAGTCCTTGGTCCTCTTCTCTACCCACATTCACTCTTATTGGTGATTGCATTCCATCTCATGGCTTTAGACACCATCTTTACGCCTGTATCTCCAGCCTGGATCTTCTTAAACCCCACGCTTGTATTTCCAATTGCTCGTTCAACATTTCCACTTAAAAGTCTAATAGACAGCTCAAACTCAACCTGTTCAAATTGAATATTTCCTCTGTTTCGTGCTCCCACAAATCTTAAAAAGCCACTCTGGAACTAAACTCAGTGGAAGTGGGCAAGGAAGAAGGCTGATTTGGCCAAGTGTTTCCTTAGCTTTTGTCTCATATCCACTGCCCACCTTTCCTTTCTAGGAAGGGACTAGTACAGCCTTTCACAACCTTTGGTCAATCTTTTCTTTTAGACCCTCTCTTTGGTGCCCTTCTACTCTGGCTGGTGGCCTTTGGGATGGAGTGGGGGATGGGGATTGTTATTCTCTGGGGTGGGTATCAGAAGGAATAAAATTCCTCTCCCACCCTCTTCCTGTGTTTCTGTGGGTTGGAGGGCCAAAGCCCTGACAGATAATGTTTTATGATCGGCAGGTGTTCCCAATGCCCTGTAACCAGAGCTTAGGTTTGGTCCTTCCTTCATCCCCTCACCTGGAGATGAACCCTGAAGTAGCTGTTCTGTTCCCTTGGGTCAGCCTGGTTGTCAGGGCTGCCTGTTCTCGCCTCCTAAGTGAACCTGAGGGTACGGGTTTAGCAAACTCAGTGGGAACCTTAAACCCACAAGATTATGGCCTCCTGCAAGGAAGTGGAGAGTGTATCAAGTTGGGAAACGCTTCGTAAGGTAACCAGGGCTTTCTCTCCTCCTCAATGAAACCTGTATTCTAAGGAGTATGAGATGTACTGTACCTAGAAATGAGCCCCTTGTCTACACCCAGGAAAGCAGACAAGGAGTGCAGAAACCCCAGGCTGAGGGACTAGAAAACCTCAGGAAACAGCTTTTAGCCTCAAGCCTGATTATATCCATTTAGGAAAATTCCCTCCTAATCAAGCCTGCCTTGACCCCCCACCCCACCCCGCCCCCGCCACCATAGAGTCATTCTTCTCTCTTTTTTCAGCCCCCTTCTCCCACCATCACCGTCAACTCCACCATAGCATGACCACACTCCTGAGTTGTGGTCTGATTGAAGTGTATCTTTTAACCTCCGCTTTTCTCCTAGTATTCTATCTTTTACTGATATCTCTTTAATCCTCGTTAGGCCTGCTTAGTTTTCCCCAGACACTGGATTTCAGAGTCATCATTGAACAACTTTGGGTCACACCCTCCATCACCACCCCAGCCATGCATTAGGCAGGTGCCCTGTTGTGAGTATTTTGTTGTGAGCTGAACTGGTAGCAAGAAACTGAGGTCTAGCACTTAACCTGCTAGCGCTTCAACTTTCTAAACTTGAGGCCTCCTAGGCCTCTTAGTTTTCTGGAAAATGACTTTGTATTCAGAAATTTTTTTCTTAGAACCTCAGACTTCTTGGAATCTGGGCCCATCTTGAAACTCAGAGTCCAGGCGTGCCAGGCACTGGTACAAGTCTGAAGAACACATCTCCCGGTGGGTTTACTGTGCTTGGACTTTGATGCAGTGTTAAGTATTTTTTACTTTTTCATTTGGATATTTGATTTGATTTGGTTTTCACTATCTTTTAAATACTCTTACTATAAAATGTTATTAGAAAATATATGACATATATAAGGTATGCTGTGCTGTTCTTAGTCTCTCAGTTGTGTCTGACTCTTTTTGCCTCCTTGGACTATAGCACTGCAGGTTCCTCTGTCCATGGGGATTCTCCAGGCAAGACTACAGGAGTGGGTTGCCATGCCCTCCTTCAAGGGAGCTTGCCAACCCAGGGCTCGAACCCAGGTCTCCCACATTGCAGGTGGATTCTTTACCATCTGAGCCACAAGGGAAGCCCAAGAATACTGGAGAGGGTAACATATCCCTTCCCAACCCAACAAACCAAGGTCTCCTGCATTGCAGGCAGATTCTTGACCAGTTGAGCTACCAGGGAAGCTCCAGAATACTGGAGGGGGTAACCTATCCCTTCCCAACCCAATGAACCAGGGTCTCCTGCATTGCAGGTGGATTCTTTAGCCCCTTAAGAGGTATATAAAAGATAATAAAACAAATACCATGTACCCAACACTCACTGAATTTTTAAACAATTGACAGTAATATTCGGTCCCTTGTCCCCTCACTTCTCCTTCCCTCTTTTCCCCCAGTGGGATGAAAAACAGTGGGAAGAGCAATGGGAGAAGCCTTGGAGGTCATTCTGTTCTCTTCTCCACAGAAGTGGCCCCAGGCCTACATCTGTCAAGGGGGAGTTAAATGTTGACCATCAGCATTGCTTTTGTAATAGGAAAGCTGTTCAGGACACAATTTATCCCCCTCAGTTTTTCCCCCTCAATAAAATGGAATGTGTCAAAGATACATCTTCTAAGAGGCCTTCTGACAACTTTGGTTTCTTTTTTTTTCAACTTTGGTTTCTTCTTCTGGCCATTTGTACCTTTTTCTTGCTCTTGCCCTCCCTAAACCTAGAGCTCTACAATGATTCAGATGATACCAAAGCGTCTTACGTGATTTGTCATCCTAATCCACTTCATCGGGCTCCTACGAGCTCACTCTGTAAACTGCCCAGGTTTGCTGGCCAGGTTTAGCTACACAGGAAGAAGAAAGGCATGTTTCCTTCCTCTTCAGAGGCTTTGATATTGTCAGTATCTGCTATAGTGGGTTCGTGTACATCAGCAGCAATGGGCTTTTCAGAATTAAGATTATACATACTCTGAGCTCTAAAGGAATTCATAATCCAGTAGTATGTTAATGTACACAAATAAACACAATGTACTATAAACATGGTATAATACACTCATTTGTTTAAAGGATTATCTCAGTAGTTAATTGTAAAGAAAAAAATCCCCTCAATTAGTTTAAGTAAAAAGGAAATTTAGTGAAAAGGCTCAAGAAGATCTGTCAATACCTAATTTCAGGATGAGATGGTTGGATGGCATCACTGACTCAATGGACATGAGTTTGAGCAAACTTCGGGAGATGGTGAAGGACAGGGAAGCCTTGAGTGCCGCAGTCCATGGGGCCTCAGAGAATCGGACATGATTGAGTGACTGAACAACAATGACAATGGCAGCCATGTCTCACAGAAACTGGAAAGGCAGTGTCTTTCCCCGGGATCTCCAGATCCACCCATCTCTGCACCTCATAGTGACCTGCTGCCTGGTTTGTTTCTGATCCTATAAGTTATTGGTCGACGTGTGGCTTTGGCTCGCCTTGTTACTCTGACTCGGTCTGCATGGTCTTTCTGTTGATAAGTAAGCAAGCACTGTTACCCAATGAGAATCTTTATAGCAGAAGTTTTTCACCCTGGTTCATGAATCCTTTGAGAATTCGTGTTTAGGATTCAGGGTTCTGTGAATTGGATGGGAGGAAAGTTGCATCTTTATTTTCATTAACCTGTAACTGAAATTTAGCATTTCCTTCTATTATAAACGTAAGCAAGGTTAGAATGGTCATCATCAAAAAGCCTGCTGCTGCTGCTAAGTCACTTCAGTCATTTCCGACTCTGTGCGACCCCATAGACGGCAGCCCACCAGGCTCCCCCGTCCCTGGGATCCTCCAGGCAAGAACGCTGCGGTGGGTTGCCATTTCCTTCTCCAGTGTGTGAAAGTGAAGTCGCTCAGTCGTGTCTGACTCTTCGCAACACCATGGACTCAGCCTACCAGGCTCCTCCGTCCATGGGATTTTCCAGGCAAGAGTACTGGTGCCATTGCCTTCTCCATCAAAAAGCCTACAAGTGATAAATGCTGGAGAAGGTGTTGAGAAAAGGGAACCCTTCTACACTGTTGGTGGGAATGTAAATAGGTGCAGCCGTTGTGGAAAACAGTATGGAGATTCCCTAAAAAAACTAAAAATAAAGCTACCATATGACCCAGCAATCCCAATCCTGGGCATATATTCCAAAAAGATGAAAGATGTAATTTGAGAAGATATATGCACCCCACTGTTTATAGCAGCATTATTTACAATAGCCAAGACATGCAAACAACATAAGTGCCTATCAACAGATCATTGGTTTAAGAAAACACCATACACACACACACACACACACACACACACATATATTGCAATATTAGCCCCAAAAAAAAGACAAACATCATGTATCACTTATGTATAGAATCTTCCCTGGTGGCTCAGATGGTAAAGAATCCTCCTGCATTGCAGGAGACCTGAGTTTGATTCCTGGGTTGGGAAGATCCCCTGGAGAAGGGAACAACTACCCACTCCAGTATTCTGGCCTGGAGAATTCCATGGACAGAGGAGACTGGCAGGCCACAGTCCATGGGGTTGCAAAGAGTCAGACTTGACTGAGCCACTTTTACTTTTCATATACAAACCAGAAACAGACTCAAAGACAGAAAACAAATTTATGGGTTATCAAAGGAGAAACAGAGGGTAGGAGGGATAAATTAGGAGTATGAGATTAACAGTTACAAACTACTATACATAAAATAGATGAACAATAAGGATTTACTATATAGCACATGGAACTATATTCAATATCTTAACCTATAGTGGAAAATAATCTGAATATCTATCTATCTATATCTGATCACTTTGCTGTAACCTGAAACTAACACAATTATTGTAAATGAACTGTATTTCAATTAAAAAACTAAACAAATATATGCAGAAAATCACCATGTCATTAGCACTTTCTGTGACTTTGTCACCAATAGAAATCACAGATCATTTTATAGTTGCTACAGATATCGTGAAATATAGTTTATGCTCATCACTGTTTGAAATTTTGGTGGATATTTGATCCACTGTGAGAGCTTATAATTTAATGTGTTAATAAAGAAGTACATGTAAGCATTCTAAAAGCAAGAACAGTCAGTTCTGGCAAGGGATGTATGTCTGGGGTGGGGTGGGTGGGAGGTAGGGATAGGGAGGTGAGAGTCTCCTTTTAAGTCCTACAGAGAAGGAATAACTAGAGCCCCCAGCACTTTTCAAATTCAGTGCTCCAAGATTCTCACTATGGCTGCTTCCAGTAGTCTGAGCTTCTTTAGCATTGAACCTGACCATCCCAAGGTGGCTTCTTACAAGAGCCAGCCTAAGCTCAAGGGATGCTCCATGAGGCTTTAGTTAATAGAGTCAGTGGCAAATTCTCTGGGAATAGGCCAAGGGAACACTGTTTTCCAGGACTGGGAGATAATAAGATGGAAATAATTACTTTAAAAGCTGCTTCACATTCTTTATTAAATGAACAAGGTGTGTATGCAAACACATACACACACATACATGGTCTGAATCCTTTAATAGCAGGAGATGGTTGTGACCCTGATCCCCTAGTCCTGAATGCTAACAGGAGTAGCTTTACAAGGAGAGAATTTGCTGAAATGACTCCGAGGTTGTGTTGTTTGGCCTCGCTTAACCTCGGCTGGGCTGTGAGCATGGGAATCTGGGACTGCAAAAGGATAAGATGTCCCTAGAGTTGCAGCCTCTTGTTTCTGGACTCAGTGAGAGATTGGCAGCCCAGGACTCATCTCTGACTGGGCTAGTCTGAAGAGGTCCTCAGCCAGGATTGGGATAAATGTCCATCCCAAAGCTCTGCAGCAAATATAGACTATAAGCTATATGAGGGCAGTGGCCATATCTCTACCCCCAAGCTGAATTCCCGGTGCATACTTCAGAGCCTGGCACATAGAGATACTCAGTGAATATTTGCTGAATGAACCTGAACTCTAGGAGTTTACTGGGAGAGATAGGAAACAAGTAAACAAATAATTGAAAATTATTATGACTGTTTTGAGGAAAAAAAATAGAGTGCTCTAAGAACAAATACTTTAGGTAAGGGTGCCAGGAGAGGTGCCATTTAAACTGAGATCTGAAAGATGAGAAAGAACCAGCCACTTGAAGAGCAGGGGAGATAGATATATAGGAGATGCCCCTAAGCCCCTGCCTGGTTAACAGTAATGCTGAGAAGGAAGTCAAAGTCTGCCTGGCTGTTTATCTAGATTCTTGTAGGCTATTTGTAGAAAAAAGAAGGGGTCTACTGTTGATTCATGGTTAGTCTGTTCGCCACTGCCCCCACCCTACCCCCGTTCTTCACATATCCAGCTTTGTTTTATAATGCCTCAGACCTAGTGTTTCTGACTGGCAGTCAAAGACTCCAGTGTGTGCCCAGCAATAAGAATAATTATTTGTTTATGTGACTGACTCCCCAACCAGACTATGAGCTCCTTGAAGGCAGAGAACTCTTTCTTATCCTTAGGACACAGCATACTATCTGGCACAGTCAATAGTTTTTTTTGTTTAATGACTTAATTAATAATAACAGTTAATATTTAGTGAGTGTTTTCTGGGCTTCCCTGGTGGCTCAGATGGTAAAGAATCCCCCTGCATTGTGGAAGACTCCGGTTTGATCCCTGGGTCAGCAAAAACCCCTGGAGAAGGGAATGGCAACCCACTCTAGTATTCTTGCCTGGAGAATTTTATGGACAGAGAAGCCTGGTGGACTACAGTCCATGGGGTCTCAAAGAGTTGGGCATGACTGAGCGACTAACACTTTTCTATGTGCAAAGTGGTGTAGTGAGCGCTTCACATGCATTACTTCATTTAATCCTCAAAATTACTCTAAAATGCAGGTAGTGTTCTTATTCCCATTCTACAGTTGGAGAAATTAAGTTTAGAAAGATAAAGTGATGGACTTGGGATCTGAGTGTTTTGCCAAATTGAAGTGCTTCTGGCTTCCCTGGTGGCTCAGAGGGTAAAGCATCTGCCTGCAATGCGGGAGACCTAGGTTTGATCCCTGTGTCGGGAAGATCCCCTGGAGAAGGAAATGGCAACCCACTCCAGTATTCCTGCCTGGAGAATCCCATGGATGGAGGAGCCTGGTAGGCTACAGTCCATGGGGTCGCAAAGAGTCAAACACGACTGTGTGACTTCACTTTCACTTTTCACTTTGTTTGTATTCACATAGCTGAGGTTGCTTAGAACTTCAGGAGAGTAGAATTAATATGTTACATACATGATCTCATTGAACAGTCCTCGCAACAACCCTCATTGATATGAATTATTCTACTCATTTTATAGAAAGAAAATTGAGGCTCAAAGAGATTAAGACACTTAAACAAGATCATGAAAAGGGGGACTTCCCTGGAGGTCCACTGGTTAAGACTTCGCCTTTCAGTGCAGGGGGTGTGGATTCGATTCCTGGTGGGAGAACCAAGGTCCACATGCCTTGTGGCCAAAAAAGCTAAACACAAGACAAAAAACATTGGAACAAATTCAATAAAGACTTCAAAAATTGTCCCCATTAAAAAAAACTTTAAAAAAATATAAAGACACTTAGCCAAGAATATGTAAGTGGTGGGCTTATTTCCAAGGCTAAGCCTATGTGACTCTAGAGCCCATGCCCTGTCCCCATTTGATGCTAATGCCAGTCACTCAGCCACTAGATAGGAATCTACTGTTAAAATCCTTTGAAAGGAAAAAAAAAAAAAAAATCCTTTGACAGTTGTTCAGGCCTGCCTGTTGGGAGGCTGAGTCTATTCCTGAAAGAAGGAACAGAGAACAGACAGAGGAGAGTGGGAGAATAGAGACTTTACCTTTTCTAAAAAATAAAACATTTTTTTGAAAAATTGAGGTATGATTCACACCATAATATTTACCAAAAGTATATACAATAAAAATGTACAATTCTGTGGTTTTACAATATTCATAAGACTGTCTAATTACACCTGCTATCTACCTCCAGGACCTTTTTATCATCCCCCCCAAAAGAAACACTGTACCCACTTGCAGTCATTTTCCATTCCCTACTCCCCCATTCTTGGAAAACACTAATCTACTTTCTGTCTCTATTTGGAGTCACCTCTCCTAAATGTTTCATACAAATGGAATCATATAATATATGGTCTTCTGCATCTGACTTCTTTCACTTAGCATTGTTTTCAAGGTCCATCAATAAGCAAGTATCTACTTTATTCCTTTTTATGGCAGAATAATATCCCTTTATATGGATATACCACATTTTGTTTATTCATTCATCAGTTGATGGACAGTTGGGTTGTTTTCCACTTTGGGGTTGTTGTAAATAAAGCTACCATGAACATTTATGTATAAGTTTTGTATGAACATACATTTTCAATTCTCTTGGGTATATACCTAGGATTGTAATTGCTTGGTCATATAGTAACTCTATTATTTAACTTTCAGGGGAATTGCCAAATTGTTTTTCTTCTATTAATAAACTTTTAAAATAAAAATATAAGATGCATATAGAAAAGTGCCTCTATCATAAAGAAAGAGCTTGAAGAATTACAACATGAACATAGCTATGTAATCAGCACCCAAATCAGGAACTAGAAAATTTCCAGTCCTCATGCATAACTATGCATAACCTACTGTCTCCAAAGGGTCACTGTCCTGACCTCTAATACGATAAGTTAATTTTGTCTGTTTGTGGAATTATATGGTATATACTCTTTTGTGTCTGACTTCTTTCACTTAAAATTTTTTTGAAATTCATCCATGTTGATAGTACTTTGTTAATTTTCATTTTTGTATTTTATTGTAAGACTATACCACGATTTATTCATTCATTTGTGTTGGATGTTTCATGGTGGTAGTGGTTTAGTCACTAAGTCATGTCTGACTCTTGGTGACCCCACGGACTATAGCCCACCAGGCTCCTCTGTCCATGGGATGTTCCAGGCAAGAATACTGGAGTGGGTTGCCATTTCCTTCTCCAGCGGATTGTTCCCACCCAAGGATTGAACGTGGGTCTCCTGAATTGGTAAGACTGATTCTTTACCAACTGAACTAACTGGGAAGCCCTGGATGCTTCATAGTTATGCATATATTTAGATTTCATAGATACTGCCAAGCAGTTTTCCAAAGTGACTACATCAATTTATACACACACAAACAATATATAAGAGTTTTGGTTTGTACCACATCCTTGTCAGCACTTGTATTATCTGCCTTTTCCTTTTAGCCATTTATAGTGCATGTGTAGTGGTATCCTACTGTGGCTTTTTAACTCCTCTGGTAACTAATGAGGTTCTGAACATTTTCATGTAACTATGGATCATTTAGCTATGACCAAGCCTTTTGTCAATTTTCTATTGGATTATTTGACTTTTTCCTATTAATTTCTCAAGAGTTCTTCAAATATTCTGAAAATGAGTCAGTCCTTTGTTGGCTATATGTTTTACAAATATCTTCTTCTGCTTTAGAGCTTGCTTTTTTGCTCTCTAAATTGTATCTTCTGATGAACAGAAGTTCCTAACTTTGATGTAGTCCAATTTATCAGTCTTTTCTTATGATTTATGTCCTGTTAATAAATCTTTGCCAAGCAACCTAGATGCCCATCAGCAGACGAATGGATAAGGAAGCTGTGGTACATATACACCATGGAATATTACTCAGCCATTAAAAAGAATTCATTTGAACCAGTCCTAATGAGATGGATGAAGCTGGAGCCCCTTATACAGAGTGAAGTAAGCCAGAAAGATAAAGAACATTACAGCATACTAACACATATATATGGAATTTAGAAAGATGGTAACGATAACCCTATATGCAAAACAGAAAAAGAGACACAGAAATACAGAACAGATTTTTGAACTCTGTGGGAGAATGTGAGGGTGGGATATTTCAAAAGAACAGCGTGTATACTATCTATGGTGAAGCGGATCACCAGCCCAGGTGGGATGCATGAGACAAGTGCTCGGGCCTGGTGCACTGGGAAGACCCAGAGGAATCGGGTGGAGAGGGAGGTGGGAGGGGGGATCGGGATGGGGAATACGTGTAAATCCATGGCTGATTCATATCAATGTATGACAAAACCCACTGAAATGTTGTGAAGTGATTGGCCTCCAACTAATAAAATAAATAAATAAATAAATAAAATAAAACCATCCCCCTTCCAGACCAAAAAAAAAAAGAAGTAAATAGCCAATCTTAAATAAAATGAAGTAGAAGTCAAAAGACAACTGTTCCTACACTGAGAATATTTTTAAACTATTTCTGAAATTGCTTGACTAGAAATGCGATCATTAAATCCATGAATCAAAAAAAAAAAAAAAGAAATCTTTGCCTACCTAAGGTCATGAGGATCAGGCCCTTATCATGAGCACACATGTGTGTGTGTGTGTGCATGTGGGTGTATGTGTGTGTTATGGGAGGGCGGTGCATCACCCTGTAGAGGAAGATTTCAGGAGGTGGAGAGGATGGACGGGGTGGGGGTGGGGAGGCCCTGAGATCACAGCCGCCGGGATCTGTGTTCCCAGCTGTCACGCATGAAATCAGGAGTGAAAGAGAATCCCTTTGGTGGTAGAGGTCCTACAGATGATACTAGAGGTCCTCTAAATCACCTCTGTGCCCTGCAGACCCAGCTGACTGTCCTCTCTTGTCCGCTAAAACAGGGGGAAAATGAAATATGTGCTCCTGAGGAGTGCTGGGGGCACAGGGCAGGGGTCACGCGCTTCAGTCAGATGCCTGCTGTGTGGCTGTGATTTTCTTTCTGTCCTTAGACCTGATGCTTTTTTGTTTCTGGTTCTCACCTCCTCATTTCATTTCCATTTGGAGAAAGGATGGTGAGGCGGCTGACTTGAGAAGGGGGCTAACCTATCCTTCAGACTGGTTGTCCCGGAGAGGCGGGTCGGTGCCCCCGCCCCGAGCCAGAGCTGACAGGAGCTGCTTGTTCTTCCTGGAGAAGGAGCGGGAGTAGAGAAAGAAGGAATGAGAGTTGCCGCTGCATTTTCTGAGGGGCTCTGAGGATTCCTCCCCCCAGGAAACCACTCATGTCCCCCCCTACTGCAGCCCCTTTGCTGCTTGTTAGTTAGAAAGCCGTGGTTTGTGCTAGGGCTGGGTGGGGCTTCAGGGACAGTTTAGGCTCTGGCTCTCCAGAGGGGAGGGGGTGGTTATGGAGCGAGCAAAGGGTCACCGGTTAGGCTGTACCATTTGCTTGTCACCTTGAGAAGTTCCACCTTGTCTAGCAAAACCTCCTTTCAGAGGCACCACCACAAAGGGCTCTTATGAGAGCAGCGGCCCCTGCCCCCACCTTCACTTCCACTCCCTTTAGCATTATTTTTCTTTTGGGGGCAGAGCTGAGGGGCCTTCCTGCTATGACTTTGAGGGGCTGTACTTATTTGAAAAGGAGATTTAGAGTTGAGAGCCTCCCCGTACCAGAGATTTCATTTCTCTGATTTTTTAGTCCCATTGGAGGACAGTCAAGGAGTTAATAAGTAAGGTGTTTCTTCTTTGGAGGGTGTTTTATCTTTTCCCTCTGTCAGTTTCTTGGGCTATTTGGAGATTTAAGAAAGAAGGCAAGAAAGGTACATTCTAGTACTTTGAGGTCTCAGAATGGATCAAGCTCCTCCTGGGGAATGGCAGGTGGGGGATGGGAGAGACAAATGGCTGTTTCTGGGGGTGATGTTTTTTTAATATTATTTTATTTATTTATTTTTGGGTGTGCTGGGTCTTCATTGCTGTGAAAGCTTTTCTCTAGTTGCGACGCACAGGGGCTACTTACTCTCTAGTTGCAGTGTGCAGGCCTCTCATTGGGGAGGGCTCTCTTCTTGAAGACTGTGGGCTCTAGGGCGCCCAGGATCAATAGTTGTTGCACACAGGTCTAGTTGCTCCGAGGTATGTGGGATTCTCCTCCAGGGGTGATTTTTAAGAAGCCACATAGTGAAATGGTTCAAGTGTGTGTATGTTCTGGGGTTCAGCTTCCTGGGCCTTTTGCTTCCCCATTCTGCTACTCTCTAGCTGCGGTCTTGGTCAAGTTTCATAACCTCTCTGAGCCTTTGTTTTTTCCTGTATAAATTAATGAGACTGATTATTAGATTATCAGATTACTTAATAGGCTTACTGTGGAGATTAATTGAAATAACACATTAAAATGCTTTGTAGGACATGTATTAACTTTAAAAAGGCATCCCAATATACATTAAGTGTGGACAAGTATTATTTAATTCCACTTGTACGAGGTACCTGGAATAGTCAAATTCATAGAGTCAGAAAGTATACTGGTAGATGCCTGGGAGGAGAGGGGGTGGGGGCGGTGGGGTTGGGGGATGGAATGGGGAGTTAGTGTTTAATGGGGACAGAGTTTCTGTTTAGGAAGGTAAAAATTTCAGGAAATGTATGTTATACATTTGTATATATACATGTATGTTATACATAAATGGGTATAACACAACAATGTGAGTGTAGTTAGTGCCACTGATCTGTACAGTTAAATATGGTTAAAATAGTATATTTTATATTATATGACTTTTAACCACAGTAAAAAAAAAAGTTTTTTAATGTTTTGCCTAGTGCCAGTACACTTAAAACATTCCAAAATGTTAATCTTACTAATAAAATTCAAGCCTTCTGTTTGGACTTCTCTTAATAGTTTTGTTTCCCATCTCCCTTCTCTTCTTACTGTGCAGTTCAGGGAGCTACCTAGGCTTTCTTTAAGCAAAGCCAGAAAAATCTAGACTTTATCTTAAACTGTTTTGAATTCTGCACCTATTTTATCTCAGTTGCATTTCCAGCTCCGTGAGGGAGAGTGAGGCACAAAATGACCCCACTTTGAAGAGCAGGCCACCCAAGATAGTGATGTAAAGGTTTGCCTGGACTGTATGCATGCTTGGATGGGTGAGTGCACGCGTGTGTCCATTCTCCTACCTGATTGTAAAGGTAGGGAGGACAGAGGTGAGCTATAATGAGTGTGTAAGGTCTCAAACAAAAGATTAGGTTCAGACCTATTTGTGTTTTTTCCTTGGCAAAGCCCACCGCTGTGGGGGTGGGGGCACAGGAGCCAGAGGCCGACAGGAGAGCCGGGCGAGGTCAGTCTCGGTGGGGCATGGTGGTCAGGGTGGGCCTGGTGTGACCCAGACCCAACAAAGCCAAACCAGACCAAACACAGGGGCAGGTCAGCTGTCTCAGCAGCTTCACAGACGATCTCAAGGGCAGCTTGCCTCGTATCCTTAGTGTGCCGGATCTCTCACAAGTCACCAAGGTTTGTGATCACTGAACTGAGGGAATTCAGAGGGGTATTCTGTGAGGGTCAACACACACAGGGACCCCTTGGGCTAGGATATTGCCTGAAACACTGCATCCAAGTGAGCCTCTGTGGAATCATTTCAAGGGAGGCGAATGGAGATTGAGCTGGTTGTCTTTTAGAAACCTGGACATTAATAAAAAAAAAAATTTTTTTTTAATGGGACTTACCCAGCGGTCCAGTGGTTAAAACTCTATGCTTCCAATTCAGGGGGCGGGGGTTCAATCCCTGGTCAGGGAACCAAGATCCCACATGCCACTCAGGGCCACCAAAAAAAATTGAAAAATAAAAACCTAGACATCACCACCACTTCTCTTTTCTCTGTCCTATTAATGTTTTTTTGTTTTTTTTCTCAAACTCTGAAGAAACTGTGAGATTAATCCCATCAAAGACATATGACTTAAAAAAAAATATATGACTATTGGGACTTCCCTGGTGGTGCAGTGGATAAGAATCCACCTGCCAATGCAGGGGACATGGGTTCGATCCCTAGTCCAGGAAGATTCAACAGTGCGGGGGAGCAACTAAGCCTGTGGGTCACAACTACTGAGGCCAAGCTTTAGGACCCGAGAGCCACAGCTGCTGAGCCCGTGTGCTGCAGCTGCTGAGGCCCATGCACCTAAAGCCTGTGCTCTGCAATAAGAGAAGCCACTGCAATGAGAAGCCCATGCACTGCAACAGAGTAGCACCTCCTCACCACATTTAGAGAAAGCCCACTCAGCAACAAAGGCCCAGTGCAGTCAAAGATAAATTTTAAAAAATTAAAAAAAAAAACATATTTGGATGACCTATCTGCAGATCATGTTTTTCTACTTTCCAAATAGCATTTTGTGAGTGTATATTGCTTCACAATGGAGACACCATAGCAGAACCTCTTGCCCAGGCCTCACTAGGGAGCAGGAAACAATGGCGAGAAAAGTTTCCTGGTGGAACCATTGTTGGACAGGTTGGGCCATGTGGAATACTTTAGCTAAAATTTTTCAGAGAGTAAACTGTGCTTTGTGTGCTTCTGAAGTAGGAAGCTTTATTCTCCACTATTATACTCACCACCTCCCCAAAAAAGAGGGTAAGGAGGATGGAAGTGAAACCTAGCCTTGTGGGTAGGTCCTGTACACTGGGAGAGTAAGGGGGATCTTTGAGAGGCAATGAGAGCATTTGGGGGGAGGTCAGGAGACATCATTTACAAGGAGCAGGCAACCCTTATATGTGTTATCTCATGCAGTCCTTCTAACAGCCTCATAAAAGTGGATACTGGTATCCTCATTGTTCTGGTGAGGAGACAGAGGCTAAAAGAGGTTAGTAACATAGCTGCTAACTGGCAAGGCCAGGGTTTAAAGCCAGGACCTTGGTCCTTACTAGAGACTGAGGATTGGGCTTGTGTGGTGATAGTGACAATGAACTACCCAGAGGTTACTAGCTAGGTTTCTGACCTAGCCGTATCCCCCTGACCTAGGCTTTGACTAGTCACTGAATTGTTGGAAGATCGTATATTTTGGGATGCACTGGAGAGAGGTTCATAACTGAGTGAGACGCCGGCTTCTCTATGTCCTAGAGCATCAGGACATTTCTTGAGCTTCCTTTGTCCTGCAAAGGGAGGGGACAGCATTTCTTGGTGACTTATTCTACTGTCTCCTTTAATCCTTTCACAAACTCTGTGGTATAGATGTTGTCTGTCTCAGTCCTCCCTCCCCAGCCCCCATATCTACCCATCCCTCCATCTGTTTCTCTCTCAAGATAAGACTGATTAAATACCACAACTTGCCCAAAATGTCACAGCCAGCAAATAGAAGACCTTAGGTACAAATCTGAGTCTTTGAGGCTCTAAAGCCTGAACTTAAATCTTGTTTTTATTCTCTTTTCTTTTAGAGAGTTTTTTTTTTGTCCTAATTCCTAGATAGTTTTGCTTCTTCTTCTTTGAGTGAGAAACCACTTTGGGCTTCCTCTTTTTAAACTTTCTGATACTTGGGTTGGTCATTGGGTTCACCTTTCTCACTCAGTCTCCCTCTTTTATTATCCACACTGAGTCTGTGCTGTTGATCAAGGGGCCATTTCAGGTTTTCTCTGACTTTATTTTAGATTTCTGGCTCATCACTCTGTAGCCTCTGCCTTATGTCCTGGAATAGAGTTATCCTTGATCCTCTCATGTTCTATATACCCAACCCATCACTGAATCCTATCAGCCGTTCGTTCAGTTCAGTCACTGTCATGTCCGATGGACTGCAGCAACCCCATGGACTGCAGCACGCCCAGCTTCCCTGTCCATCACCATCTCCTGGAGCTTGCTCAAACTCATGTCCATTGAGTTAGTGATGCCATCTAACCATCTCATCCTCTGTCATCCTCTTTTCCTCCTGCCTTCAATCTTTCTCAGCATCAGGGTCTTTTCCAATGAGTTAGTTCTTCACATCAGGTAGCCAAAGTATTGGAGCTTCAGCATCAATCCTTCCAATGAATATTCAGGACTGATTTCCTTTAGGATAGACTGGTTTGATCTCCTTACAGTCCACAGGACTCTCAAGAGTCTTCTTCAACACCACAGTTCAAAAGCATCAATTCTTCAGCACTCAGCTCTCTTTATGGTCCAACTCTCACATCCATGCATGACTACTGGAAAAACCATAGCTTTGACTAGATGGATCTTTGCAAAGTAATGTCTTTGCTTTTTAATGTGCTGTCTGGGTTTGTCATAGCTTTTCTTCCAAGGAGCAAACATCTTTTAATTTCATGGCTGCAGTTACCATCTGCAGTGATTTTGGAGCCCCCAAAATAAAGTCTGTCACTGTTTCCATTGTTTCCCCATCTATTTGCCATGAAGTGATGGGACCAGATGCTATGATCTTAGTTTTCTGAATGTTGAGTTTTAAGCCAACTTTTTTACTCTCCTCTTTCACTTTCATCAAGAGGCTCTTTTCTGCCATAAGGATGGTGTCATCTGCATTTCTGACGTTATTGATATTTCTCCCCACAATGTTTATTCCAGCTTGTGCTTCATCCGGCCCAGCATCTTGCATGATGTACTCTGCATAGAAGTTTAAATAAGCAGGGGGACAATATACAGCCGTACTTTCAAATATATCCAGAATCTAATCAGGTCCACTGTTGCCAACCAGGCCCAAGCTACTGTCATCTCCCGCTTAGTTAGTGCAGCAGCCTCCTAACAGATCTGCCCACTTGTCTTTCTGCACTCAAAGTGATCTTTTAAAAATGTATGTCAGATTGTTTTACTCTCTTCTGTATAACCTCCGGTGGCTTCCCGTCTTACAGTATAAAAGATCATGTGCTGTATTATCTTATGATTTCACACAAACATGTGTCCACATACCTGCCATGCTCTTCCTCTGATAATAGGGGGACCACCTAATTTATCATTCAAATTGGGACACTCGTAAGAGAGAAAAGGAGCTCTACTGATAAATGACAGTAAATGCAAACTGAGGCTGACCAGGCAAACTGGGAGGAATCTGGTCACCAGGTCTAGAGAGCCACATGGAGTATTCTCTTACTTTCCCTAGAAGTAAGAGACACTTTATAAAGTGTCACCTCACAGTGAGGCCCTCTTTGACCACTGTTTAAAATTGCAACACATTCCTGCCCCGATCCCATATTGCCTGTGCTGATTTATTTTCCTCTGTGGTGCTGACGCCATCTGATAGAGTCTATGTTGTTGTTGTTTTTTAAATTTATTTTGCTGTGCTGGATCTTGGTTGTGGCATGTAGGAGCTATTAGCAGTTCCCTGACCAGGGATTAGACCCGGGCCCCCTGCATTCAGAGGGTGGAGTCTTAGCCACTGGGCCACCAGGGAAGTCCCTAGAGTATTTTTTTCATTTATTTTTAGTTGGAGGATAGTTGTTTTACACTGTTGTATTGGTTTCTGCCATATATCAGCATGAATCAGCCATAGGTATACCTATGTCCCCTCTCTCTCGAACCTCCTTCCCACTCTCCACCCGATCCCACCTCTCTAGGTTGTCACAGAGCACCGTCCTACAGCAGATTCCCACTGGCTATCTGTTTTACATATGGTAATGTATAAGTCTCAATGCTGCTCTTTCAATTTGTCCCACCCTCTCCTTCCCCTACTGTGTCCACAAGTCTTTTCTCTATGTCTGTGTCTCTATTGCTGTCCCACAAATAGGTTCATCAGTACTGTCTTCCTAGATTCCATATATGCATTCATATGCAATATTCGTTTTTCTCTTTCTGACTTACTTCACTCTGTATAGCAGGCTCTAGATTCATCCACCTCACTAGAACTGATTCAAATTCATTCCTTTTTATAGCTGAGTAATATTCCATTGTATGTATGTACCATTATCCATTCATCTGTCAATAGACATCTAGGTTGCTTCCATGTCCTGGCTATTGTAAATGGCGCTTCAATGAGTACTGGGGTACATGTGTCTTTTAGAATTGTGGTTTTCTCTGGGTATATGCCCAGTAGTGGGATTTCTGGGTCATACAGAAAATGGCAACCTGCTCCAGTATTCTTGCCTGGAAAATTCCAGGGACAGAAGGGCCTGGTGTCTTATAGCCCATGGGATCACAAAGAGTTGGATGTGACTGAGCGTACACACACACACACACACACACACAAACACACATGGTATTTTTTATACCTGATTTTTTAGAGAACTCTCCATACTGTTCTCCATAGTGGCTGTATCAATTTACATTCCCACCAACTGTACAAGAGGGTTCCCTCTTCTGCACATCCTCTCCAGCATTTATTGTTAGTAGATTTTTTTGACGGTGGCTTTTCTGACTAGTGTGAGGTGATACCTCATTGTAGTTTTGATTTGCGTTCCTCTAATAATAAGTGATGTTAAATATTTTTTCATGTGTTTATTAGCCATCTGTATGCCTTCTTTGAAGAAATGTTTATTTAGGTCTTCTGCCCCATTTTTTTGATTGAGTTGTTTGTTTTTCAGATTTTGAGCTGCATGAACTGCTTGTATATTTTGGAAATTAATCCTTTGTCAGTTGCTTCATTTGCAATTATTGTCTTTTCATCTTGTTTATGTTTTCCTTTGCTGTGTAAAAGCTTTTACATTTAACTAGGTCCTGTTTGTTTATTTTTATTTTCATTACTCTAAGAGTATATGTTTTAATTGTTGCTTCTTGTTATTGTTCAGTTGCTAATGTGTCTGACTCATTGCAACCCCATGGACTGTAGCACACCAGGCTCCTCTAAACCTGGAGTTTGTTCAATTTGATGTCCATTGAGTCAGTGATGCCACCCAACCATTTTATCATCTGCCACCTGCTTCCCCTTTTGCCTTCAGTTTTTCCCAGCAAGTCAGTTCATTGCATCAGGTGACCAAAGTATTGGAATTTCAGCTTTAGCATCAGTCCTTCCAATGAATATTCAGGGTTGATCTCCTTTATGATTGACTGGTTTGATCTCCTTGCAGTCCGTGGGACCCTCAAGTCTTCTGCAGTACCACAGTTTGAAAGCATCAATTCTTCAGCACTCAGCCTTCTTTATGGTCCACCTCTCACATCTGTACATGTCTATTGGACAAACCATAGCTTTAACTATAAGGACCTTTGTCGGCAAAGTAATGTCTCTGCCTTTTAATATGCTGTCTAGGTTTGTCATAGCTTTTCTTGCAAGGAGCAAGCATCTTTTAATTTCATGGCTGCAGTCACCATCTGCAGTGATTTTGGAGCCCCAAAAAATAAAATCTGCCACTGCTTCCACTTTTTCACCTTCTATTTGCCGTGAAGAGATAGGATTGGATGCCATGATCTTAGTTTTTTTAATGTTGAGTGTCATGCCAGTTTTTTCATTCTCCTCTTTAAATGTTTTAGTTAGTTATGTTTACTGTTGCTCTCCCTTCTCTAGAATGTAAACTTCAGGAGGACAAGGGATTTTTATTTCTTTTGTTCAGTGTACTGTATCCCCAGCATCTACATCATCCCAAACACTGTAGATAACCAGTAAATATTTGCCAAATGAATGGAAGAGGGAGCAAGAATTCTGTTCTAAAGAGTCTTCCCAAAACAGTTTTCTTGTTCCTTTCTATTTATTTTGGTGACCCTTTGGTAATTTGAGACCTTAGAATGGTTTTCCAGTGTGCTCTTACCCCTAAGAGGAGCTAATGATGCAATTAATAGGAAATGGCAACCCACTCCAGTGTTCTTGCCTAGAAAATTCTGTGGACAGAGGAGCCTGGGGGCTACAGTCCATGGGGTTGCAAAGTCATGACGGAGCACACACACCATGCTTTCCTAACCTGACTTGGGCCCCCTATGGAGGGAAGTTTGTACAAGAGGGAGGAGAAGATTCTTACCTTTGGGAACTCATGTGTTTGGGGCCCTGCCCTGGAAGTTATGATACTGAGACAGGCAGTGTCAGATCTTGGGGCTGTGCCAGCTTCTGGGGCTGGTACCAGAACCAAGGACCTACTCAGAGCTGGTGCTGGTAGCTCCAGTTTGCTCCTTTCCCCTTTCTCCTCTGTCTTATAAACCTGAGTACTTCACTTGTGGGTCCGTACAGAGTAGAGTGAGCAGGGTCTTGAGGTCCAGCCTTTCCTGACCCAGACTTCTAAATGTTGTTGTTTTTTTCTGAAGCAGCCTCAGAGGAAAGAGTGGATGAAATGGGGGTGAGGTCTGGGGATCGGATCAGACGTTTTGTTTCTAATTGGAAGGGGCAACTGGGATGGCTCCAACATCCCGTTGGGGTCAGGGGTTAGGAGGGAGTCTTAGAATTTCCAGACCACTGGGAATGAGTTTTAGACTCAGTGAAGGTGGGAGTTATTGTTAAACAGGAGGGAGGTTTGGGGCCTAGCAACCAAGAGGAGCTGCTAGAGGGACAAGAAGGGGCGATCAAATGCCCTTTGTGATTTCTGTGACTTTGGTTTTCCTAACGCTTTTTTTTTTTTTTTCTCTTTTTTTTTCTCTCCTAACGCTTTTGATATGGCCATAAAGCAGGGGCCAAAGTCCTGGTGGGCTGAAGGTGAGAGAGTGACAGAGCTCTTGGAACTAGAGTGTGATGTGGCTCTTAGTCACAGTACTAGCAGGAAGTAGTGAAGAGGTTCTAGTGTAGCAGAAAACCTAGAAATGCAAACCTAGAGGAAACGCCTGATTACTAAATGTGACTTCTGTAATACTATATACGCTGTATCAGTAACAGTTTGAAGTCAGGGAAACCTCGGCAAGTAGTTGTGTAGCAGAGAAAGCCACTTTGTGAAGCAAAAGAAATTCCTATGGGCATATCCTTAATTCAGAAAATGAAGTCCTTTGCAGTTTGGTGGTTATGAATTAGCTGTTCGGTCTTGTTTCCCATCAGATATGCCCACCTAAGGGCTTCCCTGGTGGCTCAGATGGTAAAGAATCCACCTGCCAATGCAGGAGACGCAAGAGACACAGATTCAATCCCTGGGTTGGGAAGATACCCTGGAGTGGGAAATGGCAACCTACTCCAGTATTCTTGCCTGGAGAATCCCATGGACAGAGGAGCCTGGTGGGCTACAGTCCGTGGGGTTGCAAAGAGTCAGACACAACGGAATGACTGAGCACATGCCCACCTGGCTTATCTTTTCACACCTTTGTGCCTCAAATATTTCTACTACAAAGTCTAACCTTGCAAAGACTTAACTCAGCTTCATCACCCCTGAAGTGTTTTGCAGGACTCTCAGTGAGACTTTGTCCCTTTCTTCTTTGCTGGGTTCTTATTGCTCTTTGTTTATAACTCCCTTATAGCATAATGCCTGAAAGGAAAAAAAAAAAAAACAAACACCTACAGGTTCCTTCTTCTATCTGAAAGTAAGAGCATTCCTATGAAACCTTTCATAAGCTGAAATGGTGTAAAGTGAAGAAGCAATTACCTTTCTTTGTAAAAATGAAAATTTTTTTTGGATTTCTTCTAGTTAGCAAAAACAGGTACTAATACAGGCTTTTCCTAAAAGCAAAGTTGTTGTTTAGTTGCTGAATCATGTCCAACTCTTTGCGACCCTATGGACTGTAGCCCACCGTGTTCCTCTGTCCATGGGATTTCCCAAGAAAACTGGAGCGAGTTGCCATTTCCTCCTTCAGGGGATCTTCCCAACCCAGGGATCGAACCTGCATCTCCATGTCCCCTGCCTTGCAGGTGGACTCTTTACCTCTGAGCCACTGGGGAAGCCAAAAGCAAAGTGGCAGAAAGCAAATTTACAAAAAGTGGGGGATACCTGAATCTGCCTCTTTCCTATGTGTGACTATAAACCCTTGGAGGCAGGGCCTCTGACTTATTTATCTTTGTACTAACTCTGTCCTTTTTCTGAGGCAGGAAGGACTGGTGCATCCACTTCCCCTCCCCCAGTCCTGTAGTAACTGGCTCATGATAGAATCTAAGTAGCCTTTTTGCCAAGTAGGATTGATTCTGGGCTGATCAGATGAGCACATTATACAGTAGACTGACCTGGCTCTTCTTCCCCTCCCCATTCTGGGCAGTGACCCGCTTGTGGCTGGTACACCTTGCTCCTGGCTCCAGTGTACTATAGCAGGGGGCACTGCTGTTTGCTTTTCTTAGTCCTGACTCCAGCTTCTCCCTTTGATCTCTGCTGCTTGCCCCAGCTCACCCCTACCATTGTCCTGCCCAGGGAAATAATGTTTCTCCTTCCCAGGCTCAGGCCTCACCACCTCTTCCCTCTCATATTCTGAGAATGATGCCCAAGGAATCCATGATGATGGAGAACAGAGAGAACAGGATTATGGGTATGACCCTTCAGCCTTCTGAGGGTTCCTGGTAGGGCCAGTTGCCTCCTTGTTATCTGCTCCCTTTTTTTTTTCCCCTTGTCCCCCAAGGGATCTTGTTTCTGAGCTGGAAGGGAGTATATACAGATGATCTGTGATGCCAGGAATTAAGGGCCTGTAATCCTAGGGAAGGTTGTGTTGTCCTTTAGATTAAAATTCTATGCTTCAGAGAAGTCCCTAGGGTAGTTGTTATATGTGAGGGCCCTGAAGACTCATGGTCTGGATTCTAATCCTGTCCCACCAGTTACTAGCTGTGACTGGGTAACTGCTCAGCAGGGTAGGGTCATCCTCATGCCCACCATGTCCATTCATTCACACATAGTTACTGAGCCACTCCTATGAACCAGATTGTTCTAGGTGCCAGGGAGATAGCAGTGAATAAGACAAAATGGGTTGAACATTTAAATCCTTAGAACAGTGTCTGTGCTGTGCTTAGTCGCTCAGTCATGTCCAGCTCTTTGTGACACCATGGCCTGTAACCCGCCAGGCTCCTCTGTCTGTGGGGATTCTCCAGGCAAGAATACTGGAGTGGGTTGCCATTTCCTTCTCCAGGGGATCTTCCCAACCCAGGGATCAAACCAGAGTCTCCTGCATTACAGACAGATTCTTTACCAGCTGATCCACCAGGGAAGCCCTAGAACAGTGTCTAGCACATAGTAAATATGTGTTCTCTTCCTAGTGCTTTTCTGAGAAGGATTACTCAGATGGGATGACCTTTGGCAGCAGCTGCAGGATCAGATCTCTCGGAGAAGGGGAAGGATGGAGGAAGGGCTAAGATACAGGTTCTGGATTTGGACTTAGTTCCAGGACAGCAATAGCTTGAACGGCCTTTTATTTCTGGCACTTTATTTTGAGACTAAATACATGCACTGGTTAAAGGTCACTCTGGAAATTGTATGAGTCTGTTTAGTTCCGTAGAAAGGGCAGGAGGAGATGCCCCCATGGACTGCCTAGATTCCGGCTGGCTTTTTTGTACAGACAGCACAGTTCCCACCCAGCCATGTGTGGGTGACTCTAAGAGAGGCCACACTTCCTGAGCAGCATGAAGGGACATCCCAGAGATATGAGATGTGAGGACAGAGAACAGCTGTTTCTCTCTTTGCTGTCAAAGCTCTCTGGCCATGGGATAGAGGACTTTCTGCTGGAGGAGATGGCTTGGGGGTTGGAGAGCTGAACTTAGGAAGGAGAATGAGGTGAGGCAGAGGTCCATGACCTGTTTCAGTTCATTCCTTAGGGAATGCTGCTGAAGAGGACATTGCACTCTGAGTGTGATTGCTGCTGGAAGCAAAGTCTGCATTCAGGGCTCCTGATTCACTGTCTGTGGTTTCCAGTGAAAGTTCAAGACTGACACAGTTTTTTTGCAAGTTGGGTTGGAATAGAAATCTATGGAGTAGAAATCTTTCCTGGAATCAACCAGTTTTTCAGCTACCACCATGCTTGGGGGAAAGAGCTGTGTAATCTTGACTATGGTTCAGCAACTACTTCGCTGCTTCTCCCACTTTCTCTTCCGTCCTTCTCCCACCATGGGTTTGCAGAAATGCATGCTTTTATATAGCACAATGGAAGTGCCCTCAATGTGCGATGTGGGCAATCCAGGATTCTTGGGTTCGTTCCCATGTGAGCTGCTGGCATGGCTTTCCTTCAAGACCTGCTAACCTGGCTGGGAACCATGACAATCGGCATTCACAAGGACAGATGAAGTGGCTCTGGGCCCTTTCCAAGATTCTAAAGTACAGTCAGGTTTAGGTCCACTGGACACCATACTCTTTCATCTCATTTTGATTGCACTTTCTTCAGTTTTCAGCCATTACTTAAACTCAGTTCAGCCAAGTGTATGAAACTTGAACTAGGCAAAACATTTTGCTGTGAATATAAACTCATAGTTCCTTCCATAATGAAGGAAACAGATAAATATGGTGTGATTATGGTGGGGTTTCTCAACTTTTTTTCATTATCAACTTCCAGAGGAACCTTTTAAGACATTTTCCCCTAATTATCCCCCCTAAGGAAATTTTAATACCACAGGTATACCAAAACTCTGTTTATGTACTATTTGTGTATCTGTGCCATATACATTAAAAGAGTAAGATTTTTTTACCCCTCCCACCAAGAGCAAATTTTCTCCTCCCTGGGGGGGTGAGGGTGGGGCACGGAATATCACCCCTATTGTGAGTTCATGGATTATAGTAAAGCACAATGGGATTGCATAAGTAATGTAAAATGGCAAGCAAGCCTCCAAACTTTGTAAGCTGTGTTTCTCCTGTCTCCTTTGACTGAACATCATAGCTCCATAATTTATTCTTGTCTTTCAGTCTGTCATTTCCATTTTGCTCTCTTTCTTCTTTCCTTGATTTCATCCCTTTTCTCTCTCCAGTGTAGAAGTTTCGGAGTAAATTTGATTAAAATAGTAGGCTGGGAACTTCCCTGGTGGTCCAGTGATTAACAGTCTTCCTTGCAATGCAGAGTATGGGGGTTCCATCCCTGGTCAGGGAACTAAGATCCTACATGGCATGCAGCAATTAAGCCTGTGCACTGCAACTGCTGAGCTGGTGTACATCACAACTAGAGAGTCCATGCACTACGATGGGAGATCCCACATGACAACTAAGACCAGATGCAGCTAGATAAATAAATAAATAAAATAGTAATTTACAACTCAGGGATAATTTAAAGAATGTGATTTTCTAAGAAAGTTCTCTAAAAGGTTATCCTTTTGGAGGAAAGAACCTACAAACCTATGAGGTATTCATGGGGAAGCAAAATAGATGTAAGTATTGAGAGAAATAAAAGTATTCATTTGGAGTTGCCTTTCGGAAGAGATGACCTCCCAAGAGGTCTTTATATCAGTCACAGTGGGTTTGGCTATGATGTCTATATTGGACCTAGTGTGTTAGATGCTCAGTCATTTCCGACTCTTTGCGACCCCATGGACTATAGCCTGCCAAGCTCCTCTGTCCGTGGAATTCTCCAGGCAAGAATAAAAGAGTGGGTAACCATTCCCTTCTCCAGGGGATCTTCCTGACCCAGGGATCAAATTCTGGTCTCCTGCATTGCAGGGGGATTCTTTACCATCTGAACCATAGCTTTACCATCTGAGCTATGACCAACCTATATAGCATATTAAAGAGCAGAGACATTGCTTTGCCGACAAAGGTCCGTCTAGTCAAAGCTATGGTTTTTCCAGTAGTCATATGTGGATGTGAGAGTTGGACTATAAAGAAAGCTGAGCACTGAAGAATTGATGCTTTTGAACTGTGGTGTTGGAGAAGACTCTTGAGAGCCCCTTGGACTGCAAGGGGATCAAACCAGTCAATCCCAAAGGAAATCAGTCCTGAATGTTCATTGGAAGGACAGATACTGATGCTGAAACTCCAATACTTTGGCTACCTGATTCAAAGAACTTACTTATTAGCAAAGACCCTGATGCTGGGAAAGACTGAAGGCAGAAGGAGAACGGGACGACAGAGGATGAGATGGTTGGATGGCATCACCAATTTGATGGACATGAGTTTGAGCAAGCTCTGGGAGTTGGTGATGGACAGGGAAGCCTGGCATGCTGCAGGCCCCAGGGTCACAAAGAGTCAAACAGGACTGAGTGACTGAACTGAACTGAGCCACTAGGGAAGCCCCATATTGGATCTAACTTCTGTATATAAACTCTTTTGGGGTTGATGCCAGTTCTGCCAGTGGGATATCGAGTTTTTCTCTAGCAATCCCATGTAACCCATGATAAAATCTCCTCTCCCCTGTAGAAACTACCAGAGGCATGCAGTGTTGGTGATGGAAAACCCTTCGTCACAAATCTGCAGAGTATGTATGTGGCAGTCACCAGACAAGCGATCCAGGTGGGACAGAAGCATCATGACGCTGGTACGTAGCTCCAGAGGTGTTGGTCTCCCTGGGGTTAGAGTTAGGGTCTAGGTTTGTGCTGTCCATTATGGTAGCTCTAGGCAATAGTAACCACTTAAATGTAAATAAATAAAAATTAAATAAAATGAAAAGCTCATCTCATTTGTACATTTCAGGTGCTCAGTAGCCACATATGGCCAGTGGCTACCAGGTGGGACAGCACAGATCACAAGTATTCATTCTATCGCTATAGAAAGTTTTATTAGGACTGGTCTACATGCTTAGGAGAATTTTGTTGTTGTTCAGTCACCAAGTCGTGTCCAACTCTTCACGTGCAACCTCATGGACTGCAGCACACCAGGCTTGCCTGTCCCTCACCAGCTCCTGGAGTTTGCCCAAGTTCATCCCCATTGAATCAGTGATGCCACCCAATGGACAATTAGAGAACCAGGAAAAAAAGTTAATCCTCCTACCTGAGATGTGGCAGGCAATATGAAGAACAGTTAGCTGTTTTGAGTCACAGAAACTCTTGTCCTACATGCTTACAATTGGCCTGGAGGATCTTCACAGTAGAAACAGCTTTCCAAAAGTTAATTGGAAGTGAATTTGTGTCTGCTTACATACTAGTACCAAGGCTTGGATAGAGGGGCCTGGGATGCTACAGTCCTCGGGGTTGCAAAGAGTCAGACATGACTTAGTGACTAAACAACCACAACAACCAAGGCCAGGCCTTTATCAGAATGCTTGGTAAATGCTAATGCTTTCCTGGTAAGAAGGCATTATCACTATCTTCCTTTGATCTTTCTGGTTTCAGGAGATCCCCAGACCTCAAGCAGTGCTTTCTCACGGGGAACTGATAACCAACTTTTGAACCAGCTAGACGAGCCGGTCTCTTCAACACCATCCCTCCCAGGACCTGAGACAGAGCCCACAGTAAGTCATGAGCAGCTTCCTAGATAGCATTTCAGGAGTTGAGAGTGTCTGGGGAATTTCCTGGTGGGCCAGTGGCTAAGACTTCTCCCTCCCAATGCAGGGGGCCCAGGTTAGATCCCTGATCAGAGAACTAGATCCTACATGCTGCAGCTAAGAGTTTGCATGCTGCAACTGAAGACCCCACTTGCTGTAACTAAAAGATTCCACAGGCTGCAGCTAAAGTTCCTATGTGCCGCAATGAAGACTGAAGATCCCGTGTGCCGCAACTGAGACCTTGCACAGCCAGATAAACGGATAAATATTAAAAAAGAAAAAAAGAGTTGGGAGAATCTGCAACTATAGCTCCCAAGCTGGTGGTCCCTGGAATTGTCACCTAGTTGACCCTGCCTTAACCCAACATGGGGCGATATTTGTGACCTGGCGTCCAAATTGTGGATTGTGGATTTCTGGATGGAGAGTCATGGTCTTTTCCATCTTCCCTTGCTGTCGTCTCTCTGCAGTTCTTCTGAATGATGGACCTTGGCTCCCTTTCACCCTTATTGCACTTCCAGGGATGGTCTATGAAGTTGTTCCCTAGGGGAAAAGGGATGTGGCTTGCCTCTCCTGCATAGACTCTTCCTTCGCGTTCACAGCCTGACATGGACCTCAAAACCCCTGCGTCAGTCACCCTTCTTAGCCAGAGCCGTGGGAGCACGGAAATTCTTTTCCTAACTTAAGTGCAACTGTTCAAAACCTCTATTAACTTGGATTCCTTTTTTTCTAGGTTTCTTCAGGCCCTATGCAGAGACCTCAGTTGTTGAAAGTCAAGAGGAAGAAGCTAAGGGGGCTTTTCAGTTAACTTGTCATCATCTCAACTGCTGAGGATGGACTC
This sequence comes from Dama dama, assembly GCF_033118175.1. Classification (NCBI taxonomy): domain Eukaryota; kingdom Metazoa; phylum Chordata; class Mammalia; order Artiodactyla; family Cervidae; genus Dama; species Dama dama. The sequence goes on from NC_083688.1 coordinate 27,870,288, forward strand.
GGAGAGTAGTTTCCTAGTGTCACCTTGGAAGGAGCTCCCGTGGCAGCAGCATCTCTGACACAGAGTTATACAGTCAGAGACTCCACCGTAAGGGCCAGATAACTGAAGCTTATGTTGACAGGCATGGCTCCTGTTAACAAGGGAATCCTGGCTCCAATCCATTGGACACTGGCCTTCCTTGTCCGAGTGGAAGACAGTTTCTGGGAATCCCACACCCTCCTTTCTTTTAGTGAGGGTTCTCTAGACTCAGGATCTACCATGGACTTTAGGTATATGGGGCAGGTCAGCAAAAAGGCACAATATACTAAGGGAAGTCTTGCCTGTCTTTCTGAAGAGTCCTTAGCTACTCCCAGATGATCCTCAGAGACACTCTCCTCTCTAGCACAGAATAAAAAGTGCTCACACTCCTGCTTTTGAGATTGCTTATCTGTGGAACATATAACCAACCCATTACTGGATCCCAACCCAGTGATATCTCTGGCTGAAGTCTAGGCCCTTGTCCAATCCGTCAGGATTCTTCTTATGCTTCTCTTCTGTGGCTTGTGCTAAGCCTCCATTGGGGAGCATTGATCTTGAAACTTCGCTCCATAGTCTTGTGCCCTGTGGCTTCTGTGCTTCTTGGTCCAGCTTGATATGGGGTGTTTTTATCTGTTTCTGAGGCATAGACAACAGGTTAAACCACAACATAGGATTGAAATGACAAAGAACCATGAGCCGTAGGGCCAAGTTAGTTTCTTGGAGTGGGAGAAAAAAGAATTTTGCTTTTTGCTGTCCCATCCTTCACTTCAGATAACAGAGTAAATAGAAGAACTAGAAAAGATAGGATGACTGGGAATAGGAAATGGCCACAGTTCTCTGGGACCAACAGAATTGACGTATAGAATGAATAGTGCTTAGCAGGAAAAGATATAAAGCCTGTATGAGATAGACTTTCTCAGTTAGAAGGTCAACTTTTTGGACAAATCTGGCAAAATGTGGAACTTCCCTGGTGGTTCAGTGGTTAGGACTAGGTGCTCTCACTGCCACGACCCCGAGTTCAATCCCTGGTCGAGGAACTAAGATTCCACAAGCTGCATGGCTCAGCCAAAAAAAACAAAAAAAGGATTTAACAGACCAACAATCGTAAAGCTCCTTGGCCTTCTCTGCTAGGTTTTCCTCTATAGGTAAGACCATCTGAATCTTTACCTTGGAGAGACAGGAAGGAGAGTAGAACTCAGATGTGCACTGGGAGCTGTTAGGTAGAGGAGGGGGTTGGGGCAGAACCCACAGAGGCCTTTTCTGGTTTATTTACTTATGATGGTCAAAGGCCTTCTCAGTCACATATCCTTCCTTGGCACTGAGAGAGAAACACATAGGACTGGTGTTTCTGTCCCCATTCTTGGGAGAAAGAGGACCATCCAAGTAAAAATAAAATGATGATGATCATAACAACAATAAACAGTTACCGTCGGTTAAGCAGTGAATGTACACCAGCTACTCTACTAAGTGGCAATGGTGGTTTAGTCAATAAGTATGTCTGACTCTTGTGACTACATAGACTGTGGCCTGCCAGGCTCCTCTGGCCATAATTTCCCAGGCAAGAATACTGGAGTGGGTTGCTATTTCCTTCTCCAGGGCATCTTCCCAACCCAGGAATCCAACCTGCATCTCTTTTTTCTACTGCATCGGCAGGTGGGTTCTCTTCCATTTGTGCCACCTGGGAAACCCGCTTATCAGAGGTCACACGGCTAATAAGTAGCAGCCAGAATTTGAACCCAGACAGCTGAGTTCTGAACTGCATTATTATATACCCCACTGAAAACATTTTCCAGGAAGGATGTAAAGTCCTTCTTTTTTGTCTTCAGCTGTGACCATTCTTTTCCCGTGACCCTGCCTGTTTTTAAGAGGGTGTTCTTTCTACTCCCAGTTAGCTCTTCAGGGCTTTCCCAATGGCTCAGTGGTAAAGAATCTGCCTGCAAGGCAGAAGACACAGGTTCGATTCCTCGGTTGGGAGGGTCCCTTGGAGTAGGAAATGGCAACCCACTCCAGTATTCTTGCCTGAGGAAAAAAAAAAAAAGCCCATGGACAGAGGAGACTGGCGGGCCACAGTCCATGGGGTTGCCAAGAGTTGGACCTGATTGAGTGACTGAGCATATTAGCTCTTCAAGGGAGGAGCCTTGGCAGACTCCAGGACTTACCCCAGGCCTTCACCTGCTGGCAGTCTGAGAGCTCCACTGTGGCTCATTCCCAGTTGCTGCTGATAAGTTTCTTTACCTCCAGGCCAGTGCCCCCATCTCTGCCCTGGTGGTGACTGTCATTTCAGTACATAGGGAACTATGTAAAAACAATCTATCGGATGACTCACTTTGTTGTTTAGCTTCTCTTGGCGTAGTATAGATAGACAGATTTCAAGGTATGAGACCACATGGAAAATGGAGAGACTTCCCCAGCAAATTGGAAGAAAATAAGGGTTCTTCACTCTAGGTAGGTAATCCCTGTGCCCTAAAAGCACAGTCTCAAGAGAAGGCATTTTTTAATCAGAGCTGGGATCAGGGGCTTGTAAATCCCCTAAAATTATAAATAAAATCCTAAGAGCATATTTTTTTTCATGTTCTCAAAAGAATGTGTAACTTTTTAAAAAGGTTAAATGAGAATATGCCTAATGACTTCCCTGCCCACCGCCCCTTGTATCCCCAAAGCTTGCTGACCCCTGGGACTATTGCCCAAACGCACATCCTTAGAGAAACATTGCTCCCCGTGGCTCTGCCTCGGGCATTCTTGCCCTGAAGCCCTTGCCCCCCAAAGCAAGGGGTGGTGTTTAAAAATCATTCATCCCAGGGCAACTCCAGGGAAACCCCTGCCTTGACAAATTGGCCTAGCCAGGCTGTATTCCAGCCCTGCCCCCTGGCTTGGGCCCCTCCCTGAGGCCCCCAGCCTGGCCCAACCCCCACTCCGCATGCACATAAAAGGGTCGAATTCTCGTGGCTGCTCCATAAATTTTATTCCGTAAATATTAGTTTTCCCTGTGTTTAATAAAGCAGTGGCCCACCTCCCCGCCTACCCGCCCGCTCCCCGGGGCCGGGGCTGGGGCCAGGGCTGGCTGGTGGGAGAAGGGACTCTTTCAATTGCTTTGGAGTATTTTTAGAAAAAAAAATAATATAAGGTGGTTTACAGCAGCAAGCCAGCAAACCAGGAGCAGGACTAGGGACCTCGAGGAAGTTCCTGCAGGAACTTGACCTAAAAAGTAGAGAAATAGCGCCACCTAGGCTGCAAGGCCTTCTTGGACTTGCTGGTGGTTTACCCCTCCCCCACAGTCAGCCCAGACAGACCAGCTCTTCGCTGGGAGACAAATCTTCATCCCCGAGCACTGCAGCTGGGCAGCACCTCCTGTCCTCCAGCTTCACTGAGGGCTTCCCCAGCAGCCCCCCAAAGGCAGAGCCCAAGCCAGAGCCCGGAAAACCCCGCGAGGGTCATTCTCTGTTCTGAGACCGTTCAACCAAACTCCAGATCAAAGAGGGTCTCCAATGGGTAGTGAAGTTATGGAAAAGGGATGAAGGAGCTTCTAGTCTCTGCCCAGTGAATCCCGGAATCCCTAGGGTGTAAGGTGGCAGAGAGTGAGATCTGAGCTCGTGTACTCTGGACTGGAAAGAATCTGTTCCTTCTGGACTGGAAAGAATCTGTTCCTCTTGGACTGTATCCTTCCACGGGTCTGATGCGGTTCACCTTCAGGGAGCACTTGTGGAAGAAAGAGGTGCTCAAGTCTCCTGAACATTCAGCACAATGCTTTTTAAATTTTGTCCTGTGGTCCATTTGAACTCCCTTTTCTTGCCTCACTTGTTCACGTAAACCTCCTTACCTCCTCCTCCCAGGTCGACTGGGAGATAAGCAGGAGCCCGGGTGTCATTCTCTACAGAGATGGTGGGAATGGGAACGGGAAAGGCCGTGCCACCTAAATTTGGTCTCCTTCTTGACAGTATTCTTGCCTGGAGAATCCCATGGACAGAGGACCCTGGCAGGCTACAGTCCATGGGGTCACAATGAGTTGGATACGACCGAGTGACTAACACTTGACGTTGTCATCGGGGGCATTTCCTTCTTTCCAATTATTCTGTCCTTCATTTCCTCCTATTTACAAAGCTAAGGGGATTTGCTCCACAGAGTATTGGGGAAACCTAAAATCCTCTTAATTAACCTTCCTCGTGACGTGGTAAGCTCATTTTATCTGTTCTTCCCACCTCCTCACTGTGCTATGAAAGTAATCAGCATTTATATACACATTTCCTGTGGGCTTTTTGTTTCCATCCTTACATTGGGTTACACTCAAGAGTATAACTTTGAGAACAGGGTCAGTGTTTAATGCTAACTCAAAAAATAGCACTGTGCTGGTATTACACTACTAAAGGGTGCCACTTTATGTTAACTGGGCTTTCATACAATCATGCTTTTCTGAGCTCTACCCAGATGTATTTTTCTGTCTTTTCATTTTCCTGAAGAAGAAACAGTTCAAAAGGAGCAAGTGACTTTCTGCAAGGAAGCCACCAAACTCAGAGCTCAAGACCTTTGGTTCCTAGTCCCTGTTACCAACATGAGTAAATGTATGGACGCGCAGAATTGTAGTGGATTCTGCTAGGCACTTAGATACAGAGAAATGCCAGATCAAGGGAGCCCACGTTGTGGAGGGAGGGTTTTCCCCAGCTACTGTGCCCTCCTACGAGTTGCCACAGGGTATTCTTGTCAAGAGCTTCTTAATGCTCTAACTTTCTTCCAGGTTCTCTTGGACAGAGCTTCAGAAGATCCCACCCTGAGAGGAAACATTCAGAGAGGGGAGGGTGTGAAGTAGCTTGTCTGTGATAGGGAGGTACCCTAGGGAATCCATCTCTACCTGAGGATCTAGAAGCCCACCTATCCTCTGTCTCCCAGCCCAGACCCATCAAGGAGTACTGTCTCCTGAGACTTGGTTTATGGTGGCCTCAATGCTTTCCCTCAATTCTGGGGTCTCCTTTCTACCCTGGCTCGTGGGAAGCCGTGAAGTAGCACCGAAACATTCTAGAAAAGGCTCAGTCTCTTCTCAGTGGAATCCTACCTGCTCTCAGTTTCTCTGTCCTGGAATCCAGCTGATTTTGTGTGCTTTCTACACTTCTGGACCCTCTGAGTGAGCGCTAGCCTCTCAGCACCTAACTCGCATGGGTTCCTGAGAATCTGGGCCAGCCTAGGGGAACCCGGAAGAAGCACTGGAAGAACTCCAGGGTGTGGGGAGCGCACAGCCATTGACTCACCTGGGAATACCGTGCCAGTTACTTGTCTTGCTGGGCCGAGGGCCAGGATTTAGAGGAGCACGCAGTGCCACACTCTTCCTCCCTCCCCTCACTTCGGGGTCAGAACTGGGGAGTAAGGTTTGGGGGGCTGCTGGGAGTCCCCTCTGAAACCTGGGTGTTGTATTTACTTTTTCATATTGGCAGCTGGAAGGGGACGCCCATCCCAGCTCAGCATTGTTGTCTAAAGTGGTTAATCAGATCCCATAATCCTGCTGTGGAAATATTGGGCCTCACTCAAAACAATAGAGACCAAGAATATTGTGGTTAAATTTCAACCAGCTGCCTCCCTGGCCTGTTTGCCTAACCCCTACCCCCCTCTCCTGGGCCAGAGTCCTCCTGGCTTTATGGACCCCTGATAGGATCGACAGCCGGTCAGAAATGGGTGACAGGAGAAGAGAGGATGGGGTAGGGGAAGGGTAATCCTCTCGACTGGCACTCCATCCTGCCTCCCCGCTGCCCCACCTCCAGGCCTTGAAGAGTAAGGAGGGGGTGGTGAAATGAGTTTCTGCTTGTGGGGAAGCCCCCCACCCCCCAGCAGGGTCTGGATGTGTGTTCAGGGGTTAAGAACAGCACTGCTAGGAATCCTGGGTGGTAAAGAGATCCTTTACTCAAGGCAGAAAAAAGACTCCTGCCAGATGAGAAGGAAAGACTGCCGATTTCATCTGTTACTGCTGCCTGGTGCTTCCAGGGCACAAAGCAATGCCAGTTGGTCGTAGGTCGCATATAGGGAATAGAAAGGCACTGGTTGGGGGAGAGGGAGCTGGTAGTAAACATTTCTGTTTCATTAGTAACCTGATAAAACAGCAATATAAATTATACTGTGATGGTGTATGAAGGTGGTACTGATATCCCAACTTGAGTGGTTTTCTAGTAGTAGTAATGTCCATTATGTAGCTCTTTAATAAGTATGAGTTAACTGTGGCAGGGTAATTTATATAATTAGAATTGCAAGACAGGGAATAGGTGAGCTGTACAATGGCATTTTGAAAAAAAGAAAAAGATGCAATGTCTGGCTTGTGCTAAAGGGCACAAATGAACACGGTGCTACACTCAGGAAAAGGCAGAGGCCGTTCCTCTTGTAGGTTCCAGGACACCCAGCTTGTGAAGTGGCCAACTTTGAGTTGGTACTTGGCTGTCATGCTCCCAGGATGCACTGGGTACAAGGTGCCCCCACGCTGCTTTCGGAGGTGTCACCAATGAAGTGAAGCAGAGTGAGGCCCCAGTTCCACACTGTGGACTGTTGAACGGTCAAAGTGTACGTGTGTTCTTAGGACTTGAAGAATGAAATAGCAGAACTGTGCCTGTACTTAATTTCTTCATATAGACTTCCCAGGTGGGTAAAGAATCTGCCTGCAATGCAGGAGACATGGGTTCAATCCCTGGGTTGGGAAAATTCCCTGGAGGAGGGCATGGCAACCCATCTTGTATCATTGCCTCTCCAGGGACAGAGGAGTCTGGTGGGCTATAGTCTGTAGGGTTACAAAGAGTCGGACACCACTGAAGTGACTGAGCACGCAGTCTCTTCATATAGGGCAGGGATGGAGCAACAGCAGAGAAGCTTGATTTTTCCCACCTGGGGTGCTATGTGATGATTCAGGGACAAGCATGGCTCCTGTAGGTCATTCATCAAAACCATTTTAAAGCAGGGACAACTGGTGGGAGCTGAGTTTCCCACCAGAAAGACATCTGGAAAATACCTCCTGGGACTGAGAATCTAAAAGATGTGTATGCTTCTGGGTAGGAATCTCAAAAATACCTTCATGGTAGTCATCAAATGGAATGGAAGCAGGTATGAAACTGATATCAAAATCATTTAAATGTGACAGAAAACATTTCAACCATTAAGAAGCTTGGGTAACTAGTGGGAAGTATTCAATGTGAAGAAAGAGCCCCCGTGGAATCTCTAAAGAATGCTGTGCTCCTGGCCAGGAAGGGATATGTAAGGAACCAAGTTGGTTATACTGCACAGAGACTTGAATTGCAAAATGAGAAAGTCCAACAGGAGTATTCCAGATCACTGCAAAGGAATTCAAAGGAATGGCATGGATTTGTTGGAACTGTGTTGGGAATGAGCTACAAAAACCCATATTCAACAAGAAACAGGAATACTTAGATGTGTATTAACTCACATATATTTGAATGCTCATTCACTAGCACTGTCACCAATGGGGGTATTATGCTATGTGCTGTATTTTGCCACAAAGACATATCTTTTGCTCTCAAGAAGTCTGCAGGCCAAAGATGATATTTAAAGCACAGTTTTTTTCCCGCCAAAGTTTTTCAAGAGTGTGTGGTAGAAAGTAACAGCTGTGACTATGTATCTTTTTAAATTTTTTTTAAATTTATGGATAAATCCTGTTTTATTACTCCTTTTACTTAACTGTCTTGTGTCTGTAGTTACATGTCAATACATAAATTCCTTTAAAGGATCAGTTATCTTCACTCTGAGCTTCATAAAATGCTTGGAAAACACCCTTGTGATCAGAATTCACTCCATTGCACCCTTGCTTCTTTTTTGGGGGGTGGGGGGGCTTGCCACATGCCTTATGGGATCTTAGTTCCTTGACCAGGATGGAACTCAAGTCCTCAGCAGTGAGAGCGCTGAGTCCTAAATATTGTACCACTGGGGAATTCACTAGCTTGCTTCATCTTTGATCATACTGGTCCCCTTGTTATTTCTCTAATATGCAAACACCTGAGGGCTTTAGTTCTTTGCATTTCTCTCTGCCAGAAACTCTCGTCCCTTAGGTATCTGCTTGAAATCCTCACCCTCTTCAGGTCTGGGCTTAAATCACACCTTCTCAATGAGTCCTCCACTGACTACCCTGTTTAAGTGTCACCTGCCTCCTGACCTTGGATGGCTGCCCACAGGCTGGCTATACCCTCAACCTTTCACCCTGTTTCAGGTTTTGTGTTCATAGTCCTTATTCCTTTCTAACACATTATATATTTGTTTTTTTTTAAACTTTTATTTATTTTTATTGAGATATAATTGGCTTATAATGTTGTGTTAGTTTCTGGTGTACAGAAAAGTGATTTTTTTCATATTCTTTTCCACTATAGGTTATTACAAGATATTTAATATCTTGGTGCTATGCAATAGGACCTTGTTGTTTGTTTATTTTATATATAGTAATATTTTGTTTATTTCTGTATTTATTTTTGTCCCCATGGTGCCTCCCCACTAGAATAAAGCTCCATAAGGGCAGGAATCTTTTTTTTTCCCTCACATCTTGAGCACTTGACACAGTGTCTGGCATTTAGTAGGTGCTCAGAAACACTTGTTGAGTCAATATATGAAGGATTATCACACTCACCCATCCCTCCCACACATACACACACCCCTCCACACCAGCAGTATCTTGAAGTGGTTTTAGAAATTTGTGGATATAAATGAATGTAATCTTTTTTGTTTGGGGCAACCAAGGCAAGGAAATTGGAAAATGAGTACTGAATGTGTACTAAATAAAAGTATGCATAGGCGTGCATGCTCAGATGTGTCTGACTCTTTTCTGACCCCATGGACTGACCCCAAGGCCCACCAGGACCTTCTGTCCATGAAATTCCGCAAGCAAGAAGACTGGAGTGGGTTGCCATTTCCTCCACCAGGGGATCTTCTTCCAGGGGAATCTTTCCAACCCAGGGATCAAACCCGAGTCTTCTGGAGTTTCCTTCATTGCACGTGGATTCTTTACCTCTGAGCCCATCAAGGAAACCCAGTCATAAGGTGAGAGCGGGAGTTAAATACCATTTTGTTAGCTATAACCATAACAGAATGAATCTGTCATTTTGCAGAAACTAAGAATACAAGTTATTAAAAATGCAAGTGGCTGTATACCTTCTTGCTTTCTTTGGCTATTGACCCTTGGCTATATATCAGGCATCCTTAGGGTGCTATCTTGACCAAGAGAGATGACTTGAGTGTGGGTGGACTAATACAGAAAGCTAACAGGTGTCTCAGGAGCATTGCTTGAGTATTAAAAGAGTAGAACCCTGCCCCCTTTATTGAACATTCACTGAACTAGTATCTTCCAAGAGTCTCTTTAAGCAACTAATTGCTTCCAAATAGAGACATTGGGATGGAAATAAAGCTCATTAATCAGTAAACATGTTATTATCCATACTCAGAAATATATATGTGTGTCTTTCTGTCTGCAAAGGTCTTTCTGTCTGCAAAGGTCTTTCTGTCTACAAAAGTTTCCCACAGTCTTTAGTCTCTGACTTGAAGGGAAAATACTCTTTGTAACTAATTCTGCTACTTTTTCCTACCCTGTGAAAGTCTGTCAAAGCAAGGTCTTTAGAGCTTGAATCTCTCTGAAGTGCCTTGTAATGAGCTTATTGTTAGGGCAAAGGTAACTTGACATTCCCATTTTTAATCAATAGCCAGTATGCATAGCATTGTTAGTTTCGAGTGGCTCTAATTGAATCTCCAAATGTGTCCTGCCCTGATCAGAAGCTTGAAAGACAGACCTGCTTCTTCCCTTCATGCATATGGGTGAAATTTGGTGGAGTTCCTAACCTCTTCAAAAAATCAACCATAAGAGTCAGGCTGATGCAAACCAGTTGGGGAAATGATTAGTCAAAGAGAGTTTGAAGCTTAAAAGCCCAAGATGAAGATAATAAGAGTCTCCTGGATTTAGAGAGAAAAACCTGTGACTTGAACAGAGGTTAACAGCCCAGCATGCTTGCCTTAGGAATTACCAAGAAGCTGGATTATTATGGAGTCTTCCCCGATGGCTCAGCGGTAAAGAATCTACCTGCAATGCAGGAGACAGAGGTTTGGTCCCAGGGTCAGGAAGAGCTGCTGGAGGAGAAAATGGCAATCTGCTCCAGCATTCTTGTGGAAAATCCCATGGACAGAGGGGCCTTGTGGGCTACAGCCCATAGGGTTGGAAAGAGTCGGACATGACTCAGCATGCACACACACATGCAAGCAGGCCTGGATTCCAACTCCTGCCCCTCCAACTCCCCTCACAAGCTCTGAAACTCAGTTGCTCATTCATAAAATGAAGAGCGTTGTGTATACATCACAAGGTTTGAGTGAGGAGATCACATCAGATAATATTAGGGCTCCCCCCCCTTTACTAGGTCATCCAACTTGGCTCTTCATGATCACAAGTGCCACTGCCCTTTCCTGAATGTCCTCTTCATTCCTTTCAGTCATTCCTTCCTCTCCTTCAAAACTGATTTCCGGATTTCCCTGCTGGTCCACTGGTTAAGAATCCACCTGCTAGTGCTGAGGATGTGGGTTCTATCCCTGGTCCAGGAAGATTCCACATGCTGCAGGGGCAACTAAGCCCATGTGCCACAACTACTGAGCCCTTTTGCCCTAGAGCCCTGGAAATGCAATTAATGAGAAACCCAAGTGCTGCAACTACAGAAAGCCTGGGCTAGCAACAAAGATCCATCACAGCCATAAATTAATTAATTAGATTTTTTTAAAAACCTGATTTCTTCCAAGAGGTCTAACCCTAGGCCAGTTGTTTCTTAATTCCATATTCTTCTAGATCAAGTTCATCTATTAACTATCTAATTTAGAATGCATTATTCTGTACTTGTTTATGAGTGGCATTCATGGCTTTGATTGCCTTTTAATTTCATGATTTACCTTTGAGGTTGAATAGTAAATACCTTGAGGACAACAACTGTCTCTTCTATTTGTCTGTTTGCATTTTCTGTCCTTTTGGGCCTATTATACCAGCTTGCATGGGGTAGATGATTCCCTAATGGGGTGGCCCTAAGCCCCACCACTGTCTTGGGCACACATATATGAGCATTCTTATATATTTCCCGTGGATGCGTACTAGGAATCAGGTGTTTTATAACAATTTTTAAGAGAAGTTTTGCCCTAAACTCGATCTTTCTCCCTTCATCTCTAATGCAAATTCAACTCCTTTCCTAAATGTTTTCTGGCCTTAGAGATTAGGGCCATTATCCTGCTTTTATCCCATATGCATGGTCTTGAAGAGTTGTTAAATTCAGTTTCAGTCTTCTTTTCTCCAAGTGAAAAACAGTTTCTTTAAGCTTCTCTTAGAGGTTCTACCTTATAACCACTTATTAATGCTGTCATTCTTCCTCTCACTTCTTCTCTTAAGCTGTGATCCTGTTGAATACAGATCTCTGGGTAAGATCTGATCAGTGTCAAATAGGAATTATTTATGCGGTGCTAATGTAGCTTGATCAAGGATAGGTGATCTAGGATAGGCGACCATGGAAGCCTATGGCATTAGCCCCTGTTTGTCTGGATTGGGAGAGGTACTGACCTGGCTGAGTAGTGCACCCCAGAAATCTGAACAGGATTTGGGGGGGGGGGCTGGGTTCTTGAACCCGGGAACACATAAGTTTAAAGCACTTGAAAGCTTTCAAGGAAAAGAAGCAATGTTAGAGTCATCTGTAACTGGCAAGTAATCTGTGACAGGGAATCTGAATGCAAATAGAAGGACGAACACAGGGTGTGGGGAGGAATCACAAGCAAAGGGAAGTCAAGTAAATGATCCATTTTGTTTCCAAGGGACAGACACCCCTCCACCCTGGTGGAGCCATCCTAAGTACCCCTTCTGTGGGCCTCAGTTTCCTCTTCTATATTATGAAGTGCTTGGATTAAACACTCTCTTTTGAGTCCCTTCTAATTCTGAATTTGTATTCACAAAACTGACTCAGAGAAAATGTGAGTATATCTGTGAAAAGCTACCAATGTCCCAAACTCAGACTGAACTGGATGAGTGAGCACTGCCCAGAGTGCCAGCCTGCTGGGCACTGGGGCTCTGGGGTCAGCTGGTGGCAGGTGGCAGGTGCTGCTGGGGTGGGACTGGGGTTTGAATCCTTCTGCCAGGAGCAAGTTGCTTTTCTTCTTAGAACTGCAAAATCTTCATTTGTAAAATGGGGAGGATACGAACACATTTGGAATTGTGGGTTTAAATTAGATAATGCAAGCAAAATGCTTGTATAATAATATCTAAAAGCTTCCATCTATCAAGCACATGGCCAGTATCTATTGTATTAATATTCTTGAAATGAGAATTTTTAAACCTTTCTCACCCTTTTATTTCTATCTCTATTAAATTTGTAGAAAATATTGCAACCAAATCAGGTAATTTGTTGTAGTGGTGTTTGTTTTTTAACACACTTGCCTTTTCTCGTTTTAACAGAATGAATCCTAATTCATTCAGCCTTCCTGAATATCGTATTCAGATACACACACCATCCATGCTTACATCTCTAACTGCCATCACTCATTCTCTGTTCTTTTTCATTTGTGAAATAGAACCGAGAGAGTAATTATTTAGCAGCTCCCGTGTGCCGGCGGCAGCCAGTCGGGATTCCTTATTCCGTTGATGTCACCATTTAGATGCTCTTCTCTACACCTTGGCCTATTCCTCCGGAACTTCACTTTGCTCGTTTCAACAATGTTTCCACGTCCACCTCGTCCTCCATCTGACTCGTCATGAGGCTGGATGCCCCACTCCCAGCTTCGCACCCGGTTGATACAGAATTCAGCTCCACCAAGCTGAGAGGGCGCGCCTCCCCGGGCCAGGGTGGGGCACCAGGTTACCAGCGGCCTCCTGCCTTTTGGGTTTAGTTCCCCGCAGGGGACACCGTAGGCGGCTATGCGGTCCGGCCACTGCCCCCCACCCCTCGCGTCCGGCCGCGCCATGGGTTGCGGTCTCCGTGGGGGCGGCAGCTCCTGTACTGGAGGTTTGCGCCTGGCGGGGCACCCCGGAGCCGCGGGGAGCCCAGAGGCGAGGCCAAGGCGGGGTGGGGCGCGTCCGGGCGGGGAGGGCACACTCAGGCAGTGCGGGGGGCGCAGAGGGCAGGGGCGGGCGGGCGGGCGGACGCGCGACGGAGGAGCGAGAGGAACGAGGGCTGGCTAGTGCCGGGGCCGCCCGCCCGAGGGGGAGGAGGCTGCGCTGCCCTTGCCGCAGGTTTGCTGTCGAGCGCGCAGGAGGCAGGGACATGGGTAGGGTGCGGTCTGCGCGGGGCCCGAGCCCGGATCTCTTCCATTTCCCCTCTCACTCGGCCCCGGGCTGCGCCGCAGACGGCAGCAGCTCCCGCTCCGCCCCAGCCGCCTGACCGCGGGGCCGGGGTGCTAACCGCGGGGCCCGCCAGCCGGCCGGCCCGGCCAGCCCAGCCCAGCCCGGCGGCCCGCAGCCCCGCCGCCCGCCGCCCCCCGCCGCCGCCGCGTTGCCAAAACAAACGGGCCGGCCTATTTATTGGCGGCCGGCGAGCCGGGCAGCTCAGAGTCGAGGCGCCGAGGGGGACAGCGCGCCGCCACCAGCCAGGGCCCCGGGCCCCCGCCCCGCACCTGAATCCCGCCGGCCGTGCGCCGCGCCGCGCAGCCCATGGCGCCCCCACCTGGAGCCCCCAGAAGCCACCCGGACGCCTGAGCCCCCGCAGCGCTCCGGTCGACTCGCCCACCCACCAGCCCACCAGGCGTCCTCGCCCGCCGCTCCTCGGGGCTCCCTGGCCATGTCTCCCGCCCGGCTCCGGCCCCGCCTGCGGTTCTGCCTGCTCCTGCTGCTGCTGCTGGTGCCGGCGGCGCGGGGCTGTGGGCCGGGCCGGGTGGTGGGCAGCCGGCGGCGGCCGCCGCGCAAGCTCGTGCCGCTCGCGTATAAACAGTTCAGCCCCAACGTGCCCGAGAAGACCCTGGGCGCCAGTGGCCGCTATGAAGGCAAGATCGCGCGCAGCTCGGAGCGCTTCAAGGAGCTCACCCCCAACTACAATCCAGACATCATCTTCAAGGACGAGGAGAACACCGGCGCCGACCGCCTCATGACCCAGGTGAGCGCGACCCGCCCTCGCAGGGCGCCGCCGCCGAAGCACCGCCACCTGCCCGGCCCTACCCGCCCCCTGGCACCTTTCCTTGACTGGCTGGCACGCCCCCTGGCACCTGCCCCTCTCGCCGAGATGGGCCGGCTGGGGTCCCGGCGGAGTGCTGGCAATCCCCGAGCCCGCCGGAGGCTGTGAGAAGAGCTCCCCTCTGCCAAGCGCCACAGCCCAGCGGGTTGGCGGTGGCCCCTTCGGCCCTAGAGTGCTGGCAGCTCAGGTCAGACGCGGCTCCTGGAGGTACCTCTGCCCGACTGCCTCCCGCGCCTGCAAGATGCACCAGTCCCTCTGGCCTAACCTTCCGCACGGCTGCGCCCCTTTCAAGTCGAGGCGATTCGGCAACCCGAGAGGCGAAGCTCCGGGCGTGGAGGGTCCCACTGACCTTTCCTCCCCGCGCGCTCTCGGTTCGCTGGGAGGCCCGCTCCGGGGTCTGGGTTAAAGGAACAGCGGGCAATGGTAGAGCCAAGAGGCGGAGGTAGGGAAGGGATCTTGCCGGGGAGCCCACGTGTCTATCCCCAGAGCCAAGCGGCGCAGCTGCAGTTGAAGGGTGGGGGTGCCGGGCCGCCGGGCTCTGGGACCGAACTTGGGGGAATCCCTGGGTTTGGTACTGTGGATGGATTGAAAGAGAGGGGCTGGGGTGCCGGGAAGCCCCACAGCAGAGCTAAGGCTAGTCGTAAGTGCTCGGAACAGGAGGCGCGCTCAACCCAAGTACCTGGGGGAAGGGTGGGGGCGGCGGGGCGGGGAGCACACTTTCTTCCTTGAGGCCGAGTTCGAGGGAAAGTGACCTAGGTCCCCTTCCTCGGTGGGCTTCCACTGCAGGCAGGCAGCCTGCTTTCTAGATGCTTTGCGAAGGGCAGTTAGACCACGGCCCGCAGCACGCGCCCAGGCGCCGGGGCTGGCCGGCGGTGTCGGGCGAAGGTTGACTGGTGGCTGGGCCGGGCCGGGCGCTGAGGAATGCAGATAAGGATCCGGGCCACGGACTGGGCAATCATTGACAGCGCGTGCCCGGGCTCTGGACCCGAGTAGGGGAGGGGTGGGGGGGAAACAGGGGCGGGGAGCAGGGGCCGCGGGACAGACAGAGGTGGGTGGCTAGAAGCCTGGCGGCCAGGAGCACGCGGAGCTCCCTCTGGGGGCAGTGAGCGCCCCCAGCTAGATTGCAGCCTCGGAGGACCTACGGGGTCTTGGGTTTTAGCCTCTGTTGGCTCCTGGGAGACCGAGTCCAAGGGTCTGTGGGGGCCCTCGGCTCTGAGGGGTGGAGTAGGTTGAGAGGTGGGCTGCCCACATCTGGCAGCTCCTGGCACCTCTGTGTGAAGGACTGTGGAAGGACTCCTCTTCCCAGGCCCCTCTCCTAAGGCAGCTGCGGGGTTCCTCGGGTTCCAGGTACGAAGAGAGCCAGCGCAGACGATGGTCTCTACAGTCCTTCCCCCAGCGCGGCTCGTCTCCCACTTCATGGGAGGCGGAGCATGAAGTGAGCACCCCGAGGTCAAACGCTCCGTTTCTCGGGTCCTTTCCCAGATAGGGGCGGCGCGGGGGTGCTGAGTGCTCTTGACTCAGGGAGAACGCTACTTGGCGTTTATCAACCTGGAGCCCACCCCTCGCATCGGGAGACAAGCCGCGCGGTCCTCCATCTGGCCGGGTCAGACGGTAGCCGTATCACCAGCTCTGGTTCCCGGGCTGCCGCTTCCCCGGAGCGGGCGTAGCCGGTTTGGGATCGTGAGGGTCCCAGCGGGAATGCCTCGTGGCGCCGAGGAATCCCGGCAGGCTTGGGATTCCCCTCCAACACACCCCTCAAGCTGCCGAGCCGCTCCGCACCTGCCGCGCCCCGGCCGCTTCTCGGGCCTCAGCCCTGGGGCTACGGTGACACCTACTGGGCACCTCTAGCCTTGCACGCCTAGCAGGCCGGCCGCAGGCAAGTCAGCTCCGGTACGTCCTTTACCTTCTAGGCAGCAGGCGGTCCCCTGCTGGTCCCCTGGTGAGACAGAAGGGCCCGGCGCTCAAAAGGTGCCGTAACTCCAACAAGAGAGAGAGCTCAGAGACAGGTCCCCACGGGTGAGCGGATGGACGCGCCTTCCAGATTTGTGGCGCCATCGCGCGGTCCAGATCCCGGTGGGGTCAGGGGATGCTAGAATGGAAGGAAGCACTTTAGGGCTCTCTGTTTCTAAGAGAGAAGGACGGAGCACCCTCCCGGGTTTCCAGGCTCCAGCGAGTGCTGTAGGAGAGTAAGGGGCGGGGCTGCGCGCTCACCTGCACGCGGGCTAGCCCCTCCCCCAACTCTGCTCCCTCCCCTCCCGCAGCGCTGCAAGGATCGCCTGAACTCGCTGGCCATCTCGGTGATGAACCAGTGGCCCGGGGTGAAGCTACGGGTGACCGAGGGCTGGGACGAGGACGGTCACCACTCGGAGGAATCGCTGCATTACGAAGGCCGCGCGGTGGACATCACCACGTCGGACCGCGACCGCAATAAGTACGGACTGCTGGCGCGCTTGGCAGTGGAGGCCGGCTTCGACTGGGTGTATTACGAGTCCAAGGCCCACGTGCATTGCTCCGTCAAGTCCGGTGAGCCGCTGCCGGGGGACTGGGCCCGGGGCCGGGGCCGCAGGGCGTGGGCAGGCGGCGCTGGGCCCGCGGGAGCCAAGAAGGTGAAGAGGCCCACCCAGGGATGGAGGCGGGGACCCCGGGGACCAGGACGTCAGCGGCGCTCCCCACTGCTGCCCTTGACCACCTGCTCGGCCCGTGCCTGATAGTGTCATGGCAGGAGCCTAGGGAGACAGGGTCCTGTCCCAGCGATGCTGGGTGCTGACCAGGCGGTCCACAGTCCAGAGCCTGCTGCAAGTGGTGCAAGACAGAGCAAGCTGGCCAGATGGAGAAAGCCAGGCTGACAGAGAGACGGCCTCCCCATACACAGTGGTGCAGAACTGGGAGGTGGGGGTGGGGCCAGGGGCCAGGCTGTGCCCAGACATCCGCATGACTGACTGGGAGCCAGGAGCTCAGAGGTTCAGAGCGCACAGCCTGGCTGCAGGTCAGGCCCTTTAAGGCACTGTGTCTGCTCCTCTCAGGGGGCGCAGGCGTCCCCAACCTCTTCCCCAGGGCCCTGAAGCTGGACTTTGGGGGGCAAGGACAGCCGTGAGGGCAAGAATAAACAGAATGGACTTAATAAAGTGGATTTTCCCATACTGGCCGCTTTGTTGATCAGAATTGGCAGGCGCTGGGGCCTCGTCCCCTCCCTCAAATCTTGTCTGCATCCCTGCCACGTGCACTGAACCCCATCATGGATGCTTCACATGGCTCCTATGTGGACTGCCTGCAGAGTCCCCTGACTGCAGGCTCGGCCCTCTGTGCTGGCCCCATGCAGCGATCACACTCACAGACCTGGCGCATTGAGACCAGGCTCTCTTTTGTTCCTCATCCCACTGGGCTCACAGTGGTGACCCTATCCTGACCTTTCCCCTCTGTACTTCCCTGTCAACTGTATTTACTTCAAGTCACATCGACCCCTCACTTGCAAACACAGGCCCGATGCCAGTTCCCAGAGGGACCACTTCCCTGCATTACTACTGACCTCCAAATAGTATCTTGCATCCCACCCACTGATGCCATTGTGTCCTGTCCCCGCACAAGGACCCAGCACATGAATTGAAGATGGTGATTTCATCCTGGCCACTGAGTCACGCCCTGGCCTGGCCATTCACTCTGAGCTTCCCCAGGAGTCTGTGTTCTTGCCACTGACTGGCCCTCCTCTTGCTTGGTATATAGACGCCAAGGGCCAGTTCTGGCATAGAACTTGGGATGTCAGTCCAAGAGGACAATTTTGGGGGGGCATCTGAGAGATGGGTGAGAAATAATGGGACATCCAGACCCCAGAGGCATGAAGTGACTTACCTTCTCCTCGAGGCTGCAGCTTTGGGGTGTCAAGTCACAGCTGACCCCTTCCTGGCCCAGCTGACCCTCAGCCTCTCTGACTGCTTCAGTCTTATCAGGATTGGGAGCAGGTGGGGGAGGGGTTTCACCTGGGCTTCTGGAGGACCCTTTCCCTCATGCTCCCTGGGCTTGGAGCCTCAATATGCTCCTCTCATGAGCAAAGGATTAGGCTAGGGAGGAAGGCAGATCATACTGTGGGCTGGGGGTGGGTTCAAGGCTGCAGAGAAAGTGGGGGGCAGGGAACATGACATGGTGATGGGGAAACAGCCTGGGAGTAAGGGGCACCTTTGGCTGTGCTGGGGAGGATTGCAGTGACTGGGAATCCGAGCTCCACCCAGTAATGCCTTCATGTCCCTTCTTCCCACAGAGCACTCAGCCGCAGCCAAGACAGGCGGCTGCTTCCCTGCTGGAGCCCAGGTGCGCCTGGAGAGCGGGGCACGTGTGGCCTTGTCAGCTGTGAGGCCCGGAGACCGAGTGCTGGCCATGGGGGAGGATGGGAACCCCACCTTCAGCGATGTGCTCATTTTCCTCGACCGTGAGCCGGACAGGCTGAGGGCCTTCCAGGTCATCGAGACCCAGGATCCCCCGCGCCGCCTGGCACTCACACCCGCCCACCTCCTCTTCACGGCCAACAATCACACTGAGCCAGCTGCCCACTTCCGAGCCACGTTTGCCAGCCAAGTGCAGCCTGGCCAGTATGTGCTGGTGGCTGGGGTGCCAGGCCTGCAGCCTGCCCGAGTGGCGGCTGTCTCCACGCACGTGGCCCTGGGAGCCTACGCCCCGTTAACAAGGCATGGGACACTGGTGGTGGAGGATGTGGTGGCCTCTTGCTTTGCGGCCGTGGCTGACCACCACCTGGCTCAGTTAGCCTTCTGGCCCCTGCGACTGTTTCACAGCTTGGCGTGGAGCAGCTGGACCCCAGGGGAGGGTGTGCACTGGTACCCCCAGCTGCTCTACCGCCTGGGACGTCTCTTGCTGGAAGAGGGCAGCTTCCACTCGCTGGGCGTGGCCGGGGCAGGGAGCTGAAAGGATCCTTCTACTGCCCTCCCAGAACTGCCCACATGGGTCCAAAGGCCTCCCCACCAGGAGGGCATTGGCCTTGCAAGGGACCTGAATGGGGACACTGGTTCCCACCATCTCCTCCACCACAAAGATACATCACTGAGACTTGTACTGGGTGATGCCAGCGTCCCCCCAGCCCCATCTTGGTGTAGTGACAAAGCTGCAAGCTGAGCTGGCAATGGGGCGTGGTCTCTCCTTCTATCCTAGAGACCAGTGGGTCCCAACCCAGCCAGCCCTCACTACAATTTTTCATTCCTGCCTCCCCCAATGGGGAGGGCCCATTCTGTCCATCTTAGGCCCCTCTTGGGTGGGCTTGCACCTCAGTTGATGCTGCTAGATTCCCTGGGAGCCAGCAGGGAGCTGGCTGGACTCAATGCTGCCCAGAACTGAGCAGGCTGCAGGGTAGGACAGCCAGCCTGGCCATCCTGAGGCATGACCTTCCTCTCTGGCCACACTCTTCGGGACACATCCAGAGACTGTTGCTGTCAGTACACAGAGCTGTGTGTTCCAGCCAATGTGATCACAGTGCCCAGGACGGGGGCAGTGGGCTAGATGTCCTGCCCACCCTCTGCCCAGGCTATACATTCCCATTTCTGCTGAACCATGACCCCCACCCCCTCCTCCGGTCAGTCTCCCCCACCTTATTTATTGGCACCGAGGGGGAAGCCCATGGGAAAATTTGGGGATGTTTTGGTCTTTTCTTCCTTTTGTAATAAAAATTATTTAAGTTGTTAGAGCCCTAGAGTCCAGAACACCAAGTAGGGCTGATACACTGCTAGCCTAGAACCATGGGTGGGGCCGTCCAGGGCTGTGTGCACCTTCCTCCAAAGACAAAACCTTCAGAGCTACCACCCTCTTTGCAGGGCCTTTCTCATCCAGTAGGTCTGCCAAGTCACAACAGAGGGCAATTCAGAATGGGCCACAAGGCAGATGTGAATTCTACAGAATCTCTTCATGATCCACAGTGAAAAGTCAGAGACTCATGCCCCAAGAAAGACCAGAATAAGTAGGGGAAGCCCCTTTACTTGGAAACAAGGAGATGTTTCTAGATAAGTAAAGTGATCATGGAATTTTTAGATCAGTTCTTTCTCTAGTCTGTGTTAGGCAAACTTTGGGGTCAGCATGCAGAGGCCTTGCCTGGCCCAAGTTAAGGTGCCTCCCCTGCTTATTCTGGTCTCTCTCAGGGCCCAAATCCTGATTCTTGGTCCCACTTCTAGGATTCTTCTTTAACAGATCTAGATCAGGGTGACCCTTGTGGTCCAGTAGATTAAGAATCTGCCTGCCAATGCAGGGCACACGGGTTTGATCCCTAATTCAGGAAGATTCCAGATGCCTCAGGGTGACTAAGCCTGTGAGCCACAGTTACTGAACCCGGAGCTTCTAGAGCCCATGCTCTGCAACAAGAGAAGCCACCATGGCGAGAAGCCTGCACCCCAAACTTGAGGACGCCTATGTGCCGCAACGAAGACCCAGCTCGGCAAGAAAAAAAAGAAGATCCAGATTGAGGCCTAGGAACTGATTTTTACAAATACTCCAAACATGGCAGGTAGTCCATAGATTACACTTTGAGAAACATTGCTTAGTCGGAAGGACACCAGTTTATTGCCAAAACAGGATGACCCCTGTCTTCATTTTCTCTTGGTCTCTGCATCCACAGCAAGTTTTACCGTACTCATTATAGACCAGCTGAGAGTCCCAGATCCATTGATAACATTGTTAAATATTCAGGAATACTCTGAAGCAGTTGAAATAGGCCATAGTGGGAATATTTACATCATATTGGCATATGCTGCCAATTAGGGCTCCCTTGAGTGTGGAGAGCTAGTTGTGAAAGCACACCCCTGCCCAGGTTCTAGCCTCTGATAGACATTTCTGTCAGAAAGTGGCGGGGGGAGGACTGCCCTGACTCTTACTTTACCATCCCCACTTCCATGGAGGAATGCTCTAGAGAAAACTTCATTGCTCTGGAGAATGTCATCTGGGAGGAAGAGGCTGTAATGACAACTGCTATCATTTAATGAAGACTAGATCCAACCAGTCCATCCTAAAGGAGATCAGTCCTGGGTGTTCATTGGAAGGACTGATGCTGAAGTTGAAACTCCAATACTTTGGCCACCTCATGCCAAGAGTTGACTCATTAGAAAAGACCATGATGCTGGGAAGGATTTGGGGGCAGGAGGAGAAGGGGACGACAGAGGATGAGATGGCTGGATGGCATCACTGACTTGATGGACATGGGTTTGAGTAAACTCTGGGAGTTGGTGATGGACAGGGAGGCCTGGCATGCTGCGGTTCATGGGGTCGCAAAGAGTCGAACATGACTGAGAGACTAAACTGAACTGAACCATTTCCAAACATTGTTCTAAGTAGTCTACATGTAGCACCCACTTCATTTTCGTAACAACCCTTTGTGGTATATATTATGCATGCATGCTAAATAGCTTTAGTCATGTCTAACTCTTTGTGACCCTATGAACTGTAGCCCACCAAGGATGCAGTAATTTTTGTCCATGGGATTCTCCAGGCAGGAATACTGGAGTGGGTTGCCATGCCCTCCTCCAGGGGATCTTCCCGACCCAGGGATTGAACCCACATCTGTTATGTCTCCTGCACTGGCAGAAGAGTTCTTTACAACTATCACCACCTGGGAAGCACAGTATATACTATATTCTTACCATTTTCCAGATGAGAACACAGAGGTACAGCAAGGTTAAGTAACTTGCCCAGGATGATGCAACAAGTGACAGAAGCAGGATTTGACCCCATGCATCTGGCTTGCCTTTTCATACTGTTCATGGGGTTCTCAAGGCAAGAATACTGAAGTGATTTGCCATTCCCTTCTTGGAAGAAAAGTTATGACCAACGTCGACAGCATATTAAAAAGCAGAGACATTACTTTGCCAACAAAGGTCCATCTAGTCAAAGCTATGGTTTTTCCAGTAGTCACGTATGGATGTGAGAGTTAGACTATAGAGAAAGTTGAGCGCCAAAGAATTGATGCTTTTGAACTGTGGTGTTGGAGAAGACTCTTGAGAGTCCCTTGGACTGCAAAGAGATCCAACCAGTCCATCCTAAAGGAAATCAGTCCTGAATATTCATTGGAAGGACTGATGCTGAAGCTGAAACTCCAGTACTTTGGCCTCCTGATGCAAAGAACTGACTCATTATAAAAGACCCTGATGCTGGGAAAGATTGAAGGCAGGAGGAGAAGCGGACGACAGAGGATGAGATGGTTGGATGGTATCACCGACTCAGTGGACAAGGTTAAGTTACTTAACCTTGCTGTACCTCTGTGTTCTCATCTGGAAAATGGTAAGAATATAGTATATACTGTGCTTCCCAGGTGGTGATAGTTGTAAAGAACTCTTCTGCCAGTGCAGGAGACATAACAGATGTGGGTTCAATCCCTGGGTCGGGAAGATCCCCTGGAGGAGGGCATGGCAACCCACTCCAGTATTCCTGCCTGGAGAATCCCATGGACAAAAATTACTGCATCCTTGACATGAGTTTGAGTAAACTCTGGGAGTTGGTGATGGACAGGGAGGCCTGGCGTGCTGCAGTTCATGGGGTCGAGAAGAGTCAGACACGACTGAGCGACTGAACTGAACTGATCTGGCTCGCAGGTCCACTGTTCTTACCAGAGGCTTTTCCTTTGGTAAACTTGGGTCTTTTCCAGAAGGCATGCTCAGCATTTCAGGACTGGAAATCTGCTTTGTCATGCCACCTGGAGTGGACTACACATCGCCTTGTGGAAGACACTCACAGACCAGGTTCATAGGGACCAGAACATCTATGAACACCTTTGCAATGAGAAACAAAAGGTCAAGGTCAGGAGGCTCTGGTCCATTCATTTGCACATTCTGTCTTTTACAGAAATTTTGCATGGGGTGGGGGAGAGAGTGAAAGAGAGATTGAGGCTCTCTGTTATGGGGGGCCTACCTTCCCCTCTTATGGGGACTGGGGACACTTTGTCCTGTAGACACAGAGCCATTTGGTGTCCCTAGACCTTCTGTTCTAAAAGAGCTTCCTCAGGAAATACACTTATCTTCAGAGATGGCTGCAGAGATTCAGAAAAGCATTTTGAATCCAGACCCTGGAAAGACCAACCTTGGGATAGAGGTGAGGCCCTTCAGTTTTTCGGGGAATCCTGACCCAGAACTGTGGTGATGGTACCAGCTGGACAAGTAGAGTCAGCCTGGAAAGTTATCCTTCACCTCTGCAGTGCTATAGTCCAGTTCCTCCCACCAGAACCAGCTTGCTTATCCTCCTTAAGATGCTGAGGCCCAGAGGAAGGTCAGCCATACCACCCAGACCCAGAGAGCTACTGCTCCGATGCGTGCTGTTCTTCATGGGCCTAAGCTCAGCCCTGAAGGCCGTTACATCCACAGTGGTCATTGCTCTCCCGCAACTTTTGCCTGCAGGGGGCTGCCTGGGGAATGGCTTCTGACAGTGAGCAGCGGTGTGTTGGAAAAGGCTGAGCCAATGCAACAATCCTTTAGGCAACCAGGCCTGCTGTTAGCACTTGCAGCCCCAGGATGGGAAGTGGAAATAAGTGAGTGAAAAAGTGAAGTGTTAGTCGTTGTCTGACTGTTTGCAACCCATGGAGTGTTGCCTGCCACACTCCTGTCCACGGAATTCTCCAGACAAGAATACTGGAGTGGGGAGCCATTCCTTTCTCCAGGGGATCTTCCCAACTCAGGGATCAAACCTGGGTCTCCTGCATTGCAGGCAGATTCTTTATTGTCTGAGCCACCATGAAAAATCTTAGTAAAATGCCCCTTCAGGAGATCCAACTAGAAAAGGCAGCACTCCTGGCCTGGCACCAGGAAGTCTGTTTAGGAGAAAGCCTCACACCATGGGGAAGGAGCTCACAGAAGGTCTGGATTTCAGGCCCCGCCCCCTTGTCTGACCAGCCCTTGTGCAGGGTACAACTTGTAGAGACTTCAACTCTGGCCCCAACTGGTCTGGGTCTCTGCCAGGCTCAGACAGATTCTGCCAGTGGTGACAATTTGGAGAGAAGTTCCTACAGCATCACACAAGAGGGGCTGGGGAGAAATAAGCAGGGGTGAGGATGGGATCTGCAATGTCTGGAGACTTCCTGGAAGTGGTTTGGGGCTTGGCATAAATGACTTGGGCAAGAGGAGGTGGATGGATCATTGGGAGCAGGTGTGTGGAGGAGAAGCGTAGGGCATGCTCAAGGACTAGGAGTGTGACTGGGGCTCAAAGGCACCAGGAGGGGAAATGGAAGTAGGGGAGGAGAAACGCTGAACCCCATGAAAGGGCAGAGGTGAAGGCCTGGTGAGAAGTGCTGAAGCAGAAAACACCCCCAAAGAAGGGATGGAGGCCCTCGGTGGGGAGCACAGGCTCTGCTGCCCACCTGAGAGGGTGTCCCTGCAGCAGGAAAACTTTTTGGCAGGGGTTGGTGGCAGCAGGTCTTCCAACCCATGCCCTCTGCCCCCTGGGTGGAGCAAGCCTCCCGGAGCTTGGGCCCACATCCCACACCCCAGCCTAGTTCTCAAAGCCTCTTTGTTCCACTGGGCCAAGCTTTGGCCAGCCCAGATCTGATAAGGCCATGGTAGGACAGATAGCAGCCCCACCCTGCAAGCCTCAAGCCACACCCAGGCTGCCTCGCACGCACACATGCACGCACATCTCTTCTGCCCCAGAAGGGCCTAGATGCAGGGACCTTCCCACCCACACCAGAGTTAGGGAGCCTCAACCTCTGGGCTGGCCCCCTCCTGCAGTCCACTCAAGACCCCTCTCATATGCATGGGTAAGCAGGATAAGGGAATTACCTCCCATTTCAGAGAGAAATAAATGAAGTGTCCCAGAGGGAAAATAACTTGTCCGCAGTTATTTCTTCCACAATCAGGAGTATCAATTGCTAGCTCTGCTCTTTACAAAAGTGAAAGTAAAGTTGCTCAGTCATGTCCAACTCTTTGCGACCCCACGGACTGTAGCCTGCCAGGCTCCCCTGTCCATGGGATTGTCAAGGCAAGAATACTGGAGTGGGTTGCCAACCCAACGCAGGGATCGAACCTGGATCTCCCACATTGCAGGCAGTCTCTTTACCCTCTGGGCCACTAGGGAAGCCTCTGCTCTTTATATTATCTTTTAAACCCTAACATCGTGTGAAGTTAGGTTATTCTCAGTTCTTTTTTGGCAAAGAAGAAACAAAAGCCCAGAGAGGTGAAGTTACTTTCCTAAGGTCACACAGCACATTCCAGAGCAGAATTCAGGTCCCGTGCAGCAGCAAACTGAGGGAGATAGGAACTGACAAGTTACCCACCCCAGAAGGAGAGGAATGCACTCCCAGCCTTCACCTAAAAGATCTGATGGGGCTGAGGTGGCCAAGAATCTCCAGGAAGGTGATCCTGGAAAAACAACACTCTAGATACTGTGTGTGTGTTAGTTGTTCAGTCATGTCCAACTCTTTGCAACCCCATGGAGAAGATCTCATTTTGATGCAAGTGGCAATGTTTAAAATATGTCCATGAATTACTTGACACTCCTCTCCCCTTGAATCTGGCCTGAGACTAAGTTAGGAAAGACATATAGCTTCTGTCTGGTTCTACCCTGAGCTTGCCAAGCTGGAAAGGCTATGGATAGGTGTTCCCAGCCCTAACCTAGTTGAGCTCCCAGCCAATAGCCAGCATCAATTGTTAGCTGTGTGAATGCACCATCTTGGATGTCCAGTCCAGTGGAGCCTTCAGGAGGCTGCAGCCCTGGCCAACACCTGACTGCAACGGCATGAGAGAGTCCAGTTGAGAACTGCCTGGCTAAGCCTGTCCTGAATTCCCAACCCACAATATCACAAGCAAAATAAAACGGTTGTTTGGAATCTTGGTGTACTTTCTTACACAGCAATGGTAACCAGAACAAAATGCAAAGAGGAGATGGGGTTTGGTGAGGACAATTTTGGAGGCTTTCCAGAAGCCTTTAATACACTTTTGCATGAAAGTTTTTTTTAAAAAATGAAGTGTGCATGAGGCTGGGAGAAGGGTGGTGCTTCTTCATCTTCTAAAGGGGCAGCGTGAGAAGACACAGTGATGGGATAAACTCGGAGCAGACAGAGACAAAGGGAAGGGCTGGATAAGCTAATCTCCACACTCAACTGATTGAAAGGATGCTCCTTACCTACTCTGGTAGCAGGGTCTCTGGTGACAGCAAACTTGGAGGAGTGGAGAGCCTCTGGAAGGAAAGGAGTTTCTGCATGTGGGCTAGTGGGTAGCAAGGAGTTATACACAGCCAATAAGGAAGGCTACTAGAGGTTTTTAAAAACCCAAATGTTGGATGCTGAAGAAAGTGCTCAAAGTTTGGGGCCAGACCTGAGAGAGGGGCTGGACATTCCCATGGATGGTTGGACACTTACCAGGCCTTGACAAGAAGGTCCATGAAAATGAACTGAGAAGCGCACTGTTACCCTCATGAACTCCCCCTGTGTCTGCATCTAGTTTTTAACATATGCCTCTGAATGCCCAACATCAGAAAGCTACTCTTGGCATTCCCTGGTGGTCTCTGCATTTTAGGTGGTTAGAACTCTGCCCTTTCACTGTTGAGGGCTGGGTTCCATCCCTGGTCAGGGTACTAAGATTCCACAAGCTGCATGGCATTGCCAAAGATAAATAAGTAAAGGAGTGTGTGTGTGTGTGTGTGTGTGTGTGTGTGTGTGTAAAACTCAGAGAAAGGTGACCAGGCAGGTCATAGGGAATGGTATTTCTCCGTGGAGTGGTTGGAAGAGTATAGATGGATAGGTTTCTTGGTTCTGAATGCTTAATTCTAGAGAAGCAAAAGATAGGTGGGTTCGGCATCTAATAAAGAGGAGGAAAGTGCAGTTTATGGTAGAGAATCCTAGCAGACACCACTCTAGTCAAGTGATCAAGCTCATCACCGGTAATACATATCAACAAGATGTACCCTCTGATATTTTGCACTGAGAAGGGCCTATAACTCTGTTATGCTTCCCAATAATGCACATCATACTCTAATCACAAGGAACAAACCCAGATTGAGGAATATTCTACAAAATAATTGACTCTACTCTTCAAAAGAATCAAGATCATGAAAGACAAGGAAAGATTCAGGAAATGCCGAAAGTGGGATCCTGGATTGCATACTGAAACAGGAAAAGGACATTAGTGGATGAGCTTGTGAAACCCAAATAAATTCTATGCTTTTCTTAACAGCATTATTATACCAATGTTAATTTCTTCTTTTTTATAAGTGTCCTATGATCATGTAAGAAGTTAACCTAGGAGGAAGCTAGATGAAAGTTTTTAGAGAACCACCTGTACTATTCTTGTGCACATCTAAAATTAACTCAAAACTTTTAAAATTAAAAAAGAAAATCTAATAAAAAGAGAATCTCATGGACCAAAAAAGGTAGGCTTCCTTACCATCTCTAAGTCCAAGTCAACTTCCACAACCAAAGGAAGCCAGTTACACTAAACTGGTGGTCATGTTATAACATCTTTACTTGAGAGAGGGCTCTAGTCAGATAGGGATTGGAAAAGGGTTTGAGGAATTAAATAGGGTAGAAGGCACAGAATAATGGTGTTCTTCATTTATTCAAAATATATAATGAGTCAGGCTCTGTGCTGAGCTCTGTAAACCTTTTATCCTGCTTAAACCTCATGACTTTTGAGCCATCTGTTAGAAGTTCTTACAGAAATGAAGGAATAAGATCCGACAGCTGAGGGCTGATGGAGTTGGGGTTTAAATCCAGTCTGATTTACTCCAGAGCTTGCTCTGAACCACTCCACTGTACTGTCTTCTTAGCTGTGACCTGCATTCAATTCATGCCTCAGGGTTCTGCACTGGTGTGGGTGGGGGAAGAGGAGAGAGGAGGCAGGAGGAAGGGGATGGCCTAGGATGGGCTGGTCAGCTGGAGCTGTCCATGGTTCTGGCCAGAAGGACGTGGAGCTCAGGAGCCTGTAGGAGATGGTGATGAGGAAGACAGCTAGGAGAGCTAGTACAGAGAAGGAGCCTGCTCAGACTAGAGGGAAAGAGCAGTCAGACATGGTGGTAGGTACCAATAAGAAGGAATGAGAGAGAGAGAAAAACTTCAAGCTTTGACTTAAAATAAATAACCACGTCTACAGAAGCTGGTAAGGTAGGATTTATCCTCAGGTCTCACTTGCAGTCAGTACACCAGTATTATCCTGTGTAGCTCTACTGGTTGTTAAAATCTGGAAGTACTGTTAGTGGGTGCCCTCCGTCATATCCAACTCTTTGTCACCCCATGGACTGTAGCCCACCAGGCTCCTCTGTCCCTGGGATTCTCCAGGTGAGAATACTAGACTGGGTTGCCATTTCCTTCTCCAGGGGATCTTCCCAACCCAGGGATCGAACCCGAGTCTCCTGAGGCTCCTGCACTGGCAGGCAGATTCTTTACCTCTGAGCCACCTGGGAGAGACTCACTTTGTTACTAGTTAGCAGATAGTCACTGACAGAGTTCTCCACTACTATGGCTGCTCTCCATACCTCACAACCTGACACCTAAAAGGTTCAGGCTGGCACAGTATGGGCTCTCAGGACCCAGCTCTGGCTCTAAGTCTCCCTGGTATCCATTCTCATAGGTCAGTATGCATACTGTACCAATTGTATTTTGAATACTGCCCCTGTTTGCCCCATTTTACAGATGGGGAAAGTGAGGCTCTGACCTGTTTAACCATTTGCCTCAAATTGTTCAGTTCTTAAATGGTAGAATCAGGACTTGAACTTAGTCTTCTAGGATTGAGCCTCATGTCCTTCTCCCTCCGTCTCCCCTACTGCTGGCCTTGTGCTTGTTCACCACTTGGTGTGGACAATGAGGGGGCAAGTTGAACAGGTTCTTTGGGTTGGCACAGGAGAGTTAGAAAACCCTATAAGGGTCCCAGGCAGAATGGAACTCTTTCCTTTGAATTGTATTGCCATATGGCAGTCTTCCCCGGCCCCTGACAATTTGTATCCCAGAAGCCCTTTCAGGCTGGAGGTGTCATCAATCTCTTGACATTCTCTCCACACCCAGCAACTTTAGGGGGCCATGGCAGCTTAATGGAGAGAATGCTCCATGCCAGCTCCTAGACGCCCTCTTATCTACAGTCTTCTTTTCACCTCTCAGGCTGGGCTTATACAATTTACCTTACTAATTTTGGAGCTCAGGCACTTCTGTGGGAGGACCTACCACTTCATTTCCTTCCCCAAACTTAAGTACATCTTCTGATTTCAGAAGCAACGCTGGAAACTGAGTCACAGTTGCAGGTGAAGAAAAGTGGGAGAGGGGTCTTCAAGTACTGGAGCTGGGTGCCTTGCCAACTGGGCAGCAGATCATCCTGGCTTGTCATTTTGTCTTTCTCCACCCTAGAGCCACAGGCAGCCTCCTTCTTGGAGAAACAAAAGAGGAGGATGTGGAGAGGAGAGACACTTTCTACCTCTCCTGTGTGCAGTAGAGAGATGGGGAGATGGGAGGAGGTGAGGATGCACAGAAAGCTGAGTAGCCAAATTATAGGGACCTTCGGAAGCCGTAGTTGCTCAGTGGTAAAAAAAAAAAAAAACCTGTCTGCCAATGCAGGAAACACAGGAGATGCAGGTTCGACCCCTGGGTTGGGAAGATCCCTGGAGGAGGAAATGGCAACCCATTCCAGTATTCTTGCCTGGAGAATTCCACGGACAGAGAGCCTGGTGGGATACAGTCCATGGGGTTGCAAAGAGTCGGGCACAGCTGAGCAACTGAGCACACACCCATTTAGCAAGTGACCTTCTAGTGTGTGTGTGTATGTGTGTGTGTGTGTCTATCTTTGTTGACAAAGCATGCATCAAATACTTTACATAACTGACCACTCAGTCCCTATGTAGGCCTTTTGATAATTATCCCCAGGGTAAAAGAAGAGGCTCAGAGAGGTCATGGGACCTGCCCAGGGTAACACAGCCAGTAAGTGGCAGTCAGGTCTCCCTGATGAATTAACCTCAGATCTGTCTGATTTCCCAGCCCAAAGTCTTCTGTCTTTCACGGGAGGGATATTGGGGGAAAAAAGCTTAGAAAAGATATTTTTGTGTGTGCTGAAGCCCAAATCACTGAATGTGCTTTGTCTTTATCACCATTGGCTTCCAGCCAGGAGGACTGGAGTCCTACCCATCCTCCTTCTTCCCTTTCTTCTACATCTGGTCTTTATCCAGGTACTGAATCATCACCTACCCTCGTTCACAGCCTTGAACAAAACAGTGCCCACCCTGTTGTCTTTCTTGAGCCCACAAAGGAGATGGTCCCCAGGACCCAGCACCCATTGTTCCCTACAGGTTCTGGGATCCTGAAATGAGGGACTTCTGAGACAAGCCCAGCTTCCTCTCCCCTCCCCAGGTTCATCCACTGCCACACTCCTTTCCATGCTTTTTGCTTCCTGGGGCTAAGTCCAGCTTGGGCCTCTCCCTGGGAGTACACCATGCTAGTCAAGGTCACTCATCAGCAGAGCTCCCAGGAGGCAGGCAGAACCCTGTCGAAGTAGAGCCCGCAAGGGACCAACCAAGAATTCCCTCTCACGGTCCCAAGCCCAGAAGCCACCACTGACTGGACAGACCAGCTCTGGAGGGACGCTCCTTCAGTGAAGAGGCACAAGGGTGTGTGGCTCCTGGAATAAGCTTTCTAGCTCTAATCTCCTTAGGGTTTTCTCACTGGGATTTCTGAGGCTACCACTGAGCCGTGCCTCCAGAGTTACTGCCCCTTACTTTTTCGTGGCCTAAGAATAGACAAACAGGTCCTTTTCCCTGTTCCTCAGGTTCAGCTGAGTCAGGCTGACCATTTCAAAAAGAGCTTAAAGGAAAACAAAAAGGAAATCATTATAGAAACCACAAACAACATAGAAGTGGTAATGTCCAAAGTGCAGGTTTCCTATTCTGAGAATAATGTTAAAACCAGTGAAAAGCTCACCAAGTTCCACATTCCTTGATCCCAAGAAAACTCCAGACCTAATTGTGCTGGCATAACGTA
Source organism: Dama dama (assembly GCF_033118175.1). Classification (NCBI taxonomy): domain Eukaryota; kingdom Metazoa; phylum Chordata; class Mammalia; order Artiodactyla; family Cervidae; genus Dama; species Dama dama. The sequence continues at coordinate 27,901,350 of NC_083688.1, forward strand.
ATGGGCCTCTGGCCTGACCCTTCATTTCAGCCTCTGGCCATGTGATCTCCCAGGCCAATTAAGGCAGCACTGTCATCTAAGTGTATCTTTTACCTTTAAACTCCAACTTTCCCAAAATGAGAGTTTATTTTCTGGGTTTATCCGCAGAGTCTCTCCCTCTAACATCCACCCTCCATCATTGTCCCGGGTAGTGAAGCATCTTTAATTGCCCATGAATGAACTCAGATTTTCAGCTTCAGTCACCTAAGGAGTCTTCACCAAATGAGACTCTTCCCTGCAAAGGACATAGGAACAAATGAACCAGTGGGCTTCCAAAAATCCATATTATGTGTAATAATGCCTTCTTCAAACATCCACCTTCAGATCCCTTCAAAAGAGTTAGCTTTGTGCTGGGCTGGAGGAAATGCCAGGAGAAAATGCCTAGGAGACATTCCCTTCCACCTGCAAAAAAGAATTCATTTGCAATGCAACAGGCAGGTAAGAAATAACTACTGCTTTTAAGTTAACAATTGCAATCACAGAATGAAGTTCCGGGTGAGATTCTGACTCTATCACCAAAGGGTATCACAAAAGAACAGAAACGACTCCCACTGCTCTGACAAGTCCTTGGATTAGCCTCCTTCGAATTTGGTCGTCAACTAAAGCCAAGATTTCGGGGACGTCCCAACAACTGGTAGAAGACAGTTACAACCAGCAGGGAAAGTTGGAGAATAAAAAATACGGGTGAACGGTGAAGTTGGGCGGAGTCTTCGCTTTCTCTGATCCGTGACTCCTGCGGGTAGCCGTCGTTGCCCTGGGATATCAGGAGACGCCGTGACTCGTGCGTCTCGTATCTATAGAAACGACAGCATGGCGGCGGTGTGAGTTCTGAGCGTTGGTCCCAGCGACCAGGCGAGCCGCGCGAGTGGCCAGGAAGGTATCTGTCTTAGGAGACCGTCTCCTTTGGGATGTCGTGACGGGGTCCCCTCAGTGTCTCTCGGAGAGCCCCGAGGGACTAAGACTTGGGCGAGATCAGCCTGGAGATGTCTTAGAGGATAGTGAAACCGCTCTAAGTATATTTTATTTTTTCTTGGCAACCCGCCACTTTTTACACTGGTCATCTTAGGAATTTTTAGGTTGGAAATTAGGCAAATAAAGGAAGCTGGTTTTTTTTTTTTTTTTTTTTAAGGTTCTCAAGATATAAAAAAGATACGAAAAACAACACCTCCCTTGCCCTGTGTCCTCGCAATGATTGCAGTCTTTGGAAGAGTAGCACATGCTAGTGTGGAAGTTATCATTGTTAATTATAGTAACATAGGTTTGCCTAGGGCTTTTTCAAATTCTGTTTCTTTCACAATTAAAGTCAATTTTGTGAAATAGGATAACCTTCATTTTACAGGTGAGGAGACTGAGGCTTGAGGAGATGGAGAAACTTGCCCATCTCAAATGAATCGGAGCAGATGCTGGGACCCAACTTTTCTTGCTCCAGGACCAGTGCTCACTTCCCTAAGCCCTAAGCCCTGGTCTGGACCAGCTTTCTACCCTGTTATCTCTCTTTTTTTCCCTACAAATGCTGATCAGAGATTTTTTTTTTTTTTTTTTCCAGAGGCAGAGGCTGTTTGTAGAATCCCCTACAGTTACAGGCGTTACTGAGCCAGGTAAGTACTAAAAAGCCATCCAACAGCAGAAAGGTAACAGGGCCTTCCTCCCTGTCTCACCAGCTTGCATCTCTTTAATTCCATCTGAATGTTCACTTCCAACTGAAGGTAGGAGCTTTGCCTGTCCTGTCTGGTGCCTAGCACTGGTACATAGCAGGCATTCAGTAAATGCCTTGTGAATGAATGAATGAGTGAGTGAATGTAAGATAGTCCCCTTCAGAGGGTTTGGTTGCTATTGTTTAGTTGCTCTGTTATGTCTGACTCTTTTGTGACCCCATGGACTGTAGCCCACCAGGCTCCTCTGTCCATGAGATTTCTCAGGCAAGAATATTGGAGTGGGTTGCCATTTCCTTTTCCAGGGGTTCTTCCCAACCCAGGGATTGAACCCACATCTCCTTCTTGGCAGGCAGATTCTTCACCACTGAGCCACCAGGGAAGCCCCTAGATGGTTTGGACTTGTTGCCAATTAGGAAAAAAGTACATCAACAGAATCTTTTGGTCTGGATGAATGGTGAGGAGGGTATGGGAGAGTGTCTGATGGAAGTGTGGAAATTTCTAAAGGGCGACCATAAAACTGTTTCCTAAAGCATAATATGTTATAATAAGGGGTTGAACCCCAAACTGGAAAATAAATAATTTCAGGCCAAATAAAAGATGACTCACATCTAATCATAAATTGTTGTAAGGATTAAAATACATGTGAAAGACTTACAACACTGCTTGGCACATGATGAGTTCTCAATAGACGTTCTTAGAAGTTGTTATTATTTTTGAAATTGTTATTCAAAGAGGTGGGGGAAGATACTGAGTAATCTTTAAAATGCACATATGTTCAAAAAAGGAGTACATTGATGCTGTCAAATATGGTAGCCACACCTGGGTGTATATGCAGAAGGAAGGGGAACTTGAGATGGAGCCAGAGCCAGTTTGGGACCCTTGTGTGTCCAAAGCAGGGCCAAGCACCCTTTTGAGCATTTGATGAAAGCTGTGGACACTCTCCCTGGAAAAGAGCATATGCCCATACCCATGAAATTTGCGTATAATTTGCCTATAACATTTACATATAATTTCCAGACACAGCATATCAGTGGATCCCTCTGCTTTAGAGGTTGATTCATTTATCCTTAGATTGAATCATCATTTCAGTGAAGGCTTCCTTTAAACCTGGATTAAAAGCAGAGACATTACTTTGTCAACAAAGGTCCGTCTAGTCAAGGCTATGGTTTTTCCAGTAGTTATGTATGGATGTGAGAGTTGGACGATAAAGAAAGCTGAGTGCCAAAGAATTGATGCTTTTGAACTGTGGTGTTGGAGAAGACTCTTGAGAGTCCCTTGGACTGCCAGGAGATCCAACCAGTCCATCCTAAAGGAGATCAGTCCTGGGTGTTCATTGGAAGGACTGATGTTGAAGCTGAAACTCCAATACTTTGACCACCTGATGCAAAGAGCTGACTCATTGGAAAAGACCCTGATGTTGGGAAAGATTGAGGGCGGGAGGAGAAGGGGACGACAGAGGACGAGATGGTTGGATGGCATCACCAACTCAATGGACATGGGTTTGGGTAGACTCTGGCAGTTGGTGATGGACAGGGAAGCCTGGCTTGCTGCAGTTCATGGGGTCACAAAGAGTCAGACATGACTGAGCAACTGAACTGAACAGGTTGTGTGCTGATGGAAAAAACTCAGAAGCCCAAGAAGCCTTCAGTCTCATTTGCCTTTCCTTTGTCCTTTATTTCTCTTCTCAGAGGAGGCCAGCCATGTTCTGAGGCAACACGTAGAGAGTAAAAGCCAGGTAAAAGCAATGCATATGCTTCAGTGACACTCATTGGGGACTTACTGAGAAATGCCACGTGTGGCTGTGGAGAGCAGTGCTGCATGGGCCTCATCCCCAGTTCCCTTTTCCAAATGGCCTTTCCTGAATGGTGAGCCTCTAGGCTCCCAGGCAAAGCCCTGGGTCTTGTATTCAGGCTCGTTCCTCACGTGCCACTTCACACCTGTTGCCAGAGCTCGGGAGCAGGCAACTCCTCCATGATCACAGTGCCCATGGTGAGTCTTCTCCATTGATGTCTCTTTCTCATGCCCCTCCTGTCTCCTCTCTGGTCTCTTTCCAGCTCCTGACTGGCAGGAACTCTTGGCTTAGCCAGAGAGCTTCCTTCGGACTTGTGTTCCCGGCACCCGATGCTCATTGAAGCAGCCCTCAGCCTCCTCATGAGGACTAGGGACAGCGGGGACTGCACCATGAACTCCGGATCGTGCCTGAGTGCCAGCACGGTGGCCTTTCCCACCATCACTGGCAGCAGCATGGCCATAAGTGCCTCCGGCAGCAGCAACGCCAGTGCCTTTGTGAGGACGCCTGTGGGGCCGAGCGGGGTGGATGGGCAGCAGGGCGCCAGGGGTCGGAATCTGGGAGGGCCCCTCTCTCCTGTCCCAACCCCATTACTAGACGGAGGGATGGAATACACAGAGCCCCAGGCCAACTGGAGCGGTGGCAGCTGTGAGCATGATGGCGGAGAGGAGAAGAATGTCGGCGAGATGGGAGTTTGCGGCTGATAAGAGTAGCCTGTAGTTCTCTCTTCCTTCACAAAGGTCTTCTGATCTTGATGCCTAGGGCTTTGCCTTTGTCCAATGGGTGCATGTTGTTTGCTTTTTTGCAGCTCTCAGGGCTCTCTCTGACAGCACTGGGTCAGGGTGGCCGGTGCTCGTCTAGGGAGGTAACATAGGGGTCCGACTGCGTTTTGTGCAGCATGTGTCTGTATCATGTGGGAGCTCTCGGGTTGACTTAGATGTGATGCTGGTTGCATCTGCCTCCCTGTGGACCATGGTCATCTCTCCCCTGCATCTGTGCCGTTCCAGGCCAGTTTGCACACAGATTCATTCAAGGCCCTTCCCCACTCTGCTCTGAGCTGGCTGGAGACTGGAAGGTAAGAGGAGGGGTGAATCTCTGCTTTTGACAGCGTCTCGGTCGGCATCTCTCTGTGACTCCCATCGGCACCAGACAGTGCTCTGGGTTCTGAGAACCCCACCTCTTCCCCTCACTTGTGTACAGTGGCATCTTCTTTGTAAAATTATATTAAATTAATTTGTTTATTTCTTTTTGGCTGTGTTGGGTCTTTGTTGCTGCACATGGGCTTTCTCTAGTTGCAGTGAGCAGGGGGCTGCTCTTCGTTGTGGTGCATGGGCTTCTCATTGCAGTAGTTTCTCTTATTGTGGAGCCCATGTTCTAGGTGCACGGGCTTAGTAATTGTGGCACATGGGCTTAGTTGCTCCTCGACATGTGGAATCTTTGTAGACGAGGGAGCAAACCCATGTCCCCTGCTTTGGCGGGCTGATTCTCAACCACTGGACCACCGGAGACATCCCTGGTGGCAGCTTCTTGATGTTGTTAACTTTGAGGTTACTTCACTAGCCGCTGGTTGTGCATTGAACTCCTTATTTTAAACACCCAGAGGGGCTTCTGTTTTTCTGGTTGGACTGATTGATGCATCAGCTGATGTTTATAATAAATGACCCTCGGTCACCCATGTCACCTTTCCTCCGTGGGCAGTTCAGGCCATCTGACACTCTGTATATTTTGAAACCGAGATGTAAGCTCCAAGAGAGAAAGGATTTGATGGTCTTGTTCACTATTATAGGCCTGGCACTAATCTCTACAGTGTCTGGTGCATCATAGGTAGTGAAACACATATCTGTTAAACACATACATTTACCCTTTGTTGTTGCTCAGCTGCTAAGTTGTGTCCCCACGGACTGCAGCATGCTGAGCCTCCCTTATATAGTGATGTAAAAACAATACTTGGTCAAAGTTAAAGGAAAATGGCAGTGAATTTACATTCACTGCCATGAATGGTAGGAAGAGGCACCTGGTTCCTCCTGCCATCTTGCTGCCGCAGAAGTTTTCCATTCCCCTCCCTCCTCAGATAGTTAAGGGTTAGGGATCAGCCTGTGAAAGGATTTGCTGTTACAGACAAGGAGTGTTGGTACAGTGAACCTCTAGCATCCTTAGGAGAAGTGCTTGGAGTGACCTCAAAGCCAAGGCATCGGGTGTGGGTTGGCCCCAGGCAAGTTGGCTCTGTCCTCTGTTCCACCAGCCAGGTGAGGGATGGGAGAGGAAACGGTGGAATATCCCTGTGCCCTGGAGAAGTTCCAACGAGGGACGTCTTAGAGAAGTTCTCTACAGGCTTCTGCAGAGAAGGGGTAGGATGGGGAGGATGAGGAGGAGAAGGCAGCATCTGAACCGAGCGGTGTCTGAGGGCCCGCTGGGGAACAGAACAGGCCAGCTAAGGCTGCTGAGTGTGCTGGGTTAAGTGGCTGACAGAGTGGTCTGGGGAAGGCTTCAGGGGCAGTGTCTCAGGGAATCTAGTTGGAAAGCCATTCCAGTGACCTCAGAAGAGGTAATATCAGACTCCAGGGCCTCCCTGCCTCTCACCTTCTCTCTCCAGACCATCCCCCATGGGACAAGGAGTGGTGTAATTCATTACCTTCTAGAGCTGGGGCGATCTTAGCCCATTCTCTGGGTCTTTGAAGTCTTCTCTCCTTTCTCCCTGCCAACCGGACAGCCTGCCAGCTCCATGGATACTCAGATGTGCTTCCCAAAGAAGCAGGAGAAAGTGAAGAAGAGGGTCGTCTGGGACATTGAGGTGGCTGAGGAGCTACAGTGGAAAGGCTGGGTGTTGGGGAAGGAGATCACCAAAAACCTGGTTCTGAAAAATCTCTCCTTGAAAATCCAGAAGATAAAATACAGGTACCAATATGAGGGATCAGAGACTAAGTCCCTGAGCCCTCAAACCCCCAAGGCAGCCACTTTTAAAACAAAAGTCATACAAAACCAAAAGAGTGTATAGAACATGTATAGTTTGAACAGTTGTTGAAAGTGGAACCCATGTGACCAGGTTAATTAATGGAGTAATAACAGTGTCTGAAGCTCACCTTCTCTCATCATGTGTCCCCCCAGCACTGGAACACTTTCCCTACTGGTAAAGGTAACCACTGTTCTGACTTTCATGATAATGATTTTCTTGTTTTTCTCAAAAGGGTTTGCCACTTATGTTTGCATCCCTAAATGATATAGTTTGTTTACCTGCTTTTCTTATGAACTTTATGTAAGTGGGATAACATGATATACTTTTGTTGTTGTTGTTCAGTCACTAAGTCATATCTGATTCTTTGCAACCCCATGGACTGCAGCATGCTAGGCTTCCCTGTCCTTCACTATCTCACAAATGCTCAAACTCATGTCCATTGAGTTGATGAGCCTTCCAACCACCTCATTCTCTGTCTCCCCCTTCTCCTCCTGTCTTCAACCTTTCCCACCATCAGGGTCTTTTCCAGTGATTCAGCTCTTCACATCAGGTGACCAAAGTACTGGAGCTTCAGCTTTAACATCAGTCCTTCCAATATTCAGGATTGAATTCCTTTAAGAGTAAGTGGTTTGATCTTGCTGTCCAAGGGACTGTCAAGAGTTTTCTCCAGCACCACAATTCAGAAGCATCAGTTCTTCGGCGCTCAGCCTTCTTTATGGTCCATCTCTCACATCCATGCATGACTACTGAAAAATCCATGGCTTTGACTGTATGGAGCTTTGTTGGCAAAGTAATGTCTCTGCTTTTTAATATGCTGTCTAGGTTGGTCATAGCTCAGTTATATTCATAAGACTCATCCACATGCATACATAGTTTATCCTTTTTAATCACAGAGTAATAGTTCAATGTATGCTTCTATGTGTTTGTGCATTCTTCTGCTGAGGAACATTTTGGTTGTTTGAAGTCTGAGACTGTTAGCAACATTGTTCAGCTATTGCACAAGTTCAGGTTTTTCTTGGGTAGATACAAAGGAATAGAACTACTGTGACTTAGAACATGTACATGTTTGCTTCTTACAGATGTTTGTACATGTTTGCCAAACTCGTTTCCAAAGTACTTATATCCATTTATATTCCCACCAGCCACATATGAGTATTCCCATTCCTCTTTATCTTTACCAACAATTGATATTCTTTAGACTTAAATTTGTTGCCAATAATGCTAATTTGTTGTAGGTTTAATTTGCATTTCTCTGATTTCTATTACAATTAAGTGTTTTTTCCTATCTTATTGGCCATTTCGTTTGTGAAATTCCTGTTTAAGTCTGTGCCCATTTTTCTGTTAGATTATCTTTTTTTCATTTTTCAAAAAGAATTAAAATGTAGCTGATTTGCAATATTATATGAATTTCATCTGTATAGCATAATGATTGAGTACTTCTATAGATTATATACTCCCTTAAAAGTTATTACAAGATAATGGCTATCATTTCCTGTGCTATGCAGGATATCCTTGTTGCCTAACTTTTATTTTATTATTTTAAGTTTAGGTTTATTTACTTATTCTATTTTTGGCTGTGCTGGGTCTTTGTTGCTTTGCATGGGCTTTCTCTCGTTGCGTCAGGCGGGGTCCACTCTTCACTGCAGTGCTTGGGATTCTCATTGCAGTGGCTTCTCAGGCTGTAGGCACATGGGCTCAGTAGTTGCGGCTCGAGGATTCTAGAGTGCGGACTCAGTAGTTGTGGCATGAGGGCTTAGTTGCTCCTAGGCATGAGGAATCTTTCCAGAGCAGGGATGGAACCTGTGTCCCCTGCATTAGCAGGCAGATTCTTATCCACTGTGTCAACAGGGAAGTCCTGCTTATCTATTTTAAATTTGGTAGTTTGTTTCTCTTAACCCCATACGCCTATCTTGATCTTGCCCCTTCCCACTTCCCTCTCCCCACTGGTAACAACTACTTTGTTTTCTGTGTCTTTGAGTCTGTTTCTGCTTTGCTATAGACATTGGTTTGTTTTAGTTTTTAGATTTCACATACAAGTGATATCATGTAGTATTTGTCTTTGTCTGACTTACTTCACTAACCATAATATTCTCTAGGTCCACCCATGTTGCTGGATTTCATTATTTTTTTGTGGCTGGGTAATATTCCATTGTGAGTGTGTATGTGCGTGTGTGTGTGTGTGTGTATGCCACATCTTCTTGACCTATTTGTCTGCTGATGGTTGCTTGGGGTGCTCCAGTATCTTGGCTATTGTAAGCAGTGTTGCTATGAACATTGGGGTACATGTATCTTTTCCAATTAGTATTTTTCTTGTTTTTTTTTTTTTTTTCCTGGATATATGCAGAGGAGTGGAATTGCTAGATCATATGGTAGTCCTATTTTTAGTGTTTTTAGAACCTCCATACTGTTTTCCAGGATGGCAGACCAGTTAATATTCCTACCATTAGTATACAAAGGTCCCCTTTTCTCCACATCCTTGCCAACGTTTGTTATTTGTAGACTTCTTGATAATAGTGCAAGGTGATATCTTGTTGTTATGATTTGCATTTCTCTAATAATTAGCAATGTTGAGCATCTTTTCATGTACCTGCTAGCTATCTTTACATGTTCTTTGTAGACTGTCTTTTTTTAATAGATGTTCTTATTGAAGATACTAATTCTTTGTCAGTTATGTGTTGTGAATATCTTCTCCCACCTTGTGATTTGTCTTTTCTTCTATCATGTATTTTGAAGAAAAGGCATTCTTAATTTCAAAGGAATCAAATGTACCAATATTTTTTCTTTTATGGTTGATACCTGCAAGTTCTTCTCTACCCTTATCTAGTTCATGAAGATTTTCTCCTATAGTATCTTCTAAAGACATTATAATTTTGCCTTTCATATTTGTCTTTTATCTACATGGAATTGATTTTTGTGAATGGTTTGAAGTAGGGATTCAGTGACTTTTTTTCCTCTCAAATCAATTTCCAGTTGTCCCAGCACCATTTATTGAAAATTTTATACTTTGCCTTATGATCTCCCTACCACTGATGTTTATCAAGTGTCCATACATGTAGGAACCATTTCTGAATCCTGTTTTGTTCCCTTGCTCTATTTATCTCTCCCTGGGCCAATAAATATCATCTGGAATTGATTATTAAAGCTTATAATAAGTTCTATAATAAGCTTATAATAAGTCTTGATTATCTTGTAGTTTAAGTCCTCCAACTTCATTCTTTCTTAAGATTGTCTTGGCTCTCATTGGACCTTTTAACTTTCATAAATGTCTTCAAATCAACTTAAATAGATGCACGTAGACAACCTTTTAAGATTTTGTTTAGGATTTAGTTGAACATATAGATCAATTTAGGCTTTCCAGGTGGTTCAGTGGGGTAAAGAGTCCGCCTGCAATTCAGGAGACGCAGGAGACACGGGTTTGATTCTTGGGTCGGAAAGATCCCCTGAAGGAGGGCATTGGCAACCCACTCCAGTATTCTTGCCTGGAGAATCCCATGGACAAGAGGAGCCTACAGTCTATAGGATTGAAGAGTTGGACATGACTGAAGTGACTGAGCACACAGGCATACACACATAGATCAATTTGGGGAGAATTGACATCATTACAAATTGAGTCATGAACATGGTGCCTCTCTATATTTCTTTAGGTCTTCTTTCATGTCTTTCAGTAAAATGTAAAATTTTCTCCATAGATGTCTTACACATCTTTAGTTAGAATTATACCCAAGTGTTTTAAATTTTTAGTGATGTTGAGTATATCTTTTAAAGTTGTTTTATTTTTCTGCTTGTTGCTGGTTTTTTAGAAAGTCATTTTTTAAAAATATAGATGCTTTGTCCACACCCTTGTGCCCAGCAACCTTGGCAAATTCTCTTGTTAATTCTAATGATGTGTTTGTTAATTCTGTCTTCCATGTACATGTTCATATCTTAAATGAAAATGGCATTTTTTTCCCTCCCTTTCCAATCCCATATCTTTTCTTTCTTTGTCTTTCCTTCCTGCACTATTGAAAAGGAAAGTGCTGAACAGAAGTGGTTATAGAAGACATCCTTGTTTTGCTCATGATCTCAACGTGAAAGATTCCAGTGTTTCACCATTAATTTGCATGTTTCCTGTAGTTGTTTTTTTTTCTTCTTTTTTTAGACTTTATCAGGTTAAGGAAGTTCCCTTCTATTCCTAGGTTGCTGAGAGTTTTTGTCATAAACATATGTTGAAGTTTATTTAATGTTTTTCTTTATTGAGATGGTCATTTGTTTTTTTCTCTCTTGATTTGTCAATACGGTGAATTACATTAAATGATTTTTAATTTTCTTTTTTTTGGCTGCACCACAGGGCATGTGGGATCTAACCTGCACCCCCTGCAATGGAAATTTGGAGTCTTAACCACTGAACTGCCAGAGAAATCCCCTGATTTTTAAAAAAATTAATTATTTTTTGGCTGTGCTGTGTCTTTGTTGCTGTACATACACTTTCTGTGAGCGGGGGGCTTCTCTTGTTGCAGCGCGTAGGCTCTGGGGCGCACAGGGTTCAGTAACTGTGGCCCACAGGCTTAGTTGCCCCGAGGCATGTGGAATCTTCCCAAACCAGGGATTGAACCCATGTCCCCTGCATTGGCAGGAGGATTCCCAACCACTGGATCATCAGGAAAATCCATCCCCACACTTTTTTTTTTTTCCCAATGTTAAACCAATGGTGTATTCTTAGAATAAACCCAGCTTGTTCATGATTGAGTATTCTTTCTATACACATTGCTAAATTGTTTTTGCCAATATTTTGTTTATGGCTGGTACTGGCCTGTAATTTTCCTTTCTTCTCATAACTGTCAGGTTTTGATAACAACATTATGATAGACTCACAGAGTATTTTGGGGAGGGTTTCCTTGTTTTCTGTTGTTGGGAAGACAAGGCTAGAATTATCAAGTGCTCCATGCTGCTTGCTGCAAAGCCATCTGGCCTGGTCTCTTCTCTGTGGGATGGTTCTTTGACTATTTATTCAATTTTTTGGATAATTTTAGGTTAGGGTGGCCACAAAATGTATAATTCTTGAGTAACTTTTGGTCAATTATACATTCCTAGAAATGTGTTTATTTTATCTGAACCTACTGGTATAGAGTTTTTGGCAGTATTGTCTTTTTTTTTTTTTAGTAATTTTGTCTATTTATTCATTCACTCTCGGCTGTGCTGGTCTTCGTTGCTGCGTGGGCTCCTCTCCACTTGCGGCGAGCAGGCGTCACTCTCTAGCTGCGGTGCGCGGGCGGCCCCATGCAGCGGCCCCTCTCGCTGCAGAGCGGGGCCTCGGTAGCTGTGGGGGCACAGCCTTAGTTGCCCCCCACAGCATGTGGGATCTCCCCAGGCCAGGGATGGAACCCGCATCCCCTGCGTTAGCAGGTGGGCCCTTAACCACTGGACCACCAGGGAAGTCCGCTCCTGTATCTTTCCCTTCAGCGCTCCGTCCTGGAGTGAAGGTTTGGGATAAAAATGGTGGCACGCGAGAGGCAATTCCTACTGGGACATAACCCCTGTGTTTCCCCTTCCACAGTCCCACCAGCTGCTTAGCTTTCCAGGGTCTCCCCTAATCTTTCTGCCTCTTCTAGTTTTCTGATCCCAAAGTGTGTATTCCTTGGCTCCCTCCCACAGGCCCCCCAAGACCAAGTTCTTCTTCACGGTTGTCCCCCAGCCCATCTTCCTGAGCCCAGGCCTAGCCCTCTCACTCCCCGTCATCTTCCGCCCTCTGGAGAAGGTAAGGCCTGCCGTGGCAAGTGGAGGACAGGGAGGGACATGGGCACAGTGACCTCGGAGCAGGGGGCCAGGGCAGAGCAGTGAGGAGCCCCCCTGAACCCAACCACCACACCCACATCCTACCACTTGGAGCCAGAACTCATTAGACAGAAGGGGCTTCCGGTTGGATGTGTGGGGTGGCGGGGCGGTGGGGGCAGCAGGGAAGGCTGCGCTACTCTGTTGGCCATCAGAAAGCCCTGTATTCCTTGGCTTCTTCCTGCTCTCAAAATATTCTCCCAAAACTTTGTCCCTCACAAAGAGGCCCCATATCTCTGAGACCAAGATGGCACTACAGCTCAAGTAACTGACCTTGTCTTCAGAGACTGAGAAGGAGGAGGGCCATGGCCTGGCCCAGCCCTCCACGGTTATGTTGGGGAGATGGCCAGGGCCAGGGGGAGGTGGGTACCACCCGGATACACTGATCAGTCACTGCCTCTGCCTCTCCCCCCCGCCCCCACACACCGCAGAAGGAGTATGTGGACCAGCTGTGGCTTGAGAAAGCGGAGGGGATGTTCTGTGTGGACTTGAGAGCCACCCTGCCCTGCCACAATCTGATCTGCCCACCGTCCCTGCAGTTGCCCATGTGCGCCATGGGGGACATGGCCGAGGCCTGGTTCTGCCTGGAAAATGCAGGGTGAGGGCAGAGGCTGAGGCTTGGAGGTGGGAAGTGCGACAACTGGGAGGAGGATTCCTGGGAGCAGGAGAGACCGGTGTGTGGGGTGTGGAATGGGGTGTGGGAGTAAAGGGGGCATCTCTACCTTTCTAAAGTAGGGGCAGTGGTCAGAGGGGGCAAAGTGGCTCTGATCCGCATCTCCCCCACCGGGTCCCACCCCCAGGGACCTGTCTACCTTCTTCACCTGGGAGTCCCCCAGCCCATTCCAGATGCTGCCGACCACGGGGCTGCTGGAACCAGGCCAGGCCTGCCGGATCAAGGTGACCTTCCAGCCCCTGATGGCTGTCATCTATGATGCTCAGGCCACGTGCTGGTATGGGGACGGCAGCAAGCAGAAGAGCAGCATCCAGCTGCAGGCTGTGGGTGAGGCCCGACCTCTCACTCGTCCCCAGAGCCCCCCGCCGCACCTCCCTGGGAAACAAAGCCTCCAGTGTGCTTCCCCCCACCCCCTCCCTGGCCTGGCCCCCAAGGGACCTCCATCAGCCTCCCGCCCTTTGCCGAGCCCCACAGGCTCTGTCATCTCTTTGCTTCCCTTGGTGCCACAGACCAGTGTTTCCCTGGTGACCCGTGTCTTCCTCGAAGGGGCTATTCTGTTTGGGGCCACAGAGGCCCTGGTGGGTTTCTCCCCAAGGCTGTCCACTCTCTCTGCCCAGCCAAATGCGCCCAGCTGCTGGTGAGCATAAAGCAGAGGAACCCGGAGGACCAGGATGCCGAGGGCTTCCAGAAAGTGCTGCACTTTGGCTCCATTGCCGTGGGCTGCACCGCCGAGAGGCAGATCAAGCTCTATAACCCATCAGCAGTACGTGTCCTGCGCACGCGGGGGGCGTGGGGGCGGGGCGGGGGCGTGGGGGCGGGGCTCAGGGACCACAGGCCCGGGTGCACCTAACACCCACTCCCTGTACCGCATGCTGCAAGCCTCGCATACCTACGTCTGTTGATACGCTCGTGTCGACAGGGGTCCCCCCATCATCTCAACTGGGGGCTGGGCTGGACTATCCCGTGACCCCCCCCCCCCCCCAGAACAACCCCAAGACCAGCCCTCAGGTGTCCTGATTCCAGGACCACTGCTAGCCCTCGTGGTACCTTTGGGACAAGGCAGAGGTACCCGCTCTGGGCAGTCCCAGCGCAGGGCACACGGCTCAGCCCCTTCCCTCCTCTGGGCCGAGGCAGCCTTGCTCTACAATCGAAGCTGATGACCGAGGCAGAGGCAGAGCTTCAGCGGGGCACCTTGGTGATGACAGACCACTCCACCCTGTAACCGGACCTTCCCTGGCCCCACAGGTGAGTGCCCCCTTCAGGATCGAAGTGGCCCCAGACATGCTGGTCAAAGACCAGGCCTTCTCGTGCCCCACTGCCCACGGCATCGTGCCCCCCGGAGAGAAGAGATTCGTGTCGGTGTTCTTCCACCCCGAGACCTTGGACGCCAGGACCATGGACTACTTGTTCATCGTGCCCTCTGGCTGTGCCTCCCAGACCCAGCTCAAAGTCGTTGGTTTCTGTAGAGGTACTGGCAGTCCCAGGTCACGGCCCTGCCTCCAGAGACTGGAGCAGCCCCTGCTTACAACTGACAACCATCTGCTCCCAGATGCCCGGGGCCTCCCTACCCTTAGCCTGGGTGTCTGCTGCCCCCTGGTGGGCTCAGCTAGGAATCAGTTAAGGTCACCTGGAGATACGGTTCCCATACTCACCCCCCACCCCCTCCTCCCAACCCCCCCCACCGCCACCCCCCATCCCCCCACCCCCGTCACCTGGCGATCTGCTCAGGCCACTGGGGTGCCAGGCCTTTCCAACCCAATCTTACTGTCTCCAGGCAGCACTGCCTCCCATCGGTGGGACCCTTGGAGACCCCCCCAGGTGGCCAGGTGGCCAGGCCCACTCACAGCACACCCCCCCCCACCCCACCCCCCGCCTCCTCCGCCCAGGTCCTGACCTGTCACTGCAGCATCACTGCGTCGACTTCAGCTGGGTCAACCTCGGGACCCGCTCGGAGCAGTCCCTGTGGATGGAGAACAAGTCGGACTGCACGGCCTACTTCCACTTTGACATCGACTGTCAGGAGAGCGTCTTCAGCATCAGACCTGCCTTTGGGACCCTGGTGGGCAAGGCCCGCATGACCCTCTACTGTGTCTTCCAGCCCACTCAACCCATCATCTACTGCCGGCGGGTGGCCTGTCTCATCCACCACCAGGTGACCTGCCGGGGAGGGATGAGGAGGGGCTCCTCTAGGTGCTGGAGAGGCCGATCCAAGGCCCAGTCATGAGGACAGGGCTCAGTGCTCAGTCACCTGTATTCTGGAACTTGCACGGCTTTCTCCTCCAGGGCCCCTGGCTTGGCTTTCAGAGCCAGTGGTTGGCTAGGGGCAGGCGGGGGCTCACTTCGAGCCAGGTGGGCAGGCCAGTCTTGCCCTCACTGCTGCCAGGCTGGGACTTTGGTCCTCACCCCACGTAGCACGTGCAGGGCAGAGAGCCTTGAGATGACAACCCCCACCCGGGCCCCCAGACCAGGTGGTACACGCTGTGCCCTGATGAAGCCAGTCTCTGGCCAGGGTGGCGAGTGGAGGCTGAAATCTAAGCTCACACAGAAAATGTCGTAGGACCCACTGTTCCTGGACCTGATTGGGACATGCCACTCGGAGAGCACCAAGCCAGCCATCCTCCGGCCTCAGCATCTCACATGGTACCGCACGAACCTGGCACGGGGCCTGACGTTCTATCCGCCCGACATCCTGGGCGTCATGCTGAGGGAGAGGAAGCTGGAGCAGGATAAGAACGGTGCCCTGATGATCCCCGTTGAGGTTCGATGTGTCCCTCTGGGACCCCGGGGGGCTGTCCACCCTCCCAGGTTCACACCCCACCCTTCTCTAGCAATCCTTGGGCAGTCCCGCGATCCGCAGTGCCGTGGGCATTGTTCGTAGTCAGGGGGTGTGACGTGTGGAGCTCTTGTAGCCTTTTCCAGAAAGGAGCACAGAGATGAGGGGCAGCGGCTGGAGAACTGGCCCCCACCAACCCGGCTCTTCCCACGCAGGACCTGGAGGACATACCGGCCCCGCAGTATCCCCTCATCCCCCCAATGACTGAGTACTTCTTCGACGGTACCAATGACGTGGCCATCTTTCCCCCGCCCGTCAGCATTGAGCCTGTCGAGGTGGATTTTGGTGCCTGCCCCAGGCCCAAGGACCCCAGCCCCGTCCCCCTGTGCCTGATGAACCATACCAATGGCAAGATCACCGTGGCCTGGACGCGCAGGGCTGACTGCCCCTTCTGGGTGACCCCAAACACCTGCGATGTGCCCCCTCTCAAGTCCACAGCCCTGCGCCTGCATTTCCAGCCACCTCACCCCAATGGCCTGTATGCCGTGGAGCTTGAAGCCTTTGCCGTCTATAAGGTGTGTGGGGGCACACGGGACAGGGGAAGGTGGATTCTCTGCCCTGGAGCCTGAACGGCAGGGTGTGGAGTCGGAGGGGAGGGTGGGGTGAGGTGGGACCCATGCTCTCTGTGCCGGGCTCTGCTCCCTCCTCTCCTTGCCTCCTTGGCTGGACTTTGGCCTTGGTGGTCTGTCTTTCTCCCAGGTTCATGTCCTGCCTTGACTGAGGGGCTTCTTGGCCCAGCTGATTATGTCTCCCTCACGTGTGCCTCCCACCCTCTCTGGAGGGAGAGCTCAGTGGGGCTCAAGCCCTTTGGAAAATTCTGGTGCACGTAGTTTCCTGGGCCTCCTGGCTGGGGGGGCTCCTGACCTCTCGCTAGTCCTTGAGGTAGGAAGTGGTCCTTCTGGAAGAGCCGAGGGCAGGACCTCCGCCCTGGGGGGACAGAGCCTGGGGCACCCAGTAATTACGTGCGTGTAGGAAGGGGCTTCTCATCCGTCTTCCCCTGACCAGGTGGCCAGTTCAGCCTCTCAGCCCCAGACGCGTCGCTCCCTTCTCGTTTCCAGCCCGTCCTCCCCTCCCCTCCTTCTCTGCTCTGCCCACCTTGCTGTTCTCGCCCGATGGCCGGGTGCTGGGGCTGAGGGAAGAGCAGGGCTGCACAGTCCAGATCAGGGTCCCTCACCAGCTCTGTGACCTTGGGCTCCTCCCTTAGTGTATAGACCCCTGAGCTGTCTTTTCATCTATAAACTTGGGAGCGTATCCAAACTTTGGAGAAGTTTTTCCAAAGCTGAGTCTTTAGTTGCCTCTGTTCCAATATCTTGGCTGTGTGGGAACTCAGAAGTTTGTAGGAGTGAGGCTGTGGATGTCTGGCTTGGCTGAGCTCGTCAGACTTTTAGGCTACAGGTTGCAGTCCTAAGCTGTCCGATATGCCAACCACCAGCCACGTGTGGCCACTGAGCTCTTGAATTGTGTCTAGTCCAAACAGACACACTGTCAAGGGAAAAGACGCTGATTTCTAGGACTTTGCACAAAAAGTATGCAAAATGCCTCCTTCCTCACATATATATGCCCCATGTATGGTGATGCCATCATGTGCGTGCGTGCGAGCTCAGTCACTTCAGTAGTGTCTGACTCTTTCCAACCCCATGGACTGTAGTCCACCAGGCTCCTCTCTCCATGGGATTCTCCAGGCGAGAATACTGGTGGGTTGCCATGCTCTCCTCCAGGGGATCTTCCTGACCCGGGGATTGAACTCACATCTGCCTGCTTCTCCTACATTGCAGGTGGATTCTTTACACACTGAGCCACTTGGGAAGCCCAATGCCACCATCTATATGCATCACACACATAGATATATGTATATGTATGTATATATATATATGTATGTGATGGCATCACCAATGCAATGAACTTGGGCAAACTTTGGGAGATGGTAAGGGACAGGAAGACCTAGAGTGCTACAGTCCATGGGGTCGAAAAAAGTCAGACATGACTGGGCAACTGAACAACAATAATACATACACACACAGATATATACGGGCTTCCAAAGTGGTGCTAGTGGTAAAGAACCTGCCTGCCAATGTAGGAGACGTAGCGAGGTGGGTTCAATCCCTGGGTCAGAAAGATTGCCCTGAAGGAGGAAATGGCAACCCACTCTAGTATTCTTGCCTGAAAAATCCCATGGACAAAGGAGCCTGGTGGGCTACAGTCCTGGGGTCTCAAAGAGTCAGACACAACTGAGCGACTAAGCATGCACACACATATATGTATATGTAGGTATAATGTCGAAACAATATGATTTTGGATCTACTCAGTTAAATAAAATATATTGTTGAAATAAATTTTATGTGTTTTACCTTGTCGATGTGGCTACTAGAACATTTAAAATGATGTTTGCGGCTCGCACTTGCGGCTTGCATTCTGTTTCTATTGGCCAGTGCTCTCTGGGCACATTCCTGCAGGATGAATGCTGCTTTCACATCCCAGCCCCACCCTCGTCCTGCTGGAGGATTAGAGAGCGTGTTTGCTGACTGCTTGGTGCTGCGTGTCCAATGCGGGGCCTGGCGCACAGCGGGAGGGGCTGCTATGGCTGTGGTTCCCCCACTGTCTTCCCAGGGGCCCCTCCCCCTGGACCCCATGTAGGGTTCCTGCAGCTCAGGGGGCAGGCTGGGGTGCCCCACCAGGTCAGACACCGCGGTCGTGGGTGTGGTCATCCCACAGGTCCTGCGAAGCTACAACAACATCGAAGAGGACTGCACGGTGTGCCCATCCTGGTGCTTGACGCTCCGGGCGCAAGGCCACAGCTATTGCCCTGGCTTGGAGCACCACATCCCCCAGTACACCCTGGACGCCCCCAAGGTGAGCGTGGCCCCAGCCGCAGTGGGAGGTGGGACAGGGGGCTTGGCTCTGCCATGGCCTGCAGATCCCTCCCATCTCTGGTGGTCTCAGAAACACGTCCAGTGCTCTCCCTGGCCGTCCCAACCTCCCCACCACCAGCCCCTGGGGCTCTGCACCCATCTTGAAGGACTGTCTCCTGGACCACTACAGTGGGACTGGGAAGAGTCTGGGGCTTGAACCACTGGCCTGCTCCATCTGAAATAGTTCCCTGGCCCTCTCACGCTCAGCTTTAAAGTGTCCAGCTCCTCTGATTGCATGTTAACTGAGTGCTGGCTGGGAATAGGACCTCCCAGGCCATGAGCCCCTGCCCTCAGGGATCATCCAGCCCAGCAAGTGTCTCAAGGCTGGCCCTTTAGCTTAACCCTGTCCTGAGGGAGTCATCATTCCCAGGCCTCTCCTGTCTTGGAGGCTCTGTCTGACCTGAGCCCCAGGATGACATAAAGTTGAGAAACACAGACTCTGGAGCCAGATGGCCAAGTGCCAGTTCTGGTTCCCCCTTCGATGCCTCTTCCCAGCTTCTATTGCCACCATCAGTCTTTTCATCCAGCTGCTCCACTCTCCTGTCTCGCACTTGCTGGAAAGACGTTACTTTTGCACTGTGTGTTTGGGGGTGATCTTGCCCCCTAACTGTTACAGTGCTGCTCAAGGGCACCCCTTCCCACAGCCCTCCTGACTTCCCTGGGGTCTCCTCACTGACCACCCCCCCCCCCGGCCCCCGCCCCTTTCCCTTGGCCAGTTCCTTACAGCAGTTGTGGCCTTTACTGAAATCTAGCAGAATTCTGCAC
This sequence comes from Dama dama, assembly GCF_033118175.1. Classification (NCBI taxonomy): domain Eukaryota; kingdom Metazoa; phylum Chordata; class Mammalia; order Artiodactyla; family Cervidae; genus Dama; species Dama dama. The sequence continues at coordinate 27,920,774 of NC_083688.1, forward strand.
CCATGTTGCCCACGTACCCCTCTCCCCCACCTCATGCACCTATGTTCTTTGTCCCAGCTGAAGGGGGCACCCGGGCCAGCAATTTCAGCTGTGCATTTGGTAGCCAACCCAGCTCTTTGCCTCGTGCTGGCCACACCCTAGATGCCTGAGGGATGTTTGGGACTGCTGGGGCTTTCCCTTTCCCAGAGTGGGGCTCCCCCCTTCCCCCCACCAAGGCCGCCTGCCTGAGAATTACCTAGAAGGGGCTGCTTACCCCAGAGCTTCTGCACCTGCTTCTCTGAAACGGGGATCTCCAAAAGATGATTTGTGGGCACTTTAAGAGCCCCAGTGGCTCAGGCAGTAAAGAATCCGCCTGCCAATGCAGGAGACACAGAAGATATGGGTTCGATCCCTGGGTCAGGAAGATCCCCTGGAAGAGGAAATGGCAACCCACTCCAGTATTCTTGCCCGGAAATCCCCTGGACAGAAGAGCCTGGAGGGCTACAGTCTATGGGGTCCCAAAGAGTTGGACACAGCTGAGCAACTGAACAACAAGATGAAAAAAACTTGTGGTGGTGGGGTCCTGGGGTCCTGAATTTCCTGGAGCCAGTCCCTACGGCTGCTCCATCTCCTTGTCTGGATGTCTGTGAAGATTAGAAGCATTTTGGGGGGGGGGGGCCGAGCTGTGTCCCTCCATTCCCTGCCCCAGGGCACTGACCGGGTTGTGCGAGGGCATCTTGGGCCTCCTGGGAGATGGCTTCACCCATGCCCACACAGACCACCTGGAGTGTGCGTGTGGGGTGGGACTGGGGAGGGCGTGCAGATCTGAGCCTGGACCCCTCCTCTCTCACACCCCAGCTCTTTCCTGCAGTGTCCCCCAGCGAACCCTCCTACCGCAGCCTGCTCCTCATCAACAAAGGCTCCATGCTGCTCACCTACAGCCTCGCCCCCAAAAGCAGCTTGGACATCTCCCTGCGGCCCCGCTCGGGCCTCCTGGGCCCTGGGGCCCACAAGATCCTCCTCACCTACACCTACCCTAAGGGCAACTCCTGGAAGCAGCACGTTTTCTACCTGCAGTTCAATTCCTGCCCCCAGTACCTCAAGGTAGGCGGTGGGAGTAGGGACTGGATCCTTCGGAGGGGGCCAGAGTCTGGGGCTTCCCTTTTCAAAGCCACATTCTTGGACTGGCCTTTAAAGCTCCCCTAAAATAGCTCAGGGGCTGCTCCCCATCCAGGCAGTGACACAGCAGGGAGAGGATCCCTGGGTCATGTCTGGGAACGGCTCTCCCCAGGAAGCTGCCTGTCCACTTATAGGATCCGGAGCAAGAAAAAGGGGTGCAAAGATCCCCAAGGAAGGAATAAGGGCAACCCAAGACTCATGACTACAGATGGTAGAAGGGTGTTTGGGGCTGGGCCAGGGAAAGGGTCCGAGGTTTTTAGACTCACGTCTGGCCAATGAAATGGCCTGTACATCCTTTTTCGGTGCCTGACTTCTTTTCAAGAACCATCTCCTGTTCAGTCACTACGTGCGTACTCTGCCTTTGACGGAACCTGCCCGTACCCAGGGCCCAGGGTGGGGCACCTTTTGCTGCTCTCTCCGAGGGAGAAAAGCTGCCCACCCCTGATCTTTGGGGGAGCCAGGGCCACAGGGCGATGTCAGGGCACTGTCCTCCCTTCACTGGCCCCAGGAGGTGACCATGCAGAGCCGTGAGGAGCCGCTGCAGCTGAAGCTGGACACCCATAAAAGCGTCTTTTTCAAGCCCACCTGGGTGGGCTGCTCCTCCACCAGCCTCTTCACCTTCCGAAACCCCTCCCGTCTGCCCCTGGAATTTGAGTGGAGGGTCTCCCAGCAGCACCGAAAGATGCTGTCTGTCCAGCCCGCCAGAGGGATTATCCAGCCCAACGAGAGCCTTGTGAGTGCCTTGCCAAGAGCAGGAGGGAAGGATACCCATCATCCTCACCTTTACCATCATCTCTTACTCATGTCTCTCTGGGGCCAGGCTCACCCCTCCATCCAAACCACAGTCATTTCTTCCAGCCTTATGCGTAGATATGACTGTTACCATCATCTTCACCCCCATTTTACAAAGAATTGAGACTTGGGTTGGGAGGAAACCATTTACTAAGACTGTGAATTAAGAGGTGCAGAGCTGGGACTTAAACCCGGGTTTCTGATGTCAGTGCCCAGGGGCAAGTCTATCCTCCATCCTCGGTCCCCCAAAGCTGGGAGGTGGTGCGGAGCACCTAGATTTGGGGCTAATGGGTGGCTGTCATTAAGGAGTGAGGAAGGGAGCTTCTGGAGGTCAAAGCGGTAGGTCCTTGTGCGGGGGCACAGGTGAGACCCAAACCAGCAGAGCCCCAGCCCTGGTTTAGGGTCTCCTAGTCAAGGAGGCCAAGCTTGAGCTGAGAACCACCAACACACGCTGTCTGTTAGAGCCCAGAGGTAGTACTCTGTAAGGCAAGAGACCACACAGACTCTGGAGTCCAGCCTCAAGAGTTCACATCCCCAGCTCCCACCACGTGCCCTCGTCAGCTGTGTGACCTTGGGAGAGTTACCCTGCTTCTCTGCATCTCCAGTTTCTCATCAGACAATGAGACACTAAAATAATACCACTTACCTCTGGGGATAAGTGATTGAAGGCCCGAGGGAGATGACAGAGTACACAGTGTGTGTAAGTGCCTGGCTCAGGGAAACACTCGGAAAGGTTTTCCGTAGCTTGATGTTCTGCAGTGGGACCTCAGACATCCAAGAGCTGGGCGGGGGTTCCCAGAGACCCCCCCATAGGGATAATGTCTGTGACCCCAGACGCTGACCTGGACCTTCAGCCCTCTGGAGGAGACCAAGTACCTGTTCCGAGTGGGGATGTGGGTCTGGGAAGCCGGCCTGCCCCCAAACACCAAGCCCTCCACCACCACCCACTACATGCTCCGGCTGGCGGGCACGGGCATCACCAGCAGCCTGTCCGTGAGTGGGAGGAGCCCGGTGGGTGCGGGGAGGGGAAGGGGAGGAGGGGCAGGGCCCAGGTGGGAGGGAAGGCCCCAGAGTGCCTGACCCCACGAAGGCAGTCTTCTGGCCTCCTGGCTCTCCCCGCTGGATCCGCTCTTTGGGGACCCTCTGAGGCTGGAGTGGGGGGCAACAGTGGGGGGGGCCTGGGGGGTCCCCCACCCCGGGATGGCAGACTCTGGCCCTCAGGCACAGGAGAAGGAGCTGGACTTTGGGAACATGCTGGTGAATGGCAGGCAGACCAGGATGCTGGTGCTCCTGAACGACGGCAACTGCACCCTCCACTACCGCCTCTTCCTGCAGCAGAGCCACCCCGAGGCTGTCGGGAACGGGCCCCTCGGTACTTAGGCCTGGGCGGGAGTGAGGGGCATGGGTTCACACTGGTTAACCGGACCATGGTCTGGGGACAGGGCTTGAAACTTGGTGCTTCCACTTGCTAGATGTGTGGGGTTGGAGGGTGATTGTCCTCTCTGAGCCTCAGTTCCCTCATCTGTAAAATGGGGCTACTGGTGGTGCCTACCTCCCAGGGCAGCTGGGTGGAGCAAAGTGCTTAGCAGGTGCCAGTGACCCCAAGACTGGTCCCCACTGTCTTGGCCTGGAGGAAGCTCTCTGTTCCCCATTTCCTGGCTCAGAGCCTGCTCTCTAATCAGAGCTCTGCTGGCCCTGGGAAGAGTGGCGGGGACTGGTGAGAGGAAAGGCCGGGCCCCTCTGGGCTGCGCTGGGGCCCTCTGCCTCTGACCCCACCCGGCCGCCCCTGACCCCACCCGGCCACCCCTGAGCAGCTCTGCAGCTGGACCGCACAGAGGGGAGCATGCCACCCCGGTCCCAGGACACCATCTGCCTGACTGCCTGTCCCAAACACCGGTCCCAGTACTCCTGGACCATCAGTTACGCTCTCGTCTCCCACAGAGGTACCTGGGCCATCTGGCAGAGTTGTCAGGGCCAGGGAGGAAAGGCAGAGGGCTGTGTGAGCAGGACCTGGGGTGGGAGGATGCCAAGAGTCCAGACAGAGCTGGCAGGATGGATATGAACGTGCTAGGATGTGCTTTTGGGTGTCTGGTGTGCATGCCTCATACCAACCACATCTGTCAGTGTGGGTGTCCACATATGCGTGCCTGAGCTGTGGAGGACTCGGTGTGAAGAGTTGGGCACTGTGTTTACCTACTGAGGGATCTCAGGTAACTCCTCAGCTGCCTTGGGTCTCAGCTTCCTCCCTCATAAAACCAGGTTGTTGCCAGCCTGCCCCGGGGCCACCTGGTGGGAGTCCAGGACAGCACAGTCAGGGGAGCACAGGAGAGTGAGTGGCTGAGAGTGTGGGCTCCCTGGAATTGGATCCTGGCCCCAGCACTTATTAGCCATGTAACCTCAGCAAAGTTGTTTAACTTCCCTATGCCTCAGTTTCCACATCAGTAAAATGGGGATAATAATGATGCACAGGCCAAAAAAAAAAAAGTACAGATACATGTTACCACATGGGCAAACTTCGAAAACATTATGCCAAGTGAAAGAAGCCAGTCACTAAAAGCCACACATTGTATGATTCTGTTTATGTGAAATACCCAAAATAGGAAAGTCTAGAGACAGAAAGTAGATTAGTGGTTGGCAGGGGGGGGGAGAGGGGTGAATGGAGAGTGACAGCTACTTAGTACTGGGTTTGTTTGGGGAGGCCTGAAAATGTTCTACAGTCAGTGATGACGATTGTGCAACTCTGTGAATATACGAAAAAAATCATTGCATTGTGTGTGTTGAAAGGGTTAATTTGGGGGACTTCCCTGGCGGTCCAGTGGTTAAAGCTTTGCACTTCCACTGCAGGGGGCACCCAGTTTGATCCCTGTCGGGGAACTAAGATCCCACATGCTACATGATGCAACCAAAAAATTCTTTCTAATTTTTTTGGCTGCACTGCATGGCATGTAAGTTCCTATTTCCCTGACCAGGAATCGAACCGGCGCCCCCTGCAGTGGAAGCACAGAGCCTTAACCACTGGATCGCCAGGGAAGTCCCCCCCCAAAATATTTTTAAATGGTTAATTTTATGGTATATAGATTATATCTCAATAAAGCCATTAGTGAGTTTGAAAATGAATAACGCACATTAAATACAGTGGTGTTTGCCAAGCACTTAGGACAGTGCTTGGTTCACATAGAAAGTATCAGATAAGGTTTGGCTGTTGTTGGAAGTGTCCGTGGAGTCTGCTCCTGACTAGGGTCCCGGGGCAGGTTGCCCGGGACCCCTGCACCCACAGTGTGTACTCCGCTCCCCAGGGGAGCTGGCAGGTGAGCCCACCCCTCTCTCCCATACCCCCACAGATGACAAGGCTGGGGAGAAGCAGGAGCTATGTCACGTGTCCCTGACGGCCGTGTACCCCCTCCTCTCCATCCTGGATATCTGCTCCATGGGCAGCGCCGAGGGCATCACCCGGAAGCACCTGTGGCACCTCTTCTCCCTGGACCTGCTCAACAGTTACTTGGAGCGTGACCCCACCCCCTGGGAACTCACCTACAAGGTGCCCACCCGGCACAGGTGAGGTGGGCCTGGGGGAGAGGCAGAGCCCGTCTGGGAATGTTCTTGGAGCAATATTCCACTCGTGCCCCCAGCACCAGGCCCTGTCCAAGAAGGGGCTCCCTATCTCCCGCCCACCACCAATGTCTGCCCATCTCTGGTGGGGCCTGGAGAAGGCTGAGATTCACTTGAGGTCTCAAATGCTGACCCACCCCTGTGCCTGAGTCCCAGATTCTCCAGTTCCCCACTGTGGGGAGATGGGTGCCAAGCCAGCCACCCCTGGAAGGACTCCAGCCTGTCCCCAACCCTGTCGCAGACCATTTCTCTGCTCCACACAGTACCAGCCAGATCCCCCCTGTCTTCACCACTCTGAAGCTCAATTTCAATTTTGGGGTGGCACCGATAGATGCCCCGCCCTCCGTGGTGCTCCTGGCCCTGAAGAACAGCGGCATGGTGCCCCTGGACTGGTATGGAGTGGGGTACTGGGGGACAGGGGCTGGAGGTGTTCTCTGGTTAGTTGTAGCCCTGGCCACCTGGTGTCCATGAAGTGTGCCCCTGACCCCGCACATTGATTGGATGTAGACGCCAAGGTAGGACTAGGGTCACCCAACGGGACATCAGATCTGGCTGAGTCACGTCCATAGGCTCAGAAGTGGTAGACTCACCCTGATGGAGACTGGTAGTTGTTTAGTCACTAAGTCGTGTCCTACTGCTTTGCGATCCCGTGGCCTATAGCCCGCCAGGTTCCTCTGTCCATGGGATTTCCCAGACCAGCATTCTAGAGTGAGTTGCCATTTCCTTCTCCAGGACATCTTCCCCACCCAGGGACTGAACCCCCATCTTCTGCATTGGCAGGCAGATTCTTAACTGCTGAGACTGGCAGGGGCAACGTCATAGCTTAGCGAGTGGGAAGTAGCCACCACGCATGTGCCACAGCTGGCCACTAGGACCCTCTTCTCCAAGCTTCACACCAACCCTGTGAAAAAGTCCTCCTCCGCTGACAGTCTCACAGATGGGAGGCTAAGGACTCAGGCAAGAGCTCTCAGCCATTAGAGGCAGAGCCAGTTCCCACCCAGATCTGTCCGGGTCCAGAGCCCCCACCTACACAGGTTAGTCAGCAAGAAGCTACAGGGTGCCCTGGGCACTGAGCTAGATGCTGGGGCAGCCCCGATAGAGCCCCATGCCAGCGGGGGCTGGGCCTGCATGGGGCGAGTTGAGGGTCTCTGGTAGGCTCTGCTGCCGCAGCGCCAGTATCAGGGAAATGACTGAGCTGAGCAAAGCCACGTGGGGCTGTAGGAAGAGTCAGGGCTGGACACGGAGCCGCTGCGCTTCCCGGTCACACGGGGCCCAGGCCTGGGGACCTGAGTCTGCCACGCTGGGCCCCTCCTGTGCTTGGCTTAACTCCCACGGGGGCCCCGAACTGGTGCCCAGTTAGCATCCTGTCTCCGTGCCAGCGCCGTTTCTTTCTTTCCTCCCTGCCTCTGCCACGCACCTTCATTTCCCAGGAAACTTCCTTTTGATGACTTCCAACTTTGCTTGGCTAGACAGAGGTGAGAAAGAAGTGTCCCCATCTGGGTCAGGCTTGGGGGCGGGGCAGTGGGAAGAGAGCCAGGGGCCCAGCCTGGGCGTGGCAGTGGGTGGATGAGAGTGGACATAGGCATCTGTGATCTCAAGAGCCTTGGGGTGCATGTGGCTGAGACGGGGTGGCTGTATTGTCCCCCGTGCAGTGGCCACCCCTTACTCTCTGGGTTTTCCTGTCCCTCCCTGTGTTGGAGGAGGGGGAGCTGGTTCATTAAACATCTTCTGTCTGAGAAGGGCTGGGACTGTGAGTAACTAAGGGCTCCTGGCCCTGAGTGACTGGGAAGCTTGGCAGGCTGTGGCCTGGTGGGGAAGGCCTGGGGCCTGCCTGGAGCGCTGCGTCAGCCATTCACTGAGCTGTTTGAATGGCCAGGAGCCAAGGCCCTGCCGGGCTCAGGAGTGGGGGCGGGAGAAGCGGCGTTGGCCGGTGTCCTGGTGTGGAGCAGTGTATTTTGGTGGACTGTGTGTGCATGTGTGTTTGTGCAGAAGCACGCCAGCTCTCACTCTCAGTGGAGAGGGTCCAGGTGGCTGGAAATCGGGCAGGAGGAAAGCCAGGCAGAGTGCCCACTGAGCCGGGCCCGTCCATTGGGAGATCGTCTGAGGTTCAGGAAGGCAGTCCGTGCTTCTTCCTAGATTTCAAACACAGGGAACCTTCCTAAGAACACTTGACTCTCCTCGGCTTTTTGTGGTGTTGTGTTTCCTTTCAGTTTCTTAGAAGGCTATTTTTAAAAATTCTAGCCGAGTCTCTGCTAAACTCATAAGGAACAGACCGAAGGTTTTATTCCTGCCAAGATCAGTAAGAAATGGGGAGTGTGGGCTTGGCCTGGAGGCAGCAGCAGGCAGGACAGAGAACCCCAAGTGGGTTTGGGGGGAGCATCGGGGAGGGGGGAGCTGGGAGCCATGCTGCTGCCGCGCCCCCACCAAGCCTCCTCTGCTGCCTCTGAGCTTGGCCTGGGGAGATGTTGGGCCGTGCATTTAAAGGGTGATCCCTCTCAGGCGTCAGGTGCACAGGTTAACGTCATCTGTTCCCTCATTCATTCACTAAGCCACTGGCCAAACGCGGACTGGGGCTTCCTAGGTGCAGGCCCCAGGCCCAGAGCTCAGAAGAGAAAAGCGGACTTGCCTAGGCCCTGCCCTCCCGGTGGGCAGACCGGCCTTGTGGTGCGTGGTGAGTGACATGCTGTGAAAGACCCTTGTGCAGCGTCGAGAGCTCCTTCCCTTGGATTTAGAAGTGGTGGAAGGGTATGCACACCTCAGAAACGCTTCCTGGAGAAAGTGAGACCTGTAGGCCAGGGAGCAGAGGCAGAGAGCCTTCAGAGAGCCTTTTAGACAGAGGGCCTGGTGCAGACACGGGTAAGAGGAAACGGCACAGTGTGACTGTAACGTTGATAGGGACGTGGGCAGGGCCTTGGAGTCCTCCGCTGGGCGTGTAATTCTTCTCCTTCTGAGGAGGATGAGCGGTTCGAGGCAGGGGGACAGGCTGGCAGGTTTCCACAGTCCCAAGCTGGGGCCCCACACCAGAGGACTGGCAGGGATTATTTGGACGGAGTTGGGGTGAGAGCCAAGAGGGAAACTGCGGACAAAGTAGCAAGGTCTCCAGTTTTGCTGTGGATCAATATCCTGCAGATAAAACGACAGAAGCAAGTAACAGGTAACGGTAACAAGTCCAACGACCCAAGGGTGATGGAAGAAAAGTAAGAACCACCCCCCGCAGCTCCCTCTCCAGTCGGCCCTGGTGGGCTTGGCATGTGCTTCCACTCTCAGCACTGGTACAAGGCACCGACACACGGACACAGTTACTCTTCCATGTTTTATTACGATAATGGCATGATGTTACATGTATTACTCTATTCAGCATTATAACAATAATATTGTCACCCACCCTTATGTCAGAAATATTCATTTTTAGATCAATAAAGGTCAGTATATAGAGATGTAACTCATTCATTTTAATAGTTGCATAATATCCCGTAATATGAAAGGACCTTATGTCTATTTTGTTTTGTTAATTTTTTAATTCTTGGTATTAAAATTTTTTTTAACTGTTTGACCACGCCATATGGCATGTGGGATCTTAGCTCCTCAACCCAGGATTGAACTCATGTCCCTTGCACTGCAAGTGTGGAGTCTTAGCCACTGGACTGTCGGGGAAGCCTTTACGTTTTTAAACCACTCCTTTCAGATGACGCTAGTTGTTCCCAGTGCTTTTTAATGTTTTTTTACCATCACTAACAAAGTTGTAATAAACATCCTTGTGTGTGTGTGTGTGTGTGTGTGTGTGTGCCTGCCTGCATGCGTGCTTACATTTTTATCCCTGCAAGTTAATTCCCCCAGATAGAATTTCTGAATCAAAGAGCATTTTCTATTCTATGCACTTTCTATTCTAAAAGATGCTATCAAAATTCCTGCAACAAAAGATGGGAGCAATTCCTTCTCTCCCTGTGTTTGAGGATGTCTGTCCTTCCTAAACTTACCAGCATCAAATGTAACCATTTTTCACGATTCAGATGTGAAAATACTTAAGATTGATTTGAGGGAATTTTGATATGCATTTTCCCAAGACTCTCCTTGAGTCTTTTCAGGTGCGATGCCCATTTTTCCCCACTTCTGGCTATTCCCTGTTCATATACTCTGCCCAGTTTGAGGCCAGTTCATCCCTCTGAGAGTGGATGGAGCCTTCTTTTCAGATTGTGATCTTGGGACCCCTTTATCACTTATTTGGGCACCTTTTAGAATGCAATATCTGCTTTACTGGAGCACCCGGCATCACAGGGGCACTGATTCTATGCCCAGCCTTGCTTTGGACTCAAAAGTGCCAGTCTTCTTGGGACCCCCTAGTTGGTGCTGCTCACATTCCTAGGTGCCTCAAATGGCCCTTCCTAAGTGCTTTGTCACACAGACCCCTCCAGGGTCACTGCCAGGCTCAGAGTGGCCACATACACAAGCAGCCCCTTGACCCCTGGTACCCACAATGGGAGCCCCAATTTCCATTCTGCATTTAGTCACTGCTTCTGTTCCTAGGTTTGGGGGCCATTATGAAATGAGAATCCACAACCTCAGTGTTTGCTCAGCCTTGCAAGGGACAACTTGCCTAGTCGGGGAGAAGAGGGGGAGGTAATAGAGGAGGCCTCCATGCATCCCACCTGGGGCTCAGAGCTCCTGCCTCTGGTCTGACTGAGAGGCTCCTCCACCCTTCTGCTTTGCACCCCTCCCCCAGGGCCTTCCTCTTCCCGAGTGACCAGCAGATCGACCTGGAGCTTTGGGCAGAGCGGGCCGAGTTTGACTGCACAGAGCTGCACCAGATGCGCGTGCAAGACAATTGCATCTTCTCCATCAGCCCCAAGGCTGGGAGCCTGAGTCCCGGGCAAGAGCAGATGGTAGAGCTCAAATACAGGTGCTGCCCCCTCCGCTCACCCCGCCCTTCCAGTCCTGAATACCTCCATTCCCCCAACTCTTGGAGGAGCCTGGCCTTACACTGTGTGACTCCAGGGTACCCTGAGTGGCCACCACCCTGAGAAGGTGTTGCCTTCCCACCTGCAAGGGAGGTTTAATTTTCCTCTTGCCCCATCCCAGCTCAGGGATTTCCACGTAGCCAGCCCAAAGCCACAAGTGTGCTATGCCCCTTTGTTCTTCCACCCACGCCAAGGTTCAGTAAGTCATCCTGGACTGTCTCCTCCCTTCCAGCCATCTGTTCATTGGCACTGATCGCCTCCCGGTGCTCTTCAAGGTGTCCCATGGCCGGGAGATCCTGGTGAGGTCCTGCCCTTGTCCTGTCCTGGAAAGCCTAGAGAGCAACACAGGGAGCACCATTCCCCGGGGAACTGGGGTCCCCATCTCTCCACTGGGTACTTCAGTTCCTCCCAGGGAAGGATGCTACTCATGGGCTTTCTATTTCCAGCTCAATTTCATAGGTGTGACGGTGAAGCTGGAGCAGAAGTATGTGCACTTCACCTCCACCAGCCATCAGTTCATCCCTGTCCCCATCGGCGACACATTGCCCCCAAGGCAGGTCAGTGGTCTACGTTGTCCTGGTCACCAGGATGCTTAAGTGTTGTTCTCTGTGTGTGTGCATCAGCCCATGACAGGATGACAAGGCCCCTGTCCTCGCTCAAAGAGGTGGGGTTACAGGTTGAACCTCCAGATTGGGCAACTGGGAGAGACCCAAGGCGAGAGGTTTCAGCTTCTAGGCACTGGTGCTAAGCCCTTTGCCAGGCCCTATTCTCATGTAAAAGCAGGGGGGTTCCTTCCTCTAACACAGGGTTTTTCAAACTTGACCATGAACTGTAGTATATTTTGGAAAACGCAGTTCATACATACACATCCAACTGAAACAAAAGTATCACAAATCAATATGTACACCACTACATGCTGAGTGCTCTGATGTTTTCTTTTTTATTCTGTTCCACTTTTTAAATGCCAGACATGACCTGATAAACTGGTTTCAGTACACCTGCTTACTAATGGTTGTCGGTCACATCTTGAAAATCACTGCTCCAAAAAGGGCATCTTTCCAGAGGCTGAAATGCTAGAAAGTTAATCCTCATGGAGCTACAGAATTGTCTTTATTAATTGGAGGGAACCAGGTTCCTTCGTTCTGAAAATGTATGCTGGCAATCTCCCAGAGGGAGATGTAGAATTTTTCCAAACATTTCACAGCTCTGAAATTTCTAATCATTCAGATGCCCTTGTGTTTCTGGGCAGGGACCTCCAGCCACTCAGCCTGGAGCAAAATCAAAGGGCTTCCTAGACCTGAGAGAGGGTCTCATGGCCCCAGGCTCTGCTCACTTCCTTACACAACCCCTCTACCCACTGGCTTCCCAGAAGCCTCACCCAGAAGCCCAGGCCCTCAAAAAGACAAGCAAAGACTCATATGCTTCCTGGAGAGCTTTCCAGAGAGACCAGACCACTCTCCTGTGACCCTGAACACAGACAGTGGAAAATGGGCAAAGGAGAAGACCAACTTGTACCTCCAACCAAACTCCACAACTCCTTTCATTCATAAGATGATGACAGATGATGGCTGGGACCTGCAAGAAGGCAGCAGAAACAGAGGGAATGAACAGATTTAATCTACATTTTGAAGACAGAATCACTGGGACTTGCTGGGGATTAGATCTGGAAAGTAAGAGAAGGGGATGGGGGAAAATGTATTGGATTCCTACTTTGAACTACTGGGAATATGTAGGTGCCATTTGCTGAAGTGAGATACATGAGGGGGAGGAATAGGTTGTAAAGAATTTGGTCTTGGCCAAATGTAAGATGCCTATGAAACAACAAGGAGGAGTCATCAAATAGAAGTTGGATACCGGGTCTGAAGCTCAGACAGCGGTCCAAGCTACAGGAAAAAATGTACATTCAGGAGTGGGTGCTGAGAAAGATGAGGGGGCTGAACCTAAATCCAGATAAGCTCTTTATTCTCACTGTCTTCTTTCTCTTATCTCTAACATGGAGCCTTGGACCAGAAGACCTCTGGTTTCAGGCAGGACGTTCTGTGACTCCCCAACTTCAGGGTTAGTCTTGGGGGACCTCATACCTTCCTTCTGCTCCCTTTTCTGTCTTTAAGCATAACTGCCTCTAATGGCAGAGGTGGAAAGTGGCAGCCTCCTAGGTAATTAGAATGAGAGCCTAGAAAACCATGAAGGGTCCAGATGATCAGTGCATGGACATTTCCCTAAATTCCAACACTATGGACACAAGCATTAGGGTCCCCTTACACTTGACTTAGGTAAGTTGAGAGCAAATAATATAAAGATTACATATTATACTAAAATGTTACAGGCTAAAAATACAGTTGTATACTTTACGGGTGATCCAGCCAGAAGGGAAATCAGAAGTTTTTAGGGGAACTCTGGGACTGTAAGGGTGACGTCATGGAGATCAACCCACCCTGCCACAGTGAACACAGAATCCCAGGCTCCCTGCGTGGTGGCCTTGAGCAGGTGTGAAGATTCCTCTATTCCTCCCCCTGCAGATTTATGAGTTGTATAACGGTGGCTCGGTGCCCGTAACATATGAGATCCAGACCAACATCCTGTCACAGGTTCAGGAAAAAAACTTTGATCACCCCATCTTCTCCTGCCTCAACCCCAAAGGGGAGATCCAGCCAGGCACAACTGCCCAGGTCTTCTGGATCTTCTCGCCTATTGAGGCCAAGACCTACACGGTGAGCAGAAGCCCCAGCTCACACAGGGTGGGGGTTTGGAGGTGGCCGCCCCCCAGCAGGCCTTGCTCTGACCAGGGCCTGCAGCCACCTTCCTAACCTCCCAGGTCGATGTGCCCATACGCATCCTGGGATGGAACTCGGCCGTCATCCGCTTCCAGGGAGTGGGCTACGACCCCCACGTCCTGGGGGACACGGCCCCGTCCCACAGCCTCTCCTTGTGGGACAACAGCGCCATCCACTCAAGGCTGATGGTTCCTGGGCAGGTAAGGCAAAGGGAGCTGGGAAGGCCTGAGGCCTAGGAGGAGCCTGAGGGCCCAGGGTGGCTGGCGCGGTGGGACGAGGAGGCAGAAGGAAATGACACAGACTTGAAAAAGGAGAGGGAGACGGAGGTGAAGTCTGGAACCGATCCTCCTCCATGTTTAGGATGCAGCACCAGCTCCATGAGAGGCTTACCCTGCCACCTAGCGCCCACAGGTGTTCCTGCTCAAGGCTCTCCACCTGCTGCGGGGGGCCCCCATCCACCCTCGCCGCCGGGCATTTGGGGGGGGGCACTGGAAGGGGTAGAAAGGAGCTATTCTAGGGCTCTGAGATATTATCTTCATACAGAACAGCCTCTCCCTTGGATCTAGATGGATTTTGCTGAAACATACCTAGGGTCAGTAACACTACCTTTAGTTCACACACTTCTCTCACTGTTTCGAGGCCTGCCACATTCATCCATCCACCATCCATGTATTTCCCCACTGACCCACATGCCCATTTACTCATCCCCGTATCTATCCACCCATCCATCCATCCAACCATCCATGCACTCATCCAGTTACTATCCACCAATACATCTGCCTGTCTACTCTTCCCCTTCTCCCCTATTTGGACTCTTACTGAAGGATGAATACCATGGAGGACACAGTTTGGGGGACACAGAAAAGTGCCAGACAGAGTCTCAGCTCTGGAGGCACTCAGGGTCTAGACCAAGAAAATGCCCCTTCCATGGCCTGTCTTTCCAGAAACCCCTACCACACAACTCCTGCTCTGTGCCTGGTGAAGATGCCAACAGCTGACTACCTATTAGTTCACAACTACCCTTCAGAGGCTCAAATTATATTGGCCTTGCTTCTGCTTTTTCTAAGCAAATTCTGATTTCTCAGCCCTTTCAAGCCTATTTTTAATGGTCAAAACCATAGGCTTTAGAGTAATACTGTCTGGGTTTATCCTAGAGACCTTTGGAAAATTATTTATACTCTCTGAACATCTGTAAAGTGGGGACAATAGTGGTGCCTATATCCTTGGGCCACTGTGAGAATTAAATGCATGTCACTTGCCTACAAGGGTACCTGGCCTGTTGGAAGCACTTGTGACTGGTACTGATGGCTAGGCTTAGTACTTCTTCACCTCCCAAAGTTGCTGTTGTGTTGTCTCCACCAACAGAATGTCTTCCTGTCCCAGTCACATATCTCCCTGGGAAACATTCCTGTGCAGAGCAAGTGCAGCCGTCTGCTATTCCTTAACAACATCTCCAAGAACGAGACAATTATCTTTGCCTGGCAGCTGAAGCCTCTAGACTTTGGGGAGGTGAGAGTTCCCTGTGTTTGCAGGGAACCAGAACCTTCAGAGGGCCTTTAGACTTATCCCATTCCATCCCATCCCACTCCACTCCGTCCCATTCCACCCCACTCTATCCCATCCCACCCCATTCCATGCCATCCCATCCCACCCCATTCCACTCTATTCCATCCCACTTCATCTCACTCCATCCCACCCCACTCCATCCCATCCCACTCCACTCCGTCCCATTCCACCCCACTCTATCCCATCCCACCCCATTCCATGCCATCCCATCCCACCCCATTCCACTCTATTCCATCCTACTTCATCTCACTCCATCCCATCCCCCTCCATCCCATTCCATCTCATTCCACTCCATCCTACTCCATCCCATCCCTACTCCATCCCCTCACACCCCACTCCACTCCATCCCATCCCACTTCATCCCACCCCACTTCATCCCACCCCATCCCATCCTGTGCTATCCCATCTTGTCCCATTCCATCCCTATGAGGCTCCAGAGAGACTCCTTCCCCAAATATAAATAGGTGTCTGTGAGTCCTATGAAAGGAAAGGTGGCTCCCGAAGAGACAATCCCATTCATGGTGACCCTGAAGGCCTCAGTGCATGCCAGCTTCTATAGCATGGACCTGGTATGCAAGGTAGGACCACTCTCAGAGAGAAGCTGGGATGGCACACAGCTCCCAATCTTGGGTGGGGGGGGGGCGGTGCAGTGGTCTCTGAGATCCCCAGATCCGCCCCAAGGCCTCTCTTCCAAGGGCCAACCTCTGGAAAAGTGAGGGGCCCACAGCACAGGCCCAGGCCAAGGCCCTCCAGACCTGGTCTTCTCTCTTCTTTTCCTGAGCCACAGGTGTACCAACAGGAACACCTGAGGCAGTACCGTAAGGAACTGCAGGAGTGGAAGGACGAGAAACTGCGGCAGGAAGTGGAGTTCACCATCACAGATAGGAAAGTGAAGGTGAGGAGGGCAGAGTGGGCTCTGAAGACCACAGAGCCTTCTGGTTAGCCCTGCCAGAGGGGACAGAGGTGGTGATCCAAGGTGGTCCTAAAAGCTGACCAGCTTGACATAAAAGATTAGATTTCTTTTATTAGACTAAGCATAGCCCCTCCCAAGAAACTGTGGATACAGAAAGCTGGTTGACCATTCCCTGCTTCGTGTAGACTATTTAATGAGTGGCTACTGGGTGCTGGCCACTGGGGATCCAGCGGGAAACAGGCAGAGCTTGCCTTCTGGTGGAAGGGAAGGTGGCATAGTGTTTTCAGGTGGAGGCTCTGGAAACAAGTGTCTGGCTTAATTTTCCAGCTTTGATGGATCTTAGCCAAGTTATTTAACCTCTTTAGTTCTCTCAACTATATAATGGGAGTCATATGACATCTGAGATTGGCTTCAAGATAGTCTAGATGAGAAGACTGCCATGAACTGCTAATTGTTGAAGCTGGGTTGGCGGTAATGGAGAACTCTTTGTAGCATTCTCAGCACTTCTGTATACTTTTTAATAATATGTATTTTTAGTTATTTATTGGGCTGCACCTGGTCTTAGTTCTGGCACACGAGATCTTTGATCTCCCTTGTGGCACGTGGGATATTTACTTGTGGCATTTGGGGTCTAGTTCCCAGACCAGGTATTGAACCCGGGCCCTCTGCATTGAGACCATGAAGTCTTAGTCACTGGACCACCAGGAAAGTCCATTTGTGTGTACCTTTGAAATTTTCCATGTTAAGAAGGTTTAAAAAGGGAATTCCCTGGTGGACGCGTGGTTAGGATTCTGGGCTTTCGCTGCCATGGGCCAGGTTCAGTCCCTGGTTGGGGAAGTGAGATCCCCCAACCGGTGAGATCCTTTGTGCAGGGTGGCCAAAAACAAACAAACAGAAAAGGTTAAAAAGAAAAGTTTTATAACTTTTAAAACACAAATAAATAATCCACTTTGTGGCATTGGTGGGAGGATTAAATGAGTCGATGCTTGTAGATTACCTACAACAGTGCCTGGTACCCAGAAAGGCTTCACTCAATATGGGCTAATATTAGTATTTATGCAGGGGGACTGGGGATAAATGAGTCAACATGTCCACCTTGCTTCCTCCTCCCCATGGTGGCACTCTTGCACCTTGATCGCCCCTGTGTCTTCCACACTGAACCCTCAGGGAGGCACTGCTCCCCTCTGAGGCTCTGGCCCAGCTCTGAAGGCAAATCATGTTTTGAGGGCTATGGGAGAAGGGATTTCTGAATTAAGGCTTAATATGGGAGGCTGTTTCCTCATCCCACTAAACCAGAGTGTTCCTGGGCACCAGGGACAAGTGATGTTGGAGCAGCCTGCACTGTTTGGTGGCATCTCCTTTCCTTCCCTTTAGCGAGGTAGCCAGATTTTCATTGTCTGTAGGCCGCACTTCCCTGGGGAATGTTCTGGAAGAGGGTGTGGCTGGGAGTTGTGCAGGACCAAGAGGGCAGCAGGTGGTGGCGCTGACTTCAGGCCCTCTGTGGGTTGGCAGGAAGGGTAGGACTAGGGGAATCCCTCTAGGCCTCTTGCATCCTAAGCAAGGGTCTCTTTGCTTCCACAGAAAAGGGCATATTGTACAGCTTGTGAGCCTGCGAGAAAGTACAAGGTGAGGACAAACCCAGGCCCATCTTCTTGGGATGTCTTGAAAGGATCCTTGCTTGCTCCCCAGAGATACCTCCAACCCCCAGTCCAGCCTCCTGGAAGGGAGGGATGAAAGTAGCGATGGGTGGGGATGAAATGCCAGAGGTGTCACCAAAGGCCTGGTTGGGGGACTAAGCACCCATCAGTGATGGGAGTACAGTCCCCAGCTCCTATTATCCGTGCCTCCTCTTTCCCAAAGACACTGCCCCCCATCAAGAACCAGCAGGATCTCAACCGGCCGACCAGCTGGAACCTCAAGATGGTGAAGGAGGAGACATGCTGGCCATGCCCCCAGCCGCCTTCACCAGGCATGCTCTGCCTAGGCCTCACTGCCCATGCCCATGCCACCGATGACTTCCTGGCCAGCTACTTCTCCGACTTCCCCCGCCACTTCTTGCACTGGTGAACTCTCAGGGAGGAAGGGAGGGGTCTCCTTTCTCTGCTCTCTGCATCGCCCCTTCCCCACACACACCAGAACAGGGGCTACCCAGATCTAACCCTTGCTGAGGGCTTGGAGCACATGCAGCCATCAGCAGGACTACTGGTGCCCTGCTGGGCCCAAGATGCCCCCATTACTGTCAGGCCCTTACAAGGAGGGGCAGAGAGCCAGAGCCCCCGGGGGAACACACCTAGGCCTCCCTGCCTCCCCTCCTCCCTTCCCTTTCCACCTTGGAGCATCTCCAAGTCCTGTGCTGACTCTGAGAGTTGAACTTAATTCCCAAAACGCAGCAGCACTATTTTTGGGTTAAGACTAGAGGCTGCTGCAAGCTCACATATGTCCTCATGACCGGGCAGCCACCATCACTGCTCGTGCCCCTGACCCCAGCATGGTGGCTTGCCCAGGCCACTCATAATGCTATGGCCTGCCCCCCAGGGAGCTGCCAAAGAGGATGTGCCCCAAGGTGGCGTCGGAGGTTGGTGAGGAAGAATCCCCTGACAACTGGGCCTCTGTCTCCAAGCAGGAGAAACAGCTTCTGATTGACTGCCTCTCCGCCATCATCAGGTGAGCACCCTCCCCAAAACCCTCACCCCTCTGTCTCCCTTGTGAGTTCAGCCAACTCTGGGTCCACCCAAAGCCCCACATGTCCCAGCCCTTCCTTTCCTAAAAGATAGAACTTCACAAGATCCTTCCACGGGTTGCTCCAGGCTCTCCTGGAGGGTGACCTGGCTGGAGGGATCCTCAGGGCTGGGTCCCAAGGTACTCAGGGTTGCAGCTGGTAGATGGGGTCTGGAGCTAGGTCACTGTTTTCCAAGGCTCCTGCCCTCATCTGGGTACCTCTGACCTCCTGGCTCTTCCACTATCATATAATGATCGCCTTTAAGAATCCAAGGGGGAGGGGGACCAGAGATGTCCTTTTCTAAAGAAGGAACGGCGGGAAGAGCAACTGATCAGCCCCCCACCAGCACCTGTTTGTGGCCACAGTAGTCAAGAACCACCCCTCGGGGAACCCTGAAACCAGAATCCCCCACAGAGGGCTGCAAGGCCTCTCAGTGAGGACCTTCTCCTCCTCTGCCCACCCAGGGGCTTGCTGGAAGACAAGCTCTTCCATGAGGCTGTGGGCCAAAACCTGGTGGAACAAATGCCTTACTTCTGCCAGTTCTGGAATGAGCAGTCGGCCAGGTTCATGGCCCACAACAGCAGCCTGCATGTGGTACCAGCCTTGTCTCAGTCCTCCAAGAGCTCGGAGTTCAGCAAAGACGAAGAGGAGGAGGAGGAGGACAAACGGAGGCTGGGGAGTAAGGAGGGGGAAGAAGAGGAGGAGAAGGAGGAAGAAGAAGAGGAGGAGCTGGAGGAGGAGGAAGAGGAGGAGGAGGAGGAGACGGAAGAGGAGGAGGAGATGGGCAAGGAGGAGCTACGGGAGCAGGAGGGGGAAGACAAGGGGGAGAAGCTGCCCTGGACAGAGATGAAGCCCTTGCTGCAGCCCACATCCCAGGAGTCCCTGAAATGGCAGTGGCAGCAGCAGATGAAGGCCTTACTGAAGGAGAGGCAAGAGCAGGATGAGAAGGAGGCCATCAGCCGGTGAGCAGCCAGGCCCAGGAGAGGGTTTGGAGGGAGGGCTGAGTGCAGAAGGGTCCTAGGAGGCAGTGGTGTGCTGGGTCTCTAACTGTGTCAGCTTCTCTTTCCAACTCCGCGTTCATTGACAGCGCTGCTGGAAGCTTAAGGCCTCAGGGGCGCTATGTACAGAATGGCGATCTGAGCTTTAATTTTTCTTCTCCGAGAGCAGACTATTAACATCTACCATCACACCACTTGCAGCAGGGTGATTATAGTCGTCAAAGTCACTTAAGTGACTTTCTAGAGCCAGGAGCAAAGTACCAAGTCTTCTTGCACTGCCGTTTCCTGGGGCTGCTCTGTGGCTTTCTGTCCACGGTGTGATTCCCTAGGAGCTCCTTCTGTGCGGTCTCATGGCTCAGAACCTTTCCCCAGCCCTGGTCCTGGGATGGGAACCCGGATTGTCTGAGTTCGAATCCCTCTCCGGTACCAAGAGCATGACGTTGAGCACCTTGGTCTCTTTGAGTCATGGTTTGAACGTCTGTAAAACTGGGACAAGAATGTTTCATAGTGTTGGGAGGGCGGGGAGTTAAGTGAGAATCCACCTAAAGCTCGCGGCAAACGGTACAGCACAGAGGAGGCCAGCGGAGAAGCCCAACCCAAGTCGGTGGCGGCGCTGACCTCGGCGCACCCGCCTCCCTCCGCGCAGGCTCCCGGCTTTCGCTATCCTGCAGGAGGCGCTGCTGGAGAACATAATCCAGAACATCCTGGTGGAGGCAAGCCGCGGGGAGGTGGTGCTCACCTCGCGACCACGCATCATCGCCCTGCCGCCGCTCAGCGTTCCCAGGTGGGGGCTCCGGGGCCAGCGGCCGCTGGAGGGCGTGAGGGGCGGCAGGGGAGGACAAGGGCGCCAGGAAGCTTCTCCTCCACTCCCCCTACCTGGGGCTTTCTGTCTTCCAGGATTCTGAGTCCCGAGTTGCTGCCGGCAGCGGTCCCGGGGCCGCAGCAAGCGGAGATGCCCGGCTCGTTTGAACCGCCCCCCACCGACTGTTTGCAGACGCAAGCGCCCACCCCCTCCGACTTGCATCTGTAGATTCCTCCCGGCCTTTTCTCCATCACCCCTCAGTAAAGCAGCTAGCTCCCCCCCAACACACACACACATCTGCTTTCACTTTATTTCCTCGTAAGCGACAAGAACTCGCGCGCAGTCTGAGAGGCACAGACGGTGGAAGCGGCCAAGGTGGACCGCACTGACTCGGAGCTGGGAGGTTGAGTCTCTCCTTTCCACTCGGCAGCTGGGCGAGACTTCTGCGGTCTGGCCAGTGGAGGGCGCTCCGGGTGGTTTCTGGCCGGCTTTTACCCCAGCAGAGCCGGGTGGCCTGGTCTGCACAGCAGGTGGCCGCGGAGCAAAAGGGGCCATCCCTTCCCTTTCCCTGCCGCACCTGCTCCGAGGTTCGGCCCTTCCACTGCTAGCTTTTACTCAGCATCTGCCGGACTCCCGGGACTCTGCGGAGGTTGACAGGAAGGGAAATCGAGGCACGTCGAGGAAGGTCAAGAATTTGACGCTGGGACGGGGTCGGAGCGCATCGCTAGGCCGCGGGCCACAGACCCTATTAAATATGAATCCGAATCCCCCAGGCCAGGGGATGCCCCAGTTTCCCTAGGACACCCAGCCTCCCGCTCCCCCTAACCTCCGCCTGGTAGCCTCTGTCCACGGCTCCTCCCCACACCCTCCCCGAGGCAGGTGGGTGGAAAAGTGACATCTGGTGTTGTTCCAGAGGCGCCCAGGTCCCCGACACCCCCCTCCACCCCCACCGCCAAGGCCTCGGAGGAGCTCCAGCCCCGAAGCCTGGGCGGGGGTGGGGAGAGGGGTGAGGGGGCGCTCCGCCTCCTCTGAGTCAATATTTGCCCCGAGCAAACGGGCGCCCGGACAGGTGTGAGTGTGTGTGTGTGTGTGTGTGTGCGCGCGCGCGCGCGTGTGTGTCTCTAGGGGCGGGGACTGGGTAGGCCGTATAAAGCGCGCTGAGCCGGGGCTCCCGCACAAGCTCCGCGGCGTGCGCTGGGGACCAAGCCAAGCTGGGCCGGGCCGGGTGGAGGGTGGCCAGGAAGGGAGGGGCGGGCCAGGTGCGCACCTGCAGTGGCCGCCGCGGCCGCCGACGTGTCAGCCGCAGATGCGCGCAGGTGAGGGCGGCGGCCATCGAGCGCGGGACAGCCCGGCGCTAGCCGAAGACCAGGACCAGGAGACCGCCGAGGGCCACAGCCAGGCCCCGGACGCCCCGCTCCCGCCCCGCGACGAGCCCCTCGCACAAACCGGACCTGAGCGTTTTGTTCGTTCGGCTCGCGTGAGGCAGGGGCGGCCTCTCAGCACCCGCCCGGGGACCCGGGCCGATCGCCACGCAGGCACCTGTCGCCGCCGCCGCCGTACGGGTCGGAGAGGCTGTGCGCCGCTCCCCGGGGACATCCGGCTCCCATCCGGCTCCGCCCGCCCTGCCCTGTCCTGCCCGCGGCTCAAGGGCTGCCCGCTTCGATTTCGGATAACGCGGGCGGGCCGAGCCAGCTCCGCCGGGTGGCGTAGGGGGTCCGGGGGCCAGGTTAGGCGTTCTTCGGAGGTGGAAACCCGGGTTTCTAGTCTGGCTCTGTCCCAGCGACTTCTGTAGTCTTGGGCAAGTCATTTCCCGGCTTCTCCTCGGATTTTCCCACTTGCACAAGGAGAGGGAGGTTAGTCTGGCCTCTCGTGTGGGGCCCACCAGTCCCCATTTTCTGGTTTCTGGCCTTTTAGCAATGATTTTGAGCCCCTTGGCCTGCGAAGTTGGAGGCTCGCAGGGGTTGGAGCAACAGCTATGAGGTGTGGAAAATCTGGGTCTGGGGAGCTAGAGTCACATTGAATCAAGTTCAGTTCCTCCTCATCTCTTTGGTGCTGACATCCTGAGGGTTCACTCCCTGCCATCTCCTTGGCCCATCTTGCAGTCTCCCCATCTCTGAACAGATTGCCTGAGAAGGACAAACACAGGGTCTGGTAGCCCTTGCCTGCTGGGGGTGCCAGGCCCTGCAGTTGACCTCCTCTCCTAGACTTCATAATCCCAAGGTCTCTTGTTTCAGTCAGCTGAGGGTGGGGTGGGTCTAAGTGGCCCTCAGATTAGGTGGGAGTTCATGGGTCATTAGCTACAACCCAAACCTAGGACAGGCCGCCCCCTTTTCAGTGACTAAGAGTGTTAAGATCTGACTGGAGAGAGAAAGATTGCGCTAAACCCCCCACCCCCTGCTTGGAGAACCTAGAACTCAGGCCTGGGGTCAGTTGAGTCCCCGTCCTTGTTTCCCAGTGTCTTCCCATTCCCCCAGAACTGATGTCGATGCTAAGTCAGCCCCAGAGAGAGGGCCTAGTTGTAGGTCAGGGGTGGAAGGAAGGTTCCTTGGACAACAGTAAGGAGCTCCCCAGTTTCTCCTAAAGGTGAGGAGACATCATGAGGAGGGACTGTACCCCCACACATCTAGGCCGAGGAAGCCCCCAGGGGGATGGGAATGAGGGTCAGGAGTCGCTGGTCCCTTCCCACTCCAATTTGGAGGTTCCTGGGGGTGCTGGCTTTCCCCCTCTACCTTCCCTCCACTTCACTGCCACCCCTCACCCAGCTACCCGCAGGTTCCACAGGATCTGCTGAGTCTTGGCACAGAGAAAGGGAGGGGGAGGGGATGAGATGGCTCTGACAGATCCCAGGCAGGGCTGGGGAGAGGGCGGACTGCAGGCTGGATCTACGTGCAGCAACCCTTGGGCAAGAGGGTGGGGGGAGGCCCATGCATGGGTCCTGGGCTGGGTGTGTGCAGCTCCCATCCTGGCCTCCCTGACCAGGCTTCTGTCCTGGGCCCAGCCCTCTGCTCCTTGCCTGGCATTGATTGATCTGCCTGTCAGGGGCCTGGTCTGGCCCTGGCACATCTTCCCTGTCTTTGTGGGCATCCTCTCCCCTTCCCCAATCATGGAAGTGGCTCAGAGCACTGCCCCCCTCCCTGGGATTCCAGACCCTAGGGCTGCAAGACAGAAAGGTCTCCCCTTGGAATGAACCCCGCCCCCCCCCCCAACTTATAGTGTTTCATCAGTGGACTGGGGTCTGCCCCTGTGACAGAGAGCCACTGTCTCTTCCCCTGCTTCCAGGGAGGGGGGACGGTGTCCGCAGACTTCCACCTCCCCATCCCCCCAAGACCCGCATTTCCTGGATGTGGCCGGGATTTGGCCTCTCCTCCCGGTCCCTCCTCCCCTGCCGACCCAGGGGTGGAGTCTCCAGGCGCCAGGCAGGCCTGCAGGTGCTGGGCTTGGGGAGGGGGGTGCTTAGCAGCTGGTGTTCGAAGCAAGGGGGGGCACCCCCTCCCCCTTCCTGCGCAAAGCCGGAGCCTGCTTCCTGTCATCCCTGTCAGCACCCTGGGCGGGGGAAGGGACAGGTAATGGAGGAAGTGGAAAAAAGGAAAGAGCACTTGGAGTGCGGCTGTAGAGGGAACAGGGAAATCACCGATAAGAAAGGGAGAGGAGAGAAGGATGTGCAAGAAGAGATGGGGGAATCCAAGCAGGAGCACCGAGGGACAGACCGTGGGTGCAGCCCAGCGGGCATGGAAGATTTCAGAGTCCAGAGAGGCTGTATCCACCACCACCCCCAACCCCAGACTTGAGAAAGTGAGAGCTGGAGAGAGGCCAGAGACACAAAGAGGCAATGTGAGATAACAAGGGATGTACACTCCAGAGAGATGGAGGTATTTGAAGATGTTGGGTCAGAGGTCAGGGTAACCAGGGATGGAAGCTACTGTGTGTGTGTGTGTGTGTGTGTGTGTGTGTAGGAAGGGGAGCTGTATGAAAACAGCCTCCATCCCAAGCCACATCTTCGGGATGGGGAAATGCTACCCACAGCAAAGGAGAAAGAGGTGGCTTCTACCTGAGTTGCAACTGTGATCCAGGATTGGAAGGGGAGGTGACACTCCTATCTCCTGGGCACCCGTAATGCCCCAGTAAAGGGCAGAAGGTGAAGAAGGGCAAAGCTCAGGCCACAGTGAGGAGTGAGGGGTGTGGATCTGACTTCATCTCTTCCCCTTTCTCTCTCAGCCACTGCTGGATAGACAGCTGCAGCAGCTGCCCCTGGCCCCACTGCCCACGTGTGGATTCTACCCAGCCTTGGAACTTCTGGGTGTGGAGGCCACCCAGGGTCTGTGTGAAGTGTGGGGACCGGGGAGTGGAGGCACTGGGTTGGGGAGGGTGGTGTTGTACACAAGCGCTAATCCCCAATCGGGCCAAGGCAGAACCAGAGCCTCACTGACCTTCTCGGAGATTAGTCCCCATGACAACAGTGGCAACTCGCCCCCTCATTCTGGCTAGGCCAGGTGTGTGTGTAAAGGGTGGGGGATGGGGGGGCAGGCAGAGGCTAGGGGAGGAGGGAAGGGAGTCTTCCTGAGGCATCACAGGATCACAGGAGTAAGGGTTGGGTGGCCCCTCCAGGGTCAGCATATAGCTTAGTTTTCAGGTACAAACCTGTGGCCCCAAAAAGGGGAATGACCCGCCCAAGACCACATACGGAGCCAGGAAAAACACTGAGACCACAAGTCAGGTCTCTGGTTCCATCTGGAGAGCAGAGGACTGAGCAAAACAAAAGAAATAGGGATACCCTCCCCACCTCCCCCCCACTGAGCTCATCATTAGAGTGGTTCTAATGGGGTGAAGCAGGAAGGCTCCCCATTCTGAGAGCCAGGCTGCTTTCCACAGGGCATGTATTGGATGGGGGGGGGGGCATATATGGGATGGGAAGGGGGGATGCAGCTAGACTCGATGCCCTGACTCCTCCCCACAACCCAGCCCAGCCCCAGGAGCAGGGGGCACGGATGGGGAGCCATAGGAGGACAGCAAAGCCAGTTGTAACCACAGCCACCACAACAGTAACAGTGAACATTTATTTGATACAGGTCAGTGCTGGGTTTTACATGCATTTAAATCTTCACAACAATTTTAAAGGGAAAATTTGAGAAGTACAAGTTCATCCAGCCTATTAGCAGGGGAGCTTGGATTTGAACCCAAGACGCAGCCCACACACTTAACCCTTCAGTGTCTGTATGATCGTGACTGGGTGACTCTGATGACCGTGGAGTGGGTGGTGTGCACAATGAAGGTCCACGAGGCACTCAGCACAGTGGCTGAAACACGGTACATTTGACTAAATAGTTAAGGAATAAAGGAGCGAACAAACATCTGCCCGTAAATGAACATGACTGTTGAGGTGTTTGTTGAGCCTAAGAGAGACTGTTCACAAGGGACGCATGTGGGATCCGTCTGTGTGAATGTGAGCACGTGTGTGCCCTCTCCCTTCAAGTCCTGCAGTTCTGCTTCTGGGTGAGTGGGTGGCGGTGAAAGCTGCTTCCCACCTCCCTGGATGGGGCCAGTTCTCCCATCCCTCCGAGGGGCAGAGAAGAGGCGCTCTGCTGATAAAGGGACCGGACGAGGAGTCTGTGAGGGCAGGGCTCTCACCCCTTCCAGACCCACCTCTTTCAGGCCCAGCTGTCAGACCCAGCCTGAGCTGCGCTAGTCTCTCACCCATGTTATCTCTGTCTCCCAGGAGACTAGCCCTCACAGCCCCGGGGAAGGTGCTCACTGCCTGTTCCCTGCTCCCTCCCGATCTTGGGTGGGGGTGGGGAGTGGAGGAGCAGTGCTGCAAAGGAGGGGCTGGCGACAGGACAGGGTGGGGGAAGGCACCCTTCACAGAATTTGCATCTGCAGTCACCAAAGCCCTGGCTGATTTGCCAGTGAAATGAAGGAAAGGGGTAGGAGCCGGCAGACGCGAGGACATTGGCCATCGAGCAGGGGCCCTCTAAGCCGCCCAGCAGTACTGTGAAGTTGGGCTGTTCCAGGGATGGGGCCCTACGTGAGGAGGGCGTCACTTCTCCTGGGATGGAGACCTCCGTGAGAGTCCAGGGGTGCATTTGAGGGTTTCTTCATCAGGTTGAGATTTCCCCGTATGGGATGGGCATCTGAGTGGGATCCAGGGCCTCACTGAGGATACAGGACTGAGTCTTAGGGCTTCTCTGTGGGATATTAGGATGCTTCTGAGATGAGTGCTTTAGTAGAATCATGGAGAGGAGGAATCCTGAGGATTTCTCTGTGGGACCAAAGGTCCCTATATGAGATGAAGCACTGGATAGGGTGGCAAGTTCTCTTTGGGTAATGAGATCCCAATGAGATCTTGAGGTCTCCTGGATGTGTAGCCCTGAGGACACTTTCTTTTTTTTTTGTCCGCCTAACTCCCTCCCCCACCCCTTCCCGTGAGAGGCTGTGGATGTGGAGGAGGTAGGGGTGATGGTGCTGAGCTGGCAAACAAAGCCACCTGTGCATCCATCCTTCAGGAAGCCCTGAGCACAACTGATCTGGGAAAACAAACAGGACCAGCTGCTGGGGGGGGGGGGGGTGTGCGGTAGGGGGCTAGGAGGGGAGTGGGTGGAGGAGGCTCGGGAGGCTGGAGGTGGATCAGCTGGTGGAGAAAGGAAGCAGGAAGGGGGTCCCAAGTACCGGAAAGGGACAGGGATCCCAGAGCCCCATTCTAGCACACTGGGCAGGGCTGCCCGACAACCCCTTTTCCTCAGGGGCTCATTCTTCTCTTTCTTGATGATTATGAGGACCACCAGAACCAGAGAGAGGTCTGGAGGGACGTGAGGAGCCTGAGAGAGGTCTAGAGATCCTGGCAAATGGCTATGGGTGGTGTTGGTAGCTGTGCCCATTTCTGAGAAAGCCAGTGAGGACAGGTAGAACTAAAAGCCACTGACTATAGTATATGGGTGGTGGGACCCACTGAGGCAGAGGAAGGAAGAGGCCAGCTAGTGCCTCAGCCTCACAGCTGCTTTAGTGCAGAGCCAAGATCAGATTTTAGGACTCGGAGAGAAGCCATGACGATTCTCACACACAGGTCTCCATCTCAAATTCCAGCTGGAATTCTAACTTGGATCTCAACTGTGTTATCTCCCCCCAAGCCTTTGAAAACACACACACACACACATTTGAAAACACACACACACCCATCTCCTGTGGAATATGGTGATCCCAACTTGGGTCTCAACTGTGTTCTCTCCCCCCAAGTCTTTGAAAACACACACACACACACACCACCCATCTCCTGTGGAATATGGTGATCCCACCGACACCTGGACTGGAAATTGCCCTCCCAGCCCCAGCTCCCGAAAACACAATGACTGTCCTCGGACAAACACCTCCGCAGCCTCGGGACTAGCACTCACCAGCCGCGTCACTGACCAGCGCAGACGCACAGCCTGACGCACTCGTCTCCGGCGCCTGCAGCGCCTCCAGGCCTCAGCCTCCCATCAACTCCCACTTCCATTGCCCGCGCTGCTCCCGCCTTTGCGCTGGCGTTCCACCCGGCACGGCCCGCGCGCCCCCCCTGGTGGCCGAGTCCAGACTTGCTGGATAGAGACAGGGGAGGAACAGAGAATGTGTCACCGCTGCCACAGCCCCACTTGTGAAACCGAGACCAAGTGCTTGGACACGAAGAGTCTAGGACTGTTTCTTGCCTCCTTCGATACTTTGCGTTTCCCCTTTTCTTGGCTTCGAAAAAGTATACCCTATTTGACCACATCCCCTCTAGCACAGGGAGTCAGGGCTGGTCATGCTTCTGACCCCACCTGCAATCAAATTGGGGTTGTCCTGCTCTGATTCCAAAATTTCCAAGCTGGACTTTACTCCCTGTGTTTTAGGGCCTCGTACTTTTGGCCTTCACCTTCACACACATCGGGATCCTGGATAGCAGTTTCTCAACAGTGAAGAGAGAGACTCAAGGGAGACCCCAATACCCCCATGCTGGCTCTCAGCATGCCAGAATTTCAAGGCTGGGGAGGTTGGCAGGATGGGCAAACCATCACCCCCTATTCATGGCAGCATTTCCTCTACACAACTTTCCCTAGGGACCTTTGGCCCAACCTGACCACCCTGTCCACTCATTTGAGACATTTTATTGAGCAACTTCCATGTGTCTTGCACTGTGCTGGGATGGAGAAAAACAACTGAAAACAAGAGTGACACAGCCCCTGCCCCTTTACACTCTAGTACAAAAGGAAACACTCCATACAGCCATACACAAAAGATAAAAAAGACAACTTTACAGAATAGTAAATGCTATAAAGAAAATTGGGTGATGTGAAGGACAGTAAATGTCAGAAACAGCATCACCCAGGTGATGAAAAAGGCCAGCACACCAAGACCTTGGCCAGCACGCCAAGACCTTGTGACTAAGACACTCCAGGTAACAGGAACCGCCAGTGCAGAGGCTCTGAGGCTGGAGTGAGGTTGGCAGTTTTGAGAAAGCATGGAAGACAGCGTGGTTAGGCGTCTGGATCTGTAGCATCGGAATCTGGCCTGTGAGCCCCTTTAGTCACCAGAAGTTGTGTGGCAAAGCACTCCAGTCTAATCATGCTCTGACACTGGCTAGCTGTGTAGATTTGGAAAAGGCTCTGTACCTCTGGCAGCCTCTTCCACACTTCCACATGGTAAGTTCATCCAACCTTACCATGTTGGACTGTTGAGCCTATAAGGGAAGCACTTGGTTCATGAGGAAAACGAAGTATTAGTTCCCTTCTTTCTCACCCCTGCACTTCTTTCTGGCATACCCCCTTCATTAAGGAAAACACAATTTTGCCAGAAACTTTTGTGGCTCATTGACAGCCATGATGGCTAGGAAATTCTGCTGCAAGTTGTAAGGAAATTTCTTTCCTGGAACTTGCCTTGGGGCTCCAAGCATTTCCCCTTAAATTTCTCCCTCCCCAGACCCTACCTTTCCCCCCCCCCCCCCCCCGCACACACACACAAGGCAGTGAGTTTGGGGTTAAGAGCCTAGGAGGCCCAGTCGTGCCTACTCCCTGGAGTTGAACTCTTTGTGACCCCTCAGACTGTAGCCCACCAGGTTCCTCTGTCCATGGGATTCTCCAGGCAAGAATACTGGAGTGAGTTGCTATTTCCTACTCCAGGCGATCCTCCAGTCTTAGGGATCCTGCCCCCTCTCCTGTGTCTCCTGCATTGGCCAGTGGATTCTTTAACACTGCGCCACGTGGGAAACCAAGAGCCTTGGATCTATAGTCAAAACAGAAACCCCAGGGTCACACCTCAGCTGGGCCACTTCTCAGTTGTGACACCTCCTGGACTGCATCCCGGTGTTACCCTCTGGGCCGCAGGATCTTCTGTGAAACGCCAGGCAACAGCAGCGTCTGCCTCAACATATCGATGCAAGAATTACTTGAGATCTGAGCTGAGCGGAGGGTGTGATCCGACCTAGGCGCTCAATAATCAGCTGCTAGCTCTCAGGCTGAAGTTGGGACTGGGGGTCCCAGACCCAGGAGCTCTGTCTGGTGGCCGGCCGCGTCGCAGTTCCAGCCGCACATCAGTCGAAAGCGTTTTTACCTACCTACTGCCGCGCATCACTAAGCAGGAAGCATCACTAGGAACAAAACTAGTGGAGGTGATGGAATTCCAGCTGAGCTATTTCAAATCTTTACTAAAAGATGATGCTGTTAAAGTGCTGCACTCAATATGCCAGCAAATTTGGAAAACTCAACAGTGGCCACAGAACTGCAAAAGGTCAGTTTGCATTCCAATCTCAAAGAAAGGTAATGCCAAAGAATGTTTAGTCGACCGCCACTCCCTAAACGCTTTGTAAATCCGTGCCTTCCCTCGGGCGCTTCATTCTCTGCGCTCAGCGCCGTCTTGCGGCGAGTCTTGGTCATCGCCTCGTCTCAGCATCTTCCCGAAAGAAAACTCTGGGAGCTCTGGCTCGGAGTCTGGGAACTCCAGCTTGGGAGGAGCCGGGCCGCGGTGGCCCACCTTCCAGGGAAAAGAGGACTGAGCTCGTAGGAAGGTCGCTTGTGAGGAGCCTTGTCTACTTCCTCCTTAGCGTCGCCCCAAAGAGAAGCCTCGACCTAGGGCTGAAGAAAAGGTGTTTAGACGCTGGGAAGAGCTTCAGCATCTCGAGTCGGGGTAGCGCGGTTTTAGCGGGATGGCCACAGGGTGGCCTGGCACCTCTATCCCTGAGGGTCTGGGCCAGTGAGGGTGCGCCTTGCTTGGCTCAGGCCCCCCAAAAAGAAAAAGCGGAGTCAGCCTCGGCTGTGGCGGGCGCCGGACGTGTGTCTCAGCACTTTCTATTGTCATCCCCGAGGGCTGGGGCCAGGTCAGCGGCTGCGGGAAAGGCCTCGGCCCCACCCCCACCCCCGAGGACACCAGAGCTGACCGCAGCCTGCCCGCTGACTCAGCTCCCCCCACCCGGGCGGGAGAGGGTGCGGGGAGGGGGCGAGGCCTGGTATAAAGCCCCGCACGCCCAGCCCGCGCGCAGCCTCTCCATTTCCTTTCTTACCGCGCTCACCCACCCACCTGGTGAATATTCGGAGCTGGGGCGGGGTCTCTTAGGGCGGGGAGGGCGAGAAGGGAAAGAGCTGCTAGCAGCTCGGGTCCAACCCTCGGGTCCTTCACCTCCCACCGGGATCGGGCGGGCCTGGGCCGGGAGGGGGCTCTGGGGACGCTGAGCACCTGGTCCCGTCCTTGTCCACAGCGCCATGAGCAGCGCCCCCGCGCAGGGCCCCGCTCCCGCCAGCCTCACGCTCTGGGATGAGGAGGACTTCCAGGGCCGCCGCTGCCGGCTGCTGAGTGACTGCGCCAACATCGGCGAGCGCGGGGGCCTGCGCCGGGTGCGCTCGGTCAAGGTGGAAAACGGCGCGTGAGTGATGCCCCCGGCGTGGCTGGGCTGGGCGGAGAGGCGTCAGGCTCCCCTGGCCCAAGCTCCGAAACTGGGACCTTGGCCCCCAGTCCTCCATTCCCCAGACTGTAGAGAAACCCTGCCTGAGAGAGACCCACCAAGATGGAAAAACCCTAGGCGTCCTCAAAACTCCCCACCAGCCCCAAGACAAATCATGGGAGAGATTGTATCCTCCTGGGAGCCAAAGGGATGAAGGCAAGAAGCGACCCTTGGCAGGATTCCGTGAGGCCAGCTTGAGTCCTAAAGCGGTTAGTTCACAGCATAGTTTTGTCCTCTCCAAAGTTGGATGACTCTAAGCTTTTTTTAACAACAACAAAAGCCAAGTCTCTTCCACTCCCCCCACCCTGGCTTCCTAGAGACTGGGGCCCTTGGGAAAGCCGGGGCCCCAAAGCTATTGCAGTTTATTGCTATCACAGGTTGCTACCACAGGTTAGGGGGCTTCCTACACCCACCTTTGCAGGGACCTATCCTTGAGGTAGAAGTGCTTATTCGGGTGATTCTCATAGACTGGGAAATTCTTTCCAGCCTGGGAGCCCTGATCTGGAAGCCTGTACCCCTCCAACCCCAGATAGCAGCAGGCTTTGGGTTTCTAGCCTCTAGAGGGACTGGGTTGCCTTGGGATGAGAGTGTCAGGGGAAGGGCCTGGGGTGGAGGAGAAGATTGGTTTTCCTAGCAAGCAAGGGGATGTGAGGCTGGGGGTGTGGGGGGGGAGAGGAATGAATGGGGCTATGGCAGAGGCCTCCCAGGTTCCCTTATCTTCCCCCAGTTGGGTGGCCTTCGAGTACCCTGACTTCCAAGGACAGCAGTTCATTCTGGAGAAGGGTGACTACCCTCGGTGGAGTGCCTGGAGCGGCAGTGCCGGCCACCACAGCGACCAGCTGCTGTCCTTCCGGCCAGTGCTTTGCGCGGTAAGCACAGCCCTCCCCCTCCTCCCCTGCAGCCTAGCTCCTAGCTCCAGGTCCTGGCCCCGTCACAGCACCTGGGAAAGCCTGTCCACTCACTGTACAGGGGTGTGTAAACACAACTCCTAGACGGGTAGTAGTGGCATTACTTCTCAGAACCAGAGAGTTCT
This sequence comes from Dama dama, assembly GCF_033118175.1. Classification (NCBI taxonomy): domain Eukaryota; kingdom Metazoa; phylum Chordata; class Mammalia; order Artiodactyla; family Cervidae; genus Dama; species Dama dama. Next base: position 27,953,029 of record NC_083688.1, read on the forward strand.
CCAAGAGTTTAGACCGTGGGCCTAAACCAGGCGTCAGAAATCAGCACTATGGACAGCACCGCAACCGTGCCAGTCTTGCGCTCCATTTCCCACTTCCAGTCGTCCACACTAGTCAGCGAGCGCTTTTGTTTTCACGCAGCCCTGTGAGGCTGGGGTAACTGTTGTTAACCTTATACATAGGTGTGGAAATGCGGCTCGAAGGGAAAAGTGGTTTGCCTCTGCTCACAAAGCTTAACATGAAGATGAGACTAGAACTCAATCAGGGATCAAGGTTGAGAAAGGGATGGTCTGGGTGTGTATGCTTCAGGGAGCAGGGGAAAGGGTTGTTAATGAATCAAATGCACTGGAGGGGAGGATCTGGGGCTGTGGGGTGGAGGACAGAGAGCAGGTACTGCCTCAGGCCAGGTTCTCCATTCCAGGAGGCCAAGGAGTTCTGCAGGGAGAAGGTCCTGGGACAAGGGGAGCGCAGACTTAACAAACACTGATGATTCTGCCATCACCCTTCACTGGGTCCTACCCTATGAGTGGCCATGCCCAGAGTCCTGGGCAGGGGAGTGGATAGTCAATGAGACCTTGGGGAAACTGTCTCGCATAGTGGACCAGATTTCTCTTAGGACCTCTAATTTTCCTCCTGCAAAACAGGTCCATGTCACAAGATTCTTTATTTTTGACCTGGAAGGGTCTCTGGAAACCCCCCTTCTAGTCTCACCACCCCAATCCAAAGCCACAGAAGGGACCAGACTGGGGACCTCTGAGCACCCCAGCTTCCCAGACGGATATGGAGCTGATGGAGTGAACTCTGGGTGTGCTTATAAACCCTGTCTTCACTGCTTGTGTTGGGCAGGAGGATTGGGGGAGTGGGGCTGAGAATGTATCCATTAGCACCTCTTTGGAGGGTCTGACCTGTCCACTTCCCCTTCTCATTCCTCAGAACCACAGTGACAGTCGTGTGACACTGTTTGAGGGGGAAAACTTCCAGGGCTGCAAGTTTGAACTCAATGATGACTACCCATCCCTGCCTTCCATGGGCTGGGCCAGCAAGGATGTGGGTTCCCTCAAAGTCAGCTCTGGAGCGTGAGTCCTGGGACTGCAACAGGGGACTAGAGCAGGGAGGCAATGGGGAGGAAAGGTGGAAAAGGGGAGGAGGGTGAGGAAAGGCGACAGTGCTAAGAGACACAGTGAACACACACGCTGGGGGGATGGGGGATTGGAGGCGTGAGGTCGTGGGAGACTTAGAGGCAAGGGGAAGTGAGATGGTGGAGAAGATGGGGAGGGAGGGGGGCACGTAATAGGAGAATAGGAGTCAGGGGAGCAATGTGGGGTAGAGGAAGGAGTTGAAAACCTGAGTGAGGAGGCAATGAGGGTGGGAATAGGAGGTGAGATGAGGAAGGTGTTAGGAAGACCCGGAGCAGTAGACAGGGCAGGGAGAAACCATGTAGGGAAAACTGAAGCCATGATTTTGGAGGTGGGAATTGGGAGCTGAGAAAGGAGGACCGGCAATCAGCAGACATCACTAGGGGTGGGGGCAGAGCCAACTTACCACCTCTGTGCCCTCACTCACCTAGGTGGGTGGCCTACCAGTATCCGGGCTACCGGGGCTACCAGTACGTGTTGGAGCGGGACCGCCACAGTGGGGAGTTCCGTAACTACAGTGAATTCGGCACGCAGGCCCACACCGGGCAGCTGCAGTCCATCCGGAGAGTCCAGCACTAAGTCTCACAGCCCCAGCGCCTCCCCTGCGGACCCTCAATAAAGGCTCCTGAACCTGCCTGCCCCTCTTGCCTCCTTCTCAGTGTCTTGTTTTGTGACCTTCACCTTCATCTTTCTGAGAGTCCTTCTCTGCCAACCTGACCATTCCCCTGGGCCCCAGGATCCTTGACTATGGAGCATACACTGGCTTAGGATGTAAGTGGCTGAGATGGGGCTGAGATGAAACTGCTGCTAACCATCCTCAGGAACTTGTTAAATGCAGCCAGCCCCACACCTCTCCATGATAGAGACCTCTCAGCTTGGACCAGGGGGTCCTGCTAGCCCAGATAGCGCCTTTGCCATCCCCTGGTTTGAGTGCACACGATGCCATGGCAGGGCTCGTAGCTTAATTTCAACCTTCACACAGCCCCCCTGGGCCAGGCACCATCATACAGGGCAGGATGTCCTTAACTCTGTGCAGGAGCCCCTTTGGGCCCCTCTCTAACCCCTCACAGGCATTTCCAGCCTTTCTCTTCATCCTGGCTCCCTATCCAGCCTAAGGGAAACTTGCACCCATTTCCCAGTTTTGTGGAATCTCCGCCTGACAGAGGAGCAAGGGTGTGAGAGGGGTAATTGGTGGGAGGTCCCACTGCTTTCTAGGGGAGACATCCAGTCTCTAAGCTGAGCCCCAAACCCTTTGAATAGCAATCCTTCATGTGGTAGTGAGCTCCAGAATTTTACAAAACATCTTCATTCCTTGCCTCTCGGCTGTCTCAAACAACTCCCTCCTCATTCTTCCTACCAACTCTTCAGAAGACCAGTGAGCTGGAGAGACCACCCCTGAGTCACTGACCACAGCGGGCCTGTGTTCCGGGGTAGGTGGTAGAAGCCCATAGCCATGTTTTTGGGGCTGAGTGTGGTAGCAGCCATTAGAGTCCATGGCACCAGTATAGCTTCTTCCTAGTTCCATCTTTGACCCAGTTTACGATCATCTCAGCCCCACATAGGCAGGACATTCAACACCCTTGGGATGCCCTTCATCCTGTCCCTCAGGGATGCTTGAGTTTTCAAGCCGCTGGTGGATCTAGCCACAGGGAGGGTTGGCCCAGATCATTGCCTCTGTCTGGGGGAGTCAAGGCAATGTTGAAGAAAACTCAGACTTGGACCTGGGCAGTTCCAGGGGCCCAGCTGGGGAAAATTAGGCATCTGCTCCCTTGGGAAGACCCTCCCAAACCAAAAGTCAGAACACCTGGGACCCAGCCACATAACATCCCTGAGTCTCAATTCCCTCACGTGGAAACTGGAGCTCCAGACTCCTGCCTTGTCTCTCTCACAGGACAAGGATTGTGAGGATTCAAGAAGGACACCCTGAAAATGCTTGTGATTCAGAAAAGCACTAGGACAGTTACCATAGGCCCTGCCTTCCCCCATGGATCTCAAGGTTGGGTCAGAGGACCAAGGACAGAGTTCTAGACGGAGTGTGAATTCTGCTTTATGCCTGGATGGGTTAGAGAGTCCATGGCCCCTGTTGCATTTAATCCTCCTAACAGCTTCCATTCTTCACCAGTTTCACCAATGAAGAAATGAGCTCCTCAGAGAGGGAGAAGCCTTAAATGGATGAGGTTATCCATTCAATTGGTGACAAAGCCAGTACCTGAACACAGGGCTTCTGACCCCAAATCCAGACTAAGTGGAGGCTGATCTGAGCTGTGGTCAAAAGCCTTGGGCCTCAGCAGAGCCCCAAACCTCTGTGTCCTCCAAAGGAGTATGGGGTTCCTGCATGGTCACAGGCTCTTAACTGTGCCCTTGGGGGTTGGTAATATTAACAGCTACATATATGAAACTTTATCTGAGCACTCAGCATGTTATATAAGCCTAATAATTCTGTATAGTTGGTATTCTAATCCTTATCTAACAGATGAAGAGACTAAGGTATAGAGGTGATGTAATTTTCTCCAAAACCACACAAACTAGAAAATGAGGGAGTTGAGCCCAGACCCAGGTGAACTGGCCTCAGAGCCCAGCAAGTCATCTCCCCACCACCTGCTTTGGGGCAGGCAATGGGCAAAGGGAGATCTGGTGTACTCCATCAGCTGAGCTGCCCTCCCTCCAGGAAGGCCCATGACTACCAAAAACACCCAGCAAGATGCGTTCGGGAACTTGCAGTGTGACGCTGGTCAGGGTGCACCCTGTGTCTAGGTCTCAGTGTCCCTGCCTGTACAATGAAGGAGTCGGGAGAGCTAATATTTGTTGCAGTCTTTGCCAGCATGAATGGACCTTCTAGGTTTTCTTAGACCCTGGGGTCCAACTCTGCTCTCCACACCAGCAACTAAAGAGAAGGAGGCACAGATGCCAGGCTGGGCCTGGGTGTTTTCACCTTGCGTGCTTAGTCGTTCAGTCGTGTCCAACTCTTTGAGACCCTTTGGACTGCAGCCTGTCAGGCTCCTCTATCCACGGAAATTTCCAGGCAAAAAGAGTGGAGTGGATTGCCATTTATTCTCTAGGGATCTTCCTGATCCAAGGATTGAACTTGCATCTCCCAGGGATCCATGTCTCCTGTGTCTCTTGCATTGCAGGCAGAGTTTTTTCCCACTAGCCATCAGGGAAGCGCCTTTCCATCCTCCTATTCTGGGCAGGCTGAATGGGTGTGCAGAACCCTGTGGGACCCACACCCACCCAGTCATGTGGGAGGCGATGGTGGAAGCTGCCTAGACCTGCTCATTGACTGCACTCAGCCAAAGGCCAAAGTGGATGGAGGAAATCATCTCATTTCTGGGGAAGCAGCCAAGATCCACATAGGTCGGAGCTCACCCCTCACTCCCTCACAAGCTCTTCTGATAGCCCACCCCCTCCTTCAGCCGCTCAGTCCTCAGTGAGGTGAGGCAGAGCCTGAGTTGTTTGTCCTTCACCAGCTTGGAGCTAGGATGTCTGGACAGACCCCCACTCTAAGTGCCTCTCCCTTCTCCCTCAGCCTTCTGCTGAGACCATTAAGTGAGTGAAACTTTCTGCCTCCCCAGTCTTGCAACGTTGGTCTCCTCCTTCTCATTTTCTCTCTGGGGAAGTGACAGAAGGCTTGAAGGAGAGGGAGTAGGACCTTGGCCCCACCCTCAAGATGCTCTGCTCCTTTGAAGCCCTGAATTTTGTCCCCAGCCAGCATCCCAACTGCTCATCTTTTCCCCACCAGATTCCACCTCCACATCCTGAAGCCTCTATCTGTATCCCTTGAGGATCCTCTAGGGTCCTGGGATCCCCCCATTTCCTCCCACACTCCTCCTTGGCTCCTTCTGATTTTTGTATCCTCCACCAGGAATGAGGAACAACCCAGCGGTCACACCAAGTGAAGAATGCACAGGGTCCCCACCTCGAGCTGGAATTCCCAGCCTTTCTCAGTCAGGCATCCCAGGACCAGGGATCTTACAGGTAACCTGCTTACTCCAATCCAAGTGCCCTGAAGTCCAGGCCTCCTGTCTCCTTGAGTCAAGCAGTGGGAAAGAAAGGCTTTGAGTTTATCAGTTCTGCCTGGAGTCACCAGATGCTGTATGGCTGCAGGTGGTGCTCCAGGCCCAGGGCCTCATTTTCAGCCAGCATCCCTCCCGATGCACTTCTCCAGAGCCAGGAAGCCTCACCTGTATCCAGAGACTCCAGGCCACCACTTGGGAACCACATACCCGCCTTTGTCCCTTTCCCAGAGTGGATTTACTTCCACTTTCCCTGGGTTGGGGGCCTTGTACAGTACATCTATTTTAACTCCTCTTCTGCTAGAGCAAGGTGCCAATTGCAGCCTAGTTCAGGGATAATCAGGAGTAGTTGTGAGGGTAGATGGTTAAGCTGGGATGACAAGAGATGGGGAAAGATAGGAGAGAAGTGCTTGTGGTGGGTGGGAATGGAAGGAAGATCATATGCCACAAATCAGTGGGAACAAATCAATGAGAAAAGGAAGAGAAAGAGAGAGACAGGATGGAGAGGTAGAGAGGAGACAGAAGGGAAGATAGGAGGAGGAGGGTGGAGGACTAGATGAAAGAAGGAGAGACCTAAAAAGGGAAAAGAAGGGCAACCCACTAAAAGTTAAGGGAGACACCCCAGTGATGGCCCAGAGGCCTGGGAACCCTGGAAAGACAGGAAACCCGGGGAAACAAGAGGGAGACAGTGAAGGAGAGCGGGTCTCTAGGGAAGAGCAGAGAGCGGAGGAGGAGGAGGGAAAAGTAGCGAGGATGGAGCGGGGCAGATAAAGAGAGCAACGGCTGCCGACCCGGAGCACAGCGACAGGCGAGAGGGAGGGAAGCGGAAATTTAAAAGTGAAGATGCAGATAACGCAGCCTGGAGACGGGAACCCGGGTAGGGGTGGGGGGAGGAAGGGGAGGAGAGTGGAGCAGTGAGGTGGGGGGAATGGATGAAAAGGAGTGAGCCTCCCCCTCCCCGCGTTGTGGCCCCAGGGGTCCGAGGTGGGGCCGGGGTAGTCCACCCCGTTGCTGTTTGCTCAGAGTCAGGGAGGCGGAAAAGAAATGGGCTCCTGACCCCCGTCAGAGCGCCAGGCCCAGGCCCATCCCCCGCGCGTCTCCCGGGTTGCGGGGTGCGGGGGGCTGCCTGGCGCGCTTGGCTGCCGCGCGGCACGTCGGAGACTTTATTGCGATGGGGCGATAAGAGGGGCGGGGGCGGGGTCCGGGGGGCCGAGGCGGCAGCTCTTTAATTAAAACGGAAATTGCGGCCCCTGCCCGCGCTGGGGGCCGGAGGGTTCCGAACAGCCTGGTAGCTGGGAGCGTCGCTCCAGGACCCCCCCACCCCACATCCCCCGCCGCACTCGGGCAGCCCCCTCCTGCCAGGCCCTGCTGGACCGAGCGCCGCCTTCTTCTCCCTGTCACCTCGGTCGCCTCGGGCGGGGATCTGTGCCCCGGAGCTCAAAGCCTGACGCGATCCCCCCCTCTTCCATCCCCCCCCCCCACCTCCCACCACCCAGTCCCTGGCGGCGATGAGACAGAGCGGCGCCTCCCAGCCCCTGCTGATCAACATGTACCTGCCAGGTACCAGGGACCAGCTGGGGGCTGGAGGCACCGGGACCCGGGGCGGGAAATCTGGGTTAGGGCTTGGGACAGGGATGCCGGGGTCCAAGGGAAGGGGGCGCGGTCCAGAGACTCGGATTGCTGGCAGAACTGAGCCAGCTAGGGCATCAGGAAACCTTAAAAGCAGAAGGAGCGCTTAGAGGTTTAAGTGTGAGGTCTAGAGGACTTGAAGTGAGCACAGTGAGAGCCTGGGGAGCCAGGAGCGCCGGCTCGGGGGCTGAAAGAGCCTGGTAAAGGAGCAGGGGTCTTCAGTGTTGCAAGGGACTGAGCGCGCGTGCAGTGTTGGGGGGCTGTGGTCAGCCGGGCGTGGCCCGGGCGCCCTCGTGGCTCCTCACCTCCGTGCTCCGAGCGTTCCCACCAGCCCAGCCTTCCAGGCGTCCCCTCCTCTCCGGTGGGCTCTGCGCGCTCCAGCTCGGCTGGCGCAAACCCCGCTCTGCTTTATAAGGCTCCCGCCGGCCCGTTCGGAAAGCGGATTTCCTTTTTCCTGGACGCGTTTCCTGACTTGGGCGTTATGGAGGGGCTCCGCGCGGCGCGCGCCCGGGCCAGGCTCCGGGAGGAGGAGCCGGACGAATAGGGCCCCCAGCCTCTCGCCCGGGAACCATGGCACCCCCCGCTTCCCCCTTGAGCCTTGGCCTGGGGGGCTTTCGGTCAAGTCGGCAACCTCCGCCTGGATCCGCTTGACTGTTTTCTCTCGCTGCCACAGATCCCGTCGGAGACGGTCTCTTCAAAGAAGGAAAGAGCCCGGGCTGGGGACCGCTGAGCCCCGCGGTACAGAAAGGTGAGCTGGCCGCCGGAGTGTACGGGCGGAGTCGAGGATGGGGTCCCGGGGCACCCGCCGCATACCGACAGGCGCCACTGTCACCCCAACGGCGGGTGGGAGCGATGTGGAACGCTGGGCTTTGGGAAACGGCGGGTCCGGGCCTGATTGTGGGGAGGCTGGGGCGGTGGGGGGTGGGAAACATTCATTTGGCCTTTGGCTCTGGTACCTGCTGAGACCCAGTGTTGACCCTGCCGGCCAGGGCAGGTTGAGAAGACCCTGCCGCCCCCACACCACCCCGGCCCGCCCCTTTTCAGCTGGGAATGTTTTTCTCCTGCTCTGGTGCTTGGTATTCTTTCCCTACTGGCAGCAGGAGCACAAGGCTTGGACGCCACCCAGCAAGGTGATCCCGGAGAAGTGCTCTCAGGCCACTCCAGGCTGAGTCACCATTAGCACCAGGGCCAGCTCCCACCTGCCTCACTGGCCTGGCCAGCCTGGCTCCGTGAGCCAAGTCCTCTAGGCCATTTCAGGTGTCACCCGCCTTTGGCTGGTCGCTAAATTACCCTTGGCTTTGCCATGCTGGCAGCGGGACCTGGCTGACCTACCAGGGAAAGCCTCCCCACTGGTCCCTGCCCAGTTGGTACCCTGTGCGTCGTCACTCAGTCATGTCCGACTCTTTGTGACCCTTTGAACTGTAGCCCACCAGGCTCGTCTGTCCATGGGATTTTCCAGGCAAGAATTAGTGGAGTGGGTTGCCATTTTCTTCTCCAGGAGATCTTCCCGAACCAGAGATTGAAAGTGAATCTCCTGTGTTTGCTGCATTGCAGGCAGATTCTTTACGGGGGGAGGGAGGGACGCCCCATAGTTGGTACCCTAGATCTCATCAAGTGACCGATAATTACCATGACCAGAAAAACAAGGCCAGCAACTGCTTTATCTAAAAGGGAGCACAACACCCAATAGGAATGAGTTTCCAAGCCTCTACATCTCTCAGTACCAGATGCACATTTCCCCCACCCCTTGCTGTGCTTCTGACCCTAAAATGCAGTGTTCCTGACCTGGAGCCAGGGAGCCCTTCCCAGAGCTGATGTGAAAGGATTGGGGTCAAAATTATGGTGGAGGGCAGCATCTGGGTTCTGAGGAAATCACTGAAAAAAGAAGAGAGCTTCACCAGACTCAATTTAAAACAATAATCAGACAACTTCGAGGGAAATCCATTTTATTCTAAAAGAGTGTGTGTATACATGCTGGTAGGTGTGAGGACTGGGATGGGGTGGGGTGTGGTGGGGTGAGGTGCGGTGGGGGTGTGGTGGGGTGGGGGGGGTGGGGGGGTTAGTTCTGTCAAGATTTTTCTCCACTTGTCTGACTGAGGCTCCAAGACAGAAACAGAAGTTCTCACTACCCACTTATCTGGGAAAACCTCCTGGCCCTTTCTAGCAACCCTGAAAATCTGGACAGGGCAGAAGGGCCTGGAGTTTGGCCAAAGATGGGCGGAGGCAGGGAGCCAAGCACAGAAGTGTCTGGGTCTCCTCTCCTCAGAGCTGTGTATCATGTCCCATGGGAACTGACACCTTGGTACCCTGGGAATCCCGCCTGTTCCGAAAAAAAAAAAAAAAAAAAAAAAGGCTGAACTGGAGTAGCCCAAGCACCAGACGCTGGCAAGGGTGGGAGACTTCAGAGGCTGCCGTTCCTCTCACACTTAGGGAACCACTGTCCCCATCCCAGTCTGACATGGTATCGCAAGGAAGCCAGACATCACCTCTTCTCCACCTCAGGCATAGGTTTCAAGTGTATGCCTTGTCCCGTGGGCCGAGTGATCCTGTTGCAGGCCGACTTCTTCCCTCTGGATTTCTGGACATGGTCCAGCTGGGATGTGGCTAGCTAACCACCTATGTAGGCTACCCCGAGCGGTTATGCAGGCTCTGCACCCGGTAAGGGCTCTCAGGCCGAGGGGTGATATCCCGCCTTCGCTTACCTCCAAGAGCCCTGTGCCTTGGAGTACCGCTGCCCCCACACGGAAGAAGTGATGCTTTCCCTTCGCTCCGTAATTCTTGCAAAGCTGTGCGCCCGTGGGGTTGCGTTTCCATTGTGCGAAAGCGCGGTACTGCCTAGGGACGGTTTTGCTGATCATCTCCTCCCTGGCCAGCCGCTCCAGCTGCGCCCAGTTACTCAGCTGGACGTGCCCCTTTCCTCCCTGACACCGGCCCCCACATCCGACTTGGGCGGGGGGAGTGGTGGGTTCTCGCACCCCACCTCTTCCCCGCCGCTCGCCTCCCTCATCCCGCCTGTGGCTGACCGCCCCATTCCCCACAGGCAGCGGCCAGATCCAGTTGTGGCAGTTTCTGCTGGAGCTGCTGGCTGACCGCGCCAACGCTGGCTGCATCGCCTGGGAGGGCGGCCACGGCGAGTTCAAACTCACCGACCCAGACGAGGTGGCGCGGCGCTGGGGCGAGCGCAAGAGCAAGCCCAACATGAACTACGATAAGCTGAGCCGCGCGCTGCGCTATTACTACGACAAGAACATCATGAGCAAGGTGCACGGCAAGCGCTACGCCTACCGCTTCGACTTCCAGGGCCTGGCGCAGGCCTGCCAGCCGCCCCCCGCGCACGCCCACGCCGCCGCCGCGGCCGCCGCCGCGGCCGCCGCCGCCCAGGACGGCGCGCTGTACAAGCTGCCGGCCGGCCTGGCCCCGCTGCCCTTCCCCGGCCTCTCCAAACTCAACCTCATGGCCGCCTCGGCCGGCGTCGCGCCCGCCGGCTTCTCCTACTGGCCAGGCCCGGGCCCCGCCGCCACGGCCGCCGCCACCGCTGCGCTCTACCCCAGCCCGGGCTTGCAGCCGCCGCCCGGGCCTTTCGGCGCGGTGGCCGCGGCGTCGCATCTCGGGGGCCATTACCACTAGACCGGGTGCCCCGGGGGCCTCTCCCAGCCGCCGGGAGCCTCGCTCAATCCCACCCACATACGGGAGAGGGGGCCGGGGCCTCCCCCTCCGTTCTTTCCAGCTCAGATTTGATTCCACGCGCTGCACCCAGGCCCGGGCGGGAAGGGACTGACGTCGCCTCAGTCTTTCTTTACCACTGGATTTGCCCCCGCCTCGTCCCGCAGCCCCCGAGGGAGGGTGACTGTGCCCCCACTTCTAATCTTCTAGACCCCAGGTCCCTCCATCTCTCCTGATTTTCCCTCCCCTCCATCTGTGTTTCCCTCTGGCTCCTGGAAGCCCCTCTGATATGACCCCTCTCTCGAATTCCAAGTCTTTTCTCATTATTCCCCTCCTGCCCCCCCCCCCCCCCCGCCCCGGCTCAGTCCACCTTCTCCTCTCCCGGCACCTCACACATTTCTAGGTAGCTTCCAGGCCCCCTTCCTTCCCACCCCCAACCCTCCTGCAGGACTGCAGTGTGTTTCTATTCCCTTCCAGACCTATTAAAGCTCCCAAGCTCCCCGCTGCTTCCTCTCTCTGTTCTTAGCTGCCCCAGAAACTTTGAGGGGGGGTGGGTCGGGGCGGGGGTAGGGGCAAGAAGGTAACCAGACGCCCAGCTCAGGCGTGTGCAGAAAGGCCTGTCAAGGAAAAGCTCCAGAGAAGGAGGGCAGGCAGCCTTGGGTTCTACTGGAGGGGAGCGCAGAGCTCCTAGTGAGTGGGTTCCAGCTGCAGCCCCCTCCTACCTCGCAACCGACCCCTTCTCTGCTTGCCTTGCTGGGCCTTCCGCTTGCCCCTTCTCACCTTACCCCATCCTGACTTCTCCCAACGCGCCCTGGCATCCCACCTACCCTCATCGCACCCATCCTTCCACAAGTTCCTTCCCTCATCCCAAACTCCACCCCAACTTATCTTCTCATCTTCACATCATCACATCCCTCAGTCACCATTTCATCCCCTTCCCCACCGCCCCTCTCCTCCCTATCCTATCCTCACTCAGACTTGTTTTCTCACTCCCACTCACCAAGCCCCGCCCGCCCGCAGCATTTCCAACGTTCTCTTTTCTCTGGATCTGCGTTCTCATTTTCAGAGGGTAACCTCCCCTTCTGCGCCTGCCTCTCCCCTCCGGGCTTGCGGCTGCAAACCTCCTTCTCGCGGGTGGCGCGCGCCCTCTGCTGGTCTGAGGAAGATAAGCCAGAGCCGGGTTCTGCAGCTAAGCTGAGGATCCGACGTGTGAGCGTGCTCAGCCGCTTCAGTCGTGTCGACTCTTTGCGACCCTCTGGACTGTAGCCCGCCCGGCTCCTCTGTCCAGGGGATTCTCCAGGCAACAATACTGGAGTGGGTTCCCATGCCCTCCTCCAGGGGGTCTTCCCGACCCAGGGATCGAACCCTCGTCCTTTATGACTCCTGCAATGGCAGGCAGGTTCTTTACCACTAGTGCCACCTGGGAAGCCTTCAGGCCAAGTTTAGCTTTCAGAGAGGCGCGCAAAGGGAGGAACGCTAGCCCTGCATCCCAGGTCCCACCTCGAGAAACCTGAGAAGTGGATCAATTGATGGTCCTCCTGGCTGAGCCATTTTCTTCACCACCTGAGGCTTTTCTGAATACTGTGCCCACCCGGGGCCACAGCTCTTATGCTTTCTTCACGCCTCTTACAAAACCTGTAGGCAGGAAAACTGCCTTAAACTCGTTCCCTTAGACGGAAACAACACAGAGGGCAGGCCTTCTCCGTGGTCCTCGTGTTTCTTTCCCTGGGGCCATATCCCTCCTGGAGACTTGTTGCCTGGAGACTGCCTGAGGCAGTCAAGGAGATTTCCCTGTGCCCCGTGGGCAGGAAATGCAGGGGGAAGGCAGGTCAATTATTAATAAGTGCAGGGAGAGCCTGAATGCTCCTTCCCAAAGGGAATGAAATCATCGAGGTCCATCTAGGGAAAGAGTATTTCTTTTCATCTTCACTTTATTTTTTTCTGGTTTTCTAAATAACACACTCAGCATAGAAAATTTGAAAAATAGACAAGGCCTACATTAAATACCAGTTGAATGAAATATGTAATGAAACATGGGGAAAAGTCACCTACCATCTCATTACACAGAGGTCACTGTTTATAACCCTTTGTCATAATCACCTTCCTTTTCTCTACGCCCTGTGGAATTAAATGGTGCCTGCTTTAGTCCCTTTCTGGAGAACGAAATGGCAACTCACTCCAGTATTCTTGCCTGGAGAGTTCCATGGATAGAGGAGCCTGGCAGGCTACAATCCATGGGGTTGCGAAGAGTCGGACATGACTGAGCAACTAGCCCACGCTTAGTCCCTTAACATTCTGGCATCAGCACGTTCCATGTTGCTATGCTCTGTAGACCTCATGAGGTGGACGGGTGGGATCATGCATTTCAGGCAGCAGATGGCCAGGGGAGGAGTCTATCCTGGTGAGGAACTCAGTGACTCCGAGGGAGAGGCAGAGGGCCTCTCTGCAGAGGGTAGAAGCTGAGGGGAAAGAAAGAATACACAAGGGAGACAGAACCAGGTCCCAGAAATATCTGGGCTGCTAAGAATTGTGGGTTGAAGGTAAAAAGGTGAAATTTCCTGGCAAGGAGTATGAGTGTCTTAGTTACAACACTTAGCGGTGTCTTAGTTACAACATTACATGGGAGACTGTAAGCTAAATGCAGAAAAACCATTGTGTTCTGAGGATGCATTGATGCAGCTATGGCCACCCTGGAATGAAGGAAATGATCCACTTGCTGTAGTGATTGTGCCCCTAGGACTTCCCCGATGTTCCAGTGGTTAAGAATCCACCTGCCAATGCAAGGGACATGGGTTCCATCCCCGGTCCAGGAAGATTCCACTTGCCAAGGAACAGCTAAGACCCTGCATCACAACTACTGAACCTCTGCTCTAGAGCCCACAAGCCACAACTACTGAAGCCCACGTGCCACAGAGCCTGTGCTCCACAACAAGAGAAACCACTGCAATGAGCAGCTCATACACCACAGCTAGAGAGTAGCCGCTGTGTGCTGCAACTAGAGAAAGCCCACATGCAACAACTAAGATTCAGTGCAGTCAAAAAATAAATTAAAAAAAAATGATTGTGCTCCCAGCATGTTGTACATGGTGTTATTAATAGATAACACCTTCAGGAGAAGATCAAATGGAGAACAGATAGAATAGTGGACATACCAAATGAAGAAGGAAGAATGCTGGGAAACCAACCATGGGAAATGTGGTCTGGGAAATCACAGTAGGGAATGAGACACAGAAGCTGTCCTCAATTATTCAGAGAGCTTTCTTGTGGCAGAGCACCTGGACGTGTGTACTGGGACACATGGTAGAAAGCTACAGTGAGGCAGATATGTCAACTTGATCTCATGGAGAACCTTCTGCCATGGACCTTGACAAGGAGTGCTTTGTCACTGGGCTACTAACCTTCCTTGGAAGGTTGAGAGGGGAGGTGGGTTAGCTTACTTTGAGATTCAAAGTCCTGTGAGTGAGTTGGTAAAGGAGGGATTTGGGCATCATTGGGAAGCCAGGGGAAGTGTTAGATTAGACGGTTTTCTTACCTATGGGTTTCCTGGGTGGCTCCGATGGTAAAGAATCCGCCTGCAATGCAAGAGACCTGGGTTTGATCCCTGGGTGAGAAGATACCCTGGAGAAGGAACGGTTACCCACTCCAGTATTCTGGCCTGGAGAATCCCATGGACAGAGGAGCCTGGGCGGGCTACAGTCTGTGGGGTCACAAAGAGTTGGACACAACTGAGTGACTTTCACTTTCACTTTTTCTTACCTATGACATCACATCTTTAGAGCTCACCCTGCCCTCTATTCTTTGCTTCACACAAGCCAGTTTGGGAAGCTTATAGGATGGGGCATTAGAAAACCTGAGTTCTGGTCGTAGATTGACAACTGACTTACTATTTAACCCTCAGATAATTCTTCTGGGATTCCATTTACTGTCGTCTTGGATTGATTCCATTCCACCCAAGCCCTGATGGAACCACACTCTTACCACACTCAGCTTCCTGATGACCCAGGCCTGTCCTTATTGACCCTTAACCCCTTGGTCTTTGGCTCTCCAAGGTATTGATCCCACCATTGCTTCTCTCTCCCAGTCCAGGGTACAGCCCCTTTCATTCCCTGAAGGTCTGAGCCTTTTCTCTCTCTCTTCACTCATGTCACTGGTAAAGATATGGCTCACTCACCACCCCACCCCCTGCCATGCACTTGCATGACAGAGTTTACAAAGCACCTTCACATCCATTGATCTATTGATCCTGTCCAGGGTCAGGGAGGAAGACAGAGGGGCCTAGATGGCTTTATCCACTTGGAGGATAAGTAAACCAAAGCCCAAGATGTTACGAAACTTGGCCAAAGTCTCAGGGCTTGTCCCTGGACCAGGTTCCTCACCAGGCCTTCTCCCAGTGCTCTGAGTGGTTTCTCCATAGTCCGAGGTGGCCTTGGTCACCGTGTTTATAGGATCACTCCCCCATCCTCCCAGGATCACACAGACCCATGTCTTCTCCACTATGTGTGCTCCTTGTGACCAAGCTCCACTTGCCTTCACTTGGCAGATGGAATCAGAAGTCCAACTAGCATGCCGTGTGAGGACATCCATAGCCACATGCTCTAGACCTGCACAGCCACAGAGCAGTGATGCCACCCAGGGCACTGAGGCCTACAGATCACCTGCTCGTACGTCAGCCCATGTGACCACAGGCAGACACCAAAATGGGTTGCTGTGATGTACTTTTCTAGGCTTCATTCCTTCACATTCCCTTTAAAGTATCTTTTACATGCACTTCTTCAACCTGTTCCTTAACCTTTTCTATAATTCACAGCAAGTAGAACTGCTGATAATAAAATATGTGCCTGCCATTCATTGAACCTGACTCTGTGTCGTGCTCTGCCCCATGCTAATACTTTACCTGTGGTCTTTCTTTGCCCTGGCCACACCTTGCCAGGTGGGGATGGTTATCTCCACTTTCAGGTGAGGAAACTGAGGCTTTGAGAAGTTGACTGCCTGGCTCAACCTGTGACCCCATAGCTCAAGTCCTCACCCATCACACCAGCTCCTCTCCCACTGGGCCTTCTTGGAAAGCCTCCTCCTTGTGTGGAGGTGACCTGCAACCCACTGAGGGGTTAAGTCTGAAGTCACGTGGTGAGAAAGGGCAGAGCAGAATCTGAACCCCGTCTGATTTCAGAGGCTGTGAGTTCTCTGAACCACTGGGGATGTGAAAGAGCTTTATATGCTAAGGTGTCCTAGAAGCAATAATAATAAAACTAATACTTATTGAACATCTGTGTGTCAGGCATTATTTAAGGAGCTTTACATTCATCCAAGTCCTCATAACCCTTTGGAGTTGGGTTTAGTATTATTCCCATTCTATAGATGAGGAAAACTCGAGACACAAAAATATTAGATAAATCGCTTGCAGTCACAGTGCTGTTAAATGGCAGCAAGGTGATTCAAGCCCAAGCAGCCCAGTTTTCACTTCCTTCCCCATCCCTTATTCCCTTGATCCTTTCTCATGGAAAACTGAGCAGATTCTGAGAAGCCCAGGAAGTGGCAGGATAATTTTCCCAAATCTCAGCCCAATCCTAGGCTAGGTTCCCAATTTCAGTACTCACCTTGGTTCCAGACAAATTACAGAGTGAGAAAAACATTTTATTTTTGTTTTATTTTTTAACACCAAAAACATTTTGTATTGGGGTATGTGTAGTCGATTAACAAAGTTGTGATGGTTTCAGGAGAACAGTGAAGGGACTCAGCCATACATATACATGTATCCATTCTCCCCTGAACCCCTCTCCCATCCAGGCTGGCACATAACATTTAGCAGGGTTTCATGTGCTATACAGTAAGTGTTTGCTGGTTATCCATTTTAAAAATAGTCATGTGTACATGACCTTGCCAAGGTCCTTAAATATCCCTTCCCCCCAGAAACCATGAGTTCATTTTCTAAGTCTGTGGGTCTCTGAGAAATACATTTTAGAATCTGTGGCCAGAGTGACCCCTGCATTTATCTTAAATGGCATGATGGAGCAGAGGTAGTCCAGAAGGACATGGATTCAGATGCAACCTCTGCCTATCTCCTGTGGGAAAGAAAGGGCTACTTGCTCTCTCTGAGCCTCACTGTCCTCATCTGTAAAATGGAAACACTGGTTATATCCACCTTGTTGGTTTGCTGCCATGGGCAGAGCATATGCCTAAAGATCCCAGCACTGAGGACCATTCCATAACTACCATCCCCCAGCACTGACCAACCAGCCCAGAACAGCCCCCTGCTCTGGGGGCTCACACCACCTTCCCCAGTCTAATCCCCCCAGCACTGCACCCAACTTCTTCTATGAGTCAGAGAAGCTTCTTCTGTGAGGTTGGGGGAGGAGGAAGTAGCTGAGGGAGGCTGGAAGGCCAGATCCTGGGTTCCTTTTTCTGGGAGAGGAGGCCAGGTTGCTTAGCAACACAGCAGGAAGTTATCACGGAGGCTCCAGACAGGGCTATCTTTTTCTATTCTGCAACATAGAGAATCTGGGGCAACATCAGATGGGGAGATGAATGGGGAAATAGGGAAGGGTCCCAGGCTCTGATAACCTCTAGGCTTCATTTTCCTTTTCTATGATCACCTTTCCAGTTCTTCAGTTCATTCCTCTTGGTTTTCTACCGTTGACAAGCAGACAGAGAGACAAGTTCTAGGGCCCATCCTCTACACGTGTTTGTCCACTGGCCGTGTCTGTAACCATGTGCCAAAAGGGCTAGATTTGGGACCCCTTTATATGTGTCCTGTGCTTTACAGTTAGCAAAGCATATCCATATGTATGATTTCATCAGATACAATAGCCTCTTCAATTCCCATATGACAGATGAGGGGAAAAAGTCTGAAGGTCCCCCCGTGAGGAAACGGCAGGGCCCAGATTTGCTGCAAATCTCAGCACGTTTCTACTACATATTGCAGCACGGATGTTAGTACAGCATCGGCCCACTGTTGTGCCTGCTATTTCGTGTTCTCACAGTTTGAGGATTCTTCATGCCGAGAGTCCTGAGGTGCCCCCAGTGAGCATCTTTCCCCACCCTTCATCACAAAGCAGGTGAGTGGAGGAGGCAGGCCCAGCTGTTCTTCCCTGCTGGGTCAGGGGGCATCCTTGGAGTGGAGAGTCCCACGAGAGGCCTGGTCTCCTGGCCCAAATGCCTAGACTCAGGAATACTGCTGGGCTGGGCCAGGCTGGCACAGGCATCTAACTCACCAGCAGCTGTAGCAAGTCCCCTGGCTGGCATTCCGGAGAGAGGCACGTGGGTCCCACTGGGGCCGAGGCCTGGCAGCAAGGAGTAAACACATATCACCCAGGTCACAGATTGCTCATGGGAGGCCCAGGCCTCTAGGGCTCCCTACTGCCTTGGGGGCCAGCAGAGCTGGTCAGAGCAGCTTAGGGTCCCCTTCTGGACCCTGTGTTGGTCCCTTGATCCCTCTGTCAAAATGTATTAATAGTGCTGACTACCATAGCAATGGTTGTTACTCCAAAAACAGTAATATTGTCATTCTTATTATAGCCATTTGCTAAGACATCACAAATCTGAGTTTCTTGTTTCCATCTGATAGATGAGAAAACTGACATTCAGAGACGTTGAATAACTGTCTTAGATCAACTTTTAGTAAATGTAGAGTAGGCACTCAAACCTCTGGCTCCTAGTCTTTTGTTCTGTACATCATATAACACTGCTTTCAAATGTCAGGAGGGAAAAAGGAGTCCCAGAGGAGCATTCAGCCACTTTATCCTCTGTCCCCAACTTGTACCTGCCCAGGATCATGGCTCAGTTGGTGTTCCACAAGGAACAGGCAATTTGAAAAAGTATTTTGATTAGAGCTTTATCAACTTCCAAAAAATGATTTGAGAAGACTTACTATATAGCCACTGCTGCTGCTGCTAAGTCGCTTCAGTCGTGTCCGACTCTGTGCGACCCCATAGACAGCAGCCCACCAGGCTCTGCCATCCCTGGGATTCTCCAGGCAAGAACACTGGAGTGAGTTGCCATTTCCTTCTCCAATGCCTGAAAGTGAAGTCACTCAGTCGTGTCTGACTCTTTGTGACCCCATGGACTGCAGCCTACCAGGCTCCTCTGTCCATGGGATTTTCCAGGCAAGAGTATTGGAGTGGGGTGCCATCGCCTTCTCTGTACTATATAGCAGTATACATAAAACAGAATATTCAGCTTTAAAAGACAAAAAAGCAATTTTTGCAATATGAGAAGCATTCCCATAAGTCTGGGAAAAGGCAGTGGTGTCTTTTTTACCCCTTCTAACCTTGTCATCATTGCTACTACTGAACATTCTATTGGAAGTCCTAGGCAACACAATAAGACAAGAAAAGTTATCTGCTATATGCAAATATTAGGTAGGAAGATTTCAAAATGTCCTAGTTTGCAGACAATATGATTGCTTCCCTAGAAAATCTAAGAGACTCGACTGGAAATCAATTAGAACTAATGAAAATAGTATATCCAGTAAGATACAAGGTTAGTACACAAAAACTTCTGCTTTTTCCATACTGTGTAGAAATAAGGAAAAGAATTGGGAATGACAGATTTACAAGAGCAGTAAAAATACATTCCCAGGTGAACCTAATGAAATACATGGGAAATATCTAAATGGAAAAATAAAACTATAAATCTTCACTAAGGAATATAAAAGAAGACCTGAATACATAGAATACTTAGCATGTTTCTGGGTGGAATGACTCATTATTATAAAATGTCAGATCTGTCCAAATTAATCTATAAACTCTTAAGTCTCAATCAAAGTCCCAAGATTTTTTTTCCAAAGGGATTTTATGGAAACTGACAGGCTTGGCTCTAAAGTTCTTCTGGATGATGTATTTGGGGGACTTCCCTGCTGGTCCGGTGGTGGTTAAGAATCTGCCTTCCAAAGCAGGGAATGTGGATTCAACCCCTGGCTGGGGAACTATGATGCCACATTCTTCGGGTTAAGGAGGCCTGCACGCTGTAGCTACTGCGTGCAGTGCCTCAATTAGAAAGCCCACGAGACACAGTTAGAAAGAAGCCTGCAGGATGCAACAAAGACCTGGCATAGCCAAAAATAAATAAATATTAAAAAAAAAAAAAAGAATAGCCACGACAGTCTTAGCAAAAGAACAAGGAGCATACCACAAAACTACAGTCATTTTATCAGAGGTGTGGTTTAGCACAGCAGGAGTCACATAGACCAGTGGAACCCAGGAGAGCCTTGAAAACAGACCCATAGACATGTGAAAATTTCATAAAAGATAGAGATGGAATACACTGGAAGAAAAGGAAGACTGTTCAAAAGATGGTGCAACCTGTTATTCATTTGGGGAAAATAGTTCTCTCTCTCCTTCTCACTACATACAAAAATAAATTCCAAAATAAACTAATGAAATAAAGACACTATAAAACATACTATAAAAATACCAGAATAAAATTCAAAAACAGAACAAATCCTAATCTCCAAATCCAGCATAAAACAAGAACATTCAAAAAGAGAAGAGGAATATCAAATATCTAGGAGGAGTTAGTTACCACAGTTGTGTCCTAAAGATATATATTTAATTGTATACTTGTTGACAACCAAAGCAAAACATGGAAACTGTCACTACTTTGGTTCATTTACCCATTTTCCATTTATTGAGATCTACTGTCAGTTCATTTCAGTTCAATCGCTCAGTTGTGTCTGACTCTGCAATCCCATGGACTGCAGCATGCCAGGCTTCCCTGTCTATCACCAACTCCAGCAGCTTCTCAGACTCATATCCACCGAGTCAGTGATGCCATCCATCCATTGCATCCTCTGTCGTCCCCTTCTTCCGCCTTCAATCTTTCCCAGTATCAGGGTCTTTTCCTATGAGACAGGTCTTCGCATCAGGTGGCCAAAGCACTGGAGCTTCAGTTTCAGCATCAGTCCTTCCAATGAATATTCAGGACTGATTTCCTTTAAGATTGACTGGTTTGATCTCCTTCCTGTCCAAGGGACTCTCAAGAGTCTTCTCCAACACCACAGTTCAAAAGCATCAATTCTTCGGCTCTCAGATTTCTTTATGGTCCAACTCTCACACCCATACATGACTACTGGCAAAACCATAGCTTGGACTAGATGAACCTTTGTTGGCAAAGTAATGTCTCTGCTTTTTAATATGCTATTTAGGTTGGTCATAGCTTTTCTTCCAAGGAGTGAGTGTCTTTTAATTTCATGGTTTCAGTCACCATCTGCAGTGATTTGGGAGCCCAAGAAAATTAAGTCTGTCATTGTTTCCCCATCTATTTGCCATGAATGATAGGACCAGATGCCATGATCTTAGTTTTCTGAATGTTGAGCTTTAAGCTCACTTTTTCACTCTCCTCTTTCACTTTCATCAAGAGGCTCTTTAGTTCCTCTTCACTTTCTACCATAAGGGTGGCGTCATCTTCATATCTGAGGTTATTGATATTTCTCCAGGCAATCTTGATTCCAGCTTGTGCTTCATCCAGTCCAACATCTCACATGATGTTCTCTGCATATAAGTTAAATAAGCAGGGTGATAGTATACAGCTTTGAGATACTCCTTTCCCATTTTGGAACCAGTCCGTTTTTCCACGCCCTGTTCTAACTGTTGCTTCTTGACCTGCATACAGATTTCTCAGGAGGCAGGTCAGGTGGCCTGATATTCCCATCTCTTGAAGAATTTTCCACAGTTTGTTGTGATTCACACAGTCAAAGGCTTTAGCGTAGTCAATGAAGCAGAATTAGATGTTTTTCTGGAGTTCTCTTGCTTTTTCTATGATTCAACAGATGTTGGCAACTTGATCTCTGGCTCCTCTGCCTTATCTGAATCCAGCTTGAACATCTGGAAGTTCTCGGTTCATGTACTGTTGAAGCCTGGCTAGGAGAATTTTGAGCATTACTTTGCTAGTAATGATCTACTCTTCAGGTGCTGCGCTAATTCTCATTGTTTAAAGAAAAGATATGAAGAAGCTAATGTGAAGTGGAATATTTTCCCTAGCTTTATTGTTTGTATAAGTAACAATGGGTGTTCCTCAGCACTTATGTGAAAGATAGAGAAATGTTCTTTAAATGGCCTTAGATGGATCCTTGTAAGAGTGTGTACGTGTGCATGCCCATACTCTCTGTGTGTGCTTGTATTACACATGTGTTGTGCATGTACACACACCCATGCCTGCTGGGATAGATGGGGGTCTCACTTCTCTTGTCCAGCAAGGGACATTCTTAAATCCTAGGGATCTGGAAATAGCTTGAAGAGGAGGAAGGGAGTGAAGTCACTTTGGAGACATGTGAAAGAGGAGGAGGGCAGGGCTGTAGATGTGTGCTTCTCCTTTTCCAGACACTGGAAAAGGAGTGTCACTTTTTCCCATTTCCTTCTTTCCTTTTATTTATCTTCTATCTCTTTTTCTTTACAATTTTTCTTCTTTTTTTAGGTAATAACAATAGTTTAGTTTGTTGTAATTAACTAAAAAGCTCAGAAAAGTATAAAGAAGAAAGTAAAACTGGTCTTTTAAAATCCTCCCACTTAGTGAGAACAACTATTAAAATTTTAGGCTTCCCCGATGGCTCAGTGAGTAAAGAATCCACCTGTAATGTAGGAGACATAGGTTCAATCCCTGGGTCAGGAAGATCCCCTGGAGGAGGAAATGGCAACCCACTTCAATATTCCTGCCCGGAGAATCCCATGGACAGGGTCTCAAAGAGTCAGACACAACTGAGTGACTAAACAGACAAAAACATCCTAAAACTTGGCATTGCTGCACATACACATACACACAGATTCAGTATATATCTGTTGATTGAGGGCAGGAAGAGAAGGGGGCAGCAGAGGATGAGATGGTTGGGTGGCATCACCGACTCAATGGACTTGAGTTTGAGCAAACTCTGGGAGATGGTGAAAGACAGGGAAGCCTGGCGTGCTGCAGTCCATGGGATCGCAAAGAGTCAGACACGCTGAGAGACTGAACAATAACAATTGGTTGCCTACTGCCAGGTGCCGGGAATCTAGCAGTGAACAAGATAGACCATTTATTGACAGGATACAAAATAAGTAACAAAAAATTATCAGGCAGGAAAAAATGTCATGAAGAAATCAATCTGAGGTATGTGATGAGGGGTGACTATGGGGCAGATTGAAATGAATTCATCAGGAAGAGGTAGCTGTTAAGTGGAGGATCTGAACGACAGGAAAAGGACAGCTATTTAAAGATCTCTCTCTCTCTTACATAAATGGGACGACATTGTTTTCAACCCACTATTTTCACTTTGTCATGGTCATTTTTAATATAGATTAATGTATTATTTTTAATGGTTCATAATATCCCAATGAATATTGATTTGTCACAGTTTACTTCATCTCCTACTGACACAACCAATTTTTTATTTTTATAAACAATGTTATGATAAGTATCCTTGTATCATGTCTTTTTCCACTTATCACCTTAGGGCAAATTTCTGGAAATGCAGTAGTTGGGACAATAAGTATATTGCCTTTCACATTTTGATCCACAGTCAAGTAGCTCTCCAAAAATACTGGACTAATGTATATGGCAACAATAGTGCAAGGAAGTGCACATTTCCCCATTTTTTTTTTAAATCATGGTTGGGATTTTCTATTTTTATGATCTTTGTCAGTGATGCAATATCCCACTACTGTTTTGACTTGCGTTTCTTTAGTTAATAGTGAAGTCAAGTATCTTTTTTGTGCTTATTGATTATCTATATTTTGTGTGAATTACCTCTTCACAGTTTTAACTATTTTTCTATTGAAAATATATTGTGTTACAATTATGTTCTCTCAGATTGTCACTTGTTTTTCAATCTTGTTTATGGCCATTCTTTTTCTCTGTGTCTCTAACATTCAACTTAAGTGGAATCAATCTTTTTCTTTAAGATTTCTCCACGTCTAAAAAGATGTTCTCTACCCAACCCAATCATGAGAAATGCGGGGCTGGAAGAAGCACAAGCTGGAATCAAGATTGCTGGGAGAAATATCAATAACCTCAGATATGCAGATGACACCACTCTTATGAGAAACTGAAGAAGAACTAAAGAGCCTCTTGATGAAAGTGAAAGACGAGAGTGAAAAAGTGGACTTAAAGCTCAACATTCAGAAAACTAAGATCATGGCATCTGGTCCCATCACTTCATGGGAAATAGATGGGGAAACAGTGGCTGACTTTATTTTGGGGGGCTCAAAAATCACTGCAGATGGTGATTGCAGCCATGAAATTAAAAGGTGTTTACTCCTTGGAAGGAAAATTATGACCAACCTAGATAGCACATTAAAAAGCAGAGACATTACTTTGTCAACAAAGGTCTGTCTAGTCAAGGCTACAGTTTTTCCAGTAGTCAAGTATGGGTGTGAGAGTTGGACCATAAAGAAAGCTGAGCACCAAGGAATTGATGCTTTTGAACTGTGGTGTTGGAGAAGACTCTTGAGAGTCCCTTGGACTGCCAGGAGATTCAACCAGTCCATCCTAAAGGAAATCAGTTCTGGGTGTTCATTGGAAGGACTGATGTTAAAGCTGAAAACTCCAATATTTTGGCCACCTGATGCGAAGAGCTGACTCATTTGAAAAGACCCTGATGCTGGGAAACATTGAAGGCAGGAGGAGAAGGGGACGACAGAGGATGAGATGGTTGGACGGCATCACCGACTCAATGGACATGAGTTTGGGTAAACTCCAGGAGCTGGTGATGGACAGGGAGGTTTGGCATGCTGCAGTTCATGGGGTTGCAAAGAGTCGGACACGACAGAACGAGTGAAGTGAACTGAACTGACCCAACCCAAGATGCAATAATAATATTATAAACACATGTTTTATTCAAGTATTTTGTTTAATATTAGATTACTATCACATATTAATTACTATTTTCTAATTATGCAAATAACATTAATACATTGTTGCAAAAATTAAACTCCATAGATAAGGCAAAAGTCCCCTAGACAACATCAATCCCAGTTCCTTCCCAGAAGTCACTTAATAAGAGTGATCTGTATCTTTCTTAAGCTTCTATTATACACACACAAACACACAGAAATTACAGTTTGATTTGTTTTGCTTTTGCATAAATAATATGGTACTATGTATATTGTTATGCAACTTTTAATGACACTATGTGTGTGGAGATCTTTCACTTTGGTATGTACAGTCCAGTCCATCCTTTCAAACTGAATATTATATCAAAGCATTTTTAATTTCTAACCTACTGGTGGATATTTAGGCTGAGTTCAATTTCTCTCTCTCTAAACAGTAATACAATAAACAAATCTTTATCATGTCTCTTTGTACATTCAAGTATTTCTCTAGGGTCAATACTAGAAATTGGAATTCCAGGGTAGAAAATATATGCACTTGAATTTCTAATAGATACTTTCAAATTGTTCTCTCTTCTAAGGTTTTTATAATTTTTTTTAAATTTTTTCATCAATTTGGAACTTATTTGGGGGCTAAGAATGAGGAAGGATTGATCTTTTTTCTTCATATAAATGACTATCCAGTTATACCAAAAGCATTTACTGACTAATCTATCTTTTTTCCCAATGGATCTGAAATGGTGCCTTTATCATCTATTAAATTCCCACCTATGCTAGAGTTTAGTTTGGGATTATCTGTCCTGTTCTACCGATACATCTGTTCCTACATCAGTGCCTTATGCTTTAGCGACCTTAGCTCTTTAGTAAATTTTAATATATGGTAGGGCAAGCCTTCCAGCATTAGTCTTATTTCTTATGCTTTTCTTGATGTCCTGCACTTTTCTGGGGTAATATGTAAATTTTTTAAAAAGGAGTAAAATGTATAAAGGTTATAAAGAAATATCCCTTTTCATATTTACATTGTTTATCATCACCCCTCCTTCCTTTTAGATTGTCATACATAAAAATGCATGCAGAGAGACTAATTTTATGATATATTGTCTTGAAGCCAAATATCAGTCACAGGGGGAGGTGAAGCAATGGGGCAGGGGAAAGTTGTAAAAGGGGAGTAACTATGGTGGGCAATGTCACCAAGTAGAGATCTTGGGAGCAGCTATCTGCTAAAGAATTAGAATCCAGGGGAAAAGAAATCCCCTGGAAGCCCAAAATGAGTTGGGAGAATTTTAAGCCAGAAACTAAGAGGTTAAACCTGAATGCCTAGGGAAAAAAGGAAAGCGGGGTGCTAGAGTACAAAGCCAGACAGCCAGTCTGCAAGTGTAAAAGAGAGATTGCTTCTAAAAGCCTTATCAGAATATTAAACTCAGATCAAAGGAACTTGAATCCTGAGACTGTGCTCCGCAGTTTATCTGTCTTATACTCAATCTTTAATCACACTGAACTAAAACACTTTTTGTATGCCTCATTTATACACCTAACCTGTGTGAGTATAGATGATCTTCTTGGCTGTCTGACAAGATGCTGAAAGGGAAGGTAATGGTCTTTATATATATATATATAAAGTTATATATAAAATTATATATATATATAATTTATTTATTTGACTGTGCCAGGTCTTAGTTGTGGCATGTGGGATCTAGTTCCCTGACCAGGGATCAAACCCTGGGCCAACTGCCCCGGGAGCTTGGAGTCTTAGCCACTGGACCACCAGGAAAGTCCCGGTAATGGTCTTAATAAAGGTATTTAAAGTTTAACCTCTGTTGTCTTGAGGCCACTCATGGCAAGTGCTGTTTATGGTGTATAAAGGGGTCAGGAGTTGCACTTAAAGTGGGGCACATGAAGAAGGCCAGGCCTCCAAACCTGGCTACCAGATGTCCCTGGTCATGGTGGCATGGTCAGAGGGACTGCTTTGGCAGCCTCTGTGGTAGAAATCTTCTGGAGATGCCCATCTGGGTGCCTGTGGCAAAGTCCTGGCCACAGAATGTCCCCTTGGATACTGCCAGATGCTCTGGTTGCTGAGCACCCTGCCTGGCAGGCAAAGCAGTTACCACGACAACCACACACACACACACACCTCTGTGATTTTTTTGTGTTTCTCCTTTCCCATTAAGTATCAAGGTATTCCAGGGACAGGCAGGCATAGCTCTCAGAACAGAACGTCCTCTGCTCCAGGAAGCAGGGCAGGGAAGGAAAGTGGAGATGTGTATATGTTATGATTAAATGAGACTTCATCAGTGTAAATGCCTATGTACCTGCTTCTGTGTTCAAATGTGTTGTATATCAATGCATGTATCAGCATGTATCATGCAAATGGTCGGATCACAGTTTATCTGCCCATTTGTTTCCTACTCCCCTCCCCTCTCTGTTGCCCCTGTGCTGTAAGAATCACCCAGCCCTCCAACCTTTGCTGAGCAGAAGTGCTGAGTCATGGCTCCAGCTGGATTTCTTTCTCCTATCCTCCATCTCCAATCTTTCCTCAGCCCACCCCTCCCTCATTCCTGCTGGACTCTCTGGGCCCTCTTCACCACCTCTGTCCTAAGCCTGGACTCCTTTTCCCAGAGGTTCACTTCTGGGCAGTCAAGAGAAGGCACGTCACTCTGTTTCTGCATTTACTCCCTTCCACTTTGCCTTCTCAAAAGACTGCTCCGAGTTCTGCTCTTAATGACCACCTTCTCCCTGAGAAAACAGGAATCTGACCAAGTTTGACCCAGGAGGCTAATTCTTCCACATATTCGTGCTGATCCTCCTCTGGTCCCTCACTACTTAATCGGATTATGGCAATGTCTCATGCCTGGGGCGTGGCAAGGAAGGTGAGATTTAATTTGCCACCAGGCACTGAGGCTTTTTTCTCATTCTAGGTCTCCAAATGCCAGACCACAGGTTCTTGGAGGCAAGCGCGCTGTCGCCCACCTGTACGTGTGTGTGTCCGAGTGCGCATAGGAGTGTAGTAATAGAAGGGTGCTGTGTTTGTGCGTTCAGGGGCAGAATCTAGAGGCCCCTCCCCAAGGATGTTTGAGGGTCTCTGTAGGCTCTCGAGTCTCTTTCCCATCCCCGTTGGGCTCTTCTAACACAGAAATCCCACTCAAATAGTCTCGATAACTAGTTCCAAATAAGAGGGACCAGGATTGTTCTCTGCAACCTCCCCGCCAGAGGTGAGAGAGTGGAAAGTGCTCGCTCCTCTCCCGCCCCGCCCCGCCTGTTCAGTCTGGTTACTATGGCGACAGCCGCGGGGTGACCCAAGTGCTCCTCCCTCTCTCCTTCCATACCTAGAGAGATGACGGCACCGCGCTGACTGCGCCAAATTCCAGCCAATGGGCGACTGCTCCCGCCTTTCCTTCCACCAGCTCTCCCCACCTCCCCCCGGGGAACTCGATTCACAAATCTGAACTGGGGATTTCCGGCTACTGGCCGGTTGAGAGGGCGCTGGGCAGAGTCCGGGGAAGAGTTGAGATCTGTCTTCCTAGGAGGACAGTCTTCCTGGGTTCTTGGGCCAGACTCCTGTAACTTACCACCAGAAAGGATCACATCTACTCCCAAATTATCCGGAAAACCTAACTGAGGCGGTCTGCAGCTCCTCCTACTCCTGCATGCCCTCCCTCACCCTTTCCGAGTGCGCCCCGTCAGTACCACGGACAGCGAAACAGGGCCTTTCTAGGTGGGCTTCTCCCTCTTCTCTCCGAATGCTCCGGAGGTCTCCGCGGAGACCAGGGTCACAGACGCCAACGCTCCACTGCAGCCAGGGCCTCCTCGGGCCAATGAAAAACTGAATGGGGCGCTTAGTTAAGTGGTTAAGAAGGCAATGGGGACCAAAGAGGAATCTCAGGCTAAATAGCTTACTTTCTTCCTTCAACCCCAAAGAATGGCTCCTGAGTCTTCCAGGCTGCCTGTGTACTAGCTTCCCTGGCGATTAAGGGCTAGGTCTGAATCTCAAGCAGGGGTGGGCCTCCCAAAGCTTCCCTGGGTAGGCATGTGGCTGAAACAGCCTTGAAGCAGCCCCATGGGTAAGGGAAAGAGTATGGGGCTAAGTGTAGCATTCAGGCCCCACCTGAGAGTGGTGAAGACAGACTTAGCCAGGCCTGACTGAACTCTTGACAGAATGAATGGCAGAGAGAGGTGGAGGAAAGAGAAAAAATAACAATAACTAGCTGATGCTGCCTCAATGAGCCACTCTGTAAAAGGGGAACAACTTCTGCTGTCCTCATCACTTATCCCCTAAATGGCCTGGGTGTTAATGCGCAGGTGGTCAGAAAAGATGAAGGCAGGGGTGGCGGGGGGTGGGGGGACGGGGTGGGGCAGGAATCCAGCCTTACCACCAGGCCTCATCCTCTGGCTCCCTCACTTTGCTCTCTGTAAGATGGAAGTCAGTGGGGGGAGGGGTGACGGAAACAGTAGCCGTTCTCAGGGACTCGAACCCCCCCCCGGCCCCCGCCACTAGGCCCGCGGGGGCCCGAGGGCCCTGCCTGCGATAGTTTCGCTCCCGCTTCCTCCCTCCCAAGGCCCAAAAAAAGGCTGGCGCAAAAAAATCTGCAGGCGCTTCCAGCGCTTTATAGTTCTCTCCCGGACAGACGGACAGACAGACAATGCGGCCCGCACCGTCGGCCCGCATCATTGGCACCTTGGACACGGCACCAGGCCCACCCCAGTCCCTGGTACCCTCCCGGGAGAATTCTGGTCCGGCCTCAGATCAGCACCTCAGACAGTTCCGGGCCCAGCCCACCCCTCCCCCCTCCCTCCGGAAACAACCAAATAAATTAAAAGTGGGGGTGGGTGGGGGGGACAAAAACACCTAAGGGCAAGGAAGAGGGGTGCTCCTCCCTCAGAGTAAGAAGAGTATTCTGTCTCCTCCCACCCTTCTGCTGAGGCGCCGCCGCCACCGCCGGGGTGACCTCCTAGGTTGATTTTTGCTCCCAAACCTCAGCCTCCTGAAGGTGGCATCCCCCTCCCCCCAACTCCCGGCATGCAACACGTTGGAAAAGGTGGGGAGAGGTGGTGGGGATGGGGCGAAGGACCATCCTGGTGGTTGTTTGGGCTCCCAGGGTTGCAGTTTCTGCTGTACCTCAGTCGATCCCAATCAAGAACTCATGTTCCCTTCGGTCTGGGGAGGAGAATACGGGGTCGCAGTCGGAGGGAGAAATGCAAGCCAACACAGGCGGAGAGGGGGGAAGGCAGACGGGAGGGGGAAGATGGTGACACATGCCAGGAGCGAGGGAAAGAGAAGAAGGGGAAATGGGGACAGAGGTGCGGAAAGAGAAACGGGGCAATGAGAGCGAGTCAGGTAGTGGGTAAGATGGAGACGGAAACACACACCCAAGGAATGGAAAGTGGAACTGCGAGGAGGAAGGTGGGAGGGCAAAAGATGAAGGAAGGAGGGAAGGTGAAGATACAGGAAGGAGATGAAGAAATGGACAAGTCCGAGGGAGACGGACTTACACAGAGAAGGGAAGGGGAAGACCCGGGCAGAATTGGAGAGATGAGAGCGCAGACAGATAGAAAGGGTGAGGTTGGGGGTTCCTCTCCCGCGCTCATCCCCCACCCCCACCCTGCGCCCAGCAAATCCAAACGCCGAGGCCTCTGGCATCCTGGCCTCCACCTTCCCCTGCGGGGCAGGGGCGGCTCCTCCTCCGGCCACGGCGCGGAGCGGCGGTAGCAGCGGCGGCAGCTTGATGGTCCTGGGAGCTCCGAGTGTGTGTTAGGGGCTGGGGCGGGGGGCTGGCGCGGCCCTGGGTTATCCCTAGCGGTCCAGGTTCATAGTCCAGTGCTTGGCTCCAGTCGCGCAGCTGTCCCTGGCGGCCGAGGAGGAGGAGGAGGTGGAGGGAGCCGCGGGCGCGCCCCCGTTGGGTGGACCCCCGGCGCTGGCGGAGGCCTCGCCCTCGTTCTTGAGGTCTTGGAAGACCTGCGTGAAGAAGTGGGGGTCGGCATTGAGCCTCAGCATCTGCGGGCTGAGCCGCTGGATGAGGCGCAGGCAGCGTTGCCAGAAGCGCTCCTTGTCGGGCTCCACGAGGAAGGGCTTGAGCGGGTAGGAGATCTCGTTGCCCATGTAGGAGTAGGCGAGGTAGAGGCAGGTGAGGAAGGCGGCCTGCAGCTCGGCGGCAGACGCCAGCTCATCCCCGCGCAACGACTCGCGGCACAGCAGGTACACGAACACCAGGTTGGCGGGCGTAATGAAGGCCTGGTCTTGCCAGCCCTGCAGCAGCAGCGAGCGGTCCACTCCGCGGAACCAGCCCACCAGCTCGCCTGGGCTCAGCTCCTTGAGACGGTAGCAGCGCCGGCACACGAAGTCGCCCAGGCAGCGCAGCAGCTCGCCGGTAGAAGCCTGCACGATGACCCGCCGCGGCGAACCACCAGGGACCGGCGGCGCCGCCTGCGGGGCTGGGGGCGGCGGCGGCGGCGGCGGCTTCCCTCCGCCCGAGCCTGGCGGCGGAGCGCCGGCGCTGCCCCCCGACGGCGGCTCGCAGGTGGCGGCGGCCGCGGGCACGGTGGGCACGGGCACCGCCAGGGGCTTGGCGGCGCCGCCGCCGTCGGGGGGATCCCGACCTTTGCGGAGAAGGTTCTCGCGGTTGCGTTGCTGGACCAGGGGGTCGGGGCCGGTGGACGCTGGCTTGGGCGTCACCTTCTTGCTGCCTTTCTTCTTCTTGGCGGACGCGGCCACAAGGCGCTTCCAGGTGAGCGCGGAGATGAGCACGGACGGCCGTTTGAGCCGGCTCTCGCCTTTGCCGCCCTTGCCCGCTGGCGGCGCCCCGTAGCCCCCCAGCGCCTCGTCTCCTGCGGGCGGCGCCTTCTTCTTCTCCTCGGGCAGCCCGCCGGGCCTCCGGCCCTTGGCCGAGGAGGCGGGGGAAAGAGACAGCACCGTGCCCATCCTGCAGAGCGGGGCCGGCGCCCGGGCCCCGGCGGGAACCGCGGGCGGCGCCCCTGCCCGCCGCGCCGCCGCCGCCTCTGCTGCAGCCCCCGGGGACCCGGCGGTGGGGGCCCAGCCCCGGCCCGGGCGCGGGAACGGGCAGTAGAACGCGGCTGCTTTGGATGTTCTGCGCCGGCTGCTCCGGGTCTGAGCTGCGCCAGCTGCAGCGTCAGCCCCACCCCTTGGGCCCAGTCTTCGCCGTGCCACGCCCCGTCTCACGCAGCCAATCCTTGCCCAAGCTGTCCTCCTAACCGGCAGCTGCGCTGACCAATAGAATCTCTCATGCCATCCTCAAGTTCCGCCCATTCCCATGCCTTGGTCTCTGGTCCAGTCCCTTCACCAGAAAGGCGAAAGGAGGAGGAGGTGGCTGGTTCGAGGACCTCGTCAGGGTCAGAGCCGGTGGGTGGGTGGGTGTGGGAGGCTGCTCCCACCTACCCCTACAGGTCCTAGGGCCCTGAGTCAACTTGTTTTGATGCACTGGATCGCGACAGCAGAGATGCCATGGGAACAGCCTTCCTCCCCTTTTGATTATGTGCTGGGGCGGGGGTGGGGGCGGGGGCGCAGCGTGGGCAGCTGCTTCATTGAGGCGAGTGCTTTCATCAAGGCGCCCAGGCCCCAGCTGGGTCGCACTGCACCAGCTCCTCCAATCTAGCAGTCGGTGGATTCCCTCTTAACTCTCCTCCCCTCCCTTCCCCCATGTGGCCACCAGGGAAGACTGCAGCAGGGGTATTGCTCTGCCTGTGATGAGGTGTTGGCTGGGCCCTGGTCTGTCTGAAGGTCGCAACCCGCCTCCTTAGAGGCCTTTACTCTGGGGGTGGTAAGACGCTCAGATTTGTCGCCGAGGCCACGGTTTGCCGACCTGATTCTCTGCTGATGAGTCTGTGATAAGAGGCCCTGAGCTCTTGTGCTCTTTGCCCCTCTCCCCTCCAATCCCCTGATTTCACACTTGGGTGGATGATGGGTGATTGGTCCCTGGGGAAAGTCTGGAAATTGGTCTGTCCAGCCGCAGATAGCAGGCGGCCCTTCTGTGCAGAGTGAGGCCCAGGAGGGTTGGTCCCACCCATGGCCAGTCCTGGGTCCAGGCTGAGATGGGTTTTCATTGTCACATGCTCCCTGCTATTCAGGTCCTAACTGACCCCATTCCCAGCTCCAGGCTATTAGGCTGGGTCCTGCCCATTTCTCTCTGGGTCTGTCTGTTCTCTCCTCAGCACCCATAAGGCCCTTGTCCTGTATTTAGTATTCTCTAGGCCTTACCTGCAGGTCTGGAGCCCAGCTGGTTTTGGGCTGTTCTATCTGCCTTGAAGGACTGTGTCCACCCTTCTCCTGGCCTGCTCTCTGGCTCCCCAGCACAGGAATCTTCTGGCTTCTTAAGTGGACTTTGGAGGTAGGTATGGGTTTCATGGAGGACAGAAGCCTTCGCCTATCCCTGGTGGGTCAGATGGTAAAGAACACGCCTGCAGTGCAGGATCCCTGGGTCAGTAAGATCCCCTGGAGAAGGAAATGTCTACCCACTCCAGTATTCTTGCCTGGAGAATCCCATGGACAGAGAGCCTGGTGGGCTACAGTTGATGGGGATGCAAAGAGTCTGACACAACTGAACGACTAACATACACATGGATTCAGCAGAATTCTGACTTGGCCCTGGAGTCACCTCTATGCTCCTCAGAGACCACCAACCCAGCTCCAAGGATCCACTGCTGTCAGGGCGTGTGTGTATGCACGTGTGTACCTAGTTCATTCCAGAGAGGCTATTTCAGAATCCCCGGGGGCTGCCAACAGAGGCACCAGCTTTCTCAGCTGTCCCACAGGCCCTCCCCCACCCCACCCCACCCCTGTGGGGGCCTGTGGTCCAGCTGTATTGATTCCCTACCATACACCACCTTACACAGGCCAACTTGTACCCTTCCCTGACTCAGCACTCAATTGTACTTTCTCAGTGGGGTCTCTCCTGTTCCCTTAGATCTGATCTTTGTTCTCTCACAGTTCAAGCTGACCTGCCCAACCTCTCATTCTCCCCATATTTACTGAAAAATGTTCCCTCTTTTCAGTTTCTGTAATTGGTCCTACTTCCTCCTACAAGGCTTTCTGAGTCAGCCTTTATCTGACACCCAAGGAACAGTCGGTTCACCAGTAGTTAAGGACAGGCCCCATAGAGACTGAGTTGCACTGGCAGAAACACCAGCCACGTGGATTTGAATGGCACGTGGATCCTCGCTCCCAGGAGTCCCTCACTGACGTAAGGCCTACTGCTGGTATCATTCAGGACAAGAGTCTATGCAGCCCCTACAGATGTCACCACTATGGGATCCCCATTACAAGCCCAGCGGTCCTGCTGTCCTTTTAGAATTGAGAGTTCCCTCCTCTGCTTCAGGTGACTTAAAAGATCTTATTTCCCCTTCTCATCTTCATCTTGCCCTGCCTCAGACCCCCTCTCTTGGGCTCACATGATCACCACTCTCCTAGTCTGGTCATCCCTCTTGAATCTCTGAGCTCCTATCACTGGACCAGGACCCTCCCTCAGACCACCAATCTGCCTTTGTCAAACTCTTGAAATTCCATCTCCTTCAAGATGCTTTTACGGACTGACTGAGAGGGACCTGACGCCCTTCCTAACATCAATCTTTCTAACCTCTTCCCCTGCCAGCAGCAGCTGCTACATAACAACTCAGTTAAGGGCTGGGCTCTGAGTTCTCAGTCCAAGATGTGCAAGAAGAATATGGATGGAATTTTAAAGGACAAGAAGACAAAATAATAAAAGCAAATCTATAAAGAGTTACGGCATTCCTGTTACCAAAAAAGCTTGCAGTATTAAGGCAGGAGAGAGGGAGTTATGTCTCTACAGGGTGGAGGCCAAGGAGGATAAGCACAGTGAAACTGGAAAGGCATCCTGAGAAGGTGGGCTTTATGGAAGGACAGTGGACCACCAGGGACTCCCAAATGAGCCCCATCTTTAACGGAAAATCCAATGGCAATGCTGCTCAAACTCTTCTGCCCTTTGGCTGCTTTTTATCTGATAAGTCATGGTCTAGGAGGCAGGAGTTTTCAGTTCAGTTCAGCTCAGTCGTGTCCGACTCTGTGACTCCATGGACTGCACACCAGGCTTCCCTGTCGATCACCAACTCCCAGAGCGTGCTCAAACTCATGTCCATCAGGTCGGTGATACCATCCAACCATCTCATCCTCTGTCAGGAGTTTTAGTCCACAGCTTATTAATTGTATGACTTGGGGAAGTCATTTCAGCTCTCCCTTCACATTACAATGCAAGAATTCTACATATTTTTATTATTAGGCAAAAAAAAAAAAAAATTACTGAAGGAGGAAGATAATATCTTGGGATTAAACTTAAAAATGGTTCTTAAAGCCTCTTCTAGCTCTACGAATCTGTTTCTAAATAAAACCTGCCCTGTGAATCTGTTTCACTTTCTAGCTCCAGTCCTGTCTGGTTCTCCCTGTTTCTGCCTGATGGGCTCAGGCTCGTATGCACAGCATCTGTGTGAGGCCTGCCCTTCTGCAGTTCTACCCAGGAGATGAAGGGGAGGGGTGCTCAGGCTCTCAGCAATGTAAACGTTCCTAGGTCCTTCCAAGCTTTAGGGGAGGGAAGCCTGAAAGATGGTGCAACAAAGGACAGGATGCCAAGATGGCCAAGTTCCAGGGTCTCTCCAGTAAACATCAAGGCGGGAGGCCCTGGAACTCAAGGTCATTGCATCTCATGTCTCCAAGAGGCCCCTACAAAGGGGCTGATGACAATGTAGGTTCTTAAAACAGCCAGAGAAGAGACTCAGCCTGGGCATCTGAATGCCTGGATCTGGCTGCCTCCTACCCTGATTCAGTACTCCCACCCGAAGGCCTTGGCTCCTGAGGTGTGCAAAGGGAGAGCATATGCACCAGCCCTCCCTCCCTCTATGGAGGACCTTACCCCAGGGGAGCTGGGGTGGGGAGGCAGTGGAGGGAGTAGGAACCCCGCCTCCCCCCAGGCAACAATGGGGAGTGTAGAAAGAAAGCAGAGAGGGACTTCCCTGGTGGCCCAGTGGTTAAGACTCTGCACTTCCAGTGCAGGGGGCAGGGGTTCGATCCTTGGTCAGGAACTAAGATCCCACATGCCTCGCATGGCCAAAAAAAAAAAAAAGAAAGCAGAGAGAAGAGATGGACTTGACAAAGGAGGTGCTGCTAGCTGCCAAGAGGGAAACCCCATGTTCTCATGCCTTTCAATTTCCAGCAGACCCTGTGCTAGGCGGACTTAATTGAGGAGCCCAAATAAAGGCTTTATAGAAAAGAAAATAGGGTTGATAAGCACAGTTGTGGAAGTGGTGCTCCGGGACAGGGAGAGAAGAGACCAAGGCTGAGAAGCTGGAAGGCCCAGGATTAAGGGTCAGGGGAGGACAAGGGCGAGGCTGGGGCTCCTTTTCCTTGCCCTGAGCTCTGCTCCCTTAATAAAGCCTTGGTCTATGCTCTAGGTTCCTGATGCCAGCCCTCCCACATCCTCATACTTCTTCATACTTGGACTTTCTCTCCCCGGCTCTCTGGCTCCTGCTTTCATCTCCCTTTGTTGCCCCCTAAAAACAGTTCTCTCTACCCAGTCCTCCCAGCCACATATATATATATGTGTATATATATATATATACTCTCCAATAGCTTTATTTCTCAGTTCATCTTCTCCTGCCTCCACCAAGCCCATTTTTTGCCTCCTCTCTTTCACCCCCCAACCCTAGCCACAAGCATCTCTGTCTCTTCCCTGCCCTGCTGGAGCCCAGCATAGCACTCCAGATGCAGGAGCAGATCAAGAAGGGTGGGGGTGGTGGCTGTTGCTTTTCTGGGATATTCTTAGCCTGTCTGGGGGCTGGAGCTGGAATCAGCGTTTCCATCTCAACCAGGCAGGTGGCTGCAGGAAAGCTGCCGCTGTGACTGGGTCTTTGTGTAGCTGTCTGTCTCCTTCCCTGTCTCTCTCCTCTATCCTGATTCCACCCTGTGAGTCCTACCTTCCCATCTTGGTGCCCTGGGATGGGAGAGGGGTTCTCTCTGCCCTGACTTGAGCCCAGGGAGGTTTGAAAAACCCTGTCTTGGAGACTCTTGGGTGAAGAAAAGAGGCTTTGAGAACTCTAGCTAGATATTCCCTGGGTTCCCACACAATCTTTGCCTCTGCCCCACTTTCATCTGCCCCAACAATCCCTGTTGTTCAGTTGCTCAGTCGTATCTGACTCTCTGTGGCCACATGGACTGCCAGGCTTCCCTGTCCTTCACTATCTCTCAGAGTTTGCTCAAATTCATGTCCACTGAGTCTATGATGCCATCTGACCATCTCATCCTCTGTCACCCCCTGCATGGAACTTGATCCCTAAACTCTAGGGATGTTCAGATCCCTAAACTCATGATCATGAGAGCCTTTCTAATCTTGACTTAAATTCAACCTGGAGTTTGGGGGCTGCCTCCTGAGAGAGGCTGAGCCCTGGGTTACAGTGCTTCTTTGGGACTGAACAAGGAGCTCACTGTCCCAGACTCCTTTGTTAGCAGAAGGAGGGGCCAGGAAGAGATCTGATTCATTCACAAATAGCACTGAAAATATTCGTCACCTTAAAAAAAAAAAAAAAAAAGACTGTGGTGGTTCATATATGAGTTCTAGAGTCATGCAGGTCTGAATTCAAGCCTAGGCCCCCACTTATGAGCTGAGGGACCTTGGGCAAGTTTCTTAATTCTTCTGAGGCCTGTAAAGGTGGACCATCATAGGGTTGCTGTAAGATTTTATTTAATTTCACAATGAAACACAATGCTTGTATATTATATGTGCATGGTGCTTGGTGTTACAAAATGTGAGTTACTTACAAAATTACACTGTCATTATTTTTACAGGGCAGGAACAGTTTGTCTGACCTGTACCATTAGCATTTTTTTTTTTCTCTCATTAGAACATTCTTCATTAAAGGGCAGGGGTTGTACTATCATTTCTTTTTGTTTGGCTTTTGAGACCTGAATTTAGAGCTATCCTTTCTTCTGGGCCATTATTCTGGCAGCTATTGCTACTCAGACTGTCCCTGGGTGGGGGGTTGTTTGATTTGATTCCTGAGGTCACAAAGACCTGCCAGCATATCAGGCACTGGCCCCCTTCTCCAGTTCACTGTGGGCCTCATTAATTTTGTGAAGCTGTGTGTACCTGCCATGTGCCCGGCACCATGCTGGCCCTGCATTCTGACTGCACTTTTCAGAGGGCGTTCTCTGGCTACTCATCTCACACCCTGCTATTTCTACAAAGCTCCTGAGACTCCATGGAGGGTCAGATCTTCTTTTCAAGAGTTTTGAGAAAATGTTCTGCAAAATTATGAAATCCATGATAGCAAATACTATTTGAGAAACTGTCAGCTAGAAAGTACTGGGTTAGGGACTGGGAATAGGAAATGGAATTGGGGCGGGGGTGACCTCTGGCCTTCAAAGAATATAAAACAGAAATTACAGAGAGATGAAAAATAATAATAAATAGTAGTAAGTTGATCCGTGTCCTCTGGTGAGTTACAGAGAGTGGGACTGGACCACTTGACCAATCCTGCCCATCCCCCTCCACCTTCTACCTTTGCAGCTAATCTAACTCCAGCTTATCCTGAAGTCTTGCAGGTAAGCAACCACTGGCAGGGGGGTAAAATCAATTTTTAACTGAGGTCCTGTTCCTCTATCTGGTATTGTGTCCTCTGCAGTCCATGGCCTTTCCTCTCTGCCCTCAAGCTGTGATAATGCTAAACACCTTTCCCAAGGCAGAGCCAGGCCTCAGCCACCTCCTGCTCACTACCCTCTGAGCAATGAGGAGTAGTTAGTGAGTAACTGCTTGTGGGAGGAGCCCTGGTAGATCTGCTTATGGCCCAACACTGGAGAGGAGCCACTTCTGTTTACTTCCTATTTGTCCAGGGTCAGGGGCTGACAGGGGATGGGGTTTAGATAGATTTGTAATAGATTCGTTAATTTACACTTTCATCTCTGTGGTCTCAAAATATAAGATCAATCCTTTATTTTTATCTCCTTTAAGTGAAAAAGCAATCCTGATTTTATCACCTAGAGCCACACACATACTCACTTTTTAAAAAATAATTATTTATTTTTGATTGCACTGGGGTTTTGTTGCTGTGCGTGGGCTTTCTCTAGTTGCAGGGAGTGGGGGTTGTTCTCTACTTGCAGTGCGCAGGCTCTTCATTGTGGTGGCATCTCTTATTGCAAAGCACAGGCTCTAGGCTCATGGGCTTCAGGAGTTGTGGCTCAAGGACTCCAGCCAGAGGGCTCAGTAGTTGTGGTGCAGGGATATAGATGATCCATGGCATGTGGAATCTCCCTGGACCAGGGATCGGATCTATGTCCCCTGCATTGGCAGGTGGATTCTTATCCACTGTACCACCAGGGAAGTCCCATACTCACTTTTGATTTGGGGTAGAGGAGTGGGAAATGGCAACCCACTCCAGAATTCTTGCCTGGAGAATCCCATGGACAGAGGAGCCTGGTGGGCTACAGTCCATGGGGTTGCAGAGTTGGACATGACTGAGCAGTTGAACAACAAGAAGGCAGAGGAGAAGTGTAAGGAAGTGTAAAGAAGTGTAAAGTCTGCTAGGTTAATTGGTAGCTTCTAAACTACTCTGCCTAGCAGAGTCATCTGAAGGAACTTTGTAAAAATACAATTTCTGAAACCTATCTCAGACCCATGGCATCATAATTCTTTGGGTGGTCTTAAGAGAAAGAGGAAAACTTGGGGAGATGGCTGGGTCCCACCTGTTTCTTCTGTTAAACACCAC
Organism: Dama dama; assembly: GCF_033118175.1. Classification (NCBI taxonomy): domain Eukaryota; kingdom Metazoa; phylum Chordata; class Mammalia; order Artiodactyla; family Cervidae; genus Dama; species Dama dama. The sequence goes on from NC_083688.1 coordinate 27,991,976, forward strand.
TGCTCCTGCTGCCAGAAGAGTATCCAATCTCCCTGCAGTAAGAATACCCTAACTTGCTTTAGGGAAATCACTTCTCCCACACTCTCAATTCATGTGGTTTACACGGGGCAATGGGCGTGTCTTTTCCATGTACCTAATGGCCAGACTCAGGACCACCTGTACTGAATACTGTGCTTTACAGCTTATAAAGCACATCCTTAGACAAGATTTCACCTGATACTTCCAACACCCTCGTTAATAGTTATGTATCTGACCATCTACCTCCCTAGTCACAATGGATCAGAGATGGGCTGACAACCAAAGCCAATCTTAACAAGATGCTGTTCTCAGCGTTTTACTAGAACTATTGAGAATGAGATTTTTTTTTTCCTCTGAGGCTGCTAAGCATTGAGATGTTGGTGACTCTCTTGCCCTCACATGGAGAGAGGTCATCTGAACTAATACCCATGAAAACAGAGGCAACATATGGAGGGACAGATTCCTCATGTAATTTTAGCCCCTGGATCCAGCTGGACCTAATGCAAGTCTATGACCTAATAAATACCCCTCCTTCCCCCTTTTTTCCTAATCTTAAAGTAATTTGAGTAGCAAATTTCATATTTGCAAAGGAAAAAAGTTCCAATAAATAGAACTTTCTGCCTGGAAATTTTCCTTTTGTTGCTAACTTCAGAGAAGTACGTGTTGGGTCTTGATGACTGAAGGGGGTGGTCTCTCGCATCTGGTTGTCAGAGAAGGACTGAATCTGGATGAAACACTGTAGACCACAACCTGGCTCCTGACCCCAAGGCTTATTTCCTGCTGAATTTCTCAATTCTCCTCGTGCAAACTGTAGCTGGTGATTGGTGTTTATTGGATCCCAGTAACCCTCAAAGTAAAAGCCTTGGGACAAGAAAGCCATTTCCCCACAGCCTGCACAATTGTCAAGTCTTCTTTCTGGGCAGCTGCCAGGTTGCATTCCTTGGAGATCAGCTTCCTGCTAAATAGGAAACTTGATGCTTCACCCTCCATCATGCTTCTGAATCAAGTTTGCCCCCAACCAGTGTAAGAGGCAGCTGTGGCCACACAGAACCATTTGTTATCATCAGGGCCATTAGCACAATGTCTCTGAGGAGCAGGGTAGGGGTAGGTTTGAGCTTTAAGCTGCCCCAGGATTCTCTTCCAGGACTTCTGTCTGGCCTGCCCTTGGGGAGCTCTCTCAGGAGGATGGCCGGGGCCCCAACAAAGCCACAATTTTGGGTTACAACATGGTTCATCTCTCTCTCTCTCTTAACTCTGAGGCTGCTTACTTTCAAGTAGCTTCTGGATTATTCTGCATTAGGACAATATTTTCCTATCCTACTCTATGATCCAAATACACAATCTTGATAGTGATTGTGTGACTACCTCAGCGTCCATTTAGAATTCATCTTTCCATTCATTCACTCAACACAAATTGATGAGCAAGACATTTTCTTTTTTTTTTTTCCCTTTGTAGGGGAGATATTGAATTAAATCTGACTCCTAGTCTGATTCTATTGGGGTGGAGGAAAATTCAATCTCAGTTGTTATGGGGACTCCATCCTCCTCCCAAAGGTTGCACAATATGTCCAGAAAACAGAAGAAGGTCTCTAGCACAGACCTGTGGGAGAACTTGTTGTCCAAGCCCAAAGAGCCCCTCAAAGTCTAGCACCTCTACTGTTTCTAGGCTATGACTGAGGGTTGGGAATCTTTAAAATTGCTATGCAATATGTGAAAAATACAAAAAGTTATAAGAAGTAAAACAAAAAGTGTGTGCATGTGTTCTATGTTGCTTCAGTCTTGTCTGACTCTTTGCGACCCTATGGACGATAGTCTGCCAGGCTCCTCTGTCCATGGGATTTTCCAGGCAAGAATACTGGAGTCGGGATGCCATGCAACCAAGGGATCTTCTTGATCCATGGATCAAACCCGTGTCTCCGGCAGCTCCTGCACTGCAGGCAGATTTTTTACTGCTGAGCCGCCAGAAGCCAAAACAACATACTTGGTTTAAATAATAAAATATTGCCTACAGTTTCATTTCCTCATCTTCTACCCAATAGCCTTCTTTTCTCTATCACTAACTGCCCAACGAAATAACCAGTGTTCCAGATTTGGTGTTTATCTTTTCATATATTTCTTTATCCTCCTATTACATATATAGATTCCAATTAAGCAAATGTATTGTGATCATTTTATATTCTATTTCCCGTCTAAAGTGAGCTTCTTGAAGGCAAGGACCATTTCTCATTTGTCTTTACACCCGAATGCCTAGAACATTGGCTGGCCCCACAAATCATAAAATGGCTAATGTGTATTGGGTACTTACCATGGGGTATGTAGTGTTCTATGTGTGTTACATGTATTATGCAACTTGTATGTATCATGTCACTTAACCACGTTAATAACCCTATGAAGTACATATTGTTTTTTATCATTTATACTTTACAGAGGAAGAAATTGGGGCACAGAAAGTTTAAGTAACCTGTTTGAAGTCAACAGCCAGGTAGTTCTGAACTAGAATTTGAACCCAGGCCATCTGACTCTAGTGCTTGGCTTTATAACACTACACTGTGCCTCCTACACAGAGGTAGCAATCCTGTAAAACGTATCATTTGTAAGCTTCAGGGACTCTCACTTGGCCAGACCCCTTCCAATGTCCTGGGAGGGGCCCTATTCATGTATTCAGAGTTTTATGATTTTTCCAAAATTTGAAGAATTGGTGTTTTAACCAAAATTGGTTAAGATGCTGTTTCCATTCCAACTCCCCCCCCCCCTTTTTTTTTAACCTGCTTCCTTATGCAGAGGGTGTTGAAATTCTATGACACTTCCTGGGGTCAAGATAAAATTGGGATAATATTTCATTTGGACTTAGTGGCTATATTAGTTTTCTGGTGTCACTATAACAAATTACGACAAATGTGGTGGCTTGAAACAATTAAGAATTTCTCTCATAGTCCAGAATCCAGGTGTTGGCAGGTTTTGTTCCTTTTGAAGGCTCTGAGGCAGAATCCATCCCATGCCTTTCTCCTAAGCTTCTGATGACTGTGTCAATCACGTGTGATATGTCAATTGGACATATCACTCCAATCTCTGCCTCTATCTTCACATCACTTGCTCCTCTGTGTCTCTCAAGTCTGCCTATAATGCAGGAGCTGCTGCCTTTCTCTTAGAAGGACACCTGCCATTGGATTTAAGGCCTATTCAAAACACAGGATGATTTCATCTTGAGATCCATAACTTAATTATATTCACAAAGGCCCTTTTTATCAAATAAGGTCATATTTGTAGGTTCTATAGGTTGGAACATGGATATAACTTTGGGGAGGGGGAGGCAGAGGTGGGGAGCCATTCAACCCATATAGTGAGGTGTAGTTTTGTAATCTGCAGGCACTTTTATGTACAGCTGTAGCATTCATTCTAGGTGTACCTCTTTTTGTATTTATAACTTCTTTCTCTAACAGTAGGAAACCTGGTTCCCATTTTCCTCAATATATTTCCTGACTGTATTCAACCCTTTGTATGTTATCAATCTCCTATAACCTTCACTTCCCTTCCTCTGCAAATCTTCCATAAATGTCTTTCTATCTGACCTAGGGTTCTGATACCCTGTGCCAGGCCATCCCTTATGTAAAAGCTCTCCTTACCCTTCTGGGGTCTAATGGGGTCTACCACACTGAGACCTTTGCCTCCTCCTGTTGGGGCACCAACACACCACACCAGGCTGCCTAACATGCCCTCCCTAGTCGTCCTGGGCCCTGAAGCCCGTACTGTACCACCCTTCTACTGCAAGGTCCTCCTCACCCCATTCAGGCTCCAACGCCCCAGGCCAGGTCATTCTCCCTATGGAGATGTCCTCCCACCACATCAGATATAATTACTAGTGAAATACTAAAAGATTTCCTCCTGATACTAAGACCAAGACAACAATGTCTCTATTATTACTTCTATTCAACATTATACTGGAGATCTGAGCTGAAAAGGAATAAAAGCTAAACAGATGGAAAGAAAACTTTCTTATTTAGAGACTACAAGACTGTACATGAAGAAAAAAGAAGAATGTATGAAATTAACAAAAGAGTTCATCAAGGTCACCAGATATAAGGGTCAATAGTTTAAAATCAATTGTATTTCTATATATAAGCAATAACAATTAGAATTGAAATTTTTAAAGTGATGTCATTTATCATACATCAAAAAAGCATCAAATACCAAGAAATAAATCTAAGGAAAAATATTCAAGATTCTACATGCAAAATTAGGAAACAGTAGTAAAAACTATTAAAGAAAACCTAAATAAACAGAAAAAATATATACTAATGGATTGTAAAACTCAATAGTGTGTCTACTTCCCCCAGATTTGTCAAAAGATTAAATGCAATCCCAATCAAATCCCCAGTAGCTGTTTCAATGGAAATTGATAGGCTGACTCTAAAATTTATATGGAAATCAAAGAGCCAAAAGAGTAAAGACAGTATTGAAGAAAAAGAAGTTGGAAGGCTTATCTACCCAATATCCAGATATTCCAACTTATTATAAATCTATAATGTCTAACACCATGATATTGGATAGACAAATGGAGAAAACTCCATGAACAGACCCCTAAATTTATGGTCACTTGATTTATGATAAAGTTCTAATACCTGGGGGAAAGGATGATTTTTTTTCCCAATAAAAAGTGCCAGACAATTAATCTCTACCTCACACCATACACAAAAATCAATTCTAAATGGATCATAGACTGAATACGGCTTCTTGATGATAACTTAAGAAAATATTTCCATGACTTGGAGTAGGCAAAGATTTTATAAACAGGACATAAAATGTAAAATAACTAACCAAATGAAAAAGATTGATAAACCGGACTACACTAAAATTGAGAACTTCTATTTATCAAAAGTCATCATTGAGAGAATAAAAAAGGAAACCCAGAGAATGGGAGAAGAAATATTGGGTTAGCCAAAAAGTTTCTTTGGGTTTTCCATAATATCCATAGTATCTATGGGAAACCCAAACAAACTCTTTGGCTAAACCAATATATATCTGCCAAAGGACTGGTTATAGAATATAAGATGAATCTCAGAATCATAAAAAAGAACAAATCAATCAGGAAAAGCCAGACAACTCAATTTTTTAAATGGGTAAAAGACTTGAACAGGTGTTTTATAAATGGGAACTCTAAACTGCCATTAAGCTTTTGAAAAAATGCTAAACCTCATTAGACACCAGGAAAAATGTAAATTAAAACCACAGTGAGATTTCACTACAGTCCATCAAAATGGCTAAAATGAAAACAGACAGAAAAGAGCATGTGCGGGTAAGAATATGAGCAACAAGAACTCTCGCACACTGGTAACGAGTACACACTGACAGGCTGTTGTTGCTTAGTCACTAAGTCATGTCTGACTCTACGACCCCACGGATTGTAGCCCACCAGGTTCCTCTGTCCACAGGAATTCCCAGGCAAGAACACTGGAGTGGTTGCCTTTTCTTTCTCCAGGGGATCTTCCCGACCCAGGGATTGAATCCATGTCTCCTGCTTAGCAGGTGAATTGATTATCACTGGACCACCAGGGAAACCCCCAAATTGATAGAAGCACTGTGGAAAACACTTTTACAGTACCTACTAAAGCTGAACATATGTATATCCTGTGACCCAGAATTTTAACTCCTAGGTTTATAACCTACAAAAATATATATAATATATATATTCACCATAAGACTATACTAGGATGTGCTCAGCGTGTATGTGTGTGAGCTCAGTTGTATCCAACTCTGGGTCAGAGTGAGTCTCCTAAGTTCACAGAGTTCCCTTTTCTGCTATTCTCATCTAGTAATAAAAAATGTGGCAGCATGCTTTCTAAGGTTTCTTGGCTCTGCTCCCCTCCCCATTCTTGTCTGAGCCTTGTTTTGTCTTTATCTTTGTTGTACCTATCCTGCCCAGTTTTGATTCTTCTCTAAGTACTTTCTTCTTAGCGTGGGCTCCTGTCCTGGCAGAGAGCCCTGATGGCCAGCCACCTTGAGAGTTCACTAGGGCTAGAGTCTCATTTATATCAAACCTTCCTGGAGACTGTTTGCACTCACTCCCTGCTGGATTAAGTAAAACCCTTCCCAGTTTCTGCCACGTTCTTAAGTTGATCCACCAGCACCTATCAGTTATCTTCATGTCCCTCCTATTCTCAGTTTCATCAGAAGCTCACTGCTTCCTCTGCTTGCTTCTGCACATACGCCAGTTCTGGGTCTTGGTGCCTTGTCCTCACCCACTTGTATTTTGGGTTTCGTGGGGGATATCGTGCCATCTAATTTTGTCGTAAATGTTATCCATGGGATTGTAGTTTTGCTGACTGTTATGTCTGTTTTTATGTAGGGATTTAGAGTGAAACACTGCCTTTGACATAGCTACCTTCACGGAATTCCAATGTCTTATATCTTCTTGTGGATGGTGGTTGAGTGTGTTCTCTGTACAAAATCAGCAATCCGTGCCCTTCATAATTGTGTACTCGCTGTATGTATGTTATAAATTGATAGAAAGTTTACCCTTTATTAGTCAGAGTTCTTCAGAGAAACAAAACAAATATGGTGTGTAGATAGACAGACAGTTCGGAGTGGGGATTTATCTTAAAGGATTGGCACATTCATCTTAAGGAAAGATTTATTATGGAGGCTGGCAAGTCCAAAGTCTCTGGGAGGTAAGACAGCAGGCTGCAGACCCAGGGAAGAGCTGATGTTGCAATTCAAGTCTGAAAGCCACCTTAAAATTAACCATATAGCCCCTACCCTACAGAGAACCTCAATTTGTACTTATAGATGAGACTCAGAGATGCTAAGTAACTTGCCCAATGTCACAGCGACAAAGGAGTAGATCCAGGAGCAGAACCTATCCCTGAGGGCAGAGTCTATGCTCTTTCCACTACACCAGGTGAAAGGTGTTCTAACAGACTCCAGTACAATTTTCATAGCTATTTTGCAGGTCCAAGACACTGTCCTCCTTGACAGGGGCTCCAATAGTTCTGCTTTTGCCTTCCACTTAGCAGCCAGAGTGATCATTTCAAGACGGAAATCCGATTCTGTCACGGAGAACACTTCAGTGGTGTGTCACTCTTTGTCCTTCCAGACTGCCATAACAAAAGTCCCATAGGCTGGTGGCTTGAATAACAAACATTTATTTCTCACAGTTCTGGAGGTTGGGAATTCCAAGATCAAGGTGCTGGCAGGTTCAGTGAGAGGCTCTGGTGAGAGCCCCCCTTCTGGCTCACAGATGTGTTCTCACTGTGTCCTCACATGGTAGGAGGGGCAAGAGGGCTCTCTGGAGCCTCTTCTATAAAGATGCTAATCCCATTCATGGGAGCTCCACCCTCATGACCTAATCACCTCTCAAAGGCCCTGCCTTCTAATACCACTGGGGTTAGGATTTCACCATATGAACTTTGAGGGGACACAAACATTCAGTCTGTAACAGTAACTAAGAATACAGGTGTAACTTTCATGATAAAGACTATATATATATATACACACACACACACACACTATATACTATATATATGTATATACTATATATATATATATATATACACACACACATATATATAGTTTAAACAGGTTAGAAATTTATCAACATGTCACATATAGTCTGAGTTTAACAGCCTGGGGCTGCCATGGATGCTCCATGATGATGTGGATCTAGTTTCCCTCTGTCTTGCTGCTTTGCCATCCTTAACATATGGCTTCTATCTCATGGTCTAGGATGACTCCTCCAGCCCAGCGAGAAGATTTCAGCCGATGAGAAGGAAATAGGAGGAAATGGAAACCTGTCCTTTGCTCACAACCCACTGATCAGAACTTGGTCACATGGGCAAATCCATATGCAAGTGAGTATGGAAAGTTATCTTTTAACTGGGTAGCCAAAACTCTAGGATTTAAACGCTAAAGTGTTTAGGGAAATGGATGTTGAAGAACAACCAACACTCTATACCACAAATGGCATTCCTTGGCTCTTACAAAAATATATCGTCTCTTGGTTTTGCCTTTCCAGGCTTTAGTCTGGCCTCCCAGAAACCCCCACCCCACCTGCACCCTCTAACCACACCAGCCTTCTTCCAATTCTTTGAGTGTTCTATTCTACCCCCAACCCCAGGGCCTTTGCAGGAACTATTCCTTCTGCTGTAACACTTTTCTCCCACATCACCTAATTAACTCACTCATTCTTCAGATGTCAGCTCAAGTATCATTTCCTCAGGTAGGCCTTCCCTGATCCTATTCAAATACAAGTATCTTTCTTAACCACTCTTATCCACCATGAACACTTCCTTTACCATACTTTGCTCAGTTATCATTGTATACCTATTGGATAATATTCAACTAAAGGCCATCTCCTCCTCCAGACAGGAAGTCAATAAAGGCAAGGCCAGTTCAGTTCTGCTCACTTTGTATCTCTAGCACCTAATAGAGTGCAGGGGACAAATAATTTTCTTGAAAGAATAGATGAGTGAGTGACAGTGAGTCCCTGAAATTGTCTGAATGACACTGACAGGACAATTTCAGCTATGTGGACAAGTTCTCAGACCACATGGCTTCATCCAGAGACTTCTCAGCTCTACCGTCACTGTTGCAAGGCAGGAATATCTAAATCCTTCGGCAGGCAAAATGGTTGGATGGCACCACCAACTCAATGGACATGAGTCTGGGTAAACTCCAGGAGCTGGTGATGGACAGGGAGGCCTGGCATGCTGTAGTCCATGGGGTCGCAAAGAGCCAGACACGACTGAGCAATTGAACTGAACTCTGCAGGCAGAGAATGGCTTGTCTGAATTCCACATTATAAGGTTTGATTTTAGCATCCAGTGCACTGCCCTCTTGCCCCTGAATGCACACATGTTCTTTCAGGCTTTTAGCATTTTTGGTTTGATGAGGTTGTCTTTTAAAAGGAGGCAGGTTGAATTCTGCCAGATTGCATCTCTGTACAGAAGCCTCACACCCGCATCATGTAAAGGACTGGCTGCCCAGAGATCCAGAGCTTAGCATACCCAGAGGGAGAAAGCACTTGGGAACTCCCATTGGAGTTAAAATGGAGTCAACTGGAGAATTTCTGCAAATCAAAGATTTCACTCTTCTGCATTATTCCTGGTCCAAACATAAAGATCTCTGCAGACCTCAGAGTTGTAACTGGATGCTTTTGGCTACAAGTCACAAGAGACTCCTTCTCAGCTGACCTTTCTTATTACATATCACAAGGAGCCTGGAGGCAATGCAGCCCAGGGTTCTTTGTTGGGACATTCCAGGGAAGACTTGAATTCTCTACATCCCCAATTTATACAAATGGTCTACTTTTTCTCTTTTTCCTTCAACAATGTATCATTCCAAACAAGATTATAAAGAACTACCTTATGCTTTGTTTTCTTTTTAAACTAACTAGTAACCCATCTTAAAGAGATACCATGCTTTATTTAACCAATCCCCTCTTGATGAACATTTAATTTGTATCCAGTCTTTTGCTTTAGTAAACAATAATGCTTATTTAACTTATATGCAGAGTACATCATGGGAAATGTTGGGCTGGATGAAGCACAAGCTGGAATCAAGATTGCCAGGAGAAATATCAATAACCTCAGATATGCAGATGACACCACCCTTATGCCAAAAGTGAAGAAGAACTAAAGAACCTCTTGATGAAAGTGAAAGAGGAGAGTGAAAAAGGGGCTTAAAACTCAACATTCAGAAAACTAAGATCATGGCATCTGGTCCCATCACTTCATGGAAAATAGATGGGGGAAACAATGGAAACAGTGACAGACTTTTTTGGGGGGCTCCAAAGTCACTGCAGATGGTGACTGCAGTCATGAAATTAAAAGACGGTTGCTCCTTGGAAGAAATGTTATGACCAAACTAGACAGCATATTAAAAAGCAGAGACATTACTTTGCCAGCAAAAGTCCATCTAGTCAAAGCTATGGTTTTTCCAGTCATCATGTATGGATGTGAGAGTTGGACTATAAAGAAATCTGAGCACCGAGGAATTGATGCTTTTGAACTGCGATGTTGGAGAAGACTCTTGAGAGTCCCTTGGACAGCAAGGGGATCCAACCTTGGATCCTAAAGGAAATCAGTCCTGAATAGTCATTGGAAAGACTGAGGCTGCAGCTGAAACTCCCAATACTTTGGCCACCTGCTGCAAAGAACTGATTCATTTAAAAGACCCTGATGCTGGGAAAGGTTGAAGGCAGGAGGAGAAGGGGACGACAGAGGATGAGATGGTTGGATGGCATCACCGACTCAACAGACATGAGTTTGAGTAAGCTCCAGGAGTTGGTGATGGACAGGGAAGCCTGGCGTGCTGCAGTCCATGGGGTCACAAAAAGTCAGACATGACTGAGCGACTGAACTGAACTGAAACAACAACATGATGCATAAGTTATTCCAGGTGTGAGTGAGTGCATCTGAAGATATATCCTAGAAGTGGAACTGCTTGGTCATAAGATATATACACCATTTGTAATTTTACAGATAGTGCAAATCTGCTTTTCATGTGGGCGATACCAATTTACACTGCCCTCCCCAAATATGAATGGCAGCGCTTTAAGTGTTTTTGATACTTCAACTTAAACATAGAGTGGAGAAACTATGATGGATGCCTGAATGGTTTCTGCATAGAGAAACAATCAGTGGGTTGCTTATCAACTCAGTCATTTAACAAGCCTCAATCCTCCTTTCAATAAATCGTTAGCCCTGTGGACTAACCCATCCCACCACTGTCTAAGGGATCCAGGCTGTCCATGTGCAGGCCATGTTTCAGAACTCAGCACCAGTCCCTTCGTCATTCTATCCACAAATGACTCCTCCCTATATGTCTTTTTTCTCCATCTCCATCTGGCCATCTCCTTTCCTTCCTTAGACCCAGTTAACATGTCCTCTCTTCCGTTAAACATTAGCTGACACCTTCAGGTAGGATTAGTCACTCTTCTCTGCTCCTACGGAATTCTGTTCATACCCCAATCATAGCACAAATCATCTGTAATATAATTATCTGCTTACCTGTCTCCCACACTGCGCGTCTCAAGGAGAGAAACCTCATCTTCTTCATCTTTGGGCCAGTGCCTCCACACATGGTGCCTGGCACATTAATGGTTCACAGTAAAGCCTTGCTGAAATGAAATTAGGCAAGGACACAATTTAGTAGCACCAGTAGCAAATGTAACAGTCTTTTTCTTTTTTCCTTTTCTGGTGGCATTGATCAGAGGGTCAAAAATACAGATGCTTCTGAATATTTATGTTTCTGAACTTTCCTCTTCTCCTTGAGCCTGTTCTGTTCTCTGCTATATTCTCAGTGCCTAAAACAATACCTGGGAGACAAGAGGTACTTCATAAATAAATTTTGAATAAATGAATATCTCTGATCAGAAGAAACATCTACAGTACAGCTAGAATTTTATTTATTTTTTTGCCTGTTTGATATGGCTAGAGGGGTATTTCTAACTCTTTCAAAAGCCTCAAGCTTGGTCCCTTGTGTGCCAGTTCTGTGTGTTTGGCTTTTATTTCACCTCAAATTAATGCATGTAATGTGCTTAGCACTGGGTCAGGCACTAAGCCTTTTTTTCCTTTGGCAGTGTGGTTTGTAGGATCTTAGTTCCCTGACCAGGGATTGAACCCAGGCCCTTCACAGTGAAAGCGCAGATTCTAAATACTGGGCCACCAGGGAATTCTCCTAATTTTATTATTATTGCCACAAGTTCAAGCATGCTCCCATCAGCTCACCACCTGTGCTAGTCTCTTCATCTCTCTCCCAGCAGATAATGTGGCCCTGATCCCTGGAAAACATGTGAAACAATTTACCAGCTGTGTGATGCTGGGCCAGTTTTTTAATTAAGAAACTCTCAGAGGCTCAATCTCTTCATCTGGACAACAAGCATTATATTAATATCTACCTCTCTGGATTGTTATGAAGATTAAATGAGACAATTGTGGACACTGCTTAGCACCATGTGGGTCTCACAGTAAGCATTCAGTTACCATCATTACCATCAACATCATCTCTTCTTTTTGAGGGGCTCATTCCCACAGCCCTTCTGGTTGACTATAAATCTTTAGCTCGTTCTGGTGTTTGAAGCATCACCAGAAAGCTTGTCTTGACCATGTGTGAATGAAGTTCCTGCTCTTCCCTCAATGCCCTCCTGTCTGCAGTATGTGAAGATATTTATTTCACTCTCACAAAAATGTTTTGCTCTGAACCATTCCCAGGAGTTGGAAGTAGGCCAAGGGAACTTCAAATCACAAAATACTCAGCCATCCACTCTTCCTGATCACATCTCTGCCTGATGTCCTGTATTTGGCTGACACTTCACTCTGCCATTTCACTAGGCCAATTTTGATGAGCCCTATTTCCCAGAGACTCACTTGTGCTTTTGCCTTGTAAATTTTCAGGGAACGTGAGGTTATCTCTGATCCAGAGACCATTATTTCACCTTCTCCCGGGGGCCTTCATCTAAAGAGGAACTGTACACTGTCTTACTCAACTAGTTTTGTGCATGTTACTGTTTTATGAAGCAAAACAATGTATGGTAGAGGAATACTGAAGTATTAGGAATTGTAAGGATAATTATAGAGACTAGAAGATAACTCACATAGAAGTCAGGCAGAGGTTGTCTCTGTGGAGAAGGGCTGCTGCTGCTGCTAAGTCACTTCCGACTTAGTCGCACAGTGTCCGACTCTGTGCGATCCCATAAACGGCAGCCCACCAGGCTCTACAGTCCCTGGGATTCTCCAGGCAAGAACACTGGAGTGGGTTGCCATTTCCTTCTCCAATGCAGGAAAGTGAAAAGTGAAAGTGAAGTCTCACTCAATCATGTCCGACTCTTCGAGACCCCATGGACTGCAGCCTACCAGGCTCCTCCATCCATGGGATTTTCCAGGCAAGAGTATGGAGTGGGTTGCCATTGCCTTCTCCGGTGGAGGAGGGAGGGGGATATAATTGTGGAAGGGCCCACAGGGAGCATTATGGAACCCTCATAATATTTTATTTCTTAACCTAAATAGTGCATTTATGAAAGTTCATTGGATGATTAATCTTTAAAGTATACATATTCATGTAATATATTTAAGTGATTGATATATTTCTTAATTTCTTAATAATATGGTGTACTTTTTAACTGCTTGAAAAATGAAAAACATTTTGAAAGAGGAAGGAAGAGTGGAAGGGAGGAAAACAGAGAGGGAGGAACAGAGTGGGGAGGAAGGCAGGAAGCTAATCTGTTAATAGGAAAGAAGGTGCCAATGTCAAATTCCCATTTTTGGCTGATATTATTCCAGGAGGATCAATTCAACAGTTACTATGTGGATCAGTTTATTAAAAATTTTTAACTGTGCAGGTAATCCATGTTCAAAATCAAACATTCTAAGCATCTTTCCTCAGACAGTCTTCCAGATCAAGATGTCTCTCATGGTTTTAGGGTACAGAATTTCTTAGGGAATCTTAACCTTAAAAGTGCTTCTGTAGCGAAGATGGGACAACTATTCATCAGGCCAGAATATGAATCAACTCTTCAGTTTCACATTGAGAGACCTCTGCTTCCCATCCCCCAAATTAACTCTGCCACCTTCAGTACTTATATCTCAAAAGACACTTTTATTCACCAGTTATCTAAAATACCACTCTCTCAGCATGGGGGTTCTGAACTTGGGCTGGTCACCTCTCCTTAGGCAACCTGTTGATCCCGCACTCCTGGGAGGTCACCATATTGATGCCAAACTTAGTACAGACACCTGATCAGCATAGTACACTACAACCCAGAACTCCTGGGCTTAAACAATCCTCTAGCCTCAGCCTCCCGAGTAGCTGGGACTATAAGCAAATGCCACCACACCTGGCACCAGGGGTCTTAATTTTGAAGTACTTTCAATGATTTCTGCCAAAAGTCTTGCTGGAATTTGTTTCCTGAACTGGGTCAAGGCTGAAAATGCTTGGTATGACCATAACCCCTTCCTAAGACAGTTTCTTAAATATACTGGTAAATCTCCATGCTGTTACCACTTTATGACCTCGTCCTCCACTCTACTCCAACCACAGCTATTAGCCCAGGATTGGGCACCTACCTTATGATAGATTACCTGAATGTGAGCCAATGCCCTTTGCATATTTGTTAAATAGGCAAATAAATGAATGATGACCATGATGTGACCTGGCACAAGAGTATTGCCAAGAGAATTGACCATGTCTAAATGAATCAATTTCTGCTTTATTGACTACGCCAAAGCCTTTGACTGTGTGGATCACAATAAACTGTGGAAAATTCTGAAAGAGATGGGAATACCAGACCACCTGACCTGCCTCTTGAGAAACCTGTATGCAGGTCAGGAAGCAACAGTTAGAACTGGACATGGAACAACAGACTGGTTCCAAATAGGAAAAGGAGTACGTCAAGGCTGTATATTGTCACCCTGCTTATTTAACTTATATGCAGAGTACATCACAAGAAACGCTGGGCTGGAAGAAGCACAAGCTGGAATCAAGATTGCTGGGAGAAATATCAATAACCTCAGATATGCAGATGACACCACCCTTATGGCAGAGAGTGAAGAGGAACTAAAAAGCCTCTTGATGAAAGTGAAAGAGGAGGGTGAAAAAGTTGGCTTAAAGCTTAACATTCAGAAAACTAAGATCATGGCATCTGGTCCCATCACCTCATGGGAAATAGATGGGGAGACAGTGGAAACAGTGTCAGACTTTATTTTTTTGGACTCCAAAATCACTGCAGATGGTGACTGCAGCCATGAAATTAAAAGACGCTTACTCCTTGAAAGGAAAGTTATGACCAACCTAGATAGCATATTAAAAAGCAGAAACATTACTTTGCCAACAAAGGTCCGTCTGGTCAAGGCTATGGTTTTTCCAGTGGTCATGTATGGACATGAGAGTTGGACTGTGAAGAAAGCTGAGCGCCAAAAAATTGATGCTTGTGAACTGTGATGTTGGAGAAGACTCTTGAGAGTCCCTTGGACTCCAAGGAGATCCAACCCGTCCATCCTAAAGGAGATCAGTCCTGGGTGTTCACTGGACGGACTGATGCTGAAGCTGAAACTCCAATACTTTGGCCACCTCATGCGAAGAGTTGACTCATTGGAAAAGACCCTGATGCTGGGAGGGATTGGGGGCAGAAGGAGAAGGGGATGACAGAGGATGAGATGGCTGGATGGCATCACCAACTTGATGGGCATGAGTCTGAGTAAACTCCAGGAGTTGGCGATGGACAGGGAGGCCTGGCATGCTGCGATCCACGGGGTTGCAAAGAGTTGGACACGACTGAGCGACTGAACTGAACTGAACTGAAATGAAATGAATCAATCAGATTCACACTCTTGCAGAGCTGAAACTGAGATGCAGAAGTTGGAAGCTGATAGTATGTTGTGAAATTGAGTGAACACAAAAAAGAGGGGGCAGGTTGCAGAGGTTTTGAGGCCACAAAGAAGCAGAAGCCAGGAGTAAGCAATATTAATGAACAAACAAATGATATTCAGAGAAGAGATTGAAGCAGTTGACTGCTAGCAGGAAGAGTAGGAAAATCAAGGAAAGAAACAAGCTGAGTCCCCATGATGGCAGGGAACTGAAGCACTTCTGATATTGTGGGCATGATAATATGACCTAGTCACAAATTTTACTTAAGGTCCTAAATCATCTAGTTCTTAAGTTTTGTCCCAGGTTACCTACAGATTAGCTGTTCTTGGTTTCTTATAAAATACTGACCTTCTTGCTACATGTAGATGGTGATATTACAATTTGTAGTATACATCTTAAAAGAAGGCAAGAAAAAGATAAAAAGAAACAAAAAACAGTCTGTGATTCATTTTGAATTAATTTTTGTGAAGGTGGAAGATCTGGGACTAGATTCACTACACTACCAATATTTTACAGCTATAGAAGTCAATGATAAAGAATAAATACTGAAAGAAACCAGATGGGAAAACACCTTACTTATAGAGGAGCAAAGATGAGAATTACATCCAACTTCTCAGATACCATGCAAGCAAGAGGAAAGTGGACTGAAATATTTAAAGTATTGGGAGAAAAAACTACCAACCTAGAATTCTGTACCCTGCAAAATTATTCTTCAAAAGTGGAGGAGAAACAGACTCCCTCAGACAAACAAAAAACTGAAGGAATTTGTTACCAATAGATCTGCCTTGCAAGAAATGTTAGAAGTTCTTTAGAGAAAAGGAAATGGATCTCCATAAAGGAAGGAAGAACACTGGAGAAGGAATAAGGATAAGTGAAATAAATGCACTTTAGGAACTTCCCTGGTGGTCCAGCGGCTAAGACTCTATGGTCCCAAAGACTGGGCCCAGGCTTGATCAGGGAACTAGATCTCGCATGCCATGTGCAACTAAGAACTTGCCTGTCAAAACTAAAAGACCCCACATGCCGCAATGAAGATTGAAGATCCTGCGTACCACAACTAAGATATGGCTCAGTCAAATAAATAATTTCTTTTAAATATACTTTAGATATAAAGACATAACTAGGTAAAACTAAAAGGATAGAAAAAGACATACCATGCCAGTACTAAAAGAAAGCCAGAGTGGCTATAATAATATCAAAGTAGATCTCAGAGAAAATATATAACCAACAATAAAGAGGATAATTTATAATGATAAAAAGGTTAATTCAACAAAGGAGCATAACAATCCAAAGTGTTTATGAACCTAAAAACAGAGCTCCAAGATTCACAATGCAAAAACTGATAAAACTGCAAGGAGTAATCAACAATTATATTCATATTTCAATATTCCTTTGTCAATAATTCACAGAAAAGTGTTGACAGAAATTCATAAGAACACAGAAGGCAAGAACAACACTATCAACCAACTTGACCTAATTGCCATTTATAGAACATTCCACTTAACAAAAAACATACACAGTTTTTTCAGTGGTCTGCAGTTGAGGAGAACCATCTAGGTAGGAAACAGTTGAGTGTCATTAGCTTTAAGTATGCAATTAAAGTCTTGGCAACAGAGGCAAAAAGAGTGTGGAAAGTGAGAAGAGAAAAGGGCCTATGACCACAGGATAAGTAAAGGAGGAGGAACCAGCGGAACAGCCCGAGGAGCAGCCGGGAAGTAGGAGAAGCAGGAGAGTGAATGTTATCAAGACCACACGAAGAGTGTTTCACACAGGGAATGGTCCATTGAGTCAAGTCCACATTTATTCATTCAACAACTCTGAGCACATGCTACATAGCAGGCACTCTGCTGGGGGCACAATGGATAAACTCTTCTGGACTTTATCATCTAGAGGGAAAGACAACTGAATAAATCTCTCCAATAAACCTGTAATTACAAAAATGGTTTTGTGAGAGCATACATCAGAAGAATGCTGTCTTCCTTGTGGGAGGAATATTTGAGCTAGGTCAAGCTAGAAGGGCACTAGATAAAACACCAAAAACACTGCAACAAAAGAAAAAACAGATAAATTGGACTTCATCAAAAGTAAAAACTTCCATGCTTCAAAGAACACTATCAGGAAAGGGAAAAGAACACCTGAGCAGAGGAGAAAATGTTTGCAAAATGTATAAAGGATAAAAGGGGCTTCCCTGGTGGCTCAGACAGTAAAGAATATGCCTGCAATGCAGGAGACCCAGGTTCGATCCCTAGGTCAGGAAGAGTCGCTGGAGAAGGGAATGGCAACCCACTCCAGTATTCTTGCCTGGAAAATCCCATAGACAGAGGAGACGGTCGAGTTACAGTCCATGGGTCGCAAAGAGTTTGAACACAACTGAGTGTCTAACACACACACAAACGATAAAGGACTTCTTTCTAGATTTATTTAAAAAAAACTTCTAAAACTCAATAATAAAAGACCAATAATCCAATTGAAAAATGAACAGAGGATCCAAGGAAGATATAAAAATGACTAATAAGCGTGTGAAAGTTCAAAATCACCAGCATTAAAGAAATGCAATCCAAAACTATGAGATGCCACTTCAAACCCAAAAGGATGGCTATAATGATCATTTTAAAAATGGAAAATAACAAGTGTTGGTGAGTATATTAGTTTTCTAGAGCTGCTGTAACAAATCGTCATAAACTGAGTGTGTAAGTAGCAAAAATTTATTGTCCCACAGTTTTTGTGGTGTTAACAGATAAACTGAGGCATATATAAAAATGGGTGAAGGAAAACATGCAATAACGTTGTATCAGGAAACACGCATGGCCCACTGGAGAAGTAAAAGATCAGTGGAATGAATCTGGAGAGATCTGGGTCTGACCATGCTGGCTGGAGATTTGAGTATTAATTCTAAAAGCAAAGGGGAGCCACTGAAAGATTTTAAGTAGAGGTGGATAGGACTTACATTTGAAAAGAGCATTGGTAGCAAAGGAGAGTCAGTTAGGATTAGGAGAAAAGTTAAATTTAGCAATAAAGAAATTAAGTAACCTTGGATAAAACCAGTTCAGGTGAGTAGACAGGATGACTAACTTGGAGAACTGGAAAGGAAATGGAGTCGGCAAAATTATACTCCACTTAGTAAAGCTTCTCCCTATTCCGGTCTCCAGGGAAACAGATCAAAAATATACTTGGCTTGAGAAACAATAAAAGACATGTTTGCATGCATATTCACTCACAGCCGGTTCACCAGCTTCTGTTTCTGTTCAAGGATTCCACACTTACCCTGACACAGAGGGAGGACCCATGGCTGCAGTTGTTCTGATGGTTCTCTTTCACCACATGCTGGCCTTTTATCATAGCTGGGAGGGGTGGAGGGAGGAGGCTGCCACCATCCGAGATTTGGAGGCACTTCAGAAACACAACTTGTTTCCCTTTTATCTTTACTGAGCCTCTCTTCGGGACTCTACAACCCAGAACCCAAAGGCAGCCCAAGTAGACACAATCAAGCCCTAGTCAAGAGAAGACCTACCTAAAAACGCCCCAAGATGCCCTGGCTACTTCAATGCTCCCAGACCGGAAAGTCCCAGTAGAAAGAGGCAGTTGTCTTAACAGATGTAGGTTAAAATACTGATAGCGGCAGTTTTGCTAAGTTTATAAAAACATGATCGTGTGAACACGTTGCTAAGATCCATACCATGGCCACAAACGGGACCTGGGCAAGTGGCCCTCCAGAAGGTGAAGTTTGGTTAGTGTCAGAGCAAACCACCTCCGCGATCACAAAGGCTCCTTAAAAGGCTGAGCCAAAGGGAGGGAACTTTATTTACGCTTGGAGGTTGGTACGGAGCGGACAGAGCTAAGCTCTGGGGAGGTAAGGAGGGGCTTCGACACAGTGGCTCACAGCGCGTGGCAAGCCCTGGTAGCTGCCCAATGGATGAAGCTGTGACCGCTCCCAGCCTAACCCCACACCGAGGTCTCCGCTGACCCAGCTTCCCACTCCTGCGTTGCTCGACCGATTCGCAGAAGGGACAGCAACCTCCAGCCCACACGCCCCTTCCGCAGGTTTCAAAAGGAGCGCGCCCCCTCGGGCCCGCCCCCTACTTCCGGCCTGGAAACCCCTTGGGTCCCGTCAGGTCTCGCGATATTGCATCTTATAGCCTGCGAAGCGGGGTGGGATAGTCGCACTCTGGAATCTGCAGGAGCTAACCCTTTGGGGTATCGTTTGACACGCAGGCTCTTTGCCCGACCCATTTTCTACCACCGCTAACGGGGCTATAAAGGCTCACCGGCTCACTTAAGTCCACCAGGCCCAAATAGTTTAGATCAGGAGCTGAGCGGCAGGGACTCGCCGCCTTCCACTCCGTACCCATGCCTGACTGTGGCCCTGGTCGAGTTTTGCAAAAATATTAATGACTGCCTGTTCTAGGCGTTCACTGGAACGTGTTTTTTTTTTTTACCCTCATTACACAGATAGGGGAACTGAGGCTCAAAAATGAAGGAAACGCCTAAGGTCACAGAAAAAGAGTGAGACCAAAATTCGAACCCAGACAGCCTGACTCCAGCTCTAAAGCCTCTTTATCGTTACTGCGATGGAACGATTTGTGAACAATACTCCTCCCCCTAGACTCCTATAGGAGAGTGTAGCTCAGTGAAAAGTTTTGGGTTCACGCAGATTCATGAAAATCTAAACACTTTGTTGTTGTGTGACATTGAGCAATTTGCTTAACCTTTCTGAGACTCTTTCAACTAATAGATGTGGATGATACTACATGGGATTATTGTGAGTTGTCTATATTCAGACCCTACTCCAAATAAGCTGCTTAATAGGTGGAAGCTACTGCTATTATCACGCTACAGTTTTCAATATTTAGGGGATACTTAATAAACTAAGTGAGGAGAAGGCAATGGCACCCCACTCCAGTACTCTTGCCTGGAAAATCCCATGGACAGAGGAGCCTGGTAGGCTGCAGTCCATGGGGTCGCTAAGAGTCGGACACGACTGAGCGACTTCACTTTCATTTTTCACTTTCATGCATCGGAGAAGGAAATGGCAACCCACTCCAGTATTCTTGCCTGGAGAATCCCAGGGACGGGGGAGCCTGGGTGGGCTGCCATCTATGGGGTCGCACAGAGTCAGACACGACTGAAGTGACTTAGCAGCAGCAATAAACTCAGTGAAAGTGAATGAATGGAGGGAGAAATGAACTCTCTCTGGGCTGATACCAGGAGGTCCTTGCCTCCACCTCAGAAATCTTTTATCCCCTCACCTGATGTGACTACACTTCAAAAGACTTGAAGTGGGAAATGACTGGTTATCTTCCACAGAGGGAGGGGTATGTGTGTATGTGTGAACTTGTTATTGAAATAAGATACAGAAAAGCATACAAATCATAAGTGTACTCAAGTATTATAAAATGAACATACTGGTGTAACCAGCCCCTTGATGAAGAAGCAACATTACCGGCTCCCAGAAACCCCCTCATGTTTCCTTCTAGTCACTCCTTCCCCTGCAGGTGTAACCACTATTCTGCCTTCCAATAACATAAATGTCTTTCCTGTTTTTGCATGGGTTGCAACTGGAATCCCCTGGCATGCCTCTCTCTCTCTGAGGTAGAAAAACATCTGCTGCTGCTTCTCATAAGGGTTCCCTTAATAAAGATACATGTGTCTCTGGTAGCCCTTGTCTTTGCCATTATACCCTAGATCTTTCCCTCTCTACCAGGAAGGCCCTGGGAAAGTAGGAGATGAAGATGCACTGAGCCATAAGATGGTCGTGTCTAGCCCCACATGATTCCAAATAACAGTCTTCCCTCTGCCCTGTTCAATGCACCCCTTCCCGCCTCCGCTGAAGCCCCTTTCTCACTCAGGGTGATGAGCTTTCAGAACCCCTGCTGTCATTTCCTGTGGTCTGGCAGTCCCTGACCCACTAGGTATGTCTGTTCATGCCCAAACTGCAATTGTGGGCATGGTTTTGTTCACTTCCAAAGGATTCCTGATGTCATATAGGTTAATGGACATGGGTTAAGGATTCTGGGTGTTCCGTCTCAAGGGGGCAGTGTTGCCTAACACCATGAGATAGTCCAATCCTTAGCCCAGTCAAGAAGCCCCATTACACAGTTACTATCCTCAAACCTGGGTTACATAGGAGGAGGGTAGGCTCAAAGAAGTTTAAAGGATTTGTCCAAAACTATGTATTTTGTAAGTGGCAAGAATTAGACTTGGGGAGTACCATTTGATGCAGGTCTAGAACACTGGGTATCTCCTGAAGACCTCTATTCAATGAGACTAAAATGGACCAGTTGCAATGTTGTATTATATATTTTTCTATCTAGTACTTAAAAGAACTCCGGGAGACAGTTTTTATTTCCATATGGCAGATGCAGAAACTGAGGTCCAGAGAAATTGTTTTGCCTAAAGTCACAGGGATGGTGAGACTAAGCTAAGATTGAACACCTTTGAACCCATCCATAGACGACTCCCAAAGCCTGGCTCTTTGCTGTGTCCTGAGCCACACTAAGCAGAAGGTTTTTGACAATTGCAAATATGAGTGGTACATGGATAGGATAGGAGACTGAGGGAACATTCCAGAGAGAACAAAACATGAACCACCAAGGGGCTGATTTGATTCTCCATTACTGTGGAGCAAATCACCTCCAATTGTAGTGGCTTAAAACAACAATTTATTACTATCTTCACAGTCCAATAGGACACTTAGCTGGGCAGTTGTCACTGGGGGTCTTTTCTGCAGTTGAGGTCAGATGGAGGTTGGAGCTGGAGTCATCTGAAGACTGAACTGGGCTGGATATCCAAGAGATGGCTTTTTACAATCACATGTCTGGCATCTCATCTGAATTATTTCAGATGAGATGAAACAGATGGGGACTAGCCAGGAATTTCTCTCTCGCCACATGGCCTTTGCCTGTGCCTTGCTTAGACTTCCGCATAGCATGGTTGTCTCAGAGCAGACAGACTTCATACATGGTGACTGGCTTCCCCTAACATTCCAAAAGGCTGAGGCAGAAGCTGCAAGACTTCTTATACCCTGTCTTTGGGAGTCATGTAGTGTCATTTCCACAGCTTGCTATCCATGAAGATGAATCATCAGGCAAGCCAAGGTTCAAGGACAGAAGACAATACTTAGGTGTGAATATCTAGGAAGTGTGCTTCGATAGGGACCATCTTTAGAGATCAGTTGCAACAAGGGGCTGAGGCAGGAAGGATCAACTCAGGAGATGGCATATAGTCCTGCTTCAGTGGAACATGGTGTGCAAGAGAGAAAAAACTAGAGGTGATGGTTTGTGGCAGAGAATGGAGGGATTCAATGATGCAGTCAGGAACCGTATATGTGGGTACACACTGGGTGTTTAGACTGGCATCTGAGCCTCTTTCCTATGCTGGAGTATTCTCCTTAGTGGATGTCTTGGTGAGAAGTCAGATACTCACTCCCTTGACCCCCAGCAGGAAGGTCACAGAACTATGACCTCAACAGTGTACAACCAAAGCAATGATCCCACTCAGGACTCTGAGTCTTCAGCAAATGACCCAAAGAAGCAGATGACTATTTATGAGTCATCCTAGAGGCAGCACCAGTCGGTTCTCATGGTGGTGGTGGCTATGTGAGACCGAAACCCAGAGGAAGCAGCCCCCTAACCAGGCTGTTCCTGGGAAAGACCTGAATGAGGTTCTGGCTGCCTAACTTCTCTTGGTCCTTGACTATTTCCAGAGCCTGTTTCTTGAGGCTTCCTGTCAGTTCTGTGAACTGCCTGATATCATTACAGTAAATTCCACTTCTACTTAAGTGAACCAGAGTCCATTCCTACCATTTGCAATTAAGTACCCTAATTGGTACAAAGACCAGTTGAAAGCTTCAGCCAAAGGAAATGACATGATCAGAGCACTTTGTGGAAGATAAAAATAGGAAAATCTGATAGAGATAAATCAAAGAGGTTAGTTGGGAGGCTGTCGTGACATCTGAGGTGTGTGATGAACTATGATATTGACAGTGCCAATGAAGGGGGAGAATGGGCAGGTTTTGGGCAGTCATAGAATATGGAAAAGAAAGGAGAGGAGAAAGTCCAAGTTGACAGGAGTTTTGAGCCTTAGTAATGAGAAAAATGATGATGTTACAAAGAGAGGGGGAACTAATTTGAGAGGGAAATCATTCATTCATTCAGTTAACAAACATTAAATGCCTGCTCTACGCCAGGCACTGTTCTAGGCATTAAGAAGTCAGCAGTGAACAAAGTCCCTGTTCAGGTGATAGATCAGTTGGTAAAGAATTTGCCTGCAATGCAGGAGACCCCGGTTCGATTCCTGGGTATGGAAGATCCCCTGGAGAAGGAATAGGCTACCCACTCCAGTATTCTTGGGCTTCCTTTGTGGCTCAGCTGGTAAAAAAAGAAAAAAAAAAAAAAAAACCCGCCTGCAATGCAGGAGACCTGGGTTTGATCCCTTGGTTGGGAAGATTCCCTGGATAAGAGAAAGGCTACCCACTCCAATATTCAGGCCTAGAGAATTCCATGGGCTGTATAGTCCATGGCATCTCAAGGAGTTGGACACAACTGATTGACTTTCAGTGAATAAAGTGAAATTTCATTCCTTGTATTAACAAATACATGCATGAGATCATGAAACTGCTGTGGTGCCACAAACACATAGCAAAATATGTTGAGCTGACAGCCAGAACTTCAAGAAGGATCCTATTAAGGAAGGCTGGTAGAAAACTATAAAACACTGATGAAAGAAATCAAAGAGGACACAAACAGATGGAGAAACATACCGTGTTCATGGATTGGAAGAATCAATATTGTCAAAATGGCTATTCTACCCAAAGCAATCTATAGATTCAATGCAATCCCTATTAAGCTACCAATGGTATTTTTCACAGAACTAGAACAAATAATTTCACAATTTGTATGGAAATACAAAAAACCTCAAATAGCCAAAGTAATCTTGAGAAAGAAGAATGGAACTGGAGGAATCAACATGCCTGACTTCAGACTCTACTACAAAGCCACAGTCATCAAGACAGTATGGTACTGGCACAAAGACAGAAATATAGATCAATGGAACAGAATAGAAAGCCCAGAGATAAATCCACGAACCTATGGACACCTTATCTTTGACAAAGGAGGCAAGGATATACAATGGAAAAAAGACAACCTCTTTAACAAGTGGTGCTGGGAAAACTGGTCAACCACTTGTAAAAGAATGAAACTAGAACACTTTCTAACACCATACACAAAAATAAACTCAAAATGGATTAAAGATCTAAATGTAAGACCAGAAACTATAAAACTCCTAGAGGAGAACATAGGCAAAACACTCTCCGACATAAATCAAAGCAAGATCCTCTATGACCCACCTCCCAGAATATTGGAAATAAAAGCAAAACTAAACAAATGGGACCTAATGAAACTTAAAAGCTTTTGCACTACAAAGGAAACTATAAGTAAGGTGAAAAGACAGCCCTCAGATTGGGAGAAAATAACAGCAAATGAAGAAACAGACAAAGGATTAATCTCAAAAATATACAAGCAACTCCTGCAGCTCAATTCCAGAAAAATAAATGACCCAATCAAAAAATGGGCCAAAGAACTAAACAGACATTTCTCCAAAGAAGACATACAGATGGCTAACAAACACATGAAAAGATGCTCAACATCACTCATTATTAGAGAAATGCAAATCAAAACCACAATGAGGTACCATTACACGCCAGTCAGGATGGCTGCTATCCAAAAGTCTACAAGCAATAAATGCTGGAGAGGGTGTGGAGAAAAGGGAACCCTCTTACACTGTTGGTGGGAATGCAAACTAGTACAGCCGCTATGGAAAACAGTGTGGAGATTTCTTAAAAATCTGGACATAGAACTGCCATATGACCCAGCAATCCCACTTCTGGGCATACACACTGAGGAAACCAGATCTGAAAGAGACACGTGCACCCCAATGTTCATCGCAGCACTGTTTATAATAGCCAGGACATGGAAGCAACCTAGATGCCCATCAGCAGATGAATGGATAAGGAAGCTGTGGTACATATACACCATGGAATATTACTCAGCCATTAAAAAGAATTCATTTGAACCAGTCCTAATGAGATGGATGAAGCTGGAGCCCATTATACAGAGTGAAGTAAGCCAGAAAGATAAAGAACATTACAGCATACTGACACATGTATATGGAATTTAGAAAGGTGATAACGATAACCCTATATGCAGAACAGAAAAAGAGACACAGAAATACAGAACAGACTTTTGAACTTTGTGGGAGAATGTGAGGGTGGGATATTTCAAAAGAACAGCATGTATACTATCTATGGTGAAACAGATCACCAGCCCAGGTGGGATGCACGAGACAAGTGCTCCGGCCTGGTGCACTGGGAAGACCCAGAGGAATCGGGTGGAGAGGGAGGTGGGAGGGGGGATCGGGATTGGGAATACATGTAAATCCATGGCTGATTCATATCAATGTATGACAAAACCCACTGGAAAAAAAAATAATAATAATAAAAATTTAAAAAAAAATACAAAAATAAACTCAAAATGGATTAAAGATCTAAATGTAAGACCAGAAACTATAAAACTCCTAGAGGAGAACATAGGCAAAACACTCTCTGACATAAATCACAGCAAGATCCTCTATGACCCACCTCCCAGAATATTGGAAATAAAAGCAAAACTAAACAAATGGGACCTAATGAAACTTAAAAGCTTTTGCACTACAAAGGAAACTATAAGTAAGGTGAAAAGACAGCCCTCAGATTGGGAGAAAATAACAGCAAATGAAGAAACAGACAAAGGATTAATCTCAAAAATATACAAGCAACTCCTGCAGCTCAATTCCAGAAAAATAAATGACCCAATCAAAAAATGGGCCAAAGAACTAAACAGACATTTCTCCAAAGAAGACATACAGATGGCTAACAAACACATGAAAAGATGCTCAACATCACTCATTATTAGAGAAATGCAAATCAAAACCACAACGAGGTACCATTACACGCCAGTCAGGATGGCTGCTATCCAAAAGTCTACAAGCAATAAATGCTGGAGAGGGTGTGGAGAAAAGGGAACCCTCTTACACTGTTGGTGGGAATGCAAACTAGTACAGCCACTGTGGAAAACAGTGTGGAGATTTCTTAAAAAACTGGACATAGAACTGCCATATGACCCAGCAATCCCACTTCTGGGCATACACACTGAGGAAACCAGATCTGAAAGAGACACGTGCACCTCAATGTTCATCGCAGCACTGTTTATAATAGCCAGGACATGGAAGCAACCTAGATGCCCATCAGCAGATGAATGGATAAGGAAGCTGTGGTACATATACACCATGGAATATTACTCAGCCATTAAAAAGAATTCATTTGAATCAGTTCTAATGAGATGGATGAAACTGGAGCCCATTATACAGAGTGAAGTAAGCCAGAAAGATAGAGAACATTACAGCATACTAACACATATATATGGAATTTAGAAAGATGGTAACGATAACCCTATATGCAAAACAGAAAAAGAGACACAGAAGTACAGAACAGACTTTTGAACTCTGTGGGAGAAGGTGAGGGTGGGATGTTTCGAAAGAACAGCATGTATATTATCTATGGTGAAACAGATCACCAGCCCAGGTGGGATGCATGAGCCAAGTGCTCGGGCCTGGTACACTGGGAAGACCCAGAGGAATCGGGTGGAGAGGGAAGTGGGAGGGGTGATCGGGATGGGGAATACGTGTAACTCTATGGCTGATTCATATCAATGTATGACAAAACCCACTGAAATGTAGTGAAGTAATTAGCCTCCAACTAATAAAAAAAAAAAAAAAAAAAGGAAGGCTGGGCCTAAAGAAAGATTGGTGGTCATTCCCAAAGACATTCATTCATTCACTTATTGAGCACCTACTATGTACTTAGTACCATTTTGCCATATTGTTCAACTGCTAAGTCATGTCTGACTCTTTGTGACCCCATGGTCTGCAGCATGCCAGGCTTCCCTGTCCTTCACTTTCTCTTGGAGTTTGCTCAAACTCACGTCCATTGAGTCAATGATGCCAATCAACCATTTCATCCTCTGTCACCCGCTTCTCCTCCTGCCCTCAATCTTTCCCAGTATCAGGGTCTTTTCCAATGAGTTGGCTCCTCACATCAGGTGGCCAAAGTATTGGAGCTTTAGCTTCATCATCAGTCCTTCCAGTGAATAGTCAGGTCTGATTTCCTTTAGGATTGACTGGTTTGATCTCCTTGCAGTCCAAGGGACTCTCTCAAGAGTCTTCTCCAGCACCACAATTCTAAAGCATCAATTCTTCAGTGCTCAGCCTTCTTTATGGTCCAACTCTCACATCTGTACATGACTACTGGAAAAACCATAGCTTTGACTATACTTTCTTGGCAAAGTGATATCTCTGCCTTTAATACGCTGTCCAGGTAAGTGGTTGTAAGTACTTTGGCTGTTGTTCTGAGGGAGATAGGAAGACTGGAGAATTTTGAGCAGAGCATGTGCACTGCATGATTAATATTATGCTTTAAAAGGATCACTCTGGCTGCTATGTATAGAGTATGCTGGGGATGTGTGAGGGCAGAAGCAAGAAGATCAACTAAGAGATAACCACAGTCATTCAAAGCAAGAGACCATAGTGTCTTGCACCATGATGGTAATGATGGAGGAGGTGACATGTGTCCAAACTCTAGCTATAAACTGAAGGAAATCCAACAACATCTGCTGATGGACTGGATGTGAGATGTCAGGGAACTAAAGGTGTTCCCTAAAGTTCCCTAAAGTTCCCTCCAGCACTTTTGACAGGAATATCAGTTGGCATTTATGGAACTGGAAGGATTGAGAATTGTATCTAAATCTTAAAAAGTGAGCAAAATTGTCTCCAACCTTCCTGTCTGCTCACCTTTCTGAATAATGTGGCTGAAAAGCCATGATGTGGGGTCCAACCAAAGTGAAGCAAGCATGTGGGGGCAGAGTGGACACTGGGTTGGCATAAGTTATCAAGGCCAAGATAGAAGAAGATGATATCTGCAAGGAGAGTGGAGGGAGCAGCAGCAGCAGCCAGGAATAGGTTACTTACAAAGGGATAAGTCCAACAAGAAGAGAGAAGAAAGTTATGCAAATAAAAAGGGAGAAAAGTATCATAAATCCTGTAGTGTTGGATGGGAATTAAGGTATTTTCTGAACAGACAGTTTTCTCTACACATTGACAAATGATTGATAAATATATAGATAGATAATGTGTGTGTGTTTAATCAGACACAAATTTCCTAGCACTCTCGGTAAGAGACCCGGAAGCAGTGATACCTCAAGAACAATGAGCACACCTGGCACCCAGGTCTTGTTTTCTACATGTCATTCTCCATTAAAAGAAACAACGGTCCCTTGGAGAAACGGCTGGTTACAGCACTTGAGCAGAGAAAGTACAAGATGAACCTGGAACATCCTGTTGTGCCAGAAAGTAAGGAAATACTCAAAGAATTGTGGTGACAGAAGTCAGCCTGGCAGCTGGCCAAGTCTGGGAAAGTCTAAGCATCAAAATAAATAATGAAGCAATGAGTAAAACACTCACATCTGTAATATTGTTGCATAAAGCTGTATAGCCCAAATCTAACCATGAGGAAACAACAAATAAACCCAAGTTGAGGGACATTCTACAATATAATAGGTCTGTAGTCTTCTGAGTCATCCTGGTCATAAAAGTAAAGGAAATCTTAGGAACTGTCTTAGACTGAAAGAGACTGGAAAGACATGACAACTAAATGCAATGAATAATTCTGGACTGGATCGTTTCATCATTAGACCAATTGAGGAAAGTTCAGTAAGATCTGGCAGTTAGATAGTATTAATGTATCAATGTTAATTTCCTGATTGTGAGTATTGCATTAGGTTATGTAGGAAAGTGAAAAGTTTGTAAAAGTGTTAGTAGCTCAGTCATGTCTGACTCTTTGCAATCCCATGGACTCTAGTCCACAGGTTCCTGTTTGTGGGATTCTCCAGGCAAGAATACTGGAGTGGGTTGCCATTCCCTTCTCCAGGGGATCTTCCCGACCCAGGGACTGAACCCAGGTCTCCCACATTGCAGGCAGATTCTTTACTGTCTGAGACACCAGGGAATATACCCTAAAGTATATATGCTAAAATGTTAGGCATTGTGTAGGCAACTTATTCTCAAGCAGTTCAGGGAAGGGGAAAGTTCTTTGTACTATTGTAACTTTCCTTTTACACCAAATAAAAAGAAAAAAGATAAGGAAAGAGTGAACAGAATCTCTGAGGCAGTGGAGAATGAGAGGAGGATGAGGCAGTGTGACATCAAGCACGTGTACCAAAGGGTTAAATATGTCTAAGGGGAGGACATTTAATGATGTATAGTGTTGCAAAGAGATCAAAGAAGATCAAGACTGGGGAAAAGGTATTAAAATTATTTTCTACATTGTTAATCATGACAGCATCTTTATGCATAAGTGTTACAATGGAAAATAAATCAGGTATTCCATTCACAACAATACTGGATATGCATTTGGATTTGAAGACCCTTCTAACAATTTCTCAGTTCTTTAGGCCCTGAAATTCAGAGGTCGGAAGCCTGGTTTCCCTACAAAGCATTATGATTTTAAGAAGAAAATCACAATGACATAATCATATTAACCCTTGGTAGGAGGTCTCCCTAATTCCTAGTTTTAAAAGGGTTCTTTTACCATTTAAAATATTCTAATGATGTAATTCGGTGGTCACATTTTGAACAAAAATATTCTGGAAATGAAGTTATTACCGTGCCAAGTAACACATGTGCATTAAAGGTAAACGAAAAATGTAGATAAAATGGAGACAAATTTTAAACCACCTATAATTCCATCATCCAAAAATAATTTGTTAGCATTTTGCTGCCTATTTTAGACTTTAAAAGTGCAAATCACATCTATAGTTTTTTTTTGTTGCAATAAAGGAGGGATACTTCCTTGTGCTATTTTGCATCTTGCACACCCACCCCCTCCTGGATGAAGAGCAGACAGTCTCAGTCCCTAAATATACTTCCAACCACCTCATTTTTAAGGGCACAGCGAGGAATTCCATCCAGCAGATGGGCAGCGATTTATGTAATTATGTTCCTATTTGCGGACTTTTATGTTGGGCGCTGAGAGACCTCACCACAGTGCTTGCCCTCGAAGCCTGAACGACTGAGATGGGAGGCTGGGTGACAGCTGGGTCCCCTGGAAAAGGTTTTAAGCACTCAGGGACCGAGGAAAGAGAGTCAGCGAGGCCGCGGCCGGCGGAGAGCAAAGAGCCTAAGGAGTCGGATTTGGGAGCGACGTGAGGCAGAGGGTGGGGTATACGCAAGGGCATGGGGCGCCGAATGGGTGGAACCCGAAATCCTTGGAACTGGAGCGAGACCCCAGGAGGGCGGCGGTCCAGGCGGAAAGCTGGTGCGCCGCCGTTAGGCACCAACAGAGGGCGCTGGGTCCACAGCAGTTCCAAGTGGGCGGGTCCCAGCTGCGGGCCAGATGTGAGAAGCTGGACCACGGGAGACTTGAGCTCTCCCCTAGCCCCTGCAGACCCACAGGCGAGGGGAGAGGGAAGAGGGGATGGCAGGGGGCAAATGTGGTGGCAGAATCCCCACGTCGCTGCCCTGCAGGCTCAGGGACTGTTTTGCATTGTGGGGGTAGAAGCGTGGGAACCTCCCGCCCAGAGGGGGCGCCATGTTTCGGTTCCCAGAAAAACGCGGTACCGGCTGGCTCAGCAGGACAGAACCCGGTCCATCCCGCGGGGCGTCGGGCCAGGAGAGACCCACGCGGCTGTCTGCGGCGGGAAAGAGAGCCGGCCTTGAGGGCTTTGAGCTCTTGCGTCCTCAGACACACCACACACACACCTCCTGCGCTCTTTCTGCGTTCGAGGAGGAAGAAACTGAGGCAGAGAAGGACTGAGCACCGAGTAGACCTCTCCTCCCCATATTGTCTGGAGCGGAGAAGTTGGGCGTAGGGCCACAGCCCGAAGCTTTAATTAAGGACCCCTGGCCGGGGACTACCCCCTGGGACCCCGCCCCCTTGACCTGCCTGAGGTCCCCACCCCGGGCCGCTTCCAGGACTCCGGAGTGATCAGCTGCTGCGCGCTCGCCGTAATTGGCGGTGCAGGCCCTGCCTGGCAGAGGACCGGCGGGCGGCGCAGGGGAGGGCGAGGGGCTTAATTGCAGGGCTTCGGGTCGCAGTCTGGACTGCAGCTCCGCTGGTGGGGGGTGGGGCGGGATAGGGTATGGACACTTGGCTCGGCGAACCCCTCCCCACCCTGGAGGACGCCAAAAGATCTTCGGGGTCGGTAGTTGGATCCCTTCCCCGGGAACGGGAGATGAGGGGCTTGAACCCCAGCGAGACTTTGGGGGAGAAGAGCGGGAAGTCTCCGGAGAGCTAGGGATGGAGGGGGGGCAGATTCCAAACTCCCCATCCCAACCCCAAAAGCCCTGGTTCGTCTTGTCCGAGACTCCTCCCTAGTTCTGACCCTCTCCCCTCCCCTTTCTACCGCCCCCGTCACCCCCCTTCTCGTATCCCCAGGGCGCTCCCACCCTGGGGAAGAATGTGCCCTCCTAGCGCACCCTTGCCATGGTAACGGCACACCCCCACCCCCGCGCACCGCAGCGGCCGGGCCTGGCCCGGAGGGCGGCGAGAAAAGGGTGGGGGGGCGGTGGGCGCCTCCCAGCCCCGCGGACACACCTCAACTGCCCTGGTTGCCACAGCAACCGGGGGCGTTTGGAAGTGCGCAGCCGCGAAGTGGCAAAAGGGCGCTGCTCCGAATCCGGCACCCCATCAGCAGAGGACCCTAGCTCCTGGGAAAGACTGCAACCCCTCAACTTCAAGGACGAAATCCAGCGAGGGATCATGGGGCGTCCCAGCCTCCACGCAGGACAATACTAGGGAGCAGAGGCAGCCAGAGGGCCCCAAACAGCCTGGAACTTGAAAAGGGATCCCCTTGAGCCAGCCCGTCCCCCTCCCCCAGCGGAGCCCGAGGGGGCTGCTGGCAGCAGGAAGCCGGGGAAGGGCCCGGAGGCGCGCAGGCCCCACAGCAGAGCGGTGATTACAGGGACCTGTCCCTCCCGCCCCCGGCTCGCACTCTCATTAAGTCATTTTTTCCCCTGTTGGAAAGTCCCCGAGCCTTGAGCGCAGGGGTTGGGGCGACCGCAGGCAGCTGCCGGCAACCACATGAGAAGGGGCGGGGGGAGCGAAGGAGGGAGGCCTCAACTAGGGCTTGGCCAAGCTCCAACGTGGAAGGCCCCCTGCCGGGGGCTAGCTAGGGGCGCATTAATTCGGAGGAAGGCAAAGGGAGGGCCCGGATGCCCCCCGACCTTGCTTCTCACCCACCTGGCGCTCCTACAGCTGCAGAGGCCTCTACCTTGCCTCTCCCTTCTTTTTTCTGGCCCAGGGACCTTGGGCGACTGAAAAGCAGGATGCCTGGGTTCTGATCCCGGACTCCAGTCTGGCTGCCTCTCCCTGACCCTTAACCCCACCACTGCCTGCTGATCTATCTACCACCTCATTCTCTCTTAGGTCCCTCCCTTCTTCCCTTTGGGACCATCCAGGCTCCATGGTACTTTTTGCTCCTGCAAGGAGTTGGCCCAGTGTCCATCAAGGTGAAAGGTGTTGGGGTGGGGATGGCTTTCTCCCCATCTGAACGAACTCTAGTTCACCTTGTGTTCTCATGTCCAGATCTGAACCTTGGTCCTTTCTGAGCTGTTGGCAAGTTCTCCCTCCCATTTACCTTCATCGTCCCACTTTAGTTCAGTCTATTTTCCCTGTTTCCAATCAGAACATTGATTTCTGCCTCACTTTTCAGCCAGTGTGTATAAGCCCAATGCCTCTTGGGACCCGTTTCCCACCCCTTATCACCTGCACATCTCCCTTTAGGGTCCCAACCAAGTCCCACACACTCCTTTTCAAATGTGGGGTCCAGCTTTGCTTTCCACTCTAGTCAGCTTCAGACCCAGAGATAGGTTGGGGAGTGGGCAACACCCTATTTGTTCCTTCTCCAACTTTCTCTCTCTTCCTTTATAAGGTAAAGTTAGCATATATCATATCACCTTGAGAGTTTCCCTGGTGGCTCAGCGGTAGGTAATCTGCCTGCAATGCAGGGGACACAGGTTCGATCCTTGGGTTGGGAAGATTTCCTAGAGGTGGAAATGGCAGCCCACTCCAGTATTCTTGCCTGGGAAATCCCATGGACAGAGGAGCCTAGTGGGCTATAGTCCACGGGGTCACAAAGAGTCAGACACAGCTTAGTGAATAAACAACAACAGATCACCATGACTTGGTTTGACTGGGATATGCCCCCCACAACCCGGTGTCCAGTTCCCTGCTCCACCCCGGGGCTCACCCCTCCCTCTAGAGGTACACCCTCTACAGTGTTACAACTCCTACCTCATTATCCCAAACCTCATTCTGTATCTCTCTTCAGTCCTCCTCCCCCAGCTCTGTCCTCCTAAAGCCTGGAAGGCAGAGGAGGCTGAAGCCACAGCTAATGATACAGTGGACACTGCTGGGGGCTAGCAGGGTTGGGAGTGCCTCCCCAGACCTTCATTGCCTCTCCCGTGCCTCCTACCCTGAATGGCAGGGAGAAAGAAGGCAGGTAACCCAGCCCCCACAGCTCCCTTCTGAGTGAACAAGAGGAAAGGAATGAGGCAGGTGTGTCTGGCTGCTCCTGCCCACCCCTCCTCCCGGGGGACTCTTACCCGCCTGCCTGTGGGGCTGTCTTTGGGGGGATGGGGAGAGAAACCCTGTCTTTTCCAGAGGCAGAAGAGCTGAGCATGTGGAAGGCCCTGCTGCTTTAGGCATGTCTGGAAGCTGCTGGGATGCAGGCAGTTGGAGGGAAGGGAACTGAGGGCAAGTGAGTGGGGGCAGCTCACCCAGGTGGTGAGCCTATGGGGGTGCATCACCAGGAGGGCTTCCTTCCTTCTCACCCCTACTCAGGGGTGGAGAGACATGAGTTAGGGCCAGAGAGGTATGGAGATGTGTGTAGGCTGGCAACTGGGAAAAGGAGCAAGACTTCATCCTTGGCTGGTTCATCAAGAAGGGGGCCATTCTGGGGTAAACTGAGGCAGGCAGCAGGACTCTCAACTGTGAGCAGCAGGAGGCCTGGATGAAGTTGACAAAGTGTACTTTCTCCAAGATCCTGACCCTCCCTCCCTCTCCACTGCCTCCTCCTTGAGGGTCTATTCCAGGAAAACATCAGCTCTGAGAGCCGAGGAGAGGGCAACACTGGACCTAGGCTGCCAGCTCCGCAGTGTTCTTCTGAGGGTCTAGACGGGAGGCCAACTGACCTGCCAAGGGGTACCCCAAAACTGGGGATCTGGGGGCACAGGAGGCCCAGAAAGGATGTCCCCCACCCCCAGCCTTACTTACACACCCTGCCTCCCCTACCTGGACTCAGAGAGACCAGAATCCAGACAGTGAGTCTCCTGGCCCTCCCCCGCCACCCTTCTCCCCGGCCGCACCTCCTAGCCCCACCTGCTCCCCGGGGCGCTGGGCTGGCTGGGTTGAGCTGGGTCTTGCCCAGGATTACTGCTCTCAGAGTGCCTCCTGTCTCTGCTGACGGGTGCTGCTGGCCAACACTCGTCCTGGCTTGTGGCAGAGGGCTCAGGCATAAGGTGGACAGCTAGAGCTCTGGCCTCCAGGGCTCCTGATCTGGCCCCTTGCCAACTTCCCCACCACCTTCCATCTAATCCAGGCCTTATCTCTGGTTGTCTCTCCTACCTGGCCCCCTGCTGTCAACTTGTCCCCAGTCATTCAGTTCCCCAGACAGCAATCTATGTGGGAATCAGACCAGGACACTTGCCTGCCTCAGACCCTCTGAAGGTTCCCATTTCTCTTACATAAAATCCCAACTCCTTACCTTGGCCTGGAAGGACACATCATGTGCCCATCCTCCTACCCCCACCTGGGCTGCTCCTTTCCGACATCTGTCCTTTGATTTCTTCCCTCCAATCACACTGGTCTCTTTGCTGTTCCTTCTGAGATCTTTCTGACCTCAGAGCCTTTGCATTCACATGGCCTCTGCCTGGAAAGCCCTTAACCCTCAATTTGTGCATGGCTCTGGCTTCCCTTGTAGCTCAGCTGGTAAAGAATCTGCCTACAATGCAGGAGATTCCAGTTCGATTCCTGGGTTGGGAAGTTCCCCTGGATTCCCCAGTATTCTTGGGCTTCCCTGGTGGCTCAGATAGTAAAGAATCTGCCTGCAATGTGGGGGATGTGGGTTCGATCCCTGGGTTGGGAAGATCCCCTGGAGGAGGGCATGGCAACCCACACCCACACCAACCCACACCAGTATTCTTGCCTGGAGAATCCTCATGGACAGAGGAGCCTGGCAGGCAACATATAGCCCATGGACTCACAAAGAGTCAGACACAACTGAAACGACTTAGCAAACACATCTTACACAAATATTTTAGCACAGCTCTCCTCATCATGAGGTCTCAGCGTGCAGTTCTCTCCAACCAGCCGCTTTATCTAAAGGGGCCCCACTCCCCACAAATCACTCTACATCTAGCACCTTGCTTTATTTTCTTCACATCACACAGCATTGTCTGAAATGCCCTTGCTTGTGCATTTTCTTGTTTATTGCCCATCTTCCCCAGCCAGAATGTAAACTCCAAGAGGGTAGGTGCTGTGTCTCTTATTCACATCTGTATCCCCAGCACCTCTCATCCCCACAGAGTGCCAGGCCACAAAGAGTGCAAAATAAATATTTGTTAAATGAACGAGGAGGGGCAGGGGCTTGTGGAGGAGAACCTCTGAGGCCTCTGCGGAAACACTTCAGCTCAGTGATGTCCATTTCTTCTTTGTACTCCTCCTCCCCCTACCCACCAGCTTCCATTGGTTTCCTCCCACTCCAGGGGAAGGGGTGAGGAGATAAAAGGAGGCAAGCCCAGAGACACTGCCCTAAAGTGTGGGGCAACCCCCACCCCAACGGAGCTGTCTGAGCTTGGGGCAGAGATCTGGGAAGGGAAATCGGTCCTGGAGCCCACAGAAGTGAGTGGGGGAGGTCCAAGCAAGCCTGAACTGTCCCGAGATTGAAGTCTTGATGACCTCAGAGCTGGGAGGTTCCTATAAAATCTTGTGGTCCAGCCTCCACTCTCAGGAACCAAAGGTGATGCTCGGCCAAGACGGCAGGCCACAGAGGGCCAGCCTGAGGGAGGAGAGCCGTCGGCTCACTTGCAGACGCTGACCCACTCCGTGATGCGGCACTCCTCGCAGACCACGAAGCAGCACCAGTGGAAGCGGCAGTGACAGCGCTCACTGCGCGTCTGCCGAAGGATGTTGTGGCCGCGGCCACAGCACATGCTGCCGCAGCCGTCGGGGCCCGCACTGCTCTTGTTGC
Source organism: Dama dama (assembly GCF_033118175.1). Classification (NCBI taxonomy): domain Eukaryota; kingdom Metazoa; phylum Chordata; class Mammalia; order Artiodactyla; family Cervidae; genus Dama; species Dama dama. The sequence continues at coordinate 28,028,683 of NC_083688.1, forward strand.
ACAGGCGGCCCACGGTGCCCGCCGAGTCCAGGCGCGGCTCCCGCTCGCAGAAGTCCGGCGACTTCTCGAAGTAGACCAGGTCGGCGGGGCTGGCGCGGCGCCGTGGCCCTGGAAGGCCCGGGGCGGGCGAGGGTGCCCCCGCGGGACCGGGCTCCAGCTGTCCGCTGTTGCGGTTGTGCGGCCGGATGAGCGTGGCGCGGTGGAAGCGGCTGCGCAGCAGCGCCCCCACCGCGCGGAACTCGGGCGTCACCTGCCAGCAAGTCTTGAGCTGGCAGCTGCCTGACGTGCCGTGGCACTTGCACTTCCGCCGCATGTTCTCCATCACCGCCTGCAGAGGGAGGCACGGGGAAGGGTGACGCCCGCGGCCGGCCCCACTGCCCTCCTCCCCACGCAGACCTTGGCCTGGGAGAATCTCAGAGGCTTTGCAAACCAACTCCCATTGAACAGAGGCAAAGGCTGAGGCCCGAAGCCGGTGGGTGGGTGGCACAGCTTCTCAACCAGGCAATCAGGACAAGAGTTCTGCCTACTCTTCTGCTGTTCTGTCTTCCACCTCCCACCCCGTCAGACCCCAGGGGAATTCCCTCCTTCCTGCACCCCTCCTCTCCCACCGCCTTTCCCAGCAGCTGCAGGGGGCCCTTGGGGCTGGAGGCTCTTGCTTCCTGAGGGGGATCCCAGATCCTCAGGGAAATTCCCTCTTCTTCTAACCCTCAGGTGGGGACCAGGAGCAGGGGCGTGCTGGCCCCACTAGCTCCCAGCCCAAAGCCTCTGGCCTCACTCCAGTGAGCAGAGACTGTGGGGAGTCTGAGAAAGCCCCTTTCTTCCTCTGGGCCCTGTAGCACTTTGCAAGGAGCCTAAGGGGAGGGCCAGGGCCTGGAGAGATTCCCCTTCCCCTCCTCCCCATCATACAGGCTGGGGCTTATTCTGCCCAGCACTGAGTGCCACCATTCCTCCTAGGAAACAGCATCAACAGGAGCCAAAGGCTCAACCTGAATACAGAACCAAAGGGAACGCAAAGAGCCAGACCCCCAGGGTAATGAAAGTGGAGAGAGGCTCCTGGGCTTCCAAGGGAGGTAGTTACTGTAATACAACCTACCCACTTCTTGTCCAGCCCTTAGCCTGCTCTCCTGAGTCTCCTCCCAAAGAGCCCCTTCATGTTATCCTCACCAGAGACCCTAGAGGAAACTGGCCACATGCCCCTCCCCCTGCTCCACTCCAAAAACACAAAGCAATGATCAGGGCCCTCAAACCCGGGAAATAGGGCCATAAGAGAGGGACCCCATTCCTCCAAGTCTTAAAAGGCTCTGCAGCTTGTATGCGCAGCCTGTGGTGTCAACACCACGTGGAAAGCAGCCCAGTGCCTCCCCAGGCCAACAGCTCCAGAACATCTGCTTCCCACAGGCAGCAGCCATTAATTAACCAGTTTAACAAGGAGGAGGAGGCACTGCTGGTATGGGCTGAGGTAGTAATGGAAGCTTGGGAAAAGAGCTGCACGAACAGGGCAGAACCGGGTGGGAGCTGGATGTGACCTGAGGGTGGATATGCCTCAGTTTACCTCACCTCTCAGTCATGATGGGAGAGCTGAATCAGCTCCAGTCTTTGTGGAAGAAGGAGGTGAACCGGCCTGGGCTGAGAAGCCAGGAGAAAGGGGAGTGAGACGGAGAAAGTGCCAGCCAGAGTGAGGGGAAGTCAGACACAAGGCCTGAGCAGAAGGGGCGGGGCCGAGAGAAGGGACAGGGGGCTGAGTAGCCAAGAAAAGAGGGTGCTGAGCTACCACAAGGGCTAGGGAGGCATCTTCATGTAGACTACACTATAGAACAAAAGCGTTCAGGGCTCAACTGCTTGGAGGTGAATCCTGCCTCTGCCACTTTCTCACTATTTGCATCACCTTAGCCAAGCTTCTTAGTCTATTTGTACCTCACTTTCCATATCTGAACATGAGGTGAATAATAGAACCTTCATAGGTAGGTGTAAGTGAAATACGCAAATATGCAGTAAAATGCTCCAGAACAATGCCTAACACAGAGAAAGGACTCAATAAATCGAATGTGTGCTATTACTTTCCCTTCTTTCTTTCCTCCACGTCTCCCTTTGTTTCATCCTTTCTGTCCTCTCCCTCTCCTCCTCCCCCTCCCTTCCTCCCTCTCCTCTCCTTCATCCTCCTCCCCTTCTTCCTCCTCCCCCTCTTCTCCTTTCTCTTCCTCGATTTCCTTCTCTTCCCCATTCTCCTCCTCCTCCTCCTCTTCTTCTTAAAGGGGGGAGCCCCCTTTAAAATGAATGACCCTTTCAGGGAATATGAATATTGGAGGTGGCAGGGGGTGCAGAGAAAGGAGGATGAGAACATAACACAGTACCACTGTGGCCCCAGGGAATCTCCCTTTCCAGGAATTTCTTGTTATGCACAGAAAGCCTGGGAGAGGAGGGGTGTCTAAGCATAGGGAAACAGAATCAAGGAACATTCGCACTAGGGAGTCTTACGGATGGATCATCCAGTTCAACCTTCTCACTTTATAGGGGAGGAGACTGAGTGGCAGAGCTAGGCCTAGACTTGGAGGTCCTGACTGCAACCCAGAGCTCTCCCCTCTGCTCACAGCAGGAACTGGGAGGATCAGGCTGCTCAGCAGAGAGGAAGCTCTTCCAGGTCAGAGGCTGTTTTGTCCTCATAGCCCCAGGCCTAGTCTGGTGCTTGGCACACAGTAGCTAGCTGACACACATTTGATGACCAAATTAGGAGGGGGCAATGATAAGTTGGGGCTTCCCCAGTGGCTCAGAAAGTAAAGAATCTGCTGTAGGAGACCTGGGTTGGGAAGATCCCCTGGAGGAGGGCATAGCAACCCACTCCAGTATTCCTGCCTGGAGAATCCCCATGGACAGAGGAGCCTGGAGGGCTACAGTCCATGGGGTTGCAAAGAGTCGGACAGGACTGAGAGATTAAGCACACACAACGATAAGTTGTTGAGTTAGGGACAGTGATAAGGTCTCCAGAGGAGAGATGAGCCCGGGGGAGGGGAGGGGCCCTAGGCAGAGGGGTCTGAGCCGGCCCAGCGGGGTGGGGCGCTCACCTGCCTCCCTACTCGGTTGTTGTGGAGCCTCATGCGCGCATGGATGTCTCTGTGAGGTTCCCGGGAGTCCAGAAAGTCTTTAGAGAAACGCTCTCCAAAACCCACGTCAGGGCTGCAGCCGCCCCACTCCCAGGAGTCCTGCAGGCCGGGGCTGGCAGGAGGCAGGGCAGGGTGCTCGGGAACTCCGTGGCTCAGGCCCTTGCCGCGCTGCAGCGCTTCCAGCTGCAGGCGGTGCAACTTCCGACGGAAGGCCTCCTCGTCGCCGCGCCGGGACGCGTCGCAGCCGCAGGCCCTCAGTTTGCCCAAGGCGCAGGCATTGGATACCGCGTGCACCACGCCGGCTGCCGAGATGGCGTAGGCGAAGGCACTCTCTCGGAAACCTGGGCGTAGAAATGCGGGAAACGGCCTTTGAGTGGCCTTCACATCCCATCCCTCTGCCCTCCTCACCCAGCCTTCTCACCGCACCGAGGGGAAGCAGAGGCCCAGTGTTCGGCGGGGGAGGGATCTGGTACAAGGACATAGACTCAGAGAGGGGCAGAAATAACGCCTCCGGAAGTTCTGCACGGGGGATGGAATGGGGGAAGTCTCCCCACAGCCCTCCTTTTTGAACTCCTTTCCCTTCACCCTTAGCAAGCTCAGAGTCGGATTTGTGTCTACAGCTCTCCCGTTGGACAGACACTATCTAGTAAACATTTTTTTTTCACCATCAAAGACTTAAGTTATTACCTCTCATGCAATATTTGCAATTTTAAGATAAGCCTGCAGAAAGAAGGCAAATTTTAACTTAAATAAATTACCAATGATGGATTTCTGGGCCCCAGGGGATGGTAATGGGCAGAAGGGTAAGTAAGAGGAGATGGTGTCCTCCTAAGGTTCCCAGCCCCAAGATATCCTGACTGCAGCCACCCCTTTGGGCACATCACAGAACACCCTCTGATGGCCAGGTACCAGAGGAAGGGAAAAAAGCCAGTGGAATTTCCCCCTTCCCTGTCCACATGACATCCCAGAAAGTCTGCTCAGAGAAGGGCATTGCCCAGCCACCCTGCCTATGGTTTGTTCAGGTCAGCTGAAGAGGTTGTCTCAAGGATGCTAGGAGTGAGCCCCCTGCTGACTCGGGGTTAAGAGTATAGTCATGTTGAACACTGAGAAGGAACAGTTAGCTAAGGTAGATGCCTTCATGAGATGCTCAGGGGTGCAAAGCTTCCCAGATGGGTGACTCTCAGGAGCCCAGGACTTGTCTACACTGCTCCTCCTCCTTGACATTCCCAGCTTGAGCCATCCTCTGGGTCTGTGGCAGGGGGAGGCCTACTTGCAGAGGAGGGTTGGGCTTCTGGACCTGCAAGCAGGATCTTATTCTGCATCTGAGAAAGGACCGGCTAAGGGCAGGTCTCTGACCAGCTTCTGAACCCGAGAGAGTGTGAGCAGTGGGAGAAACCAAGGGCAATAACAGCTCCCACATGAGCAGGAGATTCGGCTGAGCCATAGATACCTGTGGGGAAGCCAGAACTCGGCTAGGAGCTGATGGCTTAGGAGAGGCCAGAGATTCAGAAGAAAAAACTCCGGATCCTACTACCTCAGCATCAAGACTGAGAAGACTTGGAGGCCTCACTGACCCCAGAGAGCCAATCAGGACTGGACAGAGACCTTAACCCAGTCCAGCCCCTAATGCTCACCCTCTGCATCACAGGGCCCTGTCCCCCTCTCCCTGCCTGGCAAAAAAACAAAAACAGAAAACAAGATGTGTAAAAGAATATGAACTCTGGAGCCAGACTGCCTGGGTTTCAATCTTGGCTCTTCCACTTACTAGCTGGTAATAGCTATGTGACCTTGGCCAAGTGACTTGACCTCTCTGTGCCTCAATTTTCTCATCTGTAAAACATCTGTCTCATTGTTGTTCCAAGAACTGAGTTAAGAAATTTAAATTGCTTAGGATAATACCTTACTCTTAGTAAGGACTATGTAAACACTTGATATTATTGTGAAGTTCCTTCCTGCTGTCTGACTTCACCCACCGCTGCTGCAGTTTCAGGCTGTTGCCCTTTCTTGTTTCCCCAGCCAGGCTCGGAGCTCTGCAGCCCATGGCCCACTCTAGAACAAATCGCTTGGGTCACCAGAAGCCCATAAAGCAGATGGTCCCTCTTTAGCTTCTCATTCCAGCCGATGACATCTCAGGACCTTTTCTAAGAAAAACCCAGCTCTGAGGAAACAGGAAGGAACAGAGAATAGGCAGGAGCCCTCAGAGGGGGCTCTGGGAACTGGTGGGAGTTGCAGAGGAGTAGACAATGCCCTGGGAGGTGGGGCCCAAGGGAAAGAAAGGCAGACTCTAGCTGAGGCACACACCCTGTATTTATCCCTTGCCTTTTATCTGTGGGACCCTGAGCACTTATTGCTTGGGGTTGGGGAGTCATCAGCCTGCTTCTAGGACAAATGGCCATATATAGACCACCGGAGGCAGCCCAGAAAGCACCCCTCCCAACACACACACACACACACACACACACACACACACTTACACACACACACACTTACACACAAAAGAGGGCTAATGTAGCTGGGCCCAGCCCCAGCTCTCCCAGCTCCCAGGCCTGGCCACTTTCTACTGAAGGACATTTGCTCTGGAGAAGACTTGCTGCTGAGTAAGAAACCCAGATAGTACAGTTCCCAGTCCTCTGTCTATGCATAACATCAGGAAAGAGCAAGTTGCTGGCCCCAGGAGATGTGCTGGGCCAACCCAACCACCATCTTTCAGGCTCCATTACATTCAAGGGCAGGCCTAGAGGAGTCTGGAGAAATGTAGCCCACAGCCTACAAAGAACACCCCTACCTACCCTGGGCAGCTAAAGACACCATCCCATGGCCTCTGGCACCTCTCACAGCCACGTGTAGGAGTGACCAGGCAAGGCTTGTGTGGTCACCCTCTGCTCCAAGCATTCAGAGAAGGCCAGCCCATTGGGTCTGCCCCCAGCTCCCATTCTGGGCCCCAGTTTCGGTCCTGGCCCCAACTGTCTGGGGCAGACGCAGGCACAGTGCCAGCTGGCCAGCTGGAGGGGGAGAGGGGTGGGGCCTTGGCCAGCTGGGCTGCCCGGAGCACTGGGGGGTGGGGGCTCGTTAAGACGCACAATTAGCCGCCCTGCCTTTGATCTGGGACAGGGACTGCCAGCATCTAACTGGAGTCAGCTGCTGCACAGGACGCAGCCAACGGCCAGGAAGGGGCTGGGGGAGGAGGTTTGGAGGGCAGGGAAGTGTGGAGGAGAGAGGACTCAGGAGCCAGTGGGAACTAGGAAGGTTTAGAGAAGCTTGGGACCTGCCCATTCAAGTCAAAGAGGGAGGAGAGGTGGAGAAGTCTGGTCTCCATTCCCTCCACACAAATAATCTGTGTGCAAATAATCTGTGCGTGTTCATGTTCCTGGCCTGGGAGAGAGAGGGTTGCGTATATGTGGGAACACTTAGGAGTGACACTGAATGTAGTGTCACGTCTTCACAACTACGGGTAGGTGCTGGTGTGTGAGAGTGCGTGTGTACATGTGTGCATGTCAGTTCCATTTTTTGGATTACTTCTCCATTGTACCAGTTCACCTCTGGGCACCAGGTAGGAGATCATGGTGGCCTTGCAGCTTGGGAGGCAGTATGCAGGGGGTTGAGTGCAATCTCTAAGAACAGCTAGCCTACACTTGAGTCCTGGCTCTGCAGCTCTTGTACAAGCTGTGTGACTAATAGCAAGTTACCCAACCTCTCTAAGCTTCATTTATAAAAGGAGGATAATGATAGAACCTAGTGCATGTGGTTTGTTTGAAGATCCTACAGTACAGGTAAAGTGCTTCAGAACAGTGATCAGCACACAGCAAGTACTTAATATGTTTTGGGTAATTTGTTTGATCCCTGGGTTGGGAAGGTCTCCTTCCGGAGAAGGGAATGGCAACGTGCTCCATTATTCTTGCCTGGGAAACCCCACGGACAGAGGAACCTGGTGGGTTACAGTCCAAGAGGTTGCCAAAGAGTCGCACTCAACTTAGTGACTAAACAAACAAGAATAACAGGACTTTAGGTGATCCTGTTAGGATATGATTACGATTATGGTTAGGATAATCATTAGGATATGATTGCCTGTGCCTCAGTCTCCCCATGTGAGTACCATCACATATCCCAAGCCCACACATAAAAACAAGACTCCCTGAGGGTAAATGTAAAAGGGAGGTGGGAGACAAAGAGCCAGGGCCTTGGAGAGCAGAGGCTAGACTCTCAAATTGCTGGCTTCTCCTGGGCTGGGAGCCTGGCTTACTGCAGAGCCTCACGCCCCCTCTTTCCATCCATTCTGAATGAGTCTGGGCCTTAGGGAGGGCAGTACCCAAACTGTGCCAGTGCTCCAGGACCTGCTGCATGAATCTACTCTCTCCACCACATCTGTCCCTGTCCTCTCATCCCCTCTAACTCCAGTGCCCAAGTCCAGCTCTAAACAGCCCCTTTCTCAAATCTCCCTCTGGTCCCTGCATCCTGAGTAAGAGATGGAGTTCTTTAATCCACATAATAAAGAGCCCCTTCTAGCCAATGTTTGTCCAGCATCTCACCCACCCAAGCACCAACCGTGTGAGTCCTCAGAACTGAAAGCTGGGGATATCAGGATCCTTGGGTCACAGCTGCCTCTGAGATGGGGGTGGTCCTCTCACAGTTTATTTAGGACTCTAGTCCCCACTCTCCCTGCCTACCAACTCTCAGGTTCCAGCAGCCCCACCTCCCTCTCCTTGGTTAGAGAAAGCCCTATTGTGTGTCCTGCTTCCCTAGCACCCATCCCAGGTGCTCAAACACCCTTCCCTCTACCTCCTACATGAGAACTCCATCCCTTCAGTCAACCCATTGCAGGGAAAGTGTCAGGACAATTAGATGACAGTGACAGTACTCAGGTGGAAGACCTGGGGGACCACCTCCTGGAAGCAGTCTCTGAATTTTAAACATGGCGGCATGCATGTGCATGCTAAGTCACTTCTGTCTGACTCTTTGCAACTCCGTGGCCTGTAACCCACCAGGCTCCTCTGTCCATGGGGATTCTCCAGGCAAGAATACTGGAGTAGGTTGCCATGCCCTCCTCCAGGGGATCTTCCCCACCCAGGGATCAAACTGACGTCTCTTATGTCTCTTGCATTGGCAGGTGGGTTCTTTACCCACTGAGCCACGTGGGAAGCCCAAGTGCACCTTTAAAAGAACTCCACTGGCAGTCTGGGTCAGAAGAGGGGTCACCATACTGATATTCCATATGGGGAAACTGGGGTCACCTGATCTCCTCATGGACAATCTGTGACTTGAAAAGAAGGGAGACTGGGGGAAGAATCCAGTCCAGGGGCTCCTTACCGCCAAGACTGGCCCATGGGATTCAAATTTAGCTAGTCCTTGAAGTGATGGGCCAAGAAAATGGTCCCACAAGAGTGTGGAGTGAGTGAGCAGCGCAATGGTGGCCCTGGGAGGTGAGCAGAGGGGTGGGGGGTGGACATTTCTTTCCAGAAGCCCTCTGAGGAGGCCATCCTCCGAGGAGGATGGAGAGGTAGAAATGAGGTGTTGCAAGGGGGAGGTGGGGGCGCAGGGAGAGGCAGAAGCCGCAAAGGTAGGCCGGAGTTCTGAGGCCAAAGGCAGGAGTCCAGCCTCCCTGCAGGAGTCGAGGAGCCGCGCTGTCCCGCCCCCTCCCAGCGCTGGGCGCCGCCCCGCGCCGGCTAGCCCCGGCAAGTCTCCCCCCTCCACACCTCACCTCCCCCCCTACCCGTCCCCCCAGCTCACCTCCCGCTTATTAAACTGCAGGTGAACCCGGGAGCGCCTGGCACAGCGCCAACCCCGCGGGGTTCCACCGCTCCGAACTCTCCCCCAAGCTGCAAAGCCCCCGTGTCCTCCACCAGCCCGAACGGGCCTCCCCCGGTCGAAGCAGTCGGGGCGCCTGGGTTCACTCGGTCTAGAGGGGGCAGGAGGACCAGAGGGAAAGAGGGGACACGGAGGCCCCGGGAAGAGGGGCGAAGAGCTAGCCTCGCCTCCCCCGAAGAGACAGCGGTGCCCGAGTCCTCAGCGAGCGGAACCCGGAGCAAACTCGGGGCCCAACGCTGGCGAGAACCGGACTTCGGGGAGCGCGGGTGACCCAGAATCTCGGAGTGGGTTCGGGCGCGCGGCAGTGGGGAGCGCCGGCCCAGCCCGGCCGGGGCAGGAGAGATGCAGGGGCCTGTCACTTCGTGTCCGTGAGCCAGGCGGCAGCGGGGGCGGCCAGGGCGGGGCCCCCGGCCGGATCGGGCCAGCCGATCGGCCGCGGGTCGCGGGCATCCTCTCCCGGCAGACGGCTGGAGGGGCTCGGGGGCGGCGGGGCGGGCGGGGCGGGAGCGCGGGGACGGGGTGGGTGGGGGGGTCGCCCTCTTTGAGAGGCGCGCGGCTGGGGCCGGGAGCCGTCTGCCGCGGCCCGCGGGGATTAGTTCGCGGCTGCATGCCGCCACACGCGTCGGGCTGGGCTCGGCCGGGGAGAAACAGCGCCCCGGGCGCGCGGGGGAGGGAGCGGGGAGAGCGCGCGGGGGCGGGGCGGGCGGCCAGGGGCCGGGCTGGGGGAGGCTGGGGTGGCCCCTGACTTGGGGGCTCTGGGGATGCGCGGAGGGGTCCTGGTGGACAGGGAATGCCCCTGACTCAGTTCTTTCTGAATTTAGGGTACATTACTGACTCTCCCCAAAGCCCGTGGGCCCAAAAGCCACCCAGTACAGGGGTACCTGGCCTCCTCTCCTGTCACCTGAGAATTGTACAAGTCCCAAGGAGTCAGGTCCCCACGCTGTCCCACCTGAGTAGTTGCGCGGAAGAGAGATAGACACAGTTAGGTCCATCCAGGAGGCAAGACCCCCATCTTTTCTCAAAGACCTGAATCAAAGCTTAAGATACCAGGGCTGGAGGTGGGTGTGAGGGGAACTGATGAGGAAAGCACCTGCCATCTCCAGCCCAAGCCACTCTAGGGATTGTCCGGGTGGGTCACCCAAAAGTCCAGGGAGGGGGACAGATAGTAGGTTGCAGCTTCTCCCAGCCATGAGGGGAAAAGGGATAGGCAGAACCGTAAGTGAAGCCTATTGGGCAGAAGACAGGCACACACCCAGTGCCTCTGATTCAGAGAGGGTTTGCAGGGGCAGCAAGGATGATAGGGAGGCTGGTGGTTTTCCCTGCTGGGAAAGGCTTCTGCGAAGTACAGTTTTACCTACTTAGGCTTCCCTCACCTACACTGTTGGGCAAAGGTCCCTGACCCCTCTTCGTGTGGATTCTGGGTAGTTCATCACAGGCCCTCCATCCTAAATGCTATTTACTAGTTGGGTACAGGTTAAATTGAGGCAGATGACAGATATGGTTATTTCCTGGGCCTGAGATATGCAGAGTCCATCTCAGGGCAGGATAACCCAGGAGTTCAGTTCTCAGGGATGAAACCTGCCACCTGCATCCCACACAGCCCAGCCTGGAGTCACATCTGCCCCATTTATCAGACTGCCCACCCCCCACCCTCCAACCATGGACTTGCCCAGAGCAGAAAGAGGCAGGAGGAGAGCAACATGGCTAAGAGATGAGCACCTGGGGAGCTTGCCAGCTTGAGGGAGTGGGTTAGGGGACAGCTGGCAGATCACCTCTGGAGTGGGGGTGCTGAATGGGGTGGGCAGGACAAGGGTGAGGGTGAGGGGCAGCTACCTCTGCTGAAGATGGGACTCTCATAAGGGATCTTGTTTCGAGTCTCAAGACTAGAGCAGTTCCAACGCTGATCCCGAAACTGGTGCTGGCACTCATGGATGGCGATCTGGATGCCCTGGATGGCTGAAGCAGCCACGTCAGGGTGGCGCACACACACCTCCATCTGCCGCTTGCTCAAGCCTGGCAATGTCAGGCACACCGTGTTGGCGTTGAGCACGGGCTCCTGGGGGAGGCGGAGGCCCAGGATATCGTTGGGTGCAGACCTGCAGGCAGGTGGGGTTGGGGTGGGTGAATGTTTTGGGGGCTAGGAGGGCCCCATCTAACTATACACACTCTGTCCCAAAGGCCATAATCCATCTGTTCCAACCCCTGCTTTCCAGGGTTGAGCCCATCAGCATACCCCCAAAGCACTCTCCTTTTCTTGACCTTCTCACCATCCTCCCCTCCAAGACAGCCCACTGGGCTGCACACCCATACTGATTAACATGTGCAAATGCGCACACATCCGGTATGCCTGCGCACACAGTATTTCATAAGTACATCCCGAGGCACTGATGCGCTCAAGCGCAGCGTTCTCCGGGAGACCACTCCCAACGGCATGCTTCAGACAGTCACATACATGCAGACACACTTGTGCACACATTGAAGTGGACACACAGATGCAGGAACACTTACCACATGCACACTTCCTCAGACATAGTTATACACATACACACGGACACTCACAAGTTCACACACGTTCATCTGAACATACATTGATCCATGAGCCCTCATATCCACACATGTGCACACACAGACTGCTGTTTACAACTCAGCTTGCTGGGCTCACTTGACCACAGACAGAAAGACACGCACACACACACATGCATATGCACCCTAAGGACACTTTAGCTGCCATCTCTCATTGACCTCACCTGGGCGACCCCCTTTGGGCTCCCACCCTCTGCCTCTGCCTAGGGACAATCTCCAAGGTAAAGATCGGCAATTTGAGCTTACTCCTGGGGCGAGGTATGTACCCCCAGCATAGCAGGGACTCCACGTTGGCACTTGCTGCCCCCTAAACACACTTCCCCCTCTAGTAGCCATCACTCTTCTGGGCACTGCCCTGTCTCCCTGGCTTGCCCTTATTCTGTCACCAGTTCAACCCCCTCCTGTGAGAGTACTCTTTTCATTGGTCATCAACACTTTCCTGTGACACCATCCCTCCCTCCTTTCAGGGTCCCCTGCCCCAGCAGGCGCGCAGAGGCCCGGGTGGCTGGGGGTCCCAGCTCTCCAGGAGGGCGGGGCATAAGGTGAGGGCTCACCTGGGCACGGAGGCAGCCAGCAGCAGTAGGAAGAAGAGGAGAGCACAGAGCGCGGGCCGCGGCTGGGGCCGAGGTCGGAGCCGCAGCCAGGGGCAAGGGTGAGTGCTGCCCATCGCGCGCAGGCCGTGATGGGCCAGGAGTGGGGGGCTCACAGCCCGGTGGGACCGGCGAGCCAGGGGCGACGGCGCATGATCCGCGGGGGGTCGGGGCGGCTGCGACACACAGCTCCGACTCGGGTCACGGCTCCCAAAGCAGACGGTGCCCGCCTCCCTGCTCCATGGGGCAGCGCCCCCGGGCACCGCCCTCGGGGGGGGGGGGCGGCGGGCGGGCGCACCGGGCACCTCCTGGCACAGGGGTTTGGGGAATTTCCCGAGGCCCCCCTGCAACAACTCCTGGTGCCTCTTGAGTGTAAGGGGGGCCCGGAGGTGCTGTGGGCTAGGGAAGAGAGGCTGGGGTGCCGGGGAGCCCCCGAGCACAGCGCGGTGAGCCTGAGCTTCCTAGGGCTTGCGAGGCGGGCGGCGGGGTGGGGGGAGTTGTGGGGGGGCGGCGCTGTCTGTGCCCGGCCCCACCGCCCAAAAGAGTGAGTGACTGTCCCGGCTCGGGGAGCTCGGCCGCCTCCCCTTTCCTCCCCCCAACCCCCGTGTTTCAGGGCTCTACCCCACGTGACGTCACGACGACGGGGGAGGGGGGCAGAGGCGTGTACTCCTCCCGAGGCCACTGTGTCTGCTCAGCATTGGGGTGGGAGCCGCGGTGCAGACCGTGCGGGGAGGGGCGGGGAGAAGAGGTGTTGGGGTCTGCGCGATCAGGCCCAGGGCGGTGCCAGTGAGCCGGCTGGCTGGTTTGTGTGGGAAGGTGTGTGTTACTGTGAGGTGTGTGCGCCCGGCTGAGCCGCAGCTGCTGGGAAGCCATCCCCCCCCCACCTCCCCCTACCCCCTGCCGCATATACACACCTGCAGGGACTGGGAGGGGCTGGCCCTCTGTTCGCCTCCCCCACCTCAGGAGGGACTTCCCAGGCTTGGCTGCTGAGGCAGGTGTGGGGTCCTGCAGAGGGGGTTGGCAGCCTCCCCCTGTCCCCCGCCCCATCTCTCTCTTGTTGGCTGTGCGACCTTCAACAGGTGCCTCCTGGACACCAAGCCACCCTCTGCCTCAGTGAAATGAGGTTAATGAGACCCACCTCATCTCATCAATGAGCCAGTGAAGGTAAAAGTCCTGGGACGCCAGTGGATGCTTGTCTGGGAGCAGAGCATCCAGGGGTGGCATACCCTAAGAGGAGGGATTAGACAGCCTTTTAATCCTAAAAGTGTGCTTTGAGGTCATCTTATTTCATCCCCTTTTATTTCATAAGAAAATACTGAGGCTCAGAGAGGGTCATGACTTACTCAAGGTCACCCAGCAAGATAATGGAAGAGCTGGATCAAAGCCCACTTGAGCATAGCAGCAGCAGTCCAAACAGTGAGTCCTCCTTCCCCATGCCCAGCCTGTAGATACCCCAGGTCTCACCTTGGCCCTGCCTGTTGGTCCTCTGGGAGCTCCCAAACACCAGCTTCCTGGCTCAGGGCCACTCCTCTCTGGGATCCCTTTCTGTCCTCGTATCCCAGCTGAACAGTAGGCTCGCCTGGCAGGATGAGTGTACCGGATCTGGGTAAAGGGCCCGAAAGCCAGAGAGGTGGGGACAGAGGCTCCAGCTTCTGTTTCTGGCTCTAACCTGTGCCCTGATAGCAAAACCTATGCCCACTGTGGCCTTGACATCCCCCTCTGTAAAATGGGCACAAGCCTCTCACTCTATACCTATGTGTCCCTCCCAACCTCACTGCCCCCCTCTCTGAAGAGAGCCCCTCCTGGCTTAAGGATAAACAACCAGAGCCTCTGGGCTCAGAAACAAAAAGGGGCCCATTCCTGGAATCGCCCCCACTCCTCCAGAGAATCGAATGAGAGGGGTGGGGCCTTCCCTGTCCCCAGACTGTCAGGTGGTGGGGGCGGCCTGAGCAACAGCAGGCTGACGGCATCTCCCTCCTCCTCTCCCCCATCTCTGCCGGGAGCCACCGCAGCTGTCAGGAATTAAGGGCTTGAGGCTGCTGGGGGTGGGGGTGGGGCAGTGGGGGGTGCAGTCTGGCTGGACAGCAGGGAAACAGCCGGGGGCAGGAAGCAGTCTGCGTCAGCCAGAGCTGGGTTTGACCCCAGCCGCCCCCTGCCCTCCCGACTCTCCCCTACCAGGCTGCAGGAAGAGCGACAGCTTGGGTCTAAAGTTTGGGAAGGGTCTGGGGAGGGGCAGGGCAGAACCAGTCTCAACCCAGGAAGGAGGTGTGAGCCCAGAGTAGGACAGAGCACCAGCAGGGACAAGCCAGACTGGGGAGCCATACTCCCATTGGCTGCTGGGGAAACTGAGGCCCAGAAAGGATCAAGCAATGGGTTCATAATCCAGGCTGCAGACCTCCTTACTCCACATCTAGCACTCACACTAGCATTTCCCACACTTGATGCATTGTATGTTTCCCCTGGGGTAGGCCATTGTGGGAAATTCCAATTCTGGGCTCTGTGAAGCTGAATCAGCCTTTCCAGAGGCAAGACCTGGGGGTCTGCAGTTCTATCCAACGTCTCAAGTTCTTTTCAAGAGGACCACATTTGGGAAATGCCACTGACCTGGTTTAGTGACTGATTTTTTTTCTCCCCTTTTTGGCCTTCATCAGAGGAAGACTGATCTCTTTGCTCTCCTACCCTCCACTATTCATGAAATACAGAAATGTAAGGGAGAGGGAGAAGACCCTTTCTTTGAAAACTCCAGGAAGCAAAAAATGCCCAAGCCTTGCTGGCACTCAAGCATGGCACTAGCCTGCTGTCATGAGGGTCCAGGAGTGCCCCATCTGGGGTGTTTCTCCCTAGCCCCAGGAAGTGAGGACCTATGTGGGCCCATGGCCTTGACATATGTGAAAATGAAACCCTGAAAGGGTGTCTGCTGCTGGAGCCCCAACCCCACAGGACCCATGCCATGGGCAAGCCCCTATCAGCGGCCCCCAAGCCCCGCCCTGGCCCTGCCCTGGGCTCTGGCCCTCAGCCTAGCCCCAGCCCCCGCAGCCGCTGCCTGAGACCACAATTACAGGGGCCACTGGGGGTGGGGGAGACCAGGGATGAAAGGCAGCGCCAGAGAATGGTTCCAGCTGTGGCGGCTCCTTCGGAGGTTGCGGGGAAGGGAGGGCCAGGGAGGCACCAGGGTGAGAACAGGTGGGACCCCCACCGCCCCAGCTGAGCCCAGTCCAAGCTCAGTCCTAATACTCTGCTGGAGAAGGTTAGCTTTGTGAAGAAGGGAGGGAAGGAGCCCCAGAGCAATGAGGCAGTTCTTCGTCCTCTTGTCCAGGCCTCAGGGACCATGGCCCCCTCAGGAAGGTAAGGAAGGAAGGGGGAAGAGCTGGCCACTCCAGTCTCCCAGACCCATGTGTTAGGTCCGGAAGGGGAGGGAAAGAGCTTCCTGAGTCCTGGGCCTTCCTCCCGGCCTCCCCACCCTTCTGCCTGTTTGTTCCGGCGTTCCCTGATGTGGTCACGCACACATCTGGAGGGCCTCTGTGCTCTTCCCCCATCTCCCCAGTTCCACATGTCCCCCACCACTCAGCCAGCAGGGGACCTCGATGGCTCAGACTGTGCCTGAGGCTGGGCAGCTGGGTGAGCAAGACGGGGGAGGTGGGGTGGTCATGGTGTTGAGGCATTTCTGAGCTCTGCTTCCAGCCCCCATCCCAGTCCTCAGGGCAACGATGCAGAGCCACCTCCAAGCTTAAAGAGGACCAGGATAATGGTCAAAATGGTGCCTCCCGGGGCCACCACTCTCACCTTTCATAGAAGGCAGTTCCCAGACTCCTGATGTAGTTCCCAGTCTCTACTGGTCACAGAAGATGGACGCTAACACACGAGTGCCCGTTCAGAGACTGCAAGCACTCTTGCCATGTGCTATCAGGCACTCTCATTTCATAATGGGGAGACTGAGGCTCAGAGAGGGTAACTGACTTGGCCCAGCTCGAGCTGGCAAACTAGGCCTTTTATCCCCCAACTGTGATCGTGCTACTTCCACTGAATTCCTTTTAACCTACTAGGGATGGTGTCAGTTTCTGCCACTGCCTCAGTTGTCCTCCCTAGCATCACAGAAGAGGAAATCCAGCATCCCACACCCTGTATCACTGCCCCACCATCACCACCCCACACTAGAATCCGGCAGTAGAGACAGAGGCAGGCATCCCAGCCCTACATCTGGGTCAGCCTACATCAGAGGTCTCAGACAGTCTGGATCCCTAGCAGCTTGACCCAGCTGTCCGTGGGTCTCCTTACTTCCTTTCCATCCTACCCTCTCCTACTGACAACTCTTGAGTTCCCCAGATGTCCTGCAGGTCCTATCTGTGGGCCGTGTTAATAGGGAAGCTGGGCTCTGTGCACCCTCTGGTGGCCTCTGAGAAAAGTGCAGGAGACTTTTTTTTAAACAGGAAGTGTTGCACCCAGCCAGGGAACTGGGGGGTGGGGGGGGGGGGGGTCGGTGGGGAGCGGGGAAGGCAGTTGTTCATTCACTCAGTCTGTTCTGACTCTTTGCGACCCCATGGACTGCATCATGCCAGGCTTCCCTGTCCTTCAGCGTCTCCCAGAGCTTGCTCAAATTCATGTCCATTGAGTCGGTGATGCCATCCAACCATCTCATTCTCTGTTGTCCCCTTCTCCTCCTGCCTTCAGCCTTTCCCAGCATCAGTGTCTTTTCCAATGAGCAGGCTTTTCACATCAAGTGGCCAAAGTATTGGAGCGTCAGCTTCAGCAGCAGTCCTTCCAATGAATAATCAGAGTTGATTTCCTTTAGAATTAATTGGTTTGATCTCCTTGCAGTCCAAATGCAAGGAGTCTTCTCCAACATCACTGTTCAGAAGCATCCATTCTTTGGTGCCTGGAGAAGGCAGAAATGTGAATAAAAACCCTATCCTGTACAGGGCTTCATTTTTCTTCCATGGGCCCACGATGCTGGCTCCATTCTCCCGCCTTGGTAAGTTAGCCAAACCCCTTAGTTCAAGAGATTCTGAGTCTGAATTCTCCATGATACTTCCCTGAAGCCCAGGTATTTGACTTAAGGGAGACAGGAGGAAGAAGATTGGAAAAGAAAAAGAAAAGAAAACCCAAATATCTGTTCCTTCTCGCTGCAGCCTGATTCTCCCTCTCCATATCACTCTGGGGTGCCGATGTGATCTTCGAGGGCTGGACCAGGTGAGGTCACACAGGTGTGTGTAAGGGGTATTGTCAGGGGAGGGCTGATGCCCGGGAAGCCACGTAAAGGGTCTGTCATACCCAGGATGAGTTCCCCTTCCCTCTCTTTCATTTGAAGAACTCTTCTCTCCTCACTGTGCCCCAATTCCCTGTGGTTTTAGGGGGGCTACCAATGCCAGTCGTGGTGGTACATTTCCCTGGACACTAGTTTTTTTTTTTTTCCTGCACTATGCAGCATGTGAGTTCTTAGTTCCCACTGACGACCCATGCCCCTTGCATTGGGAACATGGAGTCTTAACCACAGGACTGCCAGGGAAGTCCCCCCCACACACACATACCCCACACCGCACTGTTATTAGTTCAAGGATAGGCAAGCGGGTCAAGTTGACCTGATCCTAGCTTCCTTAGGACTTCTGCTGGGAATTCCATTGTTTTTTGATCTTTTATGGGTCAGCGGCACTAAGAGCCTAAGAATGTAGACATAAGGCTGCCATATAGAGGAAGTCTGTCTGCAGCAGGAGAAAATAAGGACAGTATGAAAAGAGAGACAGAGACAAGTAGAAACAATAGACCTGGGAGTCAGGGTGAGCGAGAGGTGACATCAATCATTTGGGCCCCTGAGCTCAGCCATGCCTAAATTCAGACTTACCTGGACTTTCCAGGTATTTTTGTTGTTGTTCAGTCACAAAGTCATGTCCAACTCTTTGCGACCCCATGGATTGCAGCACTCAGGCCTCCCTGTCCCTCACTATCTCCTGGAATTTGCCCAAGTTCATGTCCATTGAATCAGTGATGCCATCCAACCATTTCCAGGTGTGAGATCCACTCATTAATTCCCTTTGGCCTAAGTTAGTTTGAGTTGGGTATCTTCATTGGCAGTCAAGACCTGCCCAATGCCTGCAAAGTATCAGCTCTCTATCCCCTTTCTCACAGTAACTACCATTTATTAAATACAAACTTGACATAAATTATTACATCAAATGTTAAGTGCTTTGCATATCTCACAGAATCCTCCCCAAAATTATATGAGGGTGTGGATAGATTATGATGGGTGTAACAAGTTGCCCTTGTCCTACTGAGAATCCCACAGTCAGAGGAGCCTGGCAGGCTACAGTCCATAGGGTCACAAAGAACCGGACACGACCCAAGTGACTTAGCACACACTCAGCACACTGAGAAGTGGTCTGTTTTCTCTCCCCTTGTATTTTGGCTGGTTCTGTGACTTGTGTCAACCAAGAGGGAATGACAGTGATGCTGGGTACCTTCCAAGGCTGGACCCTAAGAAGACACTTGCAGTCTCTGCCTTCAACTTTGGCACAGTATAATTTGAAATCCAGCTTTATGCTGAAGCCACCATGCTGTAAGGAAGCCCAAGCTAGTCAAATGGAGAGAAGGAGGCTACTGGAGAAACTCTGGGACACTGGACATACATGAGTGAAGCCTTTTGGACTGTCCATCCCAGCAGAACCACCAGCAGAATCAGTCACGTGGATGACCACAACCAATAGCTTGTCACAAAGAGCAGAACCACCCAGCTGAGTCCTGACAAATTCCTGACCTAAAGGATCATGAGGAATAATTACTTTGGCATTGTTTGTTATGCAGCAATGGATAACTGAAACAATGATATTCCCATTGCATAGGTAAAGGCACTGGGACTAAGATGGCCTATATTGTAAACTTCTAAGCAACAGCACTGGTTTCCAACCCAGAGTGCCTGAATCTAATGTTCATGCTTTGCTCTGCATACCTTGATAGGAGAGTCATTCTCCACTGCGGTTTTTGGACTGTGGGGACATTGGGGGCTCCAAATCCCAGCCATTTGGCCATGTCCTCTTCCATTCTCTCTGGAGAAAGATGAGGGCCTTACCCTCAATTCTGGAAGACCCAGAACCCCAACCCTTCCTCTGTCCCTTTACCCTCACCATTAGCTTTCCAAGAGGAATCAGAAAGGCAGGAATGTGGTTGGATACCAAGAGAAACCTTGGGACAGCTTTGCTTCCCCTCCCTCTAAGTTTGATTGGAAATGCCATTCTAAGTTTTTTCAGTGTTAGTGGGGGTGAAGTTAGTTTTGATGACAACAAAATCTGATGTTACTAAGGACATTTTCATCACATTCTACCGTTTTTAAAGTTAACTTTTGAGTTTGGGTGGCCCTATAAGTCTACCCTCAAATTCCCAAGAAACAGGAAAATAAACTCCCCCCACCCTGAATTAGGACAAGGGCTGACCTGAGAACTCAGTATACCACCGGAGGCTTCTGGTCCTCTTTCCCTAGATCCCCTCAGTCTGCTCATTAAAGGGGACCCCAGGTCTCCCCCAGCTTGCAGATACAGACCCTAGATGTGTACCAGCATGAACAAGAAGAATGCCAAGGGCGGGATCTGGCACTCTTCACCACCAGGAGAGCCCAGTTCTGGAAGACAGATGGGGACCCAGGCGATGACCCCTGAGAGGCTCATCCTATCAAAACCATCTCCCTTTAATCACTCCTTTCAGAGCCTGTCCCCACAGCAGCCCCGCCTCCCAAGCCCTGGGCCCAGGTTCACATATCTTTATTGATATATCCTATTGGCTTAAATATCTTTATTGATACAAAACTCACCCACCCACCCCATGGCCAGTAGTTCTGAGGAGCCCCACATCCAGAGGCCTAGAAACTGGCTCTTTGGTTTCCATCTGGGGGCCGAGGAGAGAGAGGCTCTATATGGTCTCCTCATGAGGTCCCCGGGAGCCCCTGTCGGGCGGCTTCTTCAGTGCCCTGGGCCTTGATGAAGCGGCATAAGTCTCAAGCCCCACCGCCTCGCAGTTTCCAGAGGCCTGGGAGATGGACTTTCTCAGGGGGAAGCCGGGTCGAGGCAGCGCCCTCTGCTGGCGCCCAGATGTTCCGCAGGTGCCGAGAGGAGGCTCCGCGCGCAGTTCCGGGGGCGGCGGGCGGCGGGTCAGAGGCAGAGGCTGAGCTCCTTGCGCACGCGGCAGCGGTGGCACTGCACCACGCAGCACCAGTGGAAGCGGCACAGGCAGTTCTCCTCGAGAAGCACGCTCTCCTGGCGGTGCCCGCGGCCGCAGCACAGCAGGTCGCAGCCGCTGAGGTCCGGGGCGCTGCTGTTGCAGGCGCGGCCGCGGGTGCCCGGCGAACCCGTGCGCCGGTTGGGGGCGCAGAAGTCGGGCGAGTCGGCGGCATAGAGCAGGTCAGCGCGGCCCGGCGGCTTGAGCGTGCGGACGGCAGGCAGCAGAGCCTTGCCATCGTTGGTGCCCATGACACGCGAGGCGCCGTGGAAGCGCTCGAGCAACCGCGCGCCCACCTCGCGGAACGGGGGCAGCTTCTGCCAGCAGGTGCGCAGCGCGCACGAGCCGGACAGTCCGTGGCACTTGCATTCGGTCCGCGTGTGGCTCCGCACGGCCTGCGGGGAGCAGAAGAGCAGGCGGATGGGAACAGATCTGGGAGGTGGGACGCAGAAAGGCCCAGAGGACAGACAGAAAATAAGATAGGGGAGGGTGGTGAATGGAAGACTGCAAAGAGCAGACCAAAAAAAACAAACAAAAAAGCGAGAGCGCGCAAAGCGGGAAGGAGGAACTCACGGGCCAGACACCCCGGAGAGGAGGAGCAGGAAGAATGATGGCAAAGTGGGAGCAGTGGGGAGTGGGGGACACTATGCAGTGTAGAGATCCCAGGATCCAAAGCCAAGGAATGGGGGAGAACGCGGAATGGACAGCAAGGGTGAGATTCTCCCTGGAGGGAGGGGGTAAAGGTGGCAGCTGTCGCACGGATTCCTCTTGCCAGCCAGCCTTCTCATTCCTGCTCTCAGGGCCCCAGGCAGAGCAGGAGGCCTGGGCTCTGTCTCCGCCACCCCTCCCCAACCCTTTCCGACAGGTATGTGGGCCTGTCTGGACATTCCTCTCTGAGTCCCCTCTTCCCCCCCTGCCCAATGCCTCAGGCCAGAACCCTACAAGACATAGGATGTGGGGGTTCCCTGGCACACCCTATAGGCATAGGGTGCAGGAGGGCCCCTATGAATGCCCTACTGAGAACTGAAACCCAGGAGTCCTGCCCTTTATTTACCATTTATGTCTGAAGCTGGAATGGAAGATTCACAACCCTGCTAGAGATTTATGGGGTCAGATGCCCCAGAAAGATCATTTCCGGAAGCTCAGAGTCCAGGGGCCAACCTTATCTACAGTCTTAAAGTCTACGGGCCCCCTCCTAGGCCCCTTCTCTTTCCCCTCCCCCCCCTCCCCCAGGAACATCTGACTCATACTGCTTCTTGTCCCTAAACAGGAGCTCCTGAGGCTCTGCTCTTCGTAGAGGGAAGTGGAGAGGCTGCCAGGGCTCTGGGCAGGGACTGGTCTGGGGTTGCCAGGCAGCCAGTTGACAAGTGCCTAGACTGTCACAGCTTCCCTGGCCTGTGCCTGACCCCTCCTACCATCAGGATCCACTACTCGTCCTTCACTCCTTTGCAAGAAAATTGTCCCTGGAGCCTCCCTCACTTCTCCCAGCTCCCCAACCTCCAGACCCCATACCTTTACTGGGCTTCTGTCCTTCCTCTCATCCTTGGCCTTGGTCTCCCTCCTCAGCCCCTGCCCTGGCAGCCCCTAGCCACCCAAGCTTAGCCCTACTTGTCCTGTCTCAGAAGTATGTCCTCCCTACCTGAGGTCCCTAAAGGCCCTGGGTCCTCTTCCCTGGGTGTCCCCTCCCTACCCTGCCCACTGGGCCATCAGCCCCTAGCCCTCCCAGGCCCCCCACGTGACTCCCTCGTCTAGGTCAGCCACCTTGCCTCCCACTGGCCCAACCACACCCCCAGCCAATCTTCCCAAGTGGCCTCCCACACATTAACAAACTCCCACACTGTGCAGGCCACTCACACCCTCACTTTCCACAGTCTTCCACAAACGCCTCCTCATATACCACAGTCTCCACATCCTTTCAAACTCACCCACACTCACACACGCGCGCACCCTTATACGTGCCTGTCCCCACTCACCAGCCGGCCCGCCTCGTTGTTGTGAAGTTGCACCAACATACGGATGTCTCCGCGTCCCCGTTTGTGCTGCGCGTCCATGAAGAGCCTCGACTTCTCGTCCCCGAAGTCCACGTCGTCGCCGCAGCCCCCCCACTCCCAGGCGGCGCTGCCGTCGGGGGACCCCGCGGGGCCGGGGGGCCCTGGGGTGCCTGGCAGGCCGGGGGGCCGGGGTGGGGCCCGGCCGCGGGGCGCCTGGCAGCCGCACTGCAGCAGCTCGCCCATGGAACAGGCCTGCGTGACCGCGTGGCTGGCGCCCGCCGCTGTTATAGCGAACACGAAGGCCGTCTCCCGGATGTCTGCGGAGGCGGGGAGGGGCGGTCAGACAGCAAGACCCGGGCTGGGTTCTGGGGCGCTGCGCTGGGCGCGAGGCAGCGTGGTGTGGGGCTGGGAGACAGGTTCGGGGCCGTGTCCTCTGACCCGTGGAGGAAGTGGGGCTCCGTGGGCCTCCCCCACCCCCACCCTCTCCTCTGACTCCCCCAACGGCGAGACAGCAGCCCCCTCCTGGGTCCTCCCCACACTGACCCTGTTGCAGGATGCGCCCGAAGGCCTTGCTATGGCTGGAGCAGTTCCAGCGGCGGAAGCGGAACTGGAACTGGCATTCCCGAACCCCCAGCCGGGCGCCCCGCGCTAGCTCGGCCACCACTTCTGGCTCGGCCTGGCACAACTCAGCCTGCCGCCCTGCGAGCCGCCGGGCCTTCCTGCAGATGCTGGTAGGGTCCATGACCAAAGGGCTGCCCACGGCCCTGGGAAGTAAAGAACAGCAGACCATGGTTGTAACTCGAAGAGCTTGGGGGAGGGGCGGGGGACCAGCCGCGCCCAGCCCACAGCCGGGAGCTGTGACATGCCTCCTGTCCCACCAGCACCCCCAACTGAGATAGATTGTCCCACCTAGTTCTCTTACTATTCCGTGTGTGTGTGTGTGTGTGTGTGCACTCTGAGCTAGATTCTAGGCTGAAATTGCTATAGAGCAAAGAGTCAGTATTATCCTTCTGTGTACACATTCATTAATAAATCCTTACAGGATTTTGACTCAAGGTGAAGGCTTCTGGTACCCGGTAGACCAAGGTTAAAATTCACCAGGCCTAACCCAAAAGGGAGAGGAAGAGGACGTTAATGGAAGGAAGATCAAGCAAGCCATCATGGGGCTTCTTCCCTGGTGGTCCAGTGGTTAAGAATCAGCCTTGCAATGCAGAGGACACTGGTTCGATCTCTGGTCCTGGAAGATCCCACATGCCTCTGAGCACCTAAGCCAGTGTGCAACAATTACTGAGCCCATGTGCTGCAACTACTGAAGCTCTCGTATCCTAGAACCTCTGCTCTGCAACAAGAGAAGCCACTGTGATGAGAAGCCGGGCACGCTGCAACTAGAGAAAGCCCTCCCACAGTAATGAAGACCCAACACAGCCAAAAATAAAAATAATAAATAAATGCAATTAGGAAAAAAAAAGTAAGCTGTCAAAGAAAATAAGGTACATATCATAAAGAAATATAAAGAAAAGTAGACAGTGTCAGAAAAGGATCTGGTCTTAGTGGACCACAAGCTGGTCTTGTGTTAGCTGACTAGCCCTGATGCTAGAAAGGTGGGGCAATCCCAGCAAGCCAGGGTATGTTAGAGCGGTCAGGGAAGGGAGCCTTTAAGGAAAGTCACACCCCCTCTCTAGCCCAGATTTCTCCTTCTGTCAGATCCCTTCCTCCCCCCGCTCCCCCCCCCCCCCAATATCTCCCTGTTTCCCTGAGCAGGAGGAAGGCACTGGGGCCTGAGTCTCTGAAGCCATGTTGTAAAGTAGATGGCACTGACCCTTCTCCTGCTCCAGGGCCTGTGACCTTTCCAGAGCAAGATGGTAGCAAGCGAAGACCAGTGCATGTGGCGGGGGTGGCAGGGCAGATAACATAACTGATTGGGGAGGGGATACTCCTTGACTTGGTGGGTAAAGACCTTCCACACACTTGCAGAAATCCCTCCATTCTCAGCCTTTGTTTCATTTGAGGCTAGCACTTCCTTTTAGTAGCTGTACATCATACCCCTGAAGGTTCACTTGGCTGGGTATTCACACCTGGAGGGGACTACTTTAATTGGAATGCTCTTATTTGAGCACTTAGCTGAGATCGCTGTCTGGTAAGAATAAGTAGGTAGAGCATTTAGGCTGAGGGTAATTTGAAACCACTCAAAAGCCTTTAGCAGGGGGTGGAATAAGATTTTGGGTGGGGAGAAGCGACACCACGAGAAAGAAAACCTGGAGGAAAATGTTGGTAGATATGTGCCAAAGGTCAAGGTGGCCTACTTTTCAGCTTAGCTTTAGTGCACATCCACCCCACTGTCCCCATTTGCTCCACAACTACGGGCTGCCCAGGCATGTTCTGGGCCCACAACGAGATGTAATGGGCTTAAATAGCAGCATGAGGAATTTAGGTCTTAAGGTAGAACTTCTCTCACTAAGGAGTGAGATGCTTGAAGACGTGATTGCAGGAAGATGTGTAAGCTCAATCCTTGAGCTCAGTCCTCAATCCTATAAATTCTCCTACCACACTCCACCCCACCCCCATCACCACCCTGTCCAGTCAATGTCATCACCCCTACCCCAGTAGTCCAGGAACCAAAGTTCTCTCCTCAGTGGAGAGACTCATAATCCAAACCTGCCTGCCTCCATACTTAGGACTTACCATCACTGCATTACCACTGTACCTGGGAAGGTCCAGCCCCAACCCTTTCACATCCCTAGAGAAGTAATAGATGGGGCAGGGGCAAGTGGGCCAAGGGTAGGAAAACCCCTGGCCATACTAGTTGATCAGTCTCTATCTATCTATCTTTATTTCTATCGATCTATTCACCCCCCTTCTACTTACTTATCCCATTTCATTACAAAAATAAGTGGAGGCAACTTCCAGTATGGTTGTACAAGGTTGGTGAATAAGACTATGGAGCACCTTGAGAGTTAGGACTGTTACTTTTGTTTCCCATGGCAGATTTTTAGCTGCTTAATTTGTATTTCCCCTCCAATATTTATTATGAAAATTTGCATATTGTGAACGATTACTATGCTTCTCCAATGAATACCATCTAATACATGTGTTTTGAGTGAATGAAGGAGCCATCTAAGGAAAAGGTCCTCACTTGAACCCTGTCCGCATGTGGCTTCATGACTCCTAATTAGCTTCCAGAAACATTTTCTCCCCAGTTGGATTCAGAGGCAGGGAAACAGACCTCCACACAGCCATCCACTCCTCTTCTGCCACCTGCATGTTGAGAACTCTACCTGGGAGAGATGGGAGCCTAGGACCCTGCAAACCTATCTTCCCCACTCCACCCCCAAGCTGCCAAGTTCTGCAGTCTCCCCTCCCCAATCCTGCCCTCTGCTAACTCCCTATTTTCCCAAGGCTGACTGGCCTTATCTTCCCAAGGTTACTCTGTCCCATCCCGCTTCTTTCCCCCCTCCTGCTCTGGGGAAGTAGGAGAGGGTGGGGTATGCAGGCGAGAAAGGGAAAGAACCTCTTGACCTTGTCTTTTTCCCAGAAGCTTGAGATAGGAGAGCAATCAGAAGGAGCACGACAGGCAGGGCCCCCAGGAGATGGGGCTGGCCCTGCACAGGGTTGAGGGGCTGCCCTGGAGTCAGTTTCTGGTCCGGGTCTGGCTCCTCAGGCTGGCTGGCTGCCTGGGAACTAGACTTGTTTACAAGCCGGTCAGGAGGAGGGATGGGCAATAGTAGCAGCTAGAATCCCAAGGGACCAGCTTGCTCCCTGCCCTCCTGTCCTCACTCCCATCTTCAAGTCACAGGAAAGGAAACTCCAGAAGGGGACTGGCAGGGAAGCATTGGGCAAAACACCAGGCCTCACATCTGTATTCTGGTCTCTGTCCACTCTGGGTGAGCTGAGCTATGCTGAGCAAGTCATTTCCCTCTCTGGGCGTCAGGAAGATAAGGAGTTGGCAAGACAGACTCAAATAGCCTCTCTAAACTTTAACACCATCTTTAACCGAATCACAAAATAACTTCCCCACCTCCCCTCTTCCTTTGCCCTCCTTCTTTCCCTTCTGCTTGCTTAGAGACTGAACTCTGCTTTGGGGGCCTCTGAGTTAGCATTGGCCTGAGATCAGCCTAGGAAAGTGGTGCCTGTCTGGCAGCATCTGCATGTTGGGTGGGGGCTGGTGGTTGGAGCAGAGTGGTGGTAGGAAATATATAATATGTAGGATCTGAGATCCTAAACAAATAGCCGCTTCTGGGCATAGAAAAAACAAAGCTAGCCCTAAAAGAAATCAGTACGTAGACAAGAAGGAACAAGCCTGGGTTTGGCCATTCTAGCTGGCTTGGCCTCCTGTGCCAAGATCTCCTTCCCAGGGACCTCGGTTGGTTGAATAAGTAGCCAAGTGAGGTGGCACCGGGGGCAGCCACTTCCTATTGGCAGCATCTGTGAATCTAAGCCTTGGAGGCCTGGGTTTTTGGCGTAACTTACCTTTACATGCCTGGATTCAGAGGGTGGAAGATTTTCTAGTCCACTTCCACCCACTTCACCCTTATTATACAGGCAAGCAAGAGAGGGGACTGACCCTGGCCACTCAATGGGGGAATCCCCATCACAAGAAATTTAGGCAAATATTTTAAAAACCAAAGGGACTGGAGGAAACAGCCCTCCCACCCCAAGGGCTTCTGAAACCTCAGGGGCTCATGCATACTGTCCTCCACATGGTCCTTAGTCTGATCAGGGTTGGCTGACTCTGCATCCATCCCAGATCACACCGCTAAGTTTCTGAACTTAGAGACACCCCCACTCCTCACACCTAAGTCATCCAAATCTCACACAGCATCTCTCCAAACATGCCTCAGATCCCACCTGCTCTAAGGAGCCTCTGGTGGGCCCCAGCCCTCACTGACCTCCCCCACCTGCCTCACTCCTGGTGTCACTCATTGGGGGGGGTGTTGTTTGTCATCCTGGCCAGTGGCATAATTGTTTTGTCACATCTTCTTGTCTTATCTTCCCAATTAGATATAAACTCATTCCAGACAAAGATCTCAGGGAGAAGTATAATGTCATTAGCAGAACACGACTCAGGGCCTTGGAAATCCATCAGACTTGGGTTTGGATCTGGGCTCTGCCATTTGCTGGTTCCACGATGTTAACAAGCCCCTAGCCGGGGAGGTTGGCACTTAGCCTTTGTTGAATGGATGAGGAAACTTGACCTTCTGAACCTCAGTGTCCTCAACTGTAAAGTGGAAATAAATAATAATACCTGCCTACTTCTTGGGTTACACAATGAAAAGAGCCTGTCCAGAGAGTGGGCTTCCACAAGTGTCTTCCCATGGGTGACTTCCCATTCACACCCTTAATCATCTCCTGGGCCTACACAGTGCAGGGCAATCAGGCAGCAGGTATGAATTCCTGAGAACATGCTTTGCTCCAACTCTTCTCCAGTATCTCCTCCTCTCCTGCCAGTCTAACCCGTGGACCAGGAGCACCCTCCAAGATCTCCCCACCCACTGCCTCCCTTCTCCAGCCAGCACTCCTGGGTGGATTCTTGAGGCCAAGAGGATCACAGACCTTTCTGAAGCCTGCTCCTCTAAAGGGTCTCACAGCCAAATCCCCACTAGTTCCCCGCACTCATTCTGGGTACTCCTTAGTCTGACCCTCAGCTCCCAAGAGCCAGCAGAGGGAGCCCTGAGCCCTGGGGCTGTGGGTGGGGGCTGCACAGGGATGGGGGAGGTGGGTGGTGGAGAAGGGGTAGAAAAATGTTGCCTGACGGCTGGGCTGCCGAGGAGGCTGGGCCCGGGCCTGTGCCCGGCCCGCCTGTCCTGTCCTGCTCTGTCTAACTCAGTAATTACTGTTCCCCCTCCCCCAGTCCCTACCCCCACCCCAACCACCACATCAAAGTCAGTAATGCCCCAGCTCCATTAACCCCTACCTCCCCACCGCCCACCAGCCACCCCATTCCCTGGCTCCCCAACCCCCCACCCCCGGCCCAACTGGGTTCTTTCTGCCCAGTCCCAGGTGCTGCCCTTCCCACCTCCTCACACTTCTCCCCTTGCAGGGGCTTTCCCTGCCCTGAATGACTTCCCCACACAAGATGGCTTGCTGCTGGTCAGCGGCCTGGACACAATGACCATCCACTGGATATCCTGCAGAGAGTCTGCCCTGTGCCATCTGCTCTCCCAAACCGAGGTGGGGAAGCCCCGTGAGAAGGGGAGGATGGGGGGAGCAGAAGGGGCTTGTGCAAGCCCCTTTCCTGACCCCTACCCCTCTGCACTCCCGGTACTCATCGGGAGGTGGACTCCTGGTCCCCAACCCTCAGCTACGTGCATTCTGGGTGGCCTTGGGCAAGTCACCTCCTGTCCCTGAACTTTGCTAGACTTCTCTCTCTCTGAGAGTGAGAAGATTGGGCCAGATGATCTGTAGGGTCCTTTCTAGATCTAATTTCTGGATTAAGCAGAGGGCTCCAAGCTGGAGGAAACAGCCAAAGAGACCGGGCAGAGAGTGGGTGAAGTACTTGCCCAGCGACCTTTGTCTCCCTCTGCGCCACCTCGGGCAGTCCAGGGGAAGCACTCAGGGCCTCGCTCCACCCTGCCCCTGGCAGGAAGGAGGGTGCAGGCTAGAGGGCGCTCTCCCCACTCCCAGAGGACAGGCTTCCGTGTTCCTGAGCACCTCCTGCTCTGGCTGGCTGGGTGCCCTACCGCCAGCCTAACTGCAGCCCGGCTGCCCACACCCCACAACCCCCCCACTCCCGCCTCATCCCCTCCACTGCTGCATTTCTTCATCAAAGTACACATTCTGGAATCCCCCTGGCTGGGCCCTGATGATCAAGCCTCCCGCTGACTCCCCCCGCCCCCCCCCCCCAGCTCCTGCTCCCACCCAACTCCTGGCTTCCGATGAGAATGGGGCAGGAGGGGACTGCACCCCCCGGGAAATGTCACGGTGCCAGGACTCTGGTGGGCTCAGGGCATGCTCTGGCCTGGACCAAGCCAGCCTCCTTTTGCCCCTGCCCTTTTCTGCTCACAGCCCCATTGTCTCCCTCCAGGGGAAGCTGCCAAGGCGAGGGTGGGGGGGCTAGGAGGGGAGGCCTGGATGGCCACCCTACCCCCACCATCTACCCCATCCTAAGCTTGTGGGAGCCAGCAACAGGACTGCCCATGAAGGGTCAGGGGCCCCAGAGAAAGACAGAATGGGAAGGGGTGGTGGAAGTCACAGCTGGAAAGCCTGGGTGTCAGGAAGAGGCCTGGGTCCTTTCCCTGCCTCCCTGAGGGGCCAGAGCTGACCAGCACCTCGTTCCTGTTTCCATAGGGAAGATGAGATGGGGGAAGGGAGTGAGACCGAGTGGTGCTTTTCCTAGTGGAACAATGGGAGGGTTAGTTTCTTTCATAGAAAATATCAAATGGAAAGAGGAAAGGAGAAGAAGGGAGATTGATTTGGCTATTCTGTGAGACTGAGCTATTTTCTACATTTACTGATTGAAGGTAGAAATAAAGATGGGCCAGATATTGAGAAGAACTTCCTGGGGGAGGATGAGAAGGGGGCAGAGAGCAGGATGGGAGGGCTGGGAGCTGATGACCAGGACAGAATCTGTCAGGGCCAGAGCA
Organism: Dama dama; assembly: GCF_033118175.1. Lineage (NCBI taxonomy): Eukaryota > Metazoa > Chordata > Mammalia > Artiodactyla > Cervidae > Dama > Dama dama. The sequence goes on from NC_083688.1 coordinate 28,058,523, forward strand.
TAAACTGGATAGCCTGGAGGCAGTAAGCTGGACAAGATGACCTCAAGAGAGCCTGGCCAATGTCCTGGAATCTGGGATTCTGTGATTCACAAAGATATGGTTACAGATGAGAGAGAGACAGACAGAGGTCAGAGGCAGAGTTTAGAAAGCATTGGAGAAGGCGGGGCAGGGGGTGGGAAAGAAGGGGGAGGAGGGAAGAAATTGAAAGGAGAAACTTCTGGGTGACCTAGAGCCAGGTCCGTGAGCCTAAGGCCTGGGCCATACCCATCCAGGGCCCTCCTTTCCTAACCAGGACAGTCTGGTCACTCAGAGTTCCTGGAGAACTAAGTTTTCCCAGCCTGGCTGCTGCTAGAATGACAGCAAGGACTGCAATGGGCTGCTGTGAGGGCAGCCACTTTCCTGTTCACTGCTGGAGCTCCCGCCTGGTCAGTGTTCTCTGAGAAGCAGGAAGAAAGGATCCAGCCAACCAGTCCTAGACATCAGGGAGCAGCCCGTACATTTCTTGCCTGAAGAAGCTCTTGCTTCAGGTGAAGCCTCCGGGGTGGGGACAGCCTCTCCAAAGTATCTGAGTGAGCCAGTTGCCAGACACCTTATCACTCCAACTCCTCACTCTTCACCCGGCTTGCCCTGCAGCTGTGGCCATGAAGGCCTCTGTGTTCTTCCACACCTGCCCTCCTCCCCTCCTCCCCCACTCCCTCCTTTCGAGCTTCAGGGTCAGTCTCCAAGGGACGAGGTCTCTCCTCCTCCGGCATGGCTCCCACCCAGCAGCCCCTCCCAAACGAAGGGGCCACCATGAACACAAACCCCAACAGATCTCCATACAGCTGTGCCCAGCACCTTTAGTCTCCAGGGCCCTAAAGACAAAGGCTCCGCCTCCCAGAAGCGGGAAAGGGGACCCAAGAGGAGAGGGCAGTCAGTGAAATGCCTAACTGGCATAGTGTCCAATGCATGGAGTGCAGTGAGCATAGAGAAGGCAAGGGAGGGAAGACAGAGGGGCAGCGTCATGGAGGAAGTGGTATTTTTAAGTGGAAGGATGATAAAATTGGGACAAATAGTAGGGGGTGGAGTGGGGTGGGGAAGGAAGGCAACAGCCCTCAGGGAGAGACCTCTGTTTCCATACTTTGAGAAAGGGCAAAGTTAGGACAGGTGTGTATGGGGAATAAGAGATAGAGATCCCTTTGCAAAATTTTGCTAGAGACCCTAGGTTTTAATGTAAATTGATCCCCCTTTCACCCATGGGGATTCTGGCCAGAACCTGGGGTGTGGAGGAGAGGACTTACATTTAGAAGCACATCCCAACGTCAGATTATGTTGTAGGTCATCCCACCCAGCCCTCCTATCAAGCCTTCCAGGTAGGAGGACCGACTCCCTATCTTACAGTTGAGACATCGGGGAGCAGGGAGAAGTGACTTGCCCAAGGTCATAGGCTTGACAATGGGGGGAGATTAGATCGCAGGTCTCTTTATTTCAAAGCTGCTACTGCATTATTCTAAGTCAGGATCCAAGGACGCATGTTCCCTAGCCGGGACCTAGGTCGCCCTGGCTTGGCCCCCTCACTGACACCCTGAGGGACTTCTCTCCTACATCATGGAAGTGGGATCGTGGCCAGCAGCTCCCTGTGTGGGCATCCAGCTATCTTCCTAGAAAAGAGGGAACTGCCTGCCCCACCCCTTCTTCCAAATCCGGGGTGGGAGAGGAGTGGAGGGTAGAGAATCCAGCCAATGACATGGCGGTATGCAAATAGACAAGGTTTTGACTTGTTAGGATTGGCTAATGCACCAGCGGTAGCGTCCAAGTCCCTCCTCTCTAAACACAACTATTCCGGGCGGGTCCTTGCTGCTCCCAAGACTGAGAAGGGGAAAAAAAGTCTACGGGATCCGAATCGCTGAGCGGTCCCGGCCGGGCACCCACCTCCCCAGCCTCTATCCATCCCGCAAGACTCCAAGTTCCCGCAACATCAGCTGCTTAAGTATCTGCTCTAGCTAGGGCAGTCTGGGAACTCGACCCCATCCCTTGGCTGGCCAGGCCTTGCTCCCTTCCACCAGGACCCTCCACGATTCCCAGCAGCACATTTTTTTCATCCATGACCTCTGCATCTGGAAGGGCCAGGAGTCTGGGTCCTTTTCCTGCTTTTCCTCCTGTTTGCTCGGGGAGGAGAAAGAGAAAGCGAAGGTTCTGACTCAGTTTCCCCTTTTACGCTCCCTTTCCCGCCCCTCCCACCCATTCTGAAGGAGCCCAGAGAGAAGCTGGTGGGTTTGTGGGCAAAGTAGGGAGGGAAGAGGCAACAGCTTGGCTCTCCCTGCCAGTGGCTTCCCACCTTGTTCTTCTCTTTCCCCCAAATTCAGCCTCTCTCCCCTAAATCCAAAGCCGTCTTAACACACACTCTTTATTCGGATCTCAGACTACAGATCTTGCCCTCGTCTCCCCATATCTCTTTCCTACCCATCCGCTGATTCCTCGGTGACCTGGATTGAGCGCGTAACCTGCGGTGGGGGTGGGACACATGGGGAGGAAATACAGTAGAATGTAGGGAGGGGGCAGGGGGTGTGTGGGCACGTCTAAGTGGCAGTTCAGAAATGCCCCTAGAGGAGGTCGGCAGGAGCGGCACGCACCTCCCCCTAGCGTCTCCTGCCGAGGGGCTGGGCTCCGCGCACAGGTAGAGCCGGGAGGCGGCGGGAGCGCGATCCGGAGCCCCACCTTCGGCCCCAAGGTCCCCATGTCCGAGCTCCAGGGGCCCCGCGGGGGCAGCCAGACGCAGCACTCACCACCACAGTCCGCCGACGTGCGCCGGACACAGGAGCAGCAGCAGGAGCAGCCCCAGGCGGGAGGGCGCGGGCGGCTGCATCGTGACAGCTTTAGGGCCGGCGGGTGCGGGCAGGGCGCGAGGCTGAGGGGCCAGCCGCTGCGCGCCGGGGCCCGGGCTTCAGGGCGAGCGCGGCGGCGGCCGGGAGGCGATGGCTCCGGCGGCGGCGGCGGCGGCGGTGGCGGCGGCGGGGGGGCCCATCCCGGGCGAGGAGGGCGCGGCGGAGGCGGAGAGCGGACAGGGCAGCCAGAGCCTGTGTCTCCTGCCGAGCTCGCTCGGGAGAAGAAATCAGAGCCGGGGGCGGGGGTGGGAGGGGAGCGGGGCCGGGGCGGGGGCGGGGGGCAGGGGGGCCGTGGGGGTGGCAGTTGCGACAGTCAGGCGGCGGGACTCTCGGGAGGGAGGCGAGCGCCCCGGGGCGGCGGGCGCGGAGCTCGGCGGAGGGCGGGGCCCGAGCACGCTCGTGGCTGGGGGACTCGCCTGCCTCGCCCCCTCACCTCGCCTCTCTCACGGCCTGGGAGCCCCCCGCCGCAGCTTGGAGTCGGGGGCAAGGAGGGGCGGGGAAGCAGGGTGGAGAAGGGTAAGCGGGGGGAAGGAAGAGGAGCGAAGGAATGGGGGACGGGCTGGAAGGGAGACGTTTGACAGGTTTGTTGACTGTAAAGAGAGAAAACTTCCCAGGAATGAGGGAGTTTGGGTTGGGGGGCGGTGCGGAGTGGGATGCTGGAGCGGGGGCCGGGAGACGCAGTCGGCCCCCGGCCCTGGGTGCTCCGGGGAGGGGTGTCGAACTCGACGGCCCGATGGGCAGACTCCGGAGGGGGTCACCTCTGACCGGACCCCGCCTCCGCGCCGCAAGCCCCGTTTTTCAGCCTTTTCTTGAGCATGGAGGAAGCGATGGGCCTCCACTCTGCTCCCCAGCCCCCGCCTCATCAGGCCGGCGCTGAGGGGAGGAGGTGCGGGAGGGCAGATTAGACAGCAAGAGAGAGGAACCTCTTTATGGCCTGCGATCAAGTGCTCGCACGTGCAAGCGAGCGACAGAGTGGAGGTTGCAGAGCGAAGGGTCAGGACTCGCTGCAGCCGGGCCTCGTGGGTCCGAGAGTCCCTGCCTCATCACTGCTCCCCCAGCTTGGCCGGGGCCGGAGCGGGTGGGAGGGCAGCTGCAGGTGAGATGGCGTTTTATCTGATTCTCTAATGCCACAAAAATGTCTTTGATGCCCCTGGCCCCATCCCCACGAGGGGAGATCAAAGGCCCCCGTGGGGAGGAAGGACAGCTCCATTCATCACGCCAAGCGGGCTGGCAGGGAGCTGTAGTCTCTGCTCCCGGCTCCGGCCCCGTGTGCCCCGGGGGTGCAGAGAGACAGGTGGTGCTGGACATTCCATGGCAAGGGCCAGTCTCCCTTCCACCTCTATCCAGAGCGGCCATCAAGCTGTGCGGGTGCTCCTAGCTGGAGAGAACGATGGAGGACCTCAAGTCCATGTGGCAGAAACTTCAGGCATCTAGAGGAAAGCTCTTGGTCTTCTGGACTGTGTGTGGTGGTGGGGGTGGGAGTGGGGAGCACCTGAACTTGGGTAGTAGGGCCACTGCCAAGAATGATAAGAGAGAGAAACACCCTGGTGAGCAGAGAGAAGCCACAATTCCGAGTGTAGGGACAAGTGGATCAAGATGGGCTGGGGGTGTAAGAAGAGACCACAGATGTGGGTCCCAGGGGAGGAGGCAGATCTGGGAAAGGAAGGATGAGCAAGTGGAGAAGAGAAAAGAAATGGAGAAACGTTGGCCTAGGGGCACAGGGAAGCCCCTGGATTTGCCTGGGGCTGTGGTGTCCAGGTTGAATCAGTCTAACCCCTTGTCCTGGGCACTGAGAGTTCTTCTGGTGAGGGTGCTGGAGTGCTCTAGAAAAGGGGGCTAGTGGCTTGGAGAGGTTGGGGGCGTGGCCCAAGTGCAGCCCCTCCCATTTTAGCCTTTAATAGCAACCAGATGCCAGGCACAGCCCCTGCACCTCTTAACTTTGGACCCAGTTGCTGTTTCTGTAGGGCAATGCCAACTCCGGACCCTGCACACTCAACAACGCAGCCAAGGTTGGGCCCACACTCAGGCCAGATGGTGCTGAAGAGGCGGCTGGAGGGCTCTGGGTGGGGGGGGCGGTCCCTAGAGGCTGCAGGTGGCCAATGACCAATCCCCTGGGAACCACTGCCTGGGTTCCGAACCCTCCGCCCGCCCCCCGCCCCCACCCTGCTACTGTTATTGCAGATTATGAAATGCTCTCCTGATCCTGCATTCTTCTCCGAGGCAAGAATTTTAATGTATTTGTCTTTGTCATCAGGGGACCAGGGCTCTGGGACCGCCCTGCTTCTGCCTGAGGAGGGAGCGCCCCAAATCTGGTCCCTGCTCCCTCCAGACCCTAGCCTCTCTCCACTACCACCCCCTCATGCCCTAGCCCTGCCCCTTGCCTCCCCCTCCTAAGACACGGTCTCTCTGTGGGGTGGATAAAAATGATGTTATTGAAACAACAGAATTGGGAGCAGTGGCAGGGAGCAGGGATCAGCTCAGGAAACTGGGGCGTTTGCCAAGAAGCCTTCTCCCCCGCAGGCGGCCTTTCTGCCCCTACCCCCCACCTTTCCTACAAACACACACAGAACGCCCCACCCCTCCTGCAGTACTCTCTCTGGCCAGACCTTGTAGAATATTTGGCCACCCCTGGATTTCCCAAGTCCTCATCCTTCCCCCAACTCAAGCACCCCAGAATCCCATTCCAGAAACAGCTGGCCTACTAGTGCCTGTGGAAGCAGTGGGGCAGGGAGGGGATGGGCAGGTCTCCTGAAACATCAATTCTCAAGGCCTCTGTTTCAAGGGCAACCTTGCCTCTGCCCACTGCTTTCTGCCTTCTCTGCACCCCCATCTAGGTGTTGGTTGGCATCTGGGCAGAGCGAAAGCCATGACTTCACTCCTGAAGCCCTCAAACCTTAACAGAGATGAGTTCAGATGTCCCTGAGGCTTCAAGCCATCACTATCACCTTGGAAGACCCTCCACGGAGAAGGGCTGGGAAACTAGGAGATGGAAACAGAGGCACACAAAGACAGATCGAGGTGCATGCACATGCATACGCACTCACACACACCCACAGCTGGGCATAGATTTCCAGATAGCCTCGCAGAAACCACAGGACACCTCGCCTCTCCTAGACAATGCTGGATAACTTTCATCCACAGGTAGGGCAGGCCACACAGGTGGGCTGGCTCAGACTGAGACACATGCTGGCTTTCCTGGAGATCATGCACTCACACACGTGCACACACACATGTGCACACACGTGCGCACACACACCACCTCTGTAGCATGGATGGGGTGCCGCACTGATCTCTTTCTCTCTGTCCTCCCGCCCCCCTCCACCTCTTCCCCCATCCCTCCACCTTAGGTCTAGGCCCGTCCAAAAGAGAGGAGGGGACGGAGAAACAGGGTTGTCTGGCTATGGGGTTGGAGAGGAAGGAGGGGCAGAAGTGGGGACTGTGGAGGGGGAGAGAGGCAGCTGGGGATAGATAACATCAGATTCGCTGCAGGGGAAAGCGGAGCCCTCTGTCGGATTCTCTCTCTCTCTCACTGTCTTTCTGTGTGTCTTTTCATGTCTTCCCCATCTCCATAATTCGGTCTCTGTTTGTGTCTCTCTCTAAATCATTCTCTCTGTTTCTTTGTTTCTCAGAATGACTGAAGCTGCAGGAGCCCAGGAATTTGGGCCTGTGACCCTTCCCCTCCCAATCACCTCTCTCTCCCTCTCTCTCTTCTCCCTTCCCACCATCCTCCCTCCCTCTTTCCCCAGCAATGAGACCTAACTCTCATTCCTTTAGGGTGGTGATGGGACTTGAGAATTCCTCAGGGCCCTGGGTCTCTGGGTCCCGGGAGAAGAGAGAGAGGAAAGGCCAGCCCTCTAGAGAGATGGCAAGAAGGAAACAGATAGAAGAAAGGAAGAACCGCTGTCCTCTCCTTTCTGAATCCCAGATGCTAGTCTAACTTTTCCCAGCCCACCTGAAATCATGAGAATGTGCCTTTCCAGCCCAGAGTGGGAACTCAAATGCCTGGTTCCCAGCTTTAGGCAGTTTAGGTCAAGTTTCCCCTGAGATTGCCTCTGGGCCTTTGTCCAAGGGAACCCCCACCCCATGGTGGTTCCCCATGGAACCCACCTGCCTTGTATCTTCCACATCTCTCAACCCTATCCATGCTCCAGCCTTCCCATCACTCCATCAGTCAAAGGGAGAAAGAACTCGGTGGGGTGGGAGGGTGGGACGGCGGAGGGGGGAGCAGAGGCTGAGAGGGAGGAATTGCTGCTCGCCCACTAGAACTGGGCTGGTGGGAAGCCAGGAAACATTTGTTTCCACTTAGCTCAGCCCCAGTGGCCCCAAGGAGGAGTGGTTGGGCCCAGGAGCCTCCCCAGGCATCCCTGTCCAGGCCTGGCTCCAGCATTAGAGGCCATGGGGTAGGCAGAAGATCCCTGGCATGGCCTCTGGGGTTCTGGAGACAAGTCCCCACCCTCTTCTCACACTATCCCTCCTTCCCAGGTCACACCGCCTATCCTCACTGCTTCAGCCCTCACCTCTCAGGGAATCAGATCTCCTCCACCCAGGTCTCCAGGACCAGACACCCTCCTAACCGCATCGGTGTCTGCTGGCTCTCTCTCCCTGGACAACAGTCAGCAATTTTTTAACAGAACACATACTATGTGCCAGCTGTTGTTATTTAGTCACTCAGTCATGTCCATCTCTTTACGACCCCATGGACTGTAGCCCGCCAGGCTCCTCTGTCCATGGGATTTCCCAGGCAAGAATACCGGAGTAGGTTGCCATTTCCTTCTCCACCAATGTGCCAGGCACCCAGCTAAATAGAGGAAAGACATGGTAAGCAAAAGCAAACATAATCCTCACTTTCATGGAGCCGACAGTTTTTAATCATATCATCTCACAAACAAATGGAAAAATCACAACTCTGACCTGTGCTTCGGAGAAGAGAGAGCACTGGAAGAGGCTTGGGCAGGAGGGTTGATCAAGTCAGGGAAGGTGGAAAAGGCCTCTCAGAGGGGGGACCCCCCAAGTGAGATACAAAAAATAAGTCAGAATTAACTGGGAGCTGCAAGGGAGGGAAGAGCATTTCTGGCCGAGGGAGCAGCCCTGTAAAGCCCTGCAGGGATATGGAGAAGGCACCAGGGTGGGGGTGGGGAGCATCCACTCAAGGTTGGCTTGAGGTTGACAAGAGAGTGGAAAGCAACCTGGTGGGAAAGAGGCTAGAGGGACTGGAGTGGGGGTTGATCAGACCAAGTAAAACCTTATAGGAATGGAAGGGAAATTTTTTTCTTACTTTAAAAGCAATGGGAATTCTTTTAAATACATTTGAAGAAGGGAGAATAAAAGATAGAGGGGACCTGCTAGATTAAAACAGAACTAACAGACATAAATTTTTTAAAAAAGCAAAATATTTTGGGAACTCTAACATTTCGGGATGTATGCTTGGATGACAAAGAAGCATCTGTGGATGCTTACTATAAAAATCAGGTTAGTAGTTTCTCTGGGGGTGAGGGAAGGTGGCACATGGAGTGGGATGGTAGCCAAGTTCTGCCTCCTTTCATGGCAGCTGGTTTCAAGAGTGTTTCATTTGTACATTGATTCTGTACTCTTTTGTGTATCATTTTAATAAAAAAAAATGTTTTAAAGCAATGGGAAGCAGTGGAGATTTCACTGGGACTGTGGTGACACTATCAGCTCTCCTTTTGAAAAGAGGGGGTTGGAGAGGAGCCAGAGTGCATGCAAGATCAGTTAGGAGATTCTGCAGTGGCCCTAAGTGGTCCAGGAAAGCCTTTGCAGCTTCCACCTGCGTGGACCACACAGAGGTGAGGAAAGAAGAGGATAGTGCTGACTGCTGTGGAAGAAGTAGAGTCAGTGGACTTGGGGAGAGGTTGGAAATGGGATGAGGAAGAGGGAGGGGGCAAGGGTGGTGCCTCTGAGATTTTTAACTGGCCCCACAACAGAATGAATGGTGGGATGTCCACTCAGGCGAGGAACGCCGGAGGAGGACCAGTATTTGGCGAACTGGAGTGGATGAGTTTGAGACATGAATTAAAGATGCTTTGAAAACATTCACAAGGAACTGACAAGGAGGCAAGTGGATATATGGGTCTGGAGCTCAGCGGGGAGGCCCGAGTCATCCTGAGGTAGGGTGTAATTAAGCTGAGCCCAGAGGAGAGTGCGGAGTGAGAGCAGCCTTCATGAAGTTGTGTTTCATGGCTGGAAGAAGGGGAAGAGGCTGCAAAGGAGACTCAGGAGGCGCCACAGAGGCAGGAGGGGGAAAAAAAGCATCACGCTTTCACAGAAGCCAAGGTGGCTCAGTGATAAAGAATCTGCCTGCCAGTGCAGGAGTTGGATCCCTGGGTCAGGAAGATCCCATGAAGAAGGAAATGGCAACCCACTCCAGTATTCTTGCCTGGGAAATCCCAGGGAAAGAGGAGCCTGGTGGGCTATGGCCCTTGATGTATCCACAGAACACGCTTAGGAAAACCACTGAATCAGTTAGATCTCAGGCTACTCTTGCCAGAACACAAGGATAACCCCACCATTTTATGGCTGTGACACGTCCATGAGCATACCTCTTACAAAACCAAGTCCATGCTTCTTGGCATGGCATTCAGGCCACACTACAGTTGGGCTCTCTTGGGGTCTCCCCAACCTCACCTGCCTGTTAGTCTCCACCAGAGCTCCAGACTCACAGTGGTTCTCGGTCAGGCCCCCACCCCTGGCCCCCACCTCCTCCCCTCCGTGCTCTGCTCACTTGCCTCCTGTCCCAGCTGACCCAGCTCAGCCCCCACGTCCGCCAAGACCCCAGCCTGTAGTTGGAGACAATCTTTCCGATTCCCAATCCCTCAGTGCACTTAGAAGCTGTTTTATAGGAAGTACAGCATTTCAAGTTGATTTTGTCCTCCACTTGCTTATGAGTTTTTGAGAGGGTGTGATCTATGTCTCCAGTCCCATCACTTCATGGCAAATAGATGGGGAAAAAATGGAAACAGTGACAGACTTTATTTCTTGGGCTCCAAAATCACTGTTAAAAAAAAACAAAAACAAAACCAAATCACTGTGGACGGTGACTGCAGCCATGAAATTAGAAGACACTAAAAAAGAAGATGTTTGCTCCTAGACAGCATATTAAAAAACAGAGACATCACTTAGCCTACAAAAGGTCCATGTAGTCAAAGCTATGGTTTTTCCAGTAGTCATGTATGGATGTGAGAGTTGGATGATAAAGAAGGCTGAGCGCCAAAGAATTGATGCTTTCAAAGTGTGGTACTGGATAAGACTCTTGAGAGTCCCTTGGATTGCAAGGGGATCAAACAAGTCAGTCCTAAAGGAAATGAATCTTGAATATTCATTGGAAGGACTGGTGCTGATGCTGAAGCTCCAATACATTGGCCACCTGTTGGGAAGAGCTGACTCACTGGAAAAGATTCTCATGCTGGGAAAGATTGAAGGCAGGAGGAGAAGGGGGCCACAGAGGATGAGATGATTGGATGGCATCACCAACTCCATGGACAGGAGTCTGAGCAAACACTGGGAGATGGTGAAGGACAGGGAAGCCTGGCATGGTGAAGTCCATGGGGTCGCAAAGAGTCAGACAGGACTTAGTGCCTGAATAGCAACAAGGTCTATGTCTGGCCTGCAGTGGAACTTGGGTTCTGTTGAGTTTGAGAGGGTGGTAGATACACTGCCGGTGGGGGCAAAGCATTTAGCAGGTGGGGTGTCACCTCACCAAAACCAGGTCTTTCTGACCTCAGGTGTGAAACTGGGGTTCTGGGGGGCGGGGGGAAACCAGAGGATTTCTTGACATCCCCTCTCCTGGTACACACACACATACACACACACACACCGTAACAGGCTGCTTAGGCTGTCTCAGGAAGCCTAAGCACAGAGTCACAGCGCCATCTCTTGGCAAGATGGGACACTGGCCCCTGGGCCTTAAGAGAATACTTTCTGCAAGGTCACCATAACAGAAATGCAAAGTTAAAAAATATTAGAACCAAGAAGAACATCAACTTGTTAAGTCAGTAACAATATTTTAGAAAGTGAAAGTCGCTCAGTCATGTCCGACTCTTTGCGACCCCATGTCCATGGAATTCTCCAGGTCAGAATATTGGAGTGGGTAGCCTGTCCCTTCTCCAGCAGATCTTCCTGACCCAGGAATAGAACTAGAGTCTCCTGCATTGCAGGCAGATTCTTATTTCTAAATTTAAAACTGACTGAGAAAACCCTTGCATATTGCTTGTGGCACTATAAATTTGACCATGCTTTCTAGAGGGCATGCTGACAAAGCTGATCATATGCTTTGCATGATTTTACCTCTGGGGTGATACCCAGTGTAAGCTACCTAAGAGGAAAAAAAGAACTTATTTTATGCATACAAATGTAATTATAAATATGTTTTTCTATGTAGATGAAGATTTAGAAGGTTATGCAGTACTTAGCCAGTAATAGGGTTTAGTTAAACCAAATATGATCTGATCATTCAATAGGATATTGTGCAGGCATTACAATGACAAATACTTTCACTGGATTGAAACAAAGAACAGTTCCTATAAAATAATGCCAAGTGACAAAAGAGCACCCAAATTGTTATTTTTACAATAAAGACTATGCAAGCCTCCCCTGTGGTCCAGTGGTTAAGAATCCATCTTGCAATGCAAGGGATACAAGTTCTATCGCTGGTTCGGGAAGATACCTAATTCGATGGAACAACTAAGCCCATGTACCACAACTACTGAGCCCCTGCTTTAGAGCCCACAAGTCCAACAACTGAGCCCATATGCCCAGAGCCCATGCCCCGCAACAAGAGATGCCAAGAAATGAGATCCACCATGCATGGCAAAGAAGAGTAGCTCCTGTTTGCTGCAACTAGAGAAAGCCCCAGTAGCAATGAAGAGCTAACGTAGCCAAAAACAAATAAATAAGTTTTTTAAAAGACTATGCAGTAGAAAGAGTGGGTGCAGCAATAAGGATCAGGGGAGGATTTTTAAATCTTATAAGTAGTTGGACCATAAAGAAGGCTGAGCACTGAAGAATTAATGCTTTCAAACTGTAGTGTTGGAAAAAACTCCTGAGAGTCCCTTGGATTGCAAGGAGATCAAGCCAGTCAATCCTAAATGAAATAAACTTTGAATATTCATTGGAAGGACTGATGTTGAAGCTGAAGCTCCAATACTTTGACCTTCTGTTTTTTTTTTTTTTTACTTTGACCTTCTGATGTGAAGAGCCAACACATTGGAAACAACCCTGATACTGGGAAAGATTGAAGGCAGGAGGAGAAGGGGGCGACAGAAGATGAGATGGTTGAATTGCATCACCAACTCAATTGACATGAGTTTGAGCAAACTCTGGGAGATGGTGAAGGACAGGGAAGCCTGACAGGCTGCAGTCCATGGGTTCCCAAAGAGCTGGACACAACTGAGCAAGTGAACAAGTTGTTATATTCAGTGATGAAAAAGCATTTTGAGGGTTTTTTTTTCTTATTTATTTACTCTTTGGCTAAAGTTCGTTTTTCATTATAGAGATTTCAATTATTCAGTGAAAAGAAATCAAAGAAGGAGAGAACTGTTTAGGAAAATGTCCAGAGCTCATAGGGCTAAGGAATAGCTCTTAGGAACAGTCAGGGTCAGAGGAACTCCTTGAGGCTTTTCTCCAAAACTTTTCCCCTCCTAGCTTGAGCTCTCACACATAATGTGTGTTCAATGGATGTCTGTGGAGCTATTGCCTAAGGTGATGCATTGCTGGAAACATCACCCATCTTCCTTGGCACCGTTCTCTCTCCAGAAGCCTCCTTCAATTGCCCCTCAGCCCTTTTGTTTTTGAGTGACTTGCCCGGGTTCTGTGAGGTCACATCATGCAGCAAGGCTGCCTGACTGTCCTGCAGCCTTCAGTCCTTTCTCCCAAAATGACTCTTGATCTGGTCAGAAGGTGGGTCCTGATGAGCTGGACAATTCTCACGTTTAGATTAACATCCAACCTCATTTCATCAAAACCAGTGGCATGCCTCCTCTGTCCTGAGTGTGTAAAATGGATATGTCACAGATCGGGTTCTCCAGAAACAGATTCTGAGAGGGAGTCGGGGGTGCCAAGGGTTTATTTGGAATCAGCCCCTGTAAAAAGAGAGGGGACAGAGGCGGCACAGGACAGAGGCAAAAGTGGAACAAAGCCTCCGTCGACACCGGGACCTTGAGCTCTGGAGGGAGGCTCCCTCCCCGGGTTAAAATGGGTGGGCCTTTCCACCCCGCCTTCACTCAGTCATCAGCTGTGCCCACAGCCCCAAGAGGGGGAGAGTGGGTTCTCTGCAGCGGACAGCTGGAGGCTGCTGACCCCACTTCCCATAGATGGGAAGCAAGTTGTTCCATGAAGGGGAAGCACAGGGCACCCCTATGGGACTTTTGGCTGAGGAGGAAACTGAAGCCAAGGTCATAGTCATCAAGAGGTAGAACTATGAGTCCAGCTTATCCTTCCACCTGCACCTTTACCCCCACCTTGATTGCCTGTCCCTTAGGGACACAGCCCTACCCTAGGAGAAGGCCGCAGGCAGAGCCACCCCATCAAGAAGGGCTCCCATGGATAAATGTTACTGGATGATCTATAAGTGATCAGAAGGGGCCACAGAGGACCCAGCAGCATTGGAAAAGCATGGCCAGGAATGCTCCTCTTGCCCCCTCCACCTCCCTGGGACTTAGGACTCACATCTTGTCTGATCTTCTTATACTCCCACATGCTGGATGTTGCTCCTGGTCCCCTCTCTATCACACACGGCCCACCCCACTGTATTCCTATGTCTGCTGTCTGCCTTCCACCTGCACAGTGAGTCCCTCCAAAGCACAGATGCCGCACTGGTCATTATCTCTTACTGTTGCTTTGCATCATTTTACTTTTTAAAAATTGCATTTATTTATTTGGCCTTGCTGGGTCTTTGTTGCTGCGTGGGCTTTTCTCTAGTTTCAGCGAGTGAGGGCCACTCCCTAGGTGTGGTGCACAGGCTTCTCATTGTGGGGCTTCTCTTGTTGTGGAGCATTTGGGTTTCAGTAGTTGCAGCGCATGAGCTCAGTAGTTGTGGCACACAGGATTAGTTGCTCTGTTGAACCCATGTCTCTTGCATTGGCAGGCAGATTCTTTACCACTGAACCACTAGGGAAGCCCCCATTTTACTTTTAATTTCAAAAGATCAGCAAGTTCACATCAGTTGGCTTTGGAAGTAGAGAGTGATCCAGTTCAGTTCAACTATTTCTCAGCTGTGAGACCTTGGACTAGCCTGTCTGTGCCTTGATGTCCAATTTAGATAGTAGCTACCCCCAAAGAATGTAATGAGGAGTAAGTGAAGACTGAGAATGGTACCTGAAAGATACCAGTTCCTTATTCCCTAGTAATAGTTGTTTTTTTCCCCCCAAACTTTATACTTTTTATTTTGTGTTGGGGTATGGCTTTTTCAGTACTTATGTATGGATGTGAGAGTTAGACCCTAAAAAGTACTGAGCACTGAAGAACTGATGCTTTTAAACCGTGGTATTGGAGAAGACTCTTGAGAGTCCCTCTGACAGCAAGCAGGTCAAATCAGTCAGTCCTAAAGGAAATCAACCCTGAATATTCATTGGAAGGACTGATGCTGAAGCTAAAGCTTCAATATTTTTGCCACCTGATGCGAAGAACTGACTCATTGGAAAAGATCCTGATGCTGGGAAAGATTGAAGGCAGGAGGAGAAGGGGGCAACAGAGGATTAGATAGTTGGATGGCATCACCAACTTGATGAGCATGAGTTCGAGCAAACTCCAGAAGATGGTGAAGGACAGGGAAGCCCGGTGTGCAGCAGTTCATAGATCACACAGAGTTGGACAAAACTGAGCAACTGAACTGAACTGATAGTCGATTAACAGTGTTGTGGTAGTTTCCGGTGAACAGTGAAGGGACTCAATTATACGTATACATGTATCCATTCTCCCCCCTGGAGAAGGCAATGGCAACCCACTCCAGTACTCTTGCCTGGGAAATCCCATGGACAGAGGAGCCTGGTAGGCTACAGTCCATGGGATCGCAAAGAGTTGGACCCGACCGAGCGACTTCACCTTCACTTTTTACTTTCATGCACTGGAGAAGGAAATGGCAACCCACTCCAGTATTCTTGCCTGGGGCAAGAATCCCAGGGACAGAGGAGCCTGGTGGGCTGCCGTCTATGGGGTCGCACAGAGTTGGACACGACTGACGTGACTTAGCAGCAGCAGCAGCATTCTCCCCCGCAACCCCTCTCCTATCCAGTCTGGCACATAACATTAGGCAGAGTTCCATGTGCTATGTAGTAGGTCCTTGTTGGTTACTCATTTTAAATATAGCAATGTGTCTATGACCTTCCCAAAGTCCCTAACTATCCCTTTCCCCCAGCAACCATAAGTTCATTTTCTAAGTCTGTGAGTCTCTTCCTATTTTGTAAGTTCATTTGTATCATTTCTTTTCAGATTCCACATATAAGGGGTGACAATATGATATTTCTCCTTTTCTATCTGACTTAGCATGATACCCTCTAGGTCCATCAGTGTTGCTGCACATGGTATTATTTCATTATTTTTAATGGCTGAGTAATACTCCCTTGTATTAATGTATTTATTTATTTACTTATTTACTTGGCTATGCCAGGTCTTAGTTGAGGCATGCAGAATCATTTTTGTTGTTGTTGTTGCAGCATGTGGGATCTAGTTCCCTCACCAGGGATCAAACCTGGGCCCCCTGCATTGGGAGCTCAGAGTCTTAGCCACTGGACAACCAGGTAAATACCTGTATTAATATATATGTACTTCATCTTCTTTATCCATTCCTCTGTCGATGGATGTTTAGGTTGCTTCCATGTCTTGGCTATTGTAAACAGTGCCACAATGAATGTTGGGGTGCACGTATCCTTCAGATCATGTTTTTCTCCAGATAAATGCCCAGGACTGGGATTGCAGGGTGATATGGTAGCTCTACTTTTAATTTTTTAAGGAACCTCCATACTGTTCTTTATAGTGGCTGTACCAATTTACATTCCCACCAACAGGTTAGGAAGGTTCCCTTCTCTCCACACCCTTTCCAGCAAGTAATGGTTTTTATTTTGTTTTTAAAGGGAAGATTTCTGGGTGGGATCAATTCTTCTTGCACTAAATGCAGACAGCAAGGGCTCAAAGACAATTCCAAGGGAACCAGACGCATCTATGGGTTGTCACCTAGGGAAAGGTGATTCATTCCTTCAGACTTTGAAGTTTAAAATGAGACACTTTAAAGAAAAGTATTAAGTAAATTATAGTCTGAGTGACTTGTGGACGTGCAAAATCCATGAAGGAAGCTGTGAATGATGGCATTTGGGGAAGCACAGGCTACGCCTAGGGCATCATTAAATCCATCCATACTCTGATGGGAGTATTGAGGTGTATTAAAAAGCAGAGACATCACTTTGCCAACAAAGGTCCGTCTAGTCAAGGCTATGGTTTTTCCAGTAGTCATGTATGGATGTGGGAGTTGGACTATAGAGAAAGTTGAGAGCCGAAGAATTGATGCTTTTGAACTGTGGTGTTGGAGAAGACTCTTGAGTCCCTTGGACTGCAAGGAGATCCAACCAGTCCATCCTAAAGGAGATCAGTCCTGAGTGTTCATTAGAAGGACTGATGTTGACGCTGAAACTCCAATACTTTGGCCATCTGATGTGAAGAGCTGACTCATTGGAAAAGATCCTGATGCTGGGAAAGATTGAGGGCAGGAGGAGAAGGGGACAACAGAGAATGAGATGGTTGGATGGCATCACCGACTCAATGGAGATGAGTTTGAGTAAACTCCGGGAGTTGGTGACAGACAGGGAGGCCTGGCATGCTGCAGTCCATGGGGTCGCAAAGAGTCGGACACGACTGAGCGACTGAGCTGACTAAACAGAGAGGGCAGTAGGACCACTGCCCTAGAATACAGCAATGGAAAAGTCCAGCTCAACATTCAGTCCTTCCCCAACATGGCAGGAGGGCTCCTGAGGATACATGTGGAAGGCGAAATTTTCCCCAGCCTTGGAGTCAAGTCTGCCATCTCTTCATTTCTTCCAACGACAGTGTACCCGAGAGAGTGCAGAAAGAAGGGTCAGAAGGCCCAAGTCTTAGCCCAAGAAGTTTCTTTGCTTTCTGTTCTGGATCCAGTCACTCCCCACACTTGCTGCTTCAGTTTTCCATATGACTTTGGGGAATGAATGAGCTGCTAAGTTCAGGGCAGGTCGGGTGGTCCTTTAACGATTGTGGTGAATCCTCAGAGCCAGCAGAGGGCGCCAGACCCTAAGGAGCAGATTCGAGGCACCCTTCAGACCCAATAAAGGGAGGCGATAGCCACAGCGGGACAGGAAGAGCGACAGCTGCCAGCAGAGATGGGGTAACCAAAGGACTCACTGGAGGGGCAGGACTGCTCAGGAGAAAGAGCTCCGTGTGGACGCAGGGCGAGCCGTGTCCTAGCCTGGCACTGGGCAGGACAATTCTCTCTCTGGGCTGATTGCGATGAGAGACCAAACCGGCGGTATCCAAGAGCATCTTTCCCGTTCCAGCCCTGACTTCTTTTAGGAGCCTCCATTAATTGAGTGGGTATTGAAAATTAGTCTCTCTCTCCCTGTTTCTGTCTCTCTTTCTCTTTCTCCCCTGCCCTCACAAAAACAGTTTTAAATACACGGGGAAAAGAAATGTAGCAACAGAGGAAACTATTGTATTCCCCACAAGACTCATCTAAGTTCACATTATAAAAATTAAAATTTTAAGCTGTTTAAGTAAGATAGCTCATTAGTATATTACCAGTAATGGCTTTTTAAAAAACTATAAACAAATTTCAATGGGAAATAATTATCTATATTACAGCATATACTACCATAAAATATGGGCTTCGCTGGTGGCTCAGTGCTAAAGAATCCACCTGCAAATGCAGGAGACTCAGGTTCCATCCCTGGGTCGGGAAGATCCCCTGGAGAAGGAAATGGCAACCCAATCCAGTATTCTTGCCTGAGAAATCCCATGGACAGAGGAGCCTGGTGGGCTACAGTCCGTGGGGTTACAAAGAATTGGATGCAACTTATCAACTAAACTTTTTCCATTTAACAGTCCTGAATACCTTTCTGTATTACTAAAAATATCTTTCCCATCTTCTTCATTCCCCCTTTTCTAATGTATGTGTTTAATGCTATAAATTTCTCTCTCAGCACTGCTTTAGCTATTTTAGGGATGTAGAAATCAAGGTTCAAAGAACGTAAGTGATTTGCTGAAAATTACACAGGCAGGAGGATACTGTTGGCTGGGCAGAGCAGAAGCTCTGCTGAGGCCCAGACTTCTCAAAAGACCTCTCTCTGTGCTTCTAGGTAGACTAATCGGACCTCTCAGGACAGAAGTCCCTTAAGTTTGCATGCCACCCAGGGGCTCTGCAGGAGAAAACTTGGGCTGTCATTGGCCTTTAAACATATGCAGCTGATGGGCTGGGCTTTCCTGAAGCAGGTAGACTGGGAAGGGCGCCCAGGGGAAAGCGAGCCAGCTAACGAGCCCAGAGGCAAAGTCACAGCCTGTGAAAGAAGTCTGTACTGGGCAGCAGGGCTGGGATGCTGGAGGATGCTGCAAAGCCAGGTGGGAAGTGAGGCTGTGTGTGTGCATGTATGCTAAGTCGCTTCAGTCGTGTCTGACTCTTTGTGACCCCATGGGCTGTAGCCCTCCAGGCTCCTCTCTCCATGGGATTCTCCAGGCAAGAACACTGGAGTGGGTTACCATGCCCTCCTCCAGGGGATCTTCCTGACCCAGTGAGTCTCTTATGTCTACCTGCATTGGCAGGCAGGTTCTATACCACTAACGCCACCTGGGAAGCCAAGGAAGTGAGACTGTACTTGACTATAATCCAGTCTGCACTCCACACCCTGAGACTCTGGGAAGAAGGCGGCTCTGGTACAAGGGAATGAAGGATATTTCTAGGGGTCAGAAGTTCGACTGTGAGAACCCATTTTGAAATAGCTGATCTGAAGTAGGTGGAAAGTTTCTGTTGGCCAAAGAGAGAGACAGAAGCCTCAGAGGTCTGTGGTCAGAGGAGTAAGGAAATGGAATAGTCAGTGGTGTGGGCAGTGGGGCGACCTCGGCCAATGAAGAGGGTGGCCAGTGCAAAGGGCCATGGGACCCTAGCCCAACATGAAAGAACTGACCATGTGCTGAACAGACTCAAACTCAGAGAAGGAGTTGGGGGAAGGGCTAATCCCAGGGGAAAATAATAGGTCTTTTGCTAATCAAAGAGCATCACTTTGAGCTCCAGGATTTTGGCATATCAGATGCAAAAGCAGCACGGTTATTATATTCAGCAGGTGAGAAGTGAGTACACACAACTCATATTGGTTTCTTTTTGTCATCTCTTAGTTTAGGTCAGTTTCACAGCCTCCATAACAGACATTTTTAATCTCATTTAATAGCTGAGGAGGCTGAGGCTCAGAGTTTTCTAAATGCATGTAACAAGAAACAATCACTTCATTCCCCCACCCAGTTTCTCTTAAATCCATGTGCACGTAGCTGACTCGATGGAGAGACCTGCACATCTCCCAGAAATGCTGGGTTTGCACCTGGATACATAATGAGATGAAGTTTGGATGGTGCTTTTTTCAGTAGGGCCGGAGCACATTTCATTAGGTATGAGCGTTTCTGAAGTGTGTGTAATGAAGCATGGAGGGTGAATGTGAATATTGGACAACTAAAGGGGAGGACCATAGTTGGGGTCTTCATGTGAATCCATTCCGTTCCTCCTTATTTTGTACCAGCCATGCCACTAGGAGGATTGACCTTAGTCAAGGATGAGCCTTGACTAGTCTTACATTACCTTGCCGACAAAGGTCCGTCTAGTTAAAGGTATGGTTTTTCCAAAAGTCATGTATGGATGTCAGAGTTGGACTATAAAGAAAGCTGAGTGCCAAAGAATTGATGCTTTTGAACTGTGGTGTTGGAGAAGACTCTTGCAAATCCCTTGGACTGCAAGGAGATCCAACTAGTCCATCCTAAAGGAAATCAGTCCTGAGTATTCATTGGAAGGACCGATGCTGAAGCTGAAGCTCTAATACTTTGGCCACCCGATGCGAAGAACTGACTCGCTGGAAAAGACCTTGATGCTGGGAAAGATTGAAGGCAGGAGGAGAAGGGGACAACAGAGGATGAGATGGCTGGATGGCATCACTGACTCGAAGGACATGAGTTTGAGCAAGCTCTGGGAGTTCATGATGGACAGGGACGCCTGGCATGCTGCAGTCCATGGGGTCACAAAGAGTCTGACATGACTAAGTGACTGAACTGAACTGAACTGAGTCTTACGTCAGTTGTGTTCTGCTGGTGATAGGGACTGGTTCTAGAATAAGTACGTGGCTCAGTTTGGGCCAATAGGATACAAACAATTTGTGGAGGATTTTTGGAAGGTATTTCCTTCTCTTAAAAGAAAGTATAGAAAAGATGGTCTCTTTTCTTCTGGGTGTGGTTGGGCATCGATAAGGAGTTCAAAACTGCTGCCACCACCTGAGTAGTTGAAGCTGGCGCCAGGGGAAACCACGACTAAGACAATCAAGGGGAAGTATATCCAAGCCACTGGATCAAGATCACTGGAAGCTCAGCTTGCCCCCGGATGCCCTGTCAAGTGAACCAGCAAATCTCCATCTTGTTTAAACCAATTTGAATTGAGTTTTCTATGACTTGTGCCTGATACTGATACAGCCTGCCTCCTGAAAAATTTAATCTCAGTGAAATCAGGGTCTCCTCAACTCCCCTGGCTTTGTGTCTAAGTTTCTGAGTACTTACGCAAAGCTGAGGTTGGAATGCCAGAGTAGGTATTCGGGTTCTCAGTCATCAGCTGTCCACCTGGGCATCCACAGAGGCATCCATCACACCACGTGGTCCTTAGCTGATGGACCATATAGGTTGCTGTCATGCTGTTCCTCCTTCCCATCTTCTGCCTCTGTCTCTCCATTTCTGTCCCACTCTTGGTCTCACAATAAACACTCTTGCCATGTGGATGTTAGGCTAGATCAAAGTCACGTGACTTTCAACAGCTTGGTCTCCTGCAGAGCTTTTGGATGCTAGAATCCAAGGAATGCTGCTCTTACCATACTGGGTTTGGGGAAACCCTGGAAAGTGACCTAAGGGCCCCTCTCCCAGCATAACACCATGTGACACTTCCTACTTTGGATTTTATCTCGGAATTGAGCACAGGCCACCTCTGCCCTCAGATACCTAACACACTAGCCAGGGCCGGGGGTTAGTGGGTGCGGGGAAGAGGCAAAAGATAGGCCGTCCCTCTTCAGGGACCCACAGCTGCTCACCCTTGCTTCCCATCTAACTCTTCTCTTCCTGCCAAACCACGAGATCTTTATCCCCTCTTGGGGCTACAGAAGTCTCACTCTGTTTCATATTTATCTTCTGAAATCCTTCAGAGGTACTATTTGTCCCATTTGGTCTGTTGTTTCTTTCTCTCTCATTTCTTCCTTCTTTTATTTGCTGGCTCTGTTTCTGTTCTTTTAGGGCTTTTCCTAGACATTACAGCATACATGATTAATAAATAAAAATTGAAAGTTAATCAAAACTTTTTCCTCTTCCCAGATAACACAGAGATTTTCAAATACTTCATGTACTCTATTTTCACCACCTCTGATTTGTATGTTATGGTTGGCAGTATTTTAATTCTAATCTCACAGGACATTATAATTCTTAGGCTTAATGTGGTTTTCTGCAGTTATGATTCATTTAGATTTATCTATTTTTTTAAAACCATTTTCCTTGTTATTTCTCATATCTAACATATGGGATCACTTTCTTTCTGAAGCACATTCTTTAGAAATTTCCTTTCCTGAGATGAACTCTCTGTTTTTGCTTGTCATAAAATTTTTTTTTTCTCTTCCTTATAAATTTTCTCTTTGTATAAAATTGTAAGTTGGAAGTTACTTTTTTTCAGCCCTCTGAAGGTACTGTACTCAGTTCTGGGTTTCCATTTTCTACTAAGAAGTCAACTATTAGACTCTCATTTTTTTCACATTTTTTCTCTTTGTCTTCGATTTTCTGCAGTTCTCATGTGATGTTTCTACATGTGGGTTTCTTTCATTTATCCTCTTTGGGATTCATAGGCTTTTCAAATCTCAGGGTGATTATGGTTTATCAGTTCCAGAAAATATCAACTGATCTCTTCAAACAGCACTTTTACCCCTTTCTTTCTCTACTCACCTTCTGAGATTCTATTTAAATATGTTGTTGGCTTTTCAACTTAACCTCACACCTCTCACTCTCTTTCATATTAAAAATTTTTACAAATTTTTAAACTTTCCGTATTACACTGTAGGTAAATCCTGACCCAATATTCAGTTTTCTCTTCGAGCTGCGCTTCATGTGTTGTTAAACTCATTTATTAAGTTTTTGCTTTCATTTGTGTATTCCTCATTCATTTCTAGTTCTATGTGCTTTTTTTTAAAAGAAAAAATTTATTTATTTGACTGCTCCAGGTCTTAGTTGCAGTGCTTCAAATCTTTAGTTGCAGCATGTGGGATCCAGTTCCTTGACCAGGGATTAAACCTGGGCCCCCTGCATTGGGAATTCAGAGTCTTAGCCACTCAGCCACCAGGGAATTTCCTATTTGCTTTTTTAAAAAAAATTTTAAATAAGTTTCTACATTTTTATATTATTTATTTAATCTTCATGGCTGTGTGCAGGCTTTCTCTAGTTGCAGCGAGCAGGGGCTACTCTCTAGTTAGAGTGCGTGGGCTTCTCCTTACGGTGGCTTCTCCTGTTGAGAAGCATGGGCTCTAGGACACAGCCTAGTTGACCTGCAGCATGTGGAATCTTCCTGAACCAAGGATCGAACCTGTGTCTCCTGCATTGGTAGGTAGATTCTTAACCACTGGACCACCAGGGAAGTCCCTGCTTAAAAAAAAAAAAAAAAGTGTTCTGCTTTTTATAGCTTTGCATTTGCTCCAGGCTTTTTCAAACTTGTCTCCTATTTTATTAAACATAAGAAGCATTTGTAATAAATAAAGTGTCTGTAATTCCAGTTTCTGAAATTCTTTCGGGTTTATTCCTGCTATGTGTATTTTATGCTGGCTCTTGTTCATAATTCCTAGTTTCCTTGTATATCTAATTATTTTCAACTATGTGCTGGAAGTTGGGATTATTTGTGGCTTTGGAAGAGATAACTCTTCCCAGAGAACATTTGTTGTTTGCTTCTGCCAGGCCTCGAGGTCATTACTGGCCTTCCCATACCCTAAACCAAATCTGAACCTTGACACTCCCTGAACCACTCAGACGGGGAAGACCATGACTGCCAACCTTGCTTGCTTCTGGAGTACACTTAGAGGATGTGGTTTTTTGAGATCCCAGTTTTTTAATAGATGGGATCTCCTACATACTCCCAACTTGTATGAGTCCTTGGCCTCCATAACCCTCTATGGCTTTTGCTAGAATTGGCAGATGCTCTAGAGCAGTGGTCCCCAACCCTTTTGGCACCGGGGACCTGTTTTGTAGAAGGCAATTTTTCCATGGACCCGGGTTGGTAGGGGATGGTTTTGGGCTGATTCGAGCACACTACATTTATTGTGCACTTTATTTCTATTATTATTACATCAGCTCCACCTTGATTATCAGGCATTAGATCCCAGAGTTTTCGGACCTCTGCCCTAGAGCAAAGCTACCTCTTTTCTCTCTAACTTCTCTGTGTGCCTATTTTCCTTTCAGTTGGATCTAGTCTTTACCATCTTATATTTTCTGTGCTTTTTAGAAGATGCTCGTTATTCACTAAGTGTTTTTAGTGGAATATGTTTTCTCAATAACGTAGCCTGTCAAAGCTCTCAAATCTTTTGTTTAAGCCAAAGGTATTCCCAGAAGACTAAATCACTTTTGAGACTCAGAACTCAGAAGATGCTCTTCTTTATATTGTATCATTTCTTCCTTGAGACTATAAGCAGAGAAACTCGAATGAGCAAAGGACTACTAGAGAGAAAGATGTACCCCTCAATTTGGATATTATTTCAAAATATTGTCCCTTCACATATGTCAACTGCTTAACTTGGTGCCTAGTCCATAGTTAGGGTTCAGCAAACAGTTGCTGTTGTCATGATGATTATTTCTATGTCCAAACTCATCTTCTTTATGAGGCCTTCCTTCTTTAACTTTGTCCCATTCCAATTCTTCTTTTACTGCATTTTATCAAAGTAACTTTTAGCCTGCTATCCCCTGATGTCTTGTTGATTACTCTAATTGTGTTTTGAAATGTGCTCTTTTTTCTTGGGAAAGTGCAGTGAATGAACATCATGCCCAGCAGCTTTTGCAAGTGTCTTGGGGTTGTTTCTTTATTAAATCTGGTATCAGGGCTGTTTCAGCTGCAGGTGACAGAAGACTCAGTTCAAACTGCATTAAAAACAACAACAACAACAAAAAGATTCTATTGGTTAATGTAACAGAAAAAAAAAAAACCCAGTATAAAGTCTCCAGGTACAGTTTGATCCAGGGGCTCAATGAATCAAGAGGACCTGATCTTTCTTATTATATCGTGGTTCTTTTACTCTCTTTTTTGGTCTTCATTCTCAAGCAGTTCTGTTCTGTGTGGTAGCAGAATCTCCACACATACATCCTCATAGCTCCAAACCCAGTGGGAAAGAGTCCCCATTGCCTGTAGCTGAACTCCCAGGGTTCACCTCTATTGGGCTAATTCGGTCCATGCCCCTTCACTGTGGTCAGGGGAATCTGATGTGCTCATTGGCTAAGTCTGAGTCAGCTGTATACTTCCTGGAACCGATGGGTGAGTTCCTCTGAGATTCAGATGCTCTTAAATTGGAGGAAATGTGGTTCCCTGAAGGAAAACTTGGGGGGTTGCCAAAAGAGGGGTGAAATGGATCCTGGGTAGACAAAAGCACCATCTGTCCATTTCAATCTCCAACAGTTGACAGAAAAAGGCCCAGCAATGGGGCCTGTGGGGCTGACTAAATTGTAGTAACAAGGTGCTTGCTCAGTCCAGGTCCCTGGGACACTGGCATAGAAGCTGCTTGGTTTCAGCCACACACAGACAGTTCAGGAGCTGGGGTCTGGGTGACTGGCATGAAGGTTGCTCTCACAGCCTCCCAACCACTTTGGCACAGGGGACCCCATCTGTGATTTATCAGTAATGGTCTCGTCCAGGCTATCCCCTTGACCCACTCCAGCTGCTTTACTCCTTCTGATATAAAAATAACACTTAAACAGGATCCCAACCCCATGTCCTAGCCAAATCAATGATCCAGAGATGGTGGCCAATTTCACCGTAGGGTCAGAGGCCAGTGTCCTTATTACACCCAGTTTTGAGATGGCGCCAAGAAGGAGGGTTTCAAGAAATATGATACCATGACCAGAGACTAAACTCTAACACCCAAGGAGTATTTATTTCCCAACCAAAGCCAGTACCTTCTGCTGATTCGCCCAGCCGAAGAGGATGGGTGGGGCTGGGCTGGCCACAAGAGCAGGTGTGGGAGCTCCTTTTTCACAACTGGAAATTCACTATGATTTTAGTGTTGGGCAGGGCAGTGTGTGCCCCAACCTGGCCCTCTTTCATCCCAACCTCGGTGCCACCATGAGATGACTACTGGAGAGTCAGAGAACCCCCCACCTACTCCCACCCCCAGCCTGCCTGCTTTCAGAACCTTGTAGCTGGAAGGTTAGGGGGACTGGAAGCAGGTAGTGAGGTAGTAATTATAGTAACCACTTACTGAGCATATATTACATGCCAGGCCTGTGCTTCGTTTATATTACGCTTAGTGGCTGAGAGTGTGGTGCTAGTTCAGAAACACTGGGTTTGACCCTGGGCAATGTCTTGGGCTTCCCTGGTGGCTCAGCTGGTAAAGAATCTACCTGCAATGTGGGAGACCTGGGTTCGATCCCTGGGTTGGGAAGATCCCCTGGAGAAGGGAACTGCTACCCACTTCAGTATTCTGGCCTGGGAAATTTCATAGACTGTATAGTTCATGGAGTCTCAATGAGTCGGACATGACTGAGAGACTTTCATTTTCATTTCACTAGCTCTGGGATTTTGATCAAGTTACTTAATCCCTTGTGCCTTGATCTTGTGATTTGTAGAATCATAGCAATAAAGCATTCACCGCATAGGATTGTGAGGGACTACCTGGGATACTGCCCACAATGTGTTTTGCAGTGTCTGGCAGATCTTTAGCACTGCATACATATGAAGCATCATTATATACACTTGTAATTTCTCACCCTACCCCGATCCTGTCATGTAAATACATTAGTTAGAGGCTTGGCTGCTGTAGCAAAGTTTCTATTGATTAGTGCCTTAAACAAGATAGATGTTTACTTCTTTTTATAACATAACAGTTCAGAGATGGGGAGTGGATGAGATTCTATTATTTTCAACCTCTATTATTTTCAACCTTCCACCAATGAGTTGAAATGACCAATCCAGCTCCCACCATCATATCATAATTCCAGTCAGTAGGAGGAGGGAAATCTGCCCCTTCCTCCTGAGGACATCCTTAGAGGTTGCAGATAACATTGCTGTGCAGATCCCATTGGTCAAGCTTAGTCACATGGCCATGCTATCTGCAAAGGAAGCTGGGAAATATAATCCTGCACTTCATTGAAATTGTGGGGAATTACCAGTAGAGGAAGAAGAAGGGGAAAATAACTATTGCTTTGCCAGAGCCTATACTGGGCCACCCCTCAGCCTACCCTGCATTTAGCACCCTCTGAAGAGAGCCAGATTCTTTACCGTCCGAGCCACCAGAGTCGAGGCCATCACCAATGCAATGAGCATGAGCTTGGGCAAACTCCAGGAGACGGTGAGGGACAGGGAGGCCTGGTATGCTGCAGTCCATGGAGTTGCAAAGAATCGGACATGACTGAGGGTCTGAACAATAATAACAATGAAGAGAGGCAAGGCAGAGTTCCATCTAGACCCAGCTCCAGCTCAGAACTCAGAATTTCTGAGGGCCTGGGTGTGGATGGGATCCTCAGTGTCTAGAGCCCTGTGAACCAAAAGGCAGGTAATCTGGCCTTCCCCCTCCCCGAGATAACAGTGGAGGAGGAACAGGATAAACTCCAGAAAACAAAGAATGGCAAACACTGGGCAGTCACCTGATCTTTAGCAATAACTAAATCCAGTTGGACAGGAATTGCAGCATGGCTTCCCCACAGAGGAGTCGGTTCTAGGGCGGCTCATCCAGCCACTGCTGGTCCTGCTGTCTGGGAGGGAAGCTTTCTACTCTCCTAGTGGCTTCTGCCATTGCCTCCTGGAAGTTATTTCTCATGCAACATGCCCTAGGCTGCTGGTGAACACGGCCGTCCTTGCGGACCTTACACAGCCCTCTTTATGCTGGTGCAGATTTCAAGGGCTAGGGACTATTGGGTGGGTGGGGGAGCAAACTAGTCTTTGCTGACCAGGCTTATAGTTTCTCTGCCAATGTTGCACCCTCAAAGTCTCCCAAGGCTTCTGATTGACTTCATATTTATGTAACCACAGCCAAATGTCTCATCATTTTCCTGCTTGATTATTCTGGACTTGGAGTTCTTCCCATTCTCTCTTGAACTGCTGGTGGCTACCTTGAGGTTGTCAAAAAAATATGCTTGGTTGTTAAGTGTTAGTCACTCAGTCATGTCTGACTCTTTGTAACCCCGTGGGCTGTAGCCCACCAGGCTCCTCTGTCCATGGAATTTTCCAGGTAAGAATACTGGAATGAGTTTGCCATTCCCTTCTCCAGGGGATGGGGTTCCCAACCTAGAGATCGAACCCGGGTCTCCTGCATTGCAGGCAGATTCTTTACTGTCTGAGCCACCAGAGAACTTTCCTGTTTTGCCCATGGGACTGGTTTCTATTATCTACAGAACTGGGTTCACTTGAGAAAGGTTTGGAACCCTTGCTAAGGTTGCCTCTTTCAAGCCACCACTTACAACTTGCTGCCTGAATGCATTTCTCTTATAGGACCTTGCCTGTAGCATCCAGCAGAAGCCAATACATGCTAATTTCCATGAGTTACAGGCTCTGTTAGCATATGATGACCTTTCAAGGCATCATAGGTGACAGATCATATGTTTTGCTGTAACATAACAATGGTCATCTGCTTACCAGCGTGCAATACTTTTCTTTGCTACCTAAAGTCCAATTTCCAAACCAATGCCACTTGTTTTAGGCTTTTAAAGCAATGTCACTTCCAGATATCAGATTTTGCATTAGTTAGGATACATGTTTGGTTGCTATAACAAACACTCAATTTAAGGATGACTTAAACAAAGGAGTTTATTTCTCTAGTCTTGTAGTCTCCAGACAATCTAAACCTGGAAGGGTGACTCTGAAACCTTGAACAAGCATTTTCCATCTTGGCTGTGAGATAGCTGCTCTAGCTCCTGCCATCACATTAGCATTCCAGCCATCAGAGGAGGAAAGGAACTCATGCTCTTTCTTTTAAGGCCTGATCCAGAAGTTGCTCCCATCACTAGCACTCACAAATTAAGTCTCAAGGCCATATTTAACTGCAAAGGCTGGGAATTTAAGTCTTTGTTATAGGCAATCATTCCAGTTAAAATTCAAGTGATTCTATTACAAAAGCAAAAGAGAGAAAGAGTTATTAGGAGGCAACTGGCAGTGTCTGGCACAGAATGCTTTTATCCTCATTTTACATTCGTGGAAACATGCTCAGAGAAAACAAGCAATGCTTTCCAAGGTCAAATGGCAGAACAAGAATTTTAACAAGGTCGATCTGACCCCAAAACAGATTTTTCCCTCACATCCAACCAACATATTGTGGTCATCAAGGTACCCAGTGTTTACTAAGAGATAAAAGACATTCACACGTGAATAATTATGCGAGTGCCAGCCCAGTGTACCCTGAGATGTGCACACAGAGCGTGGCTCTAGGATCAGTGCAATGAGGGTGACTGAGCAAACCACCACTTCTGGAGATGGTGAAGGACAGGGAAGCCTGGTGTGCTGCAGTCCATGGAGTCGCAAAGAGCCGGACACTCTGAGTGACTGAGCGACTGAACAACCACAATAAGGGTGATGCAATCAAGGGAGGCTTTATTGGAAGAGGAGCCCCTGCTTCTGGTCTTGCAGGTGAAATATGTCTGAGGTAAAGGGGAGGATGAGGTATTGCAGAAGAAGGCAGAGGCGTGAGCTGCACGTGTTCTATATCTGGCTTGGCTGTGAAGGTGTCCAGCGGATAAGCCGACAGCGCTTTACAGGACCAAGGCACTACCTATCTCCAGGGATGGTCCATGTGACCTTTCCCCCATTTGAAATGTCCCATTAGCTGTGCCTTTGCTATTCCATCATCTGGGACCAGACAGGAACAAGCCGCAGGGGCCCTGCAGAAGGGGAACTGCACCCATCCCCAGTATTGACCAAGACCCGCATGACAGGCAAGCCTCTTCCTGGCTCTGTTCTCCTCCACCATCCCCATAGGCAGTACAGGGGCTTTGAGGAGTGATGGGAAATACGTTCACTAAATCAGCAAGAAATCTGGTAACCCATTACTGAGCATCCGTTCACTCCCTGGTGAGACAGGGATGGAAGAGGCTGGAAAGAGAAGAGGAAGGGGAGGGGGGCCGAGAGGAGAGCTGGAGCAGCTGGGTCAGCATTCCCGATTTGGACACTGACTCAGGCCCCAGGAATGCTAAGGAAGGGGGAGGTGGGTGGGCAGCCACCAGAGCCAGCTGGGATCCTGTTGGCCCCGGGAGACACAGAAACAGCACACACAGCGGAATGAGGGGACAGTGGCTGCTGCACACCTGGGTCTACCTCCACAGGTACAAACAGGTGTCCCTGACACTGGAGACACGTGCAAGCCCACCACGCACCGTCAAGGCGATTCTCAGGACTCCCCACCTGCCTGAACCCTCCAGTCCCAGCTCCTTCACCTAGAGAGGAATGGGCCCCTGGGACTCAAATAGTGACATCTGGACACACACTGGCCACTCTCCCAGGACCACCCACAAACCTCTTATCCCCAACCTGCCAGCCGGCTGCAACCTGCCCTTTCTAATTCCAGCACCACCCGTGACCCAGGTTTGTACAAGGAAGAGAGTTCAGCTCAACTGCCTCTGTCTTTCCTCCTTTGGCATCCGACAAAGATGAGAGGGGCCCTCAGAGAAGAAACCCCAGGGCTCTGAGAGACCCTCTCCTCCCACCCCAGCACCCATCCTCCCCCCACAGCAGGGTTTTTCTTCCCTCCCATCATCGGACACCCAGGAGGCAGACAGAACCAGGCGTCAAGATTCCAGGTGCGCCCCTCCCCTCGCCTCCCCAGCAGCCCCCAGGCCTCAGGACTGGAGCAGCTGCGGGCGCGGGTGGACCCCTTCCTCCCCAGTGCCCGACATCCAATCAGAGAGAACCTGATCCGGGAGGGCAGGGTGCCAGGGGCCGGGCCCAGAATAGTGCTGCCCAGATACAGTGTTGCGCACTCGCTCATGGAGCCCGCCGAGCTGGAGCACGCGCTGAGCAGGGTACCGGGGTCCCGGGGGGCTGGGAGCCGGGGCAGCTGAGGCCACAGGGCTGAGAGCACCATGCCGCATGGATATGTGCGTGTATGCGTGCATGTGGGTGTGTTTGACCAAGATTTTCTCTGTGTATAGGAGCAGGAGGCTGTCTGCATGTGTATATTCTTGGTGTGAGTCTCTCTGCTCGTGTGTGTGTCTGGGGAGGGTTGAGCATGCGAGTTTCTGAGTGTATGTAAGTGTCTGGGTAGGTTGTATGGGTTTATGTGTGTCTTCGGGGTGGGTGTTTGTGTGTTTATGGGGGGTTGTGTGGTTGTGCATGTGTGGCGGGAAGGGCAGCTCCTGTGGTTCTGAGTGTAGGATGTTCTCCCCACCCCTTCAGTCACTTTTCTCCACACAGACCCCCTCCTGGAGCAGCTTTGGGGGACCCGAGCATCAAGGTAGGTGGGGCTGCCCCTCCTCACGGCTCCAGCCTCTTCTTCCATTTCCTTTCCTCTCACGTCTCTAGGCTCCCCATCTCCCCCATCCCACTAGCCTGTCTTCTTCTCCTTTTCCTTCTTTGTTCCTACTTGCTTCTTCTTCCTCCTTTTCCGGCCCTCCTCCCTCCTCTTTCAGAAGAAGAAAGGAGGGGGTTGGATCTAGAGTCTGAAGATTTGGAGCCGCCTGACTTTATCACATGTTACCTGTGTGATCTGTGGCAAATTGCTTAACCTCTCTGATTTCAGGTCCCTTGTTAGTAAAATAGGGATGATACTAATGCCTCCCTTATAAGATTGCTATGAGGTTTGAATGACAAATACATTGGAGGGAAAGACCTTTGGACATTTGCAAATAGTGAATATTATTGTTAACAACATTTCAATTGTTTTATTGTGTTACTCCCCATTAACCAAACAGGCCCCATTCCCCCTTCCAGAGATGAGCTTCCTAGAGCAAGGAGACAGCACTTCATGGCCATCACCAGCCATGACCACCAGCGCAGAAATAAGCCTTGGGGAACAAGGGACCAAGGTCTCAAGATGGACAAGCCAGGAGGCTGTAGAGGAAGGGGAGCTCCCAGGCCTGAAGGGAGGTGAGGCCACGGCCAGTCCTGGGGAGATGGGATTGGGGGCAGTGGGAAGTCCCCGAGACTGGAGCTGGCCTTGCCCTGGATCCCTCCATAACACAGACGCATGACATCCTGTGGCCTCAGTTTACCCACATGAGAGGGGGCAGCTGCAGTGCTGATCCAGGGGCCCAGCATGGCCAGCTCAGGACAGAGCCACCCTCTGCTGTGACTCTCTCGGCTCTCACTAGCAAAGTGGGGACCTCAGCATCCAGGCTTCCCACGCTGCTCTGAGGATGAAGGGAGACAACAGATGGGAACATGCTTTGGAAGGTGGAGTTACTGTCCTCTCCCCCTGAACAGGTCCCCAGTCCAGGCCAGCTGCTGAGTCCACCAGGCTGGAGGCCACATTCCCCAAGGCCACACCCTTGGCCCAAGCCACTCTCTCGTCCGGGGTGGGCACCCCCACAACAGAGCGAGACAGCCTCCCCCCTGACTGTTCAGCCTCTGCTTCTGGCTCCAGCACAGATAATCTGGATCTGGGCATAGAGTTCTCAGCCCCAGAAGTGTGGGGGGATGAGCTCGGCCTGGTGGAAGAGAGGCCGGCCCAGTGCCCGTCCCCGCAGGTGCCGGTACTCAGGCTGGGCTGGGACGACGAGCTGCGGAAGCCGGGGGCCCAGATCTACATGCACTTCATGCAGGAGCACACCTGCTACGATGCCATGGCAACCAGCTCCAAGCTAGTCATCTTCGACACCATGCTACAGGTGAGGCTGCTGCTCTGCCCCACCTATGTACTCACAGCCCCCAGGATGCCCTGCCAGCCCTGTCTGGCTACAAGTCCCTTCCAGAATTCCTTCTTGGCACCATGGAGACCGGGGGAGGGGAGCTTTTGCTCTCTGTGTGGACCCCCTAATTGTCATCCCAGCTCTACAACTCAGTATCTATAGCGTTTGGGGTAGGTCTTTTTACTTCACTCATCTCTAAAATGGGGACAGAAATGCCTGCTTTACCCTACAAGTTTCAGAGGACTTCTGGGCCAGTCCAGGATGACTGGGAGCATTTTTTCACACCCCAAATTGTATAGAAAGCATTTTCTTCTCGCTTTGTATCGAAGAGCAGTGTAGTGCAGAGTAAAAACAAGGTGTATCTATGACCCACAGTTCACTTTGATTCTAGCAGTATATGAACAAATATATTTAATTTAGTAGCTTTGTATTTATTTTGATATGTGTTAGAAAGCTACAACCAGCATGTATGGATAATATTGCCACAGATGAGGCCAAAATGAGTCAAGGTAAAATATATTTAGAGAAAAATATTTTGTAAATATCAGATAATTACACCTCTAGTATTTAGATTGGCAAAAATTATCCTGTGTGCATCTGTACACTTAGGACTTTGGTGTAGAAACACTGGGCTTGTCTCCTACACCCTGGTGTGCCTGTTAAGGGGTCACCTAATGCCGCCGGCCACCTGCAGCCTTATCTCTGTAGCAAATGTGCCCACGAGGGTCATGTCAAGTGGCAGGCAGGCTCCTGGAGTGGAGGGCCTGTTAGAAGGCCCCTTGGAAGGCCCCTGGTGAGGACAGGGGACTCAGGGGCGGTGAGCAACTCACCCTCAACTGTTCTTCCTCTGGCTCAGATCAAGAAGGCCTTCTTTGCCCTGGTGGCCAACGGCGTTCGGGCAGCACCTCTTTGGGACAGCAAGAAGCAGAGCTTTGTGGGTGAGGAGGGGCCAGGGAGGGGAAAGGGGGGACCTTGTGGGGTGATTCTGGGGCTGAGCTCTGGGGCAGGGCCCTGGCTTGGGGGGAACAGGCTGGCTGGGAGAACCCCATCTGTGGGACAGCTGTGACCAACTGATGGAGAAGGGGCTGAGCCCTCCACCTGCCTCCTGCCACAGGGCCCAGGGTGAACCCCACTCCTCTTTTTCCCCTCCCCCCCGGCAGGGATGCTGACTATCACAGACTTCATCTTGGTTCTGCATCGCTATTACCGGTCCCCCCTGGTGAGGAGTGGGCTCAGGGTCCTGGGGGCACCCATCTGGGCTGGGGCGGAGGGATTTCAGGGAGCCCACGTCTGAATCGGGGAGCTCTGTTGATGTTCTAGGTCCAGATCTATGAGATTGAAGAACACAAGATTGAGACCTGGAGGGGTGAGTGGGTAAAGAGTCCTGCAAAGGGGCTGAGGGTGTGTGGGGACAAGGACCCAGGATAGAGGATGGGCAGGGGAGATTTCCTGGAGGGGGCAGGGGAAGGGTAATAGAGAGCTCAGAGGGCCCAAAGGAGGGGAGCTAGTCTGGGGACTGCTGGGTGAGACAGGGTGGCCAGATCCCTTGCCCTGACTCTGCTTTTCTGCAGAGATCTACCTTCAAGGCTGCTTCAAGCCTCTGGTCTCCATCTCTCCCAGTGACAGGTAAGCATCCCCAGACAATCACGTGAGCCTCCTTGCCCTGCCCAGACCCCCCTCGCCAGCTCCTCAGTTCTGAAGTCATGGGCTCATTCTTGGCGGACTGCAGATAAGGCAGCCTCGGCACCCTGTCCTCCTTCCCCGGGGCTGGGGTAAAGGCACCTCTCCCCAGGCAGCCCCAGCCTCATCGCTCCCACTTCTGCAGCCTGTTTGAAGCTGTCTACACCCTCATCAAGAACCGTATCCACCGCCTGCCAGTCCTGGACCCAGTCTCAGGCGCCGTGCTGCACATCCTCACACACAAACGGCTTCTCAAGTTCCTGCACATTTTTGTGAGCCTGGGCACAGACTCAGGGGATGACCAGAAGGGCAGAGAAGGCTTCTGCCCTAGGGGTTGGGAGGGAGCAGCTGGGAGCCCCCTGGGGGCTACTCCACCCTGAACCCTACCTGTCTCCAACCCAAGCAGGGCACCCTGCTGCCCCGGCCCTCCTTCCTCTCTCGCACCATCCAAGATCTGGGCATCGGCACATTCCGAGACTTGGCTGTGGTGCTGGAAACGGCACCCATCCTCACTGCACTGGACATCTTTGTGGACCGGCGTGTGTCTGCGCTGCCAGTGATCAACGAAGCTGGTACCTACACCCAGGATGGGGATTCTGGCTGGGGTGGAGCTGTGGGGAGCCAGAGTCTATGTGACCTTAGCTCGAGACCCAGGATGGAGTTAGGGCTGGAAATCTCTGCCTGCTTTGAGCCTTGGATCAATTATTTACCCTCTCTAAGCCAAATATCAGGTTCTTGCTCTGAGAATCAGCTGTAAACTGCTTCAAAGTTAAAAATTAGCATAATGAAGTTGGCTATCAAGAAATGTTTTACTTTATTTTTGACTACAAAAAATTTCAAATGTATAAAAATGGTAGAGAACACTGTGTAATGAACCTCATAGATCCCCCTGGATTAACTATTGTTAATACATTGCCATAACCACTTCTACCTCTCTTTTTTATGCTGAAGTAATTTAAAGTATAGAATCATATCATTTCACCTCAACACTTCATCTGCATCTCTTAAATAAGTATATTTCCTAACTCACCTGACAAAATTATGAATAATGTGTTAATGTTATCTAAAATCCTGTCCTAACTCTCATTTCCCCGTTTTTCCCAAGAATTATTTTTTTACAGTTGATTTGTTCAAATCAGGATCCAATTAAGGTCTATGCTTTGAAGTTGCTTCTTTTATCCCTTAAGTGTCTTTTATTCTAGAAGAGTTCCTTCCCCGCTTAATTTTCATGGTGTTGATGATGGGAAGCCTGGGTTCTGTAGCATGTCCCGTTTCCAGAGATCTGCCTATTCGCTTTCTACAGGTGGCCTTTACATTGGTCCTCTGTTCCTGTGTTTCACAGTTCCTTCCCCACTTAATTTTCATGGCATTGATGTCGGGAAGCCTGGGTTCTGTAGCATGTCCCGTTTCCAGAGATCTGCCTGTTCGCTTTCTGCAGGTGGCCTTTACATTGGTCCTCTGTTCCTGTGTTTCCTATAAACTGAAAATTAGATCTAAAGGCTCACGCAGATTCAGGCTATATATTTGAGGCTAGACTATCTCAGAAGTGATGCCACGTACTTATATCTCGTCACATCGGGAGGCATGGTGTCGGGTGTCCGTCTCGGAGACACTGTTTGATCCCTGGATTCAGGGTGGTGGCAGCCTGATGCCTCGTTATAAAGCCAGTAACCTGGAGGGGTAGGGAGGATGTTGAGGAGTTCATTCTGAAAGCCCATGCCAGGCCCTTGCACAGCATCCTGGTTCTGACCTGAACCTTTTCCCTGTCTTTCGCTCACCTTCCCCCCGCCTCTCCAACTCCTGCAGGACAGGTCGTGGGCCTCTACTCCCGCTTTGATGTGATTGTAAGTGCCTGGGGGGGGGGGTGGGTGGGCGGGGAGCTGGGGGCGCCACCGGGAGGCTGTGGTGTGAGGATTGGTGGGGGAGGGAGTGTCTGACGACTAGGGGGTCCTTGAGCCTTGAGGGGCTGGAGCCTGGCTGAGGGCTGATGAAGAATGCTGTTCCCTCCCTGCCCAGCACCTGGCAGCCCAACAAACGTACAACCACCTGGACATAAGTGTGGGAGAAGCCCTGAGGCGGAGGACGCTGTGTCTGGAGGGAGTCCTTTCCTGCCAGCCCCACGAGACCTTGGGGGAAGTCATCGACCGGATTGCCCGGGAGCAGGTACCCCACGCCCCTTTAGACATGCTCCCAACACGTGGGGCCAGCCTTCTCATGAGCAGCTCCAGCTCGCGCTATCCATCAGGCACATGCCCCGTCCTCCCATCACATGGCCAAGCTCTTGGTGTCCACACTGGCTGGTGACAGGTGCTGTCACTGGGGCCCCCACCCCAGG
This sequence comes from Dama dama, assembly GCF_033118175.1. Taxonomy (NCBI): domain Eukaryota; kingdom Metazoa; phylum Chordata; class Mammalia; order Artiodactyla; family Cervidae; genus Dama; species Dama dama. The sequence goes on from NC_083688.1 coordinate 28,094,664, forward strand.
GCAGGCAGAGCTCCTGCTAACTGGGAGACACTAGTTTACTGGGAGACACTCTCTTGCTCTTCCAGTTATGTTAAATTGTTGACCCTGATTCTCGGTGTCAACCTCATCGGCTGCTGTAGCCACATGATGCTGCCCTCTCATGGAGCCTCTGTGGACCCACAGGTGCATCGGCTGGTGCTTGTGGACGAAACCCAGCACCTGCTGGGCGTGGTGTCCCTCTCCGACATCCTTCAAGCTCTAGTGCTCAGCCCCGCTGGCATCGACGCCCTCGGGGCCTGAGAACATCGCAGTCCTCACTCTTGGGCCACCTTCCACACCTAGAAGCAGTGAAGGGAGCCGGGGACTCGGCCTTCACCTCCCCCACCCCCTTTTGTGGGTTCCGCTCTTGTTCAGGTAGGCTCTGCTCTGTACCACTGACCTCAGACTCCCTGGGGAACCCGCATCTCAGATTGGGGCCCGCTGAGTAGGGGAGGGGCCCAGCTCGGAGCTGAGCAGCCTCATGAAAACAGCAAGTGTCAGCACTCATTGCGGGCCACTGTTTCATCCCATTCTCAGCTGAGGTGAAGGAGGCCCTCACGAGAGGGGTGGATAGGGGCCGGAGTAAAGGCGAGGGCAGCGATGTGACTTCAGGGGCCCCCAGGAAAATTGACCCGCCCTCTCACAGTTCAATTTCCGCCTGCTTGGGCTTCCACTGGGAGGAAGCCAGTTACTAAACCTGGGCTGAATGGAATTTCCACACCCGGTAAGAACCAAGGCTGAAAGGAGAGAGCTTGTCTCTCCAAGTAATCATCGCAGTCCACTGGACATGATCTCACACTCTTTCCTGGCAGCACATCTGCCAGGGGGTTGCAGAGCGTGGGGGCACAGGTTCCACCTGCTTGGCAAAGGATGGCAAGACTGAGGTTCTCCTATTGGAAAGGCAACCTCCCCTCCTTATTTAGTCTTCCTCTTTCCCTCACAGGCTTCCCTAGCCCTCCCCAATTGCCCCCTGCCCTGCCTGTGCTCCCAGAAGCCCTCAGGAATGCCCGGTCCACCGTGAATGATGAAATTAAAGAGAACAGCTGAGTCAAGCCCAGAGGCACTAGGATTACCCCGGAGCTGACTGCTCCGTGCCACCCACACTGCTCTCCCCCACCTGGCCCCAGTGGGGCGGGGAGCCCTCAGTCAGGGGCTCTGGAGCTCAGGCAGGGGCTCTGGATTCCTCCGCTTCTGGATTATCTGGCATCAAGCCCCCAGCTCCTGGAATCCTAGTTGTGCTTCCCCTATGCACGCTGACCTGGCGGTTCCTCCCGACTTTGTCACTGTCCTCCTGCTCCCCCAGAACTGCATTTCAGGGCTGCTTGCAGGGCCCCACAGAGCAGCAGCTTTGTAGAGCTGCCGGTTGGAGTGGGGTTCCTTCTCCATTCTCAACCTTGGCTCTCACCATCGAGCAGTGTGCCCAGTCCCCAGGGAGGGCCTGCATTTGGATCACCGAGGATGAACCATCGAGTCAACAAAAAGGAAACAAACAGCCCATGAACTCAGATTTTATCCTTTTCACTCAGAAAATGCTATGGTCATCTGATCTGAACTTGTGGCAAGACTCCCCCGCCATCCTTTCTGAATTCAAAGACACGAAGGAAAATCTGTAATTGACAAACACTGCAAGTGGTGTTTCTGTTGCTTATGGAGTGTTATTTCACCGAAAAGTCTTTTTCATCATTTGTTTATAACAAAACGATAAAGAAAATGTTACTTACATACTGGGTACAATTCAGAACCCGAACTCTAACCTGTAAGAAACATATAGTTTTTCTAACACTGAATGTTAACTTATTTTAAGAACTCCATTTCAACAGGTGGTAGAAATTAATCTTAGTCAATCTGAAGGGGGTTCAATTGAGAGGGTTCCCTTCCCACATTTTCTCAGGGTTAAGTTCGACGATGGGGGAGGCTTGGGGTGTAAGACTTTGTTCCTCAGCCATCAATCATCCACCCATGCCAGCACCTGCTGAAACATCCGCATTTCCAAGTGACTGTCCCTTGGTTGGTTATCAGTGGGTGTGGCCCCTGCGAGGTGCCCCCTCCCTCCCACCATGAAGCTTATTTGGGTCTGCCTGCTGGGGTGTGAGGACATTCTAGCTTCTGGGCCCACACCCCTCTAGACTTTAGGAAGCTCTGTGGGGCCATCCTAAGCCCACATGCTGAGACAGACAGCAAGGGGTCTGGTCTGCCCTAACTTTTCCTGTTTTCCCAGCCTCTACCCAGGAAACACGGGGCCCAGGGCTTTCCTACACTGAGCATCTCTGAACCCCTCTGGGGTGTTTGTCATGCTCCCCTTTCACTTCAGACACTGCTCCCTTCTCAGGGCCCTTTTCTCTGCCCTCCCGCCAAATATCAGTCTATAGTCTCTTTGCTCCCTCAAATCCCACCAGCCTGAGGAATCTTTACGCAGTAGAGGAGAGAAGGGGCCTTTTGCTCTAGTCATATATTCTTCCAAATGCACTGTAAGCATCTTGAGTTCTTGCCATCTGCCCCATTGAGTCAGGCTGGGCTTTGCTGTGTCACCCCCTCCCCTGTGATAACAGACACTGCAGGTCTGCTGTTGCGGGGAGGTTAATGTTTCTAGAATATGATCCTACCCTGTTTACCTCACAGAGCAACAGAGTGGGGCCATCTGTGTTGATGAGTCAGGTAGAAAGTGAAGGCATTTTTTCATAGACACTCAACTTCCATTTCCGGTTTTGCCATAACCAGTGGGTCAGCGCTGGTTCTGCTCTGGCCCCACCTAGAAAGGTCCTGGGTCTTGGGTTCAAGTGGGAGGATGGGATGGGGGTGCCCTAAGGGCTGTCTCAAGTGAGTGTCCTTGGGGACCCGGGGAGAGCTGTCTTGCCTGGCTCTAGGATGCGTGTAGCAGGGTCCGTCTTTGAGGCAATGCCCCGAATGGCTCAAACCAGGGCTGATGTCCTGGTTTTTCATTCTCCAGAAAGAAAGTTGCATGGGAAAGAGCCCACATATTATATCATATCTATCCTGTGGGGTGTGTTTTTCTTTTTCAAATTTGACTGTGCTGCAGGTTCCAGGCTCTAGTTCCCTGACCATGGATCAAACCCAGGACCCCTGCATTGGAAGCATGGAATCTTAACCATTGGACCACCTACGAAGTCCCTGTGTATGCTTTCTAAGCCTTATGGGTTTTTCAAATTGAAGCAGAGTTTATTTACAACATTGTATCCAATAAGTATACTCTATATATTTGAATGAATCATTGACAAAGAAAGTAATTTTTTTTTCCATTTACACTAAATGTCTTGTCCAGGCAATGAGATGCAATATAAACTGAGAGATGTCATGTTTAATTCCCAAGAAAAGCCAAAGAACGTCAAGTATGCTAACTGCCATATTTGTTTTTCTATAGGCATATTTCAATAAATAGCCAGTGAGAATTTGTTGTGTGACTCAGGGAACTCAAGCCAGGGCTCTGTAACAACCTAGAAGGGTGGGATGGAGAGGGTGGGATGGAGAGGGAGGTGGGAGGAAGATTCAAGAAGGAAGGGTATATGTATACCTATGGCTGATTTATGTTGATATATGGCAGAAACCAACATAATATTGTAAAGCAATTATCCTTCAATTAAAATAAATTTTAAAAAATGTAAAGAACCTCAAGTATAAAGAGACAACCTCTGACCATGCCCATACTGAATTTTGTCTTTTCCTGCTTAGAGTAGGAGTCTTTGACACTTTTCTTCCCAGAGCTGTGTCTGTGGACTCTCCAGTAGCAAACTCTGGGCAAGATTTCACAGCTACGTTAATAGCACTTAAGCTCATCTTTTAGAACACAACCTGTCACTTGTCACTTTCAGGGGGAAGCCTCTGAGGCTGTGCCTACACTTCACCGAAATGTAAGGGGATATAGCCTGCTCTTTGATTCAGCCTCACGAGGACATCATTACATCACCCTTCCTCTGAGCTCTTGTCTCAGTTCTGCATCTCTGATTTCCGATTAGAGACTGGATTTTGGGCCCTTCAGATGTACAGCAGGGCACTGCTGCCTCAGTTTCCTGTGGTATCTTTGGAGGTATAACTTCCAGTGGCAGCTATTTCTACAATAATCTCACCAAACTGGTCTTTATAGATTTTTAAAAATTGAGATGTAATTCACATACTGTTAAATTCACTGTTTCATGTGTACAGTTCAGCAGTACTTAGTATATTCACCTAGTCATGCAAACATCACCACTATCCAATTTCAGAACACACTCATCACCCCAAAGAAACTCTGTATCTGTTAGCAGTCACTCCCCACACACTTATCCAGGCAACCACTAGCTCATTTTCTATCTCTATGGATTTGCTTATTCTAGACATTTTTATGTCAATGGAATCATACAAGATGTGGTCTTTTTGTGTCTGGTCTCCTTTATGAACATAACGTTTTCAAAGTTCATCCATGATTTAGCATGAATCAGTACTTCATTCCTTTTTTATGGCTGAATACTATTCTAACCTACAGATAGATATACCAGATCGTCACCGATTTTGATGTGAGATTAGTCTATAAATTCAATAACTGAGACACAGACCATGAACCCTGACACTCTTCCACAGCTACTAAAAACCTCAATCCCAGCCACATCACATGATTTCCTCCTCCCCTCCACCCTCAACCCAAAATGCGAGCACTGAGGGGTCCCCGTGGTTTGGGCAGCTGACCCTTGGTGGTCTGCAGGAGCAGCCCACTGGGAAAGGCAGCAGTCTGCTCCAGTCGACTTTGTGCAGAGATCCTGGCCCCCTCAGTGCCCAGCCCCCATCCTGTACATTTACAAAGAGCTCTCACTGGTGAAGCCCTACACTGGTGGATTTGAGAGCCATGGGCTTGTAATCAAGCATCCCCGCTCAGTTCTCTCCAGGTTTCTCTTTTTAATATGGAAAGCTCTGTAGCCTCCACTCTCCTTCCCTTCCTCCCAGTCCAGTCTCTTCTCATTCAACATTTATTCATTACCCTGATTAACTCTGTGCCAGACACAGAGTTAGACACTGGGATTGTGCCCTCCATGGGGCTCCTAGCTGGCTGGGGAGACAGTTGGGCCTAGGATGCAATGAACACGCCGAGTGCTTGGTTTTATGGGTGGACAGGAGATAGCACAAGAGGAAGTGTTCGCGCTCGCCCAGAGAGGTCAGGGAAGGCTTTGCAGAGGCGGTGACATTTGAGCTGAGTCCTGAGGAAGAGCAAGTTCTCTGAGACGATACGCCAGTTGGTGAAGAGGGTGTTCCAAGGAGACAGGACATGAAGTACCAAGTATTGAGGCTGGAAAGAGCAGAACGTGCTCGGGGGAGATACAAGGAATTGGGGCACTGCTGTGGAAAGGGTGGAGGCGGTGGGCAAGTGCAGAGAGCAGGCTGCTGGAACACCAGCCTTCTAAGCCACCGTAAGGACTTTAGACCTTGCCTCAGGATTGAGAGGAGCCGTGGAAGGATGTTAATCAGGGCAATGACGTGTTGTTTTTTTTTTTTTTTAATAGGCTCTAACTCAAATCCCCACAGACATAAGAAAGTCCAGCTTTCTGTGACTCAGCAGAAATTTCCCACTGGGGCTGGGCCTCCTCGAGGCTGGGATCAGTTGATTTTTCAGGCTTGTGTTACCGGGCACTGGATCTCCATGCCAACCCACTTTCCTTCTAGTTGGCTTCCTGTACTGAAGGGGCTGGAAAATTAAAGACTACAATCCCCAGACTGTCTCAAAGCTGGAGTTCCAGGTAGGACCTAGGCTCTGCCTCTTAGCTGTATGCAAGAGATCTGAAAGGTGTTCGTGAGGCAGAGACCACCCTCTGCAGCTCCTGTCCCTTCTGCTGTCAGGGGCGGTTGGGAGGAGGGGGCATCTTTTCTTTTTCTGTTTAGTCAGCACAGATCTGGGAGACATGGAGTAGCTTTGGGGCCAATGGTCGTAGTGAGTTTCCCAAACCCCATCCTCCTGAGTGTGGCTTCCCAGACTGATGAGCCTCCCCAGGGGTGCCCCTAGAATCATTCCTGTAGGCCTATCCTAGAGCTCTTCCAACCATTTTTGTAACCTCACTGCCTGTATCTAAGCACCTTCTGTTCAAAATACGGTGTCCTCTCTGTGCCTAGGGAGTGGATCAGCAGCTTCTGCCTGGACAGGGCCTCAGCCGATGTTAGGTAAGCCAAGACTTCTCTGTGAGGTCTGGGAAATCATAGGATGTGCTCAGCTTCCATGAAGGGAGGCGGCTCTGCCTCCCACCAAGTTTCCTAAGTGGGAGAGTGTGTTCCCCAACCACAGAAAGAGCTTCAGATGCTGGGTTGTCAACAAGAATGACAAAGATCTCCAGTTATGAATAAAAAAAACCCTTTATTCAGTATTTTCCCCCAAGATTAGCAATGTGCCATGGCAGCGGCCTTTTATCTGAGAGGACATGATACAAAATAGCAAAAAGCTCAGGTTCTGCAGGAAGCACATAGGTTCTCCAACCCCTGGCGCCTGGCACGCATTTTCTCTCCATCTTCGTGTGCCCGGGAAGGGAGGAAGCATGGGCCCAGCTCAGCTCTGTCTCTGCAGGAAACGCAGGCCCACCTTCTTGTTGGGAACCAGAACAATGCGAGCCACACTCGTCACCTCCCCCGTCTCAGGGGCCAGGACAATCTCATACTGCTGGATCAGCTGGGAGGTAAAAGGCACAGGGGCGCTTAGAGTCTGTGGCCTCCATCCACCGCCCTCCTCGGCATGCCCCCACCTGTGCCTCCCTCCCCCGTCAGTCCCCCTAGCCCACACACCCCTCCAGTCTCTCCCCACTCACCCTTGTCAGCAGCAGCTGCATCTCCAGCTCTGCAATCCTGCGGCCCAGGCAAGCCCGAACCCCATAGCCAAAGGGTACAGAGCCAAACGGATGCTGGGTTTTGAGGGCATCAGGCTGGTTCCTCCTCAGCCAACGCTGGGGCTGGAAGCTGTCAGGCTCAGGGTAGATGTCAGGGTCCCGGGAAACCACGTAGTGGCAGAGCACAAACTGGGTCTGCACATACAGGTTGGGGGGCGCATCACCACAGGTCTGTGAGGTCTCCCCGGGAACCCTGGCTCTCCAGCCCCACTCACATTCTTGGGAAAGAGGAAGCCACCAACTTCAATTTCCTTGTCCACAACAACCCGGGAGTTCACAGGGACCACAGGATAAAGACTGCATGGAAAAGAAAGTATAGGTCTGCCTCTGGATCCAAGGAGAGTCAGAGTGGCCACCCTCCTGGCCACACCCCTCTGGTCCCCCAGTCCCCCTCTTCCCATCTCATCTCTGACCCCGGCCACAGTCCCTCAGCCCCCACTTGCCACTCCTCTCTGAGCTCCCCTCCACACACAGACCCTTGTTCCCGGGGACAGTATCCTACCGCAGGGTCTCCTTAAGCACAGCTTTGAGCAGGGGCATGCGGGCAAAGTCCTTGTGCTGGGGCACCTGCCCAGCGGGCACCACGCCCACCACCTCCTTATGCAAGGCTGCCTGGATCTCTGGGTTCTTTGAAAGATGGTACAGGGCCCACGTCAGCGTGTTGGATGTCTGGGAAGTACAGTAAGAGATGAAGTGAGCAGGGATTTCTAGGGAAGAGGCTCAGTTAGATGGTGGCAAGGTGTTTGCATGTTTGCAAAATGTGGGAGAGAAATTAAATTGCTTCAAGTATGGCAGGTCTTCCCTAAGGGCTCAGATGGTAAAATATCTGCCAGCAATGCAGGGGACCCAGGCTCAATCCCTGGGTCGGGAAGACCCCCGGAGAAGGCAATGGCACCCCATTCCAGCATTCTTTCCTGGAGAATCCCATGGACAGAGGAGCCTGGTGGGCTACAGTCCACGGGGTCGCAAATAGTCAGAGATGACTGAGCGACTAACATTTTTACACAGCGGGATTAGACTCCAGGGTTTATAGGACCCTCTCTCCAATGCTCAATGTGGCTTCATGCAGGATAAGGACCGATATGATAGAGAATCGCACTGTAACAGCATAGGAGACTAACGGAGAAACTCAACAGGACAAAAGCACACGAAAGAGGCCCTACTAACAAGGTGCTACGGGCAACCTCTTCCACTCTCTGCTTAGATGACAGCGTGAAGGAGGAGATTAGGTGTGAGATGAAACTTCCCAGCTGTCAGAGAGGCTCCAGGGAGTGAGCGAATCCCTCACCCTCTTGGAACCACTCCTCGCCCACCTCCGTGAGGTTGAACGACCCCCATTTTCCTTCCAGCTCTAAATCCACATTACAGAAAGAGAAGCAGGTACCTGGAGGGACGAAGGCCAGGCTCAGGTGGAGGATAGTGGGGAACAGCTGGGAGGCCCTGGCCTCCGTGCCCGCCCCTCGCACGCACCGTGTCTACTCCAGCCAAGAGCAGCTCGGGCAGGCTGCCCTCAGCCTCACGAGGACTGAGCTGTCCACTGGTCAGCAGGAAGTGCAGATAACCAGATATCTGGGTCTTCTCTGGATTCCCTGTCTTCAGCTGGGCCTCTATCTCCTCCAGTTTCTGATCAATCAGCTTCTTTCCTACAGGGACAATGGAGAACCAGGAGGATGCAGTCAAAAGCCATGCTCTCCAAGCACTGAGGGAGAAAGTCCTGGGATAGAGTACTGGGGGCTGTTACTACACTGACCCTCGGACCCATGCCCCCACTTCTTCCTCTGGACTCCTCACCAAAAGAGAAGATGGTGTTCCAGCCATCCAGGTACCGCTTCCAGAAGGGCAGCAGGGGACGAGTCCACTTGGGCAGGAAGGTGGCAAAGAGAGAGTTGTGGAACATGAGCCCGACAGATCTGACGAAGGTCTCGGTGTCCTTGGGGATGGAGCGCTCCAGGCAGCCAATACGTTTCTCAAAGAGGATGTAGGAAATAGCTGGAGGTGCATGGGGGCCATCATCAAGGGAGAGTACAGCCTACCCCTGACCCACGCCACCCGGCCCCTCTCCCCACCAGAGTACCTTCCAAGGCAAAGAAGTAGAATTGGTGAGCAATGTCAGGCACGTGGTCCCCGGAGGCGCTCTCCGCCCGCCGCTGTTTCAGTTGAGCCATGAAGTCACTGATCACCTCATTCAGCGCATCCGTGTAGAGCGCAGCCTCAGCTGGCTTCAGCATCCGCTGGTTCAGAGTCTGGCGCAGCCGGTACCACTGCTCTCCCATCCTGCAGACGATGGAAGAGTGACATCAATGTCAGTATCTGGTGGGGACTGAATTAGGTGATATCTTCCCACCCTGAGACCCTTATAGAGTAAAGGAAAATCTCAGACTCCTAGACCTAGAATTATGGAATCACAAACTCTCAAATGACAGAATCTTCAAATCACAAAACTTCAGAATTTCACTAACAGCATAAAGGAAGTAGTTGGTGGGCATCTGAACCAACCTGTGCCCTGCTAAGTCGCTTCAGTTGTATCCGACTCTTTGTGACACTATGGTCTATAGCCAGCCAGGCTCCTCCAGTCCAAGGGATTCTCCAGACAAGAATACTGGAGTGGGTTGCCATGTCCTCCTCCAGGGGATCTTCCAGACCCAGGGGTTGACCCCCGTCTCTTACGTCTCCTGCATTGGCAGGCAGGTTCTTTACCACTAGTGCCACCTGGGAAACCCTCTGAACCAATCTGCCTAGGGTCAAATCATAGGTCAGATGATGTCGGCTGAGTGACCTTAGGCAAGTGACTCAACTCCTCTGTGCCTCAGTTTCCCTTCTGTAAAATGGGAATAACAAGAGCGCCTATCTTAGTAGGATAATTATCATGCTTAGATTTGTGCCTGGCAAATGGGTGAATACTTAATGAATGTTGACTGTGATTATCTTAGGATGACACAACTCTATAATCTTCTGTATGTGAAATGAGCTACGAAGCTACAGTGGCTCTGGTCCCTCTGTGTCGAGGATGAGGGATAAAAGAAGAGCAACTGAGGGTTCTTGAGGTGCTCAGAGGACCTTTGTGCTCTGTTAGGCTCAAGGCGCCAAGGAGATGGAGAGAGCTATCTGTCTGATGCTCCAGGTCCTCTTGCCACAGCCATGCAGTAGGCAGTTGGGTCCTCACCCTGGTTAGACAGGGATGCTCATGTGGATGGACACACACTTCCCATTCAAGGGGCTTAATGTTCAGGGGCTACTCCCATCTTCAGCGGTCCCCCCAACCTGTTACCTTTCCTAAGCAAGCTGGGTATAGGTCAATTTTTAAAACGCTAGATGTAGAGTAATAAGTACAACATGGCACAATTTTAAGAGGAAGAGAGGAAACCCTATATAACTACATGCATATCTGTATGTTCACAGAGAAGAATATAGGGCTTCCCAGGTGGCGGTAGTGGGAAAGAACCCACCTGCCAATGCTGGTAGATGTAAGAGATGCACGTTTGGTCCCTGGGTTGGGAAGATCCCCTGGAGCAGGGCATAGCAACCCACTCCAGTATTCTTGCCTGGAAAATTCCATGGATGGAGGAACCTGGAGGGCTACAGTCCAGGGATTACAAAGAGTTGGACACAACTTAGTGACTAAACAACAACAACAAGATAAGAATATACACCAAATTGTCAGGATTACTTAGGAGGATGAGACGGGACCAAGGGGTAGGGAGACAATATTTTATTACTGGAATTTTTACAATAAATATTACTTTTGAATTTTAAAAATTCATAAGGTCTTTAGAAAAGAAAAACATTTACAAGTATTAAGGCAAGAATCAGGTTTTTTATTTTGAACTGTTGGGCTTCCCTGGTGGCTCAGACAGTAAAGAATCTGCCTGCAATGTGGGAGACCTGGGTCTGATCCCTGGTTTGGAAGATCCCCTGGAGAAGGGCATGCTCCAGTGTTCTTGCTTGGAGAATCCCCATGGACAGAAGTGCCTGGCGGGCTACCACCCATGGGGTTGCAAAAAGTTGGACATGACTGTGTGACTAAGCACTACACAGCATTGTAAGCCAACTATACTTCAATAAATTTGAAAAATATATTTTTACTTAAATGAACCTTAAAAAACAAACTAAACAAATAAATAAATGAACTTCAAACCCTAGGAGTTTTCTTTCTTATATTGGTGTGCGTGCTAAGTCACTTCAGTCATGTCTAACTCTTTACGGCCCCTGGACTGAGCCCACGAGGCTCCTCTGTCCATGGGATTCTCCAGGCAAGAATACTAGAGTGGGTTGCCATGCCCTCCTCCAGGAATCGTCCCGACCCAGGGATTGAACACGCATCTCTTAGGTCTCCTGCATTGGAAGGTAGGTTCTTTACACTAGCAATATCTTATGTTGGGGAAAACTGCAAAAACGTAAACTAAAAGTGTTGCTAGAAAAGAAAACCAGAACAGACCTATTTATTGGAACTTCAGGTTTTGGGTGCCTCTCCAAGAGTAAAACTCTCCCAACAATAGGAATAGATTTGCAGAACTTAAATGAGAACCTTTCTGTGGTTGTTAAAATATTTCTTGGGGAAAAGATGCTTCAGAAAATGAGGTTTTAAATATATATATATATGTTAAAACAAGAAAGTCTCATAGGTTAGCAAAATAGCTTTTAAATACATATATTGTATAACATATTTAGGAAACTGGCTTTAGAGGAAATGGGTATAATAGATCACAAAGGGGTATATATATATATACATGTTTAGCTCCAGTTCTAAATCTGAACCATCAAGTCCAGTGATGGCCTGACCTGGTGAAAAACTGAGACCCAAATCTTTTATTATTATTATTATCAATTTATAATTGACATATAACATTATATTGGTTTCAATATAATGATTTTACATCTGAATACATTGCAAAATGATCACCATAATAAGACAAGAATGTGGGAGAAGAAGTAGACGACAGAGAATGAGATGGTTGGATGGGATCACCAACTGATGGACATGAGTTTGAGTAAGCTCCGGGAGTTGGTGATGGACAGGGGAGCCTGGCATGCTGCAGTCCATGGGGTCACAGAGTCTGACACAACTGAGCGACTGAACTGAACTGATCATCTGTCACCATAAAAAATAAACTTTAAAGATTTACTCTCTTGGCAAGATTTGGGTCCCAAATATTGTACAGCATCCTTGAGACCCAAATCTTGCCCTCAAGGTCAGATATCAGGCTAAACAGCTCTTAAAGAACATTCTCTATTCTCTTCTCAGAACTTAGAAAAAAGGACCCAGGAATTAAGTTCTGAAGCCACCCACCTATGAAGGAACCAGGAAAAGAGAAAGTTAAGAAATGACGGAATGAATATACAGGCATCAAAGGCATAGAAAATGAACCTTCCAACCAGCCTGTTCCTTTCCAAACATGTCAAGGCAGTAAGTCCTTGCATTCCAGAATCAGAAATATCTATGTCACCACTCACTGTGTCACTTCTGGCAAGTAGTGCAAAAACCAAACCCTTCTAGGCCTGTTTATTTCTAAAATGGGGATTAATAATACTATCTACTTCATGGCCTTGTTGTGAGGTTAGAATGAAATAATAAATGTAAAGAGACTCGCCTGATGCCTGGCATGTCACAAACACTTAGTTATTATCAGTGTTGTTGCTATTACTTCAACCACCTGGATCAACTTTAATCCCTTAAAAAAATGACTTTAAAAATGTGGATGTCAGACATCTAGGGAAAATAAAAAGCCATTCATTGTTTTGGAAGCTCTTTTAACACACTATAGCAAAAAGAAGCCTGTAATATATCCAATTACAAGTTGTGGCACTGGGAATGGTTTATCACCAATGATTCTCAGTTATTTACCTTAATTGGTATTTGAATATATAATACACTCAGCTCATCTTTCAATGTGTCACTGCCAAAATAATCTTAACATTTTTAGGTATGACTTTGAGGCTAAAACCTAAACGTATCTCTGTGCTGAGAGCATCCATGAAAGTTATAACCAACAACAAGCATATAATACATAATTTGGAAAATATTCTTAAAATTAAATTGAGCCCTCCCAACTAATATGGTGCTGCTGTTATTTTTTTTCAACTATAAGTAAATATGTCCCAGTACGATTTGAGTTAGTATTTTCAACCATAATACAGAATCATGGAGCTTGAAAGGTCTGAAAGATACCTTGGAGATACTGTAATTCAAGCTTCCCATTTTATACATAAGAAACGTAAGCCCATGGAGGGTATATTATTCATTTGTTCATAGTTATAGGATACATTAGTGGAAAAGCCAATGAATGGTACACAGGCTTCAGTCCAGCCCAACCACCGCTTTCTAGACACACAGGCTTTTTTCTAGACTCAGGCTCAGAGGACACAGGGAGATCCTACTCTGCCCATTATCCTCTGGCTGCCAAGTGCCACTGTTCCTGGGCCTGGCCCTCTGGGGCCCTCTTCCAGTCCCTCTGGCCCCAGCTCACGTGGTGAAGGGCCCATAGGACAGGCCTTGCTGGTCCCGGTGCTCCTTCCATAGTTTCATGTCGTCACGTACTGGGTACTTGCCCTCTTGGCGCATCACTTGCTCCAGGAGTGGGGCACTGGCCAGGTTCACGTGCATCTGCGGCCCTACTCGGTTTATCCATATTGGGCCATACTTGGCCTTGTTCAGCACCTGTGGGGTTCAACCAAAGCTGAGTCATCATGGCCGAGGCAAGCAGGCACTTCCTGGGGAGGAGAAACAGGACAGAGGAAATGTCCGATGGCCACACCAGAGCAGGTGGGCTGGGCAAAAATCACTGTGTGGGAGGCAGTGCTGGGATGACCCGTGGTCTTGAAGGGAGAACACTGGGAAACACGGTTACACAGGAGTTAAAGTATTGAGAGCAATGAGTAGCTGGCAGAACTGGGGGAACTGAGGTCTTAGAAGAAAGGAATTTTGGAAAAATGAGATACTTGGTAAACTGGAATATGCTGAGGTATGGATATTGGGGGTTCAGGGTTTTAGGGAAACTGAGCCCTTAGTGACGTGTAGTAGAATGTCTATGGCCGCTTCATATGTGTGTGCTCAGCTGCTTAGTCACGTCTGACTCTTTGCAGCCCCATGGACTGTAGCCTGCCAGGCTTCTCTGTCCAGGGGGTTTCCCAGGCAAGAATAGTGGAGCAGGTTGCCATTTCCCACTCCAGGGGATCTCCCCAACCCAGGGATCCAACCTGAATCTCTTGTACCTCCTGTCATACAAGGCATTTAAATTTCCTGCAGTTTGCTTCCAGTGAGCAGATAAGCATCTCATGTAACCAGTAAGAAAAAAGAAACACAATTAGAAATGCCAGGAAAAATAAGAAGCTGAATGACAAAATCAAGATGTAAGTATGAAGTAAACTATGTGGTATGAATTTTTTTAATAAAAAATTTTATTAGCTGTGTTAAGGAAAGTAATTCTCAATATTTTATTTTAGAATTTCTAAAGCATTTGACAGTTGAGACACGTAACATCTATGAAATTGACATAGCAATGAATGATGTTTTTATAGTTGTTGAAAATAAGGGAGAAAACAATATGTTTTGGCAGGGGGAGGTAAAACTTAAAAAAAATCCAGAAATACTAAGATTAAATTTATTAGCTAAATTACACCTATAAACTGAAATAAAATGAAACATAGTGGTTTCCCAAGTACACATCTTTCATAATCTGTTACTGAATATGTTTTAAGAGGATCAGATGTGTTCCAATATCAAAATTAGTCCAAAGGGTTTCTATAAAAGAAACATAATTATGGAGACAAGGGTCTTCCCTGGTGGTCCAGTGGTTAAGAATCTGCCTTTCAATGAAGAGGACGCGGGTTTGATCTCTGGTTGGCAACTAAGATCCCACATTCCACAGGACAATTGAGCCCACTTGCCACCACTACCAAGCTGTGTGCCACAGCTAGAGAGAAGCCCGCCCACCGTACTGAAAGATACCACAGAGAACCTTCATGCCACAGCTGGGACCTGACAGAGCCAAAAATAAAATAAATAAACATTTTTTTTTAATTATAGAGAAGAGATCTACTATGCAAATTATAGAACTCATAGTCCCTAGAATCATCAATTTTACTGGGTCTTACTGTTGACATTAAATACTAGGTTCTTATCTGAAGTTTGATTTCTTTTCCTTCCGTTAAGTTCAAGTAAAATGACATGTAGTGTTTTTATATAATGATGCAAACAATGCTATCTCTGAGTCATGGTTTATAGATATACTTTCTTCTTTATACTGTGATTTGTTTTTCAAGGATTATACCTTCATCTTGGAATCAGAAAAAAAAAATCATTTTCTAAAGGACTAGATCAATAAGCTTGGGCACCACTTCTTGCCTGGAATCCAAAGCTCCTGGCACCACTTCCTGGCTATTGGTTTGGAATTTTCTGGGACATTTTCCCCCATGCCTAGGCATCGCTTTCTTCCCTCTTCCTTCATACTCCTCTTCTCAGTTAGTTTACTCGGTGGAACTTAACAAGGATCTATTTTAGTAAGAACTTATTTTAGAAAGACACCAGAATACTTGCTGAGAGATGTGTGCTATGTCTGTGAGCCTACCATTAAGCCGTAACCTGAACCAGTTAGAGAGCCCCAGCGTTCTCAGATAGGTCCTATCTAAATGCCCCTTTGCAGACCAGAGTCCCCTGGGGATCATCTTCCAGGATGAATGGGAGGGCTAGCCTCTGCCAGGTGAAATTCCAAAGATGGACAGTATTAAATTCATCTAATACTCATTTATTGAGCTCATATCCTGTTCCTCCTGTGCTGATCTAGGGGCTGGGGATACTGCTGTGACCTACTCTTTTACAGTTTATTTACATCCTAAGGCATAAGTCACATAGTTAAGGATTGGATTACTTATAAATGGTTCCTTAACTTTTTTTAAAGATTTTTTTTTATGTGAACTATTTAAAAAGTCTTTATTGAATTTGTTACAATACCGCTTGTATTTTATGTATTGATTTTTTGCCCGAGGTGCTTGCAGGATCTTGGTTCCCAGAACAGGGACCAAACTCATATCCCCTGCATTGGAACGTGAAGTCTTAATCACTGGACCACCAAGGAAGTTCATTTCCCAAATTATTTTGTAGATGTGTGTTTCTTTAACTAAATTGAAAGTCTTCAAGGGCAGGACCATGTTGTACTTCCTTATACCTCCCCTACTGCTAAACACACTGATAAACACATTACAGGCACTCAGTAAATATTTAGCAGTTGCCAACGAATCAAGTGGAAGAATAAAAAGCTGCAGATAAAACAGAGTTTATGAGACAGAGTCAGAAAGGAAGCAGGGGAGAGGATACAAAGGACACTGGTAACAAGGGCTCCACTGGGGCAGGCATTAATTTTAAAAAGCCTAGAAGGATAATCAGAAAAGGAAATTAAGAGAATAATTCTAATAGCTAATTACAATAGCATCTTTTATGGACTGAATGTTTGCATTTCTCCAAAACTCATGGGTTGAAGCCCCAACTCTCAGTGTGTATTTAGAGAAGAGACATCTAAGAAAGTAAGATTAAATAAGACTGGGGCCCTGATGCAGTAGGATGAGTAAGTATCCTCCTAAGAAGAGACATCAGAGAGTTCTCTGTGTGTGTGAACATACACATACACACACCAAGCAAAGACCATTTAAGTACACAGGGAGAAGGTAGCTGTCTGCAAACCAGAAAAACTGTTACCAAATGCAAGTCTGTGTGCCCAATGCACAAAGAGGCCAAAAAATACCAAAACATCAGAATTTGGAGCAGAGAAAACCTTACTGCAGGGCCATGCAAGGAGATAAGTGAGTGGCTCAGGCCTTAAAAACCCTGAACTTCCTGAAAGCTTTCAGCAAAGCCCTTTTATAAGAAAGATGAAGGAGAAGGAGGGGCATGATTGTGCATGTATGCTTAGTTGCTCAGTCGTGTCCAACTCTTTGCAACCCTATGGACCGTAGCCTGCCAGGCTCCTGTGTCCATGGAATTCTCCAGGCAAGAATACTGGAGTAGCTTGCCACGTCCTCCTCCAGGGGGTCTCCCGGACCCAGGAATTGAACTACACATCTCTTATATCTCCGGCATTGGTAGGCTGGTTCTTTACCATTAGCGCCACCTGGGAAGCCCAGGGCATGGTTTAGTTGTTGCAAATTTCTTGATGTCCAAAAAAAAAAAATTTCTTGGTGTCAGATCCTTTGTTCTTGAGGTCAGATCACAGTCAGGTCACCATGTACCTATAAACCTCCACCAAAACAAATATTATTCTCTATTCTGAGGAAAAACAGGCAAGGTCCCATGGCTCAACTTTCACCCTCTCAGATCCAGGCCCTGGCTAACAGGAGGGGGTCCCTGTGTGGGCTCATTACCCTGTTCAGCAGCATTCATCTAGTATCCAGTCTGGGTCCTCCCGCCAGTGCCCACCCCTGGCCGAAGAGGCGGTTCTCAGCTGATGGTGCCTTCAGGGCCAGGTTCCCAGGCTCAGCCCAGCTGTCATCACTGAGGGAGCCAGGCGCCCAGGACCGAGCTGGCCCTCAGGCTTTTCACGTAACTGGAGACAATCATTTATATAGAATCAATAGGAATACATGTTGTAGCAAATACCAACCAGCTCACAAGAATCGCCCTTCTTTGAAAATAGCCCCAACCACAAAGACGGACCTGAAGTAGTGACGTGAAATGTCCTTTTAACTTAACCCTGACCTCTGGTCACCTCCTAGCAGTAGATAACCAATCTAAGCTGTACCTATTTTTGAAACTTGAAAGGAGAGCCTGAAGTTGGATGAAGGTGACTTTAATGGCAGTGTCCATATATTCCAGTTGCTGAGGCCTCCATGGACTGTGACCCATGAATACTGCCACTGCCATTAGGTTGCAGAGGCGGGGATGGGGGAGAGGTTCACTGCTGCCTTGAAGCCTGGGCCCAGCCAGCGGGCGGCCCTTGCAAGGACTCAGGAGCTCTTCAGGACATAGCCCCAGCCTTCAGCCTGTCCCTGGGCCTCTCTAGATCACCCCACCCGCCCCAAGGCCTGAGGGCCTGAAGTGCCCCATGGAGAAGGCCACGATCCACCTCTTACTGTACCCTTTACCGCAAGGACCACAGTGAGGTCCACTGTTGGTAGAGAGGGACCTCAAACCACTGTGCTAAGGGTGTCACACTAACAGTCTCTAGCTAATGGGCATGTGCCCACTCTACCCCTGTTAGAAAAAGACTCTCACCAGAAATCAACTCTGCTGGCACCTTATCTTGTACTTTCAGGCTTCAGAACTGTGAAAAAATTAATTTTTGTTGTTTAAGACACCCAGGTTGTGGTATTTTGTTAGAGCAGCCAGAGTAAACTAATATATAACATCCAAAAGAATAAAATTACTAATAATAAATTTAACCAAGGAGGTAAAACACTTGTACACTGAAGACTACAAAACACTGCTGAAAGAAATTAAAGGCCTAAATAAATGGAAAGATATCCTGTGTTCACAGATTGGGAAACTTAATACTGTTAAAATGGCACTGCTCCCCAAAGTGACCTACAGATTCAATGCAATCTCCATTAAAATTTTCATGGGCTTTTCTCAGAAACCAATCCTCAAATTCATATGAAATTGCAAGAGCCCTAAATACCTGAAACAATGTTTAAAAAGAAAAACAAAGATGGAAGACTCATACTTTCTGATTTTAAAACTTACTACAAAGCTACAGTAATCAAAACAGTTTGGTAATAGCATAATGATACACATATAGACCCATGGACTAGAATCAAGAGTATCCAGAAAAAACCTAAATATCTATGGTCAGTTGATTTTTGACAAGAGTGCCCAGATCATTCAGGGGGAAAAGAACAATCTCATCAACAAATGGTGTTAGGACAAATGGATAACCAAGTGCAAAAGAGTGAAGTTGGACTCCTACCTTACTTAATATACAAAAATTAACTCAAAATGGATCAAAACTCTAAATAAAAGAGCTAAAACTATAAAACTCTCAGAATAAAACACAGTGGTAAATCATCATGATCTTGGATTTAGCAATGGATTCTTAGATTTGAACAGTAACATATGAGCAATAAAAGGAAAAAAATAGAAAAGTTGGACTTCATAAAAATTAAAAACTTTTGCACATCAAAGGACATTATCAAGAATGTGAATAAACAATTTACAGAATGAGAGAAAATACTGGCAAATCATATATCTGATGAGGGTTTAATATCCAGAATATACAGACCACTCTTTAAAACTCAACAACAAGAAGACAATCCAATTTTCAAAGGATGAACGCACTTGACATTTCTCCAAAGAAGATACACAAATAACCAATAAACACACAAAGAGATGTTCAACATCACTGATCATTAAGGAATGAAAATCAAAACCATATAAAGGAAGCATTTTATATCCACTTGTTGTTTATTCACTAAGTTGTATGTGACTCTTTTATGACCCCATAAACTGTAGCCCACCAGGTTCTTCTGTCCAAGGGATTTACCAGGCAAGAATACTGGAGTGGACTATTCAACGTAGTGTTGGAAGTTTTGGCCACAGCAATCAGAGCAGAAAAAGAAGTAAAAGGAATCCAGATAGGAAAAGAAGAAGTGAAACTCTCGCTGTTTGCAGATGATATGATCCTCTACATAGAAAACCCTAAAGACTCTTCCAGAAAATTACTAAAGCTAATCAATGAATATAGTAAAGTTGCAGGATATAAAATTAACACACAAAAATCCCTTGCATTCCTATATACTAACAATGAAAAAACAGAAAGAGAAATTAAGGAAACAATACCATTCACCATTGCAACAAAAAGAATAAGATACTTAGGAGTATATCTACCTAAAGAAACAAAAGATTTATACATAGAAAACTATAAAACACTGATGAAAGAAATCAAAGAGGACACAAACAGATGGAGAAACATACCATGCTCATGGATTGGAAGAATCAATATTGTCAAAATGACTATTCTACCCAAAGCAATCTATAGATTCAATGCAATCCCTATCAAGCTACCAATGGTATTTTTCACAGAACTAGAACAAATAATTTCACAATTTGTATGGAAATACAAAAAACCTCGAATAGCCAAAGTAATCTTGAGAAAAAAGAATGGAACTGGAGAAATCAACCTGCCTGACTTCAGACTATACTACAAAGCCACAGTCATCAAGACAGTATGGTACTGGCACAAAGACAGAAATATAGATCAATGGAACAGAATAGAAAGCCCAGAGATAAATCCACGAACCTATGGACACCTTATCTTTGACAAAGGAGGCAAGGATATACAATGGAAAAAAGACAACCTCTTTAACAAGTGGTGCTGGGAAAGCTGGTCAACCACTTGTAAAAGAATGAAACTAGAACACTTTCTAACACCATACACAAAAATAAACTCAAAATGGATTAAAGATCTAAATGTAAGACCAGAAACTATAAAACTCCTAGAGGAGAACATAGGCAAAACACTCTCCGACATAAACCACAGCAAGATCCTCTATGACCCACCTCCCAGAATATTGGAAATAAAAGCAAAACTAAACAAATGGGACCTAATGAAACTTAAAAGCTTTTGCACTACAAAGGAAACTATAAGTAAGGTGAAAAGACAGCCCTCAGATTGGGAGAAAATAATAGCAAATGAAGAAACAGACAAAGGATTAATCTCAAAAATATATAAGCAACTCCTGAAGCTCAATTCCAGAAAAAGAAATGACCCAATCAAAAAATGGGCCAAAGAACTAAACAGACATTTCTCCAAAGAAGACATACAGATGGCTAACAAACACATGAAAAGATGCTCAACATCACTCATTATTAGAGAAATGCAAATCAAAACCACAATGAGGTACCATTACACGCCAGTCAGGATGGCTGCTATCCAAAAGTCTACAAGCAATAAATGCTGGAGACGGTGTGGAGAAAAGGGAACCCTCTTACACTGTTGGTGGGAATGCAAACTAGTACAACCGCTATGGAAAACAGTGTGGAGATTTCTTAAAAAACTGGAAATAGAACTGCCATATGACCCAGCAATCCCACTTCTGGGCATACACACTGAGGAAACCAGATCTGAAAGAGACACGTGCACCCCAATGTTCATCGCAGTACTGTTTATAATAGCCAGGACATGGAAGCAACCTAGATGCCCATCAGCAGATGAATGGATAAGGAAGCTGTGGTACATATACACCATGGAATATTACTCAGCCATTAAAAAGAATTCATTTGAATCAGTTCTAATGAGATGGATGAAGCTGGAGCCCCTTATACAGAGTGAAGTAAGCCAGAAAGATAAAGAACATTACAGCATACTAACACATATATATGGAATTTAGAAAGATGGTAACGACAACCCTATATGCAAAACAGAAAAAGAGACACAGAAGTACAGAACAGACTTTTGAACTCTGTGGGAGAAGGTGAGGGTGGGATGTTTCGAAAGAACAGCATGTATACTATCTATGGAGAAACAGATCACCAGCCCAGGTGGGATGCATGAGACAAGTGCTCGGGCCTGGTGCACTCGGAAGACCCAGAGGAACTGGGTGGAGAGGGAGGTGGGAGGGGGGATCGGGATGGGGAATACGTGTAAATCTATGGCTCATTCACATCAATGTATGACAAAACCCACTGAAAAAAATAAATAAATAAATAAAGGGAAAAAAAAGAAAAAAAAAAAAGAATACTGGAGTGGGTTGCCATTTCTTTCTCCAGGGGTTATATCCCCTAGAATGACTTAAATCCAAAAAACTGAATATAACAAGTTGTTGGCAGGCAGGTGGAGAAATTGAAGCCCTTGTACATTGCTGATGGGAAAACAGAAATAGTGCAGCTGCTGTAGAAAACCATTTGGCAAGTTCCCAAAAAATCAAACATCAAGTATTACCATATGATCCAGCAATTCCATTTCTAGGTATATACACCAGAGAAATGAAAATATATACCACACAGAGACTTGTACAGGAATGTTTATAGCAGGATTACTTATAGTCATCAAAAGGTGGAAACAATCTAAAAGTCATCAGCTGATGAATGGATAAGCAAATTGTGGGATATACATACAATGGAATAGTATTCAGCCATAAAAAGAAGCAAAGTACGGAAGTACAATACAAGCTAAAACTTGGATGAAATTTGAAAACATATGCTAACTGAAAGAAGCTGAGACAAAAGGTCTCATATTGTATGATTCCATTTATATATGTGAAAAGGCAAATCCATAAAGATGGAAAGCAGATTAATGTTTACTAAAGGGTGGCATGAAGGGGAATGAGGAGTGACTAATGACAGAGTCTCTTTCTAGGGTATCAAAACTTGAAAAAGTTATGAAACTAGAGAGAGGCAGTAGTTTTATAACATTAAGAATACACTAAATGCTGCTGAATTGTGCACTTTAAAATGGTTTGTTGTTTATACTTCGTGAATTTCCCCTATGAAAAAGCCTAGAAGTTTGTGATACTTAAAACCTCCAGAGGCTCAGAAAGGGCCCTGCTGAGATTTCCCCTCAGCAAAGAGAGAACTGAAAGGGAGTGAGGGGTGTTCCCCTGAGTTGGCTCTTCTGTGGTTCCAAGACTTCCTCTCTTGTGAATCAAGAAGAAGAAAGGACCAGACCAACCTTTCCTTTGCCTTGCCAGCTACTTATATAGGATTAAAGATCAGGTTTTAAGGGGTGTTTGCTCATCTGTTTATTTGCTCTGGGAAGAAGACACTGGCAGAGTCTTTCTTTTAGAAATGGGAATGCCCCCTATTGCACAAAACTGTTGCCCTTATAACTTTTCTGGAGGATGATTTGGCAGCTAATACATATCAGAGGCCTGGAGAAATCTTTTACTGCACCAATTCCATTTTAGAACTTATTTTAAGGAGCTAATTCAGGATGTGCATGATATTTAGTGATAGACATATTTACCAAACCTTTATACATTTAAAAATCTAAACATATAACAGTAAGCTTCAGTATATTCTCATGTAGCCACAATGCAATACCCATTAAAAATTGTTACTCAAGTGGCAGTAAAAGATATTCATATTTCAGTAAAGGGCAGGTTATAAAAGTGAGTATATGGTATGCTTTCATTCAAAAAGTACATACGCGGATGATGCATGGGGAAAGTGTGGACGTCAATTCACCAAGGACAAACAAGCAGGATTAAAGCCTACTTACCTTGAAGACTATGTGTATATTTATGCATTCATTACACAAATGCTTTTTTAAAAATTCTATTTATTTATTTTTGGCTGTGCTGGGTCTTCATTGCTGTGTGGGCTTTTCTTTAGTTGCAGCAAGCAGGGGCTACTCTCTAGTTGCAGCATGCAGGCTTCTATTGTGGTGGCTTCTTTTGTTGCAATGCACAAGAAGGCTCTAGGGCACAGGCTCAATAGTAGTGGCACATGGGCTTAGTTACTCTGCAGCATGTGAGATCTTCCTGAACCAGGGACTGAATCCATGTCTCCTGCATTAACAGGTGGATTCTTTTCCACTGAGTCACCAGGGAAGCCCATAAATGCTTATTAACACCTATGTGTGCCAGACACTTAATATGTACAGGGTATTGAGATGGAAGATTTGGATTTTCTTTGTTTTGTGTCTTTATATTTTCTGATTTCTCTACGATAAATAGAGAAATTTATCAGGTATTACTTCTGCAAATTACTTCAACTAAGTCGAAATGATATTCTTTTAAATGTGTTATGTAATCACAAATAATCAGTAGGCAACTCATATTTACTTGCCTTTTTTTAGAACAAGGGTCATTTTATAGGAAAAAAACGTGCCTGTCTCATTGTCATGGGTTTTGATCTCAAGTCAGTCATCCACAGCTGCCCTGTTCATTTCAGTTGAGGGGTAAAGGATTGCCTGGAAGGAGATTTTTGTCCTAGTTTCAGTTCCAGCACAGGGGCTGTGTTACTTTGTTGGGTAATAGATTGGCAGTGGCACCCTCCCAATCTTGCATGTGTCTGCAGACATAAAGGCTTGAACCCTGTGTCAACTGAGAAAAATACACAACCTAAAAGCTGAGAATTATGTTTTATTCAGTGAAATTTCTGAAGACTTAAGCCCAGAAGGCAGCCTCTCAGATAGCTCTGAGGGACTGCTCCAAACAGGTAAATGAGGAAACAGTAAATATAACAGCTTTTGCAACAAAACCCAGGTAGTTGGGACATCAGAAGATTACTGTTACTTAAAGAAAACCTGACATCTGCAGTTAATGAACTTAGTGCTTTTCTATGTGAAACAGTTGGGTGGCATTTTAAGGGTTCTCTGAAGAGCTCCATGTGGTTCTTTATGTCTCGGTGCAGAAGGAATTCAGCAAGAAGCAAAGTGATGACGAGAAGTGATTTATTAGAATGGGATGTTTGTGAGGCTTACAAGCAGGTAGGTGAGAGGATGCTATACCCCAAGAACTTACTGGGCTACAGTTTTATAATCAAAGGAAAAGTGGGGTGGAGGAAGAAGACCTTCTTGTTTTTCTTGAGTAGATGTCACGCTTCCACCATTAGTTCCTCCTCCAGGTTGAGCAAGGGAGTTTTCATGTCCTTACGTGGTCAAGCTAGGCCCACAAATTATTGCTTTCTATGTGTGCAGAGAGCATGTCCTAATTTGCTGAGCTCACTGGGCAGGCTGTGGGTCTCATGCCATCATTGTTTCATTGTCTTGGGGCATGTCTCATGTTTCTATCGCGTGGTTTTGTTGATCATTAAGCAAGCTTGCTCGGTTTTGTGGTTAAGTAAACCTGCTTTTTTAAGTAATCATTAACTTAACAGGGGTATCCCATATTTTTTCTACTTATAACCCCCGAGTAGGATTAATTATTTAATTATCTACTTTGTCCCTTTATTCGGTCCCTGTCACATATATGCAAGAGTCTGGGCTCATTGAAATCATTCCTTTGATATGCACATTAGCTACCTAGGGCCAGTATCCTGCTCTTTTCTACCCTGGATCCCCTCTCAGCCGATTGCTGCGGGCAGCTCCAATGGCCAATGACTTGATGACCACAGTATCCTGTGTTGACTGATATGGCAGGCAACATTTTTTGTCCACACCAGCCTTCCCTGAGGCTGAATGCCCTTTCCTCCCATAACAGAACTGGAGACCTACATGTAGCTGTCACCCAGCTATCTCCCTCCCTACGTCCCCTATATCTCCTGACAAGCATAAGTCCCGGTATCCTGAGAGTTTCCCATCGCCTCTGAGTTCTGACCAATGTGGCTGTGCTGTTCTCCCCTCTTAGAAAAGAACTACAGATAATAAAATCTCTCCCTGCAGTCTAGTAGGGGCTCCCCAACAACCTGGTACTCCACAACTCAGCATCGCAGTCATCTGACCCCTTTTGTTTAGGGGTGTTCTTTAGAGTGTGAGGGGAGGAGGAAAGTGGTGTGGGTGGAGGGGGTTGGGCGGCCAGTTTAGGAGAGAGTAGACCCATCCTGCAGAGGAGCAGGGGGTCTTCTCACAGTGCTATCTATTTTGTCCATAACCGGCCACTGAAAACTGAAAGTAAGTGCAAATTTGTGCTTTCTGGTAGTGGGTGGGGTTGGCTGCCTGCCCTGGACCCCTGGGCTTCCAGCCACTGTGGAATTCCTGAGGTGCCTGTTCTACATCCCTGTATCTGGGTTTCTGTAAAAAAAAAAAAAAAAAAGCAACTATAATAGTTTGGGGCGAGAACCACAGTGAAGACAGAACAAAAGGGAAAGTAATTCTGCAAGTAAGAAGTCTGAGGCCATTCCTCCTACTACTTTGGCAAAAATGTGAAACCAGTAATACAATGTTTAATTATGTGACTTTCCAAAATGTTAGGAAACTTCCTCTCATGTCCAAAGTTTTAAATGTGTAATGTCTTTTTAAAAAATAATATTATTTATCTATTTATTTTTGGCTGTACTGGGTCTCTGTTGCTGCATGGACTTTGTCTAGTTGCGGTGAGCGGGGGGCTACTCTCTAGTTGAGGTGGGCAGGTTTCTCACAGCAGTGGTTTCCTCTTGTGGAGCACAGGCTCAATACTTGTGGCTCGCGGGTTTAGTTGCTCGGCAGCACATGGGATCTCCCTGGATCAGGGATCGAACCTAAACCCGTGTCTCCTGTGTTGGTAGGTAGGTTTTCTACCACTGAGCCACCAGGGAAGCCCCGAAACGAAATCTTGATTAGCAAGATAAAGATCTCAGCAGGGTTGACTGCTAAGCCCCAACAAGGTTTGGAGTGAGCTTGTCAAGTGGTTTCTGGAAACAATGTTGGTGGAATACATACAGAATACAGAATCCCTCTGGCAGTCGAAGAAAAACTGCTATCTTTTACCAACTAAAAAGCAGTATATTCCTGATATAAATACTGTACTTGCAAAAGGAACCATACTCCAGGGGTGTTGCCCTACTGCTCCTGACAGACAGACTACATGGGGTTTTGAACCCTCTCCTCCCAAATATTGCTGGGAGAAATATCAACGACTTCAGATATGCAGATGATAACCATCGGCAGAAAATAAAGAGGAACTAAAGAGCCTCTTGATGAGAGTGAAAGAGGAAGTGAAAAAGTTGGTTTAAAACTCAACATTCAAAAAACTAAGATCATGCATCCGGTCCCTTCACCTCATGGCAAATAGAAGAGGAAAAGAGGAAGGAGTAACAGATTTTATTTTCTTTGGCTCCAAAATCACTGCTGATGGTGACCGCAGCCATGAAATTAAAAGACACTTGCTCTTTGGAAGGAAAGCTATGGCAAACCTAGGCAGAGTATAAAAAAGCAGAGACACCACTTTGCCAACAAAGGTCCATATAGTCCAAGCTATGGTTTTTCCAGTAGTCAGGTATTAGATGTGAGAACTGGCCCATAAAGAAGGCTGAGCACCAAAGAACGGATGCTTTTGAATTGTGGTGCTGGAGAAGATTCCTGACAGTCCTTTGGACTGCAAGGATATCAAGCCAGTCAATCCTAAAGGAAATCAACCCTGAATATTCATTGAAAGGACTGATGTTGAAGCTGAAGCTCCAATACTTTGGTCACCTGATGCAAAGAGCTGACTCGTTGGAAAAGACCCTGATGCTGGGAAATATTAAAGGCAGGAGGAGAAAGGGCAGCAGAAGATGGGACGATTAGACGGCATCACCAACTCAATGGACATGAACTTGAGCAAGTTCTGGGGGACAGAGGAGGGCACAGGAGCTCGGCATGCTGCAGCTGATGAAGCTGTAAAGACTCAGACACGACTTAGGGACTGAACAACAACCACCTCCCCAACTCTGATAGAGTCACAACATCCTTTCAGAAAAAAGAAAGTGGGGCCCCAGCAGGCCCACTCACAAAGTATGGAATGGGATCCCAGTGGGCAGTGGCAGGACCTGATTGCTGGTGTACTTAGCAACAAGGGGACAGGAGTTCTTGACCATTGTCCTGAGAGCCTAATGAATTCTACTGGTGCTTAGAGTTAAAGAGAAAAGTGTTAGTTGCTCAGTCATGTCTGACTTTGCGATCCCATAGACTAGCCTGCCAGGCTCCTCTGTCCATGGAATTCTCCAGGCAAGAATACTGGAGTGGGTAGCCATTCCCTTCTCAAGATGATCTTCTCAACCCAGGGATTAAGCCCAGGTCTCCTGCACTGCGGGCAGATTCTTTACCATCTGAGCCACCAGGGAAGTCCTTTTAAAGGGGAAAGAGCCCCATACAATTTTTTAGAAGCATTCCATGATTGTTCCTTTCCCTTCTGTATCACCAGGAAAGCGAAACTGCCTGGCTAAGACAGGAGGTTGTGACCATACATAAAATGCTCTTTATTCATCCAGGGCAGTCAGCTCCTCAGAGATAGACTGAGATCCCTTCTTACAAGGAGCAGGAAAGGAGAAACTGGAGATAGATTTGGCTAAAAGTCTAACGAGACTCTAGAAGTTTGGTTGCTCCCAGTAGCAGATGTAAAAGCCACACCAGTTCTGCTGGTTGAGACGGCATGGAAATCAAATCATCACCTAATGACTGACTTCAAGCTCCTAGAATTCCAGTTGAGCTATTTCAAATCCTAAAAGATGATGCTGTCAAAGTGCTGCACTCAATATGCCAGCAAATTTGGAAAACTCAGCAGTGGCCACAGGACTGGAAAAGGTCAGTTTTCATTCCAATCCCAAAGAAAGACAATGCCAAAGAATGTTCAAACTACTGCACAATTGCACTCATCTCACATGCTAGCAAAGTGATGCTCAAAATTCTCCAAGCCAGGCTTCAGTAGTACATGAACCGTGAACTTCCAGATGTTCAAGCTGGGTTTAGAAAAGGCAGAGGAACCAGAGGTCAAATTGCCAACATCCACTGGATCACTGAAAAAGTAAGAGAGTTCCAGAAAAATATCTATTTCTGCTTTATTGACTACACCAAAGCCTTTGACTGTGGGGATCACAACGAACTGTGGAAAATTCTTAAAGAGATGGGAATACCAGACCACCTGACGTACCTTCTGAGAAATCTGTATGCAGGTCATGAAGCAACAGTTAGAACTGGACATGGAACAACAGACTGGTTCCAAATAGGCAAAGGAGTACGTCAAGGCTGTATATTATCACCCTGCTTATTTAACTTATATGCAGAGTACATCATGAGAGACACTGGAGTGGGGGCTGGAATCAAGATTGCCAGGAGAAATATCAATAACCTCAGATATGCAGATAACACCACCCTTACGGTAGAAAGCGAAGACGAACTAAAGAGCCTCTTGGTGAAAGTGAAAGAGGAGACTGGAAAAAGTTGACTTAAAGCTCAACATTCAGAAAACTAAGATCATGGCATCTTGTCCCATCACTTCATGGCAAATAGATGGGGAAACAGTGGAAACAGTGACAGGCTTTATTTTGGGGGGCTCCAAAATCACTGCAGATGGTGACTGAAGTCATGAAATTAAAAGATGCTTTCTCCTTGGAAGAAAAGTTATGACCAACCTAGATAGCATATTAAAAAGCAGAGACATTACTTTACCAACAAAGGTCCGTCTAGTCAAAGCTATGCTTTTTCCAGTCATCATGTATGGATGTGAGAGCTGAACAATAAAGAAAGCTCAGCACCAAAGAAGTGATGCTTTTGAACTGTGGTGTTAGAGAAGACTCTTGAGAGTCCCTTGGGCAGCAAGGAGATCCAACCAGTCCATCCTAAAGGAAAACAGTCCTGAATATTCATTGGAAGGACTGATGCTGAAGCTGAAACTCCAATACTTTGGCCACCTGATGTGAAGAACTAATTCATTTGAAAAGACCCTGATGCTGCGAGAGATTGAAGGCAGGAGGAGAAGGGGACAACAGAGGATGAGATGGTTGGATGGCATCACCGACTCAATGGACATGAGTTTGAGTAAACTCCGGGAGTTGGTGATGGACAGGGAGGCCTGGCGTGTTGCAGTCCATGGGGTTGCAAAGAATCGGACACGACTGAGCAACTGAACTGAACTGAACTGAAGCTCCTAGCCACTCTGGCCATGAACACCTTACCGATGACATGAGGGTGGAAGAACAGGTAAAGACTAATTAGGGCTTGTTGCAGTGAGTCTTTACATCCACAATGAAACCATCATCTCACAATCACCCACAGATGACAAAAGGGGAAACTATAACTTCCTGAAGGGCCACTGTAACTCAGGCCTGGATTTATAGTGGAAATCACGAGTGCCCAGATGATGAGATAGTCACTCAGGGTTAGGTGGAGCAGTTTATTCAATGGGTACCATCAATCTTTGAGGGACAGTTAGATCTCTTGTGCCCCAAAGAGAGACGCTGGAAAACTATTTGGTTCTAGACAACCAATTTTCCAGAATGGAAGCCTAAACACAGATTGAGATAAATGCCCTTCAGGGTAAGAGAGGGTGTTATGGCTTGAACTGGGTCCCACTGGCAAATTTATCTGTTGAAGCCTAGTACCTCAGAATGTGACCTTATTTTAAGATGATGTCTTTATAGAAGTAATCCAGTTAAAATGAGGTCATAAGGGTGGACCTGAATCCAGTATGACTGGGGCCCCCATAAAAAGAGGAAATTTGGACATAGATGCACAAATGTTCAAGGGAGAATGCCATGTGAGCGTGATGATAGTCATCTACAAGGCCTGTGTCAGTGACTAACAATTATGCAGACAGGAGCCTGTGGCAAAGTTATGTGGCCACTAGGCACTGGCTCTCTAGGGTTTCGGACATGGTGCTTGCCTGACATCACCACTTAGAACACTCCACTTGAAAGATACAGCCTGGCTTGTTTCGAGTTCTGGTGGACACTGAGAGATTGACAAAGCAAAGTGTTGCCGTACCCTGATGTGCCTCTCGTGAGATGAGTCAGAAAGGAGAATGCCAGGGGAATTCCCTAGTGCTCCAGTGGTTAGGACTCTGTACTTCCACTACTGTGGCCCGAGTTCAATCCCTGTTTGGTGAACTAAGATACTACAAGCTATACGGCAAGGCAAAAAAAAAAGGGGGGGGGGAGGGGGGAGAAAGAAATGAGAACAATGTCCAGAAAAGAAGAAAACCTAGCATTAAGTGGTTAGTCACCCTCTAGATATGCTGATTCAAATGCAGGGTATACGCTTAAACCTTGGGTATCTTAGGGGCTTCAACACACTGAGGTTCCTGACAATGCCTTGGCCTATTTCATGGATGGATCAGCTAAGTTGAAGGCCATGGGGTGTACCGAGCAGCTACTGTTGTGCAACACAAAGAAAAATGTTTAAAACTACACATGGTATACATGGAAGGGACGTCCCTGGCAGTCCAGTGCAGTCCTGGCAGGCCAATGCAGGGGCACAGGTTCAATCCCTGGTCAGGGAACTATGATCCTATATGCTGCAAGGTGCAGGCAGAGAAATAAGAAAACTATGCACAGAAACTCCGCTCACTGGGCAGAGTTATGAGCTATGGTACTTGCCTTGAAAAGACCTATCAATAAATACCCTGTTACATTTTCACTGATTCAGGGCAGTTTGGGCTGTTACCTGGCAGCAGGATGCCTAGATGGTCAAGTCTCAGCCTTTTTGAGGATTCCATTACGGCAGCAGATTATACAACATCCACACTCCCTGTCTGTGACCCAGGTGATGTCTATGGAAAAGTTATTCTTGGATGAACATCAGTGGAGTCAGCAAACTGATAAGATCTGGCATGCCCATTGCACAAGGCGTGGTAAATGGTTCACAATTCAAGACTGAGTCCCAAGACAAATTATTTGAGCACACAAAGTCGAGAAAGCCTGGCAGACTGCCAGCTACAAAGGCCAGTGGCAAAGGACACTCTGGGGCACATAGCAAAGGGGTACTGGACCTGGCCTGTCTTGGCAAATAGACTGTGTAGGTAGGTCCCCTGTCATTCTCATAAGGATGGCACTGGACACTGGCTGCAGTAGATACCTTTTCAAGGTATGGCACTGCCATCTTCATCCACACAGCAGATGGGGGTGGGGTGGGTGCACTAGTCAAAGACCCTTAGATGGACTGTACCACATATTTGGATTCCCAAGAGCATCCAATCAGACAGTGGCACCACCTTTATAGTAACAACTGCCTACCAGTGGGCAGATACTTGGGGGTATTCACTGGATCTTTCATGCCTCCTATCACCCCCAGGGAGCAGGTGCCATTGAAAGAGGAAATGGACACTTAAAGGAGAAATTGAAAAAGATAACTGGACAACCAAGGCTCAACTTCCAGTCGACACTTAAGAAAATCAGTTTGGACTATAAATGTGGCAATTCACCAGAAGGGTACCTCCTGTTTAAGCAGTTTTTCATTATGATATGGGGAAGGTGGCAAGAGGTCCAGACAGGCTGTAAGAGACCGGAACTAAATAATTCCCTCTTCTCATTCTACCATTTTTCTTTCCACACCTATCCCCTTGGGAAACCAGGTCTGGAATTTGCAAGTAGAAAGAAAAGTCAGGGAGTGAACTACTCAAACTTGGTGCTTCTTCAGTCACCAGCTAAGCTTGTCGCTATTGCACAATCATAGATATTGATGCTAACGACCATGATATGAGGTGACAACTCCTAAGGTGGTCTTGATGTGTCCCCATGTCAGGAGGTGGAAGATGTTCTAGGGTGGTACCAGGTATACAAGAAAGAAACAACTGAGGCACCTCAGGAGAAACCAGGGATCATGTGAGGGTAAGACACAGGAGGATGAGGACAAAGAATGGAGTGACTGCTAGAGAGACTGCTCAAACTGGTCAAGCGGCCGTGGAAGTGACAGGCGCACCTCTGGCGTGTGGGACACCGGAGATCAACCCTGGGAGGCTGGGGGTGGAGGGAGGGACTATTAATCTCTCTCTTTCAATTCTTGTCTACAGACGTCTCACCCGTTTAATCCAGACTGCCGTCACCACCCTCAACTTGACCACTGGCCAGAGAGAATC
This sequence comes from Dama dama, assembly GCF_033118175.1. Classification (NCBI taxonomy): domain Eukaryota; kingdom Metazoa; phylum Chordata; class Mammalia; order Artiodactyla; family Cervidae; genus Dama; species Dama dama. Next base: position 28,126,862 of record NC_083688.1, read on the forward strand.
TGATCTGAAAACTCTCAGAAATGTCCCAAGACCCAGTGACGTCAGAAAGGACTAGTCTCCACTAAAGATGACAGAGCAAGATTAACTTTCCGGACATTGATCTGGCCTCTTCGGCCTCATCCTGCTACCGTTGGCCTCTTTTGTTTATTCATCAGTCACGGGTTGTTCTACACGCTTCAGCATCGGTGGCAACAGACAATCACACTGCCCAGAACTTCTGTGGCCCAGCTGAGGCGGGGGAGGCGTGGTTGCTGACACCTCTAGCTGTCCCCTGAACGGGGAGCCGGGGAGCAGGCTGCTGCAGTCCAAATAGGCCTAGTCAAACTAGAGAGTCATGGTTGTAGTGACTTCCACCTGATGGTGCCTATGACAAGCAGAACAGATTTGGTATGAGCTCCTGACAGTAAAATTAGAATATCTATCTGGGGACTTCCCCAGTGGTCCAGTGGCTAAGACGCCGTGCTCCCAATACAGGAGGCCAGGGTTTGATCCCTGGCCCGGGAACTAGATCCCACGTGCCACAATAAAGATCTAAGATCCCACATGCTGAGACTCATACCCTATGCAACTAAGTAAATATATAAAAGTAAATATTTAGAATGTCTGTCTGATGGGGTGATCTCTGCCCCTGAGAATCCTTAGTTGGATCAGTGAAAGGTCAGGGTTGGAGCCATGGGGCAAACTCGCACACATATCCACACATTCAAAGACCTGAGTTACAGCTTAAAGAGCTCAAAACATGAGTTTTGGCAGACTTTGTGATCCTCCTGGAACATGAGAGACTAGAGGACTGTATGGTATGTCATTATATCTCAAGAAAGCTGTCAGAAGGAAAAAAAAATTAAAATAATCTAAAAGTGAAAGTGATAGTCGCTCAGTCATGTTCGACTTTTTGCAACCCCATGGACTGTAGCCCTCCAGGCTCCTCTGTCCATAGGATTTTCCTGGCAAGAATACTGGAGTGGGTTGCCATTCCCTTCTCCAGGGGATCTTCCTAAACCAGGAATCGAATGCAGGTCTCCCGCATTACAGGCAATTCTTTACAGTCTAAAATCTCCCCTCAAATAAAACAAAAAAGGAATATTGCCTTGTAATGTTCTATTCTCCTACTCAGGGGCCTGTTTGGTTTACTGATGATGGGTTCCTTAGGGAGGCTCTCAGCACAGGAAAAACAACACTGAAACAGCAAGTAAATAGTCCCGAGGACAAAAGTGAACTCATAAACACCAAGTACTTTTTGGCCAGTGTCAACAAACCTGGCCCGAAAAGCTGGCAACCATCAGGTAGATAAACAGACGGAGAGATGTAACTTCAGGCGCAGGGCACCCTTTTGCCTCCCCTGACAGATGCCAGCAGGAGGCATCATTTAGGGTCAAAGGTGAAGAGTCCAGCTGGACAGTCATGAGGCAGTGCTGTCCAAGTGTCATCAGGAGTTTAGCCTCAACCCCCTCACACAAGTGGAATTCACATTTCCAAGTGACAGAAGGTGCTAAATATTTAACAGCATTCCCAGGTTCTCCTTGCTCTGAATCTTGCCTTGAGCGCTCTTCTCGAAGATCAGACCAAGCCAGGGGTCCATATGGACTCATAATGAGCATGATTACTTGTATTTTTTTATTATGAATATTTTAATGTGGGTGATTTAAAAAGTAACACTATATACTGTCCCTCCAGAATCAAGAACTGTTAATATTTGTCATATTTGTTTTGTATATTTTTTAAACATGAAAGCATTTCAAAGTCCCCTTTTTATCTTTCCCTTTGCCCTGGCCCCAGACCAACCACTATCTTGAATTTGAAAAGTGTTCGTTCTGTCAATATTTATATAATTTTATTACATATTATATGTATATATATACACACACACACAATGATAGCTCATATCATCTTCATGTGGCTTTTAATTTATAGAAATATTAACAGTACCTTACATATCATGCTTATTTAAGTTATATGCAGAGTACATCATGCAAAATGCCAGGCTGGATGAATCACAATCTGGAATCAAGATTGCTGAGAGAAATATCAATAACCTCAGATATGCAGATGACACCACCTTAATGGCAGAAAGTGAAGAGGAGCTAAAGAGCCTCTTGATGAAAGTGAAAGAGGAGAGTGAAAAAGCTGGCTTAAAACTCAACATTCAAAAAACTAAGATCTTGTCATGTGGTTCCATCACTTCATGACAAATAGATGGGGAAACAATGGAAACAATGACAGACTTTATCTTGGGGGGCTCCAACATCACTGCAGATGGTGACTGCAGCCATGAAATTAAAAGACAGTTGCTCTTTGGAAGGAAAGCCATGACAAACCTAGACAGCATATTAAAAACCAGAGACATCACTTTGCCGACAAAGGTCCATATAGTCAAAGCTATGGTTTTTTCCAGTAGTCATGTACTGATGTGAGAACTGGACCATAACAAAGGCTGAGTGCCAGAGAATGGATGCATTCAAACCGTGATGCTGGAGAAGACTCCTGAGAGTCCCTGGGACAGCAAAGAGATCAAAGCAGTCAATCCTAAAGGAAATCAACCTGAATATTCATTGGAAGGACTGATGCTGAAGCTGAAGCTCCAATACTTTAGCCAGCTGAAACGAAGAACTGACTCATTGGAAAAGATCCTGATGTTGGGAAAGATTGAAGGCAGGGCAGGAGGAAAAGAGGGCTATAGAGGAGGAGATGGTTGGATGGCATCATCAACTTAATGGACATGAGTTTGAGCAAACTCCAGGAGATAGAGAAGGACAGGGAAGCCTGGCGTGCTGCAGTCCATGGAGTTGCAAAGAGTAGGACACAACTGAGCACCAACACATATCATTTTATACTCAACTTTGGTTCTGAGTTCTATTTCTTTAATGAAAGATAGTTGATTTACAATACTGTATTAGTTTCTGGTGTACAGCAAAGTAATTCCATTCAACATATATATACACATATGTATATATATTTTTCTTTTTCATATTCTTTTCCATTATAGGTTATTACAAGATATTGAATATAATTCCCTGTGCTATACAGTAGCTCCTTGCTGTTTATCTATTTTATATATAGTAGCATGTATCAAACTCCTCTAATTTATCCCTCTTCCTGCTAAATTCTATAAGTGAAAGTGAAGTCACTCAGTCGTGTCCGACTCTTTGCGACCCTGTGGACTGTAGCCCACCAGGCTCCTCCGTCCATGGGATTCTCCAGGCAAGAATACTGGAGCAGGTTGCCATTTCCTTCTCCAGGGGATCTTCCCAACCCAGGGATCGAACCCAGGTCTCCCACATTGCAGGCAGACGCTTTAACCTCTGAGCCACTAGGGAAGCAATTTGATATATAAAAGCTTGTGCATTCATTACAGCTATTGCACAGTGTTCCACTATATGACTATATCACAATCTATCTGCCCTGTTGATGGGCATTTAACATGCTTCTGAATTTTTTATTTTACAAACAAAGCTACAAAAAAAACCTTTTGTACATGTGTGCAGCCACTACTTCAATAATCATAAAAATGTCTGCTTTTATGCAAGACAGAAGCACTGTCATAAGGTTACAAAGATACGCACAGGATAGGTGAACAATAATAAGAATTTCCTTCTGACTGTTTATTGTAGAGAAACAATGGGCTGAGGGCAGAGGAAGATCTAAAGATGATCCAATAAAAGGCATTGCCTGTGACATCTTCAGAGAGGCTATTAGGGAAACAGAAGCATTTCCCATCCCAAAGCCACACTCCTGACACACCCAGGGGCAAACCTCTGTACACTGTGTACACCTGCAAGCTGGGCTGGTCTCGAGTGGAACAATGACAGTATTCCAAGAACAAGGACAAGGTGACCAGCAATGGACACAGAACTAAAAAGAGGATGCAGACACAGAAGTGGACATCAAAAGTAAGGACACAGAGCCAAACAGGGGTACCAAAGGAAGACCTATCAAAGACTTCAAAATATTATGCTGGACCAAGAAGCTAGGTCAGCCATCCTTTTATCTCTTGCCCTCCATTCTTTTGTTGTTGTTCTTAAAAATTTTTAAGGTAATATGTATACGCACACTGTTAAAATGTAAACAGTACAAAAAGGGTACAAAAAGACTCAAAAGTTGGTGAATTATGCCTGGGCAGGATGAAGCCAGAGGAAACTCTGATAGAGGTTCATAGCAGTCCTGCAGTAAAAAGCTAAGTCCCCTCAGTCTCATCTCCAGACTCAAGACCCCTACAGAGAAGCAGCCAAAAATACCAGTTTTTTGTGTGTCCTCCCAAGGATATTTTGTACACATTCTCTCCTTCTCTCTCTCAGTAAAAAAAAATTCATACAATAAAAAAATTTCACCTGCAATGCAGGAGATCCCGGTTCAGTCCCTGGGTCAGGAAGACCCCTTGGAGAAGGGAATGGCTACTCACTCCAGTATTTTTGCCTGGAGAATTCCATGGACAGAGGAGCCTAGCAGGATACAGTCCGTGGGGTCACAAAGAGTTGGACACAACGGAGCGACCAAGCACGGTGGCATGTTATACAGTTTTGCACCTTACTTTCCTCCCATATCATAGCAAGCAATTCATATTAATACACATAGATCTGCCCCTATTCTTTTTTAAAAGATTTAACATTTTAAGATGTTTTTAACTTATTTGTTTATTTTTATTTTGGTTCTGCTGGGTCTCTGTAGCTGCATGCAGGCTTTCTCTCGTTGCAGCAAGAAGGAATTACTCCCTAGTGGCAGTGCACGTGTCTCTCATTGCAATGGCTTCTCTTGTTATGGAGCACGGGCTCTAGGGCACGCAGGCTTCAGCAGTTGCAGCATGTGGGTTTAGAAGTTTCAGCTCTCAGATGATGATGACTCAGTAGCTACAGTACATGGGCTTAGTTGTCCTATAGTATGTGGAATCTTCCTGGACCAGGGATCAAACCTATGTCTCCTACATTGGCAGGCAGATTCTTAACCACTAGACCACTAGGGAAGCCTTCCTGCCTCTATTCTTTTTAATGGTTGCATAAAATTCCATTGTATGAATGTGCTACAACTTATTTAATTAGTTCCCTACTGGGACATGTAGGTCATTGTAACATTTCCCAACCAGAAATACTGCTATATTGAATAGTCTGGAATATTTCATTGACCACAAATTTTATCTGTAAGATAAAAATTCTGGCAGTGCATTTGCTAAGTTGGTATAAGTGATACTTTATACCCTAACGGTAATCGTGTCCGACTCTTTGCGACCCCACGGACTGCAGCCCACCAGGTTCTTCTGTCCATGGGATTATCCCAGCAAGAATACTAGAGTGGGTTGCTATTTCCTCCTCCAGGGGATCTTCCTGACCCAGGGATCGAACTCGAGTCTCCTAGAGCTCCTGCATTGGCAGGCAGATTCTTTACCACTGAGCCACCTGGGAAGCCCTTATACCCTAATACCTAGTTTCAAATTTCCCATCCCTGAGGCTTTAAAGTGATACATTAGATTCCACCAGAGTCTCAGGGACAATTTGTAAATGTCTGCCAGATGAGAACTGAGGAACACTTGAGCCAAGTCAAGGTAACTGGAGGATAATCTCGGGAAGGCTTGATGGTAACCTGAGCACTGGGAAAGAAAATCCATCTAATCAACAGTATTAGCCAAACTGAAGAAAGAATGTGTTAACAGGATGAGAAAGGCCATTACAAAACCCAGAAGGAGGAGCCAAACAGCAAAAATAGGCAGTGTTTATTTCTGAAGAGAGAGAGATACTTAATCTCATGAACAGGCACCAGAGAAGCACATTCAACCAGGTTTCTCCAAGGCCTAGAAGAAATTTTTTTCGATGCAATTCTATGTTTTAGTTCTGGAATCCCTGTACACCAAGCAACCCATTAAAGCAGTTACTAATTTCTCTCCCTAGGTACCTGGATTCTAGGAAGAGGTTAAGCCTGGTAAAGAGGGCCACATACTTTTTGATATCTCTACCACTAATAGGTCAGGTCTACATCTTCCTCTCTAGGTTCTGGGTGTGCTCTGTAACTGCTCTGATGGGTAGAACACAGCAAAGATGATGCTATGCCAGTTTCCAGACAGAGACTTTAGGAAACTGGCAACTTCCACTTTCATCTCTTGGAATATCCACACTCTGGGGGAAACCAGCACCCTGGAAGAAGTCTTGACTATCCAGAGACCCACCATGCTGTGAGGAAATCCCAGGCTAGCTATGTGGAGAAAGAGACACTCAGCCATTTTGGTCACACCCGTCCAGGCACCCGACATGCAACTGAAGAAGCCATCTTGGAAATTCCAGCCCCAGCATATGTGACATGGAGAAAAGTTAAGGAAACCAGCTAAAAGTCAGACCTGAGGCCCAAATATATGGCCCTACTTGATCCATCTCAGACATCTTCACCCGTTCAAACTAAAGCTCCACTCCACTGTGAAGCAGAGATAAGCCATTTCTGATATGCACTACCCAAATTCCTGACCCACAAAATCACGAGGATAACAACAAACTGTGGCTTTAAGCTGCTAAGTTTGGGGATAGTTTGACAGGTAGGAGCAATTAGAATAGGGGGCTTTTGTGTGATGAAGTATAAGATCCCTGGGAGGGCTAACTTTTGTAAATAAATACTCCAATCCACAATTTGTTTCTGTGGGTTTGGCCAATGGGGGTCAGTCCCCAATAGTCTACCCATGCTGAATGAACTGACAAAATTTAGTTTCTGAACCTGAAAAGCTAAAACCTGAAGGGCCAGTCTTGATTAATATGCCCATCTCCATCATCATCTGTTTTTCACTCTATCTTATGTCAAACAACTCAGATTAGGGAGCTGAGAAGAGTCTCACAAAGTTTACCACCAGATGTAGCTACTGCTCAGTACCACTCACAGACTTTTGCCTGGTACATGCAATGTATTTATTTATCAAACATTACCAAGAACCTCCCCTGTACCCAGAACTGTGCCTGGTGCTGGGGGGACACAGAGCTGGGAAGAACATAGGCCCATCCCTTGGAACTTCACAGCCCAGTCTCTAGGCAATGATAAACAAATGCACTTAGGGGACTTGCCTGGTGGTCCAGTGGCTACGACTCTGTGCTCATAATGCAGGGGGCCTGGATTCAATCCCTGGTCATGGAACTAGATCCCACATGCCACAACAAAGAGTCTGAATGCTGCAATTAAAGACCTGCATGCCACAACTAAAGATCCCACATGCTGCAATGAAGATCAAAGATCCCATGTGCTGCAACTAAGACCCAGCACAGTCAAATAAATAAACAAATATTAAAAGGAAAAGAAAGAAATACATGCACTTAAATATATAGCAAATCTAAAGAGAGAAAAAGACAGCAATACAGTAGGAGACAGAAAATCCACTTCATCATCCAGACAGAAAATCAATACAGAAACACTGACTTTGGGAACTCCCTGGTGGTCCAGTGGCTAAGACTCTGCACTCCTGATATAGGGGGCCTGGGTTCGATCCCTGGTCAGGGAACTAGATCCCACATGCCACAACTAAGACTCTATGCAGCCAAATAAATAAAAATAAATGTTTAAAAAAAAAAAAAAAGAAACACTGACTTTAAATGACACATTAGGTCAGATGAACTTAACAGATTTACACAGAACATTCCACCCCAAAGCAACAACATACACGTTCTTTTCAAGCAAATATGAAACATTCTCCAGTATAGATCAAATGTTAGGCCACAAAAGAAACCTTAATAAATTTAAGAAGACTGAAATATGATCAGGCAGCTTTTCCCACATAATGGTATGACTAGAAATCAACTGCAAGAAATCTGGGCAATTCACAAATATTGGTTAAAGAGATAAAACAACATGGGGATTATGGAGATTAAACAACATGCTACAGAAACTACTAAGTCAAAGAAGAAATCAAAAGAGAAGTTAAAATAACTAAAGATGAATGAAAATGGAAAACACAACACACCAAAACTTAAAGGAAGGGGTACCAAGGTAAAGGAGGTTGGGGACTCAAATGTTTGCTTGAGATATTTAAGGGTGATTCCCCAGATCTTGTGGGGATTCCTGAGCAAGGGAACAACTAATCAAACATGATTTTAGGGGCACTGACGTGGCAGTGGTGTGTGGGTAGATTGTTGGGGCAGATCAAGCAACAATGGAGACCAAGCAGGAGGGAACACCCAGACATCATCCCTTTCCAGAGTCACTATGGGGCTGCCCATGCTGCCAGCCAAGATGCAGACAAGCAAGGAGGTTGACATGGTGATGGGGCTGCTGAACGTGGGAATGACAGCCTCTGTGTTGGGTAGAACAAAGCCCGCTGGGTTCAAAAGGTCACAGATCATCTGGCCTTTGATGTTCACGTCCAGTAGAAGGTGGGAACAGGGGCTTCGGGGAAAGGATGCAAAGAGTGGTAAAAGCCAAAACTGATGGCAGGCAGCAAAAACAGTTTCAAGAAGGAAGTTCATAGCAATAAATGCCTACATTAAGAAATAAGAATGATGTAAAAAAAGAAGAAGAAAAAAAAACAAGGAAGGTCTCAAACAACATAACATTACACCTCATGGAACTAGAAAAAAGAAGGACAAACTAACCTCAAAGTTATAGAAGGAAAAAACGAAGATCTAAGAGAAAGAAATAAATACTAAAAAGACAATAGAAAAGATCAGTGAAACTAACAGCTGGCTTTTTAAAAAGCCAAACAAAATAGACAAACCTTTAGCTAGACTCACAGAGAAAAAAAGAGCAGAGAACTCAGATAAATAAAATCAGAAATGAAAGAGGAGACATGACAACTGATACCACAGAAATACAAAGAATCACAAGAGACTACTGTGAACAATTAAATGCCAACAAATTGAACAACCTAGAAGGATGGATAAATTCCTAGATATACACATCATACTAAAATCGAAACAAGAAAAATAGAAAATCTGAGCAGATCGGTTACTAGTAAAAAGATTGAATCAGTCATCAAAACTCTTAACAAACAAAAGTTAAAGATCAGATGGCTTCACTGGGGAATTCTACCAAGCATTTAAGGAAGAATTAATACCAAACTTTTCCCCAAAAGTTGGGGAGGGGAGGAGGGAACACTTTCAAACTCATTTTATGATGCTGAAATTTCCCTAATACTAAAATCAGACAAGGACACTACAAGAAAAGAAAATTACAGGCCAGTATTCTTGATGATTGTAAATGAAAAAATCTTCAACAAAATATTAGCAAACCAAATTCAACAACATATTTTTTTTAAAAAAACCATTCTCCATGATCAAGATGGATTTATTTCAGGGATGCAAGGATGGTTGAACAACTGCAAATCAATGAATGTAACACAACACATTTACAAAATGAAGGATAAAAATCATAGGGTAATCTAACGGATACAGAAAAAAACGTGACAAAATTCCACATTCATTTACAATAAAAATGCTAACAAAAGTGGGTATAGAGAGAATGTACTGTTAACATAGGAGTTCTCTTGAGAGTCCCTTGGGCTGCAAGAAGATCAAACCAGTCAATCCTAAAGGAAATCAGTCCTGAATATTCATTAGTAGGACCAATGCTGAAGCTGAAGCTCCAGTACTTTGGCCACTGATATGAAGAACTGACTCATAGAAAAAGACCCTGATGTTGGGAAAGAGTGAAGGCAGAAGGAGAAGGGGATAACAGAGGATGAGATGGTTGGATGGCATCACAGACTCAATGCACATGAGTTTGAGTAAGCTCTGGGAGTTGGTACTGGACAGGGAAGCCTGGCGAGTTGCAGTCCACGGGATCACAGAGTTGGATATGACTGAGCGACTGAACTGAACTGTTAACATAATAAAGGTTATATGTAACAAGCCCATGGCTAATATCATAGTCAACTGAAAAGCTAAAAGCTTTTCCTAAAGATCAGGAAGAAGATGGATGCCCACTCTTGCCACTTTTATCCAACATAGTATTGGAAGTCCTAAACAGAGCAATTAGGCAAGAAAAGAAGAAGGCATCCAAATCAGAAAAGAAGCAAAATTATCACTATTTGAAGATGACCTAATATTATATACAGAAAACCCCAAAGACTCTACCAAAACAACTGTTAGAAGCAATAACTGAATCCAGTAAAGCTTCAGGATAAAAAATCAAAATACAAAAATCAGTTGCATTTCTATAAGCTAATAACAAACAATCAGAAAGAGAAATTAAGAAAACACTCTCATTTAAACTGTATCAAGAAAAATAAAATACCCAGGAATAAATTTAACCTGTTCACTGAAAATTATGACATTGAAGAAAGAAATTAAAGAAGACAAACAAGTGGGAAGATATTCCATGCTCATGAATTGGAAAAACTAGTATTATTAAAGTGTCCCTACTATCCAAAGCAATCTACAGATTCACTGCAATTCCTACTAAAATTCCAATGACATTTTTCACAGAAACAGCACAAACAATCCTAAAGTTTACATGTAACTAAAAATGACCCTGAATATTCAAAGCAATCTTGAGAAAGAAGAACAAAGCTGGAGGGTTTGTGTCCTGATTTCAAAGTATATTACAAAGCTATTATGCCAATAGGTATTGGCATCAACACATATACAGAGATTAGTGGAAGAATAGAGAGCCTAGAAATAAACCCATATATATATCATAAATTAATTTATGATGAGGGAGTAAAGAATATATAATAGGACTGCCTCCTCAATAAATGGTTTTGGGAAAACTGGATAGCCACATGCAAAAGATTACTATCTTACACTATACACAAAACTTAACCCAAAATGGATTAAAGATCTGAACATAAAATCTGAAACCATAAATATCCCAGAAGAAAACATAGGTGGTAAGCTACTTGATGTTAGCCTTGATGATGACTTTTTGGATTTGACAGCAAAAGCAAAGGTAATAAAAACAAAAATAGACAAGTTGGACTACATTAAACCAAATAACTTCTGCACAGCAAAGGAGGCCATTAACAAAATGAAAAGACAACCTACCAAATGGGATAAAATATTTGCAAATCATATATATGATAGGAGTTAACATCCAAATATATGAAGAACTCAAACAATTCAATAGTAAAACAAACAAATAAAATCCAATTAAAATATGGGCAGAGGATCTGAATTGACATTTTTCCATAAAAGACATACAGATGGCCAACAGGTAAAAGAAAAAGTGCTCATTGTCACTAATCATCAGGGAAATGCAAATTAAAACTTTAATGAGATATCACCTTGTACCTGTCAGAATGGCTCAAAGACAAAAAAAAAAATAAGCATTGGCAAGGATGTGGAGAAAAGGGAACTCTTGTGCACTGCTGGTAAGAATGTAAATTGGTGCAGCTACTATGGAAAACAGTATAGAGGTTTCTCAAAAAATTAAAAATAGAACTATGATATGATCCAGTAGTTCTACTTCTGGGTATTTATCCAAAGAAAAGGAAAACACTATTTACCTCAATGTTCACTGCAGCAGTATTTACAACAGGCAAGACATAGAAGCAACCTAAGTGTTGATCAATGGATAAATGACTAAATAAAATGTCACACACACACACACACACACACACACATGGGAATATTATTCAGCCATAAAAAACAAGGAAATCTTGCCATTTACAACATGGATATACTTGAGGGAATTATGCTAAATGAAATGTCAGACAGAGAAAAGCAAATACTGAATGATCTCATGTATATGTGAAATCTAAAATTGAAACAAACTAAAACAAAACTCAAATATACAGAAAACCGATGGTGGTTGCCAGAGATGGCAATGGGAGGAGGGCAAAATGGATAAAGGTGGTCAAAAAGTACAAACTTACAGTTATAAAATAAGTAAGTGGGGATTACAGGACTACCTCCCAGGGTGTAATACACAGGATGGTGACTATGACAACACTGTATTGTATATTTGAAAATTGCTGAAAGAGTAAATCTCAAAGTGCTTCTCACAGGAAAAAAATTTTTCCTAAGTATAAGTATATAAAAAAGAAACATGATACATGAAATGACAAATATGTACAGGAAGCATTAGGAAGACACAAGAGGGGTCACCAAACCCAGGCAGTCCACAATCAGAGCTACAGAATAGACAGCTGATCTTATCATTCTCAGGGTCGACACCTTTGAAAGATATCAATTTGTTGTAAATTTACATATAAATTTAAGATATGTTCACATTTCACTTTTGCAGCACTCGTCATTATTTTAGCTAGAAAAGAGAAAGGAACTAGTATTTATGCACTTGCATGGTTCTCACATGTCTCAATTCCCAGTCCGACCCCTTAAAGTCCTACAATGCTTCCCTAAGCTGATTTTGTTAATTCCCTATGCAGTTTTGGATGACTGATGGTACAGGGGACATTATGGTCAGCTACCTTTATCTCAGTTCCACTCCTCCTCCTATGCAGTCGACACCTATTTAAGTGGCAGGGATCCCAGCCCCAGCTTTAGGAGTGAGCCTGCATGAATCTAAGCTATAGTGCACCTTTGACCGCTATGATAGGTTCAGGAATGGGCAATTAACCCAAGCCAATCAACTAAGTTCTGTGAGACAGCAGAGCCAAAAGAACTTGAGAAGAACAAAATGGTGGGTTGGATGGTCTCATGAATACCTGGAGCAAACTATACCTGGTGGGCAAACAATTATTAGACTTTTTAAATAGGAACCAATAAAGTTGCTTTATAGTTTAAACTGGTGAGAATGGCAACCAAACAGATTTGAACTGATACAAAGTGAGTCACTGGAAGCATCCTCTTCCTCAAAATAAGGGTATTAATGGGCTTTTAAAGATGTGCAGCCCTCCACTCTATACTAACTCACACCAGCCACACAGCAGAGGAGTTAATATATTGCCCATGGAGCAGCCCAGGTTTATGTGACTCCAGATCTTTGAGATACAAAGGCTGGAGCCAGGAGGCTCTGCAAAATTTGAGTCCTGATCTCTCCTTTAAAAAGCCACGCATTTCTGGCTTTCTCCTGCTTCCTCTTCCACTTTCTAGGGCAGTCGAGAATTTCTTTGGTAGTTACCGCTATAGAGATAATCCTGAGGAAAACGTCCCAGTAAACTTTCTCTGAGAAATGGTAAGAAGTCTTAGTACCCACCCTTGGGGCATCCACTGGGTTGCTCACATTTCTAGGGTTAAATCAAGCAGGAGAAGCTCTCAGGACTGGTTTCTTGGCTTACTTGGTTTCTTGGAGAGGAGCACACAGCAAATGATTTTTTTAACTGTCTCTGAGTGCGTTGTGACCTGCCCACCATACCTCAAAACCACGAACCCAACAGAGAAGACCCCAGGGGAGATGGCAGTGGCCCAGCCAGGTGCAGAGAAATTGTTCAGTTTGGACTTTTTTCCAACACTCACAGTCATTTTCTCTCTCATTGTTAACTCTCAGTCCAGTTTCCTGGGGGGGGGGGGGGGGGGAGGTGGTTGCTCAAATACTGCCATTTCTATTGCTATCGGAGGCTCTCTCTGCTTCTCTTGCTCAATCCATCCCACGGCACATAACTGGGCAGTGTCCCTTGGAAGCCATCTTCTCCCCACGCCTGCTCAAGAGCCCACCATGACCCTTCAGAGGAACCCCCAGGGCCCATAGTCTGGTCTTCAAGGCCCTCCTCAAAGGCCTGTCATATCCCAAGTCCCCACAGTTCCTCCTCATTTTTAACTACTGCCCAGCACAGCCACTAGGTGACCAGTCAGTTCATCAGCCCAGCCCAAGGGCTGTCTATGCTTCCTGTCAGTCACTGATAATCTCACATGTGCAAGGATGGCACAGGCTAATCAAAGGTCCCACTTCTCCCCCAGCCCCAGACTGGCTTCTTCTCCCAGGGCACTCAGGTCTTCTTTCTGAAATTAGCTGATTACTGATTTGTTTACTCTCACTCAATGGAAAAGACCCTGACGCTGGAAAAGATTGAAGGCAAGAGAAGGGGATGACAGAGGATGAGATGGTTGGATGGCATCACCGACTCAATGGACATCATGAGCTTGAGCAAACTCCAGGAGCTGGTGAACGACAGGGAAGCCTGGCATGTTGCAGCCCATGGGGTCACAAAGAGTCAGACACCACTTGATGATTGAGCAACTAACAATCCCCCTCTTCCTCAAAAGGAGCATTTAACCCCCATGTGGGTATTGACCATAACTTACTGAAGCTCAGTTCTTAGGAAAGTTCCCGGGGCAGAGTGGGTGCATTAATATTTAATAGTTATCAGGAAGACAGATCACACGTGAATCTCTTCGGTTCACTTCCTAAAGCCTCTCCAACTTAACCAACATTGGGTTTTCCAGTCTCTCTCCATTGATAGTGGGCTATCCATACCTGTCTCATAACAGTGTTCCACTGGATAAACCTCTCACTGGATAAACCTCTCACTGGATACTGATATCTTAACAAAAATGTATCTTTTCATTAATGTCTATGATGTTGCTTTCACTCTTTTAAGCAATGACATCTTTCTTTCCACTAAGGGCAAATTTACCCTGCAAATTGCCAAACCTCTGCAATCCTCCAGAAACCACTTCCTTTGAAAGAAGTCTGGTAGGGATATCACCACAGAAAAAGTGGTTCTATAACATCCCGCAGCTTGCACACTTGCATCTGATATTCAATTACCAAGACAGTTCCCTTCTCTCCCAACCTCTACCCACTTTAGTCCTAGCCTCCCGACTCATCTCCTGCCTGTGCCCTCCGGCTTCACGCCCTTCCTTGACCTATTTGTTCATTTCAACTCAGAACCGCTACAGATGTCCAGGGTTATGACCACAGCCTCAGTCGGTCCCGGGCTACGTTCTCCTGGTGTCCTCCACGTTTTGTTCACTGTCTCCTCATCCCAGCCTCTCTGTCCCGGTGCTCACCGCATCCCCTTGGCGCGAGCCCCACCACCACCGCCACCCGCTTCGCTCGGTTACCTGGAGCTGGTGCAAATGCAGAACGTAGCCTTGCACCAACAGCTGGAATAAGAGGCGCAGCTGCCCTGGCCCTGAAAGCTCATCCAGGCTCCGCAGCCTCCGATCTCCAGGCCCGGTTCCGGGAGCCTCAGCCGCCTGGGCCGCAGGGAGAGCGGAGGGGATCGCCGCCTTGGCTCTGGCCCCGTACGAGCCGAGGCCAGGGAGTGCCGCCCGCGTCCCCAGCAGCGCCCACCGCAGCCTCGAGGAGCCCAGAGCGCCCATTCGGTTCATGGCTCGCGCCGCCGCGCCTTTGGCCCGCGAGCCAGAGCGCCTGGAACTTGTCCAGAGACAGAACAGTAGGGGCGGTTCAAGGGTACCGGTGGCCCAGGGCGGGCCGGACTAAGGCGGGCCCTTACTGTTCCCTTTTCCTCGCGGTCTTCAGTCCCTCCAGATATGACTTAAGGGACTCACAGAAGTCTCCTGACTCGGGAGGGGCCGGACAACGCCAAGGCAGAAGATGCGCGGGGGACTTAGGGGAGCCCGATGGAGCTCTGACGATGGCCGCCCCTTCCGTGACTGCCCACCTCGCACTTCCGCGAGCTCTCCAGGAGAACTCGAAGTTCGCTTGGTCTCAACTCCCGGGAGGAGTGCAGCGAAGTTCTGAACAGCCCCGGAGCCCTCCAAGGCCGCGAGGCCCCACCCAGGGAGACGGGCCTTCGCTTGACCCGCGGGCTGGCCTCCTCTCTTCCCAGGGGCCCGTTGGAGCCGGCCGCTGGCATTTTCCAAATAGTCCCCAGGGTTAATCCCGGAGTCCGAGCGCTGGGCAAGGAAAGAGGAAAAAAAAAAAAAAAAAAAAAAATCCTCCAAAGGAAAAACAAAATTCCAGAAAACCCGATCCTGCATCCAGGGCCGTCTGATTCTTTGGAGGGAGGAAGCCAAAGTAACTAATTTAAATATTAGTTTTTTTTGTTTTTTTGTTTTTAATGCAATTCTACCCCCTCTCCCTCCCCGTCACCCACTCACTCCCTTGTCAGCTGAAGCAGGATTTCTCAAATCGCAGGTTGAGATTACCAGGTTGAGATTACATTTAGTGAATGTGACCAAAATGATCTTTTAATAAGATGGAAAAGAATAAAATAGAACAGAAAATATTGCAAGAAGGAAAAGTATTATTTCATGAAATCTTTGTTTCATATATGTATATTCGAAGTACAAGTTTCAAAAAGTTAAAAACATGACTCATACACATATAAGATAAACAAGGGGTCAAAGTTTGTTCAACCCATTAGAGGTGGAACCAGCAGGAGCGTTTGAAGAACTGGTTATTTATAGGCAGGCGGAGGCAGTAAAGGCCTGTTACCATCAAGGGGGCAACAATTAGACTGATAGCTCATATAGCTAGTTGTGGGTTTCTTTTTATTTATCCCCTTAGGGGGTCATAGAGTTTCTTGATTCTGTGACCGAATATCTTTCATTAGTTCTGGAAGTTTTCAGACTTTCAAACTTTCCTTCTACCCCATTTACTTTTCTCCTCTCCTTCTAGGACTTCAAATTATATGTTAGACTTTCTAAATGTTTCCTTCCTGTATCTTACCCTCTCTTTTGTACTGTTCTATCCTTTAGTCTCTTCTAGCTCATTAATTCTCTTTTCAGCTGTGTCTATGTTTAATCTATCCACTGAATTTTAAATTTCTATTATTTATTTTTCAGTTTTCAATTTTGATTAGTTTTCTTAAATCTATTTTTTAAATATTTCTAATTTTGTGCCAAATTCTTAATTTTATTTTTTCTTATCCCTTTTACTTTTGTAAGCATAGTTACAAAAGTTCTAAGGATTATGACCAATAACTCCAATATATGGAAGCTATGTGGAACAATTTCTATTGTTCATTATTTCTAGTGGTTTTGTGCATATTATCAGGTTTCTTCCTGGGCCTGGTTTCTTTTGATTGTGTGTTCATTCAGAAAATGTATTCTTTAAGTTTCTGGTGGAACAAATTTGAAGTTTAGGATGATTTCATTTTCCTCGCAGATTTACTTTTGTTTATTGACAGTTGCCTCAAGGCACCCACAATCCAGAATCACCAGAATTCCAGTTTCAAGGAATGAGGTGCTTTGAAGCTGTATTGCCGTCCTTTAGAAGGCTAGTGTATTTTCAGTCCTTAATCCTTTTGGGTTCCAACCCAAAGTTTGGGCATAAGAGATTATGGACTTCAGTTATACTTCACATAGCCCCGTGAATCTAAACCACTCAGCTTCTCAGCTACTTTTTCTGAAAATGGGAAATACTACTTCGAGGAACGGGCTTCCTTAGTTGCTCAGTGGTAAAGAATCTGCCTGCCAATGCCGGAGACTTGAATTCAAGCAGGAAATGTGGGTTCCATCCCTGGGTCAGGAAGATCCCCTGGAGGGTGCATGGCAATCCACTTCAGTATTCTTGCCTGGATAATCCCATAGAAAGAGGAACTTGGTGAGCTACAGTCCATGGGGTCGCAAAGAGTTGGACATGCCTGAGCTTCTGAGCAGCATGCACTAGGAGGACAGTGGTACCTAATACCTAACTTACCTTGGGAGTTCTGTCTTTTCCTGCTTCTTCTCTGAAAACCTTTTATTGCTTTGTTTGTTCTCTGATGCTGATGCCTTTAAGAGAATGCTGGTCATATTTGATTCAGCTTTTCAAGTTATCCTTTGAAAGAGAGTTGAGTCCAGTATTAACAGAAGTGGAAATCCAATTTATGCTTTTATCTTTGTTCATTTTCTGCCTTCTGGGTTCATTTTCTTGATATATTTTATTTCTGTTGTTGTGAAGTCACTCAGTCATGTTCAACTCTTTGCCAACCCCATGGATGATAGCCTGCCAGGCTCCTTTGTCCATAGCATTTTCCAGGTAAGAATACTGGAGTGGTTTGCCATTTCCTTCTCCAGGGATCTTCCCAATCCAAGGATCGAACCCAGGTCTCCCACACTGCCGGCAGAGCTACCAGGGAATCCCATTATATTTTTAACCTTTAAAAAAAAAATCATTGTTTAATTCAATTTTGTTTCCATATAAATGGACTTAATGCTGCATATTTTCTTTTTTTTAATATATTTTATTTATTTGGCTGTGCTTAGTTGTAGCATGTGGGATCTATTTCCTCAACCAAGAATCAAACTCGAACCCACTGCATTGGGAACGCAGACACTTAGCCACTGGACAACCAGCAAAGTCCCCATATTTTCACAATACTATTTTGGCCATATCCAATGAGATCAATATGCAATTTCTTTCACTGTCCTTCATTTCCCAATAGTTTGTAGTTTCCACTTTGATTTTCTTTTTAATCTAACAATCATACAGAAAGTTCTTTTTATTTACTTGTAAATGGTTGTAGTTTTCCTTTTTGTTTTGAAAAGGACCATTCATTTATTATTAATTTATAATATTATTACTTTGTGGTCAGAGTGTATATGATCTGTTTTTTATTAAAGTGTCTTTGATGGTCTAGCACTTTATTTTTCTGAATGTTTCACATGCATGTTTGAAAAATATGTATTTTCTGCTTATTAACTTATTAATTTTGTTATTTAAATCTTCTGTAGCCTTACTTTTGTTAATTTCTGAGAGAAGCCCATTCAGGTATTCCCCAAATTTTATGAATTTGTGAATATCTATTTTTCTTGTATTTCCAATAGCTTTTGTTTTATATTTTGAAAATCCATTTTTAGTTTCATAAAAACTCATGACTATTGTATATTCTTGATGGATAGCATCTTTTATAAATTTGAAATATTAAATTGCTTTGGATTTAGTTTGTTTGACTTTAATATTGTTACTCCTACTTTATTTTTATGCATTTGTTTGATATGTCTTTTATTAGTCTCTCCTATTTTTCAGATTATTTTGATTTAGAAGTATCTCTTATAAATACCATGTAGCTAGATTTTTTTCTTACCTAGCAAGAGAATCTTTAAGTAGCAGACATTATTTTTATAACTTGAATGAAAGTTTAAAAGTAAATAAATGAAATGAAAGAAAAAGCATAATTGGTTTTAATAGTTCATAATTCATAGAAGAGGAAATATGCATAGAGGAAGGAATATTGCTCTTTAGCACGTGCAAAAATGTTCCACTCTACTTGCAATAAAGACAAATCAGAATTACATCAGAAACCATTTTTCACCTATAAGACTGACAAAGATCAAAAGTTTGATACCACTATGTAGTTGAGGGTGTAGGGAAACAAACTCTCCATCATGATTTAAGGGAGTACAATTGCTGCAAAGTTTTCAAAATTTAAGGTGCACTTACTTTTGAGCCAGAAGTCCTACATGTAGGGATATTTTTTCCTACAGATATACTTGCACATTTGCAAAATCACAAGTATACAAGGATACTTATTACAGTGTTGTTTGTACAGATAAAGAAAATAATGGAAACAACCTAAACATATCAGTAAGGGACTAATGAAATAAATTCTAGTAAATCCATGCCTTGGAATCATTTGCAGCTTTTTAAAAAAAGAAACAGTGAGTCAGCTCTAGGTGTACTGATACACAACAACTTCCAAGATATATTTTTTTAAATAAAAGCAAGCTGTAATGATATGGCAGGCTACCACAAAATGTTTGCATATACATGGATTATCTCTGGAAGGATACACACAAAATTTGTATTAGTAATGGCCTTTAGGACAAAGGTGACAGGGACATAACTTCACAGGATGCTTTTTGGCTCTTGGAATTGTGTAACATTTATTGTAATATGCCTTTTTTTTTTTTCAAGTGGCTTATTCAAAAGCCACTAACAAGAGAAGCCACATAGCAAACCATTTTCTTTTGACATTTCTGGAAACTTGTTTCCCAATGTGACATCTGACTGTTAATTTGGTCACTTGGATCCTCACCTAAAAGTAATTGTTGTTCAGTCACTCAGTCATGTCCAGCTGTTTTCAACCCCATGGACTGTAGCACACCAGGCTTCCCGGTACTTCACCATCTCTTGGAGCTTGCTCAAACTCATGTCCATTGAGTCAGTGTTGCCATCCAACCATCTTGTCCTCGGTCATTTTCTTCTCCTCCTGCCTTCAGTCTTTCCCAGCATCAGGGTCTTCTCTAATGAATTGGCTCTTCACATCAGGTGGCCGGAGTATTGGAACTTCAGTTTCAGCATCAATCCTTCCAATGAATATTCAGGGTTGATTTCCTTTAGGACTGACTAATTTGATCTCTTTGCTGTCCGAGGGACTCTCAAGAGTCTTCTCCAACACCACAGTTCAAATGTACCAATTCTTTGGTCCTCGGCCTTCTTTACGGTCCAAACTCTCACATCCATATATGACTACTGGAAAAATCATGAGTTTGACTAGACGGACCTTCGTTGACCAAGTAATATCTCTGGTTTTTAATACACTGTCTAGGTTTGTCATAGCTTTTCTTCCAAGGAGCAAGTGTCTTTTAATAATGTATTAAAACAATTAAATCCTTACATACATATAGTACCCTATTTTTTTCTTTCTTTACTTCTTTTTTCCTCTTTCTTTCCTATTTCAGGGGAGGGAGGTATCTAGAAAGAAGTGTTTGGGGAAAAACATATATTTGAAGATATCCAGGAATTAAGTACAAGGACAAATAGTATGCATAAATAATGGTTTGAGATGTGAGAGTAGGTAAAAACTGGTCTGATTCTTTTAACTAACTCATACATTTTTGTGATTTTGCAAATGAAAATAAACAAACAAAAGTTTTCTAGCCTCCTGAGCATAGAGAATTTATGTTTACCTTGTTTTCCAAGGAATTAAATTATACAGCAAAACATCCCCAAAGTAAAAATCACCAATAAACCACCACTTGAAAAAGTATATAAAGTAACAAATTGAAAGACTTCTGCTCTTCTTCCCCAGTTACATTCCTTTAAAATGAAGTCCTGTTCATAATTTACTGCATATTCTTCCAGACCCTGTTCTAAATTTATATAAACCCTTTTTTTAACCTGTCAGTGAAAAAATCATGTTGATACTTTAATGCAAATTCCTTTAAATGTTATGAAGTCTCAGGGCTTTTTAAAAAAATATACCTTTTGACTATTTCTATTTCTTCCATGAATTCCTTAGTCATATCCTTTGATCTTTTTCCTATTGGATTTTTTCGCCTTTTCTTATTAGTTTGTTGGTGTTCTTTTAGGGAGATCTGTTACATGTATTGCAAGTATTTCCTCCTGGTTGTCTGTTCTTTATATCTTGGCTATTATTTAGGGTACCTTGTTAATTTCTGTGTGGTCCAATCTAGCATTTTTTTCCTTTTATGACTTCTGGGTTTCATATCATGCTTAGGACAACCGCAAGATTATTAGGGGAAAAAAATCCTCCTATGTTGTACCTTATATGTGACAATTTCACTTTTTTACCTGCTACTTTTTTTTCACCGTTAGCAATTCAATCCACCTGGAATTAATTTTTGGCTTTGGTGTGACCTAGGATCTTATTATTTAATTATTCCCACATCACTTAATTAAATAATATCCATAAATAATCTATTAAATAAATAAATAATAATAATTTAAATAATAAATTGTTCCAACGTTTTACTAAATGACAGCTCAGGAGTTTGATGGATACCCCATCTCCTACCTGGGAGCAACATTCTTTACATGACAGGACTCAGTTGGAAATTTGATCTTCCATTCCAGTCCAGAACATTCCTTTGGTGCCAAGTAGCTCTCAAGAATTGCCTCTGGATCATCCCCTGCTGGGCTTCTCAGGTGGCTCTACTATTAAAGACCCACCTGCCAATGCAGGAGTCATGAGAGATGTGGGGTTTGATCCCTGGGTCAGGAAGATCCTCTGGAGGAGGTCATGGCAACCCACTCCGGTATTCTTGCCTGGCGAATCCGGTGGGCAGAGGAGCCTGGTGGCCTACAGTCCACAGGGTCGCAAAGAATCGGACACAACTGAAGTGACTTAGCATGCACGCATACATCTCCTGCTACTGTGATGACTATCTGGAGCTCAGAGTTCTAGTCCACTCAAGGGTGACCCTCCATCTTCACTGGAGGCCAGAAGGAGATGGGAAGAACAGGTCTTTCTACCTCATGCCACTCTGCCTCCCCAGTGTTCATAAGACCAGACAACACTTGTTCCTTTAGCAAAAAGTTAGGACACTTCCATAGGTAAATCCCTACATAAGAGAGTCAAACATGTTAAATTTCACTTCTCCTTTAAGTTGTACAAAGGTGGGCAGCTGGTGGCCCAGTCCATCCAGGCCCTGTGCTTCAGATGCTTCTCAAGCAGTTCTCTAACTGTGTCCTTTGGTTTGTTCATTGTTTCTCTTGCATCCTCTTCTTCGAGTCTTAGAAGAAACCAGCCCTGCTGAAACCTTGATCTCAGCCTTCTAGCCTCTAAAACTGTGAGAAAATAAATTTCTGCTAAGTCACTCAGTCTGTGGCACTTGGTCTGCCTTTCTTGAGTCTGTGGCAGCCCTAATAAATTAATACATCACCTCTTTACAAAAAGACCTCCTGCTTATAGCAACTTATTTGAATATAACAGTCTCCCTGAGTAGTTAGAGGTTCTTCTTCTTCTCCTCCCAATAAGATAAATAAAGTGCAGTGAGGTAAAGAACAATAAGTGGCAAGCAAACATCAAACCCAAGGCTTTGGGTACTGAATTTAATGCTCTTTCCACCAGATTTGAGGTGAAGGGGGAAGGACTAGGTAATATGAATGTTTCTACTGCAGAAATAGGAAGTCAAGAGGAGCCTACTATCACCCTGGTTACCAAAGGCTGGGTGATGGTCAATAAGAAGGAAGAACCACTTACCTGGTCCTGTGTGATGACAGATTCCTGAAGTAAACAGTACTCCTCAGCCCTAGTGACTTCAGAGAGGGTAACTCACCGTTATCCCATCCAGGGCATCCATGCTGAAGTCTCTAAAAACATCAAGGGTATGCGCTGCCTTCTGAGTCTGCACACTTTTATTTGAAATTCCATTTTGTACCATTAAGTTATCTTCAGTAAATTTAGGAATACCTGCCACTCTATAATAAATAATCTGTGGAGTCTTTGTCCCAGGTTCCTGAGATAGAGCTTCTAATTGTTGGAATTTTGTCAGTGATGGGAGTGTCTTTGTTGGTGAATCCCTAGATAGTTTCAGGATGGAAACTGGCCATGCTGGAAAAACTGGTCACATAATTAGACGGTTGAAGCTTCAAGACAGGGGATACCAACTCTCCTTCCTTCTGGGAAGGGGAGGGAGGCTGGAGACTGGGTTCATGGCCAATGATTCATAGGCCAATCTCTGCCTATATAATGAAATCCCCAAAAAAACTCTAGACACCAAAGCTCAGTTGAACCTCCTGGTTGGTGCTAGAAGGGTGACACATCCTGATTTCATGGGAGAGGACATGGAAGTTCCACGTTCAAGACCCTTCTAGAGTTCCTTCTAGGGAATTCCTTGGCAGTTCGGTGGTTAGGTCTCTGTGCTCTCACTGCTGGAGGGTCTGGGTTCAACCCCTAGTCAGGGAACTAAAATCCCACAAGCTGTAAAAAAAAAAAAAAAAACCTTTATAGAGCCAATCCTATAGGTCTCTTCTTTTGGCTGATCCTGATTCATATGGTTTATAATAAAACTGTAAGTATAGAGCTTTTTTAAATTCTATGAGTCATTCAAGCGAATTGTCAAAGCTGGAGGGGTTGTGGGAAACTGAATTTGTAGTCAGTTGGTGAAAACTACAGGTAGCCTTCTTGCTGTTGTTTAGTCGCTAAGTCGTGTCTGACTCATTGCAACCCTATGGACCATGTAGCCTGTCAGGCTCCTCTGTCCATGGGATTCTCCAGGCAAGAATACTGGCGTGGGTTGCCATTTCCTTCTCCAAGGAATCTTCCCGCCCCAGGGGTTGAACCCGTGTCTCCTGCGTTGGCAGGCAGATTATTTATCACTGAGCCACCAGGGAAACCCCAAATTTGTGGCTGGCATCTGAGGTGGGGGCAGTCTAGTTGGGGATGATGCCTTTGACCTGTCCAGTCTGCACTGACTCCAGATAGTTAGAGTCAGAATTGCAGTGTTGTACATGCCCTTTCCCTTCCTTGTGCTTGGTTCTAACTTTGAGGGATTACGTTGTGTCCATCACATGTGAGGTGCCCAAGCTTATCCTCAGCTACCATGGCCTATGCTGCCATTAACTGAAATGTCTTCATTTCTACCTGGCTTCACTTTCTACCCCTATTCCTGACCCGAAAGCTCTCACGTCCATCTCTCTCTCTCTCCTCTCCCTCCTCTCTCACTTTCTCTCTCCTACTTTTCCACCCTCCACATCTTTTATGGGTTCCTGGGAGCATCTGACTCTTTCTGAAAAACTGTGAGGTAATCTCAGGCCTATCTACCTATATGCCCAAACATGTAGTAAGATGTCCTCATCCTTGGCATGAGGGAATCTCTGGGCCTTCCCTTCCAGGAAGGAGGCACAGGTGTGTGTTGTTCTCGGGTTCTCGGTCATTGGCAGAGGAGAAGTGCAGGACATGGTCGCTGTATCAGGGACACACATCAGCCTAGGAGGAAGAGCGGGGGAGGAGGAGGAGGAAGAAGAAGATTTAACCCTTGAGGACTTGCTATGTGCCAGGCACTGTTTTGACCATTTCTAATATGAGTTCATTTGATTCCCTCATCAATTCTAGGAGTTAATAATGTTACTATCCTAATATGTCACAAAACGGTGGGGGCAGAGATTAAAAACAATTTTCTCAAGTCATACAGCTAGTGAAGTCAGAGCCAGAATTCAGAGACCAGGGTGCCAGTGATGATGAATGCTCTGTACTGACTTCTTTTCCAGTAGACCTCAGCCTCGCTGCCTTCTCTCTACCAGCTAAGTTAACTCTTTTGCTTACAGAGCAGAAAATCCTGGCCCCCGGTAATCAAATATTTTGTTTGAAATATTCCAACACCTGTCTGAACTTCAACTTTTCAAAGCAAATAATTGACTATTTTTTCTCTGTGTCAATCTTTCCCTGAAGGGAATGAGATGAAACCCTCCAACCACTGCTTCCTTAATGTGGGAGGGCCCCTGGACTACCTGGGGGCATCTGGAGGTGGTGCTGGACTTGGACACTTGAATGGGGCTCCCTATCCTGAAACAAAAGAATTTATTGAAAAAGAAACAGCATGACTCAGTGAAAAGAGCACGAGTTTTATTAAAATGCTTACAATGTTTCATTAAGAAACAAAAGCAAGTTACAAAACCCTTTCAACACAGTTGATTCTCTGTCTCTCTCACACACACACCTCACTGGAAATACACACACCAAATATAATAATGATTCAACTTTATAATTTAAATTATATGTTAATTCTGTTTTATTCTTTATACTTTTCTGTATGTTTTCTTTCTTTTTGTTTGTTTTTTATTTTTTATTTTTTTTTTTATTAGTTGGAGGCCAATCACTTCACAATGTATGTTTTCTTAATTATTTAAATGAATTTCTTTACAGTTAGAAAAATGCTTTAAAAAATTTAAAAAAAAAAAAGAAAAGAAAAATGCTTGCTCACAACAGCAAAGAACATCAGTTGTAAAGCAGTCATCCCCAGTGGCCAGTGGACATCTTCTGCTTTAAGAGTCCTTGTGTTCTCCTTGATCCTTTGCATGTTTGAATACATGCTTTATTATTTTACTTTTTAAAATACTTTTTTGATGTATGTTTATGTACAGTAAAATGCTCAGATCTCAAGTGACTAGTTTTGAAAAATATATACATCCATGTAATCAACCACCAAAATCAATGAATGTTTCTATCACCTGTAAAGCACTTTTATTCCTTTTTCCAGCAATCTCCTTACACCAAAGCGATCACTGTTCTGATTTCTATCACTAAAAAAACTAATATAAGGACTTCCCTGGTGGCACAGTGGACAGAAACCCACCTGCCAGTGCAGGGGACACGGGTTCAGTCCCTGGTCTGGGAAGACTCCACCTGCTGTGGAGCAGTGAAGCTCTTACCCCACAACTGCTGAGCCCGTGTGCTGCAGCTACTGAAGCCCGTGCTCCACCATGAAGAGCAGCCCCCTCTCACCACAACTAAAGGAAGCCTGAGCACAGCAATGAAGACCCAGCACAGCCAAAAATAAATAAATACATACATTTATAAAATTATTTTTTTAAATATAAAAGGAATTGGATAGCATGTACCCTTGTGTGTGGTTTCTTTTATACAATACAATATATTGGAGATTTATCCATGTTGTTGTATATATCAGTAATCCATACCTTCTTTATTGCTGAGTAATATTCCATTGCAAATATCAAAACTGATGATCTGTTTCCCTGTGGTACATTTGGGTTGATTCTTGTTTGGCGATATTATAAATAAAGCTGGTAGGAACCAAAAAAATAAAGAACATAAGTTGTATGAACATACAGACACAGGTTCTGATCCTGGCCTTGTTGCTTATCAGCTATAAGATTTGGGGCAAGTTACGTAACCTTTGAACAAGCCTCAGTTCCCAACAATTAAATAAAAATGAATAATACATACCAAATTTACATGGCTGTTGTGAGAATGAAAGATAATATCAGCAAAACCCGTCAGTTAACAAATGGTCATTATCATAATGTATGGGATTTCTGGGTGGCGTCAGTGGCAAAGAATCCGCCTGCCAATGCAGGAGAAGCAAAAGACTAAGGTTTGATCCCTGGGTCAGGAAGATTCCTGGAGGAGGAAATGACACCCAACTTCAGTGTTCTTGCCTGAAAAATTCCATGGGCAGAAGAGCCTAGAGAGTTACCGTCCATGAGGCCGCAAAGAGTCAGACAGAATTGAGCAACTGAGCACACCCAGGTGACAACAAGACATCTGGCCCCAAACCACATGCTAAGTAGCTGGGTCTACAGGGATGAAGACACCAGTGAGGATGAACTTACAGCTGATTACTTACTGATGTCTTCATACTGGGAGCATTGGTAAATCCCTGGAATGGGTAGGAGGTTGAAGTTCAGGTTTTACTAAGGAGAGGCACCCTCAAGCACTCAACCACTTTCCCCTTAAAGACCTTTACCAAACTCTGGGATGCACAGAACGGGAGATTGAAATCTAAGGAGAAAACCCTCCACAAAGCCGAATGTTGCTTTCGTCAGTCTTGAGATATATGTAGCATTACAATGTACTGGCTTGGCCAAAAAAAGTTTGAGTTTTTCCGTGTGGAAAAACCCCAATGAACTTCTTGGCCAACCAATGCTTCAATAGTTAAGAGGTTCTGTTCCCAATTCCAATGGAGTAGAAGTTGTTTCCACACCAGCAAGCAGTGCTCCCATACCAGCTGGGTGTCCCATAACTACTCAATTCTGACACTAGTTACTCTGGAGAGAGGATCAGATTCCATGGGTTAGAGGCTCAGTTCCACAAGACTAACCCTCACTTCAGATGTCAATCACAAGTCCAGATTGTTACCTGTGCTTCTAACTAACCAGCTACAGATTGGAGGGTCTCCTTTTCTTCAGACATCAGTCACAAGTCAAGGCTGTTATCTGTACTTCTGATCAACTGGCTATAAGTCAGAGGTTCCCACGACTCCCTTCTTGGGTTTGATTAATTTGCTAGAGCACTTCATGGACTCAGGAAACCCATTTACTCATTAGATTACTGGTTTATTACAAAGAATATTGAAAGGATACAAATCAACAGATGAAAGAACTGGTTGGAACAAGGTCTGGAACAAAGGAACTTTTGTCCCCATAGTTTGGCCTGGCACAGGGGCATGTGGAAGCATTGTTTCCCTAACTTGGAAGCTCTCCAAAACCTTCCTTTGGGTTTTATGAAGGCCTTATTACATAGGCATGGTTTAGTAAATCACTGGCCATTGGTGACTGATTCAACCTTCAGTGCCTCATCCTCTCCCTGGAATTCAGAGTTCCACCTCAAGGCTCGTTTCTCTGGCAACCAGTCCCCGTCCTTAGGGGTTTTCCAAAAGTCATCTCATTAACAAACAGTTGTGGAGGAAAGGGGCTTGTTATACAAGATAATCATTTCACTTTTCCAGTTCTGAAACATTTTCAGGAACTGTGAATAAGACACCAAATGTAACAGAAGATTCTCCCATTGCTCTTATCACTTAGTACATTCCAAGAGTCTTGGGTTGTGTGAGCCAGGAACCACTGATGAAGACCAAATATATATGAGAAATATATTTTGGTCATCTGAAAAACCACATATGTATTTCTTATCAATCATGATAATAATGCAAAAGGCAGGAAGGGGTAAATGGAGCTAGAGGATCTGAACATTCTAGCCTTATGCAATAAAACCAATAATTCATGTTAAACTTTTGTTATTGCTGCCTAACATACTGCGCAAGTACTTAGCAACTAAAACAACAGTCATTTTATTACAGGTATGGAGGCTGATGACAAGGAATTTAGAATGGGAACAGTGGGAATGACTTGTTTCTGTTACATAATGTCTGAGACTTCAGCAAGGGAGACTTAAAGACCACGGGTTGGAAGAATCTGGAAGTGCCTGGTGACTCAGAGGCAAGGACTGCTGTCCCGAGTGTGTCCTCACATGATCCCTTCATGTGCTTTGGCTTCCTCATAGCATGGCAGCCACAGAGTATAGGATTTACCACATGGCAGCTCAGGGCTGCAAACGTGAATGCTCCAAAGAATAAGGCAGAAACTACGTGATACTTTATGACCCAGCTTCAAAGGTGACACAGCATCACTTCTGCCACACTCTTTAGTCAAAGCAGTCAGGTGTTCTCCCCAGTTCAAGGGGGAGGATATTAGACTCCATTTCCTAATGAAAGAGTGGCAAGGTCAGTTGTAGATCTACACATGTGTTGAAATTGTTGCAGCTACCTTTGGAAAAAACAATCTCTCATGTCAGGCATCGTGGAAATGCAAATTCTATATATACCATGTATAGCATAAATTACTCCAGAGATCTGTGTACTAAGACTGATAATGTCATTATTACAGCCTTATCTGCTGATCTCATGATCGGTTTCCAGCTGACCTGACATGGAAAACTCCACTCTGATGTATACGTTTGTGATGGAGGGAATTGTGTGCCTCCAAACACATGTGCTGACGTTCTGATCACACTGTGACCTTATTAGGGAACAGGGTCATTGCGGATGTAACAAGTCAAGATGATGTCATACTGGAGTAATGTGTGTGCATGCTAAGTCACTTCAGTCGTGTCTGACTCTTTGCAACCCCATGGACTGTAGCCTACCAGGCTCCTCTGTCCATGGGATTCTCCAGACAAGAATACCGGAGTGGGTTGCCATGCCCTCCTCCGAGGAATCTTCCTGACCCAGGGATCAAATCTGTGTCTCTTATGTCTCCTGCATTGGGAGGCAGGTTCTTTACCACTAGTGCCACCTGGGAAGCCCATCCTGGAGTAGGGTGGACCCCTCTTCCAACATGACTGGTATCCTGATGAAAAGGGGAAATCTGGAGATAGATATGCACACAGGGAAGATACCATGTGAATGTGAGGGCAGAGATTAGCATGATGTGTCTGCAAGCCAAAGAATGTCAAAGACTGCCAGGATGCCACCAGAAACTAAGAGGGATGCCCAGAACACATCCTCCCTCACAGCCCTCAGAAGAAAGAGACCCTGCTGACACCTTGATCTCGGGTTTCTAGCCTCTGGAACTGTGAGACAATAAATGACTATTATTTGACTATTATTCTAAGTCACCCAATTCGTGGTGCTGGTTACAGCAACCCTAGCAAACTAATAGAACATTCAAAAGAACAGAAAGGAGGTCCTCAAGAACATCCACACATGAACATACGCATAACATATGCATGACACATTCAGACACATGTTCACAACAGCACTATCCACAACAGTAAAAAGATATGGCCCAAATACTCAACAGTAGATCAACAGATAAACTGTAGTATATATGATGAAACATTATTCAGTTGCAAAAAAGGAATGAAATGCTGATAGATGTTACAAACTAGAGGAACCTTGAAAACAAGCTAAATGAAAGAAGTCAGCGGCAGAAGACCACATATTGTATGCTTCCGTCTATATTAATATGAAATATCCACAATAAGTAAAGCCACAGAAACAGAAAACAGGGGTTAGGGGTCCAAGAGCCTTGGTTTCCTTTTAGGTTGATGAAAATGTTCTGAAACTAAAGGTCATTTTGAACGTACTAAACGCCACTGAATTACTTTAAAAGTTAATTTTATATTACATTAATTTCACTTTCATTTCTGAAACAATTGCTATCTTCAAATTAAGGCACAGGTAAGTATACTGTCTGATGGGTTTTAACTAGTGCATTACCTACAAGGTCTGAGTCAAGAATAGAACACTGCCATCACTCCAGAAATTTCCCTTGTACTCCTTTTATCGCTATACTGTTAACTCCCAGAGGGAACCATTGTTCTGATTTTAATCTATATAGGTTAGTGTCCTCTGCTCTTGAACTTAATTATTCAGTATGTACTCTTTTGTGTCTGACTTCTCTCACCCAGGATGTTTTTGAGATTCATCATGTTGCATTAATCAGTGATTTATTGCTAAGCAGTAGTCCAAACCAGTTCATCTAATCTCCTGTTGAGAGACATTTGAATTGCTTTCAAATTTTTGTTATTATTAAAAAGCCACAATAAGCATTTTTGATGGACATATGATTTGATTAAGGTGGGGAGAGAACACCTAGGAGTGGAATTGCCGAGTCATAGGTAGGTAGGTAGTTAATTGCCAAGTCATATCATAGGTAGAGACATATGTGAACTTATAAGAAACTTCCAGTTTTCACAGTGATTGCACCTGCACCCTCACACCTGTCATATGTGAAAGCCCCAATTGCTTTACATCTTCTCCAACATTCGGTCTTGGCTGTCTTTTAAATTTTAACTCTTTTAGTGTTCTCTCATTGTGCTTCTATTTTGAAAATGCATTATGAAATGGAATCTCCTTAGCCTTTTTAAAGTCAGATTTATTTACTTATAATTCATCCATTTTCAGTCTGTAAGTTGATGCATTTCAACAAACATAATGGTTGTAAACCAGTATCACAATCAAGGCATAGTTTTATTTCCAACATGCCCCTCAACAGTCACTCCTGTCATCTAGTCCTTGGCAACCACAGATAAGCTTGCTATCATGAGTGAGCCTTTTCCAGAACGTTACATAAATGGAATCATAAAGTATGTAGTCTTTTGTTTCCAGCTTCTTCCACTCACCGTAATAATCTTGAGATTCATCCATGTTGTTGCATGTGTCAATTTATTCATTTTTTATACCTAAGTCATATTGAGTTTGTTTATTCATACACAATTTGTTTATTCACTCACTAGTTGCTGGATATTTGGGTTGTGTCCAAGGTTTTGCTATTATGAATAAAACAGCTGTGAACATTTGCCCTGCAGGGTCATATGTTAAATGTGCTTCACTTAGTGAGAACCTACTGAGCTATTTTTCAATGTACCATTTTGCATCCCCAACAATGTATGTGTTCCAGCTGCTCCACGTTCACAGACACTTCGCATTTTCAGTCTTTTTTCATTTGAGCCGTTCTGTGTAAGTGGTGTCTCCTTGTAGTTTTTATTTTTCTTAAGACTCCCCCCGCCCACCCCACCCCCCCAACAACCCCCCACCCACCCACCAAACCCTTAAGTTGAGGGCTGACTTTCAATACATCACAGTGAGCTCTTTGGCTACACAGAAACCCTGACCCAGAAGCAGGCTGTCTACATATGTTTCAGCACCAGGTTCCCCAGGAACGTGCCTTGAGTGACATGCAAGGAGGAGGACCTCCTTTCTCTGAACTACAGGCTCTTGGCTCAGGCCACGGTCCTGTGTGTGTTGTGGGCCTCACAGGGAAGGGAGAGAACTTGGCCACCTGCCTGCAGCAGGGACTGAGGGACCGGCCAAGGGAGGTTCAGCCAGGCCTGCCCAGTGATTCTGCCTTGGTGCGATTTTTATTTACAGGTGTAGTCGTAATCCCACAGGTGGTAGCTTTTCCCTATTGGCTCCTCAGCCTGCATCAGTATAGGTTTAATTGCACTTCTCTGACTTAACTAATGTTAAGGACTTCAATCCTTCTAAATGAATTATCTCAATTAAATCACCTGTTTGCTGTTTCATGTTTATCACAGTTTTATAACGCTACTGTACTGGTATCATAGAACCACTGTAACAGTAACATGCTGTTACATAGTTACTGCTCCTCTATGAAAATGGCTTTGGTAGTGTTACTTTTTTGTTTTAGAATCTATTTTAAATCTGCACTATATATATATCAGGTACTTTGCTAGGTGCTTTATGTATATCCCCTCCCTTCCCAACCCTCTTAACTACCCATGGAGCTAGGCTTTGGTCTCCCCACTGTATTAGTTACAATTTAGATCATTATCTTTACAAAACTGTGTTAATTTTCCCATGACCGTCTGCAGCATTTCATGCGTCTCAGTCCATTATAATCATTAAGGCACAAATGAGCTTTAGAAAACACCCGCCCTGCTATTGATGCTTCTTGAATTCTTTCACCCACGAGAAATCTGCCAAGG
This sequence comes from Dama dama, assembly GCF_033118175.1. NCBI lineage: Eukaryota > Metazoa > Chordata > Mammalia > Artiodactyla > Cervidae > Dama > Dama dama. Next base: position 28,159,197 of record NC_083688.1, read on the forward strand.
ACAACCTAAGGTTGCTCGCAGTTCTCAAGGCTCCAAAGCTGATGAAGAGTCAAGTCAAATGAGCCTGACATTAACAAGGGTGCAAACTGCTACATGGGGATCAAAGGCCGAGTGTTGTTCGAGAGGCTGGATTAGAATGTCAAGTGGCATGAAATGGAGCTCCCTCCACACACCTCTGAAGACCATCAGTGTTCCAAAGCAGTTGAGGATCTGAGCCGTAAACAGAGCTGAGCCGTAGTCTTAGGACAAACCCAGATGAAGCCAGGAGGGAAGGTCCCCCTGCTGCCTTCAGTGACTATGTTATTTGGGTAACTGATTCAGCTGTGTCCCTGGATTATCAGCCTCCTTCACTGACTTGGTACTGGATGGTCCCTGAGCACAATCAGGTGTCCTCTCAAGAGGGTGACAGGAGACACAATCACCCTCAACTATTAATAAATACCCTGAAATCACAAGAATGGACCTATAACCACAAGCGTCCCTTGGCACAGCTGTTATGTGGGTGCATGTTCTTTGGCTCTAGTTCAAGGTCTCTATTTTCTGTGCCCTGCTCCTCCCTTCTCCAGCCTCTAGGCATTCACTGCTCCCTTGCATTCCCTATTTTTTTATTTTTTTGAAGGGGAAAAGACTTTTTAAAAACTAATTTAATTGGAGGCTAATTACTTTATAATCTTGTAGTAGTTTTTGCCATACATTGACATAAATCAGCCATGGGTGTATGTGCATCCCCCTTCCTGAACCCCCCTCCCCATCCCATCCCTCAGGGTCATCCCAGTGCGCCAGCCCTGAGCGCCCTGTCTCGTGCATCGAACCTGGACTGGTGATCTAGTTCAAATATGATAATATACATGTTTCAATGCTATTCTCTCACATCATCACACCCTCACCTTCTCCCACAGAGTCCAAAAGTCTGTTCTTTACATCTGTGTCTCTTTCGCTGTTTCACATATAGGGTCATCGTTACCATCTTTCTAAATTCCATATTTATGTATTAATATACTGTATTGGTATTTTTCTTTATGACTTACTTCACTCTATATAATAGGCTCCAGTTTCATCCACCTCATTAGAACTGATTCAAAAGCATTTTTTAACAGCTGAGTAACATTCCGTTGTGTATACGTACCACAGCTTTCTTATCCATTCATCTGCCGATGGACTTCTAGGTTGCATTCCCTTTTTAAATCAAAGCGTCTCTCTGAATAGAACTGAATAAGCCCAATTCACATACTTTTAATTTGCATTCTGTCTGTGAAATATTTAACCAAAGAAATAAATCCCCAACAAAGAGTGAAACAGTAGAATGAATAATGGTGATAGGGTTTCTTTATGCACCAGGGTGGAGGTAGGTGTGATAAGGTATCTAAACCCTGTCCTGGCCCCTTCACTTCTATGTCTCTAGAGTGCCTTCATTCCCTCATGGAAAGGGTTTTACATCTCTAGCCTCCCTTTCCCTCCCCATAATTTCCATAACCTTGCTCAATTTCCATAATCTTGCAATGCAGGTATTAAATTTGTATTATTGTAAAACTTTAAAAAGCTAGATGACATGCCCAAGGCTGCGCAGAGGAAATGAGATTTGAACCCTATGTCAGACTCCCAAGATCCACGCTCTTTTCTTAGCCCCATGCCACCTTTCTATTAAGTATTCATTCTAAGTTCCTTAGTGTCTGATCAAGCTTGAGTAAATCAGAAGTAAACAAATAGTGACCACCCTCCTTGCTGCTGCCCCTGCCCTCAAATTCTTGCTCCAGTGCTTCAGAAATACCCTATACACAGCATTTCTTACCTCAAGAGCACTTGTTCCCCTTTCTCCAAACAAGGACTAGGTACATTATCAAGTTATGAAAAAACTGACATTCAACATTCAAAAAACAAAGATAATGGGATCTGGTACCATCAATTCATGGCAAGTAGATGGGGAAACAATGGAAACAGTGACAGACTTTATTTTCTTGGGCTCCAAAATCACTGCAGATGGTGACTGCAGCCACGAAATTAAAAGACGCTTGCTCCTTGGAAGAAAAGTTATGACCAACCTAGACAGCAGAGACATCACTTTGCTGACAAAGGTTCATACAGTCAAAACCCATGGTTTGTCCAGTAGTAAGGATGAACATACTAGTATGTATGGATGTGAGAGTTGGACCATAAAGAAGGCTGAGTGCCAAAAAAAAAAACTGATGCTTTTGAACTGTGGTGCTGGAGAAGATTCTTTAGAGTCCCTTGGACAGGAAGAAGACCAAGGCAGTCAGTCCTAAAGGAAATTAACCCTGAATATTCATTGGAAGAACTGACGCTGAAGCTAAAGCTCCAATACTTTGGCCACGTGATGTGAAGAGCTGACCAACTGGAAAAGACCCTGATGCTGGGAAAAACTGAGGGCAAGAGAAGGGGGCGAAAGAGGACAAGATGGTTGGATGGCATCACTGACTCAGTGGATGTGAGTTTGAGCAAACTCAGGGAGATAGTGAAGGGCAAGGAAGTCTGGTGTGCTATAATTCAAGGGGTCGTAAAGAGTGGGACATGACTAAGTGACTGAACAACAACATTCTCAAATTTAAACTTTCCCCCAAATCTCATTACTGCCCCCAAATTGCTTATTCAGCCAAACACCTTATACTGTGGGTATGCACTGCCAAGTATGTATGCTGAATGCTTAATAAGCAAGATTTCATTTTCTCTCAAGGCTGAAAGGGAAGTATGATACATAAACCTCATTCCTTTCTCCCATCCAGCAACACACTCACATCTACCAGACACTCAAATGTGATGAAAACTTTAAAAAGTACAAACATGTTTTAAACTATTGCTGTGCTTAGGTGCTCAGTCGTGTCCGACTCCTTGCAATCCCATGGACTGTAGCCCACCAGGCTCCTCTGTCCATGGGGATTCTCTAGGCAAGAATACTGGAGTGGGTTGCCATGCCCTCCTCCAGGGGATCTTCCCAACCCAGGGATCGAACCCAGGTCTCCCACATTACAGGTGAATTCTTTACCGTCTGAGCCCCCAGACAAGCCCTTTAAACTACTGAGAACAGTCTATCCCCACCTCTCAATTTCCCCACCACTCACTCCCTTGCTTCTCATCATACTGCAAGGCCAGTCCCTTCTCCAGTTACGGGAATGGAAGTGGCTGTGCTCTCTGGGGATTCTCGGAGGCATGATATTGAAGTTGGTTTCCAGGGAGTAGCAGAGCTCGGTCAGGCCTCCACACCTAAGCCGCTGCACCAGAGGACCAGCCCCAGCGGAACAGCTTGAGTGGGTAGTATCACAGGAAGGCTGCTTCCTATCCCCGTCACAAAGTTTGTTTTGACATCTGCACTAGGACACGGCACCCATGGAGGACAAGAGGGAGGTGGCTTCCAGGCTATCAGAAGAGATTTAACAGGACTGTCAAGCAGCTCTCCTGTGGCCCTGACTTTGAAGTCCCTGCTATTGAGCAGCAACGCCCCAGGACTTTGCTATCCAGCTTTCTTCACAACTGTCAACATGGCCTTCACATATCAGCGGTATGGCCTTGAACCCAGGCAGGCCTCTCAGGGCTTTTTCCAGGGTTCCCTTCCAACTCACCACAGAACTCCCAGAGCAGGGAATGGAGCAGGCTATCTTTCCAAAGCTCAAGAACAAAGGCAGAGAAAGCCTTGTTCACGGTCTTGGATCAGACCGTGAGCAGAGCTTCCTGCCTGATACACCAAAGGGAAAACCCGGGTATCAGAATCAAGGGACCAACTGGCTTCTTGTTGGGCCCCGCTGGGAGAAAAATAAACAGAAGTAAGGCTTCAGTAGGGCTGGGGAGGGCACTGAGAGGCAACCAGGAGGTGTCAAATTAAGGAGGAGCATAGTTCAAATGAAAACAAACTTTCTGGCCCAAACTCTCCCACCTTGGCTTCCCCCTGGGCGGCTCTTCAGCCCAGGCAGGAGAGCTTCTGGTTTAGGTGTTTGCATCCTGTGAGATCTCCAGTTCACGTGAACAACATTTATTGAACACTCGCTGCTGGCTGAGTCTTGGGGCAGGAGGCAGATCCAATTCAGCGTAGAAGAGTTTAGCCAGGAGCCTGACTGGAAGCTCAGGCTACAATGGTGGCTGTTTCTGAAACCTGCCTGCCAGGCCACCAGAGTGCGTGCCCCAGAGACCTGTGAGCCAGACCCTGATCACCAGAGAGAGTGAAGGGAGAACCTCAGCTCCTTCCACCCTTCTCTGGGGATTATCCGGGCTCCTTGATTGCAGCCATGAGAAATTCACAAAGTTCACAGAAGCTCTTGCCTCACAGAAAGCTAAGAGCTGAAGAGGTAACATCCGTGAGAGGGAAGTCTAGAAGGCTGAACAAGTAGTGATGTGAGGTCAGAGCTGGAAGACCAAGGGCTACTGGCTGGATGAGTACATGAAAGGAAAAATTGTCTGGAGGTGGTGATGCCCCCAAGACAAGGACAATAGGAAACTGGTTCTGCATGTCATGGTCTCTGTTTGCCCAAGTACTGAGGAAGTCTGAAGGTTTCTGAAAGTGACTCCTCAGGATGGGGGTTGGGAAGGGGAGAGGGTGAGACCTGAGGAAATAAGGACCCTCAGAGGAACCTCTTCAATTATATAGAGAGCAAGGGACTTCAGGCCCAAATATGTTCAATATGCTTTCTCCTCTTGAGTGATAACTCAAAACCACTGAACCAAAACAAACCACACATGGCTCTCTGAAGGTAGAAACCAAACCCTGCTTTATAAGGCTGAGTAGCCATCGTTGGCTTCTCCGCTGAGATATGAGGTGCCAGCCAGTCAACCTGTCTCACCTTCTCCCCTTCCCAACCACCCCTCCAGCCCGCCAAATACCCATCTCTACAATTCAACCACTTCAAAAAATACTCTGAGGAGGGGCAGAGTGGAGGGGCTGGGGGTTCAGGCTGGCCAGCCGGCCGGTTCCCATGAGGTAGCTGACACTGGTGCACCTGGGCAGGCAAGTGAAGAGAAGCCTGTCACAGGCTCACAGCAGCCAGGAGGGAGCCACCAGCTGACTGGGAGCTGGCAGAAGCAGAGAGTCTCGAAGTCTGCCCAGAGTACTTGATCACAGGTAACAACTGGGTGGAGAGGCTGGGCTCTTTGTTGGTGTCCTCACTGTCCTCTGAGGAACTGAGTTTTCTGGGAGGAGGGGAAAGGCCAGCTTGGGTCTTCTTCAGCTTGGGTATGGTCCCATCTTCAGACAGTGGTATATTTTGCTCGGTGGAGCCATGTTTTCTGAAGGGAACAGGAGGAAAGAAATGGCTGAGACTCTGTGTAACTGAGACTTTAACCCATAGACTGCTCCCTTTGGAGTCTAGAGCAGGCATTCACAGTATTCACTGCAGTATGGCTGAAAGTGGCTGCTTCTGGGGATGAGTCTGTGCTCCGGCTCAGCTTTACTGGGCTTACCAAGAGCCGCTTGGAAGAGGAGGCTGTGACAGAGTATTCTGATAGTCCCACTAACCCTCAACTGGAGAATCCTGTTCTCATCAGAATCTGGGAAGACAGGAAGGAAGGAAACTCCCTGAATTCACCCCCAACATCCTTCCCTTGTCCAGGCAGCACTCACCTCAGCTTGACAGTCTCTGGCTTGGAGAAAGCACTGAGTGTCGCATCAGCCTTTGGGACAGTCAGAACTGAGGCCGGGAGAGTCCACTGGAAGCAAAGGAAGCAATGAGGCCAAAGGGCTAGCTCAAGATCAGGGGAGAGTGTCTGGGTCTTAGGCCTCTTTCCCAGCTCTACCTCGGAGTGACTAAAGGGCAACCCTGCCGGAATGGGCCCATGTTGGGGAGAGTAAGTCTTGGCCCCCTCCTGATTCAGACAAGAAGGTGAGGCTACAAAGCACTTCTGATCCTTGAAAGAAAGGCATCCAGGGAATCCCGGAGGCAAGTATCTCTTGAAAGGGAAGGGTCCTGAGACACAGAGGCCTGCGGAACCCTAGGAAGAAGTGAGAGGGTCTGGACCCGCACCCAACCCAGGCTGCACTCTTAGGGAGGGAGAGGGAAGGGCTGAGGCAAGGCCACCCCCTGTATCCTGGCAGCACCACTCACCACTGGAGCAGAATCAGAGACGGCTCCTGTGTGGAACCCTCTGTAGCACCAACTCCGAAGCAGATCTACTCCTAGGATAAGATTAACAAGGGTGGGACTCAAGAGGATGGAATCAGAATTGGACTTCCTTGGTGGTTCAGTGACTAAGAATCTGCCTGCTGATGCAGGGGACACATGTTTGAACTCCAGTTTGGGAAGATCCCACAAACTGTGGGACAACTAAACCCATGCATCACAACTACTGAGCCTAGGCCCTAGAGCCTGTTTGTCGCAAAACTACAGAAACTCCATCCACAGCAGTGAAGACCCAGTGTAGCCAAAACAATGAATTAAGAAAAGAGTCATCATAAAAAAAAAAAAAAAAAGAAGGTGGAATCGACTGGCCTATTCTTCTTGCCACGGAAGCCCGTTTCTTGGTCTACTGGGATTTAATCTCTCATTAAACATGGCCTCTTGTGGGCAGGGAAGACACATCACCTTTGAGCTTGTTGCCATGGTACTTCTGTTCCCACTGGGTGGTGAGAATGTTGAAATATCGTGGCTGCTCAAAAAAGCGGAGATAGCGAGAAGAGATTCGAGACGGAAAAATGCGTTCGAATTGACCACGGCGAGAAAACTCATCCTCCATCTCGACTAGAACCCGAACATCATCTGGTGTCAGGACATCCAGCACAGATGCGTAGAAGTCCTACGGCCCGAGGACCAGGGGGGAAAGGGGGCAGCAAAGCACGTAAGCCAGAGGCAGAGAATGAAGAAACTGGAGGTGGAGAGCATGGCTTCAGGGTCCCAAGGCTCCAGGACTTTCCACGGACCACTAGGGCAGGCTGGGATGGCTAGCTCTGGACCTCATCTATTCCCAAATCTACTGAGCTTATTCAGAGGATGAAGAGATTCTTGGCAGGGGTGAGGAGAGCCAGGGGACACAGACGTTAAATGATATGTTGGATGAAGTCAAGATGAGAATCCAGCAACTCAGATCTGGCCGCAGCCGTGCGTCCGCCATCCTTCCGTCTGGCTCCCTTATCTGCTCTGAGGAAGCTAAGCCTTCTAGGGGCTCAGTGCCCCTCTGGGAAAGAAACCCAAAGGGTCAACAGCTCTATAAGAAGGGTGGACTGGCACAGTATTTTGCTAAGAACAGTGGTTGTTGAACACATACTAAAGGCCATCAGCTCTCTCCTTCTCCAGGGGATCTTCCTGACCCAGGGAACGAACCCGGGTCTCCCTCATTGTAGGCTGATGTTTTACTGTCTGAGCCACCAGGGAAGTCCTCTCTAGTGACATACACGCCAGCAAATCCCTGCATGTGGGGATGTAGGAAATCCTGCCTGAGAGGGATGAAGAGCTGTTTGCCTTGGGGCCCCACAGGTTTGACCAGGGAAACTTTCTGCTGGCACTGGGGTAAAGGCAGTCTCCTACCTGATCAGGAATTTTCTGGGTCAGGTAATAGGCTTTCTTCATCTTCTGTGCAGTGAAGTACTCTGGGGCCACTCGACATCTGTCACTGGGAGAGCTGGGCAGGCTAAGGCAGGGGGTGGGAAGGGGGCAAGGTGTAAGGTCAGCAGCTTCATATCCTGAGGACACGTAGAGAGAAGGTTCAGCCCAGAAAGACACCCTCCTCAGGAGAAGACAAAGAAGGATGGACAGAAGTTTGTTATTGGAGTAGATGAGACTGCAATGCACTACACTCAAATAGCCCAAGAGTCAAAGATCAAGCACCATGAAAGAACTAAAAGGGTACAAAGCATCCTCTTTAAGTTGTATTTAAATGGAAAAAAAAAAAAAAAGACCATGGAATAATCACTGCATACTTCAGTGTAGTTTAACTGAGTGAACACTTACTAAATACCCAGCTTGGCCCTACTGGCTGTGTGATCCTGGACAAGCTCCCTGACGCCCTGCCCCTCATTTCACATTACTACAATTACTACTGACAGACACAAAGACGGCCTCCAAGGAGCTCACAGGATGGCATGGATCAAACAACAACTACAGCACAGAGCCAAGTCTAAACTATAAGGTACAATGCGGAAAGCAAGTCTTGTTGCTACAAATTAGGATTTGAAGCCCAGCTCTATAGCTCTGCAGATGAATGACTTTAGATGGGTCACTTAATCCCAGTGATTTTTCAGTTTCCTCATCTGTAAACTGAGGATACTAATACCAACTTCATGGGCTACTTTGGAGATAAATTTTAGGCTTTTCTGTACACAGAGAAGATACCAACTAAATTTAAACTCCCTTTCCTCAAGTGTGGTTCTGAGTGCTTTGAGGGTGTGGAGGAGACAGCACACATTGAGCTGGTTGCACTAAGAGGTTGCCTTCAGCTAGGCTTGGATGGATGGGTGAGGTCAAAACAGGGAGATCTTGCTGAATGGAATTTCAGGAGGAAGGAATCCCACGAGCAGAGGAGAGGACACCATATGGGAACAATGAGAGGCAGCACACGATTCAGAGAGGAGACTGGACTAACTAATCCTTAAGGATCCTTCTAACCCTGAGGTTCTAAGAGTGATGCAGTTTGTCAGAGCACATGAGCTGGGAAGAGAAGTAAAGGGTGGGGTGCCTGGGAAAAACCGGCTAGAGCCTTGACTGTCTGCTTGAGGAATTTAAAGCTGGTTCCTAGGCCCTGTAGGGATTCCTTGGCAGGGGAGCAATTAACCAAACATGCCTTTAGGAACACTGACATGGCAGTGGAGTGTGGATATATTGCAGTGGGAGATGGAGCAGCAAGGAGACCAAGTAGGAGGGAACACCCAGTCACCATCCCTTCCCAGAGCCAGACAAGCAAGGAGGCTGACCTGGTGGTGGAGCTGCTGGAGCTGGAAGCGATATCATCTGCATTGGGCAGAACAAAGCCTGCCAGGTTCAGAAGGTCACGGATCATCTGGCCTTTGATGCTGATGTCCAGCGGAGAGTTGGAGTGGAGGCTTTGGGGAAAGCATGCAAAGAGTGGTACAAGCAGACACTAAAACTGTTTCCAGTCCATCTGTTTCCAGACACTAAAACTGACATGTCCAAGTCAATACCAGCCGCATTTAGATGCAAACTCATGACCATCGTGGGGGGTCTTCCAGCCCCACAGATAGTGAATAACCTCGCTCAGGGTGGTTCCTGCCTGTGACTTTGGTTTGCTAGAGGAAAAGCATGCAGTAGGTATCAAGTTTAAAAGAGCAACTTTTAACAGCCTGTCTCCAATATCAGAAAACCTTGAGATGATGGCAAGAACAAACAGTAAATGGTAAACTAACTATGAAGGTATTTAGGGAAGGAAAGGTCTTCCCAGAGTCAGCAGGACTGGAGCAAAAATAGGATCAGGAGGACAGGGAAAGGCTCCTATTGTGTGCCCTGAGAACACCTACCTGGGGGAGATGTTCACTTCTAGAACCCAGGGCTTGAGTTTCTCATCCAGCATGACATCGAAACCAAAGAGCTCGTGGCAGCTGTAAGGCCGCCGCACGTACATCTTCAGCAGGCTGGTCACATAGGGTTCTGACCTGGTCCCAGGGAGGATAAAGTATTCAGTTCGACTTCTCCCAAAGACCCTGCCTAGAGTTGCCTAGGCCCATGGAGTGGCTCAGAGATGGGAAAAAGGAAGCCACCCAAGAAAAGAAGCTCTAGAGATGCCTGTGACCTGGAGCCAGCTTCTGGGGATGCAGTTCAGTAGAGCAGGATTTAAGTCTTCTCTATTCCTTCCTAAACCCTGTCCTCAGAAACAGAAACACAGCATGGCCTACAGTCTAGAGGACAGCAGTGTGGAGGCCCATGAGAAAAAGGGGATTTGGTGGCAGGCCCCACACCCAGGGTGGCAGTGTGACTCACGAGATGATGGTTTTGACAACGACATCCTTTATCTTCTCCCAGATGGCATCACTGTTGACTCCCTTCTGGCTCAGGTAGCTCCATAAAGCCTTCAGTGCCCTGTGAGGCAGGGGAGAAGGGAGTATTTAGGGTTAGAATCTATGAATGATCAGTGAAGAGAAAGAAAAAGGAGTAAGAGGCCCAACGGTATCTTCTTCATATGTCTTCTTTTAATGTTTTGAATAAGGACAGAGAGGAGTTTGGATACAAACAGACCAATTCTGAATTGCCAAGTATTTATATAATCTCTGGGTCTTATATTACTGCTCCATTCACCACTCCTCTGAAACCTCCCCAGACCCCAGAACCCTGTATTCCTCCAGGCCTCCACTTAATGGGGACACTGTCTGGGTACCATTTGTGGCCCTGGCAGGCTGTTTCATCTTCATTGGCCTGGTACTCGGCATTCTTTTTATTGACACTGTAGTTGGTTAGGTGCATGAATTTGTTGCCAAGGCTCTTCATGGAAGGGGAATACCTGCAAGTGAGAGGAAAGGCAGAGGGGAGATGGAGATACAGCAGATGGATAATGGTCCAAACATTTCTCCAGATCCTGAGCAGGTAAGTGGACAGATCTCTGCAGATGCAGAAGAGTCTGAGAAGCACATCTGCTGGTAAGGTTTCTAGAACACTACAGCTAAACTCATCTCCTATTTTATCCTACCTCAGTTCTGTAGAAAGACCCTCCCTGTTTAGTGAAGTAGAGAATCCCCTTATTTCCCATTCTGCATGTCATACTGTGATTTATAATAATAAATATGTATATATTGGACCCTGCCCCCACTCCCGGACACAGAGCTCCTGAAACCTTTGTAGATTCCTAAGTGGTACAAGGATAAGGAGCATCTTTGTTCTCAGATTTGGTGTTTTGACCCCAGTTCCTTACACAGAGCTGCTGAAACCCTTATAATTTCCTGGGTAATAGGAGCATCTTTTGTTCTAACGAGGCAACACTGGGTGAGTTCCTGATGGCTCCCGGATGAGGGCCCGTCACTGGAAAGGCCAAGACATGATTAGATGCTTGGAAGTTTCAGCTCCCCCCACCCAACTCCCATTATCTTAAAAAAGGAAGAAGGGCTGAAAATGGAGCTAGTGATCAATCAAGCCTAAGTGCTGAAGCCTCTGTAAAAATTCCCCAAATATAAGACCTTCCAGGTGGGTGAACCTATGGAGATGCTGGAAGAGTGGCCCACCCAGAGAGGGCATGGAAGCTTGGTGCCTCTCCTCACACACCTTGCCCTGTGCATCTCTTCCATCTCCCTGTTCTTCTGTATCCTTTATCACATCCATTTTTTCATAAATCAATAAACATAAGCAAAGTTTTCTTGAGTTCCGTGAGCTGCTCTAGAAAATTAACCAAACTGATACCCCCAGCCCCGAGGAGGGGGTCATGGGAACCTCTGATTTATAGCCCACTGGTGAGACGCACAGGCAGCCACCCGCACTTGTGACTGGCATCACAGGTGGTGGAGGGAGGGGCAGCCTGGTGAGACTCAGCCCTTGACCCATGAGATCTGATGATGTCCCCAGATAGACATGTCAGAATTGAGTTCAACTGTAGGACAGCCAGTTGGTGTTGTATAGAAATGCTTTGTGCGGGCAGAAAAAAACCCACCATCTGGTTATAGGTGGTGTCAGAAGTGTCTGATGTACAAGTAAAGGAGTCAGTCACACGGGAGGAAAGGCAGACAAGGTTTTCCCAAAGGCACACCACCTTCTCCTTTGCTAACAAAAACTACCAAAACATTGGTTACTTTCCTGTTCGGAGTCCGCCAGCTTCCCTCCCTGGAGGGAGAACAAATCCCCAAGGCTGTTAGGGCGAGCCCCCACCACCACCACATACTTGCAACTGGCAAAGCGGACAAGTCCATCTGAAAAGAGGTAAATCCGTAGAGGATCATAGGAGGTGACGTAAACATAGATCCGCAGATCGAACTTGCTGCCGCTGATGAGGTAGGGTTTGTGGAGATACCTACACAGAGAAAGGCCAGCTTCAGGGACAGGACAGAGGAGACAGGGCTTGGCAGGTAACTGAGCCACGGCAAAAGCCAGCTAACGGTTCCCAGGATAAAGACCTTTAAACAGTTGGCTGAAGAAGGTCTTTGGCTGGGAGGACAAAGGACAAAAGAACGTGATGAAAAGGGGCCCTCCGAGGCTGAGAAGGTGGGAATCAGGGAGTGGGGTCTCAGCTGGAGACGGGCTCACCTCTGTACCAGAAGGGGCCTCCGCTTGGGGAGCTGACTCCACTTATGAATGACCTGGATGCCGATGCCTCGCGCGGACGCTGGCTAGAGGTCGAGTGGAGAGGAGAGGAATTGTCTACCTGGCCCGATACTCTGGCGCTCCCACTCTCAGGCCCTGCCTGCCGCCCGCCAGAACCACTCACTGGTTTAACAATCCACTTCTGGCGGCTGCTGCTCTCCCAGGCTTTGCGCAGGAGCTTGGCGTCCTGGGGCAGGATGAAGGACTGGGGGAAGAAACTGAACTCCTTCTTGCCAAAGCGGCTCTGCATGCGGGACAGGTTCCGCCACAGTCGGTCCTTGCGCCCAATCTGGAATGAACCTGGGAAGTGGTTTAGCTGCAGAGGGGACAGAGGGTGAGAGCAGGGAGAGACAGAGCCATGTGAGACCACGAGGAAGACAGCAAGGCTCACTACACCATTCCAACATTCTAAGCTCCTGTTCCATCTGATGCTCACTGTCTAAAGGTTCTTAAGTATCCCGCGCTGAGCATCCACCAAAAAAATGATTAAAACACAAACACAACACAACACAACGTAGTGCCCTTTAGGAGTCAATAGTTCACGATGTAAAAGAATAACTAAGACAGAAGTAACATTCACTGTAAAAGTAAATAAAAACCTGTTAAGTCTTTTTCCATGCCTCTAGGACAAAGACAGAAAAGCACCTGGCTTTCCTGGGGTAAAGGGACTATTCATTCCAAATGAGACCTCTTTACACATATTCAGCTTGGAGGAACAGAGGCAATGTGCAGTGGTTAGAGGAAAAACATGATAAGCTGAAAACAGACACTGCGTCTCAAGATACACCAGAGAAAAAGTGTCTTAGAGGCTTTATCTGTCCAAGACACTGTAGCTGACCTACGAGGTGTGCACGATCCACTGGCGGCTCACACAGCACCCACCTCTCATACTTTCTCCACCCTCTGAGCCCTCCTGACTTCTCTATGGTCATCCATCTCTTTCCTACTTCTACTACCAACCTTCTCCTGCCCAAGTCCAGGGGAAGAGCAGCTCAGAAAAGGCTCTTACCTTCTGATGCTCCTGAATGGATCGGAAACTAGGAGACTTCATGTGGTGACCCCAGCAGCCCAGCCAGTCATCATTCCCTATAGAAGGCACATTAGGAAGTCAGTCTTGCTAGCAGCTCGGTCCCTGGGACAGAGAGTGGCTCAGAGGACCCAGAAATACCACCAGAGCCTGGGCATAGGTCCCAGCCCCAGTTTTCTAAGAGTTGCCATGGAGCTGTCCTACATGAGGCCCTGGGGTCAGGACTAGAACAATGGCCCTCTGTCTTCCAATTTTGAGGAACAGGCTCCAGGCAGAGGGATTTCAGACCTATGTCCTCTTATGAAGTTGGAAACTTCAGAACAGGGTCCTCACACAGCGGGAGCTAATCTAGAGGTTCCCTCCTGCCCAGAGCCTAGCTGCTAAGGCAGAGGACAGGCTTGAAGTAAGGCAAGTGACTCACTCTTGCTGATCTTGAAGTGGGAACGTCCAATGGTCTGCTTGACAATGTTGGGGGTCACTGTGCTCATCTTCCACCGGAGCAGCTTCCTCTGCTCCCAGGGAAGTTTCTCCACTGGGCAAAACGGGGAGAGGGTGGGGGGAGGGTGTGGAGAAGAGCAGGAGAGTCATGGTGAGTAGAGCTAAGAGGTGGCACTGTTGCTCAACATTCCCTGTAGGCAAGTCAGTAAGTATTATTCCAGGTCAGAGTTTCAGAGGAGCACACTTTGGGGAAGAGAGGGGACTGCACAGGAATGAGGAACACAGACAGGAGAGGAGGATGAAAAGGGGAGAGACACAAGGTTAGAGGTCAAGAGTGAAAAATGAGATTATGGGGCCAAGAGGGTCAGCTAAAGGATGGACAAGATAAAGATTCCTTCATCGGACTGGTGGACCAGGTGGGTAACCAAGCACCAACACAGCCATTCTGGAATGCCCCCTCCACCCTACCGCCAGCTTCACTAGCATCCTTCTCCTGGGGGCTATTCCAGGTAGACACACGGCTAGGTTTACCTCTCTCATCTGGAGTGCCAAAATAGATGGTAGGGGGCACGTTGGGAAAGAGACTGTAGATGAGGGCTGGTCGAACAACTTTTTCATTGGAAAGGGGTTTGGTCAGAAACTCCATGCAGTTCCTAAGATGAAAAACAGCCATGCGGTAGAGAAAGGCAAAGCCACAACCTTGAGTGCTGTTACTATTACACATTGTTTCTTTCAGGGTGCTTTTACACTGCGATTCTACAGAGACAAGTACTCAATAATTATTTTGCAAATATTAATCCATGCTAAGGCTAACCTATACACAATCACACTATAAATGTCACCTAAAGACAATGTTTTCCAATACTTCATTCTAAAATTTCCTGTGACAAGCCATAGGCTGGGGAGGTCCCTGAAAAGAGTGGTTCTGAGAGCAAGTAAGGAGTTTAAGTGGATGTCAGTAGAGAAATATGCTACGCTAAGACAAAGAGAAATAGATAAGGAGAGAAAAAGAATGATATGGATAAATAAAGAGGAGGAAAAGCAGAAAAGACAGAAAGAACTAAGAAGAGGTAAAGAGGTTTTTAAAAAGAAAAAGGGAAAAAAGCAACAGAAGGAAAAGAAGCAGTGCTACTTCTAACTCATTTTATATTTATCTGAAGATAAATGGATGATTAATGCTCTTCTCTGTTTTGAAAATAGAGACATCAGACATTCGTGACATCAGATTTTTACATAACAGTGTGGTAGTAAGACAGGTCTGGAGATCTGGAGCAGTGGGCCATGGGGTCCCTACTGTTATTCCAATAATGTCTTGGTCAAGGCTAGCTCAAGGAGTCTCAAAATAGGAAGACTTAGACTATCTATTGGATACAAGCTGACAGACCCAGACAATTTCTTCAGATAACATTGAAAATGGAGAGGACAGTTATGACCCTCTATATCAGGCTGATGTGATCCACAAATATTTATTATTTAGGATTAATTTTCAGTTTATAAAGAGATACTCTACCTGTTATTTTTCAGCACAACAGAAATAGGCACTGTATATATAAAACACCTCAGTGTTTCAAACCTGAGAAATTTTTAATGAATTTAAAAATTTATTTATTGGGTTGAGTTTATTTATTGGGTTGAGTTAAATATTAATTCCAATTAATTAAATAAATACAATTAATTCAACTCTATTTCTCATTTCCAAAATTTTTTACTTTAAAGACTTTCCATTTACTGAATATTAGAATTTAAGATTGTTGAAAATCAAAAACAATGAGTTCATATTTAAAAACAAAAACAAGACAGGAATGTAAAATGGTACAGCCACTCTGGAAAATAGCTTTGGCAGTTTCTTAAAAAATTAAATGTGCAATTACCATAGAACCCAGCATTTATCTCAGAGACATGAAGACTTAAGGTTCATTCAAAAATATGTACACAATGAGCAGCTTTATCTGTATAGTCAAAAACTGGAAAAAAAATATCCTTCAGCAGGTGGCTGGTTAAACAAACTGTGGTCCAGCCATTCATGGGCCACTACTCAGCAATATAAAGGAATGAACTATGGATACATGTAACAACTTGGATGAATCTGTAGAGAATATGCTGAGTGAAAAAAGCCAATTCCAAAAGGCTACATATGGCTATCATTCCATTTGTATAACATTCCTGGAACAACAAAACTGTTGGTTATGAAGGCTTAAGAAGGAGATGAGAGTAGGAGGGAAGGAGTTGCGGCTCTCCTGGCAACAGGAGGCATTCCTGCAGTGACAGAAATGTTCACATTTTCACTAACAGTAATGTCTTGGTTACATTATATCGTACTATAGTTGTGTAAGATGTTACCATGGGGGAAACTGGGTAAAGAATCCAGGGAATCTCTGTATTATCTCTTAAAACTACATGAAAATCTATAAATGTCTCAAAATCAAAAGTTTAATTAAAAAAAGAAAAAGAAAATCTTTGTTAGCTGCCTCTCAAGAGTACTGAACTTAACCTCAAAAGGCATGACTTTTGGTCTACCAGTGCTAAAAATCTTGATCTTGCAAATAGTTACTTAATTTCCTGTTCCTCAGTTCTCACATCTGAAAAAACAGAGGCTGAACTTGACCAATGCCATCTCTAAATTCACATGATTCTTAGGAAAAGAATACTTAACAGAAGTGTAATATACTATTGCTGGACAGAGGAAACAGGTAGCGTTTTCAATGATCTTTCTGTGGCTGCAAAATTTTCTAAAATAAATAAATAAATCTTTCATAATTGGGAAAAAATAAGATTTCAGCAATCCAAAAAGATGCCTGATTTTAGTCAAAATGCAAAGTGGTTTAGAATTCTTCAACCTCCATTTGCTTGACCTCATGTTTTAAGCCTCATATAGACTACATTTTGTAGAAATTAATTAATGAACATAGAATTAACAAACACCTTTTGTGAATTTTATCTTAAAAATCAGAAAAGCTAAAAAAAGGGTTGTGCAGCTGTCTTGAACTAAGCCTGAAGACAAACCTAGATCACCCTTAAGTGTGGAAAAGAGGCTCCAAGTCAATTAAACGTTAAATGTGTTTCTCTTTGGTCAACATCTAATATATATGGCCAGGAGTAGATTTGCTTATCCAAAAGAGCAATGGGTTAGGCTTAAAGTAACAGAATTTATGCACCAGATTCAGGATACCTATGACAAGATTTCTACCAACCTTCACAGAAAGTCCCTATTCTGTCTCCATTTTCTAAACAACTCTCTCTACCTTGCTGGTTTGGAACTCTAAAACTGGTACAGCTGCAGCCACCATCACATTCAGAGATGCAGCCTGCCTCATCCATACTAATCTTAGATGAGACTAACTCTTCCTCTTAGCTTCATTTAAAGCAGAGCCGACACAAAGGAAAGCAACCAGAGTTTGGCTGCTCCACATGCTAGGCAAGCCTTGACATGTATGGCCAGGTTAGAATTAAAATTAGAATAGAAAAAACATAAAAAAGAAAAAAAGAAAAAAAAAATTAGAATAGGAACTTTGTTTTTTTTACACTTTCAGTAGAAGTTATTTTTTAAAAGAAAAAAACTTTAATGGTTGGTACTTTATGAGGGTTCTTTTTAATATCTAAAAATAATTAATGAAGATAAGAGCTTCATATTGAGACAAGGTTGGAAGTGGAAGATTATACTGAAGAATGTTAACTTTCTACCCAGAGAGGTGGTCTATATGATCTGTAAGCAAGTTCTAAAACTCTTTAGCATAAAGACATGTCCTCATTTACAGAAATTTCCTCTTAATCCTGTGTTCCTTCCTCCCCCTGACTCCACATCTCAGTTATGCACCATTCTACAATTATCTGTTCTACAAAAGAAGGGTCTACATTAAGAGACGGACTTCTTGGTTTCCTAGGTAGAGGTGGGTATCACTCACATTCCATGAAGGGTGGTCAATAAAATACTCCAGATTATAGCTAGAGAATTTTAAATTCAATTTATTACTAAGGTCAACTTTAGTCTTATAAAACCAACTTCCAAAGGGAGCAAAAAAGCACTGAAAAAAAGCTCCAATTAGTGATATTATCTATCTCAGAATTGTTTCAGACTTTGGGACACATTTAAATTGCAAGGTGACAAATATCCTCATGTGTGCAGCCTAACTAAGAATCTACCTCAAACACTGTCTCTTCATGAAATTAGTTATTAATTTTCTAACTACTTCTTGAGATTATTTGCTTTTTACTTGAACAATTTCTTGGAGCCTAAAGACTAAATCGCAGCACAAGAAACACGGTACTGATTTTAAGCTCAGCTGATAAAATATGCTTCTTTTCCCTCCTACTGATTCCTGTTTGAAAACTAAAGT
The DNA here is from genome assembly GCF_033118175.1 of Dama dama. Taxonomy (NCBI): domain Eukaryota; kingdom Metazoa; phylum Chordata; class Mammalia; order Artiodactyla; family Cervidae; genus Dama; species Dama dama. The sequence goes on from NC_083688.1 coordinate 28,177,157, forward strand.
CCTAAACTGCAAAAATTCAGCCAAAGTGAGTTAGGGTTAACAGGGCCATTAATTAATAACTGGGGTGATTCATCCCTTTATAATCCTCAAGAGATGGTAAATGAGCATCTGCCAACAACCTACACAGTCAGGACTCACCGAGAGATCACTGCCACAGACTCGCTGGGGGAGACAGCACTGCACGAGGAGCACTCTGAGTCTCCTAGGGGGAAGGACAGAGAAGGCCCAGGTGGGAGAGGCTGCCACTCAGTCACCAAGCCCAGGCAGTTCTTCCTAGGACATCCTGGCTCAGCCTTCTCAAAGTGCCACAAGCACCCATTGCTACCTTGCACTGCCTCCCCTGAGCTCAACAGCCGCAGGGAGAAGGCAAGACTCGGGGGACAGGGGACTAGAGAACAAGCCCCCCCAAAGCCACTCCCGCCCTCAGACCCCCAAGGTGAATGATAAATGCAGGTGAGAAAGTAAGTCGAGGATCTGGTATATAATCGTTAGCCCCTCTTCCCGAGCAGTGGTGACCAATTCCCAGTTGGAGGCGAGAGGGTCCTCTACTCACCCTCCTCCTCTTCATTCTCATCCTGGCTGCAGCAGTCTTCCAAACCATCTAGTAGCTCTTCTTCCAGATCTTCAGTTTCAACCGGGTCTAGCTGGAGGTCAGTAGCTGAACTGTAAGAAAGAATCATGCCCCCAGCCCAGCCAGCTCCGTAAGAGAGGTCACGCTAGATTCACCTTCCTTCATCATTTCCCAGTGTTCATCTCTTCCCTAGTCACCAGTCTGCTGGTCCTTGCCTGGGCCTTACAACCAACTCCTGTTGCTCTCAGAGCTTTGGCCTGGCCACAGTTCCTCAACCCCACATCTCCGACTCCACAGAGAGGTACTCTACCTTCCACCTTCCTTGAAGTCCCTCATAGCATATAAATACAAAGTTCTGAATATAAAACACCATCAGTCAACATGTGGTAACAGACATCAAAGGTCCCTGGACCTCTCTCTAGGAACTCAGAAAAGGCCTTGGTGGACCATGGTTCCAGAGAAATAAGAAGGCACAAGAAGCCAATTAAGTGTGTGTCCTAACTCTGAAACAGTTGTCATACCAGGAATGACTGAGAACCTGATTTGGTTTGGAATTAAGTAGAGAAATCACAGTTCCCAACACATGATGTTTGAAATTCTTATTTTTCCCTGGTTATAACCTAAAGCAGGGCTTAGCAAACTCTTCCTCTAAGGGACTAGACAGTAAATATTTTCAGTTTTGTAGGTCATTCAGTCTGTCACAACCCTATCATTAAAACAAGAAAGCGGCCATAGACAGTAGTAAATGAATAAGGCTGCATTTCAATAAAACCTTATTTACAAAAGCAGGCAGAGGGCAGGATTTGGCCTGAAAGGTGTAGCTTGCCAACCTCTGCCCTAAAGTGAAAACCAACATTCCAGGGCACTTAAAAAATAAAAACCAACCTTAAGAGACACAGGGTCAGTGTCACCAGGTGTGTATACATTCTACTACTTTAAATAAACCAAACACTTTCTTCAACTTACCCTATAGTCCTAGGAGGTGAGTTCAGCTCCCTGGCTTCCTTAGGCCCTTCTCTCCCAAGTTTGCCCAGATGGATGGAAGAGAGGCGGGTGGCCACCTCGGCTACACCAAGGGGCTGAGGTGGAGAAGGTGGAACTGGAGTCTTGTCTTCTCCAAGACGTGGGGAGTCGATCACAGATCCACAGGCAGGGCTGTAGCTGAGCCCGTGGCTATGTGAGGCAAGGAGGTGAATGCTGATGCGTTTGGTACAGAAGACTGCACTGTCCAAGTCCCCGGGGTCCGAGACTGCAGGGAGGACCCTATTGTCTGCTCCAGTGTCCTCCTGAGGGACCTGCTGGCCGGCCACAGGAGGTTTCCACCGCCTGTTCTGGTTGAGGAGATCCCACTGCAAGCTGGGGTTCATGAAGTAAGTCTGTTCAAAATGGTAGCCTTGCCTTGGTTTCTGCTCAAGGCCTCTTGCAGTCAGCTTCCTCACAGCCTCAGTGAACCGAACCTCCTTAGTCAGAGTCTGGGAAACAGGGCCACCATCCAGGCCGGAGGGATGCGACTCAGCCCTGGGGACTAAGTTACTCTGGCTGTAGAGGGAAGAGGCAACACTGGTGGTGGAGGTGTCCAAGGAGCTGGGGGTAGACAGCGTGCTGTGGGGAGGGGCGTTGTCTAGGGCAGGGCCACTGCTCTTGGGCGCCTTGTGCTCAACAGGCTGGAACGCACAGTCTCCGGTGCCCCCTGAGTGATGCCAGGAGATGAGCTGGACCTTGGGTGAGGATACTGGCTTCAGGCCCTCTGTGGCCTGCGATAAAGGCACTTTAGTGCTATTTGGCTGCATGAAGGAGTTGTTGTTCAGCATGGGTTTGTAGGAAGAGGAAGAAGAGGAGAGTGGAGATGGGGTCTTCCCTGAGATGGCAGAGGCCAGGCTCCTCCCTGAAGGACTTTCCCCGGCTGCTCCCAGTGAGGAGTACGGTTCCGTGGATGAGGAGGCCATGGGGATGACCTTGGAAGACGTGGCCTTATTGGCAGTGAGTCTGACAGGGAGCCTCTTTTGAGGGAGAGAGAAAGGTCTTTTTTCTGACGGGCCTGAACGCAAGCAGAAAGACTCCAGCTGCTGGTATGCTTTATGCCTGTAGTTGGAGCGGCGGTACAGCAGGGTACTGCTGAACAGGTCCGGGAGGGAGTGCAGGTAACAGCAGTTGCCGTGGCCCGCAATGACAGCTGTGGTCCCGGAGCTACATAGAGTGCTGGGGCAAAAGAAGTACGCTGGCTGCGGGGGTGCACCCAAGAGGCCTGGGCCCAACCCTGCTGAAAGTGTTCCCACGTGTTTCTTCTCCAGCCGCCAGATTGGCTTCACCTGCTGATGAGCCTGAGCCCAGACTCTGCCCTCGGAGGGTTTCTCAGGTGACAGGGTAGGCGCTGTGCCTGCGGGCCCACTCTGCTTAAAGCTCTGTCCCCGGCGGAGGCCGATATCGTAGTGCTCTGTTCTTGCTGAGGCCATGAGGAGCCCACATCACGGCCACATGGCCTCATGGCCCGGCTCAGGTGAGGTGCCAGGTGCCTCCTGCAGTAGCAGCTGCATCCTTGAAGTCCGTCAGCCTGAAGGGGAGAGAGACAGCTGGGAATGTTCCAGTCCTAGGAGGATAGACACAAGGCTACAGTGGTACCCAGGCAAGGAATAGCCCTACGTTAGCACTTCTTGGGCAACCAGTCTCAGCCATCATTTGGGGCCCTGGGAGAAGAACACTAGATTTTGAGGGTGTTCTCCGTGGACTTCCTGCTGCCCTCATGCCATCAGAGCTGGCTTCATCAAGGACCGGGACGTTAAGGTGCCACAGGGTGAAATCGGTTCACATGCTCCCATTCTCTCACTCAGAGAGCTCTTTCCTCTTTCTCCAAAGAAAAATTCACACTTTTCTGCCTCATCGTCCACAAGTTTACACGAGTGGCTTCCTTCCATCATCTGACACCCGTGTGCCTAGGAATAAGGCAAACCTGGGTGTGGCAGAGAAGCCAGCCAACACTTTCCTCTCATTAACCAATTCTGAATGCTCAAAGATCAAGTGAGAAACAGATTTTACATGCACCGCTCCCTCACCAATTCTCCAGCTGCCCCTGATGTGGTCTGCTTTCCACGGACTAAGTGAGACAAGTTCAGACAAGAGCAGGGATTTCTCCTGTTGACCTCTGGGGTACATTCTGTAGCTGAGACAGTAATTTCATCTCTTCAAGAGTCTAGCCAACTATACAGGCTTAAATTCCAACCAATGTGTTGGCGGAAAAGAGAAGAAATAAGATGGAATTAGACATCAACATTCTTTTTACTTAAAGTGATTTTATTTCCAGCAGCCACACTAGGACAGAAGAGGTCCAGGAGTAGAATATAGAGGCAAGAAGAGGAGAGAAACTTTCTTTATCCCAAATCCCAGGCTTCAGTCTGGGCTCATCTTGGGGAGAGAGTCTGTCTCTTGCATTTCCTCAATCTTTCCTCTAAAGCAAAACCTCTGAACCAGTCTGTAGCTCTGAGTCCCAGTCAGTTTTGCATGGTCATTTGATTTCTAAATCAAAAGTATTCTGCAGTTTTTCACACCTGTGGGGAAGGGTAAGCCTGCTTTTACGACAGCATCCAGGGGAGAAACACAAGACTCTTCGGTAAGAAGTCATTCATCTGGGATAATTCTGAATGAAATGCTGGCATCTTAATCAAGTATTTTCACAGTGGCTAAAGGGAAGGAAATAGCAGAGAATTTTCTTGCTCAGGTTTTATTTAAGACACAAATGATAATGGGGAGAGGACTTTGTATTTTGATAGGAGAACAATGACCAAGGAAGATTCTCATTCCTGCCTACAGCTACAGGAACTGCTGTTGTTTTCCACCAACAAAAAGCCTGCAAAAGCCACGTGATGTTACCCTCTTTTCCTGCAAAGACTGATCTGTGTGGGAGTCCTTCTCAAGAAGAGTACCAAAAAACCACTGCCATTATTCAAAATGATAGTGGGTAAAAAACAGCATCACAGCTACAACCAGATTTGATGCCAGTAAACGCAAACTTAAGGTAACAGAAAATGGACCTCCACCAAGTCCAAACTATGGAAATACTGTGCAGGGCACAGCTACACTCTGCACGCTTACAGGAGACAAGCACAAAGGGAGGGGTCAGACCCTGCCGGTGATTTTATAAGACCACACACTGAGCGTGTGTCATGTACACACAACAAGTTCACGTTCCAACTCTCGTAGTCGTCTTTTGGGAATCCATATCTCTCCCCATGGATGCGGCACAACAGGTTCACCAAAGTGATGGTGGAAAGGGATAAGGAAACAAGATCTCAGGCTGCCGCCCCCTGAATGTCACCCGATGTGTGGCTTCTCGTGTGCATCCTGCCATCTCAGACCTTCAGGTCTCTACAGGTGTCACTCCCTAGTGTGTGTGTGGGGGGGGGCGGGGGGGGTGAGGGGGACAGTTGTCTTCACCCAGCCCTGAGGGGGTGTGCAGTGGGCGCCCGTGGCTATGAGGGAAAGCAGGCTTGGCTACGGTACAGATGAAGATGCAGTGGTGGGCTCCTGGGTGCCCTGGAGCCCCTTCCTTCTTGTCTACCAGACTTAAAAATACACAGCTCAAAGGCTGTCACCTTCTCCAGACAGCCTTTCTGGACTCCCCAGTTCAAATAGGATGCCTCCTCTCTGTTCTAGCCACCATTGCTGTCTCTATGACACTGAACTTTAACAAGGAGTACTCATCTGACTAGGACCAAGGAGCATGTTGTTCCCAGTATAAGGTCTCACCCACAGTTAAGTGCTCAATATTCTGTTGGTTGGATAAACTGGGGGGAAAAAATACAGTAAATAAAGGGGAAATACACTGGCACTTCTCCAAGAGAGGACTCTTGAGAGTCTCTTGGACAGCAAGGAGATCCAACCAGCCCATCCTAAAGGAAATCAGTCCTGAATATCCATTGGAAGCACTGATGCTAAAGCTGAAACTCCAGTTCTTTGGCCACCTGATGCAAAGAACTGACTCACTGGAAAAAGACCCTGATGCTGGGAAAGACTGAAGGTGGGAGGAGAAGGGGACAACAGAGGATGAGATGACTGGATGGCATCACCGACTCGATGGACATAAGTTTGAGTAAGCTCCGGGAGTTGGTGATGGCATGCTGTAGTCCATGGGGTCGCAAAGACACAACTGAGTGACCGAACTGAACACTAGCACTGATGAATGCTAGTTTGGGCACCTAGCAAACACCAGGTACTGTGCTCATTAAATCCTCACAAAAACACTATGCTCCATTTGCTGATGATGAATCTGAGACTCAGTAAAGCTAAGTAACTTCTCCATAATTAAACATCCAACAAGGAGTGGCCAGATTAAAACTTGAGTTTGTCTGACTCCACGCTTCCTCTTAAATAGAAATGAAACACACGCCTAGGCCCTGTTTCCAAACTTATCCCTAACCTTCAAGTGGAAGACAAAAGGCAGTTTGGAAACACTATGCTGAACCCCTTTTTCTGGTGAAGCACCCAAGAGCCCACCACTGTCTCCTCATCTGTACTGTAGCCAAGCCTGCTTTCCCTCATAGCCACGGGCCCCCACTGCACACCACCTCAGGGCTGGGTAAAGACAACCGTCCCCCTCACCTCTCGCACACACTGCTCCGCATCCCTCCGCATGAATCCTCAGTGCCAGGAACACTGGACGCAAGTGGCCCGGCATTTACCTTTTCCAGGCCCAACTCAAGCCCCATCACACCCATGAAGATCTGTTGTGTATTTATTCCTTTAATTTAATGTTTTGCAAAGGCTATCTTTTACCACTGTTCTCCTTTCATATGAATATACTTCACAAGTCCCTGATAGTTTTTATAGGGAAATCTTGTGTCTATCTGTAATAGACAAATGCACAGCTATGTTAGTAGAAGTTGGAAGATCACTGCCCTAGTCTGGCCTCCTCCTCAGCAATGCTGCCCAAGTCTCCTCCCCACAAAACATCATGAGATGTTAAGAGTTCCTAGAATAAAGTTTAAAAAATAATTGATGAGGGTAATGAATATTTTCTAGGTCAGTTATACCTCCACAAAGCTGTTAAAAATAAAACAATTCCACCCCCCCCCTGCCCCGAGGGGATAAGAAAAGTAAAGAACTGCAAAGCATTCTGAAGATAAACAAAATGGCCTCAAACATCTCTTTCTATTTGCATGGCTAGCTCTGTCCAGTTCCTAGTCCCTCACCTGCCTCACCAAATGCAGGTCTGTTGTAATAGCATCCTGCCTGCCTTCCCTGGATCCAACTTCTCTTCTCCTAAAGCATCCAATCTCAGGAATCTCAACATCCTGCCCCGCCACCTTTAGACAACATTCAGAAGCTGTCTATCTCATTCTGCCTTCCACTCTTTATGGGGCATTTTACCTCAAGTTTCCTCCTTAAGTGAGAGTGAATAATGAGCAACCTATACTTAGAAAATCTAAGACTGTTGTCTCAAACCACCAGGTCTCCAGAGACCAGGCCAAACCAAACCAACTTGGACAAGGTATCTATTTCTACAGAAAGCAATTATTCATTACACACTGACTGTATCACTCTCCTATATTACAGGAGTGTGTGGCTCTTGGGATCTGCAGTTTCCTTTTCCTCTTCCATCTGAGAGTTTCCCTCAGTCACCAGGGGAACTCAGGACATCAGAAACAGTTCAGAGTCTAGAGTCACAAGATCTCTGATGAGATCACTTTAGTTGCCCAATAGTTATGTAAGAAGATAGAAGTGACTTGGCTGGAATCAAACAGAATGAGGAGTGTAGGAATCAGACACATTTTCTCTTAAGAGATAAATTCCAAATTCTGTCTCCCTAAAGAAAGTTGGAGGAGTATGGAACTTCTGTAAAGCCCTATTGAGAAAGAAAGGCCAACACTCCAACCTAATGAGAAGGGAGGGCCAATAGAAGTTGACAGGGACAGGGACATCACCAGATGGTCAACACCGGAAAAAAAAAAAAAAAAAGACGTTGACAGGGGCAGCTCTTATAGAACACAGTTACTGCAAAAGTAGTTAGCCAACATCAGGGGGGTAAAACAGCTTATAGCAGCTAAAGCTAAAGGAGGTCCATCTACAAATTACTGAAAAGTGGAAACAGTTGAAGGCTTAACATAATTAGGGGCTTCCCTGGTGGCTCAGATGGTAAAGAATCTGCCTGCAATGCAGGAGACCTGGGTTCAATCCCTGGATTGGGAATATCTTCTGGAGAAGGGAATAGCAAGCCACTCCAGTATTCTTGCCTAAAGAATCCCATGGACAGGAGTCTGGTGGGCTCACAAAGAGTCAGACATGACTGAACGATTAAGTACATCCTAACATAATTAAGTTACCATCTCTCCTGAAGCCCTGACCTTCAGCAGCTTCAGAAAGAAACCTTGGGTGAGCTTGAAGGCAGTGGTCCTCAAAGTGTGGGCCCTCTCAGGGGTTCCACTAGGTGAAACTATTTCCATAACAAAACTAAAATGTGATTTGACTTTTTAACTGTGCCAGCCTTTCCACTGATGGCGCAAGAGCAATGGTGGGTCAAATTGCAGTTTCCTGAGTAGGAGTCGAGCCAAAGGTACCACCTGAGATTTTTTACCACCACACACTTCTTCACTGCACAGCAAAAGAAGTGCCAGGTTTACTTAAGAATGTCCTTGATGACACAGTAAAAAATGAAATCCCAATCCTCAAGTGTATCTTTTTAACATTGTGTGATGAAATGAAAAGTACATATAAAACAGAAGACAACGGTTGTCTGTAAGTAAAGCACTGTCTGAATTGCAAAATTTTTCTGTGGAACATCATGTTTACTTGAAAGAATGAAGGATATACAAGTGATGGTTATTCAGACTTTGATACTTGGCAGGCGTTCTCTAGAAAATGAAACAGAGGAAGCCTGTCACTTCAAACAACTGACAGTGTTTGTTGCCAGTGATAAAACTTGAGCTTCCAAAAGAAAATGAGAATTTGGGCAAAACTGTATCTGCCACCATGAGCTTGACAGCTTCCCAATACTTAACCATTTTTCTGATGACTGTGGTGATATTATTTTTTTATACTGTCAAATAGAATGTGGCAACAAGTCAATGAACCAGTATTTTCCAAATTATCTATCACACAATGTCAAAAAATCAGACATGGGTAAAAGATCTGGTCAAAGTCAGAGACAGACCAATGCATTCTAATGTAACAAAGTATGAAAAGCTCCCTGATAACATTTCAGATTTCACAGCAGCTAACCTTCTTAACACCACCCCTTGTAATTTCTGTGTAGTACCAAAGAATACCTGATAACATTTCAGATTCCACAGCAGCTAACCTTCTTACCACCACCCCTTGTAATTTCTGTGTAGTACCAAAGAATACCCACTATCTGAAAAGGCTACAGAAACACTCCTCCCTCTTCCAACTAATTCTCTATATGAGGCTAGATAATCCACATAATTCAACCAAACAATACACTGAACCAACTGAAACAGAAAAAAAATAGGAAAATCCAGCTGTCTCCAATTAAACCAGACATTAAAAAGATTCTCAAAAATAATGCTATTCTTCTCACTAACATTTTTGAAACAATAGCATTTTTAGTTTTTAAAAATGCTACTTATGTTTATTTGTCATGAGTTTGTTATTTCTAAGTGAATTAATAAATACTTCAATTTCTAATGTGGAGTAGATATATATTCCACATTGAAAAGAATATACTGAAGATTCCAAAGGTCTTTAATAAAAAAAAGTGTATGTAAGAGACCAGAAAGCTTGAAAGCTCTGGTCTACAATGGCACTGCCTGTCCAGAATATCCAAGAGGCTCCTAAGGATGAGGTCTTTTTGATTTCAGGGCCTAACAAAAATTAGCATTCTCAGTACTTATTCCAAAACACCAGGTCTGGCTTCCCAATTCTGCCAGAAGAGACAGTGAGAAGTTAAGAGCATTAAAGAAAAATTTTCTCACCTTTCACTGACAGATCAAAGCATCTCAGAGTGTTTTGCCTATGTTTTCCTCTAGGAGTTTTATAGTTTCTGGTCTTACGTTTAGATCTTTAATCCATTTTTATTTTATTTTTGTGTAGTGTTAGAAAGTGTTCTAGTTTCATTCTTTTACAGATGGTTGACCAGTTTTCCCAGCACCACTTGTTAAAGAGATTGTCTTTTCTCCATTGTATATTCTTGCCTCCTTTGTCAAAGATAAGGTGTCCATAGGTTTGTGGATTTATCTCTGGGCTTTCTATTTTGTTCCATTGATCTAGATTTCTGTCTCTGTGCCAGTACCATACTGTTTTGATGACTGTAGCTTTGTAGTATAGTCTGAAGTCAGGCAGGTTGATTTCTCCAGTTCCATTCTTCTTTCTCAAGACTGCTTTGGCTATTTGAGCTTTTTTGTATTTCCATAGAAACTGTGAAATTATTTGTTTTAGTTCTGTGAAAAATACTGTTGGTAGCTTGATAGGGATTGCATCGAATCGGTAGGTTGCTTTTGGTAGTATACCCATTTTCACTATATTGATTCTTCCGATCCATGAACATGGTGTATTTCTCCATCTATGTGTGTCTTCTTTGATTTCTTTCATCAGTGTTTTATAGTTTTCTATACATAGGTCTTTTGTTTCTCTAGGTAGATTTATTCCTAAGTATTTTATTCTTTTCATAGCAATGGTGAATGGAATTGTTTCTTTAATCACTCTGTTTTCTCACTGTTAGTGTATAGGAATGCAAGGGATTTCTGTGTATTAGTTTTATATCCTGAAACTTAACTATATTCATTGATTAGCTCTCATAATTTTCTGGTGATGTCTTTAGGGTTTTCTATGTAGAGGATCATATCATCTGCAAACAGTGAGAGTTTTACTTCTTTTCCAATCTGGATTCCTTTTTTCTTCTTTGATTGCTGTGACTAAACTTTCCAAAACTATGTTGAATAGTAGTGGTGAGAGTGGGCACCCTTGTCTTGTTCCTGACTTTAGGGGAAATGCTTTCAATTTTTCACCATTGAGGATAATGTTTGCTGTGGGTTTATCATATATGGTTTTTATTATGTTGAGGTATGTATCCTTCTATGCCTGCTTTCTGGAGGGTTTTTATCATAAATATGTTGAATTTTGTCAAAGGCTTTCTTTGCATCTATTGAGATAATCATATGGTCTTTATCTTTCAATTTGTTAATATGGTGTATCACATTGACTTGCAAATATTGAAGAATCCTTGCATCCCTGGGATAAAGCCCATTTGGTCATGATGTATCATCTTTTTAATATGTTGTTGGATTCTGTTTGCTAAAATTTGGTTGAGGATTTTTGCCTCTATGTTCATCAGTGATATTGGTCCATAGTTTTCTTTTTCTGTGGCATCTCTGTCTGGTTTTGGTATTAGGGTGATGGTGGCCTCATAGAATGAGTTTGGCAGTTAACCTTCCTCTGCAATTTTCTGGAAGCGTTTGAGTAGGATAGGTGTTAGCTCTTCTCTAAATTTTGATAGAATTCACCTGTGAAGCCATCTGGTCCTGGGCTTTTGTTTGTTGAAAGATTTTTTATTACAGTTTTGATTTCCATGCTTGTGTTAGGTTTGTTAAGATCTTCTATTTCTTCCTGGTACAGTTCTGGAAGGTTACACTTTTCTAAGAATTCGTCTATTTCTTCCAAGTTGTTCATTTTATTGTCATATAGTTGCTGATAGTAGTCTCTTATGATCCTTTGCATTTCTGTATTGTCTGCTGGGATTTCTGCATTTTCAGTTCTAATTTTGTTGATTTGATTCTTCTCCCTGGCTAATGGTTTGTCTATTGTATTTATCTTCTCAAAGAACTAGCTTTTAGCTTTGTTCACTTTTGCTATAGTCTCCTTCGTCTACTTCTCATTTATTTCTGCCCTAATTTTAATTATTTCTTTCCTTCTACTAACCCTGGGGTTCTTCGTTTCTTCTTTTTCTAATTGCTTTAGCTGTAACATTAGGTTATTTATTTGATTTTTCTCTTGTTTCTTGAGGTAAGCTTGTATTGCTATGAACGGTCCCCTTAGCACTGCTTTTACTGAAGCCCATAGGTTCTGGGTTGTCGTGTTTTCATTTTCATTTGTTTCTATGCATATTTTGTTTTGGTTTTTTTTTTATTTCTTCTGTGATTTGTTGGTTATTCAGAAGTGTGTTCAGCCTCCACATGGTCGCATTTTTAATAGTTTTTTTTCCTGTAGTCGACATCTAATCTTACCACATTGTGGTCAGAAAGGATGCTTGAAATGATTTCAACTTTTTTGTATTTACCAAGGCTAGATTTATGGCCCAGGATGTGATCTATCCTAGAGAATGTTGTGTGTGCACTTGAGAAAAAGGTGAAATTAATTGTTTTGGGGTGAAATGTCCTATAGATATCAATTAGGTCTAACTGGTCCATTGTATCATTTAAAGTTTGTGTGTCTTTGTTAATTTTCTGATTAGTTGATCTAGCCATAGGTGTGAGTCGGGTATTAAAGTCTCCCACTATTATTGTGTCACTGTTAATTTCCCCTTTCATACTTGTCAGAATGTCTTACATACTGTGGTTCTCTTATGTTGGGTGCATATATATTTATAATTTTTGTATCTTCTTCTTGGGTTGATCCTTTGATCATTATGTAGTGTCCTTCTTTGTCTCTTTTCACAGTCTTTATTTCAAAGTCTATTTTATCTGATATGAGTATTGCTACTCCTGCTTTCTTTTAGTCTCCATTTGCATGAAATATCTTTCTCCAGCCCTTCACTTTCAGTCTGTACGTGTCCCTTGGTTTGAAGTGGATCTCTTGTATACAGCATATATAGGGGTCTTGTTTTTGTATCCATTCAGCCAGTCTTTGTCTTTTGGTTGGGGCATTCGACCCATTTACATTTAAGGCAATTATTGATAAGTATGATCCTGTTGCCATTTACTTTGTTGTTTGGGGTTCAAGTTTATAAACCTTTTCTGTGTTTCCTGTCTAGAGAAGATCCTTTAGCATTTGTTGAAGAGCTGGTTTGGTGGTGCTGAATTCTCTCAGCTTTTGCTTGTCTGTAAAGCTTTTCATTTCTCCTGCATATCTGAATGAGATCCTTGCTGGGTACAATAATCTGGGGTGTAGGTTTTTCTCTTTCATCACTTTAAGTATGTCCTGCCATTCCCTTCTGGCCTGAAGAGTTTCTATTGAAAGATAAGCTGTTATCCTTATGGGGAACCCCTTGTGTGTTATTTGTTGCTTTTCCCTTGCTGCTTTTAATATTTGCTCTGTGTTTGATCTTTGTTAATTTGATTAATATGTGTCCTGGGGTGTTTCACCTTGGATTTATCCTGTTTGGGACTCTCTGGGTTTCTTGGACTTGGGTGGCTATTTCCTTCCCCGTGTTAGGGAAGTTTTCAACTATTATCTTCTCAAGCCCTTTCTTTTTGTCATCATCTTCTGGGACTCCTATGATTCAAACGTTGGGGTGTTTAACATTGTCCCAAAGGTCTCTGGGGTTGTCATCATTTCTTTTTTTCCCTCTCTGCTTCACTTATTTCCACCATTCTATCTTCCACCTCACTTATCCTATCTTCTGCCTCAGTTATTCTACCGTTGGTTCCCTCCAGAGTGCTTTTGTTCTCAGTTATTGCATTATTCATAATTGATTTGACTTTTTTATTTCTTCTAGGTTCCTGTTAAACATTTCTTGCATGTTCTTAATCCTTGTCTCTAGTCTATTTACCTGTAACTCTATTTTGTTTTCAAGATTTAAGAACATCTTTACTATCATTATTCTGAATTATTTTTCAGGTAGACTCCCTATCTTCTCCTCTTTTGTTTGGTTTGGTGGGCATTTATCATGTTCCTTTACCTGCTGAATATTTCTCTTCCTTTTCATTTTGTTTAGATTGCTGTGTTTGGGGTGGCCTTTCTGTAGGCTCTAAGTTTGTGATTCCTCTTTATTGTGGAGCTTGCTCCCTGTAAGTGGGGTTGGTCTAGTGGCTTGTCAAGGTTTCCTGCCTGGTTAGCAGAGCTTGAGTCTGTGTTCTGGTTGGTGAACTGGATCTCTTCTCTCTGGAGTGCAATGAAGTGTCCAGTAGTAAGTTCTGGGGTGTCTGTGGGTTTGGCATGGCTTTGGGCAGCCTGTCTTTTAATGCTCAGGGCTGTGTTCCTGCATTACTGGAGAATTAGCATGGTATGTCTTGCTCTGGAACTTGTTGGCTCTTAGGTGGAGCTTGGTTTCAGTGTAGGTATGGAGGCTTTTGGATGAGCTCTTGTCTATTAATGTTCCCTGGAGTCAGGAGTTCTCTGGTGTTCTCAAGTTTTGGATTTAAGTCTCCTGCCTCTGACTTTCAGTTTTATTCTTACAATAGTCTCAAAGACTTCTCCATCCATACAGCACAGATGATAAAACATCTAGGTTACTGGTGAAAAGATTCTCTGCAGCGAGGGACACTCAGAGAGGTTCACAAAGTTACATGGAGAAGAGAAGAGGGAGGTGGGAGATAGAGGTTACCAGGAGGAAAAGAGGAGGAGTCAAAACGGGAGAGCGCAATCTAGCCAGTAATCAATTCCCTATGCATTCTCCACAGTCTGGAACACCCAGAGAGGTTCACAGAGTTGCACAGAGAAGAAAAGAAGGAGGAGGGAGATAGAGGTGACCAGGTGGAGAAGAGGGGGAAGTCAAAAGGGGAAAGACCAATCTAGCCAGTAATCAGTTCCCTAGGTGTTCTCCACAGCCCAGAACACCCAGACAGATTCACAAAGTTAAGCAGAGAAGAGAAGGGGGAGGGAGGAGATAGAGGTGACCTGGGGGAGAAAGGGGAGAGTCAAAGGGGGAGAGAGCAATCAAGCCAGTAATCACACCCCTAAGTGAAAAAAGATACTGAAAATTAGATCCTTAAAGGTACAAAATTGATAACAAATACCAAAAAGCAAAGATTAAAAATCTAGAGTGGAGGTTAGACTCTCAAAAATACAATATTAAAAATACAAAACAAAATCAATCACAAAAATTATAAAAAATATATATATGAAATTTGCTTTTAAAATAGGGGGTTTTTTTTGCAAGGTAATAGTAAGTTATAAAAATGCAAATTAAAGGAGTAATAAAGAACTTAAAAATCAAAAAATGATAATAGTAAAAATATATCTAGGACTTTCTCTGGAGCTGTTGTGGGCAGTGTGGGGTCAGTTCAGTTTCAGATAGTTCCTTGTTCTACCTTGTACTTGTTCTCAAGGTCTAATAGGCCCCTTCCAATGCTTAGTCAATGTTAACTACCGGGTTTTAATCTCTTGCACCTGTCACTTCCAGCGAGGTTCCCTCTTCTTTATTTTGGCTTCCTCTTTTTGCATGTCTCTTCAGTGTCTAATTTCCACTCTGACACAAAGGGGGTAAGGTGGTCACTTATTTAGGCTCACTTGTTCAGTTGTGCTGTGGAGAGGGAGGAACGCTGCAAACAAATACACTGGTGTGTGGGGGGAGTGCTCGCAGTGTCTGGACCACACTAGGTTTGCCCCTGCTCACGGCAGCATGTGCTTTCCAGGTCTACACTGCTCAGGCACCAGGGTGCTCTGCAGGGGAACTGTCCAAAGCGGGCCCTGCGTTTCGTGTACTTCCCAGGTCTAAGCTGGTCAGGTTCAGGTTCTTGGGTACTCCGCAAGGGCACAGACTCAGTTGGGTGTGCATTTTGTGCCCTTCCCAGGTCCGAGCAGCTCAGGTGACCAGGTGCTTGGTGAGTGCACTGTCCCAGGTGGGCCGTGTGTCTTAATCACCTCCCCGGTCCGGCCACTCGGTTTCCCAGGTGCGCAGCAAGAGCACCATCTCAGGTGTGCCGTGTGTCTCCTCTAGGGAGCTGATCTCAGGCTGCGATCCTCCTGGCAGATGTCAACCATCCAGGATCACAGGAAGACGTGGTTAGCAACTGGGAGCCTGCTCACAGTTTGGTGGAGGATGCCAGTCTCTGGGGCCAAGATTGGATTGCCCCTTGCCTTCTGGCTCTGGCTGTCGCACACCTGCCTCTCTGCCTCCAGAAGGGGAGGAGCCTGTACGCAGCTGGCTAGCTCTCCTTTGGTATTTGCTCAATCCTTTGTTCTTGAGCCCACCAGGCTGCAGGTTGGGTTAGGTTAGAGCCTTTCGCGGGAAAGTTTTTTTTTTTTTCCTCTCTGGCTATCCCACAGTTTGGGTTGCTATCTCATGTTAGCTCCCTCAGATTGTCCTCAGGGCATTCTGGCCCAGTTCTTACCCTAAAGCATGCAGCCCGCGCCTCCCTGTCCAGTCCCCCGATCACTGGTGTCGGATGCGTGCCTGCGACTGGGCTACTTCTCCGCTGGGAGTTGCAGTTAGGCGCGTATTCTGTGGGGTTTTTTTTTTTTCTCCCGGTTATGTCGCCCTCTGAGATTCCAAAACTGTCCACAGACCTGCCAGTGAGAGGGTTTCTTGTTGTTTGGAAACTTCTCCTTCACGACTCCCTCCCCAGGACGGGTCTCCATCCCTAATTCTTTTGTCTCTCTTTTCATGTTTTATATTTTGTCCTACCCCCTTTCGAAGAGAATGGGCTGCCTTTCTGGGTGCCTGGTGTCCTCCACCAGCATTCAGAAGTTGTTTTGTGGAAGTTGCTCAGTATTCAAATGATCTTTCGATGAATTTGTGGGAGAAAAAGTGGTCTCCCTGTCCTATTCCTCTGCCATCTTGGGACCACCCCAATTTGAAGTTTTTATACACAGAATAACACACTACAGTAAAATTTGGAAGCATAAGAGATATGACACTCTCTACCCCTTTTTTTGTAAGGTCAGTTTTAGAAGACTTCATTTGGAAGTTAAGAATCTGGAAATTGATTCTTCTAAAACCGTATGTGGGGCTTCCCTTGTTTTCCAGTGCTTAAGACTGAGCTTCCACTGCAGTGGGGCTCAAGTTTGATTTCTGGTCAGAAATATTCCCTGAAGAAAGAAATGGCAACCCACTCTGGTATTCTTGCCTGGGAAATCCCATGGACAGAGGAGCCTGGCAGGCTACAGTCCAGGAGACAGGAAAGAGTCGGACAGGATTGAGCAGGAAAGTTCCCTCCAAACCCAGCTCAGGTCTGTCAGACTGTTTCCAATTCTCTTTTCAGGCCTTGCTGTATCTTTACTAAAGATACTTTGTATCTGGAAGGTCCTCTCACCTCTTTATCCCCAGAAAACATTTGATAACTTTTCAATGCTACATTCAGTCCAATCAATAGAGCTGGTAACTTTTGGGAACTAAGGGGGGGTGGTTTTCATACAAACAGTACTTCAGTATTTATTGCAAATAACTAAGGATGGAATGGAACACTTTCCCAAAGGGTCCCCCCTGCTACTTGTTGACTGCCTAAATCAACAGCTAATTAAGTTAAGGAAGATGAAATCTGGAGTATCTGAGTAGGTAGGAGTAACTCCCCAAGGAAGGAAGCATTAAAACATTTCCTGAGGGGGGGGGGGGGGGGGAAGATCTCCTAGATGCAGAATGGAAATGTGAAGATAACAGAGTTTTCCAAATAAATTTGGGTTAAATATTTTTCTAATGTTCTATTAGAACACACACCACACAATATGACAAACACTGTTTTCATGCTTAAAATTTCCCCTAAACTCTGTGCAAACACGCCTGCCCTGTGCACCCCTGTATCCCCCAGTGCCTTCCATAATGCCCTGGCTCACTATGTATTTGTGGATGTTTATTAAAAATTGTTGGATGATTAAAGGAAGTAATGGATTGATGAACACATGAAGAGTTAAATTCTCTACAGTTAGGGAAAGTATTTCTCTATATAGACAGTGAAGATGGGGAAGTTAAAAGCGGGGTATTCATGTTAAATTCAGCCGTGAGGCCTGAGAGGAGCTTGGGCTCACACTAAAGCGAGGGGAATTTAAACTATAGCGGGGCGGGAAAGGAGGCTCGGAGGCCTACGGTGAAATGATGCTGCAGGGATCGGGGAATCAGAGGAGCGGCGACTAAGTTCACTGGGCGCGGCGGGAAAGGGGGCAAGGAAGGGTGCAGAGGGGTTCCGAGGAGGCGCGAAGACCTGGCAGGGTAGGAGGCCGCGGATCCCTCTCCTCCCAGGTGATGGAGAGGTGGCTGGCAGGAAGCAGGGCTGGGACAGGAGCGGCCAGAGGGCTGGAAGCCGCGTCAAAAGGCCCGGGACAGAAGAAGGGGCGGGAGAGTCGAGCCGGCAGAGGGTCGTTGCCCCGGCTCCGCGGCCACACTTACCCAGCGGACTCAGCTTCGCCGCAGCTGGGCGCCGGCTTCGCGCTGCTTCCTCCCTCCGCCTGCGGGCGAGCGGGCGGCCTCAGGCGCCCCTAGCAACCACGCACGGCCACGCGACCCGCGCTCTCAGCCGCCGGCGCGACTGCCACCAGACACGCACTGCGCGCGCCCCCAGCGGACGCACCGAGGGCCTGAAGGGGCGATCCCAGCGGGAGGGAGGCAGGCGCGCGGAATCTCGGGGTTTAATGGAGCTTGGAAAGACGGCCGTCACAGGGCTCGCGCACGCGCAGCCGCTTCAACGCGGGTGGGACTCGCAGAGCGGAATTCTGGGAGATGTAGTCTCAAGGTTAAAGCCCTGAAAGGCTACGTTCCGGCACGCCGGGATCCTCTAATACTTTGATTCAACCTAACCCCTATGGACTCTTTCTTTGGCCGTGCCTTAATTTGCTCCTCTAAAACCAAAGAACTCAGACTTCATTAAATAATTTTCTTGTAGTACTTTCCAGTTAAAAGCCTTTGAGTTTGACCCCAGGAAAGAAGAGATCGCCAGATTCGCTATGCTTCGCTCTACCTACCTTCCCCTAACCCCAACCCAAGCAGCAGGCTCCAATTACAATCACCTGCTTTCTGAGCTTCAAGTGTGAACATTAGGAAACACTGACTCAATTAATTATCTCTCCAGGCAAGATAGATTGTGACCCCTCAGACTCAGATGTCCCTGGTTCTAACGAATTCGGAGATCTCAAAAGAACTGAAGGGCGAAAAGAGCTTTTCTAAATAGTCTTCTACGAAAATAATGGGAACAATAAGAGATGAAACTAATTTAAGAAAAGCAATCTGAGCCACAGCAAAGATGCTTAATAAATAATTGATTCAGGCAACAGTCATTGATCAGCTATAAATTATATCTCATGATGTGATGCAATTTGAACTACACAGTAACATTAGGAAGTAGTATATTTTTGTCTAAAAATCAGTTGAATCTGAATCCAATCAAGCTTTTGGCTCCAACTTCCAGTTTATAGGAAATAAAGAGAAACATTGTCACAAGAAGGCCATCTGACAAATTCAGAATGTAGGCCAATGTATGAAGGAATGACCTCATTTCTTCAACAAATTCAGAGTATAAAAAAAGAGTGAGGTTTCCTATGTTGTAAGATACTTAAGAGACGTAATCACATCAATGAGTGGACCTTGTTTAGATACTGATTCAAATAAGCCAACTGCAATTGTCTTTTGAGACAATAGAGAAATCTGAATATAGACAGGGGACATTAAGAACATAGATAACGTTAAGAAATCATTAAGTTTTTTTTAGTTTACTGAATGTTGACAACCCCCCTCCCACCAATATATCCTTGTCTTAATTCCAGGAACCTGTAAATATTACCTTATTTGGCAAAATATGTGATTAATGATTTTGAGATGATCTTGAAAGGATTAATAAATTTTCCTGGATTATCTGGGTGGGCCCTAAATCCAATAAGAAGAATCCCTAGTGAGGCAGAAAGAGATGGGACAGACACAGAGAAGATACAGAAAAAAATGGAGAGGCAACTTGTCACCAAGAAGGTAGAGATCAGAGCTAAGTAGAATGCCTGGGGGCACCAGAAGGTGGAAGAGACAAGAATGGATTCTTCCTTAGAATCTTCTGAGGAAATGGAGTTCTTCAGACAAACTGATTTCAGAATTCTGGCTTCTAGAACCATGACAGAATTTGTTGTTTTAAGTCACCAAATTTGTGGTAATGTGTTGGCAGCCACAGAATGGATATTGTGACATTATTTAAGAAGATATCCTTATTTTTTACCAGATACTTTAAGGTATTAAACGACATGATGCCAAGGAGTTGCCTCTGTGTGTGTGTGTGTGTGTGTGTGCGCGCGCTTTAAAACACTATAGCAAACAATGTAGTAGCAATGAGCACACCTAACACCCAGGTCTTAGTTTCTAATATCACTCCATTACCAGGAACCAGGGCTTCCCTGGTGGTAAAGAATCCGCCTGCAATGTGGGAGACCTGGGTTCAATTCCTGGGTTGGGAAGATTCCTTGGAGAAGATGATGGCAACCTACTCCAGTATTCTTGCCTGGAGAATCCCATGGACAGAGGAGCCTGGCGGGCTACAGTCCATGGGGTCTCGATGAGTTGGACATGACTGAGCAACTAAGCATAGTAGGAACCAGGGCTCCTCTGAGAAATGGCTGATTCTAGGACTAGGGCAGGAAATACACAAAATGAGCCAGATGCGCCTGGTGGTGCCAGAAAGAAAGTTACCAAAACAAGCCAAAACAACAGACTGGTGGGGAGATGTAACAGGAGCTAACTCAAAGAACTCCCAATGACCAAAGTTGCAATAATTGAAGCAATAAAATTAAAGTAGCAGTGCTTTTATAACCCAAAGTATAAAACAAATATCCATGAGTCATTGGTATAAATAAATGGTTGAGGACTCCCCTGGTGGCTCAGTGGTAAAGACTCTGCCTACCAATGCAGGAGACATTGATTTGATCCTTGGTCCAGGAAGATCCCACACGCCGCAGAGCAACTAAGGCCTTGTGCCACAACTGCTGAGCCCATGTGCTGTAGAGCCCATGCCCTGCAACGAGAAGCCACTGCAATGAGAAACCGACTCACTGCAACTAGAGAAAGCCTGCATGCAGCAATGAAGAACCAGTGAAGCCAAAAATGAATAAAATTTTAAAATAACTAAATGGTTGAATGTGTTCACAAATGTGATAAAGAGCCAACTCTCCTATGCAGAAGAATTAAAAGAAAAAATGTAGATATTCAGCCCTAAAGGTGGGGAAGCATAACCCACATTCCTTAAGTTTGGGCTGTGCAGAGTGACTTCTTTCCAAAGAGTACAGTATGGAAGTGGGGGGGTAGCGTAAGGCAAAAGTAGTAACAGTAGAAAAATCTGACAAACACTTCAGCCAGATGATCAAGGTCAACATCACGTAGATAGTATATGCCCTTGATAGATGATGAAAATGGCATTTTGCTTTTGTGATTTCCCTCCCCAAAACTCATAACTCCAGTCCAGTCGTGAGAAACATCAGGCAAATTCCAGTAGAGGAGCATCCTGCAAAATGCCTGACCAGTATTTCTCAAAATTGTCAAGGTTATAAAAAACTAGATATTTCTAAAGAAACTCTTACAGCCAGAGGAGCCCAAGGAAACAACTAAATGATGTGTAATGAGATCCTGGAACAGAAAAAGGACACTGGGTAACAATTAAGGAACTCTGAATAAAATGCAGGTTTTAGTTGATAATACAGTTCACCCTTAAACAATGTTTGAACCAAGTGAATTCACTTATTCATGAATTTTTTTCAGTAAATACACACTACAGTACTACATAATACACAGTTGGTTGAACCCTCAGGTATGGAGGGCTGACTATAAAGTTATACTCAGATTTTCAATTGTGTGGGGGTAACCGCCCCCCCCAAGCCCTAAGTTCTTAAAGGGTCAACTGTGTATCAATGTTGATTCCACTAATTGTAACAAATATATCAAAATAATGTAAGATGCTAATAATCGGGGAAATTGTGTATAGATAGAGGCAAGGTATAATATATGAACCCTTTGTACTATCTGCTCAATTTTTCTGTAAATCTAAAATTGTTCTAAAATATAAAGTCTTTATATATAATCCTAAAAAAAAAAAACTAGCAATAGAAATTTGCCTAGTCCACCTTAACCAAATTATAGATGTAACTTCACCAATAATGGGAATAAGTAACATCATCAGCCTCCAGATACAATGTACTAAGAGGACACATCATCACTTACAAGTGTTTCTACCAAAAATGTATAACCAGCATCAAATCACACACACAAAAAATCAGATACACCCAAACATCAGATTTACACAAATCAAAAAGAAATATCAGACACACTCAAAAGCACTATCATAAAATTAAGGAAGGAATGAGGAATGGTTCTAGATTTGAGGCAAAAGAGATCGCATAACCAAATACAAAGCATGGTCTTGGATTGGAACCTAGACCAGGAGAAAAACTGGTATAAAGAACATTATTGGAACAACTGGGATATGATGGCTGTAGGTTAAATCATATTATATCAATGTTGAATTTCTTATACTGTGATTATGTAAGTAAATATCCTTGCTCTTAAGAAATACAAGTCTTGGGGGGCTGCACTGCATGGCATGCAGGGAAGTTCCCCAACCAGGGATCAAACCTGTGCTCCCTGCACTGGAACTGCAGAGTCTTAACCACTGGACTGCCAGGGAAGTCCCCGAAATGCAAGTTTTCTAACAGTAAAGCAGCATGGTATTTACAGCTTACCGTCATATGGTTCAGAAAAATACGATAAAACCAACTGTGGCAAAATGTTAACAGTTCGTGAATCTGGGTGAAGGGTGTGTGGGAATTCTTCACACTGTTCTTATTATTTCCAAAAAATAATTTAAAACTATAGCAATAACAATAAAGAAGGCTGAGCACCAAAGAATTGATATTTTCGAATTGTGGTACTGGAGAAGACTCTTGAGAGTCCCTTGGACAGCAAAGAGATCAAACCAGTCAATCCTAAAGGAAATCAGCCCTGAATATTCACTGGAAGGATTGATGCTGAAGGTGAAACTCCAATACTTTGGCCACCTAATGTGAAGAGCTGACTCACTGGAAAAGGTCCTGATGCTGGGAAAGACTGAGGCAGGAGAGGAAGGGGGTGACAAAGGTTGAGATGGTTAGATGGTATCACCAGCTCAATGGACATGAATTTGAGCAAACTCTGGGAGATAGTGAAGGACAAAGAATCCTGGTGTGCTACAGTTCATGGGGTCACAAAGAATCAGACACAACTCAGCGACCCAACAACAACAGATAGCAATAACAAAATTTAAAATGGAACAGGTAGAACCAGTGTGACAAAATGTTGATGGTGGCTGAATTTGTGAGATCAGGATATGGGTATTTAATCTGCCATTCTCTCTACTTTTTTTGTGTTTGAAAACTTTAAGCTCCCACGTTCACTTTCACTGAAATGAGGTGTCACAGTGGTATCAGGAGTTGGAACGTGGACAAGTCAGGCTGCTCTGAGACCTGCTTGTGATTCTGCCATAATGCATCTCAGGGCAACTGTGGTTGTAAAAGAAGTGAATCTGACAACTGGGGAAATTCTTCCCAACAAGGTTTTCTTTATTGTGTTTGCCTGAATTTATAGACTAGAGAAGGTCCTTTCATAGTAAGACAATTAATGAAAGTGAAAAAAAGGGTTTAAAAAAAAAAAGAAAAGAAAACTTTAAGCTCCTTCTCCCCTCCCCAAAAGTTAAAATACATACACCCTTGTATGCACATATGCTCAGTCGCTTCAGTCATGTCAGACTCTTTGCAACGCTATGGACATAGCCCACAAGGCTCCTCTGTCCATGGGATTCTCCGAGCAAGAATACTGGAGTGGGTTGCCATTTCCTTCATGTATGCATGTAAAAGAAGCACAAATCCTCACGCCTTCCAGACATTCTCTAAATTCCAGGCACCACTCAGACTTCACTCCAAATCCCCTCAGCACTGTGATAACTGCTGGGTGTAAAACTGTTTACACATTTCCAATCCTCTAGATTGTAAACTCACAGGGATGGGAACATATTTTCTTATTATGCTTCCTCTAAACTGATTGTTGTTTGATGCAATACATAGCCTAGAAAGTTTTGATATAAGTGTGACTTCTCTACATTAAACTGTTTATGTACCAGACAAGCAAGATATTTCAAGCTAGTATTTAACAAATTATTTGGAAAAGACAATTCTTTTTTTTTCAAGGTAATTTCCCCCTAATTTATCATTTAAGAAAAAAATATCCAGATTTAAAGATACAATACTGTATACATATTTGTCTTAATGTAGATAGGTCTTAGGGAAGTACTGTGGTTTTGATAAAACCAAAAACCCAAAAGTTCTGATTTGTTAGAGATAAAAGTACTCAAAGTAATCAAAGTACTCATGGATAGCATTATATGTTGTCCAGGATTTGTTTTAAAATACTCAAGTAAAAAAAGGATAAGGTAGCTACTGAAGTGTCGATGGCATTCACTGAACTAATCTTTTTGTGTGTACCTTTGAAAATTTCCAACTAATAGACATAATATGTTCAAAATTAAACTCGAGTTTCCCTACCCATTACCACTTCACTAATGGCCTTCCCCATTTCAGTTAACAGGAATTCCATCCTTCCAACTGTTCAGGCCAAAAAGTCATCCTTGACTGCTTTCCTTTGTTACCTTCTCACATCCAATCAGTCCAGAAAACTTATTTTCTCCATGTTCAGAATATATACAAAATCTGGCTACTTTTTACCATTCCATTGGCACCACCCCAGTCCAGGATACCACTATCTCTCATGAGGAGTATTACAAAGCCTCCTAAGTACTCCCCACTTCCCATCCTCCCCACTCCCCTGTCCATTCACAACACCAGAATGAAGGGCAATCTTCTAGAACATAGGTAGATCTTAGAACTCCTCTGATCAAACTCTCTAATAGATCCCTGCTCTGTGTAAAGTACAAGGTCTGCAAGGCCTACATCTGGTCCCCATTACCTTCCTGTCCTCATTTCCTATGATTCTCCCCCTTCTTCACTTCTTTCATCCAAAACGGCCTCCTCACAGCTCCTTCAGCACTCCAGGCATACTTCCATCTCAGGGCCTTTGAAGACCATTCTCCCGGCATAGTTGTTTCCCTGAGAGAGCTGTACTGCTTCATTCAAATGTTTTTGTTCAAACGTCACCTTCTAAGTAAGGCCTACCCTGGCTATCCAACTCAGCTCTCCTCATCCCCTTCTTCCTGCTTTACATTTCTCTGGAGCTTTTATCACATTCCTACATACTAAACAATCCTACATACATACTAAACAATTCACTCAGTTTAATAAGCTCTCTACCTCCCTGACCAGAATGGAAAATCTCTGACAAACAAGCACTGTTTTACCTCCAATGCCTAGAATGGTTATCTGGCATATAGAAAGGACTCAATAAATACATGTTATAGAAAACAGACTGGGGGTTGCCAAGTGGGGAGGGGCCTGGGCGAGCTCCTGAAATGGGAGAGGGCTGGATTGGGAGTCTGAGCTTAACAGATGCAAACTGTATATATAGAATGGATAAATAAAAAGGTCTCACTATATAGCACAGGCAACTATCTTCAATATCCTGTGATAAACCATAATGGAAAAGAATATGAAAAAGAACTGTTGTTCAGTTGTCTCCAACTCTTTGTGACCCCGTGGGCTGCAGCGTGCCAAACTTCCTGGTCCTTCACTATCTCTAGGAGTTTGCTTAAACTCGTATCCATTGAGTCAGTGATGCCATCCAACCATCTCATCCTCAGTTGCCCCCTTCTCCCCCTGTCCTCAATCTTTCCCAGCAAAAGAATACATATATACATACATATATAACTGAGTCACTTTGCAATATAGCAGTAATTAACATAACATGGTAATTCAACTATATTTCAATAAAAAAATTAATGTAGGGACTTCCCTGGTGGTCCAGTGGTTACGAATCCACCTTCCAATGCAAGGAACATGAATTCAGTCCCTGGTTGGGGAACTAGGATCCCACATGCGTTGGGGGAACTAGGATCCCACATGCGTTGGGGCAACTAAGCTGGCTCACTGCAACTACTGAGCCCACACGCCCCACAACTAGAGAAACCGGCTCATCCCGAAAAAAAGATCCTGTGTGCTGCAACCAAGACCCGACACAACCAAATAAATAAATTAAAAATAAATAAGTGTTAAAAATAAATTTAAAAACAAATAAATATGTTGAATTGAAATGAAATAATCTGGATAGGAAGAAATTATGGTGGTCTCTAGAAAACATGTTATTTTTGCCAAAATACAAATACAGACAATGGGCAATGAAAATAAGGTCTAAATAAAAAGAACCTGCTAGGAAGATTTCAGGAGCTGCAGAAAGGAAGAAAACCTCTCAGGCAGAAGGTATCCTGGAAGCATGTCCCTGGGATTTAAAGGCACATTATTGGAGAAAAGATCCTTTGATGTAGAGAAGAAACACGTCTCCTCTGGCACCAACAATCATGAAGTTTACTGGTTAAAATCATCCTGAATCTGGGGGAAAGGAGGAGCTTTATACATAAATCTCTTCTAGGTTCTCGTTCTCAAATCAGCTGATTGGCGGCTTGTCTGTTTCAGTCTCTTCAGTAGGTGGCTTGTTGAGTAGAAGGAAGGATTGGCAACAGTAGGGCAAGGAAGGTTGGACCCCAGGAAGCTGGGGTCATGTACTATGTGTTGGCCTCAGGAGGTGGATGAGTTTCCTGCAGTGTTTGGCAGAGGCAGGTCTGGGACTGCTGTGTGGGAGTAACTGATTGCCCAGAGAGAGCAAGGCTAATTTCTCACTGGCGCCCAGGGATATCAGCACCTGTGGGACAGAGAGAGATGACAAAACACGACATGCAGAGTACTCTCATTTGGCCCAGCAATTCCCACTCTAGAAAAGAAAGCAAAAGAATATGAGCTCTCGGGGATTCAAAATAGATTATGTGGGAAAAGACAGACTTTGAAGACAGGAACCACTAAGACCAGACTACTTCCATTCTCTTTGGTCACAGACCATGAGACCAAGGCACCAAAGGACCCATGAACTTGTCCCCAGGAAGAGATAATAAATGCAGCAGCCAGAAGGTGAGATTCCCAACCAAGGATCTAGGCCAGTGTGAATTACCACCAAAAATCCCTTTTATTATTTCCCCACACAGACTACAGAAAATTCTGTAGTATATATCATCACCATCCTGTTAAAACTTCTCTTCTGCAAGAACTGCCCAAATGCCACCACATGGAGCTATTATAATTTGGGGGTTTGGCTTTATCATGGGCTTCCCTGGTGGCTCAGATAGTAAAGAATCCGCCTACAATGTGGGAGCACTGGGTTCAATCTCTGGGTTGGGAAAATCCCCTGGAGGAGGGCACGGCAACCCACTCCAGTATTCTTGCCTGGAGAAGCCAAATGGACAGAGGAGCCTGGAGGGCAACAGTCCATGGGGTCTCAAAGAGTCGGACACGACTGAGCGACTAAGCACACATAGCATACAACTTTATCACAGGTAAATGTGTGATTTTCAATTGTGCTGTTTATATACTGAAAATTGAGCAAAAAAAAAAAAAAGAATAAAGCAGTGGTTAAGAGCATGGGCTCTAGGGACAGTCCAATGGTTAAGAGTTCAAGCTTTAGGAGCCACAGGTTCAATCAGGAAGAGAACTAAGATCCAGTATCCCGAATGGCATAACCAAAAAGAACATGGGCTCTAGACTCAGACTCTTGAGTTGAAAAGCCCAATCCCACATGTTAGCTCTGTGACTGGGACGAGTGATTAAATTCTTTGTGCCTCAGTTTCATCGCCTGCCAAATGAGAAGGATAGCTTAAACCAGATAATAAAGGTAAAATGCTTAGCATGGTACTTTTCATATGGTTAAGTGCTAAAAAAGATCGCATCTTCATGGCCCTCAGAAAAAAACGACTCTATGCCTCAGCACCTCTAGTCTTCCCTCCCCCTCTCCTGCACAGCCTCCAGAAGACAGCAACGCTGCTCCTTGACAGCCCAGGCATTGCCAAGCCAAATGGAGCCCTCTTCAGGCCCCTTCCCATCTCCAGGTGGGAGACATTAGGTGAAAAACTCATGTCCAAGTCATGCCTCCTGAGTTTCCTGCTCCCAGAGAAGGAGGCAGCTTGGGTTTCCAGATGTCCCAATTCCTTAAAGATTATCTCAGAAAAAATGTGAAAACAGCCCTGTCGTGGTGATTCACATGTCCCCTGGGATGTACCTGATGGATGCAGGGCTCCTGTCGGAGGCTACGGAGAGCAACGAGGGCGGCTTCCTTCACATTTGGCTGGGGGTCTCCACACGCCATCTCCAGGAGCCGCTGGGGCACTTGGCACTGTAAAAGCTCCTCCCCCAGACCCTCAGGCCCCAGGTTGCCCAGAGCTGATACAGCATTGCGCCGGATACCAGCCTGAGGATCTTCAAGCAACTGGGTCATACCAGGTACTGCGGCTGCCAGGGCAGGTCCCAGGGGACCAGCTTGGTAGGCTGCATTGCCTACAGCAAAGCTGGCTCCACGCCGCACAGCAGGGTCCTTGTCTCCGAGCCCCAGCAGCAGAAGGTTGAGCAGTCCTGCCTGGCTCTGCAGGGCCCCACGCAGGGCCATGCTGTGTTGGAGCAAGTGTCCCAGGAGCCCGTAAGTACGGGCCCGCACAGAAGTCTCTGGGTGGCTCAGGAGGCTGCGCAGGGGCCGATAGGATTCATCGGAGCCAGCCAGGAGTTCGTGGATAAAAGACAAATGGCTAGGAGACAGTAACCGGGCAGTGTGGGCCAGGAGGGAGAGAAGGTCAGACGTCAGCAGAGGCTGGTCACCCAGGAGGGCAATGGAGAGGAACGAGACGGTGGTTCTAGGGGAGGCAGCCACTGTGTTCACAAACTGGTTGAGAAAAGTGGGCTCCGAGAGGGCCAGGCGTGTGAGGAGACTGATGGGCAGCTCAACTTGTGTCAGAGGGAGATGGTGACAGCAGACCTGAAGAAGGGGGAGGGGTGCAGGCAAAACAGTTCAGGGAGAGGGAGAATGCACTGCTGAGAAGTTACTAGAAATAGCCCAAAGCCTGGGGGAGAAAGAAGCCAAGTTCTGCAAAGAACACTACAGAGGGTTGGAAGACCTGGGTCACAGCACCGCCCGTGAGACACACACCACCTGGAGCCTGGGAGAACATGTCCTTCCCAAGGCCAAGCCGCAGTCTGCAAGGCCTCAGTCTCTCTGCCTTCAGAGACCCACTCACTGCTTAGTGCCAACAATCGCCAGAGAAGCGATTCCTGGCTGAGGAGCAGCGTCTCCAGGGCCTAGACCAGGATGAGAGAATCAAGAGAATCCAGACAAGGGACTGATGGAGAGAGGAGTCATCAGCCCAGCTCCAACCACATGCCTCTGTTCAGGCTTGCATGCTCCCTCCACTCCAGTCTCAGATGCTGTATGCCTCCAGGGACATGGGAGAGCCCTAGAGCTGCCAGGAAGTGAATGTGACACAAGGTTGACCACCTTCCTGCCTGGGTGGCTTCCCTGGTACCTGCAGTAGGTGGGCAGTGACTTCTGAGTCTGTGAGGTCAGCCAAGACACCTTCAAGGAGGTCAGCATCCACATCCAGGGCAAAAGGGAAGCAGAGGAGCTGGCAGACAGAGAGCACCACGACGGGGAGAAACTCAGACCCTTGTGGCCTAAGGAGGGCAGCGTGGAAGGATGGACTCGGTCTGGCTCACCCAGCCTTCCATATTCTTCCCCCTTCCCTCCTTCCCCAACCTCAGTAATCACATTTCTTGCCTCACAGCTCAAGCTGTCAGCTCTCTCTCTCCTGCCTCCCCCCGTCCATCCCACCCATAATAGCAGAATTGAAATTTTCAACTCACGCCTGACCCAGGTGATGCAGGAAGCTGGGCGAAAGCAGATGCTTCAGGGTGGACATGAGGATACTTCCACGCTGAGACAGGTGACTCAGGCATAACTGGGGCTCCTGGGTAAAGGTGGCCATGGCCAAGCTCAGCAGGGCTGCCATGCCTGGAAACACCAACAGTGGAGACCCAGTGGAGCAGGCAAGAGGCCTAGATGCCCCTGCATCCCCATGGTTCTCAGGGCCACCACCTGTTCCCTGATGCCTACCCCATCCTTGAGCAGCTCCCGCACAGACTCTGCCATCCCCTCCCAAGGCAGCAGCACTCGTACCCCTCTCCATGGGCCAACCCAGTTTCAGGCTGTTTACTCTTGAAGAGGGATCAGTACACTGGCCCGACAAAAGGAGCCACGCTGTCAGAAGTGAGATACCTTGGGGTGAGATCAGCGTCCAGTCTGGCTCTGGGCTTTGTGGGCTAGACAGTGACACCTCCTCTTCCTGTGTAGATGCCTCCTCGGGGAGCCTCAGAGCCATGAAGAAGCGGTGCCACAGAACGGTCCACATCTCTGAGCTGGCCACGTCCCTTATTGGATTACCCTTCCCCTGCTAAAGCCAAAATTGAGAAGGGGAGAAGGGGGAGGGCCAAGTCAAGAGTCAAAATGCCTTTTTTTCACTCTTCTTCCTGATCTATAAGGAAGGGGAGTCCCAGAAACAATTCTTTCTGTTTTCCCACCTAGGATTTCTGTGTTGTCTCAGTTTCCTCTCTTATCACATCTTAACCCCCCTGACCTCTCAACCCATGTGTATGCCTACTGGAAACCAGGCAATTACAGCTTTCTTTCCACTGAATCCCAAGGGATGCAGCTGAATGGTTCCCCTTAAAGGGTCTGTACTGGGGCAGATGGGCCCAATCTAAGGCCATCACTGGTTGTCTGAGAGGAGAGGTGACTGTGTGGCTTCTTCCTTCCTCTTGGCCAGTGGCCCCCCAAAGCGCCCAGTTTCTCTCTCCTAAGTTCCCACGCATCCTGGGATGCAGCTGTACCTGGGTAAGGAGCTGCAGCAGAAGGATGAAGAGGCCGTCATAGAATCCACAGCCACCAGGTGGAGTCAGCCGGACCTGGTAGAGAGAGGCAGGAAGAGAGCAGATCCCTGAGAGGGGCGAGCTGACCGCACAGACCTGCGCAGCCAACTCCAAGTCAGGCAGAAGGAGTTCTTCTTCAGCCCAGAGTGGTGGGGAGAGTTCTTTTAGACTTAGGAGTCTTGGATGGATGGATGCACAGTGTGCTCAGTCGTGTCTGACTCTTTGGGATCCCATAGACTGCAGTCTGCCAGACTCCTCTGTCCATGGAATTTTCCAGGCAAGCATACTGGAGTGGGTTGCCATTTCCTCCTCCAGGGGATCTTCCTGACCTAGGGATCAAACCCACATCTCTTGCAGCTCTTGCAATGGCAGGCAGATTCTTTACCACTCTGTGTCTTGGTTCCTGCCTATTCATTCAACGACTATCTCTGTCCTAAAAACACGCAGTTTGGTAGGGTAACCAGCCACAGAAACAACTACAGTTTAGGAAGACACTTATTGAGCAAGAGGCTCTGAGGTAGGGGCTGTAGAGAGGGAGGCGGGATAGTTGAGATGCTAACTTTGCCCTTAGAGGTAGGAAACAGATGTGATTCAAAGTTTCAAAGGCAGACAAGGAAGGGAGAAGGCACAACTTATATAAAAGACAGGTCATGAAGGGCCACAGTGAATTTTTGAAATGTGAACTCTTTTGTAGAGGAGGATTAGACAGCCCAGGGGTAACAGATGAGCTCTGTGTAGCCTGCTAGCAAATGTGGACATTAACCCAGGAACTGTGGGAAGCTGCTGAGGACCTACACAAGCTCCATCCATATAGGCAAGACTAGTGCCTGGTACTCAGTACATATTTATGTGTGAAATAATGACTGGTTGAGCAATTGGGCAGGTTTTCCTTTAAGAAAGCTCACTTTGGCATCAGGGAAGAACACTAGAGAGTAGAGATCCTTCAGGAGGCCAGTGCCAGAGCCTGAGGAAGAGAGCAAGAGGGAGGGAAGGAGGGAGAAAGACGACGCCTCTTCCTCCCTCTTCAGAGGTCCTGTGTGTTAACAACAAATCTAAAGCCCTGACAGTAAGGGCTCAGAGGGACCTATTACCCAAGGGCAGAAGGACAGGACAGGAAAGACTCCTGGATTCCCTCCAGGCTTACTGGAATTTCAGGCTTTTCTCCCTGAACACAGACCTTATCTGACTCAGAGAAAACACATGTCTGCATTCGGCGCTGGTAGGACTCACCTCTGCAGGGGCGGACAGGGCATGTGTGGCTGCAGCGATCCACTCCACAGGCTGGAAGTCAAAAGTCACCCCTTGCTGACCAAGCTGCCCCAACAGACAGGCTGCTGCGCTCTGTGGAGAGTCAGATGAGGAGGAGGAATGTCCCAATCTGAATGGTACTCAGGACAGGCGGAGAGGGTGTCTGTCTCCAGAAGAATGCCTCACAAACAGCTGCACATTAGGAAACAACTCTCCTGTTCCCAGAAGGTGGGATGACAGGGTGAAAAGGAGAGGAAGATGAAGGCTGAGAACTCACCACAAGAGAGACGACGTGCGAATGTGTAAAGACAGTAGCAATCTCACTGCCTAGCTTCTCCATTCTGGAATAAAGAGATACATCAGGGATGCAGCCATGTAAAAGGAGGCTGCTGAGTGACCTGCCCTCTCCTTTGGATGGCACTCTCCACCAAAGCTGCATGTCCACCTCCAGGGCACAGAGCTGGTGGGAATCTAGGTCTCTTCTCTGCAGAGAAACCTTCACTCTGTCCTAGTCCCTCCCAAGGACAGGCTGTATGGTGTCACTCCCCATAATCCATGTCAGGGTGACCTACGTGGGCGGAAGGTATCCATGTCAGGGTGACCCTACTTTATGACTCACCCAGAAGGCAGATCTTGGAGGCGAAGGACAAGAAGGGAGAGGAGGTAGAGAGTCACTTCAGTAGACTCTTCCCTATCTATTACCTTTACCTATAAAGGAAACCCAAGGCATCAGAGTGTCCTCTGATTGAGATGGTAGGACCCCTAAGAGATGCCCACTTGTGCCACTGGCCTACCTTGCCCTGGGCCAACTTCAACAGTGACTCCAAGGCCAGGGGTTCTTGCCCGAGAAGATGGCATAAGCGCTCACTGACGTGGCAGCAGGAGTATAGAACCTAAGGAGTGTGGGAAGGAGTTGGTCAGGGAGGCAGGTCCTAGACTGGAAGGCTCAGCTGAAAGCAGGCTAGCCTCTCAACAGATCTAGGGGTGTCAGAGAAATTTGGGCCATGTCCACCTCTTGCTGAGAGACTGAGATGCAGACACAACTCAGTTCTAGTGAGGACTGGCTGACATCTGGGCCATCTCAGCTGAACTGATTTAAAAGCAGAAAGGGGTCCTCCTCTCTGGGCGGGCAGTGGCAGGGGTGTCTCTCATCTCTCTCTGTTTCTCTCAGTGTCTCTTTCTCTCTCTTTCTCATTCCTAGAAGTGAAAAAGAAATCTGAGGGGCCAAGAGTTCTGGACAGGCAGTACCTTGAGGAGGGGTAGGCACAAGATGGGATGCTGCAGGGCAGAGATGAGGGATGACCTCAGGTGGTTGCTGTCTTTGGTGAGCTGATCAGCCAGATGCTGAGAGATCTGTGGAGACATACCTGAAGACTCAATCCCATTCCCTTTATTCCAATCCTATTCCTCTCATATCTCCAACTAATCAGGACTCTTAACCCCTTGCTTGCCACTCTTTCCCAGATTTACCAGGAACCTCAGACCTCATTCTATCCCCAGTCTTCATGCTCAGTGGAAAAGCAAAAGACAAGGCCAAGGTAAGTCCCACTGCAGGCAGGTACAGAGGAAAGTGTTGCTGGCCAAAAGGGAGCAGGAAATCTGAACTCTGAACCCTTGAGCAAGCATCACTGGTGGCTTCAGATCAGCCACCCCACCACATGGGCAGTTTGTCATGGAGCTCTTCAATCAGCTGGCCAAGGGCCCTGGGATTCTGGCTACATCATGTTCGACACGTGGCCCAAACCTAGTGGTTAGCATCTGCTTCTGGAAGTACTGAGTAGAGGCAGGCAGAGAAGCTTGTTTTTCTGCTTTTCTGAGACACTGGGGCCAACCTCCCCAACACTGGCAACAGCGACAATAAGAACAAATAACTGTAGTTCAGGATTTCCCGGGTGATCCAGTGGGTCAAGAATCTGCCTGCCAGTGCAAGGGACATGGGTTTGATCCCTGGCTCAGGAAGATCCCACATGCAGCCGGGCAACTAATCCCATGCAGCACAATCACTGAATCCCCACACTATAGCCTGTGCCCTGCAACAAGAGAGGCTACCCTAATGAGAAGCCCACTCGCCGCAACTAGAGAGTAGCCCCTGCTCTCTGAAACTAGAGAAAGCTTGAATGCAGCAACCAAGACCCAGCGCAGCCATAAATAAATAAATAAAAATTGAAAAAAAAATTTGTAGCTTAGACCTGCTCCTTGGCTTCCCAGCAGCCTGGCAGCCCCACGGGAGCGGTGCACATGGCTGCCAACGCCGAAGAAATGGCTCCAGGCAGATCCTCACTCTGCTCCCGCAGCGGCTGGCTCACCTGGGGGGCGCCTGTGAGAAAGGCAAAGAATGCACAAAGGCATGGGTTGTTTCAGATTCTCTCTTCTTTCTCTCAGTTCATAGTTACTTAATACTCGCTAAATGACAGACACTATTCTAGGCAATCGGCAGGATAAAGAGCAGGGCTGGTCCTGCTGACAAGTCACTCAAGAGAACCTCCCTTCCCCATTCCCATTACCTGGGGGGCTATGGAAAGGGAGCTGTGGAACTGTCAAGCCATGAAGGAGCCCGTCCAACACAGCCCGATGTGTAGTCAGCAGGCTGGAGTAGAAGGCTTTGGAGATGGTCCAGCTATTCCCATCCATGGCTTCACACAGAACAGTAAAGCACTAGGGGAGACGGGCAGGGTTCACATTAGCACATCAGAAACCAGACTGGACTCAGGGTAAGGAGCAAGGGCTCCCGGAGAACCTGAGAAAGAAGGAGGAAAACCCAGGGGGACCAGTTGTTGAATTCTAAGTATTCCTCACACAGAAACTGCAGAGTAATTGCCTTCATGTTTGGGAACAGGAATTTTAGGTGTCAATCCTTCTATTTTGATCAGCTGCTCCCTAAATAATATTTTTCGAAGTAGTATCGCGGACCCCAAGTATAAGAATTCCTGGGGATTCGTCGGTCCTTCCCAACCCGGTCTTCAGAATTTATTCCAAACTCCCCATGCTACTCACTGCACAGTGACATATGAGAAGTGCTGACCAATAATGTGAGTCACTACTGGCCAAAATTTAGGTTAGACATTAACAGCTTCCTGACCAGAAAGGATGAGGGATATTAAGACAGACTCCCAGACTAGAAGAGACTGAATGGACTGCTAGCTTGGGGTAGGACTGCAGCCCACATCTGTGCTCCCAGTTGCCAGTCTGAAACTAATCAGACAATTGTTTCCTTCCTTGCTCATGTTCCTCTCTTAACAGTCTCTTCTGAGACCAGTCAGAACTTGGCTATTTTCTCTTTCAATCCTCCCTTTCTGTCCCTCACATGCAGAGTCCAGGAGAGATGACCTATCTAGGTTGCTAGTCTGTAGGACAAACAAGGTTGGGAATACTAGCTGATCTGTAAGTCTGTTCAAGAAGAAATCACTTCTATTTGTGGTTCCCCAAAATAGGTCACACTGCATACTGCTTCTGCACCTTAATATACATTACTGTTTCTGCCTGGAATGTCCTCCCTGCTTCCTTTTCTCATCCACCTGGCAAACTTCTGAGCACCCTTCAAATCCTAGCAGAGATTATTTCCTTCTTCAAGATTTCTTCTATGACCCTACGGAATTCCCCAATGATCCATTGGTTAGGACTCCACACTTCCATTATAGGGGGGCCCCAGCTTGATCTGTGGCTAGGGAACTAAGATCCTGCGTGCTGTGTGGTAAAGCCAAAAAAAGATTTTTCCTATGACCCTGCAGGTAGTGTGAATCTTCCTCAGTGGTGCTTCTGTGTTTTATATGAAGTTCTAGTATACTTTTATTTTAATATTTATTTATTTGGCTGTACCTTGGTTGCAGCATGTGGGATCTAGTTCCCTGGAGTCTTAGGCACCGGACCACAAGGGAAGTCCTTCTATTGTACTTTTCACACTGTTGTCCTTTATCACATTTATCCTACTAGACTAGTCCTGATCCCTTGAAGATACAGACTTCCTCTGACTCAGATGGTATACGGCACATAGTTGGCAGGCAACAAACATTTGTTGTATTACTTGATCTAACCCTATATAGTCATGAGAAAGAGAATGGGAGGAACATGGGGAAAAACAGAGAGAGAAATCTGGAAGGGAGAGCAGATTACCATAAGGCTGTCCCTCCGCAAAACCTGCTCAGAATCATCTGGTTGGGCCAGCAGTTTCCCCAACAGGTCCAGAAAGAGGCTGGCGGCCTCCTGAAATACCTGTAGGCTGGGAAAAAATGAGTCCTGGTTTCTTCTCATCTCTCTATTAAATGCCCACATGTGGAGAATGTGGGTAGGAAAATCTCTGCAAAGGAACACCTCAGAACGCTCTCCCTCTCTCTCCTCACACATACAGAGTCTCACATACACACCTCCAGGCCTCTTCTCTGCCATTTTCTCTAGCTTATTCCCACCCTGAGCCTTCCATTCAGTGTATGGTGACTAACGCTGACCTTTAGAACCTGAAATTCTGTGGGCAAATTTGGAGGTGACTCAAGGTCCTTAAAAGGACTTGCTGGACTCTGAGAGGTCACTCAGCTGACCCCTAAACCTGTCACAAATCATGGTTTCTCCCTACTCAGCCTCTTCCTAATGGGGAGAGGAAGAAATGGGGGTAGAAACTGAAGCCAAACTGGCCAACAGCGCAAGACTGCCTCTCATCCCACCTGTCACCTGTCTGGCTCCTCTCCAGATTGAAGGTGCAGGCAAAGTAGGCCTGAATCACGGCCACCAGGTCCCGTACGAAGGCCCCATACCAACATTGCTGCCAGGGAAGAGGACAGAGAGTTAGGGCAACTCAGGGGACAGAAACAAAGACCAAGGGAAAAATGGGTCAGAGATCCAGTTAGGTGACCAAACAGAAAGGGACAGAGTGAAGAAAACCTTTAGACAGAGAGAGGAGATTTCAAGGTCACAAGTGGTGGCCAACAGGCTATGAACAGCCCAAAATGTGTCCTGTTTGGTCTGAACAGCATTTTGGAGTGTAGCAGGTTCTATTTTTCAAAAGAGCACAAATTCTCTTCTAAATGCCTTAAAAACATTCAAGACTAACACTCATCAACAGAGTGCGCTTCCAGCCACCCGAGCCTTGGCCCCAGTAAACACTTCTGCATCCCAGCCTCTCGGTTCAGCTGCGGCGGGACACAGCATGGGCACATGGATGCTGAGTCTCAACCTGAGCTCTCCCACGGATCATCTCCATGACCATTTACAGGGTAGTGCCCATGGGTGAGTTAAGCTCTGAATATTTGAGAAATTACACAGAAAAGTCTGGATTTCTAGCTTCTCTTAGAAAACTGGAGGATGTGGCACCATGAGCCCATTTTCCCACCGAGCAACAGTGAGCTGGATGGGCCTGGGCACGGGACCTCAATTCCTCACATTCCTGCTATTCAAACAGTCATACACGGTCTACTCCCCTGATGACATTATCTGCCTGGCCTCGGAAGGCAAAAGAATTTGCAACTCGTAATCTACTAAGTAGATACGGAGAAGAGAAAGAAAAGGCAGAGGGGCCGATAGAGATGGCAGTTGGAAGAAAAGAAATGCAAAGAGAAGAAATGCCGGTCAGTCCTGAGAGGCGGCACTTACCTGCTGGATACTGTTGCTCTCCTGGCTGTGTCTGAGGAGGCTGAGCAACAGC
Organism: Dama dama; assembly: GCF_033118175.1. Classification (NCBI taxonomy): domain Eukaryota; kingdom Metazoa; phylum Chordata; class Mammalia; order Artiodactyla; family Cervidae; genus Dama; species Dama dama. The sequence continues at coordinate 28,214,254 of NC_083688.1, forward strand.
CCGGGAAGCCCGGCCTCACGGCAGAAGGAATACAAGGGAATAGAGTCATTGCAGCTGGAGAGGAGACCGCTCAGGACCCGGAGTGCAGGAAGGATGCGGGGAGCACCCTCCAGGACGCCTTTTAGGATCTGGGTGACACGAGGGAAAGAGATAATAATCCATGTCTTGAGAGATAAAAGAGAGTCACAGCAACCAAGTGTCCCCAAGACGCTGACAAAGAAGACCCAGTGTTCTTACTCCTTTTTTTGGAAATCTAAAACCCAGAGAAGGAGAAGAGAGAAACAGGGAAAGTGCACCAGGAAAGAGGACTACAGGTGGCCAGGGCCCCTGACGTAGAGGGGACTAAGGGGGAGCAGGGTCCCCCCTCAGTCAGGGATGGACCTAGTGGGCATTCCTATCTACTCCCTTCCTTCTCCAGCCCTTCACCTTAAAATAAAATGAAATGAAACCACACACATTTCTGAGAATTAAAAACAATGGGCACAAAACAGTGCTGTTCAACTCCACATAGACAAAACAGTATTATTCAGCTCTACCTCCAGGGTTAACAAACTGTGACCTGCAGGCCAGATCCAGCCTACTACTTATTTTCATACAGCTCATATGCCAAGGACAGTACTATATTTAAATGGTTATTTTTTAAAAGGTTATTTTTCAAAAGAAATGTAACATTTACATCAAGAACTTTACAATATGCCACTCATCGTTCTAAATCTGCTCACTTATTTACTCAATCTTTACAATAACCTTAGTTGCTGCTGCTGCTGCTGCTGCTAAGTCGCTTCAGTCGTGTCCGACTCTGTGTTACTGTAGAGTAAATACAACTACCAACTTTATGGATAAGGAGACTGAAGCTTCCAGACAGGTTAAGTAAACAGTCAATAATCACACACAGGGGGCTTCCCTGGTGGCTCAGTGGTAAAGAAATCCTCCTGCCAATGCAGGAGACATGGGTTCGATCCCTGGTCCAGGAAGATCCCACCTCCCAGAAGGAGCAACTATGTCCATGCGCCACAACTACTGAGCCCTTGTTCTAGAGCTCAGGAGCCGCAAGTACTGAAGCCCATGCACCCTAGAGCCTGTGCTCCACAACAAGAGAAGCCACCTCGATGAGAAACCCTTGTACTGCCACCAAGAGTAGTACCCACTCACCACAACTAGAGAAAGGCTGGCAGCAGGAGACCCAGCACAGCCATAAACAAACACACACAGTAGTTCAGCTGGAATTCCAACTCAGAAAGTCTTACCCTGGAGGCAGAATTGTTAACCTCCTTTCCCACTGAAAAATTATCTGACACAAGGAGGACATGTAGGGGCCAAACGAGAGATGCAGGGTGCCAAGACAATGCAATGGTAAAAGGAGAGTCTTTTCAACCAGTGGTGCTGGGGTGATTATGTATCCACATGCAAAAAGATGAATTTAGATCCCTACCTCAAAATATATATAAGAATCAACTCAAAATGAGTCAGAGACATAAATGTCAGAGCTAAAATTCTGGAAAGTTTAAAAAAAAAAATAGGAGAAAATCTTTAAGACTTTGGGTTTAAAAAAAGATTTCTTAATATAATATCAGAAGCAAAATCCACAAAGGGAAAAAATGGTAACTGGACTTCAAAATCCAAAACCTTTGTGCTTCAAAAGACATAAGAATAAAAGGACAGATTAAGACTGGGAGGAAAAATTCGCAAATTGCACATCCGATAGAAGTCTTGTATCCAGAATATATAAAGAACTCTTGCAACTCAATAAGAACTCAACTTTAAAATAACCAAAGGAAATAATTAGATATTTCACCAAAGAAGATATACAAATGGCTGGTAAGCACATGAAAAGATGCTCACATTAGTCATTAGCAAAATGCAAATTAAAATAGCAATGAGATACTATTTTACACCCACTAGGATGACTACACTCAAAAAGACAGATAATAATACATGTTGGCTGACTTTAATTTTTTGGGTTCCAAAGTCACCACTGCAGATGGTGACTGCAGCCATGAAATTAAAAGACACTGACTCCTTGGAAAGAAAGTTATGACCAACCAAGAGAGCATATTAAAAAGCAAAGATATTACTTTATCAACAAAGGTCCGTCTAGTCAAGGCTATGGTTTTTTCAGTAGTCATGTATGGATGTGAGAGTTGGACTATAAAGAAAGCTGAGTGCCGAAGAATTGATGTTTTTTGAATTGTGGTGTTGGAGAAGACTTGAGAGTCCCTTGGACTGCAAGGAGATCCAACCAGTCCATCCTAAAGGAAATCAGTCCTGGGTGTTCATTGGAAGGACTGATTTTGAAGCTGAAACTCCAATATTTTGGCCACCTGATGTGAAGAGGTGACTCATTTGTAAAGATTGAAGTTGGGAGGGATAGGATATTGGGAAATATTGAAGGCAGGAGGAGAAGGGAACGACAGAGGATGAGATGGTTAGATGGCATCACCAACTCAATGGACATGAGTTTGGGTAAACTCCGGGATTTGGTGATGGACAGGGAGGCCTGGCATGCTGCGGTTCACGGGGTCGCAAAGAGTGAGACACGACTGAGCGACTGAACTGAACTGAACTGAATACATGTTGGCAAAGATGTAGAGAAATGAAGACCCTCATACATTGCTGGGAATGCAAGACGGTATAGCCACTTTGGAAAACAGTTTAGCAGTTTCTTAAACATAAATTTACTATCTGACTCAGTAATTCCACTCCTATGCATAGGCCCAAGAGAAATGAAAAAATGATTTCATTTCAAAACTAAACGTTCAGTTGTTCAGTCGTGTCCAACTCTTTGCGATCCCATGGACTGCAGCACACCAGACTTCCCTGTCCATCACCAACTCCCGGATCTTACTCAAACTCATGACCACTGAGTCAATTATGTCATCCAACCATCTATCTGTTTTCCCCTTCTCCTCCTGCCTTCTATCTTTCCCAGCATCAGGGTCTTTTCAAATGAGTCAGGTCTTCGCATCAGGTGGCAGAAGTATTAGAGTTTCAGCTTCAGCATCAGTCCTTCCAATGAACATTCAGGACTGATTTCCTTTAGGATTGACTGGTTTGATCTTCTTGCTGTCCAAGGGACTCTCAAGAGTATTCTCTAACACCACAGTTCAAAAGCATCAGTTCTTCGGCACTCAGCTTTCCTTTATGGTCCAACTCTCACATCCATACATGACGACTGGAAAAAACATAGCTTTGACTAGAAGGACCTTTGTTGGCAAAGTAATGTCTCTGCTTTTTAATATGCTATCTAGGTTTGTCACAGCTTTTTTCCAAGGAGCAAGAGTCTTTTAATTTCATGGCTGCAGTCACCATCTACAGTGATTTTGGAGCCCAAGAAAATTAAGTCTGTCACTGTTTCCATTGTTTCCCCCTCCACATGCCATGAAGTGATGGGACCACATGCCATGATCTTAGTTTTCTGAATGTTGAGTTTTAAGCCAACTTTTTCACTCTCCTCTTTCACTTTCATCAAGAGGCTCTTCAGTTCCTCTTTGCTTTCTGGCATAAGGGTGGTGTCATCTGCATATCTGAGATTATTGATATTTCTTCCAGCAATCTTGATTCCAGCTTGTGCTTCCTCCAGCCTGCCATTTCGCATGATGTACTCTGCACAGAAGTTAAATAAACAGGGTAACAACATACAGCCTTGATGTACTCCTTTCCTAGTTTGGAACCAGTCCATTGTTACACGTCCAGGACTAATTATTGCTTCTTGGCCTGCATACAGATTTCTCAGGAGGCAGGTAAGGTGGTCTGGTATTCCCATCTCTTGAAGAATTTTCCACAGTTTGTTGTGATCCACACAGTCAAAAGCTTTGGCATAGTCAATAAAGCAGAAGCAGATGTTTTTCTGGAACATTCTTACTTTTTCTATGATCCAGTGGATGTTGGCAATTTGATCTCTGGTTCCTTTGCCTTTTCTAAATTCAGCTTGAATATCTGTAAGTTCTTGGTTCACATACTGTTGAAGCCTGGCTTGGAGAATTCTGAGCATTACTTTGCTAGCCTGTGAGATGAGTACAACTGTGCAGTAGTTTGAATATTGCCTTTCTTTGGGATTGGAATGAAAACTGACCTTTTCCAGAAATGAAACGTAAAACGTATGTTCACACAAAGGTTTCCTCATGGATGTTCAAAGTAGCATTGTTTATAAAAGCCAAAAAGTGGAAACAACCCAAATTTCCATCAATTTGTGGAACAAATAAACAAAAACATGATATATACATACAATAGAATACTAATTAGCAATAAAAAGGAACTAAGTACTGATACAGGCTACAACATGAATGAAACTTCAAAAAACATTATGCTAAGAGAAAGGAGCCAAATACTATCTATTGTATGATCATGTTTATGTGAAATATTCAGAAAAGACAAATCTATGAGACAGAAAGCAATCTCCTTGTAAGTGCTATGAGTAGGAATGATGATTAACTGTAAATAGCTAGGGATTACCTTTTTGGGGTGATGAAAATATTCTAAAACTGAATTATGGTGATCATTAGTATAGTTGTATTAGAAAGTATAAATTGTTACATCTGTATTTTTAATTTTGTCAAAAATTTTGTAGAAATGTGTTTTCTCTCATTAGAGAAGTAGCTATGGGGCTACCCTGGCAGTTCAGTGGTTAAGACTTTACATTCCAGTGTAGGGACTGTGAGTTCAATCCCCGGTCAGGGAGCTAAGCTCCCACATGCCTCTGGCCAAAACACCAGAACATAAAACAACAGAAACAATACTGTAACAAATTCAATAAAGACTTTAAAAATGGTCCACATCAAAAAAATCTTTAAAAAAGAAGCAGTAGTTAAATGATATCCTCCCTTTTTTTCCCTCTTGGCAGTCAATGCCTAAAAATTTTACAGCTGAAAGCTTGCTTATCCTTGCTCTGAAGAATCCTTTTTCCCTTTAGAAAGAGAAACCCAAGGTCTGCTCTTTCTGTATACTAAAAGAAGTTACCGAAACTACCTGAATTAAACAGACAGTAGTGAAAGAAAACTGGAAAGGGAATTTCTCCTTATGCTGATTGTTTTTTAACACCTCATCTGTGAAAACAGTCTCCAGTCCCATCCATGGGTATCCTTCTGCTGCTTACCTGCTCTCCAGTCTCATGCAGCTGACTCTGGATGCGCTGGCAGAAGTCAGGATTGCACAGCAGGGTGAGAGGGGCCTTCAGCTGGACGGGCACAGGCTCGGTAGTCTCTAGCAGGTGTTGCCACTCATCATCACTGTCTTGCTCCTGAGGCATCAGGGAGAGAAAGAGGTCAGGAGGAGTGTGTCAGGTTCAAGGCAATAGCTCCCACCCTGGGGAATCATGAAAGTAAAGTGAAAGTGTTAGTTGCTCAGTCATGTTGGACTCTTTGTGACCAAAGGAGCTCCCCAGGCTCCTCTGTCCATGGGATTCTCCAGGCAAGAACACTAGCGTGGGTTCCCATTCCCTTCTCCAGAGGATCTTCCTGAACCAGGGATCGAACCCAGGTCTCCCACATTGCAGGCAGATTCTTTACTCGGGAAGCCCAAGGAATCATTAAGTAACTGCAAAAAGCCAGTGACTCCTTTGGCACAGTTGTATTTTTTTCAGCCATCAATTTAAAAAGACACAGTCAGCAGTATGTGAGAGGTCTTGAAAAGTCTCTTGGAGAACACTAGCATGTGTACATAAAGAGATATCTAGGAAAATGTCCACTGCATGGTTTATAATAACAACATCATAAAGCTAGTCAGTAAGGGAACAATAAATCATGGCATATCCATGTTAGGAAACATGAAGAAGTTATTAAAAACACTAGGATTTCCCTGGTGGTCCAGTGGTTAAGAATCCACCAGCCAGAGCAGGGGACACAGGTTGGATCCCACATGCCGTGCAGCAACTAAACCTACATGCCACAACTACTGAAGCCCATGTGCCCTAGATCCTGTGCACCACAAGAGAAGCCACCATGCTATGAGAAGACTGCTCACTGCAACTAGAGAGTAGCCCTCTCTTGCCGCAACTAGAGAAGGCCTGCGTGCAGCAACAAAGACCCAGCACAGCCAAAAATAAACAAAGCAAATCTTAAAAAAAAAAAAGATTGTACTAACAGTGCATCACTCATGTACCATTTCTACCAAAAATGCATGACTCGAATCTAACCATGTGGAAGTGGCAATCTGAGGAATATTCTACAGAATAACTGACCTGGGCACCTAAAAACTGTCAATCATGAAAAACAAAGAAAGAATAGGAACTATTTCACATTAAAGGAGACTAATGAAGTATAACAACTAAACGCAATGAATGACACTGGACTGGATTGTGGATCGGGGGAAAATGTGTTTTTGCTATAAACATTACTGGAGCAACTGGGAAAATAAAAATGTAGATTGTAGATTAATCATATCAATGTCAGATTTTTGACTTCTATAAATTGTACTGAGGTAGTGCAAGTGCATCACCTAGCTCTTAGCAAATATGCACTAAAGTCTTTGGCAATGAAGGTGCATATCTGCAACTCTTCCTAAAATGAATTTTAACAACTGGTGAATCTGAGTAAAAGGGTATATAGGAATTCTTGGTGCTATTTTCACAGTTATTCTTTAAATTTGAAACCTTTCCAAAATAAAAAGTTAAAACCCTAAAAAACCAAAAGATTGAAGTAGATGTAGAAAAATCTTTACAACAGATCATATGGTAAGAGATACATGAGGCAAAACAATACCTACAGTCTGGACTCAGTATGTAGAAACAGCCAAACTATATATTCTATGTGGCTACATACATATGTATAAATGCACAGAAAGTCTGGAAGGAGACAGACACCTTGGGACTGAGATAAGGCTCAAAGGGGACTTTCCTTTTTACTTAGTACTCCAATTTTTTATAATTAAATGTTCACACACTATGCAATGAAAATCTATGAATAAGAAGGAAGCAGTTTTTAACACAAGGGGACTCATCCTTAGATAGTTGGGAATCACTGTTCCAGAAAACTGCTACCAAGACCTAACATCCATGGCAGGGACTAAGCCAAGAGGAGCCTCTAGGGCTCACCTCATTTTCCAGATCCACCGCATCAAGGCTCTGCTGGCCCATCACCTCTGGCCTCAGCTCTGGGAACGCTCGTTCACAGTCCTGGGTGATCCAGTTTTCCCTGCCAGAGGAAGCAGGGAGTAGTATGAGTACCAGACCTGTGAGGTTTAGGGTTAACTTGTCCTTCCCTCTAGGTTCAGCGTAGGAATGGAAAGCCATAGAGGACTGGCAAGAGGAGACCTTCTAGGATCTGGCCAGGACAGCATATGTTCACTACACACATATCTTTGACTGCCCTCCCACTGTGAATCTTATTTTCAAATCTACCTTGGTGGTTTTCCCCTGGAGCTCTCAACTCAAATAATCTTTTCGTGTGTCTGGAGACTATTTTTTTTTTTCCTTTTCAGTTAATGTACAACCGAGACATAGAGAAAGGAAAGTTCCCATGCTTCCTGATAAAATCACGAAAGCATCTGGAATCAGAATTCAAGAACCCAAAACTTAGACTCCCAGGGCCCTGTCCACATTTAGGCAGTGATGAGTGACAGGAACCATGCTGCATTTGCTTTGACTGGAGCCAAAGCTCTGCAAGTCACATCATCCTACAGATCCTGGGCTCTACCTTCCTCACCGAGGTGCAGGGGGTGCCTCTCCAGCACCCCACTCAGCCCAGCTGCTCTTCATTTCTGAGGCTACAACCCCAGTTAAGAGGCCTGGTTCCTGAGGAGTGTCCTTGAGATTGGGCAGAGGGGCTGTGCCAGGAGCCACTTTGCTGGTCCTATCCTCTTGCTCAAGGGGAGGTCCTGTGTTCTGGTGTTTCTGCAGGAAATGGGCAGGAGACACTGAGTCAGAACTATCTGGTTGCCATAAGACACTATGAATTCCATTTAAAGCCCATTCCCAACCCTAGAAAGTCACCCTCCTGCTCTAGCTTCCCCAGTCACTAGTCTGGCTAGGTCACACATACCCCTCTGCCTCACTCACCTTCTGCTTGGCCTCCTCAGCCATACGTTTACAGGCTTGCCGCAATAAGTGAGATCGATTGCCCTTGGGGGCCAGCCGAAGAGCCTGTTGGTCCTTTAGGACCTGAAGTTCTGGGGGTAAGCGACTGGTGAACGGGGTACCAAAATCTGGGCCTGCTGGCTCGGTTAGTACTACAGAAAGAGAAGAGGGAACACATGATCATAGTGGAGCTGTGCCACTGTTTCCACTTGGCCAGAGACAATGGCAGCATCTTCAGGCTCCTGTGCAAAGAGGCCATTTTGATAAAGTGACAAAGAGGGAAGGGGGTTGCAAGGGAAGTGCAAGGGTCATGCCAAAGGCTAAAAAGAAAATTCAAGCTGGAGGGGTAAAGAATATACGTTGGATCCAGATGTTGGGGCCAGGGGTTATATTGGGTAGAAGTGCAAGAGCCCTGGGAACTCTAAGGACTCACTGGTGACGCGGCCAGCAATAAAGGGGTGATATAAGAGGTCTGGCCAGGACAGACGCTGCCGGGGGTCCTTGGTGAGCAGTCCCTGAAGAAAGTTCTGTGGAAAGAAAGGATACCCCATCAGTCTGCACTTCTCCATAGGCTCTCAAACTCATTAGAACTGGTCAACCAAGACTTTAAAAAACTTATTTATTTGGCTGTGTTGGGTCTTAGTTGCAACATTTGGGAGCTTTTGTTGTGGAGCACAGACTCTCTAGCTATGGCACATGGGCTTAGTTGCTCCATGGCATGTGGGATCTTGGTTCCCTGACCAAGGATCCAACCTATGTCCCCTACATCGCAAAGCAGATTCTTTTTTTTTTCTTGCAAAGCAGATTCTTAACCAATGGACCACCAGGGAAGTGCCCAGAGTGCATTCTTACAGCACATGTCTTAAAAGCTGAGCACACACACATTTATTTATCGCATGCTCGCCATGCAGGGATCAAACCCATGCCCCCTACAGTGGAAGGCCGAGTCTTAACCACTGGACCACCAAAGAAGTCCCTCCTTTGTTCAGATTCTTTTTGGCCATTTTTTGGGTCTCCTTAACTAAACAGGTTTGGGAGAAATTTGTCTCTTTTCATCTTAGCTAAAATAAAGGAAGGTTATAATGAGATTTTACTCTAGGAGAAGGCTGCATTTAGACTTCATTGAAGGCCCAAATCAGGCCCTTGAAACAAAAAGGGTCAACTCTTTTTCCTCCTTCCCTGGCCTACTGAGATTTAACTGCAATGAACAGGCACCATCTCTATACTCTGCTCCTAATCAGTGAGCTAGCTCCACTAGCTCTGGCCATTTGGATATCTAAAGATTGTTCCTTTCAGGAAGAGGACTGACGGCTATGTTGGCAAATCTAGAAATCATTCAGACATTGCATCTGATAGGACATTGGGAGAATAGAGAGTGTGTAAAGGGACAAGTAACTGTTTCTGAGATTTTGAAATTTCTTCTTCATTTTGGTATAGGACCACCTGGCAGACTCTCAGGACTGGCAGACCTTAGGTCACCCTCCCAGAATAAGCCCCTGCAGTACAAAAGCAAGGCAGCTTGCCCCAGCTCCTGCATTAATTCAGTAACTGTGAAGTGCAACCCCAGCTCTGGGAAAAAAAAACTGTGGAAAAGGGAATAGGACAGAGACAGGTTTCTGACGCAAAAGCAATCTGTCAGTATCCGTTACCTTGAAGCAGGGACTAATGGTGGGAGGCCAGCGCACAGGGTCCTTGAGAATAAGGCTGACCAGCTGAAAGATGCTCGTGGTATAGAAGGGAGGGGTGCCTACTGCCAGCTCATACAATATACAGCCCACCGACCAGAGGTCTGCAGTGTGGTCGTAAGGTCGTTCCTCCACCAGCTCTGGGGACATGTAGAGGGGTGTGCCTTTGATGGATGTCAGCACCATCGTGTTAGTGCTCATAGCCCGGGCAAACCTGCAAGGAGATGATGGAATGAAAACGGAGAGAAGATATTCAGTCAAAACTAGAGCTGCTCACTGCTAACTATTACTGTGTGAGATCGCCCCAACCTGAACAGAGAGAATGCCTTCTAAAAGACCCAGGAGGAATCCCTTCTCCAGCTCAGGTTCTAAAAGGAGGCCCAGGGAAGTCAAGCATATAGTACAAGCCTCCCTGCAAAACCAGAACTGGCAACATAAGGTCAGGCTCCTCACCCAAAGTCACAGAGCTTGATACCACCACCCTTGGCAAGAAGGATGTTCTGAGGTTTCATGTCTCGGTGGAGGATACGGTGCGAATGCAGGTAGTACAGGGCTGACACCAACTGGGCAGCAATGGCCTGAACCTACAGGTCAAACAGGCAGGTGGGAGGAAGAAAGGGGAGGTCAAAGGAAGACGCCTAAGGACTCCACCCTAATAGTACTGTAGACATGACCTCCTCCTCTTCCCTCCCTTTCTTCCAGAGCATCACACAATATCTTTCTTAGTTCTTGTCTTTCATTTGTTTATTCATTTGTTTGAGGGAAATACATTGAGTGTCACTGACTGGCTGCATGACCACAGGCAAATTATCCTGTGCCTCACAGATTCATCATCTATTGATAAGGCAACAATAATGATATTACTTGTCTCATAGGATCATTGTGAGGATTTAAATGAGTTCAAGCATGTAGTGATGGAACACTCAGAATATGGTGCCTGGCACTTAGTAAGCATTCATATATACTAACTGTTATTACATAAGACGAAGTCCCTGTCCCAAGAGAAGTAGCCAGACAAACAACAAGACAGATAAAATAAACAAGGTGATGACTTACAAATAACGATGATTGTTTGGAAGGAAGCAGAATGCTGTGACAGGAAGTCCTGATGGGGGCCTACTTGCCAGAGTACACAGAAATCCCTGGAATGAATATGGCTGGAGAATGTGTTCAACCTACTGCTAACCACTGTGTCTTGGTGGTGAATCCTGCCTTAACCACAAATCTTATCCCTTCCTATCTCTCTGGTACCACCACACCTGGACTTCTTTCCTAAAGGTGCCTAACAACAGGAATAATATTAGCTCCCTAAAATAATAGCTAACTATTGAATTAGTGTTTGTCAGGTGCTCTTTCAAACACTTTACATGAATCAACTCATTAATCTTCCCATTAATGCCTTACGAGGTAGACTTTATTATTATTTCCATTTTAAAATGAGGAAACTGAATAAAGAGAGGTTAAACTAATTTGCCCAAGAAGACCCAGCTAGAAAGTATCAGACCTAATCTCTGCATTCAGAGAACTTGGGTTCTGGTTTTCACATACTTTACTGTCATACCACATTACCTCCATATACACATAGACTCTTATATTTTACTCAGGAGTTTTCAGAATAGAGACTCTCAGCTCTCCCTACAGTCCTTAACCTGAGGAGAAGTCAGGGGCGGGAGAAGTTTCAGCCGGGAATACCTGGTCTTCTGGAAGTTTTCCATCATCTTCGAGGATCTGAAAGAGCTCTCCTTCAGCATAGTCTGTCACCACCACCACCTGCAGGGAATAGGCAGTGCTGCTGATGGCTCCAAATGTATGCATTTTGAGGCTGGGAAATTCCTGGGACCCTTCCTCTTGGGGAGAAGTGACCCCCCGCAAAACCAAAGCACACCTCTTTGTCAGTCTCAAAGCTATCAAGCATATGCACAATGTTGGGGTGCCGCAGACCCCGCATGATTTCAATCTCCCGTTGCAGATTCCTCAGCTCCTTCTCTGAGCGTCCCAATTTTGGAATGAACTTGAGGGCCACCACCTGTCAGTGGTAAGGTCAAGAGTCAAGGCCTAATCGCACTATTGAAACATTAGCCTCAGGGCTCCAGAACTGACTTTAGATTGTCTGAGAGCAATTCCCACTGTACTTTGCTAGTCTCCCACTCCACTTTACCAATGGTACCCTCCATGGGTACCCTCCAACTGACCTTACCCCAGCTTCTCCTGCCTCTTGCCCTAGGAGGAAACCGCCTTTGCCAGTTAGATTCTTTTGGTGGATTCTGGGAGAGGTGTTCTGATCTGGATAAAGAACTCAAGGTTTAAGGGATTTAGGAGAAAGGGAAGGAAGGAAAAATGAAGAGGGTAGAATAGAGCTCAAATGGTTTATACCTTCCTGTATGGTAAGTGGAAGTGTTGGTTGCTCAGTAGTGTCTGACTCTTTGAGACCCCATGGACTGTGGCCCACCAGGCTCCTCTGTCCATGGGATTTCCCAGGCAGGAATACTGGAGTGGGTTGCCATTCCCTTCTCCAGGAGATCTTCTCAAACCAGGGATCGAAACTGGGTCCCCGCACTGCAGATATATTCTTTACAGTCTGAGCCACCCAGGAAGCCCCAGACACTACTACTACTCATAACAATAATTTGTTGTTTGCTAGGTACCAGACATTGTGTCAAGTGATTCAGTGTGACATCACACTTAATCCTCAAACCCCATCACTCAGACACTGTTCTTAATTTCATTCTATAAATGAGAAAACTGAGACGTAGAAAGGTTGAGTAACTTGTCTATAGTTCTAAGACTAGAAAGTGGTAGAGCTATGACCTGAACCCAAGTAAGCCAATTTCAGAGCTCATATTCCATAAATATGAAGGAGTCAGTGTCTTAGGAATACAGGTCACTGCTCTGGTCCTATACTCCACTGGGGTTTACAGTGTGGAATCCCACCCAAGAGATGTCCCTCCTTGTTCACCACCTGAGCACTGTATTTTCTTCGACCCTTGTACACCCTCCCAAAAGAGCCTTCTCCAATCATCTCCAATACGTGGTACTTTTCCATGACAGAAATTTCAGGATCCCTCAGAAGGAAGGAGGTAGAGATGGTGACGAAGGGCTACAGCTCCAGGGACAGTTCCACACATCTGGGAGGCCTGGCTCGGGCACGGAAGAAAGAGTAACGTTAGCCGCCTTGCCTTTTCTTTTTTTTTCATAACAATCCAGGTCTCATAAACAAGGTAGGGTGCAGTGTATGAAAAGATGATATCTTGGAGCAGACCGCCTCCTGTAGCTCTCCTCCCTTTTCTTCTGCTGCCTCCCAACTGAACCTCGTTCCCACCCAACCCCGAGACCCATACCCCGTCCACCCAGCCCAACCCACCCGACCCTAGGCCCCTTCACACGGCATCTCCCCTCGACCCCGCCCTCTCTACTCAGCCTCACCTCCCCCCGACCCCGCCCCCTCCGCCCAGCCTCGCTCCCACCGACCCCGCCCCTCTCCGTCCAGCCTCGCCCACCGACCCCGCCCCTTCCAGCCACCCCAAAGTTCCTGCCACTGCCACCCTCCTCAGCACCCTCACCCCGCGCGCTCAGCGGACAGGAGCCCCTCTCTTACCCCCAGCCTAGGAGCTTGAAGCTCCTCAGGCCGAGGGACGCCGGCCCTGGCCTTCAGCTCCGCCCCTTCTGGCTGCCTTCGTACTTTGCCTGAGATAGCGTTCTTCTCCACCCCCACTGCCGGTCTCTTTAGACTCACATTGTTACCAATTTTACTCGATAGAACTGGTCAGAGGTTCGGAGAACAGAGAGGTTCAGGGGTGTGAGCGAGACAGTGGGCCGCCCATAGGCACTTCCTAAGGGCACTTCCGAACCGTCCCTTGGCCATCAGGACCATCTAAGGACCCGGAGTCGGCGGTTGCCTAGAAACGGCCGCTAGCCACCCTCCCTCCCCTGTTTAACTCACCGCCTCAGACTGCCCTGAGTGTATTTCCGGTTCCGGCTGCGGGCCGCAGAAGACATGGCGGTGTCTGCGTCGGCAGCTGCAGGGGATGAGGACTGGTAACTTTGGGGGCATGGGCTTTGGCTGACCGCCTGGATCCGGTCCGGGGGACTAGCGGCAGCCGCGGACGGTCCGTACGGCGGGTGTGTGTGGCGGGGCGAGGGATGAGGGATGTTAAAGACGCTGACATTTCTACTTAAGAGAGTTCTGAGCTGAGGAACGGGTGGGTGGTGGAGGGGCGCTTATCTGCCCGGGAGACTGCATTAGCGCCGGCCTGGCCAGTTCGAGCCGCGCCTTATCTGGTTCGATCATCCGACTTCACCCCGCCCCATTTTCTCTATCTGAAGTGGATTTGCTCAGGGTCCCGGTGCGGGGGAATGCCTGTTTATCAAATCTCTCCCCCATCCCTTATCTCCGGAACCGATATCCTCCAGTCCCCTGTTCCTCATTCCCCTTGAATCAGTCTGTTTCGCTGAGGCTTTTCGCAGCCTCAGCCTTCTCCCTTACCGATAGCACTAATGAGGACTGTTGTTTGAATAAAGCTTTACACCTCACAAAAGCTCTCTTAGGCCTTCTCTTAAGCATTCTTAACAAGGGGACCATAACCTAGAAGGACTCTGAGGTTTGGAAATAGATAAATATGGGTTCACTTCACATTTTATTAGCTATGTGATGCCGACCAGGCCACCTAGCTTCTGTGAGTCAGTGTCCTCAAATGTTAAAAAAAGTGGGTGTGTCATCCACCTCAGAATAGCTGAGAGACTCAAGATGGATTTATAACATACAGAAGCCTCCTTTTCATTAGCAACTCTGTGTTGTAGCACCTGAGGAGACAGCTTGACCTGAAGAGGTAAAATGATTTGCCAAAAGGTACATAGTTATCACTAGGAATCCAGGTTATCTGATTCCAAAACTTATGTTCTTAGTTCTAGGGCATTTTCCAGTTCCCCCTCCCCTTTTTTTCTGTCAGCATCTTACCACCGTCCCATCCCATATCTCACATCCAGAGCCCAAGTCACAGGTAGGGTGTGTGAAGTATTGAAGGACCTCTTGATGGAGGCTGTACCTCAGTGTTTCATTGATTCAGGGAGCCCAGCCAGTGCTGGCCTTTTTTGAGACCTCCTGGATGTGGTTTACAACTTATTTAGGGGGACTTTAATATTCTAAGGGGACACTTTGTGCCATGACAGGGGCAGTATTGATTGTACAGCTAGTCTGTGGTGCTCTAACATTCTGACACTCTTGCCAACCAGAACTACTCAACTGTTATCTACATTATCTATTTTATATATTGTCTGCTTAAGAGTTAAAAAGACTTTTAAACTTTTGAGAATCAATCTTTCTCTGTACACACACACACACACATATCAAGCTAGGGCAACTCTGTTCTTAGTGAAGAAGGGATGAGATATAGGTATGAGAAAGCAAACCAAACATGTATCTTTCCACATATTATCTGGGTAAAGCTGTGCCCTCAAGCCAGTCACTCATCTTCAGTGGCCTTACATCTCCTGTTTCTTTTCAGGAAACGTGTGTCTTCTGATTTACATCAGGACCACAGGATCCTGACCTGGACACGTTGAGCTAGATCAGTCAGACTACAGGGATCATAAATATATTGAGTATTAACTACATCCTTCTGTCTTTCCTTTTATGGGAAAAGGTTATACACAAACAGGAAAAAAAGGGGGACATAGACTAACTACTATAGTCAGAATACTATTAGGCACTTCGCATAAACAAATCAACTTTCATCCTCATGATAACCCTAGAGTGGGTGATAGTATCTATATGTGTTAGACGGGGTAATTCAGGCTGATAGATAAAAGAAACTACTCAGATCACATAGCTGGTAAGTGATTGGTACCTGTTCCTCATTCCAAGGCTGATGGCTCTTCCTTTGCAGCACAGCCTTTACAGCACATAGATCTGTTCTGTTCAGGTTGGTACCTCCTTTGAGGAGGTTTGCAATGACTGATATTGGCAGTGTGCGTAGACTCTGGGATCCATAATGAACAATGATGTAAGGAAAACCAGAAGTGGTACTGGTAACTTTAATGCTAATCAATGAATGTCATATTTCTGGGTCAGGGAGGTGGCCACTAACAGCCAACAGTGCAGTGAAACTTAAAACAGGGAGCTGGACACCTAGCTCTGGTCCCAGTTTTGCCTCCATTAAACCTTTAAATTTGGGCTAGTCTTTTCATCTTTTTGGAAATCTGTTTCCTCATCTTTTGGCAGAAATGATCTCTAAAACTCTGATTCCCATGCTTCCTACCTGGCCACTTGACAAATTAGAAACATTTCCTGAATTTTTATGGAGGTTAGCAATACACTCAGACAGATGGCCATTTTTCTACAAAGCCAGCCTTCATTGACCTTAGTAGGACTTAATATGAAGAGTTGTAACAGTAAGTCAATCTCCCCCTGTCTCTCTAGGGTCCTTCCCTCTGAAGTTGAAGTGTTAGAGTCTATCTACTTGGATGAACTACAGGTGGTTAAAGGAAATGGCAGGTACGTGTTCAACTGGAGAGGGGCAGGAGTCTCCTTGGTAATAAGAGGATTCCATGCAGTATCTGTGAGCCTTGATTCAAAAATATATCTGTCATGTGGACAAACATTGTTCTTTAATCACCCCAAAAGAAAGAGCCTGATGCTCACTTCTTCTGCCCACTTCACTCGCTTGCCATCAAGCACCTGCACAATCACATCCCAGGTCTCCACTTCATCCACCTGCAGGTCGTCGCCATGGGAAATCTACATTACCCTGCACCCTGCCACTGCAGAGGACCAGGATTCCCAGTATGTCTGCTTCACTTTGGTGCTTCAGGTCCCAACACAGGTGAGGCCTCTATGGCAGCAACGGGAGGAAGGGAAGAGGCCTTGGGGGCAGAGGGCTTTAGCAGTAACATGTTATTTTCTCCCTCTAGTATCCCCATGAGGTGCCACAGATCTCTATCCGTAACCCCCGAGGACTCTCAGATGAACAGATCCACAAGTGAGTCGGGCTAGTCAGAGCAGGGAAAACGTGGGAAGCAGCTCAGTCTGGAGAGGGAAGGGGGCAGGCCTCATGTCTGCTTTGCCCTCTCCCGCCAGGATCTCACAGGCGCTGAGCCACGTGGCTGAGGCTGGGCTGGGTACTGCCATGCTCTATGAACTCATCGAGGTAAGAGGTGTGCTAGCCTGCAGAAATAAATATTCTTCCCTTCCAGCTACAGCAGTTTCTCTCAACAGAGGTTATGGGTCGAGAATCTTAAATGTTTGCAGACATTCATTTAGTTCTTGTTCAGGTAAGGCCTAAACTGATCCAGAAAGATGAGACTGTCTTCTGTTTCAAAAACTCTCCCCAAAAGACAGTTCTGTGGCTTCCCCAAGTTGCCTATTCCAGCATCTTGACAAAATTATTTTTCCTCTTTAACTTCTATTTTTCGTGCTTCATCAAGAGTGTGTTTCTTATTCTCCTGGCATTGGCAACTGATAGTAGCTGGAGATCTTGCCTGGAGGGTCTAGCCATAAATGAACATTTGAAGGGTAGTCTGCCATTTCAGTTCAGTTCAGTTGCTTAGTCACGTCTGACTCTTTGCAAACCCAGGGACTGCAGCACACCAGGCCTCCCTGTCCATCACCAACTCCCGGAGTTTACTCAAACTCACGTCCATTGAGTCGGTGATGCCATCCAACCATCTCTTCCTCTGTCATCCCCTTCTCCTGCCTTCAATCTTTCCCAGCATCAGGATCTTTTCCAATGAGTCAGTTCTTCACATCAGGTGGCCAGAGTATTGGAGCTTCAGCATCAGTTCTTCCAATGAATATTCGGGACTGATTTCCTTTAGGATGGACTGGTTGGATTTCGTTGCAGTCCAAGAGACTCAAGAGTCTTCTCCAACACCACAGGTCAAAAGCATCAATTCTTCGGCAGTCAGCTTTCTTTGTAGTCCAACTCTCAAATTGATACATAACTACTGGAAAAGCCATAGCTTTGACTAGACGGACCTTTGTTGGCAAAGTAATATGCCTGTGTTTTAGTATGCTATCTAGGTTGATCATAACTTTTCTTCTAAGGAGCAAGCATCTTTTAATTTCATGGCTGCAGTCACCATCTGCAGTGATTTTGGAGCCCAAAAAAATTAAGTCTGTCACTGTTTCTATTGCTTCCCCATCTATTTGCCATGAAGTGATGGGACTAGATGCCCTGATTTTAGTTTTCTGAATGTTGAGTTTTAAGCCAACTTTTTCACTCTCCTCTTTCACTTTTATAAAGAGGCTCTTTAGTTCTTCACTTTCTGCCATAAGGGTGGTGTCTTCTGCATATCTGAGATTATTGATACTTCTCCCAGCAATCTTGATTCCAGCTTGTGCTTCATCCAGCCCAGCGTTTCTCATGATGTACTCTGCATAAAGTTAAATAAGCAGGGTGACAGTACACAGCCTTGAACTACTCCTTTCCCAATTTGGAACCAGTCTGTTGTTCCATGTCCAGTTCTAACTGTTGCTTCCTGACCTGCATACAGATTTCTCAGGAGGTAGTTCAGGTGGTCTGGTATTCCCGTCTCTTTAAGAATTTTTCACAGTTTGTTGTGATCCACGTTGTGATCCACACAGAGGCTTTGGCATAGTCAATAAAGCAGAAGGTATTTTTCTGGAACTCTTGCTTTTTCGATGATCCAACAGATGTTGGCAATTTGATCTCCTCTGCCTTTGGTTCCTCTGCCTTTTCTAAAACCAGCTTGAACACCTGGAAGTTCACGGTTCACGTACTGTTGAAGCCTGGCTTGGAGAATTTTGAGCATTACTTTACTAGCATGTGAGATAAGTGCAATTGTGCGGTAGTTTAAGCGTTCTTTGGCATTGCCTTTCTTAGGGATTGGAATGAAAACTGACCTTTTCCAGTCCTGTGGCCACTGCTGAGTTTTCCAAATTTGCTGGCATGTTGAGTGCAGCACTTTGACAGCATCATCTTTTAGGATTTGAAATAGCTCAACTGGAATTCCGTCACCTCCACTAGCTTTGTTCGTACTGATGCTTCCTAAGGTCCACTTGACTTCACATTCCAAGATGTCTGGCTCTAGGTGAGTGATCACACCATCATGATTATCTGGGTCATAAAGGTCTTTTTTGTATAGTTCTGTGTATTCTTGCCACCTCTTCTGAATATCTTCTGCTTCTGTTAAGTCCATACCATTTCTGTCCTTTATTGTGCCCATCTTTCCATGAAATGTTCCCTTGGTATCTCTATACTTTTCTTGAAGAGATCTCTGGTAGTCTGCCAATGGAGCTGACTAGAAAGAGTCATGGTTCTTTTCCTCAGAGTTTCTACCCTAATGAAGGAAACAACCCACATGAAATTATGCCTAGAGCTACAAGTTAATATACACAGCTAACTTTTGTTTGAGATCAGAAACACAAATGTAGCCTTGTTTTCCTCTGCTTTCAGTTTTTAAGGAAAATGTTCATAAAAGAATGCAGGTGGGTGGCCTGGAGTCAGAATGGGCATGGAGCACTGTAACATTTCTGAATCAGCCTTCACGATGCAGCTTTGAACTTTGTGGAATTCCAGAGTAGTCGCTATCCAAGTGATAGCGCACATGTGTATTTCATAGCTTGCTGCCTTTCCAATTCTGTGTCTGTTTGGGGTGTCCATGCCTTCCCTTTCTTTCTGAAAGCTGACTCCACAAGAGGCTCATTGAGGGAGAGATACTTAAAGAAAGGCCTCCCAGAAGATGTGAGTTTTACCTGAACACTTTTTTTTTTTGTTTTTCTTTTCATCCCCAGGATGTATTTCAAGTGACTTAATGAGTGGAAAAACAATTGAATTGGGTTTTGGAGCTAGGTAGATTTGCTGGGGAGGGGTGGGGCATAGGGAAGATTGATTCTAAGCAGAGATGATCACCAAGACTGAAATGCATTAACACAAGGCAAACTGGCCCCGTGGGAGACAGCCCCGCCAGTCACTCCTGGGAATAGCTGACAAGCTTCGTTCACCATTCCGGCCCCTGCCTCCCTATTTGAACAGCTTTTTCTCTCCTCTCAGAAAGGGAAGGAAATTCTCACGGATAACAACATCCCCCATGGCCAGTGCGTCATCTGCCTCTATGGTTTCCAGGTGGGTTACTCTCTTGGGACCTGGGGGTCTGCAGGTGACAGACACAGGGGCTCAGTGGAGAGTGCTGACAGTGCCCCCCCCCCCCCCCCCCCCCAGGAGAAGGAGGCCTTTACCAAAACACCCTGTTACCACTATTTCCACTGCCACTGCCTGGCCCGGTACATCCAGCACATGGAGCATGAGCTACAGGCCCAGGGACGGGAGCGAGAGCAGGAACGGCAGCACGCTGCACCTGAGCAGGTCAACTCCTCACCCCTGTTTGCATGACTCACGGCCTTTCTATCCCTCCATTCCAGGGCCGCCTTAGCTTTTTCAGGGTCATAGGTACCTTTGAGATGAATGAAAGTTCACCTCTGTCTAGGAAAAAGAGCATCCTTATATCTACATTAATCATATTGCATGTGGTTTCAGAAGGTTCCCAGACCTCTAGCTCAGCAGCCCCTGCTCTGTCCCCGCTCACTACTGGGTGGGTAGGCCCGTGGCCCTTTGTCCCAAGCCTCCGCAGTTGAGGCTGGCCAGCTGGCGAGTGCCCTGGGCTGGGAAGCAAGGGTGTGATTTTGCCTCTCTTTTCAGAAGGCCGTTGGTGTGCAGTGCCCGGTGTGCAGAGAGCCACTCGTGTATGATCTTGCTTCCCTGAAAGCAGCCCCTGAACCCCAGCAGCCCATGGTAAGAGAACTCTCTTCTAATCTAAATCGAGATCAGTGGCATCTTGTCTGCTTCGAATGGGACTTCTGGAATTGGGCTTAAGCTGCCTGAGCCCCCTTTGTAAAGTGTGGCCCCCAGTAGAAATCTAAAGTTTGTTCCAAATGAGCCCAATCAGTTCAGTTCAGTCGCTCAGTCACGTCTGACTCTTTGTGACCCCATGGACTGCAGCACACCAGGCCTCCCTGTCCATCACCAAATCCCAGAGTTTACCCAAACTCATGTCCAATTAGTTGGTGATGCCATCCAACCATCTCATCCTCTGTTGTCCCCTTCTCTTCCCACCTTCAATCTTTCCCAGCATCAGGGTCTTTTCAAATGAGTCAGCTGTTCTCATCAGGTGGCCAAAGTATTGGAGTTTCAGCTTCAGCATCAGTCCTTCCAATGAACACTCAGGACTGAGCTCCTTTAGGATGGACTGGTTCGATCTTCTTGCAGTCCAAGGGACTCTGAAGAGTCTTCTCCAACACCACAGTTCAAAAGCATCAGTTCTTTAGCGCTGAGCTTTCTTTATAGTCCAGTCTCACATCCATACATGACTACTGGAAAAACCATTGCCTTGACTAGATGGACCTTTGTTGGCAAAGTAATGTCTCTGCTTTTTAATATGCTGTCTAGGGTGGTCATAACTTTTCTTCCAAGGAGTAAGTGTCTTTTAATTTCATGGCTGCACTTCTCCAAGTCTTCTCCAACACAACTTCTCAGTCATGTCCAACTCTTTGTGACCCCATGGACTATACAGTCCATGGAATTCTCCAGGCCAGAATACTGGAGTGGGTAGCCTATCCCTTCTCCAGCGGATCTTCCCAACCCAGGAATCAAACCAGGGTCTCCTGCATTGCAGCCTGATTCTTTACCAACTGAGCTATGAAGGAAGCCCTCTAATGAGCCTAATCCAAGAGATAAAAGCAAGAACCTTGAGCCCATCTCCTGAGGCAGTCTGGAAGAGCAGGGATTTCAGGTCTGCCTTCTGTTTATTCTTCCCTCCGTTCCACTCTGCTCCTTTCCCTCCAGGAGCTGTACCAGCCTGATGCAGAGAGCTTGCGCCAGCAAGAAGAGCGCAAGAGGCTATACCAGAGACAGCAGGAGAGGGGAGGCATCATCGACCTTGAGGCTGAACGTAACCGGTACTTCATCAGCCTTCAGCAGGTGAGAGAAGGGTTTCCCTCTCCTCCCTTGATGACAGTTACCTTCCTAACCAGCACCCTCCTGCCATGGCCCGTGGGTGCGCTTTGCTCTACCCTAGGAGGTCTAGGCTGATGGCAGTCGGCTTGGACTCTGGGCAAGGGTCCTGCAGTTCCCTGCTCTAAGGAACTCTGTCTCTAAGGAATCTCTGTCACTGCCTCTGCTCACTTCCTCCTAGCCTCCTGCACCTTTGGAATCCGAGTCAGCTATAGATGTCTCCAGAGGATCCCACCAGCCCAGCGCCCTTGCCACCGAACCATCCACCACATCAGCTACTCACACTGCCCTGTCAGCACCTCTGCCTGTGGCCTCCCAGTACACATGTGAGAAGACCCCAGGGGCTGTAAAGCTGGGCGAGACCCAGAAAGCTGTGCTCGATCCCCGCCGGGCCAGTCGAGGCCCATGGAGACAGCCTGAACGGAGGCACCTGAAAGGAGGGGAGTGCAATACCCTCAAAGGTACCAGTGACACCCAGGAACTGCAGTCTCCTGAGGGGCCCCTCAAGGAGTCCATGGACCTAAAGTCATGTAACCAAGGGGGTGAAGGTCCTCCCCAAGATAAGGGGCCTGGAGAATGGCAGGGTCCCCCACCCCGCAGGACTCGGGACTGTGCCCACTGGGAACGCGCCAAGAGTCGGACACCGGCTTCTTCCTACCCCCGCCTGCCTCGGGGTCGGGGAGCCTACCGGCCTGGTACTCGAAGAGAACCTGTGAGCCTCGAGTCAGAGGATGGTTCCTAGCAGTACTGTGGGGGGACAGGGAATTGGGTCGGGAGTGGGTAATAAAGAGATTGGCCTTGTTTGGCTTTCCTTACTCGGCAGTGCCTAACCCGTGAAGCGTGGCTCTTTCTAAATTTCTAGGAAGACGAGCATGCCAGAGTAGCCCCAGTTTTGTTCTGAAGTCTCTTCTAAGAGATCGAGGTCTAGATAAAGGAAGAGTAATATCTCAGCCAGAATAGCGGGTTCCAAGGAAAACTAGAAGAGGCCAACATTTAAGCAGACTATGCAGGCCCCACCCTGCTACATAAGCCACTGTGCATGCGGCCGCATCTCTGTCTATATGTATTTGAATACCTTAGGTGGGGGATAGTACTACAGTCTATCTTTCCCATTTTGTCTTAGGGAGGCTGTGTCCCTAGTATTTGTATACGTGGATACCTGAGGGTCCCTGGAGGTATCTATGTTTACAGCCCCAGGCTTTTACTCAAGTGCCAACACGGGGAGGTAAGAGGGAAGTCAGACACTAGAGTAGCTTGGCAGGTGTTTATTAATCTCCTGGAGGAGAAGAAAGCTAGGCACAGCCTGGTTGTCAGCTCCGCAGAGATTCTGCATTCTGAATGGCCCCTACAGGGTCATTTTTATACAGCATGAAGTGGCCCTGCACCTGGGCAGGACTGATCTGCGTTGTAGCTTGAAGGACACGGTCTGCAAAGGTCTCAGCGAGGGAAGTTGCTTGCCTGGGGTAGAACCTCTGGAACATCTGGGTCAGCTGCCAGCGTGAGCAGTGGCCCACGTACTCCTTCATGTCTACTCGCCCGGGGCGTATCAGGGCAGGGTCGAGCCTAAAAGGAGAAGGCAGTGAAAGCAGTCGTGAGCAGCAGTGCCACTGGCACCCCCCAAAATGGTTCCTCCAAAACTCCTGATCCTCCAGAGACGCTGAGTCTTGCCTCCAGGTCTGAATACCTCACTCCTTACCTGTCGACATGGTTGGTGGTCATGAATACTATGCGTGCTTCGGTGGAAGCCACACCGTCCAGGGCGTTGAGCAGCCCACTGAAGGTGAGCCGGCCTAGACCTTGGTACTTTATTGGGTCTGGAGGAAGGCAGAGAGGAAGCGTGAGTGAGCACAGCCCTGCTTCAAATTAGCATCCCTCTCTGCTCCCTGCCTACCGTGCCCCCCTACTTATCCCTGTCTCCAGTGGACTCTGATTGCTAACCCAGGTGTCCTCCACCTGCTCTCTGGATTTCTCCTTTCTTTCACTGTTGCTCATTTAGAAATACCCCCTCTCCCCACCTGTGCCGTGAACACCCCCCTCACTCACTCTCGGCGGCCAGGTCTCGACTGAGAAAGGCAGCATCCACGTCCTCCAAGAGCACCAGGCTCTGCTGTGGGGCCACGCTCAGCAGGTGGTTGAGCCGGTCATCTGAGAGACTGGAGTCTGTGAGACTCAGCAGGCAGATGCTATGCTGCAGTTCCCCAGCCAAGGCTGTGCTATGGAGGAGAGGTGATAGGTAATTGGCAAGCTGGGAACTGGTCCTTGGGTCTAACTGCTTGTTCCTCCCAGTACTAGCTTTGAATCCGAGGCCTAACCCTTCTATCACCTCACACTGTTGTTCCATGTGCCTCATGTTTTCCTGTTCCCCACATTTGTTTCCCTTTCCAGCCCCACCAGCCCACTTTCTCTCCAGTTTGAGGGTTAAGAGAAGTTTGACTCTACTCACATAAAACTGCTCTTTCCACAACCAGGGGGCCCATAGAGTAGGTAGCCACGTCTGTAGGGAATGCCTAGGAATACACCCAGGATGATCATCAAGACAAATGAATCATGTACTCTGCGCCAGATGTCCACACTCATCCCCAACCCTGCTCCCTGGAGGCCTGATGGCCTTGGCATTGGAAGAAATCATTCCTTTTAGGCAACCTTTATTTCCCCTTCATCTATGGGGATGAGGATAGAGCTTTATATGTGCCCCACCTGGCCACCAAGACCTCAGCTGCTTCTCACCTCTGTCAGTGTACCACTTGGGGTTATCAATGAATTCCCGGATGTCTCTGACAATTCGGTCAGTTAGACCCTGTTCGAGAACCACAGAATTCAGAGGCCGCCGCCGGCGTGGATAGCCAAAGGGGCGCCATTCAGAGCCCACAGCAGTATACATCACTGTCTTCCCTTCCTCCTGCTGCAGAGCTAGTTCTCGAGCTGGGAGGGGGAAGATGAAACAAAACCCATAATTACCCTTTGCCATGCTACTAGGCAGAACTGTGCCCAAACGGTCCCCTGGCCCTGCTCCCATGGGCCCAGATCCTCCTATTTGGCCTCTCCAAGCTTCTCTTCCTTTGATG
Source organism: Dama dama (assembly GCF_033118175.1). Lineage (NCBI taxonomy): Eukaryota > Metazoa > Chordata > Mammalia > Artiodactyla > Cervidae > Dama > Dama dama. The sequence goes on from NC_083688.1 coordinate 28,238,975, forward strand.
TCAAATACTCCATCCCTGCAACTGCCACCCCCTACCCCCCAAAAGGCTGTCTATGCCATCCCATACCTTCCTCTAGGATGTTGAAGAAAACTTTTCGGTCAGTGCCCAGAGCCGTGAAGGTGACAGATTCCCAAGGAGTCCCCGTTTGCAGGTCTATCATCTGCATCTCTCGGCTCCGTTCCACCCGGATCCATTTCCCCTGATACCTGAGTAAGAACAAGCAAAATGAGGTGAACAAGCAGGCCAAGTCCACCTCCTCTCATTCTCCTTTTCCACTCTCAGAGCCCTCTCTGGCTTCCAGCCTTACCAGATAAAGTGGTTTCCAGGGCTGGGGACAAATTCAAACTTAGTGGAGATGCGGCCACTCTCGTGCTGAAGGTACGACGTCTCGACGCTGAGGTGCTGAGTTCGGGTACTGTGGCGGGTGAGCCAGCTAAGCAACCAGGCATAGCTCCGGTCTCGAGCAGGGACTTCCAGTGTGATCATGTAATGGCGCCGGAATGCCACCAAGCCCAGTTGGGCGCCCTTCCGGGCCAGGGCCAGGGCAGTGCCCAAACCCACCAGCCCAAATCCAGCCCCAAAGTAGGGATTGTCCTTCAGGGCCAGAACAAAGTCTGAGAGGGGCATCTTGAAAGGAAAACACTGAACCTCACGGGCCCCGAGGCATTTTCAAGACCTGGAGATGGGGAGCAGTAGAGATGGGATAAAGCACAACATTAGTTTAAAAAAAAGGACTCAAATTCTTCTCCCACCCCACAGAAGCTGGGAGAGGAATGACAGGTCAGTATTACAATGTGCTTCAGTATCTTCCCTTCGTGGGGTGGGGCTGGTGCTGGACCCAAGGGATGAGACTCTGAGCCATTTGTCTCATTTTGCCTTTTATTATCCTGTTTCATACCTGTGTCCTGCCAGATGACTATTCTGGAGATTCCTTAAATTTGACTGAACGATATAACTGACTTCAGGATAATAGGTGGACAGCATTTTTGTGGTTCCTGGGACCAGCTGAGATAGAAAGGGGCCAACTGGCCAGAATGAGCAGGGGATGAAGAAGTTACTCTCTTCTGTCAACCTGTCAATATCCTCATGCCTTGTTATCCCGGAATATGTTCTCCAGGTATCCTCTCATCTACTTTACATGCTAATACCCTGTTAGCCCTGCAATTACCTCCCACCTAAACTGTCTTCAAAATTAATTTTAATTCTTGAAGTGGCATCTTAGTGGATCTCCACTTTGGTCATGCTTCATTCACCAAACTGCTGCTACACAGGGGTCGATTTTTCTTCATAAGGCTCTGCTTCAATGCCATTAGTTTTCCCTCCTCCAACACCTCCAATGACTGGCTCTCAACAGGTCTCTGAATTAGGTGAAAACTCCTCTGCCTCCACAACACGGGGCCCACGTAGCTTTAATGGCTTAGTTCCCAATACTCTCTGTTGAACAAATATACAAGCCTCCTTCCTCCTTGACTCGGAATGGCCATTTTATTTCCCCCGATCTCTACAGAGTTCAAATCACGCCCATCTGCTACCTTCTCCACGGAGATATCCCCGAATTCCACCCCCCGCCCCGCGATAAAATGTGACTGGGCCTGATTCTAGGCTGTAAGATCCCGAAGGGGTAGGAGGTCAAATCGTTTCTAGCACACTTCACTCGACCCCCCGCCGGTTTGCTGTATGCCGGCACGCAGTACGGTGAATTGACAGCAGTGACCTCTGCTGAAGCTCAGAACAGGATCCAGAATTCCAAAATTTCTATGCGTGGAAGGTCACAGACAAAGTCCTTTCCGCTCCCGGTCCTTGTCGGACGCCCAGAAGCCTCCTGCCGAACCCGCTCCACACCCCAGCTCGCGCGTCCAGCAGCGTGGTTTGCAGCAATCGCTCACTCCTCCCCCTTACCGCCATGACTCTCTGGCCCTTCCTCTCGATGGTTTCACCCCTCGGCTCTTTGGGGACTCTCCACTTGGCTTCGCCCCCGAGTTCTTTCATCTACTTCCCGTCACTCCCACCGAGACGGCCACACCACTCTGCTCCACAACTCTCGATGGTATTCTTCGGGCTTCAAGGCCACGGGCGGTGAGGGCGGGGGCGGGGCGGGGGGGCGGAAAACGATAGGAAGAACCATAGAGAGAGTACTCCACCAGCCTCACAAAGAAAGAGAGAGCGGCCTCCATATGCCGCGGTCCTAGAGGCTTCTGGGCCGGAGGCGGTCGCACAAAGAGAGTCCCGGGAGGCCACTCCAGCCGCTGGACGACCATAGAGATGAGGCTCCTGCCCGCCTAGGGCCGGAGGTAAGCCGGAGGCTGCGGGGGCGGGAACTAATAGGGAGTGCGGGCGGAGCAGGCCGGAGGCAAAAGTTTCTCAAACCGCAGGATGAGAGGTAGGCCTGGGCGATGGGAACGCTCGGGAGAAGTGCGGAAGGGAGCACAGCGACGAGCGAGGCCCCGGCGCATCAGATCAGCACCGCCGGCGTCATTGCTGTGGACCCCACCCGGTTACCCGCTGCCTCTCCTTAGGACAGTAAGCATGACGATGCTCCCTCCTTAGCTTTGCAGGTTACAAAACGATTTTCCCGTTTGCCGGCAATTGTGATTCCCGCTCCCGCCCAAAGATGTGGACGCTGTCATCGCCTCCACTTTACAAACAGGAAAGCTGACGTCCCGGGAAGCGAGGGGACTACAATCTGTCCAAAGCCACGCGGTGAGTAGAGCCCACAGGCAAGTGGAAATCGGGTGCCTTGGTCCCCAGACCCGATCTCACCCTTTCCCCAGGCCTTCCCTTTGCCTTAATGTGTCCTTTCTCTTCCTCGGTACCGCTGCCCCGAAAATAACCTCATTTATTCTCTTGTGCCCACCCGTGTCCCACCTCACTCCGCCTTCCAGTGGCTGAAGGTTCTCGGTCTAGACGACACCCCCTCCTCCTTGGCTCCCCGTTAAGGCAATTACTACCAGAGCTGGAAGATTCCTTAGAGCCGCGATAAGTGGAGTCTGGTTTCCAGAGAACCTTCTGAGGGCGGAAGTGCGTGGTCCTACCACCTTCTGAATTTCCCTAATCTGAGGCTTTCAGTTGTAGAACTCTCACCTACAAAATGATTTTCTAGCCCTAGGCGCCCCTTACCTGACCTTCAAGGCTTAGTTTCATGAAGTGCTTATACTATCATCCTTAATTCCTAATACTCAAAGCGAACTAATTTTAGCAATGTATAACAGGATATGCAGTTTAGTTGACATTCACTTCTGAGTTGAGTTCCAGTGTTCAATATTAGGTCATAGTCAATGAATGAGAAATTTCTCCAGGTGTGTTACTTTATACATAAGGCACCTCTGGTTTGTTATCTTAGTAGAAGCCTAGCCTTGCATCTCTGTGTCTGCAGTTCTTAACTGTGTGTGAGTGTGTGCTCAGTCGTGTCCAACTCTTTGTGACCACGTGGACTGTGGCCCGTCAGGCTCCCCTGTCCTTGGAATTCCCCAGGCAAGCATACTGGAATGGGTTGCCCTTTCCTGCTCCAGGGGATCTTCCCAACGCAGGGATCAAACCTGTGAGTCTTGCATCTCCTGCATTGGCAGGCAGATTCTTTACCACTGCGTCACAGTTCTTCATTAGAATCCCTTGTCTGACTTGCATAGGCCGTTGTGGTTTATGTTCAGTGAAGTGATAACTTCAGTAAAATCCACTCAGAAAGCTCCAAGTCTAGGGAGGGAGACTGACAAGTAAATAGTGCAGTGTGACGTGTTTCTGATAGAGCTGTGCACGAGGTGCTATGAGGACCCAAGAGAGAGAAACTTCGATGAACTGTGTCAGGACACCATCATAGTAAAGTGACATTTATTTATTTGGCTGCTCCAAGTCTGAGTTATCTTTGATCTTACTTGTGGCATGCAAACTCCTAGTTGTGGTATGTGGGATCTAGTTCCCTTACCAGGACCCCCTGCATTGGGAGCACAAGTCTTAGCTACTGGACTACCAGGGAAGTCCTTGTACAGATTCTTAAAGGATAGTTAGGAGCTGGTGAGCCAGACAAGAGAGATGGCAAAGGGGAGAAGGCCCATCAAGCTGAGAGATGTATAGTAGATAGAAGCAGAAGAGAATGTGGTGAGTCTGGGAAAGGGCAGATCAATGAAAAGTTGAATCACTGGCTCAGAGATCTTCTGCAGAGAGAGATGGGAGATGAATCTAGAGAGGGCAGCAGGGCCAGATCATGAAGGAAGGGCTTTGAGCTAAGAAATAGTGAGATCCTAATATGTTAAGAGGGGAAGGGACCTCTGAGATCCCTTGAAAGTGAAAGTCGCTCAGTTGTGTCCGACTCTTTGCAACCCCACAGATTATACAGTCCATGGAATTCTCCAGGCCAGAATACTGGAGTGGGTAGCCTTTCCCTTCTCCAGGGAATCATCCCAACCCAGGGATCTAACCCAGGTCTCCCACATGGCAGGTGGATTCTTTACCAGCTGAGCCATAAGGGAAGCCCAAGAATACTGGAGTGGATAGCCTACCCCTTCTCCGGCGAATCTTCCCAACCCAGGAATTGAACTGGGTGTCCTGCATTGCAGGTGGAGTCTTTACCAGCTGAGCTATCAGGGAAGCCCTGATAGCTTGGCCCCACCCAATTTTGTTGCAGATAAGAGAACTGAGATCCGGATTGCTTACTGATATGACAAACTTCACTTAGCTTCAAGAAACAGTCTTTAGTATATGGGTCACAACTTCTTGTCTCTTTCCTATGTTCACCCTTATTATCATTTTTATGCTTTTTGTTCTAAACATTGTCTTCTTTTTTCTCCTTTAGCCATGAACTTTATTGTTTGAATATTTGCAACTATTATTCTATACACAAATTTTAATTTCTTACAAAACTCTGTATTCCATATTGCTAGGTCACTTCACTTTCCATTTTATGCCACATTTCTATCAAGAGATATTTCTCCAAATCACAATCTACCTGATTGTGTGTTGCTGTTGTTGTTCAGTTGCTAAGTTGTGTCCAACTCTTTGTGTGATGCCCTGGACTGTAGCCCCCTAAGCTCCTCTGTCCATGAGATTTCCCAGGCAAGAATACTGGAGTGGGTTGCCATTTCCTTCTCCAGGTAAACATTGTCTTAAAAAGAAAATGTCTATATTAACTAGGTATGGCATGCTGCCATACAAGGAGATGCCTAATTGGGGCAGGCACTGGGCTGTGCACCCACACCAACTGGGAAGAAAGTGAGAGATCTAATTATATGTTGTTTGATTTTTCTTCTTGTTGGTTTATCAGCATATAAGAAGCCACAGCACAGAAACTGGTGGTGATGACAGACACCGTGTTGGACTCACAGCCAGCCAACAGCACTGGGGAGATGGATGGACTGTGCCCTGAGCTACTGCTGATCCCCCCAACTCTCTCTAACCATGGAATCCTAGAGCCTATCCAGAGCCCCTGTCCTTCTGGGAACCCTCCACCTTTGCCTCCTGACCCAGGCTGCCTGTTGGTAGAAACCACAGCCACTGAAGAGGACACAGGGAACATGGAAATCATTGTGGAAGCAGTAGCTGGAAATCTGTCCCCAGGTGCTCCTGGAGAGACTCCAGGTATAAACACAGTTGCTAGCAGGGCAGTAGGATAAGCCAGCCTGTTTTTTGTGTGTGCTATTTTTGATCCTTGTCTATAAACAAGATGAAGACATAAGGTAGCATCCTATTTTTATACTTAGAGATGTTGTAATTTGATTTGCAGTTGGTGAATGTTGATTGGAGGCTGGAAAGTTGATTGGTGCACAACTTGTACCAAGCTCTTGGCAGTCTATCCCTGAGAGGGCTTCATGTCTGCTAGGCGGTAATCCAGGAGGGTAGACCTTTCTGACACCTCTGCCCAATTCTTACTGCTATAGTCTTCAGGGATTCTTTTCTCCACATTGACCCTCCCACCCAGGGACTGCAGCCAGGGTTTAGGCAAAAGGCCCAGCCTCTCTCCACCACCCAGGGCTTGGCAGGGCTTCCTAGAGGTAATCTGCTATTTCGCTGCTCTGATTTCTTGTGCATAACATATTTAACTCACCCAAGGCATGCGTTATGACTGGGAGTTGAACAATTTATATTTATGTTAAAAGAAAGATTCTCCCTGTTATTCTTCCTACAACTTCTAATTTTTGGCTAGCTTCCCTGTTTTTTAACTGTCATCTTCCAGCTACAATTGTACCAATTTTCCTTGGCAGTGTGCAAAGAATACACACTTTGATAAGCTAGTTTGATCATATAATATTTCTAAACTTTAATGTGGTGAAAGAAATAGTAAATAAATTGAGAAGGAACCTAGAAAGACATTTGCAGTATATAAGAAGAGTTAATATCTTTAAAATTCAAAGAGCTTTACAATAAGAAAAAGAAACAGTTTGTTGTTTTTTTTTAAAGGGGGGAAAAGAAACCTACATGCAATTCACTAAAAAAAAAAGTCACTAACCATAATCTCACTAACAGACAAATTCCAGTTAAAAGTACCTATGAGATGCCACTTCTGTTTTGTAACACTTGGGCAAAAATTAAGCATTTTTTAAAAATAAAACTAGTGTTGGTGAGGCTATGGGAAACAGACACTATCTTATATTTTATGGAGAGTATAAATTAGTGTGATCTTTTGAAGGTCAATTTATCCACATAACAAAATTTAAATGAGTGTACTTTGACCCAGTAATTCCACTTCTAGGAATCTGTTCTATAGAATGTGTCACATATGCGCACAAAGATAAAGGAATAAGGATGTGTGGGACAGCTTTCTATACAGTGTTTGGAAACAACCCAGATATCCATCAGTAAGAGTGATTTCATTTTGCTTTATCCATGCTCTGAAGTATCGTGAACTGGACAAAAAAAATATGAGCTAGATCTAAATGTACTACTTTTAGATAAAAATATCTTTGATATATAGCAAGTAGAAAAAAGAAAAAACAAATTATGAAAATGTGACCCCATGAGGCCTGAAAGGATATAGACCAAATTGTGTGTGTGAGGCTGGGAGGTAGATATTCTTATATAGATGTGCTGTTGCTCTGAATTTTTATTTAAACAAAGGAAAATATAAAGAGAAAAAAGACCACCAGAATGCAGGACAAACCTGGACTCTACCATTAACAAGCATGGTGGCCTTAACCTTGCAGAATCCCAGGTCCCTCTTCTCATAGGGCAGTTGGAGGACCAAGTGAAAGTGTTTCCTAAGCCTTTCTTTGTCAAGGTCCTGCCATTACTTAAGAAATGGCAGCAATTACTATGAATGTGACTTGGCTCATTTCAGAAAGGATGTCCTCCATTTTATGAGTCACTGTGCATTTGAAAGTCTTTTCATAGAATATAAAAGTAAACATATATATCGTCATGTATGTCGCAGAGGTTACCCCCAGATTGTCTTTTCTTCTTATGAGAGTTTCTAATTTTTTATTTGGGCAAAATATATCACCTTTTCTTAATGCTTTTTGGATTTGGTTAATGCTTGTTACTTTTACTTCACAAATATTTATGAAATGCCTACTTTGTGCTGAGTATCATGTAAGATAGACCATCCTTGACGTTAGGGGCTTACAGTCAGGTGTAGAATCAGACTTAAGTCCATCTCCATTCCACAGACATGAAAAGATCCACTTATATTTTCTGCTGGTAACTAACTCCTCTGAGTCTCATTCTGTCTGATTCTGTGCCTTTCTCTGTCGGTCCTCTGCCTACAGGTGTCCTGGTAAAAGTGGTGGAGGTGTACTTCTGTGAGCGCTGTGAGCAGAGCTTCGCAGAGCCCACTCTGCTGGCCCTGCACCAGTGCACTGAGACCCTTATTCAGCCCGTGCAGGGCCTCCCTACCTCACCCTGCTCTGTAGAGCTGCCCCCCAGCAACCTCACTCTCCCCGGCCCTCTGCAGGGCCAGAGCCCACCAGATAGCCCCCTGCGATGCCCTGTGTGTAGACAAGAGTTTGCCCAACCCCAGGCCCTGAAGAGCCACTTCAAGATGCACCGGGGCACCCCCGACACCTTCTCCTGCCCAGAGTCTGGCTGTGTGTTCTCCACTCAAGAGCGCACGGGGCTCCAGCAGCACCTGAGGCAGACCCACAGAGCGCTTCCGGTGCCCTGTTCCTTCCGGGGCTGCCCCCTGCTCTTCGGGAGCCAGCAGGGCATGGAGCTGCACCGGCAGGCCCATTACCCTTTCCACTGCAACCGCTGCAGCTTCGTGGGCTCCAACGTCAAACTCTTCCGGCAGCATCAGCGGAGTCATGGGGCCAGGATGCAGCGAGAACCGTCTGCTGTAACAGGTCTTCCATCCCAGGAGCTGCTGCCAGGTATGAGATCAAGGGCCTAGCAGTCCCCTGACTGTTCCAGGCAGTCCCCTGCCTGGAACACAGCTGCAGTCAGTCTGTAGAAGAGGCAGTTGTTACAGATGCCATGAATGTATGCATGAATTTAAGAGAATCTAGAGTAGTGGCTCAGGAGGTCAGAATTACTGACTGATATGGGAAGGCATCTAGACATCCTGGACCAGGCAATGAATGAAGATTGGCTTAGGCTACACTGAAGTGATTTAACCAACATCTCTTCTGATCCATCTCAGAACTTTCTGAAGCTGGAAGCTAAATTGCTCTGCCCGTCAGTGGCTGTAGCCACTGGTGGAATGCCTGAGGACTCCTGTTAAAGCAAGTAGAATTAGGCAGGAGAAGCTGGGGTTATTTTAAAAAGAAACCTTCAATGAGGTGGTGCTTCAGTGATTCTTATTCCTGGTGGTCTCAAAAAGAGAGCATGAGGTAAGTAGAGGAGCAGGAGGAAATAGAGAAATCAGACCAGTGGGGCCAGGGTTCTGATGAGAGAATTTGGCTTGCTAACACTGATTTGTGCTGTGGTACAGAAGATTCTTCTTTCCTGGAATGAAAAAGTCATACATCTTTGCCTTACCATGACAGCTGCCTCTATTGAGGGACAGAAGGAATGGGTTTAGGAGCGCAGGGTGTGTCCCTGAATTGCTGAGTTGGATTTTGCAGTAGATGTTTAGCTCAGGGATGTTCACCTGCACTGAGCCACCAACTGTTGGCCCTGGGAACCTGAGTCAAGGAAGTACCGTAGAGTCTGTCCTCTACCTCTGTTCCCCTCTCCCCACTCCAGTGACCTCAAAGCTCTTACCTTCAAGGGGTCTGAGTTTGGTGTTACCCGAGGTTTGATTTACTTTGTGAAAGTCGCTCAGTCATGTCCAACTCTTTGCAACCCCATGGACTATAGCCTGGCAGGCTACTCTGTCCATGGGATTCTCCAGGCCAGTATACTAGAGTGGGTAGCCGTTCCCTTCTCCAGCGGATCTTCCCATCCCAGGGATTGAACCCGGGTCTCGTGCATTGCAGATGGATTCTTTACTGTCTGAGCCGCTAGTGAAGCCCTTGGTTTACTTTAGACTGGAGCATTACTAACAGCTTAGCTCCTGGTCTTTCTGTCCCCATGGGAATAAATGTATGTGCTTAGAACCCAGGATTTTCTTACGCTACACAGTGAGAGGTGATTCTTCCCAGCCAGTAAGAGGGAAATTCTAGCACTCAGTGCTGTACTGGCTTCTCTAGTCATCAAGTTCTTTGTACCTACAGCTTCCAAAGTGCCTCCAGGAACAGGAGAGCCTTCAGAGGAGACAGGAGCACCCTTACCTGGGCAGGAGTCAGCGGAAGAGGAGATGGAGGAGCGTGGTAGCCTGAAGAGCTCCCAGAAAGCCCTGGAGCTGGAAGGTAATGACATGATGGGCTTGAACCTCTCAGTGGGGAGGAACAGACGGGGGGTGGGGGGGGGGCGCCTGGCATTGAGGCTCAGGGGTTTGGTTTTCTGAGTTTTGGTTCACATCCTTCCATTCCTAACATTCTTCTTCGACACAACTAGTGGGGAAGTGATAGATGGGCACAGTCCCTGGTGACACAATGCATGTGGACTAAGTCACTTCAGTCTGACTCTGTGCAACCCTCTAGCCTTCCAGGGTCCTCTGTCCATGGGATTTTCCAGACAGGAATACTGGAGTGGGTTGCCGTGCCCTCCTCTAGGCGATCTTCCCAACCCAGGGATTGAACCTGTGCTTCTTACATCTACCTGCATTGATAGACAGGTTCTTTGTCTACCTGCATTGACAGGCGGGTTCTTTACCGCTGGTGCCACCTGGGAAGACCCTGGTGATGCAGGGGAAAGGTAAATAGCATTTTCTCTCGGCGCTGGCTTTCCTCAGGCAGAAGGCTCTTCTGTGGGGAGAGAGAGGGTGATATTCATAGTATGAAGATGCCAGAGGTTATCCTCTGGCAGCCTGTCTTGTATGACATGGAGCCACCTAGGACTGCATTTCTGAACCCTTGCATTCCTGGTTTTCCATCTGAGTAGAACAGCATTTGAAGCCCATCCCACAGGGAGCATATTTACCAACAAATGACCAGGAAGGATCTGGTTATATTTATTACCAGCTCTCTGACTGGAGTATTCAGAAGTAGGAGTACTTTACCTTGTCTTCCCTCTGCTCAATCCCAGTGAGGTCCTTCTCCTTCCAACCAGCACTCCTGATTCTTCTACCTGCCCCCATGGAGGGCAGGAGGAACAAGAATGTTCCATCAAGATTGTTCTTTTGAGCTTTTCTGGATAGAGGCTCAGGGATAGAGGGTGGCTGGGTGAAGCACTTCTTACAGGCCACAACATGGTCTGAGAAGTCCTTGTGATTTTCTTTCTCTAAATACTTGAATATCTTGTCTCTTCTTTGAGCCTGCAGAGTTTGAGATACTGCTGTTTGGTTTCCCGGAGAAAAAGAAGCGAGGCCATGCAGGCATGCATGTTTTGTCTGGGCAAACTGTGGTTCTCCCAATATCCGGGCAGTCCTTGGCCTATCAAAGGATCTCACTGTCAACCCTCCCCGCCTTTTTCCCTCTCCCAGGTACTGTGGCTTCTGGCACCGAGTCCCTCTTCAAGACCCACATGTGTCCAGAATGCAAGCGCTGCTTCAAGAAGCGAACTCACCTGGTGGAGCACCTACACCTCCACTTCCCAGACCCCAGTCTCCAGTGCCCCAACTGCCAGAAGTTCTTCACCAGTAAGAGCAAGCTCAAGACCCACCTGCTGCGGGAGCTGGGCCAGAAGGCCCACCGCTGCCCACTGTGCCACTACAGCGCTGTAGAGAGGAATGCCCTCAACCGCCACATGGCCAGCATGCATGAGGACATCTCCAACTTCTACTCGGACACCTATGCCTGTCCCGTTTGCCGGGAGGAGTTCCGCCTCAGCCAGGCCCTGAAGGAGCACCTCAAGAGCCACACCGCGGCTGCCGCGGCTGAGCCACTGCCCCTCCGCTGCTTCCAGGAGGGCTGCAGCCACACGGCACCCGACCGCAAGGCCTTCGTGAAGCACCTGAAGGAGACCCACGGGGTGCGGGCCGTGGAGTGCCGCCACCACTCATGCCCCATGCTCTTCGCCACAGCAGAAGCCATGGAGGCCCACCATAAGAGCCACTATGCCTTCCACTGCCCCCACTGTGACTTCGCCTGCTCCAACAAGCACCTGTTCCGCAAACACAAGAAGCAGGGCCACCCCGGCAGTGAAGAGCTGCGCTGCACCTTCTGCCCCTTTGCCACCTTCAACCCAGTGGCCTACCAGGACCACGTGGGCAAGATGCACGCTCACGAGAAGATCCACCAGTGCCCCGAGTGCAGCTTTGCCACCGCCCACAAGAGGGTACTCATCCGCCACATGCTGCTGCACACCGGTGAGATGGCTTCCACCCTTTCCTCGCTCCGTGTCGTGGGGGCGATGACGGTGATGATGGCGGCAAACGGGAGCTTTCCGTGTGTGCCGGGCACATGGTGGGGTTTTGCATACATTGCATAGGACTCATGAGGTAAATCTAGCATCTGAAGTCCACAAATGAGCCTTAAGCTGAATGTCCATCAGCTCAGAAAGTGGTCAGGCTGAGATTTGAATCCAGGCCCTCTGACCCAGGGGCTTCCCTGGTGGCTCAGACAGTAAAGCGTCTACCTGCAATGCGGGCGACCTGGGTTCGATCCCTGGTCGGGAAGATCCCCTGGGGAAGGGAATGGCAACCCACTCTAGTACTCTTGCATGGAAAATTCCATGGCCAGAGGAGCCTGGTAGGCTACAATCCATGGGGTCACAAAGAGTTGGACACAACCGTGCAACTTGACTTTCACTCTCCTCTGACCCAGACCCTGTGCTCTTGTGCCTCACCTTTAATGCCCTGGTGGGTTTTGCCCACCCCTAGTCAGGCATGTTTGGGAGAAGGCAATGCCATCCCACTCCAGTACTCTTGCCTGGAAAATCCCATGGACGGAGGAGCCTGGTAGGCTGCAGTCCATGGGGTCAAGAAGAGTCGGACATGGTTGAGCGACTTCACTTTCACTTTTCACTTTTATGCATTGGAGAAGGAAATGGCAACCCACTCCAGTGTTCTTGCCTGGAGAATCCCAGGGATGGGGTTGCACAGAGTTGGACACGACTGAAATGACTTAGCAGCAGCAGTAGCAGCAGCAGTCAGGCATGTTTACCCAGCCTGTTAAAGCAAAGAAGCCCAAACTAGGACAGATGCCTGCCTTTGTAATTCAAGTTCTGTGATGTGCTGTGAGAGATGGGGCTGAGGGGACTGAGCCATCCTTATATGTTATAGCCTTGGCAGCCATGACACTGAAACATGATCACGTCTCATGACCTGAAAGTTGCAGGTTTTTCAACTCAGACTGTTTAATTGGTTATTAGCATTACTGATACTTTGAGTAAAAACCAAATCAGGCTCCCTGGCTATACAGCATCTGCCCATTTGTGATCTCTATGTAAGCATTGGTGGATTGACCAGACATTTAAAAAATCTCATCAAAGATTCTTTAATTTGGGAGGACAGTTTTTAGGCAGCTTGTGGCAAAGCCATTGTTTTTCCCATTAAACAGTTCATTTCTATACAGGCTTTAGTCACAAAATCTCATTTTGGGGGGGGCCTTTCCTAAAACCTCACATCAATATAGGCGTATTTTCTTTTATTGTACTTCACTTTATCATTCTTAGCAGATGCTGTGTTTTTTATAAATTGAAGGTTTGTGGCAACCGTGCATTGTCAGGTGATAGTTAGCATTTTTTAGCAGTATTTTTTAATCAAGGCATGCACATTATTTTGTTAGAATGCTGTTACACACTTGATAGGCTGCAGTGCAGCATGTGAACATAACGCTTTTATGTGTACTGGGAAACCATGAAATTTGTGTGATTCACCTTGTTGCAGTACGTGCTTTACTGCAATGGTCTGGAACTGAGCCCACAGTGTCTCTGAGGTATGTTTGTGTAGCACTTTACAGTTTACGGAATTCTTTCGTATTTATTATTCATAACAATCTTGTGAGGAAGGCAGGTAAAGATGAGAGACCCTGAACATTTAAATGGCCTGTTTCAGGATCCCACAGCTGGTACTAGAACCAGAGCCAGCTGGGTGCTTTTCTTTCACTGTCAGGGGAGGAGCTGAGTGGGTGGCAGGGGCCTCTGGGAAAGGTCTTGAAAGGAATATGGCCCCAGCCTCACCAGCCAGTGCCAGGTCTTGACCAACTTACAGGGACAGCTCGTCCTTGAGTCCTCTGGGGCATCTTATTTAAACTTCACGTCTACCATGTGAGGTCAGTATTTTTGTGTTCCTGCCCCCCACCTTTTTGGAAACCAGGAAACTGAGACTTAGAGGGGATAAATTACCTGCCCAAGGCCACATAGTAGTAAACTGGACTTTCAGCCACTGCCTAATAGCTCTGTGGTTTCTCTGTTCCTCAGCTTCTTCCTCTGTAAAATGGGGTAATCAGAACACCTGCCTCACAGGGCTGTTGTGAGGATTCAGTAAGGGGAGGCATTTTTATAAAGTGCTCAGAAAGGCGCCTGGCACATAGCACTGTATAAATGTCAGCTATTAATATCTTTATGACTGTGTCGGACTCCAGAGTCAGAGTTGTTAACCACTATGTCATATTGCCTGATTTCTTCCTCCTCCTCTTCCACAAAACTAAGTGGATTGGGCTAAGTGGAGCAGTTGGCCATCAGTGCCAGTAAGCCGTATAACAAATCTAGAACTGACTTTGAAAAAAGCTGGGTCTTCGTTTCTGTACATCTTCCGTGGTGTCGGGGTGGAGGCGTGGTCATCCAAGAGGGCCGTGGGGTAGCGCTGACTCTGCCATCAGCACCTCAGCTTCCGCTCCTGCTGGGCATCAGGGCATCCCTCAGGGGGTCCACGTCTGACCCGTGTCCTCTCCCCGCTCACCCCACGCCCACAGGTGAGAAGCCCCACAAGTGTGAGCTGTGCGACTTCACTTGCCGCGACGTGAGCTACCTGTCCAAGCACATGCTGACCCACTCCAGCAGCAAGGACTACATGTGCACCGAGTGCGGCTACGTCACCAAGTGGAAGCACTACCTCAGCGTGCACATGCGCAAGCACGCGGGCGACCTCAGGTGTGAGCGCACGCGCGCCCCCCTCCCTCGCCCCGCGACCTGGGGTTAAGCTGGCCGCAGCCAGCTCCCAGCCCCGTCTCTCTTCCGGCCCCGAGAGACTCCTCCTCACACCCCTCCGCTCCTGTCACCGCCGTTCCACTGCCTCCAGCTGACCTCTGCCTGTGGCCCAGGCCGCACAGTGAGACTTCTCTGGGCTCAGGGAAGGGAGTGCAGACCCAGAGGGGAGGCCCGGAGACTGAGGTGACATTTGAGCTCTGAGCCCAGTCCTGGTGACGTCGATGGGCTATGCTTGTGACCCCGATCCTGGCACTTCCACATCCCAGCAAGTTCCCCTCTGACCAGTGGATACAGCTGGCTAGGGAGTCTGTCCTTAGCTTTCATGCCTCTGTGGAGAGTGGGCACTCAGTGCAGAAACCTGCCCGAGGAGTTGTAGCCATGTCAGCACCCTGGAAGTCTGCAGAAGTTTGCCGATTCATGATATCTTCCCTTTAGGAAGAAACATAGATTAAGAGTTGGAACACAAGCCCTGAAGCTAGACTGTCTCTGCCCTTCACGTCCTTTGTAACTTGAGGCAAGTTATTAACTTCTGTGCCTTAGTCTCCTCACTGATAAAATGGAGATACCTAGTTCATAGGGTAGCAGAAAAGACGATTCAGTTAGACGACAAGGGACTTTCCTGGCAGTGCAGTGGTCAAGACTTTGCCTTCCAATGCACCAGGTACGGGTTCGATCCCTAGTTGGGGAACCAAGATCCCACATGCCTCGTGGCCAAAAAACCAAAACATAAAACAGAAGCAATATTGTAACAAATTTAATAAAGACTTTTAAGAAAATGTTTTAAATAAATCAGATGACACATGTACAAGTGAGTGTGGAACCTGGCCCATGGTATGAATTTATGAGTGACTGGTAGTGGCTAATAATTGTGATCTTTCTCTCTTTGCCAGATACCAGTGCAACCAGTGCTCCTATCGCTGCCACCGGGCTGATCAGCTGAGCAGCCACAAGCTGCGGCACCAGGGCAAGTCCCTGATGTGTGAGGTGTGCGCCTTCGCCTGCAAGCGGAAGTATGAGCTGCAAAAGCACATGGCTTCCCAGCACCACCCCGGTACGCCCGCGCCGCTCTACCCCTGCCGCTACTGCAGCTACCAGAGCCGCCACAAGCAGGCGCTGCTGAGCCACGAGAACTGCAAGCACACCCGCCTGCGCGAGTTCCGCTGCACCCTCTGTGACTACCGCACCTTCAGCAACACCACGCTCTTTTTCCACAAGCGCAAGACCCATGGCTACGTGCCCGGCGACCAGGTCTGGCAGCTCCGCTGTGCCAGCCAGGAGCCAGAAGGGGCCAGGCAGTGCCCAACACCCTCACCAGACTCAGAGCCTGCAAGTCAACTGTCTGCCCAGCCTGAGGGGCCAGACCACGACCCAGGGGCTGTGATGGACCCCACCCTGATCCAAGCCCTGCCAGAGACCAGCGAGGAGGGCAGTGCTGGGAAACAGGACAGCAGCGAGATTCCCCAGGGGGACGACCTGGTTGGCAGCCCCAGTCCAGCGGAGGTAGACGAGGGCGGCTGCACACTACACCTCGAGGCCCTGGGAGTCGAGCTGGGACCTGTGGCTGACCCGCCCCTTGAGGAAGTCACGGAAACAGCTCCTGTGGAGTTCAGGCCCCTGGACCCCTCTGGGCCCCTGAGCCTGGAAGGACCAGAGGGAACTTTGACAGAGCTGTCTACCTTTGAGGGTGCTGGAACTTCTGACTTAGGTGCTGAAGAGCCCATTCTGGAAAAGTCAGTCTCTCAGCCCCCAACCAATCCCTCTTCCTCAGAGGAGCCCCCAGATGGCTGGGTGGGAACCTTCAAGGCAAGTATACCCACCGAGACAGCACCCCTGCCCCAGCTCCCTGAATCTGAGTCATTACTCAAGGCCCTAAGGAGGCAGGACAAAGAGCAGGCAGAGGCATTGGTGCTGGAAGGGCGAGTCCAGATGGTTGTGATTCAGGCGGAGGGGAGAGCTTTCCGCTGCCCACATTGCCCATTCATCACCCGCCGGGAGAAGGCCCTGAGTCTGCACTCCAGGGCTGGGTGCCAGGGCCGCCGAGAGCCCCTGCTCTGCCCTGAGTGCGGCGCTAGCTTTAAGCAGCAGCGTGGCCTCAGCACACACCTGCTGAAGAAGTGCCCCGTTATGCTCAGAAAGAACAAGGGCTTGTCCAGACCAGATTCACCCATCGCTCTGCAGCCTCTGCCCCCGGGCACCCCAGCCTCAGAAGATGCAGAAGGTGGGAAGCCCCCAGCTGCACCATTAGAAGAAGGAATCATGCTCCCAAGAGATGCTCCTTCCGAGGCTTCTAGGGAGCCAGAGAAGATAGGGGAGCCTCTTGCCGTGCTCTCTGGTTCTACAGTCCCTCCTGTGGGAGACTCTTTGTCCTCAGAGGCCCCTGAGAAGTTCCACTTTGAGCAGGGCAAGTTTCACTGCAACTCATGCGCGTTCCTCTGCTCTCGCCTCTCCTCCATCACCTCTCATGTGGCTGAGGGCTGCCGGGGTGGACGCGGGGGAGGAAAGCGAGGGGCCGTCCAGACCCAGCCTGCCCTGTCCCCGCTGAGCAGCGGGGATTCTGCACCCCTGAGCAGTGGGAGTATAGAGCGCAGCCCGGGGGATGGGGAGCCGGCCCTGCTGCCAAAGCAGAAGGCAGCCCGCTTCTCTTGCCCCACGTGTCCCTTTAGCTGCCAGCAGGAGCGGGCTCTGCGGACTCACCAGACCCGGGGCTGCCCCCTGGAGCCCTCTGGAGAGCTGCGCTGCGGCCTCTGCCCCTTCACTGCTCCCGCTGCTGCCGCCCTGAGGCTCCACCAGAAGCGCCGGCACCCCGCCGCTGCCCCGGCCCCAGCCCGAGCCCCCCGGCCCCCTTTGCAGTGCGGGGACTGCGGCTTCACCTGTAAGCAGAGCCGGTGCCTGCAGCAGCACCGACGGCTGAAGCACGAGGGGGTGAAGCCACATCAGTGCCCCTTCTGCGACTTCTCCACCACCCGACGGTACCGGCTTGAGGCCCACCAGTCCCGACACACAGGGGTTGGCCGCATCCGCTGCAACTCCTGTCCTCAGACGTTCGGTACCAACTCCAAACTGCGCCTGCACCGGCTGAGGGTGCACGACAAAACGCCTACCCACTTCTGTCCTCTCTGTGACTACAGCGGCTACCTCCGCCATGACATCACCCGCCACGTCAACAGCTGCCACCAGGGCACCCCGGCTTTTGCCTGCAGTCAGTGCGAGGCCCAGTTCAGCTCCGAGACGGCGCTCAAGCAGCACGCGCTGCGCCGGCATCCGGAGCCCTCGCTGCCCACCCCTGGCTCTCCGGCGGAGGCCGCCGAGGGCCCCCTGCACTGCACCCGCTGCGGGCTGCTGTGCGCCAGCCCCGCCAGTCTGCGGGGGCACACCCGGAAGCAGCACCCCCGGCTCGAGTGTGGGGCCTGCCAGGAGGCCTTCCCCAGCCGGCCGGCACTGGATGAGCACCGGAGGCAGCAGCATTTCAGCCACCGCTGCCAGCTCTGTGACTTTGCTGCCCGGGAGCGGGTGGGCCTGGTGAAGCACTACTTGGAGCAGCACGAGGAGACTTCCGAGGCAGCGGCAGCCTCGGCCGGGGAGGGGGACTCTGGTCAGCCCCCTCTGCGCTGCCCCTTCTGTGACTTTGCCTGCCGCCACCAGCTGGTGCTCGATCACCATGTGAAAGGGCATGGGGGCACCCGGCTCTACAAGTGCACGGACTGTGCCTACAGCACCAAGAACCGGCAGAAGATCACCTGGCACAGCCGTATCCACACTGGGGAAAAGCCCTACCGCTGTCACCTCTGTCCCTATGCCTGCGCGGACCCCTCCCGCCTCAAGGTAAGGTCAGGGGCCATGGGGTCCGGAAACGGAAGGAAGGCAGGCTGAGGAGTCAAAGCCCCCTGGGTTCTCTAATCCTGACTCTTCCATGTATTAGCTCTGTGACTTGGGTCAAGTCCCTTAACTTCTCCAAGCCTCAGGTTGCTCATCTGTGAGAAAAGGGAATAATACTGCATAGGGTTGTTACAAAGGTAGAATTCCAGGACTTCCTGGTGGTCCAGTGGTTAAGACTCCGTGCTCCCAGTGCAGGGGGCATGGATTCAATCCCTGGTCAGGGAACTAAGATCCCCCGTGCCATGTAGCCAAAAAAGATAGAATTCCATAATATATGCTTGGCATGTGATAAAGGCATTGTAGATAATCTAGATAATAATAGCTAACATTTTTTGAGCACTTACACTATATGTTGGGCATTAATTTTAATCCTTATGAAAATATGAAGTATACTTTTACTGTTTCCCATTTTTAATAAACTGAGAGTTAGGGGTTAGGTTGCTCAAAGACACAGCTAAATGAGTGGCACAGCTGAGATCAGGTATACCTGAGGTTGGCCAAATGGATCAGGGTGGTGTCCGAGTGACTGGCCTAGGGGACCTGATTGGCAGTTGGGGGTGGGGGCTGGGATGGGTTGGCTTGGTGCAGGGAACAGGATTATCTGCCAGCAGTTTCTCTGCCTGCTTGCCCTATTTCCATGTCCAGTGAGTACCCATTAGGCACATGTTCTCTGGGTGCTCTCTGCTCTTCTCTCCTCCAGTACCATATGCGGATCCACAAGGAGGAACGGAAGTATCTGTGCCCTGACTGTGGCTACAAGTGCAAGTGGGTCAACCAGCTCAAGTACCACATGACCAAGCACACAGGTGAGTCTGCGTGGTTTCCACAGGCCCGAGGGGCTCCCCTGTGCCGTGGCACACCCAGCCTCCCTGAGTGTGGTATATGTCCTTATGCAGATTTGGGGTGCATATCAGTTTTCACATCAGGGGTAGTGGGTCAACTGAAAGGCCAGAATAACTTCCCAACCCACTGAAAGCCTATGAGAATCAGGAGAGGTGAACCTGGGGGTCTGGGCATGTGTGCTTTGCAAAACCTTCTCAGGGGGTTGTGGCACAAGGTCACCCCTTTCCTGTTGAGAACCCCCAACTCGAGCATGAGGAACCAGATCTATCTGGTTCCTGTGGAGACAGGATGGAACTATTGTGAGTGAGGAGGCGAAAAGTAGAGGGCTCGCCTGTTTTAACGTGTCCTTTTTTTTCCCTCCTGAGTAGAGTCCATGGACCACAGGTTCTCAGAACGGTTCATGATGGTGTGTCTTGACCACTGCATATGGCCCACCCTATAAGGGAATTAACCAGGTGCATTTCAAGACCCTCTGCCTCTATGGATGGCACTACTTTTTACCTCTACGTCTTCCCTCTTAAGTATTTTCTTTTACTTCCTGAGTTGAACAAGGAACTGTATTTAAATAGATTCCCAGTTCCATGAGTACTCCAGGACCAAAACAGGGTTGGAATTCCACTTGTAGAAAACTTAGCATATTTGAGTCTTTATTGCTGTCAGATGGCTACTTAGGGGTCCAGTTAGTTATCAGCATCCATTGAGCACCCACTGTCTATAAGGGGTTCTGTGGAAGAAGGGCAGCACATCAGACAGGATCAGAGCATTCCAGAGACACGGTCCTTAGTCAGCTGGCTGGCTGCGTTCCTTATGTCCCAGGATCACAGTGGCACTTCTGGTCCACGAATCCTTGTTCCACCTCTTTCAGTGGCGACCTGTTCCCTGTCCTTCCCCCGTCCCACAGGACTGAAGCCATACCAGTGTCCCGAGTGTGAGTACTGCACCAACCGGGCCGACGCACTGCGCGTGCACCAGGAGACACGGCACCGGGAAGCTCGGGCCTTCATGTGTGAGCAGTGTGGCAAAGCCTTCAAGACACGCTTCCTGCTGCGCACCCACCTGCGCAAACACAGCGAAGCCAAGCCCTACGTGTGCAATGTGTGCCACCGGGCTTTCCGCTGGGCTGCTGGCCTGCGCCATCACGCCCTCACCCACACCGACCGCCACCCCTTCTTCTGCCGCCTCTGCAGCTACAAGGCCAAGCAGAAATTCCAGGTGGTCAAGCACGTGCGCAGGCACCACCCTGACCAGGCTGACCCCAACCAAGGCGTGGGCAAAGACCCCACCACCCCCACGGTGCACCTGCACGACGTGCAACTGGAGGACCCTGGCCCGCCTGCTCCCGCTGCTCCGCCCACTGGACCCGAGGGCTGAATGCACCCCCCTCCGAGACACGAGGAGGGTGCGGACCCATGTACAGACTGGACCTAAGGGCTGAGCCCCCACACCTCCCAGACACGAGGAGGGTGTGGACCCATGTGCAGACTGAACCCAGAGCCAGCCTTGGGAGCTCAGGGCTGTGGGAGGGGCTGGCTTCAGGGCATAAATGAGGCTGGAACTCTCCTGGGAACCCTCCTGGCCCGTAGTACTTGGAAGTTGATATAAAAGAGAGACCTGGACCACAAATTGATTTCTGTTGAGGCACACTGTGTTTTTGACCTGTGTATTCCTAATTTCTTCACCATCGCCCCACCAAAGTCCTATAAGATCGTGGATTACCCATTTCATCTTCTCTTTCCTTCTTAACTGTGTCAAGTTCCTGTCTTCTCAGCATCCTCAAAACAGTTGTATCTAACCGCATGTGCCGTTGTGCCCACTGCTCCATAAAGCATGGTTAAATGATTCGTAGCTTATATAGACTCTTCCATGTCCCCGACTTTAATACTGCCAGACTGTCTCTTAGTCCTGTCCCCTCTCAGGCCTCCGCCTCTCCTTTGTCTCCTTCCATCTCCGCTGAGTGATTGATTCTGAAACAGGACCAGGTCTATCTTCTGTCTGTCCTAGAGCCTGAGTCAGCCCTTGTCCTGCTCTTTATTTCCAAGTCCCTTTGTCTTCTGGTAGATGGAGGATTGCTACCCACTCAGCCTTCTCGTGGAAGCAGCTTTAATTCAGCATCATCCTCAGACCAGCTCAGCTGCTGGACTGGAGTTAAAGCACAGAATAGTGGAAGACAGACAGTTGGGGAGGTAAATCTCTCACCCAGAATTCTGTCGGTGCTTCACAGTGACTGTATCATGAATCATCTAAACTGGGACACACTGGGGAAATTAAAGAGAGTACTATTAATAATTATGCTGAGACACCAGACATAAAGCAAGACCATTCCAGGCCAACTCTTTAGGAGGACTGGGATCATGTAACTCTCTGTCTTATCCTTTTACCCTGCCACTTAGAAGCCATACTTCTTACCCTTTCTGTGTAGTGAATGTTGGGGGGCCTGGGAAACCCTGTTTTCCCACTTTTCCTACCCCACCTGTCTTACCCAAATGTCCCCCAACCCTCATATCTCCTTGCCCAACAATAAGAGACCACACTCATGCCAAATTGAGAGAGAAGCTCTATTTATACTGGTGGCACAAGTGAGCAGGAGTCCAGTGGGGACTCTCTGGGCCATGCAGTGTTCTCTTGAGAGTCATAATACAGGGGATCAGATCTCCTTCCCCAGCCTTTGCCTGGGGAGACTTGAGGCTCAATTTGTCTTTCCCTTGGCTCTGGACTTTGAGGAAGATAGGGGTGAGAAGTTTGGGTTTGGAGTTTCTCTGCCCCCAAGCCCTTCTTTGGATTTCTAGCTGCAATCTGCCTTTGAGCCAGAGTTGGTGGAAAGCACTGTCCTAGATCTGGGTGTGGTGTTGAGCCTATAACCAGAGGAAGGAAGGAATTCCAGTGTAGAGTCTGCAGAGGGAAAGGACAGGAATGATGCCAAGAGTCTTGTGAAAACGAAGAAAGGTAAGAGAAAGAAGGTGAAAAATCGGGTCCTACATTTACTTGTCAGGAAGGACCAAGTCATTTTGTGCCTGAAAAGGCATAGTCCAAAGCTCGAGTTTGTACCACTGTTTGCTTTCTGAAGCATCCTTCCAGGTTTTTTCATTTTTCTCACCATCTACAGCCAGTGAATCCACTCCTCCTGTGGCCGCCTTAAGATTCAGCCTCCTCTAGCACTTCCTGTGTGCAGATGTGCACGAAGATGGAAGCTGGGTGAAGGCTGAGGCCGTCCTTGGAGAGCAGGTGTATGTGGCGGTAACCTGGGGGGTGGTTGGAGGGGTGGAGAGGACAGCATCAGGAAGACAGCCAGAGCTGGGGTGTGGGCCGGGAGAGGGAGGACCGACTCACCTTGTTGCATGCAGCTCCACGGCAGGGTGTACTGACCAATGAAGTCGTTTCGGGATTTCCAGTCATAGTCTTTCACCACAAAACGCAGTAGGGCCAGTTCAGGTACCAGGACCCGGAAGCACAGCGTCTGCCCCCAGTATGGATTAAAACCTGAGCCACGGAGGGTGAGTGAGGGAAGGGACAAAAGAACAGACATTGCTGAGTGCTGGTGAGTTGCTCACCCTGAGTTCCCTTGCTTCATTTTTAGAGTGGTCAGCACTTTACAGGTGAGGAAACCGAGCGGATAAGCAGTCTGCTTAGGTCACTGTAAGTGAGCAACCTAGCTTCAGACCCGAGTCCTCGTCCTTTGTCCTGTCTGCAGTGCTTCCCATGGAGGTGGCAGGAGGGGTGATGGACTGTGCTTAACAGAGACCTGGACAGTGGGAAAACCCCAGCCTTGCTCCTCCCACTTTCCCCAGCACTGCCCAGTGTCTCACCATTGTTCTCCACATAGCTGGTCTCTTGCCGGCTTGTGTCCGGGCGGACGCCAAAGATCTCCACTCTTACCAGGGGGTCCACAATGGACTGTTCTTTGGTGTCGTCCACTTTGGGGAGTTGCTGACCACTGATTACCTGCAACCAGGGCTCTGGAACCTCACTAGTTCCTGCTCAGCCCAGCCCCCCTCCAGCTCTCACACCCTGGGGGGAGGAGGAAGGCTGAGGGGAGGGGGAGACGCAGGACCTTGCACTATACGCTTTTGGTTTGCAAAACTAATTCTCATGGGTAATATATTTTCTTCTAGTACCTCACCTGCAATTTAAAATGCATCCAAGTAGAAATTTAGTAAGGTCTGAAAGTGGGAAAGTTATGACAGCAACCCTTCTATAGCACTTACTGTGCCCTAGGCACTGTTGTCAGCACTTCAGATTAACGAGGGGCTTCCCAGGTGGCTCAGTGGTCAAGAATCTGCCTGCCAGTGCAGGAGATTTGGGTTCAGTCCCTGGGAAGATCCCCTGGAGTAGGAAATGGCAACCCACTCCAGTACTCTTGCCTGGGAAATTACATGGAGAGAGGAGCTTGGTGGGCCACAGTCCATGGGGTCGCAAAGAGTCAGACACTACTGAGCACACACACACACACAGATTAATCTCAACAGTCCTGTACAGTAGGCAGTATTATTACCTCGATTTTGCAGGTGAGGAGAATAAGGTTAAGGAGTTTGCCAAACATTACATGACTAGTAAATGGGTTTGAACCTAGGCGATTGACTCCAAAGTCCACACTGCCCCATGAGGAAATTTCCCTCTGTTACACTCCTGTCAGACCTAGCCGCCCCTGCCCCCCAGGCTCTATTTCAGCTATCCCAGTTTCTTCCCAGTGGCTTTTCTTTCCACTATACCTGGATTATGAGGGTCTGGGCTTTGAAAGGGCTGATGGGCCTCTCAGGGTGGAAGGAACTCTGGGCATCACGCAGGAAGTCTGGCTTCAACACATAGCCACAGCCAGCGTTCTGGCGGAAGAGCCCATCACACAGGTCCATCTCCAGCCCGGCTGTCTGCATGTTCATAGCCACTGAGGGCCCCAGGAGAAAAAAAGGGAAGAGTCACCTTGGGGGTCAGGCAGCCATCTTTCAGGGGAACCGGACCAAGAGCTTATTGGGTGTAAAAGGCCTGCTGGCAACACGGGAGAACAGCTTTCTTAGCCCCGTGCTCCCCTTGAAGCACTCTCTGGCCCCACTGCCACCCAGGAACCGACTTCCCATCCATTGCCCTTGCACTCCCTCTTCCCTGTCCCTACCACGCCCTCACCCATCTGGCAGCCTGCATTCCAGAATTCCTGGGGGTTGTAGTTGGATGAATCTGTCCTCAGGCCACTGGGATATACTCTGCTTAACTGCCAGGTATTCTGCTGCACAAACTCATCGCCTGTAAAGGTGTGGGTACCGAGATGATAGTGAGTGGAGTGGACCCTCCTACTTCCTTAGTCCCAAGGGCCCCCGCCCACACACTTCACTCCTCTCTCCAGCATCTCCTAAGGCTGTGCCTGTCTCTGCTCCATGCAGACCATATCCCCCAGCTGTCTTCCCCCTAGAGCCTTGAGTCCACTGTTCACCTCCAGTCCCCATACCTGATCTGGGGAGTTCCTTAACTTCCTCCCGCATCCCTCTGCTCCCTCATCCTCTTTCTTCGAACTCATCCTCCTGCCCATCAGACCTGACTTGACTCATCCCATTTCCATCCCTCCCTCTTGGTCCTGACCAGCTTCCTTGATAAGGTTCTTGGCCTTGGTTTCAGAGAAAGATGATGTTTCATAGAAGTGGTAGTGCTCCCTCGAGTGAGTGAAGCTGTAGAATGTGACAGCCTTCAAGTAGACAACCAGGGCAGAGAGGGCTGGACACAAGATGGCCTTGGGTTTCTGGAAAAGGAGAGAGAGGATGATAGAGTTGAGCCATTAGCAATCCAAGAGGGAAGAAACCAGGGGCCAAGATCTGAACTTTCCCACCCAACCTAAGGCTCTGCCCACTGCCTCCCTCCTGCCTCACCTGCTTGGGTAAGAGAAGAAGCCCAGGCTTGGAAATAGGAGCCTGGGCCATAATCTGACAACACAAAGGCCGACACAACAGCGGGCACATCACAACCTGAGGATGGGAATGGGAATAAAAGCAGTCTACGTATACTAAAGGGATCAGTTTCAGCCTCTGGGCTTGAAGGGTTACTGTGCAGGTAACATGTCTTTAATTTATTATTGCTAAACAGAAATGTCATCCTCACTACCTCTCATCTTTTAAAACAAATTAATTTTTTATCAAAATGTACATGAGTCCAGATACATCAAGGTATGCAAATGGTCATGGAACTCACACATGAAAGAATGTCAGAGTCCCAGAGTAACATCTATAGATTTTTCTCCTGAATTCCCATTTCCATCCCTGGGCATGGCAGCAGGTGAGACAACACAGCTCCAGCGAGAACAGGATAATAAGCTAGAAGTCATTCAGCTGAGCCAAGCAAGTGCACAAGAGAGAGAAATGCAGACTTCAAAGCAAGATCTTGGTGGTCCCACCATTGGCACCCCTTCCCCAACCTTTCATGCTCCTCCTCTTTGGCTATTTCTGGTCCCTTTTCAGACTCACCTTTGCCAAGAAACTTTGTAGCAATAAACCCACTTTAGTTGAGGTCACAGCAGTCACTCTACTAAGCCCTACTTACCTAATATAACAACACACATATATCAGTAGTTTTTGAAGTATCATTTAAAAAGACTGGGAAGTAGTACAAAGATGTCTCAGAAGTCACCTGGGAGACCCAGGAGAGAGCCAAAGAGGTGCTTCAACCAGAATGACTCTGCATATATCTATTTTGTGTACTGAGCTTCCATATAAAATTTCATAAAAAAAAAAAGATCTCACAGCACAAAGAAGTTGGAAAGCCACTGCCATATGTCTGTATGTGGCAATCTATATGGTGATGCTGTGTATGGATTCTCATGCTTCTTGTCATTGGAGGCAAGGAGCATTTTGTTCCTTGGTTCTCCACCCTGCCTGGCTCCAGTTTCTTCACACGTGGGGTCTCAGCTTGTAGTACTGACTGATCAAACGCCAGAGCAGAAAGACCACCTTCCTGGCCTACCTTCTTTTTGTCCTCACCGCGAGGGCTCAGCTCCTGGGGCTCAGACTCCAGCTGGGCCTCCAAGTCCAGCTCAGCCTCCTGCCCTGCCTCCAGGTCAGCCTCTGGCTCTTCCTCCTCTTCCTCAGCCGTTAGCTTCTTCCCCTTCACAAGGACCTTCCTCCGAAGGTCCTAGGGGACAAAAACAGAGGGGCCTGTCTGCCTCTCTGCTCCGGGCCCCTCCTGGGGGTCCTGCAGCTCTCACAGGACCACCTCAAAGGCAAAGGAAGCAAGTGATCGGAAGTTCCCACAGGAAGGCTACTTGATACACAGAGCAGGGATTTCTTATGGTTAAGCCAACCTGTGACATCTTTAAGGAAAAAAATACATGCGAACCCCCTACCTCACATTTGACACATAAAGATTCCTCATAGATTCAAGATTTATATGTAAAGAACATTAGAGTATTAGAGGAAGATAGAGAATCTTTCTGAATAGCCTCAAGGCAGGAATGCCTTTGAAAACTCAGAAGACATAAAAAATGATTGGCAGAGGTGACTACATAAAGCTTAAAAACCTCTGTAAAGCAGAAGAGGCTATGAAGACAAAAAGGAAAAATAGACTACAAGGGGAGTTTCCTGGCAGTCCAGTGGTTAGGACTCCACATGGCTGTGTCCTGGTTTCAGTCCCTGGTTAGGAACTGGGTCATGCAAGTTGCAGTGTGGCCACTCCCCACCCCAATAGACTGCAAAAAAGTATTTTTAAAGCATTAATATCTTTAACATTTTTTAAAGTTATATATCAATAAAAATTATAAACTCAAATATAAAAAGTTTGTAAATATCAGTTAATTTGAAAGAATAAAACAGACCTTTGTTTTTTAAAAACTTGACTTTTTCATGTTTGCCATTACAAATCATCTCACTACTGGAGTTATTTGTAGTCATTCCCTTACACTGTTCAGTTGGAGTGAAATTTGGTTTTTCTTCTGCCCCTCTGAGGGCAACTTGACAATAATAACCAAAAATGTCAACATGCAGTTCTCAACCCAGCAATTTTGTTTCTAGGAATCCATTTCAAAGAAAGAGTAAATGAAAAAAAAAAATAAAATAAAAAATAAAAAAAAAAAAAAAAACAAGAGTAAATGAGCAAAGCTCTATGTACAAATGAAAAATTATAAACAACCTAAATGTTTACCATTTACTGGTTATTTTTACCACCTACTGGTTGAGTAAATTATGGTCAGTAACATAAAATACAATACTATAGAGCTGTTAAAAAAGAAAATATACATGAAAAGAAATTTGTAATATATATAAAAGGGATAAAAAGGATGATCCCATTCACATTTTTTTTAATGTGACTATATATACATATATATGTCTATATAATTGTGTAAAAAATCAATAATGTTGGCAGCTGTTCTTGGAGAGGTTGAGATTATGGTGGGGGAATCTCCCTTTATCTTTGTAGAGCCTGTAATTATGAACTATCAGGGAAAAAAAATGAAAATCTTCCATTGAAAAAAGAAATATAAAGTAAATAAATGGTTTTAAATTTAGAAAGCTATATCTAGAATTTTATGTTGAATTAGATTATTTTTTTCTTTTGGCCATGCCACTCGGCTTGCAGGACCTCAGTTCCCAGAGCAGGGATTGGCAGTGAAAGCTTGGAACCATAACCGCTAGGCCACATGGGAGCACCCTGAATTCGATTTTTTAAAAATTAAAGTTGTCTCCAAGAATATTAAAGAGCAAGATGGTCCATCTGAGGGTGAGAAGAAGGGAACAGGTGGGCCTGGAAGAAAGAGCCAAGGCCGGTAGGGAAGCCTGGGCTGGAAGGGCAGGGTCCCTACCTCGGGGGAGGGCAGCTGAGTGAGAAGCTGCCCATCCAAGGCTGTTGTCAGTAGCTGATCCCCCAGGATCTCTGTCAGATGGCGCACTATGATTTCCTGCTGCTCCCAGCTGCAGTGGTTCTCCAGCGACAAGATGACTGGATAGTCTGATGTCTGGTCAGGAGGGGAAGGCACGCTGGAGCCAGAGTTCTGAGGCCTATAACCTTCTTGCTTCTCCAGCTCCACCCCCACCCACCACCCCAACACCCCACCCACTGCCAATTACTCAGAGTACCCTGATTTCCAAAAGTCCTCTGACCCCATGCCAGGCCTCCCGGAGATCTGCCTGGGTCTAGGCACCCCACATCTAAAAGTCACTCTTGGGACCCCAAATCTCAGATCTGTGCCAGGTCTGACCCAGGTCCTTCTGGGACCTTTGAGTTTTCAGGCTTAGAGTGGGAAAGCCAGGCCAGCGCCCCAGTCATGTTCACGTTACACTTTCAGACTTTCATCCCCAGATAGCTATTGTCTCCCAGCTCTACCCACCAGTTTGTTTCCTCCTCCACCCTCTCCCAGGTGGGTGGCAGAAGTTTTTAGAAGTAATCGTTACCAGTTAGCAATTACTTCCATGACTACTACTTAACTAGTAACACATTCAACACTTATTATTATATAATAATCCCTTGATGTTTGCCTGATGCTTCACAATTAAAATCTCTTTTATGTATACGTCATTTGACATCACCTAGGTCGGGAAGATCCCCTGGCGAAGGGAATGGATACCCACTCCAGTGTTCTTGCCTGGAGAATTCCATGGATAGAGGAGCCTGGTGGGCTATAGTCCATGGGGTCACAAAGAGATGGACACAACTGAGCAACTAATATTTTTACTTTCCCCTGCATCCCTCCCCAACCTTCAGATCCTCTCGCTAATCACCAGTATTTCCATCCCGAGGCTCCCACCTGGAAGGCATACTGTCCTATAGCGGCCACAACATCTTTGAATGGGATGCGGGAGGTCAGGGTGTGTCCGTGGTAAACAATAGGTTCCCCGCTTGGTCCATCCCATATATCCACCTCCACACAGCGGCACCCCCGCTTCAGGGCCCTGCAAGAACCCCACCCCCCAGGGACGGGAGGGGTCAAGGTGTGATCTTCCACCCAGGGACCCTCTTCCCTCTCTGGAGAGAACAGTGCTCACTGGCACTCACCCATTAAGACACCCATCAAGACCTGTCAATTTACATCTCCATGGACCCCTCTTTGTCTGCTGGGATACACCTGCAGCTCACACTGATCTCCACCCCGCCCTACTCAACAATCCTCCCTTAGGGAGCCATCACATACTGCCTTCTGTTGTTCTGCTTGTGTATCTTTATATGACACCTGAGTTATTCAGACTCTCAGTAAATTTACATTTTACTTCCTTACTAGGCTTCCTAGGGAAGTTGCACTTGAAGCGACTAATTCACCTGCTGGCATTACAAAGCTGTCTTGACTATTTGATCTAATGCACGGTTAATCACAATAAAAGCAGGTACCATTTATTACCTACTGACACATAAATTACCTTATTGAGTCCTCACAACAAGCCAGACAAAATAGAATAGTAATCATCTCTGTGTCTCAGATAGGGAAGCTGAGGCAGAGAGAGGTTAAGTATTTGACCTCAGAGTACCAAGTGAGGGAGCTAGTAGTTAATCTCAAATGGTCTGACTCCAGAACCTATGTTTTTAAATCCTCTCCCCTACTGCCTCCCATTTAACATTGAGTTTATTTATTTGTTCAAAATAAATCTGTCAGGACCTCTGGTGCCAAGGGAATTTCATGTCCTATGAAAGAGAAGCTGTGTTTACCCACAGGGTTTCCATAGCAGTCTCCTGCCAGTCTTCAGTATCTCCTTCAAGTCTCTCAGGGACCCAGGAATCCTCAGCTCAAATCCCCCCACAACAGTGTTTCAATTCCTGCATTTCACTAACAATTCCCCTCCAACTTCCCACAGACCTTCCCATCTCATGAGCTGGACCCCTTCACCCCCCAGCCCCACAGCACCGTATGTATCCCTCCACGCTGCTCTGGCCACAAAGCTGGTCCCCCACCAGGTAGGTGTTGTGGGAGGAGTTGATGTAGTAGTGGTTCAGGGGTTGAGTCATGTCCTGGTAAAGGGGGTAGCAGGTCGGATTGAAGATGTCTCCGTCCTTCGAGCAGAGGTAGCCCAGGAAGCCGTCCATGCTCAGCACATGCCGCAGTTTGCCTGGGGTGTGGAGTGGCTAGAGTGAGAAGCTCACAGCGGCAGTGCTCAGAGCACCCCACCCCTCTCCAGGGCCTTGCCTTTCAGATGGTGTCCACTCCCAGCCTCCAGACCCCAAAATTGCCCTATCCAGCTTGTCATTTCAAGCATCCCCATCCTCAGAGAAGATACAAAGGGAATCATTAAGATCATGCTAGTCCAGTGCCGCCCAACAGAACTTTCTACAGTGATGGAAGTGTTCTCTGGTCTGGACAGCCCAGTACGATAGCCTTTAAATAAATAAAGTACTGAGCATTTGAAATGTTGCTGTGTGACTGCGGAACTGAATTACAGTTTTGTATTCACAGGAGATTGGCTCCAGGACTTCCCGCTTCCCCACAGCAGATACCAAAATCCATGGACGCTCAAGTGCCTTACACAGAATGGCATGGTACAGTCGACCCTCTGTATCTGCGAGGTGGCACCTGTGGATACAGAGAGCCGACTATAATTTAAATTTAAATAGTCACGTGGAGCTCAGGGTTACCATGAAGGACAGCACAGTATTTAGTCCAAAGGACTAACTTCATAGATGGGGCAACGAGGCTCAGAGAGGATCAAAGTCAAAGACTTGTTAGTGACAAGACCAAGGTGCGTGCATGCATGCCAAGTCGCTTCACAAGTGAAGACTCTTTGCGACCCTATGGGCTGTAGCCTGCCAGGCTCCTCTGTCCTTGGGATTTTCCAGGCAAGAATACTGGAGAGGGTTGCCATGCCCTCCTCCAGGAGATCTTCCCTGGGGAAGATCGAACCTACATCTCTTACATTTCCTATATTGGCACAGGGGTTCTTCACCACTAGCGCCACGTGGGAAGTCCCAAGACCAAGGTACCTGTGTGTTATGCCCTGGGCTGTGTAGCTACTGCCTCCCATGGCCTGAGGGTTTCTTGAGCATTGCTCTGTGCCAAGGACATAGCATGCAGCATCTCCCTTAATGCTCTCACCAACACAATCAGGTGGATATAACATTATCTGCCCTGTGAGGTTAGGTAACATACCCAGGGTCACATCTGTGGTTGTTGTTCAGTCGCTCAGTCATGTCTGACTCTTTGCAGCCCTGCAGCATGCCAGGCTTCCCTGTCCTTCACTGTCTGCCAGAGTTTGCTCAAACTCATGTCCATTGAGTCAGATGCCATCCAACCATCTCATCATCTGTCGTCCCCTTCTCCTCCTGCCTTTAATCTTTCCCAGCATCAGGGTCTTTTTCTAATGAGTTGGCTCTTCATATCAGGTGGTCAAAGTATTGAAACTTCAACATCAGTGCTTTCAGTAAATATTCAGGGTTGATTTCTTTTAGGATTGACTGGTTAGATCTTCTTGCTGTCCAAGGGACTCTCAAGAGGCTTCTCCAGCACTACAACTTGAAAGCATCAATTTCAAGGCGTTCGGCCTTCTTTATTGTCCAACTCTCACAGTCGTACATGACTAATGGAAAAACCATAGGTCTGACTATATGGACCTTTGTCAGCAAAGTGATGTCTCTGCTCTTTAATTTGCTGTCTAGGTTTGTCACAGCTTTCCTTCCAAGGAGCAAGAGTCTATTAATTTCATGGCTGCAGTCACTGTGAGGTGGCGCCAGTGGTAAAGATTCTGCCTGCCAATGTAGGAGACATAAGAGGCCCTGGTTTGATCCCTGGGTCAAGATGATCTGCTGGAGAAAGAAATGGCAACCCATTCCAGTATTCTTACCTGGAGAGTTCCATGCACAGAGGAGCCTGGCAGGCTACAGTCTACAGGGTTGCACAGAATCATCACGACCGAAGTGACTTAACACGCACACAGTCACTGTCTGCAGTGATTTTGGAGCCCAACAAAATAAAATTTGTCATTGTTTTCACTTTCCCCCTCTATTTGCACAAAGTGATGGGACCGGATGCCTTGATCTTCATTTTTTGAATGTTGAGTTTTAAGCCAGCTTTTTCACTCTCCTCTTTCACCCTCATCAAGAGGCTATTTAGTTCCTCTTCATTCTCTGCCATTAGAGTGGTATCAGTTGCATATTTAAAGTTGCTAATATTTTTCCTGGCAATCTTGATTCCAGCTTGTGATTCATCCAGCCTCACATTTCACATAAGATACTCTGCATGTAAGTTAAATAAGCAGGAAGACAACATACAGCCTTGACATACTCTTTTCCCAATTCTGAAGCAGTCGCTTGTTCCATGTACAGTTCTAACTACTGCTCCTTGTCCTGCATACAGGTTTCTTAGGAGACAGGTAAGGTGGTCTGGTATTCCCATCTCTTGAAGAATTTTCCACAGTTTATTGTGATCCACACAGTCAAAGACTTTGGCATAATCAATGAAGCAGAAGTTAGATGTTTTTCTGGAATTCCCTTACTGCTTTCTCTATGATCCAACGAATGTTGGCAATTTGATCTCTGGTTCCTCCGCCTTTTTTAAACCTAGCTTGTATATCTGGAAGTTCTCAGTTCGTATACTACTGAACCTTAGTTTGAAGGATTTTGAGCATTAAAAACTTGCTAACATGTGAAATGAGTACAATTGTGTGGTAGTTTGAACATTCTTTGGCATTGCCCTTCTTTGGGATTGGAATGAAAACTGACCTTTGCTAGTCCTATGGCCACTGCTGAGTTTCCCAAATTTGCTGATATATTGAGTACAGCACTTTAACAGCATCATCTTTTGGGATTTTAAATAGCTCAGCTGGAATTCCATCATCTCCACTATCTTTGTTCATAGTAACGCTTCCTAAGGTCCACTTGACTTCACTCTCCAGGATGTCTTGCTCTAGGTGAGTGACCACACCATCGTGGTTATTGAGATCATTAAGACCTTTTGTACAGTTCTTGTGTGTATTCTTGCCACCTCTTCTAAATCTCCTCTGCTTCTGTTAGGTCTTCACTGTTTCTGTCCTTTATTGTGCCCATTCTTGCATGAAATATTCCCTGATATCTCCAATTTTCTTAAAGAGATCTCTAGTCTTTCTCATTCTGTTGTTTTCCTCTACTTCTTTGTATTGTTCTCTTAAAAAGGTTTTCATATTTCTTCTTGCTATTCTCTGAAACTCTGCCTTCAGTTGGGTATCTTTCCTTTTCTCCCTTACCTTTTGCTTCTCTTGTTTTCTCAGCTATTTGTAAAGCCTCCTCGGACAACAACTTTGCCTTCTTGCACTTCTTTTTCTTTGGGATGGTTTTGGTCACCGACTCCTGTATAATATTATGTCACATAACTAATAACTAATAAGTGAAGGAGCTGGGATTTGAACCCAGGGAGTCAGATGTCAGAGTCTGCCTTACACTGCTGGACTGTGAAGTGTCTCACTGAGGATAACTTTGCTACAGGGGAGACAGCTTGACTCTCATGCCTAGCTTCCTCACTCCAGGTGTGACAAGGCCTGGCGATGGTAGAAAATGGCAAGAAGTTGGGCACGAAGTTTCATTCTTTCTATATTTTGGCCATCAGGGATCAAATCCATGCCCCCTGCAGTGGAAGCTCAAAGTCTTAACCACTGGACTGCCAGAGAAATCCCACATAGTTTCATTCTTGACTGTAATGACTCAAATTACAAATTACTAAAGTCTATAGCTACCAGGTAGTTTTCATGTGCTTTATTTCATTTGATCACCAACTATTTTACAAATGAGAAAACTGAGCCTCCGATAGGTTAAGGGACTCAGTACTCCGTAAGAAGCAGAGTGGGGACTTGAGCCCCTGTCTCTTGACTGATACCACACTTTGCAGCCACAGTGTTGTTGTATCTGATAGTCAAGTGAAAAGGAAAGGAACTCCAAAAAGGGTGTATAGAATAAATGTGGGGCTTCCCAGGTGGCTCAGTGGTAAAGAATCTGCCTGTCAGTGCAGGAAATGCAAGGGACAAGGATTCAATTCCTGGATTGGGGGGGTCCCCTAGAGTAGGAAATGACAACCTACTCCAGTATTCTTGCCTGGAAAACTCCATGGACAGAGGAGCCTGGTGGGCTACAGTCCATGGGCCACAAAGAATTGGACACAACTGAGTGACTGAGCATACACACAGGCAGAATAAATGTAACGATGTATGCTGGATTCTGCATTGGGAATAGAGGATCCTGTCTTAACCCTTCAACTTCCTCTTCTGTTTAGTTTTCTGAAAAGATTGCTTCACAGCCCCTTTCTTCCCTGAGCACCCACATAAATCTGGAATCAGTGGTTCCAACACTTTGTTTGGCTCCAGGGTCCATGAGCGTAGTGTCCTTGTCTGATGCACTCCTGTGTCTCTGTTGCCTACCATTGGTCCTGGCACGTTACAGGCACTCAGTGAGCATTTGCTGAAGTAGTGAGTGAATGAATGAATGAATGAAAGGGAATGAGAATTGAGACCTAAGAAACCTGGGTCACCTGTCCAGCTCACATTCCTCTCATCTCTTATCCTCATTCTCAAGAGAGGCACCAGGTAAGAGTCAATGATCAGAGGAATCGGGTGGAGAGGGAGGTGGGAGGGGGGATTGGGATGGGGAATACGTGTAAATCTATGGCTGATTCATATCAATGTATGACAAAACCCACTGAAATGTTGTGAAGTAATTAGCCTCCAACTAAAAAAAAAAAAAAAAAAAAAAAGAGTCAATGATCTGGCTTTGAATTGCAATTCCTCCTTTCATTAGCTGTTGACTTTGAGCAAGTCACTTAATTTTTCTAAATCTCAGTTTTCCTCCTCTGTACAACTGAGTTAATAATAGAAATCCACTTCTATGGGTTGTTGGAAGGATTAGCAGAGAAAAGGCATGTAGAGATATCATCAGCACATTATGGGATGCTTAGCAAAGGCCCAATAAAGATTATTGCTTTTGATTTACAAGGATGTAGTGAGTACTAAGGGCTTCCCTGGTGGCTCAGATGGTAAAGAATCTGCCTGCAGTGCAGGAGACCTGGGGTTCGATCCTTGAGTCAGGAAGATGCCCTGGAGAAGGGAATGGCTACCCACTCCTGTAATCTTGCCTGGGAAATCCCATGGACAGAGGAGCCTGGTGGGCTACAGTCCATGGGTTCGCAAAGAGTCGGACACAACTGAGCGACTGAACTGAACTGAACTGTGATTCTCCAGGCCAGAATACTGGAGTGGGTAGCCTTTCCCTTCTCCAGGGGATCTTCCCAACCCAGGGATCGAACCTAGGTCTCCCGCATTCCAGGTGGATTCTTTACCATCTGAGCCACAGGGAAGCCCAAGAATATTGGACTGGGTATCCTATCCTTTCTCCAGTGGATCTTCTCAACCCAGGAATCAAACTGGGGTCTCCTGCATTGCAGGCGGATTCTTTACCAACTGAGCTTCAGGGAAGCACTCTTTTATTAATAATGTAAGTTTTTCATGCTCTGCAGGGAATGAAGGGCAGGAAGGTGTCTACTAAAGGGGCAAAGATAAGGTTTGAGGGCAGAGAGGACATATTTTAACTGCTTGTTAAGAGCTAAACAATTGTCTACCTCATCATCCCCCTCAGCCAGGGACTGACTAGTTGACCAGCTCAGGGACTTAGGACTCAAAAACCACCTGGGGAACTTGGAGAAAGTCCAGGAAAGGGCAGAGAGCCAGCACTTAAAGAGACAGCCAACAGGAACCATGAAGGGAACTAAAGGGAAAGGAATCATATGCACTAGAGAAGAAGCCAAAAGTAAGAGGAGCAGGATTTTATGTTTCCATTGAGGACAAAAGTTGATATCAGGAAGAACAGTTTGAAAGTGAAGGATGAGAAATATGAGCATGGTAGAGGAAAGGGGACTTATGGAATGTTCTTCCTCCTAAGAGATAAAGCACTACAGAGGAGACTCCTGTCTTATGTGGGCAGGAAATGCTTTCTCCTTCTGGAGGAGTGATTGAATGAGATGAAGATGATTGGGAAGGGGGTCTGGGTAGGACTGAATTTTCCCTTAGTTAGGCAGAAGGTTAGTTGTCTCTTGGTCCCCCTATCTGGCCCCCATGTGTGGTGCCTCACCACCCTAGTCCTCTTACCACTTTCTGAAGGCTCATAGCGGTCGATGAGTTCCAGAGCAAGGTCAGAAGCCTGTTCTCCTTCCTTCTGCTCCTCTCGGAGGAAATCCACAAATTCCAGCAGGGTCAGTTTCTGCCCATCAGATGAAAACTTTTCAAACAGTTCCTGCACCTCTGGACGCTGAGTCAATGACTTATAGAACTCTACAAATTCTTCTCCCTCCAGAGTCCCAGACTGGGATGTGTCTGCTGTCTGCAGAAGAAGGTTTAGAGGAGAGTAAAAAACCGTTTAACAGCAGATGTTTCGGTTTTGACTTTCCCTGTAAGGGCGATATTATTGATGGAGCCAGGGAGGCTTCCACAGAACTCCTGACATTTAGTTTTCATAGGAGAAGCCACTACAGGAAGTAAAAAGCAAAATTTTGGCCATACCATTTGCTACCGGAGAAAAATTTCAACTAGAAAGAATTAAATGCCCCCAACATGTCCCTAAAAGATCAGAAGATCCCTTTTTCTATTTACTCACATGCCAGTTGGAGTTTTCCACTGTACTAGGCACTTGTGAAATCCTGGCCAAGGACAGAGAGGTCCCTGAGGTCTGATGTAATAACATGTTGTTATTTACCTTTCATAAGATTATGAGTCATCTTTCCAACAAGACTGAAGGGTAAGAACCATGTCCTACCCACACTTCCCAATGAACCTGGCATAGCAGGAGAGATTCAACAGCTGTGTGTTGCTGGAGAGGGTTGGTGGACTTCTGGCTAAGGGAGAATGTGGCCTTGGTTGGCTTCTGCTAGCCTTTCCCCAGAAGACTCACCTGGAAAAGCTGAAAGGCATATTCCTGGTCCATTTCCACATTCATCAGGTGCAATAACCGTTGGACCTCTCCGAAACTCATCCGACCATCCTGGTTTTTGTCTCCACGCTGGAACCAATCACTCAGCCATCCAGGTCTGAGTCAAGGCAAAAGCACTGAGTATGTGTTTGTGTGTGCAGATGTGTGTGCACATTTATCCGTTGACATCTGCTCCCCTGTCTTTGTTGCCAGTCCCCTCCCCAAAGCCAATTCATTTTCCACATTAGCTTCTGGAATAATCTCCCCAGAGCACCAATCTATCTTGCCCCTGCATGGCTCAGGTGCCTTTGGGGACTTCCCTGTTGCCTGCAGAAAGAAGCCCAACTTCCTTAACATAGAAATTAAGATCTCCTTCACCCCAGTGATCTGGCCCCAAACCAGCCTTCTCAACACAGAAATGACTACCTTGTACCTCAGACAGACTCAGCAAGCCCCTGCTCACTGATGTCCCAGCTCTTCAGCTTCCTACCTCTGGGCCTTTATTCATGATGTTTCCTCAGACATGAGTGCCTTCCCCTCCTCTTCCCTTCAGTTCAAATTCTACTCATTTTCAAGGCTCAGCTCAAATGCTACTTCCTCCCGAAGCTTTCTCATGACCATCTCAGCTAGAAATAAGTATTTCTCCTTCCTTTGAGCACCCACATATCAGCTAAGTACTGTAACGCTGGTAAATTAAATTATTTACACAATTCTGTTTTCTCTGCTGACTAAAACAATATCTGAGTCTCATTAATCTTTGTATCCCTAAAGCCTGGCATAGTGCCTCTTATATTCTGCTTAATAGATGGTGAATAAATGAATGGGCCAGCATAGAAGGTGAATACAGTCTAGGAAACTTTAAGTGAGTTGATTCCACTAACCCCTCTCAGGCATTGCTCCCCATCCCTATGGGAGTTAATGCCACTGGGATCTTCTGTTCAGCTCTCAGGATCAGCACCTAGTTTGCCTCTCATGGTCCCTTTACCCAATCCTGGGGGCCCTGATTCCTGTCCAAACTCTGTGTGACTCTGCCTGTGCCATCGCAGGCCTCCATTCTTCCCTTAGTATCTCAGCCTCACATCTGCCCAAGCTGTCCCTGGCCGCCCCATGTGGACTCTCGGGCCCCTCCAGCCCTGGGCCCCCTCCTACTTGTCCCTAGCCCTTCAGCATCTGGCTCCTTCAGTGACCCCTGGATTCCACTCTGACTCCATCCTGCTGATACTGGTCCAGCCTCTCCTGTTGGTCCATGTTGGTGACAAAGCTCACCAACAGCTGGAGCCCCTGCATCCAGGTCTGGGCTTCCTGGACGCTGTTGGCCACCAGGTCCAGGTTGGAGCGGCGGCCATGGAAGACGATGGTGAAGCCCTGCTCCAGGGGGAGCTCCTCTGCCAGGTTGCGCAGCAACTCAGACTCGTGGCCCTCACGTACTGTGTCCACGTCGGAGATTGAGACTGCCGGGGAAGAAGTGAGTGGGGGGCCTTGAGCAAAGAGTCTGTCAAATCACAGCAGCTGAAAGCCAACGACCAGTACTCCCCCTTCTTCTCTTTGAAACCACAGGAGGAGGGACCCCAGCCTCCACAGACTAAAACCCCCAGAGCCTTAGTACAGGGAGATGCAGATTCTTGGAATTCAGATTGCCACATGAGTCGTTTTCATAGCAGCATGACAAGGGGCCTGTGCTGGGAATGGCAAGACCTGGCTTCCAGTCACCAACTGGCAGTGTGACAGGGATGAAAATGACGTAGCGCCTTAGCGTCCTAATCTTAAATAAGGGATGGTCCCTTCC
The DNA here is from genome assembly GCF_033118175.1 of Dama dama. Classification (NCBI taxonomy): domain Eukaryota; kingdom Metazoa; phylum Chordata; class Mammalia; order Artiodactyla; family Cervidae; genus Dama; species Dama dama. Next base: position 28,277,775 of record NC_083688.1, read on the forward strand.
ATGGCCAATCCACATGGTGACCAATTACAAGAGGACTGGCAGGGCTGACAAGTGGAAGCACACTTGCAGGATAGAAGTTACACCAAAGCATGGTGCACCCAAATTCAGTTCTCTCTTTCCAGGTTTGAGGGCTTCCTCTTTCCAGATGTCTGGAAGGGAGCCAGAGAAATCCTTCCCCCCACTTCTTCAGCTGGGGCTGGTATAGATCATAAGCTTTGGCTATGTCTCTAAAGTAGATTCTCTTAAGTGAGTCCTGTGATCACATTTTTAGAGGGATCATAAAGTGGCCAATGGGAGGCACACTGTTATGACACACTTACGATATTTAGAAATATTCACTATAATGGTTAACACATTAAATTCATCCAGGTTTCAGGCCTCATGCTAGGTGGTTTATATACATTAACTTCTTGAGCTCCTGTAATACACTAGGCTATTTAATCTTCATTTTATAGATGAGGAAACTTATATTATCTTAAGTTAAATAACTTGTCCAAAGCCACTCAGCTAGAAATTGGCAGAGCCAGTACTTTAATCCAGATAGTTGGCTACCCGAGATCATGCTATAATAATAATGATGATGATGATAGTAATAAGATAAAAGCTACGATTTATTGAGCCTTATTATGTGGCAAAGACTCTTTGAAGATCTTTGCATGCCATAACCAATTTGATCCTTGTAACACCCTGAAGAGGCTAGTACAGTTATAATTTCCATTTTAGAGGCTCAGATAAAGACACTAAAGAGACCAGAGCAGAGCATGTCATAAGACACTGGTCCCTTCTTTGCCTTCAAGCTGCTGGGCCTGAAGGGTCCTATCCACCCACATGCCCACCCTGGCTATCCACATCACTCACAGCTGGGCTTGGCCCTGCCTCCGGCCTGCCGGGCATGCCAGACGGTCATGCCATCGTCCTGAAGTCTGAAGAATCTTAGCTTCTTCCAGCTTTTGGACCTCACCTTGCGCATCACTGTGCCTTTCTGCATCAGCAGCAGATCTTGATTGATGGGCAGCCCTGAGCCAGGAGAAGCAGGGACTGAGTAGCTGGTGGGGAAGGTGGAGGGCCCAGGAGGAGCTCTGGAACAGGAGTCCAGCCTCCTCCGTGTCTCTCAGATGTCTCCCCAAGCCCTCTTCTGCAGGGGTACTCACGGCCTTGCAGCAGATACGCCATCACCCACTGCTTCACCAGCTGATGCTAGAGTCACAGAAGAAGCGAGGAGCAGCAAGAGGCTTCAGGTTAATTTTGAGGTCTTAGAGTAATAGATCAAGGGAAAAAGAGAAGGAAATTAGTGTTCCTTGACTGCCTGCGGTGTGTCAGCTACTTCATCTACATAATTTGTAGCTCTTCACTTCTAATTTGAGTTTAGTGGTTGAGGCTTGGAGAGGCTAAGAAACTTGTCTCAATCACACAGGGACTCGGAATTTAAACCCAAATATATCTGATTTCAGAGTTTCTGCAGTTTCCCACAGCCATCTCCGGCAGGGTCAACCCAGGGGTTTCTGCCAAACACCCTCTTCTTTCCCAACACCCTACAATCCACGAGGTCACGTTGACCACACCTCTCTCAGTTCCCCATTATTAGGAACCATCGACTTGCTGGCTGCCCCCTTTCAGAACTGGGAATCTCTCTGCACCCTAGCCTTCCCTTCTCCACGCAGAAGCATCTCAGCTTCCCTTCCAGGAGCCCTCTCCACGCTCCGGTGTGGATCCTCCAGCTCTGGACAGGCTAGGCCAGAGTATTTCTTTTGTCTCTTTTACCACACTTGGTGCTACGCCTTGCTAAATAAGCCACTTCTACCTTCACATGATAAAGTATAGCTCATACGCTTATTCATAATAGTAGTTCTCACAGTTTTAATGGACCAGATAAGTAACATAGTCTCAGAAATGCATGTTCAAGTTTTCTTTACCTACTGAAAGAGAATTTCTACCATTAAATGTGTGCTCATTTAGGACTGGTTAAGTTATCCTAAGAGCTAACAACAAACTTGCCTTGACAAGAACTAGAAGATTTGATTTGTGGCCACTTTGATCCTAGCTTTGTGCCTAGAAGAAATAGAACTCAGTGCTTAAACCAAATCATGCTGAAACTGGCGAAGTCCATGGAACATAAAGCTTTATGCTTTTGTTATAAGCAAAGGATCCACACTTGAAGAAAAATGTTGTGGGTTTTAATTAGTAAGTTTAAACTTAAAAAAGTCTTTCTGGCTGCCCTTTGCAGCATGTGGAATCTTAATTCCCCAATCAGGGATGGAACCTGTGTCCCCTGCAGTGAAAGTGTGAAGTCTTAACCCCTAAACTGCCAGGGACGTCCCTGAATAAGTTTAACAATTTGTCAGTGGTGAACATCTTAAAAAAAAAAAAAGGAAAGAATCCTTAAACTAATTATTCAGTTAGTCCTCCATTTAAACATCATGTAGTTCAACTCCCTACATTTTACAAATGAAAAGCAGAAGTCCAGAAACATGATGTGACTTGTCTGAGGTCACACAGCATATTAGTGCCCCATCTCCCTTAAGTAGGAAGAGCCTGTAAAGCCACCCAGGGTGACGGTCTTCAGAAATGATGTAGAGGTCACTGAAATTACAGCTCTCCTGACTGAAGGACCTAGAGAAGACTATCCAAAGGAGTGGGAATGTGCAGGAAACCAATCTGAGTCTAAGCAGAAGAGATAAGGCAACTCTCAGGAGAGCAAGAACACAGCTTCAGTCCCAAGAGGGAAAGGTTTTACTGGCTGAGGTTGAATGTAGAAGCCTGGGTGAGACCAGAGGAGACCTCTGGATGGAAGAAGGAAGGAAAGAAGACAGGAAAGCATCTCTGCTTTGCTGGGTGGTGTTGCACAGTTTGGAATCCAAGGTTTGCAAAAGTTCTGTGAAGACTAAAAAGTAACAGATCTCCACTAAATGTCTTAGAGTTTCAGACTCTAAGAGGGGTTGGGGTCAACCTGGGGCTGAAGTCTAATCCCCTTTGCCAACATTCTGCCTCCTCTCTCCTCTGAACTTCTGGGATGAGTGGGCTTTGGCCCTGGGAGAAGACAGAATTACCTTCCCTTATGGCTGTATCTGGGAGCCTCACCACGATGTCCTGAGACATGGGAGGTCTGAGAACAGTCCCAAGCACAGGGACACCCCTGCCTCGTCTCAAACCAGACTTAGAAAATGATTTTATACTCTTTTGTCAAACACTTTCAACCTCACAGCTTAGCGTGCTCTGCTCCCATTCCTGAGTCACTGTTTTAAAACTGTACCTAGGTGACACGTGGCCGAGAGAGGTTCAACTCAGGGAGGCACAGGATGTCAGAGCTGGACTTCATTTTGTAGAAAGGGGACAGAGGAGCTCTTTTCTCTGCCATCCTACTTGTGATTGAGTTTGCGCCTCACCATGTCTTCTCACAAGACTTTCAGTATCAGGCGACTCCTGACCACGAAAAAAAGCAGAATCATCCCATTCCATTCATAGATTCCAATGAAAACAGGTAATCAGATATAACTCCAAGAGAAAACACTGGAGAAGAACCACGCTGGCTGTGTCAGAAGCCTCACGTATGAAGTGGCACACATTTATCTTGTGTTAAGGTTGTACGTTAACCAACCAGATCACAGAACACCACCAGTGTCTGAACAAGTCACAGGGGAGACAAGAAATGCTTGGCTCCCGGTGCTTTCTGTTTCCCCACCATCAGTCTATGCAGCTCAGTAATAAATATGGGAATCCTTTTGTTAGCAAAAATAAAGGGGACAGAGGCTAGCTGAACTGCCAGTCACCTAATGAATTAAGTGGCAGAACTGGGGCTAGAACTGAGGTCTCCATTTGACCAACTCAGAGACCTCACCAAGACTGCTCTTAGAAAAGGCTTTCTCTAGGAAGCTGATGAAAGCAGAGCTAAGACTCAGTGAGGGACATTGTTCTCCCTCCCCACCACCCCATCATTTTCTGTTCCTACCATATCCCACTCAACAGCCTTTCTTTTCTTTCTTCCCATTTTCTTCCCCTTCCCCCTCTTCTACCTGACCCCTTCCTTTTCCTTTCTTCCTAGCTCACTCTTCCCTCTCCTGACCCTCCCTTTGTCTTCCTATTTGCTTACCTAAGTCAGCCTCTCTCTGCTCTGGACTTCTCATCTTCTCCTCATCCTTTCTCCTCATTCCTCCTTGCTCTTTTGTTTCTCCTCTAATTTGCAATGGCTCAGATTCTCGTCCCCTGAAAGGTGCTTGAGACTTTGGTCCAGGAAGGGGGACCCTTGGGGTGGGATCCTGAGTAACAGATCCTTCCGCTCAGCTTCATTTTCCCCTGTATCCTAGGAGACTTACTAAACAAACTGCCCAGAGAATGCGACTTAGAACCTAGGTGTTCTAGGTCTTGGTGATTCCTCTGGCACCTGAAGGTGGAATGGGGACAGTGGTCACAACTGAGGCAGGTACAGTTTGGAGAGGAGGGAAAAAGGATTTGGGAGTGGGAGCAAGAGAAAGAGGCAAGAATCAGAGGATAATGACTGAGAGAGAGGTTGGGTCTTAACTGTTTACGCCTAGGCACATATGTGGAGCTCCCTGAGGATACAGATAACTACCTCTACAATACAGATGAGAAAATAGACACACAAATAGGGCAGGAAGTGGCCAAGAGTTGCCAAGCAAGATTTGTTCCTCAACTGACAGGTGGCTTCATGTCACCTGGAGATGGACTTTGGTAGAGTTGCCAGTGGCTTATAGTGGAATTCGAGGTGTCTACAGTCTCTCTGAGGGCAGGAAGGAAGAGAATCATCCTGTCTACTTTCTTTCTTTGGAGCAGGATTATGACAAACCTGGTTCTTATGAAGAGGACAGAATGGCTCCAGTCACAGGTCATAGCCCTCAGAATGTTAGAGCTTGAAGACTCATACAACATATTAATCTAGTGGTTCCTGGTTATATCAATGTCTCCTGTAGTGTCTTAAAATAGAGATTCCTTAGCCCCACCTCAAATCTTCCAGATCAGAGTTTCTAAGGATGGGGCCCAGGAATATTCATTTTTAACAAGTGCTCCTGAGACACAAGCAAATCTAGGGAACCCTCTACTCCCTCCCACAGTAGATCAGGAAGCCGTGGTCCAAAGTCACAGAGCTAGTTAACATCAGAGACAGGACTAGGAGCGGGTACTCGTCCCAATATTTTTTTTTTTATAATGCTTCCCCAAAAAGGCAGCTTTATGTAAAGAGAAGTTACAGTAAAAATGAAAGAATATTTCCTGTGCCTGAAAAGATTCTGTTGTACTCTTGCGCACATCAATTTAATGTTCTCATGGACGCCTGTGAATCAATCAGATTCATTCATGCCTCCACTCATCCCATAAATATTCAAATGCCTCCTTTTTGACAGCACTTGGTCAGACCTAGGAGGCAGCTGGAAATAGGTCAGACTGAGTCCCTGAAGTGTGAGTTGTTGTTTTGGTCTCAATACCATCTTGTCTGAAAATCATAGTTTTTCGGTTCTGTAATCCTTTCCATTAGGCCTCTCTTTCATGCGCACCGACAAAGTACCCTGGATCGTTGAGCAGGCTAAGAATGAGGCATAGAATTCAAACCCTGGCTCTTTCCAAGGAAGTCTCACAACTCTCTGCCTATCGTCAGGGGTTTCTGCATCCCCCGTGGGTCTTGGCCAGCTCTCATGCGGTAACCCTCCACAATCTGTTAATGAATTTGTGCTGAAGCATGACTGCTCCAGGTCTCTCTCTTCCCTTCCTGGGGTGGGCTCACCACTTAGCTGCACAGTGGCAGCCCTGGGTAGCTAAGAGGTCCTCATATAAAAAGATGACTGACATAGCTAGTAGGAAAACTCTAAGTCCAAGTGCATAAGCTAGAGAAAACCAGCAGGTCCATAAACCTGTTCGGGCAAAGGAGTCCAGGGTATGATTTAGTCAGGGCGGATAAGCATGTGGAGGGCACAGGCAGGGACTTGGGCAGGTCAGAGCTAGGAGCAGAGGCTGGTCAGAGCCTCCAGCCCTTACCGTGGGCAGGATAGCCGTCCTACGTCTGAGCTCTGGGATGCTCTCCGCCGTGGGGCAAGGAAATCCAGTGGGGCTCCTTTGCTCTTCTTGCACTCACTGGCTTCCTCCCCTCTTCTGCTGCAGTTTGCTGCTGTCGCTGGCTGACTTACAGCCAGATGGAGGGAGTGGGGTGGGGAGAGGTGTGAGTTCTCTCCTCAGTCCAGCCCATCCAACCCTTAAAGGCCCAGGATACTGGTCAGTGTGAGGGAGTCGTGGGGGTGGGGTGGGTAGAACAGGATTAAGGGGAGGGATTGACGAGCAGTGCATCTCCAGGGAGGAGGAGCCTGTCTGCCCTTCATCTCCATGCCAGCCCTCACTGACCTCAATCTCGCAGTAGCTCTCAGAGCGAAATCCAAGGAGTATCCGAGTGGCAGTGCTCCATGAATCACTGCTTTTCATTCTGGTTGGTTTCTCTCTGCATGTTGTACAGCTGTCTTTGCCCTTATTTCACCTGGCTCCCTTCCATGGTGTCTGTTTCCATTGGCCTGCTCTTGTGTCTCTGCCTCCTGCCTTGATGAGCACTCAGACTAACTTTCTGGCTTAGGAAAAGGAGAAAAGATACGGTGGGAAAGGGGTAAGGTGACAAAAGGAGGAAGAATGATTTTAGAGTGTAGAGGGGAAGGTTGGCATCTCTATATATATTAGGTACCTGCTGAATATTGAAGGAATGTATATACGAACGTAGGAGACAATGTTTCATATATTCATTCATCCTACAACTGTTTGTTCAGCATCTCCAACAGGCAGGGACATATCTGTGTGTTTATAAAGGTACATGTAGAAATGAAGCACATTCACAGTGCATAAGGATCAAAAGCAAAAAGAGGAACACAAGACTGGAAAGCCATCCAGCTGGGAAAGCAAGGTAATGAACTTCTTAAAGCGTGTATAAATAGGCAGCGGAAACAGACACCAAGATTGAGGAAAGGGGGCCAAGTTAGGAGAGGAATAGGGGATTGTTAAGGGCTTTATTATGGCCCTATACTTCACAGTGAGAAACGGAGGCCCAGGGAAGTTTTAGCAATGACCTGGACTCACAGGTCAGAGCAGAGACAGCCATTCCCTTACACTCTCCCCAGCACTGTGAGCTGGGACCTACTTTTGCTCTGCGGGGTATGGCTCTTCTTGGATCAGTGTATGACGGAATGGAGCTGAGGCTAGAGGCACAGCTCTGTATTTGGACTTCTCTGGGGTCATCTTCCAGTGAGTTATGTCTTAATCACAGGCAGAGGGAACTAACTGTACAAAGTGGAGTCATTTCTGAGTGTGCTGGGACCTGGCTGCCTCTCGTGGCTCCTCCAAACATCACTCAACTGCCTAATATTCTACCATTAGTGCTTATTTATAGCTAAACCTTCAGTCCCATTAAAATAAAATCCTCCTGAGTGATTCCCATAAATGTCAGGATAGCAGTTACTTTGGGGAGGAGAGAGGTGTTGTGGTGGGATGGGGCACGTAGCTGGCTTCTGAAATAGCTGGCCAAGTTCTGTTTCTGGTCCTGGGTTGCTGATTAGGGTCTTCATAATAACTTATGAAGCTATACATTTTATGTAGTTTTCTATAGCTTTGTTATATTTTACAACAAAAGGGTTTCATGTTTTAGTAACTGGTAATTTCTGAAGCCTTACGAGTCTCAAAATTTATACATAAGTGGAGTTTACTGCACCGAGAGCAGGTTTTAATAAAGGAAAAGGAGTATGCAGGTAGTAGAGGCAGAAGAGGGAAGGCCATTCCCGGGGAACAGGAAGGTTAAGAGGCATTAAGGTTTAAACTGCTGATTTCATATGTTACTTCAGAGAGGCCACTTCCCATGCTTGTCTTATTCTCCCGTTTCCACTCCTCCAACATTGTCCTGTCCTTATTTTTCCATCCTAGCCCTTCTGCACTCCCCTTCTACACTCCAGGATTTTTTGTTTTTTTGGCTACTTTGGGTCTTAGTTGCAGCCTAGGGGATCTTTGCTGCATCATGTGGGATATCTCTCGGATTCTCATGATCATAATCTCACGATCTCTGGTTGTGGCACATGGGCTTAGTTGCTCCACAGCATGTGGGATCTTAGTTCCCTGACTAAAGATCGAACCCAAGTACCCTGCATTGCAAGGCAAATTCTTTTTTTTTTTTAATTTTTATCTTTGGTTGCACTGGGTCTTCGTGGATGTGCATGGGCTTTCTCTAGTTGCAAAGAGCAGAGGCTACCCCTGGTTGCGGTGTGCAGGCTTATGGTGGTGGCTTCTCTTGTTGTGGAGCACAGGCTCTAGGCAGGAGGGCTTCAGTGGTTTCAGTTCACAGGCTCTAGAGCACGTGGGCTCAATAGTTGTAGTGCAGGGGCTTAGTTGCCCCGTGGCAGGTGGGATCTTCCCAGGCCAGAGATTGAACCCGTGTCCCCTGCATTGACAGGTGGTTTTTTATCCACTCAATCACCAGGGAAGTCCATACACTCCAGCGGTACATATATGGTTTGCCTCTCTAAGTCACCATTTGCCTCACCTAGTTGCAGCACAATCTCCCTCTCTTTTGGGTGTTCTGTGAGAGGTGTTATCACTCCTCCTGGATTTTCCGATGGAGTTCAAATCTCAAATCTTCTGTTTCAGTGTTCTTATAAGCACCCCAGATCATGTATTCTGATTTTTGGGAAAGCCATTAGAAAACCTTCACAAGGTTACTGTGGCTCCAAGGAATGGCTTAGAAGACAGGTCCACTGCAGGATGTTCTTCAGATCCAGGACAGGAGCAGACAGGGCCCTGAGCACAGGAACTGTCCATCTGGTTTAGTTGCTCTTCTTTCCATAATGATCCTGTCCCATCCCCCGACTCCTGTCTATTATTAACAGATCCAGAAACCTGATCAGGGCAGCAGCAGCAGCAGAGGGATTTTCTGGGAACCATGCCCAGGAAAGGCCTAGAAGCCCTAAATTGAAATGAAGGGGCAGCTGGCAAAGAGGAAGAACTAAACAGTGTATCCTGACACTTCCGCACAGGCAAGCCTAGGCTCTCCTCCTGACTCTCAGAGGAGATGCCTTAAACCTCTGTTTCAGGGCTGGGGTTTCAGAGACTTACTTCCTAGACCATCTAATCTAACTTCTCAAACTTCTGAAATAAAGCTCTCCTTTCTCATTGGTCAAAAAGGAATACTCAAAATATTAAGTTCCACCTAAAAAATAATCTGTGAGACCACTTGTTGATTTGGGTTCCCCAGGTGGCACTAGTGGTAAAGAACTCACCTGCCAATGCAGGAGACACAAGAGACTTGGGTTCGATCCCTGAGTTGGGAAGATTCCCTGGAGGAAAGCATGGCAACCCACTCTGGTATTCTTGCTTGGAGAATCCTATGGAAAGAGGAGCCTGGCTACAGTCCATGAGGTCACGAAGAGTCGGATGCGATTGAAGTGACTAAGCACACCTGTTAACTTAAAAGCCAGGATATATAACTTTGAAAGACAATACAATATATAGACACTTCCATTCCAGAGAAAACACTCACAAAAACCTCCAAAATAACCCCTCTCCCCCCAAAAAATCAAGGTGGGGGGGACAAGGAGGTATAAGACAAACCAGAGATTAAGATGATAGAGATTAGAATTTAAAATGGAAAGGATGGGGCTTCTCTGGTGGCTCAGCGGTAAAGAATCTGCCTACCAAAGCAAGAGACATGTGTTTGATCGCTCGTCCAGGAAGATCCCACATGCCTCGGAGCAGCTAAGCCTGTGCACCACAAGAGAAGCCACAGTAAGTTAGCGTACTGCAACTAGAGAGTAGGCCCCAACTCACCACAACTAGAGAAAAGCCCATGCAGCAGTAAAGACCCAGCACAGACAAAAATAAAATCTACAATGCAAAGGGTATAATATACCACTGTGAAAGATAAAACTCTCAGAAAAGTTCACAAAGTAAAATACAATTGTATGCTATTTATAAATCATGTCTCAGAAAGGTGGGTCTAAAACGTTGACAGTTAAAGGAGGGTATCTGGGTGTGGAAGGACTCCAATCTCATTTTTCTTCAAGACGGTCTTGGCTGTTTTAGCACAATGCATTTCCATGAAATAAAAAATAATAATTTTATTTACTTATTTTTGGCTGATCTGGGTCTTCATTGCTTTGCTCGGGCTTTTCTCTAGTTCCATGCAAATTTTAGAATCAGCTTGTTAATCCTCACAAAAATAAACCTGCTGGGATTTTACTTAGAATTGAGTTTCACTGGCAGATTAATTTGAGAGAACAGGTATCCTTCCAATATTATTTTCTAGTCCATGGAGATGATATCTCTCTTCACCTATGTCTTTTTTTTTTTTTTTTACAATTAGGATATCTCAATTTTATTTTCAAAATGTACTTCTTGTCAGATTGTAAAGTCATCCCCGAAATTTCATCAGAATTAAAAATGTTTCTCTGTTATCTTATATACAATTTAAAGAAATAAAACTAAGTTATTGTGAAACCTTCATAGTGAGATTTCTAAATAGCTGAGAACATAGACAAGTTCCCACTTTGTTTCCAACAGATATAAGCTAACCTATACCAAGGAAGAAAAATATTAGGTGAATTGACATATATGACTTGACCACACACCTGTCAATCTTTCTTTCCAGAATGTTGTTTGCAATGTAGAGTCTGCATATCTTTTGGCATATCTATTTTGAGCTATTCGATTTATTATGCTATAATAAATATTTTTGAATTTAATTTTCTATTTATCATATTTAGAAACACATAATTGACTTTTTTGAGGCGCATATTGACTTTGTATTCTGTGACCTTGCTAAGTTCACTTAATTCTGAGAATCTGTATTCTTTTAGATTACTTATGTACACAATCATGTTGTCAGCATGTTTTTTGTTTTTTCCCTTTATTATTTTCTTGACATCACACTGGCTGGGACCAGTTTAATGATATATGGAGTTGTGATAGTGGACATCCTTATCTTATTCTTCATCTTGTGGAGAATGATTTCAGTATAATTGAGAAGTTTACCACAGGTTTTTTAAAAATACAATTTGGCTGCGTCGGGTCTTAGTTGGTGGCACTTGGGACCTTTCCTTGGGGTGCACTCTCCGGGCGTGATGAGTGGGCCCAGTTGCTCTGAGGCATGTAGGATTAGTTCTCTATCAGGGATCAAACCTGCATCCTTTGCATTCCAAGGTGGACTCTTAACCACCAGACCATCAGGGAAGTCCCAACCAGAGTTTTTATTAAGATTCTGTGTTTTCATGAATATGAAGCCTTTTCTTTTAAACCTTTAAATTATAAATGAATTTGAATTTTTAGGTCAAAATAATTATACACAGATATACACATAGATATATTTATATCTACATACACACATATCAAGATTTTTATTAGATTAAGGATATCCCCTTCTATTCCTGGTTTTCAAAGTTTTTTTAAAACTCATAAATAGGTATTGAATTTTTCTTCTGTAATATTTATTTAGCTGTATCAGGTCTTAGTTGCAGCATGGGGGATCTTCGATCTTCACTGCAGCATGCAGGATCTTTAGTTGTGGTACATGGGATCTTTCCTCACCAGGGATCAAACCCTAGCCCCCTGCATTGGGAGCAGAGAGTCTTAGCCACTGGACCAACAGGGAAGTCCCAGTATTGAATTTTATAGTGCTTTTTCCTGTATATATTTATGATTGTGATTTTTCTCCTTTTTGTTAATTGAATTCAGGCATCAAGTCAATCTATTTTTGCAGTAAACCCAAATCAGATTTGACCCATTTTCTTTTCTGTATGTTGCTAGATTTGACTTGACTGGAAATTTTACATTTACATTCATAGAAAAGGTTAGCAGCTAGTTTTCCTTCCAATATCCTTGATAGTTTTTGGTGGCTGGGTTATACTGCTTCAAAATTTAATTAAGACCTGTTTTTTCTTTGTAGTTTCTTGAAGTTCATGAGACCAGTGACTAAGATACGAGTGATGTCCCTTTATTTCATTTCTAACATTGACTTTTTTTCCAGATCAGTCTTTATCAGACTAAGATACGAGTGATGTCCCTTTATTTCATTTCTAACATTGACTTTTTTTCCAGATCAGCTTTATCAGTTTTACTATTTTCGAGAGAATGACTTTTGGTTTGTTACTGTACATCTGTTTTTTATTTCACTTTTTTTTTTTTTTTTTTGCATTTCTTCTACTTCTTGAATTTGCTATTCTTTCCGTTTCTTTTTATGTTTTATTTGGCTGGACTGGGTCCTAGCTGTGGCACTTGGGATCCCCAGCCACAGCATACAGGGTTTTTTTCTTTTGGTTGTGCTAGGTGGGATTTTTAGTTGCAGCACATGTGGTTCAGTTCCCCGACCAGGGATTGAACCTGGGCCCCCTGCCAAGTCCTAGCCACTAGACTATCAGGGACGTCCTTCTTTCCCAGTTTCTTGACATAAGGTATCTTCATTAATATTTTTTTTCTCCTAATTTCCTTTGTATTTTTTTTTTTCCTGTGACCAGTGGGTTATTTAGAATTATACTGTCTGTTTTATAAGTTAGGGACTTTCCAGTTTTCTCCCTGTTAGCTTAATCCCACTGTGTTCAGAGAACACTATTATTTTAATTTGGGGGGGAAATTTCCTTACTTACAGCTTACTTGACAGTTGAGCTATGATCAATTTTGGTGAAAGCTTTTGGTGCAATTACAAATATGTGCATTGTTGGTTGAGTTACAATATTTAATGTATGTCAGTTAAGCTAGGTTTGTGTTGTTCAACTTAACCTGCTTTTGAAATACATGCTTTTATTTTAAAAAAATGAAATTCTGCAATATTCAGGGAAGAAAAATGTCATTTCATACTATTGTTTCCTATTTCAAATATTTTCCTTGGACTTTTGATAGAGTAACCTTGCATATTCCTCCTCTTCCCCCTCACACTTCCTCAGCCTTTGAGCAGCAGAAATAGTCAGCAAGGGAATCATACATACCGTTAGTAAGGAAGGTATGCTCTGAAGGGTACCAGTACCTTTCCTTGTCCTGTTCCACCACTGAAACAAAGGCCCTCAAGCCTCACAAAAAAGAAGCTGGAAACAGAGGTTGGCTCTGTCTCACTGAGAGCCAGAAACAGAGATGGAAACAAGTCTGGAGATAGAAGTCTTGAACCCCAGAAGGAAATGGATATTAAAGTTGGTGATAAAATGTTTCAAGTTTATCTCTTCATTTAAGGAAGCCTCTCCCACACCAGTACTAGGTTCTGGCCACTACAGCCAGGAGTGAGGTTCTGTTCAAGCAAGATACTTAATCAGAAAAAAGGGGCCATTCCAGTCTCCCAAACAGCTTTTAAACATCAGTGAGACTCTCCCAAAGGACCTATCCACAAAGGAACCATCACTGCCCTCTTTGTAGGACGGTGTGTGTATGTAGGGTGCACAGAGGTAGAGAGAAATGGTTGACGAGGATCATCTGACCGAAGTGCCTAGACGCCTCCATATTGACAAAATCCAATCTCCACAGTTTAAATGAAAAACTATTGTTACAAAAACAGAAGCATTTTTATTTCAGTCCTGTTGATGGAGTGAGAGAGATGGAACACACAAAATGAGGGGAGGGGGTCTCTTTATTCATACACGACATCAGGACCAACTACAAGGAACAATACCCATTTCCATCCCTCCCCCCAACTCCTACGTGGGGTCCAAGGCCCGCTGAGATTAGATGGTACAAGAATTAAGACACTATTGGCACAGTACAATGGCCAATGCACCAAAAGATGGAGAAGAGAATTTCTCAGGGAGCATGGCCTGGGGCCTCAGCTGCTTCCCCAAAGGAGAGGGAATGAGAAAACTTTGGCTCAGCAGGAAGATGGTTGGCAAAAATCAGAGTTACCCTAGCTGGACTCTGCAGGACAGAAACTGTGGGCTGCAGGGAGTCAAGACGTTTATCCAGTCCATGCTGTTCTCTGCTTTCTCCAAGGCCTCTTCTCCTCAGGCTTGAGCTTAGTGAGAGCAGGCCTGGTTCTCCTCTTCATTTTTGAAAGCTGGGGAGTAAGTGCTCATTCTACTCTTCCTAAATCTAGGCTATTTCATTACTACTTTCTTGGCTCTAGAGAGACAGAAGCCAACTAATGAGGCCGGCTCCCTTTGTGAAAGTCGGCCTGAAAGAGCCCTTGGGTTGGCAAAACTGCCCCTGCAAAGGTTTTTCTGAGCCTGCCCCCTGTAACTCTCCCTAAATGTGTTCAGACTCACCTTCAACTGTGTAAGATGTGGACTGAAAATATTTGGTCTCTCTAGTTGGGTTGCAAATTCCATCTTTGATTGGAGATGGGGATTAGAGAGACAGTAGGTGATGGCAGGTGGAAGGACTGGGGAAAGCAAGGCAATTTAATTTACATTGGACTGCAGATTCAAACCTCTGGATTATGAATAGAGTCATTTAAAGATCCAGAGCAGAAAGGGAGATTCTCTGACACAGTACGAAAAAGTGAAAAATATTATAGGGACAATCTCGTAATTCCCATGGACCATAAGGGAATGTGTTCAAAACAAAAGAAACAAAAAACCCAGTAAGACTGACTGAGCAAGCAGAGTCCAGTCCTCTGTCTTAAATCTGAATAAAATTAACTCATTCAATTAATACTGCTTCAAGTACAATCAAGAAGACACTTGGAATTGTAGATTCACACCAAAGCAAAGAATAGGATCAAGAAGCCTATCATCGTAAGCCCAGATAACCTTCCTTTGAAAAGTCATCCAGAAAATGTCTCTGAGGACTTGAACTGAAGGTGACATTATCATCTCCTCTCAATACAATATCCTTCCAGGACAGCCTGGTGAATTAAGACGCCTGTTTTAAGTTTAGGAAAGTGAAGAAGGGAAGAGCACTGAGATTTGGAAAAGCTAGCAGCGAAAGCCAGAAGCAAGGTTTAAAGTCCTTGTGGCATCCAGAACTGGGGGTAGAAGTATGGAGAAGGGAAGGGAAACAGGTGGTGGATTCCTGCTGTCCTTTGGCTTCATATCCTTCCCCTGCCTCCCATTTCCCCCAACAGCTCACGCAGCTATTGGCCTCCTAGAGGGGACGTAATGCCCAGACCAACTTTTTATTGAGCTTATGCAGCTAACAGACTTGTAAACAGTGCCAACTGACAAAGGTTTGCTGAATATTACAGCTTGTGTCCACTAAACACATCTCTCTCTAAGATTAAAAACAAAAAACCAAAGTAAACAAATACTGAGAGAGAGGATGAAGTGACACATCTTGAGTCTTCCAGGAAGGCAAAATAAGAAAACGCCACATGGCTTGGTCCCAGGCGTTCACTGTGCCTAGAGCGCTGCTGCCGCCACCAGTCTCCCCTCCCTGCCAGTGGCTGGGTAGAGGTGAGGGAGAAGGGTCATTGTGGGCCTGCTGCAAATACAGCATTTGCTGGTGTTGACACCCTCCTTGGCTGTGGTGGCAGACTGCTGTGTCAGGAGCCCGTTTCCTGGGAGTAGCAGAGGGAGCCCAGGTCCTCAAGGCGGCCTGAGATGGCAGCTCATACACCTCAGCGGGGGTCCCGTGCCCCTTTTCTCCAGTGCAGTTCAGCATTGAGGTCGTCTATCCCCAGTCGGCGATAAAACCTGAGCTGTTTTCCTTGCAGGTTCCCCCTCCCTTCCCCAACTTGGGGGGAGTAATGGGAGGGGATGGGAGAGGATCACTGAGGGGGCAGGGGGATCCCCCGGGGATCAGTGACCTGACCCTCTTGCAGGTTCTTCACCAGTTGTGCAAGCCAGCGTTTGGTGGTGGTGTCATCTTTTAGCACCTGGGCGAAGGTCGTGTCCTTCAGCTGGTCAGGGAGGCACTGCCTGAGCGCTTCACGTGCCCTACATCAAAAACAAACAAACCGACCAGGGAGACCAAACAAATAAACCCACAGTGGGGGACAGGGAAGAGCCCTTTTCTTAGATATAAACATATAGAATCCTGGGAATCTATAGCTCTGTTAAGTACTTTAAGAAGCCATTAAAATTCTCTAAAGCTTATATTAGACATAGGCTTAGAGACCTCCAGGATCTGTTGTCTGTAAACATTTTCAGAATGTTTCCCCTACATTGAATTTTGTGACAAAGCAAAGAGAATAAAATGATGCAACAATTTACTTCAAACTGTTTTCTGATTTATTACAGTTGTTGAAATACTCATGTTAAAAATATATGGGTGACAGTAAACAAAACATTCTAATATCAGAACATTAAGAGGGGATATGACCTGATTCATAGTAGGATAAGTTAATGAACTTTTAACTCTAAACTGATATAAATTTGTGTCTTTCCAAAAACAGCTTCAGTTTTATGTTAAAACTCTTAAGAGATGAGCAGTAAAACTGTCGTAAAGTTATTATCAGATGAACTTTCAAATATTTCATTTTCTTTAAAATATTACCAGTAAAAGTCAAATCTGAAAACTCATAAAGTTAAATGTTAACTATAAGGCTTTTTTTCTTTTTTTAAAGTTATGGCTTTTGTACTTAGCCTAGTTTCTTTTACAGGAAGAGTTTTAAATAAACGTATTTTCAAACTTGGTGAAATCAGGAACCACTAAAGAACAGGAGAAAATGGTCAAAGAAATACTTAAGGCTTAAATAACCTCAGTGGCAGGAGTTCACATTAATCAAGTTATCCCCATTCCTAGGAACATAGAAATCATCCCATTATGTGGTTTAGCAGAATATGAGCAAGTGGCTTTCAGCATGAATTATGGATTTACAAAGCAAAAGGTCAAATTTTTCTAAAATGCACTGTATCTACAATGTATGATTTCTGGCAGAGAGAAATAGGGAGGTAAAATAATTAGCTCAAGGACTTTACAGGAATCAAGAGAACTAGAGATACAATTCAAGAGCCCTCTGGGCTTGTTCCTTTCTTAAGAGATCTTTGAAAATATACTTTTCTTTCTTATCGCCTAGAGTAGAACAGAAAGCTCAAACCACAGGAATAATGGATCGTAAGATTCACTGTCTGAACTCTTGGGAATATTACAGTAGGGTACAGAGTTTCGGTGGGGAGACAATACTCTGATGCATTTTTAAATTTAGCATTTCAGATTTTAAAAGAAATTAATCAAGATCTGTCTCAGACAAGCTCAATATAGTTTAATCCCTTCCCTGTCCTAAAGATATAGAAGCCATGACATGAGATGGGGCAAGACACTCATCAGAGTATTTCCCCAAAGTCCTATAAATTCTATAAATGTTTACCTGGGGTTATCTGAGAGTCGAAGGTAACATCTTACTACGTGCTTCAGCAAACGGGCAGAAGGTTCTTTGGATAGCTGCAGGACCATCTTACCCTGTTTCCCCCAAAACGAGGTGGGGTAGGAAAGAACATACAAAACACAAAATAATCCTAGTTGGTATCAGAGACCAGATATTGCAAGAACTGTTATACAAGGTTTCGTGGTGGTTGTTTCCTGTTGGGAGACTGAAGTAGCTCAGTGTCGACTGCAAAGGAACTAAGTTGTATGATCAGAAGCCCTGGCAGTCCAGTGGTTAAGAATCCTCCTTACAATGTAGGGGGACTCGGGTTCAATCCCTGGTTGGGGAACTAAGATCCCACATGTCCTGGGGCAACTAAGCCTACACAACTACTGAGCCTGTGCGCTCTAAAGCCCAGGTGTCACAACTAGAAAGAAGCCTACGCGCTGCAACAGAAGATCCCCCAAGCCACAGCTAAGACCCAACAGAGCTAAATTGATAAAATAAAAAAGGTAAAGGAAAGAACTCACCAAGATCATCGCAACATGGGAGAAACGCTCATATGTCTGACATATATAAGCCAAACCAGTGTCATCTAAGAGGATCTTCTGGAGGATAAATGTGGCAACCTGGGGTAAAACAAAATTAGAGTCTAAAACATTGCTCAGACTCGTCTTCCAACTGTCTACTCCTCTCCTAGGAATAACCATGAAGCAGAAAACTAAGAAAATGCCCTTGCATTCTAGATAACTTACTTATGACAACTTAGGCACAGTACAAAAAATATATATATATTACTATATTCAACATTATATGCCAGAATTTTTCCTAAAGCTGTAACATGCCTTATCTTATTTTCACAATAAATCTATGAGGTAGGTACCATTGTTATTTTACTTAAATAGAGTAGGTAATCATCAGAGTCTTAAAAACAGAGAGGTTTTCTTAGTTATTGAACACCTATGTGCCAGGGATAACTGTTAATTAATAACTTGCCAGGTTAAGATCCCAAGCAACAAAGTGACTAAATCAGAGTTGAGATCCAAACCTAGTTAAACACAGAGCCCCTCACTTTTCCATGGGCCAAGATGATTTCAGAAATGCAGCCATGCCTCATCTCTTCCAAATGAGTTAGGTAAGATTTTTCCTATTCTTTAAAGACCTTTAAGAAAATAAGATTTTTAAGCCTCCCTTCAAAAACTGTTCCAACAGTAATAAAGAAGACACTCAATTTAAGCTCAATTTAAGCTGATTAACTCTTACACAGATGGCATTAAGAAAGTTCTAATTCAAGTCAAATGATTATTATAATGATTCTCTTCCTTAGCTGCTCATCAGAATCAACTGTGGGAATTATTTGTTTTATTTTACTATTTTACTGGTGTATAACATTGCAGTTCGCTAAATAATGGCCCCCGAACATATCCAGGTAGTAATCACTAAACCCTGGGGATGCTACTTTCAGAAGGCAAAAGGTACTTTGCAGATGTGATTGTTAAGAATCTTGTGGGGGATTAACATCTTGGATGATCCAGGTGGGCCCTAAAGGTTATTATCACAAGGTTTCTTATAAAAGGGAAGTGGAGGGAGATGTGACCATAGAGAAGGTGATGTGACAGATTCAGAGATTTGAACATGCTACACTGCTGGCTGTCAAGATGGAAGAGGGAGGAACAGCCAAAATACGCAATTCTAAAAGCTGAAAAAGGCAATTCACCTGCCAGTGCAGGAGACATGGGTTTGATCCCTGATCTGGGAAGATCCCACATTTCTCAGAGCAACTGGGCCCATGTACCACTACTGAGCCTGTGCTCTAGAGCCCAGGAGCCTCAACTATGGAAGCCTAAGCCTAGAGTCTGTGCTCTGCAACAAGAGAAACCACTGCAATGAGAAGCCTGCCCACTACAACTAGAGCGGAGTCCCCGTTTGTTGCAATTAGAGAAAGCCCATGTGCAGCAACAAAGACACAGCACAGCCAAAAATAAATAACATTATATATATATATATATATAAATGAAAAGAAAGCTGAAAAAAAAGCAAGGGAAGAGATTCACTCCTAGAGTCTCCAGAGGCAATGCCATGCTTATGGGCACCCTGACTTAAGCTGGTTAAACTGATTTATGGTTTCTGGTTCCAGAACCATAAGAGAATAAACTGGTGGTGTTTTAAGCCACCAAGCTCGTGGCAATCTTTTATAGCACCAGTAAGAATATCAAACAAACATATACACAGTAAAATGTGTTAAGTGTACTAATCTTAAGTGTATTTTGACTTTTACCTGTTCCACATCTGTGAACCACAACCAGACTAAAATACAGAACATTATACAATACTATAAGCTGACTCATTAGAAAAGACCCTGATGCTGAGAAAGATTGAAGGCAGGAGGAAAAGGGGATGACAGAGGATGAGATGGTTGGATGGCATCACCGACTTAATGGACATGAGTTTGAGCAAGCTCTGGGAGATGGTGATGGTCAGGGAAGCCTGGAGTGCTGCAGTCCATGGAGTTGCAAAGAGTCAGACACAACTGAGTGACTGAACAACAATATAAACAGATAACCAACAAGGACCAATTGTATAGCATAGGGAACTATACTCAGTATCTTGTAATAATCTACAGTGGAAGAGAATATATATCTATATATTCTATATATATATATACGAAAAAAGAATATTTATCTATATATGAATCACTCTGCTATATACCTGAAATTAACACAATATTGTATAAGTCAACTATAAACTATACTTCAATAAAAATAAAATAAAAATTTTAAATATAGAACATTTTCAGCACCCCAGAAGATTCCCTTGTGCCTTCTCCCAGTCATATCCTTCCCTGAGAGGGAGTCACTACTCTGCTTTATCCTCACTGACTGGTTCTGACCACTCTGGAATTTCACATACATGGTCATACAGTATGAACTCATATGTGCCTGGCTTCTTTCATCTGACGTAATATCATCTATGCTGCCTATTATCAGCAGTCCATTCTTCTTAACTACTGTGTAGCTTATTTTGTAAATACACTACAGTTTATCTTCCATGAGCAGAAGTGACATAAACACTCCTATACATGTTCTAATGCCCATAAGGGCTCATTTTTGGCGGGTGTGTGTGTGCCATGTGACTTGTCGGACCTTAGTTTCTCGACCAGGGATCGAATCTGGGCCCTTGGCAGTGAAAGCATGGAGTCCTAACCTCCAGGGAATTCTGTAGAGCTCATTTTTCTTGGGTATATATGCAGAAGGGGGACTGCTGAGTCATAGGGTAGACATGTTTATAGTGGGTACCACTGAACAGCTTTCCAGAATAACATACTATACACTTACCCAGAGGGATTTAAAAAAACAAAAAACAAAACCACACAAATGTCCATATTTTATCACCCTGGACAATGGTTCAGTAGGTCAGAGACGGAACCTGGACACTGATGTTTTTAGAACACTTGACAGGTGATCATGTCACATAGCCTTGATTGAGAACCTCTGTTTTACCTGGTGCCGACTATAGCAAGGCCTGAAACTCAGGATTTGTACATGAAAACTGAACACAACAAGGTCTTTGCTTGCCAAAGACGTTGGAGCAAAAGAAGACAGACATGCCAGGAACTGACTATAAACCATGTAATAAGGCAGGACAGGAGAAGCATTCTAGTTGAAGTGTAAAGGTCAAAGGGAACTTCTAAACATCAAGGATGAATTAATTTTAGTAATGGGGAAGGAATGAAAACAGGGGAGGGATCATTAGGATGGGGGCTCCTGGAAGAAATGTCACAAAAGAAGAAATGAATCTTTTTCTGTCCCAGCCATAAGAAGCCAACTTGAACAATACCTATTCACAGGCAACTATGAATTTAAAAACAACAGAATTCAGTTGTACCCATTCCAATCGTGTCCCAGAAATCCACTGAAATTAACAAAATAATAAAATTAAGGAAGAAATGAGAAAAGAAAAGCATGAACACAGATCACATGTCACTTATCCTTTGTGTGTTTAGTAGAAAGTTGAAGACAGAGGTATAAATCCTCCCTAAAACACACACCCTAAACTGGCAGGCTGGGTGGAAAAGTATTCAGAGGCAAAACACTTGACTTAAAAACTGCCAACTTCAGCTCATAACATCTCTCTTTCCATCCATTATTTTTAAACAAACAGCAATCCTGGATAGAAAGACTCCCACAGGGAAACCCTTATAGAGACATAACCCAAGAAACAGTAGCAAGTAATACTTATCTGCATTTTCAAGGAAACTGAGCAAATATGAACTCTAAAAAACATTTTTAAAAAGTTCAAAGAAAATACAAAATTCAGAGAAGAGCTGAAACAACAAGAGAAGTGAGAAGCAGAGACTAGAGGAAAAAAATTAATACAAAATTAAACTGCTACATGTATACATAAAATATTTATAGAAAGATTCTACAAGAAAGTAATAATACTGGTTACTACCGAGAAGAACTGAGAGGTAAGGTAGAAGACTTACATTAATTTGCTTGTATACCCATTTGTAGTAGCATATGAATTATTACTTTATTTGTATTGCATATTCACAACAAACTTTAAATCATTACATCTGCTTACATCCAACTCAGCAATGACTTACCTAATTAAAAATTAAAGTAAAAAAAAAAAACTAAAGTGACTAGTCAATGTGACTAGATATACTTTAGAAGCAGAGGTTAGATATTGCTAAAAATAGCAACATGGAAAAGTAGCCTTGAGAAAAATCACATTATATGAAATTAAAGATAGAAAGTAATCAGAGGGTGAGAAGAGACATATGAAAAATAGACAATACAGCATAACCGATGTTGCTTAAGCAAGAGGCCAAAACAAACGGGAAACTATAAAAATTAACGACAACAGAAAAGACACAATGAGTAGGCTCGTTCAGAAAAAAATCTGACAAGGAAAATATTAGGCTGACTCAAGATTTCACTACAACATTCAGTACCAGAAGACAACATGGCTATGATAATGGAGTTCTGAGAGGGAAAACAGAGGTGAGAATTCTATAACTAGTTACATTATCATCCATGGTTAAAGTACAAAGCAGGCATAAGCTCAAGTATATATCTACATACTTGATTATGTATAAAAAATGTCTGGAAAAATATACCTGTGGAGTCATAAGGGGGTTCAGATAAAAGGGAGAAATTTAATGTTCAACTTTATATTCTTCTGATGGTTCTAGGTTCTTAAATCATCATTATATAACAATTTTTATTCAAAAGAGAAAAAAACATTCACGGGAAGTTTCAAAAACCTGAAGGGAGGCAGAAAAAGATAACTCAAACATGAAGAAGTAGTCCAACAGTCAACACAAAGTAGAATCTAATTAAGATAAAAACACACACCGTTTTAGAAAGTTCACTTCCAGATTCCATAATTCGCAAACACAAAGGGATAATTTCTGTTGTCAATAGAAAGTTGATTACTTCCTGCTCATCTGTTTTCACCAGAGCCCCTAAAGAAAA
This sequence comes from Dama dama, assembly GCF_033118175.1. NCBI lineage: Eukaryota > Metazoa > Chordata > Mammalia > Artiodactyla > Cervidae > Dama > Dama dama. The sequence continues at coordinate 28,300,431 of NC_083688.1, forward strand.
TACGGACAAACGAAATTATTTCAGAGTCAGGGTTTCCAACTAAAATTGTTCATCCATCTAATTGTGGAACTTAAATAACATACAACACAAACTGTGGTTTATATGTCAGAGAATCAGATTCAAACCCTGGCTTAAAAAAAAAAAGGAGCAAGAAAAGCACAGGTTGACTGTCAATACTAAAAGATCAGGTACAAAGTTTGGTCCATCACATAATTAGCATCAGTTTAGCTACTTAAATAATTGTTCTATCACTTTGGTAGACAATCACACAATAATATCACCATCTCTTCTCCATGTACTTTAGGTAAGAGAGAAGAATTCTTGTTGTCACTGTTGTTTTAGTTTTTTAATCATGTTGGACTCTGCGACCCCATGGACTATAGCCCACCAGGCTCCTCTGTCCATGGGATTTCCCAGGCAAGAATACTGGAGTGGGTTGCCACTTCCTTCTCCAGGGGATCTTCCTGATCCAGGGATCACATCTGCATCTCCTGCATTGGCAGGTGGATTCTATGTCCCTGAGCCACCATTCTTCAGGCAAGAAAACTGTAGTGGGTTGTTATTCCCTTCTCCAGGGGATCTTTCCACCCCAGGGATCAAATCCAGGTCTCCTGCATTGCAGGCAGATTCTTTACAGTCTGAGCCACCAGGGAAGCCCCAGTGAGAAAAGTTCTACATCTGTATTAAAGCATACTCTCAGGTACAAAGAAACAGTGCCGTCTAAATCCTACTCACAACAGGTATAAACAAACATGACTTCCTGGTTATTTAACTGCCCCTCTTTCCCCAAAAAGCAAAACACTGTAGGGCATACCTAAACAAGAAACACAAACCTAGATTCTAATTCTGGTTCCACCAAAGTTTGATAAAGTTACCTTCACTTTGCAAACCTCTGCTATTTTAATAAAATAAGAGCTAGACAAACAGTTTTCAAAATTATCCCAATTCTACTACTCTGTTGGTTTCTAAACTGACACCACTGACCAGGTGACAGACACAGTTCAGTGATATCCTCTCCATTCCGTATACAGGGAGGCAAAGTCCCATTAAACAAATGACTGTTTCCTGAGTGGTCCAATGCTTCGCTAGCTTTTATATCAAAGGCCTTAATCAAAGGCCTGTAATAACAAAAGTCAATTACTTCAGAAGAGAGTGGTATCATTTGCTTCAACCAGAACTGGTAATCTACAAATACTACATCTTTAAACAGCACAAACCATAACTGACATGGCTTACAACAGACGTCAAATTATTATCTCATTTAGACTTTTTACATGTGGGTCTAAAATCCATCTTGAATTAATTTTGTATAGAGTACAAGATAAGGGTCATGGTTCATTACTTTACATACGAATATCCAATTGTTCTACCACCATTTATTGAAAAGACTATCCTTTCTTCACTAAATTCTCTTTGTGCCTTTGTCAAAAATCCAATTGACCTTATTTGTGTGGGTCTATTTCTGTACTCTCCACTCTGCTCTATTAAGTCCATATTTTCTCCAACACCACAGTATCTTGACTTTTGTAGTTTTCCAGTAGATCTGGAAATCAGGTAGACTGTATCTTCCAACTTTATATCCTTTCTTTTAAAAAATGGATATTCTAGTTCATTTGCCTTTTCAGATATAATCTTAGGATCACCAAGGGCTTCCCTTGTGGCTCAGCTGGTAAAGAATCTGCCTGCAGTGCGGGAGACCTGGGTTCAATCCCTGGGTTGGAAAAATCTCCTGGAGAAGGGAAAGGCTAACCACTCCAGTATTCAGCCTGGAGAATTCCATGGCTCACAAAGAGTCGGACACGACTGAGAGACTTTCACTAGGATCACCAATTTCTATTAAAAACTTCTACTGGAATTTTGTTAGAATTGCTCTAAAACTATACATCGTTTGTGGGGAGAATGACATCATAACATTGAATCATTGATATACCAATTGATAAACATGGTTTATCTCTGCATTTATTTAGGTTTTCTTCGATTTCTTTTATCATTGCTTTATAGTTTGTAACTATAGACTTTGCACATATTTTGTAAAATTTACACCCAAGTTTTTCAAATATTTTGGTAAAATTCCTATTTAGCTCAAGCATACCAAAATATGACTAAGTTTTGTGTACTAACTCTGTATCCTACAACCTTATTAAGTTAACCAGTTCTAGTAGCTTTTTTCTATTGATTCTTCAATACAGGTTGTCTGTGCATAGACATTCTTTATTTTTTCTTCTTTTAAAAAAATTTTAACTGAAATACAGCTGCTATACAATAATACTATATACCATATTGTCTCGAGTTTCTGCATCTATGTTCATGAAGGATACTGGCCTACAGTCTTCTGTTTTTTATTATCAGAGTATTGCTGGCTTCATCAAGAGTTGAGAAGTCCCCTCTGCATGTTCTGGAAAAGTCTTACACATTTTCTTTTTTAATGCACTTTAGCAGACTGTATTTTTCAAAGAATTTGTCATTTCACCTAGGTGGTCAAATTTATGGACAGAGAGTTATTAGCAGTATTATCTTATTATCCTTTTGTCTGAGGAGTCTTACACATGTACCCCCTTTCATTTATCACATTTGCAATTTGTGTCTTCTTTTTTTTTCTAGTTTGTCTGGTTAGAGGTTTATTAATTTGTTTTTTTCAACAAAAAATTGGGGATGGATGAAATGGGTGAAGGTGGTCAGAAGGTATAAACTTCCAGTTACAGGGTAAGTAAGATCCAGAGATATAATGTATAGCATGGTGACTACAGTAACAATACTGTAGTGTATGTCTGAAGGCTGCTAAGAGAAATCTTAAGTTAGTGATCTTAAAAGTTCTTATCACAAGGGAAAAAAAAGTGTAACTATGTGATGATGGATGTTAACTAAACTTACTATAGTGGTCACTTTGCAGTATATACATATACCAAATCATTATGTTGTATACCAAAAACTAATACAGTGTTTTTGTCATGTCTCAGTAAAAAAAAAACCTGCCATTGGTTTCACTGATTTCATCTATTGATTTTCTGTTCCCATTTTTATTGATATCTAGTCTTTATTATTTCCTTCCTTCCTTTTTTTTGCTCTGGTTAAATTTGCTCCTTTTTCTAATTTCTTAAAGAAAAGCTTAGCTCACTGACTGAAGACCTCTTTCTTTTTTTAATTATACAAATTATAAGAAATTATACAAATTTAATTATACATTTAATTATACAAATTTTCCTCTAAGCTCTGGTTTAATTGGATCCTACAAATTTTGATATGCTGTATTTTTATTTTTACTCAGTTTCAGGTATTTTCTAATTTATGCTATATATCACTTCATTTATATTCAAACTGATCTGATAAGCCTTGAACTGTAGGAAAGAGTCTAGGCCCAAACATTCACCTTCTGCTGTTCTTTCAAATGACTTGGGAGAAACTGAGTTTCTAAAAATATATGCAAGGGGAGACAACTACCTTAATACCATCCAACTATTTTTTTTCACACCTCCCCACTATCAACCTTTATCTTAACATAAATGTATCATCCAATGATAGCAGTAGGATGATCTGAATTAGAACAATGAACATAAATGTTTCCTCTGGCTAGAATCATGCTGATGTTTCAAAGCCTACATGAGAAGTTTTTATATCTTAAAGCAGAAAAGAATATACTGGGAAAAAAGTTTCTTATTAGAGGACTTCTCAGGAGAAGATGTATAAAACCATAACATGCGTAAGAGCTACTCCTTATAAGTAGAATAAAATATTTCTGAGAAACACCAAACTTTCAAATTTTACTTCCTGATTCATGGTTTACAATTATATGGATGAAACACATCTGAATATAAAAATAATAATTTAACTCCTTTCTGAAGAACCGGCAAGATGGCGGAAGCGGAACAGAAGAAGCAGCGGACCTTCCGTAAGGTCACCTACCGCAGCATAGACCTCGACCAGCTGCTGGACATGTCCTATGAGCAACTGAAGCAGCTATACAGTGCGCGCCGGCGACAGTGGCCGAACCGCGGCCTGCGGAGGAAGCAGCACTCGCTGCTGAAGCGGCTGCGCAAGGCCGAGAAAGATGCACCGCCCATGGAGAAGCCCGAGGTGGTGAACATGCCCCTGTGCGACATGATCATTCTGCCCGAAATGGTGGGCAGCATGGTGGGCCTCTACAACGGCAAGACCTTCAACCAGGTGGAAATCAAGCCTGAGATGATCGGCCACTACCTAGGCGAGTTCTCCATCAACTACAAGCCAGTGAAACACCGCCGGCCCAGTATAGGGGCTACCCATTCCTCACGCTTCATCCCCCTCAAGTAACCTGCTGACCAATAAAAGCAGAGATTTCTCTAAATAATAATAATTTAACAAAACAAAGTTTCTATAATTGATGTTCTTATTATTTGGTTATTATGTTAAGCAAAAACTATGAGGAAAAAAACACTGAAAAAAGGAAGGGCAATTTAAGAAAGAAATTTTCTTGCATGTATTTACATTTCACAAATCTACAGATTTTAGTATCTAGGAGTATGAGATCTGAAATAGCTAATATATAATTTTCTTGAGTAAAAAATATTTTAGATACATGTCCAATAATAAATGTATATGAAAACATTAACTTTAACATGCAAAAATTCAACAAGGTAAAACAGAAGGTAAATCCCTGGGATTATGGGAGAACAGCCTAAAAGTGAGAGAGATGAAAAATCAAACCAAAATAACAAACTCAAACTCTTATTCCTGTAATAATATTCTTTGTTGATTAATGCTCTTTTACTTTACTTTTCCTACAATTAATAAACATTTCTACATATGCACTGAATTTAATCCGAGATATTGGGCCTCATAGCCTTACTAACACTCAGGATGGTACTTGGTAGGAGCAACCATGTTCCTGATATTCATTTATTAGTAAAAACTGTTTTATTAGACTCAACCCCAAAGACAAAAATAAACAATAGGTGAACAAAAGCTATAAAAGACCAGACAAAATACCTAAGCCAAGACCACTATTATGAATGATGATGATGATTCCAGGCTTGCAGAATGATCCTAATAACTTACCAATAACTCCAAGACTGGTTAGCCGAAGATACTCAAAGGGTCGTGTTTTGCTGACAGTGTGCAAAAAGGGATACAAAAAAAGTGGGATGTGTGCTGCAAGAAATGCTGACCTGAAAGAAAAAAAGAATTGCATTCAGAGCCTAGAGTTAATTTCTAAGGATTCTGAACATTCAAATTTCCAGGTGGTTTTAATTTTGTAAGGCTTTTAACATTGCTTGACCGAGGAATCTCTAGGGAAGACTGTTACTGGTCTTTAATCTAGCCCAGTGGTTCTCAGCTGGGGTGATTTTGACCTCTTGGGGCATGTGGTAGTATCTGGAGATATTTTTAGTTGTCACAGCTGAAGTGACTGACATCCACTGGGCAGAAGCTGGGATGCTGCTAAAAATCTTACAGTGCACAGGACAGTCCCCTGTCTTCCCCCTCCTCCTACCACAAAGATTTAATCCAGCCCAAAATGTCAACAGTGTCAAGGCTGAGAAACCCTAGCCTAGACCAATAGTTAAAAGAACACAAAATTTCCCCTGAAACCAGTACCAAGTATTTAAAAACTGATAAAATATCCAACTGCAAATTTTAAAAATAGGTCATAAAATGTACTTAAATGCACAAGAGATTCTCCTATATGTCTTCTCTCACCTAATTTATGACTGAATAACAATATTAATAATATTCACAGGTACAAGCTGACAAAACCTTATAAACCAAGACAACAAAATAAAGCAGCCACTATCAAGGTTTATCTGGTACACTTAAATACACTTCTTTGTTAGAGCTTTCAGATAAACCAAGTATCCTAAAAACACTTTAATCTGTGGCTAGTATGTTTAACAACTAACATGGAATCAGTCTATTACTTTATATAATTTATAACAGTTACACCTTACAGGAGAGCCAATACCCCAAAATTTTAACCAAATACTATTGTATTTTTCTTAAGTACTTAAAAGTAATTCTCTCTTTTTTTTTAAATAATTTTTACAACTCATTTAATGGCAACTGGTAATCATCAAACTAGCAATGGTTATCTTCAAAAATTATCACACTAGCTGTGCTACCATTTCTCAAGGTTGATCAGATACCTAGAGTCACAAACAATTCCCACACAAGATATGTCATGTAAATCAGACTTGGTTTATCACCAGCATTTATAAAACCAGACCTAGGCAAAGAACTAGGTCTGGGGACACATGCATGGTCTTAATATAGCGAATGTTTAGCCTGCCCTGATTATTACAAAATCAGAACAGCGAGAATATTCGCAGAAAAGTAATTTTCCTATCAAAGTTTCTAACATTCCAAAAGGTCAGTGCCAATCCAGCACTCAGATTTTATAAGGAAAACTAGACAAAGAGAGGAAAGGCTTTAATAAGATGACTATTAAGCACCTTGAGGCCATAAAAGCCACAAAGCAGATTTCTGAACAGAATCTCCCCTTTCTTAGTCAGATAGATATAGCAGTAAGGGGAAAATTTCTCAACTTGCACATCAATTCTCATTTATGACAGAGGTTGACTAGAATCCTGTTTTCAAAAAGTTCTGAAGCCAAATCTGGCTTACTATGTGAGAAAAAGTGCTGAGTATAGACACTTGCTGAATTCCTACTAAATACCATGCACTGTGCCTCATGCATGGCACAGTGATGCCTACCAGGATTCAGGAGCAAGAAGTAGCTATATACCTGACTTTTCCTGAGAGGTGATCACCACTCCTTTCAAGTTCCTTGCTACCAACAGTTAAAAAGTAAATGAGACAATGCAGTATTATTCAGCCTTAAAAAGGAAGGAAATTCTGACATATCCAACAGTATTGATGAACCTTGAGGACATTATGTTAAGTGAAATACACCAATCACAAGAAGGCAAATACTATGTAACTCCATTTATAATGAGGCACTCAGAATAGTCAAAATCACAGACAGAAAGCACAACAGTAGTTGCCAGGAGCTAGGGGACAGGGGATGGGAAGTTATTGTTTAATGGGTACAGAGCTTCAGTTTTACAGGATGAATAGAATTATAGAAATGGATGCTGGTGACAGTGGCACATTATGAATGTATTTAACACTACTGAACTGAACACTTAAAATCGGGACTTCCCTAGTGGTCCAGTGGTTAAGAATCTGCCTTGCAATGTAGGGGATGTGGGTTCAATCCCTGGTTGGGGAACTAAGATACCACATGCTGCAGGACAACTGGGCTCATATGCCACAACTAGAGAGAAGCCTGCATGCCACAATGAAAATCTTACATGTTGCAACTAAACACAACACAGCCAAAAATAAATGAGTAAATAAAATAAAATGGTTCAAATGATATATTTTATGCTATTTATATTTTACCACAATTTAAAAAGGCAAAAAAAATCAATTATAAAAGAACATGTTACTGTGGTTAACTCATGTTGATGTTTGGCAGAAACCAACACAATACTCTAAAGCAATTATCCTTCAATTTAAAAAAACAAAAAAATACCCCACAACATGTTAAACAGTACCATATTGCCACTACACCAAAATTTGGTGAAATTAGAGACCAGAAATTCTCCAGGAATAAAAAACTAGGAGTCCTGAAGACCCACACCCACACAGGTGCGCCCTCCTGCAAGCCCCTCCTCTCATCGTTCAGAAGTAGTTCAGGACCACATTCAATCAAAGCTCTACCCACACACCCATCCAAAGTATTTACCTGGTTTCTGGATGTGATGCCACACATTGCAATAATGCTAGAGCATTGCAAACTCTGTTAGATTGGTGTGCTGTCAAGGTGGGTGGGTTGATAGATGGATATATATTTACAATTTCCTAAAAAACGGAAATCAACACCATATGAGCATGTAATAACTTTAATTCCCATGGTATGAAAGCAAACAATTTTAATTCTGCATACCCCATAAGAACAGAACCATCAAGAGGAGGCAGAAATAAACAATATTCCTTTCATCACAAATATACCTGACTGAGACTATTTGAAACATATTATCCCTAGGAAGATTTCTAAGGAGGGAACTGTGGTTACCCACACTTTTTCCTATATTCTGCATCATTTGCTGAGGCTTTCACTTGAGGGACTCCCCTTCCCCCACTTTTGTCAACAACCTACTTTAGTTTGTAGTGATGAGAGAGTTGACCAGGCAATGTCAGTAAATCAACCACTTTAGCTCATAACGAAGTTTCTGTTTGGTCATGTAGCAAGTGCAAAAAGGGGGAGATAAGAAAGTGCATATATGTGCGGGCATATGTACAAACAGCAGAGAACACATGTATTCTCTGTCAAAAGGTGATGATTTACTGAACACAATTCCATTTATCTTAACTGTAAAATTTTTACACAGAAAATGTTCCCATAAGAAAGACTAGTTTCGTGGGTACATGCAGTACGGATAGAATATGAATTTACTCAACAGATTTTAAAAATTAATCTAATTATTAGGAAGGTGGACAATACTTTAAAAGATGATCATATCTTGGTTCTTAGGACTACATCATATCAATTTATTCCCCGGAAATGACTGTTCTAGTCAGAATCAAGTATTATTTATTCTTTAATGTACTCCTATGGCTGTTATATCTTTACCCTAGCATTTTCTTTACCCAGAATATACCTTTCAGTTCTTATACCTCCCTTTCCACCACCATCCCCACTCCACCTCATCATGCAGTATTATTTTACAGTACTCCTAAAGCTGTGTTTCTCAAAGTGCAGTTCTTACATCACCTATGTCAAAATCATCTGGGAGTGGGGAGCTGCTTGTTAAAAATACAGATTTTTCATTTTAGACTAAATAAATCAAATCTCCTGGGTAGGATCCAAGAATCTAATTTTAATGAGTATCTTAGATTTTTCTAAAACAAGATTCTTACAAATGGTAACACTTTAAAAAAAAAATTACCAAAGTTTTCAAAATCATTTGTACAAAGGCAGAGAGTTACAATTGTGATAATTAGGAATGAAATGCAACTCATGGATATATATACCCACCTGTAAAAGTGCTGCAATAGTACCAAATGAATGCCACAGCATGGGTGCAAGGTCAGGAACAGATTCTCGCTTCTTACTTAACTCCAGCAAAGCATTTTCCCTCGTCTCAGGACTGGACAGCTCGTTGATCCACTGATAGATCTTTTCTCTATCCACCTGAGCCAGTGCAGTAGGCACAGGCTTCAAGTGAAAATAAGAAAAGTAAAAGTAAACATGTGAGTTTCATCAGCATCAAACCAAGTCTTGCTCTGCTGTAGCCTTTAAAGGGAATATATTTTTTTGTAAATAACAGGGCATCTTTTCTAGAAACACATACTTGACATAAACTAATTAAATCTATCAAAATTTAAAACACACACTCCTTAATAATACCATATTTAGAAATTTACCCCCCCCCCCCCCAAAATTTACCCTACAGGTATACTTGGGCTGTACTGAAGACATATCAGAATGTTTACTGTTGTACTATTTTCAAAGCAGAAAACTTGATATCTATCAACATCTATCAAAAAAAGAACTGGTTAAATATGTATGGGTACATCTTTATTTAGAATACTACATAGCCCTTTAAAAAAGTTATCTCTATACTGTGCTGATACTAAACAAGAAGCAAAAAAAAAAACAGTGTAAAATAGCTTATATGCTTCCATTAACACACACATGTATTCTTACATATTTACATACAACATTTCTAGAAGGACACATAAAAAACTGCTAACAGTAGTTAGCTTTAAGGTTAAAATCTATATGGGAGACTTATTTTTCATTGTATACAATAAAATCTTTTACATACAGTTTAAATTTTTTTAACCACGTGACTATCATGGTTTTTGAAAGAAAAAGTCATCCCCCTACTGCTCTTCATTCCCTAGTAACTCCAGCATCCCCCTCCATGAAGGAGAAAACTTACATAAATTGGAAAAGCTCCCCACTCTAATGATTCTTATACAGACTCTACCTCCATCCCTTGGAGATTTACTCACTACTTCAGTTCAGTTCAGTTCAGTTCAGTCGCTCAGTCGCGTCTGACTCTTTGCGACCCCACTCACTACTTACTCATGTACAAACTATATAAAGAATCTTTCATTACTGTGCTATAAAGAATCTCAATATTTCAATAAAAATTTGAGCACTTCCATAATTCTTCACATTTTCAAATAGGCTTGGTTAAGTTCCTTAATTATTCTTACCTGGAAAGTAAGATCAAAGACTAGAAAAATGATTACCATTGCTACTTCAGGCTCTAAAGTCCTAACAAATTCATGGCGATTTCTATCCCTAGCCCAATATTGTTTCACTTCATTCCCTGCATCCCCCAACCATGAGGAGTAGATAGACAGAAAAGAGATCTACACTTGTAGATGAGACTCATAATGCTCAGAGGAATTAACTTGCTCAGCTCACCCAAGTACAAAGTTGCATATTCTAATCTTTCTTAAACCATATTACACAGCTTCTTACAGTATTTATTTGTTCCCATAACACCATAGTGTGATAGAATACCGACCAACCCATCCCACATGATATAAAGATGAGGAACAAAAAGCTCAAGTGTCTTTGCTAAAAACAGAATGAAGTCTAAGGTGGACTTTGAGGAGTACCCACATTTACTCTACTCAAGCTGAAAGACCACCTTCTATAATTAGAAGCTCAATTAGATGCTTTTAGCTTACTGTTTATCATTTCTCTTGCGCTAGAATGAACCACAAGGTGTTCTGCTAAATGGACTATATGCCCTGCAACTTAAGTCCTCCTTAAGTGCCTCAGAGTAATCTGCTAAAAGCTGTTTTGTAATTCCCATCAGTGATGCTCAAGAAAACATGAGGTTCCTAAATGATGTAGAAGGAACAGGGTAGTTTTCTGATCCCCATTCCCAACAGCAAAAACAGTATGGTCCACGCATCTGCCTTTTCTACTGCCACAGACAGGCCTTCAACTTTAAAAATTATTTTTGGAAATGTAATTCACCAGAAGATAGGATGTATTTATTTAGAGTATTACATCACCTTAAAAGCTCAGTGAAAACAAGGGCTAAAATTGTAGCTTTGGGTTTCCTGCCCACAATCTCTTGGACAACCTACAATCCTTAAGAGAGCCCCAGGACAACGTTCTGGCAATACAGTATCTATCCTGATTAGTCATTACTCATTCCAGAGGCCTGTCATCCAGATACTAGCATCAGTAAGCTCCACCACCCTCTCCAGAGTCGATCTATGACTTGTATCCAGCACTCCTGTACCCTATCCTGTTCTGCAGAACTCTAGGTGAACACCACCAGGCTGCAATGGTAGATACCAGCTAGCATATAATGGATTCAGGACTCCAGGCCCTGTCTGCACATATTCCTGTTTCCAGAGCTGGTTTGACTCCAGCAGAGAAGACTGTGCCCCTGGAGTGATGCTGGCACACTAAAGGGCCAATGTCTGGTGGTCCCTAAGGCCATGACCACTGGCTGCCAGTAATACTCCACCTTTTGAAACTACTTGTGGGAATTTTAGCCTCTATGAGACTTTGGTTCTGAGAGCTAGGGAGGTCAGTCAGTTCAGTTGCTCAGTCGTGTCTGACTCTTTGCAACCCCATGGACTGCAGCACACCAGGCTTCCCTGTCCATCAACAGCTCCCAGAGCTTGCTCAAACTCATGTCCATCGAGTTGGTGATGTCATCCAACCATCTCATCCTCTGTTGTCCCCATCTCCTCCTGCCTTCAATCTTTCCCAGCATCAGTCTTTTCCAATGAGTCAGTTCTTCGCATCAGGTGGCCAAAGTATTAAGAGTTTCAGCGTCAGCATCAGTCCTTCCAATGAGTATTCAGGACTGATTTCTTTTTTGAAAGCTGAGTTTTAAGCCAGCTTTTTCACTCTCCTCTGTCACTACCATCAAGCGGCTCTTCAGTTCCTCTTCACTTTCTACCATAAGGGTGGGGTCATCTGCGTATCCAAGGTTACTGATATTTCTCTCAGCAATCTTGATTCCAGCTTGTGTTTCATCCAGCCCGGCATTTTGCATGATGTACTCTGCATATAAGTTAGATAAGCAGGGTGACAATAGGCAGTCTTGATGTACTCCTTTCCCAATTTGGAACCAGTCTGTTGTTCCATGTCCGGTTCTAATTGTTGCTTGTTGGCCTGGATACAGATTTCTCAGGAGGCAGGTCAGGTGGCCTGGTATTCCCATCTCTTGAAGAGTTTTCCACAGTTTGTTGTGATCCACAGTCAAAGGCTTTGGCATAATCAATAAAGCAGGAAAGTTCTTGTGGAACTCTCTGCTTTTTCGATGATCCAGTGGATGTTGGCAATTTGATCTCTGGTTCCTCTGCCTTTTCTAAATCCAGCTTGAACATCTGGAAGCTCACGCACGGTTCATGTACTGTTGAAGGCTGGCTTGGAGAATTTTGAGCATTACTTTGCTAGCATGTGAGATGAGTGCAACTGTGGGGTAGTTTGAACATTCTTTGGCATTGCCCTTTTTTGGGATTGGAATGAAAACTGACCTTTTCCAGTCATGTGGCCACTGCTGAGTTTTCCAAATTTGCTGGCATATTGAGTGCAGCACTTTCACAGCATCATCCTTTAGGATTTGAGCACTGGAATTCCATTACCTCCACTAGCTTTGTTCGTAGTGACACTTCCCAAGGCCCACATGACTTTGCATTCCAGGATGTCTGGCTCTAGGTGAGTGATCACACCACCGTGATTATCTGGGTCATGAAGATCTTTTTTGTATAGTTCTTCTGTGTATTCTTGCCACCTCTTCTTAATATCTTCTGCTTCTGTTAGGTCCCTACCATTTCTGTCCTTTATTACTCATCTTTCCATGAAATGTTCCCTTGGTATCTCTATTTTTCTTGAAGAGATCGCTAGTCTTTCCCATTCTATTGTTTTCCTCTATTTCTTTGCACTGATCACTGAGAAAGGCTTTCTTATCTCTCCTTGATGTTCTTTGGAACTCTGCATTTAAATGGGTGTATCTTTCCTTTTCCCCTTTTCCTTTGCTTCTCTTCTTTCCTCAGCTATTTGTAAGGGCGGCTCAGACAACCATTTAGACCTTTTGCATTTCTTTTTCTTGAGGATGGTCTTGATCACTGCCTCCTGTACAGTGTTATGAACCTCTGTTCATAGTTCTTCAGGCACTCTATGAGATCTAATCCCTTGAATCTATTTCTCATTTCTACTGAATAATCGTAAGGGATTTGATTTAGGTCATACCTGAATGGTCTAGTAGTTTTCCCTATTTTCTTCAATTTAAGTCTGAATTTGGCCATAAGGAGTTCATGATCTGAGCCACAGTCAGCTCCAGGTCTTGTTTTTGCTGACTGTATAGAGTGTCTTCCTCTTTGGCTGCAAACAATATAATCAATCTGATTTCGTTTTTGACCATGTGTAGATGTTCATGTGTAGAGTCGTTTCTCGTGTTGTTGGAAGAGGGTGTTTGCTATGGCCAGTGCATTCTCTTGGCAAAACTCTGTTAGCCTTTGCCCTGCTTCATTCTGTACTCCAAGGTCAAATTTGCCTGTTACTCCAGGTGTCTCTTGCCTTCCTACTTTTGCATTCCAGCGCCCTATGATGAAAAGGACATCTTTTTTGGGGGTCAGTTCTAGAAGGTCTTGGGAGGTCAGATGGTTGGTAATGTGGCCCTCATGAACCAGCTTAGAGAGGAGTTCTGCAGCCACTCTAACAAGGAGGAGGAGGCAGTGAGGGCAGTTTGGTACCAGAAAATAGCTGAGGTAGGGACCCTCCTTTTCATTACCCCTGGGGAATTCTGCCCCAGATTTAACAGCAGAAGTTAGTATAAACCCACTGAATACCTATGTTACTGGATGAATATAGTTATTTTTTGAAAGTGGGAGTTCATATACATAGGTCTTACTCTATTAGGCACTATCTTAAAAAAATACTTATCATTACCACTCTCATTTCATAGATGAGGAAACAGAGAAGTTATTTAAAGGTTAAGTGGCAAAGCCCAGGATTTGAATTCAGGTGGTTGGGCAGCAAAATCCATACTCTTCACTGCTTTGTGAATGCTGCTTCTCACTTCCTTTAAGATTAGGTCTAATCTAAAGACAACTCTCCAAAAAAACTATTTCCTGTGACCTAGACAATAGAGATAGGGAATACATAAAAACCACAAACAAAAATTAAAATACTACTGTTGTTAGTTCAGCAGAATGTGATAAACAACCAGCACCCAATATCATTGATACTAAGAGAAATTTTCTACTTAATAAGATTTGAGGTACTTAATAACCATCACTGTAATGGGAAGGGTCAATTAAATAGTTTGACATAATTCCCTATGTCAAATCAAGGCTCAGATAGGCATAATTTAGCTGGTGCTAGCCACCAACACCCATCCACACACAAATATACACACCCCTTCCCTACCTCTACCAACATATCAACAAGTAATTTTTTAACATCCAGTGAAGTTTAGTTATTTTGGAGAATAAAAATATTACCTTTTTTTTTGACCCTGAGGCTTGCAGGATCTTTAGTTCGCTGACCAAGGATTGAATCTAGGAACTAGAAGTGAAATCACTAGGAACTAGAAGTGAAATCACTGGGTTCTAACCACTGGACTGCCGGGGCATTCCCTATTTTTTAATTACACACTGATTTCCATATTCATTTATATTACTAGACAATTGATAAAATACTTTGTACATCATCCCTGAATAATATCCCAAGGCACAACTCTAGCATCTCACTAGATCTTTAATTTTATTTATTTATTTTTAGCTGCACTGGGTCTTTGTTGCTTTGAAGGGCTTCCTCTAGTTGCAGTGAGCAGGGGCTCCTCTTTGTTGCAGCGGGCGGGCTTCTCACTGCAGTGGCTTCTCTTGCTGTGGAGCACTAGGTGCGCGGCTTTAGTAGTTGTAGTATGCGGGCTTGGTGGCTGTGGCTCGCAGGCTCAGACACTTCACAGCACGTGGAATCCTTCAGGACCAGGGATCAAACCAGTTTCCCTTGCACTGGCAGGTGGATTCCCATCCACTGTGCCACCAGGGAAGTCCTCACTTGATCTTGATGGCAATATTAACTAAAAGCCCAATGCATCTGCCTCTCCTTCTGAAGCCCAAAGATTATTTAGGTACACCTTTCACAAAAATATTAGAATCTGAAAATTGATGACTTCCTAAAAGGGAATGGGATGTAAAAGAGAGGGTAGGGTAGATGAGGAAAGAGAGGGAACTGTATTGTACTTTAATTTAAAAAAAATTAATTTATGTACTTAGGCTGGGCTGGGTCTTTGCTGGCTGCTCGTGAGCTTTCTCTAGTTGTAGGGAGGGGGCTTCTCACTGCCGTGGCTTCTGTTTCAGAACACAATCTCTAGGGCACTTGGGTGTCAGTAGTTTCAGCATGGGGGCTCAGGACTTGTGGTTCCTGGGCTCTAGAGCACAGGCTCGACAGTTGTGGCACACTAGCTGTGGGCCTAGCTGCTCCATGGCATGTGGGATACTCCTGGAACAGTTCTCAAACCTGTGTCTCCTGCACTCGCAGGCGGATTCTTTACCAGTGAGCCAGTAGGAAAGCCCTGAATTGTACTCTTAAAAACATGGTTTCATTGAATGATCACAACAGCATGGTATCACCCTTGTTTTACAGCTGATGGAACTATGAGTAAACAGTGGGCAGATTTCCACCCTCCTCCAGTTCTCTATTTAAAGATCACCTCTAAAGATTCTTAGTTCAGTTGCTGCAATTCTTCTAATTTATAATTTACTAACATACCACTGAGGCTGTGCCTGATACAAACTCAATCTACTAGCACATAGCATCCAGTGACAGAGAAGCAAATTCACCTAACTTACCTTGTGGAAACTGGGGCTTCCCTGGTGGCTCAGATGGTAAAGAATCTGCCTGCAACGCAGGAGACCTAGGTTCAATCCCTGGGTTGGCAAGATCCCCTGGAGAAGGGAATGATTACCCACTCCAGTATTCTTGCCTGGAGAATTCCATGGACAGGGGAGCCTGGCAGGCTACAGTCCATGGGAACACAAAGAGTTGGACGCGATTGAGCGACTTTCACTTTCACCTTTTGGAGACTACCTAACTACCTGCACTAACAGCAGAACACTACCACACGAGCAGAGGTTAGCAATTTCTGAATCAAAAGTAATTTCTGGATCATTTCCTCAGAAAAATACACAACTGTAAACTGTCTTGCATGTGATTTACGTTTACCTAAAATTTACAAATAATTCCAGGGAATTTATAGAGTCTACCTGTAATCCATTAATAGACCTAGGATTAAGAACCTGTTTATCAGGTTTAAGAATAGGAAAGACCCTGGGACTTCCCTGGTGGTCCAGTAGTTAGAGGACTCTGCACTTCCACTACAGGGGGCCCAGGTTCAATTCTTGGTTGGAATGAGCCTCGACTGTGGCCAAAAAATTAAAAAAAAAAAAAGAATCAGAAAGACCTCAATTAGCAAGAAACAACACAGGTACCTAACTGGAATGCACACTAGATCGGGAGCTAGAAGTGGTTTCTTTTTCTTTTTTTAAATGTTTTATTTATTCGGCTGTGTTGGATTGTAGTTCTGGCATGTGGGATCTAGTTCCCTGACCAGGGATCAAACCCAGGCCCCCTGCATTGCAAGTCAGAGTCTTAGCCACTGGACCACCAGGGAAATCCCTAGAAGTGGTTTCAAAACAGTTTTGCCATTTCTAGAATTGTGTGACCTAGAATAAATCATTTACTTTTCTGAGCCTCAATATTCATTGGTTAAATGAGGGAACTATATTAAATAATTAAGTTTTAGTTGCCTCTAAAATCTCAGAACTTTCTTTCTTTAGTTAAAAGTGAGAGACTAAGTGGCTACCAAACAATTTTTATTGAGGCATAATTTGCATACAATAAAACTTTCACATGTACTCATTTAAGTATACATGTCAATGAATTTTGAGATATCTATATACCCGAGTAACCACCACTACAATCAAGATACATTACCAGACACTCCATTATCCCCCAAAATTCTCTATAGTTCTTTCAGTAAATCCCACATTCAGCCCTCCATAGACTAGGTTTGACCTTTCTAGGAACTTTTAATAGGAGGCAATATTTATCAAACATACTAAGTGCCAGTCACTGTGGATTACCTCAAATTATTCTCAAAATTCTAAAAGGAGACAGGTTCAGGGGATTTAATTTACTGGAGTTCACATAAGCAAGTATATGGCAGAATTACATTTAAAATCTAGTCTACTAATACTTGCCTCTAGAATCAGTGAAACTTACTTAGTCCACAGGACTGAAATCACAAATATCCCAAGCTGAAGAAATGTAATATTTAAGAACCCAATACAGAACTTTAACCTTGATATTCTGTTGCAGTTGGATATGAGTAAACAGTGAGATCAATGCACATACCCAGAAACAAAGTCATCTATGAGAAGTCTGATTTGGACTATTAGTTATCATCCTCAACACTTTCAAGATCAGAAACAAGATCAATTATATTTAATTATGTGCTCATATATAACCTGCTTAAAGTCAGTAGTCCTTTTCTTTTAATAGATTAAAGGAAAAAAAATGTTTAAAAAAAGTTTGTACTATCAAAATTCAGGAGGGACTCATTCTCTTCTTACCTGTCTATTGGTTTGTATGTGGAAAACGTTATTTCAAGTAAAATTTTTTCTTTCAATGAAGCCTAACATTCAAGAGCCAAAAAAAACAGCTGTTGGTTTTCTCATCAATGAATACGTGACAGTGAATACAAAATGGAATTAGACTGAAATAAAGATTATTTTCCAAAGTCTGGAGAAGGCTCAACACATGGCTTTTGGTGTCTATATAATGATGATACAGTAAGAAAACTCACTTTCTTAACAGTGTCAAAGGGAAATACCAAATTAGCTTAATATTCTTCTCTTTATAAAAGAAGGGCCAGAATGTTCTTCAAAATAACTTTTTAAAAATGGAAGTGAATAAACAAAGAAAACTTGGTCAACTTGCTTAAATCTTCAACAGGAGACAAAGAAGGAGAAGGAGATAGTGTCTAAATTAGATACTTCAGAGTGCATAATGTTCTTTTTACTTGCTAAAGAGGAGGGTATCTGGGTGTCCAGCACTGCTTCAACAAAGAGATATGAAATGACTAATGCAGCTGTTGGTTACATAGAAAGTGAGGGAAAAACAAGCGTTTAAGGATGTTAGAACTGCCACTGGAAATTTTTAAAAAAGCGTACACAGTGCATCTCCTAAAGGCTTACCTTTGGCTGTTTTAGATCACTAGCATAACATTCATTACAGAAGACCCATGGTATATGTGAAAATTTGTGGTTCTATTAAGCTGAAGCAAACTTCAAGGTCCATAGCAAGTGATTTGTTACTTTGCTGACACAAGAATTAGAGTCCCAAGGCTGAAGTCTGGGAGCAAGTCATTTAACCAGTGAATAAACCCAGTCAACCACTGAGCACTTTCTTATTCTTATTTAATACAATCCTGTGTGGTACTTCTATTTGTCAGTTTTGAGAATGTAATTATATTCTGTGATGGCAATAATGAAGATGTTAGGATGAAATATTCTGTAAAGAATGAAAAGAGTCTGACCTACTTGAAACTATTGGCATAATAAAATATTAAGAGAGTAAAAATTTAAGATATATCCTAAATGATCTCAATTCCTCCAATCAGTGAATAACATACTACATTCATATGTGATCACGTTCTCCTTTGATACTACTATCTCCCTAGATGAAGTCATGACTTATTTGCAATTTAAAAAAGAAATAAAGGTATACACAAATACAAATTTTCATCATTAGACAAAAAGTAAGCATCTTCTCAAGCAGTTTAGATTATTGCAGGCACTGTTGCATGTCTTACTGACACAATTTTTAGTCAGGAACACACACCATCAGAGGATGAGATGGCTCAATGGCATCACCGACTCAATGGACGTGAGTTTGAGTAAGCTCAGGAGTTGGTGATGGACAGTAAGGCCTGGTGTGCTGAAGTCCATGGGGTTGCAGAGTCAGACATGACGGAGCGACTGAACTGAACTGATACACCATCAGTGTCCCTTTACCCAGATGAGAACAATACAGTCAGTTTAGCTTAAAGGAAGGCACTAAAGGATTGGGAAAGGGGTGGCTCAACTTTTTTTGCTTCAGTCTCTTCATTAACCAAATATTCCAGTGAATAAGCGGTACAAATGAGCTTAGAGCTTTTGTGTAGTCCAAACAGCAAAACAGGTGAAAAAAGCATCAACAGTTCAATTTCTTAATAAAAGTAAGTCACTGTAAATTTAACTGAAGAAACATGCATTGAATATTTTAAGTAATGAACCAGAGCTTTAATGGCTGTTTGAAAGATGTATTAGGGAGCAACTGAAAGAAAAGAAGTTGAATAGACAGAGACTGCTGAGGCACAGGGGAAACAGCAGCTTGGTATCAAAGCCTAGAAAAATCACAATCAGATTCTCAGACACAGACAAGCCAACCTTAGAATTGTTTAAACCGTCCCCTCCAACCAGCAGCAACCTCATTTTCTGACTGGCTTCTTCTCATGTTAGTCACTGAGTCCTGTCCAACTCTTTGCGACCCCTCTGTCCATGGAATTATCCAGGCAAGTATACTGGAATGGGTAACCATTCCCTTCTACAAGGGGTCTTCCTGACCCAGAATCAAAAGCCAGGTCTCCTGCATTGCAGGCAGATTGTTTACTGTCATATTACATGTAAAGTGTGGAAGAAACAAAAAAGCTGGAGAAACTGCAGTCACCTAGTTAAGAGATTATATAAAAGGTATCTCAGCCCGTGGAAAGTTCCAAACACTTTAGAAACATGGTACCCGGAGGCAGAGACGCCACTAGCCCTGGCAATGACAAGGCTGCCTTTAACCTAGTCACACCAACTCACTTTTAAACTTTAAACTTAACTTTTGTTAAACTTTTTTTAAATTTAACTTTTGTTTAATTTTTGTCCTCTATTGAGGATTTATGTCATTTTACCTGGTAATGCAACTTCAGTATATTATTCTCTCTTTAAGCCACTTCGCCTTGATGCAACTGAAAAAAGTTGGATGAGCATTCAGAAGAGTATGCTCAAATCACATGATCCTGTCTGCCCATCACGGCTATTCGCTCAGTTGTCACCGCCCTCATCAATATCCAGGCATTCAGCAAAAATATTTGAGCCAGGAACTGTCCTGGCACTGAAGTAACCATGTAAACAGGATCTACATGATCCCTGTCCCTGACCTCAAAAGGGGTACAAATATGAAACAAATAAATGAAGCAAAACTTGGGAAAAGTTTAAGTAGAAGAGATGGAACGGTGGCCAGTTGTAGCTGGAGCCTGCAGAGCAATGTGAAAGTCAAGACTGAAAACAGGGGTAAGGAACATAAACGCTCAGGTAGGGCCTTGTAGGCAATGCAAAGTGTTTGGGTTTTACTTCAACAAAACGGGAAACCGCAGGATTACTTCAGCTAGGTTGTGTGTGTTTGTGTGTGTGTTTGTCGCTCAGTCGCGTCCGCGACCCCACGGACTGTAGCCTGCCAGGCTCCTCCGTCCATGGGATTTTCCAGGCAAGAATACTGGAGTGGGTTGTCATCTCCTTCTCCAGGGGATCTTCCCGACGCAGGGATCGAACCCAGGTCTCCCGCATTGCAGGCAGACTCTACCCTCTGAGCCACAGTGTATGGTTATTAGGAGTTTACACTGTTTTTCTTGGTCAAAGATCACGCTGGTAAAACGAGATGTGAAAAAAGGTTTTAAACGCAGAGGACCGTAAGTCAGACATCCTAACTAGTCACTTGTTCAGGTCTCGGATTTTGCATCTGTAAAGCAAGTGGTTTGAGCTAGAAGCCATTTCCTCCCCGCCGCGATGTGCCTAAGCAGGGAGTGTCAGATGCACCTCGGAAGTCCCCTCGCCCCCGCCAACGCCCGCACGCAAACGGCGGCCTAAAACTGTTGGTAGAGCAATGAATCAATGAATGGCCCCTCTGGGCCGCAAGGGAGGCGCTCCAGCCGCGCGACCAGGCCCCGGGGCCAGAAAAGAACGCGCTACGCGGAGCCAGAGGCCGCGAGAGCCGGCCGGCGGGGAAAGTGGGGACCGGCTCCGCCACAGCCAAGCTCGGCGAGGAAGGGGGCCGGGGCCTCGCGGGTTGAGGGCTGGAGGACTCCCGGTCTGCCATAGGGAGCTAGGAGAGAAGGCCGAAACGCGGGGCTGAGGAGGGGTTTGGGGCCCAGGCCGGGAAGCTCAGCCACTTACCGCAGCCGTCGCCAGACTGTGCATGTTGGGAGCGGACGCCGCTCTCCTCCAACCGCCGGACGCGCCAAGCCGCGTCCCAGCTTCAGCGCCTCTGCCGCCGAAAATGATGAGACGTCGCAGCCGCCATCCGCCTCCGGTTCGCTCCGCCCCCTCCGCAGCCCTCTGACCTTTCACCTCTGACCCCGCCCACACACCCTCTTCCCGTCCCCCCCGCAGCTCCTGGAGTTAACAACCCTCGAGTCTGTTTTGTCCCTTCAGGACTGGAAGGACACCCGCCCCCTGCTAGTGTCCCCCATCCCCAGCTTGGAGCAGGTATCTCCAGAGAGGGGCGTGAACTCTGACCTCCCTCCGGAGGCCAGTGAAGGGCGGGAAAAACCAGACAGTCCGGGAGGACAACTAGTGCGCATGCCCAACTGGACTCTGCAGGAGGGAAATGGTAGGCAGGCGAAAGTGCGTGAAGTAGAAAGTGCGCGTGCGTACTATGGTCAGGGCAGGGGGCGGGGCTACCTCGGCGAGATTTCGCCCGGTACTGGGGCGGGGAGAGGGCGTAGAAAGGGCGGGGTTTCCAGGCTTGCGCGCACGCGCTTCTCCTGGTCGCGTCGGGTGTGCGTGCGTGCGTGCGTGCGTGTTTGCGTGTGGTCACAGTTCCCGCCATCAGCCGCTCTCCCTGACTGGGGGAGTGAGCGGCCCCTCTCAGTGCCCGGTGTCCCTTCCTTGTTGACCCCCAGCTCCTCCCCCTTCACGCGGACTCCGAGCTTCCGGCAGGCCTGTCCAAAGCTCCGACTCGCAGGCACAGGTAAGGCGGGCAAGGCGAGCGTCTCAACGGAGCCGTTTTACCCTGCACCCCCCGCCCTCTCGCCCCGTGCGGTCCGCCCACTCGGCGTTCACTCTCCTGGAGTTCGCCGGCTGCTGTTCAGCCCGCCCCCATTCCCGTGACGCCCCCTGTCGCCTCACAGGTACTCCACTTGGCTTTCCCCCACGCTTTTCATCTCCTTTGACCGGGTCTTTACTGTCACTCGCTCCCCTCGCGACCCGAACCTGGCCCCTCTTTGCTGGGGGCTGTCTTCCGTCACTCGCCTCTTTGCGAGGCCTGCTATCTCTTAAGGTGACTTCCGTTGCCGCATGTCCATCGGGCCTTGGGATATGATACTGTTTCACTTTCTTGGCTATTTTTTCACCTCTCTCCTAGTCATCTTTCATTCAGAGGCATGGATTATATTTTTATTTCGTGCCTTTGGTTGTTCCCCATCTCTAGCCATGAGATCAGGTTGTCAGGTTTACCTAGTTTAGGTCATGATCTGTGAAAGGAAATAATAATTGATGACAAAATCCTCTGTCTAGAGAGTTGGTCTGTGGGTGGTTTTGTAATTCTTTGAAATTTAGGCTCTCTGTAAATGCCTCTTGGGGGTGGCAGTGTCTGGCATGCCTCTAACTGTAAGAGCTGTCTTAATAGAGGATGTCAAGTAGGCAATTGGATTATACTGGGGTTAGAGCTTAGCTGTAAGCTGGGTGCATAGATAAATGTGTGTATATATATATGTATATATATATAGACATCATCTGCCATGTTGATAGTAATTGAAGCCATGGATGTGGATGAAATTGCCTGAGGAGAGTGCATTGCTAGAAAGGAAAGGGACCTAGGATGGAGCGCTGAGAGATACTTGATGTTTAGTAACTGGATAGAGGAATACAAGTTTTGCCGAAAAGGTGAAAGAAGTTACCAATAATGTTGAATTCTGTTGAAAGGTAAAGATAAGTGAGGACTGAAAAGCCTGTTGACATCAAAGTAATCGGTGATCATAGTGAGAGATGTTTGATGGAATAAAATGGATATCTGGGTGCAGTCTTGTTCTCCTTTTACTGTTCCCTTCCACCCTAAGCTTTAGATTCTACCTGTATGTTGATGGTGAAGGAAAGGGAAGCCCGGTGTGCTGCAGTCCATGGAATCGCAGAGTTGGACACGACTTAGTGACTTAATGACAATAGAGGACTTGAGAAGTTTTATATCCAGTGTGTTTCCTCTGTTTTCTGCTCAAAATCTAAATAGCCAACTGTCTGCTGGACATGTTAATTTGATTTTTTTTTCCCTTAGGAGTTTCAAAAGAACATACCTGAAACCAGTCTTCTCTCCATACCTAAATGTGTTATCTTCCAGTATCCCATTTTATTAAGTGGTATATCCATTTACATAGTCTAGAACCTTGAAAACCATTCTTGCCTTCTCGTCATCCCACGTATCTAAACCCTCTTCAGGTTCTATTTATTGTATTTCCATTATGTGTCTTGGATTTATTTCTGTACATCTTCATTATCACTTTTGTAATTCAAGCCACAACACTTTTTCACCTGGACTTAATGTTCCTTATATTCTCATTTGTAAAATGGGAATGATCACCTTGTTGGACTGCTATAAGGGTTAAATGAAATAACCGTGGTAAGCACACCACATAAAATAAATAGCCAGTGAGGTTTTTTTTTTGCCAGTGAGTATTAACTATTATTGTAATTGTTGTTATAAGCTGAATCACTTCAATACTGTCCTGTCTGGTTCTCCTAATTTCTTTCATTCTTGCTCCTGTCACTCTCTTCCCCAAACCCAAACAAACCACATCACTTTTCCGCTTAGCAGTAATATGTCATTTGTCTGCTTAAAAACCTTCAGTGGATTTCCCATGACTAAATATTTATTACATTTAGGGTAAAATTCAAAATCTTTACTATGGTCTGTAAGATTCTGCATAACCTTTTTCTTTCTCACTTCATCTTGCACCATTCTCTTTTCCCTCACTAAACTCCAGCCACAATGTTTTTCATTTGTTTAGTTACACCAAGTTATTTCCCATCACAGAACCTTTGCATGTGTATTTCTGGACTGTTCCAGCATTATTATCTCTCAATTAACTCATTCTTCAATTTTCACCTGAAGTGGTACTTCCTTAGAGAAGCCTTCTCTTGATATTCTCTAACCTGTATCCCCCTACCCCATCCTAAATTAGGTACCCTGTGATAATTTCTCACCATGCCCTGAACTTTATACCATATATCAGTACTTTCAATTATATATTTACTTGTGTGGTTATTTAAAGTCTGTCTTTTACTAGAATATGGGTTAGAAATGATTTCATTTCTATTTCTCAAGAATTTGTTGAAATGAATAAGTAAATTGGAGCTTGCTAGAAGAACCGTCAGGTCTTTGGGAAACACCAGCTTACTGATATTTTTGTCATCTGATGACAAGCACCTTTTTTCACCCCGCAGACAAAGGATGCAAAAAAAACAAAGTTTCCCTCTTTGGGCAATATTACCCATTCTTAGGTCAGAATCATTCAGATTTTAGATTCTTTGAATTGGAGAAAAACTTCATTGAGGTCAACTTCTCTTTTTACTTTCAGCCGCCACACAATTTTATCTCTTTGTGCATTAGTTTTATGGCTCATTTTAGGAAAGAAAGCCCTTAGAAATCAAAGCAGTGGTTTACATATTTTAACAACAGGTTAAACTGTGAAACCAGTAAAGATGAAGTTTCCAAAAATACATAAAGTAAAATTTCATGTTTAAGTAAGTGGCTGGTGGTGGTTATGGAAGAGAATACCAAAATTTAATAATTTGTGTGTGTAGAACAAAACTTGTGTAGAGAAATAGAAAATTAAAAAATAGGAGTGCCAAACACAGAAGCATTTGGATTTATTTGATAGGTAGTGATGAACTGTTAAAATGTTTGAGAGAATGTTTCAATTAAGCAAGATGAATAAATTCTAAAGATAAGCTGTGCAGCATTTGTGCCTATAGTTAACAATACTGTATTGTACACTTAAATGTTTGTTAAGAGGATAGATCTCGTGTTTTATATTCTTACCACAATAAAATTAAAAAAAAAATTTTTTTTAATGTTTGGGAGGGGAATTAGCCTCAGCAGCAAGTATTTTAGCATTTACTAAGTACCTGTTGCTTTGTTGGAGTAAAAAAGAAAATAATAAGACAGGTCCCCTCCCTCTCCCCCTTCCCCTTGAGAGAGAAAGTTAAGGAGAGAACTAGTGCACACTTTAGTTGATGTGCTAAGTCAATTCAGTCATGTCTGACTCTTTGCCACCCCATGGACTATAGCCTGCCAGTCTCCTCTGTCCATAGGATTTTCCAGGCAAAGATGCCAGAGTGGGTTGCCATTTCCTCCTCCAGGGGATCGTCCCAACACAGGGATCAAACCCACATCTCTTATGTCCCCTGCGTTGGCAGACGGGTTCTTTACCGCTAGCACCACCTGAGTTGGTAAGAGATTAAAAAAAGTCCTTAGAAAGGGTTATTACAAGATAAATGATTTGTTGGATAGAAAAATCTTGAGAGAATGAAGACTGAAAAGTGGTTGCTACGAATCTTTGAGGATGCAATATAGTTAAGTCGCTCAATCGTCTCCAACTCTTTGTGACTCCGTGGACTGTAGCCCACCAGACTCCTCCATCCATGGGATTCTCCAGGCAAGAATACTGGAGTGGGTTGCCATTTCCTTCTCCAGGGGATCTTCCCGACACAGGGATTGAACCTAGGTCTCCCACTTTGCAGGCAGACGCTTTAACCTCTGAGCCACCAGGGAAGCCCTAAGGATGCAGTATGGTAGCAGTTAAAAATATGAGTTCTGGTGTGTCTCTTACTGACTCTAAGTAACCATGGATAAATTACCTAATCTGTTTAAGCCTCAGTTTCTTCATTTGTAAATTATTGATATCCCTGTTCTTCAGGATTATTGTGAAGATTATGAAATATTGCATGTATGGTGCTTCATACTGTGCTTGGTAAATGTTGCATAATAAATATCAGGTGGGAAAGATTAGCGAAGTGATATGTTTCTGAATTAGGGTGGTAGTGATGAATGACTTTCAAATAAATAAGAACAAGGCTAAAGCTGATGAGATTTTTTTGCCTAAATGACAGTGGAAAGACAAATGTAGGAAAGTCTGGGGAATCTCTTAAAGAGGACATGGACTGTGTCATCTTCACATTTGTGTCCCTACCACAGTGCCATCAAATTGGAGTAACTCAATAAATGGTTTTTTACCAAGTGAACAAAGGAGTTTAGAGTTGATGGTGACAGTCAAGAAGGTAGTGAGACGAGTGTTTGGGTAGAAGAACTTCAGGGAAAGTTGAGGCTTTTAAGAGGCCTAAATTTGATAAACAAACCCATGAATTTAGTTTTGAAAGAAAAGTAAGAACCAAGTTTACCCACCTTTTGAAATTTATATCAACATCTTTTGTAAGTGGTATTTTAAGATTTAAAACCATGATATGTAACAATGTTTATAAAGTGAACAAAAGAAATACTGTTTATTTCACTGCCTTCTCAGTTTCAAAATGTAACAGGAATAAATAAACCAAGATACAAATTGATCTAGGTGCAGGCTCTGGGAGTCCCTCATTTTGCACAGCAGATATATTCCTAAAGTTGTTGAGTCTGTGTGCGTGTGCGTGTGTGGGGGGTATGTGTACAAGTGTATCTTGAGCATTATACTTTAAATGTTTTCAGTAGTTTATGATTTTTAAATAGAGAGTTAATCTTTGTTGTGTAAATGAGCACTTTTTGAAAATTGTAATCTTGTAAATGAGATTTTTTTTTTAAAAAGGCACACTTATATTTTCTTTAGCTGAGTTGATGGCACCTGGAGAACTGGCATAGCTGCAGAATATGAGTAGTTCCCCAAGAAGAGTGCATTGCCTTTGGCACAAGGATCAGAATAAAGGTGAATTGTTATTACGTAGGGTTTTTCAGTAAAAGTCTCTGAAAAGTAAGTAATGTTTTTATTTTGGATATACATGTTTCCAAGAGTATGCTAACTAGCAAGAACTGACCATTTTCTTCTATTTTGTAGTAGTAATTTTTGTGCTTTAGCATGCTTTCTTAAACCACAGAATACCCTCTGCATAAGAATGTTTTCAAAGCAGTACCTAAAATAAGAGCATTTAAATAACTGTAGAGGGTATAAAAACATTTTTGCCAATGTTATTGAGCTTTCACACATTGCTCAGAATTAAACAGTGATTTCAAGAATGGTGAAGAAATTTAGGGAAAAGCAAATCTCTTTGGATATACCTAAAGAATAATTGGTTTTTCTTCTACTTTGTCTTCCTAATATCACTTTAACAGTGAATTAGCATTACAGAGTTTAATGAAACCTTGTCTTTGTTAGGTTCATAGAAAGTTGAACTGTTACTGGATCATGCTAGATACTTGAAGGGAAACTTAGTGTTTTTTTCTCTTAACCAAGTAGGGCAAAGTCTGATAATATGATCAGTGTACAAAAGTAAATACAGTTAACTCATTTAATGCAAGAGCAGACAATGGACTGGTTTGAGACATTAAGAAAAAGTTTTATTGATTCTGCCAATTTTATGTCTTGTACCTTTAGGCTTTTTCTCTTAGAGATTACTAGTAGAAATGGTTAAGAAAATGTTCAATATCTGAAGTAAAATTTTATACACTTAGCCAAAACTCTGCATCAGAGTATTTGAGAATTTTATCTAGAGAAATCATGGATTACATGTAGAGAGAATTATAGAGGGAAACAGAAGTAACCAATAAAGTTTTTTCTTCCATACTTTATTGAACTTTGAAATCTTTATCTCCAAATCTTGTTAAATAATCTAATTTTTTAAAATATGTTTTTGTTGGAGGAATTCAAGGTCAATGTCCTTTATTTACTTTTTGGTCTGTAAGGAAGACACTGGGACAATGGGGTTTTAACTGTTCCCTTATAATTTGGCATCCTAAATGTATAAGAAAAGATGAGATAATTTGATAAGCCTCTTAAAGTATAGTTTCTTCATTGAGCAGTAGATTATATGAATCCTGGTTTAGGCACGTTTGCTAATGTTTTTTGTTTTAATAATGCATTCTGCAACTGCATATTCTTGTTTTTCATAAATGATTTTTCTCATTGATACGTGGAGAGCTTTGCATTTAGGAGAAATTCAGATGCACATAGAAAAAGCCTGGAAATAGTTTTCAAAGAATGAGATATGTAGCACAGAATGATGCTCCTGTAAAGAGCTTAGTAAATGTAATCCTGTATTGGCCATATAAAAGGGATTTATGGTTCTAGTATCTGCTGCTGTATATTTTAACTATAAAATGATAAAATTGATTGTGCTGATCTATTATTCTTGAATAATGAGGTGGTTTCTTGTGTGCCAGACACTGTCCTCGTGGGGATGCAAAGATAAAGAACATGTTCCCTGTCTTCAAATAACAGTTTTCCATTTTCATTTGGTGGCTCTCTGTGGGGAGCACTGGGGTGGGCTTCTCAGCATCTGTCACACCCCAGCTGATAAGTCTAGGACAGTTGGGCCTGTCTTCTATCCCACATAGAAGAGAGAGACAAAGGGGCAAGTAGGTAGTTTATAATACAATATGATAAATGCTCTACTAGAGGTAAATGCAGGGTACAGCAGAAGAGCAAAGCATTAAATGCTCTCAGTGTGTATATGGGATGAGAGAATAATTGAAAGATAGCTAGAAAGGGCTTCTTAGAGAAGATAATATCTAAATTGAGTTTTGATTTTATAGCCAGGAGAATTTTAAAAGGGGGGTTGTGGAGGATGGGGAGAGTAGGTAAAAAATCCTCCAGATGTAGACCACAGTGTATGCAAAGGTATAGTGGCATGAGAATATATGCCTTTTTAAGGAAAATTGTAAATCGTTTAGATGGCTGAATTTGGAGAGTCTCTTGGGGTTAGAGAGGTAAGCAGGGCCTGAGTCATGAATGGTGTTTATGTCATGTGAATGAGTAGATTTTATTGTGAGGGCATGTGCTGTGTTGTGCTCAGTTGTTCAGTCATGTCCAACTCTTTGTGACCCCATGAACTGTAGCCTGCATGCGGAGCTGTTGAATGATTTTATGGATCGTGATGTGAGTTAATCTGAAGTTCATTATGAAGATGTCTGGAAGGTATATAGAGGTTAAATTGACGACTTTACCTTCCATTTCCAGTCCAGTACTAATAATCATCAAGAGAGGTGTTAAGGATAACTCATGTTTCTGGCATGGACAACTGGAGTAGAAGAGGGATCACATATTCATGGCAGTGCTATGAGATAGAGTGGAAAAAAGCTCAAGGCTATATCTAAGCAGTAAAGCACTAAATTATTAATTGTTAAAAAAAAAAAAAAAAGGCTTCCCAGGTAGCTCAGTGGTAAAGAATCCTGTCAGTGTAGGAGACTCAGGAGATGTGGGTTCGATCCCTGAGTTGGGAAGATCCTTGGAGGAGGAAATGGCAAGTATTTCCAGTATTTTTGCCTGGAAAAATCCCATGGACAGAGGAGCCTGGCAAGCTACAGTCCATGAGGTCACAAAGAGTCAGACATGACTGAGGATAAAAAAAAAAAAAGGCATTACAAACACATTGCTGATTTTGTAGTTACTGGTTGGAACAAAATGTCACATTAACAGACAGGTCTGTGAACAACAGTGGCCTCTATTACTTTGATGGATTCATACACCCAGCTAATTAGAGTATATAAATCTGGCCACAATTAGGCACACAAAAAATTCGATCAGTGAATAATAATAGAGGACTTACGATGCAAAATACTCTAAACAATTCAAAGTGTTTTCATATCTCTCTTTAAATTTATTCCTAGCTGTTTGATATATAGCACCTAGGGGCCTTGAACTAGGGTTCTCCAGTCTATATGCTACCTCTAGGTGGGTTTTGTTTGATTTGAAACTTTGAATTCATTGTCCAGAATTTAAAATGGGCAGTTTGACATAAAAAGTTGATTGCGTTTTCTTGAAGAATTAGATGATCTGGTAATGCTGGGTTCATGGCAAAGCTGGCTAGATTTGAACAGACATTTTCATATTTTGCCTGTCTAAATCGTTTGTGTAACCTGTTTAGCCTCTATTTAGCCTCTGTTTAGCAGTGAGTTGGTGACCGTTGTTAACAAGTTATTTGGGATCTTTGGAGAAAGAGGTGTTGCAGACAAGGAATAAATTCAGAAAGTGGGCACTAATTTCATTCATATTGAAGCTGCTGTCTATTGAGTGCCTAATGAGTGTTAGCAATATTTCATTTAATTCTGCAACACTATAGCATTGCTATTTTACAGCTGAGAAAACTAGTGGTGAGGAAAAGTAAGTTAAAAGTAAGTGATGGAGCTGGCTTCTGATACCTAGATCTAGTATGTTTTTCCTTTGTATGTATATTACTGTTTTTAGCTTTTCTAGTTGAGTTGTTTAGGCAGAGGCAAAGTTTAACGGTTTTTAACTTACTAAATTATAAACAAGAATCTGTATTAGAGTCCATGTTTTTAGAGATTTGAAGGCTGTAGTGTAAATTTCATTTTAATTTTATTTGCGTATATGTGTATAACACTACTTGATAATCATTTTCTGCTGTTTAATCGTATTTACTTGCTGACATCTGTTAAGCTAGTTTTAAGAGTCTTAGACATTCTGTCATATCTATAAGTATCAGAGAATTCACTTGGGAAATTTAAATATTTGTGAAAGATAAAATTGGTAAAGATTCTTTGCAGGACTGGTAGAGTTAAACATAAATGGTAGGTGGATCTTAGGAAGGGGTTTTTTTGGTTAGTTTTCCCTAGAGAATAAATGATTTTCTCTAATAATGTAGTTGTTTAGGTTAAACTAATTTGATTATTCTGACAATTATTTATTCATATAATATGTTTTATACATGTGGATATGCTTAGACTACCAACTGATAGAAGGAATTGTTTGGTCATATGATTTGATGTTTCATTAGGAACTCAATTTTAAAAACTGGAGTCAGCTGACTGAATTTTTTTTTTTTTTGTTACTTATATTTGAAATTTAAGATCCTTTAGAATCATGAAGGAAGGTAAAAAGTTGGCCATATTGCCATGGGCACTCACATTGAGAATGGAATCTTTAGTATTCCTAATTGTCATACAGTGACAGCAGTATGGTTGTTAATGCTGCAAAATGCAAAATTTAGACACTAAATGGACTCAGGTACGTGGCTAAGGAGAGAACATGTACAGAAAAAATAAAAGGTGGGTAAATTCAATCACTGAACATCAGTGAGTGCTTCATTTGTTTTTCTTACCAGTGCTATCCAGCTAATCAGAGCCTTTGAGGATATTTAATAAAAGGTAGTTTATTGGAAATGGAGAAAAGTACGTATGATGATTCATTAAATGTTCTCTTTCAAACTCTTGTTTTAATCACTAGTAAGTTGTAACTTATTATTTTATTTTTCTTCCTTAGAATCTGTCAGGTGAAGGTGTATTTTTTCTTTTTAATTTGGCTAGAAGCAATTTATTTTTAAAGAAAATATGTCTCCTCTGAAGATACATGGTCCTATCAGAATTCGAAGTATGCAGACTGGGATTACAAAATGGAAAGAAGGATCCTTTGAAGTTGTGGAAAAAGAAAATAAAGTCAGCCTAGTAGTTCACTACAATACTGGAGGGATTCCAAGGATATTTCAGGTATTACCAAAGTTTGCTTTGGAATAGACCTTCAGTCACATCCTTTAGTGAACAGGTATTCTCTGCCACACTAAGTATCATAGTACCCCTACTAGATTACTATTTGTTTAATTTTCAGGGCACTAATATTGTTACAAACTATTCAGCAAAATTGTTGATGGTGTATAATAAAGAGTAGGAAGTAGTCACCATTGTTGAAAAGAAAGTGGTGGGAAGAGGAAGCAGGGAGAAACAGTCTGGATACTGTCTAAGCTATTAGGATAACTTCAGTTATGTTCCCCGCTTCTGCACTGCACCCCCCCCCCCCCCAGGCAACCAAAATATGTGATAAATTCATCACTATTTAGTATTAGCTTTTAATAGGACTCATTAGTGTCTTTTTAATTTCTTCTTCATAATTAATCCTGCCAAAGGTTGTGGTATGGACCATTCAAGGATGATGTTCAGGGTCATCCTTACAGCTGTTTTCTTCTGTTAACTTTTTTTTTAAAATTATTTATTTATTTAGCAGCATTGGGTCCTAATTGCAGCACACAAGACCTTCATTGCATCATGCAGGATCTTTTGTTGCAGTGCAGAGATTCTTTAGTTTTGGTGTGCAGACTTAGTTTGCTTTGAGGCATGTGGGATCATAGTTCCCTGACAAGGGATCAGACCCAAGTTCCCTGCATTGTAAGGCAGATTCTTAACCTTTGGACTACCAGGGAAGTCCCTCTTGTTAACTTTTGAAGGACCTCATTATTTTATCACTGTAAAAAATAATTTTGTTTTCACTTCTTTCTTGTGCAGCCAAGAATTACTTCTGTTGATATGAGTTTAACTTAATGTCTTACATTTTCTGCACTTAAAAATGCTATATTTGTTAATTAGAGTATATAAAAGTAATATTCTAAAGTACTCTTTTGAAGAGCAGTTTATAAACTTTATGCTTGAGAACTTTAGCTGAAGTAAAATTTCCATTTATATTTGCTTCTAAACTATTGGAAGTAAATTGGTTATGATTTTATGTATCAAAAGGATTCTTAAATAGATTGGAGGTGGTGACATGGGTAGTAGAAACAATAGTTTCTACCACATTTATATGCATATGACCATCTCAATGAAAGATTTTTTTTTAAAACAGATTCAGTCTTTCAGTCCTCAACTCAAATTAGCACTCAGTAAGTATTTAAATATTTAAGCAAACATAGATCTTTAGAAGCATGATGAATCTACCTGTGATTAAACTGTCATCTCAGTTCTAGATCAGTTTTTCATTCAGCATTCATTTGTTAATCACCTGTAGATTACTGTGATGGGTACTGTGCTAAGGGCTGAGAATACAGAGCTGAGTGAGGCACTTTTCCTCTCAAACTTAAGAGTAACCAAATGCATTCTCAGCTGTAAAAATACCTCAGAGATACTGATGTAACATAAAGAAGGAAGTGTTTTGTGCTCTGAGGATTTAAAGGGTAGGTAAGAATTTGCTAGACACAGTGAGGGTAAGGTGAAGATGATTTCTATAATGTACATACCCATGCTAGTGTGAATGAACATTCAAGAAAACAAAATTATTTTAAAGTAAATGCACAGTAGAGAGTGAATGGCAGTAGTGGAGGCTAAGAGCTACATAGAAACCAGATCTTGAAATATCCAGATCTTCTATGTCATAGTAAAGGGAACTTAGTTACTAGGGAGCCAAGAATCTTAAGTTTAAATTCCTTTGGCAGCTAGGCAGATGACTTTCAAGAGGTAGTGAGACAATAAGGACATGTAAGAGGTTATTGTGGGAGTTCAGATGAGAAATGAAAGTCTTGAGCAAAGGATAAGACAGTGGAAGAAGCAAAAGGAAGAAAACAGATTTAAAGAGATTTCAAGATTTAATTCATTAGATGGGGGCGGTGAGAGAAAGACCTACTTGAGTCTAAAACCTGTCATTTAAGTTTGAAATATAAATTAAGTCTGGTAAATTGTTTTTTCATCTTTATCTAAAAATTGTCACAAGGTCAGTTCAGTTTAGTCGCTCAGTCATGTCCAACTCTTTGCAACCCCATGAACCGCAGC
This sequence comes from Dama dama, assembly GCF_033118175.1. NCBI lineage: Eukaryota > Metazoa > Chordata > Mammalia > Artiodactyla > Cervidae > Dama > Dama dama. The sequence continues at coordinate 28,334,170 of NC_083688.1, forward strand.
ACACCAGGCCTCCCTGTCCATCACCAATTCCCGGAGTCTACCCAAACCCATGTCCATTGTGTCAGTGATGCCATCCAACCATCTCATCCTCTGTCTCCCCTTCTCCTCCTGCCCTCAATCTTTCCCAGCATCAGGGTCTTTTCCAGTGAGTCAGCTCTTCGTATCAGGTGGCCAAAGTTTTGGAGTTGCAGCTTCAGCATCAGTCCTTCCAATGAACAGCCAGAACTAATCTCCTTTAGGATGAACTGGTTGGATCTCCTGGCAGTCCAAGGGACTCTCAATAGTCTTCTCCAACACCACAGTTCAAAAGCATCAATTCTTCTGTGCTGAGCTTTCTTTATAGTCCAACTTTCACATCCATACATGACCTCTGGAAAAACCATAGCCTTGACTAGACAGACCTTTGTTGACAAAGTAGTGTCACAAGGTCAATTATCCCTAATTTTAAAAATTGTGAGATGCTTTTACTTCTTTCTTTATGCTGTTCAGAGGGTATATCTTCAGCAAAAAGCAACTTTAGAAACCTCTATGTATGCCTGCTGAGGGAGAATGTTAGAGAATAAGGGTGACTAATTGGGAGAATTATTAAGATAAAAAATTCAAGATTTATTGATTTAGTCTTGGAAAAATTTCAACCAAGAAAAAATAAAAGTGATCACTTAATAGCATATATCCAGAGTCTGGAAGAGTATAAGAGAAATATTGAACCAGTTCTGGGGAGCGGGAGAAGTAAGCTAAGAGAATTCCAGAGAACTTAGGAGCATTGTGATTGAAAGTTAAATGAGCCTGCTTAGATAGTTTTAAAAAAGAAAACAAAAAAGATGTTCTGATGTTGGTAAAGGTTTATATTGATGTATTTTTGAGAAATAGAATTCTTTTGAGGAATATAGTTTGGATCAGAATATCCTTTTTCATTGCAGCTACATAAACCACTTGCTAGATATTTTATAAGCTTTTGTTTAAAAAGAAAAAAAGCCTCTAATCCAATATGACTTTCTAAATTGGTGATGGTATAACCATCAAGTGTTAGAAAATTAACTTCTTTGTTTTTGTAACTATACCTGAAAATATGCAGTTCCTACCAAAAAAGTCAAGAGTGTTTGGATTACTCTGTAAACTTTTAATAGTGTGTGCCTCTCCAGAAGTGAAATCTTTGATTTAAGTGTATCAAGAAATGGAAACTCTTTTTGGTTGGGTAAAGAAAAAACTGAATTAATATGGAAAAGAGTAAGAAATGTATCTTGGAACATATAAAGTTTAGTCTTCATTGTACAACTTATTATGCTTCATTATAATTCATTTTTAATGATACTCTTCCTTTTGTGTTGATCAGCTAAGTCATAACATTAAAAACGTGGTGCTTCGACCCAGTGGAGCAAAGCAAAGCCGCCTAATGTTAACTCTACAAGATAACAGCTTCTTGTCTATTGATAAAGTACCAAGTAAGGATGCAGAGGAAATGAGGTTGTTTCTAGATGCAGTCCATCAAAACAGACTTAATGCAGGTAAGCACTAATCATCCGAGGGTCTAACATTAGCAGTTATTAAAAAATATTACTAGATTGTAGGCCAGTATCCCTCATGAATATTGATGCAAAAATTTCAACACAATACTAGGAGACCTAATTCAACAGCGCATTGAAAGGATTATGTACCATGGCCAAGTGGAATTTGTTTCTGGAATGCAAGAATAGTTTAAGATACGGAAAAAATCTGTCAATGTGATACGTCAAATTTAACAGAATGATGGACAAAAACTACACGATCATCTTGATGCATTAAAAGCATTTGATAAAATTTAACTTTGTTTCATGATGGAAACACTCAACAAAGTTGGAATTAAAGGAATCTGTCTTACCTCAACATAAGTGCTTTATATGAAAAGCCCATAGCTCAGTGATGGAAAACTGAAAGGTTTTCCAAAATCAGAAACAAGGCAAGGATGACCTCTTTTACCCCTTCTATTCAACATAATACTGGAAGTCCTAGGCAGAGCACTTAGGCAAGAAAAAGAAATGAAAAGCATCCAAATTGAAAAGGAAGAAGTAAATTTGTCTTTGTTCTCAGATGACATGATTGTTTATGTAGAACACCCTAAAGATTCCACAAGAGTGTGTGTCTAAAGAAGGAGTAGGATTTAAATTATGTTTGGGAAAACTTACCTTGTGACATAAATGTTATATAGTTGCTTTTTTATATGAAACTTTTTCTGCTGTTTTATTTTTCTATAAAAACAGAAGGTACCATAGAAAATCAAGTAGTGTGATCAGATTCCCCTACTTCCTCCAACCCCTTTCATGTAAAATGTTTTGACTTTAAAGAATACATATTTATAAGCATCTTTTTAGGAGTAATCTGTTGCTCAAAATGACTTTTTCACTCTTCTTTTTATTACTCTCCAGCTCTGTCATCATCAGTACTTTGTTCTTACTGGTATTTTATAGTTAACAAACTGCTGAGTTTTTTTTTTTAACAAATATAACACATTAAAAACATTTAGAAAATAAAGATGTAACAATGTCTCCTTGCTTGTATTTAATAGCTATTTGATAAACTATTTTCTTGTTTAAAAAAATTTTTTATGGTTGTTTGCCATTTGGTTCATATTCATCATGTGTTCATGTTACCAAATCTGAATGAACCATGTCAGTTTTCTAAATACTGAATTTTAGAGTTGAGTTGAGTGCCATTTAAAAGTTTTAGAATATGTTAGGGATTATGTCTGCATTTCTCTATTTGTTTTATTCCATCATATTAATTGAACCACTGTTTTAAAAATTGACATGTGTAAGAAAGTATGTCTATGAATGCATTTAAAGAGTGGAGAGCACAGCAGACTGGTGCCCAGATTTGAGTCTGAACAACATGGCGTAATGGAAAAACACAAACTTTGGACCTAAACAGATTTGGGTTTGAATCCTATCTCTGCTTGTTATATCCTGTGCAATTTAGGGCAATTCCTTTAATAAATGAGTTTCAGTTTCCTCATCTCTAAAATGAATGTTTTCTCACCTTAATTACAATGCTTAGGAAAAAATTAAGAGTTCATTAATGTCAGTCACAGCCGGTATTTGATAGGCACACAGTAAGTCATTATTGCTTTTAGAGTAACTAGCTGTGGACGTAACTTATTTATTCTTTGGTAAGTTGTTTTAATCTTTTAGGTTAAGTTGCCGTAACTGCCCCAAAGTGTGAGCTAATGAATATAAGAACACTTTGAAAACTGAAACATTTAAAGTATAATGTTGGTGTTTGAAATCAATGGGAAAAAGACTAATGGTTGATGAACAGTGTTGTCTGTAAATAGGACAACTAGCTAACCATTTAAGAAGACAGTAAAACTGAACCCTTATCTTAACTCCTTCATCTAAATAGATTTTACACTGATCAAAGATTTCAGTGTTAAAAAGTGATAAAAGTATTATTAGAAGGGTAGAATGGATTTTAACATATTATGTGGATGGGAATGACCTTTCTGAGTATGACATAAAACCAGAATCAATAAAGGAAAGGATTAATAACTTGGACTGTGTAAAAAATTTAAATGATCTCTGTGACAAGGAGAGAAGAAAAGATGAAGAAAATAGTCACAGTGACAGAGTTAATATTGCTAATATATAAATACTGACTTTCCAAATCAGTAAGAAAAAGACAGTTCAGTAGAGAAATAGACATATAGGAAAATTCAGGAAGAAAAACAGGTGTCCCATAAACATGAAAAAATTCTCAACTTCACTAATAATTAAACAAATTCAAATTCTTATTGTCACATTGGCAGTAGTGTGAGGGTAGGCAAGATACTCTAATATACTTGGTAGGAGCTTGGAGTTGGGGTTTTTCTTTTTTTTTTTGAGGAATAGTGGTGGTATCAATTTAGTTTAAAATTGTACATCCTTTACCCCAACAATTCTTATTCTAAGGAGTTTTATCCTATGAAAATTGTTGCATTAGTGCAAGATGATATGTAAAAGGATGTTCAGCGTTATTTGTAATGTTTCTAAGTTAAAACATTCCAAATGATCTTCAGCGGGAAATTAACAAAATTAAAATATAGACTACTGGGGGTTTTTTTGGCCACCTGCAGCTGATGAGATCTTGAGTTCCCCAGCCAGGGCCACTGGCAATGGAAGCACGGAGTCCTAACCACTGAATTGCCAGGAAATTCCCTTGAAATACTTTTGAAAATATATAAAAATCCATATTTATACATTACCTTTCATGTCCTTTAAACTAGCATTAATTTCTTTAGAGAAGCCGCCACTTATTCTGTTTGCTGAACTTAGAAAGTTTTGGGGGTATACGTTATTAGAAGTATGTCTATCACTGGTTCTGACATGTGCTTAGCATCCAGTGTCCAAAGTTAGTTCACTGACTGACTTTGCCTTAGTGTTAATTACCAAATGTTTATACAGGAGAATCTCTAGCATTCAAAAATTTATCCTTCTATTACATATTTCGAAGTTTTTCCATTGTTACTTAATTTTTTGCTTGATTATAGCTCTAAATTCTACTGTACATATCGGAATTATTTTCTGTGAGATAAGCACTTAGATTTGTTTTATTTTTCCTGTTTCTGTTTCCTCAGTATTAAATAATAATAATGACAAATCTCTTAGTTAAAGTAATTGATTGGATTTTTTTTTTCCCCCCACCAGCCATGAAACCTTCTCAGGGTTCTAGTAATTTTGGAGCTATTCTGGGCAGTAGGACCTCACAGAAGGAAACCAACAGGCAGCTTTCTTACTCAGACAATCAGGTATGTTCATTTGATTCTTTCTAGCTTTTTTTTAAAAGATGATAATCTTAGACATTCTATAAGGTAGTTGCAGGAAGTAGAATTTAGACTATAATGTCTAATAATTCTGACATTATCACAAGGATATTTGTCACATACCTGAAATTTATCACAGTGTGCTTTTTGAAAACATAGCTTTGAAGTTAGATGCGGGTTTGAGATTTGGTGCTGCCTCTTACTGGTGCTGCCTCTTACTAGTTGTAGGCCATTGGAGAAGCTCCTTCTTAAGTATCTCGAGCCTTAGTACCCATCTGTAAAATTGAGACAGCAAAAATACTTTAAGCGTTGCTGTGAAATAATGTGTATTATAAAAATGCTTAGCCCCCCATACCATGTACTAACAACCCTGTAAATATTTGCTGTTGCTATTTCTTTGATGCTTTTCTGGATCTGTTCTACATTATGAACTTTACCTACACTATATGATACTAGACTGCTTTCTTGGGTCTTCTGTTTGATTTTTAATAATTTTTCTTTCATAAATATTCAGCCAGTCCTGAGACTTACTTTGCACTATTGCACCTTAGCAGTCCTATGTCTCTTTTAATTTGTCTTAGAATGGTAAGCCAGGTGTATAGAGAAACCTTGAAGCTCTCCTGTAAGTAATGAATTCTGTTTGACTGTGTGGAGATGGGTTGATTACTTAAACCATTTACTGGACTAAGCAATCAGTGAATAAGGTTTCATTTTTGTTAATTTCTTTTTACAAGGTGAGTTTTTTGTTTTGGGTTTTTTTTTAACATTTTAATTGAGGTATGATTGATACCCAGTAAATTGCACGTATTTAAAGTGTGCAGTTTGCTATGTTTTGGTTTATGTATGTACCTGCAAAATCATTACCATAATCAACCTAGTGAATATAGCCATAGCCCTTAAAAGCTTCTTCATCCCCGTTTGTAATCCTTCTCTCCAGCTCCCTGTCTGGCCCCTGTCTGTAAGCCATGAGTGAATTACTCTCTGTCACTCTAGATTACTTTGCATTTTCTAGAGTTTTATATTAGTGGAATCAGTGTATAATTTTTTTGTCTGGGTTTTTCACTCATAATTACTTTGAGATTCATCCATTTACAGGTAGAAATTTAAAGTGTTAGAATATTTAAACTGTTCTAATATATCTAGCAGAAGCAAATATTTATACTTTCACAAATAATGATTTCTATTATTATTGGAATTATAAAATCAGTTTTGTGGGTTGTGACTACCATTAAATAAAATAGAATAGAAAGTAATAGAGAAGGTATTCTACACAATAAGGATAAGTACTGGTTTTCGAAATTTTCAGTTTTATTTGTATGTATGTATAATAGGTTGTGATGTAAAATATTTCTCACTGTGGGGTCATGGTCAAAAAAGGTTGAAAATATGCAAAACAGTATGCATATAGCATGCTACCATTTGTGTAACTAGAAAAATAAAATACTGATTTTCATTTCCTTAAAAATGTAGAATAATGTAGAATACTTACAAGGTGTAGGAGGATGGGAAGTAGAAGAACTGAGTGAATGGCATTGGGGTGATAAAAGAGACTTCTCAGTATGTGGCTTTTATAATAGTGTTTTGATTTTTTTTTTTTTTTAATCTTGAGAATCAGTTATCCATTTGAAAATCAACTTTTTAAATCATTCATCCAGATGACCTCAGAGATTCTTTTTTGTTATTCTAAGATTGTAATTCTGTGGAAAGTAATTAGAAATCTTCCATAGAGGTAAAGTGTGCATTCTCTCTGAATACTTTTGCTGTGTTTTGGGGTAGACTCTTTGATTCATCTTCTGCCAGTAGGTTCTGTCTCACCTTCAGTCTCCCCATCATTATATATATTTGTTTCATTTCTCCATACTAGAACCCCCTCAAAAATCATATGCTGTCTATGTGACTTGGCTTTTACATTGTGGCAGCCAAATGTCATTGTTGCTCCTTTTTCTCACATTCATGTCACTTTGCTGTAATGTGCTGTGCTTAGTCACTCAGTCATGTCCAACTCTTTGTGACCCCATGGACTGTAGCCCTCCAGACTCCTCTGTATATGGGGATTCTCCAGGCAAGAATACTGGAGTGGATTGCCATACACTTCTGCAAGGGATCTTCCTAACCCAGGGATTGAACCCAGGTCTCCCATATTGCAGGCAGATTCTTTACCAGCTGAGCCACCAGGGAAGCTCACTTTAAATTGTCATAATTGGATTTTCTTTCTTAAAGATCTACTTTCAAAAAAAAAAAAGATCTACTTTCATGTGGCTCTTATGTCTATGAGGTTATTTTCTTTTTTTTTTAATCGGTAATTCAGAGCAAATTCTTTTCTGCTTCCAGGTATGCTGTGGAATTTCTAAGCTTACAAGAGTACTATAGGAAAATACATGTCAAGCTCAATATCTGATACTGATTAGAATCACCTAGTGTTCTTTAAAAAAAGAAGTACTGATGAATGGACCTTACCCCCAGACCAGATAGGCTAGAATCTCTGGAGATGGGTCTCCAGTTGTGGATATTTTTAAAAGTTCTGTATAAGAGGATCACTGGTCTAAACATATGCCAATTAATGTGAAGAATTAGCTATGTTTAACTTTATTCTTATAGGTCTCTTCAAAAAGAGGAAGTTTGGAAACTAAAGATGATACTCCATTTCGAAAAGTTCTTGGTAATCCAACTAGAGGATCAATTAAGGCTGCAGCAGGAAATGGAGTAACTCCTACCCGGACAATTCCCTCTTTGACATCTACATCCACTCCTCTTAGATCAGGGTTATTAGAAAATAGGTATGAAAGATTTTTTTTTCCTTTCTTAGTCATTAGCTCTGCCTATTTAGAAATGTCTTTTAGGCCTTTTAGAAAGTCCAATAACTTGGAAAAGAAGGAGACTTCTGGTTAAAAGAAGAATGTGTAAAGTGCGTTTTTTGGAGATAATATTTGTCTTTTGTGATTTATGTTAGTGACATGTATAGAGCTTGCAGATACACAGTATATTTAATTGTGGTGTATAGAGTTAGAACAGTAGTCACAGTTCTTGTTCTTGAGTATGTTGGTTTATACATTTTAATAATGTGAAATAACTGTTTTTCTCTGTTCTCTGTAGGACTGAAAAGAGAAAAAGAATGCTGTCATCTGGCTCAGAGTTGAATGAAGATTACCCTAAGGAAAATGATTCTTCATCGTAAGTTGCTTTAAGAACTTTTATAACATTTGATCAGTATTTCTTCTATTAGTAATTACAACCACTAGAGAAAATTGGGATGGTCTTCAGTTTATGGAAATCTCAAAGACGGAAGAACAGGATTTAGAGTATTTTGGTAACAGTACATTGTAGGCTCAATAGAGAGAGGATTTGGCCATTAGTATTGCTTTGGTCATTTTAGTGCACTTCTCCCATCTTAGCTTTATTCATTTGCAGCACTTATAATAAGGATGGAGCTGAAGAGCTCTACATAAGTGTTTTTTGTTTTCTGCTCTTTTAGTATGAACACCCTTCCTTCCTTCTTCTCTTTACCTGTAAAAAAAAAAAAGTACAATTTTTACCTTATTCATGTGAAAAGTTAACTTAGGGGTAAAAGGGTATTAAAACCAGCCTAGGTTCTAGACTGGGAGCATCAGTCTTCTAGAGCTACTTTTGGGGTTGAACAAAAGAGCATGCCAGCAATCGGACAGTCCTCTTCCTCATAATAGGAGACTTGTGGATTTTGTCTGTCTCTGTCTTCTGAGCAAGAAAACGTATTAACAGTTACCAGTTAATACCTTACCAGAAGTCAGTTGGTAGTCAATTAACTGGTGTTGAAGGCCAAAGGGTCACCAGAAAGAAGCTGGGAAAAACCGAAAGAAGCTTTTTATAGTTTGAGTTCTTGATTCTATTGCTGTAACAAGTATAAAAATCTAGGTAGCTGATAAGACTGGTGTGTTCTCTTAAACTACAATCACTATAGTCTCAGGTTCCTTCCGTCTTCTATCCGCCATTCTTAATAAATATCTTCCCTTTTATGAACCAAGATAGCTTCAGCCTCCACTCTCACATCTGTATTCCTACTGGGAAGGAGGAAAGGAGCAAAGGGAGGGCATACAGCTTTTGTGTAGGCTGAAAATTGTATACATAACTTTTATGCATATTACATTGGCCAAAAGTTGGTCATGTGGTTATATCAGGTTATGAGGAGATCTGGGAAGTATGCCTAGCCCAAATTCTACTGTTATGACAAATGAGTACAGTGGTTATTTGGGGACAACAGTCTGCCATAGTTTACCCTTCTAGCTAAAGATTTACATTTGTTCATCATTCTTCCCATATGCAGAGTACCCCTACCTTCACCCTGATGGAGACAGCCTCTAAATCTCAGTTAGTCACTATATCCAGCTCAGAGTCCAGGATCTCTGGGTTATGTGCAGTTCTCTCCATAAGGTCCAGGTGTGCCTTGGACTATACACCTCATGGTCTTGTTCACTTTAGTTCAGTTGCTCATTTGTGTCTGACTCCTTGCAACACCATGGACTGCAGCACACCAGGCTTGCCTGTCCATCACCAACTCCTGGAGCTTGCTTAAACTCATGTCCATCAAGTGGGTGATGCCATCCAACCATCTCATCGTCTTTGGTCCCCTTCTCCTGCCTTCAGTCTTTCCCAGCATCAGGGTCTTTTCTAATGAGTCCATTCTTTCACATCAGGTGGCCAAAGTATTGGAGCTTCAAGCTTCAGCATCAGTCCTTCCAATGAATATTCAGGATTGATTTCTTTTAGGATTGACTGGTTTGATCTTGTTGCCATCCACAGGTCTCTCAAGAGTCTTCTCCAACACCACAATTCAAAAGCATTAATTCCTCTGTGCTCAGCTTTCTTTATGGTCCAGCCCTCACATCCATACATGACTACTGGAAAAAACGTAGCTTTGACTCTAGGGACCTTTGTTGGCAAAGTGGTATTTTACCTAAAAACTAAAAAACAAGTTAATCTGCATACCTCACTCCTGTCTCCACACACATAGCATTTATTATACATTGCTGGAGTAAGCACAGGATAACCACAGAAAAAATTTCCATTTAGAAAAGACAAAGATTGGGAACTCTAAGGAGTCACTGGTCTATAGTAGAGATAAAATCTTGTTAGGCAGAAATTGTGAAGACTGTGAAAGCGGTGGAATAAGTTTTTAATTAACCCCTGTAACTGTTTCTGTCCTATCCTTTGGAAGGAACCCTTGCTCATTGTACTCCATATGACTCGTGGCTTTGCCCTTTAACAGATTCCCTTTGTCTGTTATCTTTCAGGGCCATTGCTGAAGGGTGTTCTTTGGAGCCATGCAGCTTTGTAACCTACTTGATGCCGATGTAGTTCTGGAAGTTTAGAAAAGTCTAGAAATGTAAAAGTTTTAGAAGTGTTTTTAAAGGTAGAACATGCAGGGTATTATAGGCTTGAGAAAGAATTAGGGCCAGTATTTTTGTTATTAATTCTTTTAATTTTTAAATTTTGGAATAATTTTAAATTTACAGAAAAGTTGCAATGATAATGTTGAGGTGTACCTGTATACCCCTCATCCAGTTTTCCCTAATATTAACATCAGTTTTTTACAAACTACTTCTCCAGTTACCTCTTAGCATTGCCTCAGTTTGAGAATCAGAAGCAATTGGATTTTTTTAGTCCCATATGACCTCCAGTTAGCACACAATTTTAATTCTAGGCCATTGGCACAGAGAGGTATATTCATTTTTCAACCTTGATTGCAAACCTGCTAATTCTAACCCAGATTTATCTGTCTTGAACCTTGCTGAGAGCAGTAAAAAGCACTAACACAGACCAGTGTTCTTAACTGTCTCAGTCTTTTCCTTTGAGTTCTGCTTCTTAAGACATTACAGATAACAGTTCTGTGACTATTTCGCTGAGATATAACAGTCCTCACCAGCTTTCTAGTCTGTAATATCTGTATTTTTACCCTCTGTCTTACTGCTGAGCTAGTTCTTCCCAGAACAGGGATCGAACCCATGTTACCTGCGTTGGCAGGCTGATTCTTTACCACAAGACCACCAGGAAAGCCCCACCATCTTATTATAGGTTCTTCACATTGGTGCTTTTCAATTTCTGGGTAAGAATATTAAAAAAGGAGTGTTAGTGGGATGAGCTGTAGCTCTTTTTGTCCTTACTGCTACAAATAGCCTTGAGGCTGTAACTGATATTATCTACTTCTAGGATCCATTCTAGATTTGTTGCATTTTTCATTAACACTTATGGTGTTGATGACTTTCCTGGTGGTATGACTGAGATCTTCTTCCCTGAGGGATCTGAGCCCATGGTCACTGTGCACGTGTCAGGCTGTGGTTGCTACAATTACCCAATCAGAGTTAAAATTGAGCTTGAAAGCACCAAGAGATTCCCTGGTGAATTTCCTTTATACCAGACATATTCTTCTTGCCCTTATCATGTAGCAGCAACCCTGCCCTCTTATAATAATTAAAATCAGTTACAGTATAGTAACTCCTTTCCTTGCCTGTTGATGTGCCAGCGTGAAAAGCCCAAAATGAGTAGCAGCCATTGCTTTAGATTAAATGGAATTCTTCTTGTCCTCTCTTGTGAAAAATTTCCTCCTCTGGAAACCAGAACTTCTAGATCCACAAAATCTAAATTGAAGGAACAAGAAGCACAAATTCTCCAGGTGTGTTATTGAGACTGATAGTGGAGGCATTCTTACTTCTTGGTTTCCAGACCCATGTATTCTCTATAACTGTAATGGCCTGTTGGTTTATGTTATATATTATATCTTGAAGGGCTCCCAGTTCCTAACGAGATCATCTCTATAATCTGCACCTTTAAAGGCTGTTGGCTGTCAGCTTTGAGGTAAATATAATCTATGATAGGACCAATGGACCCTTTGGTCATATGCCCTTATTGTACCTCCTTTTCTTTTGTGTAAAGTGGATCTCTCATTCCACAGTGATGTTATGTGAGATTTCATGTTAGTAAATCATGTACTCTTATAAAGCCCTCAGATAGCAGTGCAGCCAAGGCACTGTGGGCAGGAAAGGAAAAAGCAAACCTTAAATATATGCCAGTCCCAGCCAGAATTAATTGCTACCCTTTCTGGGATGGAAGGAGTCTAATGTAATCATCTTATCACCAAATGTCTGGTTGGTTTCCTTAAGGGATAGTATTCCTTCAAGGGCCAGGGATCAGCCTCTAGAATAGCTGAGCAATTGGACATTGAGCTGTATAAGTTGCTAAACCAGCTTATTAAAAGGGAGCCCCTATTTTAGGGTGCACTTAGAGCTTTTACCTCTACTACCATGCCTGTTACTCATGGGCCCTTTGTGGAAGTATTTGGATGGCTGAGTACAGAAATTGACTGGTATCTACTAGACAAGTTACCATGGGTGATTGTTTAATGTCTCTTCAGTGGAGTTCTCTGGTGAGCATTAACATGTGAAACAGATCTTCACCCTTTGTACATACTATGCATAAACCTCTTCCATAAATCATTTTCGCCTGATTTTCCAGGCTTATTCCTTCTAGGCCCCTGATCATCCATCTAGACCATTTACCACCAGCTGGGGGTCCCCTGGCCCACGTTTCTCTCCATACAAAATAGACAGTTAGGTGCACTTCTCAAACTCTGTACAGTGGAGGAATTCGTCTTAGTCCTGTGTTCCAGGGCAGTCCCTTAGTGGAGCTACAATGCAGCAGCAGTTCATTTTCAGCTTGTATCAATGTACCGAGATGATCCATCCATGAATCAGGCAGTTGTTCTTCTTCTTTTGTCTGGTCATCAGAATGCTCATAGATCTGTTCTCATTATCTATTCTTGTTTACTTGGGTCATCAAGGAACTATGCAACCAGAGTAAGCCATCATGAGCTGGGTACTATCATACCCATGAAGTTGTAAGATCAGGAAGTTACAGCATAATCTTACAACTTTATGATTATTATTTACCCCATATGGCTGTATCAGTTATCTAATGCTATATAACAATATACTTAAAATAGTAATTATTTATTATTGCTTATAAGTCAGTGGTCACTTAAGTGGTTCTGTTTATCTGGGCCTGTCTTGGCCAGTTGTAACTGGATTCTCTCATTTTCTCATGCATGCGTGGTCATTTGGTAAGTTGGCTCGGGAGTAGCTGGTCCACAGTGGCATTACTTGTATGACTGGCCGTTGGCTGTCTAGTGGTTGATTTGATGCAGGAGACTAGCCATCTATTTTTTCACTTAATAGGGTTGCCCTGGAATTACTCTCATGGCAGTAGTAGGGTTCCAAAAGAATGAGTGAAAATTTGCAAGGTACCTGTAGCCGTAGAATCAGGACTCATGCACTGTTATGTCTGTTACATTCTTTTGGGAAAAGGAAATCACAAGGCCAGTCTCATTAAGGGATAGGGAAACAGATTGCATTTCTTAATAGGGGGCTTGGATACAAGGAAGGAAATAATTTGGGATTTTTTTTTTAACAGCTTTATTGAGGTACAGTTTATACACCTTAAAATTCACCTGTTTTAAATGTATAATTCTGTATTTTTGGTAAATTTTTTGAGTTGTGCAACCATCACCATAATCCAGTTTTAGAACATTTCTATAATTCTAGTAGGGTCCATTGTGCAGTCTACCACATTTTTCAAATGCTGGAAAGATTGCATGAGCTATATCCTCTTCTATTTTATCCCAGCCCATTCCACTACAGATGAAAAATCTTGGTGGTATTACACTTTAGGATACCAAAGATTTTACCACCAGCCAATGGTATTTCTGCTACCATTGCCAAACAATTGATCCAGTTCCAGAATCTTGTCCTTGGAGTGTGCTTCCTAGACCCTCTTCTAGCACTAACTGTTGTTCAACTTCCTCAGACACAAACCCTGAAATGGAGAGTAGTGTCCAAGTGATTTAGTTTGGAATTATTTTCAGGGGATACCAGGAAGGACTGGGGGAAGCAAGATACTGCAGTGCAGGAGAAAATGAGTGAGTGTGATCTCAGACAAAAATCTGATCTCTGACCAGAAAAATGCAGAATTTAGGCTTCAACCTAATCCCAGAAAGAAAATCTGTTATATACATTTCACCTTAAAACTATTCTAATCCAAGGCAGGGGAGCTTGGCTTTTATACTGCAGCACCTGACCTTACTTTTGACTCTGAGAGTGCAGGCAAAGACTCTGGTAGCTTGAGGACAATCTTGTGAAAAGGAACCCTAGGTAGTGGCTATCAAAAAAATTTAAAAAACAACCCAAATAGAAGAACTTGAAAAAGAATAGATACATGTATATGCGTAACTAAACCCCTTTGCAGTATACCTGAAAGTAACAAAACGCTGTTAATCACCAATACTCTAATATTTAAAAAAGAAAAATAGGGAAAAAACCTAAGTTGGTGTGTAAGAGAGGATACAAAAATAAGACTAGAGGGAATCTGGGTGGAGTATCTACATTGTCTGCTTGCAGGCTTTATTCATGATGGATCTCCTAAAATAAGCACTTTTAATCAAAACATGAGCATGTTTCTCAATGGACCGTCTTTACTTAATATAGGTTCAGGTATTTGGGAATAATAGATCAGAGGAATGTGGTCAACTGGAGAAGGGAATGGCAAACCACTTCAGTATTCTTGTCTTGAGAACCCCATGAACAGTGTGAAGAGGCAAAAAGATAGGACACTGAAAGATGAACTCCCCAGGTCGGTATGCTATTGGAGATCAGTGGAGAAATAACTCCAGAAAGAATGAAGGGATGGAGCCAAAGCAAAAACAACACACAGTTGTGGATGGGACTAGTGATAGAAGCAAGGTTCGATGCTGTAAAGAGCAGTATTGCATAGGAACCTGGAATGTTAGGTCCATGAATCAAGGCAAATTGGAAGTGGTCAGACAGTAGATGACAAGAGTGAACATCAACATTCTAGGAATCAGTGGACAAAGATGGACTGAAATGGGTGAATTTAACTCAGATGACCATTGCATGTACTACTGTGGGCAGGAATCCCTTAGAAGAAATGGAGTAGCCATCATAGTTAACAAGAGAGTCCGAAATGCAGTACTTAGATGCAATCTCAAAAACAACAGAATGATCTCTGTTCGTCTCCAAGGCAAACCGTTCAATATCACGGTAATCCAAGCCTATGCCCCAACCAGTAATGCTGAAGAAGCTGCACAGTTCTATGAAGACCTACAAGACCTTCTAGAACTAACACCCAAAAAAGATGTCCTTTTCATTATAGGGGACTGGAATGCAAAAGTAGGAAGTCAAGAAACACCTGGAGTAACAGGCAAATTTGGCCTTGGAGTACAGAGTGAAGCAGGGCAAAGGCTAATAGAGTTCTGCCAAGAGAACGCACTGGTCACAGCAAACACCCTCTTCCAACAACACAAGAGAAGACTCTACACACTGATGTCACCAGATGGCCTACACCAAAATCAGATTGATTGTATTCTTTGCAGCCGAAGATGGAGAAGCTCTCTACAGTCAGCAAAAACAAGACCTGGAGCTGACTGTGGCTCAGATCATGAACTCCTTATTGCCAAATTCAGACTTAAATTGAAGAAAGTAGGGAAAACTACTAGACCATTCAGGTATGACCTAAATCAAATCCCTTATGACTATACAGTGGAAGTGAAATAGATTTAAGGGACTAGATCTGATAGACAGAGTGCCTGATGAACTATGGACGGAAGTTCATGACATTGTATAGGAGACAGGAACCAAGACCATGCCCAAGAAAAAGAAATGCAAAATGGCTGTCTGAGGAAGCCTTGCAAATAGCTGTGAAAAGAAGGGAAGCGAAAAGCAAAGGAGAAAAGAAAAGATATATCCATTTAAATGCAGAGTTCCAAAGAATAGCCAGAAGAGATAAGAAAGCCTTCCTCGGTGATCAATGCAAAGAAACAGAGGAAAACAATAGAATGGGAAAGACTAGAGATCTCTTCAAAAAAATTAGAGATACCAAGAGAACATTTTATGCAGAGATGGGCTTTATAAAGGACAGAAATGGTAGGGACCTAATAGAAGCAGAAGATATTAAGAAGAGGTGGCAAGAATACACAGAAAAACTGTACAAAAAAGATCTTCACAACCCAGATAATCGGTATGATCACTCACCTAGAGCCAGACATCCTGGAATGTGAAGTCAAGTGGGCCTTAGGAAGCATCACTATGAACAAATCTAGTGGAGGTGATGGAATTCAAGTTGAGCTGTTTAAAATCCTGAAAGATGATGCTGTGAAAGTGCTGCACTCAATATGCCAGGGAATTTGGGAAACTCAGCAGTGGCCACAGGACTGGAAAAGGTCAGTTTTCATTCCAATCCCAAAGAAAGTCAATGCCAAAGAATGCTCAAACTACTGCACAATTGCACTCATCTCACACGCTAGTAAAGTAATGCTTAAAATTCTCCAAGCCAGGCTTCAGCAATGCATGAACCGTGAACTTCCAGATGTTAAAGCTGGTTTTACAAAAGGCAGAGGACCCAGAGATCAAATTGCCAACATCCACTGGATCATCGAAAAAGCAAGAGAGCTGCAGAAAAACATCTATGTCTGCTTTATTGACTATGCCACAGCCTTTGTGTGGATCACAATAAACTGTGGAAAATTCTGAAAGAGTTGGGAATACCAGACCACCTGACCTGCCTCCTGAGAAATCTGTATGCAGGTCAGGAAGCAACAGTTAGAGCTGGACATGAAACAACAGACTGGTTCCAAATAGGAAAAGTAGTATGTCAAGGCTGTATATTGTCATATTGTCACCCTGCTTATTTAACTTATATGCAGAGTACATCATGAGAAATGCTGGGCTGGAGGAAGCACAAGCTGGAATCAAGATTGCCAGGAGAAATACAAATAACCTCAGATGTGCAGATGACACCACCCTTATGGTAGAAAGTGAAGAAGAATTAAAGAGCCTCTTGATGAGAGTGAAAGAGGCAAGTGAAAATGTTGGCTTAAAGCTCAACATTCAGAAAACTAAGATCATGGCATCCGGTCCCATCACTTCACGACAAATAGATGGGGAACCAGTGGCCGACTTTGTTTTTCTGGGCTCCAAAATCACTGCAGATGGTGATTGCAGCCATGAAATTAAAAGACGCTTACTCCTTGGAAAGAAAGTTATGAGCAACCCAGATAGCATATTAAAAAGCAGAGACATCGCTTTGTCAACAAAGGTCCGTCTAGTCAAGGCTATGGTTTTTCCAGTGGTCATGTAGTGGGTGTGAGAGTTGGACTGTAAAGAAAGCTGAGCACAGAAGAATTGATGCTTTTGAACTGTGGTGTTGGAAAAGACTATTGAGAGTCCCTTGGACTGCAAGGAGATCCAACCAGTCCATCCTAAAGGAGATCCGTCCTGGCTGTTCATTGGAAGGACTGATGTTGAAGCTGCAACTCCAATACTTTGGCCACTTGATGCGAAGAGCTGACTCATTGGAAAAGACCCTGATGCTGGGAAAGATTGAGGGCAGGAGGAGAAGGGGAGACAGAGGATGAGATGGTTGGATGACATCACCAACACAGTGGACATGGGTTTGGGTGGACTCCGGGAATTGGTGATGGACAGGGAGGCCTGGCGTGCTGCAGTTCATGGGGTTGCAAAGAATCCGACACAACTGAGCGACTGAACTGAAGAGATAGGGGAAAGGGGCTTAAGAAATTTTAACTTTGTGTTCATGAACTTAAAGTAGTTTAGTCACTATGAATTGAAATGTTGACATTTAGTAAATAACATTTCAAATTACATAAACTATAAGAACATTTTGGATTTTGTTTACTTTTAGAGCTATTCATTATCAAGCTCGAATGGTTTGCTTCTTTTTATTATTTTCAATTTTTTTAATTTTAATTTTTTCATCTTAGTTCTTAATTGATTCTTTTGCTCTTAGTAGCTGAATCATTTCATCTGGGCTTGCTTTTGGCAAAGAAAACCTATATATTCTTGCTGTCTCTGGTTTGACTTTTTTATAAAGGAACTGCTCCTTCATTTTTGCCTAATTACCAGGGTTTTGGATTGGATTGACTTTTGACTAGGTAATGAAAAGCTTATTTTTATGATTCTCATTTGCATAAGGCTTTAACACCTTGTAGCGTAACTTCCAAGCACATCAGTTAATTCAGCAATTGAAATGTAAAGTCTAATGACAACTATTTAAAATTAAGAGTTATATCTTTATACATATATGTTTGAATTTAATTATTAACTATAGGAACAACAAGGCTATGACAGATCCCTCAAGAAAGTATTTAACCAGCAGTAGAGAGAAGCAACTGAGTTTGAAACAGTCAGAAGAGAATAGGACATCAGGTAAGTATTTGGTCTTTGCATAATATACTCGTTTATGATATGATATATTGTATTAGACTAGAAATAGAAATGTAAACTGGGGCATATTTCTCACATATTTAAGAACACTGGGTAAATTTTGGACTAGTTATCGGGTGCCAGTTTATATCCTGTTTTTGCTGTTTAGTCGCTCAGTTGTGTTCAACTCTTTGTGACCCCATGGACTGTAGCCCACCAGGCTCCTCTGTCCATGGGATTTCCCAGGCAGAAGTACTGGAGTTGGTTACCATTTCCTTCTCCAGGGGATTTTCCCAACCCAGGGATCACACCCATGTCCCCTGCGTGGCAGGTGGATATTTTACCACTGAGCCACCTGGGAAGCCCTAATTTGTATCCTAGTACTTGGCTAAACTATTTTTTAAAATGTTAGAGCTATAAGGGAATTTTTATTTTGCTTACGAGGAATTTAAGCTTTACATCTGCCTATTCAACTACCTAGAATTAAGTTCTTTCATTGTCAAAGTACCTGGACCATGGAATGAATCCAAAGAGTTAAAGTTATTGAAATTAAATTATCAGTGTTGCTGGTTATTAGAAGTTCCAGAAGATCTTGTAATTATCACATAAAGCAGTTGTATAAGCTCACCTCGTTTTTAACAAAAACTGAAAGATTGTCCCTGAAGTTTTATTGCTGCTTCCTATACTTAGCATAACTCTGGTCCTCTGAACTTCTTAGAGACTCATGTATCTAGTATTGATTTGAATATTATGTTTAACTTGGAATTGAAGAAAGCTAAAATATGGCATTATTTTGGTAATTTGGGAGTTTGAGAGAATTCATTTCATCTGGACTCTAGAAACAGTCTCCTTTAGGGGTTCAGACTTATATATAAATTGGACTCTGACAGAAAGAGAAAGCTCTAATATAATTCTCACCTTTGAAGTAATAATTCATTATATAAATGCTGTTTTTTGGTTTTCAGCTTTTACAATCAACCTGTATTAGAAAGGACTTCCCTGGGTAGCTCAGACAGTAAAGCATCTGCCTACAATGCAAGAGACCCGGGTTCAGTCCCTAGGTCGGGAAGATCCTCTGGAGAAGGAAATGGCAACCCACTCCAGTACTCTTGCCTGGAAAATCCCATGGATGGAGGAGTGTGGTAGGCTACAGTCCATGGGGTTGCAAAGAGGCAGACGCAACCGAGCGACGTCACTTTCACTTTCACCATAGTTAGAAAACAGAATACTTAAAGATGTATTAATACTTAATAGATGTATTAATACTTAATACTGTTGAAGTTATGGTACATCTTACAGGTATTGATGTGGAAGAGGAGAGAGAGTGGAAAGTATAAGGGGTCAAGTGGTAAAAAGTTTCATGGAACAAAATGTGGAGAGTTTAAGTGTGTTAACTTTGCAAAGTTAATCAGTAGAACTCAAATAACACAACTGATGGGGAGTTCCCGAGCAATCCAGTGGTCAGGACTTGGTGCTTTGACTGCTGTTAGCTGGAGTTCAATCCCTGGTCGAGGAACTAAGATCCCACAAGCCACATGACGCAGCCAAAAAATAAATAAAATAATAAAATAACACAACTGATAATTGGTTTGGAGAGAAGAGAAGAGTAGAGGTGGTATAAATGAGAAATTATTTCTAATTTTTCTTGAGGGAGCCAGCTGATGCTGTTTAAAATTAATAAATTGAGAAATTATACAAACACCTAATGTTATGGAGGAAATCAGAGAAACTGAGTTTCAAAAAATGGTTAGAAATTGGAAGAAAAATTTGTGGAGCTTTAGGGCTAGAGAGTATTCTTTTGTAACCTCTTAAAAACTTTTTCACAGTATTTTGATCTTCAGACATGAATGATCTTCAGACATGCATATGTATATATTACTTGGATGAAAAGAAAGGGGAAAATAGAGTTAAATATAAACAAGCCCAATGTAATTTTATTATTAAATGAACTTGAATGATTGATTTAGGAATTAAATTTATCCTGTGTCTGTTCATTTTTTTAGGGCTTCTACCTTTGCAGTCGTCATCTTTTTATGGTAGCAGATCTGCAGCCAAGGACTATTCTCCTGGCAGCACTAACCTAGACAGGTATGCATTGGCTATATGCCTTGTGAAGAACTTGAAGAGCTTTCTTCAGAATATTAAATGATGGGAGGGTCTATGTGTTGTGCTCTACATGAATATACTGATTTAACAACATAGATGAAAATTTACAGATTCATGACATTGTAGTTACAGGGTACTCTAGAAGTGTTTTAGTTCAAACTATTACTTTTTATGTTCTTCAACACATGTATAAACCTGATGTCTAGGAAGACTTGTACTGAGGACACAGGTTTGACTGGCACTGTGATCAGATTTTGACCAGTGTATTTTCCATCCTCCCAAGTAAAGTAGTTCTCCACTGAGACATTTTTAAATTGTCTTTCTTGTTTGTTAAGCTACCTACCAGAATTTAAGGTGTTTTCCTAAAAAAGCAAAAAGTTTCACCTTAGTATCTTTTACTGGAAAAGGCTAGTCAGAAATGTAATTCGTGATTCTAGAGATATAGCTCAGATGGTAAAGAATCTGCCTACAATACAGGAGACCCGGGTTTGATCCCTGGGTCAGGAAGGTCCCCTGGAGAAGGAAATGGCAACCCATTCCAGTGTTCTTGCCTGGAGAATTCCATGGACAGAGAAGCCTAGAGAGCTACAGTGTGTGGAGTCGCAGAGTCGGACACAACTGAGTGACTGACACACAGAGATTTCGGTTAAATTTTTGAGGTTTATTGAGTATGAATATATAAGACAACTGCTAAGCACTTGTCAAAGAGACGTGTTCATAGAATGCCACACAGAAGGGCAGTTGTGAAAAGTGAGAGTAGTAGTATAAATAGATATGCTACTATATAGCATAATGACCAGTCATAGAGAATGACCAGTTAAGCCATATTTTATTTTTTGCTAGAATTTAATTCAAGGTGGTAAAAACATCTGGATTATTTGTGTTAAATGATTAAGGTGAGTTAAAGAATCTGATGTTATATATTTAGATATACTCAGCCTTGGGTGGAATCTGTCAGTCACTTTATGACTGCAGTTGTTAACTCTTTGAATTTAAGAGAGAAGCTTAATATATTTCTGCTTATTAGAAGAATCTTAAAGGAATCCAAGTTGAAAAAAAACTAAATTTGGTTTTCAGCTGTTTAAATACAATACAGATTTCTTTTCAAAATAATAGAATGAGCATATTCATTGCACATAGGAATTATTGAAGAAATAAAAATTTCTTTTAATACAAAACTGCCTTCAAAGATAAGATGAAAATTTTCAGACCGGTAAGAAAAATAATGCTGAGTAAAGGCTGAAACCATAAAGCAGGTATAAAACTCAGACTGGAGTCAAGTATTTAGGGCTGGATCTTCAAAACCAGCATGAGATTAGAAACTGAACATGACCCCCAGTCAGAACTTGATTTCTTATCTGAAGATACATGAAGCTGGATATCTTGAACTGCCCTCTGTGCTAGTAAGTAAGTATTAGTCGCTCATTTGTGCCTGACTCTTTGCAACCCCATGGACTGCAGCCCACCAGGCTCCCCCGTCCATGAGATTCTCCAGGCAAGGATACTGGAGTGGGTTGCCATTTCCCTCTCCACTGTGCTAGTAAACCAAGCCCAAACACTTCTATGTAACTGCCTGCGTTTGGAACCTTAAATATGCTGCTTACCTAATGCTCCCTCTATTTGTGCTGTCACTTCAGTTGTGTTCAACTCTTTGCAACCCTATGGACTGTAGCCTACCAGGCTCCTTTGTCCATAGGATTTTCCCAGCAAAAATGCTGGAGTGGGTTGCCATTCCCTCCTTCAGGAGCTCTTCCCGACCCAGGGATCGAACTCACGTCTCTTGCATTGCAGGCAGTTTCTTTACCACTGAGCCACTGGGGAAGCCTGATCAGAAAGCAAATACCCAGAAATGGGGTTTGCAGTGATTGGTATCTGCTTTAATGTTCCCTGTGTAGGGGCAAAAATTCTGAACCCCTGATATAAAGTCCTATGCAGATTACAGGTCCAGACTGAGACAGCTACTAAACAAGCAAAAATGCATGATCATGGGATGTAGCATAGAGAGGAGATAGTAAATGTAAATGAATTTTATTTTAAAAGGTTTACAGAAAATCTATTTCAGAATTCATTAAAAGTCTATGAATTTATTAAAAAGAGATTTATGTAGGGCTTCTTGGTCTACCCTCCATTGTTTTTTTTTTAACCCTCTATATCTTAATAGCATTTTGGAGAAAAAAAAAATAGATTAAGGGGAATAAAGGAAGGGAATTTTTCAAAGAAATACTGGATGAAAATGATGGAAGTCCACATTGAAAAACCTCAACAAATGCCAAACAGCAGATATGTATTTTTTAAATCTACCTTGTAGAAGATGATGGGTAACAAATTTTTAAAAGCTGCCAGAAACAAAAATATCATCTATAAAATGAAAATAGACTGACATTAGCAACAGTAGGAACAGATGATATCAAAGAATTACACATCCAGTTAAATTTTAATTCAAGAGTGCAAGGACAGAATTTATTTAGCAAGAAGAAAGGTGAACAAAGGAAGGAGTAGAAGTAAGAAAAATCAGTGAGCAAAAGAATTTTTAAGCATATTAAAAAATTAAGTACCTTTAAAATTTATTCTTTTCTAGAAGTAATAAGGGCATATGGTAGAAACTTCAGAAGTTACAGAGTGCATACAGTGAAAAGTAAACCTCTCCTAACTCCTACTTGTTCATTTTCTTTCAGGAGGCAACTGCTATTACTAATATCTTTCCAGACTTATTATGCATCTAAATACATTTTGATAGTTTTTATAAAAATAATAGGATTGAAAACAAAAAATTAACAGAATATTATACCAATAAGAGGTTAAAATAAATGAGTGGAGAAGAGTATGGGAAATTAAAACATTTTAAGTTCCTTATTTTGTTTGAGAGGAGGCCACAGTTAACTTTGTTGTTCAGTCTGTCATTTGTGTCCAACTCTTTGCAGCCCCTGTGGACTTCTGCACACCAGGCCTCCCTGTCCCTCAACGTCTGCTCAAACTCATGTCAATTGAGTCAGTGATACCATCCCACCATCTTGTCCTCTGTCATCCCCTTCTCCTCCTGCCTTCAATCTTTCCCAGCATCAGGGTCTTTTCTAATGAGTCAGCTCTTTGTCTCAGGTGGCCAAAATATTTGAGTTTAAGCATCAGTCCTTCCAGTGAATATTCAGAATTGATTTTCCTGCAAAAGTCATAGCTTTGACGACACCGACCTTTTCAGCAAAGTAATGTCTCTGCTTTTTAATATGCTCTCTAGGTTGGTTGGTCATACCTTTTCTTC
The DNA here is from genome assembly GCF_033118175.1 of Dama dama. NCBI lineage: Eukaryota > Metazoa > Chordata > Mammalia > Artiodactyla > Cervidae > Dama > Dama dama. The sequence continues at coordinate 28,357,562 of NC_083688.1, forward strand.
TAAGGATCAAGCGTCTTTTTTAATTTCATGGCTGCATTCACCATGTGCAGTGATTTTGGAGCCCAAGAAAATAAAGTCTGTCACAGTTTCCATTGTTTCCCCATCTATTTCCCGTGAGGTGATGGGACTGAATGCCATGATCTTAGTTTTTTGAATGCTAGGTTTTAAGCCAGCTTTTTCACTCTCCTCTTTCACCTTTATAAAGAGGCTCTTTAGTTCCTCTTCACTTTCTGCCATAAGGGTGGTGTCATTTGCATATCTGAGGTTATTGCTATTTCTTCTGGCAGTCTTGGTTTCAGCTCATGCTTCATCCAGCCCAGCATTTCGCATGATGTACTCTGCATAGAAGTTAAATAAGCAGGGTAACAATATACAGCCTTGATGTACTCCTTTCCCAATTTGGAACCAGTCTGTTGTTCCATGTCCAGTTCTAACTGTTGCTTCTTGACTTGCATACAGATTTCTCAGGAGGCAGGTAAGGTGGTCTGGTATTCCCATCTCTTGAAGAATTTTCCACAGTTTGTTGTGATCTACACAGTCAGAGTCTTTGGCAACATCAGTAAAGCAGAAGTAGATGTTTTTTTGGAGCTCTCTTGCTTTTTCGATGATCCAGTGGATGTGGCAATTTGATCTGTTTCTTCTGCTTTTTCTACATCCACCTTGAACATCTGGAAGTTCTAGGGTCATGTACTGTTGAAGCCTGACTTGGAGAACTTTGAGGATTACTTTGCTAGCATGTGGAATAAGTCCAGTTGTGCAGTAGTTTGAGCATTCTTTGGCATTGCTCTTCTTTGGGATTTTAATGAAAACTGACCTTTTCCAGTCCTGTGGCCACTGCTGAGTTTTCCAAATTTGCTGGCATATTGAGTGCAGCACTTTCACAGCATCATCTTTTAGGATTTGAATTAGCTCAGCTGGAATTCCATCACCTCCACTTGCTTTGTTTGTAGCAATGCTTCCTAAAGGCCATTTGATTTCACATTCCAAGATGTCTGGCTCTAGGTGAGAGATCACACCATCATGGTTATCTGGGTCATGAAGATCTTTTTTGTATAGTTCTTCTGTGTATTCTTGCCACTTCTTCTCAGTATCTTATGCTTTGGTTAGGTCCATACATTTTCTGTCCCTTACTATGCCCATCTTTGTGTGAAATGTTCCCTTAGTATCTTTAATTTTCTTGAAGACATCTCTAGTCTTTCCCATTTTGTTGTTTTCCTCTATTTCTTTGCATTGTTCACTTGGGAAGGCTTTATAATCTCTCCTTACTATTCTTTGGAACTCTGTATTCAGATGGATATATCTTTCCTTTTCTCCTTTGCCTTTTGCTTCTCTTTTTTCCTCAGCTGTGTGTCAGGCTTCCTCAGACAACCATTTTGCCTTTTTGCATTTCTTTTCTTGGGGATAGTTTTGATCACCACCTTGTGTACAATGTCACGAACTTCCGTCCATGGTTCTTCAGGCACTTTGTCCGTCAGATCTAATCCCTGGAACCTATTTGTCATTTCTGCTGTATAATCGTAAGGGATTTGATTTAGGTTATACTTGAATGATCTAGTGGTTTTCCCTATTTTCATCAATTTAAGTCTGAATTTGGCAATAACGAGTTCATGATCTGAGCCACTCACCTCCCAGTTTTGTCTTGCTGACTGTATAGAGCTTCTCCATCTTCGGCTGCAAAGAATATAATCAATCTGATTTCAGTATTGATCATCTGGTGGTGTCCATGTGTAGAGTCGTGTCTTGTGTTGTTGGAAGAGGATGTTTCCTATGACCAGTGCCTTCTCTTGGCAAAACTCTGTTAGACTTTGCCCTGCTTCATTTTGTACTCCAAGGCCAAACTTGCCTGTTACTCCAGGTATCTTTTGACTTCCTGCTTTGGCTTTCCAGTCCCCTATGATGAAAAGGACATTTTTGGTGTTAACTTAGACATACTAAAAAGTTAAAGATGACTTCCGCTTCTGTCCAAGATGGACTAACAAGGACCACATTATCCTCCTTCCTGAAACAACCAAGAACATGGACAAACTATGTGAAACATTGCATCTCAAGACATTGGACATGAATCAGTGAAGGACAGTGATCCCTGAGAGATGGGAAACAAATTAGCCTTATGACTATGTTAGCCTGCTTGCTAGTGGAAGTTTCTAGGTTGACACACAAGGAGGGGGAACCAGGCAGAGCCAGTCCTGTACGCTTCCTGAGTTGATGAAGCGGAGCTAGGAATCTAAGGAATACAAGGTGGCTAGAATTTACAGAGCAGAGTACCAGAAGGGAAAGCTTCACAAAGAAGGAATTGTAGAGATCTGCAGAGTCCCCCTTGAGTATTCATTTTGAGTGCTGAGCAGCGTGTGCAGGTGAGGAGACTGGTCAAGGCCAGGGAAAGAATCACCCTAAAGGATCTAAGTGGATGATACTTAGAGTATACATAAAGCCAGGCATAGTTCCTGTTCCTAATGGCAGTTTGAATACCTGCAAAAAGACTTGCCTCATTAATGAGGAAAAACTGTTCCTAGACGAATTGCTGCTCTGCTCCCAGATAACAAACCTTAACTGCGACATTGTACTGTTTCTGGGTAACTTAACCACATCCCAGAACAAAATTTAAAAATGTTTATAGAAATTAAAAGTATCCAATACCCCACAAGATAAAATTCACAGTATCTGGCATCCAAAAAAATATTATGAAGTGTACAAAGAAACAGGAAAAAACAACTCATAAGGAAGAGAAAAATTAATAAATACTGACTCAGAAATGACACATATGATAGAATTAGTAGACCAAGGGTATTAGGTTATTAACCTAAATTAGTAATGACAGTAAATATAAATACACTAAATGTTTCAGTAAAAGACTGGATTTTAAAGGAAGAATAAAAATAATCTATATGCTATTTAAAAGATAACTGCAGTATAAAGATGGAGAAAGGTTGAAAGCAAAAGGATGAAAATATATGTTTGCCTTGTCCAAACTACAGTGTATGGGAGTACATAGTAAGGAATAAAGCTGATAGAAAGCTAATGATAACTTCAGGGTTGTGATTGGAAAGGGCCACTTGGAGGTTTTTTACATTAATGGTTTTTACTTATGTGTTTGCTTTATAAAAATATGTTAAGCTCCACACTTTATTTTTAATAAGTTTTTTTAGAACAGTTTTATATTTATAGGAAAGTTGAATAGAAGGTATAGTTTGCCTCATATCCCCCATCCTCACACACGAAACTTTCCTCACTATTGACACCCTGTACAACAGTGTTACACATCGAACTTTTATATACTTTTCTATTCTATTTCACAGTTTTTTTTTTAAAGTAAAAAACTAAACAGTGGCTAACAGATGTCCTTGGCACATAGTAAGTTGTTTGAGGACAGTTGGTTTTTCCTTATAAAAAAGTGTATCATATTCCTGCTTTATAGGATGCAAAAAGTAAATGTCCAGGCAGATTAAAGACCTGAATAGGAGGGAAAACAAGATTTTAAATTTTTAAAAGAATATAGGAAACCATTTTTCTGACCTTACTTTATAGAATGATTCTTAAGACAGAAATTGAAACCATAAAGACAGATTGATATGTCCAACTTAGGTAATAATGAGGAAATTATAAAATAACAATGAAATCATGTTCCATTCATTAGAGGGATAATATTGTAATGGAAATGGCACCCCACTGCAGTACTCTTGCCTGGAAAATCCCATGGACAGAGGAGCCTGGTAGGTTGCAGTCCATGGGGTCGTGAAGAGTCAGACATGACTGAGCGACTTCACTTTCACTTTTCACTTTTATGCATTGGAGAAGGAAATGGCAACCAACTCCAGTGTTCTTGCCTGGAGAATCCCAGGGATGGGGTCGCACAGAGTCGGACATGACTGAAGTGACTTAGCAGCTTAGCAGCATTGTAATGGAGACTATGTGAAAAGGGGAAATTCTCTTATCGGTGGAAATATAAATTGGTACAGCATTTTTGGGAAACAGTCATTAGCTAAGAAAATTGAAAATATTCCTAACATTTTCACTGCTAAGCATATAAATTAGAGTAAGTTCTCAAGGAGATTGGGTATGAATATTTGTTGCGTAATAGTGAAAAGAGTTCACTGCCTAAAGGTTTTCAAGATTAGGTAAACTGATGTATGATAGCCATCAAGTGGATAAAAGTGAATAAAAAAGTAAAACTATGTTTTTTCTCAAGCCATTAACTTGGCTTATTTTGATTGTACATTACCATACTATTTGCCTCTTCAGCTCCCTATCACAAGATTTGCTAATTTGTGAAATTTTTTTCCCAAGTGATCATTAAAACTGATATTTCCTCAAATTTAGGATATTTTTTTTCCCCATAGACATTGACTTCTCTGAATCTAGTAGGGGAAGAAAGCAGCATTCAAATTTGTTTTGTTTCTTCGTTATTTTTTCTTTATCATAGGACTAATATTTCAAGCCAAACTCCGTCTGCCAAAAGAAGTTTGGGATTTCTTCCTCAGCCAGCTCCTCTTTCTGTTAAAAAACTGAGGTGTAACCAGGATTACACTGGCTGGAACAAGCCAAGAGTGCCCCTTTCCTCTTACCAACAGCAGCAACTGCAAGGGTAGGTAAATTATTTTATTTTGCTTTCTTTTTTTTTTTTAATTTTGCTTTCTTTTTATAAAGTGATTCAACTGAAGTATGTTTTACTTGGTATGTGTGCATGCTAAATCTCTTCAGTCATGTCCGACTCCTTGTGTCCCCGTGGACTGTAGCCCACCAGGATCCTTTGTCCGTGGGGATTCTCCAGGCAAGAATACTGGAGTGGGTTGCCATGCCCTCCTCCAGGGGATCTTCCCAACCCAGAAATCAAACCCACATCTCTTACATCTCCTGTATTGGCAGACCAGTTCTTTACCACTAGCACCACCTAGGAAGTCCTTTTACTTGGTATACAAGATGATTAAAAGAGTCATTAATTATAGTTCTCAAATATTTTTCACTTATTAAAGATTTATCATGTCCATAAAGTTCAGTTCATTATCTGGTCTCTAATTTTTGGACCTTGAAAACAAAATCACGTATGTGTGTTTCTGTGTAAATGTATATATATATAAAAAACATCATAAAGCAGAAAATGTGTACTCTTAAATCTCATATACTTCATCCATCTCTGTAGATACTTCAGTATTAATCTTTCCCATCCCCTTCTTGCTTATATTTTTATTAACCATACAAAAATGAGATCATGGTATAATAGCTATAATAATAATATCAATCATAGCTGAAGTGTTTGTTATGTGCCAGAAACTGTGTTTCAATGAATTTTTTCTTTAAATTCTCACAGTAGCTCTCTGAGCTAGATGTATTAAAAAATCTGTTTTTGTAGATTAAGGAATTAAGGCTTGGGCTTCCCTGGTAACTCAGCTGGCAAAGAATCCACCTGCAATGCAGGAGACCCCGGATCAATTACTGGGTCGGGGAAATTCCCTGGAGAAGGGATAGGCGACCCATTCCAGTATTCTTGGTCTTCCCTGGTGACTCAGATGGTAAAGAATCTGCCTACAGGCCGGGAGATCTGGGTTCAAGACCTGAGTTTGATCCCTCAGTTGGGAAGATCCCCTGGAGGAGGGCATGACAACTCTCTCCAGTATTCTTACCTGGAGAATCCCATGGACAGAGGAGCCTGGCGGGCTACTGTCCATGAGGTTGCAAAGAGTCAGATGTGACCGAGCACCTATACACAGCATAGCACAACTAAGGCTTAGAGGAATTAATTAACTTACTTGAGGTATTTAATACACTAATAGTGAATCTAGGCAGGTGGAGCCCTCTTGCATTTTTTTCCTTCCAGCTTTATTACAGTATAATTGAAATACAGCACTGTATAAGTTTAAATTGTACAGCATAATAATGTGACTCATATACATCATGAAATGATTACCATAGTAAGTTTAGTGACTATCAATCATCTTATATAAATATAAAAGAAAAAAATTTTTTAATTGAAGTATAGTTGATTTACAGTGTTGTGTTAATTTCTGCTATACAGCATAATGATTCAGTTACACATATTTAAAATTTTCTTTTCCATATGGTTTATCATAGGATATTGAATAGCTCCCTGTGCTATACAGTAGGACCTTGCTGTTTATCCTTTCTGTATATAATAGCTTAGATCTGCTGACCCCAACCTCCAACTCTATCCCTCCCCCTTGGCAACCATCAGACGTTGTTTATGACCTTGACTCTGTTTCATAGGTAGGTTCATTTGTGGCATATTTTCGATTCCACATATGAGTGATATTATATGGCATTTGTCTTTCCCTTTCTGATTTACTTTACTTAGTGTGATAATATCTAGTTGTATCTGTGTTGCTGCCTATGGCATTATTTAATTCTTTTTTATGGCCAAGTAATATTCATATATACACACACACACACAGAGGACGTCTTCTTTATCCATTCATCTGTCAGTGGACATTGGGTTTGTTTCCATGTCTTGGCTATTGTGAATAGTGCTGCTGTGAACATAGGGCTGCATGTATCTTTTTTAATTATAGTTTTGTCTATACATATGCCCAGGAGTGGGATTGCTGGATCATATGATAATTCTACTACCACCACCATCCATTAAGGAAAGTGCACTTTGTTAAACTGACAGAAGAGGATGTGCTTGAATTTGTCACCAGATCCACAAAATGAATACAAATGTTAAAAAACAGGCTACCTGTGTACAGACTAGAAGTGAAAAACAGAAAACATGAATCAAAATATTTAGTCCAATAAAAATTCTACCACAAAAACCAATATGAACTGCAAGAAAATTGTTATATAGCACTTAAAACTGAATTAAATATCCTCAAATAAGCATTTTAAAATATGAAAAAAAGCAACATAAATCAATAATTCATACCCAGAATCAGAAAGGACAAGTAGGAAGAAATGACAGTTGCTTGAACACAAAAGAGAGAGAGAGGAGGAAGAAAGGCAACATCATATCAAAAATTAAGTCTAAACGAAAGTTCCCCAAGGGAAAATAAGTTCAAATGAAAATTTAATAAGAGACTTTGAAGGAAAAAACAAGGAGGAAAATGAGATAAGTATAAGCAATCAGAGAGGAAGTGGTTGAATTGGAAAACAGGCAAGGAAAGTCCCATGGTAATGAGAATCTCTGAAGAAAAAAAATCCTAACAGTGAAACAGAACTAGTATTTAGAACCATAACCCAAGAAAACTTTGAAATAAAATTTTGAGAAATAAAAATTACTGAATCTATACATTCAAAGAGCCCTCCAAGTACCTGGAAAATTGAATGAACAAGACATATGTTAGTACAAGTATTAGACTTTAAAGATGAGGAAAAATACTCAGTGCCTTGAGTCAAAAGATAAAATAATTTGTGAGGGAAAGAGGAGTAGACTTCTCAGTCATCATTCAAAGCGGAAGAAAAAAGAACATCATTTTCAAGAAACTTGATGAAAGAAAGGATAAACAAATATGCTAATCTAAGCTTTCAGGTATGTGGGCTAGGGGAAAAAAAGTTTTAAAGTGGAAGAACTTGAAAAAAAAAAGTGGAAGAACTTGGAATAATTACACATAAGCTCTTCCTGAGGTCTCTATAGGATATGAGCTTCATCCAGCCAAGAGGTAATGAAGGAGATACTGGCAAAAGATAGATGGTGAATATTACATATATTCAGTTACAGAGATAAGACGAAAACAATGGTGGAAACACCAGTATATAAGGATGACATATACATATTATGTCTTCTGACAAAGGAGTATGATTGTAACTAAAAATGGAAGGAGAGAGAAAGAAAAGTAGAATAAATAAATTGACTGAAATCAGTAGTAAATGCAAGTCAAAAAATACTCTTTAAAATGGACAGATTAGATAGTAAAAAAAAAAAAATTATGAGCACTATAAAAAGTACAATAACCACTTAAAAAAAAACTTTTTTAAAATCAAGAGATATTTCTAAAACACCAGATGAATAAATAAAATATAGCAATGTGACACAGTTGAGTTCAAATATATTTGTCACATCAAGAAATGTAAATGGGCTGACACATCTAATAGAAAAATATTTTCAAATTAGCTCAGAAAGCAAAACCAACTCTATGCTGTATACTAGAGATATACCTAGAACAGCGATTTTTAAAGTTGTAAAATAAAGGGAGGGAAAGCAATTTGGCCGTCTAATGGAAACAGTTAAGAAAGCAGAGGTTGCAGTCCTAATAGCTGATAAAATAGAATATTTAAGGACATAAAAGATCTAAACAACATAATCAGATAGATCTGTGGAAAATAGTAAATGCCATACTCCAATCATAGAGTATAGACCTTTTCAAGCACATACGGAGCATTCACAGAAAGTAATCATATGTTAGGGCACAAAGGAAAAATCAGGAGACACCCCATAAAGTAGAAACGGGACAACCACCATCTTTTGATCACAGTGAAATGAAACTGGATAATAAACATGAAACTGAATATTAAAAATGTAACTTCCAACTAGAAATCCTAAAAACCCTATAAGTGACCCTTGGGTCAAACACAAATAACAGATGTTCTGAAGATTAATGATAATGAAAACCCTGTTTTGTTTTGTTTTTTTTTAAAGTCAGTAAACAATTTTACTGAAACATTTCATAACACAGAAAATCTGTCTGAAGTGTAAAGTTACTGTCTTACACAAGAAGGACAGACCCATTTTCAAAGACTAATATGAATACAATAAGTATGGAGTTTACATACTAATTTATACACAGAAACTCTGCCCCACAGCCATAAAAATTTAATATTTAACAGTGCAACATATAATTTAATCATTGGATTTATTTGACAGGTTTTTCCTTGCTAAACACAAATAACTACCTGGCTTTCATGTACATATATAATATATACTTTATGTATATAGATATTCAACAATCTGTACAGTTTCTAAACATAAAACTCCTAAAAGGCACAATTGTCTATACAACATGTACAAAAATGGCTGGAGCTGACACAAAACAACAATTATTGGTCAGAAGTTCATGATTGCACAAAGATTAGTCATGAGTTTATGTCAGAAAAATGTGCTTTAAGGAAAGGAGGGTTTTCAAAGAAACCTGTAAGTGTTTATATATTAAAAAAAAAAAAAAACCAACAACTAAAAACCCCCAAACCAAACCAACCCCCCTGCATAAACAGCCCCTAGGTGGCGATCACGAGCCTGTCCTCATCCTCGTCGCTGCTCACGTCGCTGAACTGGGTGACCGGCCTCCGGATCGGCGGCCGAGGTCCCTCCGGGTCCAGGGGGAGCCGCGGCCGGCCCGGCGGGGGCGGGGGCGCCGAGGCTGGTTTGCAGGGCGCGCCAGGGGCGTCGTGCCGGGGCTTCGCTGGGGCCCCCTTCCCCGCGTCCCTAGGACTGCAGCTGTCCCGCCTGGCCTCGTCTCTGGCCGGAGCAGACGGATCTAGACCCTTCTGTGCACTTTCCCGCTGGACTCCGGGTGAGCCCTGCGGGGATGGGGTCCCGCCGCCAGGATGCGCCCCAGCAGAATGCTGCGGGAGCGGCGCCTCTTGAGGAGACCTGTTTGGGGGAGCGGGCATCTCGGGGACGCCCTGGGCGTCCACAGGGACCTGGCTCACTGAGGGGATGAGCGTGGGCAGGGCGATGTTCAGGATCTGGAGGCCCGGGATGGGCGTGGGGGGCGCGGGGCTGCTCTGGGAGACGGGGTTGGCGGCCACCACCTGCAGCCTCACGGCGTTGAGGGCCAGGCCTGGCGGGCGCACCTGTGGGCCGAGGTTGGCGTTGGCCAGGCCCACGATGTTGACGGTCTCCATGCTCAAGGCTGGCAGGGGCTGCAGCATCGGCACGCGGATCTGGCCGATGGGGATACAGGGCACCACGCTGCTCAGCTCGGCCACGCCCGCGGGGCTGGCAGCTCCTGGCACATCCGCGCTCAAGTACCCTGGGGTGCCCAGCGGTCTGTGGATGACGTTGACAGCCGGGATGGTGAGCTGCACTGGCCCGGCCTGGATGGGGACGAAGGTGGAGTAGGTGAGGCCGGCCGGGACCACCTGGATCCCCCCCGACGGGAACCATGTTATGGGGTGTTCTCGACTGCTGCTGGGAATGCAGAGGCAGGTGGCTGAACAGGTGCGTCTGCGGAGAAGGCAGGCCTGCGGGCGGAGGCAGGGCGGCTTGCGGCTTCTGCTCTTGGGCGCCGGGCCGAGGCGCGGTGGACGGAGGAGCCCCTCCCGGCTGAGGGCTGCGCTCAGACGCCGGGGGAGGAGGAAGGCTCAGGCATGGTGGGCCCTGCGTTAAAGCCACAGCCTTTCCCGCTGCAGAGCCGCTCAGCATCTCCTCGGGGTCGGGGTAGTCCACAGACATCTGGTGACACGGGGACCTGGGCGCCCCCTCTGGTGGGCGGGCGCCACCTCCACGTCGCCCGCGGCCCAGCGCTCCCAGGGGACCCCGGGTCCGACTGCAGCGCGCTCAGCACCGACATCTTGGTGGGCAGCGCCCTCAGCAGCACGTCCATCGGGTCCGCGGGCCCCCCGGGAAAGCCCTCGGGGGCGCCGGCGTCCTCGTCCGTGCCCGCGGGGTCCCGAGGGCCACCCCTGGCCGGCAGGTGCACCGACTCGGCCTGGCTGTCCTCGTCCTCCTCCTCGTTTTCGTTCTCGTTGTCCTCGATTGTCCTCGTTGTCCTCGATTCCTCGCCGTCGGATTCCTCGGGGTTGTATCCAGACCGCTCGAAACTGAACCTCTGTTTCTCGTCTGATTCTTCTGTATCTTGTTCATCTGTTAAACCTACTGAGACGCCTAAATCCACACATTTCTTGCTATGTGTCTTGGACTTCATGTGTTTGGTCAGATTTCCTTTAGTCTTAAAGAGGTTACAGTAAGTGCAATGGTAGGGGTGGACATCTGTATGGGTTCGTATGTGTTTCTTTAACATACTAGGTTTCTTACAAGGGATTCCGCATTCTTCACAAATGTACTTTCCTCTTCCCCTGCCTCGGACATATACATACTCTTCATTTGATTTATATCCTCCATCAAATATTTTAATTCTTCTTGGTTCACTTTTGATTAAGGAATTTTCTTTATCTTGCTCACTGTTAATTTCAGAGGCATCTTTACTGCTGAATTCAACTACTGTGGACTTTTGATTACCTAATGCTCTCTTGCTTAAGTTGCTTTTCCACTTGCTTGAATAGACCAGTAAGTCTGACTTGAAATGGGTGGTTATTGCTTGACAGTATAGAGATCTTCCGGTCTTCTGCTTGGAGCTCAGGAGAGAAAGAGCCACTTTGGTTGGCAGGCCGAGTGGGTTTGGATCACTGGCGCTCACGGCCCAGTTGGTGTAGGCCGAGGTTTTCTGGTCCGTCTGCGGTAGGTGCAAGGCCCTCTGTCTCATCAGGTAGCACCACGTGAAGCTGGTGGCCGTCTTCAGGCTGGGGAAGGACACAGACAGCTGTGTGTCGCCAGCCTCACACGTGGAAGGAGTCGTGGCCGCAGGCTGACTCTGTTCCTGGACGTTTGCTTTGTCGCCTGGATTTTTAATCCCTGGAGACTTCCTTTCTGGGCGGTTGTCTGTGGATTCCAAAGGAGAAATGTGAGTTTTCTCTGCAGGCACAGCTGGGCTTCCAGCTGTCGGCATCAGCAATACGGCTGACGGGATGCTTTCAAATTCCTGCAGTTCTTTCATGGGTTCTCTAGCCACAGGCTTGCAGTGTCCTGATGACAAGTTATCAGCTGGTGACACGTCAGTCAAGTGAAGAGCCTTGGTACTGACTTCAGGGTGAGGAAAAACATCCTGCTCCCACGTCACAGCTTCAAGGGGCTCCGTGGTGCAAACCTGCCTCACCAGCACAGGCTTCTTCTGTTTGCTGCCGTCAGGAGCTCTTGAACCCCCTGCTTCCAGCGGTCTCGTGTCTGTCGCACAGACAGCTCTGTTTTCATCCTTGGCTCGCTTCTGGTGCTTTTCCATGGCAATGTCTAAACTTTTTGCTGGGGAGAGCATCCGTTTACTGGAAGCTGAAGACTCTTGTTGTGGGGAAAGTCTTCCGATAGACATCTTTGGTGTTGTGGGTGAGGATTCTGATGGAGATGGGTTTTGGTCCATCTCTGAAAAGACAGGTTGGCAGATGAGCTCTCCGTCTGGGTATGAAAACCCTGTTTATCAATATCTGTGGGTTACATTTACAGCAGTGATCAGAGAAAAATTAGTCCTAGACACCTGTATCAATACAAATGAAAGGATGAAAATATGAATTCCAAGCTCAAAATGAACAAACAGTATAAAAGAACAAAGTAATCCAAAAGGAAACAAAAGCAAGGAAATAATAAAGATAAAAGTTAGAATTGCATGTAACAAAGAGCTGAAAAATAGATTAACACATTATTAACCAGAGACGTATTAATGCCACAGATTTTTGTTTCTGCAAAAATCACCTGATCAGTAACAAAGTATAAAAAAAAAGTTCATGAAGTAGATATATCATTAACCTTTTATCTTTTAGTCAAGATAAAAAGGGAAGAAATACATAAAATGTGATAAGGGAGAATTACTAAAATGTAGAGGAAATGTTAGAAATAATTTGAGACAATTTCATATTTCTCTTAACAAAAGAATTAGAAAACTTAAATGAAATGGACATAATTGTTTTAGAAAAGACGTCAGTAGTTTATTTAAATTGATCCCAGTAAAGGTTAAAAGAATACTTTCACCAGTTTCCATAGAAGGAAAAATAAGCCTATCAAGGTGCTCCCACTGATAGAAGAAATTAATAGAAACCGTTCCTGGGAAAGCATAGACATTAGTTTAAAAGACAAAATTTTAAAAGCAACTGGAGGGGGAAAAACAGAGTTGTAAAAATAATAGCTGGAGACATCAATACTTCTCTTCAGTAATGTATAGAACATATAAACAGAAAAGTCAGTAAGGAAATACAGGAGTTGACCAGTACTGTGAACTGCTTAGACCTAACTAATACATTCAGTTGGTGCAAAAGTAATTGCAGTTTTGCATTGTTGAACTTTGTTGTTTGATATTGGAATGCATTCTTAAATGTGGTTATGTTATACATCATTTTAATGCACATTTCTTGCTTTATGTTTTGCTGTTTATTTCCTATGTATTTTAGATTAGGGAAATGATGTTAGACAAAAAGCAAATTCACGCAATTTTCTTACAAGTTCAAATGGGTCATAAAGCAGTGGAGACAACTCACAACATCAACAATTCATTTGGCCCAGTAACTGCTAACGAGAGTACAGTGCAGTGGTGGTTCCAGATGAGGAGTGCAGTGGTCGGCCATCGAAAGGTGACCACAACCAGTTGATCCTCTTAAAACTATATGACCATTTTACAGTCATTTGGCATTTGCAGCAAATTAGAAAGGTGGAAAAGCTTGGTAGAGGGTCCCTCATGAGCTGACTGAAAACCAAATCATCATTTTGAAGTGTCATCTTCTCTTATTCTACCCTACAATGAGCTGTTTCTCAATTGGATTGTGACGTGATGTAAAGTGGATTTTATGCAACAACCTGCAATGACTAGCTCAACGGTTGGGCCTAGGAGAAGCTCCAGAGCACTTCCCAGAGCCAAACTTGCATCAAAAAAAAGATGATGGTCACTGTCTGGTGATCTGCTGCCAGTCTGATCCACTATAACTTTCTGAATCCCGGCAAGACCATTACATCTGAGAATTATGCTCAGCGAATCAATGAGATGTATTGAAAACTGCAGTGCCTTCGGTCGTCATTGGTCAACAGGAAGGGCCCAGTTCTTCTCCATGACAATGCCCGACCATACGTCACACAGCCAACACTTCAAAAGTTGAACGAGTTGGGCTGCGAAGTTTTGCCTCATCTACCATATTCACCTGACATCTAACCAACCAACTACCACTTCCTCAAGTATCTCGACAACTTCTTGCAGAGAAAACACTTCCACAATAAGCAGGAGGCAGAAATTGCTTTCCAAGAGGTCGTCAAATCCCAAAGCACGGATTTTTACATTACAGGAATAAACAGACATTTCTTACTGGCAAACATGTGTGGATTATAATGGTTCCTATTTTGATTAATACAGGTGTTTGAGCCTAGTTATTTAAAATTCACAGTCCAAAACTGCAGTTACGTTTACACCAACCTAATAGAACACTCCACCCAACGGCAGAATATGCATTCTTCTCACATGCACATGAAACATTTTCTAGTAGAAACCCTGTTAGGCCATATAGTAAGTGTCAATACATTTTAAAAGATACAAATCATACAGAGTATCTTCTGCAGTCACAATAGAATGAAGTTAGAAATAAGTAACAAAAAATTGGAAATAGTGAAAATTAAACAGCATACTCTTAAACAACCAGTGAGTCAAAGAATAAAATCACAAGAGAAATTAAAAATTACTTGAAGACAAATGAAGCCTAAAACAGCATACCAGAACTAATGAGATATGGCAAAAACAGTACTCCTAGGGAGATTTCTAGCAGCAAGTGCCTGCGGTAAAAAAAGTGTGTATGAGAATGTGGAGAAATTAGAACCCTTGTACATTGCTAGTGGGAATGTAAAATGGTGCAGCTGTTAATGGAAAATAGTATGACAGTTCTTCAAAGAATTAAGAGTAGACTTAACCATATGATCCAGCACATATATCTGAAATTAAGAGCTATGACATGAAGAGGTGTTTGTACATCCATATTAACAACAGCATTATAAACAATAGTCAAAAGGTGGAAGCAGCCTAAGTGTCTACCAGTGAATGAGTAGATCAACAAAATGTGTTAGTAATGTATATATACAATGGAATACTGTTCATCCTTAAATAGGAAAGAAATTCTGACACATGCTACAGTGTGAATGAACCTTGAACCTACTCATTATGCTAGGTGAAATCAGTCACCACAGGGCAAACACTATATCATTCCACTTAAATGAATTACTAGAGTAGTCAATTCGTAGGATCAGGAAGTAGACTGGTGGTTGCCAGAGAAAGGGGAATGAAGAATTATTGTTTAATAGGTACAGAGTTTCAGTTTGGGAAGATGAAAAAATTCTGGAGATGAATGGTGGTGAATGTACTTAATGCCTTGTAAGCTGTATACTTAATGGTTTTTTTGGTAAATTTCATGTTTTATGTATTTTACTATGATTTTTTTTAAATGACCTCAAATCGGTAACCTAACTTTACACCTTGAGGAACTAGAAAAAGAATAGCAAATGAAGCCAAAATTTAGCTGAAGAAAGAGAATAATAAAGATTAGAGCAGAGATAAACAGAATGGAGAGTAGAAAAATAATAGAGAAAACCAAAAGTTACTTCCTTGAAAAGATCCAGAAAATTGATAGATCTTTAGATAAACAGGCAAAGATAAAAGAATGAAGACTCAAATCACTAAAATAAAAAATGAAAGTACATTGCACCAACATTACTAAGATAAAAAGGATTATAAGAGAATATCCAACAAATTTGATAACTAGGTGAAAGGGTCAGATTCCTGGAAGGAATGGAAAATTGTGAGGTTGTGGGGGAAAAAATGTAAAAAAAGTAAGAAGTAGGTGTATGAAATTAAAACCAAAATGAGGTACCACTTTATACCCACTAATATGGCTGTAATTTAGAAAAAAAACGAAAAAAACCCTGAAAATAACAAAGGGTATCTTGGTAAGTTAAAAAAGACCACATTGCTGAATAGTGTACAGTAGTGTACTACCTTTGTGTAAGAAAGAAGGGGAAATAAGAAAAAACATGTATCTTTGCTTATGTGTGTATATATATATATAGATTTAAAATACTATATAAAATATAGTTATACAATATATTCAGTATTTTAAGTATATAAGTATATTTTATTTTAAATTATAAAAGTAATATGTTTTATATTAAATATAATTCTTTTTTGATATTTCATATTGCTCTATCTTCAGATTCATTATTTCCTTCTTCAGTGTTTAATTTGCTATTAATTTCATTCAATAAAATTTCATTTCAAATATTTTTTTCATCTCTTGAAATTCAGTTTTTAATATCTTCCATTTCTTTCCTTAGTGTTTTTGTTTTACTTCACATCCTTGATCACATACTTGATCACATACATCCTTGATCACATATTTCACATCCTTGAAGCATATTTATAATAGCTGTTTTAATATCCCTGTCTGCTGTTGGGTTTGTTTCTGCATTTGTGTTTAAACTCTTTGGGGTCAAATCTTAAATGCCTTTATCCTAAGGCTGATTTAATTCCTTTCTTTAAGCATAGGCCCTCTGTGGTCTCTACTAATGCTCCATGAATTCATCTATGTCTCTCTACTCTGTTGGGAACCTAAAAACTCAGATTCTGCATGAGCTCTGGAAAGTATTTGGCTAATAGCTTCCCAGTAATCATCCTTTTCCTTGAAGTTCTTCTTCCATGCCATCTCGGGGTTTCACCTTATGCATGCACAAGTTAGTTTTTCAGTCTAATGCTCTAGCAGACCCCTGTGCAGATTTCTGTAGCTCCTCCTCTGTACAGTTCCTTTCTCCCGGATTCTCTGTCCCAGAAACCTTAACAGCTTCAGCATCTCAAACTCCAGTTTCTTTCAACTCAACTGAGCAAGATTTCTGGGCTCTGTCTGGGCTCAGTTCTACTCCCTGAACTCCAGTTCACCAATTGCCTCCAGGCTGAAACTGTGCATAAATGGTAGGGCTGATAGCATTTGCTTGCCTTCTCTTAAGGATTGCAGTCCTGTGCTGACTGTTGTCCAGTTTTTCTTTGTGTGATATTCCAGATCCTGATACTTTCTCACAGTCTGAAGTGGAAGTTTTTAAGGGTGTTTAAAGTTGACATCACTGATGAGCAACACAGAATTATTATGTGCCTCTGAATGTGATGCCCTTGGAAGGACACAGTAGCACTATGTATCACTATGTGGACTTCAGTCTGAGCTGACCTTATCATAAGGAAATAGCAAACCCAATATGAGGAACATTCCATTAACCAGGGTGGATGGGGTGCATGGTGTGGGGAGCAGAGGGGTGTGCTGCATTCTGCACAAATGTCAGTGTCTTGAAAGTGAAAACTGAAGAATCGTTCCAGATTAAAGAAAACTGAATTTTGCATTATGTTATCCTGGACTGAATTTCGTGCTTAGGGAGAAAAAGTGCATAAAGAAACATTGGGTCAATTGTTATGAGATATATCCTAGAGCTAAATGGCTATGATCTATGCAACTTATTCTCAAATGGGTCAGGAAAAATATATAGGGAGAAGTGTTAAATGATAAAGCATATAGTAAAAAAGGGTTAACAAATTAGTGAGTCTGGGTAAAAAATATTTTTCTGTGCAACTTTTCTGAAAGTTTGAGAATGTTTACAAATAAAAGTTTTTTTCAAACTTTGGAAAAAAACAATGTACTTTGGAATAATATTTGACAGTGTCCATTAAGCATACATATGTTCTAAGTCCCCAATCCTTTTTAGCTTTCATTTGAAAACAGAATTTTCCTTGAGTTGAAACTAAAGTGTAATAATGTTATACTGTGGTGGTTCTCTAAGTGTGGTCTCCATACCAGCAGTGTCAGCGTCAACTGAGACCCTTTTAGACATGCACATTTTTGCACGTTTCCTGTCCAGACCTACAGAATCAGAAATTCTGGAGTTGGGGCCCAGCAGTATGTAGTTTAACAAGCCGTCCAGGTGATTCTGATGCATGCTATATAGTGGAGGACCCCTGCTCAAGTGAACATACTTTAGGAACTACTGTTGTCTTCAAAAGTACCATTTCTTTCATTTTCAGCTTCTCCAATTTGGGAAATACCTGCTATATGAATGCTATTTTACAATCTCTATTTTCACTCCAATCATTTGCAAATGACTTGCTCAAGCAAGGTATCCCATGGAAGAAAATTCCACTCAATGCACTTATCAGGTAATTGTTACATACTTACTGAGTAACCTCTTAACTATCGATTATAGAATAATG
Organism: Dama dama; assembly: GCF_033118175.1. Taxonomy (NCBI): domain Eukaryota; kingdom Metazoa; phylum Chordata; class Mammalia; order Artiodactyla; family Cervidae; genus Dama; species Dama dama. The sequence continues at coordinate 28,375,483 of NC_083688.1, forward strand.
GTGTTTTAGATACTTAAAATTTTATGTGCCATTGTTAGCAGTCCTTAAAATATACCTTCAGTGTTTTGTAAAACCTGCTAAACTTGTCTCTTTTGTTTTATCAGACGCTTTGCACACTTGCTTGTTAAAAAAGATATCTGTAATTCAGAGACCAAAAAAGACTTGCTCAAGAAGGTTAAAAATGCCATTTCAGCTACAGCAGAGAGATTCTCTGGTTATATGCAAAATGTGAGTACTAATTGTTTTTAAATACCTTAGAGATTGGGAAAATAGAAATGATTTTAGTGTGTTACCCAGTTTTAGTTTATCTTATTATTTTATTATTTATCTATTTTTGGCTGTGTTGGGTTTCTGTTGTGGCACATAGATTCTTTGTTGCTGCGCGTGGGCTTTCTCTAGTTATGGCAAACAGGGGCTACTCTACAGTTGAAGTACGCAGGCTTCCCATTGTGATGGCTTCTCTTATTGTGGAGCACGGGCTCTCTAGCACAGGCTCGATAGATGTGATGCATGGACTTAAGCTGCCCCACGGCATGTGTGATCTTAGTTCCCCAGGCCAGGGGTTGAACCAATCTCCCCTGCATTGGCAGGCAGATTCTTAACCCCGGGACCACAAAGGAAGTCCCAGTTTTATTTTAAAATGAGATTTGTGTACATGTGTTCATCACAGGTTGGAAGACTTCCAGTAAGGTTGAATATGACTCTGTGTATTTTATCATTTTAATAATATAGATGTGATTTGCCCCAATGTAGGACCTTAGACTATTTTAGTTACAAAGACTATTTTAGAAAAATGACTTTTTTAAAAAACAAATGAAGGAACGATTCACTTTATTAGTCATGCTAATCTAACTTATAGTTAGGAATGTAAAATCTGTCATTTGTTGTTGTTTTTCACAAAATATGTACCCTGAAGCACTAGAGTAAATCTGACCTTTTTCCACATGTTACTGACTTCCAAGTGCTTTAGTTTTATAGATCACAATGTTACTAACCTATTGTTGTAGCAAGAAATGGTTTGATCTGATTAAGGATATTATACCTTCTTAGGATGCTCATGAATTTTTAAGTCAGTGCTTAGACCAGCTGAAAGAAGATATGGAAAAATTAAATAAAACTTGGAAGACTGAACCTGTTCCTGGAGAAGAAAGTTCACCAGATATTTCAGCTACTAAAGTATACACTTGCCCTGTTATTACTAATTTGGAGTTTGAAGTTCAGCACTCCATCATCTGTAAAGCGTAAGTAATCTCTAAAAAAAAAAACCTCTTTTCCCTTTTAATTCCTTATGGCAGGTAACTGAAACTCTTCTCTGAGAGTGTTAGTTGCTCAGTCATGTCCGACTCTTTGCAACCCCATGGACTGGGACTGTAGCCTGCTAGACTTCTCTGTCCAAACTCTTCTGCTGCTGCTGCTAAGTCACTTCAGTTGTGTCAACTCTGTGCGACCCCATAGACGGCAGCCCACCAGGCTCCCCCGTCCCTGGGATTCTCCAGGCAAGAACACTGGAGTGGGTTGCCATTTACTTCTCCAGCACATGAAGTGAAAAGTGAAAGTGAAGTCACTCAGTCATGTCCGACTCTTAGCGACCTGGACTGCAGCCTACCAGGCTCCTCTATCCATGGGATTTTCCAGGCAAGAGTACTGGAGTGGGGTGCCGTTGCCTTCTCCACCAAACTTGTAATTCTTATCTTCGTTCCTGTGTCATGGGGAAACATGAGTATAAATATCTTTGTTCATTATCTTTATCCTCTATGAAAATGCTTGGTGGGGTGAGAACTAAAGCAAACTTAAATAGTTCGTTAAATGCTTTAGTGCTGACCGAATGGTTAATTTTGCTCTACTTTTTGTGTGTGCCCATGTCCTGAAAATACCCCCTCTTATTAGTTTATTTTGTTGAACCAAATTGTTTTTATTAAAAATGTGTTTTCTATAAAATACTTTATGAATTATTTTTAATTTTTGCAATGCTTTTTAATCTTGTTTATATATGGGGGTTTCCCTGGTGGCTCAGTCAGTAAAGAATCTGCCTGCAATGCAAAAGACGTGGGTTCACTCCCTCCAGATCCTCTGGAGGAGGGCATGGCAACCCACTGTAGTATTTTTGCCTAGAAAATCCCATGGACAGAGGAGCCTGGTGGGCTACAGTCCATGGGGTCGCAGAGAGTCGGACACGACTGAAGCAACTGAACACGCACGCACAGCTCCAAGACCAGAGAGCCAGCACAGTGAGTACCAGCCCAGGACGGGAGACGACCGATGTCCAGCTCTAGCAGTTAGGCAGAGAGGGCAAATTCTCTCCTTCTGTTTATATTAATTATTTTTAAAATAATTTTACTTATTTATTGTTGACTGTCCTGGGTCTTCATTGCTGCACAGACTTTTTATAATTGTGGAGAGCAGGGATTACTCTCCAGGTGCGATGCATGGGCTTCTCATTGCAGTGACTTCTCTTGTTGTGGAGCATGAGCTATAGAGTGCGTGGACTTCAGTAGCTGGGGCATAAGAACTCAAGTCATTGTGTCTCCCTCCCAGGCTCTAGAGCACAGGCTCAATAGTTGGGGCACACTGGCTTAGGGGCATGTGGGGTTTTGGAAAATAAAAAAATTTAAAATTCAGCATTTATCTTTCATGCCTGCATACATATTTGCTCAGTCACTTTAACCATGTCCGACTCTCTGTGACCCTGTGGATTGTAGCCGCCAGGCTACTCTGTCCATGGGATTCTCCAGGCAAGAATACTGGAGTGAGTTGCCATGCCCTCCTCCAGGGGATCTTCCCAACCCAGGGATCGCGCAAGTCTCTCATGTCTCCTGCGTTGACAAGTAGGTTCTTTACCACTAGCGTCACACTTTAAGCCCCTTCTCATGCCTAGTCATGAGAAATTCTTTGGGGGAACACTGTTTCTGAAGTATATTTTTATTTAGTATTGCATAGTTAGGCTTCTGAATTCTTACATTTGTCTTCTTTTATTCTTGCAGATGTGGCGAGATTATTCCCAAAAGAGAACAGTTTAATGACCTCTCCATTGATCTTCCTCGAAGGAAAAAGCCACTCCCTCCTCGTTCAATTCAAGATTCCCTTGATCTTTTCTTTAGAGTAAATACAGTCTTTTGGTATTTTCACATAACTGAATTTTATGTATCATAGATAATTGTATTTGAAGTTGCTTTCTTTAAGGCAGAGTTTGACAAAACACTTGCAGGGGAAACAAATGAGAAATATTTATAAATAGTATTTATTTTTAAAAGCTTAATAGATATGGTTGTTAACTGACTGTAGAAGAAAATTCATTACTCAAGTGGATTATACATCTAACTCAACAGCAAGTGTTTTAGGCAGCCTTAGAAATAAATAATACAGAGTGACGCATGCTAAAATTGGGTAATGCCAATCAAAATTGGAGGCACTAAGCTAGTATACTAAGATCTTAGGAATGAAAAAATACTCTGCTTTTCTTTAGGTTATATGTACCTTGTTAGAAACAGAAAGGGGGAGTCATGTTTGTTTTAGAGCTATAGAGCTATAGATAAATATTTGCATATATGATACACTGCTATAGATATTCTGAAATTTTCTGGGACATAATTGAACTGTTGTGTAGTAGTCCTTATAAAATTGATGGAAATCTGCCAGGATCACCTTTAGTCTATATAATATTGGTTCTTGTTCTGTTGTAGCAAATAGGCAGGGTTATCACTCTTAAGATTCAAAAACAAAAAACCTCTGTTCTTGAAATGATGAAAATTCAGCTCCACTCAAATACTCTGTTTTTCTTTTTTTAAATCATTCCTTACTATTCCTGTTGTTATCACAGAATTTGAATCTTTTCCTGTGTATCTTTACCCCGATTTTTTAAGGATTTCTTGTTTCAGTTTTCTCTAGGTAATGGTATCTGCCCCAAACTTTGGTCCTTTTAGAGCAGTTGTTCTTAGTGGGCTGTCACCAGAAGATTGAGTTCCATTATAAGAAAGGGGTAGAGTTACACCTAACAGACCAGGAATTCCGCCTAACCTGAAGGTGATCTTATCTCTGCTATGGCCAAATGTTAAAATCTGGATATACTCTTAGGAGTGGTTCTTGTGTATCCATGGGGAAAAGGTATCCATGGGGAGTCTGCTACTGTGGTTACTATCATAAATTGAGCTGTTACCGTGGTTAAAAAAAAGGAAATTAGAAATTGTGAAACAGGGCATGATGTTACACTATATGTTGAGGATTAGGTCTTAATTTAGTAAGGCTTGTGATTCTGGACACAAAATTTAAACTGGTTGGAGTTGGGACAGTGCTAATTCATCTTCATACTTCTTTATTTTTCCCTCTTGTCTTTTTAACAGGCAGAAGAACTTGAGTATTCCTGTGAGAAATGTGGTGGGAAGTGTGCTCTTGTCAGGCACAAATTTAACAGGCTACCCAGGTAAGATTAATTGTCTCTTCACTTTTTCTTCTTTAAAGTACTGAAAAATATTAGTGAATAAGTGAGGCTTATCAGATGGATTGGTAAAGAAGGTTAGCAAAGCTAAGGTATGAAGAGGGTAAAGAATGGAAAGCTAGAATTCCCTTGTATGAGAAAGGAAGAGAATTTGGAATGTTGAAAAAGAGAGGGAACCTGAAAGCCCCAAGAAGTTGGCAACAAGAGGATGAGGCTGATGAGATTTTGGAATGATGATAGAAACTAGATAGTAAAGTAAAATTTTAATTCAATAATGTGTAACACTCAGTTAAAATCTGTCATGCTCTAATTTCCCTCTCTTATCCCAAACCTTCAATAAAAATATGCTACAGACACATACACATGTGCATGTGAAAATAAAATAGGAAGAATAATTTTTTTGCAATTTGTGCTATATTTTTTTTCAGAGGGTAAGTTGCTAAGTTTCCTGTAGTCATAAAAATTCTGAATTAGGAAGGAAATTAACTTATACTGTATTATCTGTATAAACAAATATAAAGCCAAACTAGTTAGAAAAAATATGATATGATTGTAGAACAGCTTTCAGTTCTTTCCAAGAATAGATCTCAACCACAAACAAGATTATTATTAACAGTAAGTATTTATGTGGCACTTTGCCTGCAGAGTACTTTGCTTTATTTTAGAAGCTTCAGTTTTCTATGAGTGAATGTGGAGTTTCTGGAACCAGCCCCCTAGGGACTAGTTCTTTTACATTCTGTATCTGGACCTTTCCAGAAAATGAATTTCTTTGAAAGAAATGGCTTTCTAAATCATAGCAGTATTGTGTTGACCATAGTCTGTCTTTTTCCTTAAGAGACTTACTCTTTCCTATTTGTGAGTGTTTTAAGACAAGAGAACATTAGTCACTCAGTCATGTCTGACTCTCTGCGACCCCATTGACTGTAGCCTGCCAGGCTCCTCTGTCCATGGAATTCTCCAGGCAAGAATGCTGGAGTGGGTAGCCATGCCCTTCTCCAGGGAATCTTCCTAACCCAGGGATTGAATCTGGGTCTCCCACATTGCAGGCAACTCTTTACTGTCTGAGTCACCAGGGAAGCCCAAGCTGTCAAGGAAGGCGAGAGAGTCGGGGGAATAAATCTTAAGGAAAAGGATTGATTGTTACCAGCTGTCACTAACTAAGGAAATCAGTCAAGACTTTGTGTCATAAATCCTAATTACTGGACTTGCTGTATTTTTGTTCATTTCAGTATTAAACCAGTCTGTTTTATTCTTGAAGGCCCTGGTATCTTTGTCAAATCTGTTCATTTGTAGTCCACCTCACCTTTACAGATGAGTGATAATTTGACTGTTTCATATTACCTTTTATTTTAATGGGATCATTTGAAAGTTTAGTCAAAATATTTGACATTTGACATTCATCTTAGTCTCTTCACATCAGTTGGATTCTTGTACTCTCTCAAGTTGTGATTTTGAAGGCTATGAATTCTAGCATACTTTTAAAAGAGAAATAGAGTCAGTAACTTCAGTTTATGGATTTTTGACTTTATGGTTTCTTTGGTGAAGGTATATACAGTAAGAAAGGAAACAGTTTTCCAAAAACGGTATTCCCATAGGTGTTCTGAAATTCAGTTTTGAAAGTGTTCTTGTGGGCTGTGAAATATGTTTAGTCTATCAGACAGAGATTATATTCTTTATTAGAGGTAAAAAGGTTACTACAGTAGTAATTTAAAAAAACCACAGTGCTGAAAGCCTTTTCAGATCCACAAACCAGATTGGGCATGTACATTTTATAGAACTTTTTTTGAATGTGGAGAAAACTTTGTTTCTCTCTTTTCTCTAGAGAAAAGAATAGTTCTCATCAAAAGTCATCTTAAAAAAGTTTCACTATCAAATATAAGGGCTGTTTAACATTTAAATTACCATCTATGGTTATATAGTAGTAATGTTAGTCCCTCAATTGTGTCTGACTCTTTGCGATCCCACGGACTGTAGCCTGCCAGGCTCCTATGTCCATGGGATTCTCCAGGCAAGAATACTGAAGTGTACAAAGGAAACTATAAGCAAGGTGAAAAGACAGCCCTCAGATTGGGAGAAAATAATAGCAAATGAAGCAACAGACAAACGATTAATCTCAAAAATATACAAGTAGCTCTTGCAGGTCAATTCCAGAAAAATAAATGACCCAATCAAAAAATGGGCCAAAGAACTAAACAGACATTTCTCCAAAGAAGACATAGAGATGGCTAACAAACACATGAAAAGATGCTCAACATCACTCATTATCAGAGAAATGCAAATCAAAGCCACAATGAGGTACCATTACACGCCAGTCAGGATGGCTGCTATCCAAAAGTCTACAAGCAATAAATGCTGGAGAGGGTGTGGAGGAAAGGGAACCCTCTTACACTGTTGGAGGGAATGCAAACTAGTACAGCCTCCATAGAGAACAGTGTGGAGATTTCTTAAACTGGACATAGAACTGCCATATGACCCAGCAATACCACTTCTGGGCATACACACTGAGGAAACCAGATCTGAAAGAGACACGTGCACCCCAATGTTCATCGCAGCACTGTTTATAATAGCCAGGACATGGAAGCAACCTAGATGCCCATCAGCAGATGAATGGATAAGGAAGCTGTGGTACATATACACCATGGAATATTACTCAGCCATTAAAAAGAATACATTTGAATCAGTTCTAATGAGATGGATGAAACTGGAGCCCATTATACAGAGTGAAGTAAGCCAGAAAGATAAAGACCAATACAGTATACTAACACATATATATGGAATTTAGAAAGATGGTAACAATAACCCTATATGCAAAACAGAAAAAGAGACACAGATATACAGAACAGACTTTTGGACTCTGTGGGAGAAGGCGAGGGTGGGATGTTTCGAGAGAACAGCATGGAAACATGTATATTATCTAGGGTGACACAGACCACCAGCCCAGGTTGGCTGCATGAGACAAGTGCTTGGGCCTGGTGCACCGGGAAGACCCAGAGGGATCGGGTGGAGAGGGAGGTCGGAGGGGGGATCAGGATGGGGAATACATGTAAATCCATGGCTGATTCATGTCAATGTATGACAAAAACCACTACAATATTGTAAAGTAATTAGCCTCCAACTAATAAAAAAATAAATGGGGAAAAAAAAAAGAATACTGAAGTGGACTGCCATTCCCTTCTCCAGGGGATCTTTTTGACCCAGGGATCAAACCTGGGTCACCTATGTTGCAGGTGGATTCTTTACTGTTTGAGCTACAGGGAAGACCCTTATGGTTATATAACATCCATTTTTTGATAAACTATATAACACTGAAGTAAATAGTTTAAGGATTTGACCTAGTATCAATACAGTATTTTAAAATTCCCTTTTCTTGTCCGATATGTTTTGGTTTAAAAGATGCTTGCTCCTTGGAAGAAAAGTCATGACCAACCTAGACAGCATATTAAAAAGCAGAGACATTACTTTGCCAACAAAGGTCCGTCTAGTCAAAGCTATGGTTTTTCCAGTAGTCATGTATGGGTGTGAGAGTTGGACTATAAAGAAAGCTCAGCACTAAAGAATTGATGCTTTTGAACTGTGATGTTGGAGAACACTCTTGAGAGTCCCTTGAACTCCAAGCAGATCCAACCAGTCCATCCTAAAGGAAATCAGCCCTGAATATTCATTGGAAGGACTGGTGCTGAAGCTGAAACTCCAATACTTTGGCCACCTGATGCGTAGAACTGACTCATTTGAAAAGACCCTGATGCTGGGAAAGATTGAAGGCAGGAGGAGAAGGGGACAACAGAGGATGAGATGGTTGGATGGCATCACCGACTCAATGGATATGAGTTTGAGTAAACTCCGGGAGTTGGTGATGGACAGGGAGGCCTGGCATGCTGCAGTCCATGGTGTCGCAAAGAGTCGGACACAACTGAGGGACTGAACTGAACTGATGTTTTGATTTTTTTCTGGTGACATTATTTTACCCAAACCTCCCAATTAATAATATCTACCCAGTGCCTGTGTTTTATTTTTATTTGTGTTCTTAGTATCTAGCACAATGCCTAGCACATGGCAGGTATTCAGTAAATGTTGTTTGACAGATCTTTAACTTGGCCTATTGTAGTCTTTGAATCAAAAGCTGTCTGACATGGTTAGTTAAGTGATCTCTTGTTAGCTATAAAAGAGCTACTACCTCTGTTATATTCAAACTAGTAATGTCATCATCTTCTGTTTTTCAGAATCCTCATTCTTCATTTGAAACGATATAGCTTCAATGTTGCTCTCTCACTTAACAACAAGATTGGGCAGCAAGTCATCATTCCAAGATACCTGACCCTCTCATCTCATTGCACTGAAAATACGAAACCACCCTTTAACCTTGGTTGGAGTGCACAGATGGCAGTGTAAGTCCTTGAGAATTTCTTTCCCTTTTGAAGTAGAAAGACTTTTTACTATCTGATCAGAAGAATGACTGAATTAGATAACACGACTCCAGGTAAAATCATACCAACAAGGAGATTTTAATTTTGCTTTATTTGAGGATTCTGTGCTAAATTACTATGTGATTTCAGTAATTGAAAAAATGCTTTAATAATAACTTTCAATGTGCATTAATTGCCTTTCATAATAAATTACCTTTTTAGGGAGTACTCCTTACTCTCTTAGATCACTGGAAGACAGTTTTTTTTGTTTTTTGTTTTCATTTATTTTAGTTGGAGGCTAATTACTTTACAGTATTGTAGTGGGTTTTGTCATACATTGACATGAATGGAAGACAGTTTTATACATTTGAGGAATACAAACCAAATTTGCATGGTCTTAAGAGTCCCCTGAACACTAAAAATACCAATTCCTGGGTTTGTTCCCTAGAAGTTCTGTTTCAGCAAAGCTGATATAGGACTGGGGAATCAGTATTTTTATTTTATTTATTTATTTTTTGAATCAATATTTTTAATGAATGCCTTTGCTGACTCTTTAAGAGTATGCAAACTTAAGAAACAGTATATTAAATATTATGCTGGGACCTTTAAAATAGATTATGTCTTCATAAAAGTATTATTACCAGTTTGAGCAAAGAACTTCAATGGTGCCTTAAAATTTTTCCATGAGAAAAGAAGTAACTTCTTATTTTATCATCATGAATCCTGGGAAAACCTTAAGATTTCTTCAGATGTTGCTTTTACCTCTGCATACTTGCATTACTTTGAGCCATATGTTGTAGTTCCATTTTATACTTACACACTACGTGATAAACATTTGCTAAAATGAATTGATGAAGTTTTGTAAAAATTATTTCCCTTTTGGATTAATAATTGAAATATATTCTACATCATATAGGTTTACACTGAACGCCTCACTGAGTCAGTAACATGTTCCCAGAGAGTCATTGTTTCTGGATATTCTCTTATGGCCTTTCTTTAGAATGGATGTTTTTGCTTGATGCAAACTGCCCTCTACTGGTAGAGCTAGTATTCTTTCTGGCAATATTACCATTTCATACGATTAGCCAAGGCTCTTTACGATCACAGGCCTGAAACTGGGCTCTCTGACTGTACAATTTTTAATACCTTTGAGACTTTGGACAAATTCCTTGACCTGTCTGTAGGGAAAATAACAGAGTAGTTGTGAGCTTTAAATGAGGTAATACGTATGAGTTTTTATTATAGTGCCTGACATCTAGTAAGTCCTCAATAAATGAGAGCTGTTACTATTTTATTGCTTAAAAGAACTGAGACAAAGAGAATTTCCCAAGTTGTTGTTTTCTTGTTGTATCAGTATTTGACTTCATTTCCAATGTTATTTATTTAGATCAGTAGATAAGGCAAAGCCTAGAGAAAGTGTTTTGTTTTCTCTTTTGGCCTCTATTATTAGTTGAAAAGTATAATTGTTTGCTTTTCAAGAGGATATATAAAGGACTGTAATACAGGATAATTCATTCTATAAGTTAAGTGTATATTTTTTTAGTAATGTAATTATATACATTATATATTTTCTAATTTTCTGATAGTTCTAGACCATTGAAAGCCTCTCAAATGGTGAATTCCTGCATCACCAGCCCTTCTACACCTTCAAAGTGAGTTATATTTCTTGTGTACCCAAAATTTGTATTTTTAAGGATTTGGCTTACCCTAATTTCCAAGATTATCCCCTCCCCTTTTCATATTGTTTCTCTTTTTGCATGATAACTGCTCTGCATTACTATATTTTGGAATTTTCCTAAATCTGCTTTGAACTGTAAGTAGGGTATATTAAGTTTTAACACTGAAGCAAGTTCTGATGATCCTCTCAAAATTTTGCTTTAAAACTTCTTAGATCATCTTTTGTATGTAATATTTTCATCCTACAACTCTAGAAATTGACTGATGACAAAGAATTTTAAGGATTGAAGGTTTAAAGTAACCCTTACTGGTATAAAAAGCACCATTCTTCAAATACATGCATGGAGATCTCAAAATATCTTTTCACATGTTGCTAACTAGTGTGGGACTTCTTATCTTAGACACTGAACTGGAGCCATTCTGAAAGGGGACAGGAAAACAAATACATACTAGAATGTAGCTATTCTACAAATATTTTATATATTTTTGCTTCAGACCAGAAGTTTGTCCAAGAAGGAGACAAACACTATTTTTTTTTAATATACCTCCTCTATGATTTGACTAGAACTACAGTTCCTGATTAGACATTTCTAAATGACTTGGTTGTCATTTGACTTTAAAACTAGTTTTTCTAAAGAGTTGATGTCCCAAAGTACTTTTAGAAAAGAGACACTTTTGTTGTTTAAGGGCTTTTGGGGGGCTTATATAACCATAAAATGACATTTGGGAACTGCTATTTTCTTTTCCTCCTGTTAATTATTTTTCAGTGCAATTAGAACCAGATGACTAACTGACTAGAAATGTGACATGGTACCGATATGAATACTCTTGCCCGTTCTCAAGATACAAATGAGCAATACCACTTGGCTGCTTAGAAAGTGAGCAAGTGATGCCTTTACAGGATGAATATTTTTCCTTACTACAGGCAAGCTGCCTTCTGTGAATATAGTAACTATTAATGGAATGCACTCTTTATGTACCAAATCACTATAGTTTCAAGAAAGAGATGGTTTCATTGGGCATCATTATACTTGGCATGGTCAATCTGTTCTCCAGGGTCTTACTGGTATGAGAATTTGAGAGTTGGTCAATAAAGATGATTAGGCCCTAGAAGACCTGTCATGCCGATCAAACTTAAAAGAGGCTGAATTATAAACCAAAATACCATTGGTTCTTCTGTAATATTCTTTGTCACATTTGACCCTGGTATATTAGCAGCCAGGTGTCACCCTCCTTCAGCAAAGAATCTACATAGATAAATAAATAAACGGTATGTTCAGTTTTGCTTGGTGAGCATGGAATCAGAAATGAAGAATTAAGATGGCTAATTGGCTTTTTCGAAGTTATATTAAAAACTCTTTTTAAATACATATTGGGAGGCTATTGAAGTGTTCAGGCTGAAGTGCAGTGATTCCCTGACTGCTCTCAGCCAAAGACCATGGTTGGGCTTATCGCTGACCACTTGCCTCTTTTCTTTGATCTACATTGCTACGCATCCTCCTGGTTTCCACTGTGGCCTCTTGTTTCTTGATGCCATCATTCTATATGTTTATTTATAGTTTTCACATTTAGATTATTGCATTTTCTAACTTCCATTTGACATTTTTTTTTAGTATAGCATATGAATTTATGTTAACCTTCATCAAAGAAAGTTTGTGCTTTTTTACCTTTACCACTTTTTCCTTTAGTTTATTTTTGGCTCACTTAGAAGACAACACAGTAACACCTTACTTATCTAGTATCATTGAAAAATATTATTTCATATTCCAAATAAATGAATTTTTATATGATTGAAGCTTGCCTTTTAAAACATTGCCTTTTTAATTTTAATCTTCAAAATGTTTTAACCATTTTAGATGGTTATATCTCTGTAACCTTGCAGAATTCCTTATATTATTAAATGAAATACACTGAAGATAATTTAAATATATTGTAATGACTTAGAACCAGCATTGTAAGTATCCATTATTACACTGTGTTTTAATATAGTAATGCCCTCAGAGGCTCTTAAGTCTTATGAGACAGTTTGCCTTTACATTAAATTACTTTATAGTTCTTTATTGTCCTTTTGGTGGTTATTCTCTCTCATTTCTTAGCTCTCATTTCTTGATGAACTTGCTACATTATTCTGTTCACCATTTCCTGGGGAAGAAGGGTCCCTGTTTAAAGAGTAAAGTTCATTAGCTTTGAAACTACTGCCTTCCTCAGAAGCTTTTTTTTTTTTTTACCTTTTGAGTCTCTCTGTTCTAGAAGGTAGAGGTTGCCAGAAGTTGGACGTGCATATAAATGGATAAGTGGAATGTTACTGTTAATTTCAAAGTACATGAATCATAATTTAAAAGAGCAAAAACTAGTCCTCATACACTCTGTTGTCAAAAACATATATTCATTGCTATATCTGCATGCATTCTAGTAGAGTACTTGCTTTATAAAGACAGTGACAAACTTCTTTGGAGTTGATCATTAAAAGAAAAAAGGCACGAAGTGATTGGTTTACTGATAATATGAAATAGCATAAGAGTTGTCTGATTTTCAAAGCATGGCTCTTTTGGAGTAGGGCAAAGGTAATGCTTAAATATACCTCTTGATATTTTTTTTTCTCTGTTAAATCATTCTCCTTAATGGAAAAACTTTTTGTTTTATTTTGATATTTATACTTCAAAGAAATAACAAGGACAAATATTTACTTATCACTTACATACAGTTGTCTGTTTGTTTGTTTCTCTTAAATTATAGGAATTTCACCTTCAAATCCAAGACCTCCTTAGCTTTATGCCTTGATTCAGACAGTGAAGATGAGCTTAAACGCTCTGTGGCCCTTAGCCAGAGACTTTGTGAAATGTCAGGCAGTGAACAGCAGCAGGAGGACCTGGAAAAAGTAAGTGATTTCTTATCAAAGTATCTGGCTGTATAAACAAATGCCTTTCGTAAGCAACATGGGCAAACTTAATAAATACATATAATAGATCATAAATTTAATGCACCTGTTCAAACACTGAGTGTGATGTTTGTAGCTATAAAACTTGTGTGTTTAAACATGGATTGAGACTTTTTTTTAATTGAGGTATAATTGACATAAAACATGAGATTAGTTTCAGCTGTATAACATGATGATATATTTGTGTATATTGATTACAAAATGATCACCACAAGAAATCTATTTAACATTATCACCATACTTATTTACCAAAAAAATTTTTTTTCTTGTGAGGGAGGACTTTTCAGATGTACTTAGCAACTTTCAAATATGCAATACAATATTATTAACTGTAAATTACATCCCCATGACTTATTTTATAACTGGAAATTTGTACTTTTTTGCTCCTCACCGATTTCATTGACTCCCTAGTCCTCACCTCTGGCAGCCACCGTCTGTTCTCTGTATCTGTGGGCTTAGTTTCTTTGTTTTTTTAGATTATACATGAAAATGAAATCATACAGTGTTTATCTTCCTCTCTATGTAACTTATTTCCCTCAGGGTCCTTCAATGATGTCACAAATGGCAAAATTTCATTCTTTTTCAGTTTTTTCATGGTTGAATAATGTTCCATCGTGTGTGTGCATGCACACTTAAACACACACTCATTTCACATCTTCTTTATCCATTCATCCATCAGTAGAAACTTAGGTTGCTTCCAAGATAAGATACTTTAAGAAATGAAAGTTGTTGTAAATAAATAGCTTCCTCCTATTAATATTAATCTTCAGAGCTACTTTTACATGTGCTGTGTGTGCTTAATCACTCATTCATGTCCAACTCTTTACGACCCCCTTGGACTGTAGCCTACCTGGCTCCTCTGTCCATGGGTAATCTCCAGGCAAGAATACTGGAGTAGGTTGCCATGCCGTCCTCCAGGGGATCTTTAACCCAGGGATTGAACCCAGGTCTCCCGCATTACAGGCAGATTCTTTACCATCTGAGCCACCAGGTCCTCAAATAATTACTTGCATTATTTTTATACTAATTATTAATATGAGGAAACCATAGTAAATATTTTAACATCAACAGGCCAACTAGGTAATCTAAAAGTTTGATGGGTGTGAAGGCACAACTTACAGCATCTTCAGTCTTGACACATAATAATGATAGTTAACATTTTTGAAGATATAAGCTTTTCTAGGAGTTTGCATCATCTCATGCAACTGATTTTAAACCTCATTTCAGTAAAATAGCAATTATTTCAGTAGTTATTTTTTGTTCAGACTGTTTCCTGTCTTTAAAGCTAGAGGTAGTTTGTGGTTGCTGACCTTGAGTGAGAAATGACAAAGTGAAAAATTCTCCCAGAAATCAGAGAAATTTATACAGAAAATAACTTCTAAGTATTTACAAAATCTTTATAGTTTTTATCTTTTTCATCTATTCAAAAAAAAAGGAATGAGAGCTACCCACATTTTAAAAAGAATGATAAGTTTAGTGACAGAATATTTACAGTGTGATCCATGTATATCTGGAAAAAATACACCAGAAACACTTAAATATCTCTTGAGTGGTAGATTTTGAATGAAATTATTTTTATGTAATTTCCAAATGTATACAAAGAATGTACTTAACATTTATTATAATCAAGCAAGTGAACATGTATCTTTATGTAGTTAGTACATAAAGAATTAAAAGAAAATTAGGCTTCCCAGTGAGTTTATTTATTGGTTATTAGTTGGTAAACAACCCAAAGCATCAAAGAAAGGAAACTTTGGGAATTCCCTGGCAGATGAGTGGTTAGATTTCCACGCTTCCATTGCAGAGGGCATGGAACTAAGATCCCACATGCCACATGGCGCAGCCAGAAAAAGAAAAAAGAAAGGAAACTTTAGAAATAAACATATCACTTTAAACTCTAGGATTGCTGTATTTGTAGGCATTCTATTTTCTTCTAAAACCAGTTCTGTTCTTCAGGATTCAAAATCATGCAGAATGGAACCTGAGAAGTCTGAATTGGAACACTCAGGATTTGACGGAATGAGTGAAGAGGAGCTTCTAGCAGCTGTTTTAGAGATAAGTAAGAGAGAAGCTTCACCATCTCTCAGTCATGAAGATGATGATAAACCAACCAGCAGCCCTGATACCGGATTTGCAGAAGATGATATTCAAGAAATGCCTGAAAATCCAGACTCTGTGGAAACTGAGAAGCCGAAGACAATCACAGAGCCTGGTAGGTTTAACAAAGATAAACATCTGTTAAATAAGACACAACTGTTTTAAAAGCTTTATAATAGCAAATGACTTCTACATAATGGGAGATGAGATGGATCTGTATAATGAAGCTATAATATTTGTATGCTCTTTCTCTTTTTTTTCTAACAGAAATGAGAAGTGAATATTGTGAGTTAGTGTCAGAGGCTAGTAGTAGAGTATTCCTTGTCCCTTTAGGTGTCAGTTCAGTTCAGTTCAGTCGCTCAGTCATGTCCAACTCTTTGTGACCCCATGAACCACAGCACACCAGGCCTCCCTGTCCATCACCAACTCCTGGAGTCCACCCAAACCCATGTCCATTGAGTCGATGATGCCATCCGACCATCTCATCCTCTGTTGTCCTTCTCCTCCTGCCCTCAATCTTTCCCAGCATCAGGGTCTTTTCAAATGAGTCAGCTCTTTACATCAAATGGCCAAAGTATTGGAGTTGCAGCTTCAAAATCAGTCCTACCAATGGACACCCAGGACCGATCTCCTTTAGGATGGACTGGTTGGATCTCCTTGAAATCCAAGGGACTCTCAAGAGTCTTTTCCAACACCACAGTTCAAAAGCATCAATTCTTCGGCAGTCAGCTTTCTTTGTAGTCCAACTCTTACATCCATACATGACCACTGGAAGAACCATAGCCTTGACTAGACGGACCTTTGTTGACAAAGTAATGTCTCTGCTTTTTAATATGCTGTCTAGGTTGGTCATAACTTTCTTTCCAAGGAGTAAGTGTTTTTCAGTTTCATGGCTGCAGTCACCATCTGCAGTGATTTTAGAGCCCAGAAAAATAAAGTCAGCCATTGTTTCCACTGTTTCCCCATCTATTTGCCATGAAGTGATGAGACTGTATGCCATGATCTTAGTTTTCTGAATGTTGAGCTTTAAGCCAACTTTTTCACTCTCCTCTTCCACTTTCATCAAGAGACTCTTTAGTTCTTCACTTTCTGCCCTAAGGGTGGTGTCATCTGCATATCTGAGGTTATTGATATTTCTCCCTGCAGTCTTGATTCCAGCTTGTGCTTCTTCCAGCCCAGCGTTTCTCATGATGTACTCTGCATAGAAGTTAAATAGGCAGGGTGACAATATACAGCCTTGACGTACTCCTTTTCCTATATGGAACCAGTCTGTTGTTCCATGTCCAGTTCTAACTGTTGCTTCCTGACCTGCATACAGGTTTCTCAAGAGGCAGGTAAGGTGGTCTGGTATTCCCATCTCTTGAAGAATTTTCCACAGTTTATTGTGATCCACACAGTCAAAGGCTTTGGCATAATCAGTAAAGCAGAAATAGATATTTTTCTGGAACTCTCTTGCTTTTTTGATGATCCAGCAGCTATAGATGTACATCAAAAGAAAAGTTGGTATTCCTGCATTTAAAAATTGTTTGTGTCAGTTTTTGGTCACTTTTTTCTTACCACTTCTCTCAGAAATTTGTGTAATTCTTTCTTCATTTTTTTCATATCTGAACTTATACCAAGTTTTAATGTATAAATCAAGTTCTCCATTCTTCTTTGGGTTTATCCCTTTAAAATGGTGGAAAGACCACTGAACTAAGAGAGCAGGTCTTGGGTGTCTAGCCTTAGCTATACCACCTACTAGTTAAAAATTTTTAGATAAATGATTTAACCCCTTCATAGTTTTCTTATCTCTATGGGGAATCTATGAGACGTACTTCAGATGGTTGGGGTAAAATGTTAAATAATACATAAGTGTTATGTTAAGTGCTATACAAATACAAATTTTTGTGGTAATTATTACTCACATTTTGTTGTTTCTCAAGCTATCACTGCAAACAACAGAACTGAACCTCCTTGCCTTGCACTATGGGTGTCTTAAGATTTTTAAGTAAAAAATTTTCACTGCTTCTCCTCTGGCCATCTCTGACTTTTTTCTGCTGGTACTAAATACTAAAGATTTAGTATCTATATCTATATAGCTAGCTAATGTGTTTCAGTATGTCAAGCCTAGGATTTTGAAAGTGAAGGCAATACTAGTATATGATAGAATTATTTTATTTATTCTTGGGGTTCTTAGGGCCTTGTCAGTTTTGAATTTTATATACAAGCAAAATAATTAGTATGCCTTCAATTTAACTGGAAACAAAAAGCTTATGATTTTTGTATATGGATGTTTCCTTTTTTTTTAACATGTTTTTTATGTCTTGATGGTAAGTTTTTATCTCTTGATGGTAAGTATCCTTATGAAGTCCCCTTCTCTTACTAAACTAACAATCACTGCCTTTGGAAGTGAATCCTAGATATTAGATCATTTCATCAGTAAGGACGTCAGTATCACTAGAAGATAAGAACTCTTTTCAAAATAACATATCCTCCATATCATTATCATACTTTAAAAATTAATAATAATTCTAAGGAATGATATATGATCAAACCCTCCATAAGGTTTTTATTTTGAAAATTTCAAACCCAGAGAGAAGTTGAAAATAAAATATACACTTTTATACCCATGACCTAGATTCATTGACATTTTGTCACTTTCTTTTTCCTCTCCCTTCCACACCGCCCCCATGTGTATGTGTAGTTGTGCAACAGTTACCCCAAAATTAGTGCTTTAAAACAGCTATTTTAATATGTCATAATTCTATAGATTGACTGGTCTTAGATGGTAGTTCTTCTGCTCCCTGTATTGCTGGCTGGGCTTTGACTGGGCTGTAACATTCAAGATGGCTCACCTTGGCATCTTGTTGGTATTGGTGAGAAGGGTCAGCTGGGATGCCTAGATAGCCTCTCTGTTCTTCCGGTCCCCTTTCCCTGGCCATCTCTCTCCTCCTCTTCTCTTCATCTTTTCCATCTCTTCATATAATCTCAGGGACTCTCCCTTTCCATGTGGTCTCTTCAGCATGGTAGCCAAATGTCTTACATGGTAGCTCAGGGCTGTCCAAAACACAAAAGGGGCATCTGCCAGGTCTTCTTAATGTGTGAAGTGAAGTCTCTCAGTCACGTCTGACTCTTTGCAGCCCCATGGACTGTAGTCTACGAGGCTCCTCCGTCCATGGGATTTTCTAGGTAAGAGTACTGGATTGGGTTGCCATTTCCTTCTCCAGGGGATCTTCCTGACTCAGGGATCGAACCCCAGTCTCCCACATTGCAGGCAGATGCTTTACCCTCTAAGCCACCAGGGAAGCCCTTTAGGACAGAGTCAGTTCTGTCACATTTTCTTAAAGTACTCACAGAGTCAGACTACACAGAGTTATAATACCTATATGCATGGTTCATTGGATGCCATCTTTGGAGAATGAGCATGCACACTCTTCTTTTTTAATAGAACTATTTGAAATTGCAAGTATCATAACAGTTTACCCTGAAACACTTCAACCTGACTCTCCTAAGTACATGGAAATTTTCCTGTGTAACAGTTAGCATACCTCAGAATGTTAAGAGTGATTCCATATATAATTCCATATAGAGAGAGCCCACATATACGTTTTCCCATTTATCTGTAACATGTTTTCTACACTTTAAAAAAAAACTCAAACCCAAAGCTTACCCACTGCATTTGGTTGTTAGGTCCCTTTAGTCTCTAGTCAAGGCCAATTTTTCTTTGAAAAATTCCCATTATGAATTGTCCTACTATTCTTTTAACAGCTGTTTTGGATTTTTCCCCCCATACCCTGAAATTTCAGAGCATGGAGATGGGATCATTTTTCTCCTTGTTGCAAATTACCAATTCCAACTGCTTGTCTCCTTTCATCCTACAAAAATCCCTGCTCATTTGAACTATATAACTTCAGACTTTGCCATATTATTTCTTTCTATAGCTATCTTTTACCTTCCAGTCATTCCACTCCCATCAGCATTCCTAGGGCTTTCAGCATCCTCCTAAATGACCCTGTCAGCCACCTGGTGTCTCAGTTCCTAACCTCAATTCCAAAGAACTTTTCTTCTTCCCCATCTTGACAACTGACAAAACTCAAACCAGTAGTTCTCAAAGTATGTCTCCAGGCCATCAGTATCATGTAGGAACTTGCTGGAAATGCCATTCTTGACCCCCACCCCTCACCTAATGAATAAGAAACTCTGGATGGTGGGGCTTAGCATTCTGTCTTTTGATTCCAGTTGATTCTGATGCTAAAGCTTGAGAACTACCTCCCTAGATTTTGTCATCATCAGTAACTGTATCACCTTTGAAATACTAATTTCAAATATCTTTCTCTAACCCTTTTCTCCCCTTAACTCAAGTAATGTCATTCTTTTATTCTCTTTATTTCTTGCCAAAGAATGTTCAAATTACCACACAGTTGCACTCATTTCACATGTTAGCAAAGTAATGCTCAAAATTCTCCAAGCTAGGCTTCAACAGTACATGAACTGAGAACTTCCAGATGTTCAAACTGGATTTAGAGAAGGCAGAGGAACCAGAGATCAAATTGCCAACATCTGTTGAATCGTAGAAAAAGCAAGAGAATTCCACAAAAATATCTGCTTCGTTGACTACATTAAAGCCTTTGACTGTGGATCACAACAAACTGTGGAAAATTCTTCAACAGATGGGAATACCAGACCACCTTACCTGCCTCCTGTGGAACCTGGATGCAGGTCAAGAAGCAACAGTTAGAACCAGACATGGAACAACGGACTGGTTCCAAATTGGGAAGAGTACATCAAGGCTGTATTGTATATTGTCACCCTGCTTATTTAACTTCTATGCAGAGTACATCATGCAAAATGCCAGACTGGATGAAGCACAAGCTAGAATCAAGATTGCCGGGAGAAATATCAATAACCTCAGATATGCAGGTGATAACACCCTTATGGCAGAAAGCAGAGAGGAGCTAAAGACCCTTGAAAGTGAAAAAGGAGAGTGAAAAAGTTAGCTTAAAACTCAACATTCAGAAAACTAAGATCATGGCTTCTGGTCCCATCTCTTCATGGCAAATAGATGGGGAAACAGTGGAAACAGTGACAGACTTTATTTTCTTGGGCTCCCAAATCACTGCAGATGGTGACTGCAGCCATGAAATTTTAAAAATGCTTGCTCCTTGGAAGAAAAGCTATGACAAACCTAGATAGCATGTTAAAAAGCAGAGATATTACTTTGCCAAAAAGGCCCATATAGTCAAAGGTATGGTTTTTCCACTAGTCGTGTATGGATGTGAGAGTTGGACCATAAAGAAGGCTGAACACCAAAGAATTAATGCTTTTGAACTGTAATGTTGGAGAAGACTCTTGAGAATCCGTTGGACTGCAAGGAGATCCAACCAGTCCATCCTAAAGGAAATCAGTCCTGAATATTCACTGAAAGGACTGATGCAAAAGCTGCAACTCCAATACTTTGGCCACCTGATGTGAAAAGCTGGCTCATTTGAAAAGACCCTGATGCTGGGAAAGATTGAAGGCAGGAGGAGAGGGGGACAACAGAGGATGAGATGGTTGGATGGCATCACTGACTCAATGGACATGAGTTTGAGCAGACTCAGGGAGATGGTAAAGGGCAGGGAAGCATGGCGTGCTGCAGTCCATGAGGTCACAAAGAGGTCTAAGTCGTGTCACAAAGGACACGGATGAGTGACTGAACAACAAAAACTTATTTCAACAATTACTTGATCTCATTAAGACTTCCAGTCTGTTGTCTTCTATTTTTTGGCTCTTCCTCACCTCCCTCTTATTATCACGTGCCTCCCCAGCCTATATGCCATATTTTGATTCTCTTCTCTCTGTCCTCTGTTCCTTTGTTGCCTAATGAAATCCCATTTCCCAGCTCAACCAGCTTTTTACTCCATACCTTCACCCAAGCAGCTAAAGATTGCTGGAGAAAATTCACAAACCTGTGATGACTATACTTTCCTCAAATTCACAGCCACATTGTAACATGGGCACTAAATTCTGCTTGTCATTCCTATAGTTCCTTAGTAAATTTGTTTTCTTGGTCTCCATAATGTCTTAAATATATAGTTCTCCTTCCACATATAATCTGGGCTCACAACTTAGCTGTAGATCTTTCAAGGGAAATAGATGCAATCAGATGAAAGCTGTGCCTTCACCTTTGTTATGGAGGAAATGTCCTTGAAGGCCAGTCCCTTCATTCATTCATATCCAAGATCTCATCTACATCTTCTAAAGACTGTCTTGACATTATACTGTTTCTCTTATGCATCTTTTCTAAATCACTCTGTTGTTTTCTAAATATTACCCATTTTAAAGAACCTTATTATTACCTTGTGTTTCCCTATAGCTGTTGCCCCTTTTGTTTGCTCCCTTCCCAGAAAAATCCTTTAAAAGAGTCGTTTTACTCATTCTCTCTTTTTTCTTACCATCTCCCATCCTCTTGTCTGCGCTCTCAAAGTGGGCTTTTACCCCCACCACTCCACTCAAATGATCTGTATCAAGTTTACAGTAGTGATATTTCATAAAATCCACCACTCCCTCCTTAACATTTAAAGCTTTATAAACTTTTTTCTATAAACTACTCTTGCTTGGTTTTCTCTTCCTGCTAAACCAACCATTCATCCTAGGGTTTTTTGATTTTGATTTTGCTTTCCTCATCAGAACTGTAACTGTTGGAATATTCCCAGAACACTATCCTTAGCTGTCTTTTTCCCTAAACGTCTCTCTCTAAGGGATCTCATATGTTCCCATAACCTCACATACTGATGGTCTGTCAAATTCATATCCTTGCCTGGATCTCTCCCCTAAGCTTTAAACTTACATATTTAAATGCCTGCTTGAAATGTCCATTTGGTGGCTGATTTTTAGCCGCCACCCCCCACCCCAGTAACCTTGCACCATATCAGCAAGTGGTATCACCATCCACCGTTTTTGGTTCAAGCCAAAACTATATCTCACTTGATTTTTTTGTTTGTTTGTTTGTTTACACCTCATATTCAGTCTGTCAATAGGTCTAGTCTACTCTACCTCCAAAATATATCCTGAATCCAGTCACTTATCAACATCTTCATAACTATAACTCTAGTCTTCCAGCTTTCACTTGGGCCACTACAGTTGATTCCTAATGTCTCTTCCTTTACTCTCACCCCACTGCAGACCTTCTTTCATGAACAAAGCTGCCAGCGTAATCTTTCTGAAGTATAAATCATACATTACCTTTCTGCCTAGAACTTACTGTGATTTCCCATTACACTTAATCCAGGCTTCTCACTATGACGTCTTCACCTTGCCCCTCTTTCACTCTGCTGCTTTAGCCATACTGATATTTTCTCCCTGTGTCCCTCATGCTAGGCTCGTTTTCATCTCCAAGCCTTTGCACTTAAGCTCCTTCAGGGCAAGTGTCATCTTGCCTTAATTATCACTATATCCTCAGCTTCTTCAGCAGTATGTGGCACGTAGCTTGATTCTCAGTAAATATTTGGAGCTCATCTCTTGAATCAACTGAAGAGGGAAAGAAAGACTGGTTAAGTAAGATTTCACTGTTAACCAAAGACAGGGGGAAGAGTGTGTGTGCAAAGGTCCGGATGTGAGGAAGGCCATGGTAAGTTAGTGAACCTTAAAAGTTCAGAATGATCTGCATGACTAGAACATAGTGTTGAGGGGGGGAAAGCAAAAATGAGACTAGAGAGTTACACAGTCTCCAGTTTTTACCTGGCCTAAAATCATGTTTAGAAGTTTGGACTTTGATTTCAAAAGCATTAGGAAGTTATTGAATAATTTTAAGCAAAAGGTATTTGATAAAGATTTGTATTTGAAAAAGATAATTTGCTGCAGTGTAGTGCATAATTTAAAGAAGAACCAAAGTACCCTGTGAGAACTGTTAGAAAGTTATTACAGTAGCCCAAACCAAAAGTTAACATTTGGTTAACATTTGGCTTTGGGGGGAAAAAAAAAAAAACAGTTGATGGATTCGAGAGAGAGATGGGAAATAGCAATTTATCTAATATGAGCGGGTAAATGAGAAATCAGAATGACTCCCAGATTTATGTCTTCAAAAAAAAAAAAAAAAACACTGGGTGGACACTTACCCCTTGGCTGAAATACAGAATGTAGGAAAGAAGCAGCAGCTTTCATTTGGGATGGGAGAAGCAGCAGATGATCTACTTAGTTTAAGAATGTTTTTATCACATGGACCCCCTCTGATCCATTGTGCCAGTTCCTTTAAAGTGTGTTTTTTATTTCGTGGTCTTGTTTGTTCCTAGATCTGAAGTGTTTTTTGTATCCGTCTGATAATCTTGTTCTGAAGACAGATGTATATTGAGCTTTTTAGCATCTCAAAGTTTCTTACATCTGTTTGCTATCACATGCATTAGTTGCTAGTGTAATTCTAGGATTGTGTAAGATATATTAGTACATTGCTGAAAATTATTGGTTAAGAATTGTGCCTCTGTCACCTTTTTTTATGAGTATGTTTTGAATAAAAGTAATAATGTTCATCTTATTTCCTAAAATAGCAGCCTCAACTCCCAAATCTTTTTTCCACCTGAAATGCTTAACATCAACTAACTTTGAACATCTCAGTTCCAAATTTCCAGAAGTGGTCTAATTGGTTAACTCTCTCAGATATTCATTCCTGATCCAGTAAGCTAAGGCCAAAGGGACAGGCAGGATCTTATATGCTTCAGAGCCACCCCTCCCAGGCTTTGGAAATGATTGTTTCTCCAAAAATGGAGGAGTAAAAAAAATTTTTTTAATTGTAATCATACTGCTTTTTGCACCTAATATATCCTGAGTTTCTTTTAATGAATATTCAGAATTAGTTTTAATGGTAAATATTCATTCAGTTGCTGCTGCTGCTAAGTCACTTCAGTCATGTGCGACTCTGTGCAAACCCATAGACGGCAGCCCACCAGGCTCCTCTATCCCTGGGATTCTCCAGGCAAGAACACTGGAGTGGGCTGCCATTTCTTTCTCCAATGCATGCATGCATGCTGAGTCGTTGCAGTCGTGTCCGACTCTGTGCGACCCTATGGGTAGCAGCCCACCAGGCTCCTCTGTCCACAGGATTCTCTAGGCAAGAATGCTGGAGTGGGTTGCTGTTTCCTTCTCCAATTCAGTCAGTAAGTCAGTTCAATTAAAAAATGACTAGTTGCTGATTGAGTCTAAAATCAAGATGCTGTAAGCTTCAGAGTTGTCTGTATTATGGAAAAGTATCTACCATTTCAATGGTTCCAATGAAGTATTGGGGCAGGTAAAGAGTACACACTAATTTTAAGTCCATATGAAATAATCCTGTAAAGCCAAAATTCTTACTGACTGGCTAAACTTTTTTTTATGAGAACTTCCTTAACTTGTTAAGGTGAAAGTTTTTGCTCTGGTAAAATGTTAGAAGGGAAGGAGGTGCCTTGCTTTTTTCCCCACTCTTACCTGTATTAAAAATTACAATGAAATTTCAGGTAACCAGAATAAAATTATACCTGTACTGTTTATTCTGGCTAACACTAGAATAAGGAGAAAATATATAATAGATGCTAACTGTCCAATAGTGATGAATGGGTGCTCTACTGGGCTGTCCTCCAGTCCATGTAAGTGTAAGGAGATCTGCTACTAGAACTCAGAACTAGCACTGACTGAATGGTCGGAACATCATGCTTCGTTGTTTGGACGTATGAAGCAGTGGCATTAGCACTAGGAGACTCTAGAAACTGAGAATGAACAGAAAAAAAATGAAGGCTTAATTTTTTTCTTCTCTCCCTTGTTGAATGTTTTAAACATAATATGTTGTCATATACTTGTATGGTACATGAAATGTTTATTACATATTTTATGTAGCTCTTCTATTTAAAATATGCACAAGGCTCATTTGATTGTTAATGTAAAAACACTCATGATATACAATGTATTAACGGAAAATCTCAATAATTGGCCTAATCATTCTATCCTAATTCTTACTTTATTTACCCTAAACAATACTTTATTCCTAGTAATTGGTCATGTGACATAACCTATAAATATGGCTATTTTTTTGTCTCCATCCTTAACCACGGTGCTTCTAATGATTGGTCAAGTTTCAGAACCATTACTGTAGGCCAGTGGTTCTCAACCGAGGGCAGTTTTGTTCTCCAGGGGACATTTAACAGTGTCACTTCTGGTTGTCACAGCTGGGGAGGGTGGGGTTGCTACTGGGATCTGGTAGGTAGAGGTCAAGGATATTGCAAAATATTATACAGTACACAGGGCAGCCATCTCCCCCATCCAAACAAAAATCCCACCCAAAGTGCCAATAGTGCTGAGATAGGGAAGCCCTGATCTAGATGTAGCAAGGGGAGATTGTATGTCCCAAGCAAGTTATGTCCGGGGTTAAGATACATTACTCTTTGAATAGTACATGTCACTCTAGGGTGGAGATTTCAGTTTATAAGAGGATTTCCCAGTGATGTTCTGTTTTGCTTCCTCAGATCCTGCCAGTTTTACCGAGATAACTAAAGACTGTGATGAAAATAAAGAGAACAAAACTCCGGAAGGATCTCAAGGAGAGGTTGATTGGCTCCAGCAGTATGATATGGAGCGTGAGAGGGAGGAACAGGAGCTTCAGCAGGCATTGGCTCAGAGCCTCCAGGAGCAAGTAAGAGATACCTGCATATCTGTCTTTTCCAAGAGATAGAGCAATAGTAATAATAAAAAACATTTTTTAAGCACTTTGTGTCAGGCATTGGTCCACGTGATTTACATACAGTAAATCTTTGAGCCACCTAAACAAACTAAATTTGCTTTGGGCCTTTTCCTTAGGTTTAAAACAAATACTAATTTTTTTTTAATCCAAGTGCAACAAAATGTCTTGTTGGTTACCTCCTGTTACCATGATTTGTTGCATGCTAAAGCAAGATGGATTATTGGAGATCATCCCTAGTCCAGCTTTATTTTGTAAGCAGTTAAAACAGCCAGTATGCAATCATGATTTTATCATTGATATTTTAAGGCAAAGAATATAGGGTCATAATTTTAACTGCATTTTACCTGGGGAGCTTTAAAAGGAGTACTGATGCCCAGATGGTTCTGCCCCTCAGAAATTCTGATATAATTGATCTCAGATGTGGTCTGGGTGACTAGATTTCTTTCTTCTTTTTTTCCCTAAACTTCCACCAATGATTCTAATGTGCAGGCAGTGTTGAGACCTGCTGCTTTAAAACTGTTTCAGAACCAGCTTTTCTGTATCCTTTTATTTATAAAAAGTACCTCCCTAGTTGCCTTGTCATCAAAAATATATATATGTCAAACTGTTTTACAAATTATTTATAGTAATCATTTGTTTCAGAAAAACTTACTTTCAGTGGAAAATAAGTTTTATTTCTTAGCAATAGCTCAGGCGTGCCCAACTCTGCAACCCTGTGGACAGTAGCCCCCCAGGCTCCCCTGTCCGTAGGATTCCCCAGGCAAGGATACTGGAGTGGGTTGCCCTTTGCAGAAAAAGAAAAAATTCAGAGAAAAGAAGGGGGAAAAAAAGAAAAAATTTCAACAACCCTCCTTTTCACAGACAAAGACTTATTTTTCTTGTCAGCTGACCTGGTTAAAATTGTCTTATTTTTCTCAGATGTGAGGATTATGAGATAAAGGTTTCTTTAGTTTGGCACACCTTCTTGTTTAGTCGCTAAGTTGTGGACACAGCTTTTTGCGACCCCTGGACTATAACTCCCCAGGCTCCTCTGTCCATGGGATTTCCCAGGCTAAAACACTAGAATGAGTTGCCATTTCCTTCTCCAGGAGATCGTCCCAACCCAGAGGTTGAACCTATGTCTCCTGTGTTGGCAGGCAGATTCTTCACTGCTGAGCCACCAGGAAAGCCCTGCATCATTCTATGAATTACTGAGAGAGAGTCCTTTACCATCTTGTCTCAGTGTAAACTTTATATACTTGGATAAATTTAAATAATCATGTTTCCTCTTAGAGAACACCTCTGTGACTTTCTTGAACACAGTATTATTGTTCCCAGGACTATCATGCAGAATAGTTCATTCTAAGCTTCTTATATATTAACTCTAAAAACAAGTCTAGAATTGAGAAAAGTATAAAAACAGTTTTATATTTTTTTCATTACTCATGCATCCTTTGTAAATTATCTTTTCTCTCAAGATGAAAGGGAAAATTTGTAGTCAACATTTTCCTATTCCTTTTTATAATTAGTCATCTAGTTGAGACATTTTCAGAGGTACTTTTTTTTTTCTTTAAAGAAAACCTCAGGGACTTCCTTGACGGTCTAGTGGTTAAGACTCTGTGCTTCCAAGGCAGGGGGGCGCAGGTTCAATCCCTGTTTGGAAAACTAAGATCCCACACGCTGTGGGGCATGGCCAAAACAAACAAACAAAAAACACTATCATAAAGAAAACCTCAGATATATTAGAAAAGCATAGAAATCTATGAATAGTATTTTGTGGAAATTTTGTTTTATCTTGTTGTCATAGATGTAGGCCCAGTGATGTGGTAGAGCCAGCTCCCTGTCAGCTTAGGAGAACCCATTATACATAGCTGTTCCCAAATCTACAGTCAGAGTTACATTGGTAGCTTAAAACTGGCCATAGTAGGAAGACAGTTTTGGAAAAAGTAAAGAACTTCTCCATCTCTCTCAAGAGGTCATATTCTAAGCATTCATACGTTTATAGAAAGCATTATTAGCAAATACGTTCAGAGCAACTGGTTTTATCCTTATTAAGTAAGTTTAATCAATACTTCTTTAAATACTTTAGTTTTGTCCTGTTCCTTTAGGAGGCTTGGGAACAGAAAGAAGATGATGACCTCAAAAGAGCTACGGAGTTAAGTCTTCAAGGTATGGAGATTACTTTAATTACATTTTTTTGTATGATGAAATGTATCACACACAGAGGAGTATATAAAATGTTTTGTCATCTTTAATAACAATAACAAATTTGAACACCTCCCAGGTAAAGAAATAGAACCTTAGAAGTTACTTGTATATCCCTTCCCTACCCTCCCTCCCAGAGGAAAGCAAACACTCAAACATAATTTTCTCATCTCTTCAGTTTTTCATCTTTTTGTTATTTTTCTCTACTGTCCTGAAAAGTTTCTCCAACATTATCACCAACTTCAAACTTTTTTTAGTATTTTATGTCTATTTCTAATTTGCAAGAACTGGTTTGTGATTGCTACTTTTCATAAAATTTTGGGGTGGGGTAGTTCATGAAAGCAATACCATCTCAACTCCGAGGATATTAAACATACTTCATTTTTTGTGTGTATTTGACGTTTTCATCTCCCTGAGTAGATTCTCTTTTCTCCATTTTGCTCTGTCTTGTGTGTTATTTTGGTCTTTATGTTCTGTGTTAGAGCCTTTCCTCAGTTATCTAGTAATCCTCAGTATCTGGTAATCCTTGGCTGTCAACTCATGATTAAGAGTAGGGGACTAAAGACTTGCTGGTGGTCCAGTGGCTGAGAATCCGCCTGCCAATACAGGGGACACAGGTTCAATCCCTGGTCCAGGGAGATCCCACTTGCTATGGAGCAACTAAGCCTGTGCGCCACACCTACTGAGTCCACACTATAGCCTAAGAGCCGTGAACAAGAGAAGCCACTGCAATGAGAAGCCCATGCACCACAACAAAGCGTGGCCTCAGCTCACCGCAACTAGAGAAAGCCCACCCACAGCAGTGAAGACTCAGCACGGCCAAAAAATAAATAAATAACTTTTTTATTAAAAAAAGAAAAGTAGGGGACTAAAAAGATTATTGGAAGCTCTGAGTATATGAATAGCTAGAGCTTGTCAACTTTGAGTTTTATAGGATTTTACTATTTAGGGGATGGTATTAATATTTTAGGCCTCCCCTTGGGCTGGTAAGATTCCTAAAGAAAGTGTTCTAGTTTTATGCCTTTGCCTAAAGATAAAAAGATGTGGCTGCCAGAGTTCTGGAAGCCAAGTATAGGAATAGGGCCTGCTGGGGGTCAGGGTGGGAGTTACTCATATGTTTGAATATGTACACTGTGGTCTCCTCCCATTTTCGGTATGGTAGTCCTTTGTGCCTGGAATCCCCCAATGCAGAGACTGTTTTACCAGCTCTCCAGAGAGCAAAGCTCCAGACTTCTGTCATTGCCCAGCAGCATAAAATAGCGGGGAGTGGCTCTAAGAGTCTGTAACTCAAACAGCTTTTCCCTAATCCTTATTTTTATCCTATTCTTAGCCTCCAATTTCAGAGGTACCTGGTATTTCCAAGTTGTATCTTTTGAAGACCCTGTGATATAAACTGGATTGATTCTCAACTTTTCCAATACTGACTTAGGTTTTGGCTTTGACTATCTTAGGTCTGCTAAGTCTTGTCACCCCTGTATATTCCAGCTTCCAGAATTTAGATGCTATAATCTCTTCCTGTTCTTCCCATTTTTAAGTGTTCATAAGTTTTAAACAAGCGTTAAACAAGGCTTCATTTCTGTACAAACACTCCTGGGATTTTTTATTTGAAGCCATTGAGTATAGATGGATTCTTCCAGTGGAAGCACATCATTAAGGAGGGGAAAAAAAAATGGATCTTGGATTTATTTATCCATTTAGTGTATTTTAGGTAAAACTTAGTTAAATGTTGAATTTCCATTATTTTTGTTCAGTTCCAAAGTATGATTTAATATTGAAGAAAATGAAAGGATATTGATCTTTTTATGGTCTCTTTTCTATGAGATACTTTATGTTTGCTGGTGGCACCTATAATATGCACCAGATGTGTCAAATCTAACATATCTTACAGGTATTCAGTGAAACTGAATTATCTAACATATATTTTTATTATATGTTAAAACAAATTATTTTCTAGACAAATAATCTATATGTCTAACAAATTATATTCTCTTTTTCAGTTTCATTCCTTTCTTAAGAGTATTATCCCCTTTGATATACATATGTTTAAAACAAAGGGGAACATTTCTTTTACAGATAACTGGTGCCTGAATTGTTATTCCCTAGAGTAGGCTGGGTCAGTTGGAACCCTAATAATAATATGTCTTTTGTTTCTTAGGATGATAAAATGTGTACTTCCAGCTGTTTTTCATCTTCCCAACTGTGTCTCTTTGTGTCTATTCTGAGAGCTTTTACAAGACTTTGTCTTTGTGTTCTTCAGAGTTTAACAGCTCTTTTCTGGATTCATTGGGCTCTGATGAGGACTCTGGAAATGAAGATGTTTTAGATATGGAGTACACAGAAGCTGAAACTGAGGAACTAAAAAGAAATGCTGAGGTGGGTGACATTATATTCCTTTTGTAAAACAACTGGTCATGTTGTCAGTACTCCTTCTCTTGCTCCTTATCTTCAAAGGACATGGTCATTGTCCATTGCAGGTTCGTTTCTGCCCCTTTGGCAGCCGTCAAAAGGCCCTCGCTTTCTCTTGAGCTTTACTTCTCATTACTTACACAGAATATTCAAAACAAAATGAAAGAGAAAAACAGAAATACATCCTTGACAGCCTTATGTACATGTTAGGTAATAACTAGTAATAGCTCTCAAAGTTACATATATGTTAAATCACCTTCAGTTTTACCAAAACTATTTTATCTTTAAGGTTAAATACTAAAACTAGTTGATTGTTACTCAGTGAAAACTGTTGAATTAATAACATTTAACTAGAGCACTTGGAATCTTTTTTTAACCCTTTTTTGCCCTAAATAATTGCTTTTTTCCCATTTTCCAATTTTTTTAAATAATTTTAATTACCCAGATCCCACTGTTCTAACTACTGTTTATTTTATTTAATTTTTAGCTAACATTGAGCATTTAAATTTTCTTTTTTCATTATAATATCAAGGAACTGTGTATGATTATAATGTTTCTATATTTAGGATTTTCTTCTTTAAGGAAATCCTCAGAAATAAATTACTGCATCAAAGTATTTGAACATTTTAATTGTTTCTGGCTTACCTATAGCTATATTTCTTCCCAATTTCTTCCCAAAATTATGTTCTTTAGTAATGCCTGAAGTGCATGAATATCACTTTTCAATTTTATTTTCTTTTCCTTAAAATATTTAAAATGTAAAAGTTCATCCATAATCCCTACATCAATATAGCAACTCTTTTCATTATTTTCATTCTGTTTTTTAGTACTTAACCATTAACATTATCTTTTCATATAGATCTATAGTTATATTGTGTGTGCTTATGTAGGTTTTAAAAACAAATTAACATTTTGCAGAACCATGGTTTCCCCCCCCTTTAAATAACTGAATAATATTGAACTGAGTTGAAATACCTGTAACCTTTAACTATTACTGGGTGTATTTTTAGTTCCAATTATTCATTATTATAGATAATACTACAGTGAATAGTTTTATACATATATACATTTTCTTCTTTTGAATTATTTTCTTAGAATAAATTCTTAGTTGGGAGTAGAATTCTTGGGTCAAAGGACATGAACAGTACCAACCATTGAGTTTTTTATTGAGTCTAACCTCCCACACATTGAAACTTCCCCATGTCAGCTCTGATAATAAATTTAGTGTTTTGCTTTTATACAAATTAAGAGTTAAAAGTCATGCCCACTTCTGTTTTCCAGACAGGAAATCTTCCTCATTCCTATCGGCTCATCAGTGTTGTCAGTCACATTGGTAGCACGTCTTCTTCAGGTAAATGGACATTAGGATTTCAGCATTTTATAAATGGACCAGTCAGCATTTACTCCTTATTGAGTTGCTCTGAGCCTAGCTTTATGAGGTGTGAGTTGAATGCATCACGGAAAACTTTGAACCCTGGGGGCCCCTTCTCAGAGCCTTAGCCAAGAGGAAGACTGCTGAGGAGGAAAGAACGCCAGCTATGAGATTGGGCCCAAGTCCACATAAGTGACCCCAGCCCAGGGTCATCCTGGGGTGCCATGAGGCACCAGAGCAAACGTGTGTCACTTGCAGGAGGTGCTCAATAAATGAATCTTTGGAGAAAAAAGAAAAACTTTGAAATCTTTTCTTTTATCACACTGTGTGTGTTAATAGGTGCAGCTGTTCTGATTTTTCTATTCACAAATGACCCAGATTTCCCTAAGCAAAATACATGTATCAAATACATGTAGCATATTCACCCCTTGCTGTTTAGTCGCTCAGTCGTGTCCTACCCTTTGCAACCCTGCGAACTGTAGCCTGTCAGACTTCTCTGTCCATAGGATTCTCCAGGCAAGAATACTGGAGTGGGTTGCTATTTCCTTCTCCAGTATTCCCCTCTTAAATTTTTGTAGTTTTTAAATGGGTTTTAGAAATATTGTTGGAAGTAAGGTGAAATGGGGTTGACTGTTCCTGACATTTCCTATACCTGAGAAAAATTCGGTATTTT
The DNA here is from genome assembly GCF_033118175.1 of Dama dama. Classification (NCBI taxonomy): domain Eukaryota; kingdom Metazoa; phylum Chordata; class Mammalia; order Artiodactyla; family Cervidae; genus Dama; species Dama dama. The sequence goes on from NC_083688.1 coordinate 28,408,325, forward strand.
ATTTTTTTTTAATTTAATTTTTATTTCTTTCAGGTCACTACATTAGTGATGTGTATGACATTAAGAAGCAAGCATGGTTTACATATAATGACCTAGAGGTATCTAAAATCCAAGAGGCTTCTGTGCAGAGCGATCGAGATCGGAGTGGCTACATCTTCTTTTATATGCACAAGTAAGAAGTGTTGCCCAGTCTGAAGTTGTTGGCTAAAAATCTCCTGAACTCTTTGCTTTTTCCTTTAAAGATAAATTGTACCCATCAGTTAAATTGGTTGACAATTTATTATTTTTATTAGGGCTCATATCTTGATATTTCCAAAATGTTTTTTCTCTTAACTCAGCATTAGTTAATCATCTTACAGTAAAATGTAGATATAGAGCTTAAGACCTTATTATGATGGAAGCTGTCCTGTTATTGTCTCTCATTATATCAGCTAGAAGATCTGAGTTACATGGATGGGAAATACATAGCCTTTCTATCAAAGCTAGCTGTTGCCATTCCCCCTCTAATTATTTTCAAGAATCAGCACATGGGGTTAAGATGATAATGAATGAGCTGCTTATTTAATACAATTTAGGCATCAAATGGGATAACACAGGCTTTATCAATGTCTATTTTCTGTCTGTCCTTTTATTTGCTCACTGAATTTCCTGTTTAATTTTTTTTATTTTAAGGGAGATATTTGATGAGCTGCTGGAAACAGAAAAGAACTCTCAGGCACTTAACCTGGAAGTGGGGAAGACCACTCGTCAGGTTTCATGAGGAACAAACCCCTGGGTTGGCAGTGTGCACTGCGTATTCTCTCTTACTGCCACCCACTTCTCTTTCCTCTGCCTGAGAAGAATTTGGAACTCTACTTGATGCGGGAGCAACAAACAGCTCAGGGCCAAACCAAAAGACGAAAACTGCAATTATGCGGAACGCTCCATATTAATTGTTTTATGGAAACTGGTCTCACATCTGTAGCTGATTATCTGTTTTTTCCTCCTACAAGAGTGGCACTTCCTTTTGTCTTAGGAATACATGTTGTAAATATATATATATATGTACATACACACACATATTTGTGGAATGAATGGAGCCTTAAAGAATTAGAATAGGCCACCAGAGTATGCCTGCCCAAAATTAATAGCACAGCAGTTTGGAAAAGAAAAGTTGTCAAGAGTCCATTCACCTGAGAAATGTATGAAGATATACATATCATTTGGCATTTAGCTTTTACGTTCCTTGAGTAATTTCACTCAAGTCTGTAATCTTTCATGTGTGTTTCTTTTTAGTAAAATTCACTGGAAAGCCAGCTCTCCATGTTACACTAATGACAGTTTGTCCTCCTGGCAAAGGAGGGGCATTTCTGCCATCTGACTTGAGGAGCTTTTATTAAAAAAAAAATATTTCATGGATTTGTAATGCTTTTGCTGTTTACATGCAGTCCCAAGAAATGGATTTTTGGTGCTTTGGAATGTGCTGTGTTGCCACATTTGATATTCATTGTACACTTTGTGTTTTCTTTCAAAAGAATCCTTCACACAGTATGTTCATTGTATATCATTTATATTATTGTGCTGAAGATAGAATCTTTTGTTTTTCTTCTGTGTCATTATTCCATGGAGCAAGCATTACCCTAACAGACTGAAGCAAAAACTTTAAGAGGTAGGAAAGTGATGTCCCAATTGGGACTCCCCAACAAGAATACCTAAGGAATATGAAAAATACTAGCATCTCTGTCTCCCAGACAGAGAGAGGTCAGGAGGAGTATTCTTGTGTTCAAGCTGAAACTCGACCACTAAAGCTGAAAGCCCTGCTGCAAAGGTGAAATTAAGCATGTGAGCTGTGGGAAAAGCTTAACCATTAATCATTTGCCTTGCTATTCAAACAGGGTGAGAATTAAAATGTGACAGGTTTAGGTGATTCCAAAAACTAACAAATAACAAAGGTGCATAATAAATTTATTACTTTCTAGGTGCTTTGAGTTGAGGTCAAATGGGGGTTCAACATTTAAGTGAGTTATATCACTCAGCTGACATACCTTGCTTCGTTAAGCAGCTTGTGAAACCATATAAAGAATGAGTTTGAGAGTAGATTTCTCTGTTCCTAAAATAATTTTGTGAGCCCAGGAATCATTAGGATCACACAGAGTTAAATATAGCAAAATGAAACCTTCAACATTTTCTTTTCATTTTTAAGTCCATCATCACAGAAGATGTAACATCTTTTCTAGAAGATTGCCTTAAGAGAGCTCCAGCCCTACTCTTGAAACTTGGATATGTTCTAACATAGTAACCTGTTCTGAAATACTGAATCTTTCTATTGTAAGTGGCCCCAGCACTTTTGCTTAACTACTGATGAAAGCTTTGTCTCCTACCTTGTTTTACCTACCTGTTAATGTAGTGAATGTTCCAGAATGGTGTGGCGGTAGGATATGTAGGAACAGTATAGAGCAGGGGAAAATACTTGTTTAAAAAACTAGCTTTTAAAATTTTGTTTCCACTAGGGAGCCTTTTTTTTCCCCTTGGGAAAAAAAAACTATTTTCTCATGTATGAGTGAAGTGGTAATCAAATTCTTTAGCTATTTATTACTTCTCTGTGTCTATACTTGAGAGCTTTGAGTGAGGTGCTTTTAAAAATGATTGGGAATGATTTGACGTGAGTGGGTGCATTTAGGGCATTTAAACAAATAGAAGTGATGCCGTAAGCCCGGGTTGCCCGTGAAGTACCCTTGTTTGACTTGCTTTTTGTAGCTTGTGTGTATAGTTTTGAAGTGCACTTGGCTCAAACTTAATTTGATTTGCTCTTCATGTTTCGGGCAGGACTTACTAGATCAAAATAGGAGATGCGTTATCTCACTGCTCATATACTTGCATGTTTGGGACTTGAAGTTTCCTTGATATGTCTGTTGTTTTGGCCTGGTCAGCCTTCCTTTCTCCCTTCACTCCTTCAGCTATTACTGTTTTCACTACTAAGTTAATTTCTCATTTTGGTTCAGTGAAGGGTTAATGACTACAGATGGAAAGCTCAGCCAAACCATATTGATGGGGTTTGTTTTTTGTTTTTTTGAGCTGACTGTGTTTATCTTAAAATTACCAGTAGATTATATTCTTTGTGCAGTTTGCTCAGAATCAGGAGATGGGGCACTTTACATGTTAGTGCCAGAAAGGAACAAAATAGATAAGGACAGAGTGCTTCAGTTCCAGGCAGTTTGCACAATAACTAATACTCCTATTGAAAATACCAAATACGGTTACATTACTTTAAATGACTTTGAATTGAAACTTGACAGTACTTAATTTTACACACAGTTCATCTTAATTGGAATATTTTGAAAGAGAAAATGAAACTAAAATTCAAACATTAATTCTTACCATCTAACATTACAAAGGATTGGAAAGTTGCATGTGGCCAGATGTTACTATCATTTTCGAAGTCCTAACTATAATTTAGGCCTACAGGAAGATAGATTCTGTTGCGTCGGGAATATGTATGTGTGCACAGACTGAAGTTTTGTCTCAGCAGAATAGAATAAGAAGCAAATCCATGAATTATTATTCTATTTATATTTTGATTCCAAGAGCTACTTGTTTACTTGCCGTGGTCTGTGGTCTGTTAATTTCAGACCTAACTTAATGGCTCAATAACAAATGTAAATATGTTTACATTTTAAGAAGTATACAGCGATACTTAAAAGATCAGTTCATTAACTCTAGGAGGCAAATACTAGATATTTCCTTATTTCTCTCCTTGATCAAGTGTAAAATTCTTCTAAAAGAAAAACTTGTAAGACCTCAGCAAGTGAATTCATGAATTTACTTATTCTTCCATACTGCAGTTACCATTATGTATCTATATAAATACAGCTCTACACATGTACAGCTGAATATATAGTTGTATAATGAAAACTATTTGGAAACACCTAAATTAAAGAGATTCTTGGCAGTTTCTCATATGTAGTTGAGCATGACGAGTGTATAGAGAGCATGGATGGGGGTTGGAGACAGGGAAAGAAAAGGTACTTTGTAAACTCATTTGTGATCTACTGAAAAGAGATTATACTAAGTAAAAATTACCCTTCTTCCTCTTTCTTCTCTGTCCTCTGGAGTGACTATAGCGGATGCTCTTAGTCAATACTTTTTGCCCTGTTTAAGTGATTCTCCTGAAGTGGTCTTTTAAACCAGGGAAGCAGAGCTGGATCTCCAAGTGGATCTTGTATACACGGAGATTGTCAGAAAAGTCACCAGCAACCCAGTACTAGATGCAAGTCACATAAATAAAAGTGTCCCCCCCAAAACAGATAACATCTTTTTTTTTCTCCCCATCTTGCTTTACACCAAATAATGCTCTTTAAGTTGTGTACAAAAACTAAACAGATTTCCTCCCTCTAACATCTTTCTGATATGTTACTTCAGAATTCTAATTTTGTCTCTATCAGTGTCTTATTAACATCTGAAAATATATATATATATTTTTTATTGGAAGACAGTAGTTTGTTAGGCCTTGAGAATTTTGTGCCAGGTTTCTTTTGCTGTGTCTCACCATGACCACTGACTCCTTTATGGCATGCTTTGATTACTAAACTTCAGACAGACTCTTTTGTTGTATCACATATATTTATACACAGTAAATTTTCCTTTCCCTGTGTGCTATGTATCTGAGGTTTTGAAGTTTAAAAAATGTGTCAGTATGGATATAAACAGTTGACTTCAGTCATTTGGACCTAAAAAGTGCAGAGGTTTGAAGTAGAGAGATGTCCACTGCTGTCTGAATAGAGGAGGTGAGGATCTGGATCAGGACTGGAGTTCACTGGGTCCAATGCCAAAACGAGCGATCATCTGAACTGGTCTGTCTCAAGAACAGAGGGGTGGAAGAGTGAGACACAGTGGCTGTACACACCTCTCGTCTTTAGGTTTACCCCCACTCTCTCTCCCTTCCATCTCCAACTTCTCTGGCCTATCTCAGTGTTGTTTATTTATGCTGCAGAGAGGAGAACAGAAGTAAGCTTCTTCATCTTTCCCTAGTTGAGCCACTACCAGGTTTGCTGGCAGCTTTGGCCACACTGTTTGTGAGGTGATTTTGTGTTCAGAGTGACTTTTGATTCTGATTCTTTGTTATTTTGTATGGAGCGGCACTTTATCTGTGTTTTAGCAGAACTGTTCCTCTGTACCCTTTATGGTTTTTTCTTGTTTTTTGTTTACCTTTTAAATTATGCATAGAGTTTTTTTGTGTGTGAAATTAAAGCCTTTATTAACCTTGTGTTGTTCTACTGTTTATTTCTGAGAAGGACACATTCTTGCAGACACCTAACCAGTTGTTGAAGTTGTGAAAATCACATTCTATTGGTCTTCTGACTTAAGGTGCAACACTGTTGCACCTTAAAGGGAGTGGGACGCTCACCTAGTATGGCTGAGTCAGCACCAACCTTCGCTGGATTTCATCTGAGGAATCTGTGAAGCTCTGCAGAGGTTCTGCATAACAGTTTTTAAACGCAACATTGGCCTAAACTGTGCTCTTCCTTTGCCTTACTATTAAGAGTATCAGAGAGAAGGTAAAATAATGTATGCATTTCATACTTGCTGTTAGGCCCCTAGCCCAGGCCCAGTGAGTGTTGTGGAACCTCCTAAATAGGGCCATCACCTGTACCGTTCAGCTCTTCCAAAGAACAAGTCTCTTTAACTTATCACCTGAGGAAGGCTGTAAGAAAATACGTGTGAAAAGGAAAAGCCATTACTCTGGGAAAGATGTAAAACTGAAAAATGCTTCGGCCCACCTGCCATAATTAAAGATGAGCCATGATAAAAGCCTAGGGGAGGCTCGCCATTACTAAGGTTCCATGGAGTGCTGGGTTGCTCCTCTCAGAAGGGAAAGCACTAGAGCAGAATGCTTTGAAAGTGATGCAACATCTCTGGATAAAAACAATGCAGCCAACTTCCTGAGAGCTGAAATTAGGACCACAGTCTCCTTATAGAGGAATCATATTTCTGGAGGAACAGGTAGGTTACTAAACAAGTGGCATCACCAGACTGCAGGTTTCCACTTTCAATTGATTCACTTCACTGATAGCAATAATAACAAAACGAAGCTCTGCAAGCAGGGTAGGGTACTGCTTTAAACTACAAGTTACTTTTGCTTCTCAAAACAGTCCTTTTTCTTTCTTGAGGTTTTGTTGCTTCCATCGAGGCAGAGCCGAGAAGGCAGAAGGAGTCATCCCCAAGGCCAGGGTGAAATCATCAATGGACAGGTGCTCCTAGAAGAGGAGAGGGACCAGAGGGTCAGCTTCTTGCTTAGAGTTAGCTCTGATGAGTCACAGAGGTGTGACAGAAATCAGATGACGAGCAAAAAGAGGCAACGTGGCAAGGGACAGGGAGAGGGGAGGTGGCATTTCTTTTCAATCTGGGGCTGTTCTCTGAAGGATTGCCCTGGAGAAAGTTTCTTTGACTCCTGCAGAGCCCTGAATTGAATAGCTTCTTTATGGTTAACACCTGTAGGTGGAGTTCAAGCCCAGGTTGAACTGAACAGCTTCTTGGTAAACACCTTTAGATGGAGTTCAAACTCAGGTGGATCTGAAGCTCCGGTTTTCTAACCTGTTATCCTTTGCCTCCCACCTCTGGGCATTTTCTGCTCAAGGCTCCTGGGAGTCCTCCCCAATCCCCCAGGCAGGGTGGTGGAGCACTTTGTTTTGGAAGAAGGTCCCTGACAGCTATGGTGGTTGTGTCCACGGTCTGCAAATGCTTTAGCTGCCCTCTGTCCCACCCAAGCTGGCTCTGCAGCTTGGTTGAGACTTCTGGACTCTGACCCCCAGGCAAGATAGCAGGGACTGCCCATCCCAGTGGACTTGTATCTTTCCACTGGTCCTGTTCTTGAACCCTGCGGTCCTGCTAGCTGATTACTAGCCTCACCCATGCCCACATCCGCCTGTCTGTGGTTTAGTCATGGGTACTCAGATTGCCTTTCTTGCTACTGCCTGCAGCAAGACCCACCACCCCACTGTTCACTGTTACTGGCCCTCCCTTCTGAGTTTGGAGCAGCCAGAGAGCGTGTGCACTCTCCCCGCTTATCCTGGAACCCTCAGCTCTTCTATAAGATTGCACACTACTCCCACAATTTAATCATCAGTGACAACAAAATTTTTAAAAGAATCTAAGCCTTTCAGACCGCTTCTACCATGGTGGGGTTGTCCTGATTCTGTTTCTTATATTCAAAATTAGTGATCTATTTAGCTTTTTTTTTTTTTTTTAAGGCTAATGCATATTTTATTAGATATTGCAAAACTCCCCTCTAAAGGAGTGGCAACATTCTGCCCTCACAGCAAAGTAATATATGTTGTTCCACAGCCTTACCAACAAAGTACATTATTTAGCCTCCTTTTAATCACCTGGTCCAATAATATTGTCTGCCCTTCCCTTTAGAAATACTTTCTGTGTGTTATGTGATATGACAGTAAGAGTGGAACTCAGAAGACCTGAATCTTGCTCTGACTTGGCTACTAACTGGGAAAGTCACTTCCCTGCTCTGGATCTGAGTTTTCTCAGGTGTAAAACAAGCAATGACAATAACAGCTTACATGTACAGAACACTTCCTATGTACCAAGAGCTGGGGAAATAATATTTGTAATATTATTAAGAATAATATATGCTATTAGGATCATCCCAATATTACAGTGAAGACACAGGGAATGCATAAAGGGGTCTAAAGGTGACAAGAAGGATGCAAATGTTGTAGAAACAATACACTTATGTGTATATTGGGCCCAAACCCATAACAGATGTTCCTGGAGGAAATAGCCAACTCACATCTACAGGTTCCTTAATTCATCCCAAAGGCTTCTTTATGGTTTATTGTACACAGGGTAAATTTTCTCTCAATACCCTCTCAAGCTAGATTTGCAGCCTATTTTGGATCTTCATGAAGAGAGAATGAATATTAGAAATGTGTTTTTTTTAAACATGCCCTTCTTGCCAAACTCTCTCCTCCAAGTGGTCCACACAGACAGCAGCTGCTCTACCTGAGGGACCCAGTGCTGACTAGTCTTCCCTGGCACGCCTCTGAATTGCCTGCCCACCATACACGTAATGATACTTCAACCTGGATGTCTCCCCAGTGCCACTAAACTCATGATTGTCCCTGTCTTAAGCTGGGTCTGACCCAGGGTTTTTTTAATCTCAGAAAATGACACAATTACCCCCCTCTTATGACCTTTATCCAGTCACTACCAAGTGTTGCTGATTTAATCTAAATATTTCTCTAAACCATCTCCACCCATCCCCACCCATTCTTAGGCTTCTCAGATGGGGCTGGTGGTATAGAACCTGCCTGCCAGTGCAGGAGGTATAAGAGACATAGGTTTGATCCCTGGGTTGGGAAGATCCCCTGGAGGAGGGTATGGTAACGCACTCCAGTATTCTTGCCTGGAGAATCCCATGGACAGAGGAGCCTGACAGGCTGCAGTCCATAGGGTCACCAAGAGTTGGACAAGACTAAAGGAGACTTAGCAAGTCCATTCTTCACTGAGCAGCTAGAGTGGGCCTTGAAAAATGTACCTGACTGCCATTCCCTTGCTTCACCCATAATAGTTGCCCTTGACTTTTAGGATGGACACCACCCTCCGCAGCCCGACAAAGAAGTCCCAGTGCCCCCTTCACCCAACAGCTGCCCCTCCCCAGCTCCACACACCCCCTGCTCTGGCCACCCTGCCCTTTCACCCAAGCTGTGCTTACATCCTACTTCTGGGCTTCCATGTATACTGTTCCCTTCTCCGAGAATATCCCACTCTGCCTGAATAATTCCCATTCATCTTTCAAGGAAAAATCTCTGACTAAGTCAGGTTCTAACCCACCTCCCTTCGGCTGGGATCCACCCCCTCGGGAAGCTCCTCTGCCGTCTTGTTCACCAGCTGCTCCAGGGGAAAGATGGGTAGAGGTCCAGAACTGAGGTTGCTGTTAGCATTGAACACATCCGGTTTAGAGCTTGTGAGCTCCTAGAGAAGAAACAGAAAACACTGTCACTTCAGCGCGTTTGTGGCTGCCTCCCAGGCTGCATTTTTCTCTGAAATCAACAATGACCCTAGGGAACCTTCTAGAAGCCCTCAGTGGAGTTCCTTGGCAGTCCAGGAGTGAGGACCCAGCACTTTCGCTGCTGAGGGCCCACATTCAATCCCTGGTCAGGGAACTATGATCCCTCAAGCTGCGCAGTGTGACCAAAAAAATATAAGCCTTCCGTGACCCCTGCCTCCCACTGTCCACATACACATACACACACGCTTCATAAGAACATGGCATATTGATGGGATCCACAAGCTAAAGCTTGGCAGTCTATATTCAACCAAAGCTGGTTGGCTGTATGACCAGCTTTGGAAAACACATAAACAAAACTGTTTTGTTCTATGACTTATAAACTTCTCCATGGCTACCCCTAATGTTCGAGGTCTACCTTGGACATTTATGACCTTCTTTTAGCTGATATGAAACTGTCAACCATAAATTCTCTTAGCCTTGACCTACCTACCCACACTGTCCCGCCTGCACCATCAGTCAACCAAGAAGGGTTAATTGAGTGCCATGGGGTTCCCAGGCTGTGGGTGGGTCTGAGGAATTCACATGTTATCTGCTGATAACCCCGGTGTGCTTGGGAAATTGCTCTCTTGTACTGGCCACAATTCTGCACAGTCTACTTGGTCTTATCTCCCCTGCAAGCCTGTGAACATCTTTGATTTCATATTTCCACATTCTAAGCCTGTAGGCTGAACACATTTCTATGAACTAACTGAAAGATCGAAGGAGAAGGTTTTTCTACCCGGAGAAGGGTGATGATAGTAGAGAAATCATTACTTCTCCAAGCGTGGTCTGAGGACTAACTAGATCAAATTACCTGGGCCCTTTGTGAGAAACACACATTAATGGGTCTTAACCCAATTCTCCAAACCAGAATTTCAGGAAATGGGACTTTGGGATTTCCTTCTTTGTGGATGGGGGGCACACAGCTTGTGGGATCTTAGTTCCCTGACCAGTGATCGAACCTGTACCTCCTGCAGTGGAAGCACGGAGTCCTAACCACTGTACCACCAGGGAAGTCCCAGAATCTTCATTTCAATAAGCTTCCCCCACCCCCAAGTTCCCCATCACCCAGACTCTTACACATGATAAAATTTGGGGACCATTTCACTAGGGAATGGAGGAGACAAATCTGCGCGAGACATTGAAGTTAAACAACAAGAAGAACTTCCAGGAGAAGAAGGAGAAAATGATGGAAAGAAAGCAGAAGACCCTGGCACCTTCTCTGGAGCTTTCTGAGCTTTCATGGGTCTGACCACTGTCAGTGGACACTGTGGGGGCCCCTTCCACCTGCCCCATACTCACAGCAGTGATCTGGCCCCAGTCCCCAGAGTTTCCAAGCTCCGCCTTCAGGTCCTCATAGGATTTAGAGTTCTGCATATAAAGTAAGTGACAAATTAAAAAAAAAAAAAAAGTAAGTGACAAATTAGACCTGGGTTTCAGCAGAGGAGTCAGGACCATTTTCCTTCAGGCATTGAAAGAAGACGGCTCTAGGGTTGAGGGGCAATGAGAAGGGGAAGAGGGAATCAGGGGGAGACTGGGAGCTGTCCTTGAAAAACCAGGTTGAATGGTAAGGATGAGCATGAAGGGCTGACAGGTAACTGGCTGGGGCAAGGGACTATTTGCCCCACTCAGCCCACCATGGAGATGGAGAGTATGATCTTTCCCCACCCTCTGAGTTTAAGAAGCTGCACGCAGCCTTGGAAACCCCACCCATACTGTGGGGGACATGGGGGTCCTGGAGAACGGGGGAGCTCCCCTCAGAGCCTGGAGGGGACACTGTCACAGGGGAGTGAAAGGAGTAGAGGGGAACTTGGCTCCATGGGGAGCCCCGTCTCCACATCCCAGGGTCTGGCAGCAAGCTTGGCACGTTATAAGTTCCAGCTATGCTGACAGCATGAACTAGTGAGTAAATGAATGGATGAATGAGTCTGAGAGAGAAGCCAGCACAGATCTGATGGGGGGAAGACCTGCCAGAGTTGTTGATGTGGGACACTGACCTGGGTTTGAGAAGTTCTGGACACATCTAGGTGTGCAGACTTGAGATTTGTTGGGCTCCATCATCAAGACTTAACTTAGCTCATCAAACATTGAATTTTTTTAATGCATTTGAGGAAATTAAGCTCTCGGTTTCCCAAATCTCATCTGTTGTACCAATTTTGTGTACCCAAAGCCACCAGGGCAACACTCATTCTTCCTAGCTTTCCTTCTTCCTGCAGAAAACCTTCACTGTGGTTTGTGGTTTAGTCGCTAAGTCGTGTCCTACTCTCTGTGACCCCATGGACTGTAGCCAACCAGGCTCCTCTGTCCATGGGATTTTCCAGGCAAGAATACTGGAGTGGGTTGCCATTTCCTTCTCCATTTTGAGGACCTGCCCTCTGCTTCTCTCTGGGGCCGGTTTAGGAAAATTCTGTGGAAGTCTATTTCATTGTTCCTCAGGTCAGGACCACGTATAGGGCCCATTTGGCTTAGAATTTAGTGCTAGAAGACATGTCTTTAGACATGTTCCTTTAGAACTAATGTGTTTAGAGGGCCACCAATGACATCTCGTAGAAGTTTCCGCAATGATGATGGACATTCTTTTTCTGTGTTGTCCGGTATGGCAACCACCAGCTAGCTACACATGGCTAGTGAGAATTGTGAGAAATCAATTATTTGATTTTGCTTAATTTCAATTCATTTGCATTTAAATCATCAGTTACAGCTCTTCCCAATAATGTCCAAGAGCTTTGAGCTAAATCTCGTGTACAAGCAAGACACTGTCATGAGCCTAAATTTTTGATGGACTTCCTTCCCTCTCCCTTACCAGGGAGCCTCATAGTCTTACTGCAGCCTTACTGTCCATTCTAAGTCTCTTCAAGCCCCTTTACAAATACATCACAGGTCATCTATCCCAATGGACAGAAAAACCCAGGCGTCAACCCTGGCCTCCTCGTATGTGTCATGAAGAACGTGCTGGGGTGGGAGGACCAGGTGGGCTGGGGCCACTCACATTCCACTTGAAGGGATCCCAAGCCAGGAACCAGCCCGTGAAGGTGGGGGGCTCATGCCCTTGCTTCACCACAATTATGGGGGTCTCAAGGTCCCGGCCGCTGGGGTGGGTTTTGAGATATTCCTGCACCGTGGTGGCTGCGGCTTTCTTCTCGTCCTCATTGGCATTCTTCCCAATCCAGAAAAAGACCTGTGGAGCATCCCAGAGTCAGTCTCCCCTGTCCTCCCTCAGCTCACCCAGGCTCAGACATCCTGTTGTGAACCCTGACCTTGGGCAGGCCCCATCCGGCCTTGACTTTGCCTCTGGAAATTGGGGTTGGACAGATGCCCTCTACTTCGATATTCTGTAGATGTGTGACTCTCAGCCTCTCCAGAGCCAAAGACCCCAGAAACACTCCTCTGCCTCATGAAATCAACTGGACTTTGGGAGAAGTATACGTCGTGCCCTGCAGCCCCACGGCGCATCCTCTTCTCCTACCTGCCCTCTTTCTTATGCTCCTGCTGTTCGTAACACCAATCTCAGGAAGAATGTATGTGGAAGTCAAGAAAACATCAAACCTTACCTATCCTTAAAGCCACTATTTCTTGGCCCTGGGGATTAGGGTTGTCGGAAGGGAGGTCCCCAGGCCTCAAAACTACCTGGTCCCAAACATCTAGCAGGAAAACATCATCCTCTTCCAAGTCATCCTGATTGAAGTCAGGGATCTCTGTGGCCTGGAAGCGCCCAGTCTGGTTGGAACATTCAAAGAGCCGGGGAGTGATGACCAAGTTTTCCTCCTGCAGCCTACAAGGCAGAAAGGAAATTGTGTTGGAAAGCTCATCTCCTAGGAAAATGCTCTTTCTTCTGATCACACCAAAAGTCCCCCATCCTACCATGAGTCCAGGAGCCCTCCAAAAGAGAAATTCCCACTACTCTCCCAGGACAAGCATTTCACTGGGCTCTTCTATAGTCCTGTTAGGGAGTTCTTCCTGATATCTTTCCTCTATAGCTCCTGCTGCTAATATAGTACATGCCCTTTTGCTTTTGAACTGGGGATATGGTGGATCATGGACGTTCTTCAGAAAACTAGGCTTACAACTTACGTTCCTCAGCATCTGGTCCTGTGGCAGCGTGGAAGGACAGTGGCTGATGGGACCCTGGCATCTTCCTCCCAAAGGGCACACCTAGAGTCCTGCCCCTCTCCTTGAGCTGCCTCCTCTGGGTGTGTGCTCCCTTTACAGGAAATATCCACCCAGGCCCTGGGCATTCCACAGTAAGTAGCGCAGACACAGCCCCCATGCCAAGAGGCTCCCAGAGCCCCGGCTGCCCCTTCATCATCTGGTAGCCCTGTGAGCCCGACACCCAGAGTCCTCAATCCACGCCTGCTGCAGGCTCTGGGTGATGCGGGTAGAGGGGCTGGGAGGCTCTCCAGCCTCAGAAGGTGAGCTGGAGGTCGAGGGACCTGGGAGTTACCTCTTGGTGCTGGCATAGGGGGCCTTCCCGCCCAGGGCCATCCAAAAGTTGGCTGGCTCCTGCCCTTCCACCACCACTTGCTTCTCGGTCCGGGAGACAGTGTCAGCAACCATCTTGGCCATCTCCCGCTCATCCCCACTGCAACCCTGGAAAAAGAGGGGTGGCTGTGCTGGGAGAGTCCACCTCCAGTGCCCCATCTCCCCCTCCTTCCACCATATTCACTGGCCTAGGGCTCCCGGGCCCGAGAGGCTCTCCTGGATCAAGGCCCTGTGCGCACAGCTCAGCATCCTTGATGCTCCAAAGGATGGCAGAGGAGGCAAGGGAGACTCCCCTCCCAGTGGAGAGTTGGAGGCCTCCCAGAGACTGAGTCCTCATGACAGAGAAAAAGGAGGAGGCAGCTACAGGCACACACAGGGGGAGTGAGAGAGCCCAAGACATAAAGACAGGGGAATTCCCTGGTGGTCCAGTGGCTAACACTCTGTGCTCGAAATGCAGGGGGCCTGGGTTTGATCCCTGATCAGGGACCTTGAGCACACATGTTGCAACTAAGATCCAGCACAGTCAAATAAGTAAATTAATTTTTTTTTAATGGACTTCCCTGGTGGCATCGTGGATAAGAATCTGCCTGTCAGTGCAGGGAACACAGATTCAAATCCTGGTCCAGGAAGATCCCACATGCCAAGGAGCAAATTGGCTCATGTACCACAACTACTGAGCTTGAGCTCTAGAGCCCAAGAGCCACAACTAGCGATCCTCTTTGCTACAACGACTGAAGCCCTCAAGCCCTAGAGCCGGCAGGTCACAACTGCTGAGCCCCAGTGCTGCAACTACTGAAGCCCGTGCGCCGAGAGCCTGTGCAAGAGAAGCCACCGCAATGGGAAGCCTCTGCACCACAACTAGACAGTAGCCTGCATGTGGCAATGAAGACCCAGCGCAGCCATAAATAAATACGGCATTGTGCACCTGTTGATCTCAGGCAAGGGTTTAAAAAAAAAACCATGAAGATGGACCAACACAGGACAGACAGGAGTCACCAGAGACAAACAGAATGAGAAAGACCTACTCAGACACAGGGGCGGAGGGTAGGGATCCAGACCCAGTGTTGAGGAAGCGGGAGGTGGGGCCAGAGGCAGCTGGGAAACCAGGAGGCGGGACCTATGGGGGGTAGGGGGAGGCCATTCAACTCTGCACACACCTTCCCATACCACAGGTAGGAGCAAGACTGAGTCTTGAGGATGAAGACGTCGTTGGAGTTGAGGGAGGTGGCCCGGGGTGGGACCTCAAAGGCCTTGGTGTTGTTGGCGCTGGTTCCTCGGACCTGGAATAGCCGGGTGGAGGGCACAGGCTCCACGTTGTTGGCCCGGGATGTGCCTCCCTACAGGGAGAGACGGGCAGGAGTAACTTAGCAAATGTGGTCCTCTGATACACCATCCCCTGACTAGTCTTCCCAAAACATTGCTTTGGTTACGGGCACTTCCCTGCCTGACACCTTGGTTCAGACTAGAACCATTCTAGGTCCACAGACCAGAACCCAACTTTCAAGGGATCATTTGAGGCCTCACATGAGGAGGCAACCTGCCTTTCCAGGGTCACTCTCAGCTCTCTCCAAACCCTCCATTTAGCTCAGCCAAGCTTCTCATGGTTCCTCACAAGGCCTTTTCCATGGGCCTTTGTCCTGGCCTCTGCATCGCCCTCATTTGACCTCTGCTGAGCTCTGACCCCAATGTCAATACCTCCTCCCAACTCTCTTTCCACCATGGACTCTTTGCCTGTTCGCTGATCATTGTGTTCACACGCCCCTCTGAATGCAACGTATTTCTGGCACTTAAGCATATGTGGAACAACAGACTAGTTTCA
Source organism: Dama dama (assembly GCF_033118175.1). NCBI lineage: Eukaryota > Metazoa > Chordata > Mammalia > Artiodactyla > Cervidae > Dama > Dama dama. The sequence continues at coordinate 28,423,663 of NC_083688.1, forward strand.
AATCGGGAAAGGAGTGCGTCAAGGCTGTATATTGTCACCCTGCTTATTTAATTTATATGCAGAGTACATCATGAGAAATGCTGGACTGGATGAAGCACAAGCTAGAATCAAGATTGCCGGGATAAATATCAATAACCTCAGATATGCATATGGCACCACTAACCTTATGGCAGAAAGCAAAGAAGAATTAAAGAGCCTCTTGATGAAAGTGAAAGAGGAGAAAGTTGGCTTAAAACTCAACATTCAGAAAACTAAGATCATGGCATCCAGTCCCATCACTTCATGGCAAATAGATGGGGAAACAGTGGAAACAATGACAGGCTTTATTTTTTGGGGGGCTCCAAAATCACTGCAGATGGTGACTGCAGCTATGAAATTAAAAGATGCTTGCTCTTTGGAAGAAAAGCTATGACCAACCTAGACAGCATATTAAAAAGCAGAGACATTACTTTGTCAACAGAGGTCCGTCTAGTCAAGGCTATGGTTTTTCCAGTGGTCAAGTATGGATGTGAGAGTTGAACTATAAAGAAAGCTGAGCACCAAAGAATTGATGCTTTTGAACTGTGGTATTGGAGAAGACTCTTGAGAGTCCCTTGGACCGCAAGGAGATCAAACCAATCAATTCTAAACAAAATCAGTCCTGAATATTCATTGGAAGGACTGATGCTGAAGTTGAAGCTCCAATACTTTGGCTACTTGATACAAAGAACTGACTCATTGAAAAGACCCTGATGCTGGGAAAGATTGAAGGCAGGAGGAGAAGGGGATGACAGAGGATGAGATAGTTGTATGGCATCACTGACTCAATGGACATGAGTTTGAGTAAATGCCAGGATCCGGTGATGGACAGGGAGGCCTGGCATGCTGCAGTCCATGGGGTCAAAAGAGTCGGACATGACCGAGCAACTGAACTGAACTGAAGCACACAGTGCCTTGGGCTGTTGATTCACTGCTTGTTCAACAAGATGGTGAACAGCGTTTGCACGGCATTCTTCTCCCCCTCGGTGCTTTGCAGAGGGCTGTGTACTTAGTGAGTGTTCAATACGTAGGTTAGTGCTAAAGGAATGCAAGGGATGGCTATTTCAACAGGGAAGTCTGCTCCATGTTATTTGGCAGCCTGGATGGGAGGGGCGTCTGGGGGAGAATGAATACATGTACATGTATGGCTGCCCCTTTGCTGTCCACCTGAAACTCTCACAACATTGTTAATTGGCTGCATGCCAATACAAAAGGAAAAGTTTAAAAAAAAAAGTGCCAGTGCACCTTAGGTTCATCGTTCAGCAAATCTATCCAACATAACTTCTTTTTTCATCTAGAGAGGAGTTGGGGTGTAGAGAGTAATAGTCTTATACATGCTAAGTGTTTATTAAATGGATTTTTAAAACTACTGAGTAGTTGTTTCTATTTCCATTGCACATAGGTGATGGAGCCTCAAACAGTCCCCTCCCAGGAAGAATGGGCTACCCCCTAGCCCGGTCCCCCACCCCATGTCCTCTTCCCTGTTTCCCGGAGCCCACCCCACCTCACTGCCACACCTGGTAGACCACCATGCGTCCCTTGAAGATGGACATGAGGTGAGGCGGCTCTTTGCCCATCGGGACCCGAATCTGGACCGGTTCATTGTTGTACTTCTGGTCCAGGGTGACAGCTTGATAGGCGGAGGCTGTGATTTCGTCCTGGCTGGCCTGGCTGCCCTGGGGATGTGCAGGGTGGGAGGGGTGAGATGAAGCCAGCCCCCAGTTCTAACTTCATATCCAATTCCGACTGGCCCTAAACCCAACTGTCTTCCCCACCAATCTCTACCGTGAACACAACCAAAATCCCACTCCCCCCTGAGCTCCACACCTAATCTTTCTCCAGCCTCAGTCCACCCCAGCCCACCTTGACCCCCAACCTCCTCTCCCACTTACTGCACCTTTCTTGAGGAAACACCACGACTACCCCCACTCATCCCCAGCACCCCCAAACATCTCCCACTCCCTCGCATCTAGACATAGAAACCCACAGTCAGAGCAGCTGAAGAGAAGACGCAAGAAGCCATGGAAGTTAGAGGACTCAGAGAACCAAAGGGGAAGGGCTGTGAGTGGGGGTACCCAGCGTCAGGGGGCTCCCCTGGCCAAAGCAGTTCCAAGATGGAAAGGGGGTAAGATACCCACCACCAGAGGTATTCAACTCCAGGGCGATGGCCGCTTGGCAGGGGTATAGTGAAGTGGGGTTGAGCAGCTGCGCTCTGAACGGGGTGGAGTGGGGCCTGACCTGCCAGATGTAGAGCAGGTAGTGCTGCTTCTCGTTGATGAGGTAGGTGTAGAGCAGCAGGTAGCAGTCGCCCCCAAAGAAGTGGCCCAGCCACTTGGTATCCACAGGCACCAGTTCTAGGTTCTCGATGCGCCACATCTGGAGCCGGTACCAGGCTAGTGTGAGGTCCGGGACAGACTCCACCAACCCCTGCCCCCCGGCCCAGGCCTCTCTCCCCCCACCATACCTGCACCTCCCCACTCCCATCGTCCACCATCTTCTGCTGGGCAGCCACCTGAGGCTGGACATGCATGGACATGGCATCAAACTTCACCTGTTCCACCTTGGCTGGAGTGAGGGGGGAAATCATGACACCCATGTCACCAGCTGAGTTCCCTCAGGTTCTCACAACAGCCTGGAGTGGGAGCTGCAATTCTTAGACCCATTTTACAGATGAGGCAACTGAGGCTAGAGAGATTTGGTAGCTTATCCCAGGTCACACAGTTAGCCAGTGGCAGAGCTATAACACAGAACCCTATCTCCCTCCTGTAAGACTCATGTTTCGTCGAGGCCTCCCAGAGCAGCCAGGGGAGGGACATTTTCTCCTCCCCCGGGTGCGTGGCATGGAGCTTGTCCTTAGCAAATACTGTCTCGAAGACTGGAGTTGTTTGGGTTTGGGTTCCGAGGAGACCCAACACTACTCCAAATGAAAGGCAAGTTTTTCTCAGCTCCCTTTTTGTGACAACTCTTGAGTTTATCCAAGTCCCTTTGTGTCCACGCCCCTCCACCTGGGGAGCCCAGAGTCAGGGTGAAGTGTGCACAAGAGGAGTGTTCAAGAAGGAAGGCAGGAGTCAGGTCCAGCGCTCTCCTGGCCCCACTGCCCGCTTCCAGCCCCACCCCGCCTCAGGCCAGCCCTCACCCACGGAGCCCACGGTGTGGGTTTTGCCCAGGCCAGTGGTCCGATTGGGTACTGTCCACTTCTGGAAGAGCTGCTGAAAGACAGCTGACTCGGCCCCATCGTTCTGCAGCTCCACCTGTGTGTTCGGTGGGTACTGTTTCGCTTTGATAAAGTTCTAGGAAGAGAAGGATGAGGCTGGGGTGTGTCCCTCCCCCAGCCTCCATCCCCCCAACAGGAGCCGAAGCTGTAACCCCAACCAGACCCACCACTAACCTGTCCTGGTCCCAAGCCCAAACCAGACTCTAATCGCTGTCCCAATGCTGACCTCAAACCTAATCCAGCTGACTCCCACCCCACGTCACACCAGACTCCACCTCAAACCTAACTCTGACCTCAACCCTGAATCTAACACTAACCCCCAAACCCAGTTCAGACCCCCGACTCCAAGGCCAAATCTGACCCAAACCTGACTCCAGCCTCCATCTCCAAATTTGAGCCCAATCCCCAATCCAACATTGACCCCCAGCCAGCTCAAGGTTACTGACTCCAGCTCCTACAATGACCCCAAACTCTGACTTGACCTCATCCCCATGCTGACCCACCCTGCTTCTTGTAGGGAGGCCGGCCTCCGTTTCTCCCTCCCTTTTCAGAGCCAAGATCAAGGTGCAATTTCTGAGGAGGCTCCCTTTTTGTGACGATTCTCAGGGTCGCCAGGTGGTTGCCTCCCTGGGGTGCAGAGCACCTCCAAGATGACCCCCCCGGAGCTAAGTGAGGCCCAGAGCCATCCCTGGCCATTAGCCCCCACTGCCTTCTCCCTGCTGGGTGGCCTTCTCTGCCCCTCCTCCAAGTTCTCCTCCTTGACGCCCAGACCCACCAGCGCCTGGTTCATGGCTTCCTTCTTCTCCTGGGCGTTGGCATTCTTCCCCTTCCACACATAGATCTTTAGGCCCCCCTGGTCCAGAATGTAACAGTCCTGGAGGTGGGAGAGAAAGCGCAGGCTTTCTGTGTCTGCAGACACAGAAGTTTGCCTCTTGCGCCCCCCACCCCGACCACTCCAGGACCCTGGCGCTGCTCCCACTGGGGGAGAGTGGGCAGGGGGCGGGTGGGTAGTGGGGAGCTGGGGCTGGGGGCACTCCGGACCCTCTCACCTCGTGACTGAGCAAGTCTTGTGTGAGTGGCCGCGTGGCGATTTCTCTGACCACCACCTTTCCCTCTGAGTCAGACACACTGCAGGACAAAGACGCGGCTAGACAAGGAGGATGCTGGACCCTCGTCCCGGGGTTTCCTCCCCCAGGAGGTACCCCCTGTGCCAGGAGGAGCCCCGCGCAGCCAGGCACTCACTGGTACAACTTGAGGGCAGCCTTGAGGGCCGGCTCCACCACCGTGTCAGCCACGGCGGCCTTCAGCTCCTTCCGCTGGCCCAGCACGTGGTTCATGATCTCCATCAGCTGCGGTGAGGCCTTCTCGTTCTCCCCATCCACCACACCCACGTAGGAGCGCCCACCCCGCTCCTGGTCGCGGATCTCCTTGGCCAGGTTCATGCCCTGCAGGGAGGCCCCAGGACGCATGAAGGCTGGCGGGGGGCGGTGGACAGGGCAGCGTCCACCACCCCAAACCACACCTGGAGAGCCCAGCCCCCCACAGCAGCCCCAAAGTGGGAGGCACCTGCCCGGTGCTTCCCTTTCGAGGGGGGGGATCAGGCTTTTAAGGTGTGTGTCAGGAAGCCAAGCTAAAACCTCAGGAAGAGCAGTCTTCTTCATGAGCAAGAGGGGGTCTGGTGGGGGCGGTGGGGGGACTTGCTAGGCCTTTGGTTTTGACATTGTTTGAAATTTATGATTTTGCTTCAAAGTTTTGCATGAGAGGTGAGCCCTGAAGATCACAGTCCTGTCTCTTTGCCCCAAAGCCGTGTACACACACTCACACACACACAAAGCCTCACATGGGCTCACATACATGTGTGTGCGCGCGCGCGCACACACACACACACACACACACACACACAGCCTGGCTCACTCTCTCAGCCCAGCGTCTCCTCTCTAGTTCCTGGCCTTTCCACTCCGGCCCCCTCCCCTCTCCACGGCTCCCTTCACCCCACTGCCCCCCTCGCCAGGCCCACTTTTCTGTTTCCAGCCGAGCCCTATTTATCCAGCTCCCAAGACAGCCCCATTTTAAGATGCCCCAAATCCAACCTTGATTTTCTCCCAACTCTGTTGCTTCCTGATCTTGCCATCTCAGAAAATGGGACCCACCCATCCCCACAAAAAGCACAACTTTTGACTTCTGTCTCTCTCCTCTCTTGTCACCCCCAACCTGACATGCAGGTCCTGTGATTCCACCTTCCCAGCCCCCTCCTCACCTAGGCATGTGCCCTCAGCCCATCCACTCCCCTCGCCCCTCAGAAGTCAGAGGGCCCTTCAACAGCGTCCCAGGCACTGAGAACAAACCTCAACCCTCTCACACAGCTTCCTGACCACATAGCACGTCCTGTTGAGACCCACCCACCCTCCTTTCCAAACTCCCTAAAGTCCCTAGGGCTTTGTCTGAGCTGGAAGGTTGCCCACCATCCACTTCTCTCCTCCCTTAGGGCCCTCTCCCCCCACCCCCCTCCTCCCAGAAGCCTTCTTAGACCCCTCCTAACCCCGAGAGCCACACTCCCCACCCCTTACTTCTCCAATATTCCCTTGATGTCTGTCTCCCCTCCTGGATGTCCCACTGGAGGTCAGTGGGACATTGACCGCTGGCTCCCAATGCTGGGCACAGTGTCTGCCACACATCAGGGACTCATCAGACATTAGTGGACCCACCACGGTGCAGGCATCCAGACGCCAGCACGCATACCTCACTGCACACACATGGAGACTCAGATCCGCCTTCAAACACAGCACCCCAGACAATCAGGGAAGAGGGCGCTGAGGAAATGGGGGCCGGTGGAGGCGCAGCAGCAGTCTGGCAAGTGTGGGAGGGAGGCCAGGTGCTGGGGGCAGGAGCGGGGAGGGGCAGGGTGGGATTTTGGGTGGGCGGCACAGGGCGGGGTTACCCTGAGTCTCTCCATGCGGTTACTCTCCGGCCCATTCCACTGTATGATGAGCTTCCCAAGGTCCAGGAGGAAAACATCCCCACGGTTGAAACTCTTCCAGGACATCTCCACCTGGGGAGCCATGGGGTAGGCACAGACCCCACTCAGACCCTGTCCATCATCCATCAATCTCTCCCCCACCCCTTCCCTGCCGCTCACCCCTCCTCAGCCTCTGCCCTCCGCCCAGGCAAGACAGTGGGTTGGAGGAGAGGAGACCGTGAGCCCCGAGCCCTGGTTGGTGCCCACCTCTCCCGCCACCACATTCCTCTTGCCCTTGACGTGGAGCAGCCGCTGGATGTCATAGGAGTTGGTCTCCACTTGCTTCATGCCAGAAGCCACGCCCCCTTTCCGGATCCTGTGAGGAGAGGTGAACTGACCCAAGGGAGCAGGCTGGGAGGTGTGACGGGCCCCCCGTCCTCCCAGATCCTGGGTATGTGGTTGCCACAGGGCCCATTTGAGGGCTGGGAGTAAAGGGGTGCCTGAAGTCTTGGGGGCACAAACCCCAAAAAGGCACTCACTCTCAGGGCCATGCAAGAGCAAGGTCACTCTATCACCTCCGTTTGCATGACCCTGGCAGTGCGTGCCTTCTTGGAGTTTATACCCTAGATGCCTCACCCTAGTCCTTGCCCTGCTGAGAGGCCTGCAAAAGGTGGGTGTATGGTAATGGGGCCATGTGCGAGGACAGGACAGGGGGCTGAAGCGAAGGGAAGAGGGGAGATGCTGAAGACAGAATTGTGTCTCCTCTCAAACTCAAGGCTGAAGATCAGGGATAGGGCAGCAGCAGAGATAGGGGCGGGGAATGGAAAGGTGAACAGAAATGACCCTCATGGTCTCCCCGCACAGCCTCAGGCTCCCTTCCCAGCCCCAGGCCTGCCCCCCAGCCTCAGGTGGCCCTCCCAGCCCTGGCTCCATTCCCGAGCCTGTAGCGTGCGGCTCCGTACACAATGCCCTGCTTGAAGTAGCCTCGGAAGGTCTCGCTCTCGTTGCCCTGGACCTCACGGTGCTGGACGGCCCGGCCCTTCAGAAAGTCGTCCATCTGCGTGGTGTAGATGGCAGCCGCCCCTTGCTCGTCCTGGGACGAGGCCTGGCCGATCCAGTAATGAATGTCATAGGACAGGTTGCTGCCCGTCTTGTGGATCTGGGGAGAGGACATGTCCAGTGGACCCAAGGCCCTGGGCTCCCACAGCCCTCTCCCCGCCTCCCTGCTTCACATGTTCTGAACGTGTGGGGCCAGCACCACAGGGGAGCGTGGCATGGAGAAGTTCATGGGACGAGTGGTCAGGAGCCCTGCATTGTGCTGTAGTTCTCTCAGACCCTCTGAGACATAGGGTAGGTGTCTTCCCCTGGGCCTTGGAAATAACTTGGCTGGACTATGGCAGCATTTTCCAAAGTTATGTGCACACCATGGGAGGTGACTTGGTGGTATACAGTGAAATGACTTTGGAAATTTTTTTTGGTCCACCCCTCTCAGCATACAGGATCTTAGTTCCCTAACCAGGGATAGAATCCACGTCCCCTGCAGTGGAAGTGTGGAGTCTTAACCACCGGTCCTCCAGGAAATCCCTGATTATGGAAATATTTTATAGCTACTTTCCGTTTGTGAAACGGGACACTGCTTTCCATTTGTGATAATGACACTGAATTAAGTTTTTTAATAAATGGATTTAAATTCTAAAAGCAAATCAGTGAAAGTACAAATGCATTAATGATACAGGATGCAGAAGAAACCAAGAGAGTCAAATGAAGTTGACTGTGGATTTTGGGAACATGGACTCAACGTAGAGTGACATCCCACCAGTTCAGAAGCTCCCCCAAGACTGTAAATCCAGAGGGTCACTCCAGCTGGGAGCTCAGTGGTTCAAGGGCAGTGAGAGGCTCTTACATCTCTGACCCTCTGGTGCTACGGCTAGGCTGGGAACGCCAACTGAACGTTATCTAGGGATGAAGCTGGGCAGCAGTCCCCATTTCCCCCAGCTTCACAGTTCCTCCTGTTGCTGCCCTAAGCTTTGCTCTCTGCTGCGCCCCCTCCCCTGCCCATTCCCCACTCACAGCCAGGATTACATAGCAGTCACCATCGAAGAAGCTGCCGAAGGAGTTGGAAGGAACAGGCACCATCTGCATGGCCTAAGGAGAGAAGGGGTTGACCACCCAGGACCCCCAGCTTCCCTGCCTCCCTTTAACCAAACGGAGAGCTGGGAGAGGAAGAGCAAACTGACCAGGAAAATGAGTATGAGGAGGGCAGGGAGGGGAAGGAGGATGAGGGGGGGTTGATGCCTGAGGAGGGGGTGGGGTTGGCACCAGGGACGCCCACGCCAGCAGGCAGGGTGGAGGACAGTCCATCCCCAGCCGCAGAGCCCGCCCTGTGACCAGGCAGTGTCCTCACCTCGATCCTCCATATCTGCACCCCAGGTGTGGTGACGTTGAGGGAGCCTTTGACTTGAGTGCTCAGTTTGGTCATGGCGGATGAGCCTAGGGGTGAAGTGGCGTGGGAGCAAGAAGAGGATCTGGGAACCCTGGCTTTCAGGGGCCGCTCTTCCAGCCCAGCCCTGGAGAGCTCCCCACAGGGCCAGGAGTTCAGGGCTCAGGGCCTTTAAAAAGGTCCCCACCATGGGCCCTCACTGGCCGGGGGTGGGGTGGTCCCACCTCCAGATTTCCCACCGGGCTCTGATCTTGTCGCTCTTGTTCAAACTCCTTTCCTGACTCCCTATCACCTACTGAGAAAAGGTCCCACTCCTAAGCCTGGCACGCAAGGTCCTTCTTGACGCAGCCCCAAACGATGGCTGCCTGAAAATGTTTGATCAAAGCCATGCCTGGCTAAAATATATATAAAATATAAAAAATACATCATACAGAGTTTATTTTTTTAAGCAAAGAATAAACAAGGGTTGAAAAGTATACATGCTCAAAAGAATTGAAGAAAAAAAAACAGGTGTTCAAACAAAACTTGTACATGAAGTTTCATAGCAGCTCTATTCACAAGAGCCAAAAGGTGAAAACAACCCAAATGTCCATCAACAGACGACTAGATCAACAAACGGTGGTCTGTCCACACAATGGAATAGTACTCAGCCATAAGAAGGAATTAAGCACGATACAAATGCTGCAGCATTGATGAACCTTGAACACATGATGCCAAGTGAAAGAAGCCAGACACAATGGCCCTGTTTTGCACGACTGCATTTACATGAAGTGTCCAGAACAGGCAAATCAATAGAGACAGCAAGCGATTAGTGGTTGTCAGGGACTGCGGAGAAGGGAGGAAAGAGAAGTAACCCCTTGTGTGTGTGGAGTTTCCATTTGGGATGATGAAAATATTCTGGAACTAGACAGCAGTGATGGCTGCACAGAATTTTGAATGTACTGAATGTCCCCGAATTGTTTGCTTTAAAGTGGTTAAAATGGTAAGTCTTATATTCAGTGTATTTTATCACAATAGAAAAGTGTATGCAGCAATTTCCTATTTCTTGCTACCCCCAACCCTCAAGTGAAAGTGAAAGTGCTCAGTCATGTCCCCGACTCTTTGTGACCCCATGGACTTTAAATTCCATGGAATTCTCTAGGCCAAGAAGAGAATTCCTTCTCCAGGGGATCTTCTCAACCCAGGGATTGAACCCAGGTCTCCTGCATTGCAGGTGGATTCTTTACCAACTGAGCCACAAGGGAAGTCCGAACCCTCAAACACCCCTCAATTACTGTTCTGGTGGCCCACAAGATGTGGACTCGACAAGATGTGGACCCCACCGGGGTGGGGCCGTGTTTGTTCAGTGCTAAATCCCCAGCTTCCAGCTCTGCTGGAACTTTGTTGAGTGTGTGTGTGGGTGGATGGTCAGGTGGTTGGGTGGTTGGCTGAGTTTGTGGGTAAAAGTGATTAAGTGGATGGATGAGGGAATAAATGAGTGAATGAATGAATGAGTGAACCTTTCCCACTGGGAACTGCCCTCTACCCACTGAGCTTGAAGAAATCTCTCCCCTATCTTCTTTCATGCTATCTTTTATGGCTCTTTTCCTTTGACCTCAAGCTATGTTCTTTACTCCAAGTGCTCATCAGAATCACCTAGGGAGCTTTAAACAACACTGGTGCTCTGATGCTCAAGCTATATCATACCCCCAGGGATTCTGATTTAATTAGGCCAGGGTGGGGCCCAGGCTTGGGCACTTAATTTTCTGCCTTTGGGGAGGCGACCCAGAGGTGCTTTCAAAACTCCCCAGTGACTCTGATGAGCTAGGGAGGAGAGCCACTTGTCCCCAGTAATTTTTGTCCCAGGTTTCCTGCCCCTCCCTCCCAGTCTGGAGGCCATCCCATTCCCCACCGAGCCTACCACCCAGCCTGGTTTGGAGCTGCCCTCCATGAACGCTCCTTGAACCGATGAATAATGAATGAACGATGACGTGGCCCCCACCGCCGGGCTCTGACAGCTGGAATCTATCTAATCTCTCCTTGCACCTGGACTCTGAGTCACCCCTTGGAACAATGACCTGGCCTTTTACTGTTGGTAAACTCCCTCTTCTGACTCCTAAAGGGTGACCCCCTTCTCCCTGGCATTATGGAATTTGGGGGCAACGTCTTCCTGCCCAGCCTCTGATTAGTGCCCCCTCCAGCAAATTAGGGCCACCTGCCGATGGCCAGCGCCGCACCTGTAGTAGCCCCTAATGTCTGGGTCCCGTCTGATATCCCTGTGGGTCAGGGCCTCCTCCAAGAGACATTTCTCAACCCATGGAGACCTCAGGGCTCCCAGGACTCCTTGTTCAGTTGAACCAATCTGGGTACTAATGAAGAAAATGTTTCCTCTTACTTCAATCACCACTTTTGTTCACATCCCTCTCTTTGCCAAAACGGATCAACCCTCACTTGTTGTGCGAACATGGCGTGTATCTTCACCTATGAGTGGGCAGTCGATGACCAGGTGGTCTCTAAAGTCCCACTGGGGGAGTTCCCTGGTGGTCCGGGGGTTCAGACTGAACTTCCACTGCAGGGGGCACAGGTTCGATCCTTGGCTGGGGAGCTAAGATCCCACATGCCATGCAGTGGGGCACAACATAAATAAATTAAAAATTAAAAAAGTAATAAAGTCCCATCAGGGATGTGCTCTGAATCTAGGAGGGATCAGCAAGAGCAAAAGAGGGCAGACAAGATGAGGCCCTTCTTGTTCATCAGATCAGTGGAGACTCGGGAGCAGGGGTTTGAAAAAGTTGGCGCTCTGCCTCCCTAGAGAGAAATCAGGATTGGGGGCCTCCAGTAGCCTGAAGAGGGAAAAGGTGGGCATGGGGATTCTGGGGGAGCTGCCCCAAGAGTTGGACTCGCACTGCAAGAGTACCCCATGGATGCCTGCCAGCTGCTCCTGCCTCGTAGACGCTGGTTAGAGCGGATGCCTCTGTCCCGCACCACCCCCACTCCGGTGGACCCACTCCAGCCTTGCATCTCCTGAACTGCTGGGAGGAGTAGGGGGCCCATGCTGACCCCCCATTGCCCACAGCACAGTCCTGGGTTTGAATATGTGATGTCTTCTCCCTCAACTTGAATTCACTGGCTCCCCACTCACTCCTGGTCCCCTCGCTCCTCTGTCCCCACCTCAGTGAAGGGCACCATCACTCCCAGACCCCGAAGTCAGCCATTGATGCACACTCCGAAGCCTTCCCTGTCCTGCCTTCCAACACGCCCCCATCCCTCTCTGCTTCTGGTAACAGCACATGATTCACTGGCCCTGGCCACCCCCACTCACCCCATGCTGCTTCTCACTCTCCCCTCATGTTCTTTCTTTTCCTTTCATTTTCCTTTCCAATGCACTCCCCACCTTTCTTCACTCGGCCAACACTCCCATGCTCTTCTGGACTCAACTTAGGGCTCATTTCTTCCAAGATGCCTTCCTAGAATCCTCAAGTTAGACAAGAGACCCGTCCTCAGGGATCCCAAGCCATCCTGGCCAAAAGATGCCTCTCTTGGTCCCCTGACCACATGATGGTGATAGGATCTCTTTATAAGTCTAAGGTTCCCAAGGTCAAGGACCTAGACGAGTTTGTCTATGTAGCCCCCAGCTCCTAGTACTTGTGCATGCTAAGTCGTTTCAGTCATGCCCAGGTCTTGGCAGACCGTATGGACTGTAGCCCACCAGGCTTCTCTGTCCAGGGAATTTTCCAGGCAAGAATACTGGAGTGGGTTGCCATGCCCTCCTCCAGGGGATCTTCTCAACCCAGGGATCGAACCTGTGTCTTTTAGTCTCCTGCATTGCCTGGCAGGTTCTTTACCCCTGGCACCACTTGGGAGGCCCCCCAGCACATAAGAGGTGCTCAATAAATATTCTTGAAGCAGAAATACTGAACTGCAGAATAAAAGGAGTGGCTCTTCTTAGGGCCATGGAGGAATTAGGGTTCCTGCTGTCCCCTGCGTCCCATCTTCCCTTTATAACTGCTGCCCCATTGTCCTGGGAGTTCGGGCTCCAAAGAGCTCCAGAGTGCCCCCACTGCTCTCTGTCCCTAGTCACGCAGTTCTGAGCGGGACAGGGACGTGGCAGTCCTCGAAACGAAGCACACGCTCCTGCTCTGTTAGGCCAGTGAGAGCAGAGTGAGTGACATATCCCAGCCCTCCAACCTGCAGACTCAGCCTCACCCCCACCCAAGAGCACCTGAACAGGCTTCCTGGGAAGCGGGTGGTCAGTATGTCCCAAGATCCTAATCTGGACTTGCCCCCACTCCCCTGCCCCACCTCCTTTCAGCTGAATGGGGCTACAGGGCCAGGTGAGGCTGAGGGGAGGGGTCCGGTGGAGGAGAGATGGGATAGCATGCCTGCAAGGGCGTCCGAGGGTAGACTGGAGCCCAGGGCCCTGCCACCACCAGCCCCCTGCCCCTGCTTCTGTCTTTGCCCATTCCATCCCTGATGGCTATTGTTCACACTTTGGTATCCAGGAGACTAGAGCGCTGAGGTCCCAGGAGTGACAAGGAAATGGAGACGCAGAGGAAAAAAAACATCTCAGATGAGGAAGAAATGAGCAAAGAGATGGTGGGAGCCAGGGGAGGGGGAGAGGGAGGTCAGGGTGACCAGCTGCTCCCTGTTGGCCCAGGACTGGTGGGTTTTATATCTACAAGTCCCCAGATCCTTCTCTGTCCAGGGCAATCTGGGCCAGGTGGTACCCATTGCAGGGTGGGGACCGATGGCAGGCGGTGGTGGGGGTAGGAAAGGGCCGTTGTCTGGAGTGGAAGATACACTGTCCTTCTGTTGGAGGCCCGGGAGGCCACCCTGTGCTCCCTGCCCTTTCCAGACTCTCCAGAGAGCCAAGCCTCTCTCTCACCCCCGCGCCAAGAAGTTGCAGGAGGCCCCAGGCTGCCCGCCGGAAGTAGCCGACCCTGTTCTGTCCTCTCCCACCACCTACGGTGCTGGGTCCCCGCAGGGTGACCTTACCTGTCTGAGGGAGGCAGCTGCCACCTGGGAGATCTCAGGGAGTTGTGGCAAGCTGGCTGGAGGAGAGCGACCTTTGTCCCCACCCCCCCTCCTCCTCTAGGAACTGCCTTCACCATATAAGGGAAGATAGGGCCCCAGAGAGAGAGGGAATGGGCGAGGGGGTGGGGAGGCAGGTGGCCGCCGTGTCCCTAGGAGCCAGGAGCCCAGTGACCGCCAGACACCCACAGCCGAGGGGCCCCACTCCTGGGTCCCCAGCGAGCACCCAGGGATGGGGTACATTTCTACCCAGGGCCCAGATGCTCCCTGCAGGTGGATAGCACCTGCCAGGAAAGGTAGGGGCGCCTGGACCCTTCAACCTTCCAAACCAGAGGAGCAGGCTCCTCCATCCTCCCTCTTCCCCTTGGGGGAGGGACCCCAGGATCGGGGAGCCCTGGACACAGGGATTTAGGGCCAGGAAATCAGATTCAGGGCTGTTCCAGGACTGACGGGACCCTAGCACCCCTAGAGGTCGCACGCTCGCTCCGAGGGGCACAGAGCTTTTCTTGTCTGCCCCTTCAAAGGTACTGGCTCCTCCTCCTGCTTTTATGAGCTGCAATAAACCGGTTCCTTTGGACTCTGCTCTGCCGTTCTCCCCTGAAGCCACGGCTTGTATTTCTGAACCCGGATCCTAGGGGGCTTCTCGCTCAAGATGGGAAAGGAGCCAGTCTCACTCAGAAGTCATCGTCACCCCCAAACTCAGCGTCCTGGGCAGCTGCCCCTCAAACTTCACCCCTGCAGAAATTCTCCTGTCACCTCCGCACGGTGGTCCTTAGGGAGATGAACTGAAGTGGGCGGGGTGAGGCCAGCTGCTTCTTCTGGCCATACCTTCCCAGGAGTTCTTGAGACCAGATGTACACGAGTGTGCACATCTGTGCATGTGTGTGCAGGTGTGCGTGTGTGAGCTCATGCAGTCTGGTAAGAGGAGTAAATGCAATTCAGGTGCTATCTTGTTTCTTTAAAAGCACCTTTTTTTTGTGTGAATAAAAAGTATATGTTCAAGACTTCCCTGATGGCCCAGTGGTTAAGACTCCACACTTCTACTAGAGGGGGTTTGATCCCTGGTTGGATCAAACCTGCATCACCCTTATGGCAGAAAGCGAAGAAGAACTAAAAAGCCACTTGATGAAAGTGAAAGAGGAAAGTGAAAAAAGTTGGCTTAAAACTCAACCTTCAGAAAACTAAGATCATGGCGTCTGGTCCCATCACTTCATGGCAAATAGATGGGGAAACAATAGAAACAGTGAGAGACTTTATTTTTGGGGGCTCCAAAATCACTGAAGATGGTGACTGCAGCCATGAAATTAAAAGATGCTTGCTCCTTGGAAGAAAAGCTATAACCAGCCTAGATGGTGTATTATAAAGGAGAGACATTACTTTGCCAACAAAGGTCTGTCTAGTCAAAGCTATGCTTTTTCCAGTAGTCATAGTCCAGTGAGAGGTGGACTATAAAGAAAGCTGAGCACTGAAGAATTGATGCTTTTAAACTGTGATATTGGAGAAGACTCTTGAGAGTCCCTTAGACAGCAAGGACATCCAACTAGTTCATCCTAGAGGAAATCAGTCCTGAAAATTCATTGGAAGGACTGATGCTGAAGCTGAAACTCCAGTACTTTGGCTACCTGATGCAAAGAATCAACTCATTTGAAGAGACCCTGATGCTGGGAAAGATTGAAGGCAGGAGGAGAAGGGGACGACAGAGGATGAGATGGTTGTATGGCATCACCAACATAATGGACATGAGTTTGAGTAGACTCCAGGAGTTGGTGATGGACAGGGAAGCCTGGCGTGCTGCAGTCCATGGGGTTGCAAAGACTCAGACACAACTGAGTGACTGAACTGAACTAGGGAACTAAGATCCCACATGCCCAGCAGTGCAACCAATATATGTGTGTGTGTGTATGCTAAGTTGCTTCAGTCATGTCTGACTTTGAGACCCTCTGGATTGTAGCCCACCAGGCTCTCTGTCCACGGGATTCTCCAGGCAAGAGTATTGAAGTGGGTGGCCATTTCCTCCTCCAGGGAACATATATATTCGCTTAATTATATGGGCTTCCCTGGTAGCTCAGATGGGAAAGAATCTGCCTGCAACACAGGAGACACGAGTTGGATCCCTGGCTTAGGAAGATGGCCTGGAGAAGGCAATGGCTACCCACTCCCAGTATTCTTGCCTGGAGAATTCCATGGACAGAGGAGTCTGGTGGCCTATAGTCCTTAATTATGCAGACAGGCAAAAAGGAAAGAAAAACCTCCTAATTCCACTACAGAGATAAATCTGAGTAATGTATTTTTATATTTTGGAGTATTTCGTTCAAGGTACTGCCCAGTACATATGCTGGGGGTGTATACTCTCTGTATATATGTATACTCTATGTATATAGTACACCATATGTGTATATGTGTACTATCATGGTCCATGGGATTTTCCAGGCAAGAATACTGGAATGGGCTGCCATTTCCTCCTCCAGGGGATCTTCCTAACCCAGGGATCAAACCCGGGTCTCCTGCATTGTAGACAGACGCTTTACCGTCTGAGCCACTTGGGAAGTCCTGTATATACCATAGGTATACTATATGTATATAGTATCTATCATCTATCTTTTAACTGTCTCATGGTAATCCATTAGATAGATGGCATAGTTTATGTAACCAATATCTCAAATTATATCCAATTATTTGAAATTACTAAGAATGCCTTGGTAAGTATTATTACTAAACTTTTGCCAATAGATTGCATTCATTATCATGTATTTAGCATAAGCTCCCTAAAAGTGGCATTGCTGGGTCAAAGATATGACTAGTCAAGTTGTCCCCTAGAAAAGTCACATTAATTTATAGCCACATCTGTATTAGCGGCAGCTGCCTGGTTTCCCCAGCACTGAACTCCAGCTTTTAAGAAAATCTCTGTCAGTCTGAATTGTCATTGTGTCAATTTATATTTCTTTGATTACCAGCGAGATAGACCATTAAAAGTATATTTATTGGGGAATTCCCTGGCAGTCCCGTGGTTAGGTGGGAAGGGCATGGCATAAATATATATTATGTATGTATGTGTGTGTGTGTGTGTATATATATATATATATATATATATATATATATATATGCTATGTCTTTTGTGAATTTTTAATTGATTTGTTGGAGTTGTTTATATATTTAATATATTAAGGTTTGTAACCCTCCTGTCATTTAGGGCATACTTTTCTCTAATTTAGTTGCTTAACTTTTAATTTAGCCTCAGAATTTTGGGTGAAAACATGTGTTTTGGGGTTTTTGTGTGTGTGTGTGTGAGATCTTCGTTCCCCAAGGAGGGATCAGACCTGTGCCCTGTGTGGTGGAAACACAGAGTCTTAACCTTTGGATCACCAGGGAAGTCCAGAGAATGTATGTTTTTAAGAATTATTTCCAATTTCTTAATTTTGATAAATGTCAAACATATTGAAAAGTATAAATAACAGTATGATAGTATAATAAACAGCCATGGACTCAAGAACTAACATCTGCAATATGTATATGTTTGGAAGTAAATTGATGATATTATTGTACTTTAGCTCAAAATATTTGTCATTCATCTCCTAAGAGTGAGGACAGTCTCCTTCATAAGATTTTCACAACTGAGAACACTAACAATTATTTCTTATATCATCTTCTACTCAATTCAGTCAGTTCCTTCCAGGGGGACTATAATACCTGGTTTCATTGATTCTTGATCAAATCATGCACTTCCTTTGATTGTTATGTGTCTTCAGTATCTTTTAAATCTAGAATAGCTCTGACTTTTTCCTGATGCTGACTTACAGTATCAAGGGCAGTGTGTAGTAGAACGTTCACACTGGGATTTGTCTTTCTTTGTGTACTATTTAATTTGTTCCTTTTCCTCCTGTATTTCCCACAAGCTGAAAGCACCTCTGAAGATCTGGTTAGGTTCTGGTTTAACAATTTTTTTCAAGAATATGTAAAAAGGGACCGTGTTTCTCCAGCTTTAATATCTTAACAGTCAATGGGTAAATCCATGGCTGATTCATGTCAATGTATGGCAAAAACCACTACAATATTGTAAAGTAATTAGCCTCTAACTAATAAAAATAAATGAAAAAAACCCAAGTCAACGGGGAATCTATTTGAAGTGCAGATTCTGATTCCATAGGTCTGGGGTGGGGTCCAAAACTGCATTACTAACAGCTCCCAGGTGGTGCCGATGTTCCAGCCCAGGGACCACACTGTGAGCAGCATGGTCAAAGGTGTTGCTGTGCACTTCATTCTGCCCGGCATCAAGACATCTCAGCATGACTGATATGAAGTTCGATCCCTTGATTATGGTGGTTATTGCCAGATATTGCCACCCTAAAGGCATCCTTTCCCCTTTTACAATTAGAAATCATCTTGGAGTAATCTTTGGCCAATACTTTGGCCACCTGATGCGAAGAACTGACTCATTGGAAAAGAATTTGATGCTGGGAAAGATTGAAGGCAGGAGGAGAAGGGGACGACAGAGGATGAGATGGTTGGACGGCATCATGGACTCAACGGACATGATTTTGAGCAAGCTCCGGGAGTTGGTAAAGGACAGGGAAGCCTGGCGTGCTGCAGTCCATGGGGTCGCAAAGAGTCAGACACGACTGAGCGACTGAACTGAACTGGAGTAATCTTGGGGCAATTTGAAGTCATCTCAGGGCACTTGCAGCACAAAAGTTTCCAATTATTTACCACTCTCTACTTCTCCTTTTGTGAAGGAAATGACAACCCACTCCAGTATTCTTGCCTAGAAACTTCCAAGGACAGAGGAGCCTGGTGGGCTATGGTTCATGGGATCACAAAGAGTTGGCCATGACTGAGCACACACACACTTCTCCTTTTGTAATATTATCATGTAATTACTTG
This sequence comes from Dama dama, assembly GCF_033118175.1. Taxonomy (NCBI): domain Eukaryota; kingdom Metazoa; phylum Chordata; class Mammalia; order Artiodactyla; family Cervidae; genus Dama; species Dama dama. The sequence continues at coordinate 28,442,179 of NC_083688.1, forward strand.
TTAATATCTGTTTTTTTTCCCCCCCACAGTATCCGTTTCGCTCACTGCTGTCCTGTGGCGCCTGGTATGGAGTAGGCATGCAGTGGCTGAAAAAAGAAATGAAATTTGTGATTTCTCTTTGATAATGTATTTAGAAAGCTGTTTTTAACTTAAGCCAATTTTTATTTTTAAAAATAAGTGGACCTGATAAAATAATTCCAAATATAAACATATATAATGTGTTGTATTATATGGGATCAAACTTTGCATCACTCAGGCTGAAACAACTTCATTTTAAATGACTCCCATCCAGTCTGCCATCTCTGCTACCCATAGTTAGCCACAATTTCCATTTCTTGTGTACCATACAGAAGTACACAAAATTATATATATATATTTGTATCTACTTTTATATTTCTCTTTAATGGAAAACCACCATCACCATTGTTAGGAAACTTGCTTTGTTTTGTTGGCTGGTTTATCTTGGAGATCATTCTGTATCTGTAGATAGATATGGAATGGTCTATGTCTATCTAAAGATAGATAGTTCTACCTCATTGTTTTTCATCACTATATAATATTCTCTGGTATAGATACAGCGACATTTATTTAACTAGTTCCTTATTCTTGGACACTGAAGTTATTTCAAGTGCTTTGCTATTCACTTCAGTTCAGTTCAGTCACCCAGTCATGTCTGACTCTTTGTGACCCCATGGACCCCATGGAGCACACCAGGCCTCCCTGTCCATCACCAACTCCCGGAGTTTACTCAAACTCATGTCCATTGAGTCGGTGATGCCTTCCAATCATCTCATCCTTTGTCATCCCCTTCTCCTCCTGACTTCAATTTTTCCCAGCATCAGGGTCTTTTCAAATGAGTCAGCTCTTTGCATCAGGTATTACCAACAAAATTAATACCAATATGCATACAGTTATATGAATATACATTTTATCTACCACATAAATTCCTAAAAATCCAACTGCTAGATCAAAAAGTGTCTGCATTTTGAAAATATTTTCGATGGTCAAATTATTCTCCAAAGAGGCTGCACCAAATGTACACTCTTGTCAGCAGTGGTGTATCCATGATTCTGTGAGTAACAAGCAAGCAGTGAGTACCTAAACCCCTCAGGTAGAGACATTTTCACAGCCGAAGTCTCCAAAGCCAGAAGTCAGGTTGCCTTCCTCCCTCCCCTCCACCCCTGCCCCAAGAGCCAACCAGCCGGAGCTCGCTGCCAAGTTCATCTCCTGTGTCACATCCATCACTTCGTCCTTCCCTCTTCACTGTCTTGGCTGCAGTTCAGGTCTTCGACCTCTGTCGTTGGAACCATGTCTGTGGTCTCCCCATAGGGAGAGTCTTAGGTCCCTAACCAGGTAGCTCAGTGGTAAAGAATCTGTTTGCCAACATAGGAGACAAAGATGCGGGTTTGATCCAGGGGTTGGGAAGATTCCCTTGGAGCAGGAAACGGCAACCCGCTCCAGTATTCTTGCCTGGAAAATTCCAGGGACAGAGGAGCCTGGTGGATTACAGTCTATTGGGTCACAGAGTCGGACAGAACAGCACACACCCTGATATAGCTTCCAGGGGGTGGCTGCCAGGTTTCTATATGACTCTCTCCTGCTCAGTGTCCCTCTGGGGCACCCCCTGCCTGCAAGGAAAAGGCCACCCCCTTGGTCTGGCTACAGATCTGCGTTATCTCGCTCCTGCTTTCTGCAGTGTCATTTCCCCTCCTTCCCCCCTTGTGTGCAATTTCAAAACTGTCACTTCCCACGCTCCCTACTGTGTCCCTTGAGGCTTTGGCTTCCTTTCCTGTTGGACCTCCCTGCACAGACCACCTTCCCCTGAACCTTGCCTCCTTCCCAAATCCTTCGCAAGGATTTCCAGGCTCCTCATGTACCCCCAGGGGAGGTTAGGCTGGCCCCTGTGCTCCCCCCATGTTATCTCTTGCCCCCCCACTTGCAGCATTTCAGGTTTGGACAACATATTCAGATGTCTGTTCTCCAACTAGGACGTGAGTTCCTTGAGAGCAGAAGCGCAGCCTAGTCATGGCATACCCCCGGGTCCTGGCACGGTGCCTGGCACCACAATCCATGTGGTTGCATTGAACTCTGTGGATGAAGTGTGTGTGTGTGTGTGTGTGTGTGTGTGTGTGTAGAAGGCTGGCTGAGGTCTCAAAGTTGGGAGCGCTGGTGACTCTGCGGTGACAGGCCATTCAGGATGCAAATCTGGGGGGCGCGAGTGTTTGCATGGAGAGCAGGAAATAGAGCAGGACCCCGAGGAGGGCCGGGCAGGAGGCAGGCAGGGCTCGGTGTTGACCCGGCCAAGGGCTCTCGGGCTTCGGCTCAGAGTGGGACTGGAGCTCAGGGTGCCGAGCGAGGGTGCTGCGTCCTTTCCTCCCGGGTGATGGCTTCGTGATGCTTTTCTACCAGGAAAAGTAATGGGGAGAGGGAAGGGGGAGGGGGCAGCATCACACACACGCGGCAGAGACCTGGGGGGACACAGCAGCGTCTGGAGAGCCAGGAGGCTGAAGTCACAAGGTGAGGGGATGAGGGCCGGGAGAGGCAGAGGGTGGAGATGGGCGGGGGGGGGCGCGGAGAACGGGGATCCGATTTGAGAGGGGCCGATCTTCCTTCTCCCCAGTGCATGGGGGGGTTGGGGGAGGGGGGAGAAGCTACCCACCGCCGGGAGAGGGCCTCGTTCTAGGCCGGCCCTCATCCTTCCAGCCTCGGGGAGAGGGTGGGATGTCTGCGCCCAGGCAGGGAGCCGGCGGGAGAGGCCCGGCGCCGGGGAGCCCGGGCGTCGGCGAAGACAGAGAGGCCTCTAGCGGCCACCGTGGGCAGCAGGCGAGGCGGAGCCGGGAGGGCACTTCCTGCCAGGGCCCGGGGCGGCCCAGTTTCGCAAAGGAAGTTCTGCCAGGGCCGGAGGGGCGGAGGCAGGAAGTGGGCCGGAGGCTCGCGCTAGGGTGCGGCCGGCGGGTAGTGAGAGGCCGCGGCCGGGCGCGGGGGAGGGCCGCGGAGGTAAACCGGACCGAGGCCGCGACCCCACCCATCCTCCGCGGGGCCCCGGACGCCTCCGCCTGCCCGCAACGCGGTCCGGCGGCGCAGCGCTGCCAGCGACGCCTCGGCCGTCGGCGCGCGGCCTGGGTCAGCCGCGTTCCAAGTTCTTCCGTTTGGAGCTGAACTTGGCTTCCCTCTAGCTCGCCCCATTCCCCTCCACCCTCTGGGGCCTCACGGGTCCCTCCCCTCCACTCTGGGGCGGAGACCACACCCCTCCCGTCTCCAAATACCTTCCAGGGGCCTCTCCTAGGGTCGCGTTTCAGTTCGCCTCAGAGCTAATACTCTGTGGAGTCCTCCCGATGCAGGCATTATTTAATCACTTCTGCAAAGAGGGCCTAGCTCCATTTTCCTGGTCAGACAACTGAGGCCAAGACCGGTAGAATTAAATAACAGTCAGATAAACTCGGGCTTCCCTGGTGCCTCAGCGGTCAAGAATCCGCCTGCGAATGCACACGATGCAAGAGACACAGGTTCGATCCCCAGGTTGGGGGGAAGATCCCTGGAGAATGAAATGGCAACCCACTCCAGTATTCTTGCCTGGGAAATCCCATGGACAGAGGAGCCTGGTGGCCTAGAGTCCACCGGGCTTCAGAAGAGTTGGACACGAGTTAGTGACTAAACAGCAAACAGCACACATGCACTCGTACCCATTCAAAGGTTGCACTTTCAGGCTTGACGCCCCTGGAAGGGTGAGAGCAGCCCTTCCCTCCACTACAATCCCCTTCCTTCCAAAGGGTTTGGTGAAGCAGTTGTGGCTTCACTGGACTTCCCCCCAAGTTCAACACCCCCCCTCCCCATCAATAACCACAGAGCCAGGATGGGGGGTGGTGAGGATCTGGCTTTCTCTTTAGTTCTTATCAAACTGTGGGGTTCTCCGTTACAGAGAAGGCACTTGGATGGGAGGGTCACCCAAGTCAGACCAACTTTGTCCTCCCCCCCACCCCCAGCTCTCTGCGGGGGGGGGGGGGGGGGGGGTAATGACATGTCCACCTGACATCCCCCTTGGCACTGGTATGTGGGTCCCCTTAACCGTTAGGCCTTTGGGAGAACCCAAGGCCCTGGCCTCCAGACTCAGCATTTGGAGGAGGGATTCCAGATAAAGGACTCAGAGCTGGAAGGCAAGATGTCCTAGGAGCTGCCCCCAGCCAGCAGGGGGCAAAGCAGAGGGGCTGCAGGGGTGGGGTTGGCACAGGGGCAGGGGACAGCTTGGCCAGGTTTCCTGGAGACCCCCAAACCCCATAAGAAGGGTCCCACCTCCTACAGATCCCCTAAAGGCACCGATGAAGTACGGGGTGCAGGTGGGGAGGCACCGGTTAGGTGGTCTAGAGAGACCCACACACAAACTCCGCGGGTGGGCCAGGCACAGTACAGGGCACAGAAAAGGTGCTCAATGAATCATTTTTGAATGAATGAATGATCGGAGCAGAGAGGGTATGAGGGACAAGGACAGGGCCTGGGGCCCCTTGGGCCAGCCTATTTCATTCAGAAAATAGTTTAAAAAATGTAAAAATCCCTTCCCTCCTCACCCCGCTAGTTTATGGGCCCAGGAAAGGGGTGAGGGAAGGGTGTCTCTACCTGGACCCTTCTCTCTCCCCCTCCCCTAAAAGTCTATATACACATATACATATTTATACGGCACCGCAGGATATTGCCTGGGCCCCCACACGGAGCTGGGGGCACCAAGCCCCAGGGCCTCCAAGGCAGAGGTGAGAGGTTGGAACTCAGGGGTGGTGTGGGAAGTAGCCCTCAGCAGCTGGTGAGCCCAGAGCAGCTGGATTCTGGGGTCCCGAACAACAGACCCCTGCTCCCTTCACAAGTGGAAACAGATCAACCCTCCCTGCCCTAGGCAGAGGTGGGGTGAGGGGGGTCTGGAGCAGTCCCCAGGGAAGAGGTGGGGAGACTGGGTCCTCCCCCACCAGCCTAGACTGCAGCAACCTGAAGGCTGTTCCGGGCAGAGCTGACCCAGATGGTGGCCCTGGGAAACTGGGCTGGGAAGAGGGCTCTATGCAAGGCACTTGGAGTTCACTGTTCCCAGGCTGGGGGGGGGGGTTCCAAGGCAGAGGGCAGCTCAAACCCTGCCCCTCCCCCAAGCAGAACCGGAAGGGCCTGAGGGGCCCAGTTTGGCAGCAGAGAAACATGGCCGTGCAGAGAGAGAGAGGAAGGAAGGGGGAGTGGCACAGAGCCCCCGGGTCCCCCAAGGAGGAGGTTCTAAGGCACTGACTCAGGGACCCAGGGGCTTATGACCCTCCGTGCAGCCTGCTGCCCCCTCCAGAGCCTGGCCAGGCTGCTGGGGGGGCGGGGGTGGGACGGGGAGACCCCGCTTCCCCGTGGCGCTGAGTTTTCTTAAGGCAGAGTCCGAGTGAGAGGGGTGCAGATGTGGTCAGGGGCAGGTCCGAGCCCCGTGGCGCCTCACTAGCTGCCCGGCCGAGGCTGCCTGAGCACTGAGTACACGTCGTCCACACGGCTGAGCTGCTCGAAGAAGGGCAGGAGGTCGTGGAGCTCCGTGTCACTCATGTTGTCAAACCACGAGGCCACCGGTACCTGGAAGATGGGTGCGGGGTGATGAGGGGGGCAGGGGGCCCTGGGCACAGATCAGCCCTGAGCACCCTCACCCAGTTTCCCAGCAAGTGGCACCGATCACACAAGTCAGAGCAGACGTTTTAGGGAACCATGCTCAACCCTGCGTGTTTGAGCTCTCTTCAGTCGTGTCCGACTTTTAGGGACCCCATGGACTGTAGCCCGCCAGGCTCCTCTGTCCATGGGATTCTCCAGGCAAGAATACTGGAGTGGGTTGTCATTCCCTTCTCCAGAGGATCTTCCTGACCCAGGGATCCAGCCGAGTCTCTTCCGTCTCCCGCACTGGCAGGCAGGTTCTTTACCACTAGCGCCACCTGGGAAGCCTTTACCCTGTTGTATGCTAAGCACTTGGACAGTTTCGGTTCTATTTAATTCTTTAAGAAAGTTATTTCTGGGATCCACTAACAGTTCACAACTGTCTGGATGAACTGGAAACTGCTCTAGTGCCCAGCAAGGGACCCAAACCCACGGCAGGCCCCCTGTACATGCAGGCAGAATGTGCTGAGTAACTAATAAGAGACCTGGGGCAACTGTGGATGGACAAGGCGAGCGGACAGCAGGCAGGGGCCACTGAGGAGAGAAAAGAGGGAGGAATAGGAGGGACCAGACCCCCGCAGGGCCCCAGCCCCCATCCTGCCGGGCACTCACGGCGTTATCTGGATGGAAGACGTAGGAAGCGGGTGAGTTGTCTAGGATGAGCACACGACGCAGGTCCCGGCCCAGTCGGCTCAGGTCCTTCACGTAGTTCCCCCGGTGGAAGACACACGACTCCCGAAACAGCCGTGCCCGGAAGGCCCCCCACTTGTCCAACAGGTCAGCTACGGGGTCTGCATACTGGGGGGCGGGAGGTGGGTCATCGGGGGCAGGGAGGGCGCCAAGAGGGACCCAGAGACCTCTGCCCAGAGGTTGTGTGTCAGAGGCAGACAGAAAGCAGAGGTGCCCAGGGAGCCCTGCAGAGGGTGGAGGGCTCACCTTGGCCAGGCTGGCGGTGAACAGCACGCATTCGAAGAGCTCACCCATCCGCTGCAGGAACTCATCGACGTGGGGCCGCTTCAGCACGTAGACCTGGGGGGTGGGCCAGTGAGGGGACTGCTGGCCCGTGGGCCTGGGTGGGGTGGGGCAGCGTGGGGCAGGGTGGGGTGGCCGGGGGCTGGGCAAGAGTTAGGTGCCGGAAGCAGAGGAGCACAGAAGGGTGGCTGGTCCCAGGGCCCGTGGGCTCCACGTGGCCAGCCACCCCCACCACTGCCAGGTAAACCACCCACTGTCCCCGAAGAGGATCAGATAACCTCCAACTTCTGTCTTCGGGCCCCACCTCAGAAGGAATCACTAATTCCCACCCCTTCCTCCGCCAGGGCCTCGGCCAGATGTGGGGGCCTGGGGCAACCCCCTCACCCCAAGGCTGCAGGGCACCGGCCCCCGAGCCAAGTAATGGAGAACAGGCTGGACAGCACACAACCTATCCTGAATTACTTGAACTGGGTCCCGGGCAGGGTGGGGGCGAGGGGGCACCAAGGAAGACCCCCCACCCCACTCTCTGCAGGCCTTGGAGCTGGGCCAAGTCCCTGAGGGTCTGTGTGACCTCAGGTAAGTCTCACACCCTCTCTGGGCCTCGGACATTCCACATTTATCAAAATCCCATCTAGGGCTCTCAGGACTGGTGGGAGGAGCCTGGGGTCTGGAAGACAGATGCCAACCCTACCACCTCCCCCCCACCCCCAGCCCCTCACCTGGTGGACCACCCCATCAATCTCCACAGGAATGATGAAGTCAGCATTGTTCACTGGCTGCAGGGGGAAGAGAGCTGCTGGAGCTGCGGCAAGGCCAGCCAGGACCACCCTCCCAGGCCAAGCCAGGGTCTGTGTGACCTCAGCCAAGACTCACACCCTCTCGGGACTTCTGACAATTCCACATTTATCAAAATCCCATCTAGGGCTCAGAAACCGGGGCCTGAGGGCTGCTGGGCAGGGGGCCCACCTTGAAGGAACTGTGCACCAGGGTCTCGTCCAGGTCGATGACCACGCAGATCTTGTCCGAGTCCTGGGCTTTGGCCTCGGGGAGCAGGTACTGGACTGGGGTCTGCTGTGGGGACAAGGGGGGAGCTGGCTGCTGCCACCTCTCTGAAGTCCCAGTCATTTCTCCTCCCCCAGCCCTCTTCCTGGAGAGCCCCAAGGACAGAGTGGAGACACCAGCTCCTTCCCAGCTTGGCCCCTGCCAACTCTGGAGCCTGGGGTAGGCTGCCTGGCTCTCTGGGCTTCACTTCCTGACCTGGGAAACCAACGCAGAGGAAAGCCTGCACTTCTGAAGGGGAAATTCAGAATCCTCAGGGCTAGGGACCCTCGGGAGGCAGTCAGGGTTGGGAAGGCCTGGGAGGGTGGAGGGCTCGGTGGGGGGGTAGGCGGGCTTCACCCTCCTCCACAGGGCCTAGCAGCACGTCATGAAGAGCCCCCTTCCCCTACACCCCCCGAAGGGCTGACTCCAGGTGCCCCCATAGCTCCTACTTGGCCAGCACGCACCTTGGGGACCGCACCATTCTCCTCCACGAGCAGGGGCGCCCCGCTGTGGGCGGGCAGGGCCTCCGCGTCATCCCGGCAGACACAGCAGAAGAGCGAGTGGAGGATGCCCCTGCTCCGGGGCTTCTGAGAGGCTGCTGACTTCTGGTCACCTAAAGCAGGGAGGCCCAAGGTGGGGGCGTGCACACTGCCTGGCCTGCAGGGCTGTGCCTACATGCCCGTCTGCCAACCCCTGGGCTGAGAGGATCTGGCCATGCTAGCTTCATTGAGGGATACACACTAAGGTGGCAGCCTGACAGTCTTGGCTCCAGGCCACCCCTCTGCTCCCCACAAGTTCTTCTAATGTGGGTACAACGTCACCCACATTAGGGAGTGGGCTGGTTGGAGGCTGGGATGGGAGGTGTTTTCTCTTCCCAACAGTTTCCATCTCTGCTAGGGGAGCAGTGCATAGGGGCACCTCCTGACACGCACCGGACCTGAGCAGCCCCTGGTCAGTGGGGCCCCTACCAAAGAGGGCTGGGGCTTGGGGCTCTGGGGCCCACTCCCGCCCTCCTTCCATTCTCCGCCTCCAGAGGTCCAAAGTCCTCCCTGAAGCTGGGCCCAGACACAGGGGGTGGGTGGGGGCTTGAAGCTAGTGTCCTGCGGCCATCTACTGGCCCCTCCTCCTCCGCCCCCGCCCGGACCTCCAACCTAGATCCCGCTGATAGACTGGCCCACACTCCACCGACCCCCTATCCAACTCCCCCCGCCTCCGACCCCGGGCGGAGCTAGGTCCCGGCCACAAGTGGACAGACCTGGAGGGACTTCCTAGCCTCTTAAGTCCACAGCAGGACAGGGAGAGGCAGACCCCCTAGACTAGAACCATCAGTCGCGGGGTGCCCGGCCGATGCTGGCGGCATTCGCTGCGTGTATGCACAGACACGGTGCCCACCGGCTCCGGGAGCCAAGTGCGCGGTCCGATCACGCGTCTCCTGCGGGCGCGCGGGCGATCCTTATAAGTGGTTGTCTCTCTCCACGCCTCCACGCGGGACGCGGAAGTTTGTGGGGAACGTGGCCCTGTCTTAGCGGGAGATCTTTCCAACCCTCCCCCGCCCGCTGTCACCTCTGCGCCCCCTCCCGCGACCCAGCAAGACCGCGGCCCGGAGGGGGCGGAGTCTCAGCTGGTGGCCTGAAGGCGCCCTCTTCAGCCCCCCCATCTCCCAGCCCCCTTGGCGCCAATGGGGGAGTAGGGGGGGACGACTCTTGGGCCTCGCGCACACCCAGTCTGGGAAACCCGGAGGGCGCTCCGTGCTCCACCCCTGCCTCAGTTTCCCCACCTCGAGCAGACCGGAGCGCCCCAAAACGCGCCAGGCCCCGCCCCGGGTCTCCGAGTCTCTGCAAGTTCAAACTCTCACCCAGCTCCCCCTCCGGTTGGAAGCTTCGGGTCCCGCCACGGCGGGAGCCCTGGGCGGCGGCGGCAACTGTCGTCCCCGAGAGGGTCCCGGCCCCCTCCTCTTTGCGGCGCCCAGTGTAAGCGCTCTCCGCGCGCCCCAGTACCTTTGCTCCGTAGCGGGCTCCGCGCTTCCTCCTTGCTGATCTGAGTAATGACGGCCGAGCTGTCCATGGGGCCGGGCGCGCTCCGCTCCGGCCGGACTCTGGCCCGGGAGCCCGGCCTCCCCCCCGGCTCGGGCCGGAATCGGGGCGCGGGGGGGAGGGGAGGGGTGGGAGGGAGGGATCCCCGCGAGCTTCGGAGGGGAGGGGAGCCAGGTTCTAAGGGGGAGGGGGAGGGAGGGGGCGCGGAGGAAACTTTGTTACAACATGGAGTTTCCTCCCCGCGAGGCGGATGCAAACATGGAACCCGGGCGCCGTTTCAAGGCTCCCCCTTAAAAGGGCAACGACTTCAGCGTGACCTGGACTCGGCCGGGGCTTTCATCACTTGAGGGGCCGGCGCTGCTCGGCGGGTAGGGAGGCGGGCCCGGCCGGGTTCCTGCCGCGCTCCCGGGGGCGCCGCCTCCTTTCCCGCCGCCCGCCCGCCCGCCGGCCAGCCCGCCAGCGAGGCCAAGCCTCTGCGGCTGCGTGGCAAGGCCGACACCCCGGCCCACGGTTCTCCGCGCAGAGCGGCCCGGGACCAGGGCCCGCCCGGGGAGTCCGCGCCCGGGAGTGCCCCGAGGCAGCGCGACTCCACCTCTGAACATTCCAAAGGTCGGGGACTGGCAGCTTCTCGGTCTTCTCATCTGGGAAATAGGGGTAACACCATCTGGTCTGAAAAGTGGGTCTTCTCTCCGGTGGTCGCAGGGGAAGTCGTGAATGTGCAAAGCCTCTGCTGCACCTCCAAACGACTATGCTGAGCTACACAATTAGGTTCCTAACCGGACCGTGACCTACCCGCAGTCTCGGGCCCTTTTCCCTAAACCCGGAGCTGTAGAGCGCAGAAATTCCAGCTGTCTGCCCCGGGGTGCCCCCTGCCGACCTCTCCTCACCGGGCGCCCGGCCACGTCCACTCCCCATGCCCACTGCAGCCACGCGGCTTTCTCGCCTGAAACCGAGGGCCTCCACGCCCCAGGGCCTTTAGACGTGCCGTTCCTTCTGCCTGAATGCGCTTCCTACCGCTTCGCATAGCCAAATTCCACCGACCTCGAAAAAATGAAACCCTCCTTTTCCCCAGGCCCCCTCCTCTGCTTCCCACCCGCCGGCCCCTCTGTAACTGCTGGGGAGGGGACGTCAGGCCGCGGCCCCACACAGTGGGACTCGATGCCGGACCGTGGGGACCACGGACATCCACTAGCACACCCGTTCCACTCGGGTCCGTGCAGACTCGCCCCGGGCACGGGGCCCGCGTTTCCAGGCGGATTCTTCGCGAGCAAAACTCCCGTGTGCTGCTCGGTGAGGTTTACGGGCGGGGTTTGTTTGGTTTCTTTTTTTTTTTCCCTTGTCTATGAAGTTCCTTCTACTTGTCGTTACTGTTTTGTGTTCACATTTTAAAAATATTAATAACGCCAAGGCTTGATAAACACGCCCCAGCACTTCCTTCCCCCGCCGGGCGGGGCGGGGCGGGCGCGTCTTGTCCCGTTCGGCCGCCGGGTGCGAGCGCGGCGCGCTTTCTCCCGGCCGGGCGGAGGGGGCGCCCGGGAGAGAGAGGCCCCGCGTGGGCGGCGGGCCGCGAGCAGAGCTGGCCCCAAGGCGCGTCCGCTTCGGGTCTGGGGTCCAGGGCGGGGTGGGGAGGTGGTCGGGGGCTGTGGATCCACTGGACAACACGACTCGGCCTCTGCTTTTAGTCACAATTATCGCCAACGTGCTGTGAGCACTTACGTCTGAGTCCGGCTGTGACTGCGCCATTCATCTCATTTAACGACTCCTTTAAAAACCCGTTTTACAGATAAAGAAACTGAGTCCCGACGAGTGAGCGATTCGGTCCGCCCTGCAGCAGGGACTGAGGTGGGATTCCGGCTGTCGGGCGGAGCCCCCTCCCCTACGGTCCGGCCCCGGGGCGGCGCCTCGACTTTATCTCCGGATGCCCAGCCGGTGCTGACCCCAAAAGGAAATGGGCGGCGGAGGGCTGAACGAACCCCTGGCCTCGTCTCTAGTCTGAGCGGCTCGCCTTCCTTCTCCTCCCGCCCCCGGAGGCTGAAGCCTGGCCGGCTGGCCCTTCGACGGTCAGGGGAGCGGGGATAGGGCGGGCTGGACCGCGCCCCCCCAGCCCGACCAGTAGCTATTCCCTTTACCTCCGGCCCCTTAGACACACCCCTATCGTCCCCTCCAAGACTTCGAGGTTGCTGACTCCTCCCAGGAGACCTGCCCTACCCCACTTACTCTGCCCAACACCATCCCCCCATCCCCCGGTTTCGGGGCTCGCCAAGGTGCCCCTTCCGCCCGGGCAGGGTGGATGCGGACTGAGTCCCGACACCTGGGCAGTGCGGGCTCTAGGGGTCTGTGGGGACTGAGTTGCCGGTGGAAGCGTTCTGGAGGGTGGGGCGGATTCTTCGGGTTTCCCCGGGAAAGGAAACACACACCCAGCTGCTCTCTCCCTACTCTCTCTGATACAGCAGCTGGGGTCGCCGTGCAGTTTATTTTTATGTTTCGTTGGTTTGCACTCAAGGAGAAATCAAGTCATGGGGACTGTGAGCCGAGAAACACTAGGACTCAGCCAGGCTCGGTCTGGCAACTCGGGACATCATCCAGCATCTCAGCTTCCCCCTCTGACAGCTGGGGTCCCACTCGGGCAAAGTGGTCAGGTTGAGAGAAAGACAGGAAGCCCTGCCCCGAGGCCCCGCGGCACACCTGGTGTACCTTCCCACAGGGCAGGGTGGATGCGGAGTGAGTCGGGAGGTCTGGGGGTGTGTAGTGATAAGAGTTGTGGGTGGAAGCTTTTGGGGAGAGTTAAGGTGTCAGGCCACTCCGAGCTGGAGGATTCTCTAGTTAGATCTGAACACAGGGGTGGGGGGTGGGGAGGGTAGGCTGGGAGGACCAGGGCTACTGGGAAAGGGGCAGCCTTTTGGGTAGGGAGGGGTCCGGGCAGGGAAATGACTGGCCTTGGCCTGACCTCATGGCTAACCTCTTACCCAGACCCAGGGCCACCCCTCAGCTGGCCCTTTGGTCCCCTCCCTCTTCCTTCCCCCCCAAGTTCTAAGTTCCAAGCTTGACTGCTCATGTGACCAGCCGGCCTGTTTCTCTGGGGAACTCCCAACAAGGCTGTGTCTCTAGCTTTTGCACACACGGATACACAACCCCAACTCCTAGCATGCTCACCTCCCCCTTGAGAGTTCCCCCTCCATCTATTCAGTTTTCAGAATACTGTCTAGTACTTGATTTTCTCTGGACCTTGCCTCACTTTTTGCAGGTGTGCTGACACTGTTACCGGTTTGTTGTGGTTTACTTACCACCCAACTCCGCCAGGTTAGTCTTTATTTAGAGACTGTGCCTCCCTCCCCCTTGTCCAGCACAGACCTGGTGCCCAACTAATGCCTAGAGAATTGTTTAAAGAGGTGGACAAGGGGTACAGCTGGGGGCACCTCCGGGAAGTAGGGAAAAGGGTCTCCCCTTTCTTGGCTACCTGGCCCCCATTCATCCCCTCTTCCAGTTCCCGTGGGCCCCATCTTCTCCAGGGCGCCAGGAGAAGAGGATTGGGCAGATTTCTAGTCCGGGTATCTCGCCACCGTTGTGTAGGGTGAGCCAGACCTGTCCCATCCCAGTCCTCTTAGAGGGCCCCACTTGTTTTGTTGCCCTTTTAAGAAAGAGGAAATTCTTCTCATAAACAAGCGCCTCAACCTGAGCGCAGAGCCCGACTGCCTGCCACGCTGCATCCCCGGGAAATCGGGGGTGCTTCCAGGCACACCGCCCACTCCAAGCTCAGTCCGGGGGAAAGACTGGCGGCCCCTCCTCGCCGCTGCTCGCCACCGGGGCTGGGGGCGGTGCGGGGGGGGGGGGGGTCCCGGAGACTGGAAGAGGCCGGAGGAGGGACTTGGGGGAGCCTAGAAACAGCTTAGGGAACGTCTGTAAAGTGCAGTCCCTACTAGGAGCGAAGGGGCACCGGGCCGCTCCCTACGGCCGAGGGGGTTCCCCGCCCACGAAGCTCACCCCTCACCCTCCAGCCTGGGCGGATTCCGAGGCCCCCCGGCGCGAGGCCGGAGTGACCGCCTCCTCCTCTTTGGAGGCGGGGAGTACCGGCGCTCGGAACCGTCCCTTGCCCCTAGGGGGAGCTGGGAGACAGCGCCCTGGGAGCGTCTACTGCGCGGCGTGGGAGTCTCGGCCGCCTGGTCCCCTGGGGAGATGGCAATGAATTGGGCCTCGGAGGCATGGACTCTTGGGTTCTTTGTGACCTGGTGCCCGAAGGGAGGGAAACCACGCCCTCGTTCTATTGCCTGGAAAATGGGTTTCGGGTGGAACCGAATGGCTGAGGCCACTCCAGTGAGAGTAGGAGCGAGAGGCAGACATTCGAGGAGGGGGATACTTGTTGATGGTTCAGGGATTTCGTGCTTGCCAGTCTCTGTTTCCCTTCTCTTTTGGATTAAGCGGTGAATTATCATTTATTTGGGCTTCCCCAGTGGCTCAGCGGTAAGGAATCCGCCTACAATGCAGGAGATGCAGGCGATGGCGGTTCCCTGAGTAGGGAAGATCCCCTGGAGGAGGGCATGACAACCCACTCCAGTATTCTTGTCTAGAGAATCCCATGGACAGAGGAGCCTGGTGGGCTGCGGTTCATGGGGACGCAAAGAGCCTGACACGACTGAAGGGGCTAAGCACAACGGCATTTATTTAGCATTTTCAAACTCTTATTTTTAAGTCAGTTTGGAGCCTGGGTCCCGCCCTGGACTGGGTGGGTCTGTCAGATCACTCCTGTGATAGTGGTCAGTAAATACTTTTGGAATTATGATTCTATTGTTTTTAAATCTGAAGTGCTAGGCTCTGTGTTCAAGTGTCTTATTTACAATCATTGCAAGGTAGGTGTCCCCATTTTATAGTGAAGAACACTGAGATCTGAGCTAGGAAACAGCAGGTCCCTATGGAACTCACGTCGTCCGGCTTCCAGAACTCCCTCTCTGTCTTGCTGTGTGTGAGCACGAGCACACACACACACACACACACACACCCTTGTCTGGCAGGCCACTGTGCCCACTCATCCCACCCGTGGCCGGGCCCTGGTGGGAGCTCATCCCGAGGTCCTCCCATTCTCCTGATCCTCTTCAGGAAGCCCATACAGAAAGCGTTGGTGGGAACTGTGGGCCAGAAGAGTGGCTCCCTGGGTGATGAGACAGGTCCAGACCTGAGGGAGGGGTGGCTATGAGGAGGGGAGAAGACCCACAAGGAAGCCCCCGGTGCATCCCCGCTACGCCCTCCATCTGTGGTCTCCTCTCCTTGCCTCCTCCATCCCCCAGGCACCCGCCGACCCAGCAGTACCAGGTAGGTGGTGAGGCCCAGGTAGGCTGCAGCCAGCAGAGCTACAAGGCTGAAGTAGGCAGGGTGGGGAAGGCTGGGCACGTAGCTGATGACGAAGTAAAGGTTGACAGCGCAGACCAGCACCATGATGGAGGAACTGATGACTTTGCTTACCCTTGGGAATGAGAGGGAGATTCAGGATCGGGTGCATCACCCCCAGGGCCCACAGTCAGCCTGGAGCTAACGCAGGCTTCCCGGGGCTGTGGGGTCTGGTGCAGACCCCTGGCCATTTTCTGCCCCCTGGGCTGGCCAGGCACCACACCAGCAGGATTTGGCAAGAGTGGAGGCTGAGGTCGTAGAAGGCAATGGCAACCCACTCCAGTACTCTTGCCTGGAAAATCCCATGGATGGAGGAGCCTGGTAGGCTGCAGTCCATGGGGTTGCTAAGAGTCAGATACGACTGAGCGACTTCACTTTCACTTTTCACTTTCATGCATTGGAGAAGGAAATGGCAGCCCACTCCAGTGCTCTTGCCTGGAGAATCCCAGGGACGGGGGAGCCTGGTGGGCTGCTGTCTATGGGGTCGCACAGAGTTGGACACGACTGAAGCGACGTAGCAGCAGCAGAGGCTGAGGTGAGGGGGAGGAGCTCAAGCTCTAGAAATAGCCCCTGGCTCAGGATTCCAGTCCTGGCTAGCTATTCTTCCTCTTTCTAGCTATGTGACCCTAGGCAAGTTTCTTAACCTCTCTGATCTTATCAGATACTCCTTATCTGGAATGGTGAGAATTCCTACCTCTTGATGGTTGTGAGGATCAAGTGTGATAACGTAAGCCCAGTGCTGGGGTTGGGGAGTACTCACAGGCCATTGGCAAACTCCTGCATCACGGCGGGCATGCTGGTGAAGGTGAGGATGGGCAGCACAGCGAAGGGAAGCTAGGAAGAGTCAGAAGAAAGAGGCTGAAGGACCCTGCCGTTAGAGTACAGTGAGGAGGGGAGGAGCAAGCCAGGGCTCCAGTCACCCTCTGCTTCACTGTGCAACCTTAGGAGTCCCCTAACCACACTGAGCCTGTTTCTCCACGTCTATGGCTTCCACTGTGTGTGCTAGTCGTTCAGTTGTGTCTGACTCTTTGGAACCCCACAAACGATGGCCCACCAGGCTTCTCTGTCCATGGGATTTCCCAGGCAAAAATCAATTCAGTTCAGTCACTCAGTCGTGTCTGACTCTTTGTGACCCCATGGACTGCAGCACACCAGGCTTCTCTGTCCATCACCAACTCCTGGAGCTTACTCAAACTCACGTCCATCGACTCGGAGATGCCATCCTAACCATCTCATCCCCTGTCATCCCCTTCTCCCGCCTGCAATCTTTCCCAGCATCAGAGTCTTTTCCAGTGAGCCATTTCTTCGCATCAGATGGCCAAAGTATTGGAGCTTCAGCTTCAGCATCAGCCCTTCCAATGAATATTCAGGACTGATTTCCTTTAGGATGAACTGGTTGGATCTCCTTGCAGTCCAAGGGACTCTCAAGAGTCTTCTCCAACACCACATAGTTCAAAAGCATCAATTCTTTAGCACTGAGCTTTCTTTATAGTCCAGCTCTCACATCGATACATGACTACTGGAAAAACCATAGCATTGACTAGATGGACCTTTGTTGGCAAAGCAGTGTCTCTGCTTTTTAGTATGCTGTCTAGGTAGGTCATAGCTTTTCTTCCAAGGAGCAAGCATCTTTTAATTTCATGGCTGCAGCCACTATCTGCAGTGATTTTGGAGGAATACTGGAGTGGATTGCCATTTCCTTCTCCAGGGGATCTTCCCAGCCCAGGGATCGAACCCAGATCTCCCACTGCAGACAGATTCTTTACCGTCTGAGCCACCAAGGAAGCCCCAAGGTTGTGGGGGCTCCAAAGCAGGAGAAAGTGCTTGGGGGCTCTGGCCCCAGGCTATCTGAGTGTGCATCCTAGCTCTGCTATACTGTGCTTAGTCACTCAGTTGTGTCCAACTCTTTGTGACCCCCATGACCTGTAGGGGGCGCCAGGCTCCTCTGTTCATGGGGATTGTCCAGACAAGTATACTGGAGTGGGTTGCCATGCCCTCCTCCAAGGGATCTTCCCAACCCAGAGATCGAACCCAGGTCTCCCACATTGCAGGCGGATTCTTTACCATCTGAGCCACCAGGGCAGCCCCGAGGCTCTGCTACTGGTCACTTAATTGCGTGCATCAGTTTTTCCATCTGCAAAATGGGGGAAATGGTGGTTTCTACACCCTGGGGCAGCTATGGGGAGTACCAGAACCTTGTAGGTAAAGTGTGTTTAGAATTGTGCCTGGGAGGTGGGGGAGTCTGGGGAGGTAGGGAATTGCTGTGGTTCCTGTTTGGCCCCACAGGGCGGAGGAGGTGGTAGGGCCCGCAGGCTCACCAGCAGGCTCTGCAGAACGTTGAGCAGGTCGTTGAGGCCTGACAGGTCCCGCAGGTCCCTGAAGACAGCCACGAGCACAGTGGGCAGGATGGCGCAGGAGCGAGTGAGCAGGACTCGGGCGAAGCGTGACCACCGCAGCTTCAGGAAGCCCTGGGACATGCAGTGGGGAACTCGGCGGTGGGATGCAGGACTGGGGTTCCAGGGGAGGAATCCTCCATCCTCCCTCAGCCCATCTGATACCTGGAGGAACCCTCTGTTTTTCCATCTTTGAAATGGGGGCAGCTCTGTCTATAGTTGGTGGTGAGGGGATAGACGGGGGAAATTGGGGACTAGGTTTTCCCCCCTACAGCTGATTGCTGAAGCCTAAACCGTTTTGGAGAAAAGGCTCCTATTAGTCCTGGGTGAGTCTCAGGCCTCACCTCCCTAAATCTCAGTTTTCTCATCTGTGTAGTGGGGCTTATAACGGTACCCATTGGGCTGCCTTAAGGATCAAGGAGGCCCATGTCGGAGTCCTGAGTGGTCTGCCTTGTGCTCAGACACTGGCCCAGCCCAGCCACACCTCCATCACAAACTGTCCCGCGTAGGTGCCAGTCATGGTGGAGCTCTGCCCAGCGGCCAGGAGACCCACGGCCCAGATGTAGAGGGCTGCAGGGCCAAAGAGGCAGCCCAGGATCACGCCCTGGAAGAAGGGGTGTGATCAGACCCTGGACCCACCCCCTCCTGGTACAGACTCCGCCCCTGAAGTGGGCGTGGCGAAGGGGGTCCCGCTGGATCCTCGCAGGTGCCCAGCCCCGCCATTCGCTTACTCCTTGGTAAATGTCCACTGCCACGGTCAGGTTGTTCCTGGGAAATATCGTCGCATAGTCGTGGAGGCTGCTGTTGGCACAGATGTTGAACTGCGGGCACCGGGCAGTAGGAAGGAGATGTGAAGCACACACTCAATACGGGAAAATCAGACCTCCAAGCCTTGACCAAGGGTTGAAAACTGGGTGACCCACAGTCTGAATCCAGCCCGACATATTTTGCTTGGCCAACAATTTTTTTTTTTCTTTAATGTGAATTTGTTGACAGCGTTTACAATTGAGAAGCATTAACAAGCCTGGTTTCTAGCTTCTCTTTGATGGTGAGAGCTAGCATTACCACAGAGACACAATTGGCTGCCAGTGACTCAAGCAAACCCACAGGCCCTTCTCCCTTACCTGGGACCCACTTCCCACAGCTCTGCGACTCGGGTGGTCTCGAAGACAATGTGTGACTATAGTTGGCCATCCTGTTTAGATCTCTCTCCTTGTGCTAAGGAGCAGAGACTCACAGAGGGGTATGACCTCACAAGGTCACTCAGCAAGGCACCCAACAGTGCCTGTGTGCCCCGAGTCCTGACTAGTCTGTTCCGGCCCCACCAGCCCCCTTTAGTGCCTCTGGACAGAGATCAACCCCAAAACTGAGACAGACCCAGGTCCCAAATCCCAGAAAGCCAGGGAGGAGCTGGTTGGTTCCTTCTCTTTCAGAGTCCACTCAAATACCATCTCATCCAAGAGGCCTCCCCTGGCCACCTGGGCTAATGTAGAAGCCCCTCCCCCACCAGACCCCCAATTATGTTTCATCACCCCCTTTATTTTCTTTACAACATTGTTCATATCTTCCTTTGAAATCAATCAACTGATTGGTTGATTTTTTTTCCAGTTTGCTCACTGCCTCCAAAATTAATCTGCAAGAGGGCAAGGCCATTGTATCATTGGCTGCCGTATTCCCATGGTCTAAGACACTGGGTGATACAAAACAAATGCTCAATAAATATTTGATGAATGAATGATGGTCTGTCTGCTAGTAATGAAGAGTATTGCTAGAAACTCAAGAGAAGAAACTGACTGCTTGCATATTCCCAACCTCACACTCATGCTTAGGCAGGCACCCCCTCCCAGAAGGTTCTCCCCACAGCTGGCTGGGCAAATCCTGCCCATTCTTCAGGTGCAGCTGGAATGCTGGGTCCTCCAAGACTCAGCTCCCTCCAATAACCTCCCCTGGATGTGTGTGCCCTGGAGCCCCTGGTGTGGGGGCTGACCCTCTACAAGCCTACAGGGGGCAGCTGTGTCTCCCCAGTAGGGTGGGAAAGGGGCTCCCAGTCAGAGGCCAGGGTCAAGACTCCCTCCCCTACCAGTGCAAGACAGAGACTCAAAGGGCTTAGCTGCACTCTTTGGAGTGCCCCGCAGAGCTTGAGGGGCGTGAATATATGGGGTGTGCCTCACCGCAGCCTGGTTGGTTTGCTTGTAGAAGGCTTGCCCAAAGACAGCCATGACAAAGAGGTTGATGAGGAAAGAGACAGACAGGGCGATGGTGGCTTCAATCAGGAAGTACATGTTGGCTTCTCGGATGTCTGCCCGCCGGGACCGGTCTACCTCTCGAGACTATGAAGGTAAAAGGACGGAAGCATCGAAGTCCCTTAGAGTTGTCCCAGAACTCTCTACCCTCATACTCTACTTATGTTCCCCTAAACCCCGTTCTCTCTAAAGCCCCCTTGCATGTTAGTCTGGGATAGTCCTTTGTTTCTGTCTCAGGACCTTTGCACTTGCTGGTCCTTCCGCTTAGAATATCTTCTCCCCTAATCTTCCTTCCCATCCTTCATGTTGCAAAAGTCACCGCCTTAGAAAGGCCTTTGCTGGCTACCTTTTCTAGGGGAGCCCCCCTCCTCAGTCATCCTCCATCAGGCTTTTTTGTTTCTTTCAGAGCATCTTTCACAATCCATTTCTTTCCTTTACTATTGACTTGCTCATGGTCTGCCTCCCCGACTAAAAATGCATGCTCTAAGAAGCCAGAGGACTTATCTGTCTTTTCCCTCACTGACCCTCAGCTCCCAGCACACAGTAGACCCTCTCTTATTATATATTGAATAAAGAATGATTCGCTTCCCTCCTAAATTCAGAGGCAGGCGTCGAAGGGGCGGGGCTTCAGCCTTGGGGGCGGGGCCAGCGTGGCTCTAAGGGAGAGCGCGTGTCTTCCTCCCCTCCAGTCTGCTCACCTTGACCAGGGAGGAATGCAGGTAGATGTTGTGGGGCATGATGATGGCGCCAACGATGCCCACGGCCTGCAGCAGCTCGGGCTGGCCGCAGCCTGCGCAGGAGGGCAGGAACAGGCCCTGAAGCAGTGCTCCCTGGGCAGGCCGTGCCACCACGTACTGTGGGGTGAGTGAGAGTCGCTCAGTCGTGTCCAGGTCTTTGTGACCCCATGGGCTGTAGGCCGTGGAATTCTCCAGGCCAGAATACTGGAGTGGGTAGCCTTTCCCTTCTCCAGGGGATCTTCCCGTACTGTGGGGAGGAGCCTCGTTAGGCCCCGCTCCACCCCTGAGCCTCGGTTCTACCCTCCAGTCCACTTCCGACGCTGGAGTTGGGGGAGAGGGACTGGAGAGGGGGTGTGGGGGAATGGAGGGGGAAATGGGGGGTGGGGGGTGGGGGTGGGTGGGGGTGGGGGTAGGACATGGCTAAGGTCCTCTCCCCTGTCCCGTCAGGCTCTGCATGGGGCAGAGTAGCGTGGCTAGGGTGGCTTTGGTGCAGGGCCCTGTTATGGCTCTGGCTTCCCACCTCATAGCCGAAGGTCAAGGCCATTATGGTAATAAGAAATCCAAAAAAGGCTTCCAGCTTCCGCAACCCTAGGGTGAGAGCAAAGGGGCTGAACAACAACAAAAACCACCCAAAACCAAAATTGTAACTTAAGCAATTATTAATGACTGATATCCTGAGCACTTTGTTCCTGGCACTGTGCCCCGGGCTTGACTGGTGTTACCACAGTGAATCCTCCCCACAGCCCTGTGACCTCTGTGCTAGTATCTGCGTGTTGTAGATGAAGAAACACTACTCTAAGTTGCTCAAGGCTGTGCAGAGCGAGGTTGCTCAGAGCCCTTCTCCCAGTTCACCAGAGCACCATTACATTCATTGCCAGCCCCCTCCTCGCCCGAGTCCCGCTGGGGATGAGGGACACACACCCACCGTAGTTATCGAGGAAGAGGAAGAAGAAAGTGTCCACGATGGTGATGAGGACACCACCCCAGAGTGGGATTCTGAAAGCAGAGCGGCCTGGGTCAGCCTAGCCCGGTTGAGGAGTCTGGATCTCCCACCCTCAGGGCTGGAGACCGTGGAATGGGGCCTCCGGGGAGCAGGCACTCAAGGGGCCCCAGACAGCTGAGGGAGAGGGGAGCCGGGGTGCTGGAGACCTAAAATGGCACCTCCATGCTGGGCGGGGGACCAGCGTGGTAGGGAGCTTGGGGCTACAGTACTGAAGCCTGCAAGATGACCAACATCTGTCCAATTTGCAGCAAGTCACTTTACACATCTGGGTCTCTGTTTCCCCATCTGGCAGATTAGGCAATAACTGAGTCAGAGATGACTGCAGGATGAAGTGGTCAGGGGGAAATAGAAGGCCTGGGGAGGAAGCGGCAGCTGTTCCCAGCCCTGGGCTGAAGAGCTTGGGCCCCTCTGGAGTACCGTCCAGCAGAGAGCAGACTGAATGCAATAGCCGTGCCAATGACTTCCTGCATGTCTGAGCCCACGATGGCTAGCTCGATGGTCAGCCAGAGGAGAATGCGGGGCACCTAGGGGAGGACGAAATCCCGTCAGCAAGGCTGTCTCTTGTCTCAGTCCTGCACCCGCCTGTCTGTAGCTGATTCTATATGCCTGGGCTGGAAGCCTGCAAACTACATTTGCAAGTGTAGCCTTGCCATTTGGCTTCATGGTGCCATGGTGGTTTCACGTGTAAAATTAGAAACGTCAATTAAATAGAGTCAGGAGATAGGAAGAGGAAGCTTCCGCGCCCTTCAAAGATAGCAGAGCCCAAGAGAAAGAAGACTCTTCTTTGCTGGAAAGGACTTAGGCACTGAAAAGTCATAGACTCTTTGCTATCAGCCTCCCAACTTCCCTTTTCCCTCCATAAAAGTGTTCTCCTTCCCTTGTGTAGAGTCCTTGCAGGTGGCTCCCCATGGCTACAGACCCTGAATTATCATTCTCTGCTGATCCTGAATAAACTCATCTTGGCTGGAGAAATATCTGGCTTAAAATATCTGTTTTAGGTCAACAGTAAGAAATATTTAAGGAAAATTAAAAAACAGGAAGAGATCTTTTCCCTCCTGCTTCTGGAGCTGGCCCCAGCAAGGGCGCCACGTAGCCTGGGCTCCAATCAGCAGTGATGGCAATGTTTCTAGAAGCTCGACAGCAAATGATGGTCCTTGGGTTTCTGTCCAGCAGCTTTCTGATCTCTGGGTAACACCTCCTTCTCTTGTTCCTTCAGCTCTGTCAATACCTTTGTGACTACATCCTGCATTAGATGCCTTTGACCAATCCAGTGGTATAATTTCTGTTTGTTTGCCTGGACGCTGACAACAGCCAAGTCCCCAGTGTCCACCCCAGCCAATAGTCATTCCACTCCAATTTTGCCTCACCCCCACCCCATTTTTCCACCTAGGCAAGTCACTTCCCCAGGTTTCAACGTCCTCTTCAGTAAAAAGAGCAAGGTACCTCTAGCGTCCCTCCCATTCTGCATTCTATTTGTTTGAGCCTCAGCCTTATCTATCACGTGGACTTGCAATGCTCCACTTGAGATGATATTTTTATTTGATCATCGAAGCTTTCAATGGCTGTTTGGGATTTTGTGGCTACAGTTTCTTCCTGTCCAGGGGTACCAAGCTCACCTTAGGGTAGTAGAGATGGCAGACCTCGCCCAAGTCCTTGCCTGTCACCACGCCCAGCCGGGCAGCCAGTCGCTGGCAGAGCAAGCCCAACACTGTGGCCCACAGCAGCACCCAGAGCAGCTGCGAGAAGTTAGGGAGAGGCTGTCAGCCAGCGGGGCTAGTTTCTGATAACCCCCAAATTGCTGGGACCTTCTAACCTAGGACATTCACTGGGGAGAGGATGGGGGAGACAAAGCTGGAAGACAATGCCCCCTACACCCCACATTCTGGCATGGCTGCCTTGGAGACCCTTTTCTGGCCCATTTGAACTTAACACCTGTTCCTGGCAACTCTGGCCAGGAAGGCCACTCTGGGGAGTTGTGGCAAAGCTGGGGGTCTCCACCCACTTAGCCTGGTCACCGCCCTCCCCACGGTGCCCCGACTCCGTCACTTTGAAGCCAGCCACAGCCCCAGCCTGAAGATCTGACTCGATGTTTCCTGGGTCCAGGAATGCGATGCTCATGAGGAATCCAGGCCCCGTGAAGGCCCACAGCTTCCGCAGGCTGAATGCACCCTGTGGAGGGGAGTGGAATGAGGGGACTTGGGTGGGCACAGCTGGCCTTGGCCAGCACCCAGTTGATACCTACCCAGGCTCAGAGGCCCAGGCTGGCCAGCCCTGCCCTAGATTCCCCATTCCTGGAGCTATCACCTGGAGGGTTAGTGGAGCACATGGGTGGGAAGGACTTAGGATTTGCTGAGTCATGGCAGATCAGCTGTCTGGATGGGTCAGTTCTGTAGTCTACACCTGATTGGCCAGCCTCTTGCAGGCCCTGACTCAGCAGATCCTCAGAGCCCAAAGGGAAGCTTTCCTGGGTCAGACCTCCCTGGTCCAACTCCTCCCTCCACAGCCCCTTCTCAGACCACAGGGCCTCCTCTCTCGAGTCCACTAAGCCGAGGGTCTCCCCACCCCCATTCCGGGGAGCCTGAGTCTCTCTGAAGATTCTGGAAACGCAGGATGACGTGGAAAGAATCTGTCTGCAGTGCAGGAGACCTGGGTTCGATGCCTGCGTTAGGAAGATCCCCTGGAGAAGGGAATGGCTATCCATTCCAGTAATCTTGCCTGGAGAATCCCATGGACAGAGGAGCCTGGTGGGCTACAGTCCATGGCATCGCTGAGAGTCTGACATGACTGAGCAACTAACACACACCCTGTCTCAGAAGCCAGCCCGCCGGCGTCACCTTTCCCATGCCCTTATCTGCTTCCTTTCCTTAAATATTACAACAAATCCTTGAGGCTGCAACCCAAACTCATCCCGGCTCCTTTCCCCTTCCTAGGAGAGCTGAGATTCATTTAAAAAGCCACTTGGAATTTTTAGACAAATACTAAGCACCCCAGCTAAGCACCGGGGGACAGAAGCAGGAGGGCACCAGTTCCCATTGTCCGTCACTGCGGCTCAGAGCCGGGAGGGACTGGCCCTGGTCTTCAGGAGACCTCCCTCCCCAGACTGCTGAGATCCCGCACGATCCGGTGCATCCTGAAAGACCCCAGGAAGTCTCCAGCGTTCTCACCAATTCTGTATCCGGAATGGGGATCTTCTCACTTAGGTAGGTCCCTCCGGGAGGCGCTTGCTGTGGCCCTGGACTGGGTGGGCTGGAGATGGAGCCATATCTGGTCCCTCCCTGCTTTGGGGGGCCCATGTCACCTGCGAAGGGCCCCACGAGCCTTCATGAGTGACCTCCCTCTTTCTGCTGGCCCAGGGTTAAAGCTATCTGTCCTCTTCCCCCTGCTCCTCCTGGCAGAGAGGAGAAATGAAGGCCCCACCGAATCAGAACCCTTCACTCCCATCTTAGGTCCATCACCTCCACCCATGAACCGGACACTCCGGAAGATAGTGGAGCCTTCAGGGTTCCCTCCTTCCATGGGAGGGCAGAGATTCCCAGATCTAGTTCTCTCTCCACGGAGGATGTGGAGAGGGACATGGGTTCCGAGGAGGCAAAACACACCACCGCGTGCCCCGGGGCCGCATCCCTGCCACCTGCAGGAGCCAGGGAAGCTGCAAGGGCTCTGGGTTCACAGAGACCAGGCTCTGCCCTTGGAGGTGTGAAGAGCCCAGCCCCAGCCTGGTGTCTGGAATTGCGGTTGAGATCCACACTCCCATGGAGCAGCAGGGACTTCCCTTGCCTGCCCTGACTCTCCCCATCACACCCCCACTCAGGCTCTGTCCCTGGAGGGGGCCACTCACCTGGCATGAAGACCGCAGACTCAGGCAATCTCTGTGCGAGTGGCTGGCATGCCGGGCAGCCCCTCAAGGGCATGGCAAGCCTGTGCTTCCTCTCTCGGCAGTGGTGATCGTGCGGGTCCACGCCCTCTTGCCCATCCTCAGCTGTCTTCACACACAGGCACGTTGTGAAACACTTTCCAAAGGCAGAAGTGGCCAGTTCTGGAGGAAGGGTATGGGTGGCCGCAGTAAGGACATTCGTTCCCCTCCTGGCCTGAGCCCCACAACACCTCTGGCTCCCTTCCAGGCACCCTGAGTTCTGCACCTCTCCCAAGTTAGCTCTGATTTTGGACAACTTCCTGCCACTTGGGCATGCATGTCTAGATCACGTGACTGCCCGCCAGCCCACCCTCACCCTGTACAAGCAGTCAGGTCCTTCTCCTTTTCAATCTTGGGTCCCATGGCCACTGGGAGGAAGGGAGTTTGATGGCTGTCTAGGTCTCGGTGTCCCGCTGACTGCCTCAGAGGGAAAGATCTTCCGGCCACTGCCACAGGGACATACATTGAAGATTCAGGCCAAAGAGATCCCCAGAAGAAAGAGGCACTGGAATTCTGGTCTTGGTTCTGCCACTGATCCACTTGACATTGTCATCAGATCACTCTGAGCTTGTTCCTTCAGTTAAATGAGGGGTTCAGTCTAGCTAAAAGGTCAAAAGGTGCCCAAGGAGGCCAGGCAGGTAAGATAAACTATGAGACCTGTTGGGAATGAGAAGAACAGTGCTGGCTCAGTGCTCAATGTCAAACGATGCTCAGCCTCAGTATCAGGGGGAAGTAATAGGGAGTGGTGGTGGTTTAGTCGCTAAGTCGTGTCCGATTTTTGTGATCCTATGGACGTAGCCCGCCAGACTCCTCTGTCCATGGGATTTTCCAGGCAAGAATACTGGAGTGGAATGCCATTTCCTTTTCCAGGGGATCTTCCCAACCCAGGAATCGAACCCAGGTCTCCTGCATTGCAGGCAGATTCTTTACCGACTGAGCTATGAGGGAGGGAGGGAATGGTGGAGACAAAGGTCCTAACCTCTGTCTGAAGAGGGCGGTGCTCACAGGGTTCCAGCCAGTTGTCACGTGCGGATGTGGGTCCACTGTCACTATGTCGTCTGTTTTGTCAAGGATGCTGGAAAATTTATGCAACATATGCGTTTGAATACTGGGCTCAAATGTTTTGCAAATATTGGGTGACCTAAGCAAGCATTTCTATGGGCCGGATTCCACTTTAGGACGATCAATCTGTTCGCTCTAGACCCTTCCAGCTCCCAATCTCTTCTCCTTGCCAGCTGCCAGCTCCTTTATCCCCCCACTTACCTCCCTCAGAGTCTTCTCCCTGCCATGCCCACTCATGTCTTCTATCCTGTAACCTTTCTTTTCTGCCAAGAAGATTCAAAACTCAAATTGTCATGGGGTTTCCAACTCCAAAGTCTGGGCCTCCAGACACAGAGAAAATCAGCGCTTGTTCCCAAACCCAGACTTGATCTGGGATATGATGTTTCCCCAGGCTGAGTCAAAAACTTGAGCCAAAGCTTGGAAACCCAGGGTGGTGGGAGGCAGCCAATTTCCTGGCTCCTTGTTGATGAGAGAGGCTGGAGGGACGAGAGAGGCAGGGGTAGAGGGGTGAATGGTTGAGTCACAGATGAGAGAGCAACATAGTGGTTTGTCACTGTGCAATCTTGTTGCTCAAGCCACCAGCCTTGACCTCTAGGGTTTACACAGGTTTGCAATCACTACTTTGGACTCAACGTGGGGTGGCTGGGGGATAAGGCTGGGCTAGGAGGCTGTGATGGTTTAATTTTTGTGTGTCAGTTTGAGCCATGGGGAGCCCAGTAATTTGGTCAAACATTCTAGGTGTGTCTGTGAGGGTGTTTTTGGAGGACATTAATATTTGAATCGCTAGACTAAGTAAATCAGATTTCTCTCCCTAATGTGGGTATGATCCAATGAATTTGATGAGAACAAAAGGCTGAGTAAGGGATAATTCTCTCTCTCGATGAGTGCCTTTGAACTGGAACGCTAGTCTTCTCAGGTCTTCAGACTTAGTTTGGACTAGAACTTATATCATCAGCCCTCCTATTTCTCAGACTTTCAGACTCAGATTGGAATTGTATATGCCATTGACTCCAGGGTCTTCAGCTTGCAAATCTTCGGACTTCTTGCCCTCTATACTCTCATGGGCCAGTTCCTTATTATCTATTTATCTACCTTATCTGTTTATATTTCTGTTGGTTCTGTTTCTCTGGAGAACCCTAAGACAGAGGTCCTCCTCTTTGCATTTTTTGTGAGGCCTTCCCTACAGTTAGGAACTTGGTGAGTGTAACTGATTAATGATTGATCAA
Organism: Dama dama; assembly: GCF_033118175.1. Lineage (NCBI taxonomy): Eukaryota > Metazoa > Chordata > Mammalia > Artiodactyla > Cervidae > Dama > Dama dama. Next base: position 28,469,830 of record NC_083688.1, read on the forward strand.
ACCCAGCACAAACTCTGCCTTACACAAGAGGCAGTATGTGTAATGGTTAAGAGCAGGGCTTTCTGGCTAGTGTCTCCATGAGCCAGAGCTCTGGAAATCTGCATAGTGGCCCCCTCAGATCTGGATTTGTTACTGAATACTAAGCCCTACATGCATAGAGTGAGATTGCTTGAAGCCCAATTCGATCAAAATGGATCACAGTCTTAAATGTAAATTTAAAACTATAAAACTTTTAGAAAAAAAAGTAAGGGAGGGAATTCCCTGGCAGTCCAGTGGTTAGGATTCTGCATTTTCACTGCTGTGACTTGGGTTCTATCCCTGGTGGGGGAACTTAAGATCTGTAAGCCACAAGGCATGGCCCAAAACAAAAAAGAAAAAAAAAGGTAGGAGAAAATCTTCAGGATCTAGAACTAGATGAAGACTTGTTAGACTTGACACCAAAAGCGTGACTGATAAAGGGGAAAAGGATGAGTTGGACCTCATCAAAAGGGAAACTTTTGCTCTGTGAAGAACCATGTGAAGAGAATGAAGAGAAAAACTAAAAATTCAGAGAAAATATTTACAAACCACGTATCTGACAAAACTCCAGTATCTAAAAATAGGGAACTCTCTTAAAACTCGAGAGTGAAAACATGAACAGTCCAATTGGAAATGGGCGGGAGTTCCCTGGTGGCCAGGGGTTGGCTTCGGTGCTTTCACTGTTGTGACCAGGGATTCAGTCCCTGGTTGGGGAACTGAGAGCCCACGTCTCGTGGCGTGGCCAAAAAAAAAAAAAAAAAATGAAAAAGAAATGGGCAGAGGTCATGAACACACACTTCACCAAACAGGACATACAGAGGGCAAACAAATATATGACAAAATGTTCAGTGTCGTTAGCCATTAGGGAAATGCAAGTGAAATCATAATGAGATATGACTACATCCCGATCAGAGTGGCTAAAATAAAAAGTAGTCACAATATCAAATATTGATGAGGATGTGGAGAAACTAGGTCAATCACTCATATATTGCTTGTGGGAATATAAAATGGTATAACCACTCTGGAGATAGTTTGGAAATTTCTTTAAAAATTGAAGATGTGGTCTTCCCTGGTGACGCAGTAGTAAAGAATCTGCCTGCCAGTGTAGGAGACATGAGTTCAATCCCTGATCCTAGAGGATCCCAGTGTGGTGGAGCAGCTAAGCTGGAGCTCCACATCTATTGAGTCTGTGCTCTGGATCCTGGCAGCCTGCATACCGCACCTTCTGAAGCCCGTGCTCAGGGACAGAGAAGCCACTGCAACAAGAAGCCCCCACTTGCCACAACTGGAGAGGGCCCAGGCACAACAATGAAGACCCAGCACAGCCAAAAATAAATAAAATTATAACCCCCCCAAAAAAAATTTTAAAATGCAACTACTATATGATTCAGCAACTGCACTCCAGGGCATTTTTTTTTTTTTTAAACTGGAGAAATGATAAGAGCTCAAACTGGAACTGGAAACAATCCATACCATTCTTCAACAGGTGAATGGTTAACCAAAGTACAGTACATCCATACCGTAGAATATACTGTGGTATTCACACTGTATACTATGGTATACATGTATCCCAGAGAGGTTAAAACTTATGTTCATACTAAAACCTGTATATAAGCGTTTATAACAGCTTATCTCTAATACCCAAAACTAAAATTAGCCTAGCTGTCATTCAACAGGAGAATGGTTAAACTAAGTGCAGTACAAACCATTGATTACTCTTTAGCTGTGAAAGGAACGAACTACTGATATACACAGTAACTTGGGAGAATCTCCATGAAATCATGCTAAATGAAAAAAATCCATTTGTAAAGTCTTCATGTATTACTATTTCGTTATGTAACATTTGTACATAAGTAAGAGTAAAACTAGGGACATCTGAAAAAGAGCTATGGGTTGTGTCAAGGTCAATATCCTGGTTGATTGAAAGCAGAGAGTCAAACAGATACTTGTACACTTGTGTTCAGAGCAGCGTTTTTCACAATAGCCAAAAGGAGGAAATAATTCAAGTATCTATCAAGAGGAATAAAGTGCTATACTATCCAATGGAATATTATTCAGTCTTAACGAGAAATGAAGTTCTGATATATGCTACCATGTGGATGAACCCTGAAAACATTATGCTAAGTGAAATAAGCCAGTCACAAAAGGACAAATATTGTATGATTCCACTTACACGAGGCAAATTTACAGAGGCAGAAAATAGGACAATGATTACTATGGGCTGTGGGACAGGGGGGAAAGGGAGTTACTATTTAATGGGTACAAAGATTTTGTCTGGAAAAAAAGAAAAAAAAAAAAGATTTTGTCTGGGATGACAAAAATGTTCCAGAAACAGATGGTGGTGATGGTTGTACAAAAATGTGAATTTACTTAATGCCAGTGACTTGTACACCTAAAAATGGTTAAAAGGGTGCAATGTATTTTGGGTTCCCCTGGTGGCTCAGACAGTAAAGAATTTGTCTGCAGTGCAGGAGACCCGGGTTCAATGCCTGGGTCAGGAAGATCCCCTGGAGAAGGGAATGGCAATCCACTCCAGTATTCTGGCCTGGAGAATTCCATGGACAGAGGAGCCTGGCAAGCTATAGTCCATGGGGTCACAAAGAGTCAGACACGACTGAGTGACTATCACTTTCACTTTATGGAATTCTCCAGGCCAGAATACTGGAGTGGGTACCTTTCCCTTCTCCAAGGGATCTTCCCAACCCAGGAATCGAACCCAGGTCTCCCGAAATGCTGGCGGATTCTTTACCAGCTGAGTCACAGGGAAGCGCCTTTATGTATATATTACCACCAAAAAAAAAAAAAATGTGGAAAAAATCCTGGTTGTGATATTGTCTTTTAGTTTGTAATTAATTATTTTTGGTTGCCCTGGGTTTTTGTTACTACGTGCAGGCTTTCTCTAGGTGCGGTGACCGGTAGCAGCTACTCATCCTTGTGGTGCCTGGGCTTCTCACTGTGATGGCTCCTCTTGTTGCAGAGCACGGTTCTCTAGAGCTCAGGCTCAGTAATTGTGGCATGTGGGCTTAGTTGCTGCATGTGAGATCTTCCTGGATCAGGGATCGAACCTGTGTCCCCTGCATTGACAGGTGGATTCTTAACCACTGGACCACCAGGGAAGTTCCATATTGTATTATAGTTTTCCATATGTTCAGAGATCTACATAGCTTAGGAGTATGGAGTAAGAAAAGAGAGTCAGAAGTTCTGACAGATGATACAATCTAAAAACAAACTGGTCTTGGAATGGGAGAGAAAGCAGGAAAGTGGCAGACCCCTTCCCAAGTCACCTGATGCTCTGCAGAGAAAGGATGTCTGTGGGCTGGACGTTACTGCCCTCTCTTTCCCCCCACCACAGCAAAGCATCAGGCACTTCAGGGAGCCCTCGAGGTCTCTGCAAGAACATTCTGGGTGCACTGGGCTGGGTCAACCTTGGTTTCAGTTCTCCACAGATGGGAACTTACAGTGCTCAGGAGGCTCTTCAAGAACCGGCTGTCCCTGCCTCACCATGACTGAGCACTTTCACGCCAGCTTCTCCCTCCTGCCCCACCCCCACTGTGCATCAGCTTTGCTGGCCTTCTGACCCCAACCTGCCATGTTCAGAGCCTTTGCACTTGCCGTTCCTCCTGGCTTGCTATTCCCACAGCTCTTCACAGGTCTGACTCCTGGTCATTCAGATCCCAGCTCAGCTGAGACATCAGAGAGACCCCCTCTTAAGCCTCCACCTATGAATCCCTTTCAGTCCATGACTTGGCCATAGTTGTTTTTATAAAAATACCTGAAATTTCACATAAGAAATGGTCTTTTATGTTTGCTGTCTGTCTCCTCATGCGATCTGCAAGTGCCATGAGGACAGAAGCTTGGTCTTGTTCCTGCTGATCTCCGAGTGTTCAGAACAATCCTGGCGCGTGGAAGGAACCCAATATTCATTGAGCTGATTGCCTGACTGAACAAAAAGACCTCATCCTCCTCAGCTGTTTCTATACAGGCTGGTAGCCGCTAGCCACATGTGGCTATTTAAATGGAAATTAATTAAAATTAAAGTAGAACTGCAGTTCCTCAGTCATACTAATCACATTTCTAGTACTCAGTGGCCACATGTAACTTGTGGCTACCATACTGGACATTGCAGATAGAGAACATTTCCATCATTACAGTTTTGTAGATATTGGCCCCTCTTGTCCACTGGAGTGCAAAGCTCTGGGACCCTTGTCTCTTAGCTGGTGGGAGGAATGAACAGATGGAAGGATGGAGTCTACATACCAATTACCAGGTGCCACATTGGCGGTGGTCCCCTATTTGTTACTGAGCTGTATTGGGCAGAAACAAGCCACTGGCCAGAACTGTCATTAACTGAGGAGCCTAAAGGAGGTGATGATCACCTGCCTATCCTTTGTAACTGGGGACCCTCCATGCAGTTTGGGGGTTCCTGTGTATAGTAGAGACTGGGAGGAAAAAGGTAAGCTGGTGGCATGGGGAGGGAGGGAGGGTTGGAAAGCTTACCGAGTGTTGTTGAGCAAGGGTACTGGTGAACACACTGACTTCTTTTTTTCTTTGATGGTAGCCAGCAATTATGCTGAGTGGGCTCTATTAATTATTCTGTTTGCCAAAAGCCCCGCCCCTCTGTCTTGACTAACCTAGGGACTAAAAATGTGGGGTTTTCTTATTTTGTTTACTTCGTTGCACCAGGTCTTAGTTGCAGCCTGTGGGATCTTTATTTGCAGCATGCAAATCGTTAATTGGGTTAGGGTTGGGGGAATCTTAAGGGCTTCCCTGGAGGCTAAGTGGTAAAGAATATCCCTCTACCAATGCAGGAGCCCCAGATACTGGTTATATCCCTGGGTTGGGAAGATCCCCTAGTGAAGGGAATGGCAACCGGCTCCAGTATTCTTGCCTGAAAAATTCCATGGACAGAGGAGCCTGGTACTGCATGAGATGGCAAAGATTTGTAGTTGAAGAGTCCCACATGACTGAGCTAGATTGAACAGAGACGCACAGAGTGGGATCTAATTCCCTCAGCAGGGATCCAACCTGACCTCCTGCAACGGGAGCTCGGAATCTTAGTCAAAGGGCCACCAGAGAAGTTCCTAAAATGTCCGTTTTGGGATCCAATGTCCAGGTTTGAATCCTATTTCCCACGTGTTAACTCTGTTAACATTTTCGTGCCTCTATTTTCTTATTTGTAAAATAGGGATGGTGGTGGCATAGTCGCTCAGTCGTGTTGGACTTTTGCGACCCCGTGGACTGTAATCCGCCAGGCTCGCCTGTCCATGGAATTCTCCAGGCAAGAATACTGAAGTGGGTTGACACTTCCATCTCCAGGGGGTCTTCCCGATCCAGGGACTGAACCTGGGTCTCCTGCATTGCAGGCAGATTCTTTAGTGACTGAGCCCCCAGGGAAGCCCAAAATAGGGATATTGATCATAATAAAATCTAGGAAGAAGGGCGGAAAATCGCTCGACAAACCCTGTTCACGTTTCCTATGTTTAGCCCCAGACGCTGGCCAGAGAAGGATCCGGGTCACAGCAGAGGCTGGGGAGCGCCCCGTTTATTCCCATTAAAACCGCAGGCAGGAAATCGCGCCTCCGGGGTGCGTCCCGCCGGCATCCCGTCCCAGCCCAGCCCTGACGCCCCCGCTTCCTGTCCAGTCCCCGCCAGGGAGGCCCCGGGCCGCCTTGCTGCCCGCCTAGGCCTCGCTGCGCTCCGGCTCCAGCTCGCGGAAGGGGCTGGGCCGGTTGGAGGAGCGCAAGGCTGGGGTGGGCGGGTGTCTCTTGGCGAAGGGGCCGAAGTACTCGGCGGCGAAGGTGACCACGTCGACCGGCTGGCGCAGCAGCAGGAAGAGCAGGAAGTCGGAGATGAGCGCCTGGGCCTCGGGGTGCTGCCGTAGATAGCTGTTGTGGCTGAGACGGAGCTCCTCCTGGTGGTGCCGTGGCGAGCCTGAGCCGGACCCGGACTCCCGCTCCCCAGGGGCGCACCCCCTCCTCTGACCCATGGAGGGATTAGGGACGCTGGGGTCCCCAACCCCACGGGGTGCAGTATTTCAGCCGGGCAGGAAAAATGATGACAAAGGGTGGAATACATGCCCAGGGCGGGGGTACGGGGTTAAGGGTGTTGGGAGGGGTGCGGACCTCAGGCTGCCTGCAGCCTCTCCTCACCTTGCGGTCCAGGAACCGCGAGCAGAGCTCCAGGTCCTCCTCCCACACCAGGGGCTTCTTCTTAAATACTGGGCGAGGCTCAATATCATCTGAAGGAGTCCGGTGGGAGGAAGGTGGTGGTGGTTTAGCCGCTAAGTCGTATCCGACTTTTTGAGACTCCCATGGACTGTAGCCCGCCAGGCTCCTCTGTCCATGGGATTCTCCAGGCAAGAATAATGGAGTGGGTTGCCAATCCCTTCTCCAGGGGATCATCCCGACCCAGGGACAGAACCTGGGTTTCCTGCGTTGCAGGAAGATTCTTTACCGACTGAGCCACCACGGAAGCCCCTGGGTGGGAGGAAGGCGGCGTGCCCATTCCGACCCCAGAACCTTCCTCAGATATAGAGGGATGACTGGACGACACCTGTTCTAGGCAGGCTCGGAAAACCCCAGGGTTCTGGCTGCCCATATGGGCAGAGTTCCCAGCAAAGTGATCCTCTCCTAATTAGGGACAGGGACTGGAAAACCAGGGCTTCCCCGGTGGCTCAGATGGTAAAGAACCCGCCTGTAATGCAGGAGACCTGAGCTCCATCCCTGGGTCAAAAAGATCCCCTGGAGAAGGAAATGGCAACCCACTCCAGTGTTCTTGCCTGGAGAATCCCCATGGACAGAGGAGCCTGGTGGGCAACAGTCCGTAGGGTCACAAAGAGTCGGATATGACTGAACGACGAAGCACTTACTGGAAAGCAAAGCCTCTCCGTCTCATTTGGCCTCCCACCCCAGAGATGGCCCACTCAAGGCAGCCCCTGCAACCCTGGAAGGCTCGGCGGCTTCACTCACCCTCTTCCCTCAATACGGGCACCTTGGTGATCATGCAGCACCCCGGGGAGCCCACCTGGATCCTCTTGGCCAGGTGCCTGGAGTGCAACACGGAAAAGGTGTGAGTCTTCCTAGACCAGCCGGCTCCTTTGAAGGGTGTCCTGGGGCCTCCCTTTACTGCTGTCCTCTCCCCCTCCCCCACTTGTCTTTGAGTTCCAGGGTGCTGTTCATGTCTAGATCCCCAGATAATGGCCCCTGCTTTTCAAACTGGGGACTGTGTCTACCCTGAAGATGTGTGCCCATATGCAAGACCTTTATAGGTGTGAGCGCTAGAAGAACCATGAAAGAGTTCCCTGGCACGCCAGTGGGACTCCACACTTTCACTGCCAAGGGCCTGGGTTCAATCCCTGGTTGGGGAACTAAGATCCCGCAAGCCATGAAGTGCAGCCAAAAAAAAAAAAAAAAAGAAATGGCAAGCCAAATTATGAAATCAGGAAAGCCAACAAAGTTCTAATTTGTTTGTTTGTTTGCTTTTCCCAGTGTGGTGATTCTGTCAGTACCTCTGTGGAAATTTCAAGAAACAAATGCTCCTCTCCCTTCCAAATTTTCTCAGGATTTTGGTGCCTGCGCTTTGCTGGTGACAGCTTGGCAGTGTATTAAGATGCTTCTTCCAACCTGATGATCTTATCAAGTGCTAAGTTGTTCAAACTTTTGTGTTTTTTGATATTACACCCACACCTGTGGCAGCTGCTTTAGCTATGCCCTGTGGAGTTGACCTTGACTCCCTCAGCAGTTCAGGGCTCTTTGGTGAGATTTGGGAGGCATTGTGAAGATCGGGAAAATGATATATTTTCCCGTGAATATATGGAAAAAGTGAATGAGTGGGTAAAGCCAGGGGCACTCTGATCTCAACAAGTCTCCCTGGTAGTGAATCTCCACCCAGGTGGTTGAGCTTCCCATGTTTGTGCTCAGTACTGCCCCCTTGGCCTCACCGACAGTGGCTCACCCATCAGGGAGCAGGTAAAACTGGCAGGACATGGGGATGCCTTGTTCCGAGTGTACCGTCTGCTCCACAATGAAGACTTCCACCTGCTGATGGCCCACCTGGATTGTCTGGGAGCCCAGGGCTTGCTGGCAGCAACCGAAATGAAGGGAGGGAGGTGAGGTAGATGCCTATCAGGACCTCCCCCTACATCTCACCCTGCCCCTCTCTCCATCTTGTAGCTTCATTGCTTGTTCACCGGTGATAAGCAACCCTTGGCTGTCCAGACCCTTAGGTTCCACAAGATTTGGGTTGCAGCCCCGGGTTGAGTTGAGGTCCTCTCATAGAGAACCAGCTCCACCCTGCTCCTGCCTCAACCCTCCTCCATGCCAGCTCCATGACCAACTGCTTCTAGCTGGCAGATTCTGTAACACAGATCACCAACTAGGAGTGAGTGTGGGGTTGGGGTTGGGTTGGGTTACTTGGGGGGAGAGGGTAGTGAGGCTCTGAAGAGGGACTTTTTTATTATTCAGTTTCTAAGTCGTGTCTGATGCTTTGCAACCTTATGGACTGCAGCATGCCAGGCTTCCCTGTCCTTCAGTATCTCCCAGAGTTTGCTCAAATTCATGTCCATCGAATCAGTGATGCCATCCAACCATCTCATCCTCTGTTGCCCCCTTCTCCTCCTGCCTTCAATCTTTCCCAGCATCAGGGTCTTTTCCAATGTATTGGAGTCTTTTCGCATCAGGTGGCCAAAGTATTGGAGCTTCAGCTTCAGCAGCAGTCCTTCCAATGTATATATGCAAACTAGTACAGCCAATGTATATTCAGGATTGGTTTCCTTTAGGTTTGACTGGTTTGATCTCCTTGCTGTCCAAGGGACTCTCAAGAGTCTTCTCTAGCACCACAATTCGAAAGCGTCAATTCTTCGGCGTCACCCTTCTTTATGGTCCAACTCTCACATCTGTACATGACTACTGGAAAATCCACAGCTTTAACTATACGGAGATTTGGTGGCCAAGTGACATCTCTGCTTTTTAATATGTTGTCTAGGTTTGTCATAGCTTTTCTTCCAAGGGGCAAGAATTGAGACTGAGATTTGGGGCTGTCTCAGGCCCGTGCAAGCTACCTGTTATAATTAAAACTTAAATCCCTATTACAGCTATGGCTGAGAGGAGAAAAGTGCTAACATAAAAATATTTCAGAGAAAATTGGGGGGAAATGGTGTGTGCCTGTTTGCGTCAAACTCCTTGCTGTTTGTCATGTTTGTGGCAGAAGAGACACCAGTGTCATTTACAAAGCTGGTCAAATCAGCCCCCAAAGTGCATGTCCACAGACACGGTTTCAAAATCACATTGTAAGAAGTCCTAGGTAGGTTGGTGATGAAAGTTTAGCCAAAATAAAGAAGCACCCTTCAGGGTTGAGACATAATAAAATAAAATTCAAGTGAAGTTGGAGATTTAAATTTCCTGATGTTTAAAAAAAAAGTCTCTAAAAATGGCCCCACACTATGTTTGTTTGTTATTTTTTTTTTCCTGAACTGACTTTTGTGTAAAAAGCATTGCTTTCTTCCATTGCTCCCACCTTTTTAGTCCCTATCTTCCTCACGCCACTTGCCTTGGTCTTCTCTCTGACAAATGCAATCTTGTTTTCTCCTGCCCTTGGAAGTTTCACCCCCACACGCCGGGGTTTATCTCCACCCCATCCGCTCTTCCACTCCACAGCTGTCTAGCTGTCTTTTCTCTCAAATCAGCATCCTCTCTGCCCCTTCTAGCTTGCCCACAGACCAAGTCCCCACCCAGGGAGATGGCTCACGTAAGTAGAATAGCAGAGTTTGCCTTCAGTGTCCAAGGCCAGGAAACGGGCATTGCTGGGCACCGTATGCCGCCAGGCCATCACCCTCAGCAGCACCAGGTTAGCAGCCTGGGAGACAAAGCCCTCAATGGAGGGCCTGGGGAAGAAAGTCACTTCGGTCTTCACTTCCTGTTCAGGACAAATCTGTGTCAGGGACTTGAGCTGGGAAGTAGGGGGAGGTTGGGCAAGTCAGGTGTTGAGCATACGGTCCAGTCCACATGGTCCCCAGGGCAGGCTCCTGGCCTGACACCATCTGTCCCCTGTTTGTGGTTCCAAAGAGGATGTTGAGTATGCCTCCCACCTGGCTCTCACCTTACCTCACCCTCCTTGACCATTCTGGTCATGAGCAGCTGATCATCCTGCTTCAGCAAACTCGTCTTCTGTTCCATGGGAAGAATGTGGAACTAGGGGCCAGAGCAGGAGGGGAGAATCAGAGACTCACCGACTGTATATGAGTGAGATCCCCCGGAGGCCACCTTGTCCGTCCTCCATAAGTGAGAAAACCGAGGAGAGATGTGGATAGAAAACCTTCTCTCTGTGGTCAAGGCTGGGGGCCCCGGAGGTACCTTGATGAACTCCTGACTCTGTTGTTTCACAACCTCCAGTTTCCACGAGAGATAGGCTGAGGGGAGGGAGGTGAACACAGGAGACAGGGCTGGAGACTGTGGGAAGGGCGGGTGGTGGCCTGGGCTGGAGGACTCAGGGGTAGGGTGGCCACAGGTCAAAACTACGGCTTCGATTATCTTGTCACCCCACATCCCACGCTTTCTCTTTGCCTCGTTCTAGTCCCAAGGTGAAATTAAAGGGTTGCTACTGAGTGAACGTCCTAGGAGTTAGGGACTGGGAGTGGGGGGCAGGGTAGGACGGTAGGGGTTGGGGGTGTTGGTCAGGAACTCTACCCAGAAGGGAGCTTCCACAGAGTGTTTTGTCCACGAAGCCTCGGCTGGAGGCATGCACGAAGGGGACGTACGTTAGGACACCAAATTTGTCTTTGTATTGCCCTCTCTGCACCTCAATGGTCAGCTCTCCCTGAGGCTCCCCTGTGTCGGAGACCATGACCAGAGTCTCTGAGAAGAACAGCAGCAGCAGCTCCTCCTGCCCTGCGGAGTGAGGGTCCCGTTGGGACAGTTAAAGCCCCAGCTCCTAATCCTCAACTCTCTGACCCCCCTGGCCACCAGTGCCCCCACGGTCTCCACCCACCCTCTCCTCATCTCACATCTCCCAGGCAGCCCCTGCCTCCCCTCCCCTGGCCTCTGCAGCAGTCAGAGGTGGAGACAGCCTCCCCACCCCCACACAGCGATCCCCACCCCCACTGTATCCCTGGGGTCTTCCATTAGTTGAAGACTATCAACCATTACGCTTCAGGCCCTTTCTGAGTCCCAGGATATTCAAGGCTGCTAGAGAGGCGGCCATGTCTGGGCTTTCTCTCTTCCCTCCGGTCCACAGTTTTGTCCACGCCCTCCACCCTCACTGCCCAGGCTCACGGAGGGAGTTGAGGAAGTGGATGGCCTCAGCGTTGGCCTCTGGGGGTGGCAGATTCTCCTGTGTTGAGGGTTGGGGGTCCTTGGCTTTGGAGCCTATGGAAGGAGGAGAGACTGAGATGGCAGATGGCAGACCCTGAGGAGGACAGCGATGGGGCGGGAGTCCCAAGAGTAGAATCCTCCAAGGCCACCCCAAGGTGGACGATGAGGGAGAGATTCCCCCCTCACTTTCCAGGCCCCCACCCCCCAACTCCTCAGCCCCCTTCTCACCTTTGGATTGAACTTTAGGGGACATGCTGCCGGCTGCTACCAGGTTTGTATCCAGATGTCTCCGTGGCAACTGAGACTTACTACTGCCTCTTAAAGGGCCATCAACTCATTTCACTAAACACACAGACCTTTGAGTAGTTGGTTGGAACTGTGACTTCTGGGGCTCAGCCCAAACTTGAGGTACTGTCCAGCAGAGGGAGTATTTGACATTCCTAGGTGGCAGAGGGGATGACATGAGTATTTACAATGACCTTGGAAGCTGTACCATACAACTGTACTTTGGAGTTCAATTCTTACTGGGATTTAAACCAATACTTTAAAAAAAGAAAAACTTAAAAAAAAAAAAAAAGAAAAACTTTAAATTTTACTATATTTATATGTTTACTTTTATTAGATTGCATTAAAAGTACTTGGGAAGCTGGTTTATCAATTTGTTAAAAAAAATTAGAGAATTATTTTTCCTTTATTTTTCCCAACGTTACCGAGATATGTTGTTCAGTGGCTCAGTTGTGTCTGACTCTTTGCAACCCTACAGACTGCAGCACACCAGACTTCCTTGTCCTTCACTGTCCTTTGAGTTGATGATGCCACTCAACCATCTCATCCTCTGTTGGCCCCTTCTCCTCCTGCCCTCCATCTTTCCCAGCATCAGGGTTTTTTCACATCAGGTGAAAAAAGCTCTTCACATCAGGTGGCTGAAGTATTGGAACTTCAGCTTCAGCAGCAGTCCTTCCAATGAATATTCAGGGTTGATTTCCTTTAGGATTGACTGGTTTGGTCTCCTTGCTGTCCAAGGGACTCTCAAGAGTCTTCTCCAGCACCATGTTTTGAAAACATCAATTCTTTGATGCTCAGCTTTCCTTATGGTCCAACTCTCACATCCGTACATGACTACTGGAAAAACCATAGCTTTGACTAGATGGACCTTTGTTGGCAAAATGATGTCTCTGTTTTTTATAACTGGCATATAACAACCAGTTGCTTTTTAAAAAGTAGTAGAATATATGGAATGAATAAATATGGCATAAACTTCCTAAAGCAGTTTTAATTTTGTAAAGAGGACAGATTGTTCATTGAAGTCCCCTTAAAAGTTAATATTAGCTAGGACATCCTTGGTGGTACAATGACTAGGAATCCAACACATGGAACATGGGTTTGATCCCTGGTCCAGGAAGATTCCACATGCTGAGGAGCAACTAAGCCCATACACCAGAAGTACTGAGCCCAAGCTCTAGAGCCCATGAGTTGCAACTGCTGATGCCTGAGCACCTAGAGCCTGTGCTCTGCGACAAAAGAAGCACTGCAATGAGAAGACCATGCACCACAACAAATAGCCACCGCTCACTGCAGCTAGAGAAAGCCTGAGCAGCAACAAAGACCCAGCACAGCCAAAAATAAATAATAAATAAATAAATTTTAAAAGCCTTAGCTAGGTTTATAATTAGAATGACGTGACAAAATTGAACTTAGAAGTGTTAGAAATACTTATGTTTTAAAATTTGCATTTTAAAAAATCGAGCACTAATTTTTATAAGCCCAAGTGAATTCTGAATAAGTCATTCTCTGCACGTGAGCCACCACCAGTGGCATTAAGAAAATTCACAGCTGCTTTGGGAAGTGGCTAGTTAGTTCCTCAAAATAGTAAATGTGAAGTTACTATATGACAATTCCACTCTGAGGTGTATACCCAAGAGAGCTGGAAACATCTGTCCACATAAAAACTTACACAGAGATATTCATAGCATCATTATGCAGAATACACAAAAAGTGGAAACAACCCAACTGTTCATCAACTGGTGAATGCATAAACAAAATGTGAGATATATATATATATATATAAAATGGGATATTGTCCAGCCGTAAAAAGGAGTGAAGTACTGACACAGGACATCATATGCTTCAACCTTGAAAATATGTTGACTGAAAGAAGCCAGTTACAAAAGACCACATATTGTATGATTCCATGTATATGATTAAATGCCCAGAACAGGCAAATCTATAGAGACAGAAAATAAATCAGTGGTTGCTTGGCATGGGGGAAGGGTGGGGGTGTGGAGGCAGCAGGCACCTGACACCAGAGGGTCACAGGGTTTCTTTGGGGAGTGTTGAAAATGTTCTAAAATTAGATTGTGGGTAGCTGCAAAACTGCATATACATTAAAACCCACTGAATTGTATACTTTAAAAGGGTATCATTTGCATTATATAAATTGTATCTCAATAAAATTAATAAAAGTAGATTTAAAACAAACCTGTTACTTTCATGTGTGAATTACATGAAGTTTGACAAAATCTTTTCTATTGGGCAAAGTTTACAAAAAAAAGCAGCAGCAGGGACTTCCACAACAGTCCAGTGGTTAAGACTCTGAGCTTCCACTGCAAGGGACATGGGTTCACTTCCTGGTCCAGTAACTAAGGTTCCATATGCCACACAGCAAGGTCAAAAAAAAGGCAAACTGCTATTTTTTGTTCCTTAAGGGATGCTCACTGAACTGAACTGAACTGAACACAGTCCCCCTCCTTATTGCATGCCCGTATCCCTGCTTCCCTGGACTCCTGGCCTCAGGGAAAAATTGCTCCCTGAGCCCTCTACCCCTTAGAGTTTTTCTCCTGTCACCCCCGCTCTCCTTCACCTCCCCTTGCTCAGGCTCTCCAGTTGCACAGAACCCCCAGATGCCTGTCCTGACAGGCTCCCGCCTCCTGGGAGCCCATGTTTCCAACTCTCTCACTTCCCCCAGTTCCCTTCCCCTTGGTGCTGGCTGTTTCCTCCCAGTCACTTAGGGGAAAGAGAAAGTTGGCAAGGTGGTTCACAGAAGGATCAACATCCAGTTTCTTGTCTATTTTTTTTAGTCATCTGTTAAGCACCCTTGTTACCACTGCTGCTTAGGACTTGATAGACCAGTGGAAGGATGCTCTGGAGAAGTTGACGTACTAGCTGTGCAGTTGTGCTGGACCGGTTGGCCTCTCTGAGCCTGTAGCATGGACGGCCGGTGCCCTCCCAGTGGTTAGGGTGGGCATCTACTGAACAACAGCCACTGCTGCAGAGAGGGTGCCCTATGTGCCCAGCTCTGCAGGGTGTAACTTATTTAATCCTTCCAGTCGGCTTCTCAGACGGTGTGAGCATCAACCCCATTGGACAGATGAGAAGTGGAGGCACAGAAAGGTTAAGTAACTTGCCCAAGTTTACTTTATAAATGGAAGGCGTGGACTCCAACCCAGATGGGCTGACTCGAGTCGGTGTTCTTAATCACTTTGCCCTATTGTCCCTGATAGACTGTGGGTGTGTGCTAAGTTGCTTCAGTAGTGTCTGACTCTGTGACCCCCTGCCAGGCTACTCTTTCATGAGATTCTCCAGGCAAGAATACTGGAGTGACTTACCATGCCCTCCTCCAGGGGATCTTCCCCACCCAGGGATCAAACTTGTGTCTCTTATGTTTCCTGCATTGGCAGGCGGGTTCTTTACCACTAGTGTCACCTGGGAAGTCCTGTTGTCTCTGATAGACTAGCCCTAAGTTTATTAAGAACAGTAAGAGGAAGAAGAGACTACTGTTCTTGGAACACCTATGTGCATCTCATTTGGCTGCCCAGCCACTCCAGAAGAGGCTAAGAGACAGAAGTTCCTTGTCTGGTGCTATCCACAGTTGGTCAGAGTTTGTATTCAAACCCAGACCAGTCCAAGTCCTCTCTCTCCCACACTGTCCCTGCTTTGGCCCGAGCCTAGGGTTTACTGAC
The DNA here is from genome assembly GCF_033118175.1 of Dama dama. Taxonomy (NCBI): domain Eukaryota; kingdom Metazoa; phylum Chordata; class Mammalia; order Artiodactyla; family Cervidae; genus Dama; species Dama dama. The sequence goes on from NC_083688.1 coordinate 28,485,113, forward strand.
CATCAGGGTTAGCTTTCTACCTGCTTCCAAATGTTCCATTTGTGGCCAGGGCCTTGGAAGACTAGGATGACCCCCTCCCCCAAAACACACAAGTGTACACACAGGGCTTTTCAAGTTCACATCTACAACTTATCCTGTTCTCTGTCCTTCCCTGGAACTTCTAAGGCTGCCCACTTAACATGCCCCTCCCTTTTTCTTTTTCTGTGATTTAGAAAGAAAGAGACTACAATTTAGGGGAAAAAAGATGGAAGTGCTTACAGGTTATTTTTTAAATTATGCAGTATTCAAACACCTGTGAAGCCACGTGTCTACCTCTATTTCTTCTCATATAATGAACTACAGCACCAGAAATCAGACACAGCATTTTCCAAAGTGACTTTATATGCCTTTCTCATCTAACTCTTCTAATAACCTCCAAATAAGTGGACTTGTTGGTGATTGTTTATGATTTTGCTGCTTTGTATCATTTCTGATATCAGACCCTCTATTCCTCTGAGGAACCCTTTCCCCACTCCCAGTACACTGTGTTTCAACTGAGTATGACATTGCCTTTCCAGGTGTGGTCATGTCATTGAACCTGGCCAGTAAGAGAAGCCCATTCCCCTAACTCCTATGATAGGTTAGGATTGGGCACATGATCCGAACTGAACCAATGAAACTCAGTCCCTGGGACTATTAGAGGTTCTGCTATTAACTTGTAAACCTAGTTGGTGAACTAGTAGCCTGTAAACCTGGAACTTCTAGAGAAAATCTTTCCATTACAGGGAAAAAGACTGATAGAGAATGGTATCAATGTAAAAGAAAGCAGAGCTGAATGACGAAGATGCCTTTGAATCCCTGGATCCAGCCATGCCTGAAGTTACCATGATGTAATCCCACACTTCTCAACTTCATGAGTTGATAAATTTCCCTTTTGGTTTGAGTCCCTTTCTATTGAGCATTTGTCACTTGCACTTGAAAGTACATACACAGTAGATGTTCTGTCTCATTCAAAGTTGTCTCCATTGGAAGATGAACTGAGATGAAGGTCCTTGGATGCTGAGTGATAGAGCTGGGACTGGAAGTCAGATCTCTTAACACTAGCTATCACTGTTGCTGTTCTGCAGAGAAAGAGCAGGTCCTAGTTGTTGCTGGTCAGTGCTGGTTCCAGTTGAAGCACGTGCCATCATTCAGGACGGGTGCCCCAGAGGGAGGATTGGCCAAGGCTGTGGGAAAATGCTTCACTAAGCCCTAGAGAACCGTCACCATCTGTCCCTCAAACTGGGCACACCCAGAGTGACCTGGCCCTGGGGCTTGGCCCATCAAGACACAGTTACAGAGCAGAGACTCACCCTTCTTCAGGAAGGTGAGGACTACTGCTTCTTCCTTCAATTCCATCCGGGTGCCACCCTGAGCCAGGATGGGGTCGGGAGCCAGTGCCAAGGTCCTTGGCTCAGGGGTGCGGGACACCAAGATGGGAGGCCGAGCTGTTACCAGGGGTGGGAAAACTCTGACTTGGGCCCAAGGAAATGTGGAGCTAAGCCAGTGTTTCCCAGTCTTCAGCCACACCAAGGTCACCTTCAAGAATTCTGCTATAGCCAAGTGTCACCTTTATTTCATATTGTCCTGTTTCAATAATGCAAGCACACCTCTGAGATATTGCAGATTCAGCTCTAGACCACCAAAATAAAATGAATGTCGCAATAGAGAGTCACATAAAAAATGTTTTTCCCAGTGCACGTAACAGTTATAACACTATGTGCTGTGCTTAGTCGCTTAGTCGTGTCCGACTCTTTGTGACCCCGTGGACTATGGCCCACCAGGCTCCTCTGACTATGGGGATTCTCCAGGAAAGAATACTGGAGTGGCTTGCCATGCCCTCCCTTCAGGGGAATCTTCCCAACCCAGGGACTGAACAAAGGTCTCCCTCATTGCAAGCGGATTCTTTACCATCTGAGCCACTAGGGAAGCCCATGTAACACTATATTGTAGTCTAGTAAGTGTGCAACAGCAGTATATCTAAAAAATGGTACATACCTTAAAGTATAATTAATTAAAAAGATTTTATTGATCAAAATACTAACCATCATCTGACAATGCAGGGTTGTCACAAACCTTCAATTTGTAAAAAAAAAATGCAATTATCAGAAAAGCACCCTAAAGTGAAGCACAGTAAAATGAGATATGCCTGTACCTTTAATCACCTGCATGAATTGAAAACTGGTGTCACTTGTCAAAAATATTGACCCTGAGGATAAATACAAGGAACACAAAATGATGTTGTTAAAGTTCAACTCAAGATAGCTTCAGGGCTTGACAGCCGACCTGTTTAACAATTAACAGATGAGTCCGGCTGTTAACTGCAGAGGCCTTAAAGGGCCTTAAAGAGGGGTCAGTGCCAAGGCCTTGTCCTTGAAGCATATTCACAGCTGGGTGGTGACCATATGTAAAACCACTTCCCCTGTGGTGACCATATGTAAAACCACTTCCCCTGCGGCTAGAGGTGCATCTGTGCATCTCAAGCTTTGGAAAACACCAAGGTAAGCAAATCATAAGCCCTGAACAAATTCTCACGAGCCATGGAAGGATATATTTATAGCTTTGTTTTTGCCCAGAGTTCTAGAAGTGCAGTCCTTCTGAGTAAGCAAGAACTGTAACCCAGAGAGGAAAACAGAACCAGCAATAAAGACAAGCCCACTGAGGAACCAAGCCTCGGTTAAATCATTCATTCATTCAACATTTATTGAGCGCCTACTGTGTGCCAGGCACCGTGCTAGGCGCGAAAATACAGAGATGCATAAGATACAGTCCATGCCCTGAAGGGTTCACAGTCGAGAAGGGGGAGACAAACGTGTAAACAAGTAAAATACAGTGTGATAAGTGCCACAAGAGAAGCGTTGACAAAGAGCAGAGGTAGCCTGGAGGGAGAGGGGCATGGGAGGAGGAGGGGGGACTTCCTGGAGGAGGGGGACCTTGAGGGGGATTGGTGAGATGACTAGGTGTTTGCCAGGCAGACTCTACAGGAGGAGCAGGGGAAAGGCATTCCATTCTGAAGAAACAGCAGGAGGGAAGGCACAGAGGCAGGAACTGCAGGTCTGGAGGGCGGGGAACTCTGACTATTCTGGTGGTATTGCTAGAGCTGGTACCAGAGGCTGTGGCCCGAGAGGGAGGCAGAGGCAGGCTGATGAGGGGAACTGAGGGCAGGGGCATCTCGGGGGCTCCCCAGTGGGGAGCAGAGCCTGAGGGAAGGCTTCCACCCAGGAAGAGAAGGCTCCTGGCTGACCCCAGGTATGCCTGCTTGAGGACCATTGTTGTCCTCACTGTGGCCCCAAAGGGACCTGGACCTAAGGCCAGAGGAGAAGCTGAGCTGAGGGAGGGCTGAGCAGAGGGGAAGGGCCCAGACCAGGGGTCCTAGAAGCTGCCACTCACTCGAGAGCTGTCCACTCCTGGACTTCTGATTTCTGCTCTCTACTGTGTAGACCTCCCGGCTCCTGCCAGGATGGGGCCAAGGGCCAAATAAGAAATGACAAGGTGATGTCCTTGGCCAACTGCAAAAGGCCAGATGAATGGCTTTACTAACTGAAAGGGGCAAGGGTTGAGGATGAAGCAGGAGTGTCTAAGAATAAGGGCCACAATGAGAAAACCACAGTGGACCTGGTGGACAATGGCTCTCTGGTCCCCCAGGAAGAAGGGGCCCTGCTGGCCCAGGGCAGGGGCAGAGGCCAGCAGGCAGGACCAGGCCAGCTGTGCAGTGAGCATGTGTGACCTACAGGACCGTGGGCCTCCAGTCCCAGCCTCCTGGTGTCTCCTTAGCCTGAGGTCAGGTTTCCTTGGCAACCGGGACTCTCCCGCTTCCAGGCTGCAGGGGAGTCACAAGGCAGAGATTGTCCACAGCCAGGCTTGCAGCCCTTTCCTCTTTCTCAGAAATGGCTCTGTCTAAAAAAAATGCCTTTGTGGGGGCGGGGGTGGCCTTGCTCTTGTGGGTGCCTTGCTCTTGTGCAAAAATGCCTGGGGGAGGAGGGGCAGAGGCTCAGAAAACCAGAGCCCAGGTGCCCCTCTGAGTGACTGCTTTTCCAAAGCACCTGACCTCAGGCCAGTCTGGGGGAGTGAGTTTCTTTCCCCACCGTGGATGGGAGGAAGGGGGAGATGGACTCACCCTGTTCGGGACTCCTGCTGCCCTGAGTTCAGAGGCTGCAGTGAGAGCAAGGGCTCCGCGTCCTCACTGCTGTGGCAGGAACAGGGGGAGCTAACTCCCAGTGTTAGCTCTGCCCTCAGTGACTCAGCCTCACCCTGTGGAGTCCCCAAGCCTTCCGTCACCCGGCCTCTCGGTCTCAGGGTCTCCTCGCCTGTCCCTCCTCTGCCCCTGACCAGTGTCCGGGTGGTGCCCGCTGATGAGCCGATGGAGGCGGGGTGGTAGCAGACAGAGGGATGGCGTGGTGTGGGTGATGATGGGTGGTCTCCCCACTGCGGCGGGTGGACTGGGCCGGGCTGGGATGGGGTCACTTGCTCTTATGCAGGTCCTTCAGCTGGCGGAGCCTCTCCAGGAGCTGGGCCCGGGAGCAGCCATCGTCGCCTGTGGGGCCAGGGCCTGGCCCCAGAGCCTCCTGCAGCACCGGGCAGTGTGTCCTTAGGAACGGGTTATAGGAGCGCTCCTCCCCCAGGGTGGACGGGCACTGTGGGAGGAGAGACACGGGCTTTGGTGGGGAGGATCTGGAAAACGGACCTGACCAGGAAAACCTCCCCACCCCCTGCCCCATCCTGGGGTTCAGGCGTTCTCACTGGAAGGCCCTTGTGCCAAACAGGCCAGAGCTCTGGGGAGGGGCCTGCAGGGCCTGGCTCGGCAGAGATGGGATCCATCTGGGGAGTGCCCTCGGTCCCTCCTGGACCCCAGCCCCGCACCGTGCTCTTGCGTTCCATCCGCTGCCTCTGCACCCACTGCATCTTCCTCTCCCGGGCTAGGTTCTCGGGCTCCACCACGCCTGCAAAGCCCAGGTTCTCCTCTGCATACTCGTGGCCTAAGGATGGCCATGGGGGCCGAGACACGGGGCAGAGTGAGATGGGTTATGGTCAGGAAAAGTCCTCCCATCCCCACGCCGATGGTTACCTAACAACTGAGGAGGAGGGACAGTGCTTCCAGAAAAAGCCCAACCACAAGGAGCCGCTTCTGTAAACATGGGCACAAGTCAGCCATGAGTGATGCTGCAGAAGCATTGGGGGGGGGGGGGGGGCAGAACCACAGACCTGGAGCCAGAAGACCTGCATTCTAGCGCTGCTGGTTCTGCCCAGCTGTGCAACCTCAGTCAAGTCATGGCACCTCTCTGAGCCAATGTTTTCTCCTTTGGCAAGTGGGGAAAATAATAATGCCACTAACGCCACCAGTTATGTGTCCCTGAGGCTGGGATCGGGACCTGGTGCACATTAGGTGCTCAACAATGTATTTGTTGAATGGAATGAATGGATGAATACATGTTCTGAGGATTGACTGAGATATTAGCGGATGTGTTTTAGAAACTACGGATATGCAATGTACCCAAGCACGTATGTATGGATGGATGGATATTCCACGTACATGCATATGGATGATGGGTGTGCAGTGTGGGTGTGATGGACGCAGGTAATGATCCATGCAGAGTGGATTTAAGTCACCTCATTAATCAAAGGCTATTTTCTGTTTTAGACTCTGGCTATGAGAAATCAGCCATCCCACGGGGACACTCTGGGGCCTACAGGGCTCCTCAGAGGCTGTGGGCTGGCTGCCAGGGGCAGCTGACATAAGAGGCCTTACACAACCAGTTCTCTAGAAAGAAGGGGGTCTGCCCCCACTGCTAGAGATGGCTCCCAGGAATCACCGGAGGTAGAGCTGGGTCACCTCTGGCCAGGAACTGGGTCAGCTGGGACTCTGGGTGTGTGAGGGGCTGGGAAGAGATGGAGGGGCACCTCACCAGGCCACAGAAGAGTGTCATCCCCCAGCCCGAGCACGGTGTCCAGTGAGCTCAGCATGGTCTCTGCAGTACCCTCAAAGGTCCGTCCTGGTAGGGTCAGTGGGTATGTGTGAGGAACAAGGACCACACAGCATTGTGAGGTCCATGGAGAGGAGTGGGGACCCCCCATATAGCTGGGGCTGGCCACCAGCCCTCACCCATGCCCCTGCCATGCCCACTCACCTGGCAATGACTCCCTCCCTCCCCCTGGGAGCTGGACCCAAACATTCAGCCCTAGCTGGGCCCGTCTGAGGGCACAGACTGACACATGGTGGGAGAGGGGTGTGGAACCCGCAGGCTGAGTTCTGTGGCCCCAGGCCCACTCCAGGCAGAGTTGCGCTTTTCCACATAGCACCTCATTCTTTGCCTGCGCTGCCTCTGGGACTCCATGCAGCCTGGGACCGGTGATCCCCCACCCACAGGATCACCCTGTCACTCAGGGGTTCTCAGGTTTTTGTAACTGGTCTTATCAGTCACTGTATCAGAGAACCTGGCTCCACCCAATGGAAACAAATGCTCTTTGAGGTCTGTGCTCAGTTATAGGCTTCACCTCATTCTGTCCATCCCCTTTGGGACGTCGTGAGGATATGAAAGAAAAATCGAGGTAACAAGGGTGGCAGCAACTGCTGAGGCAACGTGTGTGCTGAAACCAACATTTCCGTGCATTGCGTAGGGCTGCGGCTGTCCTCGGGCCCCAGCCCTAGCCTCTCTCCCTCCCTCTCATCCATGATCCCCCCTCTTCCCTTTTGGGGGACTCACCACAGCCAGAGAGGAAGAGCAGATCCCCTGAGAAGAGGCAGGAGGGACCCTCATAGGGCTCCCCGTCCAGCAGGTAGACCAGATGGCCTTGTGTGTGGCCCGGGGTGGCCAGAGCCCGGATCTGAAGCCGTCCCACGCTAACCACATCTTGATGACACAGGGGACTGAGGAGGGAGGCAACAGTGGAGAGAAGGCACTAGAGCTTGGACCACGCTCGTCCTCCCTCCCCCACCCAGCCCAGGCCCAAGGGGATGGGTGATGTGCAGGAGCAGGGCTTCCCCACCAGAGAGAGATGGGCCCCCTCAGTGCCCAGGGCTTCAGATTCAAGCCCTCCTGCTTCCTCTTTGGGGGAGTATGGCTGGGTCAGTTGGGGGGTGGACAGTGCTAGGCTTCAGATGGGCTGTGATCTGCCCTCGAAGGGCCAGGAAGGGCATCAGCAAAGATCCAACTGCTGATAGCCCTGAAACACGTAACTGAAGGATGAGGGTGAAGGGCAGGGCCATCCCCCCACCCGGGTCACAGACTTACTGGGTGAGGTAGGGAATGCTGTCCTGAGGGCTCCCATATACCCGACAGTCCTGGTGCCGCCGACTGAGGTCGCGGTTCCCTCCACTGTGGTCCCTGCGGGATGGTACAGGCAGGCAGGGGCTTTAAGGGGCAGCTGTACTGGGCCTCCCTGCCTCCTTCTTCCCCAAGCCTCTCCAGGGCTTTGAGCTCTGGGACTCCTGGCTTCTGGACTGAATCAAGCCATCCGCTCCGCTTCAGACCTTTGTTCAAGCTGTCGCCCTGCCCTCTAACTCCCCCACATGGATCTGATCATACTCACTTGGTGCCCCTGCCCCCCAAACCCTATGCTGGCTGCCACAGTTGTTATTCTTTGTACACTTTCACACAGGGCTGTGTCCCCATGGGACTATAACCTCCCTGGATGAAAGAGATCACAAGGTTTGCCCATGCCCAGCAGACATGCCCATGGAAAGAAAGATAAATGCCTGCTCTGCGCTCCTCTGGTGCTTCAGGAGGCTGGTAAGTAGAAGAGGGGGAGACCGTCCCTTCCTCTTCTCCCTCCCATCGCTGGTGCCCCGGTGACTTCATGAGGATGGTGCCCCCCTAGCCTGACCCCTGACCCGCAGCCCAGTCTGTTCTCACTGGTCCCAGTCCTAGAAAGCCCAGGGGGGCTAGGGCTGGCCAAGGGAAGATGATCTGCACTCAGACCTCCCACCTCAGCCCCTTACCAGTGTTTGTGGGTGCAGAGAATGGCAACCAAGTTAACACCTTCCTTTTCAATGGAAGCCTGGGGGAGAGAAGAGGCAGTCAGACTGGGGATCGGGATGCTGGGTGGAGATGAGAGCAGGGAGAGATGGGGGAGAGGGAGGCGATGGAGCCAGAGAATGAGAAGGGGGTGGGGAAGAGGCGGTTGGATAAAGGGGGGCACCTGAGCCCCAGCACAGGCATAGGGTGGAGGGAGACTGGCGGAGCAGATGGACACACAGGTACACGCACACAGAGACGTTAAGAAATGGAGGGAATGATGAAGAGACCTAAACACAACAGTCAGAGGCGAGAAAAGCAAGGTCCAGAGAGGGGGCCACAGAGAGGAAGAGGAAAAGGAAGCCGGCTAGACCCACAGCCCCGGGCGAGCACCGCTTTCCCTCCAGCTCCGATTCTCCCACTGCTGTCCTCCCCTCCTCCCCCGGCAACACCCGGGACACTGGCCCGTCCCCAGTGGGTCATGTGTGTTTGCGGCGGTCAGGGTGCGCTGTGTGAGTACGCATGGAGGGGGCCCATCCCACCGGCAGAGAGCAGGGTCAGCCTCTCTCTAGCGAGGAGAAGCTGCCAGTCCCCCGGGTGAGCCCAGGTCCCCCCGCCCTAGTCCTCCCCTCACCTGTACAGCCTGAGGGTCGGAAGGGTCCACAGCCACAGCCAGCCGGGCCTGGGTGTCGATGATGAGGTAGCTGTAGTTGTCCGCGAGGACAGGGATGGGGAGCACCTTCACTCCTGGGGAACAGAGATGTGGGTTGGGGGACAGGGCAGGGAGCCCATCCACTAGGGGAAAGAGATGGGGTAGGTAGGCAGGGGTGGGGGGCGGGTGGGCATAGCCTGGGGGGCAATTGCTGGCCTGGGGCGGCCAGAGCTCACCATTGAAGAGGCGGGGCTGGGCTCTGGAGTGGCCTTTGGGGTAGCGATTCCGAGCCCTGCGCAGCTGCTGGCGGTAGAAGAGGTACCCGAGCCAGGTGCGGGTGTACAGGCTGTACCTGCGGGGCGGGACGTCTGTGCTCAGCCCAGGCCCCACATCTCCACGCCCTCGGTCACCCCCTGCGTCAATGCAACGCCACCGCCGTTTGTCGTGTGCCGACCGTCTGCCTTGCTCAGTACTCAGGACAAGACGCAAAATGAAACCGACACACCCCGAGCTCAAAGCTCATCAGGCAAGATGTGAACTGAGGAATTCACAGAAGAGATCTGAGGATGAGGGCTTTATTCAGTGAAGGCAGTACAGGAGTTAGGAAGCCGGAAGGAGGAGGGAACCCTATTTCAGGCAGGGCAGTGGTGCATCGCAGTCATGCGTGGGACCTACTGAAGGCCAGAATCCTCAGCCCCATCCCAGCGTTTTAAGTCTCAGCCAGTTTGAGTGGGCCCCAGGAATCTGCATTTCTAACAGGCTCCAGGTGATGTTGATGCTATTGGCCCAGGGACCACAAGGCTGAGAACCACTAGGGTAGAGGAAACAAAAGGCCCAGGCCCAGAAGCAGCAGACAGCAGGGTTCACTTAGGGAAACTGTAGAAAGCTCTGCTTGGCTCTTTGGTGGAGGAAGCCGGCAGAAGTGAGGCTGCATGGTTTGACCACACTCCCTCCCTCCACCTGCCACATTCCAGGCTACACAGTGAAGAGGGGGCACATGGAACAGAGGGGACTCGTGAGTGACAGAGTCCCCCAACACAGGATGCTAGCACACAGGGCGGCTTCACAGATGTGCAACCCGGCAGTCACATAGGGCCCCACACTTGGCATGACGCTCTGCTGTCACCATCCTGAAATCCTTAGTGATTTTCTCTTTGAACTTGTGTCTTGTAAGTGAAGTCTGATGGGACAACGGAACACGCACGTGAGCAGAGGTGATGCACATATCATCACGTCACATCACATGTGTCTGCTCTGTCCCTGCTGCCCTGACCCTGCTACACACACCGTGTTCACCATGGCCGTGAGCATAGAATTCTGGTGGACCCTCTATGTGTGGGAATTCAAGACCCAAGGAGAAGACAGGTGAGCGTACCTCTATGAGTAAAGGGCTGGAGGGCACTAGCTGACCTGGGAGCCACACTTTGGGTTCAAACTAGAATTTGCTTGTGGGATGTCCCTGGTGGTCCAGTGGTTAAGATTTTGCTTTCTTTTTTTTTTTTAAGATTTTGCTTTCTAATGCAGGGGGTGTGAATTCGATTCCTGGTTGGGAAGCAAAGATCCCATGCACCTAATGGCCAAAATATCAAATCACAAAATAGAAGCAATATTGTAACAAACTCAATAAAGACTTTTAAAATGATCCACATTTAAAAAAAAATCTTATAAAAAAAAAGAATTTGCTTAAAATGCATCAAGAGGCAATGGTGTTCTAAGAGACACAAGGAACCCTACCACATCCTTTCTTATGTATAATCCCACCATTAATGCTGCAAATGATGCTGTTACAGAAAGGAAGGAAAAGAGGCGATGGATCTGTCCTTTTCCTTCCAGCTTTTCCTCATTCATCAGAAAGCTGAAGGCAGAGAGAGCTAGTAGAATGTGCTATGTATCAAGAAATGAAACAAAAACAGCTGAGTTAGGTCTGTTGCGACACTTCCACTGTTCTCGTAAGAACATAACACGTATCTGTGTACAAGCTAAAAAATGTGAGTTATGTAGTTTCAGTGATCCCACATATAAGTTAAATGTTCTTATTGTTGTTGTTGGTGTTGTTTAGCCGCTAAGCCATGTCCAACTCTTTTGCGATCCCGTGGACTGTAGCCCGCCAGGTTCCTCTGTCCATGGGATTTCCCAGGCAAGAATACTGGAGTGGGTAGCCATTTCCTTCAGGGGATCTTCCTGACCCAGGGATTGAACTCTCGTCTCCTGCTTGGCAGGTGGATTCATTTACCACTGAGCCACCTGGGAAGCCCCAAGTGTTCTTATATTTGTATTTAAAATTGACATTGCATGATATATAATGAATGGCACAATTCATGCTAATAATTAACATTTTAAATATTCCCCTACTCAAAGGATATTAAGTAGCAAATTAAAAACATCACAGCAAGTCAAGAGAGAGAGATTGTAGAACAAAGGAAAGGCTTCATAATTTCATATCAGATGTGGCACTTCTTTCTTGCTTTTTGAGCAAGAGGCTCCAAATGCCATTTTATACTGGGCCCTGTGAAGAATGAGCCGTCTTGGGCCCTGGGCTCGCAGGAGAGTGACAGGCTGGGCTGTGGGTGGGTTTGGTCAGTGTTTAGGTTTACACAGCAAGGCAGGCAGTAATGGGGGTTGGATTCTGGCTGATCAAGCCTGAGACAGAAAAGTTGAAGTTGGGATGCTGGATGAAGGATCCCAAGTCCCTACAGAGGTTTACTGTGTCTGTGGGGGGCAGGGGCAGGGGGAGGGCCCCTTGGGAAGGGCAAGCTGATCTGTCTGCAAGCACTTTGATCAAAACCAAGCATGTTTCCACGGAGAAGGCAATGGCACCCCACTCCAGTACTCTTGCCTGGAAAATCCCATGGACGGAGGAGCCTGGTAGGCTGCGGTCCATGGGGTCGCTAAGAGTCGGACACGACTGAGCGACTTCACTTTCACTTTTCACTTTCATGCATTGGAGAGGGAAATGGCAACCCACTCCAGTGTTCTTGCCTGGAGAATCCCAGGGATGGGGGAACTTGGTGGGCTGCCGTCTATGGGGTCGCGCAGAGTCGGACACGACTGACGCGACGCAGCAGCAGCAGCTCCCGTAACGATTCGCTGAAGGTGAACCACTGCTGTCCCGGTTGTGTGTGCCTGGGCACTTATTTCCGTTGGGAAATTGGATGCGCTGTGGAGGGGTTCTACCATCCTTTAGGAGTCTTCATGTCTGTTTTTTATGGGCCCTGTTTTTGTTTTACTTTAAAATTAATTTTGAACATTTCCTACTTTCACTCATTCCACAATATTTAGTGAGGCCTTGCTATTTGCCCGCTCTGGGCACACAGCGGGTAAGGCAGAGTACCGGCCTTCTTGCAGCTTCTACTCCAGCGGGACAGAAGGGACAGTAAACATACTGTCAAGGGACTTCCCTGTGGTCCAGTGGTTAAGAATCTGCCTTGCAGAGCAGGGGACTCTGGTTTGATCCCTGGTTGGGGAACTAAGATCCCACATGCTATGGAGCAACTAGGCCCACAGGCCACAACAACCGAGTCCTCGACCGCAGTGAAAGATCCCACAAGATGCAATGAAGACCTCATGCACCACAACTAAGACCCGAGGCAGCCAAATAAATAAATAAATAAACATACTGTTCCCTGATAGCCCAGTTGGTAAGGAATCCACCTGCAACGTGGGAGACCCTGGTTCGACTCCTGGGTTGGGAAGATCCGCTGGAGAAGGGAGAGACTACCTGCTCCAGAATTCTTAGACTTCCCTTGTGGCTCAGCTGGTAAAGAATCTGCCTGCAATGCAGGAGACCTGGGTTCGAACCCTGGATTGGGAAGATCCCCTGGCAGAAGGGAAAGGCTACCCACTGTAGTATTCTGGCCTGGAGAATTCCATGGACTGTATAGTCCATGGGGTCACAAAGAGTCGGAGATGACTGAGTGACTTTCATTTTCACTTTCACTGTCAAGAGAAGATGACAAAATAAACAAGGCAAAAGGACAGAGAATGAGGACAAGAGCTGCTATTCTAGATCTGATGGTCAGTCACGGAAGGCCTCTTTGAGGAGGTGACATTTCCAGGAAGGAAAGAGGACAGGACGTGTGAGAATCTGGGGAAGGCACACCAAGACCAGGTGAGTGCTGGCAGGAGCTGCTGATTCTTGCCTTTCTCCCTGCTGTGCCCTTGGGACAACAAACAATCAGCATAGCACAGATGGGACTGGTTGGATCAATCTAAATATCCTGGATTGGACTGCAGATCAGAAAAGGAATGTTGGGGAGACAATACACGGAATTTCACTGAAGTCTGGAGAGTGGTAATGGTTTGGATGGATGTTAATTTCTTGGTTTTGATGACTGTACCATGGTTATGGAAGATGTTAACATTTGGGGGAACTGACAGAGGGGGTATATGGGAATTCTTTGCACAAATTTTGCAAATCTGAGATGATTTCAAAATGAAAAATTTTTAAATAATGAAGAAAAGAAAACCACCCTTGCCTCTGTGCCCGGACACCACCTGGCATCTAGGCCCTGTTCCTGACTTCATTTCTTCCTATTTAGGCTTACAGGAAGTGCAGGACCTCTGACAACAGTAAGCTCTGGGTTCTCATCACAGCTTGGGCCGTCCTTGGTCTGAGACCTTGGGATAGTCAATGGTCTCACAGATCAGACTTCTCATCTATAAAATGGTGATACCACGACTTACCCCTGCAGGACTATGTAAGGATTAAGTGACATAAAACAAGATGACAAATGTTAACATTCTCCAGGGCCTGAAGGGTGGAAGGTGTTTAGCAACTGCTGTTTCCTCCCCAAATTCAGCTGGACACCCTTCGCAGCTTCTAGAACAAGGCCGTGCACAATCTGGGAGGGACTGGAAAACACTCCCCGTCTTCCCTTATTGGATACTTAGTACACGTACTTTGTCCTCCAACAAAGATCAAGATGTACAAGGGCAGGGACTATGCAGTAAGAAGCTGCAATAAACAAGGCCCTGCTCTTCCACTGGCTTTAACCAGCAAATATTTACTGCACGTGCTGGACCGGGTACAGAAGGGAGAGAACAAGGCAGATGGCTCCCTGCCAACATAATGAGAGGAGCAGCCAACAGACACTGAACCGGAAAACAAAACAGTCAACAAGCAGGCGGTGAACTGTGGTGGGAAAGGAAGATGGTTTCACGGCAGACCAGGTGGTCGGGGAAGGCCCCCTCTCTGAGCACGACCCTTAAGCAAGTTGGACAGATGGGGGAGCCAGCAGTGCTGACTGACTGTGGGGGGCGCAGCACCAACACCCCTAAACAGGCACAAGTGGGGCACACTCAAGGAGCTGCCAAGAGGCCGCGAAGTCTCTAGGCAGAGAAAGGGTCAGCGAGGTGCGCAGGGGTCAGGCCATGGAGAGAGGGTGGAAAACTGCTGGTGGGTTTGAAAGTGCGGAAGCGTATGTTCTAACTTCCTTTTTAAGAGCTTGCTCAGCTGCTGTGCAGAGGGTAGAATGAACTGAACGGGAGTGGAGGGGAAGGGGGCCGGGGAACCGAGTCACGCAGTGAGGGACACGACGAGGGCCTACACTAGAGAGGGTGTTGCAGATGGAGAAAGGTTGTGGGGGGGCGGTGGCTGTCAGACCCAAGATCTGTGCTGGCCAGGGTGGCCCCTGTGGCCCTGAGGTCTGGATCGCTGCACAGAGCAGCGGGGAGGAGCCCGAGGGCCGAGTTGCATGGGGCCTGGTTCTTTGCAGACAAAGAATTCCTCGTGCTTCTCTCCAGTCCCTGGGCTCGGTTCTCCCTCCACTGGCGGGCTGGCTGCGTCACCAGGGTCTATAACCGTGCCTGTCAGCTCTTCCTCTTGCTGCCTCTCTTTCTGGGAGAGGCCCAGTCACCCTCCCAGTTTCACAACTCAAGCATCCATTTAACCCTTTCCCCGGTGACTCAGACAGAATTCCTCTCCACTTCTCATTTCCCTTCATGGGTTCACCCCTGCAAAGAGAAACTGTTGGCGAGGCCCTAACGAAAGCTCCTCTATTCAGCTCTCTGACTTACTGAACCAAACTGCAAACTACTGGCAGATGCTCATGCTCCCAAAGCACCACTTTTGACTGCATCCTGTTCTTGCTCAACAGCCTTCAGTGGCTTCCCAGGGCTGGCAGGAGAGTGTCCAACCCCCAGGCAGGCCCTCTGTGGACCAGGAGGAGGCAAGTCTCTGTACCCTCCCCAACATGGCCCTGTGGAAACCCCATGTCCCAAGAGTGAACAAGTGGACATCCCCAAATGTCCATCAACAGCACAATGGACAAATAAGTAGTGACATATTCCGACCACGGAAAACTACCCAGTCAGGGGACTGAATGATTTAGGGTACCAGCTCTCAGCCTGCACAGAGCTCAAACGTAACACTGAGCTAACCGACAGGCCACAGAAAACAGACAACCTGACGATATTTCCCTAAAATGCCAAAGAAGGACTTCCCTGGTGGTCTAGTGGTTAAGACACTGCACTTTCAAAAGAGTGGGTGCAGGTCAATCCCTGGTCAGGGAACCAAGATCCCATATGTCACGTGGTGTGGCTAGGAGATGAAAAAAGAGGCCAAAGCAAGCAAAACCATCATTGGTATGCAGACTTAAATAGTAAAAGAATAAAGGCAGCCGAGAGGAGGGCATGGTCAGCATGCACGTTAGTAGGGTTTCCTCTGGGAGAGGGGGAAGGTGGGCTGGGGAGGTGTCTGTAACATTGTCTTTCTTACGCTGGGAGGATTGTTATTTTATCTGTCTTCTGAATGCCTGAAATAGCTCATTAAAATTTCAGAACTACAGTCCTGCCTGGCTCCCACAGGTCTCAGCCTGAAATATCCTCCAGGCCTTTCTAACTTACTGGAACCCTATCCAGTTCCTAATCACACCATGCAGGAACCCCAAGCCTCCTTCACCACTTCCTTGATGGCTCAGATGGTAAACAATCTGCCTGCCAAGCAGGAGACCCAGGTTCAATCCCTGGATTGGGAAAATCCCCTGGAGAAGGGAATGACACCCCACTCCAGTATTCTTGCCTGGGAAATCCCATGAACAGGGGTGCCTGGGGGGCTACAGTCCATGCAGTCACCAAGAGTTGGACACGACTGAGCGACTAACACACACAGATATAAGCATCTTTCAGGGCTGGGCTAAACCCCAGGGCCTGATTATCCCGGCAGAACGCCACCTTCCCCTGTTCCATTTGGGGCGCTCAAGAGCAGCTGAGCCCCGGGGCAGCGGCTGGGCCTTATCAACTTCTACCTGGTGCCCTAATCAGTGCCATGCAGGGGGCGGGCGGTCACCAACCTGTTTCTCATGGCTCCTCTGCAACACCCCCCAGCACTGGCCCAGCACAGAACCGGGACTCACAAAATGCTGGCTGAATGAGCAGGAAAGGCAGCACAGGGCCAGGCACCTGAGTATAAAAGTGATGGGCAGAGAAAGTGGATTGTCAGCACTGACTGCGGCTCCACCCAACTGGCCCCAGGCCAGGCTGTGATGCCCAGTGAGGGCATCGGAGGCCCGAGTTACAGCCATCCCTGTCCTGGTTCTTCCCTTCCCACCTCACCCACCCACTTCCAAGTCCCTGCCCTCTTTGGCAAGACCCACAAGGTGGAGCAGGGTGCTCTGATAAGCAGGTCATCTAGACCCAAGGGCCTGGGTGAGGCTGTGTCACTGGGGCACAAAATCCCAACGTCCCCAGCCTGGGGTCTGGACCCAGGGCCTCTAAAGTGGAGGAGATGGCGGAGCGGAGGAAAGGGGGTCTGAAGACGGGGTCCGAAGTCTTGGCTTTGCCCCACAGGTTAAAGCATCTCTCCAGAGCCCACTGGCCTCATCTTTAATAAGAATGACCTTTTCCTCAGCTTTCCCAGACCCTACCAGTGGGCTCAATGCCTCCCATCAGTTATCTCCTGTCATCCTCCAAGCAACCCCGAATCAGGTATCATTATTTCCTCCATTTTACAGACAAGGCCCAGAGAGGTGGAAAGGGATTTGCTCAAGATCACAGAGCAGTGAGCGGTTGGGCAGAGATTCACCCCCGACACCCTGACCCGGGAGTCCACACTTTTTTTTTTTTTTTATGGTTTATGGTTCCCTGACCAGGGATCAAACCCATGACCCCTGCAGTGGAAGCACAGAGTTTTAATCACTGGATGGCCAGGAAAGTCCCTGGAGTTCACACTCTTAACCGTTGCAAACCCCTAATAAGCAGGTAGGATGAGATGAGTGGGCCTGAACTATTTGGGGTCAGACCCAATTCCTTTGAGGGCCTTTGCTGGGAAAACACATTTGTCGGGGTAATTACAGTGTTCCAGACACAGCTCGGCATCTGGCCTCTGGAACCTCCTGGAGCACTAGTTTCAGTCTCTATGAGACACAAACCTTTGAACCCTGTGAACTCTCTCCCCAGACCACCTCCTCACATGTGCAGTTTTCCTGAGGACTGCAGAGGGTCAGAGACCCCAGCAGCTCTCAGGAGAAGGTGCCTTGAGTGGAGAATCCTGGAGACCTCTTTCAGTCTAGGCTCTGCCACTCTCTGCCCTGAACCATGACAGGGTGGATGGTTCCACTGGGAGCAGTGCAAGCCAGATGGACAAGAGAATTTAGGAAAAAAAGATGGGAAAACATGAAAGTGAATGAGTCCCTGGGAAGAACCTGCCTCCCATCTCT
This sequence comes from Dama dama, assembly GCF_033118175.1. Classification (NCBI taxonomy): domain Eukaryota; kingdom Metazoa; phylum Chordata; class Mammalia; order Artiodactyla; family Cervidae; genus Dama; species Dama dama. Next base: position 28,502,389 of record NC_083688.1, read on the forward strand.
TAGCCCCGCATCTCGCTGGGATGTCGCCATCCCCTGTAATGGGGCTCACAGCTCCCTTTCTTCTGTTGCCCGAGGTAAGAAGCAGAAACTCACTCCCCAAGCCTCAGTTTCCTGCTCTGTAAAACCAAGTGCTCTTCCTCTCTGAATGAGCAGCTGAGTCCAGAAAGTTCAGGTGACTTACACAATGACATGGACCTCTGCAGGGCCTGATGTGGGATTCAAACTCCCTGCAGCATGAGAATGTGCCGGAATGCATCAGTATGATCTGGGGGTGCTGGCGAAACCCAAAGATGCTGACCTTTTCTTCTTCTGTTTACCACCCACTCCAGCACTCTGATTCAGCAGTTCTGGGGCCTGGAACTACCCATCATCACCTCACCAAAAAGAAAAGCAAGTTTCTTAATTGGTCCTCTGGGACCCAGGTGGGAGACAGAAAAACCACTCTACCGGGTGGGGCTGGGGTGGGGGCAGCCGGCCTGGGGCAGCCTTGCAGGAGCCTGAGGGGCCCTCCCCCTGGGGTGTGTCACTGGGCTGCAGGATGAAGCACCTGCCATCCCCAGTCGGGGGGCCACAGGCATACCTTTCACTCCTCGCCTCACTGAACCAGAGCGTGGCTTCTCTGGTATCTGAATTTGAGCCTCTGGCCCCATGGGAGGCCCCATGGGACAGCTGGGGACAGTGACACACAGCCCTCCCCCACCCCCTCCTCTTGGCTCACGGTGGAGAACACACAATGAAGCTCTTCTTCTCCCCCCTCCTCCCGCGAGCAGTCTCGCCATCCTGGGCAGCCCTGAGACAGGCCTGGGGGCTGCCTGTCCCAGCTGGGCCCTGGCCCCAGACTCTATCAGCTGGACAACAAGCTCAGGCTGAGAGGACTCTGGTCAGGGGGTGCTTTTGGCTTCTCCTCTCCTGCCTGCCTCCCCTACCCGCCTCCACCCGGGACCCAGCTTTCCCCAGGCTTTTCATCTGACCAGCGACAGGCAATCTTTATGAAAGCAAACCGGAAATGCCAGTCTGAGGGCCTCGGGACCTGGACTGCCACCAGGGCGCAGAGTCCTGCTGGGGCACTGCCTGCTCGGAGGCCCCTCGGGAACAAACTGAGGCACGAGATGTTTTGTGCTTTCCCCAAATTGAGGAAACTGAAGAAGATAACGAGACAGCGAAAAAGGCCCTAGAGGGCCAAGAGTTTCCTGAAGCTGCCAGCAAGGCCTTGAGGGGTCGGGGGACAACTTCCCCATGACCAGGAGAGGGGCAGTGCCTGCAACAGGTCAAGAGACAGGCCTGACCGGGAGACCAGAGGCCCTGTCTCCATACCCATCCCCTCATCTGGCTCGGTCCTCTGCTGACTTTGCAGATCTCTCCAGTCTTCAGCGTCTTTCCCAGGGGGAGGAGGAGCGGCTCCTGAGGGCTCCCCGGGAGGCCCAAAGGCACAGTCAAATCTAAGTCCTGGGCAGGAGGCATGGACTATTTGTGTCTCCTTGCCTGAAATCCCAGGCCACCTGCCCAACCAAGGCCCTAGGGTTTTGTTTGGTGTGGGTCTGTTTCTTGGCCCTCCCTCCCGCCTCCATCCTTCCCCTCCTCACCCCAATCCCAGGCCCTCTTGATTCAGCCCTGTTCCCCAGGCTTGGTCTGTGGAAGTCCAGCGAGGAAATCACACCCATGAGCACCTGATGCAGGAACAGGCAAGAATACACAATGAAAGCTCTAGGAGGAGAGACAGTGCCAGGGGTCAGTCTGGAGGCAGAGATGAATTTTGACTGGAGAGGCTGGACAAGTGTTGTGGAGGAGAGAGCATTTGGGCCAAGCTTTTTATTAATTCCAAAGCCCTTTAATGAGGGCCAACTCTGTGCCAGCTACTGTTCTGGAAGTTGGGGTACAGTAGTGAAAGAAGTTTCTTCCCTCACATGGCTCATATCCTGGTTGAGGGAGAAAGCCAGTAAACAATAGGCAAGTCCATATGCAGGATGTCATGTGGTGATATGTACTGTGGAGAATGGGCTTCCCGCTGGTTCAGAGGTAAAGAATCTGCCCCCTAACGCAGGAAACGCAGGAGACCCAGGTTCAATCCCTGGGTCGGGAAGATCCCCTGGAGGAGGGCATGGCAACCCACTCCAGTGTTCTTGCCTGGAGAATCCCACGGAGAGAGGAGACGGCAGGCTGCAGTCCATGGGGTTGCAAAGAGTTGGACGTGACTGAGCAACCGAGCACGCACGCGAGCACACTGTGATGTGTAAGACTGCAGGCGTCAGGGCCCTGCTATTTTTACGCAGGGGGGTCAGGGTAGGCCTCTTAATACAGTGAAATTTGAGCAGAGACCTGAAGGAAGCCAGGCACAGCCATGTGGCCATCTGGAGGAAGAGGGGTCTCGTGAGAGAGAACAGAGACAAAAGAGCTTGGAGGTTAGACTGTCTCAGAGTGCTTGAGGAACAGCAAAGTGGCCTGTGGCTGAAATCCAATGAGCAAGGTGAAGGGCACACAAAAAACCAGCAAAAACAATGAGGTTGGGGGTAGGTAGGTCCCTCTGGACCTTGGAGCCATTCTGGAGGGTTCTAAGCAGAGGAGTTGCACATTTCTGACTTAAATCTTAAGGGTTTGATTCTGGTTGCCTTGCTAAGAGTGCTCTTGTGTGTACAAAGGCTGAAGGGAGCTGTCAATTTAGGAGATCAGGTGAGAGGCGACCAGGGGTTGGCCCAGGGTCGTAGCAGTGGAAGTGGGGTGAGTGTTCAGATTTGGTGCATGCTTTGAGGAAGTAATATTTGATGTAGGGAGGAAGGTCTGGTAGACCCCAGAGAGAAGTACAACAAGAGCATAGGGCCTGGGGAAGACGGGATTGTGCAGCTCTGGAGAGGGTGCGGGAGGGCCCCAAAGGCCTGGGTGGGGGGTGTGGACTCCGTTCTGTGGGCAGCATGGCCTGGGGAAGGGCAACCTACTGGGACACGCAGCAGAGGAGCCTCTGTGGGTGCTGGTGCTGTGGCTCTCCAGGGTTCCAAGGCCTGCAGAAAAGAAAAGGACGCACCCTGCTTCCCTCCTGAAGGCCCAGCCCACTGCCTCTGTGTGGTCTTTACTCTGGCTACAAGCAGGTGGGCCATGCACTCTAGGGTCCTCAGCTCAGGACTCCTGCCCCCTCTTTGAAATCAAGCCATTGGTCCTCACTGGCCCCAGAGAAGGGCTTTTCTCTTGCAAAAGTGGAGCAAGCAAGGTTTGTCCTGGGACAGTTGGTTTCACTTGGGTCAGGAGATTCAAGAAAGATCCTCTATGCCTCGGAATGAAGAGGGGACTTGGTCAGGGAGGATGGGAGAGTTTTGTCTGTTGGACTGTCCATTTTCAGAGGCTGGCTGCCTTCCACTTTCTCAGCTCTGAAAGATGGTTCCCAGCCCTGCACGCAGGAACCCAGCCTAATTCCCCATTCACTGCTCCCTCTGCAGACAGGCCCTGTTCAGGGTCCTGTTCTCTAAGCAAACCTCCTCAACAGCCACTGAGAAGGCAAAGGGGCAAAAGGGAAACTGAGGCATGAGGCAGGGGGCACACAGAAGGGAGCACACACTCCCAATCCCAGCCTCCCCAGGCACACCCCGTCACTCTTGGGGAACCTATCATGCCCTGTGCCTCTGGCCAGTTAGGGTCCTTGTTCCTCTCACCGACTCCTTGAGAACAGCTCCTTTCAGTGATCCCGCAATCTTGATCCAGGGCAGTAAGGGGGGGCGGGGGTCACTGAATGAATGAAGGGATGTGGGATTTCCTGAGAGTAAGTGAGCAGGATACACTTGGAAGACAATAGAAGCATGTGTGCGTGTGCTCAGTCACTCAATTGTATCCGACTCTTTGGGACCCCATGGACTGTAGCCTACCAGGCTCCTCTCTCCATGGGATTATCTGGGGAAGAATCCTGGAGTGGGTTGCCATTTCCTCCTCTAGGGGATCTTCCCGACCCAAGGATCAAACCTGCATCTTCTGCGTTGGCAGGTGGATTCTTCACCACTGAGCCACCTGGGAAAAAGCATGTAAGGAAGCTTAAGGAAAAAAAGAAGTTGAGGGACTTCCCCAGTGGCCCAGTGATTAAGACTGTGCCTCCACTGCAGGGGGCATGGGTTTGAGCCCTGCTCAGAGAACTAAGATCCCATATACCACATGGTGTGGCCCCCCAAAAAAAAGGAAGCTCCAGAAGGAGCCACAGCTGTCCTAATGCCATGCATCTTCCCTCCCCACATCCCCCATACTATAGACAGAATAATTGTTAACATTTACTGAGCACTTACTACAAGCCAGACCCTGTGTACAATTTCATTTGATCCCCACAGGAGCCCTCTGAGGTAGGCAGTATCACCAGGCCCATTTTACAGATGCCAACAACTGAGGCACAGAGAGGCTGAATTATTTGTCCAAGGTCACATGGCTGCTGCTGCTGCTAAGTCACTTCAGTTGTGTTCGACTCTGTGCGACCCCATAGATGGCAGCCCACCAGGCTCCCCCACCCCTGGGAGTCTCCAGGCAAGAACACTGGAGTGGGTTGCCATTTCCTTCTCCAATGCGTGAAAGTGAAAAGTGACAGTGAAGTCGCTCAGTCGTGTCCGACTCTTAGTGACCCCATGGACCGCAGCCTACCAGGCTCCTCCATCCATGGGATTTTCCAAGCAAGAGTACTGGAGTGGGGTGCCATTGCCTTCTCCGGTCACACGGCTACTGAGCAATAAAGCTGGGATTCAATTCAAAAGCAGATTTATCTGACCCCAATGCTATGTGCTTAACTACTACACATTGCCTCCCAGGCCCTGCAGAGTCTTGAATGCATGTGTCCACCTCAGGTTAGCTCAGATCGACCCTCTGCTGTGCCCAGTTATCCCCATCCCAAGACAATGGTGGTTATGTTTGAAGAAAGCCCTTTATAACACTGTCAGATACCAGTCAGTACTGTTATTACTGATAACATCAACAAGGACTCCTCTCCCAGTACCGCTTCCCATCTCCGCTGTCGATTTTCCAGCCCCCTAGTAAAGCCCTCTACTTGTGGTCCTCTCAGCCACACATTCAGGGTGGAGTGTGTCCATGTGCTCCGCCCCTCCCCTCATGTCCTGCCCCATCCCGGCCCCCTCCCTCTCCATCCTTCCTGGAGGCACCCTCACAGCATCAACACCTGACCATTTCCCTCAGGCTGTTTCCTGCTGACACCCCCAGTCCCTCCCAGCAGCCAGCAGCCTCTCCCCTGAGGGACTGGACTGATTGTTTCCCAGATCCTGGATAGGCAGGATCTGGGACTCTGATTCCAGGCACGCCCTCCTGCTCTGCAAATTTGGGGAGCTGATTCCAAGGCAACCTTGAAATCCAGTCACAGGAAAGATCATGGGTTACTGAATTCCTGAGAAGCTCTCAGACAATTCCAGGTTTGAGGATTTGGAAACACCCAGATCCCAAGTTCTAGGAATACCCAATCCTTCCGGATTCTGAGGTGGCAATCTTGGAAATTTTGATCACAGGACTTCTGATCCAGTCCCTTGTGGAAACTGTTTCACTTCCTCAGGCTCTTTGTATGACTTCAACATTATTGATGCTGAAAGCTAGAAGTAGATTTAAAAATCTTTCCCCAATAGAGCTGTACAATTCTCAGAAATTTTGTGAGGAGCAATATATTTTTTTAATCTCACATATGGAGATATTTAAATATTTGTGAATCTTATTATTTTAATGCTGTTTGCAGAGCAATGGTGACTTAGCTGGAGCATTATTGAGAATGTGACCATTGTGTGGGTTATTAGAGATGTGAATGCCCCTGTAAGGCACACACACAGGATTCCTCCTCACCCTTGTTTTTTCAGTTTTTTCCCCCACTGGACCCTTACATCTCTGTGTCTTAGACTGAGTGAGGATAATCCTAGGGATAAAGTTTCTGAGCTATCTGGGGTGATCACGAGAAGAGGGGTGAATTATACAACCTCTTCTCTGAAACAGGAAATTCCCCAGCTTCGGCCCTCGCCTGAACCTGGCCTTGGGCCAGGGCTCCCACAGTTCCCAGACTAACATCATTGTCCTTCAAGCGTGGCCTGAGGGCCTGCCCCTTGGCCCTGCTGGTCCTGGGAAGGGGATGGAGACCCTAGGAAGCCTTCTCGTAGCTCCTTCCCTGACTCTTACTGCCTATAAGGCAGAACAGGGATGGTTACCATCCTTACTCTGTCCTGTCAGGAGAAGTAGGGGTAAGGGACGAGTGAGGACTGGGGTAAGGGGTGGGGGTCAGAAAGGAAAAAGTCATTGGAGGTCAGTGAACCTTCAACAAGTCAGGCTGAGTGATTAGGGTCGGATTTCACAGCCTGGGGCTTATGACAAGGGTGGCGGGGGAGACAGGGATGTCGAAGGAAAGGGACAGACTGACCTACAGAGTGGGGAGTGGGGAATCCCGCTTGGGACAGAAATGCTTGCATTGAGTGGTGGGAAGCTGAGGGGAAAGGACCAGGGACACACGGAAAGAGTTAGCGGTTTCAGGTGAGACTCAGCGGCCTGACATTCCTTCTCTCCAGCACCTGCCCACCGGAGGAACTGGGGGGGTGGGGGGAGCCCGGTATCCTGCACCTGTTCTTTTTCCAGCTCCCTTGTCTCCAACCCCTCATCTGGCTCTTTTCTCTAGAGGTCCTCTCAAAGCCCTCTTCTCCGGCTACCCTGACTTGCTCCCCCCAGCAAACTGCTTTCCCCAGCCCAACCCAATTTTCCACCCACCCCAAATTTCTTCGCTTCGTCAGTCCACGCCCCCCCCCCAAAAAAAAAATCAGCTTCTCTAGCCTGCCTCTTCGATCGTTCTTAGCTCCGGCCCTGGATCCCCCAGCCCTAGACCTGTCAGAACCCCTAAGCCCTCCCCCAGCACCCCTCCTCTAGTCCCTTTTCCAGCGCGCCAGCTTTCCCGATCCCCGCAGCCCGCAGCCCGCCGGAGCCCGGCACGAACCCGATTCGGAAGAGCAGCCGCTTGCTACGCGCCATGAACAGGCCGCGGAGGGTCCGCCGCGCTCGGCAGCTGCGGGGGCTCAAGAGCAGGACGAAGACTAGGAGCAGCAGCCCGCAGCTGGCGACCCACAGCCACGACGCAGGCCAGCCTCGCCAGGCCATGCTGGGGGCAGGCGCCCGCGGCGGGCCAGGGGGCGGGGCGGGGCGTTGCTAGGCGACGGCTCGGCCCAGGCCCCCACGTGGGGAACCTGAGGGCTTGGGGCCCCGCCCCCTGCACCAGGCAGCGGAGAGACTGGGGGCGTTCTGGCCCCGCCCTTCCATTGACTCGCGTTCGAACCCGCCCACTCGCCACCCTGGGTACTGTGGACGCCCCGAATGCCACCCGCTGGAGGCGGCCTGGCCCCGCCCCCGGCTGAATGGCCGGGAGGCGGGGCTGGGCCGTAGCCGGCATCCGACCTGCGCTAATCCCGGTGTACAATTGCCAGTGCCCGGGGCTCGGCCCTACACCCCACCTTGCCCCAGTAGGAGCTCTGGGAGAGGTCCTGGAGAGGTCTTCTTGCTGGGAAACCTTAGCCTCATAAACTTCTTCAGCTGGAAGGAAACTGGGAGATCACGTGGGTCAGCTGCCGTTCATTCATTTATTCATTAACTAAATGAATTTTCTGTGTCCTCCTTTGTGCCAGGCCCCATGCCAGGATCTGAGGATGCAATGGTCAAAAACACACATTTTCGGCATTCCTGGAGCCTAGAATCTCTTGGAGAAACAAACCAAATAAGCAAACAATTATCTATGCACTTACTATACTTACATATACACATGTGTGTGTATATACACACATATATACATATACACATGTGTATATATACACATACATACCTACCTGCTGTGTGATTATAACACTGTGGTTCTATGGAGGTCAGAGAGGGCCAATTTAGGTGTGGGAGGGCCTCCCTGAGCAAGTGAAATGTAAGCCATGCCCTGAATGATAAGAAGTCACAGAGGCTGAGAGGGAGTGATTCCACCAAGATTATACAAAAATGATGGCAGAAATAGGAATAGGACCCAAAATAGCCCAAGCCGATGGGAATTCCACATCATTGACCCCTCCACCCCCACCATACTGCCTTCCGGATGAATTCCAGAGGTTAAGATCAGTGGGTTGGAAGAAAATGTAGACAGGCATGGTGATCTCTTTAATAAATTTGGGCAAACTGGACCTTGGGGCTGGGCTCCTTCCAGTTGCAACCCTAGCCTTAGTCCTGCACAGGGAGGGAAGGAAATCTGCAAACAGTGAAGGCAGTGATCTCTCCTGCAGGAAGATGGTTGGGGAAGGGAGTGGGGGAGGCAGGGCTCTTGTTTTCTTCTGTTTCTTTGCTTCTGCCTGTGCTCTGGCTTGAGAGAGGCTGGATAACCTGATCCCCAAACCACACATTTTTCCTTTCCCTCTGATGTACTGTGAGTAGATCACTGGATCTAAAGATTGAGTTCCCAGCATGGAGAGCATCCAGGTATAGGCTCATTATGCATAATAAATTGAAGGCCTCACTCCTCACCCACCTCCGAAGAAAAAGCCAAGATACATGTTAAATTATCCCCAAATTGAATTGTAATCCCAACACCCAACCCTGGGTTTCCTTCTGTAACTCCAGACAGTGAAGTTTCTCTTATCTTAAAGGTCAGAGATATAGCCTGCTCCCTTCCTGTCTCCATACCCACAATTAAGCTTCTTCTCAGTGCCTGGCACATAAAGGGCTCCCAATAAACAAGAATCAGATAGAAATGAATTAAACCCCTGTGTGTGCTGCAAAAGGGGCGGGGCTGAGAACACTAACAACTAGTTTATAGAAGGCCCTTCTGGGCCAAGGGAACTTGTATGTCTCTAAGTCTGTGTCTATACATGCAACGTGAAGAATTATGGAGCCTGGTCAAAAGTCACTGTGAACACACCTTTCTGCAGGTACGGCTGTGCCAGGCATGATATTGAGAAATCAAAACACAGCCTCTGACATCTGAAACAGGAAATGCAGGCTCAAGCATGAGCTCGCAGATACAGAAATGATTGAAGGCTAAATCTAATCTCATGCTACACACACTTTACAATATTATAGCTAATCATCCAACATACATTTTATGAATGCAGGGAGCTGGACAAGGCTGGGGATAAGGAGTAAGAGTGGGTGTTTTGGAGAATTCACACAGGACCAGGAAGCTACCCTTCCCTCTTGAACTATTCTGGAAGATGTTCAATATCCACTCCAAATCTGCTTTGGTTTCACCTCAGGTGGCACCAGTGGTAAAGAACCCACCTGCCAATGCAGGAGGCTAAAGAGCCGTGGGTTCAATCTCTGGGTTAGCAAGATCCCTTGAAGTAGGAAATGGGAACCCACTCCAGTATTTCATGGACAGAGGAGCCTGACAGGCTACAATCCATGGGGCTGCAAACAGCTGGACACAACCTCACCACTGAGCGCACACACACCTCTCCCATGAGAATTTTTTGCCCCAGCCAGATTGATGCTTCATTATTCACCCTGTCCTGCACTTGATACCTGGTAATACCTCACTGCTTGCAGACATTTGGCTTGGGGGGCACTCCTAAGATGAAGATTGGCCTGTGCTTGGCAGAGCTTTTATTTTGCTGAGATCTCCTCTCATTATCCACAGTTATTATTGAAAACCTCCGGCCCAGCTCCAGTTCCTTTGCTTTCAGCCAATATGCTTCTTAGAGGAAGTAATTTCCCTGCCCAGCCAGCCTTCTACAAATTTTGCGACTTACATACGAATTTTTGGAGGAAATGCTATTAGCTCCTCTTGTTCATATTGTCAAGCAGTGTTTCTCCTGGCCTCCACTTTTTCTTACTCTATAAGCAAACTCAAGCATCTCCTTGCCTTAAAAACTTCCCTTGGGAATTCCTTAGCAGTCTAGTGGTTGGCTTCCCTTGTGGCTCAGCAGGTAAAGAATCCGCCTGCAATGCGGGAGACCTGAGTTCGATCCCTGGGTTGGGAAGATCCCCTGGAGAAGGGAAAGGCTACCCACTCCAGTATTCAAGCCTGGAGAATTCCATGGACAGTATAGTCCATGGGGCCGAAAAGAGTTGGATATGACTGAGCAACTTTCACTTTCCAGTGTTTGGGACTCTGAGCTTCTACTGCAGGAAGCATGGTTCAATCCCTGGTTGGGAACCTTAAGATCCTACAAGCCATGTAGCGGAACCAAAAAAAAAAACACCCCAAAACCCGGCCTTGACCTTGGGTCCATATCTAATTTCTGTTCTGCCTTTATCTTAACACAATCTAGTTTCCAGAAAGGCTTTCTCCTTGTGTGTAGTATTAATAGATTGCATTTCAGTTCTCAATTCTTCATCTCTCCCTGAAAATATACACTTTACCATATGACTACACACCATTTCCATGGAGGTGAAATATATTTCTCCCACACCACTGATCTTGGACTTGGTCTTGTGACTTGCTTTTGGCAATGGAATGTTAGCAGACATGATACAAAAGAGGTCTTAAATATGCTTAACAGTTAACTTGGACTCTAGCCACACCTTTCACCATGAGAACATCCTGGGTAGTCAGTTGCTAGGCTAAGGAGAGTCAAAGACACATGGAGGTGACCTGGACCCACTCACAGCTGGAAGTCAACTCAGCCCAGCTGTTGTTCAGTTGCTAAATCCTGTCCAACTCTTTGCAACACCATGGACTGCAGCACACCAGGCTTCCCTATCCTTCACCATCACTCGGAGTTTGCTCAAACTCATGTCCATTGAGTCAGTGATGCCATCCAACCATCTCATCCTCTGTCACCCCCTGCTCCTCCTGCCCTCAATCTTTCCCAGCATCAGGGTCTTTTGCAATGAGTCAGCTCTTCGTATCAGGTGGCCAAAGTATTGGAGCATCAGTTTCAGCATCAGTCCTTCCAGTGAATATTCAGGGTTGATTTCCTTTAGGATTGACTGGTTTGATCTCCTTGCTATCCAAGAGACTAAAGAGTTTTCTCCAGCACCACAATTCAAAAGCATAAATTCCTTGGCACTCAGCCATCTTTACGGTCTAAGTCTCCCATCTGTACATGACTACTGGAAAAACCATAGCTTTGAATAGATGAACCTTCGTCGGCAAAGTGATACTTTTTATCATGCTATCTAGGTTTGTCATAGCTTTCTTTCCAAGGGGCAAGCGTCTTTCATGGCTGCAGTCACCATATGCAGTGATTTTGGAACCCAAGAAAATAAAATCTGTCACTGTTTCCACTTTTCCCCCATTTACTTGCCATGAAGTGATGCGACTGTATGTCATGATCTTAGTTTTTTGAATGGTGAGTTTTAAGCCAGCTTTTTCAGTCTCCTGTTTCTCCCTCATCAAGAGGCTCTCTAGTTCCTCTTCACTTTATGCCATTAAAGGGGTATCATCTGCATATCTGAGGTTGTTGATATTTCTCCTGGCAATCTTGATTCCAGCTTGGGAGTCATCCAGCCTGGCATTTCTCATGATGTACTCTGCATAGAAGTTAAATAAGCAGGGAAACACTATACAGCCTTAACATACTCCCAATTTGGAACGAGTCTGTTGTTCCATGTCCGGTTCTAACTGTTGCTTCTTGACCTGTATTCAGGTTTCTCAGGAGGCAGATAAGGTGGTCTGGCATTCCTACCTTTTCCAGAATTTTCCACAGTTTGTTGTGATCCACACAGTCAAAAGCTTCATACATTGAGTATTCATATGTTGGTATGAATTGTCTGATTCATACAGATTGGGTATCAACTGGTACAATTTTCTAGAAAACAATTCCAATATGCATCAAGGTTTTAAAAAATATACATCCTTTGACTTAATAATTCCTTTTTAGCAACCTGCAAAAGATCTGCCCCAAATGTACACAATGGTGAGGCTGTAAACAGCCAACAGGTCAGGCAGTAAGGGAAGAGTTAAGGTTCTATGAACCTCTGTGCAGGTTTTATTTTTTATTCTATTTTTTATTTTATTTTATTCTATTTTTTTTTTTAAGATGATGTGTGTGTCATCACTTTTCTTTTATTATTTTTATTATTTATTCATTTATGTGGCTGTGCCAGGTCTTAGATGTGGCATGCAGGGTCTTTTTTTTAAGTTGTGGCTTGTGGAATCTAGTTCCCTGACTAGGGATAGAAGCCCGGGCCCCTGCACTGGGAGGGTGTGGATTGTTAGCCACTGGACCACCAGGGAAGTCCCTAAAATGGTGTTTATAGTTAGAACCCGTGGTATGATTGATCCTGGATTGGATCATGGACCAGAAAAAGGACACTGGGGGAAAACTGCCAAAATTTGAATAATGACTGTAGAGAGGTTTTTAGATTTGTATCAATGTTAATTTCCTGGTTTTGATTCTAACACTGTAGTTAAAAGTAAGAAGTGAACATTTAGGGAAGCTAGGTGGCAGGTGTATGGGACCGCCTTGTATTTTTTGCAAATATTTTCTAAGCCTGAAATAACTTCAAAATAAAAAGTTTTATTGTTTTTTTTTAGAAGAACAGAACACACACAAACAGAACAGAGTTCATATGTCAATAAACATCGTTTTTAAAAAACAGTACCGGTGTGGCTGATCCTGCTGCTCCTGGAGAATGATGCCCATTCTCCAACCCTCCCTGCTTTCCTTGTTAACCCCTGTTGTGCCTGGGAACAGCTAGGGCTTCCACGTGAGTCCCTCCTCCTGACTGGTCTAAACCAACTGGTGCTCTCATTGCCCTGCCAAGTGACTGGTTAGACTCAGGAATATGAGACAGTTCTTGCCATCAGATAATAATAGCAAATATTTATATAGCACAAATCACGTGCCAGGCACTATCCTAAGTGCTTTACACAGTTTAACTGTCAGTTCTCACGACAACCCTATGAATCAAACATGGATATAATTCCCATTGGCACAGATAAAACATGAAGGCACTGAAATATCAAGTCAGTTCCTCCAGGTCACACGGTGATTTGCTTCAGGTTGAGATGGGGAGGGAAATAGGCTGGAAAGTGAAAGTGTTAGTCTCTCAGTCATGTCTGACTCTTTGCGACCCCATGGACTCTAGTCCCCCAGCCGCTTCTGTCCCTGGGATTTTCCAGTATTCCAGGCAATACTGGAGTGGATTGCCATTCCTTCTCCAGGGGATCTTCCCGACCCAGGGATCGAACACAGGTCTCCCACATTGAAGGCAGATTCTTTATCATCTGAGCCAAATAGGCTTTTCATAGTTGTCAAAACAGAATATAATAGGGCTCTGCTCTTTTCTTTTTCCAGGATGCTATCACCTGCCTGTGATGCCTGGAACTATGGCAGCCATTTTAGGTCTATGAGGCAGCAGCCCAAGAGGCAATTCCAACAGCTAAAGATGGCAGAGCAAAAGTGTGGATGCAGCAGGATCCTCTATGATCCACCTCCCAGAATATTGGAAATAGAAGCAAAAATAAACAAATGGGACATAATTAAAATCTGCACAACAAAGGAAACTATAAGCAAGGTGAAAAGACAGCCTTCAGAATGGGAGAAAATAATAGCAAACGAAGTAACGGACAAAGAACTAATCTCCAAAATATACAATCAAAAAAAAAAAAAATATACAATCAACTCCTGCAGCTCAATTCCAGAAAAATAAACGACCCAATCAAAAAGTGAGCCAAAGAACTAAATAGACATTTCTCCAAAGAAGACATACAGATGGCTAACAAACACATGAAAAGATGCTCAACATCTCTCATTATCAGAGAAATGCACATCAAAACCACAATGAGGTACCATTTCACGCCAGTCAGAATGGCTGCTATCCAAAAGTCTATAAGCAGTAAATGTTGGGGAGGGTGTGGAGAAAAGGGAACCCTCTTACACTGTTGGTGGAAATGCAAACTAGTATAGCCACTATGGAGAACAGTGTGGTGAGTCCTTAAAAAACTGGAAATAGAACTGCCATATGACCCAGCAACCCCACTACTGGGCATACACACTGAGGAAACCAGAATTGAAAGAGACATGTGTACCCCAATGTTCATAGCAGCACTCTTTATAATAGCCAGGTCATGGAAGCAACCTACATGTCCATCAACAGACGAATGGATAAGAAAGCTGTGGTTCATATACACAATGGAATATTCAGTTCAGTTCAGTTCAGTTGCTCAGTCATGTCCGACTCTTTGCAACCCCATGAATCACAGCACACCAGGCCTCCCTGTCCATCACCAACTCTCGGAGTTTACTCAAAGTCATTTTAATCAAGTCAGTGATGCCATCCAGCCATCTCATCCTCTGTCATCCCCTTCTCCTCCTGCCCCCAATCCCTCCTGGCATCAGGGTCTTTTCCAATGAGTCAACTCTTCGCATGAGGTAGCCAAAGTGTTGGAGTTTCAGCTTCAGCATCAGTCCTTCCAATGAACACCCAGGACTGATCTCCCCTAGGATGGACTGGTTGGATCTCCTTGCAGTCCAAGGGACTCTCAAGCGTCTTCTCCAACACCACAGTTCAAAAGCATCAATTCTTAGGTGCTCAGCTTTCTTCACAGTCCAATTTTCACATCCATACATGACCACTGGAAAAACCATAGCCTCGATTAGATGGACCTTTGTTGGCAAAGTAATGTCTCTGCTGTTTAATGTGCTGTCTAGGTTGGTCATAACTTTCCTTCCAGGGAGTAAGCGACTTTTAATTTCATGGCTGCAATCACCACCTGCAGTGATTTTGGAGCCCAAAAAAATAAAGTCTGACACTGTTTCCACTGTTTCCCCATCTATTTGCCATGAAGTGATGGGACCAGAGGCCATGATCTTAGTTTTCTGAATGTTGAGCTTTAAGCCAACTTTTTCACTCTCCTCTTTCACTTTCATCAACAGGCTTTTTAGTTCTTCTTCACTTTCTGCCATAAGGGTGGTGTCATCTGCATATCTGAGGTTATTGATATCTCTCCCGGCAATCTTGATTCCAGCTTGTGCTTCTTCTAGTCCAGCATTTCTCATGATGTACTTTGCATAAAAGTTAAATAAGCAGGGTGACAATATACAGCCTTGACATACTTCTTTTCCTATTTGGAATCAGTCTGTTGTTCCATGTCCAGTTCTAACTGTTGCTTCCTGACCTGCATATAGGTTTCTCAAGAAGCAGGTCAGGTGGTCTGGTATTCCCAACTCTCTCTGAATTTTCCAGTTTATTGTGATCCACACAGTCAAAGGTTTGGCCTAGTCAATAAAGTAGAAATAGATGTTTTTCTGGAACTCTCTTGCTTTTTCGATTATCCAGCAGATGTTGGCAATTTAATTTCTGGTTCCTCTGCTTTTTCTAAAACCAGCTTGAACATCTGGAAGTTCACCGTTCACGTATTGCTGAAGCCTGGCTTGGAGAATTTTAAGCATTACTTTACTAGCGTGTGTGATAAGTGCAATTGTGCGGTAGTTTGAGCATTCTTTGGCATTCCCTTTCTTTGGGATTGGAATGAAAACTGACCTTTTCCAGTCCTGTGGCCTCTGCTGAGTTTTCCAAATTTGCTGGCATATTGAGTGCAGCACTTTCACAGCATCATCTTTCAGGATTTGAAATAGCTCAACTAGGATTCCGTCACCTCCACTAGCTTTGTTCGTAGTGATGCTTTCTAAGGCCCACTTGACTTCACATTCCAGGATGTCTGGCTCTAGATGAGTGATCACACCATCATGATTATCTGGGTCATGAAGATCTTTTTTGTACAGTTCTTCTGTGTATTCTTGCCACCTCTTCTGAATATCTTCTGCTTCTGTTAGGTCCATACAATTTCTATCCTTTATCGAGCCCATCTTTGCATGAAATGTTCCCTTGGTATCTCTAATTTTCTTGAAGAGATCTCTAGTCTTTCCCATTCTGTTGTTTTCCTCTATTTCTTTGCATTGATTGCTGAGGAAGGCTTTCTTATCTCTCCTTGCTATTCTTTGGAACTCTGCATTCAAATGGGAATATCTTTCCTTTTCTCCTTTGCTTTTCGCTTCTCTTCTTTTCACAGCTATTTGTAAGGCCTCCTCAGACAGCCATTTTGCTTGTTTGCATTTCTTTTCCATGGGGATGTTACTCAGCCATTAAAAAGAATACATTTGAATTAGTTCCAATGAGGTGGATGAAACTGGAGCCTATTATACAGAATGAAGGAAGTCAGAAAGAAAAACACCAGTACAGTATACTAACACATATATATGGAATTTAGAAAGATGGAAACAATAACCTTGTATGCGAGACAGCAAAAGAGACACAGATGTATAGAACAGTCTTTTGGACTCTGTGGGAGAGGGCGAGGGCGGGATGATATGGGAGAATGGCATTGAAACATGTAAATTATCATATGTGAAATGAATCGCCAATCCAGGTTTGATGCATGATACAGGGTGCTCGGGGCTGGTGACCCAGAGGGATGGGTGGGGAGGGAAGTGGGAGGGGGTTCAGGATGGGGAACACATGTACACCCATGGCAGATTCATGTCAGTGTATGACAAAACCCATACAATATTGTAAAGTAGAAAATAAATAAATAAAACTGGAAAAAAAAGAAGTGTGGATGGAAATAGCATCCTTGAAGACAGTACTGAGCCCCTGAATTAACCCGTTTGGATTAGCCCCTGAATTTCTTGTTATGTGAGATAAAAATTGTCCTCACTGTCTAAGCCACTTCTATTTTTTTTTTTTTTTTGATACTTGCAGCCAAAACACCCAAACTAGTACTATAGATAAATTTTACATTTTAATCTAAAATGGAGGGGAGGGGGAACAAGGTACAAAACTGTAGAAATTTTGTGTAATTGATATGATGGCTATAAAAAATTGGTGCCACTCCAAATAAAAGTAATAAACCTATTCTTTTCCTTCACATTAACTGCATTAAAAATGCATGGAAAAATATTTAAAATGTTATAATGATGATCTTTAATTGATTAATGGGGTATCACTTGTTTTCTTTTTTTATATTTTAAAAATATTTTCCACACTTCTATGATGAGAAGGAATTACTACTTTAATTACAAAGTTAATTTATTAAAACAAAGAAAGCAGTCCTCCTTGCTGCCTCATTTTCACTTCCCATCAATTCCTAAGTCCCTCTCCTGAGCCTCTGCCTTCATCATTCGATCCTAATTTGACTCTGACCCCTTGAACCTCCAACAAATTTGTCACTGTTCTGTCCTTGTCACTTAACCTCTGAGCAGAGCCTTCAACTTCCCTATCACAGTGTCCTCTGGGTCTTTTTTTTTAAGAAATAAAACATATTTTATTTATCAAAAAAAGGATTCTAGGACTTCCCTAGTGATCCAGTGGCTAAGACTCTGAACTCCCAGTGCAGAGGGCCCAGGTTCAGAGATGCCTGATCAGGGAACTAGATCCCATAAGCTGCAACTAAGAGTTCGAATGTCATAACTATAGATTCCACATGCCACAACTAAGATCAGGCACAGCCAAATAAATAAATAAATGAATGAATGAATAAAAAAATTCTAACAAGGCTTGGCTTTCCAATCGAAAACATGTGTCCCATGATGTGTGGAACAGTATTTAAGCAATGAAATAAATTTCCAATGGTCATGATTGTGCCTTGTTCTTTTTTTAACCTGGAGTATATATAGTTCCTTTACAATGTTGTGTTTGTCCTCTGGTCCCCTTCTCACACCCCCTACAGCTTCCCCTTCCGCTGTCATCCCTCACATTTACTGCTTCCCCTGACTTCAGCTATCACTTGCTATTACTCATTACTCCCAAAGAGAAGTGTCCACCCTAGCTTCCCCCTCTAGTTCCAAACCTAAATGCCCATCCTCTTTCTGGCCATCTCCAGGTGTGGCGGGGCAGGGGGAGGGGACGGGGGAGGTGGGAGGCTCAGTCTCTTCTCTGTAAAAAGAACTGATAGTTTGCACCAAGTATTTATTTATTTATTTGCACCAAGTATTTATTAAGGATTAACTATAATTAGCCAAGTAAAGGATGTAGTGCCAAGTTTGTTGTGGGTAATCACTAAAAGTTCACTGAAGTTATTGCACCTTGTATCATTATTGCAACATCAAGGTCTGGTCCCTGTGAGCGCTCCATCATCACCCAAATTTGGGCCCTGAGTCCCAACACGTGGTCCATTATGGGTACCTCCCACCCCTGTCCACTTTACATAGGTTATCAGACAAAGGCTTTGAAAGCCCAGGTCTGAATCAGACCTGCCTCCTGCTCAAAGCCAGTATCTACAGCATTACATTCACATGACTTGGTTTAGCAATAAAGTCTCAACCCAGTTTTCCAGTGTTCTGTGCTTACACCGCTCCTTTCCATGTCCCTGGCTTTCAGCCAGCCTGCAGTGGTCATTTTCCTGTACTTTTGCCCCCTTACCCCTGCCCCGCAACCTGGAGAAATCCTTTAAGGCTCACTTCTAGAGGTACCTTCTGCCCCAGCACTCCGGATATGGTCTAAAGCTTTCCAGGATAACTGTAACCAATTAAGGGCCAAGTTCTCTTGGTCTGGGAAGTTTTGCAGGTTCTCCCAGGAGGAGGAAGGGAGGAGGGTAGAGTTCAGGCCCAGAGAGACTGAGATGCCCCCACCTTTGAGTAACAGTTCCTTGAGAGTCCAACATCCTCTTTGAAGGCCCTGTGATCACCATACTCTACCTCCAGACTCTGGAATATTGCCTGCCACCTGGTAGTCAAAAAGAAACGAATGGTTTGAAATGTAAGCCTTATTGCTTTCCACTTTGAACTACGGGGAGTCCAGCTCAAGGGTGGTGGTGGTGGGGGTGCCACCGTGGCTTCCTTGTAGACAGAAATGATGCCCTGTGCTTCCTGGTCTGTCCCTCATCCAGCACCTAGCACCTAGTATCACAGAGGCCTAAGTGTTTTCTTGGGTACAGGGCAAGGAAGACTAGAACCAGCGAGTCTGATTGTCCATTATGCCCTAGACATGCTCCAAGTCCTCACATGTATTATTTCATCACCCTGACCGTATCCTCAATTAAGGTGAATGCCCTGGGTCAGAGAGGCTGTGGTGTACCTCATCACAGATCTATTAAGTGACAGAGCCAGATCCCGTCCTGGTTTTATCTGACCCCAGAGTCCAAGCTCTATCCACCGATTCCATGTTGCCAGTTGGGGTAGGGAGTAAGGTAGGGGGTGGTTAGGTCAGATTCAGCCAGGAAACAGATGACTTCCTCAAACTGGGAACCAGAGGAGAGCTTTATGGAAGGACCACTTTACAGGCGATGGGCAAGGGGACATGCGGCTCGCCAGGGCTAGGGGCAGAGGGGCTCTGTCACCACGTGTAGGCCTGACAGGTGAGGGGAGGGAGCAGTTATGGAACTTGGAGGGACAGAATTGCTGGGACAGGGCCACCTGACTGCCGTTGTGACCTTTGGTTGTGGAATGAGGCAGTCCTTGGTGACCCTTTGGGAGGAAGAACAGATATCCCAGCTCCACTGGCTCCTGGCCACCCCTCTCTTGTGGGGCTCTCCACTGGCCAAACCTAGCTGAAGCTGGAGGTCAAAGGGCCCCTGCCATGTCCACCCAGGCCAGCCCTGAGCACGGTGGGGAGGAGGGTGGAGATGGGTGTGGGGGGGCAGATGGAAGGTAGCCAGCCAAACAAGGCCAGAGAAGACACATGGGTTTGCGGCGGGAGGTGGCGGCGGCGACTGTGGGTGGGGTGTACTGACTCTTCAGAGGTGAAGGCCAGACACCACCTTTCATCCACTGGCTGAGATAGCTCTGAACTGACCCCTCATCCCATCCTCTGCTCAGAACCAGGGGATTCTCTTAAAATACAGCGCAGATCATGTCCTTCCCCTACTCAAAACCGTTCAGTGGCTTCCCTATACAGTAAAACTCCAGATCCTTAACAAGGCCCCGGAGGTTCTGCAGACCAGGCCCTGCTCATGTCCTCAGTCAGTCTCCTCTGAGGCCATGCCCAGGGCTCAGCGCCCTTCAGGCACACAGCTCTCCTGGAAGCTTCTGGAAAGCCCAAGTTCTTTCAGTTCTGAGTAGCCTCCACCACCTTCACCTTCATAGCTTGTCGCTTAGAGAATAATACCAGCATGCCTGCCACTGCAGACACAGACACACACCCACACACCCATATCTATATGGGTGTTATCTGTAGACAAGGGAAATTAGAGTGATTTTAAGGCTTGTTTGACCTTGACTCATGGTAAGAAAGACATTTTTTATGAAGACCCTTATACAATACGTACATAAGTAAGACTGAAACGAAGTTCCACAAAACAGTAACAATGCCTATATTCTCATTTTTTTCTAGTCCTTTTAAAAAAATGTTGGCATTATCCATTTAATTGATGTTACTAATGGGTCACGACCAGCAGTGTGAAAAACGCTGCATTTTAACCATCTTCCACCTAGAAAAATGTTGGTTCCCTTTCCTTGCCAAGGGATGATAGACAGATCCTGCCCCCTAGTGGTCATGTTTGGAAACTGGTCGTGTCTTGGAGGAATACAAGGTGGGGGAATACTTTCTTTTTCAGTAATAAGTACTGAGTACAGGCCACGCATCTGAAGCCTTGGGGTTTGAGAAGAATTATAGCATAGACCTCGACCCAAAGAATATTCTCCCGACTGATGACCACAGTGTAATTGCGCTAGGTCTGTGCTGTCCAATGTGGCCACCAGCCACATTTGGCTACTAAATATTTCAATACAGCTAATGCAACTAACAAATTTACTATTAATTTAAGTGTATTGTATTTTAAATGTTTTCAGTTATTGGAAAACACTCAAATATGTTTGGAACAAACTTGATGTGTGAATTCACTTTTTCAACTGTACATTTTATAAAAACTAAAGATTCCATATTTTTTATGAAAATTTAACATCCAAATCCAGATGTGCTGTAAGTGTACACTGCATACTGGACGTCAGAGACTTAGTATGAGGGAATTCCCTGGTGATCCAGTGGCTGGGGCCCTGTGTTTCCACTACAGGGGAAGTGACATGGGAAGTGAGATCCTGCGTGCTTTGCACAGACCAAAAAAGAAAAAAAAAATCAAAGACTTAGCATGGAAAAAAATTCCCATTAATAATTTTTATACTGATTAAATGTTGAAATAATATTTTTAGATATGTTGGGTTAAACAAATATATTACTAAAATTAAATGCATCTGTTTCTTTTTACTTTTTATTTTATTTATTTTTTGGCCACACTGCACAGTATATGGGATCTTAGTTCCCCAGCCAGGGATCGAACCTGCGCCCCATATTTTTTTTTTTTTCCTTTATTTTTATTAGTTGGAGGCTAATCACTTCACAACATTGCAGTGGGTTTTGTCATACATTGACATGAATCAGCCATGGAGTTACATGTATTCCCCATCCCGATCCCCCCTCCCACCTCCCTCTCCACCCGATTCCTCTGGGTCTTCCCAGTGCA
Organism: Dama dama; assembly: GCF_033118175.1. Lineage (NCBI taxonomy): Eukaryota > Metazoa > Chordata > Mammalia > Artiodactyla > Cervidae > Dama > Dama dama. Next base: position 28,523,684 of record NC_083688.1, read on the forward strand.
CCAGGCCCAAGCACTTGTCTCATGCATCCCACCTGGGCTGGTGATCTGTTTCACTATAGATAATATACATGCTGTTCTCTCGAAACATCCCACCCTCGCCTTCTCCCACAGAGTCCAAAAGTCTGTTCTGTACTTCTGTGTCTCTTTTTCTGTTTTGCATATAGGGTTATCATTACCATCTTTCTAAATTCCATATATATGTGTTAGTATGCTATAATGTTCTTTATCTTCCTGGCTTACTTCACTCTGTATAATGGGCTCCAGTTTCATCCATCTCATTAGAACTGATTCAAATGAATTCTTTTTAACGGCTGAGTAATATTCCATGGTGTATATGTACCACAGCTTCCTTTCCATTCGTCTGCTGATGGGCATCTAGGTTGCTTCCATGTCCTGGCTATTATAAACAGTGCTGCGATGAACATTGGGGTGCACGTGTCTCTTTCAGATTTGGTTTCCTCAGTGTGTATGCCCAGAAGTGGTATTGCTGGGTCATATGGCAGTTCTATTTGCACCCTATATTTATCTCTGCACTGGAAGCTTGGACCACTGGGCCGCCTGGGAAACCCCTCCTTTCACTTTTTAAATGTGCTTAATGAAAAATTTTGAATTACTCATGTAGCTCACGGTATTTCTGTTGGACAGCACTCACAATGAAGAAGGAATTCATAGAGCCTGTACTCCACCTCAGGCCTGTCCATGCTGACCATGCTCGGCCACCTCTCCAATGGACTCTGCACTCTGTGTTTAGTGTCTATGGAAACGACAACAGAAGGATAAGACCCCCTCCAGACAGGGGAATCGTGAAGATCATATCCAGGTTACTCATCGCCTAAGAGAACACATACACTAATCACTCCTTCCTCCAGACAGGCCATAAACTTTTCTGTACCTGTCGGAGTGTAACCTCGTGCTTATTGATTATTGGCTAATTGTTTAACTGTCTGAGTACATGGCACATGAGTGATGCAGTTATTGGGTTTCTATTTTCCCTTCCTTAGTTTATGTAACTCTCAAGGAATTTGAGGTGGTGGGTTTGGACACGTACACATGGGGTATAAAAGATTTTCACAAGTGCTGGTCGGGGCCCTTGGCTAAGAGGAGACTTTGCCTTGGGCCCGCCAGTGTAATAAACTGCACTCCACTATCTGCATTGTCCTTCTGAGTGAGTTTGTTCCCCGGGAACACGTGGCTACAACAACAAGGCTGGAGCTCCTTCTGATGTCCCTTCCTCCAGCCCCTCCTGTGCATTTTGCATCCCTGATGGAGAAAGGATGGAGGAAGTTGCAAGAATCCTCATTCAGACTGGGCTTTGGATGGGGGGAGGAATTAGGAATTAAATGGTGGACCTATCAAGGTTGAGATGCCCATGACCTCAACACTAAGAGTGTGGGCCTCCCACCCACAGCCCAGCACAACCTGGAACACATTAGAAATGTGGACTCTCAGGCCCCAAGCTCCTACTGAAGCAGAGTCTGCATTTTAACAAGATTTCCACATGATTTATGGGCTTCCAAGGTCAAAGCTATGGTTTTACCAGTAGTCATGTATGGACGTGAGAGTTGAACCACAAAGAAAGCTGAGCATCGAAGAATTGATGCTTTTGAACTATGGTGTTGGAGAAGACTCTTGAGAGTCCCTTGGACTGCAAGGAGATCCAACCAGTCAACCCTAAAGGAAATTAACCCTCATTGGAAGGACTGATGCTGAAGCTCCAATACTTTGGCCATCAGATGCAAAGAGCCAACTCATTGAAAAACACCCTGATGCTGGGAAAGATTGAAGGCAGGAGGAAAAGGGGATGACAGAGGACGATATGGTTGGATGGCATCACCAACTCAATGGACATTAGCTTGAGCAAGCTCCTGGAGATAGTGAAAGACAGGGAAGACTGGTGTGCTGCAGTCCATGGAGTCCCAGAGTCGGACATGACTGAGTGATTGGACAACAGTAAAAACAGGTGGTGCTTGGGGTAAAGAATCCCCCCACCAACGCAGTAGACAAGAGATACGGGTTCAATCCCTGGGTCGGGAAGATCCCCTGGTGAAGGGAATGGCAAACCACTCCAGTGTTCTTGCCTGGAGAATCCCCATGGACAGAGGAGCCTTGCAGGCTTCAGTCCATGGGGTCGTGAAGAGTCAGACACAACTGAAGCGACTTAGAATGCACACAACACATGTTTTTTTTGCACACAAAAATTTGAGAAGCAGTTACCTATTTGATAGCCAAGTGGAGATACAGGGGGCAGTTCTCTCTCTCTCTTTTTTTTTTTTTTTGCTCAATGACCAAGGAAGTGTTGCAGTGAAAAGGAAAAAAGAAGAGGAGTGAGGCTTTTTTTTTTTTTTCCCTTTCCTGATAACAAAGAAGATAAAGAGAACAGTGAGCAGGCCTGAACCTTCCTAGTCTTTTTTACTTTAACTGCTCTTAACTCTGCATGTCTGTAACTATCTTTGCTTTTCTGCCCCTAACTCTGCAGGAGCTACATTTCACACCTATTTTCCTTTGACTCTATGCTAAATACATCCTGTATCTGGTGTTTACCCTTACAACACATCCTTCCCCCTGTAGTTACATATCAGAAAGAAGGCCAAAGAGCCACTGCCAGATTCAATTACTAGGCTATGGTCTTTGAAACAATGCAAGAGGAAGAAATTAAGGTCCTAACTCCTTTGTTCCTCATCAAGGACTCCTGACAGCGAGCCTTCATGTTATATAAGCACCTAGAAATCAACTCTGAATATTCCTTCATTGGAAGGACTGATGCTGAAGCATCAGCCACCTGATACTTTGGGCACCTAATGCAAAGAGCTGACTTGCTGAAAAGATTCTGATGCTGCGAAAGATTGGAGACAAGAGAAGCGGATGAGACAGAGGATGAGATGTTTGGATGGCATCAACGACTCAATGGACATGAGTTCAAGCAAACTCCAGGAAATAATAAAGGACAGGGAAGCCTGGCACGCTCCAGCCCATGGGGTCATAAAAAGTCAGACACAACTTAGTGACAGAACAGCAACAGATCCATCTAGCACCAAAGCTGGCTGATAATTGGATTTGCCTTCAGGCATTCATTACTACATTCCCTAAAGATTCTGATTCAGAAGTCTAGAAAGAGGTATCCCCAAGGGAATCTATATATATATATTCATAAACTCCTCAGGGGATTCTGATAGTCAGGAGAGATTGAAAAACATTTTGCCCTGCACCCTGGCTAACCACTGTGGGGCCCCAGGTGGATGTCACATAGCAGTTCTTCCTCACATAGCAACATTTCCTTGTGGGAAGGAGAAGCTCTAACCTAACCTGATGGAAGAAATAAAAGTTACAGTGGTCCATTTTCAAGAACAGCCAGCTTTGACGATGTAATAGCTGATAGCTGTAAGGATTACAAATACGTCCTTGGTGGTTCAGTTGGTAAAGAATCTGCCTGCAATGCTGGAGACTCAGGTTCAATCTCTGGGTCAGGAAGGTCCCCTGGAGAAGGGCATGGCAACCCACTCCAGTATTCTTGCCTGGAGAATGCCATGGACAGAGGAGCCTGGTGGGCTACATTCCATGGTGTCACAAAGAATGGGACACAGCTGAGTGAGTAATACCTTCACTTTCATAAGGGTTACAAAACTGGAAAGTTCAGACAAACAAATGGAGGGTGGGATGCCTAGGATTTTCACACGGGTTCATCCTATTGGTAAATTCAAAATATCAGAACAGGAATAGGTCTGCAGGAAAGAAGATGTCAGGGAAGGGCCAACCCAAAAATAGAGGGAGGGAACAAACCTAGGTGATTGTTCACCCCATAGTACTCAGTCAGTGAGAAACTGGGGGATGGACCTGTGTGTTAAGGATAAGTGTAACAACTCTGGGGCTGCCGGCCCACCAGACATCTGCAAGACTGTCATTAAAGCCTTGCTTCCCGCAGCAACTTGTGTCTCCAAGTCCATTCTTTGAGTCTGGGCTGGTGAGCATGTTTCTCACACCTGATTCCAGTACTCTTTCATCCAAGAATTGCTGTTCAGTGACTCAGTCATATCTGATTCTCGGAGACTCATCTAGTAGAGTCACTAACAACATCAGAATGTGTAAGTCATAGGAGGTAGGAAAGAGCAGTAGGATTAGACCCATTAAACCCATTATAGGAAAAGAGATGGGCCCAGGCCCATCAGTGGCAAAGCTGGGATACACCCTTGCTCCTGGGATGTTGAATCTGCCATTCTTTCTACTCCCTATTTCTTCTTCTTCTTTTTTAATTGGAGTACAATCATTTTACAGTGTTGTGTTTCTGCTGTACCACAAAGTGAATCAACTGTACATATACATGACTATGTATATCCCCTCCCTCCAGAGCCTGCCTCCCTCAACCCCCTCAGGTCATCACAGAGCACCCAGACGAGCTCCTTGTGCTATACGGCAGCTTCCAGCTAGTCATGTGTTCCTATTTCTTTATGAAAGTGCTAACGACTGTTACATTGCTGTACTCAATGTGCCACCAAATTTGGAAAACTCAGAAGTGGCCACAGGAATGAAAAAGGTCTGTTTTCATTCCAATCCCAAAGAAGGGCAATGCCAAAGAATGTTCAAATTATTGTACAATTGCACTCATTTCACATGCTAGCAAGATTATGCTCAAAATCCATCGAGCTAGGCATCAGCAGTACGTGAACTGAGAACTTCCAAATGTACAAGTTGGATTTAGAAAAGGCAGAGGAACCAGAGATCAAATTGCCAACACATGGTGGATCATAGAAAAGGCAAGGGAATTCCAAAAAAACATCTACTTCTGCTTCACTGACTACGCTAAAGCCTCTGACTGTTTGGATCACAACAAATGTGGAATATTCTTAAAGAGATAGGAATACCAGACCACATTACCTGCCTGCTAGGAAACCTGTATGAAGGTCAAGAAGCAACAGTTAGAACTGGACATGGAACAACAGACTGGTTCAAACTGGGGAAGGAGTATTCAAGGCTGTATATTATCACCCTGCTTATTTAACTTATATGCAGAGTATATCATATGAAGTGCTAGGCTGAATGACTCACAAGCTGGAATCAAGATTGCTGGGAGAAATATCAACCTCAGATATGCAGATGATACCACTTTAAAGGCATAAAGTGAAGAGGAACTAAAGAACCTCTTGGTGAAGGTGAAAGAGGAGAGTGAAAAAATTGGCTTAAAACTCAACATTCAAAAAACTAAGATCATGGCGTCCAGTCCCATCACTTCAGGGCAAATAGATGAGCAAAAAGTGGAAATAGTGACTTTATTTTCTTAGTCTCCAAAATCACTGCAGGTGATGACTGCAGTCATGAAATAAAAGTAGCTTGCTTGACATGAATCAGCCATGGATTTACATAGAAAAAAAAAATAAAATAAAAGAAGCTTGCTTCTTGTAAGAAAAGCTATGACAAACCAAGACGTATTAAAAAGCAGAGACATCACTTTGCCAACAAAGGTCCATATAGCCAAAGCTATGGTTTTTCTGGTAGTCATGTACGAATGTGAGAGTTGGACCATGAAGAAGATTGAGCACTGAAGAAATGGATGCTTTTGAACTGTGGTTTTGGAGAAGACTATTGAGAGTCCCTTGGATAGGAAGGAGATCAAACCAGTGAATCCTAAAGGAAATCAACCCTGAATATTCATTGAAAGTGAAACTGGAAGGAAGGGGGCAGGGCACAATTTTTTTTTTTTTCAGGGCACAATTTTTAAAAGAATGACATAGCCCAACGATACAACAGAAACCGATTAGAATCAGGAGTTTTCTGGTGTTCCAGTGGCTAAGAGTCTGTGCTCCCAGCTCCCAGTGAAGGGGGGCCTGGGTTTGATCCCTGGTCTGGGAACTAGATGCCACATGCCACAACTAAGAGTTCACATGCCACAGCAAAGATGAAGAATCCCACATGCTGCAACTAAAATTCAGCATGGCCAAATAAATAAATAAATATTAAAAAAAAAAAAAAGAATAAAATGGGTCCAAGATGGCAGACAAGTCAACTTCTAGTAGACCTTGATCCTCAATCAGCAAGCTAAATGAGGCGCCATGACAGCTCCAAGACACCATCAAAAGATCAAAAAGTGGGTAGGGGCCCAATTCCTGGAAATCTCCACACCTTCCCCAAAACAGCTGGAATAATCCTCCCATTTATTGGCCTATGAAATTACCCAGCCCATAAAAACTAACCAGGCCACATTTCGGGGCCCCCACACTCGCCCTCTGCGATGGCCCGCACTCTGTGCAGTGTGCTTCTCTCTGAGTCTGAATAAATCCACTTCTTACCTATCACTTTGTCTCTCATTGAATTCTTTCTGTAATGAGACATCAAGAACCTGACCTTCATTAGGTTCTGAAACCAGGTACTGTGGGTTTTGGCCGGGTTCGAGCTCAGCCATGTGGGTTCAAGTCTCAGTCTGAGGTAAACGGTTTCAGCAGGACTGATGCTAAAGCTGAAGCGCCAATACTTTTGGAGGAGGAAACAGAACAGGCTCTATCGTGAAAGGAGGACTCCATCTTGGACCGGACTGTGGAGCTATAAACCCAGTCTCTATGGAAACGACATACCAACTGGAAAAGCAGCCCTCTGGAAGGAAGAGCCCTAGGGTTCTCCATCGCCTAAAAGAATACCCTAATTATCTGTGTAAGGGAATGCTTATTGGGGTATGACCACAGGCCTATTGATGATTGTCCACTGTTAACTACGTAGGCTTAAGGCATGTGATCACCGGTTAACTTTGATTGTATTTTTCTTTTTCCTTTGTTCAGACTAGTTTCAGGAAACCTTATACACTTAGGGTATATAAGGTTTTCAAAAAACTGGTTGGGGTCCTTGGCTAAGAGGAGACTCTATCTTGCGGCCTCCGGTGTAATAAACTGCACTCCACTATCTGCATTGTCCTTCTGAGTGAGTTTGTTTCCCGGAATGCAAGGCTACAACACTTTGACCATCTGGTGTGAAGAGTGACTCACTGGAAAAGACCCTGAGGCTAGGAAAAGATTGAGGGCAGGTGGAGAAGGGGGGTGACAGAGGATGAGATGGTTGGATGGCATCACCAACTCAATGGACATGAGTTTGAGCAAACTCAGGATGATGTTGAAGGACAGGGAAGCCTGGAGTGCTGTAGTTCATGGGGTCGCCAAGAGTTGGACAGGACAGCAACTGAACAACACTACTGGGCTGGGCTGACTTCTAAGCTGTGAGTGGGTCCAGGTCCCCTCTATGTGTCTTTGACTCCTTAGACTAGCAACTGACTATCCGGAATGTTTGCATGGTGAAAGTTGTGGCTAGAGTCCAAGTTAACCATTATAGCACATTTAAGACCTCTTTTGTATCATGTATCATTCCACTGGTAAAAGTGAGTCACAAGACTAAGTCCAAAATCTGGTGTGGGAGAAACATATTTTACCTCCATGGAAATGGTGCATAGTCACATGTTGTCAGATACAACTTAATGACTGAACAACAAAAAACATATGGAATCTGGCCATCCTCCCACCGCAGTGCAGTCTTAACCACTGGGCCACCGGGGAATTCCCCCTCAGGAGTCTTTCCTGAAATATCCCCTCACTCCCACCCATGCTCCTTTCTCTGGGATTCCACAGATGCAAGTGAGCACTCCTCTATCCCAGCACTGGTAAAATTGGCAAGACTGCAATTCTTTGGTCTTTTACTAGTGTTGCAGAGAAGAAGCCAATTCTGACTCCATGTTGAAACTATTTCTTTGACTTGCTTTTTTGTTGCTTTTGTTATTACAATCATAGATAATTGCCTGCCTCAGAAGACCCTGCCAGTTTGCCTGATTGTAAACTAAAGAGCCTTTGTTCAACTCCTAGAGAGATAATCTGACCCTGCCCAGCTGTGAATAGCTGCAACAAAAAGAAGAGATTAACACCCCCCTTCCAAAGGCTGCCCATTCCCTTGTAGATGTTTTGCAAGACTAAGACCCTTTCACAGTCTAAGGGAGATAGCGTTACAGAGTACAAGCTCCCTCTGCTCGCCATAAAACACTTCTGAGAGAAGTGTTGAGGCAAGGAATACGACTTTATTTGGAAAACCCATTGACAGAGAAGACGCCAGACTAGTGTCTCAGTTGATGATGGATAGGGAAGCCTGACATGCTGCAGTCTGTGGAGTTGCAAAGAGCTGGACATGACTGAGTTGGATGGACACAAACTGAAGACCCTTTCACTTTATTTCCCCACTGCCTCTCCCTCTCTTTTCTGCCTTTGGATTTTAGTTCCTCATTGCTTCTTTCTCTCTGATTCTACAAAAGAAACTGGCATCCAGACTTCAACAAGATGGTTACTCTCAGAGAGTAGGGGCTTAATTAATAATCTGCTAAGGGTCTTACAGATAAAGGCCTTTTATCTCTTTTATCCAGGCATAAGATAGGGTCCAGAGGAGAAGTCACTTATTGAGTACTTATTGTGAATGGTCACCGGGGGCCTTGTTCTGCAGATGTTCTTTTAGAACTACAATTGTAAGGAAAAAAATGATGCCTGCCATTCTGGTTCTACAGGATCAAGGCACTGGTCACTGGAGTCACCCACCAACAGTGTACCCTGAGTGGGGATGAAGGGAAAAAAAAACAACCACAATGTTGCATTCTCTGCTTTGGATACTAGAGTCCCTAGATAGTTAAGATACCTATCTAAGGAAGAATTTTAATGACCCCAGATTCTTGCATCATCCCATTAAGCACTAAAGTCACTAACAGTTATCTTTTTCTGTTTAAACACAGGTTTTTTCCCAGCCAAAAAAAAAAAAAAAAGATCCTGAATATTCTGACTCCTCCCTTATCTCTTTGGAAGCAGTTCCTCATAGCTATCTGAGAGGCTATGGTCCTCAGTAAGGTACCCTAAATAAAACTTAACTCACAACTTTAACATTGTGTGTTTTTTCTTTCAGTTCACATAATCTTGATTTCAGGATCAGAAAATAGGCTCAGGAGGGTCTTTCCTGATGGTCTGTGCACGGGTGCATGCTCAGTCGCTCAGTCGTGTTTGACTCTTTGTGACCCCATAGACTGTGGCCTGTCAAGTTCCTCTGTCCATGGGATTTTCTTTCTTTCTTTTTTTTTTTTTTTGTCCATGGGATTTTCCAGGCAAGAATGCTGGAGTGGGACTTCCCTGGTGGCAGAGTGGGTAAGAATCTGCCTGCCAGTGTAGGGGACATGGGTTTGATCATTGGACTGGGAAGATTCCACACGCCCCAGAGCAACTAAGTTCCTTCGCCAGGACTACTGAACCCTCGTGCCTAGAGCCTGTGCTCTGCAACGAGAAGCCACCACAGTCAGATGTCTACACACCACAACAAACAGTGGCCCCCGCTCACACTTGCTGCAAGTAGAGAAAGCCCAGGCACTGCAACAAAGACCCAGTGCAGCCAAAAAAATAATAATAAAATAAATAAAAATTTTAAAAAATACTGGAGTGGGTTACCATTTCCTGCTCCAGGGGATCTTCCTGACCCAGGGATCAAACCAGAGTCTCTGGAGTCTCCTGCACTGGCAAGCAGACTCTTTACTATTGCGCCACTTGGGAAGCCTGGTGGTCCAGTGGTTAGGAATCCACCTGCCAATGCGGGGTGCATGGATCCCATTCCTGTTACAGAAAGATCCCCCCATATGCCTTGAGGCAACTAAGCCTGTGTGCAGTAACTATTGAGCTGTACGCCCTGGAGCCTGTGCTTCACAAGAGAAGCTGCTGCAATAGAGAAAGCCCTCGTAGCAACGGAGACCCAGCACAGCCAACAATACATAAATGGGCTTAGGATTGTCAACTACAAATTGGCACCTGCCAAGAGAATTTGCTGGGCTTCCCAGGTGGTTCAGTGGTAAAGGATCTGCCTGCCAAGCAGGAGACACAGGTTCAATCCCTGGGTTGGGAGGATCCCCTGGAGAAGGGCATAGTGACCTACTCCAGTATTCTTGCCTGGACAATCCCATGGACAGAGGAGCCCGGTGGGCCACAGTCCGTGGAGTTGCAAAGAGGTGGACACGACTGAGCAACTAAGCTCCGTGCTGCCTCTTTGGAGCAGTATATCTGAGCTATCTGAGGTGCTCTCTTCCAGGCAGCAGTCCTCATTTTGCACCAAATAAAACTTAACTTGCCACTCTCACCTTGTGCATCGTTTTTAGTCAACAGGAGAAAGAACCTTCAGTAAGGCTTGTGTGGGGCTTGTCTGTGTGCATCCCTACTGTCCACTTTTTCAGGGGGCAAATGTGATTGCTAGATGGAAAATGAACTCCCTTGAAATAATCCAGGCAGTTTCAGAAAGTGAAGGGTACTTTCTGGCAAAAGGGGCCAAGTGCAGAGAGCATGAAACAATGTCAGGAGACCCAGCCACATGCTGCAGGGTTTTGTAGCTCACAAGGACTCTGTGATCCAGGGAAAAATTGATACTGCCCCAAATTGTCCTTTCCCCAGTGCGTTCTTGTTCCTGTGCCCATGCTTTGGGAGAGGACTTCCTCATGATTTCAGTAGTGGCAGCTCCCGGGCTCAAGAGCACAGGCTCAGCGGTTACGATGTATGGACTTAGTTGCTCTGAGGCATGTGGAATCTTCCTGGACCAGGGATTGAACCAGTGTCTCCTGCACTGGCAGGTGGATGGATTCTTTACCACTGAGGCATCAGGGAAGCCCTATCCTTATGTCTAGGGCTTCCCTTGTGGCTCAGATGGTGAAGGATGTGCCCATAATGTGGCAGACCTGGGTTTGATACCTGGGTCAGGAAGATTCCTTGGAGAAGGGAATGGCTACCCACTCCAGTAGTCTTACCTGGAGAATCCCATGAACAGAGCAGCCTGGCAGGTTACAGTCCATGGGGTGGCAAAGAGTTGGACAAGACTGAGCGACTAACATTTTCACTTTCCTCAAGTGAGCTCTTTGATCTCACATGGAACTTACACTGAAGGTGGCTGGGGGAGTTAGCCCTCCATAATGTCTACCATCCTAAATAACCTTCTATTTAAGTTATATACAAATAAACACACATAGTGTGTGTGCGGAGGGGGTGATTTTAAAAACATCTTTAAAAACAAAAACAAAAACCATCTTTAATTGGTCTAAAATACAGTCCAAGTGGTAACCTTATTATGCTTTCTAGTAATAAAAACATTGCTTTCACTAACGCTTAGTATGCAGATGAGCTTCTAGATAAGTCCTTGGGCTCTTGTTTCTTAAGCCTCACTCTGTGAAAGAGGAGGACAGGCCCTGGAGATCATAAAGTGCTTCCTGTTGGGTTTGGAATCAGGAGGTGCTCAGGTTGTCCTGACTGTCTAACTGTGTTCTGTGTTTTGTCAAGTCATCCCACCTCCATTCAGAAAGGAACTGTGTCAACATGCTCTGAATGACATTCAGTGGCAGTGTCAACCTACAGCTACTAGCTTGAGATAAACACCTTAAATAAGTCATTCTACCAGCAGTCTTGGCCTAATGGAAAAAAAAAAAAAGGCAAAAACATGGACTTTGGAACTATGTAATCTCTGCTAATATTATGAAACTTCCCAGAACCTATTTCCTTGTCTCTAAAATGGAAGACTAGCACATTCTACCATTAGTGGCTTCGAGGGTTCAGGCTACTGGTGGAAAGCCTCAAACCCAACGTTCTGCACTTAGTTCTCTACAGGATCTCTGACTCTAAAACACCTACTTTGCTGGTCGAAGTAACTTCAGGCAGGAAATGTCTTATTCTCAGGGAATTCTAAGTTCCATCTATCGCTACATTCCTTGTAAAGAATCTGCCTGCAATAAGGGAGACCTGGGTTCAATCCCTGGGTCGGGAAGATCCCCTGGAGAAGGGAATGGCTACCCACTCCAGTATTCTTGCCTGGAGAACTCCAGGGACAGAGAAGCCTGGTGGGTTACAGTCCATGGCTTCGAAAAGAGTCGGACAAGACTGAGCGACTAACACTTTCACTTTCTTTTTACATTTGCAAATTTTAAGTTTTAAACTGGAAAAGTGCACCTGGCTTAAAAGCATAATTGTCAAAGATGATCATCATTGGTTTTTGTCTAATAATGAGAAAAATGGGAAACAGCATTTTTTAAATGTCCTTTAAAGTAGGAAACTGATGCAAAACACCGCGCAAAAAAACAAGTAAAATATGTAGATAGATAGGCAAAGAAGCATCACCAGCAAGCGCTGGCCGCTGGGAGTCGGGAGGAGTGGAAAGACGTGATCTCTCCCTGTAGTTTTGTATTTTGAGTTTCCAACAATGACTACGTACTGCTTTAAAATCGGAAAATCCTGGTAAGTCCTGGCGGACTTGGGAGGAGCGGCAACAGGCGGATGCGGGCGGGACCGGGGCGGACCCCAGCGCGTCGCGGGGGCCGGCGCGACGGGGCGGGGCGCGGAGACCCAGCCCTGCCCAGGCCGGCGCGGGCAGTGCAGGATTCGCGACACCAGGAGGCCGGCGACGCACCGTCCGGAGCGCCAGGCAAGCCAGGGGCCCCGGGGCCGGCGGGCCGGCGGGGACCGGACCGGGACTAGGCGGCGCCCCAAACTTTCTCGGAGTGCGTGGCGGGCCGGAATGGGGCTCTGTCGCCCTCACTTTTGAGTTTCTCTTTCTCTGCGCGCCCCGGGCGGGCGAGTGGCGCCTGTTTAGCTTTGGGAGCCCAGCCGCGGGGTTGTGGGCGCGGGCGATCAGACCGGGGTCTGAGGGTGTCCCGGGTCCCTGCTTCCTATCGCGGATCTGTCGCCGGGCGTGTCCACAGGGCCAGCCCCAGGGTGGCCAGCTGTGCGTGGGATAAAGGGTGTCAGGGGCCTTCAGCTGGTGGGAGGGGGAGGGGAGGCGGCCCGGGCCTGGCCTCGGCCGCCTCTGACGCCCTGGTGCCAGCTTGGGTGTAGACAGGTGACCGAGTATTTGAGTGAGGGAGAGAGCCGGTGGGAAGCCCCGAGCAGCTCACATCCTTGGTGTGGGGAACTTGTCACCTCTGTCACCAGGCCTTTGCCTCAGTCCCCTCTCCCCTACACTGGTCTAGCCACTTCCCTCAGGCTGGGTTCTGAAAAGTACTGGGAAGTACTCTCTTCCTTGTGGCCTCTTTGGGTGGGAGTGAAAACCAAGCAGGAAAATGGGAGCCGGGAGAACCGTGGAGACAACAGGAGGGAAGTGGAGGCAGGCTGTTCGGAGGCTTGGCCCTGATCTTGTGGGTTTTGCTCTAGCTGTTGTCTTCCCCAGGGGTCACCATCCCCTCTGACTCCATGGTGGCCTCTGGGGTTGGGATTGCCCTGAGGAACCTGGTCATGGGATCGGGGGAGGTGGGGGTAGGCCTGGGAACTAGGGTCAGAGCCAGATGTCACGGAAGGTCCCTCGGGTGTCCAGTTCTCTGGGGCTCTGAAATATTCATCTCACTGGTGAGCTTTGGTTTCAAAGCTGGCGCCTCTGGCTAGGCCAGTGGTGGCAGGAGGAGCCAGGAGCCCTTGGGGCTGCTTTGTGTGGGGCAAGGGGGCAGCCATACTTCCTCCTCACCTGCCTGCTCTGTCTCTCCATGAGGCCCCAGAGACCCGGTTTCTAACTTAAAAAGTGGTGGGACCACACAAGGGGTCAGGGGCCCTGACTTCCTCTCTTCTTGTGCCCTGAGCTCAGGGCCTCACCTGTAAAAGTGGGCACGTCAGAGAGGTAATGATGGGGTACACCTCCAGTGTGGGGAGAACCTCACGTCATGAGCTGGGGTAATAGCCACCTCAGCTCTGCCTCCTCCCATGGGAATGGCTCCGCTAAAGAGCATTTACATCCCCCAAACTTGTCACGCTGGACCCTTGAGAAAGAGCAGAAGCCCCAGGGAAAGGCCTCATACTGTGTGTCTTTAGAAAGCCGCGCCGGGAGTAGAAACTTGTATAGCAACTGGGAGAGAAGGTCTCTGCTAACCATATGGCTAATCCTCATGTGGGCTTTCTGGAGTATTCTGTTGGGAATGCAGAGGAAGGGAAGGCCCTGACGGACTCTTCCACCCCTAAGATTCTGGGGATCTGGGCCCAAACCTGGCTCAAATTAAAGTAGAAATGATACCCAGAAGTCCACAGGCCACAGTGCTGGGTACCTGGAGGATAGTCAGTATACTGGTCAGGGAGGAGGATGACCAATATATATATATATATATATATATATATATATATGTAAGTCCTTGTTCTTATATGTGTGAAAGTGACAGTGATGGTCACTCAGTTGTGTCTGACTCTTTGCGACCCCATTGACTGTGGCCCACCAGGCTCCTCTGTCCATGGAATTCTCCAGGCCAGAATACTGTAGTGGGCAGCCGTTCCCTTCTCCAGAGGATCTTCCCAACCCAGGGATCAAACCCAGATCTCCTACACTGCAGGCGGATTCTTTACCAGCTGAGCTATCAGGGAAGCCCGTTTATATATATAATAATTGGTGTTTTTTCCTATTACATGAAGGTGATGTTAGGAATGGCAGCCTCCTGGCTCTATGCTGCTTGGAGATGCCCCCAGCCCTTTGCAGTGAGTTCCACTTTGGAGTTTAGAGCAGCTGTGTGGGGGTGGCAGAGAGGAAGAACCCTCACAGAGGATCAGGGCATTGAGTTGGCCCTACAAGTGAGGGGGCACACCTGGTACTGAGTGTGGCTGTTCCAAGGGGCTGGCTAAGGACAGGGGTTTAACAAGATGATGAGTTAGGACATGAATCATTCCCAGGGCTATCTGTAAAACAGAGGTGGCATGGTCAGCAGCCCACAGGATGGCAACTAGGTGTGCCTGTATAAAAATGTTTCAGGCTTAAGAAAGTTGGAAGGAAACAAAGTTGAATAGCTTTGCTCACTGCAGAACTTGGAAGCTTCCTATGCCATGGTGTCTAACGAATTTCCAAAAGGGGATATGGATTCTCTGTTTCTGAGCTCATCCATGACCATCTCCTGGGAGGCGGAGAACATCTCCTCGTGTTCTTTAGAGCAGCCTGGGAAATACCTGGCTGGATGATTCTAGCTTTCTAGAGTCCAGAGAGGTAGGAGAGGGAGTTGTGGCCACTCCCACACCCAGGTCAGACCCTGTGCCTCAGCCTCCTCCAGACCGGATGAGGATGAGGCTGAATCTGGCAGAGACTCTTTAGGAAGCAAGACATTCTGCCCTGAAGGTTTCTGCTCTGGTCTCTTAGCTGTTCATTCAAAAGCAGACATTCTCAGAGTCTGAATGGACTTTGATCATTTGGTGATGGTAAAGAATCCTCCTGCAATGCAGGAGACCCAGGTTTGATCCCTGGGTCAGGAAGATCCACTGGAGAAGGGAATGGCAACCCACTCCCAGTATTCTTGCCTGGAAAATCCCATGGACAGAGGAGCCTGGCAGGCTACAGTCCATGGGGTCTCAAAGAGTCGGACATGACACTTGTTTTATGGATGAGGAAACTGAGTCCAGAGATGTGAAAAGACCCATCCCGACTCCCACAGTGGAGTTAGGACGAGAACCAGGACAAGAACTCAGCTCCCTGTGTTGTAAGCCAGGGCTCTGACAAGGACTGACTTTCGACAATGGGAAAGGAATTGGTATCAACGAGAGAAAGGTCTTTACGTCCTCAGTCCGCCCAGGTGGTGGTGTTGGCTTGTTCTGTGGCTTGTTCTGGTGGCGGCCTCAGGGACTTTGCCTCCAGGCAGGTGTAAAAGCAAATGGTACCTTAAGTCAGACTTCAGATCTGGGTTCAAACCTTTCTCTGCTGTTTGCCTGCTCCAGGATCTTGGATCAACTTCTGTCGAATTTGTTTTCTCATTTGTAGGGTGGGGATAAGGATTGCACTTCATGGGGCCCTTGTGAGGAGCAGACGTCCTTGGTACCCAGTAGTCAGACAGTACTTGCTGCTCTAAGTGGTTCTCTTCCTTCCCTGCCCACTGCAAGAGTGGGGTATATCTCCCTTCTCCACTAGGGGTTGTTAATTATCTGTCTGCCTCTCCCTGCCTCATTTGGGAGTTGAAACTGAACTGAACTGAAAAGGCAGGAGAAGATGAAACACAAAGAAGGAGGTGGATGGGGCTGTGTTTCTGAAGCTGCATCCGGCCCGGTTAGTGCTGCTTGCTTTCCTTATCTGGACGTCCTAGCTGTTCTGGGTTGACTGGGGTCTCGGAAATCACCCACATTCATGATGCTGAAGGGTGATGGGAGTACTGGGTGCCTGGGTCTTCCCATGGCTTCCCCTTCCCGGGAGACTAGAGCCACCTTCTCAGTTTCGGATTGGTTGGAGACCAGGGATGGGAGGGAGGTCTTGAGTTGGCAGCCTTATCTGTTTCTGAGCCAGGAGGGCCAGGAGAACTGGGGGAGGGGGCTGGTTGTGGCTCCGCCTCCGGGGTGTGTGCGCTGGCGTCTGTCTCTCAGAGTTCTCAGACAGTGGGCAGGGCTGGGAATGAACGCTCCAAACCCATGACCAAGAGGGCCTGTCACTGCCTGGACAGGAACTTCCTCGGTTCTGGGATTTCCTGGTTTGTCAAATGACCAGAGGATTTCTAAAGTTTGTTCCAGCTTTGACGTTTTCAGTTTTCAGATCCTCTTGGTTTCATCCTGTTGACCCCAGAGGCCAGGCGGACAGAAGGATACGTTGATTCTGGGCCCTTGGTCTGTGTGCGTCAGACCTGGTGGTGAGCCCAGCCACTCCTGGGTGGATCCTTTTTACTCCTCTGCCCTCCTGGCCAAGGGTTTTCTTGGAGGGGAGTGGAGAGCTGGGGGGTGTTGGGGTAGGGAAAGGGAGAGGAGGCTGTCACGAGAGACCTGGTCACAGCGGGCCAGGGGCTTTGCTGCTGGGTGGGGTTTCCTGAGATACTCACCCTGAGCTATTCTTTCCACTCTGGCCCTGGGCACCCGTTCCTGGCAGAGAGCAGCACGGGTTGCCTGGACCAGTCAGCTGCTCCTTTCCACCCCTCCCTCCAGCACACACCCTTTTGCTGTAAACCCAGTAGATCCAGCCTCCTCTCAGCAGATTCCAGAGCCTTAACCCTTCAGATGCCCTCCTCCCAGGGAGCCTGAACCTGGGCCCCAGCTGGCAGGGCGCACACTGGCCACACTGAGACAGCACCAGGGAAGGAGCTGGCTTCCCCGAGGCTGCCTCTGAAAACCTGATAGCCAACAAGTCCTGTGTTTGGGTCCTCCCACTTCTGATGGCTGGGTCTGGGGAGCGTGTAGGAGAAAGGAGAGGTTCTGGCTCCTTCCCGATGGGTCATGAGAATGGGGATCACAAGAATGGGGAGCAAGCTTAGCTCTAACTTGACAAGAGTGCTGTGGAGCCTGAATGCCTTGATAAAACACATCATGAGGAAGCATGTTGTAATGATTCAAGCTCTTTGCCACAAAACAATCTTGCTTCCTGTTGTGGGAGTGTATTCAGTAGAAACCGAATGCCTACTGTGTTTTAGGAAAATTCAGGCTTCTGATGGGGCGCCTGGAAGGTCTGTTTTAGCCCCTGGAGACCAAGCCCCTCCGTTAGCTACCAGTGGAATTCAAATGACCTGATTCCTGGTGTCTAGTCTGTGGGCATTAAGTATCTGCACTCTATCTCTGTATCTTTTCCCACTTCTTCCTCCCCTTCCCTTTGGATTCCACTTTCTCCTGCTGCTCCTGCCTTTAGTCATAGTCATGAAAGTAAACTCTGACAGCTTCCCCCTTTCCCTACTCCTGGTCACCTGCCAGCCCCAAACCTCATCCCTAGCTGAGGCCTTGATGATGGGGAAGTGGTCAGAGCCTCATGTAGGTCAGGCCGTGGCCAGGGAGCAGGCTCAGAAGCTGCCCATGCTGGCGGCCCTGGGGTCCGAGGTTCCTGCCCATCTGGTCCTGCTCACAGGGGGTGTGACTATGCCTAGCCACTCCCCTGACTGGCCTGAACACTCTCTCTGTCTCCTGCGCATAGGCCTCTACACCAGAGAGCTGGGATGTAGTCCTGGGTCCTGGCCCCTGCTTTGTGGCCAGGGACAGGTCCCTCCATACTCCCCCCTTCCCTGCCCCGAACCGCGGTGGACTGGCTGCTAAAGGGAGGGGTCAGCCTGCCCTAGGTCAGCAAGTTTCCTTTCAGTGCTGACATTTTAAGAATCTCTGTCTCTGACCACCCTCTTCTCCTGGTGGCTGCACAGAGTTTGGGAACCATGGGGCTGATGGAAGGGGCTGAATGGTTCAGTGTGCACTTGCTGTGAGCCCTCTTTTGTCAGTAGAGGGGCTGAGATGGGAAGCTGAGAAGTGACGAGTGGATCGAAAGGGTGATGAGGATGAAAGCAGAGAGGTTAAGAGCTCTGGAGTCTTTGGGAGCTGAGTCTGGCCTTTATCACCCCCTAGCTAAGTCACCTTGGACAAGTGACTTAATTCTTCTAAGCTTCTATTTCTTTATTTGTAAATAGGAATAATAATATATCCACCCTATTGGGGAATCATAAGGATTTAATGAAATAACAACTACAGGTAGTGTTCAGGTACCATTTTAAGTACTCTACACATATTTTCTCATTTAATTGTTATAACAACTCTGTGGAGGGTACTGTTATAGTGTTAAATCTATTTTCCAGGTGGAAAAACTGAGACACAGTGAGGTAAACTGGCTAGTGCTGGTCTCTGGTGAGCATGAGCTGGTGGCCGAGCCCCCAGAGAACTGGACTGTGAGCTGCTGCGCTCCCCGCAGGTCTGGTTCCTCTGAAACCAGAAGCATCACAGGGAGGGGCGAGGGAGGGCAGAGGGCATCTCAACGAGTCAGCGGCCCGCTGTGCCAGGCCTGAACCGTGGAGTCCTGGGGGCCTATCCAAGGCCGGCCTCGCGCTCCCTGATTTACCCGCCGGTTTGGGGAGGGACCTGTTTGTCTGGCTTGGCTTGAGGGGGTGGGGCAGCTGGCTGATCGGGCAAAGGGCAGGCCCCACATAACTGGGCTCCTCAGATAAGTCCCAGGCCCAGAGTCTGTTAGAGCTGGACATGAGCTGAGGGATCATCTGGGCCTCTCACTCCATTTCACTGAGGGGCACCCTGAGTTGCTGACAGGACCAGGTCATGGTGACATCAAGATCAGGCGGCCAGCTGGGGCCTCCGACCACAGGGTCCTCCCTGCCAGTGTCTCATGGGCTGTGTTGAGCCTGTTGTCTGCGGGGCCTGGGGCAGTAATGACAGATAACCCTGCTCCGCGGGTGGCCTGCCCTTCCCGCTTCCTGCAGATGGGGCGCTGTCTTCCTGGTGGAGTTAAAGGGGTGTTTGGGGAGACGGGGTGGTAGGGGGAGGAGACTCTTGCTTCAGGGCAGGAGGGTGCAGTTTCTCTTCCTTCCTTTTTTAAGAAAGTCTGTTAAGCAGATATGCATATTATAACTGTTTATGCTACCCTGACATAAACCACAAATGTTTTAAAAAACAGTTACTCGCTCTGTTTCTTGAACTCACACCACTCAGTGCTGGGTCTCCCTGTTTCCCTCCGCTCCATTTGCTCAGAGCGCCCTACCCCAACCTGTGGGGCCTTCACTATGGCCCATGGTTTGCTGTCACACCCTCACTGTCCTTATTTCTGACCTGACGCACTCTTGCTGTCTGGTCCGTTTGTTCTGGGAAGATGGAGAACGGCTTTCCTCAAAATAACTCATTTAGAGACTTGGCCTGTCATGTGAGCCCTCCTCCTCCCCTCCCTGCCACCTTCCCCTCTGTGTTATCCCAGTCGAGACAGAAGAGTTAGTTAGGATAGTCCTTTATCTGCTCCCTGAACTGGCCAGGGGGCCCTAAAAAGAGGGGTCTGTTCTGCCCTTCTGGCAGAGCCTCTGGGGATGTCTGCTGACCTTGACCTGGGCATGTATCCTCCCTGTGGGGACCTGAAGGAAGGTGTGCCCTTGAGAGATGGTCTAGGGGGCGGCTGTGGCCCTCTGAAGGGGCCCAGACTCTGTCAGGGCTCGGACCCTTCCAGGGACCTCCTCCTCAACTTTTCCCAAGCCCCCATCTCTGTCACCTCAGAGGGGGACACCAGGTCCAGAGGACATTTATCTGGCATAAGAGGCATAAAGAACACAGCATAATATAGAGCACACCTAGACTTCCCTGGTGGCTCAGATGGTAGACTCTGCCTGCAAAAAAAGAGAATCTGCCTGCAACGTGAGAGACCCTGGTTCAATTCCTGGATCGGGAAGATCCCCTGGAGAAGGAAATGGCTACCCACTCCAGTATACTTGCCTGGAGAATCCCATGGACAGAGGAGCCTGGCGGGTTACAGTCCATGGGGTCGCAAATAGTCGGACATGACTAAGCAGCTAACACTTTCACTTTCACCCAGGACCCGGAAGACCTTGGCTCTTGTACTATTAAATGTGCTAGTTTTGTGATCTTGGGAGTCACTTTATTGCTCTGGGCCTGAGTCCCCCAGTGGAACTGAGCACTTGGGGCCGTACAGCCTGGGGGTCCCTTCGGGATGTTTCTGGGGTTCCCTTCCCCTCTTTCCTCTGCCCTTCCCCAGCCGTGGGGCTCTCCTGCCTCAGAGAGGGCACTGGCTGGCTCTGGCAAAACTCCTTAGCGTTTTAACCTTTCTCAGCCGCCAACCCTGGGAGCAAACAGGCAGGAATCCCAGGGCCGCCAGGGCCTGGCGTTTTCCCCTCCCCGGGGGTTTGAGGGCCCTGAACTCCCTGGCATTCTGCTCCCTGGCACGGCCCTGAAGCGACTGGTGGCAGCCACAGGCTGTCACATGCCTGAAGCGCCTCCTCGGCTGTAATTTGAAGGAACCAGAAAGTCCTGTCTCCAACCTGCTTTTCTGTGCAGCCTCCCAGCCCCCAGGGGTCAGCCCATGTACCCACATGCTCAGGCCTCTCTGGCGGCCCCTGACTCAGCCTGACACCTTCCACAGCCCCATGCCCTCCTCCTCTGGGCCTGGCAGCTCCAGCCCTGGGACTGGCTTGTTGTCTTCCACTTGGGGCCTTGGCTCCTCCCCAGCTCTGCCTTTCAGGCCTGGAGCTGCTGCCAGCTGCTGTGGGGGCTGGGCTGCTCCCTTCAGTGGGTCTCGGCTGGCTCTGTGACCCGCCAGTGGCTTTGCTGGGGTCATCGGGCTCCTTTCCTGGTCACTGGAAGTGATCACTTAAGAGAACCCCCTGCTCTCATACCACCCATGTGACTGCCCCTCCGCGGCTCCTGAGCTAAATCCCCACCCGCTGCTTTCCAAGGGCAGGAAACTGCACAGTGAGGAGGGGCTGGTGTGAGGGCAGAGGGGCAGGGGCTGAGCTGGTGGGGTGGGCGGGACTGTGGGGGTGGGAACAGTGGCCTGCGGGGAGAGACTGAAGGTGTCCTCTCTGCAGAGGCAGCGTGGACTGGGGCTCAGTGAGCTGGGCCTATGCACTCATGACTGCTTTTCTCATCTCTGCTTCAGGTCTCAGCAGCTGGGGTCTCCCCTCAGCCTTTGAGCTATCATGTCCCATCCCAGTGCCCCTCCTCCATATGAGGACCGCAGCCCCCTGTACCCTGGTTCTCTGCCCCCAGGGGGCTATGGGCAGCCATCTGTTGTGCCCGGGGGATACCCTGCCTACCCACAGCCTGGCTACGGTCACCCTGCTGGCTACCCACAGCCTATGCCCCCGGTCCACCCGACGGCCATGAACTATGGTAAGTCCCTGCAGGGCAGCTGAGGGTGGGTGGGAAGAGGCAACACTGATGAGGCCACTTCCTTTCTTTCCTTCTTAACTTCCTTCATCTCCTTTTTCATCTTCTCTCTAGCTCTCTCCTTCTGTTTCCCCATCTCTGTTACCTCTCTGCTTTTTCCTTCAGCTCCTAGCCGCCCCCCACCCCCCACCCCCGGGCCACCTGCCAGCCCCTTTATTCAGCGAGAAGACTGAGTCTGTAAGACACACACCAGAACTTACACATCAGATGAGAAAGTGGCTGGTGAAGGAATTACTTCAGGAGGCCACTTCTGTTTTCCTGCTAGGCAGTTGCCACCCACCCACGGCCCTCTCTTCTTCAGGAACTGCCGCTAAGAAGGAAACGGCAACCCACTCCACTATTCTTGCCTGGAGAATGCCATGGACAGAGGAGCCTGTCAGGCTACAGTCCATGGGGTCGCAAAGAGTCGGACATGACTGAGCAACTAACACTTTTCACTTTTCACTGGAACCTGAAGCAGTTTTTTTGTTTTTGTTTTTAAATATTCTCAGTGCTGATGGATCCTCATTTTTTAAGGTAACATCTGGTTTGCAAACATCCAGAACTCGTTTGGATGTTTGATAAACGTCATGGCTGGTAAATCTGGTCAGAAACAATATTAGAATGTGGTGCGATTTTCCTATGTGGCTCGCCTTGGATTTTGAAAGCAGTTCGCAGGGAGGCATTTGAGGAATGGCTTTGAGCCCCTGCAGCATCTTTGGAACCCTGGAGCACAGCCAGCTCTCATAAGGCCGTTCGTGTTCTGGTGCGAATGCCGGCACATCAGTCACGTTCACAACGAGGCTTTGCCC
The DNA here is from genome assembly GCF_033118175.1 of Dama dama. Taxonomy (NCBI): domain Eukaryota; kingdom Metazoa; phylum Chordata; class Mammalia; order Artiodactyla; family Cervidae; genus Dama; species Dama dama. The sequence continues at coordinate 28,546,056 of NC_083688.1, forward strand.
TGTGCACAGATAGCCCTGACGTTTCTGTTTTCCCAGAACCCTAATGCTCGCCTGATGGAGACCACTGTCTGCACACCTGTCCTCCAGTGCACGCATGCACTGTTTCCATCTCCCTTTCCTTCCTTCGATCCCCGAGTCCCTGCTCTGACCCTGCCAGCTCCTCTGACCCACACCTGCCTGGCTTCTTTAAGATGGTGTTCCCTTGACAGCAGGAGCAGTGGGTGTTCACACTCCTCAGTGGAATCATGCTGATGGAGTGTTCACACCTCAGCCCCCTCCCAGCCAGGGACACACCACTCCCTGTGGTATCCACTCAGGTCGCTCGGGGGGCACCCGGAGGAACTGGCTGGGGAGAGGAGTTCCTGAGTTTTGGCTGGAGATCCCTGAGACTGTTGAGATAGTGTTCCAGAGGCTTGGGGATTGAGGCCACAGGTCCCAGGTCCCCTGTTGGTCATATGTGATCTGTCCCCAGGCCCAGGCCATGGCTATGATGGCGGAGAGAGAGCAGTGAGTGACAATTTTGGATCTGGAGACTGGGATGACAGGAAAGTCCGACATGCCTTCATCCGAAAGGTGAGATATGGGCTGGTGGGCAGGTGAATCTGGGCCACTGGGGCCGTGATTTGGCCCATTGATAAGAAGAGGGGCAAATGTGGAGTCCTGCCCCAAGCCACAGGTGGGAGGCTTTGCACCAAGGCCACAGAAGTGGAGCCCAGAACCAAGGTCACCTCCAAAACTAATTGAGCCCCATTGCCAAAAGCCCCCCTGATCATTACCAACAAGCTTCCTGACTCCCAATTAGGCAAAGATGCCCACTGCAGTAAACACCCTATAGTGCCTCAACTAGTCATCGAACGCCAACCTTCCAGGAATTTTGTCTTGAGGCTATAAAAATTGGCTATTAATCCATGAAAACTGTCGACTCTCCCTGGCTTGTCAGGAGTTGTCAGCCCGCTGAGCTTGCAGTGCCCACTTTATCTGTGCTCTTCATTCTCAATAAACTCACTCCTTTCTGCAATACTCTGTGTCTGGAAATTCTTTTCCATCCTGCGCTGGGACTGCCTCAACAGGAATGGCGGTCCTCTGGTCCACACTAGCCCTGCACTCTCCTGAGGGAACCCCAGCTCCTCTAAGCTATGTTTGCCCACTTTTGCTTCTCTCTTCCTTGCCCTCGCTTTGGGGGGCAAGTTCAATTTGAACAGCCCTGCTGAAGTGTTCTGCCCTCTGCAAACTTCTTTCTCCTGTTAGACTGCAGCAATTTGAAGCCAGGATTGATTGCACGCACTCACAGGCCCCTGCCCGCCATCTCACCTCACCCCAGCACCTGCTCAGGGTAGAGAGATACCTGACCAACGTTCAGGCTGAACCGCTGCAGGCGCAGAGGCCATACTCAGGAGTGTGGCAAGGCAGGGCAGTGAGTGTCAGTGAAGGCCAGGTGTTGGGCCAGGAGGGAGATGTCAGGAGCAGCGGGGGTGGGGTCAGCCCTGCGGTGCGCACAGCATCTGAGCCAGACTCCTCACTGCGCTGGCCTCTGGCAGGCTGCAGTGCAGCTGGGGCGGGCTCTCAGGCGGAAAGGAAGTAAGAGTAGATCCTTCAAAATGAAGAAGGAACCCCTCCCTACCTCTGGAAGGTGGGAGCAGACCTAGGGTGGGAATCCCAGGTCTTTTGGGCTCCTTGGTCTCGGGGCTGGCTGCTTCCTGGGGGAAGGCCGGGAGCAGAGGGTGGTGACCGTGCTGTCCCCGGTGTCTGTGTTCCAGGTTTATACCATCATCTCCATCCAGCTGCTCATCACGGTGGCCATCATTGCTGTTTTCACCTTCGTGTGAGTCTCTGGGCCTCTCTGCACAGCTGAAGGCGGCTCTGGGGTCCTGGGCTCTGGGTCCCCTGCTAGGAGCATGGCTGGGGTGGGTCCTTGACCCATGGACAGGATGAGGGGCTTGGTTGTGGGTGACTAGAGAAGATGGGGGGGCGGGTAGGGCCTCGGCAGGGGCGGACAGCCTTGGCATGACTCTTCTTGTGTCTTCTCTGCTCCACAGGAAGCCGGTCGGTGACTTCGTGAGGGCAAACATGGGCATCTACTACGCATCCTAGTGAGTGTGTGCTCTCCTCTGCTTGGGGGACAGGAGAGGAGGGGTGACAGCTGACTAGCAGGGATCAGAATCTTTTTGGAGGGAGGGGTGCCCAGTTGCCAGCTGTGCTGGGCTGTGTGGTGTGTGCCACTGAGTGTCAGTGTCGGGGTCTCCTGAGAGCAGAGCTGGGGGAGCCACGGCCGCGTGCATCCTGTGAGACAGGCCCCCGCTCCGCCGCCTCTCCCTGCGGCCTCCCCGCCCTGGCCAGGCCCCTGCTCCGCCGCCTCTCTCTCTAGCGGCTCCTCCCCACCTCCCAGGCCAGGCCTCTGGTTACTGATGGCCTCAGTGCCCCTGGCCAGGGTGACCCTGTCCTGCTGGGCAGCTTCCCCTCAGACTTCTAGACGCCTTTCTGGGCCTCCAGCCTGGTGAGTGCCACCAGGCTGGGCCGGGAGGGGGCTGAGGGGCATAGTGGGCCTGAGACTACTTCTCTTTTTCTCCCCAGTGCTGTCTTCCTGGTCACATACCTGACCCTTATCTGCTGCCAGGCACCCAGGTGAGTCCCAGAGACTTAGACCATGGGAAGGGATGGTGGGGGGCAAGGTGGTGCACGCGTGTTATGTCGCTTCAGTTGTGTCCGACTCTTTGCGACCCCATGGACTATAGCTTGTCAGGCTCCTCTGTCCATGGGATTCTCCAGGCAAGAATACTGGAGTGGGTTGCCATGCCCTCTTCCAGGGGATCTTCCCCACCTAGGGATCGAACCTGAGTCTCTTATGTCTACCTGCCTTGGCAGGTGGGTTCTTCACCACTGGCCCACCTGGGAAGCCCCCTCATAGCATCTGAATGGAGACTTACCAGCAGTGATGATGATGACAGTGAAGATGAAGAGGATGGTGGTGGCAGCTACTGGCTACCGCTCAGCTGGGTGCCAAGTGCCTTGTGTGTGCAGGATCTATTTAGCTATCTAGCTGTTATTCTTATAACTACCCTACAAGATATGGGGCATTTTAACCCTTTAACAAATAGGAAGAACCCAAGGCTCAGAGAGGCCACGGGACTTTCTCACAGTCACGCAAGTAGTCAAAGAGCTGCAAACGAATCCAGTTCTCTGTGGCTCCACAGCCCAGGTCTGTCCTGTTGCCCCTGCTGTCTCTGCATAGAACACGAGCAGGTCCCCAGGGCCAGGCCAGCCTCCCCTCCCTCAGGTCCAGGCCTCATTCTCGAGGTGCACAAGCCAGGAACTTCTTCTGAGACCTGGCTGGCCACACGCCACTAAGTCATGGTTTCTTCCAGACGCCGTTTCCCATGGAACATCATCCTGCTGACCCTCCTTGTGAGTCAAAGGGCTGGGGGAGGGGGGAGGAGATGGTGAGGGAGGGCTGGGCCCAGGGAAGGAATGGGACCCTGTGGGGGAAGATGGCCCTGGCTCTCTCCCTGACCTGACTGCCCTCGGTTTCCTTGTGGCTGCCACTTTCCAACTAGGTGACACGTACCACCAGCTCTGGTAGTGTCCCCACCATGCCTCCAGGGCTCTGCATGCCCCTCTTTTTCTAAAATTGATTTTAATTTTATTGTTTATTTATTTATTTGGCTGCACCGAGTCTCAATTGCGGCATGTAGGATCTAGTTCCCTGACCAGGGATCAAACCTGGGCCCCTGCATTGGAAGTAGAGTCCCAGCTGCTAGACCACCAGGGAAGTCCCTCTTTTTTAAAAAAATATATATTTTTGGCCACACCACGGGGCATGTGGTATCTTAGTTCCCTGACTAGGGAACGAACCAGCACCCTCTGCCTTGGAAGTTTGGAGTCTTAACCACTGAACCACCAGGGACGTCCCACAGGCTCTATTAAGTGTCTTACTCTGGTCTCTGTTCTTCCCTCAGACTCTTGCCATGGGCTACATGACCGGCACCATCTCCAGGTGCGTTCAGCGGCAGTCAGTACACGGTGGTGTGTTTTATAGGGGAGTGGGGCACCCCTGGGCTGGCAGCCCCTGTATGGCTGCATGCTGGGCATGGTACTTCCAGAAAGCTGTAGTTTTGAAGTCATTTGTTCGTGGCTTATGCCTCTGGCCTCTCTTAATTCCTTCCCTGCAGTGTGTATAACACCAGAGCCGTCATCATCGCAGTGATCATTACTGCTGTGGTGTCCATTTCAGTCACCATCTTCTGCTTCCAGACCAAGGTGAGAGCACTGGAGGGCCGGCCCTTCCCTGGCCACCCCATCCCCCTTTCTTATACAGACCTGACCTTCTGGGCCTGGCACTTAGCAGGCCTGAGAGGGCCCAGATCCTTATATAGGGGTCTCCCTTAGAGACCTGAAGCCCCTTCCCTTCACATCCATATCCACAACTCTGCTTCCTGTGTCTGTCCTTAGAATGCCATGGTCAGTCCTGAGTGCCCCAGCAGGCAGCATTGAGCCCCCTGGAGGAGGCAGGGCCTGGCTGGCCGGGCTGCTGGCTGTGGCCCGTCTGACACGTGCCTCCCTCTCTCTTCCTGGCAGGTGGACTTTACCTCGTGCACAGGCCTCTTCTGTGTCCTGGGAATAGTGATGATGGTGACTGGGATCATCACTGCCATCGTGCTGGCCTTCAAATACGTGAGTGTCCCGGCAGAGCTGGTTGGTGAACCCAGTGCTCAGGGCAGACTTTCTGTGTATCTTGGTGCAGCAGGCCCCATGGGCCTCTGGACGGCTCTGGGTACCAGAACCTCTCAACTGGCTAGCCAAGGCACCTGTGCTAAAGCACCATCCTTTGGACTGGGGTATCATTGGAGACCCAGGTCTGGGAGCCATAGCACCTGAGGCCCCAGACAGCATCATGGGATTCCTATGAGAAGCAGCAGTGTGATCTGTCTGACAGCTGAGACCAGGCTCTCGGAGGCAGGTTGGCAGAGGAATTCAGAGGGCAGAGAAGATGGGCTCAGCTGGAAGGGACCTTAGGGACCACTGTATCTCTTCTTTGTTTCCAGTCAGCAGGGGGCAGCATGTGAGGCCCTAGGCTGAAGGAAGCTTTGTGGTGGGAAGGGGAAGCACATGAAAAGGAGAGTGAACATGACAGGAGCCTACCCATGTGACCATGGCTGGCCCTGCCTTGTGGACAGGTCCGTGGAGGGCTGTTGAACAAGGCTGCCCTGTGGTGCTCCCTGACTCCGCTATTCATCTGGTGGTTAGGGGGTGTCCCTTTTAGGCAGGGCTGCAGGAACATGGTCTAGTGACTGCTGACATGACTAAGGGTAAAGGTGATGGGGCTCTTCAAGGAGTGCATGGCTGGGCCTGCCCCTCCCAGAGCCATAATTCAACCACTCTTCCAGAAGCAGAGTGGACACCTCTGTACCTTGACTAACTGGAAATTGGTTTGGGTAAAAGATGCTGTGATTGATTTCATATAGCGACTGGATGATGGCCTCTGTTTTCTCTGCCAAACATGTTAGCATTCTTAATTTCTCCCAGGATCTGGAAGGGAGAGGTAGTTCTCTCATGGATCTTCCCACTTGGCCAGAATCCCAGTGGGGAAGATGGTCCTGAGGGTCTGCCTCACTCTGGGCTTTGCCAAGTTTTCTAATGCCATCCCTGTCCTCTCTCCCCAGGTTTACTGGCTGCACATGGTCTATGCTGCTTTGGGGGCCATTTGCTTCACTTTGGTAAGACCCTGCCCACTCTAGGAAGGGGAGTGGGAGGTATGGGACTGGGTGGGTGCTGAATGTAGGCTGCTTGAGAGGCAGGGAGTGGGGCCACAGCTGCCTTTCCCTACTGTCTGGAGGCTCCACTGATTTCTTGGGCATTCCTGTCTTTAATTCACATCGCTTGCTATGAGAATACTCAGCAAGCTGTATTCCAGAGATGACACTATTCCAGTGTCCCTCTCCCTTTCTGGACTGTGAACTGCTTAAAGACAGAGACCATGCCTTCTGCTATTTGTTAAAGTGTTCCCTAAGCACACCTCATGGCCCTGAGGCTCCCAGGACAGGTCTGTGGACCACCGAGCTCCTGAATCCTCATGCGTGGCTTCTTGTCCCTGCAGTTCCTGGCCTACGACACACAGCTGGTCCTAGGGAACCGGAGGCACACCATCAGCCCAGAGGAGTACATCACTGGCGCCCTGCAGATCTACACAGATATCGTCTACATCTTCACCTTTGTGTTGCAGCTTGTGGGGAGTCGCGATTAAGGAGCACTTCCGGGGCTTTCCCTTCCCTAGGGGGCTGGGCCCTGTGACCCTGGTCTGGGCCTACACCCATTTCCTTCTCCTCAAGTAATACGCCCATTTTTCTTTCTGTCCAGGGATGGGCAGCCTCTCTCGCATTGGATGTATAGGTATCTGATGGGGCTGGAGGAACTAGGGACTAACTCTTGCCCTTAGTGGACAGAGCTGGGCCAAAGATGTGTGTTTTCCCTCCATCCCACTACAGGGCACCAAAGCCTTAACAACTGGGGTTGGAGTGGGGTGAAAACAGCCTGTTCTGTAGCCTAAAAGGGAACATGAGAAGGAGAAGGGACTTCCTGGTGTTTCCCCTCCCACTCCTGCCATGGGCTTCTGGGCTTGACAGCTGGAACATTTTTCCTCTCTCAATCCCAACAAAGCCAGAGAGCTGTCCCCTGCCTCCTGGACTCATATCTTGTACTTTTTTGGCAACCCTTGGCACCTTTCAACACAGGAAGGTAGAGGGGGTTTGTCTTCCCTGCTTCAACCCCTTCTTTTGATAGCATATATATAATGATCTTCGGGGTTAGGGGTGGGGAGGAAGAGGAGAGTGAGCAAAGTCAAGCACCGAGGCCAACTGAGAGCAGCATCTGTCCAGGGCTTCCTCAGGGCTTGTGTGGTAGAGAGCAGGCCCCCTGGCAGTCATCTGGTTCTCTGAAGCTGCCTGGGGCTTCTCTGGTACTTCTGAGATCTCTATAGTCAGTGGGACCACTTGCTTCCTGTGCTCAGGCTTCTCAGAGCAAAAAGTGAGGGCAGAAGTCAGGAGATGGCGTGGTGTGTAGGATCACTATGGCCAGGAAGTAACCAGGGTGAAGACAGCCTAGAATGTGGGCAGGGTCCCCCATCCTGTCTGAGAGATATGGAAGCCTACGTGGTACCCAAGGGGCTTCCCTTCTGCTAAGGGGAGGGCCCTGAGAGGAAGGAGAAGCCCTTCTCAGTCTGTAAACTCACGCCAGGAGATTTAAGATGCCCCATCTCTCCAGCCAACTACCGCTTTCTTCATGACACCAAGTGCCTCAAGCTGGAATGGGGAAGGGGGACAAGGGTCACTCTATGGGGTGGGGGTGGAAACCAAATCAGCCCAAGGATATATTTAGGACTTCTTTATTAAGTATGTGGTCCTAAATATATCCCACAAAGGAACGTAACTAGAAATAAAGTTTTATGTTTAGAAGGTAAACCCCTGTTTGGCTCTGGTTTTCTTCACTTTAAGGGGTCAGTTCTTGGAGAACATCTGGCTCTGCCCAAAGCATCCATATCCTACCCTTGCATTCTGGCTTGGTATCTTCTACGATAACTAAATATGCTTTGTCCCAACGCTTCCTAGTGATGGATGGCTCAACCCCAGGTCTGGCAGGCACTGCTCAGATCCATAGCACATGACCTTTCTGAATCATGGACCCTTTACAAAAGCACAGGAGAGCTATAAATGCTCTTCCTCTCAAAGCTGTATGTGTACACACAATTTTGCATATAGGGGTGGGGGTGGGAATGGACCACAATGTTCAGATTTAGAACTCCTACCTTAGAAGTCACTAGTTCAATCCCTCTTACAAACAAGGAAACTGAGGCCCAGAGAGGTTGAGTCATTTGGACTCAGCCAAGAAGATTAAGTGTTTTTTTAAAACTCCACACCCTGAACACCCTCTTTGATTCTCTTTATTATTTGTTTAGGCTGAGTGGAACCCCACCCTCCTGGCCAGCAGCTCAGGGCTCACTCCCCAGGGCCTGAGCCTAGGCTTGTACTTAAGTCTCTGTGGTTTCACCAACTATTCAGCCTAGAACACTGAGGCTTCTGTGAGAGGGAGTACAGAGGAGTAACCAACCCCACCCTGTACCCCTCCCATCCCAGGGGGACTCACAAACCCGGTCCTGGTTCCTTTCCACTCAGACAGTAACTTTATTCGTCTTTGGCTGGTTTTTCAGGAGGAATGGGGTTGGCAGGAGCCTGGGCTTCATGCGCCCTCTGGTGGGCCTCAGAGGCAAGGACCAGAAAGGACTGGAGAGTCTGGAGGCCACGAGTCCAGAGTTTAGGGGAGGGTTGCAGTGCTCCTCATGACTGCACCCCCGACCCAGCTTCAGGAGATGGGGCATGATGGGAGGAGGCCCTGAACCTCTGGCTCTCATACTCGCCCGTGTTGGATGCCCGCATGTTCTGCCGAGCCTTCATCTGCTTCAAACGGTCCTTGTCCACTTCCCGCTTGGTGAGGATGAAGAGGAGGATACCACAGGGGAAGCCGATGGCCCTAGGGGTGGGGAGATGTGCATGGGATTTGGGGAGGGGCCGAGCCTCAGCCAGAGGAGCTGGGCAGAACCTCATTCCAGCTTCAACTGCACCAACACTGCAATACTACTTGCATCTATTCAGCCTCAGTGTTGGCTGCTGGAAGGCCCCGTGTGAATCGGATCCTGCCACTGCTCTGCTCAAAACCCCGCAACAGTTCTCTATCACTTCCTGGCCAAGTTCAAACTCCTAGGCGGCATAAAAGGCCTGTGGTTGGGTCTCTGCCCACCTTGTCATTCCTTTTCCCTTTAGTTTGACACTCCTCAGCATGAGCCCTGCCAGCCTGCCATAACAACTGTGCAGGGTTCTCCAGACAGCCCATTCTCTTTACCTCTCCAAGTCTTGGCAAAAGTTCCCTCTGCCTAAACCACCCACACGCCATCCCTGACTCTCCTTAACCTAAGCAACTGCTATGTGGGAGGCACTTCAGCGTGGGGAAAGGGCGTGGAGTTATAAGACCTGGTGAAAATCCAGCTCTGAGCCTCAGTTCCCTCTGTAAAATAGGGATGTCCTATTTATCTCAGAAAGACTAAAACAATACACAGTAAAGTACTGGCACACCTCGGGTGCTGGAAAAAAAATATTAATTTCTCCCTGCTTTTAATATTGCTCAAGCCCGGCATGCTCCAGTCCATGGGGTCACAAAGAGTTGGACACGACTGAGCGACTGAACAACAACAATGTATTAAGATCAGAATCAAATCCAAATAACAATGCACTGAACATCTTATAGGTGCTACTACTGTATTACTAACATAATCTTGCATGACCTCAATTAAAACCTCAATTGGGTCCTGCCCCAAGCTCCCAAAAGAGGATGAGGCCATAGACCCAAATCTGAATCAGATTAGCTCAGCTCAGTGCACAGAAAACCCACTCTCTCTCCAGTTTCAGACGTTGCCACCTCCCTCCCCTGCTCCAGTCCTCTGAGATTCCAGTCCTCACACCCAGCCATTCTGTCCTGGCAACCCTGGATTCAGTTCATCACCTGAAACTTGGAGAAGTTTCTGGGTCCCACCCGCCCCTGGTGCCACTCCCCATTGGTGGGCAAAGAGTTAGTTAAAACTTACCAGGCTAGTCCCACAGCTTTCATGGGGTTCTTGCCCCTCTTTCTGGGGATGTATTCCAGCTCAGGGGAGAGGGGCTCAGGCTCCTCCTTGCACTCTGGGGAGCTGTGGCTTTGCAGTGCCCGGCTCCTGTTCTGGGAAGCCTTGTTAGCAGCGGCTCCTGACAGAATCCCTGTGAACGGAGGCAAGGAAGGTCAGTCAAGAGAAGAGGAGAAGAAAGCCTAGGGAGGAGTGACTGAGATCTGAGGAAGGGGAGTGACTGCAATTTGGAGTAACAGGTGCCTGGGAGAGTCCAGAGAGAAATGGGAAAATCGCCATCGAGGTGGCACCTTTGAAAGCCGCTTCCACGTCACTGCGGGCTCATCACCCTGGTGCCGGGAGAGCGAGCTTCGCTGTTCTTCATCTCCTCGGACCTCAGGATGTGAAGGGACTGCAGTGGGGCTCGCGTGAGACATATGGAAGAAAATCCGAGAAATGGCTTGCAAACTGCAGAACGTTAACACTGGAGGGGGAGCTTAAAGGTAGTCTACTCCATCCCCTCATTTTATAGAAGAGGAAACTGAAGCCCCAAGAGACGAACTGCTTCGCCCAAGGTCAAACTGCTAATTATCCGGGGCTAGAACCCAAGCCTCCAGAAGCCCAGGGCTCTTTTCCTCTGCACTGCGGTGAGTGTGAAACACCTGGAGCGCGGAAGTCTAAAAGGCTTCCTTGAGACTCCCTTTCCGTGAAAGACCCCAGAGGTGTCGTGTAACCGGAAGGCTGAGGGATGGACTGGGTGACTTTTAAAGAGCATCTTTTAGCCCCCAGACTCTTTAAAATCCTGCAGAAGGATGTGGGCAGCAATCGACAGCCCTGAACTCCTGCTACAGCTTAGCGGGATGTGAAAAAAAAGGGCATCCCCTGCAGTCCTGCCCTCCCCGGGGTCCCTCTCCTTACCCCTGAGGACGCGGGCATTTCTCGCCCCCCGGCCCTTCAGCGCCGTAGCAGCTACCACCGCCGCCATGTTCAGATCCCACCCCCCCTTCACCGCAGTCCCCGCTGGGAATTGTAGTTTGCGTAAGGGGCCTCCCCCGCTGTATCCGTCCAGCCTACAAATCAGAAACTACATCTCCCAGAAGCCCAAGCAGCGGACCCAGGAGAACTACCCTTCCCAGGAGAGCCCCGGAAGCGCGCACCCTCGCATGTTTCCCTCCTGTTGGGGGCGGAGTCAGGTCGGGCGGAGTTTGGGTTCTCCTCGCCACGCCTCGGCCTCGTCTCCCTCTTCGGTCCTGTGATTGGTGACTCAGCCGGTCCACCCCCTTCTCTATTGGTCAAGAGCCCGTCGCTCTCCCTGCCGGGGGAGTGGCCTACACCTACTTCCTCCCGGGAGGAGGGGCCCGAGTTCCGCGTCGTCGCGCAGAGCTGACTCTGGGAGGCGTTTGGGCCCAGAGAAGTGGGTCTGCCGCTTGCGCCGCATGGAGTCCGAATCGGAGAGCGGGGCCGCTGCTGACACCCCCCCGTTGGAGACTCTAAGCTTCCATGGTGATGAAGAGATTATCGAGGTGGTAGAACTGGATCCTGGTCCGCCGGACCCGGGTAAGAGCTGCGGATTCTCAGGCCATGGGACAAGAGGCTCTTACCCCTGGCCTTTGACCCCGGCTTCTCCCCCCACTCTGCTCCCCACCCTACCCCACCCACCTGTCATTCCTACCTACCTCCTTCGCCCTTCCCCTCTCCCCTAACCCCACACTTAGTTCTCAGGCCTGGTCCGGGGTGGGGGTTCCCCTGACGCCTCCCCTGGCCCTTCCCCTCACACACCCCCTTCCCATCATTCCCTCGGTCCTCCCTTCCCACACGGTCTCTGGCCAACCCCAGGTCCTCAGAGCCCTCCAGTCCTCCGTTCCGCACGCCCCCTCCTCCCTGCCGCCTCTCACCCCCCGCTTCACCCCTCCTGTCTGACCTCATCTTGCCCTCTGGCCACATGACCACCCCAGCCTCGGGCCTCCCCACACTTGCCATCCCTCTTACCGTCTGCCGCACACCGTCTGTTAACCCTCTCCCCAAAGCAGACGATCTGGTCCAGGAGATGGAAGATGTGGACTTCGAGGAAGAGGAAGAAGAAGAGGGCAATGAGGAGGGCTGGGTTCTGGAACCCCAGGAAGGGGTGGTCGGCAGCATGGAGGGCCCTGACGACAGTGAGGTCACTTTTGCACTGCATTCTGGTAGGTCCCTGGGGAGATCTGTCCTAGGTTCAGCCCAGGTGGACATTTGAGCATCATCCACTGTGTAGCAGTGGGAAAATGTTGCTTTTGTGGTGGAGGAGCTGTTGGCTCCTGGAGTCGGTTGAGACACACTTGGGTTCAAATTCTGTCTCTGCTACTTGGTTGTTTATGATCTTTATTGATGTCTCTGGGCTTTAGTTTCCTTTTAAAAAGTTGTCATTGATAAAAGTTCCTTTACTCTGAATTAGGGGTAATAGTACCTTTTGGTTCATCTTTTGGATAATCCTCTTAAATGTTAACTCTTGATAAGGAACCAGTAACGCAGGCTTTCCTCACTCAGCCCCCAACCTGGTGACATCCCACTCAGAACTGTAAGCCCTACACACATTCCCTCCTCTTGTCCACCACATAAGTGTGGGGTGAAGGGAAGAACACAGGAGAGCGATGTGTCCTGGGGAGGGACTTAGAGTTTGGCAAGCTTGGGGAGGAATTCTCCAACAACTGAATGTTTGAAACTTAGAAGACTTTGGATGCACCCTTCTTTTCCAGGAGGAAAGACATGTTGCTTTAGGTGGAAGGGGGTGGGCTCCCCAAAGGTCCTGAAGGACAGGACTCTAGGTGGGAGCCCCACCTCCTTACTCTTGGAATGTTTCTCGGGACAGCATCAGTGTTCTGTGTGAGCCTGGACCCCAAGACCAACACCTTGGCAGTGACAGGAGGCGAAGACGACAAAGCCTTTGTGTGGAGGCTCAGCGATGGGGAACTGCTCTTTGAGTGTGCAGGTGAGGGGGCTCGGTGAAGTCTTGCCTCTTTGCAGGTCTTAGGGGGCTGGCCTGCAGTGGTTGTGCATCCAATAGCCATTTATTGATCCCTGTTTTGCCAGCTCTATGCTTGGCCCAAGAGCCCCAAAGGATATCCTAGTCTGTTGTGGGCATGGGGGAGGGAGACACTGATTAGCCGAGGGAGTCAGGGAAAGACCTGGAGGAGGCGACACTAGTGACAGAGAATGGGGGTGGGAAGAAGGCTGTGGATGTTTCAGGCAGAGGTGTGGTGTGGACAGAATGGGGAAGACATAGGTCTGGGCTACACGTGGTCAACTGGGGGCCCAGCAGTGTCTCACCTGGGGAGAGCTGGGGGTGTTGGCTCCTGCAGCAGCTATGAGTTTGGTTACCTGTTCTGTGGGGACTCATCCTGTTTTTCCCAGCAGGTACTTTTTGGGGGCCGGATACCTAGCTCCTGTATCCCCAGCACCAGGTACCCTGACATTCTCTTTCTTCTCTTTCTGCCCAATCTCTGCAGGCCATAAAGACTCCGTGACCTGTGCTGGTTTCAGCCATGACTCTACCCTAGTGGCCACAGGGGACATGAGTGGTCTCTTAAAAGTATGGCAGGTGGACACAAAGGAGGAGGTCTGGTCTTTTGAAGCAGGAGATCTAGAGGTGAGATCGTCACAGTGGGATTCAACTATGAGGGCTGGGCAGAGTGGGGAGAGCTCAGGGGCCATGCCTCCTTGAGTAGATCAAGCCAGCTCTGAGCCAGTGCTCTCCCAGAGGACAGCAGGGGTGTCTGGGCCCATCCCCTGGGATGTCCCCACTGACTGACTCGGAAGCAGGGAGAGCTTGGTGGGGCTCCCGGGGGCAGACTCCTAGGTGAGATGGGGTGAGGAGAACCCCTGTTGAGCCTTTGTCTCTGCCCAGTGGATGGAATGGCACCCTCGGGCACCTGTCCTCCTGGCGGGCACGGCTGATGGCAACACCTGGATGTGGAAGGTTCCGACTGGTGACTGCAAGACCTTCCAAGGCCCCAACTGCCCGGCCACCTGTGGCCGAGTCCTCCCTGATGGTGAGAGCGGCATCCCTGAATGTGGACAGGTGGGGTCTGGGTTCCACACCTGCCTTGCACCCTCCTGGGCCATGGTCAGCAAACTCCGAGGTCTGCTGTTGGGAGCACTGACCGCCCAGGACCAGAGCAAACAGCTCTCCCTTTCTCACCCGGAACTGGGTCTTCCCTGGGGCACTGTCTGTTCCCTCGCTTCCTTGCCTGCCTCCCTCTTTTCTTGCCTGATGCGCTGATGTGTCTGTGCTGGTTGTCATCTCTTCACCTGCATCTCTGATCCTTTAGGGAAGCGAGCTGTGGTCGGCTATGAAGATGGCACCATCAGGATTTGGGACCTGAAGCAGGGAAACTCTATCCATGTACTAAAAGGTATCGGAGGTGGGGGAGGTGTTAACCTAGGCCTTTGTGGGGAAAGGGCTGAGACCTGGGTCAGGATGAAGCCTGACTTTCCCCGCTGCTTCATCCTAGGGACCGAGGGTCACCAGGGCCCTCTGACCTGTGTCGCTGCCAACCAGGATGGCAGCCTGATCCTCACTGGCTCTGTGGACTGCCAGGCCAAGCTGGTCAGTGCCACCACCGGCAAGGTGAGTGGGGCCTGGAAGCCTGGCTGTGGGGCTCTCTGCGTCTCCTCCATTTCCTCTCTTTTTCTTCACTCAGCCTCCTCACCCCAGTGCCTTTCTTCTCTTACTGGAGAACCACGTTTCCAGGCCCTCTTCTGATCCTCTCCTCTGGCTCATAGGTGGTGGGCGTTTTCAGACCCGAGACTGTGGCCTCTCAGCCAAGCCTGGGAGAAGGGGAGGAGAGTGAGTCCAACTCCGTGGAGTCCTTGGGCTTCTGCAGTGTGTGAGTGTGAGCGTGGCCTCAGCCTGGACACAGGAGCAGGGGAGTTGGGGGAGGAGGCTGGGCTGGGGGACCAGGAAGGACAGAGGGCACCGAGTGCAGGTCCTTCCACGAGTCATCATGATGCTCTCTTCTGCCCAGGATGCCCCTGGCAGCTGTTGGCTACCTGGATGGGACCTTGGCCATCTATGACCTGTCCACACAGACCCTCAGGCACCAGTGTCAGCACCAGGTACAGGCTGTGGGGAAGCCCAGGTTCTCTGGGAGCATCTGCCCCAGACTTGGCTCCTGTCCAGTCCTCCCTATGGTCCCTTACCCCTCCCTCCCTCCTTGAGAGTTGGGGGCAGATGCCCCTGACGCACCCCACTTCTCTGTACCCTTCTGCAGTCGGGCATCGTGCAGCTGCTGTGGGAGGCAGGCACCGCCGTGGTTTACACTTGCAGCCTGGACGGCATCGTGCGCCTCTGGGATGCTCGGACTGGCCGCCTGCTTACTGACTACCGGGGCCACACGGCCGAGATCCTGGACTTTGCCCTCAGCAAGTAAGTGACTTGGGCAAGGGCTGGGGTCTCTGCATATTTGGGAGGTGAGAGTAGCATGTGGGGGCCCTTAAAGTGTGGGAGGGTTGCTAAAGGAAGCTGGGACCCAAGGCCTGGGCCTGCCTAGGCAGCCGTGCTGGGGGCCTGCGGGAGTCGTCTTCTGTTGGTGGTGTGGCCTCTCATCTCACTCTTGGGCTCAGGGGCTGGGACTGCCTCCCCCACGCGGGCAGCTCTCCTCTGATCCCCAGGCTGATGGCTGGCTTCAGGAGTGTTCACTGGATGTGGGCTGGTCAGCCCAGCTCCAGGCACTAGCGGTCTAGAGTTGGGGATACACTGGAAGAGCCCCCCCAAAGTGCCCCTGGGTGGTGGGCTTGGGGTGGGCCTCAGGTTCTCCAGTCCTTTCCAACCGTGCTTTCTGTCCACAGAGATGCCTCCTTGGTGGTGACCACGTCGGGAGACCACAAAGCAAAAGTATTTTGTGTCCAGAGACCTGACCGCTAACAGCTGCAGCATCTGCTTTGTGTCTGGTGTGGAGGGGGCACAGGGAGACCCCCCACAGCAGAGGCGGTCGGGTAGGAGGGAAGAGGAGGGGAGGGGCCTCGGACTACTTTCCAACCCCTTCAAACTGACTTGCTCCCTCTCTGTCTCTTCCTTCTCTTAAGAAACCCACCCCTCAGGCCCCTCCTTCCCCCCCTCCCCTCCCCCTCGCCCAGACCTGGCAGATACTTCAGAGGGAGGTTCAGACCTCTTTCTCTTTCACTTCCTTTGCTGGTGTGAGCCATGGGGGTGTGTGTTTGTATGTGGGGAGTAGGTCTTTGAAGTTCCCGTTCTTTCCCTTCCCAAGTGTCTGGGGGTGGAAAGGAGGAAGAGATGTTAGTTAACAGATTTTAAAAATGTAAATAAAATATACTTCCCAGAGACGTGTCTGTGTGGATTTTGTGGCTGGACGTGAGGAGGAACCAGTGAGGGGCATGTCAGGGTGTTGCTACCCTCCCCCTCTGCTGGGTTTCAGGGTTCCTCAACTCACCGCCCTCACCTACAACTGCCTGCCTATCAGGAATCTCCCTGGATATATATCCTCTAGGTTCTTTCCCCAGCTGTTCACCTGTCCCTTCCCTGGCTAAGACATGGAATCTCCCTGGATCCTCTAGGTTCTTTCCCCAGCTGTTCACCTGTCCCTCCCTGGCTAAGACACGGAATGAGATAACCATCACCTGGCCCAGGGGAGCTTTATTCAGTCAGAGTGGGGTCATAACAGGGACACTCTCTGATCCATGATCCAGAGTTGTGGGGACACGTGGAGACGGGTGGCAGCCAAGATGGATGGATGCTTCTGGTGGGAATGAGCAGAGGCCCTCCCTCTAGTTCAAGTCGAGGTCCACGCTGCTTTGGCTGCTGGTATGGTAGGTGGTGCTGGGGCCAGGACTGCCCTGGGGTCTGCCCCGCAGCATCTGGAGCCACCTCTGGGCAGCCGCCCTCCAGGGGGCCGTGTAGCGCTGATCACCCAGCCCCATGGCCACAGGCACGGCCGCCGCACTGGCGCTGCCCAGTGAGATGAGGGACAGCAGAGTTCCGGGCCCCAGCGGCGGGCGCTGCTCAAAGGCCAGGACAGAGAGCAGCAGGGTGGCCACGTAGGGCCCCCAGCACAGCCCGAAGAGCAACGTGGCCCCAGCCTGCGCCCTGGCCTGCCGCCAGGTGAGGGCCCGGGCTAGGGCTGAGGGCGCCCCGCGGCACACGGCCCGCTCCAGCCGGCGTATGTCCTGCAGCTGGCGGTGTGCAGTGACCAGCACGCGGACCGAGAGGAGGGCGGCTGCGCCCACGGCTGGCAGCAGGAGCCCATAGATTTCGAGGTAGAGGTAGGGGGCTGGGAAGACGGCCTTGGAGCTGCAGTTGCCACCAGGAGCCCAGTGGTTCCAGCCCAGGGCAGGCAGGCTGGCAAAGAGCAGGGGGGCAGCCCAGGTGAGGAGCAGGGCCAGCCGCATGCTCCCGCGGGGCCGCAGGGGCCGCAGCACGGCCATGTAGCGCTCCCCGTGCACCAGCAGGAGGTTGGCGAGCAGGGAGAGGAAGCAGAAGTTGGGAGCCAAGTAGAGGAAGAGACAGGACCAGTAGCCTCGGCGGCTCTGGCTCCACAGGGCAGGCAGTGCGGGCAGCGCCAGCCCGGTGAGCAGCCCTGCCAGCAGCAGGCTCAGGAAGAAGCAGCCGGCGGGCGGGCTGCGCAGGCGGCGGTCCCCGGCGATGCCCAGGGCCAGGAGCAGGTTGGCAGCGACGATGAGACTTGCCAGGGCCAGGGAGAGCCCCAGGGCCCCTGCAGGAACGGGGCTGGGCACCTCCTTGGTGCTGTTGGGTGTCATCTTGGGCCTGGGGATGGGGGAGACCTGGAGCAGCAGCAGGCGTGCCTGGACGGAAGATGGGGTGGCTGGAGTTAGGATGGGGCTGCAGGTCACTGTCCTTTCTCAGCAAGTTGTTGTTTCATCGCTAAGCCATGTCCGATTCTTTCTTTATGACCCCAGGGACTGTAGGTCACCAGGCTGCTCTGTCCATGGGATTTCCCAGGCCAGAATACTGGAGTGGGTAGCTAGTCTCTTCTCAATTGAACTATTGAGCTATTCCCCACCCAGGGACTGAACCCAAGTCTCCTGCATTGGCAGGCAGATTTCTTTACATCTGAACCATCAGGGAAGCTATCCAGAGGTTGCAGACCAATGGACTGTGGACCATATCCTGTTTGCTGATACACATTTTTCCTCCAAATGAATTGCCAATTAAAATTTACATAAAATTAATATTTTTGGTTAAAAAAAATGAGGGCTTATGTAGTAGCAACCAGCTAGAGTTGAGCGGTCACTGCCTTCAGAAAGCTCCCTATAGTCCCCACCCAGCCCTTTCATCCATTTCTGTTACCTGCCTGACCCTCTCTGGGCAGCTGTGTTTATGTCTCTGGTTAGACACACCCATCCCCACAGCATTTGGACCTCCCCTGCCTCCACCAGGTGAGGCCTCTAATCAGCTAGAGGGATAGGATGGAATCTGCCTGGTGTGTAGGGATCCTCTGGCCAGCCAACAGCTGACAGTCTCCTTTGGGTCATGAGTGGGCCCTGGACCAGGGGCTAGGGCTGGGGTGCGGGGGGCAGGGTGGATATAAATGGAGAGTGGTCCCTGTCTTCAGATGCTTGCAGGCTGGTTGGCACCAGTGTCTTAAAAGGTGGTAGGTTACAGGGATTGGGGGTGGGGGTGGGGTGGGGCAGAAGTCAGTCTGAGGCAGGGCTCACTGAGTTAGCAGCACCAAGGGGTTGCCCTATCCCCAGCACCTCCCTTCCATCCGCCTTGTGGCTGGTTACACTTCAGTGAGCAGCCTCCGGGTAGGACTTCCAGCCCATAAACTTGACGTCCGCACCAGGCTAGCAGCTAGCAACGAGGCCTTTCCTGGGAACTGGAGGAGGGGAAGAGTTGCTGAGGGACGGGGAGGGTTGGCAGTGAGTGTGGAGGGCAAGGGGGGCTGGAGTGAGCCCAGAGATGGAGGGGGAGCCACTGGGCAGGGCCTGGCCTCTCTGTGGCTCCGACCTGTCCCAGGCCTCCCATGCCCTGGCCCTACTGCCACGTCAAGGGGATGAGGGAGGGGGTGTCCTGCCTGGGCCCCGTGGGAAACTCCTGCTTCTGTCAACAGGGGAGCAGCTGTTGTTGCTAGGATCAAAGTCAATAAAGGAAGGATTCCTACCTGCCCCCTTCCTAGAGTGAGAGGGTCGAAGGGCCTCAAGGCCACCCTGAGCACAGGAGATGCTGCCCCTTCTATTCCCAGCTCCCCCAGGCCATTGCACCCCTTTACCCTCAGCCTGGTTCCTCTTCCTCAGTGTCCCCCAGTGCCCTCTGCTGGGAACATCCTTCCCTTCCAGCGGCCTCTGGTTTCTGTTCCCCTTCATCCCCGCACTGTTAACTTGTTCAAACCCCAGGAGATCTCAGGGTCCTGAAACTTCAAACCTGGACTCTGGAGTCACAGGCTGGAGCTCCCAGCTCTTCGCTGGGAGTGAATCTCCCGCCCCACCTCCACCAGAGCAGCAAGAAAGGCAGGGTCAGCCCTGGGGGGCAGGGGGGTACATCTCAGCAGTCACAACCTGGAGGCTCTGGAGGCTTGGGCTAGGTGCAATGGCCTCTTCAGGCCCTGAGGCTGAAGTCTCCAGGTGTGGTCCAGGGGCCGGGTGGGGGCTAGGGTTAGGGTTAGGTAGCTACTCACATGACTGTAGGTGACAGGTGTGGCTTGCCCAGCCTGGGCTCCCCTCCGAGTGTCAGGGAGCTGTCCTGGCCAGCGCTGCAGGGCTTCTGGCGATGTCTGGTGTCCTGACCATTGAGGTCATGGTACCTCCACTGCGTGGAGACAGCGGGGCCCCCAGCTCTCTGCTGCCCTGGCTCTGCCCTTGCCTGGGATGGAGCTGAGGCTGGTGGGACCCAGCCTGGCCCCGCCTCTGGGGGTGGGGCCTGACACACCCTGAGCTGCTGCGCTGGGAAGGCTTCCTCCCTTCTCCGCTGCCCCCCCCCCCCCACCCCCTCCACGTCCTTCTCCTGTACCAGGGGCCCTGTCTCCAGCCACTGGACATAGCTTGCCACCAAGGAGGCAGCTTGGAGCTCTCTGGCCTGCTACTGCTTAGCTAATCTGAGGAATGCATTCCAGTTAACCAACAAAGATTTAGTCCATCCTCCCCACCTCCCAGCTGATATATTTACATTTTATAAATATATCAGTGGCCAGTCAGCTGATAGCACATCCAGCTCTGTAATTCTGCCAGTCTGCTGAGTACAGTCTGATGGTGGTGGTGGTGGGGGCCTTTGGAACCCGAGAATCTTCGCTATCTTCCCTTCCTATCACCTGATGGGAACTTTCAGCTTATAAAAGCCAGCCTTGCCTTCTAGAATCTGGGGTCATTCCACACTTTTCTCATTTGCTTTGTGAGTCATGTTTTGGGCTCAGAGGCATGAATGGCCCTGGGGGTGTGACTTTGTGCCAGCCATCTCTCTGGGCCTCTATTTTCGCACCTGTAAAACGGGAACAAGGCAAGGCATCAGTCACTGTTGCCAGGAGTCTTATGGGATAATATGTGTAACTGCACACACGACACCTAACGGGGGCAGGGTCTCAAGTGACATGCTTCTTCTCTCCTCCATGAAGACTGAGAAACAGCCAGAGCTTGAATCAGAAGGCCTGGGTTTAAATCTCAAGAATCCTAGTTGGATCCTATTTTTCTGGCTGCGTAAACTTGAGCAAATTATTAAATTCTCTTACCTCAGTTTCCTCATCTGTAAAATGGGGGCTCATACTGTTTTCATCTATTGTGAGACTAAATGAGAAAATGTGGGGAGACTTCCCTGGACGTCCAGGGGTTGACTCCACCCTTCAACTACAGGGGCACAGGTTCAATCCCTAGTTGGAGTATATCCCACATGCCACGTGGTGTGGCCAAAAAAAAGTGTAGTAAGGACTTGGGTCAGTGGTTGGCACAGAAGCAGTCAACGAAAGGAACTTCTGGCCTTCTCTGCACGTCTCCTCTGAGAATTCCATTGAAATAAGCGGATGAAGAGCTTGTGAATAGCAAGATGATAATGACACTTTCACTTCACAAGGAAACACAGGACACTGAGTGAGAGGAAGGGCAAGTTCAAGGCTAGGAAGCACTGATTTCCATCTTGTGTCAAGTGTAACTTTGGGGAGAGGAAGAGAAGAAGCAGTTACATTTTCTTGAGACCTGAAATGGGAGAAAACAGGCTAAAACTTCAGCAAGAAAGCTGGAGGTTAGACATTAGGAAAAGCTTTCTCGTTCAAGAGCACATGAAGATGGAACGAGGGGTCCTCTGCTCTCTCCCAAGAAGATCTGGGCCTGAAGGGTTGGAGGCCTGAGAGGTCTGGCTCCGCCAACTCTGCAAGGCAGTCAGGGATCCTGGAGAGAAGGGCCTCTGGACGAAAAATGGGAGAAGAATCCAGTCTCAGGCCTGTCCTCAAGGGAGCTGGTGGCTAGGAGGACGCAGCGTTCCAGGGGATGGCTCCCAGCCCCATGCTCTCTGGTTAGGCAGAAGTCAAGAGGCTCTGGGAGAGTTCAGACTGGGGTCTGGACAGAAATGGGAGTGGGGCCCCTCAGATACTGGACTGCCGAGAATAAACAGACCTCCCTCTGTTCCCAGCCCTGGCCTCCTCCCGGCAGCCTCCAGGATGTCTGTGTTTCTTCTCTGCTGCTCTGTCTAAACAGTGTGTGGGATGACGTGTAAAGAACAACTCTGGGAGCAGGAGTCGGGCAGCCTGGGTTCTGTCCTCCGCTCAGCTGTTTGCTCCTGACTTGATCGTCTGGTTCCTCTGTTCCATCAATCCCTGGGACTGACTCATCCGCAGTCTTCTCTCCTTTGCTCACAGGAGGACTCTGATGCAGGCAGTCTTCAGATGCTCCAATCAGATGACTCTTCAGGCCCTAGAGTCCCCGCCCCAGTCCCCCTTCTCTCCTTAGGTCCAGCCAGTTATCACGATGCCTGATGTGGACGGGGACAGGAAATGCACCTGGGTTGCCTTAGTCACTCTGTTCTCCTGGGTATTTAACTTTTCTGTTGACCCTGGGTGTCTGGGACTGGGTGGTGAGGGTCGGGGGGTACTCACTGACTGGATGAACAGAGGCAAAGTGGTGATGAGTGGCTACCGAACAGTTCAACCTTCCCCAGATGCAACAGCAGATGAGCCCCTGGGAGTCTTTGGAGGGTTGTGGGCACAATACTGTGACCAAGATTGAGGAAGCCCTAAGCCAGCTATATGAGCAGAGGAAACTGGTCCTTCCTGTTAGGGATAAATGACAGATCTCTCACAGAAATTTAAGTGCTTTTAGCAATCCCCAGAAGGGGGCAGCATTGCTTGAACTCAGAATAGCCCCAAGAATGGACCCAGGCTTGGGTCTGGGGCCTCTGTGGCTGCTGGGCTGAGGCTGAGGCTCCATCAGGCCTGCTTTGAATGAGACTGAAGGAACTGAAATGGTAACAGCAGAGCAGCAGCTCTGGGTATGTGGGCTGACACAGAAGCTGGTGTTACTTCCTCTTCCTGGCTTCAATTTCCCGCCCTCTGGTTCCACACTGTCTTGTCTTCCCTCCAAGCTCCTGGTTTTTAGCTTCTCCAGGTCCCACTTTCTCCAGACTTGCAGATACCCACCAACACCTTCCTCACCTCAAACTGTAGTATGAGGGCCACCAGCAAAAAATAGCACCATTTTTGGGGAGGATCTGAAAAACCCCACAGCAGAATAACCTTGGTTTATGCTGCCTTCTGATCCCCTTGGGAGTGTAAGAATGTAACTAAGATTTATTAGAAAGCATTATTAACTATAATCATAGGCATCATCAGTCAGTTCAGTTCAGTCACTCAGTTGTGTCTATCTGTGACCCCATGGACCACAGCACGCCAGGCCTCCCTGTCCATCACCAACTCCTGGAGTTTACTCAAACTCACTTCCATTGAGTCAGTGATGCCATCCAACCATCTCATCCTCTGTCGTCCCCTTCTCCCGCCTTCAATCTTTCCCAGCATCAGGGTCTTCTCCAATGAATCAGTTCTTCAAGTCAGGTGGCCAAAATATTGGAGTTTCAGCTTCAGCATTAGTCCTTTCAATGAATAATCAGGACTGATTTCCTTTAGCACGGACTGGTTGGATCTCCTTGCAGTCCAAGGGACTCTCAAGGGTTTTCTCCAACACCACAGTTCAAAAGCATCAATTCTTCAGTGCTCAGCTTTCTTTATAGTCCAACTCTCACATCCATACATGACTACTAGGAAAACCATAGCTTTGACTAGACGGACCTTTGTTGGCAAAATGATTTCTCTGCTTTTTAACATGCTATCTAGGTTTGTCGTAACTTTTCTTCCAAGGAGCAAGGGTCTTTATTTCACACTGCAGTCACCATCTTCAGTGATTTTGGAGCCCCAAAACATAAAAGTCTGCCACCGTTTCCCCATCTATTTGCCATGAAGTGATGGGACCAGATGCCACGATCTTAGTTTTCTGAATGTTGAGCTTTAAGCCAACTTTTTCACTCATTTTAAATGCCTACTATGTGATAGGCACTTATCTGTTGTCTACTCCTTTTAAGAGCCCCTTGAGATAGGTGGAGTCATGTCCAACCAAAGATGAGGCCACTGGTGCTCAGATTAAGAAATCTACTCAGTCACATAGCTACTAAGTGGAACCTGGATTCAAACCCAGGTCTGTCTAAAAACACTTTTGCAGCTCTCAAGTTTACATCCCAGCTTATCTACACCTCCCAGGTATGGACCTTTGGGCAAAGGAGCAAATTAGCACCAATTGACATTAGATCCCATTTTCCCAGCCCACATCCTCAGCGTGCTGAAGTCCTCCTACAATGGGCTTTGGCTGAAGTTACAGTGGGCCTTTGTCCCTAAGGTGAAGGACCACCCTTGAGAAAGAGTTAAGTGTGCCCTGGAAACAGATGTAGACAAAGGAGCGTCTGGAGGGGGTTTTCCTCAGTATGAGTTTTTATGCTGATGAAGTCTTGGAATTAAGACAATTCCTTATGGTTTACTGCTGTAAAAAATACTTAATGCCTCTCTTTTTCTCCTAACTCCCTATCTTCTAAGCAATTTTGGCTTTGCCATTTACAGCACTTTTCAGAAATCCGATCCCTATTATTGGCAAAATATAGTTGAGTTCCAACTTAATAAGGAGGTATGTTCTAAACTCAGCGGGATAGCAAACACTTTCTAGCAAAATTACCTTCACAAACCCCTTACACAGGGGTACAGAACACATCTATGTCACTGTCTCCCAACAGATCTAACTTAGCCCAGTTTTCCATCTACCAGAGGTAGCTGATGAGGGGCCACATCCCAGGATAACACAGGGCAGACTAGGCAGTGAGCTCTCTCCACTGCAGGTCACGGTTGGCCCCACCAGGGGGATAGCACTCTCCAGGGCAATTGTTTGTTGAGGGCATGGGAGCATAACTGATCCTGAGCTTTCCAGGATCTCGTTTACAAAGAGTAAAGTGAAGTTTTGATGACTAAACGACCTGTCCCTTCAAATCTGACCATGACCCACAATAAAGACATTTTTATGACCTAGTCACTATGTCCACAACTAAGACATATTTCAGAATTAGTACTTACCCATGATAGGAGTGATGTACTCAGTGTATGACACAACAGCACCTACTATTCCATTTTAAAACGTTGAAGATGAAGTCACACACGTGAAAAAAAAACACACAGGAAACAACACACACACACACAAATGAGTTGCATGTAAAACTGGGGAAATATGAGTAAGACTGTGATCGTGTCAACATTAGCTTCCTCCTGGCAATTATACTGTATTACAGGATTTTAGCACTGTTTCTTACAACTGCAGTGAATCTACAAATACCTCATAATTGCTGAGGAAATGTCAGATTTCACAATTCATTGACAGTCTCAAACCAATTTGAAACACAATGAACTTGATAGAGACAAATTAAGAAGCTTTACAGTGCATGTTCAAGTTTACTTAGAAATGCCAACTAAGAGCTTATCAGTGAGCCCTTCTCCCCTCTACAGGGAGGGTGGGGGTGAGGGGGCTCCTGAACCTAAGCTTCTCCAGTGCAGGTTTGTAGGTTCAAGGGCAGTACTGATGCATCCTTCATCCTTCCTTTTTCTGGGGGGGTGGGGAGGGGAGGGGGACTCCCAGTCCAGAAACCAAGTGAATTTTCATGTAAGATAGAAAGATTTTCTTTATTAATGACCCCAACCGTATTTCTTTAGATACAGGAGTTTTGAACTCAAATACTTAGAGAAAACAAGTTAAGATTGCATTATCCTGCAACTCATTACCAGTAACATATTGCAAAGCAAAACAGCTTGGAAAAGAGGGGAGGGAAAGGGGAGTGAGGGAGGGAAGATAAAGAAAAGGAATTAAGTTGATCAAGTGGAATTCTTTTTTTTTTTTTTTTTAATTCTTGGGAACCATGAAGTCCTTGCAAGCACAGCTCGTTTTTGCAGATTATTTTCCAAACGTGTACAAAATGGAACCAAAACGGAGAATCCCTTGAGAACCTGAAGAGGTGCAACATTAAAAGCTACGATTATCCAGTAGCAAGTGTTCCAGCCTTCAGTTGCCAGCCGCTTCCTCTTCCTGTCCCCAAGAGTTAGCGGGATGAAAACGTCTTCCCCCTTCAAAAGCAGAGATTAAATGCGAAGGTTAGTTTCTGCTTACCTTCCCATCCACCCCACGCTTTGCACTGAGATGGGGTCAATGTTTCTCAAGCAGAGATATGCGGGAACTCCAGGCAAGGGTTAAGGTCCAGCTTTCACAGAAACAACCCATCAGCTCTTTCTTCCTATTGAATACTTCAGGGTACCAAGTAATAAGCCCATGAGGACAGTAAATATACCAAGCTAGACAGGAGAATCACCTGCCCACAATTTCTGGATGGCCTAGATCTACCTGCATTTTAGACTGGTCTCAACCCTCTTCTGAGTGAAGAATTTGGGGTCCTCCTAACACAGCTTATACCTTTTTCAGGCTAGCAGACAGCAGTTCCTTAAATCTTTCCCCATGGGGCCAGGATGTCAGAAGAAGCACCCTCCAAACTTTCCAAGTTTAAAGGTGCTTTGTGTTGTCATACGGTGACTACACTCAGTCACAAAACACTTGCTTCACTTAAGGCTCCTGAGCTGGGGTGTCCTGTCCTACCCAGCATTCTAAGAATGGCCAACTTTGGGAATGGTTCCCTAAGATGGAGGGTACCCATCTGGCACAGAAGCCTGGAAGCTACAGCGGAGGACTATGGGAACTAAGATTTTCCTGCCTGGAATGTCTTACCCTACCACAGATGAAGCTAAAATATTTTGTTATCCATTCCCCAACAGAAAGCTCAATTCTGACAGAGCTCTGTGGGGTGCTGATGGCTGGCTTCTGGTCACAGTAGGGATGCCACCCTCCTTTATGCTGCTCCAGGTTCTGAGAACCCAGAGCAGAAGAGGGCTCCTGGCTTCTCCTGCCTAGCCTTGGCAACTCAATTTGGTTTTCAGGGTTGTTTACCTCCTGCTTCTCCTTTCTGGGGCTCACCTCTGCCAGAGAGGTCACAGGACGGAAAAAGGCAAAGCTGCTCTCCTTAAATTCCAGGAAGGAAGTTTATGGATAACTGGCTCATTTCAAGGACTCATCTTTTCTTAGTCCCCCATCAGGACAGGAAGTTGCTCCTGCCCTTCCACTGCACCTGCTCTGCAGTGACCCCACACTTCAAGGCTGCCAGGCTGTGTGACGGAGCCAGGGGAGAAGCCCTGTGGGGAGACACTGGATAGTGGCTGCCTGGTGGGCGTTTCTACTTAACGGACAGACAGGTACAGGGCTGAAGGCGACAGCAGAAGTTTGTGACTATTTATGATGCCCAGCCCCCATTTGGTGGGCCACAGGCTGGCGGGTCAGGCTGCCTTCTGCTGCACTGGCTGCCGGCTCACCTCCTGGCCTCTACTGAACCAGGCCCTGAAATTGGCACAAAATTGGCTGCCTCACACTCAATGTTACCAACGTGGTGTGCGTGAGAGAAGCAAGCAGGCAAGCAAAGGGAGACCTGTCCACTCCATGATGGAGGTTAAGAGTCTGCAGGTCAGCGAGAGACGTGCCCCCAGGACACGCCCACCCCGCCTCACCACCTTTCATGTTCTGGCCATTTTAGGCTGTGCCACAAAGCTGCAGAGTAGAAGGAATGATGCTGCCATTGTCTTGCCATGGCACGTGGGCACTTTTAAGCAGAGGATCCAGCTGTGGACTGAACACTCTGCTGGCTCTGGGCAGTGCGAGGAGTTATTCTAGAGAAAGGTCCTTAGTATCAATTTCCTAGTGAGATAGGCAGCCTCTAAAGTCTAGAAGGCAGGGGTGACTGTCTCTATTTTGCTCTCTATAAATGTCTGATGCTTCTGAGATTAAAAGCACTCTGCTTTTAATGCCCAAGACTCAGATCCTCTCTCACCTTGTTAAATGGCAGCAAAAACTAGCTTGGTAGAAGAGGCCAAGGAAAGGAGCCTGAAGGCCTAGGCACAACATACCTATAGAAGGTTTTCCCAAGAGTGTGGGGTCCTGGAAATGGCTGTGAGGGTTGTGGGGGTGCTTAGTTCACCCCAGGACGTTTAATTCAATGGGAACAAGTGATAGGAGATGAGCACCTATTTCTCTGCCTGGAGAACAGGATGGCGGAAACCTTACCAGAGGGGGTCCCAAGAGTCGGCACCTGGCACAGACCCAAACCCCCAGGCCCTTGACCATGCTGCTCTACTGCGGACAGTGTCCTGCACCCTTTAGGGTGCTCCTCATCATCTCCACCTCAGATAAAGTCGACCTCCTCTTCAGGCAAAATTCCTGCCAAGACTCGGACCAGGAAAAAGAATGCTTTGGAATAGTTCCAGGCCTATTTATGCAACTATATGTCCTCAAGCAGATTATTCCACTTCTACAAGAAGACATCAAGACAGTTAAGATAGGCCTCTCAACTCAGGCCCAAAGAGAACATAGTTCATCTTGGTAAAAAGGTCTGTGTTTCTTCCTAGCAGCCACTCTCCTCGATCACAGAGATGTGGAGACAAGGAGGCCCATTCAGACGTCAAAACCTGTTTGTCCCACCTTTAGTCTGCCAGGCAGCTATAGGCACCCCCCTGCCTGTCTCACCTGCAGCCACTGCCCAGACACCTGGGTCACCGACACCCATGACCTCCTTGGCTACTCACGTGATTGTTTTCATTTCCTTTTTCTCGGCATCTGGGCGTGCACGGTTCAGCACCTTGAGGAAGTCCGATGTTTTTGCCCGCATACGTGTGTGAATATAGGCCTGGAGGCAAACACAATGGGTACTGAAGCACAGTCATGTTCCAGAAAGGCTTTGCTCTAAGTAGTGGAAATTATCAGAAAGGTCTGGGAACATCCACCCTGGGGTTGACGTAGGGCTGTGCAAGGAAGCATATATTCACCTTTCTGCTATGGAGTGAGAGGGATGGAGAAAGGCCATGATTCAAAGCCTACAGAACCATCTCTGTAGAGTTCCTACCAACAGCCTGGACCAGAGAGGACTTTATGCCACGAGCTCTGGTGGAATGGCCCGGAGCACAGGGGCTGTGGCTGCCCCCACTCACCTTAGAGCACTTGATGTGGTAGTGCAGGTAGTCCCGGAACGTGTGGATCAGGTTGATGGTGTTGTCTCGAGCACTGGCGCTGGTGTGGCGAGGGAACAGCACTGGGTGGGGCACAGACAAGGCGTCAAGGTCTAGTGACACCAACGCCAAAGGGTGCGAGGCCAGCAGCCTGCCGTCGGCGCCCATCTGGCCCTGCTTTGGGACCGTCCACGTGTTTCATTAGGGTTTTCTGCCAGTGAGTGCAAATGGAGGAGACCATGGCCGAAAACCACGGCTCCCCAGGGGAAGGGCTTGGTCCCGGCATTCATTCCGGGTCTGCATTCTCCGGCTGTGCACTGTGAAATCTACTAGCTCTTGCCTCTCAGAAGTCTCTCTAGAAGATGACACAACTGGCTACCTGGGTGGACTCTGGAGCAATGGGGATTAGAGAAGAAAGCCTGCCTGCTGTAGGCCCTTGGTGCCAAGGCAGAGTAAGCGTTCAGAGAAACTAGATCCCTAGAGGACCATGTAGTCTGTGGTGAACACCAAACAGGAAGGGACAAGAACCTGAGCACTCCTGATGGGGAATGGCAGGAGGAGTTGCTTTGGATGGGGGCTGAGAAAAGCCCCTGCCACTGCATGACCCCGTGAAGTCCTGTGCAGTCAGTCACTCGGCTTCACACCTGGGCAGACCTGCATGCCTCTCCCTCTGGGTTCTGGGAATCCCCTCTATCTTCTGCATCTATCCTGCTCAGTGGAATTGGCATCAGCAAAGTCCTTGAGTATCAAGTTTTGTTGAAATGAAAAGAAATGCCTCCTAAGAAGGGGTGGGATCACTGTGTGTCAACTTGCCCTCAAGAGAAAAGAGCGCCAGGCCAGGAGATAACTATACTGCAGAGGTCCTGAGATGCTAATGACTATAAGTTCACCATCAGTTTATGTAGCACAAAGAGAGACACTGCTAATTAAACTGTAACAGGCTGTCCCAACCTCAGAGAGAGTAACGTGCTAAAAAAAAAATAAATGTAGATTAGACTTAAGGAAACCTGGTTAATCAACCCGCTCATCGCCGATAAACTGGTGAAACTTCAGCACTCAGGTGACTTAGAGAACTTCACAAAAGGGGACATTTTAGTGCCATCAGGGTCAGTGTGCGTATGAGCTGCGATTCTAAACTGTCAGCTGTTAACGACGAACCAGCTCACTAGGCTGAAGCAAGCTGTGAGAGGGGTGGATGTGAATCTCTCCAGAGGGAAAGTGGGTAAGTGAATCATGGCTGGAGCTCTGGTCTGATGAGCAAAAAAAACCTAACAGGCGCCAAAGGACAGAGAACCCCATCTAGCTGCTTAGTAGTGCTTATGTGGCCCTGACCTTTCCTACTTCACACCAGAAGCTACCCTTTTCCCCCCTGAGGATTTAGATAAAACAGGGAAAAAAGGAAAATGATTACTGTATAAAAATAAAAACAGCGCATGACTTGTATTAGTGCTCCATGACATGCCTCCTACAGTCATGGCACCGGCAACCGGAACACTCTGGCACACCTGCTTTCACCACTCAGCCCCATTTCAACTGCAGTATGAACCCACCAAGGTGTGCAAATGTGGCAACCCCGCCCGGCTCACCGAAGGTAATGTAGCCGATGTTGTCACCCACGGCGGCATCGGTATCTTTCAGCTCTAGGGGAGGTTCCCTGTGGCTGAAGAGGACCTGTGGGGCTGTGTGGCTGGCTCTGCGTCCTTCTTTGAACTCCTGCCAGGATGAAGCAAAAAGCAGCCAGAAGAGGATTTGGTGTGAGATGAACAGCAAGAACAGCAACCTATGCTCTGGGGTTTGCCCTGTGATGTGACCTTTGAGCCCTCTGTCTGGCAGAGGCTAAAAATGAATGACACCTAATGTGAAACACTGGTCTTCCCTGGTAGCTCAGCTGGTCAAGAATCCACCTGCGATGCAGGAGACCCCAGTTCGATTCCAGGCTTGGGAAGATCCCCTGGAGAAGGCATAGGCTACCCACTCCAGTATTCTTGGGCTTCCCTGGTGGCTCGGATGGTAAAGAATCTGCCTGCAATGTGGGAGACCTGGGTTCGATCCCTGGGTTGGGAAGATTCCCTTGGAGGAGGGCATGGCAACCCACTCCAGTATTCTTGCCTGGAGAATCCCCATGGACAGAGGAGCCTGGCGGGCTACAGTCCATGGGGTCTCGGAAAGTCAGACATGACGGAGTGATTCAGCACAGCACAACATGAAATATTACCAGTGTTGGCTGCCATCAGTGCACTTCAGATTCAAAGAGGAGAGATCACAAAGTACTTAACAAGTCCGATCTTCAAAGAGCGAAGAAAAGCACTGTTAATCCTCTTCCCTTTCTTTTGTTTTGGAAAAATATGCATGATAAAATTACTTCTCAGGCTAAATAGACAACAAATTGCAAAGTACTCGGAGAACCAGATTATGTTCAGGATAAGGATGACAGTTTATTAGTTTCTTTTGATTTAATATGAAAGGAGGTTATATTTTTCAGGAAATTTGATTAAGATGTCAAGTGGAGCTCAAGTAAGAGCTCACCCTTGACAAAATGTATCCACCCTCAGCAAACTACAGAAAAATGCCTAAGGATGTCAAAACCAAGCCATTCTTCCCCGTCCTAACTTCTACATCTCAAGGGTTCCCAATCCATACATTCCTGTATAAACAGGTAAGTGACACGAGGCATCCCCGTCTCAACCCAGATCTGTAACAACAGGACTGGACTTTCTAGCAACGCCAGTAAAACCTAAGGTTTAAACTCTCTGGAGGACAGAAAGATGGAACCAAAAGTTTTCCAAGGTCCCCGAGTTTTCTGAGCGTACTGAGAGCAAGTCATATAGCCCTTCAGTCTACAACGTTCCTTCTACTGCTGCCCAGATATAATGTTCTCTCCAACAGCCTGGGCACAGCTGGCTGCTCTCCTGTGGGGAGAGCAGCTTTTCTACAAACCTCTACTGTGATATTTCACTATTCATTAATGCATCTGTCTTCCCTACCAGGTTTTAAGCTCCTCAAGTCAAGGATTCTTTTATTCATCTCTGTACCTAGTCCTCTGCCCTTCAAAGAGGCTGTCTAGCACAAGAATGAGAAAGCAAGCACCACTCCCCTAGCTGACAGAGCCAGCACACTGTGAAGGAAGGAGCAGGGACTACACTTCCACCCGCAGCAGGACACACACTGGTGGGCAAGCCCTCAGCAGCAGAAACGTGAAGGAAGGATGCTGCCTGAGGAGGTCTAATGCCCAGTCGGGGAGCTCGTCTTTTTCACCCCCTGCCTTCTGAACTCCTTGTGTAGCTTCCAAAGGTTGGTGGGAAATAACATCACTGGGTTAGGTGAGCTCCCCTCTGAACTTTGATCCCCAAAGGAAAAATATCTGAAGAGGGAGGGAAGGATCCAAGATAATTCAAAATGGAAATCCTTAAAGCAAAGCTGCTGAAATTGCCCTTCTCTAGAAAATACCGTTCATTCTGCAACTGGGTCGGGAGGTTCTCTAACTTTTATCAGTTTCCCTCTTTTAGCCCCGGCGGGGAGAACAGATAAAAACTGCCTGCCAGCACTTTGTGTTTCATAAGTTTCTTGAATGCTCCAGTTCACTGGTACATGTGGCGTTCACAACCAGATGGGAGTATCTGTAAACCCGTGGGGACTTGGCAGCACTTCTCAGTTTTGTACCTGGAGAGTGATACATTTCAGAGTTGGTTAACAATATACTGTCTCGGGGCTATAATTCAGGCAATCTCCTGCCTTTGTTTCTCCTTGGTTTTTCTCTCTTACACAACACTTAAAGCCAATCAACCCACCAACCCAGCGCTTTTTGCTTTAAGCGTCTTGTTACATATGTATCAGCAATACTGCCTCTTTTTTCTTCCTTTTTTTCTCTGTGGGGCATCACAATATTATTTCTTTCTTCCATCAGAGCACAACTGACCACAGAAGCTCAGAATAAACCCAAATATACACAGAAATTAAGTATATGACAAAGGCAGCATCTTAAACCAGTAGTGTAAACATGGACTTTTAAACAGCTGCCACTGGGACAGGGAGTAGTCACTTAGAAAAAAAGACGGCTCCACCTTTCATATCATGCACCAAGAGAAACTACCCATAGGCAGTAAGATTTACACATAAAACATGAAACTATAAAAACACCAGGAAAATAATGCAGGTAGATTTCTTTACAACCTTGCAGTAGGGAAGGCGTTTCTAACTATGACTCAAAACCTAGAAGCCACAGAGGTTGATCAATTTCACTACATGAAAATAAAGTTCTACCTGGGGGAAAACCAAACAACAAAAACAACCCACGAAGTCTAATGACTAACTGGAAAAAAAAAAAATCTGCAACTCTTATCACAGACAAACGGCCAGTCTCCCAAGTATGTGAAGAAACTGAGAAAATCAATAACCCAATAGAAAAATGGGTAGGGGCCATCAAGAGACATCTCACAAGAAAAGAAAAAAAAACAGCCTTCAGAGTTAAGAAAAAAAAAAAAGATGGATTGACCGTGTTCATAAGAGAAAGCAGAAACCATTTTTAACCTGTCAGACTGGCAGAAATCCACAAGTTCAGCTCCACTTTGGGAAAATGGACACTCATGCATTGGAGGTGGGAGGGAAATGGCATAACCTCTCTGGAGAGGGGGTTGGCAATGCTACCAAAATTACTCACTTTGCCTCAGGGTCTCCAGTTCAGGAAAATATCCTACAGGTGTAACCCCACATGTACACAAGCAGCAAGGATCCTCAGAATAACATCTTCAGCACTGCCTACGAGGCAAATTGCTTGTCTTGTCCTGAACATATAGTAACCAGTGGTTTCCACTTAATTTTTCTTACCTACTGAACTAACTTAAAGATCTAGTTATATAAACAATTCTAGTTCACCAACCTCTGAAAGGGTAACTATTGCTTTTCACGTAATGAGTGCTGAAATGATATCTACCAGGTTTTCTCTGATGCTCACAGCTCATATACCTACAAAGGTGAGCACCAGCACATCCATAAGAGTGGGGAATGCCCCTGTTTTTTTCCAAATGACAGCAATAAGCATCCCTCCAAGTCAGCCTGCCAAATGACAAGGGAGGGATGGCATTCTGACTAGGCTGGAGGTGCATGTCAGCATGGGAAACAAGGACCCACAACAGACAGACAAGTGACCACGACCAGCCTTCCCAGGTCACGGCATTCTAGGCTAGGCATTCACTGCTCTCCTTTTTCCTAGAAATTTAAAATAACTAGGCCTAGGACAGTGCTTGATTTATTTTGGAGGGGAAAACCAGCAAAATAAGTCCACATTACTAAGGTCATTTCAAGTAAATTACCACTGCCTCTGAGTCTGGAGAGGGAGGAAGGGCAGACGGCTTCCTGGGCACCGCCTTTTCACATGGGGCCAGGCCGTCACTCACTGGAGACACTGTCGGTACAAAAATGCAGACCTTCTTTTCTCTTTTAGACAAGTGTCCCACCACATGGACTCTGAGGGAGAGCATAAGTTCACATGCAAAAAAGAATACTCAAAATTCTCCTAAGGAACAAATCTCCAGTACACTCTCCAAGACAAGATCTGTTTAAAGTATAAAAATAAGTTAAGATATTGTCTGGAATAAAGTGGAAGAAGACTGGTAAAAAAAACCCAGCCAAATCTAAATATATACTTCATAGGTTTTAAAATTAGCTTGTCAGTCTGGATTTAGCCCAATTTCTGAGCTACTGCATTTAATTCCCCTGTCAATTCTGCATAAAAACACATGAAATGCCTGTCTGAGGTTTACATTTAGGACCTAAGACATACATATCTATGTGTCCGCATATACACACACTTTTGAAAGTTTAGTACTATCAAACGCTGTGTCAATATTCTGATTCTTATGCATGGGGACTACAAAATTAGTTTCTGATTAATTAGCTTAACACAAAAAGCCACTACAGATGGTCAAACGGAGAATATCCCTTTTGAAGATTCCCCTAGCCACTTAGAATGCCTACACATAAAGTATTCTCACTATATTAAGCACAATTATTTTTCAACTCAACCTGGCAAAAGAGCTTCTGTCCTGGAATTCTTAAATGTCATTACCCTGCCAAGGAACAGAATGAACATACAAAGTTTTGTGTTTTTTTTTTTTTTTAATTTAACCTCTTGTACTAGACTTTGAATGCTGAGCTGTCTCATAAGAAACGAGCCAGGATACCACTTCACCAGTGAGCTCTCATGTCCTAAAGCCAGCAACTGGTTAGCAGACAGCATGACAAAGCCACAATGGTTGTATTGTGTCAGACCTGAGTCCAACCACACCAGAAATCCAATTACAAAATGTCCTGCTAACACCCATTACTCTTCTAGTAGATGAGCTGCTTCTGAGGGAGGCGCTCCATGGAGACCTCAGCCAAACTCAGGCCCATTCTCTTCACTGCCAGTTTGACAACTCTACGCTATTAATGCATTACCTACCACCTAAGAATTTTTTCTAGACTCCATTCTGAAAAGACTTTAGGACTAATAAGCCAAGCCAACAAACCTTGCTAGAAGCTTGAAGAAAACTTAAGAGGGCAGGAAACGTGATCAAGCTTTAAATCAAAGACCCCATGGCAGGAAGGATATTTCATATTCAGTCATCTTGTTACTATGTGCTATACTTAGTTGCTCAGTCATGTCTGATTCTTTGTGACTCCCATTCTGTAGCCCACCAGGCTCCTCTGTCCATGGCGATTCTCCAGTCAAGAATACCAGAGTGGGCTGCCACTCCAGGGGATCCTCTTCCAGGGGATCTTCCCAACCTAGGGATTGAACCCAGGTCTCCTGCACTGGGGTGGATTCTTTACCGTCTGAACCAACTCCAGTTCAGTCCCGGAAAAGGGCTAAAACCACTAAGAAAAAAAAATTCAGTGAGCTTGATGGGGGACTGTTTAAATCAAGTTTCAACATCAATAGGGCTGCCAGTTCATATCTTTTTAAAAAAATATCTACTTATTTATTATTTAGCTGTGCTGGGTCTTAGTTGTGGCATGTGGGATCCAGCTCCCTGACCAGGGATCGAATCTGGGCCCCCTTGCATTGGAGTGAGGAATCTTGGCCACTGGACCACGAGGGAAGTCTCTTTGATGGCAGGGTGTAAGTCACCAGGCTTACATCTCCCCGCCCCAAGATGTCTGCTCCATACCTGCATGAACACCTTTCCAATGACCACATCGTCGTCATCCTTAAACACTGTGCTGAAGACTACTGTGACTCTGTCCTTTTTTGACTCAACATACCTGAGGGAACAAAACTCACAAGTAAGTACAGAATCAGAACAGGGTTTTGTTGAGAACTTGATCTATAAGCGAGGCAGGAGGGTAAAGTCATCATAAACCTTTTAATTCATAAAACAAGGTGTGCTAGTGAGACTGATTATCTATGGCCACGAAGTCAGTACAATAAATGCAAACTTTACGTGAGGCAAGAGATGAAAATCACCCAAAGTGGACGTTATGAACTTGTCTATATGGTATGATTTGGAATCCAGAGTTAGCTGATTCTCAGAACACCACTTTAAAAAAAATATTTCTTAGAACCTATAGTTACCCTCAGCCTCCTGATTACCCAGCTAAATTATAGAAGGGGACTCAAAATGTTAGTGCCTTAAAGGAAGTGCTAGAGTCTCTTTTTATCTTTTGCCAACTTTCTGTAGACAAGGAGAAGTGGCCTTCTCCTTCACCATACCATCTACATCCTGGGTTAAAGAATTTTATGAGAAAGACACTTTGCGGGGCTTCACACAATATAGTTTAAGGTCTGACTTAGCTGAACATCTTTTGGCAAGCACATGTGACAGACACAATGAAGTTTCAGGACCAAATTCTACCTATACTCACATGGTCTCATCATCCCTATAATGGATAACTGCCCTGTTCTCCCCTTCCTTGCCCTCTTCTTGGAACTGGAAGTATTTCTCAAAGACAGAGGCAAAACAGTTTCGTTTCAACATGCCAGCCTGATGCACGATGGAATCCTTGGATGCAGGCAGATTTTCAAGGTCGTACAGCAAAGAGACATTGTATCCTGGAGGGGAAAATAAAAACACCCAGTAGGTATATTAAAAAAAAAAAAAAAAAATGCAGTCCACGTCCATCTTCCTCAAAGGACAAATGAGGTGAAATAAAACCTTAATTCTTGTAAAATTATTGTAAATATATATAGCTAATTAACAGATACCATGCAACAATCTAAATCAGTATTAAAGATGACTGATTACAAATAAGGAATGGGAGGAAGTCATAATCCTGGAACTTTTAGAAATTTAATGTTCCAGACACAATCGTGAAAGCAGGCTGAATATGCTATCAACCTATTAATGAGTTTCATATTTTTCTCTGATGGTTTATCATGCCAAGTGCCAACATGGTGAGCAGCTTGGTTGCTTTTTGATAAAAAAAAATATACCTGCCTGCATGCCATTGCAAACCCTGAGAATGGAAATAGGGCAAAAACCTAAAAGGGGAAAAAAAAAAATCTGTATACACCCCAAAAGATTTATTTGTGTACACTGTAAATTTTTCCAAGTGTTTTAAAACATTTTACTTCATTTGATCTCCATATGAGTTGTATCAAATAGGCCAGATATAGTTATTCTCATTTTAGAGGGAAAAAAAGGTTCAAAGAAGCCAAGTGCCTAGGATGCTTTATTATGTAATTGAATGATATATACCTGCCCAAAAGCCTGTAGATGATTTTGCAAGAATATCTGTCCATCACTGAGGATTTCATATTCTAAACAAATGATGGGAATAATTTTACCAGAACTGTACAGACTTCACATTTCCAAGTTTCTTAGACCTTTATACTTTGTTACCATTTAATACTTTTCTAAGAGCATTCCTGAGGTCTGTGTTTTGGGGATCTATCCTCACTGACAGCATCAACTGGCTATCTAAATCTCTGTTCTAGACAGGGTTTAGCACATTCCTGGCACTCCAAAATTAAATAATATCAATCATCCTCCAGTTTTGGATACCTGAAAACCAGATAAACAAATAGACCACAAGATTAGATTAAAAAAAAAAAAAGAAAGAAAATATTTAAAGCTGGGGTTTGTTAGTTTCAAAAAGCCAAATAAAACAAACTAAATAAAACTATAACTGAAGCCAGACTTAAGTCTGGCTTCCAATATGATAAAGAAAACATGATGAGAATGAAGAAAAAAGTAAAATCTAGTATGGCTAGCTGAGTTTTCCAAACATGCCTAGATAAACCCATAGAGAAAAATCCAGGTCA
The DNA here is from genome assembly GCF_033118175.1 of Dama dama. NCBI lineage: Eukaryota > Metazoa > Chordata > Mammalia > Artiodactyla > Cervidae > Dama > Dama dama. The sequence continues at coordinate 28,583,482 of NC_083688.1, forward strand.
CACTCTGCTTGTTCTGATAGATTTTAGGATCTGAGTGGTGACAAGAACATCCAAGAGTTCCTTTATGCTTTTTCTGCTCTAGTTATTTTTCTTTCTGAAATTCCCTGATTCCTCTCAGAGCCCACACTGTTATTTATCTTTTGGCTTTTATTTCTGAGATATGTTTGTACCATCAATTTGGGGAAGAATAAATTTCAGTATTCTTTATGGAGCACAAAGTTCTCATAGGCAAATACTCCAAGTAACAAGTTACATTCCAAAGGCACTTTTCTTTACTAGCTACTTTGTTTCCAGAGCAGCATATAAGAGTCAGGGGAAAGTATTCTAATGGGGATGGTGAGGTGCCATCATTTTTTCTTTTTTTTTCTTTTTAAAGTAACTGCTGTTAAAAAGAGACAGATACATTTTCCTTTTTAGAAAGATTTGTTAAGTCAAGGTACCAGTCATAGGATCTGAGTAACAAATATTACATTCAAGCAGTCTTACAACTTGGTCCTCACTATGGGGCCTGGCTATAGATGCCTCAAAATTCAAAACTACTACTTAATCATAGGGATAAAAATATTGTTCCCTTTTTTTCCTCTTTAAGTTTCCTTTAAAGCTATACAACATAGCTCTTCTAATCAAGGAGGCACAGATCACTGATTAGGGGCTGAAAATTTTATTTGAAAACGTGAAAATAGCTGTGAATATTCCTTTTCCTTCTCCAAACGTGCTGTGTACAAAGGTGTTACTGGGGGCTGGGAGGGAGAATCAATGTTGGCTTAATCTTCTCAAAAGGCATGTTAATCACTATGGGCAAACAAAGGTGGCCCTTTGGCTGAAACATTAACAAAGAATCAATGTTAAAAACAGCATACATCAACTCTCTGTGTGACTACACCAATAACGTGTATCCATTACTGGACAACGCAAAGCCGCTTAAATGCTAGGTTTATGGAGACAGCTAAAGTGGGACCGTGGACAGGGAGGCCTGGCGTGCTGCGATTCATGGGGTCACAAAGAATCGGACATGACTGAGCAACTGAACTGAACTGAACTGAAAGTGGGACCTGAACTCATGCAGAAATATTCATAAATAAGTAACATTTACATAAAATCTGTTGGCTAAAAAAAGCATAGCACAAACAGGACGAATTTCTTTTCAAGTCATTCCATAGCCATTCACATTACTACATACCTGATTCTGGATTTACCAAGTAACTTCCGTACACCCTCTTTAATAACTAGAAAATAGAAAAACAAATATGTCATACAAATACATATCAACAAGTATGTTAATTCAAAAGAGAATTTCATTATTTTCAAAGCACCATGCATGCCAAGTTTTTCCTAAGCCAGCATTGTTCCTAACTTTCAAAAGGCGAATGGGAAATAGGATACAGGGAGGGAAGAAGATTTATCTGAGTTATCAAGCAAATCACTCACAAAACTTCAATTAACTCCAAAAGGTTAGCACCTGGTCACCCCCTTTATATGGTCTGTTCTCCTCCAGATCTTATATTACACATAATTACCCTTTTTCTTTTTCCCCAAGAGAGTAGAAGGATGCTGAACTCAAGTGAGAATAGATCATGTTAGTTATCAACCAAGTACAGGCCAAACCACTAACTCAGGTGAATGAAATGGTAAAACCAGAACTGTCAGGAACTGATTCTGGTTAGCCTGCTTATCTTGAATGCTTTAAAATTATTTTACTACCAGCTTTTTTAAAGGCAAAAAGCAATGGATAATTCAATCTTAGCCAGTTATTTATACTGTGGGGGTCCACAGAAGGGTGTACTCTCTAAATGTTTTTTTCTCAAAACCAATCCTTACAGCTGGCTATTTTCCAGGTTTTTTGGAGTAAATGATAAAACAAGAGTCCCTTTTACACCTTCTTATTTTTTCTCTGCCAGTGTGATTGCTCTTCCTGGCAGGAACCGCTCTGAGGCTGAGATGGTTTAAGAATCAATCTTTTTATTTGGGAAGGAACAGTTCTGACTTAAATGTTATTGACACATTAAGCAGGAGAAAAGGCAGTTATTTGGAGAGAGAAAAATTAAAGTCACTAGAATTCAATAACTTCTCGGCATTTAATAGTTTTTATTATGTTTTAGAGGCAAGACATAGACAGGTCTTATTTCCGTCTCATTAAAATCTTGAACTTAGGCAGGGAAGGAGTCAGCATTATTCCACAGTAAGGCAGAATGGAGGCCAATATATCAATACTAACCCCCAGCCGTATAACAGGCTGTGGGATTTTGTCTCTATGCATCCAATTTTTAATGGTGTCACCACAAATATACTAACAATGATCCTCTTGCATTTTCTGGGATACCAAAAAAAAAGAGGTATTCGAATCTAAGTTACCAAGTTAAAAGTGAACAAGAGGCGGGAAGGGGGTTCAGAAAGGGGAACACATGTAAATCCATGGCTGATTCATGTCAATGTATGGCAAAAATCACTACAATATTGTAAAGTAATTAGCCTCCAACTAATAAAAATAAATGGGAAAAAAAATAAAAGTGAACAAGAGCATAAACTTGCTTTAATTATAAGAGTAGTGTGTGCTTCTCAGAGCCCATCTCCAGCATCTGGGGACTCAGATAACAGAACTGAGCAAATGTCAATGCTTTTCTTCTAATCTTATTTTCAGTGTTCTCTCCAGGTTTTAAAAACACATATGATATACAAACCAAGAGCCATTTATTTCATGTCCCATTTTAAAGAATTATCATATAGTACATTCTTTCTCCTCATTCTTAAATAGTTTTTAGTACTCCACATATTTATTTAACCGTTATCCTACAGCTGGAACAAAGTCTCAACATGCAAAACCTGGACAGTAGGGTGGACTTCACAGCATGAATCAGTGACTACTTATGTAAAGGCAAAAGGTAACTAATGCCACACACAGTTCCTATTTGGTGACCATACACCCACTGTGAGGTATCTCTTACAGAAGAGGAACTAAAGGGAGAGGTTCAAGGTCATAGAATCTATTGGTGGCACAGAGATTTGACTTCAGGTGCCCCATATACCACTTCTCCTAAATCACTTCAGGGTAAAAAAAGTAGTACCCATGTCCCATTAATAATTTTAACTATCTACAATTCTGTACTATGTGTACTTAGAGGAAGGGAAAATCAGATGTGGGAGAAACCACGGCTCCTAGTTTAGGTTCCAAGTTATTCAGTTAAAGCCCAAAATACTAAGTTAATATTCTGAGATCTAAGCAGTTTTTAGAACCAAAATTATACCACGGTCAACTCCTCTGCTCCCTCCTCTTGGCAAAACCAGCCAACGCTTCCTAATTCACTTCACTTGTACTTTTAACTGTGATTCACTTTGCACCCCCTCTTACAACTTGACACCAGGAAATCAGACCTTCCCACCTGGCAGCTGAGGCTTTTTGCTTTGAAAAAAGGCCTGTGACAAAGTAACAAGCTTCCTGTGGTTATCACAGGCTGGTCACTGTTTAACCAACCCAGGGAGCCATTTACCCTGCACTCTGCTGCAACACAGCCAATGGTTACCTATTCCACCCACTTGAGTGGGTGAGGTTGGTTCTCTGACCCTTGTGGTAGCTACAAGAATAGCAATGTATTCTGGAATTTCACTGTAAGGAAAGCAGACTGGAACAAAGATTTAAGAAATCTAGCTTAACACTTTCTCTCCCTCCCAAGGATTGTTCTTACTGCATCAAGATCTTTAAAGAGAGGGGAAGGTCTGGGGGGAATGATCGCACAGTTTTGCAGTTATCTGTTCAAATGTTCAACAGTTCTTTCTAGGTAGTTGTTTTCTACTTCATCTAAAGCAGGGCCACCTTAACTGCCATTTATTTCCTCTTGATCTTCATCTGGTAAAGAGTTAGCCGGTCTCACATTAGTAATCTTTCAAATTCGTTAAAAGACTTAAGTCTTTCTCCCGAGGCTCTTTCTTTTTAGCTAAAATAACCCTGAATGCAAATTCTCTAAACCATTCTTCTTCTCTTGAACTTGAGGCAAAATCAGAGGTTTTAGCTGTTCCTTTGAACTTCCAGGGCAAACCAATTGCATATGAAGAAGTAAGGGAAGTGACCGTGTATGGCTGTTGGTATCTGGCTTGGTTAACATTAATTTTAGTTTTTAGTATCGAGATTTTGATCATATGCTTTTGTTAAACAGCTCTTTCATCACATAAATTTTAAGTAAGTTAAAAGCTACTACTCTCAGTAGCATGGAAACATATACACCACTGTATATAAAATAGATAGCCAATGGGAATTTGCGGTATGATTCAGGGAACACAAAATGGGGCTCTGCAACAACACAGGAAGGTGGGGACGGGTAGGGGGCAGGCGGGAGGTTCAAGAGGGGACACATGTAAGCCTATGGCTGATTCATGCTGATGTATGGCAGAAACCAACACAATACTGTAAAGCAATTATCATTCAATTAAAAATAAATAAACTTAAAAAAAATATAACAAACTACTATTACTCTCAATCAGAAAGAAAATAGAAATGGCTGTATCTTCATTTACCACATTAAGGAGAACCTACTCTGTTAAAACTAGAAGATACTTGAAAACTGATTCAGGAACTGAGTCATACTTCCTGCTTTGAGACCCAACCACAACGTGCACACACTGGTGTAATAACATTTTCTTTCTTCCATAAATGGCTCTCCCCAGAGCAAATACAGTTCAACAGGAACCAAACCTATTGAAAGAAGTCAGTGAATAAAGCATGGCCGCCCAGAGTTTCTGAACACATGGACACCCTTTCTTATTTCCCCTAAGACAGTCATAAGGAAGAAGAGATACTTACAGAGGCCAGTTCTAAAGAGCATTAAATTTAAAAGCAGAAGGGCAGATTTGTTCCTAAATTTCTAGAATGAGAAATTATGCCTGTAAACTTGAAACAGACCAAGGTTATATACCTGCTTCTCAATGTAACAGAAATAGAACTGAATCCATCTCAGTCTTGCCATAGCTCTTTTTGTATTGGTCAAGGAAAAGTATTCTTTGCTACATTTTTTGAGAAATAAATCTGTTTTTGTTTTCACTGGTTAGAGAACATCTTTACTTCTTCAGTGTACAAAGCAGTCAAGCAGAGAACCAAAACCTTTTCTGAGAAACACCCTTCTTTATGACTAATGGAAATGAAGTCAAGAGCCCCTGGTTAGGTGAGCAAGCCACCCAGAGTGGCCAGTGCCAGTGTGGATGACTCAGTGCCGTGGATCTTCTAGGAGCGGCAAATTGCCAGGAAAAGGTGAGGAGGAAACAAGATTCCCAAGGAAAAGTGATCTGCAACTTACCTCATCAGCACCATGTGCCTGAAGTTCCTTGTAGAATTTCAAAGAAATACTGACCATCACTTTTGTTTTGTCTCCATTAGGATTTGAAATATGATAGAGGACTCCATCGAAATCTGCCAGGAGAGGCAAATAATCTTGCTTAACTTGGGAATAGGGAATAACATCTCAAAGTGCCTGTCTACCTGTTGCAAGGCACAAGGAAATCTCCCTTACAAGTAGGCATGTAAGTAAAATGACGTTCATTTAAAATCCATGTGGAAAATCAGTAGAAACACTGAGATAAGAATTATCAAGAACTCATCTCTTTTCTCTAAAATCACAAAGCTATTTTTACTTTAATCATCACTTTGTGCTGAAAGAATTAAAAAAAACAAACAAGCAAACCTTTATTGTGATGTATTTTAAACATGTATAAAAATATAACATACAACGAACCCCTATTCTTATCATGGCTTCAACAATTAATCAACATATATATGGCCAACCTTGTTTCACTTAGACACAGCCCTTCCCAATGATTTATTCTGAAGCAAATCTCACACATCATGTCAGTTCACCCATAAATATTTCAGAATACATCTCTAAAAAAAACATAAACCCAATTCCACTGTCATGCCTAAAAAAAAATATATTAAATATCCAGTCAAGCACTGAAATATTATCTCAAGAATTTTTAAAAAATATTGTTGTCTTATTTGAATTAGGATCCAAACAAGGCTCACACAGAGTGTTTGGCTAGCTCTTAAGTTCTTGTAATTCACAGGCCTCTCCTCTACATAGTTCTTGAAACCTGGGGCTGAGTGTCATTACTTTAGGCAGCTCTGGCATTGCCAGTTAGCAGAAGGGAAGGGGATGGTGCCTGGCCCATCAGAGCTGCAAAAAGTTTTCCAAGATGACCCGGTCAAGCATCCCCATTTTATTAATAAACAGCATGACCAACGCCTCAAAGTTCACAGAGCAAGTGAGTAGTGTCAATACCCAATTCTTTCTAGGGAAAAGAAAGCACTAACCTCTCTCTCTGACTTGTTGAACAAGTCTCGAGTATTTTTGTGATTCCCTACTCCTCTAAGTGCTAGGTAAACTAAGATGATGGCTAAAGATACTAACATAATATTTCCAAATTTAAAAAACCTTAGTTTGTACCACAAAATTAAACCCAAACTTCTAAGATATCAGCAGGCAACTTTATATAGCTCACTAAATCCATGAATAATGATCGAAAATAAAAGCCAGAAAAAAAAAAAATAAACCTGACAATCAAGATAGGAGCCCAAACGTCAAAGTTTATTTTAGGAACAATTTTCTTTTCTATTTTTTATATTGTGCCTTCTCTTAATAGGCGAGGTAAAGGATACTTACCTGCAAATGTTACTTCTACAGCTTCTGGTTTGTTTCTGCAAAATGAAATAAAAGTCCTTTAGTTAGCTAACTATATTGCTAGGACCTCCCTGGTGACCCAGTGGTTAAGACTCCGTGCTTCCAATGCAGGGGGCACGGGTTCAAACCTTGGTCAGGGAACTAAGATCCTGCGTGCTATGCAACGTGGCCAACAAAAGGGTAACAACATTGCTACTTGCCTTCAGGGAGACTTGCAAAAGGCTCCTGAGCTTTATTTAAGATCAGACAACCTTGATCCAGGTACACAATTCATTTTCTCACGCACCTGAACCTCTGCGCTTACTAATGGTGAAAGACTGAAAAAAGGACAGACAGATAAAGCTTGTTTTGCAGCTTGAGTCTCTGCTGTGGTTGGGGCTCACCTTCAATTCTTAACTCCTTAAGACCATGACAGACACGTTTGTATATATGACTCACAAAATGCCCTCTTTTGTAAAATGAAAGGATGAGTTCAGGCCACAAAATGATGCAGTCCTATTCCATTTCAAAGACAATCTGTAAGTCTTCCTACACTGTGTTTCCCTCTCCCTTACATCACTTAAGTACTCACCACTCTCCTTCATGAAGCCCTCTTTGGTTCTACTCGTTTGTTTGTTTTGTTTTTTTTTTGCGGGGGGTGGGGGGGTGTGTTTTTAAATTTCAGTGTTGTACTTTCTCTTTTTTTTTTTTTTCCAGTGTTGTACTTTGATACAACATGTAGCACAAAGTAACAGCAAAATAACTGAGAACAGTCAAGACACCTGTTTTCCAACTTTAGCCTTTTCTTCAGGACCATGTTTTCAGATAAATTAATGCCTGCATTCCTTCATTTTCTCACCTACTCATCTTTAAAATGGGAGAACACAAATGATCCTACCTACTTCACACAACTGCTAACGATAAAACAAGAGAACAGACATGGAAGAACTTTTCCTGGAGGGCACTGATGGTCTACCACTTTCAATGTGATTCCCAGCTGAGCCTGGTACATGGACTTCTGTTTGATAAATGCTGCTGAGTTATTAACCCAGAAAGCATGACATATATCCAGTTAAAAACAATAATGGTCAATTAACCTCCAGTGAAAAGCTACTTTAAATGCTTTCCTCACTTCTCCTCAAAACCCAATGGTAGGAAACCAATGAAGACTCCATAGTTTTATTAGCTAACACCCTATAACTCAAATGATTCCACTTTGTTTTACAGGCCAGCGGACAAGATATACACACTTTCACATTTATTCTTGCCTAACTTGCTCAAGACCTCACCATCAAATGTGTATCTCTTTTACTATCTCCGCTTCCTCGTCTGCAGAAGGAACTAAGACTGAGCTGCCCTTCAGAGTTGCTGGGAAATAACAGAATAAATAACATGGTTTATGACTGTTAAAACGCTGCTGCAAAGCTAAACCATACCTCTCAAGGAAACTGGCTTCTATTAAACATATGTTAGCCCGGTTGTAAAATCAACCTATACAAATCACATATCGAGTTCCACTCTGCTTCTTCAAAGCCATCCATATGTGACTTAGGGAAAAGTACTTTGGGTGTCTGAGAATCGAAGCATCAAGTGGGTTTATGGACAAGCAGTGAGTTCAGGATGTGATGAAAAGAACTAGATTCAGGATATGATGAAAAGAACTGGATAAAAATTAAAAGTTGTTTCTGATCTTTCATTTGAAACTGTAGCCTGGTGACTAAGGTGATGAATGACCAACCACCATTTCTCACTTCTAGAAAAAACAAGAGCAAAGCAAGAAGTAGAAACATTAATCTATGGCCCATTTGAATGAAACATTAAGAGGCTGCACAATGGGAGGAAGCACTGAAACACATTCTCCTGAAGAAGGCTGGCTGTGCCAAAGAGGCAGGGTGGAGGCTTATAAAAGCCCATGTTGTATCACTTAGTAGGAGGCTGTTTTTTTTTTTTTTAACCTTTAAGCTTTAAGTCAGCCACAGAAGGACTCAGTTCCTCACTTTCTCACTTCATCAACTGACCAAGAAAAGATCAACTGTAGATAAAAAACCTTAAGGGTTCCAACATTTTGACTCTGAAATTTTGAATTTCTCTAGGTCATAAAGTTCCCTGAGCACTGATCCCCACTGGGAGAAGTCGCTAAGATCTATACTAAGTGGTTTGCTGCTTGACTTGGGAATATTTGTCAAATCATTGCCATTAATATTTTAGTTTGCTATTTATGGCTGCATAGAGGTCGCAGAGGAGAGAGGCAGGCTGCTGAGGAGAGCACTGGGCTGAAGGAGTCCTCATGAGAAGTCACCTGGGGGTTAGACTTCTGTCTAACTCTGTCCCTAACAAGGGGACTGCACTGAGTGGGAAATACACCATGACAGGGCTGTGGCTCAAGTCCAAGACCAAGTGTTTTGTGGTTTAAAAATCACGGAGCTACTGGGGAATAAACGCTTCCCTGGTGGCTCAGCTGGTAAAGAGTCTGCCTGCAAGGCAGGAGACCACATGTAGCACAGGATTCCTGGGTCTGGAAGATCCCCTCAAGTAGGAAATGGCAACTCACTCCAGTATTCTTGCCTGGAAAATCCCATGGACAGAAAAGCCTGTACGTTACAGTCCGCGGAGTCGCAAGAGTCAGACATGACTTAGCGACTAAACCACAAGCAACCACAGACAGGAATAAGATTGGTCTGGGAGCAAGTGTACTCTTAACTGGCCAAAAGAATGTTAGTCGCTCAGTCATGTCTGACTCTTTGGGACCCCATGGACTGTAGCCCACCAGACTCCTATGTCTATGGAATTCTCCAGGCAAGAATACTGGAGTGGGTTGCCATGCCTTCTTCAGGCGATCTTCCCAGCCCAGGCATCGAATCCAGGTCTCCTGCATTGGAGGCAGATTCTTTACCATCTGAGCTACCACAGAGGCCCCTAGGCCAAAAGGGCAAATAGTTATTTTCTGTTTGACTGTGTGCTAAAGTTTCAGGTGGTGAGAGTAACTTTAATCACAGAAAAAGCTTTTTCAGAGCTGACTCTTCACCTCAAGTTCTGTCGCTTACTGTAGCCACAGCAATGATACTCGTTAGCAAGCCAAAGGTTCCTCTTCTAGAAAATGGAGATTAAAAGCCTCTACCACAATGGCAACCCACTCCAGTACTCCTGCCTGGAAAATTCCATGGACAGAGGAGCTTTGTAGGCTACAGTCCGTGGGGTTGCAAAGAGTCGGACATGACTGAGTGACTTCACTTCACTTCACCACACAAAGCTGCTGTGAGGACTAACTGAGAAGTTACGGGACGGCAAAGTTTCCCAACAAAGGTCTTATGACTCAGCTACAGATATGCTGAGATAATGATCCCATGGCCCTTAAGGCAGCCCAGTGGCAGGATCTCCAGGCTAGACCATTTACCCAGATGTGACATACCATAACAAGGTCGGCAAATCACCAGGGAAGGGTGCCTACACAATGCTGAATCCATCTACTCCCTCAGCAACTCCCAAGAGCCCCAGTTTTGTAAATTGTAAATCATAGCTGCTATCCGTAACCCAGGCACATTCTGAAATGGAAGGAAACCATGTCAAACAATCAGGAACTGGTCAGCAAAACAAGGAGAAACAGAACCATATTAGTGTCAGACTGCTGCAGTGTCTGCAATCCTAGAGTAAGCCAGGTGGCTAAGTCCTCAGGGTTACTGACAGGACAGCACAAGACACTAAAACATACTCAATTGATTCAGATGGGTTTCAAGAGCCATTCTTAAATTCCTTTAGAAAAAATTTCTTCCTCTCCTTTTTCTAAGGAAGTTTCTAAAATGTCACTAAAGAACTCCTGGCAACTGTTATTATCCAATCCTCTTTCCTCATTAAGGATTTTGGAGTTTTTACTCCTGAACACATCCAGTTCCTTGTTGTGCATTTATAAGTCCCTCTTCTAGTTACTGTTTCTATGAGCTGAATTAGAGGAATTACTGAATACTGCTCATTATCTCATCATAAAGTTTTTGATTAATCTCCTTTAAGTCCTCTCTAAGGCTCCCATCATCCTTTTTGAGCAAAGCCTACAAAAATGGATCATATTAGGTAAGAGGTGGTCCTACTCTCTTAAGGTACATCTCAAAATAACGAAGAGGGTCTAAAAGCTGATTCACACAATGTCAGAAGAAGGATAAACTCCTAAAGAAACTGAGAACCATTCTATCTAGCTTCATCAAACATGTACTAAGCTGACTATACACACAGTAAGAATTCTGGGGAAACAAAGATGAAAGAACCATAGACCCTGCCACTAACAGAGTTGCAGGTTTCGTACACACAAAAGGAACACAGTTCTGGGGCCTCATGCCCAAAGTAGCTCCGAAGCAGCCAGAGTGGGCAGTAGTGTGTGACTACAGTGACCAGCAAAAAGACCAACCAGATCATCTCAGCAAGTCAGCTGCTACATCCAGTTTCTTCTAAATGCTTAAACAATGTCCTAATTCCAAACCACTTCACAGCAGTCTGTCTCCCTGAGGACATAGGCAGCATATTTGGGAATGAGAAGGTATCAGCAAGATTTAATTTATTCCTCGCTCAAATTTCTCCTCCCACAGTCCTCGCCCACCCCAACTGGCATGGCTTGCCTGCTGAGCTTCACTCCCCCTCACAGAAGCATAGCGCCCCACAATATGCACAGCTGTGGCAAGAAGCCAGCATGCACTTAAAATCAACAGCAATTCGCATCTGACAGCATTTCCTCAATTTTGCACTCCAGACTAGAGTGAGGTTGACAAGCCTAGCTTTGGAGGTTATAAAGGTTCTTGGTGTATATACAGTAACAAAAGAATTAAATTAATTTGCCAGAATACTTCTTTAATTGGGAGCCTAAGTAAGAATTCCCAAATGGTTGGAAAAAAAAACCAACCAAAAAACTTGACAAGACCTGCACATGAGGTTATCTGCAGTGTTGTGCACAGCTTCTTAATCACGGACAGTCTCTCAGTGTCACAGTCTCAGTGGAGGCTGTTGAGAAGACAATTTACCAATAATTATCACTTTGTGGGGACACAGGAATCCTCTCAATAAGCCACCTTTCCAGGAGTGTGGTGGGAAAAAAAAAAAAGAGTAATTTGCCTGGAATGGCTCTCAGGCTTTGTCAAAAACTGACTCCAAGTTAAAAGGTTTTCATGACCAAATATATTCTTAAACAACTTATGACAGAACTGCTTTACTCGAAGGAAATTTAGACTTTTAGAAGGACGTCACAGGCAAGAAGATCCAGCAAGATAATCTGAGAGGCATCATTTTTTTTTCTCTCTTGTTTCACACTGTACAACTCCCTTCAGTGCTCGCAGCCCACAAGTAAAGAGGCTGGCCAATGGTTCGAAGCTGCAATTTACTCTGGCATGGGTACACTATGAGAGGCCCACAGAGGAGGACCTGCCATAAATCCATTACCATGCTCCGAAAGGCATCACTTAAAATAAGATTAACTTTAAAAGGAAAATAACTGTGTTCTGAAATATATACTGCAGAGCTATTTTTAAGACTACCTCATGCTCACGTTTTCAGTAGCTGCAACAGGGCTGTCCAAGGGGACTTTCTGCAATAATGGAAATGTTCTACCTCTAGCTGCCCACATTTGACTGCTTCTAGCCATGTGTGGCAACTGAGCCCCAGAACTGTGGCTAGTGTGACTGAGGAGTTTTATTTTAATTCACTTTAATTTTTATTTCAACCTGACTAGCCATAAGGTAGTTACTGGTTATCACCAGGCATTGTGGAGCTGGAGGATTCACTCTGGGGAAGGCTGCGTAGAACCTCATTTCCCCAACTGGGAAAAGCAGGGCGGAGCAGACCTCTCCCAGCAGGTTCCCACAATGGCCAAGCCTTTCCAATCTCCAAGGTTTCTCCTTAGAGCTACTGCCTTTCTTTAATCTTTCTCTGATCTCCTTCCCAAAATGTGTCCCCCTAGGTCCTCTGTAACTCTGCCATACTCTTAGAAAGATCCCCTTTCCTGTTCCTGTTTGGGGCTGAGCACTGAGAGAACCCTGTAAATGTTCATGGTTATCTAGTTATTATGTAATAATACTAGTTATTCTCTAAAAGTTCTGGCTAGGCATGCACCTTGATAAATAGTTAACTACTTGATAAATACTTAAATACTTTACTGCTGCCTCACCTTACTAGTATGCCTAGAAACTTCTAGGCTTCTAGGTGTTACATTTGCAATCCCAGGAAAACCCTACCTGTTAGGCTGAATATCACGGTCTCTTTTCAAAGTGATTTTCAGCAGAGTATGTTCTGAGTCCACTTACTTAAAGTCACATCTCAACTGGAAGACAGGCCAGAAAAAAACCCAAAATTTGCTGCCATGCCCTAAGATTTAACATTGTTACAACATATATTTTGTAAAAAAAAAAAAAATGTCCAGAAGTTCTAAATTATGCCTTCCAGACTTGTGTGATTACTTACTCCCAGCTGAAATAGTGAGTAGCTCTTTTTAAGAGTAATGTTCTAAAAAGAAAAGAGCTGAAGCTATGAATAATGGGCTACATTTCAGAGTCACAAGTTATTAATAAACAAGCAGATGTGAACGTACTCCTACACTACAAGGCATGCTTCTACTTGAAATGCACAGGCATTTATCTTGTAGATCAGTTTATAACCACCCAGGTCTCATTTTTCGCTAGTCTAAACTTGAGAATTCACTTGAGATCAGCTGTGAAAATGCAGAAGTTATTTTAACTTCCTCCTATGTGCTGCACTGCTCAAAAAAGTACACAGCAATCACCGAAAATAAGCCACTAAGCTGACTGGCTTGAACATTTAAAATGCAAAGAACTGGTAAGTGAGGCCAAAGACAAGAAGCAAGTCAGCCTAAAATATAAGCAACTGCAGCCCCTGGCAGGAAACAGTCACTACTGGTCACTGTGTGACTTCAAGGAAAGCTGTGCTTTGTTCTACAGATAAAACCTGTGGCCTTATAACAGAGATAGGAGACAATATATTCAATTTAAGAGGCAGGTAATAAGTATTTTTTTTAAAATGCCTCCAAGCCACAAGTTCATTATGTCCACTCAGAAATTCCCTCCACCAATCCTCTCCCATCTGTGGCTCTCCAAGCACTTACTCTATTATTAGTTCCCAGTTCACCAGAAACGGTTTGCACTATTTCCTCAACTGTGTAACCAAGATGTGAAGTCCCATCCTCACACATGGGGAAATGAGGCCAAGGGACTGGCCACAAGCCATCAAAAATTAGAAGTTAAAACCGATTCTTTGGTTCATGTATTAAATATTATATTAGAAAAGCAAAGCAGCTTTGGGGGAGGAGGTCGTCTTCTACTGATTCTTGTGTCTGACAGCGAAGGTTGCCTTAGAAACACGTCCTAAAGCCTAGTTTTAAAAAGGCCAATGGTTAACAAACAGGTCTTATCTGAGAACTTTATTATAGACTCTGGAGGCTTTTAAGTGTGTATCTGGGCCGGAATGACTACAGAAGAAATCACAGACCAAGGGGTACGGTACAAAGATTTAAAAGATAACCAGATAGAGGACAGTGGGTGGGGAAAAAAAGAATCAGGACCTCAGAAGAGCGATAAGAAAGGAGTGGGGATATTGGGGGGACTATTAACTTTGCTCGAGAAATATAACAAAACGACCAGTCTCTCTCACAGTAGGGTTCGGGGAAGTAAAACTAGAGAGACCAACGGGTTTTCCGGCTGCAAGGCAGGGCCTGCCTTAGTCTTCTCTCCCGCTCCTTTACACGAGAAGATGGGGGTGGGGAGCGAGAAGATGGGTGGTGAATCTGGGCCTGCCACCTTCTTTCCTCCCCCAGTGCTGGGAATTCCTGAAAACTCCTTCCAACCGGATCCCAAATGGGCTCTCTCTGGGTTCTGAACAATGACGGGGAATACAGAGCGAAGTGGTCCCCAGCTCGTTCCAGAGGGGAATGGGATCCTCCAGCGGAGAGTTCCGACCCAAGCTCCCCTCACATCCCACAGGTCTCCTGCCCTTTGGCACGCGCACTCCTGTCCACTCACTGCTTCCGCATCCCTCCTCTGAGCCTCTCCCCACGCATCTCTGCCCCTCACCCCACCGCGCCCAATCACCTCCCACGTCTAACCCCGCCGGGGCAGTCCCCACACCCGGCCAGGTCGCTCACCTCCCTCCTCTGGGTCTGGAGGACTGAACGATCATCAGGGGTCAACTCTGCCTCCCCCGCCACCCACCGGCCCCAGGCGCGCGCTCACCCGGCGGCCGCGTTCTCGAACTTGAGCGCGAGCGTCTCCTCGATGATGCGGTTGTTCACCTCCAGCAGGATCATGGCGGCGGCTGCCCCGGACAGGGGAAGGAGAAACAAGGGCGGGTGAGGGTGGGTAAGGGAGGAAAGGACAGAGGGAGCGGCCCTGCTGCCCCTTGAGGAGGGGGGCTGGGTGGGGTAGGAGGTTAGGGGAGAAGGGGAAAGGGACCGGGGTGGGAGAAGGGGAAAATCTGCGCGCTGGCCCGCGCACGCACTGACTGTGGAGACACCCACCCACCCGACCGACCTGGCCCCTGAAGCCTGAACCCGCCTGCCGAGCCGCCGCCGCCGCCGCTGCCGCCTCACCGACAAGCCTGGTCCCCGCCCAGCCCCCGGCTCTAGCCGGCCACTTCCGCTCTCACACCCACTTCCGCTCGCCGCCCGGACGCGCGGCCCCGCGGCGCCATTTCCGCTCCGACCCCTCATGCACGCGCACGCAATCGCGCCGGGCAGGGGGCGGGGTGGAGGAGTGGGGCGGGGTGGAGGAGTGGGGCGGGGTGGAGGAGTGGGGCGGGGTGGAGGAGTGGGGCGGAGGGGGAGTGGGTGCCGCGCTTGCGCACGCGCGATGCCGGTAGTCCCAACTCCTTCCTCTTGGCTAGTAACCCTACAGTCCTCTCGGGCTGCTGCCTTTCCCCAAGGTCCACCTGGCAGTCCGGTCCCGTACTCCCCAAATGTTTACCTCCACTCTTTCGGTCTTGTAATTTCAGAGACCCTGCAAGAAGCTCGCTCTTGTCATCTCCCAGCCAGCTTCTTTGCTCTCCGCTTGTCAGTGACCCTTCCTCGTACCACACCAATGGCTGTCCAGCGGCACCGTCGCGCATTCATTTCACCAAATGTGTGGTGGGCTCCTGCTCTGCGCTGGAGATAACAGTGAAACACAAGAGGTCCCGCCCTCGAGGAGCTTATAGTCTGGTGAAGGAAACGAACACATTCTCAGTTTAGCTAACTACGGATTGTTAACAAGGTCAAGGAAGGAAAGGAATGAGAAGTCACCGAAGTGAATAAGCCTGCCTGGATTCCTGTCATGCCTCTATTTCTGTGCCTAGAGTTTGCCTCCAGGTGCCCCGAACGTGACTTTTCTCTGCCTTTGAAACCGTTTCATTCCAGTGCCTCTGCCAGAGACATACATTAACTTATCTGCATGTGGAAATGAACTCATTTTTGTGCTGCGGCTGTCTTATGCCTGTGCGCCTTGCTTTGTCTTTTTCTCCATGGAGAATCGAACAAATGTAGTTGAATTCTCTTTACATGTATTGATTTACTTTCTGCTACGTGCTCTTGGTAAAGGGAGGGATGGGGAATGCAAAAATGAACAAATAACTAGCCCTTGTCATCAAGGCCCAGACAGCCCTTCAAAATGGATTTCTTTGCTTACCGACCATGGATAAACTTCCATTTGAAACTACTCCCAAATTATATGCTAATGTTTTAACATTGTTTATTGAACTAAAATAATGCAGATACGTAACTTTAAAATACATACATATACTAGAAGGCTTGTAATGAAAAAAGTTGTTCCCTGGCCTACTCTTTAGAGGCAATAGTCTCAACTCTATTACATATTCATCCAGATTAGATCCATATGTCTAAATAAATCCATATACTACTAATTCTTGATTTGTTCATTTTAAGGGTTATTTGTTGACTTCCTGCCATGACAGTTAAGAACATGAGTCTATCTCTTCTGTTCTCCACCTCCCATATTTATGTAAAAATTTTAGTTAAACCAATAATCAGCATTTAAATTATGTATGCAAATACTATTTACCAATGACCCAATGTGTACTACAACTGTGCCTTATAATTTATACAGCCCTTAATTTTTCTTAGAGTTAATTATTGCCTTTTTTCCCTTGCTTGTTAGTTTTTTGTATTATCTACAGTTGGCTGCCCCCACCCCTGAAAGTGCTCTTAAGACTCTGTCCAAAAGTCTGGCAGTTATTTTCTGTATACTCAAATGCATAAGTTCTATTTCTTCTCTAGAATCTTTGTCCCAGAGTCTCCTTCCTCTTGTTTCAATCGGAACTGACTGCTCTCTAGACTTGCTGTACAGTTGTCATTCTGGGATTTTCCTGGGCTGGTTTTGCCCATTTCACAGATCCCATGCCTTCCTCTTTTCTTAGTTTACTTCCTTGTTTTGCTGAAGCACCGCCTCTGGTAACTGAAAGGAAAAGGCATAGGGGGATATATTGGAATCTTCGCATATTTTAAAATCTATTTTATCTTAATACTTGATTTGTAGTTGAATTTATAGTTGGGCTGGTTATTGAATTTAAGTTTTGAAAATAATTTCCTGTCATAATTTTGAGGGTATTATTCATTTTCTTCTACCTTTCAGGTTACTATTGTGAAAAGCCTGATTCCTATTCATATTCCTGATCCTTTGTATGTTACATCTTCTCTGCCTCTGGAGGCTTCAGGATTTTCTCTTTAGTCTGTGGGTTGGAAATTTTATAATGATTTGCTTTGCTGTGACTTAATTTTTTTGAACTGAGCACTTATTCAAAATGGAAGCTCATGTACTTTATCTTTGGAGGCAATTTTCTTTATTTCCTTGATAATTTCTTCTCCTCCATTTTCCTTGTTCACTTTCTGGAATGCCTGTTATTTAAAAGTTAGATTTCTGGATTGATATTTTCATTTTTTTCTTCTGTTTTCTGTTGCTTTGGGTTGGTGTGTTTTATTTTTATTTTCAATTGTAAATATACATAATGTGAAATTTCTCATCTTAAGCATTTTTAAGTATACAGTTCAGTTAGTTAAGTCATTTATTGGGATTTTAATGCAACAGTCTCAAAACTATTTTGCAAAGTTGAAACTCTGTACCCATTGTTTGTTTGTTTTTGTTGTTCTGTTTTTCTGAGATATTTCCTTGTCATTATCTTCAACCATTTTAAGTTTCAGGTTTTTTTATTTTTAATTCCCAAGACGTTTTCCCCCCAACTCCCCTTCCCATATTATTTTATCCTTCTTCTCTCTCTCTCTTTTTTTCCTTCTTCTCTTTTATATATTTATTTATTTGGCTGATCTGGGTCTTAATTGCAGCATGTGGGATGTAGTTCCCTGACTGGAGGATGAACCTGGGCCCTGACTAGGGAATGAAACCGGGAGTCACCAAACCACTGGGAAAGTTCCTGTCCTTGTTTTATTTGACAGGAGTATCTTCTATCTTTCTGAGGATATTGTATGTTTTATGGACAGGAATATCTTCTCTCTAAGGATACTACAGTGTGTTTCTTTTTAGTTTTTCTTCTTCTCTTTGCTTTGATCTATTTCTTTTTTGTTGTTTTTCTTTTTGCTTGTTTATTTTTGTTTTGTCTCATTTATGTTAATGGCCATCCTCAAAAGTCTTATTTCTTTAGCAGCCTGTTCATGTTTAGGGATGAGATTCCAAAAAGCTGAGTGGAGGCTGAGTGTGTGGGCAAGAAGCGTTGACAAGCACCTTACTCCTCAAAAGGGACTAGCAGCGTTGGCTTCCTTTGGAAGCTTTTTGGAAATACAGACTCTCTGGTCCCACCATAAACTGTGGATTTAGAATCTGCACTTTAACAAGATTGCTACGTGATTCAAATGCACCTTATGTTGTGAGAAGCACTGGATGAGTGGGCTTATTATGAGGTGTACCGGTGACATGCTGGGCTTCCCTGGGAGCTCAGCTGGTAAAGAACCTACCTGCAATGTGGGAGACCTGGGTTCGATCCCTGGGTTGGGAAGCTCTCCTGGAGGAGGGCTTGGGAACCCACTCCAGTATTTTTGCCTGAAAAATCCCATGGACAGAGGAGTCTGGTTGGCTACAGTCCATGGGGTCGCAAAGAGTTGGACACGACTGAGTGACTAAGCACAGCACTGATGTGCCAGATTTCTTAGAGGGCCCACAAATGTCAGTATTGGGAGGTCTTTTCTCCAGAGAAGCATCCTCTAGTTTCTTGGGACATATAAACTTGGCTATGAGTGTTCCCAGAGTCTTAAGAATGCATTCTAAGTTCCAAGCCACTTCCACTTAATCCCATTGTAAGCTCTGTGCCTCCCCACTGCCTTCCCTAGGGCTAGAATGTATAGAAAATGAATCTCTGTTGGTAGAGATGGAGGAAGGGGTGGAAATAGGATGGGTCAGATGGAAACAGGGGTAATCATTTGACTGTTTGGGAACCTAGAGCGCCAAATGCTTTTTATGACACAGATTTTTCAACCAATCTTTCCATTTTCTTCATCTGGCTTTTGGTTTATTTAAACTTATGACTAATTGAACGAACATCTTTGTCCCACCACCCAGCTTTCTGGAATCTTAATGTTTTATAATTAAACTTGCATGAGTGCTTTTTTTCAATAGAAGAAATACAGTTGAAACTTTCTGTGAAGCCCAACCCAACTCTATTCCCTTTTCTCCTTCTTCCCCCTCCTCCTCAAAGGTACCCATCACCTTGCATTTGGTGTTTATTCTTCCCATGGCATGTTTTTACACTTTTATTACATATGCAGGTATCCATAAACAATGTGTAGCAAATTTACATGATTTTAAACTTTTTGTTATTAGTTATTAATATCATAAATATATCCTTTTGAAACTTGTTTCTTTTAGTCAGCAATATATTTTTGAGATTTACCCATGTTGTTACATGAAGCTATTTTAATTGTGATGTAGCATTCCAGTGCTGAAGATGAAGCTCCAGTACTTTGGCCACCTGATGGGAAGAGTTGACTCATTGGAAAAGGCTCTGGTGCTGGGCGAGATTGAAAGCAGAAGGAGAAGAGTGCGGCAGAGGATGAGATGGTTAGCACCACTGATTCAATGAACACGAATTTGAACAAACTCCAGGAGATAGTGAAGGACAGCAAAACCTGGCATGCTGCAGTCCATGGGATCATAAAGAGTCAGACACAACTTAGCAACTGAACAACAACAGCAGCATTCCAGTATGTGATTATGTGTTATGATCACCAGGGTATTTATCTACTCTCCTGTAGAAGAAGGACACTAAAGTTCTTTTCAGTATTTTTGCTATAAAAAGCAGTGCTGTATGGAACATTCTTATACATATTTCCTGTGTACAGGTGTGAAGGTTTCTTTAGCGTATATCCCTAGGAGTGTAGCTATTGAGATGCAGATTATGGATACCTTTAACTTTTCCAGCTGTTGCCAAATTGCTCTCCAAAAAATTGTACCAATTTATACTCCCGCTTGCAACATACAAGGGTTCTTATTACTCCCTGTCCTTGGCATTGTCAAACTTCAAATGGATGGATATGAAAAAACCTCTGACTGTTTTAGAAATAAGAATTAGCCAAGCAGATAAAGAGGCATACGTGAAGGCCTAGAGGCAAGAGACCATGACATCTTGCAGAAAGTAAAAGCAGACTGGTAAATTGTGGGGTAGAGCTGAATGGGGAGGGAGGGAAATGCCAGGAGGCAGACAGCTGAAAACACAGTAATGGTTAACATTTATTCAGGTTGAAGATTTGTTCTGTGTTAGGTGCTGGTGCTATTTTAAGAACTTTACATGTATCTCATTGAATTCCTGTGATAACTGTAAGAAGTAGGAACTACCATTAGTTCTTTTATAGATGATGAAACTGAGATGCCAGTTGACTAAGAATGTATCCAAAGGTATCCAAATGTATCCAAATGTAGCTGATGATTGAAGCTGTATGTGTAGCTACATGTGACTGATCATTGAATTGGGATTTAGACTCCAGATGTCATCCTCTTGACATGTAATAGGGATATCCAATACTGAACTGGATAGTTCTGCATTTTAGTTTCGAGTATAATAAAATCAAAGTATAAAAAAGCTGTACCTAACACTGCATTTAAAAATAAAGACAGTAGCTTCTTGATTGAACCTTCATCCTGCTGAACCCCAATGGCCAAAATAGGGAAGGTGACTGTTTTAAAACAGCCATAAATTTGTTGCTTTCAGTCTTAAAGACAGAAGCTGGAGGTCATATTGGGGTTGGGGGGCTGGAATCAATTCAAACTAGATTTTTATAAATTTAGGTTGTCTGTTGTAACCTGCAGGGTAACCACTGATAATAACTAAAAAAAAAAAAAAAAAAGTATGGAAAAGAAAATGAAGGAAGGACCAAAATTGTACGCTAGAAAAATCAGTCATACACCAAAGTAGAGTGTATTCAAGGAAATAAAGGAGAAAAAAGATTTAAGATACGAAGAAAAGAAATAGCACAATGGTAGAAGTAAGTCCTTTATTATCAGTAATCATTTAAAATGTAAATTGATAGGCTCACTTTATTAAAAGATAGAAATTGACAGAACATATAAAAACCTGTGATCCAGCTATACACTGCTTAAGAGAAACTAAAGAAGAAAAGACACAAATAGGTTGAAAGAATTGGAAAAATATATTCTACGTAAATAGTAAGCACAAGAGGTGGGGTGGTTATACTAGCACCAGAAAATATATATTTTAAGTTAAAAGTTGTTATAAGAGACAAAGAAGAATGCTATGTATTGATAAAAGGATCAGTTCATTGAGAAAATAGCAGTCATTACAAACGTATACACACCAAACAACAGAGTCCCAAAATATAAGAAGCAAATACTGATAGAATTAAAGGGAGAAATAGATAATTCTACAATAATAATTGCAGTTCGCTTTCAATATCTCACTTTAAACAGTGTATTGAATATCTAGGCAGAAGATCAGTAAGGAAACAGAGGACTTGAAGAATATTACAAATCAAGTAAGCCTAACACATACAGAACATCCCACTCAACAACAGCAGATACACATTCTCCTCAAGTGTACATGCAACATTCTCTAGGATAAGCCGTATGTTAGGCCATAAGAAATCTCAATGAATTTTAAAAGATCAAAATCATACAAAACATTTTCTTCAACCACTTGAGAATGAAACTAGAAATCAGTAACAGAAGAAAACTGAAAAATTCACAAATGCATGGAAATTGAGCAACATACTCTAACTACAAATACATCAAAGAAGAAGTCACTAGGGAAATTAGAAAATACTTTGATATGAATGAAAATTAAAATATACCAAACCTTATGGGATGCAGTGAAAGCAGTCCTCAGGGGGATATTTACAGATCAACACCTTAAGTTCATACCTTAAGAAACTAGAAAACAGAGCAAACTAAACCCAAAGCTGGCAAAGAAAGGAAAGCCCATAACTAACTCTAGAGCATAGTTAAATAGAGGATAGAGAAACAACAGAGTACCAATAAAACCAAAAGGAGAATTCTTTTCTTTAAAAAGATCCAACAAAATTGAAAAACTTTTAACTAAGAGAAAAAAGAGAAGATACAAGTAACTAAAATCAGACAAGTGAAGCCCTTACAGAAATTAAAAGGATTGTAAGAGAATATTATGAATAATTGTATGCCCATTAATTAGATAATGTAGATGAACAATTTTTAGATATGTGGAAATGACCAAAACTTAAGAAGGAATGGAAAATATCAACAGACTTCTAACCAGAAAAAGATATTAAATCAATAATCAAAAACCTCCCAAGAAAGAAATGTCCAGCCACTACAATATTGTAAAGTAGTCTCCAACTAATAAAAATAAATGGAAAAAAAATAAGAGAAAAAAAAACAAATAGAACCTAATAAAGAACCTAATAAATCATGAAAAAAATAAAAAAAGAAATGTCCAGGCCCAGGTGATTTAACTAGTGAATTATACTAACCATGTAAAGAATATCTGTGTGTGTAGTTTCTTCAATTGTATCCGACTCTGCGACTCGATGGACTGTAGCCTGCCAGGATCCTCTGTTCGTGGATTCATGCAGTATTCATATGCATGAAGTATGCAATTCTTGCAGTATTCATGCAAGAATACTGGAGTGGGTTGCCATGCCCTCCTCCATGGGATCTTCCTGGCCCAGGGATCAAACACACGTCTCCTGCATTGCAGGTGGATTCTTTACTAGTGAGCTACTTGGGAAGCCCCCTGTGTAAAGAATAATTAATACCAACTCTATCCAAACTCTTCCAAGAAACAGAAGAGGAAGGGAAAACTTCCTAACACATTCTGTGAAGCCAGCATTGCCTTGATACCAAAGCCAGACACAGATACCTCAAGAAAAGCAAACTACTCTATCTTTTATGAATATATATGAAAAAATCTTGAACAAAATGGTAGCAAGCCAAGCCAAACAGCACATTAAAAAGATTGTATACCACCAGCGGGGCTTCCCTGGTGGCTCAGTGGTAACTGATCTGCCTGCCAATGCAGAAGATGTGGGTTACATCCCTGGGTTGGGAAGATCTCCTGGAGGAGGAAATGGCAACCCACTCCAGTATTCTTACCTGGAAATCCCATGGACTGAGAAGCTACAGTCCAGGGGTCACAAAAGAGTCAGACCCGACTTAGTGAATAAAGAATATCATGACTGAGTGGAATTTACTCCAAGAATGCAGAGTGGCTTAATGTAAGAAAATCAATCAATGTGATACATCATATTAACAGCAAAAAAAAAAAAAAAAGAACATCTCAATAGATGCAGAAAAGGCATTTGATGTAATGCAGCGCTTTTTTTTTTTTTTTTAGTAGAGCACTTTTTAATGATACAAATACTCAGGAAGCTAGGAACAAAAGGGGATTTCCTTAACATTATAATGGATATTTATGAAAAAACCCACAACTAACATCATTCACAATTTTAAAAGACTTAAAACATTGTCCCTCACACCAGGAACAAGACAAAGATGTCTACCTTCACCATTGTTTTTGGCATTGTACTGGAAGTCCTAGCAGACCAATTAGGCAATAAAAATAAAGGAAAAACATCCACAATGGAACACAAGAATTAAACTACCCTTATTTGTGAATGACATGATTCTATATAAAGAAAATCACATAGAATACACACACACACACACACACACACACACACACACACACACACACCCCTGCTAGAGCTAATTAAAGAATTCAGTAAAACTTTTGGGAACCATATCAACACAAAAATCAGTTGCATTTCTATATACAATCTGAAAAGGAAGTTAAAACAGTTTTACTTCCAATAGCATCTAAAAGAATAAATTACCCAGGAATAAGAATAACCAAGGAGGTGAAAGATTCATACACTAAAAACTACAAAGCTTGGCTAAAAGAAGAATTTAAAGAAGACCTGAATTATTGAAAAAACATCCCAGTGTTCACAAACTGAAAGACCTGATGTTGTTAAGTTGGCAATATTCTCCAAAGCAACTTACAGATTCAACATAATCCCTGGCAAAATTCCAGTAGCCTTTCTGCCTAAATGAAGAAGTTGATCTTCAAAGTTAGAGAGAACTGCAAGTGCCTCTAAATAGCCAAAATGAGATTTTTAAAAAGCAAAATTGGAGGACTCACACTTTGAGGTTTCAAAACTTACTACAAAGTGGGACTTTGCTAG
Organism: Dama dama; assembly: GCF_033118175.1. Lineage (NCBI taxonomy): Eukaryota > Metazoa > Chordata > Mammalia > Artiodactyla > Cervidae > Dama > Dama dama. Next base: position 28,607,767 of record NC_083688.1, read on the forward strand.
TGCTCCAGTGGTTAAGATTTCTTGCTTCCACTACAGGGGGCACAGGTTTGATCTCTGGTTGGGGAACTAAGATCCTTTATGCCAGGCAGTATGACCAAAAGCAAACAAAAATAAAAACTTGCTACAAAGCTATAGCAATCAAAACAGTGCGGTACTGACATAAAAACAGACATATATAGACCAATGGAATAGAACTGAGAATTCACCAATAAACCCAACGTCTATGGCCAACTAACTTTTGACAAGGGGGCCAAGACTATTCAGTGGGGGAAACAAGAGTCTCTTTAACAAATTATGCTGGGACAACTGGATAACCTTATGCAAAAGAAGAGAGTTGTACCCTTATCTCACTATTTATACAGAAATTAATTCAGACTGGATCAACAACCTAAATATAAATGTCAAAACTATAAAACTATTAGAAGAAAACATAGGTGTAAAATCTTTATGACCTCAGATTTATGAATAGATTCTTAGACTTGACACTAACAGCAGAAGCAACAAAGGAAAAATAAATTGTTTCCCAAAATTAAAAACTTGTGATAGACATACACAAGCCGTACCTCTAAACCTGAGATAAGTCAGCCAAGGACTGTCATTTAAGTAAAGTTAGCTGAACTGCTAAATATGAATAATGCAATAGGTTGTGCTATTCACAGGAAATTAGTGCTTTATTTAAATTTTGAGTGGTTTCATATGCCTCCCAAGAAGTTATCTGCTTTAAAAAAATCACATATATTGAGCCTCTCATTTTAGCATAAAAAGAGAGACATACTACTCTTATTAATAGACAATATCTCCTCATCTCTGGTGAATAAAGGTTGAATTGAAGGAAAGCCAAATTATTCACTTGCCTTGGATTCTCTCATGTCTTGGCCCTGTTTTGATAGGATGCGCAAATGTGACAGGGGAGATCAGGAGGCTATTCTATTTGTCTGGGTTGGAGAGGATGACAGTCTGCTCTGGGTGGACTAGGGAAGATGGAGAGAATTAGATGTTTTTAGAGTTATTGCAGTGAAGGAATCAAAAAGTTCTGGTGGTGGATTGAATAGGTGCTGCATTCGTTTTTTTATGCTGAGTATCAAGCTACCAGAAACTTAGCAACCTAAAATAATACCCATTTATTAGCTCACAGTTTCTATAGGTCAGAAGTTCAGGCATAGCTTGACTGGGTCGTCTGCTCAGGATCTCAGCAGACTTCAGCCCAGGTGCTGACTGGGACTGTGGTCTCGTCAGAGGTTCAACTGGGAAAAGATCCACTTCCAAAGTGATTGGCAGAATCCATCTCCGTGGCTTCCCTTGTGGCAGAGCACAGGCTCTAGGGCACAGGCTCAATAGTAGTAGCTCACGGGCTTTGTTGCTCTGCAGCATGTGGGATCTTCCTGGACCAGGGATTGAACCCATGTCTCCTGCATTGACAGATGGATTCTTTACCATTGAGCCTGCCAGGGAAGCCCTCCATTTTCTTTCTGGCCGTCAAAACCACCTTATCCCCACAACTCCCTTGACAAATATGACCGCTTAATTCTTTAAAACCAGGAAGGATGTCTTTCTCACTTCAGCCTGCAGGATGGAGTCTTAGAATGTAACTATGGAGCTGACATCCTGTCACCCTTGCCATATAACACAACCTAAACAAGAGGCTGGCATCGGTCATCTTGGCTATATTTTACTGACTAGAAAGCAGGTCACAGATTCTGCCTCAAGGAGAAGGGATTATACAAAAACATAACTCTGTGGAGGGGGGTTATCAGTTTAGAGTGTGTCCCCCACAGGAAGGATAAGGGAAAGCAAAGAGTCAGCCCTAACTCTCAGATTTCTGCCTTGAGCAGGTGGGTGGCTATTGTGCTGTTTATTGGGATGAAAACATGGAGGAGCACGTTGGTTGAGGGCAGCTCCTGAGCTCAGGGCATGGAGCATGCCTAGTCTGTTCTTCACTCTTTATCCAATACCTCATGTAATTCCTAACATATAGTCAGTCAGTGCTAATAGAATGAATGGATGAACAAATGCTTCTATGAGACATCCAAATGTAGACAGCAATGAGCCAATATCTCCGGGAGGTCACTGGTGTTTGTACACTGATTAACATACCACCTTGGATGAGACTGCCTTGAAAAGAGGGTAGAGAGAGGAAGGCAAGGGTCTCAGGATTGAGTGCTGGGACCCGCAGCACCAACAGGTCAGGCTGAGGAGGAAACACTGTCAAAGGATACCAAGAAAGGACAGACATGAGAGGCTGTTGTCAAATGCTCCTGAGAATCCAAGTCAGTACTGAGAGGGGTCCGTGGGGAGAACCGGTTTTGGCGGAGTGGCGGGGCTAAGGAGTGGACAGGAGATAAAGAAAGGGCGGGCAAGCCAACCCTTGTTTTCTAGAAATCTGGCCGTAGGGGAGGAAAGACTGAGTGATACCTGGAGACAGATGAGTCATCCACTGTAGAGATCAGCCACATTCTGATGCCGAGAGAGGGCAGCTCGAGGCAGGCACTGGGACGGGACCAGCCTTCTCGGTCAAAGGGGAAGAGAACATCTTCTCTGCTGATTTCTTGATCTTGTCTTTATACTGCTTTCTCTATCATGTTTTTATTATAGTCAAGCTAACACCTTTCTTTAAGAATGTTAAGGTTGGAAAATACACTCAAGAAGTCTCTTTCCTCTCCTTTTCTCCTCTTCCCTCGCTCTTCCTCCTCCTAAATCATTCTGTCCAGAATGTATTTCCTCCCTCCCTCCCTTCCTTCCAAAATTAGTATGGAAGAGACTTGACCAGTTTCATTGAGGACAAGTAGACTGCAAGAGAGAAGGAGAAGGTGAAAATAAAGCAAAGATGGTAATTAATAGTGTGAGGCTTCTGAGAAAATGATGGGGAAATGGACTCTAGGAAACAGACTGGCTTTGAGTTGGCTGAGGGATGCAAATACTCTGATGCACAAGCAAGGAGGAAGGTGTGCAGGGGGCCCAGTTAGAGTATTGGTTTGGTGTCAGGAAGTAGAGGGAGGTTTCCAGGGTTCAGGTCCAAGTATTTTTTGTGTCCACCCCTATCCCTGAGACACTGGTTTTTCATATAATAAACTTAATAATTTTGTTGAATAAAAGAATAGGTGCAGAAATCCTTTAAAGAACAGCATAAATAGTGTACGTCTTCCTTGATTTTTCAAAACGAAATACTTATTGACTTTAGTTATCATACAAGTAACACATGCTCCTTACAAAAAATGTAAATAATACAGAAAATTTCCCTTGAAATTTTCCCCCACAGAGATAACAACTGCTAACGGTGAGCATCCACCTTGCCCCAGTGGGTTACATATTAACTAAAGATCACCTTATACCTGGAATTGTGTAAGCTGTTTTTCTCACTTTAACATTGTATCCTTTGTGTCAATATGTAAAGACCTTCCTTATCTTTCATAACACCTGCTTGGTATCCATGACACCTTTTAGTCTGGTACATTTATTAACAAAAACCTCTTTTGATAATCATTTAGGTTGTTGCTAATTTTTCAATACAGCTTTGCATACTTGTACCATTATTTTATTAAAATAAATTTAGGGACTTCCCTGGTGTTCCAGTGATTCAGACTCTGCCCTCCCAATGCAGGGGGCATGGGTTTGATCCCTGATGTGGGAACTAAGATCCCACATGCCGTGTGGAGTAAATCCCTACTCCCCAAAAAATAAATAAAATAAAATAAATTTAAAGGAGGGCAGCACATATGTACATTTCAAATTTTGATATCCTTCTCCAAATTGCTCTCCAAAGGACTGTGCCAATTTAAGCTTCCATCAACAAGATGTCAGGTTACCTGTCTCCACATACTCTTGTCAACAATTGGCTGTTAGAAATCTTTTTAATCCTGTCCATCTAAGGAAAAAATTAATCTTGTTTTAATTTGCTTGTCTGTAATCATTAGTGAGGTTCTACATCTTAAATATGAATTTGGGCCATTTTCAAGTCTTCTTTTATGGAGTGCTTCTTTGTGCCATTTACTCACTTTCTATCTGACTTGTTAAATTACAAGTCAGATAGAAAGTGAATAAACATTGAATGGCCTATCAGCAAAAACCTTCAGAACTGGGAATGAGCCTTCCTAGCAACTCGGGACAAAATGGTCATGAAATGCCCCCCCAAAGTATTGTTGGATTTATGACCACAAGGGGGCCCTGTCAACTACAACTTGGCACTTGCCAAGAGCATTTGCCAGTGACTAAACAGCAGTAACAACCATCTACCTCTACCTCTGCAGAAACTGAGTTTCCCTGGTAGCTCAGTTGGTGAAGAATCCGTCTACAATGCAGGAAACCTCAGTTCAGTTCCTGGGTTGGGAAGATCCCCTGGAGGAAGGATAGGCTACCCACTCCAGTATTCTTGCCTGGAAATCCCCGTGGACAGAGGAGCCTGGCAGGCTACAGTCCATAGGGTCACAAAGAGTTGAACATGACTGAGCGATTAAGCACAATCCATACTTTAATAATAATGTGACTTCCCTGGTGGCTCAGATGGTAAAGCGTCTGCCTACAATGCGGAAGACCCAGGTTCGATCCCTGGGTTGGGAAGATCCCTTGAAGAAGGAAATGGCAACCCACTCCAGTACTCTTGCCTGGAAAATCCCAGAGGAGCCTGGTGGGCTACAGTCCATGGGGTTGCAAAGAGTTGGACATGAACGAGCAACTTAACTTTCACTTTTCATACTTTAGTAATACTCTTCTTTTTCCAGCATGTTGCAAATGCTTTTTCCACTTTGTTGTTTAGCTCTGCTGTTGATTTGCTTTGCAATATAGCAATTTTGCATTTTTTAAAAGTTTATTTCTAATTGGAGGATAATTGCTTTACAATGTTGTGTTGGTTTCTGCTGTTCAACATGAATTAGCTCTACGTATACATATATTCCCTCCCTCTTGAGCTTCTTTCCCACCTACCTCAGAGATTTTACAGTTTTATGTCAGTTTTCTCAATCTTTTTAAAAAAAATGGTTTTTGTCATTGGCACAGTGCTAATAAAGCTGATTATCACATCAGCTTTATTGTCACATCAGAATTATTGAAAAATTCTTATGTTTTCTCTATGACTTTGAGGTTTACCACTTTTTAGTTAAAATTTTATTTGTTTCTGCTTTTTTTTTTGTTTGTTTGTTTCTGCTTGTTTTTAATCGGAAGAGCAATATGTGATTACATTCTAGTAACTTCCTTGGAAGTAGTCACTGCTATTTGATTAAGGGATATCCTTTTAGACTCTTACTTGTTCATGTGAAGATACCCAGACATATTCAACATAAATGGCATCATTTGCATGTGTTATTTATAACTTGTTCTCTCATTGAACAGTGGTTAAATATTTCCTTGTCAGTGCCTATGTATTGATTTCTTTCTTTTCTTATTGCTGAATGATAGTTTATTGTATGAATTTACTATATGAATGTACCATAAATTGTGGTCTGTTAAGATATTTGTCTTCATCTGAAAATGTGTGTTTGTGTAGTGAGTTAGAGATATAACTTAATTTTTCCCAATAATTTTCCAATTATCTTAACACCATGCATTGAATAACCCATCTTTCCTCTACTGACTTGAAGTGTTACTTTATAGTTATAGTTAAAAAAAATTTTTTTTTACTTTTTAAATTTAGGCCTCACTGTGCAGCATGTGGGATCTTAGTTTCTCAACAAGGGATCAAACCCATATCCCCTGCATTGAGAACTCAGAGTCTTAACCACTGGACCACTGGGGAAGCCCTAAAATGTTATTTTATATATGTTGAATGAATACCAGATTGAGAATTTTGGGAGATGGGCATAGTTAAGTATTCAGGGGCATTTGAAGGCCTTCCTGTTTCTGATGTACCAGCTGGCCTGGTATTCTTATTTCTCCCCGGCCATGTAGCTTGCTCTGCAAAGACATACAGGGTTAACCAATATTCCCTAGTTGTTTTATCCCCGTGTACAGAGAAATCTTAGCTTAGTAGCCATTTCTCCTTCATCATCATCCTGTTTAAGGTTGTGGTAAACCTGCCACCTATTTCCACCTCCCCTGAGTGACTTGAGGTGTGTAAGGCCTTATGTACTATGCAGTTCAGGGGAACACCCTTATCTGTAATATTCCCTCCTGTATATCTAGAACAGGAATGTCGAGCCAGCTGGCTTTACTTTCACAAAATGCTCCATTAGTAAAGCAAAACAAACAAAAAACAAAAACGAGATCATTTGGGGGTGAATTTGTTTTAATTTAATTAAAATTTAAAAGTATTATTCTTTTTTACTTACCTTGTAAAGGATACAAGTGAACAGCCAGATGAACAGGCAACTTCTAGAAGGATCCTGAGAACAGGAGCTTCCCTGTGGAGTTGGGGTGCACCACCCTCACAGCAGGGGAATGTACTCAGCGATCTGGAAACTGCTTTAATGATAATTGTTACATTTATTTATTTATTTTAATCAGTATTAGAAAAAAATAAGACACACATGAGAGCGCAAGGCTTAAAATAGGTATGTAAGTTAACAGAAGTGAATCATTCTAAAGAATACTGTATTTGAGTGGACATGATAAAATGCTATAGAAGGTTTGAGGATGGTTGAAGGTTTGGAAAATCTCAAGTTAGATGACAGTGTTATCAGTCAAGAGTGCCACCAGGTGCCTTCCCCTGGCCGTCCAGTGGTTAGACTCCATTCTCTCACTACCAAGGGCCCGGTTTCGATCCCTGGTCCAGAAGCTAAGATCCTACAAGCCAAATGATGTGACAAAAAAAAAAAAAAGAGTGTCCTCAGATGGAAGTGAAGTGAAAGTCACTCAGTCGTGTCTGACTGTTTCTGACCCCGTGGATAATCCATGGAATTCTCCAGGCCAGAATACTGGAGTGGGTAGCCTTTCCCTTCTCCAGGGGATATTGCCAACCCAGGGATCAAACCCAGGTATCCCACATTGCAGGCAGATTCTTTACCAGCTGAGCCACCAGGGAAGCCCTCAGATGCAAGTAACAAAAACCTATTAATAACTCATAGTGGCTTAAAAGCAAGGGGGTGAGGTTTTTTTTGTTTTGTCTTTGTCTTTTTTTTTTTTTTTGGTTTTGTTATTTTACACATAATGTTCACTTGTTGGACTATGTTGGTTCAGGCACTCAGTGATGTCCAAGGGTGAAAGACCTCTTTGTGATTCTTTTGGCCTTTTTCTCATGGTCCCATGATGGCTGCTGCTGCTCTGGCTATCACAACCGAAAGGAAGAAAAGGAAGGTGGGACCAAGCAGTGTCTTTGACCTTTGTCAGGAGAAGTAAGAGCTTTTCCAGAGTTCCCAGCAGTCTTCTTCAGCCTCATTTGCCTGAATATACCTGGTCACTGTGAGGTGTAAAGGAGGCTGGGAAAGTGGACCATAGATTGTTGTAATTGGCTTAGACCATCCTCATAAAACTGAGGTCCTCTTAGTGAGGAAGGAAGGGCAATGGGTAGGTAGAAAACTGCAGTATCTGCCATGTGTGGATGCGTGGACCTGCAGAGAGACGCAGAAATGGGAATCCATCTGGCCCCAAAGAGATGCTACAGTGGGAGTAATGTCAGGCTCTCAGCTCCAATCCCTAAGTAACAAACTGTACTTCATTTCATGTTCTTGCAAGTTGGCAAGATTGCCTGTTTTATCATTTCCATAAATCATCCTTTGACTTGAGCTAGTGAGAGTGGGTTTCTATTCATTCTAGCCCCAAGCAGAATTTTTTTCTTCTTTTTTTTTTTTTAAATTGAAGTACCCTGGTGGCTCAGAGGGTAAAGAATCTGCCTGCAATGCAGGAGATGCGGGTTTGATCCTTGAGTTGGGAAGATCCCCTGGAGGAGGAAATGGCAACCCACTCCAGTAGTCTGGGAAATCCCGCAGACAGAGGTGCCTGGTGAGCAACAGTCTATGGGGTTGTGAAAGAGTCAGACATGACTTAGCAACTAAACAGCAGCAGTTAAATTTACAACGCTATGTTAGTTTCATGCGTACAGCCAAGTGATTCAGTTTTATATACATATACACATATTTTTTTCTTTTCCGTTATAGTTTGTTACAAGATACTGAGTATAGTTTCTCGTGCTCCAAGCAGAGTTTCTGACATGTGTTAAAGTGTGTGTGTTCTAGTTTGTTCTTTATAGCAGCTATTAGAATCCTTATTTTACATAAGAGGAAAAAGAAACTCAGGTTAAGTTGCTCAACATCATGTGAATTTAACCTAGGTTTTCTGACAACTAACATATTCTTTATGCCATCTTTGTATTTTTTGGAGGACCATCTTTATTTTTTATTTTTATTTATTTATTTATTTTCCTTCTGGAGGACCATCTTTAAAGGGAAGTATTTATTCCTTAAGTAGTATCAGGAGGACAAAGGAATAAAATACATGAGTGATGGAGTTTCCTTTGGGGCTATTCAGTATCACCCATCAGGTCTGTACCTGGCTTAAGTCAGAAGGCAGGAGGCAGCCTGACCCTGTCACACACCTGGGTTTCAGAGACCTAGGGGATGTTTAGCTTTCTGCTAGTCTATTTCCAAACTTTATGCATGTAATTTTTTGTCCCGGTTGTAATTTAACATATTTGGAGGATGTGGGGCATTTAAGTTCCAGGTCTGTGTGAAAAGCACAAGAGAAAGCAAGTGTGTTTGGGAGCTACGTGCGTGACCTTAACTGACCATGACTTTAACCACCAGCAAGACAAAGGTGGCTCTCAAGATCCTGATTCAGCCTGGTCAAGCAGAAGTCATCACCTCTTCTCCCTAAACTTGACTTTTTTCTTGCATTTCCTGTCTTGGTAAGTGGTACAGCCATCTACACAGTCATGCCAGGAAGTCATCACCCCCACATGCAAACCCTTGCCACATTATGCAGATTCTTTCCTCTGAATCACACTGTAATACGCCCCCTCTTTCCTTCCCCGAATGTCTCAGTTCAGACCTTCTTCATTCCCTTTCAGAGGATGGTGGCTGCCATCTCCTGGATTTGGTATTTCCCAAGCTCTTTGGAAAACCTGGGGTGCTTGCTAATTAGCTAAATGCTCAGGTTCTTCCCCTAGACTCTGAGTCAATAGGCCTGGAATCTGTATGCTTAACAGACATTCCTGGCAATTTTTCCAAGCAGTGGGCATTGCTGGGACCTCGCTGGTCTCCCTGCCTCAGATCTCTCCCTTATCAATCTAGCCCTGCTCTGCTGCAGAAGTGTCTTCCTGAAATGTACCAGAGTCTCTTATGTCACACAGAACTCAAACTCTGTAACATCATAAACAGGGTGTGATGTGGTCACTACCTCCTGCTCTATCTAGTCTCATTTCCTGTCTTCCTGAGCTCTAATAATACAAATTGTTCATCTAATTTGAGGATCCCATTGTTTTTTCATTGCTCACTGCCACCTTTGCTTATGCTGTTCCTTCTGCCTGGACAGCCTTTCTTCCCCAGGTCTACCTGGAAAATTCCTTTCCATCCTACAAGACCCAACTCAAGTGTTCTCCCTTCCCTGAAGCTTTCCTTGCCCTCTTTAGAACTTGAGCATATGTTTATTATTGCAGTTAACTCACTGAAATCTTTGCGGCAGAGTCTGTGGTTAGCCCACAGCTACAGATTGTATTTGTAATAGTTGTAGGTTCTTGGTAAACAACTACTGAATAAATAGCTTTTCCTCTGTGAGAGGAACTTTTGTGAAAGCAAATAAGGCTATGTCCATGAAAATAGTCTTCCCGCTTTTTCTCCTGTCAGTTTAAACTCAATAGTGTTTCTTACTGTGAAAAACAGTCCTTATTCTGTTTACATTTACAAAGTCAAAATATTAAACATGTAATAATAGTCAACATTTACCTGGTGCCCACTGTGTTCTAGAAACTTTCACTTCACTTATCCTACAGTTTAAAAAACTGAGGCTCAAGAGGTGAATTAATTTGCCCAAGATTGCAAAACCAGTAAGTGGTGGGATTGGTACAACGCTATTCTGCCTCTTTCAGGAATGTATATAATAACCACATCCCTGGATATGCCTATATGTCTAGGATAAAACATCCATGTATTGTGTTGGTAGTATCAGTGAGTGAAGCAGTGTGGGTGTGATGCAATAAAGAGGGCTGAGGAGTGTGGCAATTGGAGGGTGTACACTCTGAATAAAGGTGTAGCTGATGGAGAAGGAAATGGCAACCCACTCCAGTATTCTTGCCTGGAAAAGTCCATGGACGGAGGAGTCTGGCGGGCTGAAGTCCATGGGATTACATGACTGAGCATGTGTGCACGAGGGTGGAGGGAAATGGGTTGGTAGCAATAAAGTGGTAGAACTAAAAAAAAAAAAAAAAAAAAAGGTGTAGCTGAGACCTACAAATGCTGATTTGACTACCCAGCATTTTATTGTGAAAAATTTCAAACATATAGCAAAGTTGAAAATTTTATAGTGTATGTCTACCTACTACCTAGCTTCTACTACAAGCATTTTACTTGTTTTATCTCGTACCTATCCATTTGACTATCCTTATATTCATTAATGCATTTTATTTTTAAAAATGTATTTAAAGGGAAATTACAGATAGCAGTACGATATCTTCCTAAATATGAATACATCAGTATGTACAACATTAACTGGAGATCAAAATAGTTTTTCTTTTGATGTAATATTTATGTATTAATACAATGAAATGCATAGATCTTCAGTGTATATTCACTAAGTTTTGACAAAATATGTGCTCCTGTCATCTCAATTTCCATTGTGGAATAAACCCCCAGTCTAGAAAACATCACCATTATCCCTTAAACTCCCCATGTTCCTCCTAACTATCTCTGCTTCCATCCCCCATGAGGTAACCACTGTTCTGATTATTTTTCAGTACAGATTCTGTTCAGTTCAGTCACTCAGTTGTGTCTGACTCTTTGCAGCCCCACGGACTGCAGCATTCCAGGCTTCCCTGTCCATCACCAACTCCCGGAGCTCGCTCAAACTCATGTCCATCGAGTCAGTGATGCCATCTCGTCCTTTGTTGTCCCCTTCTCCTCCTGCCTTCAGTCTTTCCCAGCATCAGAGTCTTTTCCAATGAGTCAGTTCTTCGCATCAGCTGGCCAAAGTATTGCATCAGGGGAGATTAGTTTTGCCTATTTTAGAACTTTGTAAAAGCTGAATTATACAGTATATACTCTTTTGTATAAGGCTTCTTTCCACTCATCATAAAGTTTTAAAGATACATTCATGTTGTTGAGTGTATAAGCAGCTCTTTCCTTTTTGTTGCTGAGAGGTGTTCCATTGTATTTGACTGTATGAATATACCACATGTTGTTTATCCATCCTCCTATGGATGGACACCTGGGCTGTTTCTAGTTTTTGTCTATTATGAATAAAGCTACTAATATTTTTGGACAAATATGTTTGTGGACATATATTTTTACCTCTCTTGGGTATATTCTTAGGAGAGGAAGAGTATGTTTAGTTTTACAAGAAACTGCCAGGTCATTTACCAAAACGGTTGTACCACTTTACATTCCTACCAATAACCTATGAGAATTCCAGTTGCTTTACATCCTCACCAGCACTTGATGTGAGCATGATCAGTCGCTCAGTTGTGTCGGACTCTATGTGACCCTATGGACTGTAGCCTTTTATTTATAACAAATAGTTTGCTTACCCCCAAGTCATGATATTCATTCACATTTTTCTCTAAAAGCTCTGCAGTTTTAGCTTTTACATTTAGACCTATGAGTCATCAACATAATATTTGTGTATAAGGCATGGATCAAAGTTCATATTTTTCCTATATCTAGTTATTTCACCACCATTTTATGGATGGAATTTTCCTTTTCCCATTTGATTGCTTTGGCACTTTTGATGAAAATCAAGTGATGGTGGTAGCATGGTTCTATTTCTAGCATCTCATTTATGTATCAACTTCAGCTGATTTTTGCCATGGGCTCAGTATTGCCCCATCTTCCAAATGTTAGGAGAGAGGATAGAAATCCAGATTTCTTTTAATGCGAAAAAGTTTAAATTTTAATAAGTTGAATATCAATTCTACTTTAAATAAACAAACAAGTAAACCAAATCTAGGTAGCCAAGGAAAGTCATCTGCAGACTGATTGGGTCTGTGGCATGTGGACTGGGAGAGGTAATTTCAGCAGGAAGCTGGTTCTACTATTTATGCTCAAATATAAATCAAGGGCCTTATTACTAATTTTTTTTAGAGTTGACTATATTTTGAATAAATCAAGGTAGTATAAGTTTGTGTGACTATTATTTCTTTAAGATATTAATAACTGTTATGATAATATTTAAAGTTTAGATATGGAAATATGCTATTATGAAATTTGTATATCAAGATATTTAATTTTCTGACAATTTTCCGTCAAATATTATTTTAGAAATTTTTGTTTGTTTATTTTTTAAAAGATCTTTTTGATGTGGATCATTTTTAAAATCTTTATTGAATTTTCTACAATTTTGTTTCTGTTCTATGTTTTGGTTTTTTGGCCGTGAGGCATGCAGAATCTTAGCTCCCTGACTAGGAATCAAACTTGCTCCCCAGCCGCCTGCACTGGGACAAAGTCTCAACCACTTGGTCTGCCAGGGAAGTCTCAAGGGCCTTGTTTTAAGTGAAGGAAAATGAGACTGTTGCCAGAGTAAGTACATGGATTTCAATAGACCGGGAAAGTCAATGAGAATTTACTGCCAGTGTGAGTTTAAAACCCAGGTCTTGAAACAACAAGGTCCTACTCTACAGCACAGAGAACCATATTCAATATCCTATGATAAACCACAATGGAAAAGAATATTAAAAAAAAGAATGTATAGATATATATCACTGAATCACTTTGATGTACAACAGGAACTAACACAACAGTGTAAATCAACTATATTTTAATAAAAAAAAGTCCCAGGGCCTAAGGTTTCTTTGGCGTCTAGGAGAGCCAGGAAGGGCCGTACAGACCAAGAGGGCCTAGTGGGAGATGTGGAGAGGCCAGGACGTCCTGGACTGCAGCCGAGGAGAGAGTGCAGGCAGCCAGACAGACGGGACAAGAAATAGGCAAGGACTGAGAGAGTCCAGGGTGACCTGACTGGAAGTGAGGGGTCTGAAGTGACTTAGAGAAATGACAGGCGGCTAGGCCCCGGGGCCCAGGAAAATGCTTCCTGGAGCGGTCTGAGGCTTTTTCAGCTTGTCAAGGGGAAGGTGAGCTGGTAGCCTGAAGACAGTACAAGTGTGGGCCCCAGAGCTTCAAGGATGGCTCCTGGCAGCACCGCGTGCTTCCCACCCCCATGATGAAGCTATTCGTTCTAAACATGCTAAGACTACATTTCACATCTAAAACATAATGGGAACCACGTCACATGTTTCAAAAATTAAAAAAAAATATTAAAAGCGATTAATGAAAAGTCTTCTTCCCAACTGCCTCCCATCTGCCCAATTCCCATCTCCAAGTCCTCCACCCCCAGGTAAACATTTGTGCTGTTTATTTGTACCGCAACCAAGGATACCACTTTGGCAGCCCCGTCTGTCAGGCAAAATGTTGATTATGCTGACTGAGCCACACCAGGGAGAGCTTGGTGTGGAGGGCGGCATGTAAAAGAAAACGAGCCAGGCTGCAGGAAAGACAGAAGTTTGTTAACACTTGCTAGAATCTTGTCTCATGAATATGTAAGAGAGTGCTATCAGGGAGGGAGGGCATTCTCCCCAAACTGGGACGTGGTGCTTGTTATAGGCTGAATAATGTCTGTATCCCTGCAAAATTCTTTTTTTTTGGAAGAAAATCCAAAAATCACTGTAATGGTTATCACTTCCTATGACTACATTTTAGTAGAAGTAGAAAAAAATAACAAAAGGAGGTCCTAATAAACCAGGAGGTCCTCCCCAGACCCAGAATCTGTCAGGACCATCAAAATTCACGGGCTGGGGCTTCCTTGGTGGTTCAGTGGTAAAGAATCCACGTGCCAATGCAGGAGACGCGGGTTCCATCCCCAGTCTGACTGTCACAGCTATTGAGCCTGTGCTCTAGGGCTCGTGAACCTCAGTTACTGAAGACCGAGTGCCCTAGAGCTGGTGCCCTTTTCACAACATGAAAAGCCACCACAATAAAGAAGCCTGAGCACCTCAACGAAAAGTAGCCCCTGCTCACCGCAACTGGAGAAAGTCCATGCAGCAACAAAGACCCAGCACAACCAAACATAATTATTAAAAAAAAAATTCACTGGCTGAAGCCCTGACTTCCAATGTGGTGGTATTTTGGGGGTGGGAGGGTATCTTTGGGAGGGAGTTAGGTTTACATGAGGTCATGACGGTGAGGCCCTCCCCATGGTGGGATTAGCTTCCTCATAAGGACAGGGAAGCCTGGTGTGCTGCAGTCCATGGGGTCGCAAAGGGTCGGCCACGACTGAGCAACTGAACTGAACTGAAGAAGAGGAAGAAGCCAGAGCTCTTTCTCTCTTTGCATGAAAGGCAACGGTCTGAAAGCCAGAAAGACAGCTCTCACCGAGAATCCATGCAGCCGGCTCCGTGATCTCAGACTTCCAGTCTCCAAAACTGTGAGAAATAAATAATCTGTTGTTTAAACCACTGAATCCACAGTATTTTGTGATGGGAGCCTGAGCTAAGATAATTTTGGAGGACCAAAAAGTGAGCTGTAAGGAAGCTGGGAAAAGATTTCCAGTTCTCTGAAATATACCTTTTAATTGCCTTGCCAACATGTTGTGTTTAAAAGTGTGAATTCAGGATGGGGAGCACATGTAAATCCATGGCTGATTCAGGTCAATGTATGACAAAAACCACTATAATATTGTGAAGTAATTAGCCTCCAACTAATAAAAATAAATGGAAAAAAAATATAAAAGTGTGAATTCACACAGAGAGGCCAAGAACCGGTGGTGTGGAGGAAGGGTCTGTGGAGGAAGGGGGATGGCCACAGGGACAGGACTATTCATGAAGCCTGTGACAAGTTGAGTGTGATACGACCAAATGGGTGATAAATCTCAACTGCTCATCCGAAGCCGCGCTGCCCCTCTGGGAACTGCTAAACTCTCATCTGCACGCATGCCAAGTCGTGTCCGACTCTTTGTGACCTCATGGACTGTACCCGCCAAGCTCCTCTGTGCATGGGGATTCTCCAGGCAAGATTACTGGAGTAGGGTTGCCATGCCCTCCTTCAGGGAATCTTCTTGATCCAGCGATCGAACCCGCGTCTCTTCAGTCTCTCGCATTGGCAGACCGGGCTCTTTACCACTAGCGCCACTTGGGAAGCCCCAGAACTCTCATCTGGGAGGACGTTAAGGGGAGAATGAATGCATGTGAAAGGGCTTGCTCACCTTAATGGACGGTGTTACGGTCTAGACGTTGACTGCCTAACCCAACTTCCAGCGGGTAGAGTATTTTTACCGAGATTATTTTTCTGCCTGCCCCGCCCCTCTCCACCCCGCCTGCCCTCCCCCTCCCTGTATTTGGTTTGATTTGAAGGTAATGCTTCCCTCTGCTGGATTGACCTTGCAACTGCAGAGATCCTGGCCGCCAGGAGTAGATTCTTTTTTCCTCTCCTGCTAGAGCTCAGGGGCTGTCAGCATTGCTAGGGGTCTCATGATTTCCGAAGCCGTGGTGCGGTCAACTTTCCCTCCAATGTAATTTCCCAGAGGCCAGAGGCGAGTTAAACAGAAGACAAACCCTCTGTGGGTCTCCCAGTCTCTAGAAATATAATCCATCTTTCTTTCCTTTGCTTTGGTCAACAACTTTTTATGGCACCCTAAAGGCCAAGCTGTCTCCTAGGCTCTTGGGATACAGCGATCAAAATAGATAACGATCACTGCCCCTGTGAGGCTTATGTTCTAGAGAGGAGAGAGAGACGATAAGTAATAGTGTCTATAGTAAACAAGTGGATTGTATAGTATTATGTTAGGAAGTGATAAGTGCTGTGGGGAGAGAAAAATGTGTAAAGTAAAAAAGGGAACATTTTCATATTATTAGCCTGGCACTCACCATGTAGCCCCAGGCTTGTGATTATCTTTGGGGGAAAAAATCCAATAACAATAAATATCGCAATAAATAAATAAATATGTCATCCTCCCAAAAAAGTGGGGAAAGGGATAACCAGCAATGCTAAGGGAGATACAACTGTAAATAGGTGGACAGGGTGGGACCCAGTGAAACGGCAGCATCTGAGCAAATACTAAAGAGGTGAGGGGTTACCTGGGGGACCATCTACACAAGACCATTCCCAGAAGCCTGAACAGCAGAGGCGATGCCCCCAGACAGGAGCCGAGCCAAGAGGTCAGTGTGGTAGAGCAGAGCTCTAAGAGACAAAGGAGGATTCGATTAGAGGATGTTATGGGCTGAATTGTGTCCCTTCCCCCCCAGATTCATATGTTGAAGTCCATTACATCAAAACGGGACCTTATTTGGAAATAGAGTCCTTGCAGAGGTTATTAAGACGCGGTCATTAGAGGGAGCTCTAGTTTAACAAACTGGCGTCGTTATAAAAAGGGGAAATTTGGATGCAGACATATCAGGAGAACACCAATGTGAAGACGAAGGTAGAGACTGAAGTGGTGTTTCCACAACCAAGGAACGCCAACAGTTGTTAGCACACCACCGGAAGCTGGGGGAGAAGCTGGGCACAGATTCGCCCTCGTAGCCCTCGGAAGGAAGCAGCTCTGCTCACACCCTAATCTTGGCTTTCCAGCCTCCAGAACTGTGAGAAAATGCTTTTCTGTTGGTTAATCCCCCCAGTTTGTGGTCCAGGGGGAAAGGGGTGGAGGAGTGATGGAGAAGGCATTTTTTATTTAAAAAAATCTAGCCATATATATTTTTTAAAATTTTCTTGACTGTGTAGCATGTGGGATCTTAGTTTCCCAACCAGAGGTCGAACCTGCACCCCTTGTACTAAAAGTGGGAGTCTTATCCACTGGACAACCAGGGAAGCCCCTTGAGAACTTTTACTTTTATCAAATTCACTTTTTTTTTCATGATTAGGTGGGCTATATCCCCCCCATGCAAACATTACTCAGTGTTAGAAAGCCATGAATATAATTCTTATGCTAATATAGCTAAGAAGAAAAAAAAACATAATTATCTTCATAGGCCTTTGACAAAATTCAATACTTATTCTTGATTTAAAAAATAAAACTCAATAAAATAAAATAGGTAACAACTTTAAAAGCAAGTGTTAACTAAACTCCAGATTTTATCTGGATTTTTCCAGTTTTTCCACTTGTTCTCTTTCTGTACCAGGATCCAATGCAGGGTTCCCCAAGGCTTTCAGTTGGCATAACTCCCCAGTCTTCTTAGTCTGTGTTGGTTTTGCTCACTCTTTCCTCGCTTTTCATGACCCCGACAGTGTTGAGGAGTGCTGGCCAGGTGTTATGTAGAGTGGGCCCCAGGCTAGGCTTGTCTGATGTTTTCCTCATGACTAGTCAGGGTGATGGGTTTTCAGAGACACTACCCCAGAGGTGAGGTGCCCTTCTCTTCACATCATCCCGTGGGTTTGTGAAACCCACAAACATCCCTGGTAGCATCAGCCCTTTTCACTAGGTCAAGGTGGTGTTTGTCTGGTTTCCACACTGTGAAGTCACTTAAAATGCACCCAGGAAATGAAAGCAGTAAAATTCATCTTTTGGAAACTTTGGAGGGTAGTAAGAAGGCATGACACGATCTGACTTAAAACATAAACAGATCTCTCCGGCTGGTGTGATGAGAACATACAGTAGGAGAAACCTGGTAGACACAGGGAAGACTGGGAGGTTGCCTTAGTAATTCAGGTGAGAAGGATTGGTGGCAGGTGCCAGCGCAATAGCAGTAGGGGAGATGAGAAAGTACAAGTTGGAATTTCTTTTGGTAGAGTCAGTGGAATTTTCTGATAGATTGAATTTTGGGTGTAACAGATAAAGACGTGTCACTGAATTCTGGCCAGCTCAGTTGGAAGGATGGAGTTGCCATCTTGAGTGAGCTCAGGTAAAAAGTCCAGTCTGGCATTTATGTCCTCTCCATTCCTTCAATATTTCACCCACCCAGGAGATATTTATCTGGTGTCCAGGCTGGTTGCATAATTTGCAGGACCCAGTGCAAAATGAAAATGCAGAGTCCCTTGTTCAGAAAGCAGGAAAAAGCTTGTTTCTTTCTTTTATGGCCTTTCTCTTAAGGGTACAGAGTGGGGATTTCCTGGCCTTCCAGTGATTAGGTCTCTGAAATTCCACTGCAAGGGACCTGGATTTGATCCCTGGTTGGGGAACTAAGATACTACAAGCTGCATGGTGTGGCAAAAAAAAGTGTGTGGGGGAGACAGAGTGTTTTTTATTGTCTATCTAATGCTGCACTCCCTGAGGCTTGGGATATTTGGGGGTGGGGGAGTAGCAGGCTGAGCTCTCCCCTTCCAGGGAGGCAACAAGAGGTGGGACTACACTAGAGCTGAGCTCAAAGCCCTGTGTGTGTTCCATTGTCTCTTCAGACCTCACTTAAAAAACACCAATTCTAAAATAAATTTATAAGGAGTCTCATGGTACTGGGTGCAGAGCATTCCACCCTGAGCACAGTGCTCTTCCCAGCATGCGGCCCTGGACACTGCACAGTTACACGCCCACTCCCCGTGTGTCCTCTGCTAGTGTGTGTCACACACTTTGCTGGGCACTGAGGATGCAAAATAGAAAATCCTTTACAGAGGGGCAAAGAGGAAAGGAAGAGAGGCTTTGTTAATCATTACTCTGTATCAGAATCTCGCCTATTCACAGTTCAGTGGGAGAGACAGAGTTCTGAAAATGGAATCCAGTCTAAAAAGTACAACAGTCGAGAGCAGGATGGGTGGCACGGGGCCCCGAGGGGAAGGAGACTGTGGCAGATTGAAGGGTTGAGGAAAGGGGGAATCTCAGTGTCTTGGACATCTGCTCACCGACCTAGCTGGACAGGCTGATCTGAGAGAGGAGAGGGAAATGACCATCAGAGTGTTATTTATTTACTTTTGAGTGAAAATGGCTAAATGCATATTTTTTTTCTGACTGCAAAATTAGTGCTCATTTTAGCAGTTGGGCCACATCAAAGGATATAAGCAAGAAAGCAAATATCCATAATCCCACATCCAAAGATAACCACTGTTAACATTTCCCCTCTCTCTCCTCTCCTCCCTGTGCACATACATCCATAGATTTATTACAGAATCTTATCATCTGGTGCATTCTGCTTGTTGACGTTTCTTTCTACTCAGCGGTTCTATTATAGATACCTTGTCACAGCATTAATTGTAGCTATACCTTATGTTTAGTGGAAACAGTGTTCCATTTTACAGATCAACTATAATTTGTAAATTAAGTGTTTTGAAGGGCATTGAAATATTACCAAATTTTATTGCTATAAATGACTCTGAGACAAAGTTTATCCTCCCTCCCTTTCCCCTCTTCCTCCCTGTTCCTATTTCTTTCCTTCCTTCCTTCCCTCACGTTAAGTGGGCTCACAGGGTCAGAAGGTTTGCATTGTTTAGTGAGTCTGTTCACAATCACTGAACAGGATTGTGTACAGACAGTTACAAGTCACGAACATTTATCATCTGCCAGATACTATACTAAGCCCTACATTCATTAACTCAGCGATCCTCATATCAGCCCTATGAGTTAGCTCCCACTTTTAATCTCATTTTACAGAGGAGGAAACTGAGGGGCAGAGTGTGTATCTAAGCTTCCCAAGGCACAGAGCTGGCCAGGGACAGAGATGGGATTTGCACCAAGGTGGATTGGTTGGCGCTAGTGGTAAAGAACCTGCTTGCCAACACAAGGGATGTGAGAGACGTGAGTTCGATCCCTGTGTCGGCAAGATCCCCGGAGGAGGAAATGGCAACCTACTCCAGTATTCTTGCTTGGAGAATCCCCATGGACAGAGGAGCCTAGAGGGCTACAGTTCATGGGGTAGCAAAATCAGACATGACTGAGGTGACTTAACATGCAAGTACACACAGCTTGGTTCTCGAGCCCATGATCTTACCCCAGTTCATCCTCACACAGCTGCATGAGGCAAGTAGCCCCACTTTGATGGATAAGGATATTTTGATATAGGTTAAAAGCAGTGTCCTGTACAATGTCACGAACCTCTGTCCACAGTTCATCAGGCTCTCTGTCTATCAGATCTAGTCCCTTAAATCTATTTCTCACTTCCACTGTATAATCATAAGGGATTTGATTTATGTCATACCCGAATGGTCTAGTGGTTTTCCCTACTTTCTTCAATTTAGGTCTGCCAGAGAATAGCAAGGAGAGATAAGAAAGCCTTTCTCAGTGATCAGTGCAAAGAAATAGAGGAAAACAACAGAATGGGAAAAACTAGAGATCTCTTCAAGAAAATTAGAGATATCAAGGGAACATTTCATGCAAAGATGGGCTCAATAAAGGACAGAAATGGTATGGACCTAACAGAAGCAGAAGATATTAAGAAGAGGTGGCAAGAATACACAGAACTGTACAAAAAAGATCTTCATGACTCAGATAATCATGATGGTGTGATCACTCACCTAGAGCCAGACATCCTGGACTGTGAAGTCAAGTGGGCCTTAGGAAACATCACTATGAACAAAGCTAGTGGAGGTGATGGAATTCCAGTTGAGCTATTTCAAATCCTGAAAGATGATGCTGTGAAAGTGCTGCACTCAATATGCCAGGGAATTTGGGAAACTCAGCAGTGGCCACAGGACTGGAAAAGGTCAGTTTTCATTCCAATCCCAAAGAAAGACAATGCCAAAGAATGCTCAAACTACCGCACAATTGCACTCATCTCATATGCTAGTGAAGTAATGCTCAAAATCCTCCAAGCCAGGCTTCAACAATACATGAACCGTGAGCTTCCAGATGTTCAAGTTGGTTTTAAAAAAGGCAGAGGAACCAGAGATCAAATTGCCAATATCCGCTGGATCATCACAAAAGCAAGAGAGTTCCAGAAAAACCTCTATTTCTGCTTTATTGACTATGCCAAAGCCTTTGATTGTGTGGGTCACAATAAACTGTAGAAAATTCTGAAAGAGATGGGAATACCAGACCATCTGATCTGCCTCTTGAGAAATCTGTATGCAGGTCAGGAAGCAACAGTTAGAACTGAACATGGAACAACAGACTGGTTCCAAATAGGAAAAGGAGTACGTCAAGACTGTATATTGTCATCCTGCTTATTTAACTTATATGCAGAGTACATCATGAGAAACGCTGGGCTGGATGAAGCACAAGCTGGAATCCAGATGGCCGGGAGAGATATCAATAACCTCAGATATGCAGATGACAACACCCTTATGGCAGAAAGTAAAGAAGAACTAAAGAGCCTCTTGATGAAAGTGAAAGAGGAGAGTGAAAAAGTTGGCTTAAAGCTCAACATTCAGAAAACTAAGATCATGGCATCTGGTCCCATCACTTCATGGCAAATAGATGGGGAAACAGTGGAAACAGTGTCAGACTTTATTTTTCTGGGCTCCAAAATCACTGCGGATGGTGACTGCAGCCATGAAATTAAAAGACACTTGCTCCTTGGAAGGAAAGTTATGACCAACCTAGACAGCACATTAAAAAGCAGAGACATTACTTTGCGAACAAAGGTCCGTCTGGTCAAGGCTATGGTTTTTCCAGTGGTCATGTATGGATGTGAGAGTTGGACTATAAAGAAAGCTGAGTGCTGAAGAATTGATGCTTTTGAGCTATGGTGTTGGAGAAGACTCTTGAGAGTCCCTTGGACTGCAAGATGGACAGCAACCAGTCCATCCTAAAGGAGATCAGTCCTGAGTGTTCATTGATGTTGAAGCTGCAACTCCAGTACTTTGGCCACCTGATGCAAAGAACTGACTCATTGGAAAAGACCCTGATGCTGGGAAAGATTGAAGGTGGGAGGAGAAGGGGACGACAGGTGGTTGGATGGCATCACCGACTCAATGGACGTGAGTTTGGTTAAACTCCAGGAGTTGGTGATAGACAGGGAGGCCTGGCGTGCTGCAGTCCATGGGCTCGCAAAGAGTCGGACATGACTGAGTGACTGAACTGAACTGTACTGAAGAAACGTGTCCAAGGTTCTAAACTGTTAAAGGAAAGCCAATATTTGAATCATGGTCTATCTGATGGGCATGGCAACTCAGTCCAGTATTCTTGCCTGGAGAATCCCCATGGACAGAGGAGCCTGGTGGGCTACAGCCCATGGGGTCACACAGAGTCAGATGCGACTGAGCAACTTATCACACACACATGCTGTCTATATCCAAAGCAGCGGTTTCTGGGTTCCTCGTGAGGATTTCTGAGTTCATTCAGGAGAGTGTCCTCAGTAGGAATCTCATCTGCTTGCTCTCCAAGTTTCCTCTCCAACTTCCACCAGAGGCTGATAATAACCAGGGCTGGGAGGTCCAACCATAGCTGCATCCCTGGGTTACACCCCTGTCACATCCTGCCGTTACCTGTTTGCATGTGAGACACATTCTCTCCCTTCTCCTTTCATCCTGGATCACTGTTGGTTTCCAGAACTGTCTTGGTCAGGCCCAGTTTTGGTTGTGTGTACAGACAACTCCTGGAGAAGGGAATGGCAACCCACTCCAGTATTCTTGCCTGGGAAATCCCATGGACAGAAGAACCTGGCAGGTACAGTCTATGGGTTTACAAAGAGTCGGACACGACTTAGTTACTAAACCACCACCACCAGACCACTCCACTTGAACTGGTCTTCAACAATAAAAACAATTTACTGGCTCACATAACTGAAAAATACACAGAGAAGATGAACTCTGGGCATAGTATGTTCAGGACCCTGGATCTATTTCTTTGCAATTCTCTCGGTTCTGTCTCCTCCAAGTGTTAGTTTTTGTCTTTGGACTGGTTTGCCATATATGGTAGCAAAATGGCTTGCAGCAGCCACAAAGCTACATACTTGCTTTTCCACAGTCATTAAACAACCACCCTGAGCCTGGCTCTGAGTGGGATCGTCTTAGGTCACATACTTACCCTTGAACCTGTCACGATGGCAACAGGGACCATCTTCAGGGAGAGGGTTGAACCCTCTCCCTCCACCTCCCTTGCCTCTACTTTGGTCCCCAGGTCTGAGTGGATTCTTCTGCAGGGCTGTGCAGAGATGTTAAGGCCGGTATCAAAGCTGACAGGGGGACAAAATAGATATCCTTATAGCCATATTGTGTCGTCCACATGGTCCTGCATAGAAGCTGCCGCTTCTAGAACAGAATGGCAAGAATAGGCCTTGGCATCTTGCCAAGGACTGGCATTTGGGCTGCACATGTCACAGCAGTCTTTGTGGCACTGGATGTTCTACACAGAATGGAAACATGCTCTCCCATTAGGAACATCATAGAGCCATTTAAGGTGGAGCCGTGATAAATGCAAAGTGACGTACAGAAGATACGTACTGTGGGCGAACTTGCTGGAACCTTTTCAAGTGGGTAGAATTTTATTCCAAGCTCATCTGTGTGTGCCTTTTCCCCTCCTTCAGTGAAATGCCCTTTCCTACCATGAAGGGAAAGTCCTTTTCAACTCTTTTCCCCATATTGTTTTTCCACTGGAGACCTAAGCTACCACTGTTGCCACCCCCATGCTCATCCCAAGGGGCTGATTCTTTTTTGTTCCTTGGGTTTGAGGGAGGACTCTTCCCTAGTACTCCAGTGATTAGTTGAAACATACTGGAATCCCGAACCAACTTGAGTGAGGGCCTGGGAAAGCAGAAGGGAATTATTCACAAAGAGGAGCTTAAAGCCAAGGATTAGATGAGACTTTTCTTGGTCTTTCTCTGTGGGTCTCTTCCTTGCAGACTTCCTCGCTCAGTGACTGCTGCCCCCTTGTGGCGAATATTCTGTTTGCCCTGGAGTACATACTGACTTGCGCAGTCCAGACCCCAGTCTGTTTTCTCCCTTGTTCCCTATTTTCTGCCCCAGGAGCTACCTTTTCCCTAGATGATTAATAGGAGACATGTCTGCTCTCTCCAGGGACTACCCTCTCTTCAAGTCCTTTCTAGTCTAGGCATCAGGTCGCAATTGGTCAACACCTGTAAAAGCAAGGCATGGGTAGCCCCAGGGCATTTGTCTCCTTACACTTCCTGCTATTACTTACAAAGGATAAGAGAACCGAGGAGGAGAGCATGACTTAGTTTAAGAAATATGCTTGCCAGGGGCAGAATTGTAGGCACCAGTGCCATGCTACATTCGGCATGCATGGTAGAGGCAGAACACAGATTAGCACCAGCTCTAAACAGTAGCAGATAGTTTGGAAAGGACAGACAGTCCAGCTCGGCTATATGGAAGTGCAGCTTTCAGGCACAGCTTACATAGACTCTGTTCCTTAAAGTGATAGACACCCTGAATCGCAGGAACGGGATGGGGGAGGATCCACGACACATCAATCCAAGGAGATATGACTAATGTTGTTTACCCTATAACCATTAAGTGAGCACTTACTCTGTATCCTGGCAGAGGCTCTGAAGGTGAATTGGAGTGGTGTCTAGCAGCCCACGGTCTAGTGGGGCAGACTGACTTGTAAATGCATCATTACAGGACAATAGGGTTCCTGTTATAAGGAAGAAGTGATTGAAGTACCAGCTTTACCAGAGGTAAAGCTAAGGGACAGACATTAGCTGTTGGGAGCAGCTGAGGCAGGTTCCCAGAGATGCCATCTGTCAAGACTGAGAGCTGGGAGAATGACATTACCACCACTCCTCCATTCACCACCAGCGGCCCCAGCTCTGCTGGTCTCCCTGTGGCCCAGCCAGACTCCAGGAGTGGCCCCCAGAATCAGGGCCATTCTAATCAACCAGTTCTTCGTTGGTGGTGGAGGAGGATTAGTTCTTCCTCTGAAGCTCCATCAACATCTCCATCCCAAAGAAGTCTAGAGTTTAAGTAAACACTGTGTGTTTGCTGTCCAAACACAACTCAGTCTTCTACCTCCTTCCCACTGGGTTGTCCTCTGGCCGTCAACCCCACCCCGCTGGTGGAGGGTTCCTACAAGGCCCTCCTACTGTGGACTGCTAGAGTCTGTACTATATAAAGTCAAATTCTTTCCCCTTTATTCAGGTCAGGCAAGTTGGAAGCTTTCAAATGGAAATAAAAGCAAGAAAAGGAAGAGAATGACAATAGCCATCCACAGAATGGAGATTGCAGATAATGGATCCTTAACTCCATCTTCATCCCGGGTTCCCCTGCTTGGACACAGGGACCCTGGGAGTCTCTGATACCCTGTGACCCCCTGACTTAACCTGTTCTCCAAATATAGACATGGGCAAGGCCCAGGGAGGAGCTGTGCTGTGACGAGGCTTCCCTATTCTTTATTCATCAAGTTTCCTCTCAGTGTTAAGGCACTCTGGTCTCTGAGTTCCAGGCTCTTACGGCTGGACATACATGGTTGGTGACTCAGGTAGGAAGCCACCTCTGATTGCCAGGACTTTTTCTGGGGCAGGGTGACTTAGTTTGACTGTATTTCAGAAAATGCATCTGGTTGTCTGGGATCTGTGATTTGTACTCCATTGACTCCCTGCCTCCTTCCTCATGACCGTGTATTCAGTTCTGTTTTTATACATGGCTACAGATGGTGACCAGGGGGCCACAGTCTTCTCACCTTCACCTTTCATACCTCTCCTCTCCTTTTAAAAATATTTATTTATTAAAAAAAATCTTTTTTTGGCTGCGCTGGTCTTTGTTGCTGCACGGGGCCTTTCTCTAGTTGCAGAGAGTGGGGGCTACTCTCTAGTTGAGGTGCACGGGCTCTAGGCACATATAGGCTTCAGCAGTTGTGGAACAGGGGCTTAGTAGTTGCAGCTTGCAGACTCTAGAGCATGAGCTCAGTAGTAGTTGTGGCTCATGGGCCTAACTGCTCCATGGTATGTGGGATCTTCCCAGAGCAGCGATCAAGCCTGTGTCTCCTATATTGGCAGACAGATTCTTAACCACTGTGCCACCAGGGAAGTTCCACGTCTCTCCTTTTTTAGGGAAGAGGATGGCTTTCTCTGATCTGACGTGTATTGCTTTGCCCTGAGTCTTAGTCTTTTGTGAAAATGCAGTCCTGTCAGAGAGATTAAAATGTGTGGGTTTGAATGAACTCATAGAACCTCAGATTTGGAAGCATCTCAGGGGTTATTTATTCTGTCTCCCTCAATTTGGATGAGGAAATGGAAATCTGGAGAGGTAAAAGGACTCACTCAAGGTCACATAGCTTATTAATGACAGAATCAGGAGAGAATGAGCACTGGATACCAGATATCCTTATTTCCAGTCTTGGTAACCGTTTGTAGGTTTTCAGATTGTTCTCTGAAGAGCCCTGGAGGTTTTGCGGGAACCTCTTCTGTAGTGACTACTTAGATGGAGAGAGGGGCACACCCACCCTCCTCAGCAGAAGAGGTTTTTATCTGTTTCACGCCTGTTTCTTCTGGTAAGATTTTGCTTCAATAAATGTTTAACAACCTTAAAAGTTATTTGAAAAGTGCTGAATGATTCTGTGGATATTTAAGTGGTGACCACAATGGGGGTTTCTCTTAAATGCTTACCCTTTCTTTAGACAGAGGACCCAAACATTTATTGCTCCTTTAGAGAAAAGGCTTAAAATACACTTTTTTTTTTTCGGCCATGCTGCATGGCATGTGTTATCTCCGTTCCCCAACCAAGGACTGAACCTATGCCCCCTGCAGTGGAAGCGGGAGTCTTAACCACTGGACCATCAGAGAAGTCCCTTGACATACACTTTAATGCAATTTATTACTATTATTTTCTTCCCTCAGTGGATTTTAAGAAGGTTAAATAAGAATCGGTAAGGGAATTCCCTAGTAGTCCAGTGGTTAGGATTCAGCACTTTGACTGCTGGGGCCTTGCAGGCTGCATAACACAGCAAAAAACAAACAAACAAACAAACAAACAAAACACCAGGAAGACCATGGAGGGGAAATAGTGTAGGAAGGGGCATCTGAGAGCAGGTTTTGTCTTTGCCACCCCATGGACAGTAGGCCACCAGGCTCCATGGAATTCTCCAGGCAAGAATACTGGAGTGGGTTGTCATTTCCTTCTCCAGGGCATCTTCCCAGTCCAGGGATCAGACCCACGTCTGCTGCATCAGTAGGCGGTTTCTTTACCACTGAGCCACCTGGGAAACCCTAGAGCAGGTTTGCCTTCTTCCATTTTGCCTGATGCTGGCTCTTCCCTGAATGTGTAGAACAACTTAGTCCTCCCATCTGAATGCCTAGACATGGCTGAGGATGGAGAAAGTCAAAGAGAGCACAGAGGCAGTATTATAGGTAGAGCTGATGCCACCGTGGGGCCAACCAACAGCAGATGCTTTTCCCTGTGTGTGTGTTCATCTTATCCCACATTTAGGCCTCGGGGTTCTGGAAAGCTGACAACACGATGAAGCTGATCCTTAAAGCAGCCCGTGACAGAGATGAAGGAAGGGATCTTCAGTTACCAAGCTAGCAGATAAGCAGAAGATAACCTAGTAACGGTTATCACATCCTTGATGAGAGTGACTTGGATCTGAGTTACTAAATCACCTTTCTTTCCTTCTAGTCTTTCAACCAGATCACACCATGACAATCATCCTGAACGATTTCTATAATAGCAGTTATTTGTGGGAGGGGTTTGAGGATGAGTTTGGAAATTACACCGGCACACCACCCACAGAAGATGATGATTATATCTGTGATGTAAGCACTGAGACACTCAACAAGCATGCTGTGGTCGTCATCTATGCCCTGGTCTTCCTGCTAAGCCTCCTGGGAAACTCCCTGGTGATGCTGGTCATCTTATACAGCCGGGTCGGTCGCTCTGTCACTGATGTCTACCTGCTGAACCTGGCCATGGCTGACCTGCTCTTCGCCATGACCTTGCCTATCTGGGCCGCC
Source organism: Dama dama (assembly GCF_033118175.1). Taxonomy (NCBI): domain Eukaryota; kingdom Metazoa; phylum Chordata; class Mammalia; order Artiodactyla; family Cervidae; genus Dama; species Dama dama. The sequence goes on from NC_083688.1 coordinate 28,635,527, forward strand.
TCCAAGGCAAAGGGCTGGATCTTCGGCACACCCCTGTGCAAGGTGGTCTCACTCCTGAAGGAAGTCAACTTCTACAGTGGTATTCTACTGCTGGCCTGCATCAGCATGGACCGCTACCTGGCTATTGTCCATGCCACACGCACGCTGACCCAGAAGCGCCACTGGGTCAAGTTCATATGTTTAGGCATCTGGGTCCTGTCCGTGATCCTGGCCCTGCCCATCTCCATCTTCCGTGAGGCCTATCAACCACCCTCCTCCAACCTAGTCTGCTATGAGGACCTGGGTGCCAATACAACGAAATGGCGGATGATAATGCGTGTCCTGCCCCAAACCTTTGGCTTCCTCCTGCCCCTGCTGGTCATGCTGTTCTGCTATGGACTCACCCTGCGCACGCTGTTTTCAGCCCAAATGGGGCAGAAGCACCGGGCCATGCGGGTCATCTTTGCGGTCGTGCTCGTCTTCCTGCTCTGCTGGCTGCCCTACAACCTGGTCCTGGTTGTAGACACCCTCATGAGGGCCCAGGTGATCCCCGAGACCTGTCAGCGCCGCAAAGACATTGGCCGGGCCCTGGACGCCACCGAGATCCTGGGCTTCCTGCACAGCTGCCTCAACCCTCTCATCTACGTCTTCATTGGCCAGAAGTTTCGCCACGGACTCCTCAAGATCATGGCCATCCATGGCCTGATCAGCAAGGAGTTCTTGGCCAAGGACAGCAGGCCTTCCTTTGTTGGCTCTTCTTCAGGGAACACGTCTACTACCCTCTGAGACCCCTCAGCAGGCTCCTCGCTTCCCCTCAGCATCATCCCAAGCCCCATGTCCTCTGGCCAGGCACAGTCCCGTGTCAGGGCAGCTCCCCACTGTGGCTGCAGGAAGTTGCTGAGGCCACGTCCCTCTTAGGCCCCCATCACATGGATTAGACAGCCTGTCCTGGGCCCCGCCTCTTGCTGTAATTGCCATGTCAACTGATAGAGCTTGGTGCATCCTACCACTGAGCCCACAGTGCTCTATCTTCTGGCAGACATCCTTTGAAGATATTCTTTTCAGTGATTACAAAAAGTTCCCATTAATGAGAACCATTAATGTAAAACATCGTTGGTTACTTGCCTAGCTCTCCCTTTCCTTGTCGGCCAGCAAAGTCTCCTTCCCTTGAGAGAGGCTGAAAATGACAGACACTGTCTTTCCAAGATTCCCTTAAGACAGGAGTGGCCATATCATCTTGTTCTGATTTGTAAAACTTAAAAACAATGATGTGCTGGTAAATCACTCTCCTGGTTGGGGGGTGGGGGGAGGGAAGTTCTGATTTGTAGCATTTGCTATGTTCTATGGTATAAATAAATGCTACCATCATGGCCAATTTCAAGGATGGTGGTGTTTAACAACAAGCTCACAAAATCTAAAAAATGTGATAATGTGCTTTCACAAGCTTGTGCAAACTGGCTTCAGCACACTGTTGCTCAAGAGGAAGTCTAATGGGGCCAGGGGACTCCTGGGAAATATTCTTAGTTTAAAACACACACACACACACACACACACATCCTTGGTTCTTGACTTTGACTATGGTTACAGGATATGATGTGTGGAGCTGAAGCAGCCACTTTGTGACAATGAGGGGAAAAGCCTTAGGCTGATGGAGCCAAGGGATAACAAGGACCTGAGAATAAAAGGTCCAGAATAAACCTAAGCATAAATGGTCAAATGAGTTTCAACAAGGGTGTCAAGACTATTTAAGGGGGAAAGGATAGTCTTTCAACCAATTGTGCTGGGAAAATTAGATATCCACATACAAAAGAATGAATCTGGGCCCCTACCTTACATCACATACAAAAATTAATTTAGGATGGATCAAATACCTACAATTAGAGCTAAAACTATAAAACACTCCTAGGGAAAAAACTTAAGGAAAATGCATAACTTGGTCTGAGGTTGGGTATGGAGTGAGGCTCAGAGATGGGATTTAGATCAAGGTTGAGATTGGGATCAGGGGTTGAGGTTGGAGTCAGAGATGAAGTGTAGGGAAACCAGGGATGGGATTGTAGTTCGTGATATGATCAGAGAAGAATGAGTGTCAGAAATAGGGAGAGATCCACAAATAGACTGAGGCTGGGGATAGGGTGAGATTCAGGGAGGTTGGAGATGGGGTTGGGACCAGGTATGGAGTAAGTGTTGGGAATGGGATGAATGTGGGGGTGTGGGAGGGGTGTTAGAGTGAATGTCAAGGATGAGTTAGTGGCTACAATAGTGGCCACTAGGATTTAATCTAGTTAGAGACTGCTACAAAAGGCATCACCAGTAAGGTCACCATCTTCTCTGGAGTGTTGCCTATGATGCTCTCTCAGGGGCCAAGATGGAGACACCTTGGCCTGTCCAGCTTGAGACTCCAAAAGTAGGTTGGTGAGGAAGGAGTTAGGGGCTCAGGCCCTAAGAAATACCTCTGATTCAGGGGAGAGGATAGAAGAATGTAGAAAGAATCTAGGGAGGAAAGCAGGAAATGGGCCTGGAAACCTCCCTTTCTTCTCCCTCCCTCCTCTAGTCCTCTCTCCACCTCACCTACTGTGTAACTCAATGTTCACCTTCCTTCATCCTCTGCTGCCCTAAAGACAACTCCGTCAGAGGCTTCAGTAAGTAAATAAGGAAACATATTGGGTCTGGGGAAATATACAGATGACTAATACACGTTTGAAAAAATGCTTGCTCTCACTAGTAACCTGCAAAGTGGAAAGCAAAGAGCAAAAATAATTTGGAAGATGTTGGTACTTAAGTAACACAATGTATGAAAATATCAGAAACTGGTGTTCTAATAATTGGATAATGTAAGGATTAGCTATCTGGTCAAGGTTAGGGAAATGGAGAAGGAAATGGCAACCCACTCCAGTATTCTTGCCTGGAAAATCCCATGGATGGAAGAGCCTGGTAGGCTGCAATCCATGGGGTTGCAAAGAGTCAGACATGACTGAGCAACTTCACTTTCACTTTCAAGGTTAGGGAGACGTTTACCTTGGGGAGGAGCTCAGTATCCAGAATGGAGCTGGCATCCAGGATGGGTTGCATCTTAAGATCAAGGGAAGCAGGAAGTGGTCAGGGATGGGAGAGAGTCAGGGATGGAATTGACATTAGCGATGGGGCAAACACCAAGGATTAGACGGGGGATAGAGATTGGTATGTGAATGTATATTTTGCGCAATGCTTGCTGATGTTTAAAACTTTAAAATTATTTTTAATTTTTTTGGCTGCACTGTGTGACATGCAGGACCTTAGTTCCCTGACCAGGAATAGAACCCACTGTCCCTGTAGTAGTGGAAGGACGAAGTCTTACTGGACTTCCAGGGAAGTCCCAACACTTGCTGATTTTAAATTTTGAATATTTGTTCTGTGGGTTTAGTTAAAAGTTTTCAGCCTTCAAATTACAATGTTGAATAATACTATTTCCCCCTACATTTCTGACCAACCACAGCCTCCTCAACAGCCCTTGTTTCCCTATCTAGTAGCCCATTCATAGTGATTCTAGCAAAAATATTAATTGATAATCTGTATTTTATTCCATAGGGGTTTAAGATCGCTTCTTTTCCAGCAATTTGTGTTTTATAGGATCTTTCAGAGGCTGAGAAGTCTTATGGATGAAGATGAAATTAAATGACCAAATCCTCTTTGGTCTAAAGGTCTTCCCAGACATGACCACTAATCAAGAAGTCATAAAGAGTACTGGTGTAATTTGGAGACATTGAAAGTTTGGTTCCAGACCACCACAATAAAGCAAATACAGAAATAAAGTGGGTCATCTGCTTTTTTTTTTTTTTGGTTTTCCCGTGCGTATAAAAGTTGTTTATACTGTAGTGTATCAGGTGTGCAATAGCATTATGTCTAAAAAGTGTACATACCTTAATTAAAAATACTTTATCACAAAACAATGCTAACCATCATCTGAGCCTTCAGTGAGTCATAATCTTTTTGCAACGGTAACATTGAAGATCACTACTGAGCAAATACTGTTGGAAAAATGGCACCAATAGACTTGCTCCAGGTAAGGGTTGCCACCAACCTTCAATTTGTAAAAAAAAAAACCCACAGTATCTGCAAAGGACAACAAAGTGAAGTGCGATGAACTGAGAAGATATGCCTGTACAGCTGTTGTTTCCATGCAGAGACTGGAGGGGCCAAAGATCTCTGGGTTTGACCCAGAAACCTGCAAGTGGCTAATATCTGGGCTGGTTTTTCCATCCTGGTATTTTATGTATTTATTTTTGGCTGCACTGGGTCTTCATTGCTTTGCATGAGTTTTCATTGCAGCGAGTGGGGGCTCCTCTTTGTTGTGGCACGTGGGCTTCTCATTGTGGTGGCTTCTCTTGTGGAGCTCGGGCTCTAGGCCATGCAGGCTTCAGTAGTTGTGTTACATGGGCTTCAGTAGTTGTTGCTCTGAGGCATGTGGAATCTTCCAGGGCCAGGATTGGAACCTGTGCCCCCTGCATTGTCAGTCTGATTCTTATCCACTGAATCACCAGGGAAATTCTGGTTTTTGTTTTTAAACTCAAGATTCTTCCAACCTTGAGAGTAGAAATGAATTGGAAAATTAAAAAAAAAAAGCAGAATATGTTAACGCAAACTTTCTAAAATTAGTTTTTTTTTAATCAAAATATTTCACTGACATTGTTTATAAAAGTGAAATAGCTTTACAAAGCTTATAATGAAAACCAATAGCAGCCCTCCTGTCCCACTTCCCCACGTCAAAGTCTGTGACTTTTAACTCACATAGCTGTTTCATTCAGTAGTGGTCTGTTGTTGTTGTTTAGTCATGATGTCTTGTCCAACTATTTTGTGACCCCATGGACTGTAGCCTGCCAGGCTTCTCTGTCCATGGGATTTCCCAGGCAAGAATACTGGAGTGGGTTGCCATTTCCTTCTCCAGGGGATCTTCCTGGGCCAGGAATCAAACCCATGTCTCCTGCAATGCAGGCATATTCTTTACTACTCAGCCACCAGGGAATCCTCAACAGTGGTCTACATATTTCTAAATATTATGCTTATTCTGCTAGCTCGTGAAAGTTTTTTTCTGAGTTTTGGATATCATCTATTGACTTTCTATCTTGGCTTCTGAAGATTTAACACTCTTTCACATTTTCTCTTGCTTTTATTCCTGTCCCAGAAAATACAAATATTGCCTCTTCTGTTCTTCCAGGACATAGATCTGTACTTTTTGGTTAAATCAGCATTCAGTGTTTCAGTTAAAATGACTATATAAAAAATAATTCACGGTTGGGTACAATGTTTATACTTCCTTTTTTGGTACAAGTTTTCTTTTTTTTTTTTTTCACAAAACCACTCAAGCATTTAATTAAATAACTAAGTAGGCACAGTTTTCTCCTATCATTCTGTTACCAGTTTCACTTCCTTTGGCTGTTTTTTATCATGTCCTGATTTTCAAGGAAAACACAGAATATTGATAAGCAAAGTCCATATTCTTTGACCATTTTGTTTTTTGACTTTTCTTCTTAACTCACTAACTTTGTGAGCTCAGTATATTCTTCCTTTGCACCACGACCAGGACCCAGTATATGAAGCCTAATGAAATGGCATATTTAACAGAACACATATCCCTGATGAAGGTCCGTGTGGTGAGCGACTAGAAGGTGCAGTCCCAACGGACCAGAGGCAACTGACTTCCTTTAGCTTACAGCAGCAAAGCTGATGTTAAACTGCAAAGAAAGGGCTGATTTTAAAAATCTTCGTAAGTGACCAAAATAAAAATCTTTAAGTTAAAGAAAACTAATGCTTTGAGGTAGATGATGCTGTGGTCAGATAACAAAGTCATAAAGATATAAAAATAAAACTGAGGGAAAAAAGCACTGATTTCAAATTATCTTCTTTTATGTTTGGATGCAAACACTTCCAGTTCAAAGTTTAAGCACAAAATCCAGGTATGCCATGTGGTGGACTTGCTTCTTCAACAGGAGATGAACTTGGCGCCCAATGGAAGGAATCGGCTCTCATGAACAGCAAACCACAAAATGATTGTCCCCGTGAAGAAGCCGGTGACTCTGCGTTAGACTTTTCCAGCTTGCCTCATTCCCCAAGTTCAGGTTTTAGAATCTAAAAGTCTTCTTCAGCATTTAACTAGTTCTTTGCTGGTGGAAGGGGCTGGGACTGTCTCTCCACACGTGAACTGATCCTTGTCATAAATCGCTTTTATAATGAGAGAGCAGCTAGGGCACGTTGCCACGTCTTCCCCGTTCTCCAAATCTTCCTTGGTGATGCAGAAGTTATCCCCACACGGGCAGGGGTAGAAGTAGGTCTCCGAGTCCTCGTTGTATTGGAAGTCCTCGATCTCCACGTCGTCGTGAAATACCGCCATCGTCACTGGGACCGGCACAGGTCCGTCACTTTCGCCGTCCGACCCAGGCCGGGGCCCTGGGCCAACTTCGCTTGCGGCCGCCCAGACGGGCGTCTTTACAGAGAACCGGCGCGCGGAGGCCCGCTTCCGGCCTCCAAGTTTTCTTTTCTTTAGAATTAATGACAGAATTTTTCCATGTACTTTTCATTACATCACTCTCAAATGTCTCCCTCAATACACTCACATTAATCAGATAATAAACATAATAAATTTGAGATAATCCATAATTATTTTTTCTTTTTTGGAGACCCCTTCTCTGGAGCCCTTTATACCCCTGTTCCAATCTGGATAGGTTATTCTTCATGCCTGGTTCTTTTTTCTAAATAGCTTTAATTACCAGATAAATTTTAGAATCTGATTGCTAATTTCAATAAAATGTCCTGCTGGGATTTTTATCTGAATTACATTGAATTTATAGATCAATTTGGAAAATGTTGACATCTCAATAACATTGAGTCTTCCAATCCATGACCTTGGCATCTTTTCCCAACTACTAGGTCTTTTCTAATTTGTTTTGGCAATGTTTCATAGCTTTCAGTACATAGATCTTGTACATATTTTATCCCTAAAGTTAAATTTATCCCTAAGTACTTTATGGTTATTTGAATGCTTTGTAAGTGGTATTTGGGCTTCCCTGGTGGTTCAGATGGTAAAGAATCCACTTGCAATGCGAGAGACCTGTGTTTAATCCCTGGGGCAGGAAGATTCCCTGGAGAAGGGCATGACAACCCACTCCAGTATTTTTACCTGGCAAATCCCCATGGACAGAGGAAACTGGTGGGCTGCTGTCCATGGGGTCTCAAAGAGTCAGACACAACTGAGTGACTAAGTACAGCACAGCACATAAGTGGTATTTAGTTTTTAAAAAATTTCCAGTTTTTTCTTACTATAGAGAAATACAATTGATTTATCTATATTGACCTTATATTCTGGGACCTTGGTAAATTCACTTATTAGTTCTAGTAGTTTCATTTTAAAGATTCTTTTGGACTTTGTATGTACCCAATCTTGTCACCTGAGAATAAAGACAATCTTATTTCTTCCTTTTATTTATTTTTCTTGCCTTATTTCACTGACTACAACCTCCAGTATGATGATGAATAGAAGTTGTAAGAGTTTGCTCAATTCCTAGTCTTAGGGGTAAAGCATTCAGTCTTTTAATAATATGGTGTTAGCTAAAGATTTTTCATGGAGGCCCTTTTCAGGTTGAGGAAGTTCCTTTCGTGAATGGTATTAAATCTTCCTCTTTCTGCTGAAGCCAGATTACTGCTGCTTACCGTCTTCATGACTAGTGGCAGATCATTTGAGTTCCCTCTAGCACTTTGTAAAATGTGGATAATGATGATGTTTAACTATTTCCCATGAGGATTAAATTAAATGACTACACATACACACTGCACTAGAAGAATGCCTACCATACCACAGGTGTAAGGTGCTATTTAAATGTGAGGCATTATAATTTTGGTTTACTCCCTTATTTCATTTTACTACTGGATTTTGCTGAGAAAATACATATAGTAGATAACTTTTAGAGATCCTGAGTTTTCAAAAAAGGCTTTATTCTATTCCCCCATGTGATTAGTATTTTGACAGAGTATTGAATTCTAGATTAGCCTTTCTTTTCCTTCAGAGTTTTGCAGGCTTTTCTTAATTTTTTCTATCTTGTAGGGTTACAGTCAATACTTCTGATGTTATTTTATTCTTGACCTATTGTATGTGACCAAATTTTCTCTTAGAAACATTTAGGATATTCTCTTCATCTTTTCAGTTTTAGAATGCATGATGATGTGCCTTGTTGGCGGTTCTTTTCTCAATCATTTTGTTGGGAACCAGGTGGCTGTCCTTGCTGGGGCCCTACTGGGTCGTATGGTTCATAGCATTTTTGGTAATTTTTGCTGTTATTGCTTGATCCCTTGTTTCCACATCATTACAAAGGGCATATTTGGATCCTCATCATTTTTAACTCAAGATTTGTAAGTCTGAATTGTCCCTCAGGTGGCCCTCTTTATCCATAGCTAGGGCAGGCCTCTCACTTTGGGGTCATGTCTCAGAGCTGGCAAATGTTTTTCTATCTCCAGGAAAGCCTGGACCAGTTCTTCCCTGGTTCCTGGTGTTTTGCAGGGAATCCATACACAGGGTCTGTAGACCCACTGGTGTTATCATTCTCATCCTTAAGATGTACGACCAGTTCTAGCATCCTTCTGGATTCCCATGGCTTCAACTTCTGCTTCTTGATAAGCATGTACATCTCTGAGTTTTCTTTTCATGCCTGACCTTCAGAGAACCCCTCTCCTTTTGCTTTTGATCTCGGATATTTATTTAAAATTTTAAAAATATATGTTATCTAGCATTTCGATGTGTGTGTTTGCGTGTGTGTGTGTGTTGTTCCCATACATCTTCCCATGCATCCTCAGAGCGCTGTCATAACAGGATATCAGTAAAAATTCAAATAGCTCATAAAATAGATCAGTCTCTTTTCATTATTTCTTTCCTTTCCTTAAAGACAGCTATTGTTGAAACTTTCTCCCAGTGAATTTTATAGCCAGTCTGGAGGACACGTTGGCCAAATGTCCAGTTAACTCACAGCACGGATGCGTATGCTGCATACTTATGTGTGCATGTGTACATGTGCATTGGAGGTGAATGACCAGCAGTATCTCAGGATTATCACCCCTTCTTTCAGCCAGGTTCAAGTCAGCAGGGTGAAAGGATTGAGATACAGAAGGTAAGTGGGGAGGTGCTTCTGAAGAAATCTAGTCACTTCCGACGTGGGAAGAAATCGTATTGCCCAACAGAAACCTATGAGGACACATCCGTACTTCTCTTGGTTCCCATGTCGTAAACAAGACTCTTTTCCTGAAAGAGCTGGCTTTGTTCCAACTTTGAGAACACTGAAGGTGGAGGGAGACTAAGCAAGTAAGGTCTAAGGGCCAGACAGTACAGGGTTCCTCTTTTTACCAGCATCCTTGTACACTCCACACTCCTGTTAGCTGGGATCCTACTCTGTAGGCCCATGTGCCCATTCCCCAAGGTGTTGTAGAAAATGTGTGTTCATAAGTAAGAATCAGAGAGCCAGTTAGCTGATTATGTATCAAACGCCTCTTATGCAGCCAACTTTGGGCTAGACCCTTAAAATAAGGGTGGGTACTATAGAAATGAAATTTAGGACACAAGGAAACTTGAGTTCATGAAAGAGTTCATGAAATTTCCTGTAGTGTCAAGGTGATCAGAACAAACAGAATTATCTGGAGGTCCTAGAGAACCACAAACTTAATCTGAAAATTTGGGGAAAAAATGTTTCTAATTAAATAGAGAAAGAAAAACTTAGTAGGTGTATGACTTTGAATATTAATTTAAGCTTTCTGCTGGCACATAGGAGCTCAATAAATGTCTGCTCTTTTAGGGGTAAAAACAAACAAACAAACAAAACAAAAAACCTTTCTGAATCTCAGTTTCCTCTTTCATGAAATGAGGTTGAATTAGGTAAGCTCCTTTTTTGTTTGAAGTATAGATGTTCTAAATTGGAGAATCTATATGTTTAGTGAACTTGATATGAAACTTCCATCTTTGCTCAGAACATGAAGCTTAGTAATTAGGTGCTTCGTAGAAGACCATTTAGTGTGTGCTTTCTGTGCAGCTGCTGCCCAGGAATGACATGAAAAGTTCTAGAGAGACCTTCCTCCTTCCCCCTCTCTTTCCTCCTTCTTCCATCCACCCTCATTCCCCTCCAACGCCTTCCTCCCTCAACTGTCAGCAGTTCATTCCTTTGGGGTAGGCAGGTCCTTCGGAAAAACAGCAAATACCCCTGGTGAGGGGACTACATTTCTTTCAGTCATTTAGCTTAGAAAAATAATGGGTTTTTGAAACCATTCTCTTGAACAGAAGAATCTCTCTTTCTGCACCTTCAAGGTCATGAGCAAACTTGCACACTACAGTCCAAAACATCAGCTTAGCCTCTTACTAACAGATGTGTCTGCTAGTAACTGCAGACCTAAGATGGGCCAGACCGGTGAAAAGCACTTTTTACGTGAGATTACTTCATTGAATGCTTACCAAGACCTTATGGTAGTAATTATTATTATCCTCATTTTATAGATGAGGAAAATAAAGTCCAAGGAGATTAAATACCTGGTTCAAGGAGATTAAGCATCTTGCCCATGGTAGCACAGCAGCAGAGAAGCCACAAATCAGAGTTCGAATGAAGGAATCAATGCTTTCAGAGTCTGGGCTCTCAGTTCCTTATTATACACGGAGAAGCCCTAGGGTGGAGTGATAGCCCCAGGCGGCTTTGAGTCAGGCTGAGTCTTGGTCTGTTGCTGAACCTTTGCATGTACTATTCTCCTTTACTGTATGTCCTTCTCTGCATCTCCAGTTAGATCAATTCTATTAATCTCTCAAAAGTTAGCTCAAGGTCTTTCTTGGAGATGCAGTGGATAAGAAACCGTTTGCCAATGCAGGAGACAGGGGTTCCATCCCTGGTCCGGGAAGATCTCACATGCCACAGAGCACCTAAACCCATGTGCCAGAACTACTGTACTGAGCCCTCAACTCTAGAGCCTGTGAGCTGCAACTGCTGAGTCCACGTGTCACAACTACTGAAGCCCGCCCGCCTAGAGCCTGTGCTCCACAAGAGAAGCCACCGCAACGAGAAGCCCACACACCACAGCCAAGAGTAGCCCTTACTCATGGCAGCTAGAGAAAGCCCATGCACAGCAACAAAGACTCAGTCATCAGTCAGTTCAGTCACTCAGTCGTGTCCGACTCTTTTCGACCCCATGGACTGCAGCACGCCAGGCTTCTCTGTCCATCACCAACTCCCGGAGCTTGCTCAAACTCATGTCCATTGAGTCGGTGATGCCATCCAACCATCTCAACCTCTCTTGCCCCCTTCTCCTCCTGCCTTCAATCTTTCCCAGCACTAGGGTCTTTTCCAATGAGTCAGTTCTTCGCATCAGTTGCCCAGAGTATTGGAGTTTCAGCTTCAGTATCAGTCCTTCCAATGAATATTCATGACTGATTTCCTTTAGGATTGACAAAGACTCAGCTCAACCAAAAAAAAAAAAAAAGTTAGCTTAAGAATTAGAACTTCCAGAAAGCCTCCCCAGGCAGAGTTATGAGTCCCTCTCTACATGTTCACATAAGACCACTGCATGACTTATCTCTAACGCTTATCACATTTGGGTTTTTTAATTGATTACTGGTCTATCTCAAACTACATCATGAGGTTGCTAAATCTATTCACCTCTCTCATTAGATTTGGAGGAAGAACTAGGTCTAAAATGAGGATAGATTCAGCTTTTAAATGAATGAATGGGACAGTCCATTAGCCTTCATTTACCACCTGCGGATAATTTGGTGGACTGGATTCAGGTGTAAGATGGGAAAAAAGAAAATACCCCAGTTGGCTGACTCTGATGGCAGCATGTTTCTCACTGTTCATTGGAGTCCCATGAGTTACTTGCCCTCAGGAAACTGCGTAATTTAGGGTTAGCTTTCTGCAAGTTTACAGGGTTGTGACTTCCTAGATGTAAACTGCCTAACTTGACTGAGTAGCTGATGCAAATAAATGAATGGCTAAAAGTGGAACCGATCAGATTTAGAACAGACTTGAAAAACATCACTACCTTTATACGACAGGCATGTCAATGGTGCTGTGTGTATTTTATATAAACACCAGTTAGGAACTCATTTGGACTTTATATCAAAATTGCTATACATAAAGTTCAGTCCAAATTACTACATCCACAAAGTGGAACAAAATTAAAGAGTTACATAAATATTAATAGCTAACTTTTTTTTTGGCCAAGCTGTGTGACTTGTGGAATCCTAGTTCCCCAACCAAGGATTGAACCCGTGCTCTCTGCAGTGAAACCGCTGAGTCCAAACCACTGGACAGCTAAGGAATTCCCTAATAGCTAACATTTATTGGAAGCTTACTATAGTCTATTGCTGGGTTAAGTGCTTTATATGTATTGACTAGCTAATTTAATTACTAGACTATCCCATGAGGTTGGTTCTTATTAATTACTTATTAGTCCATTTTACAGAGGAAGAGTTAAAGAGGCACAGAGTTAAACTAGAATTGGAATGTGCATTCGGGGATCTGACTCCAGGGCCTACACCCTCAACCACTCTGCTAAACCCCTTCAAGGTACAGTATGGTACCTCTCTTCCAATACTTATCTGTTAATGGTGGTTACTTAATTATGCCTTATTTCACCATGCTGTAGTGGAATTTTTCTTTTTTGTTTTTTAGAATTTTTCTTTTAAAATATCTTTTGTATTCATTCTTTTAGGTTAAAAAAACTCTCTGTGCCTTACAAAAATCATGTTTGGAATTAAATTTCCTGCTTTTCTTACTAACATTGGCATAATAAAAAAAATTAACCTTTTGTAATCTGCTGGGTTAAAAAAATGTATCCCAAAGATGAATTACTTACAGAGATTTGCTGTGCAAAATAGTACCTAGAGGGCTTCCCCAGTGGCTCAGAGGTAAAAAATCTGCCTGCATTGCAGGAGACGTGGATTCAATCCCCGGGTCTGGAAGATCCCTGGGAAGAGGGCATAGCAACCCACTCCAGCATTTTTGCCTGGAGAATCCCAGGGACAGAAAAACCTGCTGGGCTACAGTCCACGGGGTTGCAAAGAGTTGGACACGACTGGGCACATGGTGCCTATACTAAGCCATACGATATCATGCACTTAAATTTTTTTTTAAGTGGGTAGGTCTCAAATGTGTTCTCATCACAAACAGCAACAACAAAACCTCTGAAAACATTCAAAAAAATCAAGCCAAAGCAAAACAACAAAAAAGCAAAAGCACAAAGGGATGCAAGGAAACTTATGGAGGGGATGGATATGTTTAGTACCTTGATTATAAACACCTGCAGTTTTTTTTTGGATATGTCAGTTACACTTCAGCCAAACTGTTAAAAAAGTGAAAAAACAAAACAAGACAAAAAACCTTCTCTGTGTGAGTGTAAGTCTTCTTGGCATTCAAATCTCTTGCAAGAAGCTTTAATCATGTTAATGTTTACCACTGAATAAGCTCCAAATGTTTACCTGCTTCACATGATGGATGGAAATAAGTGAATAAGTGACAGAGGAACTTTGAAACTGCCCTCTGAATCTTTCTCAAAAAATTTTTTTCTTTCTCCCTGAATCTTTATCTACAGGTTTGGAAGTAAAATATCATAGCACAGTCTTGAGTCCTGCCATTCATCCTGTGGGAATTAGGTTTCCCAGCAACTTGTGGGGAGGACTTCGCTCAGATGGTAAAGCGTCTGCCTACAATGCAGGAGACCTGGGTTTGATCCCTGGATTGGGAAGATCCACTGAAGAAGGAAATAGCAACCCACTCCAGTACTTTTGCCTGGAGAATCCCATGGACGGAGAAGCCTGGTGGGCTATAGTCCACGGGGTCGCAAAGAGTGGGACATGACTGAGCGACTTCACTTTTCCCAACATGGCAAAGAGGAGAATGAATGCGGACTCTGGAGATCAGGGCCGAACACTGCCTCTGTCACTCACAGTTCAAGACCTTTGGCAAGTGTTCACCTGTTCTGGGCAACAAGGAGCTCACCTGAGAAAAGGGGAGCTCAGTCTAGAAGTGAATCTTTTAAGTTCCCTTCCATCCTGACAGTCTAGATTTAGGCAAAGCAGTTCAAGGCCACCACTGATAGATGGGCAGGTTTGACATGCACAGCCCTAAAGGAGTGCCAATTGCAGAGAGTACAACGTGACTAACACACTCATTGCATGTATATCTTAAGTGGAATTAGTAAAATCTTCCCATAAACTGATGGATTTTGTACAACCTTGACCCTGTTCCCTGGGAGCTGCTATGACACTGAGACCCTGGAAGCGTTTCGAAGCTCCCTGGGAGTCATGCTTTTCATTTTTGGCAGTTGAGCTGGATCCTTGGGCAAGGGAGTTAGGCAGGGGGCATGTGAGTGTGTGTGTGTGTGTGTGTGTGTGTCTGTGCTCAGTCATTCAATCGTGTCTGACTCTTTGCGACCCCACGGACTGTAATCTGCCAGGCTCCTCTCTCCATGGGATTTTCCAGGTAAGAATACTGGAGCATGTTGCATTTCCTTCTCCAAGGGATCTTCCCAACCCAGGGACTGAACTTGCATCTCCTGCATTGCAGGCGGATTCTTTATCATTGAGTCACCTGGGAAGCAAGAGGTATCCAAGTGCCATAGCCAACTGCATACTCTAGAAGTAAATCCCTTAGCACCATGCTGGATCTCCAAGCCAGTCCTCTAGAAATGCTAGCTGGTGGGAATTATTGCTCTGGTGGGAATAGAAAACAAACATGGGACAGGACACCTTGGGAGAATCAAGAGTTTGACCAAACTTCTGGGTAGCTTGGCACAGAGCCAGCTTTGCTAGGAAACCAACCCCATTGTTATGGCCAAGGGGACGTGTCTGACATCACACTTTGCAAGGCTCTGTTGAGAAATCAGTGACGCATCTGTCTTTTCTGGGAAGATGCTCATGGCTATGAAGCTGCTGAAGGAGGGGCCTTAGGTTGGGGCAGTGATGTCTGCACCTCTCTGCACCCCCTCCCCACCCCTACATCTGTCCCACCTTGGACGGATGAAATGGTCAGGAGGAGACTCCCTGCAAGGCCACCTTGCTTTTGGCTAGAGGCCAGCTAAGGGGAGCTGTGGGGGTCTTAGAGACCAGAAGTGTACAAGGAGAGAGAGAGGAAGGAGAACACATATCTGGAAGGGAAAGAATCATCCTCACAGACAGTTTTAATTACAACAGATTCATCCTCACAGACAGTTTTAATTCCAACAGGACACGTCTCATCTCCAGTTTGAGCAGATTTGCCCCATAGATTCTGGGTCAATGGGTTTTAAACTTGAATCTTTTTCTTAATAGCATGACTTTAATAAAATTTATTTTTTATTGAAGTAGTGATGATGTACAAGGTTGTGTTAATTTCTGCTATACAGCAAAGTGACTCAGTTACACACATGTATCTTTTAAAATCTTTTTTTCCATTAAGATTTATCACAGGATATTGAATATAGTACCTTGTGTCCAGTAGGAACTTGTGGTTTATCTGCTGTATATGTGATAGTTTCCATCTACTAACCTCAAACTCCCAGTCCTTCCCTCCCCCACAGTCCCTCCTTTTTCGTAACCACAAGTCTGTGAGTTTTTTTGGTTTTGTAGATAGGTTTATTTTCACCCAACTTTTATATCCCACATATAAGTGATATCATATAGTATTTGTCTTTCTCTTTCTGACTTACTTCACTTGGTATGATAATCTCTAGGTGTATCGACATTGCTGAAAATGACTTTACTTCATTCTTTTCCTATGTCTGAATAGTATTACACTGCATATATCACCACACCTTCTTTACCCACTCATCTGTTGATAGACAGGTTGTTTCCATGTCTCAGCTATCGTGAATAGCACTGCTATGAACATGGTAGCACCCGTATCTTTTTCAGTTATAGTTTTGTCCGGGTATGTACCCAGGAGTGGGATTGCTGGATTATATGGTAACTCTATTTTTGGTTTTCTGAGGAACCTCCATACTGTTCTTCATAGTGGCTGAACCAGTTTACATTCTCATCAACATAAACTTGAGTCTTGATCAGACTTACCTTAGCTGCAGATTCCCAGGGACCCATCTTCACATTCCTTAGGCCTGGGACTGTCACCTTACCTTAACCATAAGCTGAATACCTTCTGTTTGTGCTTTCAGATCCACTCTCTGCCTTTTTCTACCACACTCTATGCCCTGGGATACTGACTTTAGTGGGTTCCCCATACTCTGATTTCTGAGCTTGTCTAACGGGAGCCCTGGTTGGAGATCTGTGGGCAAAACTACAAGTCAGGGCATTTATACTCCTAGCTCTCTTCCTTGGATACTAGAATTGACTCTTGTCAGACAGGCCTTATCATACAGCTTTCCTTCTGGGCTCCTGCAATAGCTCCCCTACCTCACTCCTTAGGCTTAGGGATAGTAACAGCTCCCAGTAGTTACTGGCCTTGGGGTGCTTGCACCGTTGCTCATTACTTTCCCCAAATCCTTCCCACACTTTTGTTAAAGCTCTTTGTGTTGAGTTCTCACAAGTTTGATGAAACTCTATCTCTTTGCCTAGTCCACTATGCCATCAGGTTCCTGCCAGGATGCTGATCCAGTCTGGGCTTGTCCATAAAGCTGCATTTTAAGCAAACAGCCCATTTTAAACACGGAGATGGAAATTAGAAATACTGCTCCACTGGACTATAATGCTCCTTAGTTCTTTTTTGGCCCCTTAGTGTTTAACTTATTTGAGATGATAACTTTATCTCAAATGAAAGCATCAACTTAAGGTGATGTTTTTCAAAAAGCAGCTTTATCAGGAAATGAAGTTAAAAAAAAAAAAGACTAATACTACTCAATGAGAAAATATAAAGGGACAGAAACAGGCACATCGACAAAATTCAGCTTCTTTGTCCCTAAGGAGGCCTATATCCGTGCTTGCTAGCCCATGGGTCTCATCCATAAACACCAAGCCTCCATTCCTTCGTTTCTGCAAAAACTCTGATCCAACCAAAGAAATTAGAACAATGCAAAACCGTATGAATTAATCATGAATACGACTAAAGAGAATAAAGTTCTCTTTAACAAGAACTCCTTTGAACAACTTGGTGTATTTCCTCCCAGATGTTTTTCTGAACACTTATAAAGCCATATAATTATAATGTTTTTACACAAATGGATAAACTGTTTACTACACATGCTGTTCTACTTTCCTTTTTCATTCAATATGGTTTTTTGAAGAACTTTCCATGTCCATTCATATACAACCAACACTTAGCATCACAGGGTATTGGTTCTAGGAACCCATCCCCTGCTCTTGGGTACCAAAATCCATAGATGTTTGAGTTCTTATATGAAACTTAATTAAATAGCATTGTCTTTGCATATAATCTCTGGGCATACTTTTATATACTTTAAATTATCTCCAGACTCCTTGTAATACTTAACACAATGTAAATGCTATGAAAATATTTGTTAATGCATGGGACATTCATTTTTTGGCCTTTTGGAACTTTCTGGAATATTTTTTTCAAATGTTTTCAATCCATGGTTGTTTGAATCCACAGATGCAGGACCTGTGAATGTGGAGGGCTGACTGTAACTACATTATTATTTTTTAAGGTTTTTAAAAATAGTTTTATTGAAGTATAATTTGTTTAATATAAAATTCAGCTGCTTTAAGTACACAATATAATTATTTTTAGTAAATTAACAGAGTTATACAACTATTACCACAATCCAGACTTAGAATATTTCCATTGCCCCTAACAGAACCATAGTGTCTGTTTGCAATCATGCCCTGCTCCCACTCCCAGCCCCAGGCAATCACTCATCTGCTTTCTTCCTCTGTAGATTTACCTTTTCCAGACATTTTATGTCAATGGATTTGTACAATATGTGATCTTTTGTTCTGGTTTCTACCACTTAACATCATGTTTGTAACCTTATGTTTAAACAACTGTCATCAGTACAGCCCATGGTATGGATGGACCTTCACAGTTGAACTAGTCACTTCCCTACTGATAGACATTTAGGTTGTTTCTAAGCTTTGCATTTTATAAACAAAGCTGTAACAAATAGCTTGCATACATTTGTCCACTTATGTGGGTATTTCTATAGGGTGCATTTCTGGAAGTGTCATTCCTGGATCACAGGGTATGTACACTGAAGTAGGTTTGATCAAATTACCTTCTCTAAAGGTTTCACCTCTTTACTCTCCTCGAAGTAGTGGATGATGATACTGTCTTCTACTCTGCTGAATCTGGACCCCAGAGCAATAGACACCTCCGCCCAACACCCTGTAGGGGCTCCTTGAAATGACTGGAGATGTCCGCTTGTGGTTTTGATGACTTTCTTCATAGCTTTTTCTTTTATTTTTAATGATTGAAAGTATTTTTATTGTGAACAGCTTGCAGAAAACTTATGTTTATAGTTTAAAGAATGAGAGTACAATGAACCCTAGGTGTCCAAGATCTAGGTAAAGAAAATTTGATCAGGACCCTCAAATACCCCAGTGTGCTCCTCTCTGATGGACTGAAACTTCAAAAAGCATAATCCAACCCTTTGTGGTAACCATTCCTTTTTCTCTAGAGTTCTATTCATAGGTAACCTATATTCATGCAAAAGATTTGAATGGAATCCACCTGCAATGTGGGAGACCTGGGTTTGATCTCTGGGGCTGGGAAGATCCCCTGGAGAAGGGAACACTAGTATTCTCACCTGGAGAATTCCAGGGGCAGAGGAGCCTAGTGGGCTGCAGTCCATGGGGGTCACAAAGAGTCCAACATAACTGAGTGACTTTCACTTTTCACTTTCCTTTTAGTTCAGCTGGAACTACAGTTGCCTTCCTTGAATCATTCCAAGTTAGTGTTGGCCAGAAGCTGCATATTTCATGTGCTGGAAAGTCAGCGCTGCTGTGACATCACTGGCACTTATCTTCTGGCTGCTCTTGCTTTCGTGGTTGGCAGTGGGTCTGCAGCTCTGAGTGGTCCTGAGTGGAGTGTGCTGACCTTTGTCACGCTGTTGTTGTTCTGTCACTAAGTTGTATCTGACTCTTTGTGACCCCATGACTGTAGCCTGCCAGATTCCTCTGTCTATGGGGTTCTTCAGGCAAGAATACTGGAGTGGGTTGCCATTCCTTCTCCAGGGGATCTTCCCGGACTAGGGATCCAACCTGTGTCTCCTGCCTTGGCAGGCGAGTTCTTTACCACTGAGTCACCCGGGAGGCGACCTTTGTGATGCAGACACCAACCGACATTCAGCAGGCGGGCCATCCACAGCCAGAGCTTGCCACTCATCTTTCAGTCTGTCCTTGCTCCTTGCGCCTTAACGTGCATCTTTCCTTCTCACCTGCCTGTCCTGTCACTTTCACGTCCCAGCACCAGAAGCAAAGTCAATAGCTACTCTAGACTACTGAACCAGCTCCCAAGTGCTACAGTCAGATCCCTGTAACAAATCCCTTCTCCTTTTCAGAAATTCAGTTCTGCTGTTCTAAGTGAATCTTGTGTGACAGAGCGTGTGTCTCAATAGAAGGTTTAGTTTGGCCTGTCTTTGAACTTCGTATTGGTCTATGATTGCCTCTTAACTGTCCTGCTTGCCGGCATAGAATAGGGTAACCCCAGCTGAGTCTGCTTTCACACCTGTGCCCCAAGCCTCAGGTGGCCCTTACCTCTATCACAGGGTGGAGATTCCAAAGCCTAGTGCCAACACGGAGGAGTCCAGGCACTGAAGATATAGACTGGCCCTGCGGCATGACCCGAATGCTCTGAGAAGTTCAGTGTATTTATTTCCTGTTCCTTTGTAAGATGTTTTAAAATTTACCATTAGAAAAGCAAAATATCTGAAAAAATGAAGTGAACTAGGAATTTTTATTCCAATTCCATTACTATTTAGCCATGAGATTTCGGTCAATATGCTTTGCTTGGGCTTCAGGTTCCTCGTTTATGTATTGAAAGAGTCAGCCTCTCCATAGGGAGGGGGGGTCTCTAAGTCTCCCCTGTCTTTGGTATTGTGTGATGGTGTGGTTTTCCATGTGCGCCTACACGTGATGTGTTTCAACGTGATTTGCAAACTGGAGGTGCTTCTTTGTATCACCCAAGAGAGGCTGGTGTCTGTCCTAATGTCATGAACAAGGGGATCCCATCTTGCAGAATCTGGGGCGGGATGGTGGTGGAGGAAGACATCATAAACACTGGGGACAGAGGAAAAAGACAGATGGTGTTAGTGTAAGTAGAGGAACATATATCTCTGGAAGCAAGAGGGCCAGCTTAGACTGAGCGGGCAGATCTAGGCAGAAAGCTACTGGGCCCTGACTCAAACCTGGAAACATCAGATGGAAGAAAGAAATCAGCAGGCCTTGGATTTGCCCTGTGCTAGTGATGGCTTGGTGGGTTGATTATTTACGCCAAGAGAGTCTTTACTTGTGTGTGAGAGTGTGAGTAAGATTCAGGGCTAAGTATTAACAGTTCACGTAAGTCCAGCTCAGTCTCCATGTCATTGCTTCTGGGCTTATTTTATCCTCTTGTTTTCCTTGGAGAACCATGTTTCCTCCAGCCCTGGTTCCAGGACGAAAGAGCAGAGTTCCTGGAACCAGGGTGGCCTCCTCCCACCAACAGTCATCGCAGGGAGCTGCCCACTTAGTCCACCTTGTCCAGTTAGGACACCACTGGTTCCTCCAGTAACTCGGGGCTTTGGTAAAAACACATTCCCTTGCCTTTCCCTCTTGCTGAATCAGAAGCTGTTCTGAAGGCTCAGCCAGAACAGCTAAGTCGTGCTTGATCCTGAGTTCAGCCCAGTACCTGGCAGAATGAGCTTGGAACGGAGGGGTTATTGTTGGTGAATTAATCCTGCTTGCTGACTGCGATAGGAAAAGCACGTTCCTGAGTTAGGAGTGGTGGTTACCTGTCCCTTGAGCACTTCAGCTCAGAGGTTTGTTTCTGCCTTGCTGGAGAGGCCTTGTGCCATAGCCAAGGCCACTCTCTCCTCCGTTTAATGGTCAGAGTTGTTAATGTGAAAGGGATCAGAACCTGGTGAAAGTGTGGTTTAGTTCCCCTTGCTTCCTTACTGGCTTAGCAGGCTGCTCGGAGCCAGAGCCCCTCCCACCCAAGACCTTTCAGAGTCAAGCCCTGTGAACAGGGGCTGTGGCAGTGTGAGGCTCAGTCTGTTTTGATTGTTGCTTTACCCAAAGCTCTGGAACAGTAGGCTCTTAATACCGTTGAAGAAATGAGTTCAATTGTTTGTTTTGTCTGGGTGACATAGTCATTTTCCCGTTCTGCATGAGTGTGGCGTTTTGTCAAACCTGAATGATGGGTGTGTATGTGTGTGTTTTGGGTGGGAAAGAGGAGAGAGTGAAGGGGAACTCAAAGTGGGAGTCGATGGCTGACCTCAGGAGAGCCCTCTGATTTTCGGCTACCCAATCCAGCTGATTTGGTAGACTTTCTAGGCAGTTCTAAGTCCCACCCTTGACACTGTTGACTACTGTTTCACCCAAGGAGACAAGACGCACAAGAAGATCCCAGGACACGTTTCCTTCTGTAATATGTGTTCAGCAGCTGGAGGCTTGGGCTGGGGAAGAAGAAGGAGGAAGTACCAGCCTCCATCTTGATTTTAGACCTTCTCTCCATGTACCCCATAAACAGCAAAAGGATTTATTTATTATAAAGACCCTCATTGAGGACCTCTGCTTACCCTTGCCCCACCTCTCTGTAGCACTTGGGATGCTTTTTGTTGCAAGTAATGAAATACCCAACTAAAAGTAATTTACACAAAATAGACATTTAATTATCTCACTTGAGAAGTTATAGGTAGGTGGTTCCAGTGTATCAAGTTTGCCTTTTTAGAACTAGATTTTTTTGTTTGTTTGTTTTTGATTGTGGCAAAATATACTAACATAAAATTTACCATTTTACCCTTTTTAAAATGTACAACTTAGTGGCATTAAGTACATCCATGTTGTTGTTCAATTATCACCATTGTCCATCTCCAGAACCTTTACATCATCCCAAACTGAATCCTGGACCCATTAAGGAATAATTCCCCACATTTCCCTTTTCCCTAGCCTCTGGTGTCTATGAAAGTCACTATTTTAGGTACTTCATATAACGGGAAACATAATATTTGTGTCTGGCTTTGACACACAAAAGTTTTAAACTTCGATGCAGTCCAATTAAACTATTTTTTCTTTGGTTAATTGTGCTTTTGGCATCATATCCAAGAAATCATTGCCAAATTCAACAACATGAAGCTTTCCCTGTATGGTTTCTTCTAAGAGTTTTATAGTTGTGGCTCTCATTTGAGGTCTTCGATCCATTTTGAGTTAATTTTTGTGCATGATGTAAGGTAAAGGTCCATTTCCATTCTGTGCACGTGGATATCTAATTTTCCCAGCATAGTTTGTTGAAGGACTATCCTTTTCCCATTGAATAGTCTTGGCATCCTTGTTAAAAACCATTTGACTATTTATGGTGGGTTTACTTTGGGCTCTTTATTATCAGGTTCTTTTTATTGTTTGACTCCATCAGCCTAAGTGTGTTGGGTATACTTTTTGCCTCATTGTTACAAAGTGGCTGCCTCAACAGAACATATCCTACAACCATGTTCAAAGTCAAGAAACAAGCATATGTCACTCTCTCTCTCTCTCAAATCAGGAATATTTTCCAGGTATCTCCTGGTCCCAGCAGACTTCCTCTTAGAAAATGACGCACTGAAACCAGTTTGTACCAGATGGTGAAAGTTGATTATTACATTTTCTAGATTTTGTGAGCTCATTGCTAAATACCATCACCCTTGAAATTGGTTATGGTGGGAGTATTTACATACACCACGGCACATGGCAAATGCTACAAATTAAGATTTTTTCTCCCCAAGAGAGTGGTTTACCAGCACACTATTGCTTTTAAGTTTTACAAATCAGAACAAGATGATATGGCCACTCCTGTCTTAAGGGAATCTTGGAAAGAGAGTGTCTGTCATTTTCAGCCTCTCTCAAGGGAAGGAGACTTTGCTGGCCGACAAGGAAAGGGAGAGCTAGGCAAGTTACCAACGATGTTTTACATTAATGGTTCCCAATAGTGGGAACCTTTTGTAATCACTGAAAAGAATATCTTCAAAGGATGTCTGCCAGAAGATAGAGCACTGTGGGCTCAGTGGTAGGATGCACCAAGCTCTATCAGTTGACATGGCAATTACAGCAAGAGGTGGGGCCCAGGACAGGCTGTCTAATCCATGTGATGGGGGCCTAAGAGGGACGTGGTCTCAGCAACTTCCTGCAGCCACAGTGGGGAGCTGCCCTGACACGGGACTGTGCCTGGCCAGAGGACATGGGGCTTGGGATGATGCTGAGGGGAAGCGAGGAGCCTGCTGAGGGGTCTCAGAGGGTAGTAGACGTGTTCCCTGAAGAAGAGCCAACAAAGGAAGGCCTGCCGTCCTTGGCCAAGAACTCCTTGCTGATCAGGCCATGGATGGCCATGATCTTGAGGAGTCCGTGGCGAAACTTCTGGCCAATGAAGACGTAGATGAGAGGGTTGAGGCAGCTGTGCAGGAAGCCCAGGATCTCGGTGGCGTCCAGGGCCCGGCCAATGTCATTGCGGCGCTGACAGGTCTCGGGGATCACCTGGAGCCTCATGAGGGTGTCCATGACCAGGACCAGGTTGTAGGGCAGCCAGCAGAGCAGGAAGACGAGCACGACCGCAAAGATGACCCGCATGGCCCGGTGCTTCTGCCCCATTTGGGCTGAAAACAGCGTGCGTAGGGTGAGTCCATAGCAGAACAGCATGACCAGCAGGGGCAGGAGGAAGCCAAAGGTCTGGGGCAGGACCCTCATCACCATTCGCCATTTCGTTGTATTGGCACCCAGGTCCTCGTAGCAGACTGCACTGGAATAGGGTGGGTGGATGGTCCTGCGGAAGATGAAGATGGGCAGGGCCAGGATCACAGATAGGGCCCAGATGCCTAAACATATGAACTTGACCCAGTGGCGCTTCTGGGTCAGCGTGCGTGTGGCATGAACAATGGCCAGGTAGCGGTCCATGCTGATGCAGGCCAGCAGTAGAATACCACTGTAGAAGTTGACTTCCTTCAGGAGTGAGACCACCTTGCACAGGGGTGTGCCGAAGATCCAGCCCTTTGCCTTGGAGGCGGCCCAGATAGGCAAGGTCATGGCGAAGAGCAGGTCAGCCATGGCCAGGTTCAGCAGGTAGACATCAGTGACAGAGCGACCGACCCGGCTGTATAAGATGACCAGCATCACCAGGGAGTTTCCCAGGAGGCTTAGCAGGAAGACCAGGGCATAGATGACGACCACAGCATGCTTATTGATATCCAGAGATTCTGGTCGACATGGGGAAGAGTCTGGTAGAATAGAGGGCAGGTCAGTATTGTAACTGTAATTGCCAAAATCTTCATCGCTGTAATTATCCCAGCTAAATGCTTCCATATTTGAAGTATATTTTGTTTCAGCCTAAAGAAGAGAGATCAGGGTTACTGCACAGTAAAATCTCCCCAGATTGAAGCCCAGCAGCTTGTACATTTCAGATGGAATTCTTTGTGTTAGCTTGTATATTACACGGAAGTAACTTTCACTTAGAGGAGTCACTAAAGTTCTAAGGTTTTGGAGACACATTTAGAAAGAATGATTTCACAAAAAGCATGTAGTTTCTTTCAGCGTCAGAGAGGTTCTCATCACTTTCCATGACATTGCCCAAACCAATGTTGAAACTTCCCCTTGTAATCCCTACAGAACATGCTGTCTTGGATCCTTGGTGGTGAGCACTTGACTGTTGAAGCTGATTTTATTTTATTTTTTTCCATTTATTTTTATTAGTTGGAGGCTAATTACTTTACAATATTGTAGTGGTTTTTGCCATACATTGACATGAATCAGCCATGGATTTCCATGTGTTCCCCATCCCGATCCCCCCTCCCACCTCCCTCTCCATCCCATCCCTCTGGGTCTTCCAAGTGCACCAGCCCTGAGCACTTGTCTCATGCATCCAACCTGGGCTGGTGATCTGTTTCACCCTTGATAGTATACTTGTTTCAATGCTATTCTCTCAGAACATCCCACCCTCGCCTTCTCCCACAGAGTCTAAAAGTCTGTTCTGTACATCTGTGTCTTTTTTTCTGTTTTGCATATAGGGTTATCGTTACCATCTTTTTAAATTCCATATATATGTGTTAGTATACTGTATTGGTCTTTATCTTTCTGGCTTACTTCACTCTGTATAATGGGCTCCAGTTTCATCCATCTCATTAGAACTGATTCAAATGAGTTCATTCAAATTCATTCAAATTCTTTTTAATGGCTGAGTAATATTCCATAGTGTATATGTACCACAGCTTGAAGCTGATTTTAATGTCAGAAACAGGAGGTACTACTCATTTTTCAATCTGGGGAATTAAGCAGGCAATCTAAATGGGTTAGATCCCTAGAAAAAGATCAAAACTTGACTATAAAGCTAAGAGATGTATACTTTTGTCCAACTTTCTGAAAGTTACTTTGGAAGAACTGCTCTGGTTGTTGGTGTGAATGTAAATTGGTATAGCCACTATGGAGAACAGTATGCAGGTTCCTTAAAAAGCTAAAAATGGAGCTACCGTATGACCCTGAAATCCCACTTCTGGGCATGTATCTGGAGAAAAACATGATCCGAAAGGATACACGCACCCCAGTGTTCATTGTGGGACAGTTTATAATTGCTAAGACATGGAAGCAACTTAAATGTCCACCCACAGAGGAATGGATAAAGAAGTTGTGGTACATATATACAATGGAATATTACCTAAAGCCATTAAAAAGAATGAAATAATGCCATTTGCAAGAACATGAATGGACCTAGAGAGTGTCATACTGAGTAAAACAAGTCAGACAGAGAAGGAAAAATATCATATGATATCCCTTATATGTGGAAACAAAAATAAATGATGTAAATGAACTTACTTACAAAAGAGTAAGAGACTCACAGACTTAGAAAATGAACTTATGGTTGCCAGGGTGGCGGGGAAGGGATAGTTAGGGACTTTCAGAAGGTCATATACACACACTGCTATATTTAAAATGGATAACCAACAAGGACCTACTGTATCACACATGGAACTCTGCTCAATGTGGCAGCCTGGATGGGAGGGGAGTTTGGGGGAGAATGAATGCACATGTATGTATGGCTGAGTTTCTTCTCTGTTCACTGAAACTATCACGGCATTGTTAATCAGCTATTACCCCAATACAAAGTAAAAAGTTTAAAGTTTGGAAAAAAATAAAATGAAATGTTTTGGAAAAACAATCTGAGTGGTAGCAGTATAGGCTTTCAGCATGCTCAAGCTAAAAGGAAATTGTACCACCCAGAGTTTTTCTTTTGATGTGGGAGGCTTCCTCTGGGAACACTTGCGTAGTTTGAAAAAATATATTAAAAATCATAAGCCGGTGAATGATTGATTTTCCCACATGGGTGGAAATGTAATGGATTGTCTTAGGAGCTCTGAGCAGGCATATTCTGCCATGCAGGGGTGAGCAGAGAAAGGTAGTATGTTCCCAGCATAAGGAGGAGGGCCAGCAGGAAGCAGAGAAGGCAGGTGGAGACACATGATCCTTGTTTGGGTGGCTTTCCAGTCCTGATGGAGATCCTTCCTGTGTTGCTCCGGATGCCTTCTTCCAAACCTGCCTCTCCAGCAACCCCCAACCCCACCGCAGACTATCCCTAGCTAACTTCTGTGGGCTCTGCCCTTGTTATGGGGGTAGCAGAGAACCTGCTGCTGGGGGAAGCTGCAGCCACTCTAGAATATTATCCCAGTTTTCCAAAAGGAAATAAACTAAAGTGACCAGCTACTGAATTAGCTTCCTTTTGAACCACAAACTGTATCACTATCATGTCCTTTCTTTGTAACAAGATATGGCCATCCTGTGTCTCTATGCCAGTCTGTAACCCACCTCAACATGGTACCCAGTGTTAAAGAGACGAACATAAAATAAGAAGGCTC
This sequence comes from Dama dama, assembly GCF_033118175.1. Classification (NCBI taxonomy): domain Eukaryota; kingdom Metazoa; phylum Chordata; class Mammalia; order Artiodactyla; family Cervidae; genus Dama; species Dama dama. Next base: position 28,662,437 of record NC_083688.1, read on the forward strand.
AGGAACTACCTTATACTCACTAGCATGATCATAATAATAAAGTAAGGACTATAATGATGGTGATGGGATGTGGAGAAGTTGGACCCTTTATATACTGCTGGTGGAAATATAAAATGGTATAGTTGCTTTGGAAAACAGCTGTTAAGAAAGCTAAACACTGAGTTACCATATGATCCAGCAATTCCACTCCTATTATGCTCAAGAGAATTGAAAGCATATATTCCCCACAAAAACTTGTATGTGAATCTTCTCAGCAGCATGCAGCCAAAAAGTGGAAATAATTCAAATGTCGATCAACTGATAAATGGATATGCAAATGGTGGTATACACGTACAAGGAATATTAATCAATCATAAAAAGTAATGAAGAACTGATACAGGCTACAACATGGGTGAACCTTGAAAACGTTATTCTAAGTGAAAATAGCCAGAGACAAAAGACTTCATGAATTTATTCTCATGACTGCATGGCCGCTGCCTAGCATCATGAGAGAGTATCTTATTGTACATTGCATGCTTGGGAAAAGATCAAAATTCAAAATTCAAAGAACAGTTTCTAGCTAAGGTGTATCACTTTTGCAGCATTGCAAAGATGAAAAATTATTAGTTGAACCATTGTAAGCTGGGGACTGTCTGTATACAAAACCCCGCTGAATTGTATACTGTAAATGGGTGAATTTTATCATGTGTGGATTATATCTCAAATACAACAGATGAATCAAAGGTGCGTAGAAAAGAATTGTGTATGTGTGTGTAACAGAGTAACTTTGCTAAACAGCAGAGATAGGCACAACATTATAAATCAATTATGCTTCAATAAAAAAGAAAAAAGGTGTATTGGGCTTCCCTGGTGGCTCAGTGATAAAGGATCTGCCTGCCAATGCAGGAGATGTGGGTTCAATCCCTGGGTTGGGAAGATCCCCTGGAGAAGGAAATGGCAACCCACTCCAGTATTCTTGCCTGGGAAATCCCATGGACAGAGGAGTCTGGCGGGCTACAGTCCATGGGGGTCTCAAGAGTTGGACACGACTTAGCTAATAAACAACAACACCATAGGTGTAAAAGAAATAGAAATATTAAATCAGTAATATCATCCTCCTCCTCATCAACATGAAAGTCCTAGGAAGCTTTCCTCTTTAGCAGAAGAAACTGTTACTGTCAAGCATACATAGCAACGAAAAAGGAAGAATGAGGTTAGGAGAAAGTAGAAAAACAATGCCTCTTTCCTCTAGAGTGAAAGAATTCTTAACTTTCACTTTCCTGAGATGGTATCCCTCCGCTAAGTGATTGGGGCCAGATAAATTGCCTTCTCAGAACACAGAGATCACAAATAGAACCGATTAAGTCAGTTCATGAACCTAAAAGATGTGATGATAAAGATGGGGCCCTGCCTGGCCAGGAGACAGGGACAGTAGTGAGAGAGGTGACTAGTATAGCTGGCTCAGCCAGTGTTGCTTGCAAAACCTGCGAGAAACCACTGACTCTGCCATCCCAAGGTCAAGACCAAGTTTTCTCAGAAGCCCGGAGTAATGAAATCACAAAGTGGGTCACTTCTGGGAGCTGATGATCAGAGATACTCTTCAGGGAACACATGACCTAAGAGAAGACCCACCTTTGAGAGTGGCGACGGATGCAGAGAGCTTGTGCCCTTAGAGGGGAGAACCCAACATTTACAAGCAACAGTTGAGAGAAGGCAGAGGTGGGGCAGCCACAGAAACTGCCTCTCTCAGAAGCAGTATCAACAGCCAAGCATGTGTCACAGTCAAGTCCTCATTCCGGATAATCCAGTGTTCAACTGTGCAGGAGATGGGCTGGAGGTGTATGGGCGAGCTCCCATTCCTAGACACGAAGGCTCAGCCTCAGGGACCAGGGGGTGACCACGCAAGTCAGGACAGAAGGTAGAGAATTCAGAAATGGGAACCAGGCCAGGGCAATGACCTCCAGCCACGGGAGGCTGGGGGAGGGGAATGTTTTGTTGTTGTTTGTTTGTTTATTAGTTTATTGGTCTCTGGTGAGGCTGTTTGACAGTTGAAGGGAGAAGCATATTTGAGATCCGATTTGTGCCTTGCAGGTACATGGTCTTGCTCGGCAGTTACAGACAGACAGGCATAGCAAGGCTCAGAAACCAGCTTTTGGTCACAGAGCCTCTCAGTGCTGCGGCCAGAATTGCAACTAGGTGTAAATGACTTCACATGCTATTTTCAGTCCACAGATCTGCTTCTTTAAAAAAAAAAAAAAAAAAATCACAACTCAATGTATCAAATACAGTGGTGGACTTCTCTGGGGGTCCAGTGGTTAAGAACCCACCAGCCAATGCAGGGAACGCAGGTTCGATCCCTAGTCCAGGAAGATCCCACATGCCCTACAGCAACTAACTAAGCCTGTGCGTCACAACTATTGAAGCCTGTGAGCCTACAGCCCGTGCTCTGCACCAAGAGTAGCCACCGCAATGGAAAGCTCCTGCAACTAGAGAACAGCCCCCACTCGCTACAACCCAGTGCAGCCAACAATGAAAATAAATAAATGAATTTGCAAAAAAACATAGTTGTAAAATGATTTCTTGAGATATCCTGAGTTTAACCTGGCTATAGTTCCCTCCGATTGTTTGATGTTTCGTGCATTGCTTTCTTTGCTATTCCTTAGACCCAGGATGAAAAAAACAACCTTCACAGGAAATAATAAACCAAATGTCCTTGAATTCACTGGCTTCCTGCTGGTAGCCACCCAATTATGTCCTTGGTAACCAAACAGGACAGTCCCTCACTGAGTGAAACCGCCAGCCCCCTAGTGACTCCATGGAAAGCATGATTCTAATTTATTTCACAAAAGTTTTATACTTAGAAGAGCCCAAATACTTAAGGCAATCTTTTTAACAGCAGCAACACAATAATAACGCAACAAAGTCCAAGTTGTTTGAATACAATTCCAGTATTCTTTCTCTCTAGAAATATAATCTACACATATTTGGGTTTAATATGGGGAAGGAGGGCCTCACTAGGATCTGGCTCAGACTCAATTCTAGCCAAGGCAGGGAGAGCTGGCTGGGAGCAGGAAGAGAAGAGGGTGGGCAGTGAGTTGCCCTAGGTGCTTGTTGGAGAGAGGGGTATGGAAGAGGAACAGAGGCTCTCCCTTTGAGGACACTGTGGTCTAAAGAGAGAACGGAGAGACTGAGAGGTGTGGGGATAGATGGAGGGGGAAAATGGAGCCTGGGTGTCAAGGGGGATAGAGAACAGAGAGGTGTCTGGAAGGTGGGAGGGGTGGGTGTTTCAAGACTTACCATGATTCTGGGCTTGTCACCTGTGGGACACCTCCAGGAAAGGCAGATGTGTCTGACTGAAGAAGGGCGGCGGTGCTGAGAACACAGTGAGGAAGTAAGTGGTGGATTATATTGCTCAATTCTGGGGTGGAGCCCCTGAGGGTGCGGGATGCTTCTGATAGTTTGAATAATTAATACCCAGGTCAGCTCTTTGACAACTAGTCGTCATTTTATGAACTGGAAGAGTTCATTTTGGGAAGGGGTTTCCTAGCCAATCTTTCCATTTCCCAGATGAAGAAACTGAGGCCCACCCAAAGGAAGTAGTTGGCCCGGCATGGCACAGATTTCTCGTCTTTGTCTTGAGCTCAGCAGCCCCGAGCTCTTTCAGCTGCTCTGCCTGTTTCTCCCTGCATTCTAGCTGCATTCTAGCATGGCTCTTCCCATGCTTCCCACCCAGCAGTTCTATGGCTCTTCAACATGTTTCCCATCTTAAAGGGAACAGCTCTTGAAGGCACCAGGAATGGAGCTTTAGCCTTTGGCACGTCTGGTGGTTTTCTTCCCTGGCCTCTCATCTCCACCCCACACACCCCCGGTGTTCTTAAATCCTCATAAATTCCTTCTCCACGCCACGCCCCTTTGAGAACTTCCACCCCCACATGGGTGCCCCATTCACCTCTTCTTGTCTTTCACCTCACTCCCCAGTCATCCTCTCTGACCATGCTCATCTCTTAGGGCATTGCTATTTTTTCTTGGTTTGTCCACTTGGAATTGGGTCAGTAGTAGCTACTAACTTTGGAACCGAGACCATCTCATTTGGAAAGAAAGACATTTGGTAAGGGTTAAAATCCCACCCAAGTTCAAATACATTTTTGAAAACAGATGACACCAAGCATATGTTTTGTAGCATTTGCTATTGATAACAATTGGAAGGATAAATTCAGGTGGAGCTGTGAACCTTAATTCACCGCACCCTCCCAAGTCCTCACCCTTATAGTGATTGATACCCCAGGCCCTCTGGTACTTGTTATCCTGGCCTCTTGCCCCAGGCATCCCAGGGCCCACAGGGTACTCAGAGCCTGTGGAAAACTCATTTTAACTGCCTACCCCTAGGAAAGAACCTTTGAGTATTTCAACCGTTCAGCAAACATTCTCTGTCACCTTTAATTTACTATGCTGGAGAACCCAGAGACTCCTAGTCAGGTGATGGTAAACCCAGACAGAGACCCAGGACCTGTGGAGAGAGGCCGTGAGTGCAGCAGTGAAGAACTCTGCTAGCCTAGCTGCTCTGGACAAGCAACTTTTCCTTTCAGATTTTCAGTTTGCTCATCTGTAAAATGAGACTCATTTTAGGCTCAGTGGTAGACTCTGACTCACCAGGTTGAGCTGAGGTTGAAAGGAGGCATTACCTATAAAACACTTAAGACACATATAAAGCACAGGGCTAGCATTTACTATTGGTATTATTATTACTGAAATAGTTGATCAGCTAAAAGCACGGGGTCTTTCCCACTACATTGCCAAGCAAGAGAAGGCAGAGGGTCTGCTTTCCGGGCTGACTTCCAGGTAGATCTTAATTTGTTTTAACCTGAAATAACAGTTGTCACTTTAGCTCTAATGATGAGTGCCTGTGAGGGCCTAGCATCCAAGAAAAGTGCTTTTCAGAATCTGTATAATTTAATCTTCACAACAGCTGCGTGAGATGTGCATTTTCTGAATGAGGAAACCGAGACTGTGAAGTTAGGCAACTTACCTAGAGTGACGCAGATGAACTGAGTTTTAAGCAGTTTTTAAGACTTTTTTTTTTTAACCTGACCTCAAATCTGGCATTCTGTCCACGCAATGAGGGAGTGGATCCCAGCCTTAGGTTTCTGAGCTCCTGTAAGTACTCTCTGTTCCAGACAACTGGATGTAGAAAGGAGAGTCCAGATCTGACATTTCCCAACCAGTCTACTTCTTTCTTTTTTTCTTTTTGCCATACCGTGAGATCGTGGAATTTTAGTTTCCTGACTAGGAATTGAACCCAGGCCCTCAGCAATGAGAGCATGGAGTGCTAACCACTGAGCTGCCAGGGAATTCCCAGAGAAGCAGCCTAATTCTCAATTTTCATTAGACTGATTTCATTTCCACTGAGCCCACCGCAGGCCTACAGATGGTGGGGTGAATTCAGAACTGTTTTCCAGACCTGGTTCTGCTGTTAATGATCAGGGTGAGCTTGGACAAGTCATTTCTCTCTGGGCCTCCATGTGGTCCCCTGGAAAACGAGGAGGTTAGTCACATATGGCTACTTAAAATTAAATTAATTAAAATAAGTAAAAAATTTAGTTTTTCATTTCAAGTGTTCAGTGGCCACATGTGACTCAGCTCAGTTCAGTCGCTCAGTTGTGTCCGACTCTCTGCAACCTCATGAACCGTAGCACGCCAGGCCTCCTTGTCCATCACCAACTCCTGGAGTCCACCCAAACCCATGTCCATTGAGTCGGTGATGCCATCCAACCGTCTCATCCTCTGTCATCCCCTTTTCCTCCTGCCCTCAATCTCTCCCAGCATCTGGGTCTTTTCAAATAAGTCAGCTCTTTGCATCAGGTGCCCAAAGTATTGGAATTTCGGCTTCAACATCAGTCCTCCCAATGAACACCAAGGACTGATCTCCTTTAGGATGGACTGGTTGGATCTCCTTGCAGTCCAAGGGACTCTCAAGAATCTTCTCCAACACCACAGTTCAAAAGCATCAATTCTCCGGTGCTCAGCTTTCTTTATAGTCCAACTCTCACATCCACACAAGACCACTGGAAAAACCATAGTCTTGACTAGACGGATCTTTGTTGACAAAGTGATGTCTCTGCTTTTGGCTACTATATTGGATTGTGCAGATGTCCTGTAGGACATTTCTATTACTGTAGGAGGTTCATTTGTACTGAGCTGCCTTAGTGAAGACTTAAATATTTTGTTTCTGCAATTCATCACTTCAGTTCCCAGGGGACTCACAGGAAGAGACGGAAGTTTCCAAGTTCTTTCTATCAGAACATGTCCCCAGCTGCCCGAAGGCCAAACTGCTCACCCACCTGATGTTGTTGCTACTGCTGCTATTATTGGAATAGCCACTGATGCCTCCATGGTGACCCAGGTCTTGGTAGCTGTCAGGGATGTTAGACAGGAGCAAGCAGCTTCTGTGTGGAAACTTCTGACCCAGGGCTGCCGAGGGGGAAGTTGAGGAGGCCTACCAGGGGAGGTGTCCCCAGAGAGGATCAACGAGGTCTGTCCTGGGACTCTGACTGCAGGTCAATGCTCTATCCAGCAATTCTGTAATAGCACTGGGACGTTTCATACCTTCCTGGCTAATGGTTTCTAGAGGAGTCTGAAGGTGGTGGTTTGCCTAGTCCATCTCTGTCTCATTTTCAAAATATGCCTTCTTCTTTACAAGGGAGATGCAAGCAACCCCAGCGCCCAGCTGACACATGTGCTGAATTTATGTGTACACTTTCTTCCTTCCTTTTAGGGGCAGGATGAGAAGTACCCTTTCTTCTCCTTCTTTTGAATTCCTGCACCTGCCCATGGGATCCACTGCCTCTCATAACCTTGAGGGTCTTGCCTCCTGTTCCCTCTGCCTCTCTTTCCTGGAACCTCCTCTTTCCCTGAACTTGCATATGTCTTTCTCTCCCTTTCTGACTTCTAGGACTCCTTCAGCTACTTCTCCCCCTGGGAGAAGTATTTGCCTCCATTTCAAAGGCATACTTCTTGAAAACACAGCAAGCAGCTGCTGTATCCACTTCACCAACTTCTTGTTCACTGCTCAACCTACTGCAACCAGCTTCCTTCCCACTGTGCTGCGGAAACAGCTTTTGCCAAGGTTCCCAATAACCTAGAGTTGCTAAACCCAGTAAACCCTTCTCTTAAATAAAGCTGTTTTAATATTATAAAAATAAAATGGGCGTATTGTAACAAATACAGGTGATGCAAGAGCATGTAAAGTGAGATTGGATTCCTTTCCATCCCTCTGTTCACCTGTATCTTGTGTAAAGGTGTATCACCTGTATCTTTCTGGACTTTTCCCCATGCATAGTTAAAATAGTGTTAAACTAGTTATATTGTTTTTCACTTTAACAAAATATCATGTTCCTATTTCACATCAGTCCATATAGATCCATCTTATTCTTTTCAGTGATGACATCATGGTCCATGGCAAGGATGTAACATGATTTATTTGGTAATTACCTTATAGACGAATGAAGCCCTCGTTACACAGTGGTAAAAAAAGAAATCTGCCTGCAATGCAGGAGACCTGGGTTCGATCCCTGGGTCAGGAAGATCTCCTGGAGAAGGAAATGGAAACCCACTCCAGGATTCTTTCCTGGAGAATTCCACGGACAGAGGAGCCTGTCAGGGGTTTCAGAGTCAGATATGACTGAGCTACTAACACTTATAGGTAAATATTTAGGTTCATTATTATGAGTATCTTTGGATGTAGGTCTTTGGGAATTTGTATGTTTCAGTAGCTTAAGTACAATTTTGCTGGGTCATAACTGTGCATGTTTAAATGTTCATAAATACTGCTCATCGTTCTTCAAAAGACTGTTCCAGTGTGCTCTCCTATTATCATGCACTCTCCTATTACCTAGTAACAGGTCCTATATAAGGACCTGTTACCCTATCCACTCATACTGTCTCATAATTGTCAATCATGGTAAAATATTTTCTCCCAACCTGCTGTATGCTTTTAAACTTTATTTATGGTGAAATGGATACTGTTCAAGTCTTATCTGATCTCTGCAACATTTCACCCCACCGACTCCATTCTTCTTTTATTTCTCTGAGAAACTCTTTTGGTCTCATTTGTTGCTTTGTTTCTTGATTCATTCCTCAAATATGGATGTTCCTTGGACTCCGCCTTGGTCCCTGTCTCTCCCTGCTCTCCCTAAACCAGCCCACCTGCCTTCTTGGCTTCAGCCCCTATCCAGTCTGGGTCAGTGTCTCCCACACCTATAGTTCTCAGCTTCTCTTCTAAGCTTCTCTCTAAGCTCAAATTCTTACATGCAACCACTTCCTGAAATCTACCCTGAGGTCCCACAGATGCTGCAAACTCAACATGTAGAAAACTGATCTCTGGAGAAGGAAATGGCAACCCACTCCAGTATTCTTGCCTGAGAAATCTCATGGACAGAGGAGCCTGGTGGGCTATGCAGTCCATGGCATCGCAGAGTTGGACACAACTTAGCAACTGAACAATACCACACAAGCAGGCACATTGTAATTTAGGGAAATAGTTTTTGATGGAAATATGGCATAAAATGGAGAGTGAAGTGACCTAGCAATATGGAATACAGGGTTTTGTAAGAAATTAACATTTGTGTATAGAATAATAGTTGCAAATATTCAAACAATAAAGTCCATGGCTAAAGGAAAAAAAAAACCAACTGGTCTCATGAATTCCCTGACATTGGTGCCCCCGCTCCTTAATGGGGGAATGGGCATGCCCCTCAGGCTCACCTTGCTCCTCCTCTCTACCAAGGCCATCTCTCTGACATCTTTCTGTATTATCTCCTCCTCAATGTCTTCATTGATGATGTTAGGCCCTACTTTATTCTCTCGACTAAGCTACTGGATTCATCGTGGGACGCCTCTGAATTTCAGAGCAAATTTGTCTGAGTTAGGATCCCAGCAATGTCAGTGGCTATAGACCTTGGGCAAGTTGTTGTGTCTTACTGGCCTCAGTTTCATCATCTGTGAAATGGGGATAATTAGAGCACTCACCACATAGGGTTTTCATGTGAATTAAATGAGTCTATATTTACAAAACATTTAGAATGGCACTTGGCACTGTTGGTTCCTGCTGCTGCTGCTACCAGCATGACCAAATCACTAGTTTCCTAAACGTTCTCTGCCTTAAGTCTTCCCCCCTCAATCCATCCTCCACTCTCTGTCAGAACCATTTGCCTTAAATGTGAGTTTGATCACCTTCTTTCCCTCTTTCAACCCTTCAGGGACCCCCGTTGCCCTCAGTCAGTGTCAAATTCCTGACCTGGGCACCTGGTGCCCCTGCCTCTGATGCTTCTCCTGCCTTATTTCTACCCATGCCCTCTGGAATACTTAACTCTGGCCACAGGGAACATCTTGCAGTTCCCCCACTACAGCTGCTCTGGTTCCTCTTGGGCTTTGGCACACAGTTCCTGTTCCCTCTTCCCCACCTTCCTGGGCTGGCCAGCCTTCTCTCCTTTCCAGTTCAGCCCTGATGTCACCTCCATGCTCTGCCACCCCTCTCTGCGCTTCTCTGCATCACCAGGCTTACCTCTACGATGGCATCAATTTCAGGGATTTATGATCATCAGTTTGACTGCTTCCTCCTCCACGCTGCGAGGTTCTTGAAAGAAGGATTTATATGTATATGAAATTTTGTCTCCCCAAAGCTATCCCACACAGTTTGGCACATCTAGGTGCTTGATATCGTTTTGTTGAGCACCGAATAAACTGACAGAGTGAGAAAACTGATGTATGTTGGTTCATTCGAGTGATATCTGATTTAAAGAAATAATTATGTCACCCAAATTTCCCAGGGCACCCCCAGCCTGTGAGCACAAACAAAGTCACATCAACAGTGATAACCCAGATTGCACTGGCTCAGACCCGTGTGTTCCTGCAGGGCTTATTCCCAGTAGACTGCTCCCCAGTAATATGGGGGAATCTGTTGGAGGCATCCCCTAGGTGTGCCTCTGGTGCTACTGGGCGAGACCTGTGCCCTGGGCTCTTTTCTGGTGGACTGGTGCCCTCACAGTGCCATGCTCTGGGATGGACTATGGTGACCCTTGTGGAATCTGGCTGGAGGGTCCCCGGGGTCTACCAAGCTTCCCAACATCTTTGTGGAGCTTCTGTGCTCTCTGTTGGACTTGGTGGGGACTCTTTGGGGGGCAGTGTTGAGCTAGAGGCTGGTCTTCAGCATTGCCCTTCCATCTCTCCCAAATAAGGGAAAGAAGTCAAGCTCCCCCATACCTGGCCCCTGATTTCCTCCTGAGTTCTCTTCCCAGAGCATCTTGCCTCCTCTTAGGACATAGGCTTCTGCTGGGTTCCCTCTCCCCCACCAGTTCATCAGGTAGGTCTGAGCTCCTCGCTAGATGTCCTACTAGAATATGATGTCTTCTGCTATAATAAGAACTGGCCCTAATAAAAGTATCTGAGCAAGTCTAGCCTCCAGGAAGGGACCACTGTCCTTTAGGGCAGGGGTGATCCTATTGCCCTGTTTGCTCCTATAGCCCCAGCTCTGCCCCTCACTCCCTCCATTCCCTGCCCTCCCCACCCCCCCGCGCCAACCTTGCTGCTGCCCCTGTTAAGGAGAAGTTCTCACCAGCTCTCCAAGGCAGGAACTGCTGTTGCAAAATTCTTCCTCCCTGAGATGGTAATGGGATGCAATCTGGGCGGCCCTGACCCCGAGAGGCGGTCCGCAGGCTCTGGTCAGAGCCACAGGGTTGCTCAACCACTGCAGAGGCTTTGGCAGCCTGCTTGAGGCAGAGGGGCCAGGAGTAGCATGCCTCTTTGAGATTGTCAAGTCTGTCCTATAGCCCAAGTAGGGCAGCTAATCACCTAGCCACAGAATGGGGTCCACACCTCTTCTGAAACAGCGTTCTCAGAAGTACCATAACTGGATGACCACTGTGTGTAGGCCTAGTCGCTCAGTCATGTCAGACTCTTTGCGACCTCATGGACTATAGCCCACCAGGCTCCTTTGTCCATTGGGTTCTCTAGGCAAGAAGGCTGGAGTATGTTGCCATTCCCTTTCCAGGGGATCTTCCTGACCCAGGGGTCGAAGCTGGGTCTCCTGCATTGCAGATGGGTTCTTTACTGTTTGAGGCACCAGGGAACTCCTACTGAGTAACCATAATTCGGGAAAGACTTCTTGAGCAGGCAGGGGATACGATCTCATACCATGAAGCTACAAGTGTCCTCATCAACTGTCTTTAGTTTTGAAGTCTACCTGCAGAAGCACTGCAGAGAGAGTCACCTAGACTCAGCCCCTTCTTCTGAAGTGCTCAGAACTTGGATCCACCAAGTCACCGCAGTGGTTGGAAGGAAAGGGCAGAGAGCCTCAAGCCTCCCCTCAAGCCCAGCAAACCAGATGCCCTGGGGAGTAACTGGTACTCCTGCACCCTGTCGGTGAGAAGGTATGACATATTAATATAATCTCTTTGGGAAGTAACTCTGCCATTTCTTAAAATTTAAACATATACCTACCATACCTTGTCATTTCATGCCGAGGTATTTACCCAAGAGGAATAAAGGTATATCTCTACACAACTATATGTACACATGTGATGAGAAGAAACTTACTTGTAATAACTTCAAATTGGAAACAACCCAAGTATCAGCAACAGCTGAATGTGTAAACCAATTCAGTATATCCATGCAGTGGAATTACTACTCAACAGTATTTTATGATAAAATAATTATGCCGAGTGAAAGAAGGCAGATAATAAAAAGTGCATACTGTATGATTCTTTTTGTACAAAATTCTAGAAAGTGCAAACTAGTCTCTGGTGACAGAAAGCAAGTAAATAGTTGCCTGGGGATGGAGAGAGGCTGGGGATAGAGATGACAAAGGGCACAAGGAAACCAGGGCTGAGGATGACGTGTCTGTTATTTTGAATACAGTGATGGCTTCAGGGTGTGTATGAAAGTCAGAACCATCAGATTTTATGTAAAGTGTATTATATGTTAATAGTACCTGAAGAAAGCTGTTAGAAATAAAATACAACATAGACCCCCAAAGCAGACTCCAGACAGGAAGCTCCCCCGCATCGTGAAGGGTGGGCTGACTGAGGAATGAGGGTGGAGGGGAAACACCTGGACCGCCAGGTCTTATTCTTGGATAAGACGTTCTGAGCCTGAAGGGACTTTAGACCAAGATGGCACCCACTCTCTCACGGTACGAGAAAAGCCTGACAGCTCTGCCAAAGTCACCCGGCTCATCAGTGGGAGATGCAGGGTTAGAACCTCTTTCCTGACTGCCACCCCGGCTCCTTCCACCTTCCACACCACGGTCTGTCCACTCAGGAGCTGTCTGCCTTAGGCGGCAGGACTGGTCAGATCAGAGGGCCGGCAAGGGCCAAGGGGAGGGGTCGGGTGGGATGGAGGAGCCAGTCCTGGATGGGTTTCGGTCAGAGAACCTGGGCATCTCTCCTCTGGGAGCAGGGTGGGCAGTGGCGCTCTCTCTTCTTGTAGTCCACAGAGCAGGCATGGCAAACCAGGCCTCCGCAGAGCCTAGGGAGCAGATGCAGAAGCGTGGGTGCACATGGGTGCATATGGGGGGTGGGCCATGAAGTTTGCGCATCTTTGTATCTGTCTCTGCATTTCTCATCTTCTGGCTGAACGGCCCTGGGTCTACCTCAGGAGGCCTTCTCTTTCCTAAAAGGTGCCCTGATGCCCCACCCTTCCCGGGTCCTCCAGATGGCAGGTTCTCCTGATGGCCCACTGTCCTTTCTCTTGCTGTCTGCCCTCTCACCATGTTCCCAGGGCAAGGTGAGGACAGCAGCTTCCTTTGGACAAGAACTCTCTTCCCAGATGAGATTAGCTGGTCGATTAAGCAGTCAGCTCCTGGAAGGGTCACCCTGTCCCATCTTGTTGAGTCCATTCCTTGTCTGCCCCCTTTCTACAGTTCTTGCTCATGTCTCTGCTAAGTATTGGGTAAAATGAGTGGCCAGCTTCAAGAGGCCTTTCACCAAATGCCTAGTTCCTGTGTCTCTCCCTTCTCTGGAGTGGGCATGGGGCTGTGGGCTGGTGGAAACTGGGCTGTCCCAGAGGAAGGATTCTGTACCCCACCCATTACCTGCATGGGTACCGCCGAGACAACCGGCCAAAGATCTTGCTGCAGACGACACAGCATCCAGGGGCCACAGAAGAGAGATGCTGGACTTTCTGCCACAGGATATCCTTCTCTCTGATGGGCAAGTGGAGGCAGGGACACACACAGACAGAGAGAGAGAGGAAGAAGATGACAGAGGAAGAGAGAAAGATGGAGATGCATAGATGAAGAAATAGAAACAGGCACACAGTGACAAAGAGGGAGAGACAGAGAAAAACAGAGGGAGTCACACAGAGATAGACACAGAGACACAGAAGGAGATGCGAAACGGCGGAGCAGAAAGACAGAGACCCAGAAATGGAGAGGGAGACAGGGAGGGAAAGAGATACAGGCACTCAGAGAGAGAGAGAGAGAGAGAGAGAGAGAGAAAGGAAGTCAGGGAGTTGGAGATGGAGACAGACACACAGAGGAGACAGGGAGATCATTGTGGAGGGAGAGAGAAAGAACAGGGGAAAAATGCAGACACAGACAGGGACAGAGCCACAGAGAGAGAGACATACGGAGCAAGATGGAGAGACCAAGAAAGAGACGTAGTGAGGGAGAAAGAGGCAGACAAGTGACGGGACAGTGAGACACACACACAGGAGAGATCAGTGAGTCTCCAGTTTTTCTGGGGAGATGGGCGATGACACTCAGGCTGCCTTCACCCAACATAATCTTGACCCATTATTTAAGAATTTGTTCATATCCCACCTCCTCCAAGAAATGCTCCTTGATCCCGAAAGGCCCCAGGGGGCTCTTGCCCCAGCTTCCTATAGCATATACGCCTATTATTTTTGTTTGGCACTCAGTACAAACTGCTTTGTAGTTAGGTATGTTCATGCTCCCGCAAAACTATCCTCACTGTTTTTTTTTTTTTTGAAGAATGTTTAAGAATATGGGTTGCTTAACATTTTTACCAAAATGACATACACAGGCATGATTTAAACACTGAACAGTCCAGAAGGAATTATATCAAAAGGAAATCGATATACCTCCTTCCCATTCTCAGTGGCAAACCACTTCTTACATCCTTTAGGTTTTTTCCCTTGATATTACTTCCGTATTAAGTAATGCGCTCATATTCCTCCACCTTGATTTATCAAGAGAGAGTATCTTTTCATAGAGCTCCTTGATATCACAGGATACAGCCTATTTATTACCATCCTTACTAACTCCTCCTTCCTCTCAATGCAGTTATATCCCCATTTTTGGTTCCTTTTTTGGTTACTACTGGAATTTTATAGAATATACCCACACATTTATTTCTCACTCATTAACTGTTGTTGTCTATTAACTATAGACAGCATCATACAACTGCCATTCTGTAATAAGATGGTGTCAGCATCCCTTCTCTTCAGTGCTCCTCCTTCTCCACCTCCTAATTTGTCATCTACTCTTGCAACATCCAATATGGTAGCCATTAGCCATATGTGGATATTTAGGTATATGTTTAACTTTTTGTCTTATTATTATTTTTATTGAATGAAAGATTCTTTAAATTCTACAGTACTTTACAATTTTCAAAAGTTTCACATACACGATAATGCCATAATAACTTCCTTTAAAAAAGTCCCCTACCCCTATATTGCCCCTCCCTCCTCTCCTTTTTTCACTGGAAACCACTAGTTTGTTCTCTATATCTGTGTCTGCTTCTTTTTGTTTTATTCACTGGTTTGTTGTATTTTTTAGATTCCACATATAAGTGATATCAGGAGTTTATTTAACTTAAAGTTAAATAAACTTAAAATTTCAGTTTCTCAGTTGCACCAGTCACTTTTGAGGTACTCAGGTGCTACCAGGGACTCAGTTCAGTTCAGTTCAGTTCAGTTGCTCAGTCGTGTCCAACTCTTTGGGACCCCATGGACTGCAGCACGCCACGCCTCCCTGTCCATCACCAACTCCCGGAATTTACTAAAACTCATGTCCATTGAGTTGGTGATGCCATCTAACCATCTCATCTTCTGTTGTCCCCTTCTCCTCCTAGTAGCTACCGTATTGGACATGGCAAATGCAGAACATTTCCATCTTCACAGGAATTCCTGTTGGATCCTATTATATACTTGACACTGTTTAGGTAGTAACAGTTAGGTTTGTTCTATAATTATAACTGTTTTCTGTGCTTTACCTTTAGATTGATTCTAATATTGAAAATAATCAATGAACAGTATTTACATTATTAGACAATATATAAATATATTGCATTACCTGGAACTGTGTTCTGTGATATTTCCTTTCTTGGAAATTTTTATTTTTCTGGAACTTTCTAATGACTTTTCTTTGCTCCTTGCATGACTTGCATTTAACATAGCCTCATCCGCACCCACCCCCTTCTTCATCATCTCAGATATTCTACTGAAGCTTTTTCTCTCCTGAGAACTCCCTCCTGGGCGCTCCATACTTCTGCTGTAGTCTGAACTGACTACTTCCTGGGCTTGCTGCTCACTGGTCATCATGGGAATTCCCTTTCCATTCCTCATGGGCTAGAGCTACTATTCCTGAGTTCCACATCTTCTCCTTTCTTGGCTTACTTCCTTGTTTCTCTGGAGCACATCCTTAATTAACTTCCGAAGAAAGTCTGTGTGGGATGTGAATTTTATGTAACCTGTCTATCTGAAAAATGTCTTTTCTCCACCACCTCCCCACTTGCTTCATAGTTTGGCTGGATGTAGAATTCAAGGGCAAAAGCCAGTTTTT
Organism: Dama dama; assembly: GCF_033118175.1. Lineage (NCBI taxonomy): Eukaryota > Metazoa > Chordata > Mammalia > Artiodactyla > Cervidae > Dama > Dama dama. The sequence continues at coordinate 28,678,212 of NC_083688.1, forward strand.
CTGAGAACTTGAAAGCATTACACCATTGCGTCTTAACCATTGAAACCTATGTCTCTGAACCCTTAGAATTTGTTGGGTTCTATTTCTTTTACAAGTGGACTTGTCTTGTAGGATATTCTCCTTATCTTTATTTTAATGAAATATCACAATGATGTATCTAAACGTGGTTTACCCTGCGCCTTTCCTTTATTATGCTGGTTGCTCAGTGAAATCTTTAAATCTGAAAAACAACTCCCATCAGAACTGGCAACATATCTCGTATTTTTATTAGATAATCACCTCCTTTTTATTCTCTCCTTTTTTGGAACTCCTGTCAGTTGGAGAAGTTATTATAACTCCTGGATTGATTCTCTGTGTTTCTATTTCTCTCATGTCTTCATTTATCTGTGCCTTCATTATACGTTCTGAGAGACTGCCCCATCTTTCTTTTCCAATCCGAGTGAACTCAAACATTTCAGTAATCATATTTTTAATTTCCAAGAATGTTTCTCATCTTTTGATGGTTGCTTTTCATAGCATCATGGACGATGGATCTTTTTTGTTTGTTTATCTTTGTCACTCCCCTCTATTTTCTAGGCTCTCCTCACATGTCTGGGTATCCTTGGTTGTCATTTCATGTTTAATAAAGAGGTGATAAAAGCTGTTAAAGTTCCAAGGCATAGATGGGGGTGGCTGACTAGTAGCCTCACTTTAGGGCAGATTGGGCAGGGTGCTACCTGCCACATCAACTTTTAATTATTTGCCTGATGATAGACCCCTCACTCTTAGATGTTCTGTAGTTGGGGAAGCAGGCAGAAGGTACTGTACATTGTACACTCCACAGCTGTGCAGAGCAGGATGGACACTGCTCTTTCTAATGACTTTATCAGTAAATTTTCCCAGTTTCTGCCCCACATCTCCCTTCTGCCATCTGTGTTCTTGGTGTCTCTGGGCCCTGGAGTACTAACTTGGGCTAAATTCAGTATCCACTTCTCCATCTATTTTCTGGCTTCTGGAAATTAGCTATTATCTCTCACTCGTGGTTGGCTCCTCCAACTTTCTCTCTGTTTTATTCCTTTACAATCATTCTAGTGAGATCTCAGGAGAGAGGCTGGATAATGTATGGTCACCTGAAGTGAAGAACTGACTCATTTGAAAAGACCCGGATGCTGGGAAAAGATTGAACGCGGGAGAAGAAGGGGATGACAGAGGATGAGAAAGTTGGATGGCATCACTGACTCAATGGACATGAGTTTGAGTAAACTCCGGGAGTTGGTGATGGACAGGGAGGCCTGGCGTGCTGCAGTCCGTGGGGTCGCAGAGTCGGACACGACTGAGCGACTGAACTAAGTAACTAACATGTGATCAGTCTACCATCTTGACACAGAAGTCAACCTTCTTGCTCCACCCTCCTTTTTTTTTTTGGCTTAGGGCCATGTCTTCCATAATGCTTCTGGGAGGGACATTGTACAATGTGGCTTGTGACCTTGTGATTAATTTCTTTAGCACTAGGAAAAACATTTGTCTCTCTTGGTGAACTGGTATTGCTCCTTTGAATGGATGGTGAAACTTTCTGCATTTCTCTTTTTCATCCTGCTACCAAGATGTTCAGAGTTAAGTTTTAAACCTGATACTTCAGGAGTATCTTTTTCATCTTTCAGGAAATCTTCTATTTTTCTTTAACAATCATATGTGTGTATATATATATATATATATATGTCTCCCTCCCTCTGTCTATATGTCTTATTGTCAGCCACCTTAAATTCTTTTGTGAGATATATAGCTAATTTTTTATTAGCTTCTTCCCAGTTGACAGCTCCTCAGGGGAGATTATTCCTTAAATTCTTCTTTCTTTCCTGGCTGATCTCTCCCTTGTCTCACCTTTAATCACTTGGATTTTGTGCAAGAGGATTTATTTCTAGGTGATCCCTCAGCAGCCTTCCAGTTCTAAGGGAACCTGAGTCCAACAGTCTCGTATTTTCTGAACGAGGTGAGAGAACATTGTGTATCTGGGAATTATCTCCTCACTGGACCTAACGGTAGAAAGCAGGTTTTACGCATTTCCTCCTACCCTTCAGCGAGTTTAGTGGTTTGGGATGAGTCCTGGTGAGCTCAGCCTCTGGAACTCAGGACAGCTGATCCAGGACAGGCCATAGGCCCAGTGGTCTGAGGAAGTCCAGCAGGCAGGCAGGTATAAGACATGAGATTACCTCCCAGCTAACCTCTGGGCTCCCTTCCCTTCTCCTAACCTTGGTTGGTTCGTGTGTTTGTGGGGGTTGGAGGGGGGCTTGCCTTAGAGGCAGAGAACTCTATGCAATTTGTACGCTGTGTGTCCTTGGTGGCCAAGTCAGCCTCTCTGACCCTCAGTTTTCTCATCTGTGACATGGGGATAACAGCAGAGGTGGCTGAAAGAAGGAAATGAGTTGGTATACACAAAGGTCCAGAGGGCATGCCTGACACCATGCCCTCTCCTGCACCCCACCCCTGGGTCCCGCCCTTACTGAATCAGCTCCAGCACCCGACTCTTCATGGCTCGGACCAGGTCCCGCTGCCCGCCAAGCTCCTCCTCGTACACGGCGTCCTTCCTCTCAGCCTCCCGTTGCTTCTGCTCCAGCTCCGCCTGCAGCCGGGCCCTCTCCTCCTGACACCTGGGCACAGAGGAGGGCTGAGTTCTGGGGGGACGGTGCGGCATGTGTGTCTGAGCCGGGCTGAGTGACAGGAGCCCCACTCAGGAAGCTGCTGGTGCCCCTGCAGCTGAAGTGCACACACACACCATACAATCACAACACTGCACACACACACCACATATAACACACAACCACAACACACAAAGGCACACACACTACACTAGACACTACACACACACACACTGAACACACTCCCAACATAGCACACACACACTACACACTATACACACACACCACATAACACCCCACATACCATACAATCACAACACAGCATACATGCACCACATACAATACACATTGCAACACACACAGGGGCACGTGCCGCACTAGACATCACATACACTACACACGCTCAGAACACAGCACACATACACCGCACACTACATGCACACATCACAAACCATACAATCACAACATAGCACACACACACTACACACTATACGCACACACCATATAATACCCCACACAACATCCCTCGTACCACACATTCACGACACAGCACACCCACACCACATAGAACACAAATTCACAACATATACAGGTGCACACACCACACTAGATGCCACACACACATACACCACACACACTCACTACACAGCAAACACACTACACACACCCCACACACCATACATTCATAACACAGCACACACACAGCACATGTAACACACAATCACAATGTATACAGGCACACACCACACTAGACACCACACACATACACTGAACACACTTACAACATACTGTGCACACACTACACACTGTATACACACACCACATAACTCACCACATACCATACATTCACAATGGAGCACACACACACACTACATATAACACACATTCACAACACATACAGGCACACACACTACACTAGACACCACACACACATACACCCATACACAACATCCCACACACCTTACCTTCACAACACAGCACACACACCACATACAACACACATTCACAACACATATAGGCGCACACACCACACTAGATCCCGTACACACATACCACCAACACTCACAACACAGCACACACACACTACACATATACCACACACATCACATATACCTATGCCACACCCCCACTAGAGATACACACTCACAATAGAACACATCACACACACACACAACTCGCACACCATAACACACATCACACACATGCACATAACATGTATACCACACACACCACACAACACACACATACTTCACACATACTCACAACACATCACACACCAATAACTCCTATGACACACCACATACACTCACCACCCAACACACACATCACACCAAACAAAACACTGTGTGACTTGACACCTACAGACTGACTCATCAATCGATCAGAGCAATGAAAACAGGGTCTAGCCTTGCATGTACCTTTAGAGAGAACAAGCCAATATTTTCAATTGTTTTCCTTCTTCTTCTCTCTCTTTAACATTTTCATTTTAAAGTATAATTTTCTGGAAAGGCATGCTCATAATCCTGGCTGATCTCTGGGGGAAGTGAGTGTCTGGGAACACAGGCTGAATGGGCAGCGCCAGCTGAAAACAGCTGTGGTGTTTGAGGACAGCTGTAAGTGATGTAGGATTTGAAGTGACTTTTTGGCTTTAAAATATTTTGAAAAATTGCATTACATTGTCTTTTCAGTTAAAAAAAAAGTCATATTAAACATATGGCTTTCTTAAATTTCTGTTTCAGTTTGGGCTTGGAAACTCCTCAGTTCTATTCTTGCCTTTTCCTTTTGTCTTAGTGGCTTCCTAGAAGTTTCTAAGAAATCTAATGGACTAGAAATAAAAAGGTCCTAGCTCCACGCCCTCACCTCTTACTCCATTGTTCAGACAGGTGGGTGTTGTAATGGTGGTGTCTGTTCTGTGACCTCTGGATGTGTGTGTGTGTGTGTGTGTGTGTGTGTGTATGTTTGTGTGTGTATACCCATGCCCCTAGGGGAAAAGGCTTGACAATGAATTGAATTATTAATTTAAGAATTTCTGCCATAGCATGCTGCAGGGAGGAAAACTGGGTGGGCCATGACATCAGATGGACAACAACTAGCCACCGAAATCCAGAAAGGCCAGTCCCTGCAGCCGTAGGGAAGAGTGACTTAACAAACATTCTAGCCCTCAGCCTCTTCGTTTCTTAGTATTAGGATTTCATATTCCTAAGCTAAGTTACTTGCCCAGTGATCCCAGGGCCTCTGGTGTGGGCAGCGCAGGCCCTAATGTGACCACTGCGGTTAGTCAGTGTCTTTGGGGTTAGAGGGAAGATTTATTAAGCACCTGTTATTAAGTCACTTCAGTTGTGTCTGACTCTTTGTGACCCTATAGACTGTAGCCCGCCAGGCTCCTCTGACCATGGGATTCTCCAGGCAAGAAATTAAGCACCTACTGTGTACCAGTGACTGTGTTAGGTGCCAGGAATACAGCAATGCCTAAGGTTCTTGGTGGAGCTTATAGCACGTTTGGGGCAGTGGTCAAAATGAGTGATGGACCAATAAGATAATTAAGTGTGTGACAACGACAAAGGAGGGGCAGAGACGCAGAGCTGAGGGAGCACTCAGGAGGTCTTAGACAGGATGACCTTTAAGCAGATCTGAAAGACAAGGAAGCAGCCTTGCAGAGCCAGCGAAAGGGACATGCCAAGTTCTGCAAGTTGGGAAGAACTTGCTTGTTTGAGGAAATGAAAGAAGGACACGCAAAACTATTGGGTTGGCCAAAAAGTTTGTTTGGGTTTTTTATAAGCTTTAAGGGAAAACCTGTATGAGCTTTTTGGCCAATGCTATACAGGGGTTGGAGTGGGGTGGGGAGGCAGGAGGCAAGGTGGGAGGTAGGTAGCAGTCCTCAGTGCTCCAGGAGGAGTGGACTTTGATCTCAGTGCCATGGAAACTACTGAAGCATTTTAAGTATTTAAGGGCTTCCCTCCATAGCTCAGTCTGTAAAGAATCTGCCTGCAATGCAGGCAAATTGAGTTTGATTCCTGGGTCAGGAAGATCCCCTGGAGAAGGAAATGGCAACCCACTCCAGTATTCTTGCCTGGAAAATCCTATGGACAGAAGAGTCTGGCAGGCTACATTCCATGGAGTCGCAAGAGTCGAACACGACTTACAGACTAAACCACCACCACCACAGACACTCCTAGGGCAAGAGGTGTGGCCTCTTAACACGGAGGGAATTAAAGTCTATTGAGAATCTACTATGTGCCTGGCACTGAGCTTGGTGCTTTATGGCCTTATTTCATTGAACTTTCACAAATTTATGTGACATGTGATATGATCATCACTTTACAGGAAAGAAAACAGACCTTTACAGAGGGAGTAACACTTGCCCAGGGTCACACAACTTAAGTGGAGGGAGCAGAAATCTGAGAGCAGGCCTGCTCAGCTCTAATCTCTTGCCTCCCCACACTTGCATGCATGCTGTACCCTGGTCACCAGTGGTTTGTGGCACCAGGGTTGAGTGGACAGCAGGTAGGAGAGTGGGATGGATCCTTACGGTCCTGCTGCAGCCTCTGGGGAGCTCAGTGCTGCCACCCAAGACGGGGGGAAGAAGGGATATTTACCTAGTTCCCCATCTGAATACCTTCCACTCGTACCTGTCCTAATCCCTTCTGCTCTGAGGTTACCCCAGGGGGCAGATCTGCTTGGAAAGAAGATCTCACAGAGCATCTGACCTGGAAGAGAGTCAACCATCTCCTTTTGCAAATCAGGGACCTAAGGCTGAAGAGGGACCCAGGGCCACACAGTCAGAAAGCCAGGAAGCGGGTATGGAAAGCCCAGGTATAAATTTATAGCCCTGGGTTGGTCTGCTCTGGGGCCTGCTGTGTCTCCCCTGTGGGTCTAGCCTGGGGCTCTGCACCCTGCCCATCCTGAGTCGATTCTCCCCATCAGAGCCATCCTTCAGAAACCCAAGTCAGACCCTGAGACCCTCCTGTTCACAACCCTGCTTCTAGAGCACGTGGAGGTCTCTGCTCTAGCCACATGCCTGCTTGTCCCCAAGCTCACACCTCCTGGGCCTTTGCCTCTGCCAGTTCTCCTGCTTGCAGGACTCCTCTCGAGATACCTGCCTGGTCCAGCTTTGCCTGTGGTTGGAATTTCTGCTCAAATGTCACCTCCTCAGAGAGCGCTTCCCTGACTCCAATTCTAGATGATTCTCCTCTCTCTCTCTGGTCCCTGCAGGGCCCCTAACTGTCTAAAACTGTATTTCTATTTGTTGATCTGTTGTCTGTCTCTGCAGGCCTCTGAGAGTAGATGTGCCTGTCCTGTTCCCTGCTGTGCCCTCCCCGCCTGTGGCCACGACAGAGGCAGAGCGAACATTGTTCACTCTCTGCCTGGGCCCCATAGCCCTTCTCACTGGTGGGGACACACTGTCACCAGCTCTAAGCCCACGGCTCCTTTCCCAGGGGTGCGGGATCTAAGTTCCTGGCTCCCAGGAGGCAGAGGGGCACATTTTTGTCCTGGCCTCGGAAGCTTCTGTTGCATTCCAGTGACTCTCCAGTGAGTCCTCCAGCCCACCCTCCCTCCTCCACTCCACTCAACCACCCATCCAAAGCTCCACTTGGGGTCTATCAGGGGTCTCGAACTTGGCATGCTCCAAACCCAGTGCCGGAACTGTTCCTGCCAGCCGGCTCCTCCACACAATGACTCTAGCTTTCTAGTTAGTCAGGCCGAAGGCCTGGAGTCAGTCTCAACTTCCGTCTTTCTCACCCCACATCCAGTGCCTTGGGAAGCCTGACTTCAGAATCCAGCTGCTCCCTGCACCCCCATCACCCCCAGTACATCCCAGCTCCCCTTCCTTATCAGTCTCCCCACCTCCAGCTTGGATTCCCTGTAGACTACCTCCATGGAGCCGGGGGCATGAGTCCTTGAAAGCACAGGCCAGCCTGGAACAGGCACACCCGTGCAGACAGAGGGCAGATTAATGGTTGTCCAGGGCTAGAAGGTGGAGAAGGGGGTTGGGCAGTGTCTGCTAATGAGTTCCAGGTTTCTCTTTGGGGTGATGAAAATATTCCAAAATTGATTGTGGATGCACAACTTTGTGAATACACTAAAAACCCCTGAATTGTTTTTTAAATGCAGAGAAACATATTTTTAATAAGCAGAGTTACATCGTGTCCCTCCTCTGCTCAGGAGACTCAGTGGTTCAAAGTCATGCCAAAGCCAAGGTCCTCTGATGACCCACTAGGGTTTCCCACTGACCTTGTCCTACACCCTCTCTCCCTTTCCTGCCACTGGGGCTATAGTGGCACTCCTGATGCCATGCCCATTCCCACCACAGGGCCTTTGCTCCTGCCGTTCCCTCTCTCTGGAACATTCTTCTATCACATATACAAATGGCTCCTTCTCACTTCCTTCAGGTCTTAACTCAAACTTCACCTTTCCTGGGAGGCCTCCCATGGTGAGGCCACCTCATTTAAAGTATCACCCCTGTCACTTCCCATTCCTCTCTCCTGCTTTAATTTTTTTCTTCTTAGAACTCATCACAATCTGACACCCTGTGTATTTTATTTGCTTGTGTTTATTAACTGCCTCTCCCACTGGTGTGTAAGCTCCACAAGGGCAAGCATTCTGCGTTTTATCCTTGAAAGTATCTTCTCTCTGTCTGTCTGTCTGTCTCTCTCTTTTCCTATTTGCCTCTCATTTTCCGGTTCCCTGTCGTACAATCTCTCTTTCACCCTCTTGACCATCATAATCATAACTATCATAGCACATAGAACAGGCCTGGCACAGAGTGGGCATGTGGAGTGTTTGTGGAATGACTGGGTGATGGATGGGATAACAGGGGCAGAACAGGGGGCTGTGAGACAAGGGCTTGCACAGCCTCAGGGAGCAACTGGGGCTGGGTGGTCTTTCCAGAACCTCCCAGCTTCTCCCTGCAGCCTGTCTTGGTCCTCAGAAATGGCCTTGGGTGGGCAAGGTCCCTGCACTCACTTAGGGTCTGAATCACGGGATACTTGGCTGAAAAAAAACACAGGACTCAGCTGAGCATATGGTGGTAGGAGTCCCTGGGGGTCTTTTGGGGTTGGCTCCTGGGTCCCAGGCCTCTATGTGCCTGTTAAGCAGTCAGTAGATGACTCTGTGATTCAGTCTGAATCACAGCTACGCAGGCTCCCCTGGGTTAGGGCAGGTGTCAGCCACATGGGAGGGGCAAGGCCGGTGGGTTGACCGAGGCACACAGACACCAAGGGAGAGACACATGGTGAGACTGAGTCAGACCAAGGATGAACTTCGCGAGGTGTCATAATTTAAAAATAAATTGTGACCAAGAGCGTAAGAAAATGAAAGGCTATGGGGGAAAGCAGAGACAAATGTGCACTTGGGACCCCTGAGGTGGATGTGATGATGGGAAGATGAATGTGCTGGTTGCTGAGAGAGGGAGAGATGGGGGGGACTGGTACACAGGCATAGGGGATCCCAGCTGAGGAGTGGCCTTTAGCCCACTGGGTCTGGAGTCAGCTGCAGGGTCTGGATCTCACCTCCTCTACTGACTAGCTGATGCTGGGTGAGTTGTGTAGCATCTTGGAGCCTTAGCCTCCTCATCTATAAAATGGGGACTCTTGAAGGACTGATCTCCTGAGGTTGTTAGGAGCAAGCACCTGGAAGAATGCCAGGGATGTATGTCCTCTGTGATGATAGTTATGATGACGATGATCAAGAGGGTGAAAGAGAGATTGTACAACAGGGAAAAGGAAAAGGAGAGGCAAACGGAGGGAAAGAGGGAGACAGAGAGAGAGTGGGGCAGGAATGTGGTGGAGGGGGGTGCTTCGTGGATGGAAAAGAGAGAGGGGAACCCAGAAGAGGCAGCAGAAAGTGGCAAAGGGGAGTGAGGGGAGGGAGGAACGCATAGAGCTCTCCTGGGGCTACTTAGGGAGGCCAGCGAGGGAGGGGGCTGGCAAGGGGTAGCAGGAATAGTGTTCTGTATACCTAGGCACCCCGAAGCTGTGCCCTCACAAGGCCTGGTACACGGGAAGTGCTCAGAAGATGCTTGCTGGCGTGACCATGAATGCGAGCCTCCTGCCCCCTGACCTCCCGGCTCCCACACCCAGTTGTGATGTTGGTTGCCTAGGTTACCTGCTGAGCTGCTCCTGCAGTGCCTTCAGCTCCCCTTCCTGCTCCTTCAGCAGCTGCTCCTGGTGCTGGGCTTGCTCCTGGGTTTTCTGCAGCCCATGTCTGAGGCTCTGAGGGTGGGGACAGGGTGAAAGGCAATGGAAACTGAAGGAGGAGGGCAGAGACCCCAGCCCAGGACTTGACCTGGCAAACACCCCCATGAGACCCCAGGTCATGTGAAACAGCCCTTGGGTGGAGCGCAGGACTGGGGACAGCCCTGGGAGCTGTGGTGCCTGGCTGTGCCCCTGGGTGAACCTGGAGCCATGATTTCTTCCTTCACTAAAAAATCCAAGTCACTGACGGCAAGCATCTGGAAGCCTCTGCCTAGGGAGGATGTTGGAGGAAGGCTTGAAAACAATTTGGGTGACCTCGAAGAGAAGCAGCCACAGGAGCAATGAGGTGGGTGGGGCCTGCAACAGCAGAACTTAGATATTGGGAAGAAATCTGCCAATAAAGAGGGTTATGGATCTTGAGGTCAAGCAACTGCCCTGAAGAACTTTTGGGAAGGGATTGCAAACTCAGATGCCTACAGGGGCTGAGCAGGTAGCAAGGATGAACAATGTGGGCCTGGTGTGAGGCAACAGGGAGAGGTGGGGATTGTGATAAATTGAAGAATGCTTGTTCTTCATGTGATGAACCAAAGAACTTCAGATGGTATCCTTAAATCATAATGGTTCTGTGTGAACCAATACAAATTAGGCTATGGGCCAGAAGGGGCCCAGGGCCACCCTTGAAGACACCTGCCTATGGGCCAGATTAGAGCAGGGAGCAGAGACAAGTATGGAGCTCAAATGTTCTCACCTTGACGACATCCTGCAAGGCCATCTCTGCTTGTTCCTCCCTCCTGGCCACACTGGCCACTCCTGTCTGCTCTTGAGGCTTCTCTGCGGTGGAGTCTTCCTTGGTTCCCAGGTCCTGAAGGACCCAGAGCTGCCCTGGGATACTAGGCATCTTCCCATCCTGCTTGCCCCATGACACTACACCCCCTGTTGTCCCTTTGGGGCTGGAGGCCAGCAGTCTATGGATATGACTCCCCTCTGCTTCCCCTTCATGAGTCCCCTTTGCTGTCCTCTGGCCCTCCATACCCAGAAAAGCTCCCTTGCTCTCAGCCTCTGACCCTATCACCTCCTTCAGGGTATCTCTGGCCCCCTCCCCCTGTCCCTGGATGGTGGGTGTTGAGTCCGCCAGGCAGATCCCTGTCCTTGGAGCTCCTTTCTCCTGGTCTTGCTGAAACTCCTCCCCCTCTAGTTCCCACATGCTTGGGGGGGACCCAAGGCTCCTGGGATCTTCCTTCTTCTTTTCCAAAAAGTGGGCATGATGCCTGTGTTGCTGGGACCTGGGAAGTCCAGCCAACCCATCTTCCCTGGGTGCATCTTGCAGACAGCTGGCTTGGCTTGTGTGTGGCTCCTCTAGGTGGACTTCTGTGGAGTTCGCATATGTGGCTGATATCTGCAGAGAAGCCCCAAACCCATCATCAATCTCAGCACCAGCTCAACATCCTGGTGCATGAGAGAAGCCACAGCCCTAATCTAGTGTGTTTGCTAAATATATGAATTTCTGCGTCCTCCCACTAGAAGTCTGATTCAGGAGATTTGGGGTAGGGCCCAGGAATCTCAGTGTTGACAACCTCAGGTGACCCGAGGCCTGGGCTTTCATCTCATCAGCGAGCAATAGTGCTTCTCAATGCCCCTTCCTTCCTCACTTCCAGTCTGCATCTTCCTCCCTCCTTTATCTTCATCTTCTGCATCTATCTGATTTCCCCTAAGTCCTTCCCACCACTCTCCTCTGACCTTCCCCCTCCCCCTGAACTTGCCTTCTCTGTGTTTCCTTTTTCTGATCTGTAAAATGGGAATAATAATATCTCCTTACAGGGTTGTGGTGAAAGCTTAAATAGACCAACAGCCCCTAAGAGCCACCTCTGTCAGGAAGCCTTCTCAGCACTCCCATGTTCCTAGGTGTGTCTGGTCACTACATTTAATGTGTGTTGCAATGTGTTCCTTTAGGGTCTGTCTCCCTGAAGAGATCTGGAACTCCTTAAGATCCGAGATGGAGCTATAGTATCTGCACCCCGGTCCTGGAAGCTGGCAGGATGGTGGTGCAAAGCAAGCCGATGGAAGGATGAGAACCACAAGCTACTGCCTAGTGGGTGTGTAGCAGGAGCCTTGCCCTGCGCTGCACCTGGGCTGAGGCATCGTCACAACCTCCGCCCCCACCCCGTGAGGCAGGCCAAGTTTTGTGCCAAGGACTATAGCTAGTAAGGGATGGAGCTGGGATATGAAGCAGGCAATCTGGCTCTTTAGTTACTCTCTGAATTGAACTGACATGTTTGCAAACCGTCCAGCAGAGGTGGTTTCCCTGGGCTGTTTCCTATAGGCTTCTCGTCACCCTCCCCAGGCGTCCCTCCTCCCTGGGGCCCTCAATGGTGCCTGCAGGTGCTGCCTGTGGTTCCTTTCTCTCTCTGGTAGATATTCTCACCACCTGAGGAATATAAGCCTATGCTACTGTGGCTCCTGAGGTCCACAAGTTGGCCTCTCCGTCTTTGTCTAGCTGGGTCAGGGCTCAGTTACTTTTCAACTTGGGGGTCCCAACAGAGATAGAGAAGAGGCAACTAGAGTGCAGGTTGGGAAGAGGCACCTCCTTCAGGGAATCTTTGGTCTTTCTGGGTCTTCTTCCCCGGGTCCGGCTGGAATTGGAGCAGTGGGATCTGAAAGTGAAAGAGACAGGGAGACGCTAGGTCTCTCTCCAGCAGTGGCTTTGGTCCTCGGATGCAGGGTACCCCATCTTTTCAGCCACCCATTCATCCCACCCACCCTCCTGAGTTCCTGCCTTTCCACCCTGATGCATGCATTCCTTCTGTCCATCTACCCATGCATCCCACCTTCTATCCATCCTTCCATTCCATCCCAACATCCATTCATCCTTCCCAACAATCCTCCACCGCCGCCAAGTTGCTCAGTCGTGTCCAACTCCTAGTGACCCCGTGGACTGCAGCCCACCAGGCTCCTCCATCCATGGGATTTTCCAGGCAAGAGTCCTGGAGTGGGGTGCCATTGCCTCCTCCACCCCAACAATCCAGCAACTCTTTAATGCAGCATCATGGGGCATCCTAAGATGACACTTGGAAGACAGAAGTCTAAGGAGGTGGAGAAGAGGGAGCTCAGGGAGCAATAAAGGAGGGAGGAAAAGATGGGGCTAGGGACTGAGGGCTTAGGGTTAGTTTGGGCGGGTGGTGGTACTGCGAGCAGGCATTGAAAAGAAGCTTCCCTCCATGCTGACCCCACTCACTCTGAGAACATGGGCCAGGCCCCATCCAAGTCTGGCCGCTGCAGGTCCAAGTCGAAGGTCATCCCGTTGAGAGCATAGAGGGAGTCCAGGATGTCTTCCCGGAGTTCAGGGCACACCAGAGGGCTCCGGGGGCCATACCACTCCCTGCGTTAACAATGACCCACGCCCTTGGCCTTTGGTTCTGGTGCTATTGCCGCCCCCGACCTCAGAGAATCCACTTCCACTGCACCCCATATCGGGATGATTCTGCAGAACAGGGTTATGGGCCTTGGGGACCAGGAGGCCCAAGCATCATGATGCTACCCGGACTGGGGCTCTAACCTCCCCCTCTGCCCTTTCTTCCTTCACTTTCCCTTTACAACTCTTCCTCTATTTGTCCTTGACATCAAATCATCCTTTTTGGGGTAAAGAGGCTCTTACCCACCTGGTAAGCTCTGGGTTCAGGAGGCAGAGCTGCAGGGACTCGGCCAGTTGTCCATGGGCAAGGCAGAAGCGGATGAAGGCCCGGCCTTTCCCCAGCGGAGTCTTCAACTGAGAGTGCATAGCGGACAAGTGGGCAGATGGAGGTGTTAGGACAGAGGGAGAAAAGATGGAATGACTGAATGGTTGATGAGAAAGGGTGTCCTGGGACTCAAGGCTGTGGGAGGAAAGGGTACTGAGGGCAGGGCTAATGACAGGTGGGGACCAGGTGAGGGCTGCTATGGTCAGTGGAGCAGGGATGGGCGAGAAGGGGGACCTCGGGCAGGCCTGTGTCCCCTCCAGCCCCTGAGCCATCTTTGTCAAGGGCCTAGGGGCAGGACCCTACCATGCTGAGGCTAGCCTCCCTGCCACCCGGCCCTGGATACCTTGTCCTGTGAATGGACGAAGCGGACTGGCTCCGTGTCCCCCCGCTGCTGCCACAGGGCTGCACAGAGGAAGTCCCAATAGTCTTTCCGAGGCCTCAGGAAGCTCTTCTGCTCTTTCTGGTCAAACTGGGAGCAAGAAGACGGAAAGAAAAGTGTGGAAATGCTTCCTGCCAGAACCCGCTCTGCCATCCAGCGTGCTGAGTGGGCATGTGGTGGCAGGGAAGGGGCTCGTGCAGACAGAGCCAGCTGAGGGTCCTGGTCTGCCCTAGCTGGCTGTATGATCAGGAGCAAGCTGCTCGATCTTTCAGAGGCTTTGGTGTTCTCATTCATTCATTCATCACAGAATGAATGGGGATATAGCAATGAACAAAGTGAATAAGTAAAACAGATAGTACATTAGATTGCACTGACTGATAAGGAGAAAAAATAAATTGGAGAAAGGGAATGGAAAGTGTGTGGCGTGTGCATACATATGTGAGATGTGTGTGGGGTGTGTGAGTGTGTGATGTGTGTGTGGTGTGTGTTAAAAATGTAGATTACGGTGGTTCAAGAAAGCCTCACTGAGGAGGGGTTATTCAAGTCCAGATCTGAAGGAAAATGTGCCATCCAAATTTCTGGGTGAGGAGCATTCTAGGCAGAGGCAACAGCAGATGCAAAGGCCCTGAGGTAGGTGTTTTCCTGCTGTGCTTTAGGAAGAGGCTGGTGTGACTGGCGTGCAGCACGTGAGGGGCAGACTGGCAGGAGACCACATAGGCACACAACATACGCCACACACAAACAAACCTTACACGTACATGCACACTCACACCACACACATCTACACCCACATAGAGAAGTAGGAAGGGGATGTGTGTGGGAGGTTGGGGATGGGCTGGTCATCAAGCACCACAGTGAAGAAAAATTAAACAAGAAAGAAAGTGAAAGTTGCTTAGTCGTGTCCATCTCTTTGCAACGCTATGGACTGTAGTCCACTAGGCTCCTCTGTCCATGGAATTCTCCAGACAAGAATACTGGCCTGGGTTGCCATTCCCTTCAATAGGGGCTCTTTCTGACCCAGGGATCGAACCTGGGTTTCCTGCACTGAAGGCAGATTCTTTACCATCTGAGCCATCCAGGGAAGCCCAAATTAAACAAGGTGGGCATATAAAAGGTTTAGCTGGCCACAGAGTAGGTGCTCAATAAAAGCTAGTGCTACTGATGATTGAGGTTGTAACCAGCAGCGAGGAGGACCAGCCCAGGGACATCCGTGTCTCTGAAACCTTTGTCTTTAGGGCAGGAGGCTGCCTCCAGCCCCACCCAACCCTACCCTAGCCTCGCTCTGGTTCACTTCCCTCCAAGAGTGAGGTGAAATGTCTGGAGGATTTGCCGATTGACAGAGAGGAGGGCCCAGTGGCTCAGTAGTAAAGCATCTGCCTGCGATGCAAGAGACTTCGGTTCGATCCCTGGGTCGGGAAGATCCCCTGGAGTAGGAAATGGTAACCCACTCCGGTATTCTTGCCCGGAGAATCCCATTGACAGAGGAGCTTGGTAGGCTGCAGTCCTTGGGGTCGCAAAGAGTCGGACACAACTGAGTGTGCACGTACAGTCACAGAGACGAGGTAGTGTGTGGTCCCAAAGAGTGGCAGGGGCTCTTCCTTCAGCGCCTGGGAAACCATTCGGTTACTGGTTATTGGGACCTGGAGAGATGGGAGAGACGGGGAGGGGAGGACCTACCTGCAGCAGAAGCTCCAGGCAGCCGCAGAGTCTGTGCAGCTCAGCACTGGCATCCGTCACCGGCTGCCGCCCAGCCCCGTAGCCCTGGAGGATGGCGGAGACAGCAGCTGTGGGGAGGACGGTGGACGTCAGACCTCAGAGAGGAGTGGGGCTCCCGAGACCCCTCACCTCTCCCCAAGTGCCGTCCCAGAGCTCTCTCTGGACACACTCACCCTTCAGGTCCCTGGTCATCTTGAGGACAGCCCCTTCTTCTGCCATGAGTATCTGAAGGACGTGATTCCTATGGTCTAGAATACCGGCCTGGGAAAGAGCCTCCGGTTGCAGCTGCCTTAGCGCTCTCCTTATACAAAGGAAGAATCAGAGCCTAAAGAACAATGTGACATCTCTGGGGTCACACGGCGAGTCCACCGGTAGGAGAAAAGCCCAGCTCCTTCTTGCGACACAGGGCGGGAGGAGGATGGTGGAGTTCCCCCACCTCCCAGGGAGCCGTTCCTGGGAGGCAGGTACTGTGCCCTTGCCTGTTACCTTGTCTCATTTGGTCCCCACAGTAACCCTGGGAGGTTATTAACTCCATTTTATACGAGGAGAGGCGGGACTCAGAGAGGGTGTTCTATCCAAAGTCACCAAACTCTAAGGGATGAAGCTAGAATTTGAACTCAGGTCCCTGCCCGCAGGGCCCATGCTCTCCACCCTGCCTGGCGGTGGGCAGTCCTGTTAGGGCTCATGTGTGCAAGCCATGTGGTCGCTGGGCTGAGGCCCCATTCCCCACAGGGGGCCTTGCCCTAATAGTCATCATCCTTGGGACACGTATTCATTCTCTCCTGGGCCCCAGCTGAGTGGAAAATGTGTGTTCTTTGAGGAAAAGGAGGCAGGAAGCAGAGGCAAGGCAAGCCCCCAGAGAGGGGCCTGGGCTAGAATGCTGGGGTGTGGGCTGTGAGGAGCAGGGTTTTAATCCTGCTGCCCTCTCCCCAGGGAACCTCTGCCTGTTTGCCCCACACACAGTGGGTCCTGGGGCTCAGAGAGGAATAACGTGGCCCCTAGGGCCCGTGGGCTTCTTCTCTGAATCGGAGGTAAAGACAGACACAGGGTGGGAAAGCCAGGCGTCCTGCCTCCCACGCTGTGGTGGCTGGAATTTGGGGGTGAGTGGGAGTGAAGGAGCGCTGGGATGCAGAGGAGGGGAAGTGAAAAGGAAACGGAAGAGAGTGTGAGGGAGGCTTGGGGGGATGGCATTCAGGGAGCATGGTGCTGAGAGTCAAGAGTCCTGCTCCTCCAACCTGGCCCTGTTGCGAGCTCACTGTGTGACCTGGGGCACATCCTTCACCTTTCGTGGGCCTGGATGTTCCCACCTGTAGACCAAGGGGTCGGGGGGAGGGTCTCTGTAGCTCCTTTTAGCCCAAATGACTCTGAAATCCACAAACACCTAGCTGGGCTGCCTCCCCTTCCTCATCTCTATCCAGGATCCCTCTGCCCTTGCTCCTGGCATCACTCCCTTTCTCCGGCCACCCCCAGAGACCCAGGGATCTCCTTGCTACTCACCTGGAAAGGCCTGGCTCTTTGGGACATGGAAAGCTTGGGCACTGCAGTCTCAGCCTGTCATCTGTGACTGAGCGCTCTGTACAGCCACTCCCAGAGTTTGCTGCCTGGGAAGTGACTCACCCTAGTCTAGCACCCTGGACGAAGGGGAAATCTTGCTCAGAGCAGGAGGAACGGAAGACTGTACACAGGGCAGAAGTGGTAAAGGCAGGGTCAAGGGCACCGGGGCAGGTGGTGAGATAGGAGACGGTTCCTCTTAGGCAGACCAGGGGTAGATTCACTCATTGGCTGAACAGGGACGGGGACCCAGAGGTAGAGGCAACTGCTGCTTTGCAAGTGCTTGGCAAGTTCTTTCCGCTTCTCATCAAGGTCACTTGCTCTTGTCTTTCTTCCTTATCGCCACCAGGTGGCACAAAGGGGCTATGATGCCGCCCCCAGGAACCCCGCTGGTCTTCACTGACACTTAGTTGGAGTGTGGTACAAGTGGGGAGAGGAGAACAAGGGTCCCACCACCTGTCTCCCTTCTCCTCCAGTGACTGCTGATCACCAGTGCCATCTCCCCAGTCCTGGGAATCACCTCAGAAAGGTCGAAAGTGAAAGCATTGGTGAAAGGCTGTATCCAGGAATGGGCTGGGTGGATTGCTCAGGTGGGCTGGGACTCTCCCACCCTGGCTATGGCGCTGCCTCCTTGAGGCTGGGGTTTTTTCCCCCGTGGGGTCCCCAGGAGCTAGTATTGAGGGCAGGGAACAGAGCAGCAGGCCCCTGCGAGGACAACCCACTTTACCCACCCCCGCCCCAGGAGCCGCGCGGAAGCCCTGGCGCGCACGCGGTACCCAAGCTTGGCTCCGTCCTTCGGTGGGGACTTCCTGCCCGTCTCTTCTCTGGGACTCGGTCTCCCGCGTGCAGATGCTGAGTCCCCCCTCTCCGTCCCCCGTGTCCCCATCTCTCCCTCATTATCTCCCCTTATCTGCTTCCTGCCTCTTCCGTCGCGCCCGCCGGCGCTGTCTCTCTCCGGGCGGGTCCGCCGCCCCGGGTCCCGAGACCCCCGCGCGCCCCTCCTCGCGCCACCGCGCCCTCGGGTCTCCCTCCTCACTGGCTGCGTCTGGGTGCCCGTGTCACCGCCCCTCGCCCGGCCCCGCGCTTCCCCGCTTCCTGGCACTGCGGGCCAGGAGGCTCCGGGCGGGGACGGGCTGGGGGCGTCGCTGGTCCCCTCCCGACGCCGCCGGCGCCCTGGGACGAGCGGTGGCCAGGGCGAGGGGCGGGCGGGCGCCCGGCCGGATGGGCTGCACGGTGAGCTTGGTGTGCTGCGAGGCGCTGGAGCCCGGGCCCCCCTGCGGCCCCCAGCCCCCGGGGAGCCCCCCGGCCCCTGCGCCGTGGGAGTACCGAGAGCCCCGGGGCTCAGCCCGAGCCCAGAGCAGGCGGCTGCTGCTTCAGGTAGGGCGCTGTGCGGGTAGGTGGCAGGCACAGCCTGGCTCACCTGAGACAGGTAAAGAGCCCCGCGGGGAAAGCACCCAACATGGGTCAGGGCGCGCTGGAGCCTGGACCAGGTGAAGGGGCAGCGTGTTAGGTCTCATCTGGCTGTCTTGTGACCCTGGGAGAAGGGTGATGTAGGACCTGACCCTTAAAAGGACAAATAGTTCAGGTGAGATTTTAGGAGCCACCCAAGAGAAGCAGGGCTGGGCTTGCTGGGAAGAACACTGAAAGAATGAATTTTCCCCGAGCTAGTCCAGCAGTTGACTGTGTGTCCCTGCCCGGAGCCCCGGCTGTTGTCTCTGACCAGGGTCCATAGTCAGGAGGGAGGGGGCCTTCTGGGTCAGGGAGGGTCCGGTTAGAGCCAGAACTGACCTGAAGATGGTGGGGGAGCTGGACCCTCACCTCTGCACTCTCTGTTCTGGGTAAGTCTTGGAGCCTTGCAAGTGGGAAGCTGACCCAGATGGGTGGGAATAGGCCGGTGCAGGGAGGCAGCTGTTTGTCCTGGATAAGGCCTCTGTCCCCTGAACTAGCAAGCTTGGTGTAGGTGTGGGCATTGAATTTCTCCAAGGAGGAGGAGGGATACTTGGGGTCACCAGGGACTAGACAGCCTTGCTGTAGGCTTCTTGCACAATCCCAGCCTTCCTCCCTGTTTGGGGGCTGTGAAGGCTGCAGCCTCCTAAGTTTCGTTTGGTGTATGGGGTTTGGATTCTGCTGGTATCTTTTGTCCCTCCACCTGGGGCTCACAGAGTTTGGGTAACTCAGAATGTGTGGTGTGGGTAATCCCTGCTCCCTTATCCCCCTTCTTTGAGGCAGCCAGCAAAGCCAGGTGTGTGCGTGTGCATATATGTGTGTGTGTGCACCGAAGTGACTCCTCTGCCCCACTTGACTGGATGCCCCTCCAGGTCAAAGATCTGGCATATTCATGGTTGTCCTCACAATGCCACGCATAGGGCTGGGCTTATAAACCGTACTCTGTCCTTCCCAAACTCTAGTGCCAGTCTTCACTGCGATGACCAACCATGGTGAGGGGACATGCTTGGTGGAGTGCAGATGTTTTCTGGGTCTTCACAGTGGCTGGTGGCCCAGGGATGATCCTGTTGGAAGCCTGATTCCAGCTTTGGGCCCTGAGGGTAGGGTGAGGGCTGAGGGTGTCAGCTGGGCATCCCAGACTACTGCCTCTCTGTCCTGGCAAAGGGGCAGAAAATGAAGCTGATGTGGCCTAATTCTTGGACTCTATATCCCCCGCCCCAGATGTCATCCAGGCTTCTCCTGGCTTCAGAGCCTCATGAACCCTCCTCTGTCCTTGGAAGGTTTCAGGGGGAAGTGAGTTCACAGTCTCCCTCCCCTGTCTGTTCCTATTGCAGACCCTTCCTGACTTTTCTCTTTGTTTGTGGGTCTCCTGATTTCCTGTTTCCCTACCTTCTCTACTCTGCATGTGGTTGCAGGGGGTGGGGGTGGTGGGTGGGAGCCAGGGGGCCACCTGAGGGTGGGCAGGGACAGGCAGTCAGGGCAGGACAGAGGAAGGAGCCAGGGGCGCTGGAGGAGGGTGATCAAGGAGAGGGGAGAAGGTGGTGGCAGGGAGAGTGGGTGTGAGGGCCTGTGGACGCCCACATGTGACAGCTCTGGGGACGGGCATGGGGACGAGTGTCTGTCTGCATTTGGATGAGCTGGTTTCTGAGCGGCCTCTTGAGAGAGCCTGGCGCTCACCCATGACTCAGCCTGCCTTCATCTGCAGGATGGAACTGTCCCAGTCCTAGCTCATGCCCACCGCTCCTCTGGCTCCAGCGGGTGGGGGGGTGGGGGCAGGTGCTGTCGCCAGTGTGGTCTCCCCTCTCCAGGCCCCCCATTCATACTGCAACTCTCAGGAGACTTTGGTCACCCTGGAAAGGGCAGCCGGGCTGCCGATCTCCTGCTAGAAGAGGTGTTTTATCACGTTCTTGTGGCGGATAAACATCTCTTGGGCTCTCAGCCTCCCTTAGGAGTCAGGGCTTAGAAGCTACTCAAGCATTTGGGCTCCTGGCCAGAGCACTCCTACCAACAGTCCTGCCACTGAAATGCCACCTTCCCTGCCACAGGACCCCCTTCCCCTCTGCCTCTTTCTGTAGACCGAGTTTCTCTTCTTGGGCCACAGGCTGTGCTCACATCACCTGTCCCCACCCGCAGCCTCGCTCTTCCCCTCTCCCTTCTGGCAAGCCCCCTTCCCACCAGGCCATCTTGTCCTCTAGTCCCTGCATGCTGGCCACACTCACCCCCCCCTAAGCAGTCTATCCTCTACTCAGGCCACATTGCTTTCCTTGCTCTGGTGGCCTCTTTGTCCCCTCAGGCCCCATTGCCCACACCTCTCTCCTCCCCAGCCGGAATCTGTGGCCTGCTCCTCCTCTTGGCTTTGCGGAAGTTTGCCCCCGCCTTGGCACCCACACCTCTGAGCCTCAGCCCTGAATCAGTGGAGCCTGAAGGTTTAGGACTTGCACCCTTCAGGTGGCCTCCTCATGGTCCCGTGACTGCCCTACACGGGGAGCCCTCCCTTAGTCTTACACAGCAGCCTGCCAGCCTCGGGAGAGGGGAAGGTGGGGCTTGGCACTCCTCCGGAGCATTCCCGCCAAACCTTCTCTGACCTGGGCGCCAAGGGGCCTGGAGGGCATCTCCAGATGCCAGCCTCGCCTCCTCGCTCTCTGCCATATCCCAAGACAAGTGGCTGCTTGTCGGATGCTGGTGGGAGCTGAGGGGAGGAGACTCCGGGCTGCCTCTGCCTCCTCTCTCTGGAAGCCGGCTCCTGGGGTCAGTTCATCCGGCCTCTGCCCAGTAGCCCAGAGCCCTACTGAGTTTAGGAGATCCCCAAGGGTAAAAGGTCCTGCAGCACCCCTGCATTCCTGTTGTGGGGTCCTACATCTGTGATGGGAGTTCTGGGGTCTCATCTAACTCCCTCTGCTTTGGGTTGAATTGCTTCCTCTATTTTTCTAGTCATATATAATCATAGATCCCACAGCTGAAGGGGTTTGGTTAGTGGTTCTGAACCTTGAAAGGTCATAGATTCCTTTGAGAATCTGATGAAAGCTATGGATTCTCCAGCTAGGAAAATGTGCACGGGTGTGTGCACACACAGATACACACACAGACATGCATGCACACACACACTCCACCACTGTAGGATCACTCTCGCACAATATCATAAACCCCCTCAAGACCCAGGTCCTGATCCATACCAACCCCAACCCTGCACTGCAGAGATGAACACACAGAAGCTCACGTAAGGGAAATGACTCATCCAGGGCCACACGAGGGATAGCACAGCCATAACAGAGGGATAGATAGGAACATAACCCGTGTCCTGACCCTGCATAAGTGGGAATTTGGTTCCCAGACTGCCTGCAAGGTAGGGGTGTCTGTTCATTCATCTATTTAACAAACTTTTTTTTCCTTTAGTTTTAGGATATTCATTGCCCCAGTCTGTAACAGAATTAACTTCACTGTAAGTGTATGCATTGAGCTTCCCAGGTGGTTCATTGGGGAAAGAGTCTGCCAACAATGCAGGAGCTGCAAGAGACCCAGGTTCGATCCCTGGTTTGGGAAGATCTCCTGGAGGAGGGCATGGCCACCCACTCCAGTATTCTTGCCTGGAGAATCCCATAGACAGAGGACCCTGGCGGAGTACAGTCCATGGGGTTTCAAGAGTCAGACACGAATGAAACGACTGAGCACGCTTGCATCCAGGTTTATGTATTTCTTAAATTTATTTTTATTGAGATATAATTGACATATCACATTGTGGAAGGTGAAAGTATACAGCATTTTGATTTGTTGCGTTTATATATTGTGATGTGATTACCACTGCAGTGTTGGCTAACACCTCTATCATGTCACATAATTATCACTTCTTTTTTTGTGATGGGAGCAATGAAGATCTCTTAGCCCATGTGCATTTTTGAGCACCTGCAGTGAGCCAGCCATGGAGCTGGCAGCTGAGGCCAGAGCAGGAATGCAGGCAGTCCCTGTTCTTTTTTTTCTTAATTTTTTAATTTTGTATTGAAGTAAAGCTGATTAACAGTGTTGTGATAGAGTCAGGTGAACAGCGAAGGGACTCAGCCATCCAGATACCTGCAGGCAGCCCCTGTTCTTGGCTTCAGAGTTGGGTGTCAGTCCAAGAGGAGAGGGAGAACCAAGTGCAAACAAGTAATTGTGCAAATGCATTGTTGGAAACAGTGCAATGGAGGAGAAGTAATGGAAGTAATGGGGGCTACCAGAGGGATTGGAGTTAGATCAGGAAGGTGGAGGAAGCAGCATTTAAACAAGGAGCTGACGTGCTGGTAGAAGTTAGAGAGGAGAAGCGTTCCAGGTGATGGGACCAGCACATGTGAAGGTCCTGAGATGGAGGAGAGTTGGGAGTTGGGAGCACCTGGGAATTTTACAAAGGCTTTCTCCAGCTGCTCCCCTTGAGCCCTGTGATCCATGCAGTGTGTGTGTGTGTGTGTGGGTGTGTGTGTGTGTGTGTGGGTGTGTGTGTGTGTATTGGAAGCAGGGAGAGGCAGAGCAATGAGACCTGGGGAGATGGTCACTGTCACCTGGGGGAGAGATGATGGTGGTTTGGGTTAGAGAGGTGACAGGTCATGGGGAGGGGTCACTGTGGGGTGGGTGAGGCCAGAACTGATTCCAGAGGACAAGGGCCAGGACATGGAGGCTTGGAGGCGGGGTGAGAGGGAGCAGGAAGGAGGGTGTGAAGTGAAAATGACTCCCCTCATAAAAATGTAAGGTGGTAAGGCTTCATTGGGCATTCCTCCATTTTAGTGAAGTGTTTCATAAATGCATTAAAGTGCACAAACTTTCCACAAAATGAACACACTCTTGTGGCCATGTAACCAGCGTCAGTCAAGAAATAGAGCCTTGCCCACACCCAGAAGGCCCCCTTCCCCGTTCCCTTCCAGGTACTAATTGCCCTCTGAGCGTTGTTCACTGTCCTGACTTCTCCCAGCATAGATTTGCCTATTATAGAACTTCCTATAAATGGAGCTTGTGTGTTCTTTTGTGTCTGACTTCTGATCAACATGATGGTTGAGAATTTCATCCACGTGCTTGTGTCTGGTTGAAGAGCGTTCCTTCTCACTGCTGCCTAGTGCCCCACTGTGTGAAGCTATCGATTCTGCTATTGACAGGCATTTAGCTTGTTTCTAGTTTGGGGCTATTGCGCATAGCACTGACACAAACATTTTCACTCATGTCTTTCGGTGATCCTGTGTTCTCATTTCTGTTGGGCAGATCATCCATCTATCCTGATGGGTGTCTCTTTGTTTTTGTTCAGTTGCTCAGTTGTGTCTGACTCTTTGCAATCCCATGGACCAAAGGGCACCAGGCTTCCCTGCCATTCACTATCTCCAGGAGTTTGCTCAAACTCATGTCCATTGAATCGGTGATTTCATCCAACCATCTCATTCTCTGTCGTCCCCGTCTCCTCCTGCCTTCAATCTTTCCCAGCAACAGGATCTTCTTCAATGAGTTGGCTCTTTGCATCAGGTGGCCAAAGTATTGGAGCTTCAGCTTCAGCATCAGTCCTTCCAATGAATATTCAGGGTTGATTTCCTTTAGGATTGATTGGTTTGATCTCCTTGCTGTCCAAGGGACTCTCAAGAGTCTTCTCCAGCACCAGAGTTTGGAAGCATCAATTCTTCGGCACTCAGTCTTCTTTATGGTCTAACTCTTATATTCGTTCATGACTACTGGGAAAACCACATCTTTGACTATACGGACCTTTGTTGGCAAAGTAACGTCTCTGCTTTTTAATATTCTGTTAGCTTAGTCGTGCTAATGGTGTGGTGGTCCTGCTTGGAGCAGAGGGCTGACTCCACCTGGCCTGTGGCACTGCTCTCTATTCCCTTCCCCATATTCCCTTTCTGTTGGGGTCCCTCAGTGCTGAGGGGGAAACTGAGGCACAGATCCACTGGGCTGGTGTGGGTTCCAGGTGGGGGCACTCACGAATCTGTATTGTACTAAATGACCTCCCCTTCACCCCTGCATGGAGCCATCTGCTTCAAAGTTCAGGCTGGGCAGCCTGTCTCTGCTTTTTATTTTTTAATTTTCTTTCTGCTTTTTAAATACACTGTCTCTGGAAGACTCAAGTATCTCAAGAGTCCGAGGCATCATTCTATAAAGGGAGCACTTCACCATCTTGATAATAGGCATGAGAGACATCCAGGGGAACGGGAGAACATTATCTAGCTCCCTAATGTGTCCCTTTGTGGTGACTCTTCTCATCTTGCCACCCCTCGCCCTCCAATGTGGGGTTCATGTGTCAGAGAGGAAGGAGGAAGAAGCCCTGGAGGTCTGTATTCGAGTCAGGGTGGGTAGACGGCAGCTGATCACCTCTTTCAGTTTCACCCACTCTCTGGGGGCAGGCCCAGGTCCCTGATGGGTCAGGAGAATACAAGGCTGAGGGCTGTGCCCTCTAGTCCTCCTCTCTTTGCTGAGGGCAGGAAGCCAGCCACTGCCTCCTTGTTTGATGTATGAACTTTCCGGGAGACCCTGGCACCAGGAGGGAGCACAGTGCCAAGGGCAGGCAAGCCGAGACAACCCCTGGAGGGACAGCAGCTGGTGAGTGGGAAGCCAAGGCTGCCATCTGCAGAGAAGCCCAGTGGTGGGGAGCGAAGGAGACCCAGGTGATGCTGAGGGTCCAGGTCTTCTTGCTGACTGTCCTAGCTCGGAGCCCTAAGTTGACGCCCTCCTCATCAAGAGACCCCAGCCCTGGTGCTTCCGGCCAGCCCCCCCCCCCAACCTGAACAGCCCTGGAGCCCACATCAAGACGCTGGATCTCCAAACAGACCCCAGGAAAAGAGGGTGGAGAGGCCTCAGCTTTAGTGCTCCTTTCTGGCCAAGACAAGGGGAGTGTTGGGTGCTTTGGGTGATGTCTGTTCACTAGCCTGTCTCCCCTGCAAGTCTGTGAGCGGGTGTTTGGTGAATTAGGTATCCCAGGATGTAGATCAGACAGATGCTCAGTAAGGGCTATTCAGTGGATGGATGGCGAGGGTGGGCAGGTGAAGACCCTGGAGAAGGAGAGAGAACCTGGGTGGAGGCCTGGCACAGGGGACAGTGATGGGCAGGTGGGGCTGCTGCCTTTCTGCCTGGGAAGCCACCTTCTCCCCTGGGTCGTAGGCTCCTCTGGACACCCACTGGGTGGTGGCTAGGGCTGGAGTGGGGACGGAGCTAGGATAAGACAACCTCGGTCAAGCTCAGACCTGATTGGGGGATCAAATAGGAATGTCTGCAGGGTCAGAAGAGCAGGCATTTTGAAGGTTTGGAAGGAGTGGAAAGGGAGCTAAGACCCTGATGTTCGGCGGGACTAGCAGTGGGTAGCAGTCCTAAGGAGGCCAGTGGTGGTGAAGGGGGTTGTCTCTCAGCTCAAGCTTTTGCCTCTGCCTAACTCCTCTGGGCATTCTTGCCAGCATCTCCTTCTCGGGAACTTCTAGTGGTCCCCATCAAGCCCCATTCACCCTCTCTTCCGGCCACAGCTGAAATCAGAGTTGTCAAGAATGGCTGAGTGGGTCCTTGGACTCAATTTTCAGAGCCTTCTGGCAAAACTTTGATCTGATGGACCCTGGTGCCCTGTATGTGATGTGTTGGTTCTGTTCTTCCCAGTTCTCATTTGTCTGCTCACCTCTCAGCCCATCTACCTCTCCACCCACCTGCTCCTGCCTCCCTCTACCATCTTCTCTATTCCATCCACCCTTCGTCCTTGTCTCCAGCACCCTTCTTCTCTCCCACTCACCCTCCCGCTGCCCAGGTGCACACACGTCCTCCCCAGTGAGTCCTCACTCTGTGGTGGGAGGGGCCCTGTGGGGGTGGGGGCGGGCGGTGGGGGCAGAGTGCAAACACCTCATCCTGAGACAAGGTACAGGCAGGCCTGTGCAAGCTGACACCTGGCTCTAGGGCAGGGAGTGGCTCTTCTGCCTGGGGCAATCTGGAAAGCCCTCCTAGAGGAGGTGACATTTTGACCTGGGTCCTTGCAGGTGAGTAGGAGTTCACAGAGGGGAGACAAAGCCACTTTTTGTCAGGCCTGGGGGTATGAAAGTGTGTGGTGTCCTCAGGGGGCTGGAGTAGAGGGGAGCAGAGGAGAGGCTAGGAAACAGTGGGTCAGCATCGGAAGGGCCTTGAATGCCAAGCTAAAGAGTTTGGACCTTAGACTTCTGTGGGTCACAGAGAGCCTCTGGAAGTCTCAACCAAGGTTGGAGGGGAGCCTGCATTTTAAACTATGGTATAGGTGGAAGATCCCCTGGAGAAGGAAATGGCAACCCACTCCAATATTCTTGCCTGGGAAATCCCCTGGACGGAGGAGCCTGGTGGGCTACAGTCCATGGGGTCGCAAAGAGTCGGACACGACTGAGCGACTTCACTCACATAGGGTAGGGGATAGGTGATGGGTGGGTGTGAGCTAGCTGGTGGGTCATCCTCACGTGACTGTGGCTGGACCAAATGGGGATGTGTGTGTGTGTGTGTGTGTGTGTGTGTGTGTGTGTGTGTGTGTGTGTGCACGCGCGCGCGCACTAAGGGGCGCCCCCTGGAAGCTGCTTCCCTTTCCTCGTCCCTGACTTCACCTCCACCCAGCCCTTCGTGCCCTAACCAACAACCCCGAGAACTCAGGTCTGGCAGACCAGGAGTTAAGCTGCGCGCTCACCTGCGGGAGGGACGTCCCTGGCTCTCTGCCTATTCCTTTGGCTCAGTTTCACCTGCTGCCCAGCCCAGACGTCACTCCCACGGAGGCTGGGCAGGGGACAGGCCTGGCTTTGTTGGGACCCTGAGACCTGGGCTGGGCCTGTTGTGTCTGCCCTGGAAGGGCTGGAGGACGAGGAATGCAGGGGGCGGGAAGGGACGGAGGTGCCTGGACCTGGGGCCGTGAAACCTCTGACTGCAGAGCTCCTAGACTGCCACTTCTGACATACTCTGGTCACGTGCCTGAGGGCGCAGTTGGGGGTGCCTGGCCAAGGGTGGCAAGAGAGGGGTGGGGTTGGAAAGTGCTCCAGGGCTGCCTTCTCCTTCCTCGCTGTTTCTTTTGGTCCTACAGCCCAGCCCAGCCCTGCCCCGGGGAGGTGAGGCACTCTTGCTTGTAGGATCAGGATTCTTTGAGGCCCAGCCCTGGCTCTCCTCCTGGTCTCCTGTTTCATTTCCGCCTTCTTTCTCTTCTTAAACCTCTCTCAAGCTCTATCTCTCTCTTTCTTTCTCTCTCTGGCTTGTCCCTTCCTAGGAGTTTCAAGTCCCTTTCCCAGTCTTTCTTCCTCCCCACAGGCGGGAGATGGGGATGGATGGATGGCCTCTCTCTGACTGAAGAGGCAGTGTGGAGTTGTGGTTACACCAGTGGCCTTCTGGGGTGAACTAAATTCAGCTTTGGGCTTTGCCACTGCAGGGCTGTGCATCCCTGGGTGACTGTGTAACCTCTCTGTGCCTCCACTGCCCACTGCACTCAGCGTGAAGCATATCGATAACATTTAATAAACAGTAGCTGTTGTTGTTGCTGTCGTTATGGTAATGGAATGATTGTATTAGCCCAAGTCCTCCGAGAAACAAGATGGGATTAAATGTGTAAAGATTTTATTAGGGGAAATGCTTGAGTGAGAGGAAGGAGCCGGGGAAGGCTGAGAGAGCCTTTCGCAGGCAGCAAGAGTCTGACCCCTGGTGAAGGGGAGACAGGGAGCCAGAGAGGGGCGGAAGTGTCCCAGACCTCCCTGTCCTCTCAGGACAGGGGATCCAGGAACCACAGTTGGCCGACACATCTCCTCACCCCCAGAAACTGGCCTTAAAATCAATGGTGGGTAGCACCCCGAGGGAGGCATGGATTTCAAAGCACAGTGGGGCCCCTGCTCCTGCCACAGGAGGCCTACAAGTTGCCCTCTGAGGCCTTGCAGCTCAGGGAGGACAGGGCCTTTGGTTTTGGAGTCTGAGGTGGGGTGGGACAGGTGGAGGGGGTGACCCAAGGGGCTGGCAGGAGGCAGTGGCCTGGGCCCCAGGCTGCCATGGAGCATGGGCTCCGGGCCTTCTTGGCCTGGCTGCCAGGCCTCCTCACTCAGGGCCTGGCTTCAGGCTGGATCCTGGCTGTTAGCTTAGTTGTGCTAATGGTGTGATGGTCCTGCTTGGAGCAGAGGGCTGACCACCCGGCCTGTGACACTGTTCTCTGTTCCCCACCCTGTCTTCCCTTCCTGCTTGAGGCACCTCAGTGCTGAGGGGAGAAACTGAGGCACGACTCACTGGGCCGGTGCAGGTTCCAGGCGGGGGCACTCAGGAATCTGTATTGTACTGAATGGCCTTCCCTTCCCCACTGGACAGAGCCATCCACTTCAAAGT
This sequence comes from Dama dama, assembly GCF_033118175.1. NCBI lineage: Eukaryota > Metazoa > Chordata > Mammalia > Artiodactyla > Cervidae > Dama > Dama dama. The sequence goes on from NC_083688.1 coordinate 28,707,133, forward strand.
TCCTCCTAGGAGAGGCTCGGCAGCCGGCAACTACCCCTACGGTAACCTTGGGTGTCCTCCGGGACTGGCCTGAGTGTGGCGCAGGGGTGCAGATACCCGTGCCAAGCTGCAACACCATTAGGGGAATGAAGTTGGAGCAGGAACAAGCGTTTTTTGGGCATTGAGCTGAGGCCGTCTGTAGGCGGTCAGAGCAGGCCCAGTCTGGCCAGACTGTCCCCCCCTTCACTGCCCGCCTCAGCTCCCCGCCACTGCAGACTGCATTGAGATGCGTGAGCCACCCAGATGGCCTCTTGAACCCCAGCCACTGAATATGCTAAGCAGGCCTAATTTATTCCCTTGCTCCTTAATGGAACTGCAAAGCCAGCAGGGGCTGAGGGAGTTGGAGGCGACTGGTGGGGCTGGGGGCGGGGAGGGTGGTTCTCCATGGTTCTGCTCTAAGACCCCAGCTCCCTGTTTGACTCAGCACTGTCCCCCTCAAGGTGGTCAGCTCAGAGAGGAGAGCCTGTCATGAAGGGAGCAGGGACTTACGGACAGGCACCTGAGGAGTCCAGCTGGGAGCCCTGGGCAAACTAGTTAGCCTCAGTTTCCTCACCTGTAAAATGGGGGCAATAGAGCCCACCTTGCCAACTGTTGTGAACAGCGTATGCCAAGCTCTGGGACAGAGTGGGCAGGGCCACAGTTCAAGCCTGTCCACACTCAATTCTTGTTGGCCCCTCTTTCCCTCTTGTATCACCCTCTGCTGTCCGGACTCCTGAATTCTGAGGTCAGCTGGGGATGGGTATGTGGGGAGGAGGCTGTTCTGGGAACTCTGCTCTGGGGTTCAAAGATTAGGGATAGGATGTGTGGGCTAAGTCAATTCAGTCATGCCCGACTCTTTGCGACCCTATGGACTGTAGTTTGCCAGGCTCCTCTGTCCATGGGATTCTCCAGGCAAGAATACTAGAGTGGGTGGCTATGCCCTATCACCCAGGGATTGAGCCTGTGTCCCTAACATCTCCTGTATTGGCAGGCAGGTTCTTTACCACTAGCGCCACCCCAGATACCGACAAAATGAGGGAGGGTGTGTGGTGAGAGAGTGTGGAACCACTTTCAGTGGGCCAGGCTGATCTGGTTGCAAGTCTGTGCTCTGCCACTGACTAATTTTGTGAGCCTCAGTTTCCTAATCTGAGAAAAGGGAATGATAACACCAACTCACAGCGTTAGGGAGGAGGTTAAGTTAACTGATATAGGTAAAGTTCCTAACACTTTGTAGGCCCTCAATACACATCAGTTTCCTTCTCCCCCTGGAAGGGGCCTTTGAATCATCTGGTTTACCCCTTCACTTGCTGACTTGGCCAAGGGCCTCACATCTGAGCCCACTTCAGAAAGAGAGGGGTGATTGGGGAGAGCCCTGGGCTTGGGGTCTCTGACTTGGCAGACAGGTCAGAGGTCATTTAGCAATAATAATACTAATAAATGCCCTTCAAACCAACCTCACATGATGTCAGAACAACCCTGAAAATCAGCGTGAGCAGGCATCATCACCCTGTTTCACAGATGGGCAGGCTGAGACCCAGTGAGTGACTCATCCATGGTCTTATCACTGGCAGTGAGGAGCTGGGATGCGAACCAGGTCTTAGGGTCCCTGGCTGTCTGCACTTGGCCTGCCACCTGCCTCTTACCCATTCTCTTCTTGCTGAGCAAGACAGCCCCCCTTAACTGTGCTGGGGAGGGGTGTGTGGTACGGGTAGAAGGGGTTCCTTTTGTTCTCTGCGGTCTCTTGGGAGTAAGAAGTCAGTGTTCTGTTTGACCAGTCAGTTCTTCTCGGACAGACATGCCTCCCCTTCCTGGTCTGGCCCTCAGCCTTGAAGGCACCCACTTTCCTCCCTGCCAGATCTGAGTCAGTGTAGGGGGTACGTGGGGGTTAGTCTGGTGCAGCGACTGTCTTTGGGGCTGGGGTGGGGTTAGGCCTGTTGCCCCTCTCATTCAGGCTGGGCAGCCACCTGTCTCTTGCTTGTCTCCAGCAGGCTGGCCAGCAGGCTGGCATTTCTGGCTGCCTCCTCCAGGAAGTGGCCTCTCGCCCCAGCTTTCTCCTCACCCTCTGGGCACATGAGCCCCCACCCCAATTCCCCGGCCCCTGTACTCCCCAGAGGCCTCCGTGGCTGTGAGAACAGCCCCCATCTTGCTTCCCAGACCCACTGACTGGGCATTTCCAGCTCCGGGGTCTCTCCTCTCCTCCTCTCCTCATTTATCTCCCCCTCCGGGAGGCAGAGGCCCTTTGTGAAGCTCTTTGTTTGGATTTGAGCTTTCAAGGCTGGGCGGGGGTGGGGGTGGGGGTGGACAAAGGCACACCCCTCTCCCCTCTCCATTGTCCTGTCTCTTCCCAGGAGGCCGTGTGTGTGTGTGTGTGTGTGTGTGTGTGTGTGTGTGTGCACACGTGCGTGTGTTCACATCCCAGCTTGGCCTCTCTTATATGGGATGACAGGGAGGAATCGTGAAAGGACAGAGATGCAAGCCTATACCAAGGCTGAGAGACCTGAGTGGGAGAAAGAAGACTGGGTACCTTGGGGAGGGGGTGATCGGGCCTGGGAGTGACTCTGGCTCCAGTTGGGAGCTGTCACCCCTCCCCACCCCCGAGACCATCATTCACCTCCCTCTTTTCCCTTCCCCGCTCCTTGCCTCTTCTTACAACCTCTCTCCATCCACTCTCTTATTCTCACCTTGGCATCTGCCCTCCTTGGCAGTGACCCCCTTACTGAGGAGAAACCAGGAAGGCACCGCTCCTGGCCCCTGGAAGTTAGTTCCGGGGAGACCCTGTCACCTGCTGCCATCCCAGTATTTTAACCTGTTGTTGACTTCTGTCCTCAGCTCAGCCCTTTTGGCCATGACTCCCTGCTCTGGGCTCCAGCTCTTCCTCCTTCCATCAATCTACAGGGTGCCTCCTCCCAGGGGTGCTATTTCCGCAGCCTCAGCCGTGGCTCCCTTGACCCTGGCTGGCCTGATGACCCCAGAGTCTCAAATAACACTGGGTGGCTGGCTGCCTGCGGGGGCCTGGCTAAAAATACTCCCATCTGTGGTGTGCCTTCAGGGCAGTCTGGGGCAGTGGGAGGGTCCAGCCCACAGGCCCCCTCATGCTCTCCTTGGGGAACATATTCCTCCGGGGCCTCCCCACCATCCTGCTGCCACCAGAAGCTCTTGGGTGGAGGGCCTCAGGCCCCAGCGACACCTGGGAGGGACTTTCTGTCGCTGGTGGGTGACATGTGGGCAGAAAGAGGCAAGCTGAGTGCCAAGATCAAACCAAGATGCCTAGTTGGTGAGTGTGGATGGTTGTGTGCTTCATTGCTCAGTCATGTCCGACTTTGTGCAACCCTACGGCCCGCAGCCTGCCAGGCTCATCTGTCCATGGGGATTCTCCAGGCGAGAATACTGGAATGGGTTGCCATGCCCTCCTCCAGGGGAATCTTCCCAACCCAGGGATCAAACCTAGGGCTCCTGCATTGGAGGTGGATTCTTTACCGTCTGAGCTACCAGGGGAGCTGGTTAGGACTTGAACCCAAGTCCAGACTCTCAGACTGGAGGCAGCACCACTCCAGCCGTAGCTGGTTTTGTTCATGTGGGTTGAATTAAGACGAGTTCTCATGCCCAGCTTTTCACTTCTCTTGCTTTAGGCTCTGAGCGATGACTCGGGCTCTCTGAGCCTCAGCCAGCTTTCCTACGTGGGTGATTGGGCCATCGCTAGGCCCATGGCCACTGGCTCAGTGGTTGACAGGGCTCCCTGGGGACGTCCACAGGCTCACCAAGGTGGCAGCCTCTGTCCCTTTTCAACCTCAGCCCTGGGCTCTCTGTCTTCTCCTGGCCCTTTGGGTCCCTCCCTGTGTCTGGGTTTTCATGCCTTCTCTGGTCTCCAGATGGCTCCCACCCCGGAGGGGCCCTCCGGGGTCTGCAGAACTGCTTGGAGAGGAGAGCCAGGCCTCTGTCAGTGTGTATGGAGTGGGTGAAGGGGCAGGTACAGTCTGGGTGCTCGGCGTGGGCCTCAGTCTGGACTCCATGCTTTTAAATTTCTGAGGTTTTATTATTATTCTTGTTGCTCTCTGAATATTCTTTTTATGTTATTACCGGCTGTTCTTGTTTCACAGATGCATTTTCTTCTCTGATCTCTCTGAGGATATTGATAACTTTTTCTTACAGTTTTCTCCCCACTGAATTTCACTTACTGTCTCTCAGTTGCTGTTGGCCTCTGTTGTTTCTCTGCTAAGCTTGCCTCAGGCTCCCCCAGTGGCCCAGATAGTAAAGAATCTGCCTACAATGCAGGAGACTGGGGTTCCATCCCTGGAGAAGGGAAGGACAGCCCACTCCAGTATGCTTGCTTGGAGAATTCCATGGGCAGAGGAGCCTGGTGGCTACAGTCCATGGGGTTGCAAAGAGTCGGACACGACTGAGCAACTAACTCTAAGCTTTCCTTAAAAGCCTGGGAACCTGGGGTTTCCACTTCTATTTCAAGTGGGAGATTAAAGGGTGGATTCTTTGCACCAGAAGTGAGGGTGGACACACCAAAGGCTTCTCTAGCTCTCAGGTATCCGGCTGGGCTGCTATTTTGGGGAAACCACTGTCTGATATCTTTGGGTTTCTCTTCTTGGCCTTGCCAGATCTCCAGAGAAGTTTTCACTTTTCTGCCTGGGGGCAGGTAGAGGCCTGGCTGCCTGTTGCTCAGGAAACGCCCAGCTGACTCTGTCTTTCCTATTAGTACTTGTGTTCTTAACTGTGCCTGCTGGCCCTGGGGCCAGAGCTCACTCTCTTATCCTTTCCAGGGAATAAATCTCCTGTCTTCTGCTGGGGGTCAGGGAGAGGATCTAGATATCTAACCACTTCTTCGGTGTCCTACCAATCCGGGTTCAGATTTACATTCACACCCTGCCCCTACCCTCTGCCCCCTCCCTCCCCATCCCCTCCTTGCCTGGCGAAGGGATTCCAAAGTCACTGATCCTGAGCCTTTGGGGGCTCTGCGCTGAAGAACTGGGTGGCTTCTTGGCTTTTCTGCAGCCAGCTCAGAGTTTAGTTTTCTCAGGCTCAGGGTTCCCACGCATCCATCTGCTCTCATCCTCCCAGAATTTTGACACTGTTGTCAGGAGTGATAATCAAAATATTTAACAAGAGATCCTAGGGACTGCACTGAGAGGCTGGAGAGGGTCCTGAGGCCCCTTCTGAGCCAAGAGTTAGCCTTTTTGGGTCCAGAAGAGGGGCTAGAGCTTTGGGAGGGTGGGTGCGCTGTAACACTTTACCCACTGGACTAGAAGTATTTTAGTTTCTAGCAACCGCCGTGGTTGTGCTGTGCTGAACATCACTCCTATGGTCTTCTCTCCCCTGTTTTGGTCTTTTTTGATCTGCTAGGCTTTATGTTTTTTTGAAAAAGTTATTTATTATTTATATATTTTTGGCTGTGCTGGATCTTTGTTGCTGCACACAGACTTTCTCTAGTTGCACTTGGCGGAAGACCTCTCTCTAGTTGTAGTGGGTGGGCTTCTCATTTCGGTGGCCTCTGGTGCTGCGGAGAAAAGGCTGTAAGTGCGTGGGCTCCGACATTGTGGCCCACGGGCTTAGGGGCCCCACGGCACGTGGGATTTTTCCGAATGGTATCAAACCCGTGTCCTGTGCATTGTCAGGTGGATTTTTAACCACTGGACCACCAGGAAAGTCTCTATGCTTTCATTAAAACAAAATAAAAAACTTTTCTGTTGCATTAGAGGAGTTTTGAGAGGAGAGCAAAAGTCCACATGTATGTTCAATCAGCCAACTTTCCCGGAAGTGTCCACTTGGGGTCCTCTGGGCGGGGGCCTCCCTCACCTGCAGTGGAGTGAGGTTGGCAGGAAGGCTGAGACTGGTGAGGAGGGCTGCAAGGTGCAGCCTTCTCTGGGACCCAGATATAGGGTCTCCTCCACTCTCTTCCTCCTAGATCTGCTCTCTTAGTTATGGCCTTGAGGCCATTGACGGGATGTGCGGTGTGAAGCCACCAGCAGGTGTAAGAAGAGCAGCAGAAGGGCAGGAGGTCAGAGTTTAGGAAGCACGTCCCAGCAGTCAGGGCTGTGAAGCTGGAAAACAGGATGGTCTGGGGAGGCTCTGGAGTCTCCCTTCTGGAAGAACTTTAAGCCAGGAGGCCCCCTTATTGACCCTGGCTGGAGGGGATCTGTGGGAAGGCAGGGGGCTGACTGAGATCATCCCAGTGGGCCTTGCTGCCTGTCCTGCCCCCATAATTTTTTAAAAATATTTATTTATTTATTTATTTGGCTGCACTGGTCTGAGTTGCAGCACATGGGATCTTTGATCTTCATTGCGGCGTGCAATGGAGAAGGCAATGGCAACCCACTCCAGTACTCTTGCCTGGAAAATCCCATGGGAGGAGCCTGGTAGGCTGCAGCCCATGGGGTCGCTAAGAGTCGGACACGACTGAGCGACTTCACTTTCACTTTTCACCTTCATGCATTGGAGAAGGAAATGGCAACCCACTCCAGTGTTCTTGCCTGGAGAATCCCAGAGATGGGGGAGCCTGGTGGGCTGCCGTCTATGAGGCCGCACAGAGTCGGACACGACTGAAGCGACTTAGCAGCAGCAGCAGCATGTGAACTCTTAGTTGTGGCATGTGTGATCTTGTTCCTTGACCAGGGATCAAACCTGGGTCCCCTGCATTGGGGAGCACAGAGTCTTAGTCACTGGAGCACCAGGGAAGTCCCTCCTATGATTGTTGATTTCTTGACTTCCCTCAGCTGCCTTCCTTCCTCTTTTCATCAGTAGAAAGCTTCTCTCTGTGGGAAGGAGACTTCCCCCTTCTGCGGGCTTAAAGGATAAGCCCCTTGTGGAAGAGGAAGTTTGGGGTGTGAGGGGCAGAGATATAAGGACGTCTGGGGATCTAGAATGAGATGTAAGGGTAGGGAGGCTCCCCTCCCTGGGGCCCAAGGCTGGAGGGAGAGGGGCCATCTCCAAGGAGATGAGGGTCTTGAGGAGGAAGACTGGAGTGGTTCTTACCTCCAGGGCAGCCCTACACCAGCATCTCCTTATAGTCAAGCAGGATAGAGACAAAGAATTCTCTGTGAAGCAGCCTCATTTGCAGACTCTCCTGTGTCCAACTTGCATGTCATTTGGGGTCCAAAGTGGCCAGAAGTTTCCATTGGCACCTACTTTTCTCTTTCTGGGGGTTCTCAGCTCCATCCCCTTCCATTGTTTCCTGTCCTGGTCCCCCTGGAACTCCTTGCCTATGGAGTTCCAGCCCTAGATCTTTCCTTCCAGCACCCTCACCTTGCCCTGTGGGGGTGTGTTTTATGTGGGTCTGTGTATGCTGTATACAGTTCCTCTTCAGGCTCATTTTTACTACCTTACTCTGGCCCCTTAAACAAAATACACCCCATTCTAATCAAGTCCCAGCCCTTACTTACAAACTTTCAGGAACAATACTGTGGTTCCATCAGCCTGTCTTCCAAGTTGCTTCACCATTTCTACCACCTCTGTCTCCATCCTCAGCCTCTGCACACCTTCCTCTGCCTCCCAGAGACGGAAACGTAAGGAAGGGGATAATCTGGTGCTAGACCGAACCAGGCGTGAGTGGCCTCAGCAAAGGCCTGGTTGAGGAGGATGTTTCTAATGGATGAGGAGTTAGATGTCTGGTTGGGAAGTGGTCCCCTGCTCCAGGGATCTAAGATGGCCAGGAATGGTGGGACTGGTTTTTGGTTTCAGCAAGAGAATCCATACAGAAAGTCCTGGGCTGAATAAGGTTGGAGATTTGGGGACCAGGGGAGCAGGGCGGGCCTGCTTTTCTGCTAAAGTAAACAGAAACCTTTAACACTGAGGTGTCACAGTAAGTCATATGAAATTGAAGACTCGAACCTCATTTTAGAAGAGGAGAGTGGGAGAATGGTACGGTAAGAGCAGGGGCCTCTCTGGCAGTGTGGTGCCTCATTGGAAGTTCTGCCTGTTGTCTAACTCGAGTATTTCCTGACCTCTTCTTCCTGATTATCTTCAGTGGGGAGCTCCCCAGGTGGCACTAGTAGTCAAGAACCCTCCTGCCAGTGCAGGAGCCTCGAGAGGTGTGGCTTCGATCCCTGGGTCAGGAAGATCCCCTGGAGTAGGAAATGGCAACCCACTCCAGTATTCTTGCCTGGAAAATTCCATGGACAGAGGAGCCTGGCGGACTACAGTCAGTCCATGGGGTTGGGATCTCAAAGAGTCGGACATGACTGAGCACACACACACACACCTTCAGTGGGGATGGGAAGCTCAGGAACTCCCTGCGACGCTTTCCTTTCTGTCTTCTCTACTTGAGAGGCATCCCTCTTCCTGAGTTGCAGCCTCTTCTGGGCTCATGTGCCCCCATTCTGCCTCTCCTCTGGCCTGCTTCCAGCGTCTTCCTAACAGTGCTGTTTGGGCTTCATCCTGCTGGGACTCCTGGCTCCTCCTCCTTTTGGCGTCCACGCCCCAGGTGGCAGTGTGAACTCCATGTTCCAGACAGGGTGCTCTTGCCCAGGGCTCTGGCGGGGAACGTCTGTCTGGTGGGGGTGGGGTGTGCAGTGTGGAGCTAGCAGACCCAGGAAGGGTTTTAGGGTGGATGAACTTGCTTTTACAGTCACCTTAGGGTGTCCTTCCTGGTCTCAGGTTCTGAGATGGTTGTCCGGTAGCTCCCAAGGGTGCCTTGATGAGTCAGGTCTGGTGCCAGGTGTTTTTACATCTAATTTAATCCTCACAGCTATCCAGGAGGTTAGAATCCTTGTCTCCATTTTACAGAAGAGAAAAGAGGTTCAGACCTCTTCAAGGTCACATAGCTGGTGAGTGTCAGGGCCAGGATTTGGACTCTGGTCTCTGCTGGCTTTATCCCTCAACCCTCCTCTCTGGCAGGTGAGTGTGGGAACGATGGAGGTGACACTTCCCATACGTGTCTCCTGGTGTGCTCTCAACTGCACTGGGAAGTCAGAAAGGCAAATGCAGCAGTACGTGCTCCCCAGATGAGGACACAGGGGCTCCCAGAGGGACTGTGCTTCAACCCTAGTCTGTGGTGCTCCCTCTGGCCTTCGGGTCCCAGTCCCCACCTCTCATGGCCTCTGTTCGTCCATCCAGGGCCGGGCTGGGGCTGGGGAGACGGCATCAGTAAGCTCCTTCTTGCTGGTCTGTCTGGGGCCAGGCCTGCCCTACTCTACCCTGAAGCTCCCAGAGGGAGTGAGAATAGAACATACCAGAACCAGGATCCAAGGGATCACAGAGGGGGCCTGGGACCCTTTTGGGGCAGGGGGAAGAGGAAGCCATATGGTACCATTCAGGGCAGGGGAGCAAACGGAAATCTGCCAGCCCAGGAATGCTGCAGCCTTGATTTGAGGGGATACAGAGATTTTACTTGGGCATCCCAGGTGACACCAGTGGTAAAGAACCCTCCTGCCAATGCAGGAGATGTAAGAGACTCGAGTTCAATGCCTGGGTCAGGAAGATCCCCTGGAGGAGGGCATGGCAACCTACTCCTGTATTCTTGCCTGGAGAATCCCATGGACAGAGGACCCTGGTGGGCTACGGTCCATGGGATCGCAAAGAGTTGGACATGACTGAAGTGAGTTAGCACTCATGCAGGGGTTTTATCCACATCTGACACAGGGTCCAGCCAGGGCACACGAGTTGCCAGCTCTCCTGGCTTCTGTGGAGGAGCGAAGGATTCATGTCTGGGGGTGCTTGAAGCCCTCCCAGGAGCTTTTTCCCAGCCCGGCCGGCCCCACGGGCCAGGTGTGCCTTTCTCCTAGTCTGGAAGCAAGTACCCTGAGAGCCTGGGTCCAGACCTGGCTCCTGACCACAGGGGCTGCAGCCAGACACTTGCGGGTCAGCTCAGACTCTGCTCTGGGTCTGCTGTTTGGGTTTTCTGAAACTGGGGTTGGGAGCCCCCAGAAGTCCCGGGCCCTGTTTGCTTCTGGAGCTTGGAGATGAGGCCATGTCACCCTGCTTTGTGCCTCAGTTTCCCCAGCAGCCTGACTGGTGGCATGCCATGCTTTCTCTCCCCCTTCTTTACTCTTGCCCGTCGCCCACCCCTTGCCTGATGCTGGCCCTTCCCCGCCATTCTTTGTGAGATGGTTAGAGCTCTCCACCTTCCTCCTGTCTCCTTGCCCCCACTTCCTCCTCCCCCTGTTTGCTGGCTTCCTCTTCACTCAGGCCGGCTTTCTCTCACTTGTCTGGTCTTTGGCAGCCTCGGCCCCACTGCTTTTCTCATCTTGGATGTCCCTTTTGGAGGCTCTGTTTTCCCCCTCCCGCCCTCATCTCCATCCTGGGGTCCACCTGGCATCTGTCTCAGTGGCCTGGCTCCTCCCGGCCCTCCCCGCTTGTCACACCACCCTGGATGCCTGCAGGGCCCAGGCTGAGGGCCCTGGGATGTGTGGGGACGGGAGAGACCTGATGGTCCCATTTCCTGGCCTCTCTTCCCATTTTTCCACTCTGCAGGAATAGCATGGGAGGTGGGCCCAGGAGAGGAGCCCAGTGTGATGTCCTGGCTGGAGAGGGGTGAGGGGTGCCAGGGAATGGGCTGGAGGAAGGTTGCCAGGTGAAAATGGAGCGGGGGAGTAGGAGGGATTTGCTTATCTGTCTGAGTCCATCTCCATTCGTCTCTGTCTCTGATGTCCCTTGCCGTCTGCTGTCACTGTCACTATCTTTGCCTTTCTGGGTCATCTTGGTTCCTTGGACTGTGGGCTTCAACCCAGCTCCTTTCCGTCTGTGCCTCCCATGCCCATCTGCCTTCTCTGCCCAGTTCAGGGGCAGACAGTCAGTGGGCTGGTTTCCCAGGAAGAGGAGGGGGTTGTGTTTGGGAGGAGGGAGTGGGGTGGACAGTAATTGTATTAGCTGGTTCTGATGCAACTGGGTCTCCCAGACTGGACTCTCCCGGCCTGCCTGCCCCCTCCTTCCACCCTCTCCTCCTGCCGTCTCCATTCATCTCACCCCCCCTCCCAGTTCCATCAGAATCAATTAGACAGTCCCTGCTTTAATCTCATTGCAGGAACCTGGGCTCAGACCCAGCAGCCCAGCTCCTAGGTCTGCAGTCTCCATGACAGGCCCTGAAATGAACACTCTGGGGGGCAGAAGGATGACCAGGATGACCTCAGAGCCCCTATTCTCACTTTTCTACCCCTAGATGCTATGGCTTGCCTGGAAAGGCAGCCCAAGCCCCCGGGCTCCCTAATGGATCAATATGCACCATCACTCCAGATCTGTCCCCATCCCTCCCCCACCCATTTATCATGTCAGCTGCTGGGTGGTGATGGAAGTCACTTGGAAAGGGGCCCAGAGGACCCAGGATTCTCAGCCTGCAGAATAGAGAGGGCTGGGGGTGGGGTGGGGATGGGGGTGTGAATAATGAGTTGCCAGTGTCTGAAGGCATTTATTGTGCAGAGAGAGTGACCAAGTTGTCCTTCCCCAGGCAAAGCAGTCTAAGAGGAAATGGTCTGGAATTTGAGAGTGGGGATGAAGGTTAGGTATCAGGAGGAACTTCCTGCCTGTTGGGGGTCACAGATCTGGGTTAGGAGTGGTGAAGGGGAGAAAGAGAATTTATGGACTCACCTCCTTGGGCTATCTATAAGAGGGGGGACCTTTCCTCTTCTCTGCCTCCTCCCCTCCATCCTCAGTGTTGTGCTATGGAAAAGCAAAGAGCCGGAAATGCGGGGGGTAGTGGGGGGAACAGTGATTCATTTTGGCTCTGCTACTTTTTCACTGTGTGACTCCTGGCAAGTCACTCTCCCTCTCTGGATCTCGAATCCTATTCATAAATCACATGTTGTTGGGGTTGGGGGAGGGAGCAGGGGAAGATGTTGGGTCACTCTTAAGTTTAACTGGAATCAGTACTGGCTGTGGCAGAGCAGGATAAGGAGTGCCCTGTGTCAGGGGTGGGTGGAGTGGAGAGGACAAAGATTCCACCCTCCTGGTGCAGCAGCAGTTAGAGCCCGGAAAATGAGACTGCCCACTGGCTGTAATCCAGGGCTGGGGCAGTGACTCTGGGTTTAGAAGAAGGGATGGCCTGCCTTCCTCCTCTCCTGTATTCATGCAACCAACCAACCAATCTACCAAGTAACTCATGTTCATCGACCATGTGCCCTGAACCATGCTGAGGGCTGGGTGCCTGGTTCTGAGTGTTGGGAGTACAGCCCTGAATGACTGACAAGGTCCTCTGAAAGCTGGCAATCTGGTGGGGAAGAGGGTGAGGGAGTGAGTGGATCTGTCAATAAAAGATAGTGCTAAGTGCTCTGCAGACATGAACTGGCTGGGGGTCACACAGAGACTCGGGACTAGAGGGATGGAAGAACTTTGGTGGGGGCATCAGAGGAGGAAATGTTGGAGCCCATAGGAGATGGGACCCCAGCTCTTCAGGGACCCCAGTTCTGTGGCTATGTGGAAGTCCTGGATCTTGAATATGGTTGGGTAGTTTAACCATTGAGTGGGGCTGGGGAAGGAAACCCACCCTTGGTGGAAGTGGCTCTGGGGAACCTGGTCTTGGAGGCAAGACCCAAGTGGGAGCCCCAGGGAGGAACTGCTCTGCCTGGGAGGATTGTGAGCAAGCACACGGACAGCGGGGTCTGCCGCCGCCGTCCCCATCTGATGGAGGAGAAAGGTCGGGGGCCTCCAGGGAGCAGCCTCTATGCATCTCTCTCGGTGTGAAAGCAAGACCCAGAGCCTCCGATCAGATGCCCAAGCCATTCTCCCCTCACAGGAGCGGCCTTTGTCTCCTCACAGACAAAACCAGCCGGGGGTACTGTGGCCCTGGGGACCCGGGACAGAGGAGAATCTGTGCTTACCCTGTCCCCAGGGAGCTGGCGGCTGTGACCTGCTCTCTTGTTTCCCTGACACCTTCTTTGGATGCGGCTGGGAAGTTTCCCGGTCTTCTCTCGATTCGCAGGGAGTGGGGGTGTGGAGACTGGTGGGGTGAGGGGAAAGCAGCCCCCTTTCCGTGAGTGTGGCTTCCATCCCGCCTGGCTCTAGACTCTGGAATCTCCTCCCTGGCCTGGCCTCAGAATTCAGGTCTCTGGGCTGTGTAAATAAGAGTGGGGTGTGGAGAAGAAATTCCTCCTCCTTCAAGCCATGGCCAGACCCACTTGGCTGTCTGGACTCTAGCTGAGGGGAGGAGGCGGAAGGAAGAAGGGTGGTCCCAGGGGCTGGCAGGGCTGGGAGACAGGCCTGGGGGTCTGGGGGAGCCTGCACAGGGCAGGACAGACAAAAAGCCCCCAGAGAGTTGGTTAACCCTCTGAGGATGGCGGCCAGCTGTTCAAAAGCTTCGCTGGGGAGGCCAAGGCGAGGAACTGGGGGGCTGTTGTCAGGTACCCACATGGGGGCTGCAGAGAGGTTGGAATCTGATGTCAGGTCCTTTTGACAGACCAGACTCTGCCCAGGCTCTTCTTTAACCGTGGTCCCCTACGTCCCCTGCCTCTGATCCATTCTGTGGAATCGTGCATCTCTGTCCCTGACACCTGGGGGCCTGGAAGGAGAGATGGGGGCTGGGATACACATTAGAACCTACCAGATGCAGTTTCTGGTGCTTTGAGGAGAAATGGATGTAAATCGAGAGACGAATTGCTGGGATTGGACCCCTCCATGCATCCACAAAATTTGAAATGGGAAGCGTAGGGAATCCCTGCTAAAGCTTCTCGGAAGGTTCTGGGGATCCTCTAGCTGCTGTCCCTGGGGTTCTGATCTCCTTTGGTGATGAAAACAGAACAGAGGATATGTGATTTCCCATGAGGCACCAAACCCCAAAGGACACATTTCTGTGTCCCGTCGAGGCCATGCACAAGGGGGCAGGATTTCACTGACCTTCAGGAGCTGAGAAACCAGGCATTAAGCTCAGTGAAGTGTGCTGGAGCCAGGGGCTGGGAGGGGAGAGCTGGGGAGATGCTCCAGGCAGGGCTGGGCCTGCCTTCTTAGCCTTGTCAACCACGGTCTCTTCCCTTCCTCTCTGGAGGGTCATTGGCTTAAGGACACCTCCTGCTGGCCAGTGGATGAAATTAAGGACTCTCTACCTTCTGAGCCCTATTCATCAAGATCTCCTTGTCCGAAAGGGCTGAAGCTTAGAAGTCCTTTCCTTTTTTTTCTTCCCATCCTCTCTTCCTTCCTTCTGTTTGATGAGTACCTGTCATGTTCTTAGTGTTGAGAAGTGTTAAGAATTCTCATATGGAAAATCACCTTGTCCTCCTCTCTCAGCCTAGGCAGGGCCAGGTTTCAGCCTATCTGAAGAACTTCCTTCTGTTTAACAAATTCAACCAGTGATCCCTTTCGATTAAACTTTGCTCCACTTGCCCAGTTTCCTCACATCTCACAATGTATCCAATTCCTCTGGCGCCAGGGTTGGGGGGGGGGGGGTGTGCTGTGGAGATTATAGGACCCGTGCCCCCACCCCCAACCTTCGCCACCAGTGAGAAGGCCTGCTCTGTAGCCTGGCAGAGATCTCGACAGTGCCAGGCACTTGGCTGGAGGTCGTTGGCAAGAGCAAAGGCAGGGTCTGCTGGGGATGGGCTCATATGCTCTATTTCCACCTAACTTCCCTGGTACCCCTGCTCCAGCTTTCATCCAGAGCCTCCTTGGTGCTGTATGCTGTGGGGGCGGGAAGCAGTGGAGGTCCCCCTTGCTTGGAGATTGTTGGGGGCTGAGGTTTGTCTTTCTTCTCTCTCTAGCCAGGCGATGGCAGGGCCCCCTTCCCTCTCCTTCACCGTGTTCACTGTGCTCCTGCCAACCTTCCCCAAAGCTCTTTCCTCACGGTGGGGAGCTGAGCTGGGGATGTAGGGGGGGGCCTGACAAATTTGCTGAGTGGGGGAAAGCTTGGAGGCAGGAGTGAGCTCGCTGAGAAAGTCCGTCCTCAGGCCGCATGCTGGGAAGAAGGAGACCGTGTGATGCTGTCTCTGTGTCGCCATCCTCCGTTGAGGAGGAGGGGGCCAGAGAGACAGCATTGCCATGGGGAAAAAAAAAAAAAATGGCCCTGAGATGGTGCCCAGGGAAGCCCAGACGGGGAGTGCAGGCAGCAGTAGGGGCGGGGGCGGCCCTTGGCTGGCGCTCCAGTGGCCTGTTACCGTGGGGAGGCCCTGGCAGGGTCTGCTCTCAGCCGCAGCTCTCCAGCTCTCCCGCCCCTTTTCTTTCTGGGCTTGGCTGCCTGGCTCCCCTCCCAGTTTCTCTGCAGCGACAAAAACCAGGGGCAAAGCTCACCGCTGCCTCTCCCCCTCCCCGAAGTCTGTCTTGGGTCTCCCTCTGCCTTTGTCTCTCTGTATCTCTCTCTCTCTCTCCAGAGTCCAGCACCTCCTTCTCACCCACTCCTTCCTCCTGCTGCCTAGAGCCAGGGTCATAGTAGGGTGACTCCCCCCTCCCCCAAGCAATATTCCTGAGAGGCCCCAACCTCTGTTCACATCCTCTGAGCACAGCAGAGGCAGAGAAGGGTCCCTGGCATCTGATGGCAGCCACGTGACACGTGGTGATGGGACGGGGCACACCCTGAACCCTGAGGGGTGGTTCAGCCATAGCTGTGGGTGGCCCGCCAGCTCTCATCCATCAGAGCTGGTTCAGCCTGGGAGGCAGGGGCCTTTCCAACTCGTGGGGGTGCCTTTGGATGCTCAGAGCTCCTTCCCTCCTGTAGTTGTCTGGAGAGGGATCCAGGCAGCGGAGTTGGGGTGTGGCCAGGGTCAGAGGTTGCTGAGTTGGAACAGCCCTGTCTGGGAGGTGTTCTCACGTGCATGCCAGGCCCACGGATGTTTCTGCTTCAATCAGGGCAGCTGGAGGCCTCCGTTTAAGTTAATCACATTATGCTCTGGGGAGCAATATGGAAATTGGAGTGAGGTCTGGAGGGAAATCCGCACACACAGGCACACACACGCACACTCACACACTCACTGCAGCTTGGAGCACAATGCTGCCGCCACCGCCGCCGCTGCGCCTTCCCCGCAGGTGGACGCTGGGCGCCTGGTACCGCCTCTGCTCTGCCCGCTCAGCCTCGCCGGCGGTCCTCTCCCCAAGCCTCCTTCGAAGTTGTGGTGCCCGCCCCCCAGCCCGCCTGGGAGGCCGGCAGGCGGAGGCTGTCAGGCCGAGGGGAGGAGAGAGGCAGCAGCTGGAGGAAGTCCCCCAGGGTGGAAGCGCCCTGCAGCGCCCGCGCCTCCCATCAGGGCTTCCGCGCAGATGGAGCCACGTCGGGGCCGTGCCGCTGGGGCCCCATCGAGTTCCTCCCGCTAGAGGGGCCGGGACACCCGGGCTGCTCCTGCGGGGCTAAGCGTCCCGGAGAGCCCTGGGCGGGGCTCTCGCCTTGGTCCTCACCGCCTCCCCAGAGCAGCCGGTCCTCCTCCCCCCGCACCCCGACCCTCGCGCCCGGGGTGGGGGGGCACTCACCTCGGGGGTCAACATGACTCGACTGAGCTGGTGCTTCTCTTGCGTGATTCGATGGAGCAAGTACCTCTTCTCCTGCTTCCTGCCCCTGCGCTTCTGCCTCCGAAGACAGGTAAACTCACCTGACACCTGCTCCACTCTTTCCTACCGGCACTCTCCTCGGGTTTATCACCCTCGTGCCCTCAGGGACACCTACCTTGAGCGGGTCAGTGTGGCTTTCGTGAGGCTTTGGGAACTCCTGGGGAGCCCCCTCCCATGCATGGATCCACGTCGGGGAGTGGACGCCCCACTGCCAGGGCACAGCATCTGGGGTTCAGGTCAGAAGTCTAAAGGATAACACTGGAGTCTGTGCAAGGACGCTGGGGACCTGGGCACAGAGGAGCGCTTCTGGGGGTGGGGGGTGGGGGGCTTTCCGCATCTCTCTGAAATTTCTGTGGAAAAGGAGGGCAAGTCCCTGGAAACTCATTCCCCCCCACCCCCGTACTGGATTCAGAGGTTTCAGAGTTAAGGCTGGGCCCTTAACAGAGTGAGGCTGTTAAGACTTAACAGGGTGAGAAATGAGCCTGGTGGATGTCAGGAGGGACTTCCTATCTATTCAGGAGGATGGAGGGACCTGAACCAAGCATGGAAGGGATGGGGGCTGGGGCAGTAGCTGGGTTAGTGAGGGAGGAGGGGTGTGGTGGGACCTGCAGTGCTGTGGGTGGGCATGCCATGGCTGAGCATCTTTCTTCCGGAGATCCTTGACTGTCTTCAGGGTGTGTGTGCTTGTGTGTGTGGTGGAGTGGCGTGGGGGAGGCTGGGGAGAGGGAGGAGGTGGGGGCCTAGCTGGCCAGCAGAGTAGGGAACTGGTAAAACTGCGTGTAACCTTAAATTCTCCCCTGGAGGCACAGAGAGAATTCCGAGAACGTGACCTTGAGCCCCCAGAAGGCTCCAGTGAGGGGAGGGATTTCAGGGGCTGGGGTCTGGCTTTTGATCCACTCCCCTTTCCTTAGGGAAACTAGAAAGGGCCCTGTCATATGGGTGAAGGGGCTCAGTGGTACTCAGGTTAAGAGTCAGTAGAGCTGGTCTGCCTGGCTTTGAATTCTGGGTTTACCATGTCTTAGCTGTGGACCTTGGGCAAGTGACTTACTCTGCCTGTACCTTAGCTTTCAAACATGTGGAATAGGGATTATAAAAGTACCTATATCACTGGCTTGTTGTGAGGATTAAATGATGTAGGACATTTGGAATGGTTACCGAGTGCTTATTCCATAGTAGGTACTCAGGAAATATTTGGGATTTATTCTTGTTGTGCCTTTCCAGCAGGGCTCTCCCTCCTTGTAGACCTTCAGGCAGACCAGACATGGGATATGTGAGGATGGAGGGGTTTATCCCCGTATCCATTCTTCCCATCACACGCATAGGAAGGATTTTTCCACTCCATAAGAAGCTTGAATGTTCAGCTCCTCCTCCCAGGTGCTGCCTCTGGGACTCAGTTTCCCCCACTGCTACTCCGCAGTGAGGAAGAGGTGCCAGCAGGCTCCAGTCCCTCCAGTCACCCAAGGTGTGCTTTGAAATCTTCTAGCAAAATGCATTGTGTCCAGGGATTGGCTGGGAGGCATTCGCTGCGGACCGCGGGGCCAGAGCCACATCTACGGTCCTGTGGGCTCTGAGTTCAGATGCTGCGGAGTCCGGCTTTGCAGACTGGGGAAAAGGCAGCCTGCAGTGGGAATGGCCAGCCGAGACCAGGTCAGTCGGACCCCAGGCCACTTGGCAACTCCCCCTCATCATTTGCAGAGGTTGAGGATGACCTCAGTGCTCCTGGGTTAGGATAAGAGTGGGGAGCCGGGGGTGCGGGAGTTGGTGGTCAGCTGCAGCTGCCTCCCTCCAGCCTCTGAGAGTCCGAGTCAGGCAGGAAATTAGAGCTGGGGAAGAGATCAAGATCACTGAGTCAGGCTCTGGGAAGGGTTTTATTAAAAATTGTTAAGATTTGGCCCAGACGCTGTCCCCACCCAGGGTGCTGGTGGAGGGGAGGTAGGGGAAGGGTGCTGGTGGAAGGGGGTGTGAGTAATGTTCTTTCCTGGGTCGGCTGGGCCCAGGCAGGGCCTGGTTGGAAACTCACTTTCCTTCTTAAGAAGCATTCTGATTTCTGGAGTGCAAGGAGGCAACTCCGTCTCATACTAGAGGGGTGGTGGACATGGGGGAAAGGGCTGGATGTCCCTGGCCCATAGGATACTTTGGCGGGCATTCAGATGAATGCCCCATTCTCCAGGCTGATGTGTCTCAGGTCAGGCTTGGTGAGTAGAGCATGGTTGGGACTTCAGACCCCATGCACACTTTGGTTGCAACCTAGTTCAAAGAACATCCTGTCCAGTGGCACATGGAGGCTCTGCTAGGGCCCTGAGCTCCCCAGGACTCAAAGGCCAATTTTTGGGGGGCTGGGGGGCAGGGAGAGGGAGTGCGGATTATCTGAACAGAAACCCCATGGCTTCTGTTCTCACTCAGCACTCAGGCCCCAGGGCTTACTAGCTGTTAGTCATTTAGTTGTGTCTGACTCTGCGACTCCATGGAATTCTCTAGGCCAGAATGCTGGAGTGGGTAGCCTTTCCCTTCTCCAGGGAATCTTCCCAACCCAGGGATCGGACCCAGGTCACCCGCATTGCAGGCAAATTCTTTACCAGCTGAGCCACCGGGGAAGCCCAAGAATACTGGAGTGGGTCGTCTGTCCCTTCTCCAGCAGATCTTCCTGACCCAGGAATCGAACCAGGGTCTCCTGCATTGCAGGAGGATTCTTTACCAACTGAGCTCTCAGGGAAGCCCCAGGGCTTACGAGGACTGTGGTTTTTCTCTTCTGATTGGCTCTTCTGGAACCACTAGGGAGCCAGTCAGTTTCATCCTGACCCAGGTGGCAGCACTGTCCTTGGCTTCCCTCTCTGTGTCCCCCTGCCCCCCAACCCAAGCCAGTCCTGGGCCTGGGCAGCTGACCTTCTCCTTGGCCAAGGAGTGGGGAGGACAGTTAACATATCACCTCAATACGGGACAGTAAGCCCTAGTCTCTGGGTGACAGTATTCCTGGAGGAACAGCAGGAAAATTCTTGATGCCCACAAGATGGTTATCAGACACCCTGGCCCCACTCTCACACATAGTAGCTGTGTGATGCTGAGCAAGTTGCTGGGCCTCTTTGTGCCTCAGTTCCTGCATCTATAAAACAAGAGCTGGTAGGAGGCTTAAATATGATACCACAGTTACATGTCTGGTTAATTAATATTGCTGTCTCCAGGGGCACGGAGAGAAAGGCCCCAAGGGGGCCAAAAGATAGAGACGCAGTTACCGAGGGCTTTGGTGTCTGATTCCTGTGTTCTGTGCTGTTGGAATCTGTAGTTGGACATTGGTGGGGAATCCCAGCACCAGCTCTGCTCCTGCCTATTGAACGGGAGGCCCCTGGGACCGACTGGGAGGAAGGTTGTGGTGTGTGCGGCCCCGTGTGGAGACAGTGGGCTGCAGGGTTGGCAGGAGAAAGGCAAGAGCATGACTCTGGTCCTACAGCGACTGGACGGCAGGTGCTGGGAGCCACAGCTCCGGGACACCAGGGCGATCCCACCCCTCCCTCTGCTGCAGGGTGGTCATCTCTCAGATGAGGGGGGGCTGGGTTAGGTGAGCGGGGCCCCGAAAGCCAAACCCTCCTGGCAGACTTGTTTAATTTAATCTGGCAGAACGGCTTTAAAAGAAGAAAAGGCCAGCACTTAAAAAGTGCATTTTTCATATTTTGTAGAAAAGATTTTGTAAAATAATATAGATCTGGGGCTTCTCTTGACAGATCAAAAGATCTGACAGTGTGGGCCATGTCACTGATCCATAGCAGCTGTTGATGAGGAGCGGGGTCCCCTTTAGCTGAGCCTGCCGGCTCTCTGGGTCTCTGAGGGACTCCTTGCCCGCTCCTTTCATTTAACTTCTATCGAGCCCCTTAAGGTTCTGACTGTGACCCCTGGAAAGACCCTAGATCTTTCCAGCTCTGATGTTCCTGACCTTTGAATTTTGTGACCATGGTGACCGAGAAAAGACTTGAGATGTGCTACAAATGTAAAAAATAATGTAAAGTCTCATTAATAACTAATTACATGTTGAAATGATAATCTAGTATAAATATAGCATTAAAATAAAAAGAAAAAGACTTGATGCTCCATTAGGAGATGCGCTGACAACAGGAAGAACTTTCTGATGGACAAGTGTGGAAGGAGAGGAAGAATGGGTTGGAGGGAGCTGGGATCTTGGCCTGGGAAATTGGTGGTCTCACAGGAGGTGGGGCTGGCAGGGACCTTTGAGAACATCAGCTCTGCCATTTTGCAGGTGAGGAAACTGAGGCTGGGATACAGGAATGCCAGGCGCAGGCTTACGAGGCCTGTTAGCTCTATTCCTGCCCTCACTCACCCTTCCTTCTGCCTCAGTTCAGCGCCAGCCCCAGAGCCTGCAGTCCTGGCTCTTTCCTCAACTGACTGCTGAGCTAGAGGCTGGAGGCTGTGGGCAGCGAGCAGGAAGGCTCGGCCTGAAGAGGAGAGCGGGGTTAAACACCAGCCACCGCAGAAATGGCCGGGGCAGCGGGTGTCATGGCACAGGGTGGGGGCAGGTGCTGAGGCTTCTGGGATCTCAGCAGGGAAAACCCACCAACCCCAGCAGCTTCTGCCTGTGAGTCTCTGGTCCAGGCATGGGGTCAGGACCCCAGGAAGGGCGATACTGGTCCAGCCTCTGGAGACTCCCCCTTCTGGGAGAGCTCGGAGATCAGCATGTGGCAGGAAGATGTGGTGCTGAGGAAAGTTGGGTGTGTAGGCAAGGTATGCCAACATCCTTTCGGGGGGCTGGAGTGGACCAGGAGGAGGGTTTGGGAAGGGAATGTGCATGTGTGCATGCTAAGTCACTTCAGTTGTGTCTGACTCTGTGGGACCCTATAGACTGTAGCCCGCCATGCTCCTCTGTCCATGGGCTTGTCCAGGCAAGAATCCTGGAATGGGTTGCCATTTCCTCCTCTAGGGGAATCTTCCTGAGTCAGGGATCGAGTCTGCTTCTCTTATATCTGCATTAGCAGGCAGGTTCTTTACCACTAGTGCCACGTGGGAAGCTCCTGGGAAAGGGATGCATGCTTGCTGTGTGTGTGCTAAGTCACTTCAGTCATGTCCGACTCTGTGTGACCCTATGGACAGTAGCCCGTCCTCTGTCCATGGGATTCTCCAGGCAAGAGTACTGGAGTGGGTTGTCATGCCCTCCTCCAGGGGATTTTCCCGACCCAGGGATCGAAACTGTGTCTTCTGTGACT
The DNA here is from genome assembly GCF_033118175.1 of Dama dama. NCBI lineage: Eukaryota > Metazoa > Chordata > Mammalia > Artiodactyla > Cervidae > Dama > Dama dama. The sequence continues at coordinate 28,728,750 of NC_083688.1, forward strand.
CTTGGATTGCAGGCAGATTCTTTACTGCTGAGCCACCGGGGAAGCTCTGGGAAGGGGATAGTAAGTGATAAAAGTAGGAAAATATGTCAGGACCTATTGATTGGTAGATTGATCCATTGCTTCTACAATCATGTCTGATACCTGCTATAGGCCAGGCTCTCAGGATTCAAAACAAAAGACAGGTCCTTGCCCAAGGAACTCTCCTTGTGTGGGTGGAGCAGAGGAACCAGCTGGGAAGGATGAATAACGGGTAACAGGGTCCTGAAACAGGGTTATCACATACAGTTAGAGACACTTCTGGTGGCAGAGTTGAACCTTCAACAGGGAAGATGGTGGTTGGGTAGGAGGAAGGACTTCCCAACTGCAAGAGATTAAGATACAGGGGAGACCTCCAGAGTCTCAGAAAAGAGGGATGGGGGAATTCTTGGGGCTGGATTCTTCCAAGAAGACCCTCAGTGCTAAGGTTCTCTACTCCAGTCTTTCAGTTCCAGCTGAAGGGACTGCAGAGGGAGCTGGCCTGGGGGCTGCAGGGCCCCCTTGGGCTGCGTGGGAGGCCAGACAAATTGGTTCACTGTGACTTGGTTTTCTGTCTTGTTCAGCGTTTCTGGGAAGCTGTTCGGTGATTTCTCAGAACTCTTGAGATAGCTGCCGGCAGGCACATCTAGTGATGCCAGCCATAAAGGGCAGGGCTGTGGGAGCAGGACAGGGGGAGATGGGGTGGGCATGAGTGTGGAGATGGCAGGGCTGAGCTGGCTGAACCCTTGGGAGGGCTGGCAGCACTGGTGATGGTGGCTAGGGGTGGGCTCAGGGGCTCCCAGAGAGGCCCCCTTCCTATACCACCCTGAGCTCCAGCCAGTCGAGAGAGGGAGGGTTGGCAGGAGCGTGTGCCTGTGGACATCCCCTCGGTGGCTGCAGGGCCGACTCCATGTGGGACTCTGCTTCATTACAGTGTTGGCTAAACTGTCATTTGAGCCCTGGCAGGCTTGGGAGGGGATATCCAGGGGGCACTGTGGTTCTGGAAAGGGATGTAGGGTAGGGGCAGAATCCTTCATTGTTCCACGGCTCTGCAGAAGGGCTTGGAGAGATGTGAGAAGGGCCCTGATCTTTTACCTTATCATGTCTTCATCAGAACAAAGACTCTTAACTCAGGCACCCGCCCCAGGAGGGACAGAATGAGACATCTTGCTATAGTGTCCTCCCCTGACATCTTGGAATCGCCAAGTAATAGAGTCCTCTGTGCACATCCACACATGGCAGCCCTTTCCCAGGTAAAGTGTGAATGTTTCCCTCTCGTTCTGGGTTTCCTAGGTAGATGTCCTGACTGGACTGTGGGCTGGAAGCCAGTACACGGGACTGGAGAGGTCCACCTGAAGGGAGAGGTTGGTTGTGTAGACGCTACCCTGGGATGGCACCGTGTGTGGTGCTGACAGAGAGTGGTGAGGGCATGTTCTTGGGTGAGTCGGGGAGAGAGGCAGGGGATACATAACCCTTTTTACATGTGGCCTAGGGCATGTACCACACGCTGATGTGTGTACATAAGTCCTCAAGCAAGAGGACTTTCTTGCCAAGTTACTCAATCCAAGAAAATGGTCTCAGAGTGCCTGCTCTGGGTGGGGCCCTGTCCTCGGCATTCTATGTGTGTTTGTGTGAGTTGGACTGTGGTCCTGGTGTGTGTGTGTGTGTGTGTGTGTGTGTGTGTGTGTGTGTCTACAGAAGGGGGTGGGGCTGAGCCCTCCTTCCCTCCCCTGGAAGTCTCCAAAAAAATAGTGCGGGTGATTCACCAGCCCCACCCACCCTCACTTGGTCCAGCTGTGGCCAGAGCTCAAAGAGGAAAGTTTCTGCGGGGGGACAGTGGAGGGGGGAGTTGAGACAATGAAGGCGCGGGGCAGATTTTGCTGGATTCCCCTGCAGCGAGCCCTGGGGATGCATTTGGAATCTGTACCCCTCGTCTTCCCCCCCACCCCGGACCCCAAACTCTAGTCCCTGGGATAAGGTGGTGGGGGGCGGAGGGAAGGGCTGGCAGGAGTGAGTAGGGGGGACAGTGTGCGGGAGAAGTAGGCATGTGGAATGGTGGGAGGTGAAAACGGCCCTGGGAGGGGGAGCCGGGGAGGCGGAGGAGGAAGTGGGGAAATGCAAACCAAATGTTGGCCCAGGGCACAGTCAAGAAAAACAGACTCTCGCGGGAGCCTGGAGCGGGGCTCCTTTAGGAAGGGCAGGAAGGGCTGGGACAGATGTTTGGAGAAAAGAAAGAAAGAAGGGGGAAAAAAAAAGTAGGAAAAAGACGGAACGAAATTCACAGCCCCAAGGGCAGGGCCATTCTCCAGCCATCTCAGGCCTGGTTTCTCTTGAGTCAAGTGAGGTACAGGCTCAGAACTCGCTGAAGGGCACCAGAGCTAGCCAAGTGTGTGCAAGGGAGTTTGTGTTCCCAGGGCAGGAGGGCATGTGTGTGTCCTTGGAGATGGGATGGGACAGAAGAACCACAGTTCAGGCTGTGCCATCCCTTGTCAGTCTGTCTGTCCCTCCATCGGGGTTCTGGGGGTAGGGATCTGCGGGGAGTAGAGAGGTAGTGCTGGGTCAAACCAGAAGGCAGGAGCAGCCTGGGTAGCTCATAGGGCTTGGGTGTCTGGGACTGGGGGTACAAGGGAGGGTTCTGGGGGGCAGGGGCTGTCTCCAGTAGCTGTCCCTCTGCTCCGCCTCATGCTTACCCCTTGCAAAGCAAAGGCTTCAGACCCTGCAAGCCACCAGAGGAGCTGGGAGGAGGGAGGAGACCGGAGGCTGGGACAAGGGGTGGAGTGGGGGGAGGAGGAGGAGGGAGGGTGAGTTGGAGGCAGGCAGGGCGAGCGATGCTGGCTGAGCCAGAGCCGCGGCTGCTGCGGACTCAGAGCTCCCTTCTGCCTGCTCTGTGGGGGCTGTGAGCTGGGGGGGACCATCCGCCGGCCCCAGCGTGGCCCCAGGGACAGCACTCAGCGAAGATGACATGGATCTGTCTGTCCTGCATGCTCTGGGTAGGTGTGCTTGTGTTAGCTAGGAGGTCGAAGTCCCTACCCCGGCCCCTTCAACCTTAGCCTGACGCTGAGAGTCTGGGGTGGGGGGAGTGCTGGCCGTGAAGGAGGGGGCCTTTCTGCCTCTGAGGGACAGAAGGAAGAACCGAATTGAGTAGACTCTCAGCCTTAGTCCTTCCCCATCAGTGGGGGCCCCTCGCCCCGGTCCATCCCCCCACCCTCCTTCCCTCTCCCCCCCCCCCCGCTGAGTCCAGGAGCTGTGAGGAGAGGAAGCCGTCACAAAGTTGGTTTCTTCTTGGAGCTTCTCCTGTCTCCATTCCCACCCCCACCCTATCCCTCCTCTGCACTGGGGGGAAAATTCGTCACCCCTCAAGTTGCTCAGCCTCAGAGTTTGAGGAAGTTGCCGTGGTAGGGGGCCTGGGGAACAAGGGGTATTAACCTAGAAAATGTAATCTGGAGGAGCTGGGCTAGAGGGAAGTTCTGCTTGGATTCCATCACTGTTATCGCAATTTCAACGTCTAACCATTGCCACCTCTTCCTCCATAGCCCTCCCACCCTTAACAAGAACCACCCCCACTGACCCCCTAGTCCCAAGGAGGAAGACACGGCCTTGTCTTTCCCCTTCCTTGGCCCCAGATTCAGGAAGGTGTGTGTCGGGGCGAGTGCCTGAAGGGTGGGCAGGCAGGGTCTGGGGCCACGCGGTGAGGGTTAAAAGTCTTGAGGCCTGTCAGAGGGAGAGAGGGGGCTGACGGCTGCAGGAGGGGAGGGGGCGGGGGCGGGGGACCCCTTACTCAGAGGGGCTTGGCTGGGCGAAGGCATGCAAGGGTCAGGAGGGTGAGGAAGGCTTCCCTGTCCGAGGTTAATGTTGGTCTCTCAGAGAGTGCCGGCTGGTTTAGGGGAGGGCGCTTCAGCCCTGGGTCCAGATGTGGTCTTTCCTGCTCTTTCCCTGTTCCAGCTGGCTCTGGGGAGAACTCTCCTGGGCTTAGGCAAGCCCAGGCTGAAAGACAGTGGCGGGACATCAGAACTGGGCAGAGAGGGGAAGTGAGGAGGCCCTGGGATGAGGGCGTCTGGGTGGCGTGTGGGGCTCTCAGTAACAGACTGAAGGTGTCTGGAGCGTCCTGCACAGAGGGGGCTCACCGGGCTGCTGTCCACATCTGTATGATGGGAGCCATGGCCAAGTTCCTCTCTCCAGGCCCTTCCAGCTCCCCGGGCCCAGCTCTGGAAGGCCTGTGGACGGTGCTGAGGATGGAGCCTCAGGGAGGCTGGGAGGGAGGGAGGCCTGTGGCGGGAAGATTGGTGGTTAAATTTCCGGGGTGATGCTATTGTGGATGGAGACAAGGCCACGTCAGCGGAGAGGCTGTGGGAGAAGCGCCTCGTGGCTGTGAGCCTCAGTTTCCCTGGGGGGTGACATGAGGGGGATGGAGGGGAGGTGCCAAGATGTGAGCATGAGTGCCTTGTCCAGGTCACTCCTCTGCCCGAGAGCTGGGAGAGGGGACTGGGGACCAAGGGCTGGTGTGAATGTGACGATTTCTCTAAGGTCCTCCCCCCTCCTTTTCCTGTCCTCTCTCCTGTGAATCCCCACCCTCCTCTGTGCCTCTCTGGCTTCATGGGACAACCCAGCGGGCGCCTCTCTGTGGTGGTGGAAGAGGCTGGTGGGGTGGACTGGGGAGGAGTACGTCTTCTCTCCATCCTACCCTGGCCTGGATGCCCATCGCCAGGATGGGCCCAAGTCCGGGGGGGTCAGCGAGGACTGGCCCCGGGGCACAGTCCTGGTCCCATCAAACTTCTTGTCCCCAGTCCTCCCTTGCAGTTGTCCCAGCAACTTTCTTCCTTTTTGCGTGGACCTCTGTGGGGCTGAGGTATAAGTTTGTAGCAGGGAGGGGAGGAGTAGATGGTGCAAATTGAGAGGCACCTGCTGGTGGGAAGTGGGTGACCTTTGTCACCAGGCAGGGCTAGCCTCAGACCAAGAAAGGGGAAAGATAAGGCCGTGTCTTTCGTCATTTATCAGATGGGCAGCCTTGGCTGTCACAGTTCCCTCCTTGAGCCTCAGTTTCCTGATCTGTAAAGTGGGGAGAAGAATATACACCTTGTTCGGCTGGGGTGAGGAGGGAGATGACGTGTGTCAGAAAACCAGGTACCCAGCACATGGTAGCTGCTAGGTATATGCGGGTCCCTCCCCCCACCCCACAAGCCCCTGTTTGGCTCACAGGATGCCCTGCACCCCAGGTCTAAAGTGGGGGGGGGGGTCTCCCCAGGAATAGCTGCAGACATTTCATCCAAGAAGTCCTCTGTCCATGGCACATAGTTCTAACAAGCTGTAGGAATAAAAACCACTTTATTAGCTGAGGCACGTAGCTGTGTATCATGCGTAACTTGATTTTCTCATCAAATGCTCCCATCGTTTGCTATTACATATTCAAGTATGGTTTATTTAGAAAATAATTACATGCCTATTAATTGAGGCTTTTTGGTGTTAGGGCTGCAGGCCCTGGGAGAGGGCTTATTAGGTGGGGCTGAGAGAGCTACAAGGCAGGAGCGGGGGCCAAGTACAGCGCTGGCCCTGTGCTGAGCGAGCCGTGTGGCCTCTGGCTCAGCATTTGACTGTTCATCCTGAGTTTCTCATAGGAACTTGGATGCTGTCCTCTGAGGCTGCTTGCAGCTGCAGACAAAGAAGTGTTCTCTCTTCTGGAGCCCGTGTCCCTCCCAGCGCTAAGCATGAATTTTTGTCACAGGGTCCTCGTGAGCTCCCGGTTGCCTAGCGTGCAGTTCTGCCCTGTGAACCTGACTCTGATCCCTCTGTCCTGAACTCACTCTCTTTGGAGTTTCATTGGCCTGTAGGACTGTGCCCACTGTGGGGCCTCCTGACTGTGGGTTTGGGAGCTAGGCTGGGTGGTGTGACACTCACAGGGTCTGAAAGAAACCAGGCCCCTTTGCAAAATTTTTCAACATGACATTTGAGGCCCAAAGTCAGGGAGCAAATACGGTACTGTTTTTCTGTGGTGCTTAGAGGAAGGATGGCGGGCCGGCCAAGAGTGTGGTGCCTGGGTTTCATCCTGCCTTGTCACTTGGGAGCTCTGTGACCTTAGGCAAGTGGCTTCAAATCTCTGTTTCTCCATTGGTTTCCCCACCTACCTATAGGGTTGTTAGGTTTTAAAGGAGCCGATACATTTTAGAATAGCGTCTCTCCCCCAGTAAGGGCTCAAGAAATGTTAGCTCTCTTTTTACGATGGTGCAGTTCAAGGCCATGCAAGGTTAGAGGCACAACTAGGGCCTGGGTCTCCCACCTCCCCCTCCAGGGCTTTCCATTCTGGGAATCTCCCGGGAAGGGCAGGTGGGGTGTGAGGACAACGTGAAGGCCCAGAACACACAGGCTTTCTCCTGCAGGCAGCCTGCATAGTCGGAGCACGGATTCTGGACATAAATCCTGGCTCAGCCACTTACTAGCCATGTGGTCCGGGCAGCCATGTAGCCTCCCTGTGCCTTCCTTGTCTCCATGTCTTTGACTTAACATTTCATTTGAACCTCATTGTAATTCTGTGAGGTAGGAAGGGCAAGGATGGCTAGTTCCAGTTTCTGGCCAAGGCAAAGGGGACCCGCAGAGGGCAAGTGGCCTGCCCAGGGGGCCATGGTGGGTTCAGTGCTTCTGAAAAGTGGAAGGGTGTGGGCTAGAGGTTTTGCACCTCTGGTTGAGGGGTCGGAGGCCAGCAGCCCAGAGATGGGAAATGATGTTAGGGAAGCACTGTGATGCCTTCTAAGCACCACCCACCCATATTTCTTCTACCTGTCTCACCACTGATCTTGGAGTGCCAACTTTCTTCAAGAAGCTGGCAGATACTGGACAAATGATTGCAGTAATATGGATATTATCCAAGAGGGAATCTGTAAGGACATTTAAGGACAGACCTCGCCTAGATTGAGGGAGAAGGAGGGACATATCAGGAAAGAGATGTTCTCCTCTTGGGAGGTGAACTTTACACTAGATCCAAAGATGAAGTTGAGACCGCAGAAATCCAAGTGTAGGAAATAAGCATAACTGAGGAAGGATAAGATGGGGTAAACTGGCCAGAAGACGACCTTTGGGCAGAGGAGTCCTGACAATGTAGCTGCCAGGGCTTCTCCAGATAATACAGGTGGCAGCTGTTGACACACCCTTGGAAGTGGTGGTCCTGCCGTGGTTAGGGACTGGGGACCCTGTCTCAGACAGACAGAATCTGAATCTTTGTTCCATCCGGCTTCCCTGGTGCCCCAGAGCGCGCTCCTCAGCCTCACTGTAGGATGTTGCGGTGAGGAATCAGTGAGAGAAGCCGTACCAGGACCTTGCCATCAGGCCAGGCCCATTAACGGGGTTTCAGACCACCCACAGCTCTGTGCCTGGTGTCTCAGATGGTAAAGAATCTGTCTGCAACGCAGGAGACCCAGGTTTGATCCCGGGGCTGGGAAGATCCCCTGGAAAAGGGAATGGCAACCCACCCTGGTATTCTTGCCTGGAGAATTCCATGGACAGAGGAGCCTGGAGGGCTACAGACCATGGGGTCGCAAAGAGTCAGACATGACTGAGTGACTAACACTTTTACCTTCACTGTGCCTTCCCACTCCAGGAGGTGATTTTTTCATGTTAGAGCACAAAAAGGGACCCGGAGCTTAATGCTCAAAAATGTTGGGATGTGGTTTATGAAGGAACCATGTGGAGAGAGAGAGAAAGAGAAAGAGAGGCAGGCCAATGGTGAGAGATGGGCCAGCTCAGGAAGCCCTGTCAGGGGCCGAAGGCCACCAGGCAGAATCCGGGCTCCCCAGGCGTCCGCGTGCTCCTCTGTCACACGAGGAGCTCAGCTATAGCCATTCTCTGCATCTTTCCTCCCTTGGAGACCCAGGGCTTCATGGCATAGGAAAGCTCTCTCCTCAGCTGGGTGAGGACCCCCTGAGTCTGTGTTCTGTCCCCCAAGGGCAGGACAGCGGCAGCGGGCGCAATCACTGCAGGGAACCGAGGTCAGGCAGCAACTCCATTCGATTTGCTCCTTCCGACTTGTTTTTTGGGCTCACATTGTCCGGAACTCAGTGGACATGGAGCAGACGCACAAGCAGGTGTGTGTGCCTGGTGGGCAAGTCCAGTGCACACCTGGGCATGACAACACAAGTCAAGAGTCCACGTCTAGTGAGTGCTTACTATGTGTCAGGCTTTTCAGGCATTGTCACAATCTATAGATGGTTACTACAATTAGCCCACTTAACAGATTAGTAAAGTGAGGCAGACAGGGGTTAATTAACTTGCCAGGGGTCACCTTGCTAACAAGTCGATTGCACAGGGCGCTGTGTCGGGGTGCCAAGCACGTGTGACTGAGGAAAGGAAGGGGTGCTGGGTGGCGCTTAGCCCAAATTGAATCATGAGGAAATGACCAGACACATCCAGATACCGAAGGCCATTCTGCAAAACAGCCGGGGCTCTTCAAAAAAGTCCGCGTCATCAAAGAGAAATCATAAGGTGGAGTCATGTGTCCATATGAAGGAAGAGGAAGGAAACCCAGCAACTAAACGTAATACAAGATCCTGCTTGGATCCTGAGTCCAAAATAAAAACAAAGGCAAAGACCCAGCTCGAATGGGTGCTATTGTGGCCAAAGGGGAAATCAGAATATACTACTGAATGTTAGATAATGCTATTGTTGTGAGGTTGAATTTCCTGAGGGTGGTGATTATATTGGGTTGAGGTGGGGGACAGAGATAGAGTGTGGACAGAAGTGGCAGAATGCTCACAAGCGGTGAATCGGGGCCAAGGGCATATGCATGTCCAACTTTTCCAGAGCTTTTAAACTTTCCACAATGAAAAAAGAAAAGTAGGAGGGAGAGGTGGATTTTTGAAAGGGATGGTGGGGACGTTATTTGGGAAGATTTCCCTTCGGGGATGAGATTTGAATGAGGCCTTCAAGGATGCCTAGAAGCCTGACATATTGAGAGGCAGGTAGGACATTCTGGGAAGAGGGAACAGCAGAACCAGGGCTCAGATACGGGCCCAGGGCAGGGAGTTGGGGAGTGGGGCGTGGGGATTGAGATAGTTGGGTGGGCCGGGTATGGACCAAGGCTGCTCCCTGCTGCTTAGCGGGAGTGCACATTTTATCGTGGATGCTCGGGAAGGCATGGAAACCTTTCGGAGTGTGAGGGGATGACCCCAGAGAGCTGTGTACCTTAGAGGCTGTACAGGGAGGAGGGAGACCAGGAGGCTGTTGCCACAGTCCCAGGCAAAAGTGACAGGGCCTCTAATAGGGCAAAGGCAATGGAACGAAAAAGCACAGGAGGGCCAAGAGAATATTTAGGAAGCAATATTTACAGAGTCTGGCAACTGGTTGGATTGGAGGGTGGAGGGCTGGGAGGCATTGAGAGTGACTCAGAGTTTTCCACCCGGGGTGACCAAGAACACAGTCAGCCCATTAGCTGGCTAGGGGCTGGGGGGTGATGGTGATGGTGAAGAGGAACTTTGGTGGGGTGGTGTGTACGTGAAGCTGAGGTGGGGTTGGAGGGAGCTTGCATGTGCGGTGCTGGGGTGGGGGAGTGTCCCAGACTCCAGCCTGCAGCTCCACTGGGAGTCCCAGTCTTCCTCATAGAAATAAGCGCTGATGACAATCAGGTCCTGGTGTCCCAACCCACGGTGATGAGACATGGAGGGGTGGATGGCTGGGAGAGGACCGTGTGACCCTCCAGGTCTGTCCGGGGCCTGCTTTATAGTGATTTTCTTTCCCAAGGCTCACTGGCTTGCCAACTTCTGTCCTCTGGCCTCTTCGTCCATGGTTCCTAGTGTGGGGCCCAGGGAACCCAGTGGGGCAGGGCTGGGGATGTTTTCTTGGGGAGGGGGCAGGAGCTCATGAGCTGAGGACCTCTAGGGTTATCAGTCCCCTTTCATCACCACCCCCACTCCATTGCACTCTGCCCCACGGGGCAGGGAGGAGCCAGTAAACAGCCATTCCCACCCCAAGGCCAAGAACTCCCGCCAAGGCTGCCCAAGCCAGATGTGCCACACCCCTCTGGCAGGCAGCTTGGCTGAACAGAGTCGGGGGAGTGGGGCAGGGAGAGATCCCCCAGAGGGCCAGGAAAGCCCTCTGATGCTGGCTGGGCTTGTCGTAGGGCTAGGGCTCTGGGCTTGGAATGTGGGGAAGAATGACTTCAGCTAGGACCCTTTCCCTTTTCTGAGTTCTGGCTCTCGAGGGAGGTGGGCTGGGGACAGACCAGGCAGCTCCTACCGTGGCCGGGCCTCTTCTGCCCTGAATTTTCCCTAGGTCCGTTAGGAGCAAATCCGGTAAGGGAGGAGCCGGCGTGCTTTGTGAGGCTGTCTGCCACTTGTCAGGGAAAATGATGCTCATTGTCATAACAAGCCACTACCCTTGAGCTTGGTGCTTTATGGGCTCCATGCTCATCCTCTGCCTGTACCTGCAGAGTAACTGTGGGCGGGGCAGGGGAGGTGCTAGACCCTCATTTATCTTCTTCCTCTGGATTTTGATGTATGATTGTTTGGAAGTTCTTTTTCTCCTGTCTAATCATGAGTTCTGGCACCTTCTACCCACTGGGGTTTTGTTTTGCCTTTAGAAACTTCACAGCCCTGACAGCTCCTTCAGATATTTGAAGATATTCCACCCTACACTTCCTCCTCCATCATCCTGGGAAACTTTCAGACCTCTGTGGATGACTCAACAAGATTACCAGACATCTCAGTGTATATAGCCAGGGATGATGGCAGAGTCAAGGTCATGACCTGGGGTCACTTTCCTGGGCATGGCCCAGCTGGTCTCCTCACTCCAACTGGGGTTGCCCAGCCCCTCACGGCGGGGTGATGTCCCATTAGACAGCCCTCTCTCTGTAACCATCAGCAAGGCCCACCCCCTAGATCCCATAGTCCCTTCCTCTCAAACTGGCCCATTGTTTCCCTTACACTGTGTACAGGCAGGCTGTCTTGTCCGAACCCCTCACTTCCATCTGGGGACTGTGAGGCCCAGAGAAGGCCCCTGATGGTCCCAAGACTGCCAGTCTGGAAAGCCGGTCTCTAGACTCCCATCCCAGAGATCCTTCAGCCAGAGAAGCAGGATGTCGTGGGTATAGGGGACAGGAATGTGATGGACCATCACCCAGGGCAGCTCAAAGAGGCTGTGAGCGAGGCCAGAGAGCGTGTTTTCTGAACCCCATTTCTGTTCTCCAAGCCCACGGGGGAGGAGATTTTGTAAACCAGACTTCATGGAGTTGGCCAAGCAGAACAAGCAAGCCCAGGACCCAGGGGGAGAAGCCTGGGTGTTTGCTGGTCAGCCTGGAAGGCCAGCCTGCTCCTCATCTATTTACTGGGCAGATTCCACTGCCCTGACTTTGCTTTAGTGAGGAGGCCTCTTTCCCTGGGCTTTAGGGGAAGGGCTAGATTTGGGGTCATAGGCAGATAAGGCTGGGGGATAAGCTGGTATGGGGAGCTTTGCTGACTTGGTGGGGTGGGAGAGGCAGGCTTCTGGGGGCAGAGTAGGCTTGAGATGATTGGGCTTTATAGGGCTTCCTGCAGGCCCCTTCAGACATGCCTTAAATTGAACCCCAAATCCCTTCCCTGCTTCTTCCCCCATCTAAGCCTTGGCTGCTGCAGTTGACAACGGACTGGGTCCCCTCCCTGGAAGGTCAGTGACAGAGATCATTTGGAAGGTCGCCAGCAGGGGGCTGAGATGGGAACACGGGAGGTGAGACCTCAGGATAGGAGAGGACTCACCTGCCCCTCCTGGTGTGGGATAGGGGGTATTGGGTCAAGTGCAGAGTCGGGCAGTGGCCTGCCCCCACTCTCAGTCTACCCCGTCACACCCAACCTCAGCTGAAGCTCCCAGAACAAAGTGTCTGGAGTATCAGAACCTAGGTCCTGCTGCCTGGTCCAGCCAACAGGGGGCGCGGCTGGGCTCCTGCACCTGCTGGCTCCGCTACCTTCTGCTCTCTCTGTTTCGGCTTTGGGCTTTATCTCTGCTCCCTTCTGCCTCCCCACCATCTCAACGTATAGTCTGTCCGTCTCTTTGAATTTTGAGACAATCTAAAACTTCAGAAAAGTGTCAAATACAGTGCAGAGAACCTTCCCCCCCGCCCCCGAACTATTTGAGAGTAGCTGACCCATTGCCATACCCTCACTGAATACGGCCCTATTTTCCTACAAGGATTTTTCCCACCTAACCCAGCACAGCCATCCAAGTCAGAAAATTGACACTGCTGAGTGACTACCTTCTCATCCTCAGACTCCGCTGAAGGTCGGCCCGTTGTCCTCATGATGTCCTTTAGGGGAGTGGAAAGAATCCAGTTCAGAGTCAGTGGTGGCATTTGCTTGTCAGGTCTCTTTAGTCTGCTTCAGTCTGGAAGTCTCCTTAGCCTTTGCTTGACTTTCGTGACCTTGTCACTTTGGGAGATTCTAAGCCACTTCATTGGTAGCCTGTCCCTCCGTTGGGGTTGGTCCGATGCTTCCTCCTGATTAGATTCAGCTTGTGTGTCTTTGGCAGGAGTATCGCAGAAATGATGTTCTGTTCTCACTCCATCCCCTCCCTAGTGCACGATCTCCACTCATCCCGTTACCGGTGACGTTAGCTTTGATCACTTGATTAAAGTGGAGCCTGCCAGGCAGAGTTACTCTTTTTCCCCCTTTGTAATTTATAAGCATGATGTGGGGAGGTGCTCTGAGCCTCGTAAATGCTCTGTTCCTCACCAGACTTTCAGTATTTTCACTTATTTCACGTATCAGTATGGACTGTCATTGCTGTCAGCACGTATTTTGATGTATCATTACTATCATGATGTATTTTGATGCTCACGTCTTCCCAGATCTGAGGAGCCCCTTGAAGCTGGCTCCTGTGTCCTTTTTGTCTGTCTGTTCCCCTTGGAGTCTCTGGTTCCCATTATAGTCTCTCTGTGTTTCCATCTCATCTCCCTCACTGTCTATGTGCTTGCTTGTCTCTGTCTTTGTTTCTGCCTTTATCTTGATCCTCTTTTTTCCCTTCTCTGTCTGACTGTTGCTTTTCTCTCTCTGTGCCTCTCTTTGTATTTTTCTCTTTTGTGTCTCTCTCTCCCCCTCTGCCTCTCTCTGTCTTTCTGCCTCTTTCCCTGCTGGCTTTCTGTCTCTCCTTTCGTCTGTTTTTCTCTCTCTGTCTCTCGTGGCTCCATCTCCTCTACCCAGGACTCAGCTCTACAGGGCTTTCAGCTGCGAGCCATGGGCATGCTGGTTTGTATTCCAACTTATAGGCATTGCACGCATTTATGTATGTCTATTTGCTATCAAAACTTTCTGGGACACTGCCAGCCGTCCCCTGAACACCTAGAGCTGGGAGTCTCAGAATGGGGTGCTAGGAGAGGGGCTTGGAGAAAAAGAACCTTCTCCCTGGAACTGTGGCGTGTACAGTCGCATCTATGTGTGCCCATGTGTGTGCTGGGGGCTTTGGAAAGCTCTGGGCCTGGGAGCCGGTGGGGCAACATCAGAGTCTGGGCTCTGCTGGCCCCTGCTGCCGGAGCTGGGGAATGAATCCAGTCAGACACCAGGGGGAGGTGCCTGGGAGAGGAATGGGCGTCGGTACTCAGGGTGTGACTTCCCCGGGGTGTCCTCTCCTTGGAACAGCCTGTGCCTGGGCTGGGGGCTGCGGGTGGGAGGAGGGAGGGGTTCTTAAGCAGCATGCAGGACTTTGTGACTTAGAGTGTGTTGACATCTGTGGTCACAAGGGGGTGTGGAGCCCAACCTCACTGTCTGGAGGGGGCAACTGAGGCCCTGGTTAGTGGTAGGCTGGCGGCTGGCCCAGAGCTCACCGAAAACCAGACACAGAGAAGGCTTGGACTTGCCAGCCCGTCTCCCATCCCACATGTGCGGTGGTGTCATTTTAAAAAGCATATTTAGGGACTTCTCTGGTGGTCCAGGGGTTAAGACTCCACACTTCCAGTGCAGGGGGTGGAGGTTCAGTCCCTGGTCAGGGAACTAAGATCCTACATGCTGCATGCAGCTAAAAAAAAAAAAAATTTTTTTTAAGATATTTAACCTATTGATATTTTCATAATAAAGAAGAGGAAATAGAAATAAAGATGGGAGGGGGGATCGGGATGGGGAATACATGTAACTCCATGGCTGATTCATGTCAATGTATGACAAAACCCACTACAATATTGAAAAGTAATTAGCCTCCAACTAATAAAAATAAATGAAAAAAAAAGAGATAAAGATGGAAGACACCTTCTGGGCTGAGGCAGGGAGTAATAATGAGGATTCGAGAGAGAGCGGAGGGGCATGACACTCACAGGGGTGAAACGTTGAGGGCCATCAGCAGTGGGATGGATGAACAAGTTAGCTGCATGCACTCGGTGGAGTACCATGCAGCAGTGAGAAGGAGGGAGCTGCCGCTGTATGTGACCTCAAGGAAGAATCTCACAGATTCTTGCTGAGCCAAGGAAGCAGACAGAGGGGTATATACTGTGTCATTCCATTCATATGAAGTTTAAAAACCTGGCAGAATGGATTTTGGTGACAGAAGTCAATAGTCTTTACCTTGGGGTGATAGTGACTGAGATGGTCACGAGGGAGCCTCCAGGGGTTGTGAATCCAGGGGGCACATGTGTCAAATTGTACTGAGCAATACATTTAAAATCAGTGCACTTGGCTAATACAGAAAAAGTGAGTAAGAAACCATCGAGGAGCCTGTGCTGCCTGGATGCTGGGGTGTTTGGTTGTCTGAGCCCCACTGCTGTCTGGGAGTCTGGGTCACACCCATAGCTTTCTCTTTCCATGGGCGTCTCCTTCCAGAAATGGGCTCAGTCCCTTCACCACTGAAGGGGCTCTCAGTTCTCCTTCCCCCAGTGCTGGCCTGCTTCTCCCTCGGTCTCCCGGCTCTTTTCCCAGGAGCCCAGCCTGACTTCTGTGCCTCTCCTCCCACAGCCAGAGGACCTGGAGGCCCCCAAGACTCACCACTTCAAGGTGAAGACCTTCAAGAAGGTGAAGCCCTGTGGCATCTGCCGACAGGTCATCACCCGGGAGGGCTGCACCTGCAAAGGTGGGTGACTGGTGGGACCGTGGGGGAGGGGGAGCGTGTCTTCACGGAAGGAAGAGGCTTGGGGTCCTGGCGGGTCTGGGATGTCCTTGGGGTTCCAAGTGGGTGCCTGGTTCTCATCTGGGAGGAGAGGCTGAGCACACGGATGGCGAGCATGTAGGTGTGTGTGAATGGCACACGGCAGGTGATGGATGGCATGGAAATAGCAGGTAGTTTGTGTGTGGATGACATGAAGAAGTGTGTGGGTGGCCTACAGATGGCATGTGAATGGCATGGGGAAGGTGTTTGGATAGTATGTGGTGGCAGGTGGATGGTGTGTGGTTGGTGTGTGGCTGGCGTGTGGGGGGTGTGTGAAGGGGTGTGGTTGGCCTATGGATGTCATGTGGTTGGTGTGTGGCTGGTGTGTGCAGGGCGTGTGGAAGGTGTTTGGGGGCGTGTGCCTGGCACTGGGAGTACTGCAAAGATGCCAAGCCACGGTCCTTCCCTTGTGGCAACTGAGGGGAGAGTCTAAGAGGCCCCCGGTTGGCCTCGGCAGAGGGCCTGCTGGCTGGCAGGCTGTTGCAGTCAGTGCTTTCACGTGTTCCTGGAACAGCCCGGGCTCGGCTGTCACCGCCGCCAGAGGAGTCCGTGTCTTGCCTCAGATCACACGGTGAAATCAGCAGGAGGCCCCGTGCCCAGTCTCGGTGACTGACACCATCACCCACATTCTTGCCACCGGCTGCCTCCCTCTGTCGTCTCCCATCAGTCGCCATCACACCCCCCGCCCGCCATACAGCTTGAGTCCCTGAGCTGCTCATCTCAGGTGACTTCTCTCACCTGGGCCTCTCGCATCCCGACCCACCCTCTCAGCCCACCTCCGTGCCAGCTTCCCTGGGACTCGGCGTCAGTTCCCTGGGTCTCGCCTCGGGAGCCCCCACGCCCTCAAGACAAAGCGCACTCCTTCCTGCAGCCGTGCAGCCTGGCGGACTCGCCCCTTGCCAGCTCTCTGACCCACGTCTCCCCTGCCCCTCAAGTCCACAGTGAAACCAGCCGCACCCGTCGCACTTCCCGAGTATACCAAGTATGTCAAACATGCCAAAGCGCCAGGCTCTTTCTTTCCTGGAGCCTTTACTCATGCGCTTCTTTCTACCTGGGCTCTCCCCCTCCCTCCCCTCCATGCCTGTGTCCCAGAGGGGCTGGAAAGATGGGTGTCAGACCTTAGTGAACAGTGATGAAAACAATAGTGAGGCACACAGACACGTGATCTCATGCAGGGCTCATGGCATCTGGGAGGTGCTGGTGTCATCTCTGTTCTACAGACAAAGAAACTGAGGCTCCAAGGAGTCAAATCTCTTGCCCAGACATGCAGCTGGCTGGGTCGCAGTGGTATTTCCAGCGTGTGTGCTCTCTGGGCAAGGAGGGCTTCCTAGACGAGGAGTTGCTGCTGGTGTTGAAGTCAGAGTGGCTGGATGGAAGTGTGTGAGTGTGTGCATGCATTTGGGGGGCATTCCAGGCAAGCCTGTTACAGGCCAAGGGCAGAGTTTTATGATCCTTGACTGCAGCATTGGGACACCCAGACTGAGTTTAGGGAGCCAGCAGGAATGTGTGTAATACCAATATTAGCCACATGGTGGCACCCTCCTCCCAAGTGGTCTGACTGAGATGTGTTCAGTTGCTCAGTGGTGTCTGACTCTTTGCAACCCCATGGACTACAGCCCACCACGCTCCTCTGTCCATGTGATTCTCCAGGCAAGAATACTGGAGTGGGTTGCCATGCCCTCCTCCAGGGGATCTTCCCAACCCAGGGATTGAAGCCAGGTCTCCTGCGTTGCAGTTGGATTCTTTACTTTCTGAGGATGGATGGTGCTTAAGGGTCAGAGCTGGGAGAAGTCCATCACCAACTCCCAGAGCTTACTCAAACTCATGTCCATCGAGTCGGTGATGCCATCCAACCGTCTCATCCTCTGTCATCCTCTTCTCCCATCTTCGATGCTGGGAAAGATTGAAGGCAGGAGGAGAAGGGGATGACAGAGGATGCGATGGTTGGCTGGCATCACCAACTCAATGCACATGAGTTTGAGTAAGCTCTGGGAGTTGGTGATGGACAGGGAAGCCTGGGGTGCTGCAGTCCATGGGGTCGCAGAGTTGGACGTGACTGAACTGAACTGAACTGAACTGGGAGAAGTCAAGGAGGTATTGCCTAAGGTGGGGTCTTGCATGTTGCTTGCATCATAGCCCCCACCTCATCCTGTCTGTTGAACCTGCTCCTGTTAACTGCTGGCCAGTCCCCAGTTCCTTCCTTCCTTTCCCAGTGCTTCTTCCCTTCACCCCAGTGATGCCCGATACTGCTCTGAGAGGAGGCGACACAGGGCTGGGAGTAGAAGGAAGTCCCAACACACTCACCGGGTGACCTTGGGCACTCCAGCCGCACGTTCTGTGATAGTCTGTGGTCTTAGGTTCCCAGGATGACCTGGCTAGAGGGCCTGGGTGGAGGAGGGGCTTTGACCCCATGTGAATGGAAGGCTCCCACGGTGTGCAAAGATGTCCCAGGTCTCCTCTGGTTTGGAGCCTGGCCCTGCCAGTGTGAACCAGACTGGAGGGCGGGTGGCCAAGAGGGCTGCCAGGCTGGTCTGGCAGCTCTGAGTGAATGAGTGGCGAGAAGGAAGAAGCCGGGGCCACTCTCCAGAGGCACCAGCAGGTGTCAGAACTGGGCCACGGAAGGCCCAGGGGCCTCCAGCCCTGCAAGGGAAGACAGAAGACTCCTCACTCTTCAGGCCACGTGTGCACCCCAGTGAGACAGGTGAGGTCACTAGGTTTGGGGGCAGGGTTGGGGCCACTGGGCTTAATGGCGGGAGATGCAGAAGTGGATCGACTCTCTGTGGTTTGGAACCAGGAGGTCATGGTGGCGAGAGACCCACTTATCCTTCCCTCTCTCCTTCCCTCCACCCACCCACCCTCTGTCCCATTCATACATTCACCCACCCGTCCATTCAGGGGCACCAGAAATGGTTGCACAGATAGTTTGCTGGCTGAGGGGTCAGTTTGCCAAGGCCAAACCAAAGGATTTGTTGTGCTCTCTAGCTCATGGCAAATAGATGGAGAAACAGTGGAAACAGGGGCAGACTTTATTTTTGGGGGCTCCAAAATTATTGTAGATGGTGACTCCAGCCATGAAATAAAAAGACACTTACTCCTTGGAAGAAAAGTTATGACCAACCTAGACAGCATATTAAAAAGTAGAGACATTACTTTGCCAACAAAGTTCCGTCTAGTCAAGGCTATGGTTTTTCCAGTAGTCATGTGTGGATGTGAGATTTGGAGTATAAACAAAGCTGAGTGCCGAAGAATTGATGCTTTTGACTTGTGGTGTTGGAAAAGACTCTTGAGAGTCCCTTGGACAATCAGGAGATCCAACCAATCTGTCTTAAAGGAGATCAGTCCTGGGTGTTCATTGGAAGGACTGATGTTGAAGCTGAAACTCCAATACTTTGGCCACCTGATGTGAAGAGCTGACTCATTTGAAAAGGCCCTGATGCTGGGAAAGATTGAAGGCAGGAGGAGAAGGGGACGGCAGAGGATGAGATGGTTGGATGGCATCACTGACTCAATGGACATGAGTTTGAGTGAACTCCGGGAGTTGGTGATGGACAGGGAGGCCTGGCGTGCTGTGGTTCACGGGGTCACAAAGAGTTGGACATGCCTGAGCGACTGAACTGAACTGAACTAGCTCCTCTTCCAGTCTTCAATCTCAGGCTGCAACATGGTGACTGTCTGGATTAGTAGCTGGGGGTTCAGGGTTGAGTGTCAAGGCCCTGGATGCAGAGTCTCCATGGGGCTTGCAGTGTTGAGGGAGCTTTTGCTGCAGGCAGGGGCAGCGAGAACACCAGCCTGGACCTAGTGAGATGGGGGCACTGGGTCCTGCCTCCCACTGGCCGCCCTGCCCCATAGCTCCCCGCCTTGCACTGTTGAACAGACTATGGCTGAAGGGGGCAGGGTGGGAGAGAGGGTCGGAAAGACAGTCAGGGAACCCGGGCTCTAGTTCTGGTTCTGAGAGGCTCAAAGGTGAACGAGGCAGACAGAGAACGGAGGTGGGTGGACATGTGAGTGCCAACGTGGCAGATATACCGGCAAAGAGATGGCTGTGAGACCGTGGCCGGTCTTCTGATGCACTGAGTGTTCCTCCCAGGTATCAAAGGGTTAATAATAAACCCAGCCCTCTTTCTGAGTGGTGATTGTGAGGAGCACTGAGATTCTTTGTGTGGCTCAAAGTGAGCCTTGGTGTCAGGACTAAGGCTCCCTGTGGGGAGACGGAGGTGGATGAGACAGTGGGAGAAGAGGCCTCTGGGGCCTTTGTCAGTAGCCTAGCCTTGACTTCTGGGGCTGGCCATGCACAGGCCAGGTGAGCTCAGATAAATCTCTTGTCCTGTCAGGCATCAGTTTCCTCATCTATAGAAAAAGGGTTGGACCAAGATTATCCACGGAGGCCCAGACCGTGGGAGGCCCTAGAGAATTCCCTTGTTGGCATCTGCAAAGTCTGGAAAACTCTCCAAATGCAGGCCGCCCCCCCACCACCTGCATGCAGGCATGTACCCATCTGACAGTCATGAACTGGGCCCCTCTGGGCTGAATGCCCTGCTGGAGCCAAAACCCAGCTCCTACCCTGGCAAGGCAGACGTGCTATTGGACAATTCCGGAGCCCAGTGTGTGTGAAAGGCTGCCTCTGACTCAGCAGATTTTCCTGTCAGTCTTCAGTAGGGAATCCATATGTTGTCTGGATCTTGAAGGATGTGTAGGAGTTCCTCAGTCCAAACAGAGGGTTTCCCACAGGCCCCTGGGGGGCAGTGCTCTATGGAGTCTAGGGTCTGCACCAAGGGCCCCAGCCTCCCGCCAGGCTGACATCCAAGGGAAGAGACCAGAATGGCACCTCAAGAGCCCAAGACTGCCATCCAGCCTTGAGTGGGGCCCAGACTCAAGAGCCCTCCCCTTCTTCATCTGGTCAGCTTGCAGGGTGGGGGTTGTCACCTGCAGTGTCCTCGAGAGTGGGATGTACCTGGCAAAGATGCTTCAGCCCTCAATGGGACAAGTCCACCTAGATGCCCTCACTAGCTGGGTTTGGGGAAACCTTGTTTCAGGGAGATTTCTCCTCTTTACTGGGAATCCCAGCTTCCAGCCTGTGTCCCAGTCACTCCCTTCTTGGAGTCACTGGAAGCAGCCTGGTCAAGTGGGAAGACACTGGGTTCTAGTCCTGGCTTCCTCTTGCCTGGCTGTGTGACCTTGAGTGAGACGCTTAACCTCTCTGGGCCTAGTGTTCCTGGTTCTCCAAACGAGGGGTTGCACTAGATCTGAGGTTCTAAACTGTGTTCCAGAAGAGCTGTAAGGTTCTTCAGGGGCCTGAGAAGGTAGGAAAAAGGGGGAAATCAAGGGTAGGCTTAAGTACCTGGGGCCCTGGAACCTCTGCCCACTTTACTTGGAGCAACTCTGGTTTCAAGAGTTAAATATATCTGCGAGCAGAATGGTGTGGTGATCCTGCATTTGGCTCAGACATCCTAGATTCAAACCCCAACTTTTACTAGTGAGGACAGCTTGCTTCATCTTTCTGTGCCTCTGTTACCTAACCTTTAAAATAAGACACACAGCGAACCTTACTCCTTGAGTTACTGTGGGAATTACCTGAGACAATATATGTAAAGTGCTCAGAACAGATCCTGGCACATAACAAGCGTTCAATAAATGCCAACCAATATCATTGACTGCAGTCACTAAATTAAAAGACGCTTGTTCCTTGGAAGAAAAGCTATGACAAACCTAGACAGCATGTTCAAAAGCACAGACATCACTCTGCTGACAAAGGTCCGTCTAGTCAAAGCTATGGTTTTTCCAGTGGTCATGGATGGATGTCAGAGTTGGACCATGAAGAAGGCTGAATGCCGAAGAACTGAAGCTTTCAAACTGTGGTGCTAGAGACTTTTGAGAGTCTCTTGGACTGCAAGGAGATCAAACCAGTCAATCCTAAAGGAACCTTGAATATTCATTGGAAGGACTGATGATGAAGCTGAAGCTCCAATACTTTGGTCACCTGATGTGGAGAGCCGACTCATTGGAAAAGACCCTGATACTGGGAAAAATTGAAGGCAGGAGAAGGGGGTGGCAGAGGATAAGATGGTTGGATGGCATCACCAACTCAATGGACATGAGTATGAGCAAACTTTGGGAGATAGTGAAGGACAGGGAGGCCTGGCGTGCTGCAGTTCATGCAGTTGCAAAGAGTTGGATATTACTTAGTGACTGAACAACAATGTCATTGAGGGGGCTTCCCTGGTTGCTCAGTGGTAAAGATTCCACCTGCCAATGCAGGAGACATGGGTTCAAGCCCTGAGCGGGGAAAGATCCCCTGGAGAAGGAAATGGCAACCGACTCCAGTATTCTTACCTGGGAAATTTCCATGGACAGAGGAACCTGATGTGCTACAGTCCTTGGGGTCTCAAAAGAGACAGACACAATTTAGCAGTTAAACAACATCGTTGAGAATCCATGTAAGAGTCTAGCTGCATCAAGAGTTTGGCTACAAAAACAAAAACCACTGGATGGGATGATCTAGAAGGTTTCTTCTTGCTTCAACTTCAGAGCCACACCATACCCACTCCCCCTGCCACCCCAAGTCATCTTGCATTAGGGTTCTCCAGAGAAGCACAACTAATAGGATGGATAGGTAGGTAGATAGACAGATATTTACTGTCAAGGATTGGCTCATATGACTGTAGAGACTTGGCAAGTCCAAAATCTTCAGGGAAGATAGTCAGGTTGGAGACCCAGGGGAGAGTGACTGTTCAAGTCTAAAAGCTGGCAGAATTCCTTCTTTCTTGGGAAGATCAGTCTCTGCCTTTCAAACCTTCAACTGATTGGATGAGGCCCACCCACATTATGGCCGGTAATGTTCTTTACTCACAATCTACTGAAAGTTGACGATTAATATAAACCATCACACACCTCCAGGCCAGGCCAAAGAAATAAGCAAGGCTGTGAAGCCTGGTGGGCAGCTGGGCAGGCTTCTGCCAGCTGGGGAAGGAGCAGAGGCCTGCCGGGCATGCAGGCGTTTTATCACCGGGGTCAGGTGCACACCGACACTATGTGCTCATTTTCCGACCCGAGGCCAGGAGGAAAAGGCCATTTAGATCCCAACAATGTTGACTTCCTGTGTTCCCAA
Organism: Dama dama; assembly: GCF_033118175.1. Lineage (NCBI taxonomy): Eukaryota > Metazoa > Chordata > Mammalia > Artiodactyla > Cervidae > Dama > Dama dama. Next base: position 28,750,942 of record NC_083688.1, read on the forward strand.
GAGGCAGGAAGCCACCCCAGGACAGAGTCCAGGCAGCCCAGTGAGGCAGGAGTCAGCCAAGGGCTGGGGTTGGGGTGCTCCACCCCACAGGTGACCTACAGACCCCTCCCTGCTCCAAGACTTCTGGCTCCATCTCAGCCCACCGGCCTGGCTCTCTTGTGAAGGGGCAGTGTTGACACCCACTGGCTGAGGTGGGACTCCTGGGCTCCATGGAGCTTTGGTTTGACAGGGTCCCTCCCCAGGGGTCCTCATCTTGCATGCTCCCTGGCCTTCTGTGGGTGTGCTCAGGTGGGGTTGATCCTGAGATGTGTGTTATCTAGGGAGGTCTCGGGTATCTGAGGGATGCTAGGAGGGGGAGGTTGGAGTTCTCCTGCCTTCGTTTCCCTGGAACAGGGGTCAGAGATGCAGGGGACTTTGGTGGTAAAGCAGGCAAGTGAGTGTGGACAGAAGGCCATGATGGGAGCCCCAAGGATCCAGAGAGAGCTGCTCTGTTGCACGACACTCCAGCTGAAAGAAGAAGCCTTTGTATTTTAAACACTGATCCAGTTAAAGAAGACAAGGGCCCAGGCCCAATCTGCCCTGGAGGCTGCTAGTTGGCTGCCTTATTTTCTGAACAGGAGTCAGACTCAGAGATGGGAGTGACTTGCTTTGGGTCACACAGCTGTAATAGCAGTCAGGACTAGAACCCAGTTCTCCTGACTCAGGGTTTTTCTGTATAATATCACAACGGTGATGGAGATGCTGCTGGTACAACTAACAGAACATCCTCTGGGCTGGCCAGGTATATTAACTTATTTAATTCTCACAACAACTCTGTGAGGTCGATGCTATTATTAGCCCCATTTTAGAAATGAGGAGATGAAGGCTCAGAGTGGTTAAGTAACTTGTCCCAGATCACAGAGCTGGTGGTGCATGATCTGCATCTGAGCTGAGAGTCGGTCTACATGCAGCCAGGTAGGAAAGTGGGTAGATAGAAAGCAGGGCCCATGGGGGAGTAGGTGAGGATAAATCAACTCCTTCAGTGCTCCCACCCTTTGCCAGGCTTGACTGTAGGTGGTGTTTGCCCTGAAGCACTTAGGAAGACTGGCTATAGTCCCCACCTGCCTTCTCCCGGCAGGGGGTGGAGCTGAAGCGTGAAGTTCCCTACCTCACTTGGGTGTTTTCCATTGCTTCAGAATGTCCGCCCTGGTCCCAAGGGTTTAGGCTGCAGAGAATCCTTCCAGTTTGAAATTTACTCCACATTTACTGAGTCTCATCTATGCCAGACCCAGTACTAGGGGAAGGGGCAGGACACAGATCTACAGAGTTGAACAGGACCTGCCTTTCTGTCTTAAAACAGTTGAATGTGGGGGAGAACAAATAATAAAAGAACACTTAGATAAGGTGATAAGAGCTTTGTTGTGGGTTGAGGATTCTTGGAGCACAGAGGAGAGAGAGACCATCTTTGAATGCTTTATTATCCAGGGTGAGCATTTTGAACTGGGCCTTGAAGGATGTATAAGAGTTCACCATTCCAGACATAAGCCTTGTAGACTCAGAGTCTGTGGAGTTTGGTGTGGCAGGGACAGATCTCTTTATGGACAGTGGCAGGAGGTGGAGGCAAGACGTAGGCCTAATAGGTGTGTTGAGCTGGACAGAGGGTTCTAAGCAGGGGTGTGATATGATCAGTTTATTCCTTGGAATGGCCTGTGACTGTGGATTGAAGGGAGACAAGGCTGATGGGGAGATGTGGCCCAGGGAAGGATAATTGGTCTGAACTGGTATGGTGGTAGAAGAGAAAGGTTGAGACTCAGCAGCCTCTTTGGATGACTAACTGCTTGGTAAGGTAAAGAAAGGGAAGAAGGAATTACAGAGAGGAATATATAGATGCTCAGGGAGCAAGGAAAGACCCAAAGGATGACCTCTAGTATTAGTTCTCAGCATCAGTCTTTGGCCTCTTGCTTTCTGAAGGATCGTGTGCTCTGGTATCTGTATTAGTTAGCTGTAGCTGTGTAACAAATTACCCCAAATCTTAGCAGTTTACATCAAATACAAAATTATTCTCTCACATAGATTCTGTGGGTCAGGGATTCATGAGTGGGGCCTCACCCACATACCTTGGTGGTTTGGACTTGGGGTGTCTCATCATGTTACTGTCGAGATAGCCAGGGCTGTAGTCATCAGAGGGCCTGATGGAGTAAAGATCCACTTCCAAGGTGGTTCAGTTGTATGCCAGTCAACTTGGTGCTGGCTGGCAGCAGGAGGCTCAGTTGTTCCCCACACGGCACCCCCATTGAGCTGCCTGAGTGTCCTCATGACATAGTAACTGGCTTCCCCGTGAGTGAGCAATCCAGGAGACAGAAGCTGATAACTTAGCCTCAGAAGTTACACACTATCTTTTCTATAATATATGATTGGTCTATAAACCAGTTCATCATGTGAGGGGACTGCAGAAGGATGTGCTTACTGGGAGGTGATTCACTCTAGGGCCACCTTGGAGGCTGCCTGCCACAGTTTCCCTTTCTATGACCCATTTGGACGCCTCATTGATCTGAGAAGTGAGAAGCCAGATGATCAGCATATTTCAAATTACAGCAGGAGGGATGCAAGTTAGAGAGTAGGAATACTGCCCTGTGGGAGAATACCGGAGATAGGTGACCAAGATTGTAAAGGAGTCTTCCCTGGAGGGGGCTCAGGGCAAGAGGATTTCCTTGGGGTTGGGAGCAGATGCTTCTTAAGGCATAAAAATTCACCTGTGGGGGCTTGACCACACTGGGGCTGCCTGGAACCTGCCACTTGAATTCCATTTGCCAAGCTTTTGTCTTTTGAGCTGGGGGCTGGGGAGGTATTTCTTTGCTCCCCACTGTAGAGCTTTCAAGGACAAGCTCTTTGCATTCCAGCACGTAGGGAGCACTCAGCACACTGTGCTGCAATTGGCCAACGATTTCCCCATCTGCCCTCCGTTCAAGGGCATTTGCTGAGTGTCTGCCCACTGTGTGACAGGCAGGGCTGCCCTGTATACTCACGCAGGGCACTCAGTGCCAACGGCGCCTGCCCAAGAGTCTTGGAATTAGTCTGTGCTTCGTTCACCAAGCCTTGCATCCAGGTACAGGGCTGGGTCCACCTGGATGAAGGACATCTTTGTGCCATTCCCACAAAGACCATGTAGTCAGTGTCCTGGGGGCTGGTCTGGTGGGACTTTTTCTAAAAGATGTTGTTTGGCACCAAAGATGGTGCTTGTAACACACACTGATCTAGCTGCTGGGGATATAGTCTGAACAAGACAGACATGTTCCCTGCCCTCATCTGTCTAGTGTGGGGAGATGTACTATATAAAGGTAAGCAGGAATTTCCCAAGATGACTTCAGATTGTGAGCTGTGCTCAGAGGATTTTTATCAGGGTGCTGCTAAGAAAGAATCACGGGGAGCCTACTGTAATTTGAGTGGTCATGGAAAGACTCTTTGGAAGAGATAGCTTTCAGTGGATTCTAGAAGTAGAAGACGGATGTGGATCGGTGAACAGTGGAGAGCTGGGGTGAGGGAGAGCCTTCCAGGCAGTGAGAACAGCAAGTGCAAAGGCCCTGAGGTAGGAAAGAGCTTGATGCACGCTGTGAATGTCAGGAGTATGAAGTCTGATGCTGGAAGAAGACGGGAGTCCTGGCTCTTACTGTGCTCCCAGTGTGTAGAGACTGGGCTTGGGAGGCCTGGAGTGGACCCTTAGGGATGCCTTTAAAAATTTTTAGTTTAACTAATTATTTTTGGCTGTTCTGGGTCTTCACTGCTGCACAGCCTTTTCTCTAATTGTGGCGAGCAGAGGCTATTCTTCGTTGTGGTGCGCAGGCTTCTCATTGCAGTGGCTTCTCTTGTTGTGGAGCACAGGCTCTGGGGCATTTGGGCTTAGTTGCCTGAGGCATGTGTGATCTTTCCGGATCATGGATTGAACCTGTGTCTCCTGCGTTGGCAGGCGAATTCTTCACCGCTGAGCCATCAGGGTAGCCCTTGAGTTCATGCTCAGTCGCTCGGTCTTGTCTGACCCTTTGTGACAACAGGGACTACAGTCCTCCAGGCTCTTCTGTCCATGGGATTCTCCAGGCAAGAATACTGGAGTGTGTTGTCATTTCCTTTTCCAGGGGAATCCTCTCAACCCAGGGATTGAACCCGCATCTCTTAATGTCTCCTGCAGAGGCAGGCAGATTCTTTATCAGTGAGCTACCTGGGAAGCCTGGGGAGGGAAGCCCTACGGAATGCCTTTTTGATTGACTATAAGATGCTGTAGGGAGGGTTATGGCTCAGGAAAAGACTAAGTGCTGGGTGGGGATGATTAAATAGGTGTGTGTGTTAGTTGCTCAGTCATATCTGACTCTTGGACTGTAGACCCAGGACCCCATGGACTGTAGCCCGCCAGGCTCCTCTGTGTGAATTTCCCAGTCATGAATACCAGAGTGGATTGCCATTTCCTTCTCCAGGAGATCTCCCCGACCCAGGAATCGAACCCAGGTCTCCTGCATTGCAGGTAGACGTTTTACCATGTGAGCCACCAGGGAAGCCTGATTAAATGGGGGTGCACATAAATTCCTGGGGAGATCTTCAGTCAGGTCAATGCAGCAAACATTTATTAAGCCTCTACTCTGCACTAGGCACCACTTGTCACATATATGTGTGTGTGTGTATGTGTGTGTGTTTAAGAGAGAGAGGGAGACAGAGAGGGAGAGAGACAGAGAGGAAGACAGAGAGAGCGAGGAGGTCCCTTCATTGAAGGAGCCAACAAGTGTAGGAAGCAAGATGGTCAGGAGAAGTACACTCTGTGGTAATGCCTTCAAGGAGGAGGGAACAGTGTCTGCAGAGGCCTCCAGAGGAGGGGCCCAGGACTTATTCTTGCTGTAGTTGTTCAGACGCTAAGTCGTATCTGACTTCGGGATCCCATGGACTGTAGCACACCAGGCTTCCCTGTCCTTCACTATCGACTGGAGTTTGCTCAAATTCATGTCCACTGAATTATTATTCTTGAAGACCTGGCATTTGACTAGCAGAGGAAGAGGAGGCACTGGGACAGGAGGCACTGGCCCAGTGGGCGCCTACCTGGCTGGAAGGGCCTTCAAAGCTCAGGCCACATGGCCTGAGGCTTTCTCAATTCCACATTCCAAGGCCAGAAAAGGAGGCACGGGGATGGGAATGGGAAGACCGCTGTTGTCAGAGTGGGCACACCCTCTGGAGGGAGTTGCCACCTGGGGGTGGTGAGGGTGGGACACTGAGAGAGAAGCAGAAAGGCTAGAAGGGTGGGCATGACTTGACTTGGGTGGCCGGGGGTGGAGAAGTCCCCGAGCTGGACTGTGTGACTGGTGGGGTCAGGAAAGCTTTACTCAGCACTGGCTGAGTCACAGGCCTGAGCTGTGGCCAGAACTGGGTTCTGGGAGAACAAGGTCCAGCCAAGGTCACATCGCAGACTCCGCCCCATGTCCTCCAGCTTCTGCCCCCAACCCCTACCACCTCAGACAAACCAGAAGCTTTCATGTGGGGAGCCATGGAGGCTTTATCGACAGCTCTGAGCCTTCCTGTGTGCCTCGGTCTCCCCTCTGCACTTGGCTGGGGATCTGTTTGGCTTGAGGTTGGAAATGGGTGGGTAACTATAGATTCGGGCTTCTTTGGTGGCTCAGCGGTGAAGAATCCGCCTGCCAATACAGGAGACCTGGGTTTGATCCCTGGATCGGGAAGATCCCCTGGAGAAGGAAATGGCAACCCATTCCGGTATTCTTGCCTAAGAAATCTCATGGATAGAGGAGCCTAGCGGGCTGCAGTCTGTGAGGTTGCAAGGAGTCAGATGAAACTTAGTGACTAAACAACAACAACAACAAAACTGTAGATCCAGGAGGAAAGGCAGCTGACCGAGGTCAGGGCTGTGAGGCTCTGGGGTCAGGGTCCATGGCCCACCTGCCTTTGCAGGCCTAAGTGCGTGCAGCAGCTCAGCTCAGGAGACCCCTCACCCCATCTCTGGGACCTGGTGGGAGGGGACTACCAAATCCTGGGTGGAGGGCCCTGGGGGTAGGGCGGGCAGGGCTGGGACATTCCAGGCTGAGGGAACCCCACAGGAAATTTGATTCCAACTTCTGGTAGTGGGAGGGCAGAGCAAGTCGTGTGTGTGTGTGTGTGTGTGTGTGTGTGTGTGTGTGTGTGCGCGCGCGCACACGTCCATGTATGTGTGAGCATGTGCGTGTCTGTGTTTCAACTCATGTGTGTTTTCTCATGAAGTTTGTGAGTTTGTGTCCCCAGTCTGTACTCTGAAGGTCTCCCATGAAACTGTGTGTGGCTTGCCAGTGGGTGTGTGAGGCTGGCTGTGTGTGCTGCGTGTGCACGTATGCTGAGTGTACGTGTATAAGTGGTTATTGGTGTGTGTGGGTGTCAATGTGTATGTGTGCGTGCACAGGCCCTCTCCTGGCCCGCGAATTGGGTCCGTGTGTCTCTTTGCCGGAATGAGAGTGATGTGGTTCTGGGGTGCCGCCTGCTGCCTCGTGTGTAAGGGGAGACGGTCCTCTTATTCCTGGCTCGGCTGGCTAGGGGCCTGGGTCCAGACTGGGTCGGCCAGGACCTAGCCACGGAGTGGGTCCCCTCCTCTCCCGCTGCTCCTCCCAGCTTCCCGCGCCGCCCGAGGGGCTCTGGGCGACTGGGGCCTCGGCGCCTCCCGGGCGTTCCCGCCCCGCAGGCCCCGGGGAGCCGCGGCAGCCCCCCGCCCCTCCTCTCTCCGTCCCTCCTTCCCTCCGTCCCTCCTTCCCTCCTGAGCGCGGGTTGCGGGCGGGGGTGGGAGGAGATTTCGCCGGAGTTTCCATTTCATACCTCGCGGCTAAACTTTCTTTCTGTGTCTCGCCCTCTTGCAGTCTGCAGCTTCTCCTGTCATCGGAAATGCCAGGCCAAGGTAAGGGGGCTGCTGGCCGCCCGGTCCCGCGGGGGACTCGAGGGCCGGACGGGCTTGGGGTCCCGGGACTGGGCCGGGGGCTCTGGCGGGCCGGGGGGCGGTGCCCCGATCGTCCCCTCCTTCTCTCTTTGTTTATGCAAAGCTCCTGGGCCGCGGAGCGGACTCAGGTCAAGGTGAAGGCGAGGACTGGGGCCAGGGGAGCTGCGAGCGGGGGATGGGGGCGCGGTGCGCAGGCTCGGCGGCTGCTGGGGGTGGCTGGCGGAGACCGAGCTCTGGGGGCAGGGCCTTTGAAGGTATTTCCCCTTAGTTCTCCAGGGGGTAGGGGTATGGAGGGGCAGAGGGATGCTTTACAATTACCCCGTGGGCCGCGCGTGGAGCTGTAGCCGGCCGGATTTGGCGGGATGGGGGTCACAGCCACAGGACCCCGAGGGCGGGAGCATGGGATAGGTAGGGGGTGGAGGGGTGAGGTGGAAAAAGGTCAGAGCTCAGTGTCGCGACCTCTGGGCCTGGAACCTCTTGAGCGACCATCCTGCTCTTGATTGGCCGGGTCCCTCATCCTCGGTCTCATCCTCGGTTTCCTCATCAGTGTTTCCTGGCTGGTCTTGAGGGAAAGGAAAACGAGAGGCAGGAAGACCAGAGGGTTTGCTGGGTCCTGATTGGCCCAGCTGGCTGATCCCTGGGTTGGCAGTATCCTCTCAGGCCCTGGCAGAAGAGTGATGGATCACCAGTGGCAGCCTTTTGGAGTCATGGGGGTGGGGGTAACACCAGGATGGATTATGATGGATTACTTGGGAAGGAAATTGTTCTGTCAGATGCGCTCGGCTTTCTGGAGCTGGAAACGCCCTGCCTTAACTTTCATAGGCAGCCCAGTCTGCCTGCCTTCCTCCATTATTGTTAATATCTTCCCTGCCCTCTAACCCCTCCCTTTGCCATTCACCCTCAGTTTTTCAGGAAGGAGTTCAGGGAATGGAAGGAGGAGGAAGGATGCTTCAAAAAGGAACTTTGAGCAGTGGAAGCCCAGCAGAGCATCTTCTGCTCTGCTTCTTATTAGCTGGGTAAACTTCTCTGAGCCTCTGTTTCATTCTTAAGGATGTGGGAATAAGAAAAGGCTATTACGAGGATGAGATGGGGTAATACGTGTGATGCCCAGCACAGTTCCTGAGACACAACAGGTGCTCAAAACATAGCAGGTAATTGATGATTATCAGTCGGTAGCTCTGAGGGCTGAGGGTTACCTTGTAGAGAGGTGGACCTTGTGGACCTTGTGGACCCAGCAGGTCTCTCTTAGAGGGGACCCACTTCCTCCTGAGTGACTTTGCTCAGGCCTTGCTGAGGGCTGTGTCCTCCTCATCTGGAAACGCCAGGCTGGGGGGCTCTCCCAGCACAAGTGTCAAAGGCCTGGCTTGTTCCTGCCATCTGGATGGCTTCTGCCTCTTCTGTTGTCTTCTGTTTTTCTGACCCCCTCAGCCTTTTCTTCTCCAGGTGGGGAGTGAGTTTCTGCTTCTCCTTCCATCTCCTTCCTTGTTCTCTTCATTCGGAGCAGAGTTTTTCCACTCTTAATCCCAGAACTTTCTGGTGTTCTTGCTCCTCCCCAATATGCCCCCTCCTTCCTGCACTTGTTTCTCTCAATGACAGTGGACATTTACAGTGCTGTAGGCCTTAGAAAGCACTTCAATGCATTATTGGTTCTATTCTTTTGATTCTATCAGAGGATAAACAGGCTGAAAGATCCTTTGGTTTTACAAATAAGGAAACTGAGGCACCCAAAGGTTGGATGACTTTCCCAAGGTCTCCCAGTATAATCCCTTACCCACCTCTGTCCCTGGGCCCTTGTACTTCCTTCTAAACGTCCCCTCCTTGCCTATGGGCAGACATTCCTTGGTCCTTAGCTGCCCCTCCCCCTTTGCCATCCATCTCTTGCAGTCCTGGATGCAGTCAGAGAGGAGAAGGGGATGAATGCACAGTGAAGGGTCTGAGTGGGCTAATGGTGGTGGCTGGGGGGTGGTGGGGGCAGTGTTCTGGAGAGGCTGAGACATGTGATAGAAGATGGGTCCTTGTTGTACCGCTGCCTCCTGTGTGGAGGCAGAGGGATGACAAAGATGACTTCTAGGGGGTGGTGCACAGCCTGCTTGGCACTTCTCATATATGCTGGGAGTCAGAATATACCAGGCTGCAGCAGCCCTGCTCTGCCCAGCCAAAGAGGCCAACGCAGAGGGGAGAGGTGGACTGCCAGGGCAGCAGCCGGCCAGACGGACAGATGGGCCTTTTTGTAGGATTTTCCTCTGTAGGAAATGGGACCCACTGGTGCTGTGAGCTCCACCCAGCTGGCAAGCCTCTCCCCTAAAACCACAGTTCTTACTACCGCCCTGCTGTTTCCTTTTGCTGGGAAAGGGTGATGTGAGCCCCAGAACACAGCAGAGCTCTGTACTCCAGCTTTTATAACCAGATCAACTTGGAGGTCATCTCATCCATCCCCCTGCCTCTAGACAGGATTCATTAAATCAGTGTTTTTTGAGCTCTTTCCATGTGCCAGACACTGTTGTAGGTGAACAAGACCAAGAAAGCCTTTGCCTTCATGGGACTGACATTCGAACATGGGAGACAGATGATAAATAGGCAACCAAGTTATGAAGGAAATGAGCTAGAGCGGAGGTTAGAGGATGATTAGGCTGAGTGGCCCAGGGAAGCTCCTCCAAGGGACCGTTGTGTGAGATGAGACCCAAATGATGCTACATGATGATTTGAGAGATGGAAAGAGCCAGTACAAAGTTCCAGAGGTGAGCTGAGCTTGTCACACTTCAAAGAGGGCTGTGTAGAGTAGAGAACGCTGGAGAGGAGAGAGCGCTGGAGGGTTTTGAGCAGGAAAGACATAAGCCACGCTTCACTTGGAGAAGCCCATTCTCACCTTGAGCAGGCAACAGGGCAGGAGCAGGGAGATGGGCCAAGAGGCAGCTGACGTTGCCCAAGTGAGAGTGGCTGGCAGTGTAGTCCCTGGTGCTTGCAGGAAAGATGGTAAGAAGGGACCAGACCTGGGATGCATGGTGGGCCAGAGCCCAGAGCCTGGCCGGTAGAGGAGATGTTGGGTGTGAGAGGCAGAATGGGATGACTCCCAGGTTTTTGGCCGGAGTCACTGGCTGCACGTGGTTCCATTTACTGAAGATGAAGTGTATGAGAAACTTCCAGCGAAGAGGGTGCTGGGATGTCTGCTTTGTTTGTTCTCTTGTTTCACAGTTCCTTTCCCACGCACTGGGGAATTCTTGCTGACGTCGATCCTCCTCTGTCCTCTCAAATTCAGCTCAGTCTGGCCACCCCTCTAGTAAGTGGCTGGCTCTGGATGCCTAAACATTCTTTCGCCCAGGCTGTTCCTGCAGCATGAACCCAGGACTCTGAGAGGTGCCCTGTTATTTATAGTCACAATACAATGTAACAAGTTACCCTCAAATTTAGTAGCTTAAAAGCAGCCAACACACAGTTTCTATGAGTCAGAAATATGGGGGTGGCTTGGTGGGGTTTGGTTCTAGCCTGGGGTCTCTCCTGGGGTGGCAGTCAAGATGTCAGCCGGGGATATCGTCTGAAGGCCTGATGGACTGGAGGATCTGTTCCAGGATGGTTTACTCTTGTGGCTAACAAGTTGGGGCTGGCTTTTGGCAGGAGGTCTCAGTTTTTTGCCACACAGACATCTCCCTAGGACTGCTTGAGTATGCTTACAACATGGCGGTAGCTGCCTCAGAGTGGGTGAATCAAGAACGCAAGGCGGAAGCCCTGAGTCTTTTATATCCTTGCCTTGGAAGACGAACACTGTTTCTGCAATATGCTGTTCGTTAATGCAAGTCAATCCCATTGAGAGGAACTTCCCTGGTGGCTCAGAAGATAAAGAATCCAACTGCAATGCTGGAGACCGGGGTTTGATCCCTGGGTCGAGAAGATCCCCTAGAAAAGGGAATGGCTAACCGCTGCAGTATTCTTGCCTGGAGAATGCCATGGACAGAGGAGCCTGGTGGGCTATAGTTCTTGGGATCACAAAGAGTCGGATACAACTGAGCAACTACCACTTTAGCCTCACTGAGTGTGGGAAGGGCCTTGGAGACAAGAACCATTGAGACCATTTGGAGCCTGACTTCCACAGATTTCCAGGAAGAGAGCAAAACTGATCTGGCTTTTGGAAGGTCTCAAGAGTGGTGGGAAGGGCAGGACATAGGAATTAGACTTACCTGGATTTGAACTCTACTTCTGCTGCCTTCCAGCTGTGTCAGTTGGGTTGTAGAGGATTAAGTTCCCATTGGCACATAGTAGGCATCTTCTCCTTTCTTGGAACCATAGGCAAAAATAGAAAAGAGCCTGGATAGTCTGTGCCCCATTCTTTGCCACTTGGAGCTGCTTGAGAGGAAATGCTGGTAGAGGGGTCTTAGTGCTCAGCTCAGAGTAGATTGAGCTGTTTATTGCACTTAGAACTGTTGAGAGATATGTTGCGCCCTTAACTTCTAGAATAGTGCCTGTCTGGTAGTAGAGGTTCCATGAAGAAATAAAGGAGTGGAATAAAGGAATGTTGAGAAACAAGAAGTTCCTATGTAGGGAGAGGCTGAGGGGGTGGATGAGAGCATAAAAGAAGGAGCAGAAAAACCATTTTAAAACCCCTTCAAAATGCTCTCCTACAGCTTGACACAAAGATGCTCCAAATAAAGAATTCCCTGGTGGTCCAGTGGTTAGGACTTGGTGATTTCACGACGATGGGCCTGGGTTTGATATCTGATTGGGAACTAAGATCCTGCAAGCTGCATGGTGCAGCCAATAGAAGAGAGAGAGTAAAAAAAGATGCTCCAAATAATAAATCTAGTCATTTACATTTTCTAGTTGGGATACAACTCACATATCATCAACTGATAAATTTGTACATATTTATGAACCAGATCAAGAGCTAGAACATTTCTGGCACCCCAGAAGCAGTCCTTGTGCCCCCCTCCAATCAATATCCTCCAAAGGTAATTGCTAGTCTTACTTATAACCTCAGAGATTAGTTTTGCCTGTATATGAACTTCATATAAATTGAATTAAGCAGTATGTTTATTTTTGTGTCTGGCTTATTTCATTCAGCATTATGTCCGGGAGGCTCATTTGTGTTCTAGTGGGTTGCGGTGGTTCATTCTTTTTTTATTGCTATGTTGTATTCCCGTAGGTGAATAAACCACAATTTATTTATCCATTCCACTGTGTATTGCCTTTTGGGTTATTTCCAATTTGGAACTGTAATGAACAGACCTGCTATGAACATTTAATCACCTGTATCTACACTGAACTTTGTAATACACAAAACATTTTCCCTCACCTTCTCAGTCCTAAGAGGTGGGCAGGGCTCATGGGAGCCCCGTTTTATAGATCTGTTGTTGAGACTCAGGGAGGGTCTTGGCTAAGGGCACCTTGATGCCAGTAGCTTTCTGGCACTGCCCTGGTAAAAATGGGTGGGAAGCAGGTGAGAAGAGAAGTGAGTTGAGAGTGAACCAGAGAAACGGAGACAAATAGAAGGGGCTGATTCAGGCACTGGCATTTCATCGTGGTTCCTGGAAGCTCCACTATCTAGCTGCCCCTCCAAATCTCCTTTTAAAAAAAGCTAGTTCCATTAAAAAAGAATATTTATTTTTGGTTTTGCAGTGTCTTAGTTGAGGGTCTTAATTTCAGCCTGGGGTTAGTTGCTCTGTGGCATGTGGAATCTTAGTTTCCAGACCAGGGATCGAACAAATTCCCTGGTCCTGCCTAGACCCCCCCAGACTCCCTTCATCCCCCCGCCCCCCCCCCCACCCCCCGCATAAATTTCTCCAACGGGAGCAAATTGTGAGTTTCCCTTAGTCCCCACCCTTAAGTCTCATAGGGGTCCTCCTCTTTCCCCATTGTTTCTCTCAGTTGAGGATTTAAAATGAATGGCCCAGGATTTGTCTTCCACTTTTACTTGAGCACGTGCACAGTGTGTATATACACAGTAGATTTTCTTCTGTTTTGCTTTTCTCTTCACTCGCCTGCTATAGGGTTCCACAGTCTCCAGATACATTTGTTCATGTATGTATTTATTTACTACTTTAAAGGAGATTTTACATTTTCGGTTGGTTTTGTTTTTATTTGTCATTTTTAACCTAGTTTGTCTTTTAAAAATTTATTTTTAAAATATCAGTGTACAATATACAATGTTGTGTTAGTTTCTGCTGTGTAACAGCTGTGTGTATCTGTTTATCCCCTCCCTCTGAGCCTCTCTCCCATCCCCTCCACTCTTCTAGGTCATCGCAGAGCACCCAGCTGAGCTCCTTGTGCATACAGCAGCTTCCCACGAGCTATCTGTTTTACACGTGGTAGTGTATGTATTGACATACATATTCTTCCAATTCGTCCCACCCTCCCCTTCCCGCCAGGCTGGTTGGAGATTTACAGAAAAGTTGAAAGAGCACAGAGTTTCTTTGCAGCCCACACCCAGGTTCCCCTAATCCGGATACAGTGTTTGAGAAAGCCTCTTTTCACTCCCGATTTGCCCCCTCGCTTTGAAATAGCAGTTCTCGCAGACAAGGGTGGCTCCTTCCAGCAAAATGCTGGTTGTCCATTCGGGGTCTGATAAGAGTTCAAAGAGCCAGGTAGCTGCCGAGCAGGCAAATTGCCGGGACCTGCACCTCAGCCTCCGGGCAGTCCCTTCTCACCTTGCTTCCTTTACCTTCTCCTACCCTTGGGCTTCCTTGGGTGGCTCAGTGGTAAAGAATCCGCCTCCCAGAGCAGGAGACCCTGGTTTGATCCCTGGGTTGGGAAGATTCCCTGGAGAAGGAAATGGCAACCCACTCTAGTATTCTTGCCTGGGAAATCCCACAAACAGGAGTCTGGTGGGCGGCAGCCCATGGGATCGCAAAGAGTTGGACACAACTGAGCAACAACCACGATAACATGCTCTTCCCAGCCCCGGCTCTTCGTTCTGCTCTGCACCAGGGGCATGAAGGGAGGAGGCTGCAGCAATGACTGGGTCCCCTCCCCTGTACCAGAGGGGTTTAAATCCCATCCTTTAAGCTTGAAAGGAAAGGAAATCCCATAATTAACCCCCATCTTTCAGTCACATTATTCAGTCACATTACATAGCACCTTTCCTGCTCTCTCATAAACACACCTGCAGCCTCCCTGCGCAGTTGTTGGAGACTTGCTGTGTTTTCCTGCTACCGGGAAGCAGGGTAGCAGGAGGAGGTTCATGGCTCTCAGACCCATCGATTGCTCTGGGTGCAGTGAGTGTTTAAGTTCTTTGGACTCGGAGACAGACTGTTGAGTTTAAATGTCTTCTATATTAACAACTGGCTGTGTGACCCTGTCAAGGGTTTTAATCTCTCTGAGCTCCAGTTTCCTCATCTGTAACATGGATTGTAATAGGACCTGTCTTGTAGGGCTCTGTGATATCCCAACTAAAATGCCAAGCTCAGAATAAGTGGTAGAAATGTTGCTAATATTTATTTTGTATTCTTCTTGTTGTCTTCTAACTCTGTTGTTTTGTTGCTAAATCGTGTCTGACTCTTTGCGACCCCATGGACTGTAGGCAGCCCCCCCCTTCCCAGGCTCCTCTGTCCATGAGATTTCCCAGGCAAGAATACTGGAGTGGGTTGCCATTTCCTTCTCCAGGGGATCTTCCTGGCCCTGGGATCAAACCCCATCTCCTGCATTAGCAGGTGAATTCTTTACCATTGTGCCACCTGGGAAGCAGAGAGTGAATTCCCTGCTGGCCCAGTGATTAGAACTCTGGGCTTCCACTGCAGGGGCAGAAAAAAAAGGTGAGGAGAATTTGAGGGACCAGCCAAGGTTGCTGAAGACCCTGGTGTCAGGCAAAACTAGATGCTGACATGTGTTTGGCTTCTCTTTTCCCTCTCCACTGTCAAGGAAGAATGAGGAAACAGATGTCAGCGAATATAATTTGTCTTTTGCTTGCTTGCTTGCCTCAGGGCACCGAGACCTGTAGTCAGGGTTCCAGATCTTGTCTGTACTTTATAATCACTGGGGTGCTTTAAAGATAGTGCTACCTGGGTCCTCCTCCCCAGGGAATCTGATTTAATTGGTTTGGGGCATGATCTGGGCATTGGGGTTTTTGAAAGTAGCCACCAGGGTTGTGAGTGTAAAATGGTGCCACCATTCTGGAAAGCCGTTGGCCTTTCCCTAAAAAGTTAAACATGCATTTGCCTTATAACCCAGCAATTCCACTCCAAGATATTTACCCAAGAGAAATGAAAACACGTCCCTTGCACATAAATTCTTAGCAGCTTTATTCATAATAGTCCCAAACTGGAAAAACTCAATTAGTCAACAACAGCTGAATGGACAAATTGTGACATAAAATTCCCATGGAATACTACTCGGTAATAAAAACGAATGAACTCTTGTTATGCACAGCATTGCTGATGAATCTCAAAAACACTGGGCTTAGTGAAAGAAGTGAGACACAAATGGAACAAAAGGTTCCATTTTTATGAAATTCTTGACAAGGCAAAACTCTCATGACAAAAAGCAGAGTAGTACTTTTCTGGATCTGGGGGGTGGTGGGAAGATTGTTTCCAAAAGGGTGTGAGGGAACTTTTTTTGGGACGGTATATAGATGTCCTTTATCTTGATTGTGGTGGTCGTGGTTACCCAGAGTTTATATTTGTCAAATTCACTGAACTATATTCTTAAAAGGGATGCCTTTATTGTGTATAAATTATGTCAATAAAGTTGATTTGAATAAAAGTTTCCCAGCTGAGTCCACTTTGCAGCCAGTCTTGAGAATCGCTGGTCTGCAGCTTTTGAAGACCCATCTCTGCCCTTGCTGTCTTGGTCAGCACCCAGCACAGTGCCAAGTGTATAATAGCGCTTTCAGCAGTCAAGGACCTCTCCTAGTCATCGTCTTTTTTTTTTTTTTTATAGCAACTTTACTGAGGTGTAATTCACATACAGTACAATTCATCCTTTTAGAATGTATAATTCAGTGGTATTTTGTATATTCAATGTTGTGCAGCCATCACCACAGTCAATATATCATCTTGAAAAGAAACTTCATATATTAGATTTTTTTTATTTTACTGAAGTATAGTTGATTTACAATGTTGTGTTGATTTCTGCTGTATAACAAAGTGATTCAGTTATACATTTATATCCATCCTTTTTCATTTTCTTTTCCATTATGGTTTATCACAGGATATTGAGTATTGTTCCCTATGCCATACAACGAGACCTTGTTGTTTATCTAGTCTGTATATGCGATTGTGTGAGCTTAGTCTCAGTCCTGTCCACCTCTTTGCGACCCCATGGACTGCAGCCCACCCGGCTCCTCTGTCCATAGGATTCTCTAGGCAAGCATACTGGAGTGGGTTGCCATGGCCTTCTCTGGGTATCTTTCTAACCGAGGGATCAAACCCAGGTCTCCTGCATTGCAGGTGAATTCTTTACCATCTGAGCCACCAGGGAAGTCCGTGAATACTGGAGTGCGTAGTGTATCCCTTCTCCAGGGGATCTTCCAGACCCAGGAATCGAACTAGCGTCTCGTGCATTGCAGGTGGATTCTTTACCAGCTGAGCTTCCAGGGAAGCCTGTTCTATATATATAACAGTTTACACCTGCTAATCCCTCCCAGCCCACCCCTCCCGAGCTCCCTCTCCCACCTGGCACCCACAAGTCTGTTCACTGTGTCTGTGAGTCTGTTTCTGTTTCATAGAGAAGTTCATTTGCGTCACGTTTTAGATTCTACATTTGTGATGTTGTATATTTGTCTCCCTGTCTGATGTTTCATGTCGTATGGTAGTTTCTAGGCCCATCCTTGTTGCTGCAAATAGCATCCCTTCATTCTTTTTATGTCTGAGTAGTATTCCATTATGTGTGCATGTGTGTGTGTGTGTGTGTGTGTGTGTGTGTGTGTGTGTACATACACTATGTCTTCTTTACCCATTCATCTGTTGAAGGACATTTAGGTTGTTTCCATGTCTTGACTACTGTGATTAGTGCCGCTGTTAACATAGGGGTGCGTGTATCTTTTTGAATTAGAGTCTGAGTATGTATTGGGATTGCTGAATCATATATGGCAACTCTTTTTAGCTTTTTGAGGCACCTCCATACTGTTCTCCATAGTGGCTGTACCAACCTACAGTCCCACCCATAGTGTAGGAGAGTTCCTTTTCCTCCATACCCTCTCCAGCATTTTAGAGACCCCATACATTTTAACTGTCCCTCAATCCCTCTCCTTCCCACACCCTGGCCCCAGCCCTAAGCAAACACTAGTCTGCTTTCTATTTCCACGTATTTCTCTATTCTGGAGATGCCATATAAATGGAACAGTAGAACGTATGTTCTTTAGGGCTGGCTTCTTTCACTTAACATAATGTTTTCAAGGTACATCCTTTTTATGGCCTAATAATATTGCATTGTATGAGTATACCACATTTTGTTTATCCATTTATCAGTTTTTGGACTTTTGGATTGTTTCCACCTTTTGGTTATTGTGAGTAATGCTGACATGAATATTCATGAACAAGTTTTCATGTGGATATATGTTTTCTTTTTTAAAAAATTATTTATTTTAATTGGAAGATAATTACAATGTTACGATGTCTTTTGCCATACATCAACATGAATCGGCCCTAGGTACACATGTGTCCCCCTCATCCTGAAGCCCCTTTCCACCTCCCTCCCCATCTCATCCCTCCAGGTTGTCACTGGACATATGTTTTCACTTCTCTTGGCTCTATCTATCTAGTTATCTCTACCTATGAGTGAAATTATGGGATTCTGTTTTAACTCTACATTTAACTTTTTGAGGAACTGTCAGGCTGTTTTCCAAAGTAGCTAATTTTAGTTTTCTAGGTCTGCTGTAGGAAAGTATCACAAACTGACTTGAAACAACAGAAATTTCTTGTTTCACAGTTCTGGAGGCTTAGAAGTCCAAAATTGGACCATATGCCTCTGAAAACTGTAGGGAGAATCCTTCCTTGTGTCTTTGAGTGGGTTGCTGTCAATCTTTGATGTTGCTTGAGTTATAGATACTTCACTTTGATCTTTGTCTTCACATGGTATTTTCTCAGTGGGTCTTCTTATCATCTTTTCTCTGTGTATGTCTGTCTCTGTGTCCAAGTTTTTCAAGGACACCAGTCATATGGGATTAAGGCCCACCATAATAATGACATTTTAACTTGATGACCTCATTAAAGACCCTACTTCCAAATAAGGTCACATCTGAGGGATGAGGAATTAGGACTTCAACATACCGGTTTTTGAGGGGAGGTGCGACACAACTCAACTTACAACATAGCTGCACCATTTTATATTTGCACCAACAATGTATGAGGATTCTGACTTCTCTACGTCCTCATGAATACTTATTTGACTTTTTGATTCTAGCCATCCTAGTAGATATGAAGTGATATCTCATTGTGGTTTTGATTTGATTTCCCTGATGATGAATGATGTTGAGTATTCTTTCATGTGCTTATTGGTCATGTATATATCTTTTTTTGAGAAATGTCTTTTCAGATTCTTTGCCCATTTAAAAAATTAAATCATTTGCCTCTTTACTGTTGAGTTATAAGAGTTCTTTGTATGTTCAGGATACAAGTTCCTTATCAGATATATGATTTGAGATATTTTTTCCCCATCCTGTGGATTGTCTTTTTACTTTGTAGTACAGATGTTTTAAACTTTGATTTAGTCCAGTTTATCTTTTTTTTGGTTTGTTTGTCTGTGATTTTGGTATCATGTCAAATCCAAAGTGATATTTAGCCCTATGTTTTCTTCTGAGTTTTATAGTTTTGGCTGTTACCATTACATCTTTCATCCATTTTGAGTTAGTATTTATATATGGTGTGAAGTAAGGGTACAGTTTCATTCTTTTGCATGTGCCTGTCCAGTGAAATACCATAGACAGAAGAGCCTTGTGGGCTCCAGTCCATGGGGTCACAAAAACAGTTGGATACGACTTTGTGACTCAACAACAACAACAACAAACCCAGTTATTCCAGAACCATTTGTTGAAAAGCCTACTCTTTCCTCACTGAATGATCTTGGCAACATTGTCAAAAATCAGTTGACCATAGATGTTGAGGTTTTATTTCTGGAGTCTTAATTGTCTTATTCCATTTAGTATGGAATAAGGGTATGTCTGTCCTTAACACCAGTACCATGCTGTTTTGATTACTACTGTTGTGTAGTAAGTTTTGAAATTGGAAAGTGTGAGTCTTCCAGTTTTGTTCTTCTTTTTCAAGATTGTTTTGGCTGTTTTGGGTCCCTTGAGCTTCCATTTGAATGTTAGGATCAACCTATATTTTCTACAAAGCAGCCAGCTGGTATTCTAATAGGGACTAAATTAAATCTGTAGGTCAGTTTAGGGAGTATTTCCATCTTAACTGGAGAAGGCAATGGCAACTCACTCTAGTACTCTTGCCTGGAAAATCCCATGGACGGAGGGGCCTGGTAGGCTGCAGTCCATGGGGTCGCTGGGAGTCGGACACACGACTGAGCGACTTCACTTTCACTTTTCACTTTCATGCATCAGAGAAGGAAATGGCAACCCACTCCAGTATTCTTACCTGGAGAGTCCCAGGGACAGGGGAGCCTGGTGGGCTGCCATCTATGGGGTCTCACAGAGTCGGACACGACTGAAGTGACTTAGCAGCAGCAGCCGTCTTAACAGTGTTGAGTCTTCTGATCTGTGAGCGTGGGATATCGTTCCATTTGTTTATATCGTCTTTAAATTCTTCCCATACTGTTTTGTAGTTTTCAGAGTAGAAGTTTTACACTTTTGGGGAGCTAAATTTACTTCTAAATATTTTATTCTTTTTGATATTATTATAAATGAAATTGTTTTCTTAACTTTATTTTCAGATTGTTCATTGTCAGTGTATAGAAATACGATTGATTTTTGTGTTTTAAAGATTTGCCCTAACCTTCATGAGCTCATTTATTAATTCCAGTAGTTTTAAAATTGAATTCTTTAGGATTTTCTATATACAGGATCATGTCATCTGTGAATAGAGATAGTTTTACTTCTTTCTTTCCAAATTTTCTTTCCTTTTTTTCCCATTTTTTTTGCCTAATTGTCCTGGCTAGAACTAGAAGTAGCAAGAGGAGAAATCCTTATCTTGTTCCTGATCTTAGGGGAAAGCATGCAGTCTTTAACCATTAAGCAGGATGTTAGCTGTGGGGTTTTCATAGATGCCCTTTATCACATTGAGGACATTTCCTTCTATTTATAGTTTGTTGTTGCGTGTTTTTTAAATCAGGATTTTGTCAATTTTTTTAACATCTGTTGAGATGATTATTTGCTTTTTTTTTTTTTTTTTAATTCTGTTGATATGGTGTATTACAGTAACTGATTTTCAGACGTTAAAACAACCTTGCATTCCCAGGATATATCCCATTTGGTCAGGATGTGTAATTCTTGCTCTTATGTGTTGCTGGATGTGGTTTCTAGTATTTTGTTGAGAGTTTATTCATAAGAAATATTGATCTTTAGTTTTCTTTTTGTTGTAATGTCTTTGTCTAGTTTTGATATCAAGGTAATACTGATCTCATGCAATGAGTTAGCAGGTGTTTGCTCCTCTTCCACTTTTTGGAAGTATTTGTGAAGAGTTGATATCGATTATTCTTTAAATGTTCGATAGAATTCACATGTGAAGTCATCTGGGCCCGAGCTTTTCTCTGTATGCAGTGTTGCTAGTTTGGTTTAACAGATAACTTTTTTATATATTCAGATTTTCCATTTCTTCTTGAGTTGGTTTTGATAGTATATGTTTTTCAAGGAGTTTGTCCATTTCATCTTACTTACCTAATTTATTGGCCTACAATTGTGCATAGTATTCCTTCATAATTGTTTTTATTTCTGTAAGGTCAGTAGTAATATCCCCTCTTTCATTTCTGATTCAAGTAATTTTGTCTTCTCTCTTTTTCTCCTGGTCAGCTTACTAACAGCTTATCAACTTTGTTGGCCTTTTCAAAGAACCTATTTTCTCTCTAACTTGAAGGGTTTTTCATCATAGTCACTTTGTGTATAGCCACTGTTTATTGAGTATCCTCTGCATGGTGGCTGCTTGACACTTATCTCATTGAAACCTTGAAAAACCACACATGAAGTGGCTATAATTGGTCACACTCTCGAAAGGGAAAGCCGAAGTGAAACTTTCTGCCCCAGTCCTGTAGCTAGCAGGCCGCTCAGGGCTGAGTATTTAGCTCCAGTGCTTGATGGCTTTTCACTACTTCCTTTCCCACCTTCAGCCTCTTTTCTCTGCTGCTGAGGCTCTTTTTCTTTTTTTTTTTCTGGTTGCTAGGGAGAAGAGCCATGGGTCACCATTCCCTCACATCACCCATCAGTGGGCCTCAGCCTCACCTGATGAGCCCATTAAGCATATTCTTGCCACCCTCAACTTTGGTTCAGTGGGCCTTGGCTTGGGCCCAAGGTTATGCATTATTTTCTAAGACTCCCCCCTCACCCCCCAGTGATTCTGATGTTGGAGTCCCTTGATAGCACCTGACTAACATGTCTTTGCCTCTGGAAAGTCCTCTTCAACTCCTCTGGGCACAGGCTCCTAGGGAGCCACTGGTTTCTCTGGCTTCTGTTCTCCTGGCTTTTGCTTCCCCCACAGTGGGCGTCAAGGATGAGGTAGGTCTTGGGCGAGAAGCCATTTTATCTCCACTTTCTAAAAATTTTCAGGAAGCTGTAACAGCCCCTCTCACCCCTCCCCTAACAATCTTCCCAGAGTTTTCTCTGAGAGTATAGGGCCTTCAGGGGTTAATAAGTAGGCCTGGAGTGTGTCATAAGCAGTCAGTTAGCGTGCGTGCACACACACACACACATCTGAGAGTATAGGGCCTTCAGGGGTTAATAAGTAGGCCTGGAGTGTATCATAAGCAGTCAGTTAGCGTGCGCGGTCTCTCTCTCTCTCTCACACACACACACACACACACCCCCAAGGCTGGGGGAGAAAGTGACACTGAGCTGTGACTGGCTTCTCATTTTCCTGGAATGTGGTTCCCAAAAGGTCTCATATTTTTCAGCGTTTCTGACTCTGGGACTGTGTAAACATCACACGGGGGCTTGCTGCATCTGAGAGACTGCAGGAGTTAGGAAGGGGGAGGGTGGGAACCCAGGGCAGGGAGAGGAGGGCAGATGGGAGCTGGGGAGTTGGAGCCAGAAAGGGAGACAGGGGAGGACCTGGGGTCCCGTAGAAACAGGACACGTGGTGAAATATGCAGGAGGGAACAAAGACCAGGGGTTCCTACTAGAGAGGGATCTGGTGAGGGCTGGGGTCTGCGGTGCAGGGAACGGGCAGGGGGGCCACGGCAGGTTAGAAGGTCTAACAAGAGGGCAGGTGACTCTTGAACCCGTGGCCCATGCCAGCCTCCCTGGCTGCTTCTGGCTTTCAACTTAGGGGGTTTGCAATTCACCCGGAGCTGGCTGAGCAGGGAGAGTGAAGGAGAGGTGGGGTTTCCCCTCCTGGGGCCCCTACCTTTGCCCGAGAAAAGCTGCTGGTCCTGAGAGAGGGCCCTACGATGCTTCCTGAGGACCTGGCAGGCATCCGACCCTGCTTGGCTCTCCCTGGGGAGAGTCTTAACCTTCTGAGCCACTGACCCAAAGCCAGTGCCGGAGCCTGGATGTGCTGGTGGAGTTGGAGCCCCTCTGGCCTTGGGCTCTGGTGGATCTTTTTTTAATTTATTATTTTTTTGCTATGCTCCATCTTCGTTGCTGTGCCTGGGTTTTTTCTAGTTGCGGAGAGCCGGGGCTACTCTCTAGTTATGGTGCACAGACTTCTCCTTGTGGTGGCTTCTCTTGTTGCAGAGCACAGGCTCTAGAGTGCTCGGGCTCAGTAGTTGTGACACATGGGCTTAGTTGCCCTGAGGCATGTGGGATCTTCCTGGACCAGGGATCGAACCCACGCCCCCTGCATTGGCAGGTGAATTCTTAACCACTGGACCGCCGGGGAAGTCCTCTGGTCGATCTTGACTTTGCTATTTACGTGAGTTGCATGAGAGCCGACAAACCATTCAACCTCTGAACCTGGTCTCCTCATTGGTATAGAAACGGTAACACTGATATGGATCAGCCACCTTGCAAGGCTGGTCTGAGGATTAGAGAAAATGTAGGTGAAATTTTGGCATGTGATATACTCTTTCTCAATAGATGATAACTCTTATTCTATTATTCTGAGACACAAGGATAACAAACAGCTAAGCGCCCCGACTTCCCCTAGCCAGCAGGCCTGGCTCGCTCCACTGGAATGACCATGGCCCACATTCCTTTATCCTCCTCCCACACTGATTCCTCTGCCTGTGGTCACCTGCTGGCCCCCTGCGGTCACCTGCTGGCCCCATGTCCTCCTAGGACCTACGAGGCCCCTGCTCCCTCTCTCTGAGGTTTTGGCCCATGGCTGGTGAATGATTTGACCAATTGTCATTGGCCAAGCTGGCAGGCAGCAGGCAGGCAGGGTGGGATGTTGGCGGGGGGCCATTAGGAGGAGAGGGGTATGTGTGCCCTGGGGCACAGTGAAGCACAGAGCCAGTCACAGATTAACCTCCTGGCCTGTTTCCACCTGCTGGGCCTGGGCACCCAAGCGAGAGTGTCCAGAGGTGTCTGGGTTCAAACCGGGTTCTGTTCAAGGAAGCAGGGAAGGAAGGTCACTTGTGGGTCATGTGTGATCGGAGGAGCCGTGGAAAGGCTCCAGCGCCCTCTCCTGCACTCTGAAAATCACACTGGCTTGAATTCCCCCATCAGTCTCTGGCTTATGAAGATCCCTATGCCTGTACAGACAGGCTCATTTAATCTAATCCTCACACCGGCACTAAAAGATAGGCATTAGTGTAATCTCTCAGGACACAGAGGAGGAAACGGGTTGAGACGATGGAGCGTGTGCTCACACAGCCAGGAAGGTAGTGGAACCAGGACCCAGGAGTTGAACCCAGACTCAGGGAGAGCCTCCAGGGGAGAGTCTGCCTGGAGGTGACACTGACCTCCTGTCTGACTTTCCTTCTTTAATGCTCATAACTTTAATTGGGCAAGTTGTTTGTTTATGACTTGGGTTCTTTATCTATAAAAGTCATAAAAATAGTTCCTGCTTGAAGATTATTGTGAGAATAAGAGTGAATGCATCTAAAGTGTGCAGAGCAATAGATAAATACCAGCAATTATTGTCATTATTATTATCATGGCCCCCCTGTGCATGGGGTCCTAGGAGAGAGACAGGTTGGGTGGACAAAGTTCTGCTTTACTAAGCTTGCCTGGACCTCCAGGGCAGGCAATTGGAGTGGTCCATACTCGAGAGGGCTGTCTTGTGAGATGGTGAGCCCTCAGCAGCCATATTGCGTTATGAGGAGGAAGTTGGACTGGAAGCAGTGAAGATCTCTTTTGTGCTAAGACTTGGGAGCTTCGGAGACAGAGCTGGCTTGGTTTCCTGCTTTCCTTGCTTACAACTGGATGACCTTGGACCATTTTCTGAAGTGTGCTGGTTCTCGGTTTCTCATCTACACACCAGGGTCACAAAAACCTTCCTCCAGGGTCATAGTGAGGATTAAATTAGCTAGATATGGAGAGTGCTCTTCAGCTGCTGGTGCCCAGTAGCCAGTGATTTGTGATAGCTGTAGCTGGAGGGGTAGCATCATGTTGATTATCACTAGATGTCGCGTCTGGCCCTCTCCAGGTGATGATCCCAGAGCTGGAATACCTGTGTGTTCCACCTGTGTCATCTTATCCAGTTTGCTCTGCTCCCTGGGCAGTCTGCCTTCTTCCTCCTCTGCCCTCTTTTCTGAGTGTCTTTGTCTGATTCCAAGGTGTCTGGGGACCTTCTCAGGTTGAATTCACTTTCCCTTCTAAGGACTTAATTCTATTATGTTTTTCCGGCTCTCATTCTGACCCCTAATCTGTGTCTTTTTCAGGACCCAATTAAATTAAATAAATTTTTTGGAAATAATTTTAAACTTGCCGAAGATTTGCAGAACTGGTACAAAGAGTACCAGTATACTCTTTTCTCAATTTTTATGGAACTGTTACACAATTATCAAAACCAGAAAATGAACACTGATCTGATGCTATTAACTAATCTACATATCTTAGTAGAATTTGGCCAGTGTTTCCATTACCTCTTTTCAGATCCAGGATCCAGTTTCAGATCCCACTTTGCATTTATTTATCACATCTCTTTAGCCTCCTCCAAGCTGGGACAATTCCTCTCTTGCTCTGTCTCCTTTGACTCTGGCACTTCTGAAGAGAACTGCTTAGTTATTTTGCAGAATGTCCCTCAATTTTGGTTTATTTGATTTTCTATTTCCATCATTCCTTGATGGCTCAGACAGTAAAGGATATGCCTGTAATGCAGAAGACCCAAGTTTGATCCCTGGGTCAGAAAGATCCCCTGCAGAAGGAAATGGCAACCCACTCCAGTATTCTTTCCAGAGAATTCCATGGACAGAGGAGCCTGGCAGGCTACACTAATGGGGTTGCAAAGAGCTGGACATGACTGAACGACTAACACTACTATTGCTTCTTTGTTTATTAATTGGAATTCTACTATAAAGAACTGTCCTTTACCCCACCCCCACCCTATTTGTGTACTTATTCAATGTTTAATTTATGGGTCTTTTCAAATGGGTCAGCTCTTTGCAAGTATTGGAGTTTCAGCTTCAACATCAGTCCTTCCAACCAACACCCAGGACTGATCTCCTTTAGGATGGACTGGTTGGGTCTCCTTGCAGTCCAAGGGGCTCTCAAGAGTCTTCTCCAACACCACAGTTCAAAGGCATCAGTTCTTCAGTGTGCAGCTTTCTATACTCCAACTCTCACATCCATACATGACCACTGGAAAAACCATAGCCTTGACTAGATGGACCTTTGTTGGCAAAGTAATGTCTCTGCTTTTTAATATGCAGCCACCTGATGCAAAGAGCTGACTCATTTGAAAAAGACCCTGATGCTGGGAAAGATTGAGGGCAGGAGGAGAAGGGGATGACAGAGGATGAGATGGCTGGATGGCATCACTGACTCGATGGACATGGGTTTGGGTAGACTCTGGCAGTTGGTGATGGACAGAGAGGCCTGGTGTGCTGCGGTTCATGGGGTTGCAAAGAGTCGGACACGACTGAGTGACTGAACTGAACTGAACTGAATTTATGTCTGTATGGGATGTAGATATTCATTTTATTTTATAAGTTATAATCCAATGCTTTCGTTGTTTTTCTTGGGTCAGATTGTCTCAGCTCTGGGCGCTGGGAGTTCCTTTAAGTTGGTAGGACCCACGGTGTGTGAGCTGTTATTTTCTGCCTGTAGCAGTGAGGGTTCTCCAGAGTAACAGAACCAATGGGATATTTAGATGAAGAGAATTATTTTAAGGAATTGGCTCATGAGATTGTGAGGACTGGCAAGTCTGACATCTGTAGGGCAGTCTCTCAGACTGGCAGCTCAGGCTGGAGTCGATATTGCAGCCTTAAGGCAGAATTTCTTTCTCAAGAAACCAGTTTTTGCTTTTAAACTGATTGGATGAGGCCCATATTGGATCCAGAGTAATCTTTATTTAAGGCCTATTAACCTGTCTACAAACACTTTCACACATACCTAGATTGGTGTTTGATGAAATCAGCAGGTACTCTTATCTAGCCAAGTTGATATAGGAAACTGACTGCCACACCCACTCATCCTATAGGAAGCATGAGAGTTACTTGGCTTTTCATATGTCAGCATGGGTGGGTGGACAGACATCACCGGGCCCCGTCAGGCTGGTCTGGGTTGGAAGTTTGCAATCCCAATCCAGGTCCCTTTAGTTTCCAGATTTGACTTTTGATTCCTGTTCTTTGTGACAGCTGGGGCAAATGCCTCCTTTACTCTGTAAAATGGGAGAATCGCTGTTACTGGGCATGGGTGGATTCAAAATAATTTTTGTACAGCTTGTGGGATGTTAGTTCCCTGACCTGGGATCAAACCTGTGTCCCCAGCAAGTGGGAATGAAGAGTCCTAACCACTAGACCACTGGGGAATTCTCATAAGAAGGATTTTTAAATGCCTGTCTTGGAAGTCTGAGTGAGAACATCCCAACACACAGACATGCACACACACACACACACACACACACACACACACACACGGCTTCCGATACCTTCCAGGACTTGCCTCCAACCTTCTGGGAACACACCTGGGGTATCCCTCCATCCCGGGAGAGGCTGAGGGGTTGTTAGCAGCAGCTGTTCCTCTCCTTAATCTCATCACTTTGGAAGAGGGTCCTCAGAGAGTCCCAAGTGGGTTAAGCACAGAGCCCAGGCAGGAGTTGTGGCTCTGGGCACACACGTGTGTGTGTATGTGCGTGTGTTTAGTATCCTGAAGTCAGATAGGGAAGTACAGGGAGACCCCTGTGGGACTTGAGCCTGTGAGGGGCCCACAGGTGCTGAACTCTCTAACTGGACAGGATTCCCTGAAGCTCTTAGAGGTAGGGGTAGGGAGGTAGGGGTGAGGGGGCCTGGCTTCTCCAGAACTGAAGAAGCTGAGGTGGAAACTAGTGGGAAAGGAGCCTTCATGCAAGAGGAAAACCCTAGCTATATCCCCAAAGACCTGCCCTACTGAGAGGGTCTTGGTGTTCCTCCCACCTCCCTGGAGGTCAGTTGCCCTCTTTCTTTCCATAAGGGGAAGCCCAGGCCCAGGGCAGGTACCAGGCACACCTGTGGGGAAACCAGATTGTTCCTCTGATTTTCATGGAAGACTACCTAGGAGGAAACAGGTTGATACTGCAGCTGGAAGGGGTAAGTTCTAGGGGCTGCTGGTGGGAGCCCAGCAAGGAGCCCCAGGGGACTGAAGGGGCAGCTGGGACCCCTTGACTTGAATCTCAAGGATAGAGGTGGTTGTGTTTGGCTGAGAAGGACTGGCCTTCTAAGCACTGGGGTGTCTGTAAGGGCAGGATGATGAACCCAGGAGAATCCTGGAATCCCAGCCTGCTTTGCCCTGACCTGGGGAGTACTGCACAGGCCAGCTGTGCCCCTTAAGAGCACATCTGTTCTTGTGCCAGCCCTGCACCCCACTGTGAGCCCAGCCTCTGGGGCAGTGACAAAAGCCAGGAGATGGGACTGGTGTCAGTGAGCATCCTTGGACCTTGAGCTGGACCAGCCTGAGCCTCCGTTCGTTTCTTCCTCTGGAAGATGGAGATCAGGAAATAACCTCTAGCTTGCTGGGTGCTGTGGGGAGAGCTTTGTAGATGCTGCTCCTTGGGGGTCAGTGTCCTGTTCTTGGCTGGGGCTATGAGTGGGGGCGCACCCCCACTCATAGAAGCTGGTGCTCCTCCTGCCCCCCACTCACTGGACCAGTTAGGAGGGGCAGGGATCTCCCGGGACTGCTTTGCAGGAGTGGTCCCTCCCCTACAGGGAGTCCTCCCCCTGCTCTCTGCAGCTGCCTCTCCTCCTCCTCCTCCTCCCTGCTCCCCCTCCTCCCCCACCCCCCCTCACCCGGGAGGATGATAAACCGGCTGCCAGCTCCGAATAGGGCCTGACCTCAGCGGCGAGGCATCTCCCTTCGCCCCCCACCCTCCCAGCCGCCGGCCCTGCATTCCTGGAGAGGATGAGGTTGAGCGGTGGTGCTCACCCCTCCTTTGTCCTGCCGGCTGCTGCCCACCAGCCGCTTCCTTCCAGCCGGTCTCAGCAGAGCCTTGAATACCAAAGGGCCCAGCTGGGGGCCTTGGATAGGATAGTTAACAACAACAACAACAATAATATTATTATTAATGATAATAGTGGTTATTATTTATTAAGCAATTAGGTTGCATGCTAAGCACATTACATGGATCATGTCACTGGATTCTCAAGACAGCCCCATGAGGCTGCTATTATTATTCTTCCAGTTTTAGCACTGACAGGGAGGGGAAGGTGGGTTGGAAGGGGGCCCTGAGGCTCAGAGAGGTCAAGCTGCTTGCCCCACCCCACACAGCTAGTGAATGGGTGGAGCCAGAACCCCCCACCCTGCCATGCTGCAGATGTCCCAGTGGTCCCCTGCCTCCCCATCCTCTCCCCTTCACCCCCTTCCCCCACCACAGCGTTAGGCTCCAGTCAGCCGGTCTGGTCCCTGGACACAGGACATAGTCCTGAGAGAAGATGCA
This sequence comes from Dama dama, assembly GCF_033118175.1. Lineage (NCBI taxonomy): Eukaryota > Metazoa > Chordata > Mammalia > Artiodactyla > Cervidae > Dama > Dama dama. The sequence goes on from NC_083688.1 coordinate 28,779,901, forward strand.
GCCATGGGTGGCAAGACTTGCTCAGGGGACCGGAACTCCCTCGGGCATCTCACCTTTCAGGGAAGATGGATGGGGACCGCCTGGGTGCTGAGAACTTTGCAAAGGAAGGTTAGTGTCCCTCCTCATTCCTGTTCCAGTTCTTAGAGATGTGAAGTTAGAGATCTGGGCAAGTAGGCAACCCTCTCCAAGGTACTACTGTAATGCTTTTGTTTTCAGGCTCTGGTGGACAATGAAAGGATTCTTTTATTAGTATTTCCCCTGTGAACTTCGCAATCTCAGAAATTATACTCATTTCCCCAGGTCTGTTAGTCAAACCCATTTTCAGCTACTGACTAGAAGTTCCAGGAGGTGTGGAGTAACCAACCTCCCTTTACTGAGTTGCAATAATTCCAAAGCTCAGAAGAGTGGTGTTCTGAAATGTTGACCAAAGCTCACCATCTTCCATTTTTACCATCCAGTTCCCCTAGTGGTCTAACCACCATTCAACTTGCTGTAGTCCTTCCCTTTCTGCCACTTCTGTGTAATAACTGTCCAGCCACCTACACCAATGGTGCAGGCCCTCCCTGCCTTCCTCTCCTTCCTTTTCCTCCCATGGTCATACAGTTCTTGTCTTCCTTTCCAGCTCTTTCATTGCTCCAGCTCTTGGCGGGGCTTTAGACTCCTGCTGGGTTGGTTATCTGCTTGCCTTTGAGGTTCACCTAGCAGCCTTGAGTGTCAGAGGGATGTGGGTTCAAATCCAGGCTCTACCACCAGTGACCTTGGGGCCTGTTTTTTCTGAGTCACAGTTTTCCCATCTGTAAACAGGCAAGATATTGTCAACATCCAAGGATGGTCTAGAGGTTGGAGATTCTAGAAATTTAGAGCCAGGCCTGAGCTGCCCTTGATAAACAAGCAGCCATCCACTGTCTATCACCAGCTACATCAACAGGGGTCCCCAGCAGCAGCCCACTCCATCCTCTGTGGTTGATGTCTCTGGTGTAGCTGCATCCCTGCAGATAGGTACAGACAAGAGCTTGAGCAGACAGCAAATGACGCCCGCAGTGGGACAGTTACCAGCTTCCCATGCAGTGGGTGAACTCCTTGGTTTCCCAACCGCTGTCAGGCTTGGTCTCCTTTCATCTTTAGATGCTCCCTGGTGGTCTAGTGGTTAGGATTTGGTGCTCTCTCTCCTTTCCTCTTTTACCATATCAGTCATCACCATCCTACACTCCTACACTATAACATCACTTTTAAAAACTGACTTGTTTTTTTAACCTTTTACTCATTTTAAGACTGGGCTTAATCTATGATTATCTGTTTTAGTTTCTTGGTAAATTAAACTAAAAAATTAAAATACCATTGTTGAACCATGTTTCCAAGGAAAATCATCTAGAATACTACATCTTAGGAATTCTGGATCAGGTAAACTTCTCTCACCCTTATATGTGGTGGTTTAGTTGCTAAGTCATGTCTGACTCTTGCGACCCCATAGATTATTGCCTGCTAGGTTTCTCTGTCCATGGGATTTCCCAGGCAAGAATACTGGAGTGGGCTGCCGTTTCCTCCTCCAGGGGATCTTCCTGACCCAGGGATTGAACCCAGGTCTCCTGCAGGCAGTCTCCTGTATTGCAGGCAGATTTTTTTACCAACTGAGCCACTATATATATATATATATATATATATATATATATATATATATAGCCAGTTCTTTATTATGGGAGCTTTGAAACATCTATAGAAGTAGGGAGAATACTACTATATAATAGTACCCATACTCCTGCTTCAAAAATTGTCAGTTTCTTGCTATTTTTGATTCATTTGTCCCTCTTCACTTTCTTTTCTTTTTCTTTTTTTGCTGGAGTGGGTTTTTTTTTTAAAGCAAATCCCAGACATTATATCATTTCACTGTAAATATTTCAGTCCATATCATTAACAGATAAGGACTTTTAATTTTAACGTAACCATAATACCATTATCACCATCAACATAATTAATAATATTTTCCTAAAAGCAGCTAATACCTCGTCTGCATTCAGTTTTCCCTGATTATCTCAAAAATGTCTCGTTTCGGTTGGTTGGTTTGAAAACTGTGCTCTAGTCTCTCTTCCTATTTCCGTAACAATCGTGTATCTACATGTATCGTTGCCTGTGTCTCTTCACTAATCAACCGCTGATACAGGATTCCTTTTTCTGATGGGTCCCTATTCTGTAGTTTATATCCATCTCCTCTCTCATTCCTCTTTTTCTCCAGTACAGGTGTCCCTGCAGACTCTTAAGTGGGGTCTCTGTCCAGCTGGCCGTGAAATCAGGAGTCTAGTGTTTATTTCTCCTTGTCCTAGTTTCTGTTCTCTGGCGTTGGCCTGGCCGACCTGCTGCCCTGTGCCCAGGAAGGAGGGGGCTCAGGAGGAGAGGCAGTGGATGCTTCTTGGGTGAAGTTGATGGAGGGGGGGCTTGGTGGACAGGGAGGAGCCCACGTGCCCATCTCTGTTGATGCCCCACCTGATGAATACTATGTTCCTGAGATGTCCATGGCAGCCTGGCTTGCTTGGAGTGGGGGCCAGTGGGCAGTGCTGAAGGGGCTGGCCGTGAGGGTCAGGCAGCCCTGGGAAGCCTTACTGGGCGGCTTGCCTGGGGCTGGCCAAAGCCTTGTGGGAACACGCCCCTGCTTTCGGCCGTGCTCCCCATCGTGGTCCCACACCCTGGACCCCTGCCCTCTTGCTTTCATTGCCAGCCAAGGTCCTGCCCTCTTGGAGCCTGGTCTCAAGCTTGGTGCCGCTCTGCTCCTCTCATCCCATCTCCCTGGGGCTGGGAAAGTCATGCCCCAGCATCCCCGGGGACTGTATCTTTCCTCTCCCGCCTTTGCTTCCAAGGTCTCATGCCTCAACCCTTTGCCTCCTGGGAATCTTGGGGGGATGGGGGTACTTGGGTCCTCTTTCCAGATTACTTCTCCTGATTCTGGGCACCTTGAGGGATAGTGCAACCCTTCCGTGGATCTCAGTGCTCTCCTGTGACAAATGCTCAGAGCAACGCTTTACCTCCTGACCGAGTGGTCAAGAGGGACGTTTGGGGTTTAGGCATGTACTTGTGTGCACACACGTGCATGTGAGTGTGTGCATGTGTGCGCACCTAGGCTTTAGAACTGCAGCCCTCGAAGCGTCCAGGGCAGAGGGAGACTGAAGAGAGGGCTGCCCGACATCTCCAAGGCCCGACAGAACTTTCCAGCTTCTCACCCCTGTGTATGGTCACGTCTTGTATTCTCCTTCTTCTGCGTCTTTCCTCTGGGGATCTCAGGTTCCACCTCCATGTATTTCTATCTTTCTTCTGTCTCTTTCCTGTCTGACTTTTCTCTCTGTGTCCATGTCACCCTCTCCTTTCTGCTGTGCCCCTCAGGACTCTGTAGGTACATGTCATCCTCAGGGTCCTGCCTTCGTCCCCAGCCTGCGTCCTGATGCCCCGCAACCTTTTGTACAGAACCCCAGCCCTAAAAAACCAACGACCCCTCCCTTTTGACTCCACGCCCAGGGGGTCCATTTATCTCCCAAGTTTCTTCCAAAACTCTCTGACTTGGGGGTTTGTAGGACTCCTGTCCTCCTGTCGTCTGTCCGACTGATGGACACCCTTCTGTCTTCCTGTTCCAAGGCAGCTACAGATGCCCAGAATAGCCCCCGACACTGGACACCTTTGTGCGGGTGTTGCCCTCCTGTGTGTGTTACTGAGGGTGCCCTCTTCCTGAGTCTGTAACGAACGAGTCTTTTCTCTGAGAAAAACGATCCCTGAAAATATGTGACTTAAGACTCAGCCAGGACGGATGGTTGTTTGAGGTCCTAGAAAGAGCCCTGGCTTAGGAGTTAGAAGACCTGGGTTCAAATTCTGAGTCTCTTTCTTCCTAGCTATGGGAGCTCAGTGAATCTGGGTCACTTCATCTGCAAAATATCAGCAATATCACTGATTTCATAAGTGGTAGAGAGGATGGGGTGAGACGAGGTGCCCTGGACACCCCTTGGCAGTGGGGGGGCCCCAGTTGGGTGCTCTCAGTCCTGGAGGTATGTGGGGTGCATTTGTCCAGCTTGGAGGGACTGGAATGTGGGGAGGATGACCTGTAATTCAGCCCACTTCTCAGGATGCATGCAGCCCTCCTCTCTTGCCTGTGTGGGGTGGGTGTCTCCGAGGGGTCCCTGGAGAAGGGAAAGTGCCAGGCCCCTGGCCAAGGCGTCTGTCTGTACTGGTGGCGCCGGCTTCTTGGGCTCCTCCAGCACGGCGCTGCGGGTGGGTGGAATCCAGAGGGGTGAGACACCGAGGCTGGAACGTGCCGGGGATGCTTGGGGCTGCTTATCTCTGGCCAGGAATGTGCTGCGGTATTATTAGCCGGCAGCCTTCTCGCCTTTGGAATAATCACCCTGGTGGCGTGGCAGACACCTGTCCGGCTCTGCCTGCCCAGACAGCCCTCTGGTGTCTGCACCAAACCTTCCGTGCTGGAGCTCGTGTGTGCCCGTGTGTGTGTGTGTGTGTGTATCTGTATGTACCAGTGTAAGGTACGTGCCTGTGTGGGTGCCAGTGTGCGTGTCAGTGTGGATCTTTGGGGGCCTTTAAGTTTGGAAGTGCATGTGTAAAGAGTGTGCGTGGCTATCTGCAGTGATGTGTGCATGCCTGTGTGTGTGCACATTTGTGTGCAGTGTGGATACGTGTGCAGGCATATGTGCGTGAGTGTGTGTGTGTATGAATGTGTGAGTTACATGTCTATGTCTGTGTGTGCTCCTACCTGGTGGAAGCAGGAAGCTCTCCCGAGGAGGCCTAGGAAGCAGAAGGGAAGTAAAGGACAGAGGGGAGACTGGACCCCACCAGGGTGTGGGGAGATGCCGGGAGACGGGATGAGGGAGGCAGGACAGCAGGCAGACGTGCAGGGCAGGCAGGAGGGGCTGCTGGGGCTCTCAGCACCTGAGGTCTGGGCCACTCCCCTAGGCTAGACTCTCTGCGGCAGAATGGTAAAGAGCCCCGAGGTCAACTGGCCTGAGTCCAAGTCCTGCCTCCATCATTCACTAGCCTCGTGAACTTGGGTAAGTGACTTAACCTCTTCAAGCCTCAGTTTCCTCATCTGTATGTTGATGATAATAGTAACCTGCCCAGTAGAGTTATTGGGAGAATAAAAAAAGCAGTGTGTGGTACCCAGAGATAAATGATAACATTTATCAATAAATGCTTGATAAATAAATAATAAAATAAATTAATAATCAATCAATAAAAGCTTGATAAATGATAACATTATCACCATCATCATGATGACTGTGCATCTCCCTGTCTGCCCAGCATCTGGCTTGACAGTTCTTCTCTGGCCAGGACTTTCAGGCAGAATGTGGGACCCCCACCTCATCTCACCCATGGCAGACCATGAGAGGGAGGCCTAGAGTGGGCACGAGACTGGCCCAAGGTCACCAGGAAGGCTGGCAGAGCCATAAAGACACAACCCCTTGGATCCTGGCAGCTCATTCTACCAAGAAAGGCTACCGAGGCTCTTTCTGGGTTGGAAGCGCCTTGCCAGGATGGAGCAGTCAGGAGAGTCTGGAGGGCTTTCTCGCCCAGGCCAGCTGCTGCATGCAGCCCAGGTTGTTTCTGCTCACCACGCAGCTTCTTACAGGACGAGGGGTCCACCCTCTGTTCCAACTGCCCTCCGATAAGTCTTTGCTTCTGAACTTCCCAGATCCTACTACAAATCCTGACTCTTGGATGTCACTATGATTATGATTTTTTTTTCTTTTCTCTTATATTGCTTCTGATTTTTGCTTTATGTACCTTTGTTTCTTTGTTATTAAGTGTCTAATGGTTTATGATATCTATCTTCTTTGTGAATTGTACGTTTTATCGTTAAAAACATTCATCTTTGTTTCATTAAAAAAAAAAAATACTGACTCTCGGATGGAGAGAAACGGGAGTCTATGGGGGCAGGCCCCAGGATTTTTGCTCCCTGGCTGACCCAGTCCTGTGCAGAAGAGCTGGCCGTTTGGCTGTGGACTGAGGTCCTCACACCTGGTTGAGCTACCCTGGCCCCGCCTTCCGCCCCCAGCTCTGGTCAGACAGGAGTGGAATTCCTAGGAAGCGCTGGGCCCGTGGAAAGCTTGGCCCCCACCTGCCCCACCCCTGTGCCCTGCCAGCACCTCCCACATCCTCTCCCTTGGCCCTCCTAGGCCTCCCTGGAACTCCCAGGTGCCAGGACGGCTGCCCCCCTGGGGTAGGAGGCCCAGAGTGTTGCCAGGAGTGTGGAAGTGGGAGTGGGCACCCTGGTGCTGCAGCATGGTGGGGCGCTGGTGGGCAGAGGCAGGTGGGATCTGCCAGGATCCCTGAGCCTGGTCGGTTGCGATTGCCCTGGATGCCAGCCAGAGAAGACTTGTTTTTCATAACCACCACCAACTACCCGGAAGAAGAAAAAAAAACCAACAACAACAAAAACAACCATCGAACTTTTTTTTTTTTTTTTTGAATCTGCTGTTAATGGCCCATTGGCTGTACATTATTAAACAGGCAGCTGGAGATCTGCCAGGGTAGGGTGCTTGAGCCAAGACTCACAGCCTGAACACAATGTTCCTAGGAAAACAGTCACCCGTCGGGTCCCTGGGGAGGAGCACCCATGGGGAGGGCTTCCGGCTGTTGCCCCTTGTCCTGCTCCGCCTTCCCACCCCTGCTTTTGCTCTGTCCATCTTGTGAGAAGCAGGGCCCTGCTGCACCTGGATCCCAAGCATCCTTTATCCAGGGCCTATGGGCCCCTCACCACCCCAGGGGCCCGAGTTGCTCTTTCCCTTCTCATGGTTAAGTGGATGGGCTCCTGCTGCTGTTCTCATTTGGCTGGGGTGGCACGGGCTCTCCTGGGGGTGGGCTGGGAGCTGGACGCCTGGTTCTCTATTCAAGTCCATTGACCAAGTCCACTGGATTCCCTACTTGTCCTTTCTGGGCTTCAGTTCCCACATCACTACAAGGAGAGGATTGGTCACTGCGTGTGTGCATGCTGAGTCACTTCAGTCTTGTCCGACTCTGTGCAACCCTATGGACTGTAGCCCGCCAGGCTCCTCTGTCCATGGGATTCTCCGGGCAAGAATATTGGAGTGGGTTGCCATGCCCTCCTCCAGGGGATCTCCTCCACCCAGGGATCGAACCCGTGTCTCTTGAGTCTCCTGCATTGCAGACAGATTCTTTACCACTAGCGCCACCTGGGAAGCCCCAGGACTTTTCTGGTCACCTCTAGATTCTCACCAACGTTTTGTGAGTCCTGATTGGGTATCTTTGGGGAGAGCCTGGGGGGATTGTTACCCAGACTTTGGAGTCCTTCTAGCTCCCTTCTTGATGCCATCGGTGAGACCAGGGGCCATGTCTCATGCAAGAGGGGCTGGTGACTGGACCTCTTCATGTCCTTTTGGACAGTCCTTCCAGCCACCTTGAAGCCAGCCAGGCTAAAGGTCAAAGGTGTGAAGGTGGCATCAAGTGGGAGAAAAACGCCTGGGGTTAGGGTGACCACTATCTTAGTGAAGCCAGTGTTGCACTCGGGGTTCAATGTGGGGTCTGGGACATGCCAGGACTGGTCCACTGTCTTCTTCATGGTCAGCTGCTGCTGGGATGTGTGTGTGGCCGGGGGGTTAGTAGTTTGGGAATGGATCTTAAGGAACCTTCTCTGAACCTCTGGAGATAAGATGGCATCATCTGTGCTTTGCTGTCTTATCATGATTGACTTTGGGCAAGTGACTTCACCTCTTCACCTCTTGAGCTTCCTGCGCTGTTCAGAGCAGACAGGGATTACACCCGCTCCCAGGGCTGTGGTGCAGAGTGAACGTGCTCCTGCATGGACGGGCCTGGAATGGATGGAGGGCACACCAGCCGTTGGGAGGGGTGTGGTCCCTCCCGCTGGCATCCTGCTCTTTTCGCTCTTGTCACTGTGCACACCTGTGTCTGTGCTTTTGCTTGTTCCGTGTCTCTCCTCCTCCAGACGCTGAAAGCAGGCCTTCTACCCGGCTTTGCGCCTGTCTACCCTGCAGTGCTCACAAAATGGTTGTTGACTGAGTGGGTGAATGAATGAATGAACAAATGAATGAAGGGCAGCTGGAAAAGGATCAGAACCAGAGAAATAGCTGAACACCTAGAAAGTGGAAAGATCCAGAAACTGAAAGAGTTGGGAATGTCCAGCTTAGGAAGTGACTATTCTGGGAGATTGTGAGTGATTGTGTGTGTGTGTGTGTGTGTGTGATGCTAAGTCGCTTCAGTCGTGTCCGACTCTGTGCGACCCTATAGACCGTATCCCACCAGGCTCCTCTGTCCATGGGATTCTCCGGACAAGAATACTGGAGTGAGTTGCCATGCCCTTCTCCAAGAGATCTTCCCGACCCAGGGATCGAACCCCAGTCTCTTACATTTCCTGCATTGGCAGGTGGGTTCTTTACCACTAGCGCCACCTAGGACTAAAGCTTTGAGGTTTGTTCTCTGAAGCAAAACCAGGCGTCTCGGGTAGCGGGCTGCCTCTCAGCCGTGGGAGCTGCCTTGTGTATGGGAGGAGCTGAGGGCCGGGGCTGTGCAGACAGAGTCTGGGGGTACGCCAGGCATAGGGGGAGCCCTGCGTTGGACAGGATGTCTCGACTCAAAAGACCTTGAGGCCCCTGCCCGCTTGATGCTGCTGCTTCAGCTAAAAGAGTAATCGCAGTCATAGCTGATGTCTGTGAACTTCAGTTTCGTCGTCTATAAAATGGGATTAATAATGGTCAATACCCCTCGGGTTGTTAAGAGGATTAAAGTGAGTTAATACCCACAAAGCTCTAAGAACATGGAAAGCACAATAAATTTTGAGCATTTATTAAATGGGACCAAAGAGTTTTATGGGGAGAAGAGATGAATCTTGATTCTGGGTGGGGGTGGTGATGGCTTCTCTAAAGGAGTAGGATTTGGGGAGAGCATAACCATACCGGGGTGGGGGCGGGGGGAGAATGCTGCTCCGGCCAGACTCTGCACTCAACAGTGCCTTAAGTGGTTAAGTGACTTGCCTGAGATCATGCAGCCAGTGAGTGGTTAGCCAGGCTTGTGTAACTCCAAAGCCTGGACACTCTCTCCACTCCCGAGCCTCGGTAGGAGGGGGCCAGATTTCTCTGATTCTCATACCCAGGGAAGGACATCAGTTCATTTTAAGGTGGAGCTTAAATGGTGATTATTATCTATAGGGATTATTATTTTCTATAGGAACCTTAGTTCTCAGGAAGGAAGTCTCCAATTCTGTCCAACCCTAAAAGTACTATGTAATTAAAAAAAACCTGGGGAGAGCATGAGAGTAGGACAAGGGTTGAAATTTTCAGCAGCTCATTGCCAGGGGGCCCAGGGCAAGGAGAGAATCATAAGAGGAACCCTGCAGACGTGAGTTTAGATGTTATGGAGAAGAAATGATGAGATGAGGGGCACCTTGAAGGGGGGGAGTGTTTTGGGGGAGTGTTTGGGGGGAGTGTTTTGGGGGAGTGTTTGAGTGAAGGGTGAGGCGTGGGCGAACACCATGCTGGTGATAAGAGAGAGGAGGGAGAGGAACCCAACCTTTGGCAGGAAGTGGGCCGCTGCAGGGCTTCAGACTTTGGGCAAAGGTGGCCAGCTAGGGCCTGTCCCCACAGAGCTACTGGGCAGGCAACGAGGCAGTTTTAGGGAGTAGGAGGCTAGTTGACCAGCGAGCCGGCCTGGGATAGCAGGTCCAAGCTGGAGGTTCAGCCACTAGCCCGGCTCCTTGCCTCTTCCTGCCTGGCAGCCAGCTTGGCTAGAGGTCGGTTCACATGCTGGGGCCAGCGCTTACTCTGCTGATTGGCACCCTCAGGCCTGGCCTTGTCAGGATGCTATCCTGTCCTTAGCAACTGCTCAGCCCTGGCTGTTTCCGCCTCTTGGACAGTCAGAGATGAGTGGGAAGTGGTCCCAGGCTCAAGGAATTCACAGATGGAGGGGCAGAAAGACAAAGGGAGGTGTACATGGGCAGTAGAATTTGCTCTGGCTCACCTTCCTAAGACAGTTTTTCAAGTATTTGATGATGAATGTTGTATCCTTTCTTTATCATCTGAAATAAAAATGGGGCCCAATTTCATTAACTTTTCTTGTGCTTTTTTAAAAAGAAATATTTACTGAGTGTATACTGTTGTCCTCCTCTGGGTGCTCTTTGGTTTATAGCGTGTAGAAGAGAACTTGACATTTCTGATGATGTCTAAGCTGTGTGGAATAGAATGGAACTTTCCCTTCCTTTAATTTTGATTCCATACCTTTCTTCAGGCAACCAAAAGTTGCAAAAGTTCTAGGGTCAGCCATATCCTTCTGCCATATGAACTGAATTTGTTTTCACCAAATCTTAGACCTTTTCCTACATGATTGATTAATTCAGTGTTTGAAAAAAAATGACCTTTGAATCTTAGTTTAGGACTTCACTGCAAGAGAAATGTTTCCTTGCTAATTTCAGCCTTTTTTATAGTCAGTTTTGCACTTCAGTTCAGTTGGATACCTTAGCTTTTCTTTCTGCATTTTGTTTTCTTCGTGTGCTCGGTAGCCTCCATTCTGAGTCTTCACCTTAGTTACTGATAAGTATTTCGGACAAGCCAGGGCAGAGGACAGAGCCCTTTGGCAAGTCCGGAAGTTGACATTGATCTATTAATCAACACTCCTTGGCTTGCTGGCTAGGAATCCACTTGACTTTCTATCTTTTCTCTAAGTATTTCAACGTGAATACTGCCAACACCTTCCTGAGATCCAGATAATCCAGGTTAGGGGATTCCCCCACCGTCCAGTCCAGGAACCTTATAATAATGGAGTTCTGGTTGTGGATGTGGCTCTGTTGGGGAGGGATGTGGGTCTCTGAAAGGATTCAGGCTGAGCCAGTAATCATCACTGGGGGAAGGCTAAGAGGAATCCTGCCTGGAGGCATCTGAATCTCAGAGTTCTTCATGCTTTAAAATCGCACTTCTCAGGGGAGATAGCGATTTGTGTGCAGTCAACTGACACCGGCAGCCAGGGATCAACATCTGCCTGGAAACTTCCAAGGGACCTGAGGTTATCCGACAAGGAGATGAAAGCCAAGAGGGACTAGGCGTGACCTTTGGTCCCCAAGCCATTGGTGGCTGAGCAGGGCTGGGACTGACTCCCAGCGCCTCTCCTGGCTGGAAACTGAGGCAGGCTCCAGGGAGGGAGGGACTGCCAGCGGGTGTCCTGGGCACCGACTGTTGGCAGATGTTTTCCCCAGGCTTCCCCTGCCCTCCTGATCCTCCATCCTCAGAATGTGGTGCAAATCTGAGAGAAGGAAGCCAGAATGTGGAAGGCCTGTTGCTTCTTCTCCCTCATCCATTTCCCCTGGTGGCTCAGATGGTAAAGCGTCTGCCTACAATGCGGGAGACCTGGGTTTGATCCCTGGGTCAGGAAGATCCCCTGGAGAAGGGCATGGCAACCCACTCCAGTATTCTTGCCTGGAGAATTTCATGGACAGAGGAGCTTGGTGGGCTGCAGTCCTTGAGGTCACAGAGAGTCAGACACAACTGAGTGACTAACACATAGCATTTCTCTGTCCCTAGGGGGCCTGTGTGGCAGAGGGCCTGAGGCAGGGCTGGGAATGCATGCAAATGAGATGCAAATAGGGGAGTGCGGTGAGGAGGGGGCACCCCTCTCCTGCTTCAGTCTGGCCTGAGTGTTAAGGATGACAAATAGGAAAGGAAACAACCAGTGACCTGAGCTGCAAAGCCCGGTTCAGGAAGGAAACGAGGGCGAAGGGGCTCTGTGGGGCAACAGGGCAGGTTGTCTCCTGGAGTCAGCTTTGGAGGGTGCCCTAGCCAGGGGTCCCAGGGGTGGCCCTGGGATGAAAGCATTCTGGAGGACAGCCTCAACTCATCCCCAGCTGCAGTGGGGTGGTGTGGTCAGAAGCGGGAGGCTGCAACCCAAATGCACAGACAGACATGCCTAGGATGGTCCCCCAGGGTCTGGCTTCCAGCCAGCTGTATGTTGGACCTGGCAGGGTTCTGAGACCCAGGGTCTCTCCCTTTGAGGTCTGGGCATGTGGCCCTGTCTTCTCTGTGGTGGAGAAGGAGGAGGAGAGTGGGGTCCAAGGGTGCTGAAGGGGTTGGCTCCAACAACTCCCCCTGCAGGCCACTCACCTGCCCCCACTCTAGGAAGATTTTAGAAGCCAATCCCTCCCTGCTGGGTGTTTGTTCTTAACTCTTAGCCCAGGTCAGAACAGCTTCCCCTTAGTGCTGTGGGAATCTGGCCTCTCAAGAATGGGGGCTCCAGTGACATGGTGCCCTCCAGGGGGAGCACTGGGACCCAGAATGCCTGGTTGTGCTATGTGGGGACTGAGCCTTCTTGAGCTGGAAGACCTGGATCCAGATTCCTTCTCCTTCATCAGCTGCTCTGTAATGTTGGGTGAATCATTTAACTGCTCTGAGCCCATCTCTAATTGTGGGATAAGAATCACAGTCACTTCCCAGGTTTTGATGGGGGTCTGTGTGGATGAACACAAGGGAAAGGTTTGGTGCAGGGTAGGCATTTAAATAGCAATGAAAGTGAAATGAAGGAGCAAGTGAGATCAGCTCTGGATCGACACCCCCCCCCCTCCCACCCCACCACCTCCCAGGGGGCTGAGAGGCTGAGAGAATCTTGGGCCTTGACCTTCTCTTGGCTCTTTCTTCTCTGTCTCTGTGTGTGCTTCTGTCCCCATTTTTGTCCCGTCCCCCCGCTCTGCGTGGTAGTGTCTAACTCAGCACCTGGCCCCAACATGAGCCGTTCATTTTCCCTCTCTTCTCAATGGCCTCTCTGTGGCTCCATGGGCGCCCCCCCACCCCCCGGCCCAGCTCCTTTCCTTCCTCCCTCTGGGTCCCTACTCTTTGTCCCCCTGTCTCCTCCTGGCTTTTCTACCCTCTGTGTCCCTAGCGTTAATCTGCCATTAACAAGCACCCATTGAACGCTGGTTAGATGCCAGGCACTGCCCTGCGCCTTTCTTGGTCTTCTTGTCTCCTTGCCTCCCTGCTGCTGCTTCTTTGCCTCCCACTCCCTTCGGCCTCCTGCCCTCCCTTCCCCCAGCTGCACTGGGCTCCAACACTGGTATTATTCAGTTTTATGAGAATCCCCCAGGCCTGCCCCTGAATGGACCAACCACAACTGGAACCAGATGTGCGGGACTGCGCTTGGGGATGGGACGGGAGGAGGGAGGAGGGAAAGGGGGCATGGGCTGGCTCAGGAAGCGGGGAGGGGTGGGGGGAATGGGAGATGGGAAACCCTGGGAGTGCTGAGTCTTCCCCAGCCCGGAGGAGGAGGAGCTGGGTGGGGAGAGAAGGGCTGAGCAGGCTTCTTCGGAAAGCAGTTCTGGCTCTTGTGTGTGTGTGTTGGGGGGTGGGGGGTGGGGGGCAGGGAGAGATTGGCTGTGGGACAGCTTTTGGAAATACACAGCAAGGCTGCTCTCCTTTGAAAACCTCTAGTTCCTTGACTTCCTCTCTGTGTGGTTTTTAGAGACTTGCTGAATTCATGATTCTGTACCCAGGTGCTGGAACAGGAAGGCTGGGATAGAGGGAATGATGGTGGGTTGGGAGAATGATGGTGGGGCTCCGAGCACCACTGGAGGAGGGTGCTTCTCAGAGCCCCCCTGCATCTGCTGCAGACCTGGGGAGGGTGGGATGCTCCTGGCACATCCATGTATCAGTCTGATGGTTCCCATGTCTTAGCATAGTCAGGTTTTCTGTCTGCTGTCATAACTTTGAAGATAAAAAATGCATACATTTATCTTGATACAGCCTTGTGCAGAATTAAGTGTTTAAAAGAGCCCTTTTATTCCATTTTTAATCCATCACCCATCCATCTCTCCATTTTTCCATTATTTATTCCACATTTATTGAAAATCTACTAAGGGCCTCCCAAGTGGCGCTAGTGGTAAAAGAACCCACCTGCCAATGCAAGAGACACAGAGACTCAGGTTCCATCCCTGGGTGGGGAAGATCCCCTGGAGGAGGAAATGGCAACCCATGTTAGTAATCTTGCTTGGAGGTGTCAACATTGTGCTAAGCACTGGACACAGCTGGAAAGGAAAAGGAAAAGGACAAATAAATCTTTGCTCAACTATTGGGAGATATGGGAGTGCACCTAACAAGTGTCTGTCCCAGCGTTAGTATCGGAGCAAGAGTGTCAGGTATTCAGAGGAGTGGTCAGTACCTGCCAAATGATTGGCGAAGGATCCATGGAGGATGTGGCTTTTGAACTCTGCTCTGATTGGTGTGATGGTAAGGTTCAAAGGGCAGGACCGCATCGCAGAGGTTCTTAATGTCCTGCTGCAGACCTGGGACTGGGTATGTAGGTGGTGGGGCGCCAGTCACTATCTGATGTCAAGCAGGATGACAGTGGATGTGGGTTGGAAGGAGGCGGTGGGGGAGGATGACACTTCTCTGACCAGGGGAGGGTTCCTCTTTTAGAGCAGATTCCCCCATCCACCTCTGGAAGAGCGTTGATGGCTGACACGGACCCCTTTCCCTTCCCTCCCCTGACCAGGGCTGGCCCAAGCTCCTGAGTGGCCCTTGGTCTGCAGGGGGTGTGAGGGTCAGGCAGGACCAGGGTATACAGAGACAGCTTTGCCCCAGAGTCAGGGCCAGTGAGGGCTGGGCAGGGACCCTGGGAGGCCTTAAGCCAGAGACACGTCTGGAACGTCTAGAACGTCTCAGAGTCATGTTCTGTGGGGCCAGGACTTTCCCATCTCTGGTCAGTACCCATGTGCTTAGATTGAGGCTGCCATCAAGGCTGGTAGGTACTGAGATGCTGAAATTTGGGACTCTGGGAGGCCAGACTCATCCCATCTGGGAAGGGATGAGATCATCTTGCTCTGGAGACAGGGGGTAAATGCAAGGATTCCTCTGTCTCTGCCCTCCCCTAGCAGAAGGTGCCTCTATTCTCCTGGGCTTCTCTGTCACAGGTGGTGACAGTGAAGGGGACATTAGAGGTGTGGTGACCATCTCTGTGACACTGGCCCCAGATGGCACCAAATCTTTCTAAGGCTGTTTGTTCCTCCCAGGTCTCCCCTATCACTTTACTCTTTGGAAAATTGAAGCCTGGGGAAGGGTTTGGCTGGATTCAAAAAACTACTGAGCGTCTGAGCCGGAAAAGATCTCGAAGACCTTCCGATGCATACTCCCTGGATAGCTGGGGAACCTGAGGAGGCTCCGAGGTGCAGGTCACTGGCCTGCTGGCCCAGGACCTCACAGGAAGGTGGCCCAGATGGCCGAGAGGAGGGCCTTTGAATCTCTGGAGGGGCTGAGTGGTGGGGCGCTTGGCTTTGGAGCCAGCCCATGGGATCAGAGTTCCTACTCTGCACCATCCTGTGTGGTCTTGGACCAGTCAGCTAATCGCTTAGAGGTCACTTTCTTCAGCTAAAATAACAAGGGAGATTCAAAGACTTAAGTGAGAGACAATATTCATTAAGTGCTGGGCATACAAACAGGTGTGAGGCAAATGACTTTTCCCTTCCCCTCGGGATAATCCTATCTGTTTCTTTTGTCATTTGTGTGGTACTCCAAGCTTCAAATCACATTTCCCCCCTGTTTTTTTTTTTTTTTTGGCTGTGCCACAGGGCATGTGGGATCTTAGTTCCCCAATCTGGGATCAAACCCGTGCCCCCTGCAGTGGAAGCCTAGAGTCTTAACCTCTGGACCACTGGGGAAGTCCCATTCCCCTAATATTTTTAATGTAAGAAATCTTTTGCATATAGAAAAGTTGAAAGGATAACATGGTAAACTGACTGATTCTGTAATGGACACTTTGTTATATTTGCTTTATCACATTTCTGTCTCTTCCTCCATCAATCCATCTTATTTTTTCAATATTTTTCAAAGAGAGTTGAAGCATGCATTTCACTAACTAGAGTTCAATGCAAATCACTTTTGAATATACAGTCACAAATGTCCTAACTCAGCCCAGAGGAAAAAAAGCCAGGGTTGTTATCCCACATTTGACAGAAGAAAAAAAAAAAAACAAAAATAGGTTCAGAAGTGAGATTCTAGGTCTCCAGTCACAAAATGAGTTGGAAACAGTATAAAGCAGGGCGGTTTACAAAAGTTGGGAGTTGCTATTATTATTACTGTCTCATCAACCATCCTTCTCCACCCAGTAGCTCTTGGGCCATTTCTCTGCCGTTATGTCTCTTCCACGGGGGAGTGGAGGGTGGGGTTTCTGGATTTCTTGGCATCTTGCCCCCTTTCCCCACCTCTGCCCCGAAAGCCCTCTGCCCCTCCCGGCAGGTCCCCAGGGAGCCTGCTGCGCCTGGCTGAAGGAGGGGGCAGGCCACCCTTCTTGGCATCCCTTGCCCCAGACGTATATACGTGCCCTGACTCCCAGCCTGCAGAGCCGGAGAGCTGGGCGCGAGTGTCCTGGCCGAGCGCTTCAGGGGTTAAAGGAGGCGGCGGGCGGACTGCTGGCCGGCTCCGGGAAGGGGGAAGGAGGAGGCGGTGCGCCGGTAGCCCGCCCGCCTCCGCTGGGGGAGGGAGCCGGGCGAGCAGAGCCCTCGCTCAGTTGCTCCCAGCAGTGGCCCTGGGACCAGCTCTGCTCGCTGCGCCCGCTCCCCGCCTGGACACAAGGCTCACTCACGCCCTCCTCTCGGCAACCAGCTTCTTGCCAGCCACAGCTGCAGCCCCATCACTGCCCACCGCCCCGTCCTGTGAGCCCAGACACCCATCCCACCCAGTGACTCCTCTGCCGGAAAGGTGAGCGTGGGGTGTGCATGTGTGCGGCGGGCTGCCAGCACTGATGCTCTCAGGACCACCGATCTGGGTGTAAATTAGGGGAGCGGGAAGTCGGTCCTGCCTGGTCACATGCCTCCGGCTCAGTGGCCCGTCCTGGCCATCCTATCAGTCCTCTGCCGCCGTCAGTGCCTGCTTCTGGCAGGGATGTCTGGGGCGCGGTTGCCAGTCAGAAGGAGTTTTGTTTCCTGGAGAAGTTGCTGGTGTCAGTGGCTGCTTGAGACCGAGGCCAGCAGGGACTAGCGAGGAGGACTCTCTGACTGAGGCAGGCGGGAGGTCAGGGTATTCAAGTCTCCAGGGTCCCTTCCCCTGCCTGCTTTCCGGCAGGGAGAGGACCCAGACGCAGGCAGCTTTTTCTCTCCATTTCTTCCCCTGCCGGAGGCTGGAGCTGTTACTGGGTACCTTCTTGCCCCCTGGGGCTCTTCTTCCTCTCATATCTCATCTCCCCGGGGCGGGGGTGGGGGTGGGGTGGCAGGCCTGCATCTCACGGGTCGTTGCTCCTTTGCCCATGGGCACAGCCTGGCATGAATGCCCCCTACCGCCCTCCCCCAACCAGCAGCTCCCAATCCTTTCTCACCCCTCTGGGCAGAAATAGCTAATCCAGGTGGTTAATGAACAGACACACACAGGTGCCTTTCAAACCGCACCCCCCTCCATCCCCACTGCTCTCTCTGGGCCCTGACCCTGCGTGCCACCCCTTCCCAAGCCCCGAGCATCGAAACAGAGCTAACTTCAGGATCTGTTCCCCACCCCTCATTCAGGACCAGGGCCGGGACTGCCTGCCCAGATGTTTTTAGGTTGGCTGCTCTCTTAGAAGAGGGAACCGGGAGGGTGGTGACCGAGGGGTGACATGCTGTGTTCTCAAGCCAGTCTCCCTCCAGAGGGGTGGGATGGGGTTAGGGGACAGAATGTGTGCTGGTCGGAGAGGAGCTGGTTTGGCCAGAGCAGGACAGATGGCCGTGGCATGAGGCTAAGAGAGGTGGCTGGAGATGAGGGCTCTAGAGCCTTTGCGGGACAAGAATTTCTCTTCCGGGAGCCCCAGAGTGCCTTCTGTGTGGCCCAATCAGGCCAGGTGTTCGAGGAGGTGGGGAGGGAGCACCCTTGAGTCTCTGCTGGGCCCTTTCCTGAAGCTGCCTGGGTGGGGTGGGGACCATTGTGGTCAGGCTTGGCCTTAAGTTGCTTCCACCCCTGCCAGCGGGTGGCTACTCCAGCCGCCCCCACCTTGGCTTTACCCCCAGGACCTCAAAACTTGCTACATTTTAAGGATCCTCTGCCCCGACCTCTCTGGCCTAGGGCTGGGGGAAGGAGGCCCTGGGCCTGGCTCTGGATGCGGAGCTGGCTGGGAGAGCTGTCAGTGGGATCAGCGCTGGGGTTGCGGCCTAGGGTTGGCCTTGACGCTGCTGTCTCGCAGAGGGCCGGGAGTGGAGACAGTGGGCCAGAGCCTAGGAGGGTCTCAGCCAGGCCAGTAGGGCTGAAGCCAGGACTTTGATCTGGAGCTGAGAAGTCTTGGGTGGCGGAGGAGGCAACCTGGGAACCAACCTCTGCTTCCAGACCCCTGGCCTTGAACCCTCCTGGCCCTTCTTCCTAATCCCTCGTCCCAGACTTCACACTTCACTTCCCTCAAAGCCCCAGTTCAGAGTCTCCCACGGGGGAGCTGTGGGGTCCGGAACTGTGAACACAGGGGCCTGGAGTGGGGCTGGGGTATATGGGGAACAGAGGAGTTCAGAGACGAGGTTACTGTTTGGTGACCGTCTTCTCATTGCCGAGGGACTGCGGCTGAAGCTTTGGAGTTTGGGAACTCTCAGTGTCCTGTTTTACTGAAGTAAGAGTAGGAAGCAAAGGGACAGAATGGATTTTTGTTTGGTGAAGGAAACTTAAGTCTGTTTAATGTAGGGCTTTCCTAACAAGCCTAGCGGGTCAGTGGGAGAAAGGGCTGCCTTGTAAGGTAGTGAGCTTCCCGTCCAGGGAGGAGTTCGGACAGAGGCTGGACAACAGATTCCTGAGCTGGGATGTGGTTAGAAGGGATGACCTTGAAGGTCTCTGGGGATGCTGAGGTCCTGGGATTCTTGGAGTCAGGGAATTCTCTGACACTGGGGTCAGGGAGCAGGAAGGCGGTGGCCTCTGGCCTGGGGCGTGGGCACTGGCAGGACCTCTCAGGGTCCTCCTTCTCCCTGCCAGTGTTTGGGGAACAGCGATCCTGATGCTCTGCCTTCACACCCATTGCTCATCAGCCCACCACGTTGCCCCAGCTGCTTCCTGCAAAGATTCTGAGTTTCTTCCTATTCCTCTTGTTCTGCTCCTTGCCTTGCCCTGCTGTTTAATCCCACAAGGGTTAGAGCGGACCTGTGGGCTGAGGACATGATGTGGAATGGAGGGGCCCCCTGCCCCTCTGCAGTTAGAGCCCACTCCCTGCCCTGAGATGCTAACTGGGGACAGTGGAGGGGGAGAGAAGTGTGCTAGGGTGGGTAGCTTGAGCTCCTGTCCAGTTTGTCCCCCACTGGAAAAAGGGGCCTCCCCAGCCTGCCTGGAGCTGGTGGGCAGTGGAGCCAAGATCTTGTGAAAAACACAGGGGTTGTACTTCTCTGAGCCTCAGTTTCTGAGTTTGTAAAATAATACGGGTTTGGGGTTGTCCGGGAAGCGAGAAGTGGTTTGTGTAACTAACAGCTGGAGGTGCAAGCCAAGAGAGTTGTTCTAGGGCCTCTCTGGGGTGTGGGAGGAGCTGGTCACGTTCTCCCCCAACACCAGCCTCTCTAGACCTGTTTTCCAAGGTTGGGGGTGGCAGGGGGAGGGAGGTCCTTGAAAGCAGAGAGGTGAGGTGGGGTGGGGGTGGGGCTCAAGATTTCTGAGCACCAAACCCTGGGAACCATGGGCGTCCCCTGATGGAGTGTCAAGGTGGGCTTCTGGGCTGGACTCTGGACCCACACTGGATGTCCCAACCTGCCTCTCTCTGCAGCCCTTCCTCTCTAGATGACCCGTGAGTCCTTTTCTCCTTAGTGCGTGCATGAATGCTCAGTCTTGTCTTTTTGTGACCACATGGACTATAGTCCGCCAGGCTTCTCTGTTCATGGAATTTCCCAGGCAAAAATATTGGAGTGGGTTGCTATTTTCTTCTCCAGGGGATCTTCCCAACCCAGGGATTGAACTGGAGTCTCCTGCATTGGCAGATGAATTCTTTACCTCTGAGCCACCTGGGAAGCCCCTTTCTCCTTAGTGGGAGAGTGAAGGAGGAGGGTCCTGGCTTTGACTGAGGATGAAATCCTTGCTAATGTATGACTTCAGCACCTCGGGACCTGATGAGGCTGCTTAATTAGGACCCATCTTCCTCTGGTCTGATAAGGACCAATGGGAGGGGCAGGAGGTGAGGGGCTGGAGATTTCAGGCTGGGAGCTGGGGTGGCTGGTAAAGGGTTTCAGGTGCAGCCGCTTTGGCTTCTTGGCTTATTTCTGGGGCCCCTAGTCTCTTTCACTCCAGAAAGGGAAACTGAGGCCCAGTTGAGGGATAGTGCTGAAGCGGGGCAGAGGAAAGCCCTCCCAATTACTAGACTCAGAAAAAAGCAAATCAGAAATGAGTGCGGTGCTGCAGGAGGGAGAGAGTGGTTTGGGGAGACTGGGGGGACTTCCCGTGTACTGTCCCCCTCAACCCATGGCCCTGGTCTTAGCTTTCAAAGCTATTAGGCTTGCAGAGGTGTGGGTACCAGTGAGCTGAAACGAGGGTAGTGGGGGTGGCAAGGCTGCCAGCCTTGCGGTTCATGCCGCCCCGCTGGGTGTCCCTCCATTATGCACGGTCACCCGTGCCCTCACCTCCTTCCTAATCTCCAGTCGCCTGAAACTCTTTCCCATGGGAC
The DNA here is from genome assembly GCF_033118175.1 of Dama dama. Classification (NCBI taxonomy): domain Eukaryota; kingdom Metazoa; phylum Chordata; class Mammalia; order Artiodactyla; family Cervidae; genus Dama; species Dama dama. The sequence continues at coordinate 28,800,460 of NC_083688.1, forward strand.
GGGTTGGGCGGCTGGTGGAGGCCTTCAGAAGGTGCAGCTGGGTCCCTGGCCAGCTCTGTCACCCAGGTTGGTGACCTTGGCCATCTTCCTTCGCTTCCACACTTTGGTTTCCCTCCGAGAGGGTGGTTGGTCTCCGTGGAGTGGGAGCTTGCCCGAGTCAGCCCCTGGCGCTGCCTCCTCCAGGGTCCATCTGGTCGCTCTAATCCCTGCCTTTTTAGGGCTGGAAGCCTGTAGCTTGGGCCTGGGTGTTCCTGGAGGCAGACAGGGACTGGCCCAGGAGGGCGGAGTCCCCGGGAGCTGGTGAGGCACAGAAGGGCCAAATCCTGTCCGTCTGCCACTGTGGGGAAGGGCCCCAGTCCCAGGTCAGGTGCCCTGGGAACTTCCTAGGCATTCTCCAGCAGAGAATATGGGGGTCCCCCAGTTTCCTAGCCCTTGCAGGCTTCCTCTGTGCCCACCTGTCTTCTTGCTGGATTACAAGCTCCTTGAGGGCAAGCCTGTGCCTTTCGCCTCCCTAGTGATGCTTGCTCTACCTGGCAGAGTGCTGCTTAACATGAACTAATGGACTAATGGGCTCAGGGGACAGTTTTAGACAGCTTAAAACATCTTAAGTTTATTCTTTAATATAATTTTAAAGGTCACACTCCATGTACAGTTATTACAAAATATTGGCTATTTTCTGTGTTGTACAATATATCCTTGTAGCTTACCTTACACCCAATAGCTTATAACTCCCACTTCTCTGCACTTATTCTCCAGCACCTCCCGCCCGCCTCCTGCCCCCGCCAAACACACACACTGGTTAACTACTAGTTTCTTCTCTGTATCTGTGAGCCTGCTTCTTTTTTTGTTCTATTCATGAGGTCTTTGCATTTTTTAGATTCCACATATAAGTGACATCATACAGTATTTGTCTTTCCCTGTCTGACTTATTTCACTTAGTATAATGCCCTTGCCAGTTTTAATGACAGTTTCTGCTTCATGGTTTGTTTGTGAGGATCAGATGAGTTAGTTTCTTGAAAACACTTTGAACAGTGCCTGGCACATGATAAGTGCTCAATAAATATTAGTGATTATTATTATTATTGGTGGTGGTAGTGGTGGTGGTATTCTAGGTGCCCAACTCTGGGTTGGCTCTTTTCTCTCCTGTGTGGCTGTTCCAGCCCTAAGACAGGGAGGGTTATGGGCTCAGAGAGTGGAGATGGTGGCATCGTTTTCCCTCAAGGGGTCCTAGCCTCAGAGCCTAGAGAAGAGATTTCCTTTCCCTGCCTAACTCTCTCTGTGTGACTGAGGGGAGGTGGGAGATATGGGAGCCTCTCCAGGCTTTCTCTGCCCAGGGAGCTGTGTTTATGGAGGACTCTGAGAAAGCTGCCATCACTGTAAACAAGATGCGTTATTATAAACCAGCCCAGTTTCCCCTTCTTGGCTCCCATCCCATTTGTTGATGAGAGTCACCTAATCAGAGACTCCCAGGCTCAGCAAGGATGTGGCCTGGTCTCCAGGTAGGCTCCCCTTAACCATGGGCTACACGCACAGGGGTAGCATCTATATTTTAAAAGTAGGATTCCCCCAATAATGCTGCAAGTTGCTGCATCTTATGCCCTCTAGGTCTCTCCGAAGTCTAACCTGCATCCCTCTCGCTGTAGCCTTAGTTCCGTCCCCTGTTGGTAGGAGGTGGGGGAGAACCATGCCCAGCCCTTCCTGTCTGCCTTGAAGCTGGCAGCTCTGACCCCGTGATGGCAGTTGCAGGCTCCTGGTCGTGCTCTTTCTCCATCTCAGGCCTCTCTTGGGGTCACCTGCTTTCTGGCACCCCTGATGTTCCTCATTAGTCAGGGTCAGCTCTCAAGACCTGCCACATATACCCTCCACCTAGTCCTGATTCCCACCCAGGGAGGCTGAGGTTGTTCCAGGTCGGGGGGGGGTGTGAGCTCTGTTTCCGGACCCCTGGCCCGCCCAGTTGCAGCTGTAAAAAGCATTAAGCAATTTTTTTTTGAAGAAAGAATGGGCTTGGGCTGATGATGATGACAGCTGGGGAGGGTTCCTGAGTTCAGCCTGGCCCTATCTTGCTTCCCTGTCTTAGCCCCTGCTCATTTCTGTCCCATTTCTAGGCCATTGCTCATCTAGAGGAGGGGTTTACCTTTGCCCTTTGACTTCAATCAGACCTGAGCAGTTACTTGGGCTCCGACAACCCTTTACGGGGAGCAGCCTGTGGGTTCAGCATGAGGCTTGATGCTGGGGTGGGACTGCCCAGGGGCAGGCAGAGGGCTTCAAGGGACACGTAAGGGAGGGTTCCTGCCTTGGGGTCCCTGTGGCCGAGGGTGGTGGGAGAGCAAGGCACCTGCCTCTTCCTGCGCTTGGGAGCAGTCCCTTCCCCTGCTGGGCCCGGCGTCCTCATCTGTAGGAAAGAGGGCTGGAGAGATGCTGTGCTGGAGGAGTCTGTGAGTCCATGTCCCTTCCGAAGCCTCCCCTGGTCCCAGGCTTTGAACTTCACCTTGGATTGACCTTGCTTCCCTCCCCCCACCCCTGCCCCCACCTCTGGCAGTGGCTGGCAGGAAGTCCTGCTGATTAGGGCCCTAATCACCAGCTGAGACTCCCAGAAACAGCGGAGCTGGTAGAGCAGAGAGGAGCCGCCAGGCCAGGAAGGAGGAAGCATGGGGAGCAGCCCCCAGTCAGGGGGGACATGGACTGGAGTGGTGGCTGTGACTAGGGGGCGCTAGATGCCTGCGTGGGTTAGGGGTTGGCTCCTTGGGCCCTGGCAGTGCCCAGGACTCGCGGCCAAGGCAGTGTGGCAACAGCTGAGTGCAGCTGGGCACGCTTAAAACTTTCTGGGTGTCAGCCCTCTGCCAGGCAGGGTGCCAGGGATATGTGCGGGGCTGGAAAGGCCAGGGAGACATGGTCTAGTAGGAAGCAAAGGGGAGTCGCTGGAGGGTCTCTGCAGCATGCAGAGGGGGTATCAGGCAGGAAGGAGTGCACACGAGCTGATAGAACGGAGAAAACTTTGGAGAAGAGGTGCTGTTTGAGATGGGTTTTGAAGGTTGAGAAGGAGTTCTGCAGGAAGGAAAAAGGACAAAGGCTTCTCTGGGTGTGAGGCAGGCCTGCACAAAGGCACAGGGGCATGCTGTAATGATGGATGAAATAATGGCTCCAGCTGCGTGTCAGAGTCAGGCTTCGGTGTCCCTCCTAACTCTGCTGCTTACTAGCTGTCTGACCTTGGGCCGAGCCTCAGTATCTACATCTGTAAAATGGGGTTAACATGCAATCTCATAGAATTGTGGTGGGGATGGAATGAGATCGTACTTGTGAAGTGCCTGCTTGTGAGGCTTAGTGCCTGGCACAGGCCAAGCCCACAGAAGGTGGTTTGTGTGGGGAAGGCTGGCTTTAGGGGAGCCTGGAGGTGTTGCTTGGGGTTCAGCTGTGGGGGGTTTACTAGGAGAGGTTAAAGAGGGAAGCAGCAGAGGGCTTTGACAGAGAAGAAACACAAAGAGATGGTGATTTGGGCAGGTGAGAAGCCCAGACTGGGCCAGGGAGACCGGGGACAGGTCCCAAGGCCAGCCTCCTGGAGTCCCCGGGCTGGGAAACCCTCCCCTGAATCACTTCACGCCTCTGGGCTTCTTTTCCATGTGCTGTCTTCCTCTCCAGGGTCAGAAGGCTGGGGAGGCCCTGAGATCTCCTTCCTGGGTGATCTTTCGGGCCAGAAGAGAGCATGGGCACGGCTCTACATGAATGGATGGACAGACTGCAGCAGGTGGGAGTGAGGGTAGACTGTTGGCAGCTCCCATTTCTAAGGAGTCATACAAGAGAGACTCCTTTAGGGGGTGTTATTTACCCAGTAGGTGCTCACTCATGAATAAGGGCGTCTCCTGGTCAGGGCGGAGGCAGTGGTGTCCTATCTGACCGTCAGTGGGCTGGTGAGTGTCTGGACATGGGCTGCCTGTCCAGAGCCAAGAGGAAGGTTGAGTGTTGCAGAGGCTGGGTGTTCAGCTACTGTGAGGATGAGGGAGCAAGGATTTCAGGAGCTTTAACTTCCCAAAGTGAGGTCCTGTCCCTCGGGCGGAGTGGCATGGAGGTCAAGACCACATACCCTGCAGCTGCACTGTCTGGGTTTGAATCCTGAGACCACCTCCTGCAGGCTGTGTGACTGCCAGCCACTTAGCTAACCTGCCAGGGCTTCAGTTTACTTAACTGTGAAGTGTGGGCACCAGAAAGATCTGTGTCCTATGGACATATTGCATATGTGCATGCCAAGTTACTTCAGTCATGTCCAACTCCGTGTGACCCTATAGACTGTAGGCTCCTCTGTCTATGAGATTCTCTGGGCAAGAATACTGGAGTGGGGGACTTGTGGTTATTATTACCGTTATTGTTATTACCACTTTTGGTGCAGAGGGAGGGATTGGGGCAGGGGCTTCTTGGCAGGGATGAGAGGAGCCACCCAGAGGGAGGTGAGGGGAGTGCAAGAGATAGATGGAGCCTTTGAAGAAACCTCGGTGCCTTGTGAGCTGCTTGGGACGCCACACAGGGCGCTGCCTGTGCTGTGGCCAGCTGAGCTGAGCAGAGCGTGGGAGCGGAGGCAGCAGCCAGGCCTGGATTCCCGGCTGGAGTCCTGGGAGAGCAGGGGCGAGCCGGGGCGAGGGGTGGGGGAGGAGAGGTGAGCAGAGAGGAGGCCAGGACTCTCCCTAGTCCCCAGCTGAGACCCAAGGAATTCTTTCCATCATCTCTTGCCAGAGGTCCTGACCTTTTAGCTCCAGGGCCTTTGGAAGTCTTGTGGTCCAGTCTCCCTGCTTCCTGGGCAGCCTGTTTCTGATGCCCCTTCCCTGTTAGAAAGTGATCGCTCTGCATGAACTACTGTCTGGCTGCAGTTCCTTTGGGGTGGAGGAGCAGTCTGGTGGGAGGAACAGCTGCTTTGCAACAGGAGGGAGTGAGGGTAGACTTCAGGGCCCTGCCCTGAGTTGGGGCAGGGGAACGGTTAGCTGGAGGGACTGATGGCGGGGGGATTCAGGTGGCCTGTTTCTAGTCCCTCTTTGGCACTGTGTGACCTTGGGAAAATCACTTCCGCTCTCTGGGCTTCAGTTTTCTCATTTATGAGAGGAGAGGGTGGAGTTCTTGATTTCTAGTCGGTGTTGAAATTCTGCAAGTCCATAGCTCTTTCTGAATAGCGAGGTCCTTGCTCTTGGGGCCCTCGGAAGAGCTGTCTGGCATGGAGGTGCGGGCTCTGGAGGGTCTTTAGGTATCTACTGAGAAGCTTGCTGAGATGCTGGGGAGGTCCCTTCCAGCCCTGGCATTGGAAGATTCTTTGCCCAGTGACCACTCCTCAGCTCCATTTCTTGGAACAGAGCAGAGGGCAACAGCTGTCTTGAGTTGAGGGGCCAGAGCTTCTGGGTCTCTGTCCCATTTTTTTAGGGGGGGACGCGCTGGCAGGATGAGAGCTGGTGGAGTGAGAGAGGGAACTAGGCAGATCTGCCAGCTCCCTCTTGGTCATGCTTAGGGGACAGTGGGAGTAAGTGATGCGCTTAGTGGAGGGCGTACAGAGGAGTGAGTAACAGTCGTGAGTAATGGCTGAGTGTGTCTGTCGGGCAGGTGGCTCTTAGACTGTACAGAGCTGTCCAGGGCTCCGGAAATGCTCTCTGGAGGCCCAGCCACTGAGTCACGGCAGCCTGAGCTCCGCAGCCCCTGCCCTCCTTGGGAACCCAGAGTCGCTCGTCTCCTGGAGCTTAGCAGCTGCAGGCCTGCGTCCCCCGCCCCTTTGCCTCTCTTGTGTTTTTCTGCACTGGCCCCTCCCACCACCTATACCTCCACCCCGCCTTGACCCCGTATCTGCCCTGTTTTGTCTTCAAAGCACTCTGGTGACTTGATCGTCTGAAGGAGTATAGGTTTTTTATTCTGGCTGTCCTGCGTTTGAGTCCCAGCGCAAGTCTTCAGAAGTGAGTGGTCTGGGCAACTTAAGTCTTCTGGTTGAGTTTCAGTGGTCGCATATGGAGGAACAGAGTGTTGCTTGTGCATATCGCTGAAAGGGTTAAATGTGATACTGTGTCTGAAGTAAACGGTACCCGGTAGGTATTCAGATAAAGCGGTTGTCCCACAAGCCCTGAACTTTGTTTGGCTCCTCCTTACCACCTCCACCTCCAAAATTCCTGCTTCCATGTCTTCATCCCATCGTTTTCAGGATGCTTATCTTCCAGTTGAATCTGCCCCATCCTTGGTACATGTGCCTTCCTGTTTCTGCCATCTCGTATCCAGCTTCCATCAGTGTGCCCTACACTGCCCCCTCTCCAGTGGAAGTATGCGCAGGGCTCAGGTGGGCTGGGCGAGGGGAATATGTCACTTGTCTGGCCTCAGGGGGCGGGCAGGCTCCTGTGGGCACCTCACGCCTCCCACCTCTGCCGGTTCGTGCTCACCCCTCCCCACTGTCTGCCCACGTGGGTCATTTCCCCTTCTGGCTTCCTGAAGTCAGCTGAGCTCAGGGTCGTGCAGACTGCCCCTGCCAGGGGGTGTGCTCCCGTCTGTGAGGCTCTGCTTGGGGTGGGGCAGGGAGGGGGCACCAGGGATTGACTTTGCATCTGGGCCTGGCAGTGGTCCTGTGGCGTGTGGGTGCGCTGTGTGTGCCTCGGGGCATCCGAGCTCTGTGCAGTATCTCTGGTCCCCGGAGCCTCCATCTGATGTGGACTCCCTCTCCTGTGTATTGAAAACCTGCCTGTGTTTTCCCAGCCAGATAGAGCCTGGTCTTCCGCTGCCCCTGCCCCTCTCTCCACCCCCTCTTCCCTCCAGACCTGGTTTTGGATGCGGATGCGTGCATCTTGAAGGGCCTCCCAGGGAACAAGGAAACATTGAGGGGAGGGGGGAGTGGATATGCGTCAGATGGAGCCCGAACAATGCTGGTGACAGCCAGGCCTCCACTGGCCTTCAGTGCTGGCCTGGCTTCAAGTCTCTGCTGCTGGCTAATTGGGATTGGGAAAGGGCTTCCTGTGACTGGGCCACAGATGGATTTAAAGGAGCTGCGGGAGCCGGGCTGTCCTGCCCTGGAGACCTCATGCCCCTGGGACCCCTGGAGCAGTCCATCAGAGCAGATGGACTTGCACTAATTGTGCAGAACCATCACACTGGCTCCTCCTGCTGCTGCCATCTGTGGCCCAGGAGTTTTCTACATGAGTGAATTTTCAGATAATTGAAGCTTAGGCCATGTAACAGTCGGAAGTGCCAAAGAAAAAAGTTGAATTGTTTTGATGATAATCTTTTGCATTGTATTTATACTGCTCCGAGCTCTGACTTAAGGTAGATTCCTCTTATTGTTATTGTTCCTCAGTTTTGACCTCTATAAAGTGGGCCTATGAACAGAACCTGCATCACAGGGTTGGAGAGAGGATAATGTGAGTAATTGAGAGAGGATTACACATCAAATGCACATGGTATGCCCCGTACAGTTTGCTCACCTATAAACAAAGGTGTTGAGGCATGGAGAGGTGTAGGAACTGTGTCCAGCTCAAATGGAAAGGGGCTAATGTTTTCCAAGCATGTGCTGTGTTCCAGGCATTTTTACTTGGGTCATCTCAGTCAACTTTATTTTGTCCTCCCAACCAGTGGTAAAGAACCTGGCTGCCGGTGCAGGAGATGTAAGAAACACGGGTTCGATCCCTAGGTTGGGAAGATCCCACTGGAGGAGGGCATGGCAATCCACTCCAGTATTCTTGCCTGGAGAATCCTGTGGACAGAGGAGCCTGGCGGGCTACAGCCCATAGTGTTGCACAGAGTCGGACACCACTGAAGAGACTTAGCATAAGCGCACGCAACCATTCTGCAAAGTAGGCCTCCTTATCCCCAATTTAGCTCTCAGTAGCCGGTCTATGGCAGATGGATATTTGAGCCCAGGCCTAACCCTCGGGCTCCTCGAAGGCAGCTGCGGGTTTGGTGCAACAATCACCTGTCATTCGTAGGCATTACAAAGCCACTGTCCTGTTCTACTGCTGTCTTGACGGTACTCAGACAATACCCACCCTCAAGCAGGGTCTGCACGTGGCAAGTCAGTGGCTCTGTAGGGATGAATCTTCAAGTTTCCTGTTTCTGTACCACAAGGCGAGTATGTGTCCCCTTGGCTTCCCTTGTGGCTCAGCTGGTAAAGAATCCGCCTGAAATGCGGGAGACCTGGGTTCGATCCCTGGGTTGGGAAGATCCCCTGGAGACGGGAACTGCTACCCACTCCAGTATTCTGGCCTGGAGAATTCCATGGACTGTATAGTCATGGGGTTGCAAAGAGTCAGACACGACTGAGTGACTTCCACTCCACTAACCCAGTCCGGGGCTTTTCTATCTTACCTCTTATCTTTTGGTTGGAAACTCATGCCCCTCAATGTGTTCAGGAATTTAGAAATGAGGACCCACAAGCAGAAGGTGTTATGATCTTTTAGAGTTGAACCTACTTCCAGTTACCACGTTTGTGTTAGGTTCACAAAGAGCAGTTTGTAGTCAAGTGATGAGACTAAATGACTTTTAGCAGTTTAGGGAAAGCAAGACTACAGATGGGCTTGGAGAATACAGAATTTTCTCCTGTTTGCTTTTCTTTTGACAAGCCTTAAATCTTTAAAGAAGCGGGTAGGCCTTCAGCAGCATTGGGCAGTGATGCAGGTAGTGTGAAAAGCCTGAAGAACCAAAAAAGCTTTGGGCCATTTCTTCAAATCTGAGATGTTTTTTTTCCCTCCTACATTCTGTTTAATGCTTTTGAACTTGGAATGCATCTTATGATTGAAAGTGTACATTTTCGGGTAGCCTTCCCTCCTCAAAAGCTATTGTCCAGTTGATGCTACCCCAGACAGTCAGTGATATCTTTGAGATTAGGAAACACAGCCATGCGCACCTGTGGTTTGCAAAGCCTCCTGAAGATGTGGAAGGGCCTGAAACCTGCAAGCTGTTGTCCTGTTGTCCTGAGAGCTGACTGTGGCTGAGTTTAGGAAGGCACAGGGAACCTCTCTTGTCTGTGCAGGTTTGAGGATGACCCCCAGCCTTGGAATTCTCAGTTTGGGGCCTGGCTCAGCCCATCCTCTCCTCCACCCTTGCCCCAGCCTCTTCTGCTGGGCCCCCTTTCATGCTCCTTGGCAGGTCCTGACCCCTCTGGCTTCTTGGATTTCCCCCTTGCTCTTATTAATACATTTTTTTTTTTCTCCCACGCATCCTTTCCTCACTGTTTTAGCACAGCTTATGGTCAAAGACTTTGATCCTTCAAGTTTTCATCAGGGACAGAAACCCTCATGGAGAGTAAGGGGGCAGGGTGGGCAGTCTCTCTCTGGGTGTAATTTCTGGAAAACCAGATGGACTTGAATCCCAGTGAAATAATAGCCCTCTTATACCTCCATTGCAGCAGTTCTTGGGCTCGTTTGTAGTTCTCTGTTTACATGCCTGTCTCCTCCACTGGGCCACAAGTTCCCCTCCTGGGTCAGGCCGTTCTTATTCCTCTCTGGCTCTGAAGCTGGGAACGTGGCACCGAGGACCCCTGTTACTGATGGTGAAGAAGTGCACTGCCTTGCTTGTGTGCCCATCACCTCCTCCCTGTCCCCGGTTCCACTAGAACTTTGACCACAGACCACAGTCCTTTCCTTCACCAGATTCTTCTAGGAACTTCCTAGACGCAATGTTTTCTGTGCTGGAGGCCACGTCCTCCACCCCCCTGCTCCAGAACAAAAGGCTCTTCTCTAGGTGGGAAAGAAGAGCTGGGGTTTTCCCTGCTCTTTAGGTCTTAGGAGAAGGTGACCTTGGAGTCTGCCTGTCAGACTCCTTGTTGAGGGCCTCCACTTATATAACAGAGGCCCTGCGTCCTCTGAGTGCTCCGGGCTGGGCCCCTCAGTGGTGGCCGGTTTCTCCTCTGTCTTCTTACATCCCCTTGGAATGTTCTTGGTAACCTCCCTACTCTGCTCAGAACCCCAGCTCAGAGTCTCCTTTCACTTTGGTCTCCTGTTCTGCCCCCACCCTCCTCTTGACTCTGACATCTTCCCAGCCCACCTGCCTTAGAAGACATGTCCCCCATGAAGCTCTTACCTGTGACCCCTGATTTGTGGCAAAGTGCTGTGGTCCTGGGCAGAGCCAAGTCATGGGGTGCCACCAGGTTGGAACTCTGGTTCCATTACCTACTGCAGGCCAAGGCTGTGACCCCTCAGAGCCTTGTTTCCTGTACTGTAAAAAGGGCTGATAACCCCTACCTCACAGTGTACCATATGGGAAAACAAACAAACAAACTTGAAAGTTGTATTCTCTGGCTGGAGCAAGGGCTTCGAGGCGGAGAGGTGAGAAGTGGGACTGGAAAGAGAGACACAGCCAGGTCCCGAAGGGCTGTGAGGACCATATTAGGGCATCTGGACTTTATCCCGCGGAGCTGGGAGCCGTGCAAGGACTTCAGGCAGGAGTGGCATGACCGGCTGTGCCTTGTAGAAACAGTTCCGTGGCTGCTGAGTGGAGAGAGGCTTAGATGGCTGGGCTGAGGGCAAGGAGGCTGATGTCAGGAGGCTTTTGTAAGAATCTCCATGATTTAAAGAGGCTAGGGGTGAGGGAGTGGCTTGGAAGGATACTCTGGCGGAGGAATTGGCCAGGCTTGGCGGGGAGCGGGGTGTAGGAAGAATCCAGCTGACCCTCAGGTTTTTGGTTTAACAACCTTAGGTGGTCGGGGAGTGGGTTGGACGTCAATGGCAGTGAGGGAGCCAGGAGGAGGCAGAATGCGGACAGGGCTGTGAGCCCAGGAGGCTGACCCGTGTCGAGTCCTGGGCCCAGCTCTGCCCTCTTGCCCCTGCACGCCCCACCCTTGTCATTGCCAGGCCTCTCCTGGGCCTGTGGCTCCCCTCTTGTGCTCCCAGGACCTGGCACGTAAGAGATGCTTGGTACCTGTCTGTTGAACTCAGCTTCTCTAACTTTCTTGCTCACAAGGGTTTGCTCATGAGAAGTCTGGCCTGGTATGCAACTCGGCCCTCCACGGTCACTGATTTTGGGTGTGGGCCAGTGTGGCCCCTGAGATGGGCCCTTGGGGTCCCGACTTGGGTCTCAGAGGAGGCAGATCATCAGAAAAGATGTTCTGCCACCAGTTCGGCATCCAGAGATCTGGGTGCTATCTTATGCCATCCTCCGGACAGACTCTGAAGGAGACTGGCTGGCACTCAGTGCCAGACCCACCTCACCTGCTTTGCTGCTGCCACGACCTTCTGGGGAAGTGTCTGCTCTGAAATATCACATTCCAGCAGGCTCAAGAGGGTCTGGCGCACCCGGCCCTCCCCTTGTATGGGGTTGGGCTATGCAGGTCTGGGCTGCTGTGTGTGGGTGTGGCTAGAAACTTCCCTTTCTGGAGGGCCCTTCTTGAGCGTGCAACAGGACTTGGCTGCCGGCAGGGGCTGGGGCGGCCAGTGAGTGGGGCCTGAGAAAAGGCTCCCAGGATAAGACGGAGGGTTGGGGTTCAGGGGAGCTGCTGGAGCTTGGTGAGGGGGAATGACTGGGTCAGTGGTCCAAGAGGAGCCTGGCCCAGGAGGATTTGGGGAGGGCATGGGCCTAGAATTCTGGGGGCAGTGACTGGAGTCAGCCCTCTGGGTCACCAGTGTGTCTTGTCTGCTTGGCTTCTAAGTTGGAGACTGCTGGGCTTGGAGAAAGGCTCAGGCCCCCTCCCTGCCCCCGGCTGGCTCCCTGGCCCTGAAGGGGACTCTGGCCCTGAAGGGGCACGGCCCCCCCGCCCCTCACCTCTAGGTGTCCCTGGGAACAGGCCCCTTCTTGCCTCCAGGAACTTGACGCAGTTCCTTTCCCGGTCGTGAGCAGAACTCTATATAAGGGAAGGAAACAGCAGAGCAGGTTGAGAGCAAGCTCTGGTGAGGATGGGTGGCCTGGAGGGGAGGCACAGGCCTAGGGAGGAAATGGAGCCAGGGCAGGGGCCCCCTCCTTCTCGGAAACCCCCCGGCCCAGAGCTTCAGGCTCGAGGCTCAGGCTGGGAGGCCAGTGTCTTCGAGCTGCCCTGGGGTGCTGCCCTTTTCACCCTCGGGCCTTGTACTTGCCCGGTGCCCATCCCCTACCCCTGTGGCTGGGCCCCGTGTAGCTATCTGACTGTGAACATCTACATTCACCCCTCGCCTGGTTTCCAAGCCAAGCCCTGGTCTAGTTGGCGGGGGCTCCCAGCCTGCCTTGGTCTGGCTGGCAGGGGCTGGCTGGGCTTTATAGAGCCCCATGGGGATTCGTAATGTGAACTTGGAGGTGCTGGGCTCTCCACACACAGAGGTCATCTGATCGTGTCCTCAGACGCGGGGCACGTGGGCTGCGTCCCTTCAGGATCGTAGTCTGCATTATTCTTGACTCCTTGGTATCACCTCAGTGACCAAGTCTGGGAGGATGGCTGATTCCTGGCCACCACAGGTTCCTTGAGTGGGGCCCAGAGGATGAGCAGCAGGCAGAGCTGAGGGCGGGATCCCTGGCTCTGGAATGCAGGAAGGTGGCTGTGCCCTCCATGCTCTGGGTGGAGGAGAGCAGTAGAGTCTAGAGGGGGCACATGTTAACATGAGGTGAGGATGGGGTCCTGTAGAGTTTCAGGTACCTGAGGGCCCCTTAGGGCTTCCCTGATAGCTTAGTTGGTAAAGAATCCACCTGCAGTGCAGGAGACCCCGGTTTGATTCCTGGGTCGGGAAGATCCGCTGGAGAAGGGATAGGCTACCCACTCCAGTATTCTTGGGCTTCCCTTGTGACTCAGCTGGTAAAGAATCTGCCTGCAATGCTGGAGACCTGGGTTCGATCCCTAGGTTGGGAAAATCTCCTGCAGAAGGGAAAGGCTACCCACTCCAGTATTCTTGGGCTTCCCTTGTGGCTCAGCTGGTAAAGAATCTGCGTGCAATGCAGGAGACCTGCAATGTGATGGCCCCTTGTCTCTAGACTTCAGGGCTCCTCCCCATCTTTCCCCCACCCCCCATCATTCTTAGTGTTACTGAACATCTCCTGCTTGCATTAAGCTCCCCATCCTTCACCTCCCCTGGTCCCTTTCCTACTCAGGCATCTTCAGTGGCTCCCCAGTGCCGGCAGCTGAAAGTCTTAACTCCTCTCCTGGGCCTTCAGAGTCTCCCATCATCCAGCCTGGAGGGAGACTTTCAGGCATCTGCCTCATCTCCTTCTACATGCCTTCCAGCGCCATCTCTTCCTTCCCTTCCCCCATCCTGAGTCCCAGCCCAAGGGGATTCTTTTGATGTGGGAAGCATTCCTACCTCCATGCCTTGTTTGTGTGGTTATTTCTACCTGAAATGCCCTTTCCCCATCGCCACCTTCAAAAACTACCCATAGACCTCGTAAGCTCCAGGTTCTGAGCAGAACCCCAGAGCTTCTCGAGGAAAATGACCCATGGGCTTCCTGCCCTCCTGGGGCTCACAGGCGGAACCACACAGTAGACAAACAAAAGCAATGTTACTGAGGCCTGGCTCAGGTGCCTCCTCTTCCATGGAGTATGCCTGGGTAACCCCCCATTTCCCTCCAGCTTTCTCTATGTTCTCACAGCCCCGGCTCCTCTGCCATAGCATGGGCCTCATCTGGCCGCAGGGCAGTGTGGCTTGCTGGGAAAGGCAGGTATTGCAGGCAGGCCGACCTGGTATCAGTCCTGACACTGTCACTTGATAGATGTGCCATCTTGGATCTCACAGAATTGTTGAACTGCCTGAGCTGTAAGACGAGGATGCTAAGAACCTACTTCAGGGGGGTCATGAAGAGGGGTGGGTGTCATTCCAGGTGGGTGCCTGGAGTTGCTGGGGAAGGCATGTGCAGTAGGTGTCAGCAAGAACTTCTCTGGAAGCAACCCAAGTGTCCACTGATGGATGGACGGATAAACACAATGTGGTATAGATGGAGTAGTATTCAGCCTCAAAGAAGAATGCAACTCTGATACATGCTGCGACGTGAGAAAGTCTTGAAAGCATTATTCAGAGTATGTTAGTTTGTTGGGTCTGGCATAACAAAATATCACACACTCAGTGGTTTATTTATTTATTTGGCTGCCCCGGGTCTTAGTTGCGACACACAAGATTTTCAATCTTGTTGCAACATGCAGCATGCAAACTCTTAGTTGTGGCATGTAGCATCTAATTCCCTGACCAGTAATCTTACCCAGGCCTCCTGCATTGGGAGCGTGGAGTCTTAGCCACTGGACCACCAGGGAAGACCCACGAACTCAGTGGTTTAAACAACAGAAATTTATTTTTTCACACTCTGGAGGCTGGAGGTCAAGATCAAGGTGCCGGCAGGTATGGTTTCTGCTGAGGCCCTCCTTGGCTTGTAGACAGCCACCTTCTTCTTGTGTCTACAGTGGTCCTCCCTTTGTGCATGTACCCCTAGTGACTCTCTGTGGGTCTTGATCTTTTCTTGTAAGGACACCAGTCATATTGGATTAGGGCCCACCTTAATGGCCTCACCTTAACTTAATCACCCCTGGGGCTTCCCTGGTGGCTCAGGCGGTTAAGAGCCTGCCTGCAACACCGGAAATGTGGGTTTGATCTCTGGATCGGGAAGATACCCTGGAGAAAGGAATGGCTACCAACTCCAGTGTTCTTGCCTGGAGATTCCCATGGACAGGCTACAGTCCATGGGGTTGCAAACAGTCAGACACGACCGAGCAACTAATACACACATTTAAAGGCCCCATCTCTACATACAGTCGTATTGTGAGGTGCTGGGGGTTTGGACTTCAACCTAAGAATTTGGAGGGATACTTCAGCTTATAACATTTAGTGAAATAATCCAGACAAAAATACAAATATTGTATGATTCCTCTTATATGAGGTACCTAGAATAGGCAAGTTCATAGAGACAGAAAGTAGATGAGAGGTTACAGCGGTGGGGGGAATGGGGAATTATTGTTTGATGGGTTTGGAATAATGAAAATGTTCTGGAAATGGATAGTAGAGATGATTATACGGCATTGTTAATATACAATGCCACTGACTTAAACTAGTTAAAATGGTAAATTTTATGTTATGTGCATTTTACCGTAATTAAAGTGTGTGTGTGGGGAGGCTAGCAAGATATGGGAGAGATCTTTTTTCTGCTCAGGATTATATAAAATGCTCAATCCCCAGACTCAAGTGGTTCTAGTTTGGCTGGGCTGTCCTCCAGCCCTGGGGACCAGGTGGACATGGGTGTGGGGACCCGTGAAAGGCTGGGATGTCATGTAACCAATCCTCAGACTTGAGGATGGGAGTGTCACCCATTTGGGGATGAGGTCCTGCCACTCATCAGGTAGTGAGGTAATGGGGGCAATGGGAGGCAGGTGCCTGGGTTTTCACCTACAACTCTCCCCTTCCGGCTGGTTGACTCTGTTATGATCTCTTCAAGCCTCAATTTCTTCATCTGTAAAATGGGAGCAGTAATACCGACTCTGCAGGATTGGAGGGTCTCAGAGACAACACAGGCATATGGTAGAATTAGCTCCCTTGAGTAGGAGCCTAACAGATGGCAGTGATCCTATGCTAGTAGTGGTGACTGGTGCCTCCTGTCCTTGGGCCTTGAGCCGCTTTCATCTTTCCATAAATCTTTCGTGTGTGCCTCTGTGTGCTGGGACTAGCATGATGAACAAGGCATACTCCTTTCCTTTAGGGCACTTGATTTCTCTATTGAGTAACAAATTATAGACAAGGAAATAAACACATCTATAATTACACATTGTATTTAGGACTGTGAAGGAGAGAGAGGAATTCAGGAGAGAGGATAGCTGTGTGTGTGTGTGTGTAGCTTAAGGGAGTCAGGGAGGGCTTCTCTCTAGGGTGGTAGCATTTAAGCCAAAGCCAAAAGAATAGGAAGGACCCAGCTGTGCAGACAGCTGGGCGGAGAACATCTGGGCAAGGAAACTGCATACTCAGAGGCCCTGAGGAAGTAGAGAGCTAAGTGTGTCCCGAGGACTGAGAGGAGCCCACCCCTTGGGTGTGGCTTTGGGTCCTGGACAAGGGGGATGGACACAGAGAGACATTGGGGAACAGGCCAGGGGACGGGTTGTTCAGGGCGCCCCCTGACTGGGGGCTGCCTGCTCTCAGGACTCTGTCAGCTCTCAGGACTCTCCTGTCCTGGGGGGAGTCTCCAAGGCTGTGTCCTGTTGTTGGCACTGTTCCCGGGGACCTCTGAAGTTCAGAAAATATTAGTGGGTGGAGGGCTGATGAATGCCAGGCTTTGGCCCCAGTGCCAGGCTATGGAGCCTGGTAACGCACACATCCTGGCAGCATTCCTGCTTTTCTACCTCCAGAGCTGCACCGTTCTGCTGCAGTGGCCTTGGGCAAGTCATTACCCTTGCTGTGCCTTAGTTTCTGCATCTGTGAAATGGGGGTAAAACAGGATAACTCATGCACCTTTTCCCCTGTGAACTTTAAAGAAACTTTTTAAAATTGGAGGATGATTACTTTGCAATATTGTATTGGCCTCTACCATACAGCAACATGAATCAGCCACAAGTACACATATGTCCCTTCCCTCCTGAGCCTCCCACCCCATCCCACCCCTCTAGGTCATCTCAGAGCACAGGTTGAGCGCTCTGTGCCCATATAGCAGCTTCCCACTGGCTCTCTATTTTACACATGAGAGTGTATATATGTCAACGCTACTGTCTCAATTCGTCCCACCCTCTCCTTCCCTACTGTGTCCAAAGTCTGCGTTTTTATTAGGATCAAATGAGTTCAGGGAAAGGCTTAGGACAGTAACAGACACACAGTCACATCCCATAAGCTTTCTGTTCCTGCTGTCATTGTGTAGGGCTCTGGGGAAATTCGTCTTTGCAGGAGAGTCGGCATGGCAGAGAGGGCCAGGCCACGTCCTTGTCTACAGCCAGACGGCTGGGCTTGCGTCCTGCCTTCTCTGTTGGACACTTGATTGACCTCTGTGCCTTGGTCTTCTCAGCCACCAAATGAGATGCTCAGGGTTGTGGGAATGGAGTGAGTTAACTCACGCCAGGTACAAAGCAGAGTGCCTGGCCGGTAGCAAGTTTGATGGGAGTATTTGCTGCTGCTGCTACTTTTAGTATTGTTACAGTTTTCAGAATGGAAAGGCTGAGCCTCAGGCTCACCAGCTCACACCCTCTGTGTGAGGAAGGATCGTGGAGGGAGACCCGGGGAGGAGGCTTACCTGAGGCCGAATTCCCGGGCCTGAGCCCTGGAATCCTGTCCTGCCAGCCCTGGGGAGACAAATGACCGGCACCCCCGTGTCTGCCCTCTTTGCAGAGGGAGGGCTCCTAGCTGGGGTCCCCAGGGCCAGTGGGAGTCGTCGCTGCGGACACCAGGAGTGTGGGGCCGCAGGGCCCGGGCCAGAGTGGCAAGGGGCTCTGGCCCTCCCTGGCACATTCCAGGCTCCTGAGGGGGTGGCCAGGAGCCAGGGTGCCGGAGGGAAGGAGAGAGCCTTTTAAGGAAACATTTCTCTGCTTTAAAAAAAAAAAAAATAGAGAGACAAGAAACATTGAAACACACAACAAAGTTAGTGGGCTGGCTGGCGGGCTGGCCTGGAATGTGCAGCTGTGGGTGGTGGGTGGAGGAGGCCCTGGGGGGCAGCAGGCCACGAAGGGGCACCCCGGCATCAGGCCCGCAAACTGGGGGTCCACAGTGCAGATCTAAGTCCTCAGAGAGGACAAGGATGGGACCTGGGGTCAGGTTCCGTGGTTCCCCATTGCTTCAGGGTGGTACTTGGAGAAGGGAATGGCAACCCACTCCAGTATTCTTGCCTGGAGAGTCCCATGGACATAGGAGCCTGGTGGGCTACAGTCCAGGGGGTGGCAGGGAGTCGGACATGATTGAGTGACTAGTACTTTAGGGTGGTTCTAGAGAAGAGGCTCTCCCTCTTGTCTCAGAGGACACCTGTCCATCCTGCCTTTGCCTCAGTATGTGTCCGTAACCCCCCTCACTTCCCTAACCCCCAGTCCCCAGTGGAGACCAGACACGCACTCTCGGGTACTGCAGGGGAAGACAGCGGTGGTGGATGGGACCTGCCTGTGGCTGGGAGGCTGTGGCACTAGCTGGCAGCATCCTCTCCTCTTGCAGCTGATTCCACATTTAAGGTCTCACCCTGTTCCAGCTCTAGCTCCAAGAGAAGGAGCAGAGCAGGGTGCTGATCTGTGGGTTGGCCCACTCCCACTCCGGCCTGAGGGCCCATGGGTGTTAGGAGGAGTGGGACAGGAGGGCCTGGCCCCAGGAGGTTGAAACCTACAAGCCTCAGAGTGGGATTTGGGGTTGGGGATGGAAGGAGACAGGGAGGAGGTCACTGCTAGATGCTGGACTCCTGCTCTGAAGGTGCCTAGGGGACAGCAGTGACTGAGACCTTGTCTGATGAGCAGGGCGTCCTGAAGGCTGCAGCCACCTCCAGACTTTCCTGCCCTTCTGTCCTGTTTTCCTGGCATCCTCCACCCCACCCCGGGTCACTGATCAGCTGTGTGACCTTGGGAAAGTTGTTTAATTTCTCTGTGCCCCCTGTACCTCATCTGGAGGTATGATAGTACCTACCTTACTGTTGTTGAAAGGATTACATGGGTTAATGTGGGTAAGACACTGATAATGGTGATAATGGCCCTGGTGGCCTGGATGGTAAAGAATCTGCCTGCAGTGCAGGAGACCTGGGTTTGATCCCTGGGTTGGGAAGATCCCCTGGAGGACGACATGACAATCCACTCCAATATCCTTGCATGGAGAATCCCCATGGTCAGAGGAACCAGGTGATCTACAGTCCATTGGGTTGCAAAGAGTCAGACATGACTGGGTGACTAACACTTTCAAGGTATTGATAATAATGCCTGCTATATATTGATAGTACACATTCAATATAGTTATTGCTCCTTGTTTTGGCTTCATATATGATTCTCCCAAGTCCTAGAGCAATGTCCAGTACAGGGTGGTAGGTGTGTGTGCTGTGTGAAGTCGCTTCAGTCATGTCTGACTCTTTGTGAAACTTATGAATGATAACTCACCAGGCTCCTCTGTCCATGGAATTCTCCCAGCATGAATACTGCAGTGGGTTGCCATGCTCTCCTCCAAGGGTGATAGGTACTGAGACTCAACTCAGGTCACTTTGCTGGATAATGAGTTGGCAGGGAGCCTGTAGCATGACGGGGTCAAGAACGCAGGGATGCCAACTCCCAGCCCCTCCACCTCTTCCAGAGCCCGGGCACATGGTTCCATAAGTAGGGACACCTTCTGAGCTGACATGTCAAGCCAGGTGGTCCCTGGAGCTGGTCAGATGATAGAATAGGGTCAGGGGACAGAAGGACTCAGCTGAGGGTGACGCCTCTATGAACAGCCAGCTCCGACTGGGGCTGGGGGCTGTCACTGCTGTTATAGAGTGGGGGGCTCGATCACCCACTGTTGGAGAAGGTAGCCACCTGCTCTTTGGTGATCCATGGCTTATGTCCAGACATCCTCATGCCTGGGGCTGGGGGAGGTGGGGAGAGCTTCCCCCTCTGTCCCCTCTGTGGGCCCCTGCATGGTGTTCAGGTCAGGAATTGGAGCCAAGGTTGAGGTATGAGCTCCAAGAAAAACGTGTCCTGGCTAGAAAAAAAGGAATACACCAAGTCTCTGATAAAGGCCTCTGCTAATTGTCAGGGTAGTGGTTTGGCTGCCGGGCCCCTGGGGAGGGAGTGTTATCTCAGGGTAGGGAGCAATCCAGCCCCCTCTCTCCGCCCATCTCCCTCTGACTCGAGGCCATGGGGCCACCCCCTCCCTCATCAGAGGAGAAGATGAGGATGATGACAAAATAATAGCTCACCCTTGGAGAGTGTTTGCACCCTCAAGACCTTTCACATGTATTAGCAGAGTGGCTGGTTTCTTTTGGAAGAGCCGACAGGCCCTTCACCAGACCATTTCCCCACATGGTGTGGGAAGCTTGGCCAGCCCTCTGCAGCTCTGACCTTTGAGTGAGACACCTTGGCATTTGGGAGAATGGAGGAGGTGACTTTTCCTTTCTAGAGGTCTTAAACATGGTTTTAAAAAAAACAAAAACAAAAACAAATCTTACCATATTGCAGAAAATTTAGAACATAACACAAAAGAAAAACAAAACAAAACAAAACACCTTATTCTTATTACCTTAACCCTGGTGCTTTGACCTCCGGTCTTTCTGCATATTTCTTTTTACAGAATTTTAAGAATGTGTCCATTTCATTTTGGCCTCTGCATCTGAGCACTGTTGCCTAGGCATTTTCACGTGTTGCTACACAGTCTTCCAATGAACTCTCCTCCTGGAGGGTGTCAATGTTTGTGAACTGAAGGGAGGGGTGTCTAGCACGGGCTGGTGGGGGAGCAAAATGATCTCAGGAGGCCCTGGGTTTCTATGGGGATGAAAGATGCTAACCTTGCCCTTTCTCTGTTCCTCCCACAGGTGGCTGCCCCCTGCATTCCTCCATCCAGCCATGAACTGGTGGTGAGTGACAGTCCATTCCTGCCCCGCCAGCCCACCCTCCTCTCTTTCCTCAGCTACTGCTGCAGCTTACTTTGCCTGTGTGCATGCTCAGTCGCTCAGTCTTTGCGACCCCATGGACTGTAGCCCTCCAGGCTCCCCTGTCCACGGGATTTCCCAGGCAAGAATACCGGAGTGGGTTGCCATTCCCTTCTCCAGGGGATCTTCCAGACCCAGGGATCCAACTCACGTCTCACATGTGTTCTGCATTGTAAGCAGATTCGTTACTCTGAGCCACTGGGGAAGCCCCCAAGCATCCTGGTAGCCCCCACGGGTGCTGGGCCATTAGGTAATGAGGAAGAAGGGGCCATGTCCTGAAGCTGAAGCCCAACTTGGAGGAAATGAGTCATGAGGTCCCTTCATGACTTCATGAGACTCGGGGCCTCTTATTTCAATCTTGAGACTTAAGTCCTTGGAAAAGCCCATAAAAGGGCATCTCGCCTGTCTCTAGGCCTGGTCAGGTGCCTGTTGTCTTGGGGCTTACAGAACAGGGGGATGGCATCTCCTTTGACCTGCCTGATCCCTGGTCAGGTCCCCTTTGGCTGGAGGTGGGGAGATGGATGGCATGACCCACAGAGTCCAGGTACCTGGGAAATTAGTCACATTCAGGCGGCCTGCTCCATCTCCAGGCTCTTTGGCTGACTCTGCTTTTCTGCCTTCTCTCCATGTCCCCGACCCCCGCACTGCTCCCTCTTTCCTCCAGTCAGGCTTCCAGAAAAGTGTGGATGGGGCAGGACTCCTGTGAGTTATGGGCTGGGGAGAGGGGCCTGCTCCAGACCCATCCCAGCTGGGCTGATTTGGAATGTTTCCCTCCCTGCCGTCTCTCTGTCTTCGTACCCTTCAGAGCTCCCTCCTGCTCCCCAGCCCAGCACAGGAGGCAGGCCGGGGCCCTGGGGACTGGAGAGGGAGGGCCCTGCCTCTCCACACACACACACAGGTGTGTGTGCGCACGCCTGCACCCATGTGTGCGCTTGTTTGTGACTGGAGTTTGTGATGGAGGCCCAACTGGGCTCCCTCCCACTGATGGGTATAGAGGTGCCTGTGGTGACACTGATGTGGGTGGGAGTCTTGGGGAGTAGGCAAGGGCCCAGGGGACCCAGGCAGTTGGAGGTGTCTGCACATGACTTGCTCAGCCTGGATGCTGGCATCTCACTCGGGTTTCCTGGTCTTTTCTCTTCTGACACCCAAGTGCTGTGTAACAGTGGGCCAGTCCTGCCCTCTTTCTGGACCTCAGTTTCCCTTTTTGTCAAAGAAGGGGGCTGCACTTGATGCTCCAAAGGCCTTCTCAGTTCTGATACATATCCGCCTCCCATCCTTCCCCTCTCTATTCAGGGTCATTGGTGGAATGAAATAAAGCATGCAAAAAAAGAAAAAAAAGGTATGCAGAGGTGATTATGACTCTTAGATGTCTCTTGGACGCAGAGCAGAGTCACTGCCCTCTGCCCTCCTGGTCTAGGCCCAGCCATGACTTGTCTCGGCCTGGATAATGGAACATTCCACAACCTGGCTCAGGCAGGAGTCCCTTCTGGTATCTAACTTCAGTTCCTCCAGCTGGAATGCCAGCCTGTTCCCTTCTGTTCCAACCTGTGACCCCTCCTCACATAAACAAAGCTCACAAGACTCCCAGAGGTCAGGCATTCCATATCCTTTCCTCGCATCGGCCCCTCCTTCCTAAACTCACTGGGCTCAAATCCTTTTGGGCCTCACCTCTGCCCAGCTGTGTGTCTCCAGATGTGGAGTATTCTTTGCACAGAGCTCAGTCAAAGGTCATCTGACAACAGCAGGGCTTAGGGGTCGAATACTGTGGGGATGAGGCCAGAGTGCAGGCCTGGTTTGGAACTGCCAGTGAGAACTCTCTCTGGGATTGCGGAAGGATGCCGTGGAGGGCAGGCAGGGAGGGGTGGAGAGGAAGGAGCCCACGTCTCAGCATTTCAACCCGACTGCTACTTGGCCGCTGGGAACAGAATGTTCTTGGCTGGTCGAGGATAGTTGGGGGGCTCTGGGGTCTAGGGCTCTCCAGTCAGGAGCCAAATGCTTGACCTCCGGGAGTCTCGTGAGCTTTGTTTACATGAGGAGGGGTCAGGGATTGGAACCGAAGGGAATAGGTTGGCATTCTGACTGGAGGAATTGCAGTTAGATACCAGAAGGGATGAGCTTCCCAGGTGGCGCTAGTGATAAAGAACCCATCTGCCAGTGCAGGAGATATAAAGAGGCGTGGGTTCAAACCCTAGGTCTGGAAGATCCCCTGGAGGAGGGCATGGCAACCCACTCCAGTATTCTTGCCTGGAGAATCCCACGCACAGAGGAGCCTGGCGGGCTGCAGCCTATAGGGTCACAAAGAGTCGGACAGCACAGCACGGCAGCAGAAGGCACTCCTGCCTGGGCCAGGCTGTGGAATGTTCCCATCTGTAATGTGCCTGCCCTGGGCAGAGGGGCCCTGACCCTTGTGGACGTTGCATGAGCCATCTGGTGGGGGAGTGATTGTGACACCGAAGATTTCCCCACCTGAGTCAGGACCTGCCTGCCTCCCCTCAGGATTGATCAAGAATGAGGGAGTTCCTTAGGGCCTGGATCTGTGGCCATGGACACATTGGTTAACCTCTCTGGACCTCAGTTCCTCCTCTGCGGATTGGGAGTTAGTAATAGTACCTACCTTAGGAGGCTGTGAAGAGAATAAAACTCACCGAATCAGTCTGTATTCAAAGCCTCCAATGGCTGCTCACCCCTGAGATTAAAGGCCCAGGTTCTTCCATTGGTCTACACAGCCCTACAACGATGGGTAGATTTCCTTTCTCACCTTATCTTCTAAAAGCTCCCTCCTTCTCTCAGTCTGCTGTGACTACCTGGCCTTGTTGCTGGTCCTTGAACATCAGCCAGATACTGCCTCAGGGCCTTTGCACTTGCTGATCTTTTCCCAAGGATACCTACCAGGCTCTTTCCCTCCTTGAGGTCTTTACTCAAGTGTCAGATTTTCCTTCCCCCAGCAACCCTCTCTCCCTTTCCTGCTTTCTTTGCCCCTTAGCATGTGTTACCATCCTACTTGCTGATCTCCTTTAAAAGGCTCCCACCAACATGAAAGCATACATTACCATATGTAAAATAGACAGCCAATGGGAATTTGTTGTAAGACTCAGGGAACTCAAATGGGGCTCAGTAACAACCCAGAGGGGTGGGATGGGGAGGGAGGTGGGAGGGATGTTCAAGTGGGAGGGGACATGGGTAAACCAATGGCTGATTTATGTTGATGTTTGGTAGAAACCAACACAATACTGTAAAGCAATTATCCTTCAATTAAAAATAATAAATAAATAAAAAAGCCTCCCACCACACCAGCCTGTAAACTCTATGATGACAAGGGGTTTCTATCCTCTATGTTCGCTGCTCTATTCCCACTATCTGACACACATTAGGTACTCAGCCATGCTTATTGAGTGGCTGGAAGAAAGGCATTCAGCCAGATGCTCAACGCAGATTAGGTGTTCAATAAACAGGACTGTTGTCCTCTGATTCTTTGCTCTTGGGCCGTGGGGGTCTATTGGGGGGGGGGGGGGCCAGTCTCCAGCTGGAAACTCTGATACTGTCCCTGGGGAGGGAAAGTGGCCCAAGGGAAGCCGGGAGAAAGTTTGGCTTCCCCTAGAGAGCACTCAACACCTGTTTCCTCACGGCAGGCAGGCAGGCAAGTGCTTTGAGCAGGTTCAGAGGAGGGAGGAAAGGGCGGGTCGTATTTTTCCTTCCTTTTCCCTTCAATGCCTGCCCTTCAGCCTCTGCAGGGCTGGTCTCTGGGCTCCCCGACCCCTCCCTCTTGCCTCACACTGTGTGTTTGTCTTTTTGTTGAGTTTTCTCCATGCCCCCAGCTCTCCCTCTGGCCTTCTCACCCATCTCACTTCAGTTCAACCCCCACACCCCTGCCCCAGGATCGGGACCACTCATCCTTGGGCCCAGGATCTCTGCCAGCTTCAGGGCTCTGCCAGCCAAACATTTTCCAGCCTGTGCCAGGCCAATCAGGGCAGAGTGGCTTAATCTTCAACCCATATTTTCATCTTACTCAACAGATGTTGCCCAAGGCCTTGAGGAGAAGGGTCCTAGGGTCACCTCCCTCCTGTGGGGTCCACTGCTGGGGGCGGGCTGGAGAGGGCTGAGGGTGTGCTTGTCATGGATGCTCCTGATCCTTGGAAAGCGCTGAGGCAGCTCTTCTCAACTTCGGAAAAATAAGAGTCCAAAGGAATTTCCCGAGGGTGATGGCCAAGTGCAGTGGCCACCGAAGTGGGCCAGATCTGAGCCCTTCTGCACCCAAAGGCTGGCACCCAGGAGACCTGGGTGGGGGGAGAGCTGTGTGGGCACTGCTTCTCCTCCGCAGGCCAGCCCCCAAACCAGGACTTGAAATGCTCTGTGGAACAAGTCCTGTTGAATCACAGGTGGGGTGGAGAGTGTGTGGTGGGGGACGGGGATGCCAGGTTGCTTTCAGTAATCAGAGCAAGTGAAAAGCTAACCCATGTATGGAATTTCCTCTTTGCAGACCTTTGTTGTGAGAGCTTTACAAAAATAAACTCATTTATTCTTCAGCACAGTGCAGTGAGGGAGGTGCTGTGATTACCCCAATGTCTCAGATGAAGAACCCTGATAAGACCTAAGGCCACAGAGTTGTTTGGAGGGGGCCCTGGGGTTTCATCTCAGTAGCCTGGCACCAGGGTCCGTACTTGTAACCATGATCGTGACAAATGGGACTGGTTTATTACACAGCAGCTGCAGTTCTCAGAGCCTTTCCCCTGATGCTGGGCTCCCCAAGCCCACAGTGACTTGTGTGGAGGTCTGGACAGGTGTGGGCCCATCTTGGGGAGAGGAGCAAACTGGGGCTCAGAAAGCCCAGGTGACTGGTTCACGGTCACACAGCAGTGGGGGGTAGGCTGGATCAGCAGTGGGGTTGTGGATTCCTAGGCCAGCTTTCTCCCTGATACCCTCAGTGATTGCTGCTGATGTCAATGCCTGCTATTGCCAAGTGGGCTTCTCCTGGATTTCTTCTTCTAAACAGTGCTAGTCATGAGCCAGAGGGCCTGGGATTTAGGGGCCGGTCTATCCATCCATCTGTCTGCCATCCATCCTGTAGCCTGCCAGGCTCTTCTGGCTATGGAATTTTCTAGGCAAAAGAGTCCTGGAGTGGGTAACCATTCCCTTCTCCAGATCTTCCCGATCCAGAGATTGAACTTGAATCTCCTCCATTAGCAGGCAGATTCTTTATCACTGAGTCACCAGGGAAGCCCCATAGCCCACTCTCCATCCATCTATCTGCCATCTGTCCTACCAGCTAACAACTCCCGAGCACCTCCCTTGTGCCAGGCACTGCATGCTGGTTCTTTTCTGCTGAGTGCCAGGGCTTCTGGAGGGCAGATGCAGATTCAGTGGGCACAGAGCCACAACAATGAGAGGACCACAGGACATGTAGTCAAATCCTGCTCTTTCTTAGGAGAAGAAACTGAGGCCCTGACATTTTTTTTTAAATCTGATTCACTTTTTTTTTTCAATTGTGGTAAAATATGTGTGTACTCACTAAGTCTCTTTGGTTATGTCTGAATCTTTGCAACTCTATGGACTGTAGCCCTCCAGGCACCTCTGTTCGTGGAACTCTCTAGGCAAGAATACTGGAGTAGGTTGCCATACCTTCCTCCAGGGGATCTTCCCGACCCAGGGATCAAACCCACGTCTCCTGTGGCTCCTGCATTGCAGGCGGAATCTTTACCGCTGAGCCACCAGGGAAACCTGTGGTAAAGTACACATAACAGAAAAATTACCATTTTAATCATTTTGGAGTCCAGGTCAGTGTATTAAGTACATCCAATTCATTGCACAACCATCACCACCATCCACCTCCAGAACACTTTTCATCTTGTGAAACAAAAAGCTCTACACCCATTAAATAAGAGCTCCGTAGTCCCTGCCAGCCACCTTTCTACTTTCTGCCTCTATGAATCTGATGACTTAATGTACCTCATATGAGTGGATTCATACAAAATTTGTCCTTTGTGACTGGCTTATTACCCCTCCTCAAGGTTCATCCATGCTGTAGCATGTGTCAGAATGGCCTTCTTTTTAAGGCTGAGTAATACTCCATTGCATGTATTGCTGTTTGTTGTTCAGTTGCTACGTTGTGTCTGACTCTTTGCGGCCCCATGGACTGCAGCACACCAGGCTTCCCTGTGTATATACCACATTTTACTGACTCATGTGTCTGTCTATAAATACTTGGGTCATTTCCACATTTTAGTTACTGTGAACGATGCTACTATGGACATGGGCATATAAATATCTCTGTCAATCCCTGCTTGCAGTTCTGCTGAGTATATACTCATGAGTGGAACTGCTGGATTACATAGTAATTCTGCTTTTGACTTTTTTTGGAGGGACCACCATACTGTTGCCCACGGTGGCTGTACCATTTTGTATTACAACCGGTAGTGCACAAGAGGGTCTAATTTCTCCACATCTTTGCCCAAACTCTTTCTTCTCCTTCTTCTTTTTGATAGTAGGCATCCTAATGGTTGTGAGGTGGTGGTCCTCAGATTTTCAGATAACTCAAGGTATCCCAGTGTCAGATCTAAGGTGAGGAGGCACCAGGTTGTCTCGTGGAAGAGAAGAAGGCCCCTGAGAAACACGTGGAGCCCCCCAGCCCAGCGCTGCCATCCTGCTTTCCATCAGGGAGAGTGTCCAGCAGTGGCTTTAGTTCATCTGAACTCCCAACCCCGATGCATTTCATCCCAGGGCAGTGAGTGGGCCATGAGGGGGCCATCTTTTGGAGATTCTGGAAAACGGAGTAAAGCCAGGAGAAATGAGCCTGAGAAAGTCCTGGTTTTCAAAGGAAAGGGCAAACTCTGAGCACTGCATTCCAAAGAGGATTCGCAGAGCCATGAGGGGGGTTGGAAATCAGTTTGTGTGCCCCCTCGACTGCCTGGTGTGGAGAGGGAGGGTATGGGGTGGGGAGGTGGGTATAGAGTGGGAGTGAGACCTTCCTGAAGGACAAACTGGCTTCCTTGCTATTGCTCTCCAGAGGAGCACCTCCTAGGTGGAGGGTCTCATAAAGAGGAGGAGACCTGGGTGTAGAGAAGAGTTTTCTAACACCTAAAATGGACCGTCGGGGCTGTCTGAGGGAGTCGTTGTCTGTCACTGGAACACATCACACTTACTGATGCCTGTTATGGTGCAGATAGAAGGTCCTGTCGCTGTGGGGAGTGCTTGGGTGGAAGTCCTCAGGGCCCACTGAGGTCCTGTCCTTACACTTGGCTGTGAAGGGACATGGTCCCCAGAGGGCAAGGCATCCATGCATGTGCTAGCCACATCCCTTTTGACTCCCACTGGGAGAGGCCCCAATTGGGTGAAGGGCCTCGCCCTGTCTAGTGGGAGAGAGAGAACTCTACTGTGGAAGTGAACTAGTGCCTGGACTCAGGGGTTCTGACCAGAGGTAGCCTTGGGGTCCAAGGAGGCAGCCGTCACTCTGTGCTGCACTGGGTAGGCAAGCCTGCCTCCTGTTTCCAGTCCAGGTTAAGACTTGAGCAAATGGACAATAAGAGGGAAGGAGGGCAGGTCTTCCAGAAGGCAGCAGGGCTGAAATGGAGAGGGCTGAAACAAAAGACCAAGCTTGGGGGCCGGAGCAAATCCAGCGCCCTTGCTGGGGGGACGAGGGGCCGGGCCGTCTTGTTTCGTTGGCCCTGGCTGGGGTGCTGCTGGGAAGAGCCTGGGTGTGGGAAAGGAGGCGGGAACCCAGGTGGCACGGTGGTGGGCAGTGAGGAGCAGAGGATGCAGATAAGAGGAGGGGGAAGGAAGTGGAGTCCACGAGGGAAAAGGGGCCAGATAAGGGAGAGGAGTCCAGAAGCCAGGTTGGGGAACTTGAACTTGATGATCCAAGCACTAAGGGCCATTGTGGGTCCTTGAGTGGGGAAGTGACCCAAAGCAAGCGTTGTGAGTGAAGTCTGCCGCCAGCTGTGGGGTGTGGCTTGGGGGCAAGGGGGCTGCCAGGAGGAGGGCTGGTAGACCAGATGACGCTGGCGCATTCGTTGGGCAGAGGACTTGTGCAAGGGCAGCCAGGGGGGCGTGGAGGAAGGGCCTGGGGAGGTGCACACCCCCAACGCCTTGTCTGAGAGAGAGGAGGACAACGTCCACAGGAAGGAGAGGGTGGCAGGAGGGGGTGAGAAATATTCCAGCCTGGCTCAGGGCCAGCCCGGTGAGCGCACGCGAGCAGGACAGGGTAGGGGGGCGGGGTCCACAGTTGCCCAGCCTCAACCACCTGGAGTCGGGTCCTGGGTCCCTCAGGGTGAATTGGGGGGACCCTGAAGACAGGTGTGAGCTTGCCCAGGCCCCTCCCTGGGGGTGCAGGGAAAAATCAGGCATCACATTCCATTTGTTCACATCCAGCTTGCTCTTTTACTCTGGTGGCCTCGGCCTGCCCAGGAGAGGCTGTGGCCCCTGAAGCAACTTCATCCAAAGACTCATGGGCCCCGGGCTGCTGGCATCCTCCCCCTCAGCCCTTTGCCCCCCGTCTTGATGACCCCCTCTTCCCGGGATGCTGGGAAATAACTGGAGGTGAAGGGCTGACCGGCTCTCACGTGGAGCTGGCCAACCACCCTGGAAACTCAGTTTCCTTATTGGCCGAGAGAGATTCAGAGCGCTCCCCCGCCTGCTGCTGCTGCCTTGTTACCAGGTTACTGGTCCTGGACTGGCTGTGGGGCCTGCGAAGTGCCCTCCCGGCCACACCCCCTCTAAATGTCCCGTTAATGGTGCTTCCCTGCCCTTCCCTTTGGCTTTTAGCCCCTTTTCTTCATCTGCTTTAGGGCTCTATTTTGAGAACACATGAGCCTAGAATAACGTGCTCTGGGTCCTCGATTTGCCTCCCAACGGGCAGGCAGCGCTGTCCCTGACCTCACAGTCCATCCGTGGCAGTAGATGTGATGTCATGGGGTCTTTTTGGCCTGAAAAACTGTCCAGATTCCAGGCCTCCCAGGGGGCAAGAGAGGGGAGAGCTGGAGGGGTGGGAGGGGGGAGGGTGTGAGGAATTTCTGGACGGAATGTTCCTCCGGAGGCTGAGGCTGAGTCCGCATTCTGCCCGGGCCCCTCCTCCCCCCAGTCCAGGACTTGGGCACCTCCCCCCACCCGCCATGGCCCTCTGCCTTTTCCTTCCTCCAGAACAGCAGCCCACAGACACATTTTTTCCCAGCCCACCCTCCCTGCCGGCCACCGACGTGTCCTCTTGCATGAACCTTGAGGCAGTCATCGCAGCCACAGCAGCCTCAGCAGACTGGCCCCTCCTCCGGCCCACACCATTGGGGGTGGTTAAACCCACTGAGAGGACATGCTTGTCTTTTTTTGGAAAGAAAAGAAAAAATTGAGCAAAGGATGTGCAGCTTCCCTTATCCATCCTGTGGTTCACAACCCCTCGCATTCAGGAAGTTCCCTCTGATGTCTGATCCCAGTCTCTCCTACTGCAACCCATTTCCTCCTCTTCCTCTGGAAGTGTATTGGAGAAGCCTCATCCTCCTGAGGGCCCGAGACAATTAGTTTTTAAGCCGCAGAAAGCTTGTTCCCAACAGGAGGGCAGTTGATTAAGAGTAAGAGGAACTGAATGAAGATTATGCCCAAGAGGAGACTGAGCATGAGGTGGATGTACGGAGCCGCGTTCAAAAACCAGCTGTCTGTCTACTGGCTGTGTGACCTTGGCCGGGTGGTTTAACCTATTGGCCCCTTAGTTTTCCTCACCTGTGAAATGGGATAATGCTTACCTGGTGAACATTGGTTATGAAGACTGATAATCATGAAAGTGAAGAGCCCAGTGTTAAGCCCAGGGCATCCTTAATACCTACTGAGTCGTTCTTGTTACTGCAGTCACATTATGATAAGGCACCTCCAGTCTAGGACCAGGAAGAGATCAGGCAAGTGAGGCCCCTCGCTGCAACACTGGAGGAGGTATTGCTCTCGGGGTTGTGCACCATGAGGCTTGGCCGTCAAGCAGTACCAGGTCCAAACCCTTCCACTTGCTCCTGAGCTGGATTTGAGTTGTCCTGCCTGGGGGCAGGAGGCATTCTGGAAGACCCCTGGTGGGGCAGGTGATTCGGCTTTGAAAAGCCTGGGTTTGTCCTGGGATTGGGCAGGGAGTGGGGCCAGATGGGGGTGGGTGTCACCCTTATCTGGGTTCCATCTGCTTCATCCTTCTACTGCTGAGCCGTGAAAAGTGAAAATCGCTCAGTCGTGTCCGAGTTCTTTGTGACCCCATGGACTCTACAGTGCGTGGAATTCTCCAGGCCAGAATACTGGAGTGGATAGCCTTTCCCTTCTCCAGGGGATCTTCCCCAACCCAGGGATTGAACCCAAGTCTCCCACACTGCAGGTGCATTCTTTATCAGCTAAGCCACAAGGGACCGCTGAGCCTTAGGGGGAAGGAAAAGCAGAGTCGGCCAGCTGGCACCTGCTCACCTCGCCTGCAGGCCAGCCGGGAATTGGGGTGAGGGGCAGCAGGTGGGCTTAGTGGTGGGCTTTATGAAACATGGGTGTCCACCGGAGTCCTGCCATGCATCTCACTGTGAGAGGCTGAGCAAATCATACCCATAACTTTCTGTACCTCAGTTTCCCCATCCATGAAATGGGGAGGGAGGAGATGGTGTCTGAGGAGCGGTGTGCAAAAATAGGGTGTGTGTGACAGCCAAGGCCTAGTGGGTCTCTGTCAGCCACTGAAGCCCTGATGGCCTGGGAACTTCCTGTAGCATACCCAAGCCTCCCTGCAGGACCTGGGACAGGGGTGGCCTGAGGGGAGACCCCTCTCCTGTTACCAGTTCCCTTGCCTTTTTCATTCCCACTAGCCCCAGAGCTGGCAGTGCCTGGGAAACAGGGAAGCCAGACTCCAATCCCAGGAGGCCTGGGGTGGAGGCGAGGGGCAGAGCAGAGGGGAGGGGAGTGCAGTGTGCATGCTGGGCTATGTTTGCAAACACTGCAGGAAAACACTGGGTGTTGAGTTTGGAAGTGTTTTTTTGGAAATTTTTAGCTCCTCAGAAAGCCTCTTCACTAATGTTGAGGGCCGGCGTTTAATGGCTGGCCCTGTGGCTGGCCTCCAGCTGGCGTGGGAAGGGGTGCGGGCAGAGGGGCTGGTGCTCAGATGATTGCTGGCAGGGAAAGAAGTTGCTTTTGCCCTGCTGAGGCCTGTGGTTTCTAATATTGCCTCCTTGGTCTGCCCTGTGCCAGACCCAGGAGGGGTGGGACAGGAGGGTCAGGGTGGGGCAGGGTGGGGTGGGGTGGAGACGATAAATAACAGCTCACATTTACGGAGAGCTTCCTAAGTGCCTGGCCCTGTGCTGAGTGCTTTCTCTGCTTCATCTCATTTGCATTTCACAGAATAGGGCCGTGCAGTCCCGCCGGGGAGCAGCAAGGACACGCTGACCTGCCCGAGGTCACAGTTAGCAGCAGAGAGTCAGGATGTGGCCCGGCTGGCTTCTGCCAATGCTGCCAGTCTAGACTGGTCATTTTCACAGTGTTGTCCCCGGACCTGGAAACCTATTAGAAATGCGCCCTTTTGGGTCCTTTCCTAGTCTGTGGGTTCTGACCTCTGGGGAGGGCCCAGAGGCCCGCCTGTCTGTCAGCAGCCCTCCGGGTGATTGGTGGGCACAGTCCAGTTTGAGACCCCCAGCTCTCACTCTGCCCTGCCCAGTCGGGGTCTCTTGGGAGACTTTCCCCAGAGCAGGACGAGGGGCTCTCCGGGGCCTGTAATGGACATGAGGCAGGCATTCTGTCTCCAGCTTCTCCATCCCACCCTGTTTCTGTCCTTTCTCCCTGTCAGGGATGCTGATTGTACAGACTGTGAAGAGTGAGGGCGTTGAAGCTGGGAGATCTGGGTCCTGACTCAGTTGTGCTGTGTAGACTCTGTATGCAGAAGGTCCCTGTGGACTGCTCTCTAGGCCTTCTCCTCCCCGCCAGGAGGCCAGAGCCACTCAGGGTGGAGGCACTCGGGCGTCCTGTGCAGCCCGTGGTCTCCACGTGAGCAACACAGAGCCGTGGACCAGAAGAGACGGGCAGGGGATCCAGGGGCGGGGGCAGCCTGGCTCTGCCTCTGAGGACTCTGCTGGGTGGGGCCGGCTGGTGGTGGGAGGCTGAGGGCGACGCTGGTCCTGATTGTCAGGCAGCTCCTAGAGCTCCGTCTAGGGCAGGGATCCCTGGGGATTTCTTGTGGGCTCATTTGCCTCCTGCCCCATGGCCTGTGGCTTGGGAGTGGGGCCTCTGGGGGAGGGAGGGGGCAGCTGGGGGAGGGTTAGGGCTGGGCTGGGTGGGGACAGAATGTGGCATCTTTATTGCTCTGCAGAGTCATCCTCAGACTCCAGGTGGGTCAACGGAGGAGGCTGGGAGGGGCTGGCTGATCTACCTCCCCAGCTCCAATCCGTTCCTGGACCCTCAACCATCCCAAGCTGCCTTGACCCTGAACTACACAGGAGGCTTTATTCACCTGGAAAGAAGTTTTGGCCTCAGCCTCCTGCCTCTAGTGTGTGTGTGTGTGTTAGTCACTCAGTTGTGTCTGACTCTTTGCGACCCCATGGACTGCAGCCCGCCCGGCTCCTCTGTCCATGGCATACGCTGTCTCTAGTACAGTAGGGTAAAGTTTGTGCGTTTTTAGAAAGAGCACTACTGCCTTTAGCTCAGCCTGCTTCCTTCCTCCAAGCCTGAAAGTGTGTTAGTTGCTCAGTCATATCTGACTCTTTGCAACCCCATGGACTGCAGCCCGCCAGGCTCCTTTGTCCGTGGCATATTCCAGGCAAGAAAATGGAGTTTTCTAGTTGCTGTTTCCTTCTCCAGGGGATCTTCCCAACCCAGAGATCAAACCCAGGTCTCTTGCATTACAGGCAGATTCTTTACTGTCTGAGCCACCAGCGAAGCCCTCCTCCATGCCTGTCTTGGTCCAGTTTTCTCCCAGATGCCGGAACCTTTCAGAAGTCATTCTGTTCATTCCCCTGTCTTCAGACATGAACAGCGCATCCTCAGGTCCTGGGGATAGGGTTGGGGCTGGTGTTTCCTATACTGAGATCCATTGTCTATACCTGGTCCATGGTCATCTTAGTGAAGACTTGTTTCCATGACCTTGACTCATGCCCACTTGCAAGATTCAAGCACCCCTCAGACCACATAACTGAATTGGAAATGGAGCCCTGGAGACTGTGGTTCAGGAAGTGGCCCTGGAACGAGAAGTTTTTCTCTTGTGGTGAGGGAGTCTAAGGAGCCCATGTTTCAGGATGCCTTTAGTGGGAAGCACTTCTCTTGGTCTGGGCGAGGGAAGGATGGCACCAGGGTGAGGGACAGGATCAGTCCTCAGGTGTTTAGTGACTGCCCACTACACATAAACTAGTCTCCAGAATGAGGGATATGGCAACTGAGTTGGTTAAAAAAAAAGCTGCTTTGAATCTGTTTTGGAGAAAAGTGGGATAAGAATCACAAATAAAACAATAGTTGGAATGAGACCTATTCCCACAATGAGATTACTCATGCACCGAGGACCAGATAAACAGCTCAGACAGTAAGGCTTACTGGAGTTCTGAGGTGGGAAAGA
This sequence comes from Dama dama, assembly GCF_033118175.1. Lineage (NCBI taxonomy): Eukaryota > Metazoa > Chordata > Mammalia > Artiodactyla > Cervidae > Dama > Dama dama. Next base: position 28,834,409 of record NC_083688.1, read on the forward strand.
GCCCCCCTTGCTGGGGTGTTCAGAGAGGGCTTCATGGAAGGGGAGAGCTTGCAGGAAAACGTGAGAAGCCATTCCACAAGCCAAGTCCTGGATGTGGGAATAGCAAAGAGTCTGGATGGAGCAGAGCTTTGGGGCATGGAAATTGAGGTCTGCAAGGTGGGGGGCAGGGCCCATGTGGGGTGGTTCTTGAAAGCCCACTAAAGTGTGAAACATCATGTCTGGGACTGCTGCAGTTTCACATAGTTTGAGGCATAGATACCCAAGATGGGGTTCCAACACTTTCGTTCTCCTTAGTAGTCAAGTGGCTTTGGCCCACTCATCTGATTTCTCCTTATTGGTAAAGTAAGGCTCAAAGATGGTAAGGGTCCCTGCCTCACTGGGTTCTTATGAATAGATGAAGCATCTGGGGTAGGTACACATGCCTGGCAGGTAGGAACAGGAGACTTACTCGCTCCTTGTTCCCTTTTGAGAGATCGGAGTTAGGGTCCCTCTTGAGGTGTGTCGAGCTGGATGGTTCTAGGACCAATAGGATGGTCTTTCACTTTCCAAGTTCTGCCTCCAAGTCTGGGGTCAGCATATTATGTCTGAGTCTTGGGTTGGCACCATCCAAGCTGTCTCCAGAGGCCTTCTGCCCATCACAGCCTCCAGCCCCGGGGAGAGAGCCAACCTGTTTGTCTTGAGGCCTCACACTGTATTCTCCCTCTCTCCACAGCCCGTCAGCACTGAGACTGCTCTGAAGAATGTAGTGGACACGGTGAGTGATGGCAGGCGGGGTGGGGGCAGGGAGCAGCTTGGGGAGGCCGGGAAAGCAGAAGGAAGATGGGAGGACAGTGAACAGATGTGTTTGAGGACACCCTTCTGGAGTAGATTTGTGGAACTTGGGGAAGGGTGGGGACCTTGTGATATGCGGAGCCGGACATCAGACCATCCCCCTGTGTGTTGGGAAATGATTGCTGGGGAATGAGGCAGGCAGGGAGGAGCATTTTAGCCAGTGCTAAAATGTGGTCTTCTTTATTAAATATGTAGCATGTGAGAGAGCCAGGAAGATCTTTCCAAACACATCTTTCTGCCTTAGCAGAAGGACAGATGGTTTCCTCAAGGCTGCATGGAGGAGGAAGGGAAGGAAGTAGGTGGATCGTGCAGTGGGGAAACCAAGGCTGGCAGCTAGCTGATGGGCTTGGAAGACTTGGGCTCATATCTCCACTCGGCCAGGGTTCTATCTGTGAGACTGTAGCATGTCTCAAGCCTGTCTGTGCCTCAGTTTTCTTATCTGCAAAATGGTAATAATGATATCTCCCCAGGAGAGACACACACGAGTGGGTGCGGTTGGCTCCGAGGGGCCTTTAGTGGACAAAGAGATGCTGCACAAACAAGCAAGTCCCCTGCAGGCCCCCACCCCCACCATAGCCACACCCAGCAGTGAAAGACACGGGACCTTTTGATGACTTTCCTCGACTCCCCTCTCTGACTGCCTTTTCTTTGTCTCCAGGGAGAAGGAACCTTTCGGGGTGGAAACACACGGAAAAACCTTGAGGAAGATGTAAGTATGGGGAAGGGGAGGAAGAGGAAGACATGGTGGTTCCCTGGTGAGTGGGGGATGCGGGGAGGTGGATGACGTCTCATACCTGTCCTGTTTGGTGGGGCATCCCTCACAATCTCCTGTCTAGAAGGGCAGTCAGGGTTACTCAACTCAATTCCAGACTGAAAGAAAGAAAGAAAGTAAAAAAATGAAGTCACTCAGTCATGTCCGACTCTTTGCAGCTCCATGGACTATAGCCTGACAGACTCCTCCATTGATGGGACTTTCCAGGCAAGAATACTGGAGTGGGTTGCCATTTCCTTCTCCGGGGGATCTTCCCGACCCAGGGATCAAACCCTGGTCTCCTGCACTGCAGGCAGGCTCTTTACCATCTGAGCCACCAGGGGGGTGGGGCAGAGGAGTGAGCAGGCCCATGACTTAGCCTCAGTCTTGGGCCTCAGTCTTGGCTTCAGCCTCCATCCAGCTCAGCTGGACTCAGCGCTCATTTGCCCATCACTTAAGCAGACCTCAGTACTGCAGGGTGGGGAGGGAGGGTGTGCAAGGGCTGGCTGGCTGGTGAGCAGTCACTAAAGTAAGGGCCAGGGGAACCGATGACACTGCATGCAGCAAGAGGGACTAAGGGCAGAGATGAAGAGGGACTCCTGGGCTCTTGGGGATCATAGGCTCTGCTTCTTTGGACAGAAGAGGCTTTGAAAATGGCTAAATGCTATTGATTCAGGAGGAAGCTGAAAGATGGGCTGGTTCACCTTGTGGGCTTCTCTTGCCGTGTGGTTTTTTGGTGGAGGGTGACAGGCAAACTCCTTAAGTGGAAGGACCCAGGGAAGGAAGGAGGGGCTCCCTCCCCTACTTTGAGCCCAACTCGTGCCTGGGCTTGTCCTCACACCCCAGGGGCAGATGCCCAGTGAAGTTGGACCTTCTCTTTCTTCCCCGCCCTTCTCTGACAATTCACCCCTCAGCGGGCCTCTCCATCCTCTCCCGCCCTGATCTGCAGAGGAACAGGGAGTGGTTTTGGCGGTTGGCACAGGGGGAGCTGTTGATGGCATGGGGCCGTGTCATCTGACAGCTGCCTGACCCACGGCAGGGAGGGCCTGGAGGGAGGCGCTCGGCTCCTGGAGGCAGTGCACGTCGGTGGCGAGCCCACTGCCACTCCACATTGCCCAGCCCCGCAAGGCGGAGGTGTCCCCAGGGCCGCACGGGGGCTGGCCAGGAGGAGGAACATGCCTCTCAAATTAGTGGAAAAGGTATGCACGGGTCCTATGGGTGCGGAGTACACATGCTGAGAGGGACCCTTGTCCACATTTGTGATGTTTCTGGGGCTGGGGTGCAGGGGAGGAAGCAATGTTTTGTGTACCTACTAGGATTAACTAGCTTAACCGACACAAAGTGAATTCTATAATTCACGAAGTGAATTCACAAAGTGAATACTATATGCTCAGTACATGTTAGCCATTCTTATTACTATTATTTTGGCTAAGGGCCAGAAGCTGGCCTGGGTATTTTTTGATCCCCATGACATCCCACTATGGCAGATGCTGTGAACCCATTTTATAGATGAGGAAACAGAGGCTTGGAGGAGCTCACTATTGCAATGAATATCTATCTTCTCCATTCCGTCCTGGGACTGCTGCCTAGATCTGGTGTTTCCAGGACTCCTGACTCTTGGCCAGGGGACAGGGTGATGTTGTGTGAACCAAGCCTTTTAGCCCATGGTCTGGACATTCTTGTAAGTCGAGTCCTAGGGCAGCTGCTCCCCACAACCCCATCCCAGGCCACATAGATCCAACAGGGTAAAGGTGCAGCAAGAGAAAGTGAAGTTAGACATTGTGAAGAACTTTTTGACATGAGAGTGTGTCGGACTTTGGTCCTGGGGAAGAAAGAGGTTGCTGCCTAGCTGGGATTAGACATTTTTTAGGGGAAAATCTGTTGATCTGGGATGAAAGTATGTGTGTCCGTGCGTGCCAGGGGTGGTGTCTTGCCTTGATATGGGAGGAGTGATGAGTCTTGGTCTGCCTAGTCTAGTTAAGGAGTTCATGAAAGGCTGAGCAAGTGAGCAGATTCTAGAATGACCTGTGTATTGCGAAGGAAGAGAGAAAACCTAGTTTTTGAGGTTCCCAGAAACCTGTCCCGGGTTGAGTGACCCCAGGGTCCCCTGCCCAACCACTGAGCTCTCTTGCCCTCTCCCCGGGTGAGGAGACCGTTTCTGAAGTGGCATGGCTGCTGCTCTGGGGCTTGTTGCTGTGATAATGTGCCTGTTTGTTGAGCTGTCTTCCTGTCTCTGGCCCACGGCCCAGGACTCACAGGGCAGGAATGGCTGTTTTCCTCCAGCGAGGCTGGTGTGTTGCAGGGTTTGTGGATGGTGTGCTGTGTCGCACTTTGTTTTGGAAAAATCCAGGCGGGTGGGCAGGAAGGAGAGAGGAAGGGGTGTGGCCGGAGGGGCTGGTGCAGAGGGGAGGGGGTGGCCACAGCCCCCAGAGGAGATGTCGGGGTGGGGAAGGGCCCCTGACGTAGATTGGTCACCAGTCTCCGGCTGCCTGACATGGCTGCTGCTGTCGCTTACATACCCTCCTCCCAACTGTGCCCCCTGGGGACCTGGGCTCCGGAAACAGCTTTCCCTTTGGTCCAGTGCTGTTGTGTTTGGTCTGTGGACCTCAAAAGAAGGCAGGACTCTTCCCACACAGTCCTTGCTCCAAACCAACCCCGCCCAGATCCTGGGGTTCCTGCTCTTGCTGCGTGGTGGGTAAGATGAAGGCGAAAAACGGAACCGAGGGTCATAGATCTTGAGTGGCCCCGGAGTGTCTGAGCGGTGGTCAGCGGCTCCCGCCGGCATTGAGGACCGAGGTCAACGGTGTTGGCGGAATCTGCAACAGGAAGGGTGAGGGTTAGATACCAGGAGGAACTGGCTGATAGGAAGAGACATAAGACACAGTTTGGGGGAGGCTATGGAATTTCCTTTTACAGTGTCCTTTAAGCAGAGGAGCGACTGCGTTTTGATGATGACGGTGGGGGAGAGATCTTGGTGCCTACAGGAGTTGGATCAGAAGTTCTGTTATGGATCTGTGTCTTGGGAGGCTCAGGGAAGAAGTTCAGAGCTGTGGGTAGATGGCTTTGAGAGCCCCAGAGAGGAAAGGAATGGTATTACAGGCAGACCGACAGCTTATTTTTCTTTATAAAATAAAATCTTCAAGTATTCTTTTTAAAAAAAAAAATGTATTTATCTATTTGATTGCATCAGGTCTTAGGTGCGACGCTCAGGCTGTTTGTGGCTGTGCATGGGCTTCTCTCTAGTTATAGGCGTGCGAGCTTTGTTGCCCTGCAGCATGTGGGATCTTAGTTCCCCAACCAGGGCTCGAACTCATGTCCACTGCATTGGAAGGGGAATTCTTAACCACTGGACCAGGAAGTCCCTAGAGAACTCTTTGTAAAACCCTTGGGTAGTTTTCCCCAGAGGCTCTTGAGTGGAACAGGTAAATCACACCTGACTGTGTTGTACCCATTTTACAGAGCAGTCAGTGAGGCCTCATGGCTGCTTCTCACATGGGCTTTGTAGATGAGAATCCTCCTTTGTAGAATGGAAGCTGTCTGAGGTCGGGGGCCTCATGCCTAGCTGGTGGCCCTCAGCAGAGTTCACGGAATGAGGGAGGGGGTATGAAGATGGAGTGCAGAGGGGACCTCATCCTTCCTGAAAAAGGCCCCGTGTGAGTCGGCTCGGTCTCCAGCCCGGTCTGCGAGGTCACTGTGTCTCTCAGAGCCCTGAGCGGTGTCGCTCCCATGCCCCGCGCCCGCCCCCGGCCCGCCTCTGGTCCTTCAGTTCTCCCGTGACTCCGCCCAGCCGCCCCCGGCCGTGTTACCTGCGCACGGCTGCATTCTGCCAGTGAGTGTCACATGCTTCCAAACTTTGCAGAAAACAGGAAGCCCCGTCAGCGAGAGGGCAGCCCAGTGATTCATCAGGGGATGACCGTCCAGCTGTTCGTCCCCATCCTCCGCGCGAGGGTCACTGTCCAGGGCGGCTTCCTCCCCTGCCTCCCCTCTCCCCCGCCCCCCTCACCACTGGCCTCCGCTTGGACTTTGTCTTATCACCTCTGGAGGCGGCGTGGCCAGACTCTGCTGGGGCCAAGTTTTTATTTATCTTTCCCGGCTTTTTGGGGTGGGGAGGCTGAAGAATGTGGAGTGTTGTAACTGGGGAGGGGGGTGGAGAAGTGGGACCTGGCTCTCCTGCTCCGTGCTTCCCTTTCACTGTTGCGCCTGGGGAGGCTCTTGGCTCCCCTCGACCCCCTAGTCTTCCCACCAAGCCCAGCTCCGTATCCCTGAGGCTCCTGGGGGCCTGGCCCTGTGGTCCTGGCCACACCTCCGGCCTTGGCTATAGTTGTGGCTTCCAGTTGTTAGAAGCAGCTGTAGTGGCCTCCTCCAAACATGGCTGTGGATCAGCAGTCGACGGAACCGAGGGGCTATTTATAGCAGGGTGGCCCTGGGGCCTGGAGCCGGGCCTAGGGCCTGGGGAGGTTCATCGTCTCCTCATCAGGGACCGGAGAGACGGAGACCGATGAAGTGTCGGGTTTCTGCGTTCCTCTGAGCGGGTTGTCTTGGAACAGCCTGGTTTGGGTCTTGAAAACCAAACACAACTCAACCCCTCCTTACTGCCCCCACCCCCCCACTTCCCACCCCCCAACTCCCCATGCCTGACTCATGCAAACCCAAGTCCTCGGGGCCAGGAGAGCTGTGGAGACAGAGAAACTTCCCGCCCGACAGCGCGACTTGGCTGTTTCCTCCTCCCGCTGCCTCCAGGCTGAGCTGTTCCCGGCTGCGCTGCAGCCCCGGGCTCTGGCTGCAGCCTTCTTGCGAAAGGCTGGATGGAGAGTCCTTCTCTTAGGGGGGCTGCCCTGACTTGGGGCTCAGCTGGGTGCGGGGTTGCAGAGCCCACCCACCCCCGCCTCGTTGGTGCTGTGTGGAGAGTGCCGAAGGGGGCTCCTCTTCTTGGGGACCCAGTGGTCCAGCCTGGAGTCTGAGGATGAATCCTGCTGGTCGTCAGGCCCGGGGGGTGAGTTGCTGTAGCCTCGGTTTCTCCTCTCCTTGGTGGACTGTGCTCCTCTCTCCTCCAAGAGGATGCAGCTTGGTGGTCACGAAAGGCTGGTTTAGGGGAGGCTCAGGCATGTTTGGAAGGTGCCGGTGGGCTTAGACGGCTCTGGCTGGGAGTGTCCAGGTAGGGCTCCGATTCTGCATCGAGTGAGGTGGATGCAAGGATGGGTAGCAGCTGGTGATGCAGGGTTTTGCTTTTCTATAGAGGTAACTGTTTTGTTGTGTCTCTAACTATCCTTTTAATTGTACTCGATGTAATAATGGTAAGAACATCTAAGGACCGGATATGCATAATTCCCTTTACTCTTCAAATAACCCCATGATTGTTGCATCTTACTTGTGACATTGGGGCTTCCCTGGTGGCTCAGATGGTAAAGAATCTGCCTGCAATGAAGGAGACCTGGGTTCGATCCCTGGGTTGGGAAGATGCCCTGGATGAGAGCATGACAACCCACTCCAGTATTCTTGCCTGTGGACAGAGGAGCCTGGAGGGCTACAGTCCATGGTGTTGCAAAGAGTCGGAGATGACTGAAGATCAGCTATGCACAGCACAGCACTCGTGACATTACAGAGGCTCAGAGCATTGAGTAGTGCGAGGTTGTCCAGCAGGATGCCGTGGGGGCTCTGATCCTGCACTTTCGTTGCCGTACCATACAGTTTCCCTGAGATGTTTTGGACACCAACTTGGGTCCATTTGCCTAATTTTGTACCAGTCGACAGCCCTAGAGATGGGAGCGGATGAGGGAGGTAACAGACGATGGGCAGTGGGTCCTTAGAAGCATGATTTGCTGCCTAGCTCTGGTTGGTACACACCATGCCTGGTGGCTTCTTGTCTCAAAACTTTGGACTGACCTGGTATTGCTGCTTTAAAGGAGAGGCTTGTGGGCAGCTGGTGGTCGGAGGAGAAATGTTCAGAGCTGGACGGAGGGGTGCTAGCGCTCTCATCTTTCCTTCTTTCATGCTTGAATCTCTGTTCACCACTTGGGATTACTGTTCCGATATCTAGCACATCAAGGTGAAATAAGTGTCCATCAACTTAATAACTGTTTTATTGAGTGTAAACTCAGTGCAGGTGGCACCAGCCCAGGCCTGGTGCATTTCTGGGCATTGGGGATTTCTTCCTTGCCCGGAGGGAGGAAAGCACTTCCCCTCGGGGGCTTATAGGCACACAGGCACACTCACGTGGGATTGGCATCGATTGCTTTTGGCTTTGAGTTGCTGTGTTGCTGGGGCTTTAGGGCGCCTGGGCTGGAATGTTGGCAGAAGCAGGAGAAGGAAATCTGTGTTTGCCCGTGGCCCTGACCACTTGTGTGGACAGCTCTCTGCTGCTCTCCTGCCATCCAGCTGGTCCCCGTCCTAACGCTGCTCCTCTCTTCTCTTTCCCAGAGTTCCACCAGAGTTACACCAAGTGTCCAGCCTCATCCCCAGCCCATCAGGTATGCCTGGACTATAGGGGGCAGGGGGTGAGGGGCAGGCAGTGAGGTCACTGTGGTATTCCCAGCAAGTCATGCCTTTGGGTCTCTAATGACAAAGTCATGAAGCCCCTGGTCGGGAGCATGGCAGACATGGAAGCTACAGCGAGAGGATATGGGTAGATGCCACTGGGAATCAGTCATGTTTTGAATTCTAGTTTGAAGCCAGTCCTTGAGCTGGATTCTTTCTTTACCTGCATGATCTCATCTAGTCCTTGCAACAACCCTGCAGGGTAAGTATTTTATCCCCATTTGACTGATGAAGAAACTGGGTCTCAGGGAAATGAGGCAACTTGTTAAAGGTCACGCAACCACAAACAGGCAGTACTTGGATTTGCCTTCAGGACTGGCTGGCATTGAGGCCTGTGCTAGATACTGTTCCTTTCCATGAGCAGTGACTTCTGATATTCGAGGGTCATTTATAAAAGGAAGGTTCTCTGGCTGGCTGGGCTGATGGGGGCTGGGGCAAGGGGATCACAGGGGACTCGGTGCTTGGCTCATCCAGAGCTACTTTGTCCTGGGTCCAGGTTCTCTGATTTTTTTGGCTTCCTCTGCCTCTCCTTCATCCGAGGCTTCTGAGATGAGTGAGAATCTGGCCCCAGGAATCTGGAGCCCCACCCAGAGAGGGCTTGGTGTGTAGCTGAAGCTCCCAGTGGGCTGTAGTCCCTCTGCCGCTGTCCACAGAGAGTGGACGGCCCTCTTAGCAGAACCCTCCTCCCTTGTAGCTGAGAATCGGTGGGTGCAGAGTGTGATTCTGATGTCGTCCAGGTGGTGGCGCTGTTCTGCCTTCCGTAGGAGCCCCACCCCCACACGCTGCCGGACCAGGAATGATCAGGACTCAGAGGCCAAATTCACAGTGGGCTCCCAGCACACTGGCATCTCTGTCACCGCGTCCCAGTCACCGTCCCCATGGAGAAGCTATATGTCACCTTTGGCTCCCCTGTCTCCAAGCCCCATCTATACAGTTGGTTCAGAGCTAACCCTGGAGATTTGGATTCTGCCCCGGTTCTTGGCGTCCTGGGGCTGTACACCCTACTGCCGCCCCATCACTCTGAAACACCCCAGTGGTATCCCTCCCACTGCCCCTCCAGTCCCAGCTTTAGCTGGAGGTAGTGAGAAGTTATCAACATGAGTGTGGTCCATCTTGGGTAGTGAGTGGAAGCAGGAGGCTGGTGATGGAGTAAGAAGGATATGAGGTGCCCCTAGAAGCCGCTGGGGGCCTTTGGAATGGATTACCAGTGTGCCGAGATCCCTTTCCCCATCCCGTGCGCTCACCCTGGACCCTCCTCTGGAAGAGCAGCCGGGTGAGGTGGGTGGGCACTTCCTCTCGGTGCCCGGCCCAGGCAGACCTCTCTTAGGAGCTCAGATGGCACTGGGATGTCTGGGGTCCCCTGCCACTGCGGCAGCATCCTTGGCCTCCTGGGCCCTTAGAGACCAGGGAGCTCACTGGCAGGAAGCAGCCCGGGAGGCGGTGGGAGCTGCCAGAGGTGGGGGGAGAGCCAGCGAACAAAGGGCAGGAGTCGGCCTGCCTCCAGGGAGGGCTGGAATGTGCGCTGTGGTCTGGCTTACCTGGAGCCCAGGTGAGCGTGTCACCTGAGCTGCCCCTGCCCCTGAGGGGCCTCCCCACCCACACCACAGCTCAGAGCAAGCGGAGGGCGGTAGAAGGCTCAGCTCTGGGATGCAAGAGCCCTCACTTCGGGCTCTCCTTCCTCTCTGGAGCCCTCCCTGGATCCTTCGAGAAGCTTCTGCCAGATCAGGTGGCTGCCATGTGTTGGGAGGCTGAGCTGGACTCCTGGGCCCTGGCTGGTTCCGGCCCTGGCTCCGACCTCTGGGATCACAGGTTGAAGGCAGTGCCGATGGGATTGATGAGCACCTAGGACTGGTGTCATCACTCTTTGTTTCTGAAACGGCCTGAGATCCTTGCCGGCTTCTGCCCAGCTCTGTTCTCCCCGGCTCTCCCAGACTGGCCTTGAGGGCTACACTGGCCTTGCCCAGGGAAGCCTCCGGCCTTGGCTCGGGGTCAGGGAGCAGCCAAGCCCTCCTGGGTTAGATCTGGGGGCCATGTATGGTGTGGAGGGGTGCAGGTTCCTGGACCTCGTCCTGGGCCTGGATTCTGATCTGCTGCCTGCTGTCTCCCCAGAAACATGAGTACGAGCCGGACCACGGAAGACAGCTGTGAGCTGGACCTGGTGTACGTCACCGAGAGGATCATTGCCGTCTCCTTCCCCAGCACAGCCAATGAGGAGAACTTCCGGAGCAACCTCCGCGAGGTGGCCCAGATGCTCAAGTCCAAACATGGAGGCAACTACCTGGTGAGGATGGGGCCCCCCGCCCACTGGCCCAGGGCCCCCATCCTTTCTGCCTGCCGCCTCTTCCTGCTGGTGTCTCATCCCACCTGCCCCTGCACCAGCTCTTCCTCCCCTCTCCTCTCACCTGCCCTTGACCTTGGGTGTCCCTCGTGGTCTGAGTCCTCGCTCACTGTCCAGCTGTCCTCTGAGGAGTGTCTCTGCAGCTGGGACATGGGATCTGAGCCAAGTTGTGTGTGTCTGTCCTTGTCCTTGTATGTGTGCATGTGTGTGCGTATGTGTGGTTTGTATGTGTGCATGCTTGTGCATGTATGTGTGCATGTGGTGTGTCTGTACAGGTATGTGTGCTTGTGCTTGTGTGTGTACAAGTGGGCTGTGTGTATGTGTGTAGGTATGTGTGTTTGTGCGTATATGTGTACAAGTGGGTTGTGTGTCCACGTGTATGTCTGTATGTGTGTGGGTGTACGTGTGTGTTGACCAGAGGAGGGAGTAATGGTGACGCTCGTGTTATTGAGCGCCTGTGATGATCCAGGCCCTGTCCTAACTCCCCCCCACGTATTTAACATCACGACAGCCCTAGGAAGCAGCTACTGCAGGAGCAGAGGGGTGGGGTATTTGCCTGAGGTCACAGCGTCAGGAAGTGGCAGAGATGTCATGCTGTCGGTGCCTCTGAGGAGTCTGAGGGCAGAGCTGTGGCAGATCGTGTTTTGAGGGACCTCGTGTTGCTGAATAGAGAATTGTACCTGGGACAGGAGAATCTCCCAACCAATGTGGAGGAGGTTACCCCCGACTCCTCACCCACTATGGGGGTCAGAAAGGCTGGCCGGGGGATTGGAGCTATCCTGGCCCCAGAGGAGGGCTTGGGCCCACGTTATAGGAAGGTCCGTATGGGCTGGACCCACAGACCGGCCATGCCATGGTGAGAGAGCAGAGGCAGGGTCTAGGGCTGCTGTAACTAATTCCCACAAATTAGGTGGCTCAAGACAACAAAATTAATTTTTGCACAGTTCTGGAAGCTAGGAGTCCAAGTCAAAAATGTCACTGGGGCCATGCTCCATCTCAGTCCTGTGGGGGAGAATTCTCCTTGCCTTCTCCCCTCTTCTGGCGGCTCCTTGGCTTGTAGGTGCCTTGCTCTAGTCTCTGCCTCCATCATCACATGACCTTCCTTCTTCCCCGTGTCTGTGTGTCCTCTCCTCTTCTTATAAGGACACAAGTCATTGGATTTGGGGCCCACTCGGAAGCCAGGATGATCTCATCACCAGACCCTTGACTACTTACATCATCAACGGACCTGTTTCCAAATAAGGTCACATTCTGAAGTTCCGGGTGGATATGAATTTTTGTGGGACACCATTCGGCCCTCTATAGAGACCCATCCATCAGCTCTGTTGGATGTTATTAAGAGTCTGGCTTTAGGGACTTCCCTTACGGGCCAGTGGTTAAGACTACATACTTCCACTGCAGGGGACATGGGTTTGATCCCTGGTTTGGAGACTAAGATTCCACATGCTACATGGCGCAGCCAAAAAAAAAAAAAGACATCTGGCTTTAAACATCAGAAAGTTCTATGCTGGCTCTGCTCTTACCAACTATCTGATCTTGGCACTTAGCCTCTCTAAGCCTTAGGATATCATCTATAAAATGGGTCTAATGACACTATCTACTTCAGAGGTTGTGGAGGGAATTAACGCACCTTGTTAAATGTCAAGTCTTTAGTGCGGCCTGGCTGGCTGTGGACACCCAAGTGCTAGCTGTTGTTAATGGCATAAAGCATATTCCTTTATGGGATTCAAGAGTGATGTAGTGGTTTAGTCGTTAAGTCATGTCCGACTCTTGCGACCCCATGGACTGTAGCCCACCAGGTTCCTCTGTCCATAGGATTCTCCAGGCAAGAATACTGCCATTTCCTTCTCCAGGGGATCTTCCTGACCTAGGGATTGAACCTGGGTCTCCTGCATTGCAGGCAGCCTCTTTACTGACTGAGCCAACAGGGAAGCCTATGAAGAGTGGACCAGAAGCCATCTAAGATCCTGCCCAATTTCAGGAGTCCATAGTTCCATGAGTCTCTGCTGTATTTTCCCCGCTCTGTCCCACCCGTTCCAGACCCTGTGGTCCCCTTCTCTCCCCAGGAGACATCACAGGGGCCTTTGAGTTTCCCAGGCCTTGCGCTGGATATTGGGAGTTCTGCCTGCCTCCTCCAGAGATGGAAGATGGGAATTCAGAGACAGGGGGATTCCCGTGGGATGTGGTCAAGTGTCAGGGGGTGTCTCCTGGGAGATCAAGGATCTGAGAGGGTCCACCCAGCATGGTTTGCACCCTTTGATAGAGGGCGTCTGTCCACAGAGCAGTTGCATTTCCATGGGGTGAGTTTCTAAAGGCACCATGTGAAGTAGAAACCAGAGATGGCCAAATGCTTATCAGTTGCCACCACTGGATCTTCATACAGTGTGGGGAGACGCCCACTTTGGGGGTGGCACGTGGGGCCCAAGACAGATTCCATCCCCTTCTCACCTTCAGTTCAGGATGTCTGCTCATCCAGGGGCAGGGCTGAGTGTCTACATACCTGTCTCTGTCTCCCTGTTCATCCTGAGAACCTGTAGTTGGTTCCCGTCGGTCAGTGTGTGTCTGGGGGTGCTTCATGTGTGTTCACGTAGTAGAATTTCCAGCAGGGAAGACAGAGAGAGAGAGAGAGAGAGAGAGAGAGAGAGAGAAAGAGAGAAAGGGCCAGCCTTCTCAAACCTCTTCCTTTTCCTCCTTCTAGCTTTTCAACCTCTCTGAGCGAAGACCCGACATCACGAAGCTCCACGCCAAGGTGAGCCTGTGGCTGTTTGGGGGTTTGTTTGGGGGAGTTCTCCTTGCCTGGGCTCCCTTCCTCCAAAGATCCCATGTTAGAATCTTGGAGGAAAGTGCTGTGACTGTTTGCAAAGCCTGTTTAAAGTCACTGTGCTCTCTTCTGTTTGGAAAACCGAAACGCACATAGCGCTTCTGTGATATGAATTACAGAAAGCAAAGCTCAGTACAGTCATTTCCACCCAGGCCTGCCTCTGGCGGTGTGCACACACAGTCCCTGGGGTGGGGCTGGGGTTGTGGGATTTTTAGTCTTGTTGACCAGTCTTCTGGATTGGCACCGGCTGGGAATTGCCAGTGCAGGCGTCCGACAGCCAGCGTTCTTTCACTTGCTGTTGAGTGAGCCATGTGTGGAGGGGCTCTGCGTGCCGCTCCAGCCCCTGGATTCTGGCGCCCGTCGCTGTGTGACCTTGGGTGGGCGGCAGAGTTCTCTGGGCCTCGGTTTGTGCGTCTAAAAGTGGATGGGCTGGATTAGATGAGCTCTCTGGGTCCTGCTGAGCACAAGTTTTCCTGTACTTTAAAGTTCTGTGAGTTAAAGTTTGAAGGAGGCTGATGACTGCTGGGACCTTTGGGGGCGCTTAGCTTTTGCTTTATACACATGTGAGAAGCTGGGGCTGGGGCCGGGGCCGTGACTAATCTGAGGTCCCACAGGGAGCCGGTGTCAGAACCAAGCCTTGGACCAGTGTCCTCGGCCTCCACACCCCTGCCTCTGAGCGGGGTTGATGGGCAGGGCAGGAACTAACGTCCCCTCACCGTCTCCCACCCCCGTTGGCTCTCTGCGCTTCTGCCACTTCTTACTCATGGCTTGGGCCACAGGTCTTGGAATTTGGCTGGCCTGACCTGCACACCCCGGCCCTGGAGAAGATCTGCAGTGTCTGCAAGGCCATGGACACCTGGCTCAATGCAGACCCCCACAATGTGGTCGTCCTACACAACAAGGTCAGAGCAGGGATGGCAGGATGTGTGTGTGTGATGAGTGCATGTACCTGCCCGAATCGTTGGATTGTGTGAGTATGCAAGTTTGTGTGTATTCTCCTTCTTGGGGATAATACATTCTGTCTGGGGCGGCACCCACAAGAAGTGGGGGCTACCAGCCTCTGGGGCCCTCAGGTGTGGTAGATAATCAACTGTTTCTTCTTTTTAAGATTCAGCCCCACCTGCTTCGTCCCTCTCCTTTTCTGTCTGAGAGCTACATCCCCTCTCTCCAACCCCCTTTCTTCCAGGCTTCTGATTGGGCTCTGGGGTGGGAGGGCCAGCCTTAGCAGTGAAGGCTTTTGTGTTTGGGGCTCTTTCAGGGAAATCGAGGCAGGATCGGCGTTGTGATCGCGGCTTACATGCACTACAGCAACATTTCTGCCAGGTAAGAGAACCCGAGTCTCCTGTTCTCTGAATATTGACAGCAGGACCCCCTTCCCCACCCACCTAGGGCCTTGCCCTTCCTTGGGATTGGAGGATGAGGACAGAGGAGACGAGAGGTGCTGAGGACAGGGCGAGGACCCCCAGAAAAGAGAAAGTCCCCGCCCACATCTCTGGGGTAGGGGCCCTTGGACAGAGGGCAGCATAGAGCAGAGACCATCCTCCTATCTGGGGCCCCAGTGGTGGGGGGAGCCGCTGTGGGAGGTAGGCCCTGTATGGGCACCCCGCCCAGCTGGCTTCTTGGGGCCACTTTCCTCTGCCAAACTGCCTTCTATTCACCCCAAAGAGCAGCGAGGGAGTCACAAGGAAATGTTGGAACACATCTGGGTCCAGCAGAGCCATCTAGACATCTTCTCATCTATGCCCCCTGCCTCTGGCCATCAGGGGCACCTTCCCACTTTCGTGTCTGCAGCAAGACAGAATAGGAAACAGCCAGCAGATTGGTTCCATTCTGATCCGGCTTTGCAGAGAGGCAGAGGAGTTGGTCCATTCATTTTGTCATTTGACAATGGTTACAGAACAGTCACTGTGCAGGCTGTTCTAGGTGCTGAGAATACAGCAGTGGGCAAAGGTGGGCCACTGTCCTCGTGAGTGTTAAATTAAGTGAACAAACACATCCTTAAGAGCAGGAGGCAAGTCCTTTGAGAAGAGAGACTGGAGCAAGGCGGTGGGGAGGGGAGGTCTCTTAAGGAGGTGATATGTGAGCAGAGACTAGGATTAAGTGGCGGGAGGCTGGGAAGGACTGAGTCATATGCGGTCTCGGGAGGCAGAGGACCTTCCAGGCAGAGAAGAGAGTAGGACAAATGCCAGCAATGGGAATGCCAGGCCTGGCGTGTTTGGAGCTGAATGAGTGAGGGGACAAAGACTAGGAAGTGAAGCTGCGAGGGGGCAGAGTCCAGGGGCCTTGCAGCCCTTGGTGAGGACTTTGGGGTTTATTCTAAGAGGGACATCGGTGGAGAGTCTAGAATGATCTGTCTCTTTATATGAGAGTTATATGACCTGTCTCTTTATAAAACGACCTCTTCGAGGATGAGTAGCGTGTCCTCTGAAGGGCTTGCCAATAGGACGGTAGTTTTATGACTTTAAGAAACCTGACCAGCTTAATCTTTGCTTAATGGTGAACATTACCTGTGCACCTACTCTGTGCCCACATGTGCCAAGCTCTTTAGAGATGTTATCTCCCTCAATTGCCATAACAGCATTCAAAGAAGGCATAGTTATCACCTCATTTGCCAGGAAAGGAAAATCAGGTTCAGGAAGGTTAAGTGACCTTCCCCAAAGACCAAGGGCCACTAAGTCAGTGGTGGACTTGAGATGGGCTCCCAGGGTGTCTGGTTCTAAGGCTCCCGTGCTGAGTATTGCAGCACACAGGAGGGAGGGATGCTGGAGCAATCCTTTCCTGAAAGCATCTCAGGACAGAGCGACTGGAGGCCTCTGCAGGTCTGGGGAGCAGGGGTGGGGGGACAGGGGGATCGTGGAAGTTGGCTCCTCTGACCACCTGTCCCTCCACACAGTGCTGACCAGGCCCTGGACCGGTTTGCAATGAAACGGTTCTACGAGGATAAGATTGTACCCATTGGCCAACCATCCCAGAAGAGGTGGGTCTCCAGAGCTCCTGGCCCAGTACATACATGTGTGTGTGTGTTCGCTGTATGTGGGAACCAGCCTTGTGAACCTATGGGGACTGAACGGTGTACCTGTGTGGTGGTGTGCTAAGCATGTGTGTTCAGGTCCAGCCTGGAGGGGCGTGAACTCAGGAACCTGTGGGAAGCTGTGTGTGCCCACAGGGCGGCACAGCAGTTGGCTCCTGAGGTTGGTGCCAGAGATCAGCAGGGCCAGCAGTAGCGGGTGGAAGGGGGCGTGCAGAAAGACAGCTTGCATGAGAAAGCAGCGCCATTCTTGGTCCTGGAAGCGGGGTTGCTTCCGTGTTTGGATGGATCTGCAGGAGGCTGAAGTTACTGCCGTCTGCCCTGAGAAGGTCATAGACACTCAGGATGAGGGTCCCCTTCTGCTGTGAGAGCTTTAAAATTTTACAAAGGGCTCTCAGCGATGTGGTCCACAACAGCCCATGTAGGAAGCAGGACAAGGGTGGATTTCGTCATTCGTCTGACAAATTTTCTGTACTCTAGTATGTTCCAAGTGCTGGTGATATCTAATTGAACAGGATGATCTTTTAGCCCTTAGTAAGCTGATAACTCTGTTGAGAACTTTACACAAGTAAATAGACCATCAAGGTCATTTTAGGCAGTGAGAAGTGCTTTGAAGGGAGAAAAGCCAAAACAGAACATGATGGACTAGAGTGTGTGACAGGGGTGGATGTGAGAGGCTGATTCCGGTGGATCAGCCTATGTGCCTACTCTGGGCACAGACGATGCCATGCGAGGTGAGGTCTGAGAAGGGAGAAGGAAGCATACGAGTGAAGGTCTGGAGTAAAGGGTTCAGGTAGCAGGTATGAAGGCCACGGTGATTCATTGACTTTTGCAGCCCCTTGGAACACTGACCAAGCAAAGCAGGACTCCCTAGCCACAGGTCCTGGAGCTTTCCAACCTCTCCAGGCAGGGGATTCCCAACTCACACCCCGTCGCTTCCATTTCGCCTGGCTAAACGTGTGCTGGCTCTACTGGGGACTGTGTTTCTGCCATTGTAGCAGGAAGCCCAAGCAGAAGTGAGGGAGTCCTTAGGCCACCAGTGCCTTACAACCAGCACAGGGCAGTGGGTAGCCAGCTTCTGGGTCAGAGATCAAAAACGTAATATCTTTATGTGCAGAAAATTCTGACTAGGCTGTCAGACACAGCAGCAGTGGGTCAGTGAGAGTCTTCCTAGGGAGGAAAGAACTGCTGTTCAAGATCCTGGCTTGCTACATATGGCTGGTGGCCTTGGTCGCGAGTCTGGCCCTTGGCCTTAAAAGATTAGATTCAGATAAGAGGAGCACAGTGTTTATGATGGTACAATGTGGCGTGGAGAGCGTGGGCAGGGCAGTCACATCTCTGCAGCTAAAAGCCTGGAGGATGGGGATTAGTGTTACTTTCAGGAATAGGATGGTTCAAGGATTCCACTGTGCTCAGTATGTGCTTACATAGCGTGCCATTGGGGGGTGTGTGTGTCTGTGTTTACATTATCTGCCTTGTATCTGCCTTGCCGCTCATATCTGTAGCTGCATCTGCTCATGGGTGGGTAATTCTGTCTGTGCTCAAATGTGGAAGTGCGCCCGTTGGGGAAGTGGCGTTCGTTGCCACTTTCCCGCCTTGTCAGTGTTACTTTCAGGGATTGGATCAGCTGGAGGAGCGGAGGGCAGGGAGAGAGGGAGGGAGGAGCTTTGCTTGCTAGCTCCCCCATTCATTGTCACCCCACCCCCGGGTTCATTGTCCCCAGCACACAGACACATCCTGTTGGCACGATCAGAAGATCTGATAGGAACCTGCCATTCCAGGTTTCCGGTTTGAGCAACGGGGCTGGGGGCTGGGCATGGGGCTTGAATAGGAGCTGGCGCTGCCCATCAGATTATCTTGCCAGGGCAGTCCAAGGTGGCCCCACCCCAGCTCAGGGACAGAGGCCCACAGGCCTGGAGGTGGGCCAAGGAGCTGGGAGTCAGGACGAGACCGTTGTCATGGTCATGATGGTTCTGGTCCCACTCTCCTCAAATCAGAATACATTCTGATTGGTCCAGCTGGCATCCTCTGGCCAGTCAGGAGAGGAGGAAGCACTGACCAAATGGACTGGCCCCTCCTTCTAGCAGATGCATCGGAGTCAGACTGCTTCCCTTTTCCTCCCACCCGCTCCCCTCTCACCTCTGTGCCCTCCTGCTGTGTGTCTTTGGGAGGCTAGTGACCCTTTCTGGGTTAGTTTTCCCTTTCTTCTAGGAGTGGGGGTAGCTTTTCCTTCCAGTCTTCTAGCCAGGGCCTTGTTAAGGGAATTGCGGAATGTTGACTCTAAAGATAGGAATACTTAGTGGAAGTTAGATATCCTTCAGTATGGAATGAAGTGATACAGAGTAACTTTGTACCCTTTTTGTGTGCCTGCTAAGTTGCTTCAGTTGTGTCCGACTCTTTGCGACCCCATGGATGTAGCCTGCCAGGCTCCTCTGTCCGTGGGATTCTCCAGGCAAGAAAAAGTGAAAGACTAGAATTATTAAGCTCTTACTATTTGCTATATTGTTATGTGGCTGGTGCGTCTGTGGGACAGAACTGGGGCCTGTGGGTACAAATGTAAACTTGGTTTGGGCTGGGGGCCAGGGTGTCAGAGCTGTTTGATGGTTGGTCATCCTGCCTTGTTCTATAGTGCACAGCTAAATGATGCCTGTCAGGGATGTGTCGGGGAGGAAGTTTGGTCCAGCTGGAGAGTCCTGGGCTGGGAGTGAAGCGGAAAAGAGACGGCCACATTGACCACCAGGGGGCGCTGGAGAACCCCCAAGTGGAAGGTTTGGCTGGGCTCCACTCTAGGTGTATCAGTACCTGTTTGCCTTCCTTACCTAAGGCTGCAGGCAGCAAGGATGGAGACCCCAGGTGCCCGGAGGCCTGGGGGCTGCTGGAGGTGGTGGGGAGTCGGCAGAGCCACCTAGGGCAGTGTGCTGGGGAGAAAGAGAACAGGATGGCTGTCCTCCAGCACAGGCCTCCCTGGCTGAAGCTGCCCTTCTCCCTGCCCCAGGTACGTGCACTATTTCAGCGGCCTGCTCTCTGGCTCCATCAAAATGAACAACAAGCCCTTGTTTCTGCACCACGTGATCATGCATGGCATCCCCAACTTCGAGTCTAAAGGAGGTACCTCTCTGAACCCCCTGGCTTCCATTCTCCTCCTGTCTTCCGTCTCTTTCTCTGAGGAGGCAGCGCTAGGTGGTAAAAATGCTGGCTAGCTGCCAAGTCTTAGGCTTGGCGTCTCAACTGTACCACTTCCTGTTTCTTTGCACCCAAGTTAATTCATCTGCAAAGTGGGTTTCATACTGGCCGTGCCTGCTGGCAGGTGAGGCTGGATGTGGGCATGTTCGTAAACTCAAAATGTGTTTATTGTTTTGTTATTATTTTACAAATATTGATTTATTTATTTAATTTTGGCTGCATTGGGTCTTCATTGAGGGATATGGGGTCTTTAGTTGCAGCATGCAGGTTTCTCCCTAGTTGTTGTGTGCGGGCTTAGTTGCCCCGTGGCAGGTGGGATCTTAGTTCCCCAACCAGGGGTCAAACACTGGAAACACGTCTCCAACATTGGAAGGCAGATCCTTAACCACTGGACCACCAGGGAAGTCTCTCAAAATGCCTTTAATGAAAAGTTAGCATTTTTTCCCTCTTTCTTTTCCCATTTCTTCTTCCTCTTCTCCTCCTTCCCCTTCTCACTCTTCTTCCTTCCTGCATCTCTCCTCTCCCCCTTCCTCCTCTCACTGTTTCTGCTGTCTTGGCTAACACCACCCCTCCTTTACAGGGTGTCGACCATTTCTCCGGATCTACCAGGCCATGCAACCTGTCTACACGTCTGGCATCTAGTAGGTATTCCACAGGAATGAGAGGCCAAGAATGTTGGCGAACTGAGGCTGAGAACTGGGGACAGGGATTGGAGGGCTGTCTAGAACCTTTTCTAGGAGGAGGGCTGAGGGATGCCTCAGTGAGCTTTCCCGACAGCCCCCTGGTGGAGGGGCAGCTGGAAGGAGGTGCTCTGCTCAGTCCCGTTAGCAGCCCTCTGTCCCTCTGCCTCTCTCCCTTAGCAACGTCCAGGGAGACAGCCAGACCAGCATCTGCATCACCATTGAGCCTGGGCTGCTCTTGAAGGGAGACATCTTGGTGAGTTGCTCTTCCATCTCAAGCTCCCCCCACTGTTTATTTTTTCTTCCTTTTTTCATCCTGTTCCCCTCCTGTCTCTCTGGATAAGCGTGTCACTCCTGGTGGGCCACCAGCCTTGGGGTTGTTGACTGGCTCTCAGGGGCCCTGCAAGGCCTTCCAACCTGGAAGGTCCTTGTCCATCCACTTCCTCACAGCGGGATATGCCTTCCCTGGGCTTGCCTCTTGTTCCGGAGCGTCTCCAGGGAAATATGGCTCTGTGTGAACTGTTGCCTCTGGGCTTCCTGCTGGTGACCAGGACTGCCTCAATTCCAGCTTCACTCCTTCTACTTGCAATTTAAATCCACTTCTGTCTTCTCCATTTTGACTGTTGTGCAGGAACTTCTTTTTTTAAAAGTTTTATTTTTAATTGATTGATGATTGCTTTGCAATATTGGTTTGATTTCTGCTATACATCAACATGAATTAGCCCTAAGTGTACATATTTCCCCCTCCCCTGAAACTTTCTCCCACCTCCCAGCTGTTCCCACACCTCTAGGTTGTTCCAGAGCCCCGGTTTGAGTTCCCCGAGTCATACAAGGAATTTCCATTGACTATCTGTTTTACGTGTAGGAACTTCTTGGGAGGGTAGTTTTGTCCCCACAGGGCAGGATTGGCCTCCAACCTCTGCTGTTCTGGAAGTTTCCCCAGAGAGCTCTGAGATCCTGTTGGGGATGGGTGACCTCTTCCTCAGTGGGTTTGGGGCCCAGAAATGGAGCTGATAAGGAGGCGCCCTGGGACTGACTTCCTCCCTCTGGGCCCCTGGCGGGCTCTGCTGTCTCGCCCACCAGCTGAAGTGTTACCACAAGAAGTTCCGGAGCCCAGCTCGAGATGTCATCTTCCGCGTGCAGTTCCACACCTGTGCCATCCATGACCTGGGAGTGGTCTTTGGGAAGGAGGACCTTGATGATGCCTTCAAAGGTAGGCTCATTGAGTAGACAGGCAGACGTAGCAAGGAATAATTATACCACTGGTTAGAAGAACCTAACAGAGGGGCTGTGGCAGCAGTGAAGGGTGACCATTTTCCCAGGGGAAGGGGAGTGATCAGGGAGCTGTCTCTCTTTGCTTCTTTCCTCTATTAGGCTTTATCTGTATCACATTCAGGTCTGGGACGTGTCTACATTCATTCACCCATCTGTTCATCTATCTATAAACCCACCAGCATCACTTAAGTGTCCATGTGTGCCAGCCATGTGCTAGACCCTGGCGATACAAACAGAAAGAAGTCAGGCCCTACCCTTAGGGAGCTCACAGTCTTATGGGAGGAAGGGACTCACAAACATGATACTGTGAAGTGACGCCTGCAGTGATGGAGACGTGCAGGGGTGTGACAGGTGGTCCAGGGAGGGGACGCCACCTCTGCTGTAACTTTCCTTCTGACAAGCAGTGGGTGTGATCTGTGTCCAGACTGGGTTCAGGCAGAGATCAGAGCGTGGGGCTGGAGCTCTGAGGAGGGGAGGCCTGAGCCCCCAGTGTGGTCTGGCTCATGCAGGGAGAATGATGTTTCTATGAAGAGGTTTCCCCGTACCAGAGCCAGGAGGGCAAACACAGAAGATGCTGTTGTGTTTGCAGAAGAGAATGTAAATGTTATCAGTCCTAACAAGGAAGGTAAAGGAATAACTAATGAGATAAAAGGGGTTGTGGAGAGGTTGGGAAGGGAGGGGCAAAAATTTCCTCCTTCTGTTTGGAGGGAGTCAGGACATGATCAAAAATGGACAGATCAAGAAATAGAGGCTCAACTGTAATATTTAAAGTTTCAGAGGTAATCAGAAGGGTGATTAATAATCATAACAAGATTTAAGATGGGAGGTGGGGATACTATAAGTGGTCCAAATTATTCATCTTCACAGTGTTGCATCAATGAAGATTATTTATTTTTTAATTTTTTTTTCAATTAAGATTATTTAAAACTAATTAAAAATAGGGGCATAAAAACTGTGGTTATTTTATAGAGTCTTAGAGGTAGCTGCTAGTAGAACAGAACATAGAAATGGTAAGAAGTGGTTACCTTAGGCAAGTAGGACTGGACTAAGATGAGCAGGAGACTTAACATCATTATACATATTATTTATTGTACTACCAACCATGTATACATATGTTGGGCTTCCCTGGTGGCTCAGTGGTAAAGAATCCGCCTGCCAGTGCAGGAGATGCAGGTTTGTTCCCTGAGTCAGGGAGAGCCTCTGGAGAAGGAAATGACAGCCTATCCCAGTATTCTCGCCTGGAAAACCCCATGGACAGAGGAGTCTAGAGGGCTACAGTCCATGGGGTCGCAAAAGACTCAGACATGACTCAGTGACTAAATAACAATAATAAATACATATATTACTTTAATCTTTTCTAGAAGAAAACTTTCTGTGGAGTCATTTTTTGGGAATTGATTGCCCATTTTTGTTTTCCTTCTCCTTTTTCAGATGATCGATTTCCAGAATACGGCAAAGTTGAATTTGTATTTTCTTATGGACCAGAGAAAATTCAAGGTAAAAGCTGAGTTAGAACCCATTGATTCACTTCCTTCCCTCCATCCAGCCCTGTCCCAGCTCAGCTCATCTCCACCACTTCCCCACTGGTCTGTTCTAAAAATATCAAGTTACCTGTGGTTGAGAGGCAGACCAGCAGTAGAGGATCTGGGTATCACAGTGGACCCCCAGCTAAACATGAACCAGTGACTTAATCTCTGGATAATAAAAATAAAAAAGTAGACAGGCACTGGGTTGGATAAATTATTTTGGCCCCATTAAGTCATCATCCTCTTATATTCAGAGACTGAGGGCCGTGGTGGATGGAGTGAGTGGCCAGGGGACTCTCATAGGTGCTGGATGGAAGTATTTATGAGAACTGAGGTGATTCGACCTGAAGATGAGAAGGGCAATTTAATAATAGCCGTTAAGCCTTTAGACTGGTTATATGTGGAGACCAGTTGTTCGCCATCTTATTTGGGAACTGAATAGGAAGAGAGGAAGTCAGGTTACAGACAGAGGGACTCTGGGTAGATTAAAGAAAGGACTGCTGGGTCAGGAAGGTAACTCGCCCCAGAAGGCCTGACTTGTAGCTTTTCTGTCCACATCCTGGGCTTTTTCTGAAAGTGTAGGCGAGATTCTGCCTCTCTCCTCAGATTTCTGCCTGGAGGAGAGAACCTCTTAAGTGGAGGGGCAGGGGGATGGCTGGGATGACCTGTGTCCTCTCAGCATCAAGGCTGTGACTTGCCTGCTGTCCCTGGCCCCGTGGAGCCCACCGCAAGTCTCTCCCACACTCCCCTCTGACTCAGGGCCAGCCTCTCTGGACTCTTGGCACTGTTGCAGGGGCCCCTGGGGCACAGATGAGAAAGAGGCAGCCACCCAGCCAGAGAGCTCCCCCCC
The DNA here is from genome assembly GCF_033118175.1 of Dama dama. Lineage (NCBI taxonomy): Eukaryota > Metazoa > Chordata > Mammalia > Artiodactyla > Cervidae > Dama > Dama dama. The sequence continues at coordinate 28,858,226 of NC_083688.1, forward strand.
AGCTCTGTTCTGGGGGGTCTTTGTTGCTCAGTGCCGCTGTCCTGATTTACCCTTATGACCTGGTGTGAGCCTTCTCAAGAATGTAAGAAACCAGACTCCTGGGTTCTCCATCCAACTTAAGCCACTGGTTCCACCCCGCATGGTCAAGAAAATGAGAAGTCCCTTAGGGAGCATCCTTGGGGAGCTTGTTGGCTTCCTCTGTTTTTCCAGCTGCTGATCTGTTTTTTTTTTCCTTTCTCTTACTGTCCTCTCCTCCTTTCCCATTTTCTAAGGCATGGAACACCTGGAGAATGGGCCGAGTGTGTCTGTGGACTATAACACCTCTGACCCCCTCATCCGCTGGGATTCCTATGACAACGTCAATGGGCATCGAGATGATGGCATGGAGGGTAGGTGGGACCAGTGACTTCTAGTCCCTTTGCAATTGCATAGCCCTGCTCAGATGGCCTTGGGTCTCTTAGTTTGCTATGATACCATACTGGGTTCAGAGGGTCGGGGGGACAGAGGAGAAGTCCAAGACATTTCTGAGAGCTCACAGTTCAGTGGGGAAGATAAAACTAAACTATGAAGGCAGAGCCAAAGAATGCAGCAAACCAGCAATAGAAGTGTGTATTCTTGGTACCAAATGAGTCTCATAGGCAGCAAATGCTCTGAGATTGGCAGGGGAGGGATTCTTGAGATCTGGAATGGTCTGGGAGGCCTCCTTGGAGGAGGTAGCCTTGCATGGAGCTTGAGATACCCTGCTGTGCTGCAAACACTGCCTTTGTTAGATTTCTTTTAACCCTGTTGTTGGATTTCTCCAGGCTTGCTGCCTGAGTTCTCTGGGGTCAGAGCACTAGGAATGTAGACACAGTATTCAGGGCCCACAAGCTTTCATCAACAGCCAACGAAAATGTTTGCAAGCTGGAAATAAACCGGTAGGCTCCAAAATTTGAAAAGAAAGCAGCAGAATTGAAATTAATACATGTTTAATCTAGCAGCAAACCCTAGCATTATGTCAAATGGTCATTCACAACTCATATCAGCTCTTAAGAGTTATGCATGAGTTCTCTTGATTTATGTGGCTCATTTGAATAATGTGGGGCCTCTGAAGTGAGCTTGTCTGGAGCTCAGGAACTCTTGAGACGCCCTGTCTGGGGTTTAGTCACAGGCTTATTTCTCCATTCCCTGTCAGTTTTCAGCTGGGGTAACTGAGACCCCCTTTGATTTATACCCGTGACCAGCCTGTGTCCATTCAAGGACACCAGCACCCAGCCTCTGTGCTTCTGCACCCGGTTGAAGCTGGTCCTGGGGTGGGCTCCCTGGGCCACGTGCAGAGCTGGGTTAGGTAGCCCAGGGGCCCTCACCCTGCCTCCATCTCCAAGGTTTTGGATTTGTTGACTCCACCCTGAAAAGTCTTTTTGGTGTTTTTCTGCATAAAGTTTCTCTCTCTGACCTTGGACACTCCAGAATGAGCGATGGAGTTCAGAGGGAGTGGGATGAGGGTGATGGTGGGGCTAGAATTTTGGGTTTGATGAGAGAAGTTCACGTGCAGTGTTGCAATGGTCCAAGTTTGTCTTTGTACCTACTTAGTTCTTGCTCTTCTTTCTCCTGCCCCCGGAAGCCCAGACCCTGAGCCCTGCCCACTATGCTGAGGCCGCCCCCAAAGTACTTCTCCCTCCAATCATGTCCTCTTGTACCCAGTAGCTGGGAGGAGGAAGAGGATGCAATGAATCATTCCTGAGGTACCGGTGGCTGCCAGCCTAATTGTTCATCATCCTGGGGATGTTTGCATTTTTAACAAGAACACTTGGCAGTCTGAAGGAATTTTCAATGTCTCTCCATCTCTCCCTGGTGTGGATTCAATGCGATGATAAATGTAAAAACATTTAGTAAACTATAAAGTGCCAGGCAAACAGAAGGTAAAATAATTAAGGGGAAAGGAGGGGCTACGGGAAGGATGGGACTAGGGTCAGAGTCAGACTGAGGGAAGGAAGTGGGCGGAAGGAGCCAGAGGCTGGTACCAGAGGCGGGGAAGGGGGAGGAAGGAGGGGGCGAGGGAGGCCCTGGGCTCCTCTCCCACCCTCTTACCACCCTGCTTTCTCCTCCGATCTGCTCCCCCAGGCAGGGGGTTGGAACCAGTGGGACCTTCAGGCCAGTTAAAGGTCAGCTTGTCCTGTAGGGACAGAGGGGCTCCTGTCTGGAGGCTGAGATGCTGGCCTTATGCCCGAGGGTGGGAAGGAAAGGCTAAGGGCGTGGCTTATAGCCCAGCCGTCCTCCTCCCTGGCCTGGCTGGCCTAGGCTGGGGGCTGGGTGACTGAGGGGGTCACCTCACGTGGTCTGGGCAGACCCCATACTATCCCAGTCCCACTGTGTGCTCCCCGCTGTCGCTGGGCTGCGGGCCCCACAGGGACAGGAGAGCCCGCCAGGGGGCCTTGTACTGGGAGCAGTGATTGTTACTCCCATCCTGCTTTTCATGGCTGGAACATTTCTGGAAGGCTCTAGATTCTGGGGCCTAGTTGTTCAATTGCTGAGTCGTATCTGACTCTTTGCGACCCCATGGACTGCAGCACGCCAGGCTTCCCTGTTCTTCACCGTCTCCCAGAGCTTGCTCAAACTCATGTCCATGGTGTCGGTCATGCCATCCAGCTTGCATTTTCTTCTGGCTAGTTCTCTGGTCAGGGAGGGAAGCAGGAGTCCTGTGTCTGTTTTCCTGGTTGTGGGCCTGGTTTCCGCACATGCTAGTTAGGATAAAGGCACCTAACCCCCAAGACTCTGGGGGCGCTCAAGAGATGGCTCACGCTGGAGCCTGGGAGGGGCTTGGCCGTTCGCTGGAGCTGGGGCTTGGCCTCGCGGGGCAGGATGTGGTACCAGAGATGGCTCTACCTGCTCCCCAGGGAGCCCCTGGGCCAGGAGAGGCAGGCTGACCCTGAGGTGCCGGAGCGCAGGGCGCAAGCACGTGTGTCCACCCTGCAGGTGTCCCCTCCACAGATCTGTGACCTTGGTCACTTCCAGGAGAGGCTGCTCACTCAGGACAGCCTCTGCTGAGGGACTGGCCTCTCAAAATACAGGGGGGGTGGTGTATGCAAGGTAGGGTGAGCACGTTTCTGGAGGCGGTCTGCCTTTGCTATGTCAGGCCCATGGGGGGTGGGTGTAGGAAGGGCTGGCCAGTCCCTCTGGAGTCCGCTGGGTGACTCAGAGTGGTGGGCGAGAGCCCCAAGCCCAGGTCTTGGCGACAAAGGTCATCTCTGGCCTGGGCCCCACCTCGGCGTTCCCTGCAGTGAGAGGCGGTCAGCGCTGGGGTCAGAGCTCCCGCTTCCTCCAGGGACCCCTCCAGGTGACCCCGACTTAACCTTGCCTGTGAGCAACCGTTCTGTATTTAACACCTCCCTCGCTGCCTGCATTGCCACCCCCCGGAACCTCATGCAGTTTTCCAGTTCAGAATGTGTGACCGTGTGACACTCAGTATGCTTGTCCCTTCCCCCAGGGAGTCCTCCGTCAATCTCAGTGGCAAAATGAAGGAAGAAATCGTGTGAGGACTTCTGGTCCCTGCAGGCTGGTCCCACTCCAGATCAGGCTCTGGAGGGGAAGGGACCTGTCCTAGGGGGAGGCATCCCCACGTGTGGAACTGTCTTAGGACCTCAGCCCAGCCTGTGGCCACCACATTGCGCGATGACCACACCGCACGTGGGGAGGGCAGCGATCTCGCCCAGGGTCCAAAGATCAGAGATGGAGCTGGCATGTGGATCCAGGGATCAACTCCAGATCCCTCCCTCCCTCTGGAGCTCAGCTTCTTCCCCGCCTCACACCCATCACTCTTCACCTTAGATGATAGAGTGCCCCACAGGGTAGCCCATTTCCCTGCAGGACTGGGCCAGGAAGTAGCAGCAGAAACCAAGGGAGAGTGAGCCTCTGTCTGGTGGACTGTGCTGCCCGGGACCACCTTTGCTCCTCTGCACTGGAGCCAGAAGTGGTGGTGTGTGGGAGTGAGGAAAGGTGAGGAATCCAATGAAGAGCCTTCTGGGCAGAGAAGGTTCCAGGCCTTGGGATGGGTGGCTTGGGGGCAGAGGGTGATGCCTGTCATCTCAGGGACTCCTTCCTTTGGGAGCAGAGCCCTCTGGTGGACCCGAGGGCCTGATGTCCTAGTCTGCGTTGGCAACCGCAACAAAGTACCATGACTGTTTACCTTAAACCACAGACATTCATTTTCTCCCTGTTCTGGGGCCAGAAGTCTGAGATCAAGATGCGGGCGGGGCTGGCCTCTCCTGAGGCCTCCCCCTTTGGCTTGTCGGCGGCCGCCTCCTCGCTTGTGTCTTCACCTGGTCCTCCCTCCGTTCGGGTCTGAGTCCTCAGCTCCTCTAAAGGACATCGCTCTTGTGGGGTTGGGGCCCACCCTTATGACCTCATTTAACTTAATCACCCCCTCTAAGGACTCCTTCTCCAAGTACAATCATATTCTGAGGTCCTAGGGGTTAAGACTTCAACACAGCAATTTAGTGGAGGGTGGGGGAGACACGGTTCAGTCCATCACACCTGTGAAGGGGTTTGCTGGGTGTCCAGTAGTTGGATGCCTAGAATCTTGGTCCCGAGTGAGGAGCAAGGGAAGGTCCGGGGTGGTGGAGGCAAGGAGAGCAGTCTGGTCCCCCATGAGCCTCCTCCTGTCTTTCTCTGGTTTGGTCTGGAGCCTGCCAGTTTAGCACTCTAGCTGACACCACGTTTCACAGCCTCCAGCAGCCCCATTAGCTCTTTGGCCTGAGTGCTAAAGCCCCGTGCCCAGATCTCAGCTCGCCGTGGGTGGGAGCAGGGCTGTGTTTTTTGCCTATGGTGCACAGAGCTGTCTCCAGACTCCTCCAGAGTGTTCCAGGGCAGGCCTTCCTGGAAGCAAGTGCCAGGCCAGAGGGGTGTGGGCTGCCTCCCACTGCCAAGAAACTCACAGGTGGACGAGGCTTGCATTGCCTCCTTGCCCACCCAGTCCTTCCCTCCCTTCCCCCACCTCCTTGGACATTTCACTGATTAGAGTTTCTCAAGACTTAAAAGAGGACTGGAGGGGAGGACTGGGGCTGGTAAGGCAGCAGGTCACTCAGAGCCAAAAGGAAGGATGAAGGGAGAGAAGACAAGACTGCTGTCCTGGCTGAAGATGGCCCGGGGACTGCTCACCAGCCCCTCTTCGGGGTTTTTCCTCCTGCAGGATGTCCGGCGGCCCTTCTTTTGTTTCTGTGGGCAGCCCCACCAGAGCCAGGGGTTGGTGACAGGGGGCTGGTCACCAAGTCTCTTACCCTCAGGCTCCATGAGGAGAAGAGTCCCCTTCCTTGGGGGAGAGCTTCCGACGCCATGGGACCCCCATCTCCTCTGCACAGTCTTTTGTCTGAGCTGGAGAAGAGCCTCTCCAATGGCAGCCAGGAGTCCCTGGTCTGTAGTGACTTCTCATCAGCTGGGCTTGTCCAAGGATTCCGATTTGTTTTTGAGAGAAAGGAAAGAGGAAGGGAGAGACACATACAAACAGGGAGGGAGTGAAAAGGAGAAGGAAGCAAGTGAGAAACACGGAGGCAGACAGACCCAGACAGATGTTGGCCTGGGAGGCAGGAGATCTGAGTGTCTTTGGTAACTCCTTTTCTTTAGACCTTTATTATTTCCTGTAAAATGAGGATGTTGGGGTAACTAGCAATTCTTTCCATTTCTTTGACCTCATTGTTCCTTTTTGTGACTTGTGAGGAGCTAAGATGGATGTGCAGAGGTTCCCTCTCTTGAACTTGTATTGAGAAGCAGCATTGCTCCGTGGCTGTGTCAGTCAGGAGAGGCTTGGTTATGCTGCATAACAAACAGGCCCAGATTCTCAGTGGCTTAATCAATAGAAGTGTATTACTTGCTCATGATGCCAGTCCAGTGTGGATTGGCAGGTGTCTCTGTTCATCTTACTTCCTCCAGGCTGGTCGTGGCTTCATGTCATAGGCGTGTCCACTACAGCTGCTACAGTAGGTGGAGGTCACTGACTTGCATGCTACTTCAATCTGGGCAAGACACTTTCCTTCTGCTCACATTACATTGGTCAAAACATGTCACAGATTGATGCCTAACTTCAAAGAGGGTAGGGAATCTGTGTGTGGAAGAAGACAGAAATATCGTGGAACAGACTGTCGTCTACTCTAGGGATTAAGACTGTGTGAGAATCAGATCTGGTTCCAAGCTCTGTTTATAATTGTGTTCTTTGGTCAAGTCTCTTTGCCTCTCTGATGTCTTATCTGTAAAATCGGTACAAGAACAGTGCTTTCCTTCTAGGGTTATCGTTAAGACTCAGTGAGCTAAGATGTGTGGAAATGTGAAAAGTAGAGTGCCTGGTGTATACTATGCCGGCAATAATCGTGTCTATTATTATTGAAGTACTGGGGGAAAGAAGATAGAGGTGTGATTTTGATTGTATACAAGCGCTTTCTTCTTAAGAAAAAACATTCCCCTGGTCCCTCTACTCTCTGGGAACCATCTGTAGCTGGTTCTGTTCTGGGAGCCCCGCTCTTGGAAGTCAGGAGACTTGCCTCTGATACCAGCTTGCTGGGTTACCTCGGAAAAGTTACTTTCCCTCTCTGGTTCTCGGTTTTCCTTAGCAGTGAATCGAGGCGGGTGGATTCCTAAGGGGACTTCCCCAGCGATGACAGTGATGATGATAAAGACAATGACTAGATGGCAGCTGGCCTTGTGTGCCAACCCTGTGCCTGGCAACATTGCCTACATGTTGTTCTCAAATGCCGGTAGGCGGCTACTGTTTTGTAACCATTAGGCAGAAAAAGCAGAACTTGCAGGATGTGGTTTTAAAGCTTGCTCTGCCCCCAGATGACATTAGAGAGAGTCCTGTGTGCCTTTTCTAGTCACACTTGGGTAATACAAGAGCCTCTGGGCAGTAATCAATATGCCCAGTGCAGTGAACTTGATGTTTCGCCCAGAGTTAGTTCTTCCCCCTTGTCCGCCCTTACCTGGCACCAGGTGTGGATGTGAGGGGCGGGGGTGTTTCAGTAGGTTTTTCTCTCTCTTTTCCTAACTGATGAGAAGAGAGGAAGGAGGGAAGGGATGGGAGCCTTCCTGCCTGCCTTCACCACTGTGAGGTTGCTCTGTGTGGGGGCACAGGTAATGGTGATATGACGTCTGAGCTGTTTGCCAGAGGAAGATTCTGGAGGCATCGAGTGCTGTTTCCTCCTGTAGCACTTTGTGGGCATTTTGGAAGCCTCCCTCCTGACCTTGAATCCTGAAGAGTCTCTCCTCATGTTTTCCTTTGGGTGGGTGACTGCAGCTCCATCAGAGGCTCGGGACCCTTCTTCGGCCCGGGCATCCTTGCTCCCTCCACCTCCTTCTGCCGAGGCGGTTCAGCCCTCCAGGGGGCCCTCTCGGACAGGATCTGAGGCAGCCTTGGGGCTGACTCTCTCCCCTGGGTCTGCGGGAGCCTTATGTGCTCTTGGGCTCAGCAAAGCCAGGGACTGAGGGGGCCAGTGCATCCCCTGTCTGTTCCCTGACTGGCTTCTCACTGTGTGGACTTCCGGGCCTGTGCCAGGCCCGTTTCTCACGTTTTCCTGCTCCAGCCGACTCTCATTGAGCTGAGCAGATGTGACTCACGTTGGGTCACTCCAGATGACTCACACTGAGCTGAGCAGACTCCCTGAGATGAGGGGAAAGCCCTGGCAGGTGGCATTTGTAGCAAAACAACTCTTCTCTCCAAGATGCCTGTTAGAATCCCCTACTTTCTTATCTTTTCATTCACTTGACATGAATATGTGTGTGTGTGTTGGGGGAGTGGGGTGGGGAGAGGGGTAGTTTAGAGCCACAAACAGTTTTCAGCCATCTCTGTCTTTAAAATATTTTTAAACAGCTAATATATATTCCCAATATAATATAATCAAATATAATGAAATGACATTACATTGATGTAATTTAATACCATAACTTCCCCTATTTAAAGTATACTGTTCAGTGGGTTTTAGTATATTTACGCTTGTACAACCATCACCATAATCTGATTTCAGGACATTATCACCCACCTCGAAGAGACTTCACTCATTAATAGTCACTCCCCACATCTTTCCCCACCCCTGCCCTAGTCTACTTTCTATCTCTATTTATTTATCTGTTCTGCATAGTTCATGTAAAGGAATTATCCAGTATGTGATCTTTTGTGGCCTTCTCTCACTGAACACGATGTTTTCAGAGTTCATCCGTCTTGTAGCATGTGTTGGTTCATTTTGCTTTGCTTTGCAATACTCCATTATATGGCCATACCACATTTTGTTTATACACACATCAGTGGATGAATATTTGCATTGTTTCCACTTTTTGGCTATTATGTAGAATGCTCCTGTGGGGATTCGTGTGTAATTTTTGCATGTCCTTATGTTTTCATTTCTCTTGGGTAGATATCTATGAGTGGAATTGTTGTGTTAGATAGTAACTCAATGTTTAATTGTTTGAGGAACTGTCAGACTGTCTTCCAAAGTGGCTGCACCATCTTACATTCCTACCAGCCAATGTATGAGGACTATAATTTCTGTACATCCTCACCAACACTTGTAATTTTCTATCTTTGAAACTCTAGCCATCCTGGTGGGTGTAAAGTGGTGTTTTATTGTGGTTTTGATTTGCGTGTTCCTAGTAATTAGTGATGTTGAACATCTTTGTTAATTGGCCATCTTCTTTAAAGGAACATTTATTTACATCTTTTATACATTTTAAAACTTGGATTCTTTGTCTTTTTGTTATCATTATAAGAGGTTTTTTTTAATATCCTGAGAATATGTCCCTAATTAGATATATGATTTGCAAAAATTTTCTCCTATTCTGTGGGCTGGCTTTTCACTTTATTGATGTCTTGACGTCAGTCATCCCTTTTTACAAGCCCTGCCTTACTTTTGGAATGTGTTATTCATTTTCCTGGGGCCTTTGTCATAACTGGGACCCAACTACTTCCATATGAACACTTGCTTATGAGTGTTCCCATTTTACAGGAGAGGAAACTGAGGCAGTCACACAGAGGTTAGGGACCTTGTCCAGACAATACCCTTAGTAGATGTTGAAGGCAGGATTCTGGGGTGGATGGAGGTCTGGAGCCAATCAGGGATACTGCTTCCCGTGATCTTAATCTGAGAGATTATACATCTGTAGCCTGAAATGCTTTAGGCTGCTTCATCTAATCTCTTTCCAGCCCTGGAACTGGTGCCTGGACTGGTCTGGAACACCTGCCCCATCACACAGAGAGGGAGGCTGGGTTTCAGGTCCTTGGATGGCGGGGCAACACCAAAGCCATGAGTCCTGCCTCTTGGCTGCCTCAGCCACCTACATGGCCCATGTCCCTGCATCTACTGAGGCGAGGGGTGGGGGGATTTGGGTAGCAGAACGTGGCCCCTTTGGGTATGGAGTGAGGCAGTTAATGGAGACAACAGCCTCCATGCCCTCTTAGAAGAACACTTGAGCACTATGGTGAATGTTTACCCTTGACATACTTTCACAGGGTGTGACACTCTTGCCTTCTGAACTCTGGGGTAAGACGTGGAAGAACCAGTAAAAGAGGGGAGGACAAGATTGCAGATAGTCCCAAATAATTCCAGGAAGAGGGTCCAGGGGTCCCAGGGTGGTATGTCTGCCCCTTGTCTCTGAGCAGGGGGTTTTAAGGGGTGATTTTCTAAGCACAGGTGCCGAGAGCCTGATTTTATTTTATTTTTTCTCATGCAGCTGGCTTGTAGGATCTCAGTTCTCCGACCAGAGTTGAACCCCAGCCATGGCAGTGAAAGTGCAGAGTCCTAACCACTAGACCACCAGGGAACTCCCCCAAGATCCTGACTTTTGTTGGGAAGTCTTAACCTAACTGCTGGAGGGGGCAGCCCTTCTGGTCTGGTCAGGGGTGGGGGAAAGGGCAGGGAGGGAGAAATTCAAAGCTGTTACTGGCAGCTTCAATTTCTGTCGCTGTTCTATCACAGGGCTTAGACTGCAGCAGGAGGGATCTGAGTTAGCCACCTGGGAGAACTTCCCAGCTGTGAGTGGGTCGATCAGCTGTGGCAGGGAGGTCGGCCCCTTGTCCTCTTGGCCTGTTTGGGCAGAGATGTCGAGAAGGGACATGGGCCTCAGTGTGGGGTGGTCTCCATAGAGATAGTGACAGAGGCAGGGGTGGGATGACTTCTTGAGGAGGATCTGGGTCCCTTCTACTCCCCCAAGAGAGAGTTCCCTCCTGACCTGCTGGAATGATCAGAGTGCCGAGAATTTAAGTGTAGGGTCGGCCTGACCTTGTGGGTAAAGAAGACGGCTCCACTGCCCCAGCACCTGCCAGCCACCTGCTTGGCGCTGCCCTGGTTGGGTGGGGCGGGGTGGGTCGGGTGCCCTCGGACCCTGAGCTGGCCTGGCTCTGAGCGGCAGCTGGCAGGCTTGGAGAGCGGTGTCTGCCCACGGAACATTCAGTAAGCCAATACCCTCCCGACTGAATGTGCCTTTGGTCCTCCGTAATCTCTGCCATCGGGTGGAGGTTGGAAAACCGGAGCCACACTTGGAGCGGATGCAGAGCTCTTGGCCAGTGGCCTGAGCGGCACGTCTGCCCTCTTGCTGCGCTCAAATATCAAGCTCCAGCCCCAGGGAACAGGGGAACGTGCACTCTTCCCCCACCCCCCCACCACTCTCCCTGCTTCCTCTCCTGCCAGACCTGCAGACAGGTGCAAGTTAGCTGGACCCGGCGAGACCCCAAGATCTCACCACGTCCAAGAAAGGAAATTCAAGCTTCCATTGATCAAATACTTTTGGTCCCCAACGAAGGCTGCTTTTCACCCATCGTTCCCTTGCTCCCTCCCCTCCTTCTGCTTTCCTTCTCTTCCTACTCTCTCTCCTTTCTTTCCCAAATACTTAGAGAGCACCTACTAGATGGTGAGCCCTGGGCTAGCCCGGGTGCTGTAGAAAGTCCTCTCTCAGAGTTGCCTGCAGACAGGGAGGGAAGGGGGTGTGGCCAGATCAGACAGGTGCACCATCTTCCTTGACCCACAGTCAAATGGAGAAGATCTTGGCCAAAAGCCAGGCTTCTCAGGAGAGAAGTTTCTGGGGATGGTGGTGATCAGAGGTGGATGGCTTTGCAGAAGGACTGCATCTGTCTTGGGCCTGAGAGCATAGATAGCGTTGAAAACAGAATTGTTTTTCAAATCAAAAGTGGCCTAACAACATTGCTCAAAGGCTAGAAATTGGAGGGAAAGAAAGCCATCAAATTGCTCCGACCTCCTTGTCATGCTGCCTGGTCCCGTGGTGGGCTGGGTATTAGGAGGTCAGTGGGATGCAGGGGTTGGTGAAGGTGGGAATGTTGGAGAAGGTGGAGGGAGGGTGAGAGGAGCTCTGAGGAAACGTATGCATGGAGTCCAGGAGGGGAGAACAAATCAGGAGATTAAGAGGAAAGACAGCACACAAAATCCTGCAGTGGCTGGGTCCCTGGAGCCTGGATCTGCTGTCCAGTGCACGTGGCTGAGTGATGGGCATGGAGGGTGAACGGAGCTGGTGACAGTTGTCTCTCTGGATTATTCCTTGTTGGACCTATTCAGGCCCTGGGTGCTTCTCCCTGCCCTTGGAGGCTGTGCCTGGCTTCTTTCTCCTCATCCAGGCCAGCTGGCCTGCGGCTGGCTCGAAGGTGCTATCTGAGGCTGGTTTGCTCCTGGGCAAAGTTCAGCTTCTTTGTTAGTGGTGCTGGTCTTCTGGTCCATCTCTCCATCAGCCTGTGAGATTCAGCACCCTCCCTGGAGCTTATCTACGTCTTGCTCACCTCTCCTGCCTGCTAGCTGCTGTGCTTCTCTGCTGCGCTTCTCTGGTCCACCCTCCCAGGCCCTGCTTCCTGTCCAATGGACAGTTCTGAGCCCATTTGTGGGAAAAGGTTTCAGTGGATGTGGGATCCGTAGGGTGATCTGTCCTTTTTTCTTTCATGATTCCCCTTCCTCTACTTCCCCAGCTGCTCGTGGGTGATTCATCCCCCATACATCTCTTTCTTCTCTCCGCTCCTTCCCCTGCCAAGTTAGTTCAGTTCAGTTCAGTCACTCAGTCATGTCTGACTCTTTACGACCCCATGAACTGCAGCACGCCAGGCCTCCCTGTCCATCACCAACTCCCGGAGCCCACCCAAACCCATGTCCATCTAGTCGGTGATGCCATCCAACCATCTCATCCTCTGTTGTCCCCTTTTCCTCCTGCCCTCAATCTTTCCCAGCATCAGAGTCTTTTCCAATGAGTCAGCTCTTCGCATCAGGTGGCCAAAGTAGACCTTCTAAAATCCTGGCAAAGTTGCTGAACTCACAAACCTTCCATAATAGGCAGCCTCCATCGAGGTTAAGAAGGACAGTGTCTTAGAGTGGTCTGAGAAGGGGCAAAACCCACATCCTTGGGAGGCAGTGGAAGCACCACAGTGGTTGACAGCGTGGGCTTGGGACTCAAAGCTGCCTGGGGTCAAGCTCTCTGTTGACCTTGGGCAAATCATTTCGCCTTTCTGAGTCTCAGTGTTCTACCTTGTAAAATGGGGACAAGGATATACTTTTCTTGTAGGCTCTGAGAATTAACTGATATAACGGATGGCTGCTCAGTTCTGTGCCTGCTCTGTAGTAAGTCATCAGTTCATGTTAGTTGTCACTGGTGGTATTGTACACAGTGCTTGTCTGAGTTTGCTGATCCTGGAACAGCTGTAAAGATGCTTCTTTCTCTTTCATTTGAGAAAAGATATCAGGATGCAGGAGAGTGAGAATGACGCGATTATGGGTATAACCTTGAATCCACTGTATTGAAGAAGAAGAAAAAAAGAAAAAAGCAAATCATTTGTTCTTTGGCACAAAGAACTGTCTGTGGTAACACTCATTTATTCAACCAACAAATATTTATGAAGTGCCTACTGTGTGTCACTATTCTAGATGCTGAGGATACAGTAGTGAACACAATAAAGATCCTTGCCCTTGTCGTGATTGTATTCTAGTGGGAGAAGACAAAGAATAAATTTTTTTTTAAAGATATATTTGATGCTTGGATAACACAGGTCTGAACTGTGCAGGTCCCTTATACACAACTTTTTCTCCACAAATATGATACCTGTATTTTCATTTTATGGATTTTTTTTTTTGGCCACTCTTGGTGACATGTGGAATCTTAGTTACCTGATGAGGGATTGAGCCTGTGTCCCCTGCAGTAGAAGCTTGGACCATCAGGGAAGTCCCCCATTTTATGGATCTTTGTGGCGAAAAATCTGTGTTCAGTTAGAGATTACAATATGTGGGATCAAAAGAACTAGTCCTGATTCTACCCAAACCATTTCAACTTCTTGCCCTTTGGTGAGTCATTTATCAATTCCTTTGTTTTGAGGGCAGAAAAAGCAGTATGTGGATTTCTGACTGTGGGATGTGGATGTTGCGTGGGTCATTGCCCTTAACCCCTGCATTGTGCAAGGGTCAACTGTATGTAAGAGAGCATGTTAGAAGATGATAAATACTCTGTGAAAAAAATAGAGCAGAGTAAAGGGTGATTGGGGGCTGTTGTTGGTTGGGCACTGAAATGTTTTAAAATTTGAAACATTTAAAAAGCTTATCAGCCTAGGCTTCACTGAGGAGGGGACATATGAACAAAGAATTGAAGGAGGTAAGAGAGTCACCCAAGCAAATATCTGAGGAATAGCATTCCAGGCAGGGGTGAGGTGGGCAGCAAGTGCAAAGGTCCTGAGGCAGAAGCCCACCTGAGATGTTTGAGAAACAGCACAGGGGCCAGTGTGACTGCAGTGAAGATTGTAATAGGAGTTGAGGTCAGAGGTAACCGGGACCAGATCATTTAGGGTCCGGTAGGCACTGTAAAGATTTGGCTCGTACCTGAGCTGTTTCATCTAATGACACATCGTGGAAATCTTTTCATAATAGCACACAAAGAGCCCTCTCATTGTTTTCAGCTGTGTAATATTCCACTGTGCATGGGTACTGTGTTTGATTTAACTAGTATTTTATTTAACTATAAATAACACGGACATTTAGGTTGTTTTCAATTTTTTACTGTTTTGAAAAATGCTGCAGTGAGTAACCTTTTGATTTGTGCATAACACCATTTCATTTGTGAAAATCTGACTGTAGGACAAATTTCTAGAAGTAGGATTGGCTGGATGAATGTATGCATATATAATTTTGATAGCATCAACTTGACTTCCATAAGGGTTGTATTAGTTGACGCTCCCAGTGAGCAATTTGATTAGGGACTAGGAGGAAAATTTCTCTCCCTTCTGCATACCTCCTCCACATGTGAGCTTCTATTTTGTGTGTGCTGTGGCCTCTGACTCTTTGTGACCCCATGAACTGCAGCCGACCAGGCTCCTCTGTCCATGGAATTTTCCAGGCAAGAATACTGGAGTGGATTGCCATTTCCTTCTCCGGGGATCTTCCTGACCCCAGGGGTTGAACCCGTGTCTCCTGTGTCTCCTGCATTGCAGGCGAATTCTTTACCACCGAGCCACCAACGTAGCCACAGGGGGTGGCTTCTATTAGGTGCCCGTTATTTTCTTTACTCCTCGTGACCCTCCTGTGAGCTGAGTATTCTTGTTCCCCTTTCACAGATGAGCAAACAGGCAAGAAAGGTCAAGTAATGTCCCAGTGTTTACACAGCCAGAAAGATGTAGAACTGGGGTTCTGATGCCTGCCATTCCTCACTTTGGCTTCATGAGGATGAGAGTCTGAGCCACCTTGCCTCTTGTCCCTCTGCTCCCCTGCCCCGTGCACGTGGGCATGTGGACCTAGCACTCCTGCGTCTACACCCTGGAGACCCTTGCCGGCCAGCGACAGGTTGGGAAGAGGCCAGCCCTGGGGACCTGTGGTCACACTGGCTGAGGTGGCTTCCCCTTCTGTCCCTCCCAGCATCAGCCCCAGTGGTGAGACCCAGGAGGCTGCGATCTAGCTAATTCTGCTCTGGGTGGGGAGCTCCCCGCCGTCGTCTGCTGGGTCAGCTTGTTCCAGGGATTGGGTTTCGGCATTTCACTGATGAAAATAAATCAGCCTCTTTACTGCCGTGCGTGGCCCTCGGAACCTCTGCAGCCTGGCATGTATTTCCAGACTTCCTGTAAGTCACTGCTTCTGTCCTAGCCCCCAGGGCCTCTGTGTCTGCTGCAGAAATAGCCTTGGATGAGCTTGGAGCCTGGAGCCACCCAGGCAAGACCGCACAGGAGAGGAGCATCAGGTTTACCAAGTCCAAGGGCTCTGGGACACAGACAGTGCCAGGGGGAGCATCTTCTCTGTGTTGGATCCTTGAGCATCTAGAATTGGCCAGGATTTCAGGGACCCTTAGCTGATTGTACTCTCCTATTGCACGGAGGAGTACACTGAGGCCCATCCTCAATCACTCCTTGGTACTCTAGCCCTTTGACTCCTAGTCTACTACTGCTACTGCCAGACAACACTTTCTCTAGGCCTGTGTATCATGCCGTGACCAGTTTGGATTTGGGGGGCTGAGTTGGAGAGAGTATGTTTTAGCTACAGCTGGCAGGGTAGGGGTCTGACTTCTAGGAAAGCTGTCTTGCTTTTGAGGGACATGAGAATGGGGAATTGGGAGCAGAACTGGATTTTCTTGAGGTTGAGGAGAATCTTCTGCCTGCATACCTGTCCCGATAGGGTGAGTGACCATGGTGCATGAACAGGAAAGAGCAGGCAGCTTCTAGAGTGTTCTGATAAAGCCCCAGCAGGTTCTGTGTGCAAAGGGGACCTGAGAGTCTCGACAGACTCCCCTTTCACCTGCCCCTCCTTTTTTTCTGTTCAAACATTATTTGCCCCCCAAGACCCTCCTGCAGGTACATGGGGCATCCTGCCCCAGATGGCAGGCCCACTGGACTGCCCTCCCACCCTTCAGGGCCAGGGCCTGGTCTAGCCCCAGCCATGTTGTGCAGGGCCCCTTGGTTCTGGGAAGTAGCGCAGAGCAGTTGGTGGATGGGGGCCAGGAGCTACTGGTGGCCTTTCTCATCCTTTCTCCTCCCGGACTGCGTCTTCACATCCTTACAGCTTGTCGATGCTGGTGCTCGTTGGAGACTTTCGCCTGGTGTTGCTTTGATTGCTTAAAAAACTGTTAGCAGCAAAGTGTTCTTTGATGTTTGTTCTCCTTCTCCAGGGGCAGTGAGATCAGATTTTGTTATGAAAGTGCAAAGCTTCTCAGATCCTTCCTTCTCCCTTTCTGCCTCTCTGCCCACCCTCTGCCTGTGTACTGCTTGACAGCCTTGGAGAATCAGGCAGGCGCTCTTTACAAGGATGAAAGCAGCCTGGGGTGGGGCCCTGGCTCCTGTCCAGGCCTGTGCCCCGTGGTGCTGTCTCTTCTGTGGGTCAGGAAGGTCACTCCCAGCTTGTTCCTCTTCATCAGGGCCTTCCTGCTTCTGACCCACACCTGCTCATGTGTGTGAGCTATGACACGAGTATTGGGAGACCCCCACAGAGATGCCTACTGAGCCTCCTTGTACTCGTGAGTGCAGAGGGACCCATTTGGGAAAGCAAGCAGAGACCCCACCCAGAGCCCCCTTCCATCCCCATTCCCACATCCTCTCAAAAACAGAACCACAGAGAGCCCCCTGTACACACCCATCACTCATGCATGGAACCCCACTGATCTCCCTGCCACTGCACACCCCCACAGAGTGAGGGGAGCTGTCTTTATAAAATATGACCAATCTGGTCACCAGTACTTATGTGAGGTACTTAAATGGGCCTGTTAAGTACCACTGACATGGGATTGACCCCAAGTACAGAGATGGGTTCCTTGTGTCACTTGTGAACCAACGCTGGGGCAGTTCCCTACGAGTTACCAGAAATGCCTTGAACCCTGACAGCATCATTCGGGTAAATGGCTAAAATTCCCAGGAGCCACTTCGATGAGGACAGCACCCACTTGGATGTTGTGGTTTGGGTCTGGTTGCTCTAAACCAGTGTTGTGATTTGATCGTCACTGTCTACTCCCTTCATCCCATCGGATCCTCCAAACTCTCACTCTTTGCCCATCTTTCTCTTCCTTCCTCCTTCCTCTCTGGGAAACAGGAAGAGCTTAAGCGTCAGAGTCAGACTGGCAATGTAATCTTGAGCAAGCCACAGCCTCAAAGCCTCCGATCTCTCTATCAAGGATCTACCTTGAAGGGCAGTTGTCGAAGCAAACAGGAAAACATCCATTAACTGCTAGCACACAGTAACAACTCGCCCACCCTGTTCTGTTGTGCTGTCTCATCCTTCCTGGCTCCCCAAGCCCCACGTCCCACTCCCCACTCTCCCGCCATCCTTCCCAAGTGAGGACTGCTACCGAGATGGTGTCGAGGCCCTGGGAGGAGATCCAAGTGGGGGAGGCAGGAGGGAGGTGAGTGGATCTACCTTGACCCTTGTCCAGCTCAGTCGTCTGCCTGGGAGTTGGCGATTCCCTTCCTGAGTGGTTCTCAGGCGCTGAGGCTCCTGCCCGACTCTCAGGGAACATGTTTCTGAACCTGGCCCTGTCCGCCGCCTTCCTGGGGGACTGTGTGGAGGCCTTGGAAAACTGGGGCCGTGCTGTGCTGGAAGGCAGGGAAGAAGTCCTGTGGGGTGCGCTGAGACTTGTTTCTGGGCTATACCCCGCACCTGGCCCAGGCAATGGCCTCTCCGCAGAGTCCTTCCTCCCTCTCCCCCAGACCTTCACACCACATCCCCTGAAAAGTCCAGGCCTCTCTCCTCCTTGTGTTCTGCTTAGAACCAGAAGTCTGAGAGTTCAAAGCTCATCTTGCTCTTATCTCCCATCTTACCCCTTTGGAAACTGAGGCTCAGGAAATGACTTGGCCAAGGTCTCGTGGTGAGTTAGCGGCCCCCTGGGTTTGGGACCCAGGACTCCCGAGTCAATCCTGAACTCTGTTTCCCCAGACTCCCTCTGCCCTCACTCTGGCTCAGCCAGTCTTGGCTGTGGCACCGTTGACATGGGCCCGTTCTGTGTGTTGGAGGATGTTTAGCAGCATCTCTACCCACTGGATGCAATAGGATTTCTTCTGGATGTGACAACTCAAGAATTTCCAGCCATTTTCACATGTTCCCTGGGGAGCACACCACCCCAGGGAGGACCACTGTCTAGGTGTCCCTTCAGCCTCTGTCTCTGAAACCTTACGTCTCCCACTAGGGAGGGCGTGAGGTATTCCTTCCTCGAAGATGCTCTTTTCTGCTTCC
Organism: Dama dama; assembly: GCF_033118175.1. Lineage (NCBI taxonomy): Eukaryota > Metazoa > Chordata > Mammalia > Artiodactyla > Cervidae > Dama > Dama dama. The sequence continues at coordinate 28,876,354 of NC_083688.1, forward strand.
TGCTTCCATTCGAGGATCAGGCTGCTGGGAAACCAGAGCACTCAACCATTTTGCTACTTTAAAAAAAAAATTCTTTTTTTTTTTCCATTATCCTGGGTCTTCATTGCTGTGTGAGGGCTTTTCTCTAGTTGCAGTGAGCGGGGGCTACTCTCTAGTTGCAGCGCACGGGCTTCTCATTGCAGAGACTTCTCTTGTGGATCCCAGGCTCTAGGCATGCAGACTTCAGTAGTTGTTGCACACAGGCGCAGTAATTGTGGCTCATGGGCTCCAGAGTGCAGGCTCAGTGGTTGGGAAACACAGGCTTAGTTGTCCCAAGGCATGCGGGATCTTCCCAGACCAGGGATAGAACTGATGTCCCTTGGATTGCAAGCTGGATTCTTAACCACTGGGCCACCAGGGAAGCCCCATTTTATTCCTTAAGAGAAAGAGCAAAAAGCCAGATCTGGACAGTTGCCATCCCTCCTTCCTTGTGGTGCTTGGTGTTGAAGCTGTCTCTGGAGGTGGGAGACAGGGTGGCATTTTCGGGCATCCTGTTGGTAGTAACAGATGCCACGACGGTTCCAGAGTTTGTTGATTGAGCAACATCACATTCTCAGAGTGTGGGCCATTTTGTGAGACTCTTCTCTTTGCTGGACACTCGTTGCCATGAGTTTTGAGCAGAGAAAGGACAGGCCAAATGATATGTCCTGAAGCTTAAGCATTGGGAGTATTTCATCTGGGCTGAGTGAGCTCGGGTCACCGAGGTGCTATTCAGGGTGGGGCTGGGTAGGGAAGGAGGACTGAAAAGCGGATGTCGGAGTGGTGCTTGTTTATATGTGGTGCCTCATTGCGAGCACCGCTGTGTGCTTTTCTGCTGTGCTGAGCACTTTACATACATTGTATCGATCTTTACAATACTCTCTGAGATACTAATTTTATAAAGAAACTGAAACTCAAAAAATTAAGTAATTGGCCCAGGGCTGCACTAAGCTAGTTAAGTAATAGTGTCTGTATTTAAGTCAGTGTCTACATGATCCCTAAGCCTTTGTTCCTGGTCACTGTGTTCCTGGCAGATGCTGAAGTGAGACAAATCAGAAGGGCTGGGTTTAATTTTAGGTTGTATTACTAAAGGCATGTGTTCCAGAAGCTGGGAGGCGATAGTGGTGCCTCTCATAGGTCACATGGGTTGTCCCTTGCTTCAGAGTGATAAAAAACCTCTGGTAGCAAGTGCTCAGGTGGTGAGGAGAAGCAGAGGGAGGTAGGGCGGACTCAGGGGCTTTGAGGGCAGGAGTGGGGAGGATTGTCTGTCAAAGGAGAGACTCAGGAGGATGTGCACATCACATTCAGTGTCTGAAGCTCTCGTGTGCAAAGATTTGGCTTGTCTGAGCCACCCCATTGGGTACCACGAACTTAGTGGAAAAGTTAAGTAGCTAAAACCTGTTAGAGCCACCTCATGATGCAATGGGCTTTGGGGGGTAGATAGTAAGATCCTTATAACTGAAAACAGTTTAGTATAGCTAGGACTTTTTTTTTTTTTCCCAAACCTGTCTGCCTTGCATGCTCAACTGGAGAGTGTTTTACAATACCGATTCCCAGGCCCTACCCCTGACAATGGGCTTCCCTGGTGGCCCAGATGGTAAAGAATCTGCCTGCAGTGCCGGAGACCTGGGTTTGATCCTTGGGTTGGGAAGATCCCCTGGAGAAGGGAACGGCAACCCACTCCAGTATTCTTGCCTGGAGAATTCCACGGACAGAGGAGCCTGGTGGGCTACAGTCCATGGGGTCGCAAAGAGTTGGACACGACTGAGCGACTTTCACTTTCACCTTCACCCCTGACAATTCGGCTTCTGGTGCAGTTAGTCCCTGGATGGTACCAGGGAACCATAGGATCAGATTGCTACTCACAAGAGATTGTTGTATGATGATGTTTCCAAAGTATGGGCCAGACTGGTAATTATATATGAAATTATTTTAGGTGTATTTATTTTAATGCGTATTAGAGGAGGAAGTATATAGCTTTCACACCAAATCTGTGATATCATGGATATTGATGCCTCGAGCTACTTGAAGTTACATTTATTTTCAAAATTTTACAAAATCTTATAAAATGATACTATTGATGGGGCTCAGGTGTGCAGATAAAGGTGAAGCGTGTATGCAGATAAAATCTAGGTTAACACTGTTGTGGGGAAGGGGTGAGAGGGTGGACTGGTTGACTGTAATCCTTTCAAGAGCCTAGTTTGTCCGTTAGTTCTAGAAGGTTCTGTGGAGATAAGCAGGATAATTGCAGTAGTTTGTCCAAATTGTCATCTTACGACTGTGCTGAGGAGACTGGAAATCCTTCTGCCCCCAGTTTGGAGCCTGGGGCATGAAACCCCTCTTCTCTCGGCCTCATTCTTGATGGTTACTGTGAAGTCTTCATCCCTGGGCTGGGGGCCTCCTCATCTCCTCAGTGAAGACGCTGTTAGGATAGGGCTGGGACAGAGTACAGGGCAAAGGGCACCATTTTTGTTCTTCCACTTACTTTCCTTCTTTATGCTCAGCTCTTGCTACCAGTGGTTTTTATCACTCTGAAGCAAGAGACAACTCATGAGGGCTCTCTGACCTATGAGGCCTGTCACCTCCCGGTTTCTGGAAAACATGCCTTTAGTAATACAACCAGTGCAGCCAGTGATGCTGACAATGGGGAGGGGACTAGGGATGAGCCGTCTGCTCTGAAAAGGGAGAAGTAAGTGGCCTGCATCTATTTTGGCTCTCCCTCCTGGGCCTGCAGTGCCTGACCTGGCAGTAAAGGGTCTGGGCATCAGCATGGGGAGGCTGTAGAGGCACTTTAGAGTGGCAAACTCACCAGGGATCTGGCAAGGGGACACCAGGCCCTGCAGCCCCCACTGGCCTGGCTGCAAATCCCTGGCCTGTGGGCGTGGGTTTGGTACATTCAATTGATGTGCAGATAAGAGGTGGGCTTTGGCATCCTGCTGTCAGGGACTGCTGGTACTTTTAAGGGCACATCAGGACGGTGGTGGGGACTTTGGAGAGCACCTTTGGCTTCTGAGGGGGCTGTTTTGGATCTGGGTGCCTGGGTGTGAGGGGAGATGTCACTGATTATTCCAGAAAGTTGTCCTTTCTGCCATTCGTGGTGGTCACAGGTGGGAACAAACTGAATACGAATGACCAGTCACCTGGAGGCCTCTCAGGTGGCCTGGCAGATCAGTATCCTTGACCAGACATCCACTGGCCTTGTCAAAGTCAGGTTTCAACGATGGTCGTGGTTCCTGGGCCAGAAGCCAAAGCTTTGCACTGAGAACCTCACTTTGGGGCTCCTTTCCCCCTCCTAGCAGCCTGCCTGAGTGATACCCCAGTCCCTCCATTCAGGCCCCGTGGTCACCTCTGGGAAATCCAGGAGCTCATGGGTTTTTTTCCCCCTTTTGTAAGCCAAGGAAGTGTCCTGGCTCCTAGACTCTGCCCTGTGGAGGTGGGAGGACGGGTGGGATGGAGGGGGAGAGAGGAAAAAAAGACTTCCACCTTATTGTTCAGCAGCTGGAAAATTGTTGTCATCTGTTCTGCCTTTCATTTGCTGAGAATGGGAAAAAAATGTGGAAAAATTTGGGGAAATAAATCTCAATACCCTCATAGGAACTCTCACCCTAGTACTTCACATCCCAGCCGTTTTGCTACCACTTCTTCTTTGGGTCCTGGGGCCACAGTGGGTTTGGGACTGGGGCTGGGCCGGGGTGGTGCTGGGGCTATGCTGGGCTGTGCTGGGCCAGGAGTGGGCTGGGGCCGTTGCTGGACTAGGATGGAGCCAGGGCTGGAGCCGGGCTGGCCCGGCCACTTCTCACTCTGTGTGGAGGGCTTGGGAAGCCACTGTGATGTCATTCGAGAGCTGCATAGCTACAGGATGATAAGTGAAGCCCTGGGGACCCAGCTGGCTGAAATTACAGACAGAGTTTTATCCCACTGGCTTCCTACAAGCCAGAGTGAGGCAGAGCGAGCTGAGCGGAGAGGGGGAGAGAGTGAGTGAGAGCCGGAGGGAGGGGGTGTGTGTGTGTGTGTGTGTGTGTGTGTGTGTGTGTGTGTGTGTGTGTCTATGGGCAGGCAGGCGGCACTTGCTCCTCCCACCCCTGACAGTCCGAGGGAGCCTGAGTAGGACACAGACCGGCGGCGGTCGTGGGAGCTGCAGCCATGGAGGAATTATTTGAAACTTGAGGGACGAGGGGGCACTTCAGAGCACGTCTTTTCCCTTCCCTCGCTGCCTCTCTGTCCAGAGGGTAAGTGTCTGCTGGGCAGGTGTTTCTCCTGTGTGTGTCCTTGTGTGGCTCCTTGCTGGGCCTGGGGAGAGGGTGGTGGGCAGCTTCTGGGCCCCGGGGGCCGGGATCTGCGGTGGACCTGGACTCGGGAAGGGCGTGTGGCTCTGTGGGGGCTGCGGCCAGCAGTGTGCTGCCTTTGGGAGCAGATGGAGCCGACCTGGCCACCTCCCTCCTGGACTCGCTGCCCTGGGACACGGAGGAGCTGCCACCTCAGATCTGAGGGGTGGCTGCGTACGTAGGAGCGGGGGGCAGTGTGTCTGAGCCGGCCTCGCTCTTTGGGGTAATGGTTCACGGTGGAAGAGAATGGGGTGGGCAGAGGGCATGTGGTGGAGGCGTTGACTAACCCCTGAAACATTCCCGCTTACTCAGGACAGCACCCCCCACTCCCCAGTTCTGTGACCTGAACTTTGAGGCACCCTCCCCACCCCAGAGCTGACCATTCCCCCACTGGCCTCCTGTGGGCTGCCATTCATGGCTTTCTCCCAACTTTGCCAGGACTCTTGGCGGCTCGACAGTCCCCCTAGCCAGGGATCTGATCTGTGAGTGTCCAGGCGGGTGCCTTGGCCTGGCAGAGAGGGACCTGTGTTGTTGTGGGCTCGGGAGCTATTTTTACCGTCCAGAGTGTGCCTGTGATAGCCGCTGCCTGAACAGGCCGGGGGCGGGGAGTGGGAGTGCCAGGCTCTGCCCCTAGTGCCTGGCGTGGGAGCCAGAGGCCAGGCTGGAGTCAGGAGGCTGGCCCGGCAAGTTCACATTCACCTCGCAGGAGTGGGCGGGCCTGTGACAGGGGCAGGTCACTCACTTTCCAGGCCCGGGTCCCTCGGGTCTGAAATAAAGGCCACCAGGAAGTTTTCTGTCCCTACTCCCTCTCTCTGGAGGAATTCAAGTTAAGATGGTATCTGTGTAAAGAGTGTGGGTCCTTCCTGAGGAGGGCCTGGGGACACGTCTGTCATCACCGCTTGACCAAGCCCCGTGTCTTACATGGTGAGGTTCTTAGGCCACAGTCCCAGCTGTAGCGTACCCCCTGCCCCACCAGGCTCCTCCGGCCATCTTCACCTTGAAGTGCCATTAGAGGGAAGAGCATTCAACTTGGAGGCAGGCAGGCAGGCAGGCGTGTCTGTATGCCCTCTGCTCAGGGTGACCTTGGGGGTTTCCCAGAGCCTGTGGAACAAATGAGGGGTTGACTGTGGATTTATTGAGCCTTCGAGGCCCTTCAGCTCCCCAGATCTCCTGGCTTTTAAAATGCTCTCTTGGCTCAGCCGACTTGCTTGGTCCCTCTCAGACCTCCGTTCCACTGCCTCTGAGCGCTGGCTGAGAGCCGTGGGGCAGTAGCGCTGGTGGGAGGGGGGCTCTGGTTTCCATTTCTGCCTGAATGCTGGCTTTCTCCATCTTCTGAAATTCGGATGGGACTGCCTTTGGATGCGGGGCTTAGCGCCTTGCTCGTTCTTTCTTACCTCAGCAGCTCTGGCGGGTGGCGGCCAGTTGTGGCTCCTCCCTGGGTCCACAGAGGCAGGTTTGGGGTGACCTTGGTGAGGTCCCTTGTGCAGGGGCCAGAGCCACCTGTGAGAAGAGGGATAGAAGCCCTGGGAAGAAGCTTGTCCTCTGCTCTCCACTCCCGGAAAGTGCAGTAGGTTCCCTGTGAGGGCTGCTAGAGGAGAAGAAAGACAGGTGTCTGTTTGCCCGCCCGGACTCCTCCGTCCCTGCCGCCAGCGCTTGTCACTGTGGCACTGTGGGCTCTTCCCAGGGTGAACCTGCGTCCCTTGGGCTGCACCTGTCGCCTGCCCTCTTTGTCTCTCAGAGGCCGGGACTCCTCTCTGTGGTTCCCCTTCAGAGACTCGGGACTTCTCTTCAGCCCCAGTTCTGAAGCTCTTCAGATCCCCTGAGGAAGCCCATTCCCATGTAGGAAAGTTCCAGAACTCTCTGCAAGCTGTTTTGAACAAAGGGTGGCCTCAGGCCTTGGCTGGCTCTGAGGGGTTGTGTGTGTGTGTCCGGGTGGGGTGGGCGCAGCGGTCAGCCTGGGTGGAGGCCAGCGCTGTCCCAGAAGGGCCGCAGGAGGCCACACTTGAGCCACGGGGCTGAGGTTTCCCGCAGCCCTCTCCGCCGTCAGCCCTTCGTCACTCACACACCTGCCCTGGGGCGGCTATGGCTCGGCGTGTTGCTCTGGGCTGGGGGCTCCTTCTCTGGCTCCTCCCGCTGGAAGGTTTGCCTTTTCTGTGTGTCCTCCCGTTTCTCCTGGATGGAGCCTGGTGTTCCCCACAGAAGTCCAGATGACGGGGATGGACCCCCCCAGAAGCAGCACCCTAACTGTCATAGGCATATGTCTTAATTTAAGAACCGTGTGTGGACTCTGGGGTGCACATCACCCCCTGAAATGATGTGCAGAGTTTGTGTTTGTGTGTTTTGGGGGGTAATTCATCAGATACCCCCAGGGGTTCTTGTTTAAGAAAGTGAATGTCCCCTGGACGGGGCCGGAGTGTGACTGAGGAGTCCAGTGAGGAATGCTGTCGGGTGGGCTATGACTCAGCCAATTGCAGGGACCTCCATGGGTGCAGCCTATGCCACCAGTTCTGTAGAACACCCCTCTCATGATATTTTGGTGGCAATGTGTCTCTTCCCATTCAGGGAAGCTTGGGGTCCACCTTGAATCCCTAATTTTCCTCTTCTCTGGATAGCAGTGAAAGAAGAGCATCTCAGTGGCTTACAGGAGTATATCAAACTTTAATGTCATGCATTGGTTTCTCAGATGGTAAAGAATCTGCCTGCAATGCAGGAGACCCAGGTTCGATCCCTGGGTCAGAAAGATCCCTTGGAGGAGTGAATGGCTACCCACTCCAGCATTCTTGCCTGGAGAATTCCATGAGCAGCGGAGCCTGGCAGGCTGTAGGCCATGGGGTCGCAAACCGACAGACAGGACTGAGTGTCTGAGCATGAATGTCCTGCAAGAAGCACTGATGGAACATCTAATGTGTACCAGACCCTGCACTCTGTAAGGTCACCCTGTATAACCACGTGAGCAGTGCATTGAATTCTGTGCTGTCTTCACATACACCACATTATGAATTGTACTGTCTGGGAACTAGGTACTGGAGGATTGAGGGAAAGAGGTAAAGGCCTTCCTCAAGGAGTTTAGTGGGGAAGACAAGCATGGGCAAAATTAATGAATGTCTGGTGTGACCAGTGTTACAGTCATGGGAACAGGGCAGTGGGAACATTAAAAAGTTTATCTGGGTCTGGAGGACTGTAGGAAAGGGGGAAGGCTGAGGGAGGCTTCCCAGAGAGGTTCAAACTGAGCCTCCAGGAGGAAGAAGAGGTTTGCCAGGGAGGTTGATAGTTGTGGGAGCAGGGTAGGGAAGGGACTTTTAGGAGAGCGAACAGCATATTCGAGCTTATAAATAGTAAGAGTAGAATGGGGCGTGGTCAGAGTATTGAGGACAGTGAAGATGAGGCTTCAAAAGGCAGGCAGGGGCCAGATGATAAAAGGTCTGCATGTATGAGGAGGGAGGGGGATTGGGCCTTACTTTGTGGGCGATGAGAGGTATGAAATGGAGACAAGAGAGGTTAGTGTGCCCGGAGGTTTCACGCCCAGGTCAAGGTGCTCAGTTCCTGAATCTTGTCACTCGGCAAACCTACCAGTAAGCATCTGAATCTTCACCTGATGGGCTGGAGGCCAGGCTCCGCATGGTTTAAGTGGTTGAATTAGCTGAGTTAGCTATTAAGATGGAGGCCATCCTTCTGGGTGATGGGTGTGTTTGGTGCAGGGGTGAGGAGGGAGGGGCTGCTTCTCCTCTGCTTTTTCTACGGAATCACATCCCTCTGGCCTCCCTGGGACCCTTCTTCTGGCATTCATGTGCCGCTTCTCAACAGCCCCAGCCCCAGTCCCGGCCCACCCTCTCCCGTGGCTGGGGAAGAGGTTGCAGCAAAAGGGTTAACGTGCCCAGAACTTGCTCCCCTGGCTACCTCCTGGCCAAGCCTCAGAGTTTGTCAGAGCCCACCTCCCTCCCTGACACACATGGTTTCTGATGCCTCATTCCCACGTTTAAGGTGCTGAGAGTCCTCTCGGCTTGCTGGGGCCCCCGCCTGCCTCTAAACTGCCTGCGTCTGGGGTGGGCACCGTGCCCCTTCCTGTTGGCAGCGCATTGATTTTCCTCCACGTTGGTTGGTCATCACTGCTCTGGGTAATGTCTTTTAATGAATTGTTCTTCTGCTGGATGTGGACCCAAAGGACTTCTTATCATGAAGGGCCCCATCCTGAAGACCTTAATAAATCACTCATGGTGCACAGCAGGCCTGTTGTGGGACATGGAGGGGATCTCTCTTCGCTGAATCACTTTCCTGCAGTCCACTAGGCTGGCATCCTTTCTCTTTCCTGGTTGGCCTGTCTGCCCCGACATCTAAACAAATGACCTCTCCCCACTTAACATTAGTGAGAGAAGCAAAGGTCCTTAACCTCAGGGCTCCAAACGCTAACCACCTGGGTCAAGGTTACTCAAGAGGTGACCCAGAGCCCCTGGAAGCTAGTTTAACTGCTGATTCTTGGTCCTGCCCTAGATCTATGAGTGAAAATCTTTGGAGATAAGGCCCTGGAATCTATGTGTTTTTTTTTTTTTTTTAAACAATTCTCAGAGGACATTCTTATGAACATCAGAATCAGACAACTGTCCAAACTCTTTTATCACCTTAGCATCCTATGTTGATTTCTTTTGTTCCTTTTGAAGCACAACGGATGGACGCGTCTTTCCTTTCCAGGGGACTGGCCTGTTCTGTGCTTCCAGCCCCGCTCGAGCTCCCGCTGTTCACTGGAGGGAGCCTGGGGAGTAGGGAGTAGTCCATGTCCAAGTCAGCTTGGGATTTTCCTCAGATCTTTCCAGAAGCATGACACGCACATCTGAATTACGGCCTCCGTGAAACAGGGGCCCCTTGGTGCAACCGAGCTCAGTGTTGAGGGTGGAGCCCAGGGCTTGGAGCAGCTGCTGGGAAGAGCGAGGTGTGGTCAGACAAAACAAGCAGGGCCTGGAAGAGACTGTGGACTTCACTTCCCTAGAGAAGTGGGCAGGAAGTCCAGTCTGGTCCGGGCTGGGGACCTGGGCGATCTCCCTACTCTGGGCTGCCCATACCCATACCTTGTGTTTCCCCCTTCTGCCCCATTGTCACCCATCTCAACACCCATGGGCCCATCCGGACAGGTCCCTCCCTTATCCCCTGTCCCCTCCCACTGGGGGTCCAACTCCCTCTCCTCTGAGATGGTTTTACCTGAATCGGTCACACCCATGACAGCTGCTGGGACTTGAAGATGCATCTGGTGGCTCCCTAGCTTGAGAGCCTTGAAGCTATCTTCCCTCACCACTCCAGTTCCCTCTCCTCCTCCCCCACTATTTCACTCCCCCTCTTTGCTCTGGCTGTGTCTCTCTTTTGCCCTTCCTGCCTTAATAGATTGAAACCGACATGTTCCGGCTCCTTGTGGTCCTGGTAAATAGCTCTTAATGTGGCCGTGGTCGATGGGGAGAAGGGGGTGGTGAGCGTGTTGTGTGGCATGGGGGACGCGGGCACTTTCCTTCGTCTCCAATGGGAGCAGCAGGTGTTTGTGCCTCATGGGTCATGCTGGTGGGGCGCTAGGGTTTCAGTCGAACCCTCCCAGGGGCTGACAGACCTGGGACAGGCCTGGTGTCCTCTCTTAATTTGAAAAGGAAGACGACCCATTGAAAATGTAGAACCGCCTGGCGCGTGCTGCCAGCCCTGGGCGTCAGGAGCAGCCGGCCCCTTCTTTGAGGACAGAAATAGACATTTCCATTTGTGCTTAGCAAATAGGATTCAATTAAACAGTTTCTACTTCTTTGATTTTCTTGCTGAGCCCCAGTGGCCTGGCAGTTATTATCCTGTTGTTGTTCCTGCAAACAGTAGCCCACGTTGGGGTAAATGACATGACAGAAGAAGTTTAATATTGGCATTTTCAAAGTCGATGGAGAGTGGGGTTGGCCCAGATGAGCCAAGATATCGGGTATTGGTGATCAGTGTGAATTCTCCCTTTCTGTCTTGGGAGATGCTTTCTTATCTCTCTTGCCAAAAACTCTTCTTTGGTGGACCCTAGGGAGATCCTGGAGTGGGTGTGCTTTCTCCTAGGAGGAAGGGGCACTCAGGCCTGCACTGGTTTGCACCCAGGGGGTCTTGTTGCCTTCTGAGTGTAAATGGGAGGCCATGGGGCACCTCACCTTTCACTCCTCTCTCCACTTCCTGGACTGGGTACGCATGGACCTGGGAGATTAGGGGTTTTGGGGAATGGAAGAGATCCCTAGTCCAGGAGGAATACTCTGTCATCTCACAATGTGGGCTGCAGAGTGGGGCCAGGGCCCAGGAAGGGGCCAGCAGCTTTCCTTTCCAGGTGAGAAGGAAGCACAGCTCTTCAGATTCCCAGTAAGTGATGTGAGGGGCCCATCCTTGTGGGAACCTTCCCTTCCCCCGCCCCTGCCCCTTCCCCACCAAGATCTGAGTGGATGAGAACCTTCTGTCTGTAATACTTTTCTCCTCTGGGAACAGCCAGCGGAGCCTCTGTTTTGTGAGTGTAGCATGGAGTCCGGTTCTTTGGAAGGACAGGGCATGAGGGGCAGCCTCTCAACTGCATTTTGGCCCCGTTAGGGATGATCCAGGGCTTACCAGGTGGCGCAGTGGTAAAGAACCTGCCTGCCAATGTAGGAGACACGAGTTCATTCCCTGGGTCAGGAAGACCCTCTGGAGGAGGAACTGGCCACCTGCTCTAGTGTTTTTGCCTGGAGAATCTCATGGACAGAGGAGCCTGGCAGGCTGCAGTCCATGAGATTGCGAAGAGTCGGACACAACTGAGCGACTAAACAACAACAACAGCAGGGATGATGCCAGGCGAGTCGGGAGAGGCAACACGTGCACGGCTGCGTCTCAGTAGCGCTAGGGGCAGGCTGTTGGAGAATTAGACCTTTCTCAGCTGAAACCCCAATTTAGTTCAGACCAGCGCCATCCCCATGAGCCTTCGGCTGTGGCAGCACTCTGGCCCAGTGTCACTTGGGGCCTGCTGCTTACTGAGGTCCCAAAGCCCCGGGGAGAACTGAGGACAGAGAGATGCTTCTGGAGAGTTACGTGAACGGGCAGCGCCTCCAGCCCCCAGGGGGTGTGTGTGCACGATGGGCCTCATCGAGCATCTCAGCGCTAGGGCTCGGGTGACGTCATTTGGCTGGCCTGTGGTTTGTGTGTGTGTATGTTGATCAGGATGTTCCTGTTTTGCGGTTGTCTGATCACTTGTTTTTGGCCGTGGGCTTCTGTATGAGTGTTTATTTTTAGAGGTTGCCACTTCTGGCCTGAGGGCTAGTCCTTGGGCATGGTAGGAGCTTGTATTTTCTGAAATGTTTGTGGCTTTAAGTTTAAGTACTTATTTTGGGGGTATTGCTGCTTTTTTGTGTGTTTTTTCCTAAGGGTGTGTTTGTGTGTGTGAGATAAAACAGTGTAAAATAATAAAAAAGTTGTGTGGTCTTCAAAGTTCTGGTTTAATTTACTTTTATTTTAAATTTTAAATTAGTTCTGACTTAAAATCCCAGCTTTACCGGGTACTGCGTGCATGCATGCAGTTGTTCAGTTGCGTATGACTCTTTGTGACCCCATGGACTGTAGCCGCCAGGCTCCTCTGTCCATGGGGATTCTCCAGGCAAGAATGCTGGAGTGGGTTGCCGTGCCCTCCTCCAGGGGATCTTCCTGACCCAGGGATCGAACCCGCATCTCTTACATCTCCTGCACGGGCAGGTGGGCTCTTTACCAGTAGCACCACCTGGGAAGCCCTACCAGGCACTATATGTCTGCAAACACATGGTTCTACCTTTCAGAGTCTCAGTTTCTCCATCTTTAAAATAGGCATAACAGCCCCCACTCACAGGATTAGAAATAATGTATGTGTAAATGTAGCAAGGTGTTCCCTGCATGTTAGCTGTCAACATTAGTATTTGTGTGTTTGTATCCACACTTGCTCTTTCTGACTGGGGGTGCCTGTCGGGTGTACTCCACGAGAGCCTGTGTCTGGGTGTTTGATTTGGGTGATTTCTGGTGGGAGAGTGTGTCTCTGGACGTCTTTGTGTCTGGTTTTCTGTGTGTGACTGTTGGTGTCTGGGCTGGAGTCTCTCCCGTGTTTGGGAGGGGGCTTTCTTTTCTTGCCAGTTGGGGGCCTGCTTGGAGTGGGGGAAGGGGAGGGGTGTGTGTGTGTGTAGGCTGGAAGCTGGGCTGCTGACTGTACAGGGTGTGAAATCAGAGTTCCTCTGGGCGGGGAAGTTCTTCACTCCTGAGTCAGCCCTTTGGCCTCCCGCCACCCAGCGCTCACTTTTTCCTTTCAGAGAAAGTATTGCTCACGGGGCCCCCCAGAGTATCTGCAGATGAAATGACACAGGGTCACCCCTCCCTGATGAAGACCTCTGCCTTTGTGTTCTCCATCCCTAAGATGTTCCCTCTACTCCTGGCCCCTGAAGCTCCTTTCCAGAACCCCCATGGACCCTGGCATCCAGAGGGAAACTGTTCTCTCTAACACCCGTCCTGCTGGCTTTACTGAGCTCCAGCCTGGCCCAGCCCCTCTGGGTCTTTGGGAACTGAGTGTAATGCCAGAACCAGGCTTTGAACTGGGGCGTCTTGCCCCCAGGTCTCCTGACTAATCTGGGGCTCCGCTGCCTGGTCTGACCATGGGTGCTGGCGAGGCTCTGCTTAGAAGCCCTGGGAAGAGGTCCTTTTGTCCTTCCTGCCACTTCGGCCTTATCTCTGAGGGTTGAGAGGATTCCCTTTGGAGATGCTGAAGGTGGTACACAGTGGGGGAATACCCCTATGAGTCTGCCAGCTGGGCAGTGCCTGCCCAGGCTGGCCACACAGCCCCCATGTGACCCTCCTACTCTGCACAGGAGGGTTTAGCTGGCTACCGGTGCGGGGAGGGACCCCAGTGGGAGGGACCCCGGGAGGGACCCCGCCCAGCCTGGCCACAGTCAGCGACCGCCTCCCACTGTGGCCATGACCCCAGTTGTATGTTCTGCTCTCCATGGATTCCCCTTGGGGATCCAGGGAAGGGAAGCTCTCAGTTGCTTTCCTGGGGAGAATGGAGGATGTCCCACCTCCCACTGACGTCTGCTCTCCGTCTCTCCTCTGGTCCCTCTCTTGTAGAGGTTGTGGGCCATACCCAGGGACCCCTGGACGGAAGCCTGTATGCCAAGGTGAAGAAGAAAGACTCCTTGCACGGCAGCACCGGGGCTGTCAACGCCACGCGGCCCGTGCTGTCTGCCACCCCCAATCACGTGGAGCACACCCTCTCCGTGAGCAGCGACTCGGGCAACTCCACAGCCTCCACCAAGACAGACAAGACCGATGAGCCTGCCCCCGGCCCCGCCAGTGCCCCTGCTGCCCTGAGTCCCGAGGAGAAGCGCGAGCTGGACCGCCTGCTCAGTGGCTTCGGCTTGGAGCGGGAGAAGCAAGGCGCCATGTACCACCCTCAGCATCTCCGGTCCCGCCCAGTGGGAGGCCCTGCCGCGCCTTCCTCTGGCCGCCACATCGTCCCGGCCCAGGTTCACGTCAATGGCGGGGCCTTAGCGTCCGAGCGGGAGACGGACATTCTGGACGATGAGCTGCCCAACCAGGATGGGCACAGTGTGGGCAGCATGGGCACCCTGTCCTCCCTGGATGGGGTCACCAACACCAGTGAGGGTGGCTACCCGGAGGCCCTCTCCCCACTGACCAACGGTCTGGACAAGCCCTACCCCATGGAACCTATGGTCAACGGTGGGGGCTACCCCTATGAGTCTGCCAGCCGGGTGGTGCCTGCCCAGGCTGGCCACACAGCCCCCATGAGACCCTCCTACTCAGCACAGGAGGGTTTAGCTGGCTACCAGCGGGAGGGACCCCACCCAGCCTGGCCACAGTCGGCGACCACCTCCCACTATGGCCATGACCCCAACGGTATGTTCCGCTCTCAGTCCTTTCCTGAAACGGAGCCCCAGCTGCCCCCAGCTCCAGCCCGTGGTGGGAGCAGCCGGGAGGCTGTGCAGAGGGGCCTGAATTCCTGGCAGCAGCAGCAGCAGCAGCAGCAGCCTCGCCCACCTCCTCGCCAACAGGAAAGAGCCCACTTGGAGAGCCTCGGGCTCAGCAGGCCCAGCCCCCAGCCACTGGCAGAGCCCCCCGTGTCTGGCCTCCCCGAGTTCCCGCGCGCGGCCTCCCGGCAGGAGATCGAGCAATCCATCGAGGCCCTCAACATGCTGATGCTCGATCTGGAGCCAGCCACGGCGGGCGCCCCCCTACACAAGTCCCAGAGTGTGCCTGGGGCCTGGCCGGGGGCTTCTCCACTCTCCTCCCAGCCCTTCTCTGGCTCCTCCTGCCAGTCCCACCCACTGACCCAGTCCAGATCTGGCTACATCCCCAGTGGGCATTCCTTGGGAACCCCTGAGCCAGCCCCCCGGGCCTCCCTGGAGTCCGTTCCCACTGGCAGGCCTTACTCACCTTATGATTATCAGCCGTGTCCGACTGGGCCCAACCAGAGTTACTGTCCAAAGAGCCCGGCCACCTCCTCCCCGTCTGCCTTCCTTCCAACTACCCAGAGCTCTCTGGGGCCTCAGCAGCCCCCAGCCTCTCTCCCTGGCCTCACCACTCAGCCTCAGCTCCCACCAAAGGAGGTGACTTCAGACCCATCCCGAACTCCAGAGGAGGAACCATTGAACTTGGAGGGGCTGGTGGCCCACCGGGTGGCAGGTAAGAGCCTCAGGGGCTGTGAGTGCTGGGTGTCCCCTCTTTATTCCCGCCACACCTTCCCTCTTTGGCCTTGGTTGGCTTTGCCGGGGGGAGGCACAGCCATCGTGCAGGCACAGCTCTCATGCATCAGTGAGTGCTACTTTGGCCTGGGGAAGAGGCTTTTAGGAACCTACGTGCCACCCATCCCTTCCTGCATTCTGTGCCTGTTAGACTCCAAGCCAGGCCTTGTGGTTCAAAGATCAGTGTCTCACGAGTTTTCAATCTAGTGAGGAAAGAGGTACACAGACAGATTATTCTAACAGAGTGCAGTGTGTGCTACAACAGAGATGGGGACCAAAGCCCCAGAGCCTGGGTAAGTAAGGCTTACCACCTAGGTCAATCAGGGAAAGCTTCTCGGAGGTGGTGACTCTGGGATTGGAGTACAGATTTTTCTCAGCAGAGATGAGATGCTCACTGTAGCTACCTGTAGTGGAGAAGGTGGAAGGGAGGCCTCTGTGGCCTCCAGTTCCCTTTTGGGCCCTCCCAGAGGCATAACTATGTCTGAGAGGGTGCCCCAAAGTCCTTGGACTCTGTCTGAGTGTTTAACCCTAGTGGGTCCTCTCAGGATATTTATGTCTCCAGGGAGGCCAAGATCCCCCTTCTTGTTCAGCTGTCCTTCTAGTCCTTGCTTTAGGACCAGTGTGGGAAACAGGCACTGAGAAACAGAGCTGTCTTTCCTACCAGAGAATGGACTTATCTTTCTGGAGAGAGGAGAGAGAGTGGGGCAACCAGACAGGTTTACTGGGGACATAAAGAGGCAAGAAATGGCAGAGTGTCCAGGCCATGTTGCAAGGAACAGGAAGGACTCCCTACCTTCACTTTGGCCTAAGCCTATAACCATTCCATGGGGATAGCTAAACTGGCTGGGAAATCCTATGAGCTGGCTTTGTTGTAGAGGTGAAGCCCAGGCAGGGGTGGACCAGAGCCTGGAGTGAGGGGGACCTTGTGCCAAGCCCCTCAGATGACAGGGTGGTGGGAGGTCAGAAGAGGAGTCTGGGCAGCTGAGTCTGCCTTCTGTTCCTTTTCCTAAATTTAGGGGAAGCTGAGTCAGCATGCCAGCTGCAAGGAGGGAGACGCCCTTCTTGGGGATGGGCAGTGGGTTTAAGAAGGGAGCTGGGGCCAGGCCAGTTGACTTTTGGGCTGAATCCAGGATATGGGGGGCAGGGATGCCCTGCTTCTGTACTTCAGAGCAGAACACAGCCCCCAGTTCAACTATGGGTAACTTGAAATTGGCCATAATGGCAGTATGCACACTATAAAAATTGGCAATCAAGGGCTTCACCTTCTCTGGACATCTGGTCTAGCAACACATCATCAGCTTTATCCAAGGGCCAAAGGATAAGATGAGTAGCTCTATAACCTGAGGGGCAAAATGCTCCATGAGGTGGTCCCCAAGGGACCGCCATCTTCTATTTTTGTCCACATCTGGGCCAGTAAGATAAGGAATACTTGGTTTGTCAGTAGAAACCATTTTCTTCCTGGTTTTGTTGAAGGGAAAGGAATGGGCTGTCTCAATATTTTACAGAGTTGGGGTGGTGGCCTGAGGAATAGTGACACACTAGTCTAGTGATTCTAATGATGGGCAGTATCCAAAGAAATTTACCCTGACTCTGTGACTGGACTGTTCTCAGGTGTCTCTAGAGGTAGAGATTTCAATGCATTTTGGAAATCAGATGTGGATCTTATCCTTAAAGAGTCTAGAGTTTAGTAAGGGGGAAAAAAGAACTAGAACTTTAAAATGAAGTTATTTATAATATGAGAAGAGAAGTATGAAGTATCTAAAGAGGGTAGGATGAATTTCCTTCCCCTCCCAGAACCCTTCCGTGTAGCTCAAGAGGAAGCCATACTTTAATGGCCCCACAAAGATGTCCATCTTACAGTGGCTCTCCGCTAAGCCTTTTCTCTCCTACAAGTTTCAGACGTCTTGCCTGTCAACCTCCATATCCTGTAGCTGCTCAGGTTTTGGCTGCCAAGAAGTCATAGGGATGGAGGGATATTATTGGTACAGTATCTGTGTCCCCCAACCCTGCTGTCATCTCCTCCACCAGCTCTAAGTGACTCCATCAGGAAAAGGGCTAAGATGTATAGAAGGGACAGTTATATTTGGTCCCTAGGGCTTCAAAATGTCTCTTTGGTCCATGCCCTGTCATCACCAGTATTTCTTAGGTCAGCAGATCTTGCTTGCACAACTTCTTCAGTAGCCCTTCAGGATATCTGCAGTGCTTGTGTAGATAAAGATGCACCAGCAGGATTAATTTGTAAAACAGTCTAGGAGCCAAGGGATAGACTTTCAGCACTACTTCTTTCTTCTTATTCTGTATTCTTCTGCAAGGAGCTGGAGTATAAGCTTCCACATGAGTAACCTAGGAAGCTCAGATCTGAGGAGAACCTCTATATGGTCGTGAATATGATCTAGTTTCTTCTGGCTTTTCACCCTCAGGTCTGCCTTTTCCTCCTTGGCTGTCCTCTGTACTTCAATTCTGTGTCCTTGGTTCATGCCATTTTGATCCAATGACTACTTAAGTCTTATTTCAACTTAGCTCTCAGAGAATTTTAGAGTAGTTTTCTTAACTTGATAAAGAGTAGATACCAGAAACCTGTAGCACATATCACACTTTCTTGTGTAACATTAGAAGCAGTCCCATTACACCAGGGATAAAATAAAGATGATTGTTATCACCGCAATCATTTAACATTGTATTGGATATCCTAGCCAGTGCAATAAGACACGAAAAAGAAATAAGAGTCAGAGTTGTTGAGTCCAATCAGGTTTTCATATGATCCTGATTCTGGGCCTGGACTGATCTCAGGTGTCTTTAAAGGTAGAGATTTCAATGCATGTTGCAAATCAAATGTGGATCTTATCCTTAAGGAGTCTAGAGTTTAGTAAGGGGAAAAAGAACTAGAACTTTAAAATGAAGTTATTTGTAATAAGAGAAATATGAAGAAAAGTTCTGTGGGAATGAAGGAAAAAGAAGGATTACTATCAGCTAGAGAGACTGGGGAGGGTCTGTGTTGCGTATATATTTTAAACAGAGCCTTGGAAGATAGGATTTTGAAATGGGTGAGATTATTGGAAAAGGAAGGCTCATAATGAAGCTAGGAAAGCATAGGATGTGTTTGAAGAATGGAGTGGATTGAGAGCCAGATAGGCTGTGTAATAGAGAGTCAAGAAAGGCTTGGAGCTTGGGGCTTGCATCTGGTTGGTTTTAAATGCCAGACAGAGAAGCTTGACTCTTAGCTAGTGGAAGTGAAGGCAGCCATTACTGTGTTTTAGGAAAGGATGCCATGATCAGAGCTGTAGTTTAGGAAGATGTATCTGGTGGGTCTGGGGAGGAAGGATACAAAAGGGGAGAGACTTTGAGCTGGGAGATGCTAGGAGCTTATTGGCTGACCTAGGTGATGGGGACTGAATTAGGGTGCTGACCTTGGAAATGAAAAAGAAGAGATGGGGGCAGGGATGCTGTGGTGGGATGAAAACCAACGCATTTACAAGTTGATTGGATGTAGTAAGTGAAGAGGAGGGGGATATCAAAGATAATTCTGAGGCGCCATCAATAGAAACAGAATGATCGTTCTGTTAACAAGCCAGAAGTTAAGAGGAGGAGCAGTTTGGTATAAGATGAAGATCTCAGTGTTGGTTATGTTGAATTTGTGTAACAGTGGAGACTCCAGATAGAGATGTATGGAAGGCAGTCGGATATCTGGAATTGGACCTGGAAGAGCAGAAGGAGCTATGATTTGGGAGTCATCCTCACAAAGATGAGGGTTAAAGCTTTGGGCGTGGATGAAATCTCTATATATCAGAAGGCATGGAGAGAAAAGAACTTAGAATGAAATGGCCGTGTGGGAATGGAAGCCATGCAGGGCCTTGAGAACGAATGTTCAGGGCAGCGAGAAGACCCCGAGACAGTGGGTCATCATAGAAGTCAGAATAGTAAAGGGTTCCCAGGAGGTTAGCAATGTCACTGTGGCACGATCATGAAAAGGAAGACTCAGGAAAATTCACTGGGCTTGCCAATTAGGTGGCCTCGGGGGTTTTCAAAGGCATATTTTCAGTAGAGTGGTGGTGACAAATGCCAGACTGAGGGATTGAGGAGTGAGAGATGAGAGAGTGCAGATAGTGCATCATGTATCCTTTTGAAAGGTTTTGTGATAAAAGGGAAGAGGGTGGCAGCTAAAGAGGGTAGCAAGATACTGAGAACTTCTTTGTGTGAATATAGGAGCCAGGAGAGTTTTTAGAGATGGAAGAGTGGGAGGTTGAGTATGGAGGGAAGAGTGAGAAGAGAAAGATACAAGAGAGTGAGAAAGAAACTGATAGAACAGGTCTCTTTGGAGGTAAAGAGGGGGTAGGCTTAGGAGTAGATACCTGGGTAGATAATTTAGGCTCAACCAGGAGGTAAGGTAGGGGTTTCCCAGGTGGCACAATTGGTAAAGAATCCACCTGCCAATGCAGGAGATGTAAGAAATGCGGGTTTGATCTCTGGGTCAGGAAGATCGTCTGGAGTAGGAAATGGCAACCCACTCCAGTATTCTTGCCTAGAGAATTCTGTGGACAGAATTCTCTGAGGAGCCTGGCAGGCTACAGCCCATGGGATTGAAAAGAGTCAGATACAATTGAGCATACATCTGAGCTGAGGAGGTAAGGTACCTCTTCATGAAATAAGAATAGAGAATGGATACAGATATAGTGAAATATTGGTGTCAACTTTTGAGAGCTTGAATTAAGAACTCAGTTTTTATATTTCATTATGGAAAAAGGAGACGAGATCAAGGCCCATTCTGTCATTCGTTCAACATGTGCTCCTTGTCTATGCTACATGTTAGCCTAGGCTCTGGAGAAATGGTGGTAAACAAAAAAGATAAAGATTTTTTTTTTTTAAAGAGATGGAAATGGACAATAAACCAATAAGCAAATACACGTGTAATTTGTCAGATCGGTGATAAGTGCCATAGCAGTGAAATGCCAGTGAAATGCCAGTGAAGTGCAGTGAAATGCCAGTGAAGGGTAAAGGGTGGTGGTGGGGTAGTTGGATGGTCAGGGAAAAAACTTTGTTGGGTAGGGAGGGAATGTGCCAGAGAAAATAGCAAGTGCAAAGCTTCCTGAGAGAAGGAAAAGTCAAGGTTTCTGGCTCGAGCAACTAAAGGATGGAGTTGCTCTTCTTTCAGATGGAGAAGAATGTGGGAAGAGCAGTCTTCGAGGTGATATCAGAAGTGTGATTTTGGCCATGTTACATTTGAGAAGTGTTTAAGATGGTTCAGAGTTTAGTGGGGGAGAGATTGGAGCTTGGGAATGTGGAAGATATCAGTCTATGATGTCATGTGAAGTAAGAAACTGCATGATCTTACCAAGGAGGTGAGCACAGACAGAGAGTAGGTCCTGGGATTGAGTTTTGGAGCCTTGAGACATGAGGAGGAACCAGTTAAAAAAAAAAAAGAAAAAACTGATATGGAGCAGCTTTTGAAGTAGAGAAAACTCAAAAGGTATGGCTCTCTGGAAGCCAGAAAGAAGTGATACTGGCCACTGTGCAGCCCCTGGGGTGTGAGATGGATTGGAGTCAGCTGGGTTGAAGAAAAAGACATCACAGTTCCTTACAGCGCATCCAGGCAGGCTCCTCTTAAGGACTTTTCAGTGGTGCCCAGCAGTTTGGGCTGGGAGATGCTAGGAGCTTATTGGCTGACCTAGGTGATGGGGACTGAATTAGGGTGCTGACCTTGGAGTTGAAGTGGCTCCTAAGCGGCTCCTGTGGAAGAAGATTACTAAGGAGGGTGTGATGGAAGAATAAAGGGCCGAGGAATGCCCTGATGCTTGGGGAGATGACCCTTGGACTGAGACTGGTGGGGTCACTGCTGAATCCAGGGGGCGGGAGATGACCATGAGAGGAGAGAGGTCCTGGAATGGGGACATGCTGACCATGAGGGTGGATGAGATGTGGAGCCAAAGGATTGAAATCTCCTGGTCCCAGGCTGGCACCCTCCTGCTCCACGCTGGGGTTAGGAAAGAGAGAGGTGAGTGGTGTCCTACTGGACCGCAGAACGTCCACCTGTCCTTTGGAGAAGTGAGACCCAGGATCCACCCTCTCTTCTTCTTCTGACACCCTGCCCACCTCCCTCAAGTATGTGGCCAGGTTCTAGACTCAGAACACCAACTAATATTGATTTTTTTCTTTGTTTTTGTTTTGTTTTCGTCTTGTGAAATGCCTGGTCCCTGGCGTTCTTCGTGTGTCCCGTGTCCATCTGTCCCCTGTGCCTGGGCGTGTTTCCTTCCTTGCCTGGTGTCCTCCTCTTCCCGCTCCCTCGCTCCCCCCCCAACCCACGCTGCTTGCCTCCCCCCTGCCGGCTCCCTGGGATGGGGGTGGGCAGCGTACAATGCCAGGCTGCAGGGCACTGGGCAGAGAGTCAGCTCCTGGCACCCTCCTCTCCACCGGCTCCGATCTTCCTCTCTCTCTGGTTGGTTCCTCTCCCCCTCCCCTCCTTTCATGACTCACCCTAGCTCCCCTTTTCTCTCTCCTCCCTTCCAAACTTTGCCCACTTTCTTCCACCTCCTCATTTCCCATCTCCTCCTTGTGTTCCCTCCTTTCCTTCTTCTGTTCTCTCCTTTCCATCTCTTTCTTCTCTTTGCCCCCGTTTCTTTTCTGACTGCCTCTGTCCTTGCTCCCTTCTGCCTCCCTCCTCTCTGCATGAGCGAGTGCTCCCACTTTCTGCATGGACATGGCCTGATGCTTCCAGCCTTGGCCTTCCCTGCTGGGAACAGGGTCTGGGGTGACTGGACCAAGTTTTAGGCTCCTTGTGGGCATGCAGGTCTTTGCAACAAAGGCGCTTAGTGAGGGTTCGGGACAGCCCAGCTCTCCAGCTGCCTTGGCTCTTAGATCACCCTGGCTGTCCTGGTCAGAGCCTCTGCAGGAGCCAGGCCATGCTCAGCATGGACCAGCGGGCACAAGACGCAGAGTGGTACCCCGGCACCTGCTGCTCTGTCCATTATGGAGTACAGCACACAGTGGGGCAGGGCACCCCCCTCTGATTCATCCTGAATCTCTGATCCTAGGACCCATGGCCAAGAGTCAGAAGCCCTGGGTGTGGTCCTGGCTCTGCCTGTGACCACCTCTGTGACACTCCCGGGCAAGTCTCTGAATTGCTCAGAGCTCACTCTTGCAGCGTGACAAATGAAGGATTGTAGCCTGGCCATGTGCCTTTAGCTTGATGACTTGATGTTCTCCAATATGGTGGCCCTTCCATCCAGAGTCACGCTGCTCTATTTTAGAGTGATGTGGTCCACTGGCATCCTCTGCCCCAGCTGGACATCCAAGCCCTTAGACTTTTAGCTCTGGGGAGGGAATCCCCTCATCCCATCCCAGCTCCTTGGAAGCCAGAAGCCCAGGTCAGGGAAAAGACGGTATGCACGGGTTTATCCCATGTAGTGGCCTTAAGTAGCTCTGGGAAAAGGCTTAGCGGGTGGAGGGAGCTGTTGACTCCCAGGGGCAATATCTGGTGCTTTCAGGGCCCTCCTTCTCCCAGTCCATGGTCTACAGGGAGATGGCTGTAGCAGAATCGCTCCCTGTTCGCCTCTCCTGTCCCTCCATCTTCTTTTCGGCCCAGTGGTGGGGAGTGCAGTGTCCAGCTGGGCCTGGGGTTTGGGGCAGTTCTGGGGGTGGGCCTGTCCTGAGGGGAGCTGGCATGGCTTGCCCTGGGGCTGTTAGCTAGTGTGATTGCCGTGTGGCTTTCTGGTGCCCTGGCCCCAGCAGGTGGCCTCCCGGATCCCCTCGCTTCCGGAGCCCCAGGCAAGCAGTCGGACACCCAGCCCTGCCACCTGGAGCTGAGGAATCCAGTCTTTTGGAAAATGGAAGGCTGGAGAGAAGAGCTGGGTCTGTGAGGGTGGAAGTGGCCAGTCCGGGGGTTGTAGAAGAGGCATGTGATGAAGCTGGCACAAGGACATTTGTCCACGGATGCCGGGGTGGTGGGCAGCCACGCTGTATCTATGAATCAGGTGTATTGATGTGTGTTAGGGTGACAGCCTCTAGAATTGTGTGTGTGTGTGTGTGTGTGTGTGTGTGTGTGTGTGTATGTGTGTGTGAGATGAAGGAGATTCTTGACCTCGGGTCCAGGCCACTTCAGGGGAGCCTTGGAGCCGGCTGTCCCCTAAGCACAGCACCATCCTCGGGGGGAGCAAGTGAGGGCCCCGGGAGATGGGGCTGCTCCAGAGCCCTGTGCCCCGCTCTGGAGGTCTGGTGGCCAAGGCGGAGGCCCCAGGCTGAGGTAACCGCTGTCCTCCAGGAGGTGGGGAAGGCCCAGAGTGTGTGAGCAGCCCTCGGAGGACGACAGACGTCTTCTTGTGTAGTGTGTTACTATCCTAAAGGCCGCTTTCTGGCTGCTCCTTTGTGCTGCTGGGCTTAGAAGGCTGGACTCACCAGCTTTAGAGTCCCTGGGCTGCCTGTCTTCCCCGCACTTTCTTCATAAACTTCCTGTGGTCCCTGGTCTCCTGCTGAGGAGGGGCTGACTGTGGAGGTTCTGAGGATGACTGTGACCCACCGCTGTTCCTGCCAGGCTCAGGCTGTGTGTGCCCACGTGTGTGTGTGTGTGTGTGTGTGTGTGTGTGTGTGTGTGTGTGCACGCGTGCACGCATGCACATGCCTGTGTGTATGCAGGGAGTGGGGCACTACTGAGAATGGGGGCGGGGCCAGGAGACAGAAAGTCCTGGGGTGGGGGTGGGGGGATGTGCTGGGCGGAGAGGAGGTTGGTGGGAGAGAGTGGGGCTATTTTTATTATCCGTCCATCTCTGGGACATGAGGGAGGGGTGTTCTCCCTCTGACACAGGCTGTCAGCTTGTGTCCAGACGTCCCAGCATGGCTGAGGAACAATGGGGCTCTCTTCTCTCCCCTCTGCTATGGCCCATCTCCCCTCCTGTAGAGAGGGACAAGAGAGAGGGAATATGGCTCTCCTGGCACTCGGGGGGCAGATCTGGGCCTGCCAAGGCGGACAACAGTGGGACACTGTGTTCAGAGAATGTAAGAGGCCTGGGGCTGGCCACTGGGGCTGCGGGGGGCGCTCCGTGGGAGAGGGTCTGTCCCCGTGGGAGTGGAATGTGGGGCTTCCCTCTTCTGCAGAGGGGGACTGTGCCCTGCAGGACCCTACGCTTTGGATGGCAGCCTGTCCATCCCCCTGCCTCTGGACAGAGCTGGTCCCACTCTGGTGGTGGTGGAGAGGGGGCTTGAAGAAGAGGTGTGATTGCTCTCAAGTGGCTGACTGCCTTGGGCTAGACCTCACACCCTCCATGGCCTGGAAGCTTCCCCTCCCCACAATGGTCTAGCCTCCTCTCTGGGCCACTGCAACCCTCTGCAGCCCCTGAACGTGGAGCTCATGTTCTGAGTGCATCCGAGAGAATGTTCTGTGTCCCTCCGGGAGAGTCAGGGCCCTGAGTTAAAGCAGACCCGTTTTTCAAGGGCAGACATCGGATCCCCAAACAAGGACATCAGCCGCCCCTTGCAAAGACACGGGCTCTGGCCGAGGGAGGCAGCGGGGCTGGGTGAGCGGGAACTCTGTGCAGCCCTAATGCGTTTCTTTTAACCTTGGGGCTGAACTTAGTTCCAACACCGCCCCCCCCCCCCCCCCCCCCGGGAGCCTTTTTCGAATGTGCCTCCTTTGTCACAATTATTATTAGAAAATCAATGGCTATGTCTGTTTCTCTCTAATGTTTTTGCCAGGAATGAAACCAGCGGCAGCTCTGGACCAAGCTGCTCGGGGAGGCTTGAGGGGGAAGGGAGCTTGGTGGAGGTGGGGGAAGTGTGAGCGAGGGTAGGGGACCCCCCGTCCCCGATTCTCTGAGGGCTGAGAGCCTGGGGTTGCCCTAAGGTCCCTGAGTGGGCCCTGCCCAGCCCTTCAGAGGTGTGCCCTGTCCTCCATCTGGACTGATCCTCATAGCAGCCCCTGGTTAGGACGGTGCGACTCCTACTTCTCTCTTCTGCAAATAAGGGTCCTTCGAGGCAAGGACCCTTGTATTTGTTTTAAGTAAGGCGGTTTGTGAGTCCGGTTTATAGTCTTCACTCGGGGCTCTTTTTCCTCTTGGTTGAGCTGGTAGGCAGGTTGCCTCTGATGAATGAAGAGCTGGCAGTGGAAACTCAGGATACCACCCCAACTAGGGACCTTCTGCATCTGCAAGTGCTTTCCAGACAAGGCTCCTAATTATGGGCTGGTCTGAGTGCACGTCTTGGAGTGACTGTGTGTGTGTTTGTGTATGTGTGAGAGTGTGTGCATCCATCCCTAGACTTGGCAGCTGGCAGCCTGCGGTTCATGACAAGTATGTAGGCTTCTCAGCCTGTGCTTTTCATAGTGGCCTCAGTGGTGGTGCCAGGCGGCAGCTAGGGATTCTTGGGGCCATGCAGACCCCCCTGTGAAGGGTAGATGACAATTCAGTCTGATCGAGGGTGATTTCTGCTTGGCTGTGCTGGTTTGTTGCTGAGGCTGTCTGGTGTGTGTGTGTGTGTGTGTGTGTGTGTGTGTGCCTTGGGGTGGTCGGTCAGCCCACGAGCACTGGCCTGAGGCTGGTGTGGACAGGGTTTCATGAAACCTTTGATAAGTCCTAGCACCTCTCTTCACCTCGCCTGCCCTCTCGGGTGGTGGCGAAGGCAGGGCTGGAATTTTCTCTATGTAGGGTAGTGAGGATGAGGGGCCCACCCTCAGGCTGGGTCATGGCCTCTGGGCCCCAAGGGAGTAAGTTTTCTAGGATTCTGGAGCCAGCTCAATGAGGCAATGGGTTTCGTGCGGCAGCCCAGCTGTGGGAAGAGGGAGTGGGAAGGGAGGAGGGTGAGGTTAAGGCCTGGGGAATGGGAGGGAAGTACACAGAAGCACAGGAGGCACTTGTCTGCAGGCTCTTTGCCTGCTGCTCTGGGGCAGCCTTGAAACCTGGGACATCTTTGGGGCAAGAAAAGTGTGGGCATACAGGAAGTGGGTGGGAGGTTTCAGAGCGGCGCTGGATGGATGAGGGTTGGGGAGCCCTGGAGAAGGCCAGCAGTATTCCAGGGGCCAGATGGGGCTGGGACATCGTGACAGGTCTTAGTCATTTCTTGGGTTTCTTCTCGGGAGCACCATTTGCAAGCTGATGCGTCATTCAGTCTTTCCAAGTCCTTCCCCACGGGCCTGGTGTTGCTTGTTGGTTGATGCAGTCGCCTTGGAGACTGTCTCTCCTCCCTCCACCTTCCCTCCTTTGCCTGGAAGCTCTGGCCCTCTGCCTCTGGGGCTTGGAAGAAGTTGACATCTGTTTCTTGTATCAGTTCTTTGTGCTCTGGGCCCCAGCCCTGTGCAGAGTAGAGATTCCTGCTGAAGGCCAGCTCAACCTAAGCAGATTCCCCCACCCAGCAGAGAAACTGGGGTGTGGGCAGAGGGAGGCTGGAGGGAGGAGGTGTGAGGGGAGGCAAGCCCAGCTCCAGCTTGGCCCCCTGAGCTAAGATCCACTGCCTCCTCTAGGGGAGTTAGGTCGGATTAATTCTTTTCCCCATGTTTTGCTCATTGTCCTCTCTGCCCTGCTATTTCTCCCAGGGGTGCAGGCTCGGGAGAAGCAGCCTGCAGAGCCCCCAGCACCTCTCCGGAAGCGGGCTGCCAGCGATGGGCAGTACGAGAACCAGTCACCAGAACCCACATCCCCCCGTAGCCCCGGGGTTCGCTCGCCTGTCCAATGTGTCTCCCCAGAGCTGGCTCTTACTATCGCTCTCAATCCTGGAGGACGACCCAAAGAGGTGAGTCCTGGGGCCACAGAGGGTAGCAGAGCCCACCTGAACTACTTGACTTGATGGTCATCTGAGTAACAGTGACCTGTCAGTAAACTCAGTATTTTTTTCCTCCCTGCATCCTCAGCCTAGGGCTTCTCTATGGCTTGTGGAATCTGGAGCCAATTTCCCTCTCTAAATAACTATTATTCCCCTACTTCTTCCATGAACACTGAGACTGAGGTTCCCTTCTTGAGCCCCAGAGAGCGTCCTTTATTAGGGTGGTAAGGACCCTGGTATGATGAAGGTGACCACAGACTCTAGACTCCAAGCCAGATCCTACAGACTAACTGTTTTTGAACCCTTTCTGGATGTAGGGTTTCCTTGGGAGATAGATAATTTCAGTGTCAAAGTGTTTGTATTTTTGAGACAGTTTAGCAGTTTGAGGAAGTAGGTTTTAAACTTTAGTGAGCATAACAATCACCAGGGAGTTTGTTAAAAATGTAAATTCTCAAGTCCCCCTGTAGAAATTCTAGCCTATTAGACTTGGGGTGGGACCCAGGAATCTGATTCTGGAAGATTCTGATGTGAGTGGTCCATATTTGGTAAAATCCCAGGTTAATGGGTCCTTCTGGACAAAAATGGCTTTTGGACATCTTTTCTCTCCTGCCTTCTGTCCCTTCTCTTTGGCCTTGTTGTGAAACATTTCCAAGGCAGGTACTGCTGGACGATTGCCTTGCAATCAGTCACTTTCTGTTCTCTCGGCTGCAAGGAGTTGTTGGGGCCACAGGTGACGAGGATCTGCCTTTGACCTCTGTGTTTACTGGAAAGGATGACTAGTTAGGCTGGTAACTGGTAACTCCTCAGGCTCACAACTGTGGTTTTCCTCCCTTGTTCTCCTTCTGCAGCCCCATCTGCACAGCTACAAGGAGGCCTTCGAGGAGATGGAGGGAACCTCTCCGACCAGCCCACCACCCAGTGGGGGTAAGAACCCCACACTCGGCCTTCCTTCCCTGGGTGCCCTCTGGCCTGTGTAAGCTTCCCAGGCTTGGCAGTGCTGGCAGAGCTGGGTGGGGCCGGAATCTGCCGCTTCTCATCCCTACAGCTCACCTTACTTCTGCTTCCCTTCCTCACCTCTCTTCACCTCTTTTCTGCGGTCCGCGCTCACACATCTAAGACGCAGCAGCTGCATCCTGGGATCCAGGCTGACCTACTCTGGGGTCCCTGGACTCCCATATTATGGTTTGCTAGTTGCTAAGAGTCTTTGTATCCTATGTGTAAAACATCCCTCATCCTGAAGTAACATCCTAAAGTAACCCCTGGACCTTCTTGCTTCTGACTCCCATTTCTGTCTGCATCCAGGCACCTCTTCCACTTCCTAGTTTTCACCAAGGAAACAAAGGCCCAGAACCCTCAGGTTGACCATATGCCCAACGCATCCGTCTCTTGGCCTCCAGACAGGAGCCTTTAGTCTGTGTCTTACTTGATGTTCTCACTAGAGTGGCAGGTCCCTAAAGGGCAGAGACATTTCCAAACAATGAGAAAACCTGGATGAGCCCAGGAGAGAGGAAGTATTCCATTTCATGGTAGAAGAGACATGAAGAGGAGCTGGAGGAGACCTGGGAAAGCAGTGATGGATCAGTCCCAGGCTGTGAAGGCCTCGGGGTTCCTGTAAGAGGCCTGAGTTGGCAGAGGTGAAGAGACTAGTGATGCTCCAGGATTAGACTAGAGGGGGTCCACCCAAGCTATTCATTCATCTGGGTGAGAAGGGTGGAGGGTGAGGACAGGAGAGTTGGAGCTGGCCACGTGTTCTCCGGCAGCTGGCTGTCCTGCCGGGGGGAGGACACACCAGTGCTTGCTTTCTGTGCCAACAGAATTGTGTTGGCCACCATCTTGGACACGTACCGTGCGCTCAGTCACTTCAGTCGTGTCCGACTCTTTGCAACCCCGTGGCCTGTAGCCTGCCAGGCTCCTCTGTCTGTGGGATTCTCTAGGCAAGAAAACTGCAGTGGATTGCCATGCCCTCCTCCTGGGGACGGAGAAGGCAATGGCACCCCACTCCAGTACTCTTGCCTGGAAAATCCCATGGGCGGAGGAGCCTGGTGGGCTGCAGTCCATGGGGTCACTAGGAATTGGACACGACTGAGTGACTTCCCTTTCACTTTTCACTTTCATGCATTGGGGAAGGAAATGGCAGCCCGCTCCAGTGTCCTTGCCTGGAGACTCCCAGGGATGGGGGAGCCTGGTGGGCTGCTGTCTATGGGGTCGCACAGAGTCGGACACGACTGAAGCGACTTAGCAGCCTCCAGGGGATCTTCCTGACCCAGGGATCTAACCCGTGTCTCTTACATCTCCTGCATTGGCAGGCGGGCTCTTTACCACTAGAGCCAGCTGGGAAGCCCATCCTGGACACACAGGAAGTTACATTTGTGAGTGGACTGTCCAGCAGAAAAATAACATGAGCTGTTTGCACTAGAAACTTCTCTAACAGCTCCATTAAAGGACATGCAGGAAACGGGAGAAATTAATTGTAACGATTTCTTAATTTAACTCAAAATATCCACAAAGTATTATCATTTCTATAGGTAAGTAGAAATAAAATATTAATGAGAATATTATCTTACAATCTTTTTAAGAAATCTAAAAAGAAGTTGGTGAAATTCATTCTAATAATAGGTATTATTTAGGGAATTTCTTGGTGGTCCAGTGTTTAGGACTTTGTGATTTCACTACCAAGGGCCTGGGTTCAATCCTTGATCGGGGTACTAAGATTACCATAAGCCTCGCGGTGGAGCCAAAAAAAGTTTTTGCTGTTATTTAACCCTAAGGATCTAAAGTATGATTTCAACATGTAATCAGTATAAAGACATATTTTTCATTCTTGTTTCATACAAGTCTGAAATCCACTGTGTGTTTTCACACTCATGTGACACCTCAGTTCAGACTGGACACACAGCAGGTGCACCATAGCCCCGTGTGGTTCATGACTGCCGTATTGGACCGTGAAGGCCCAGGGCAGTCTGTTCAAGACAGCTCTCTAGCCGTATAAAAGGCTTCAGACTCCTGGAATCTCTCCCCCTGGTCTTAACTCTCCAACCTGCATGTGCGTGTGTGTGTGCATGCTCAGTTGTGTTTGAGTCTTTGTGACCCCCCGGACTGTTGCCCACCAGGCTCCTCGGTCCTTGGGATTCTCTAGGCAAGAATACTGGAGTGGGTTGCCATTTCCTCCTCCCTGGGGTTTTCCCGACCCAGGGATCGAACCTGCATCTCCTGCATTGGCAGGTGGATTCTTTTACCACTGAGCCGTCTGGGAAGCTCCCCGCCCCACCACCTTCACGTTAGCTCCAATTTCCTGTGGGTCCAAACAGCCAGGATCCTAGCCATCACCCTGCCTGGGATGAAGCCATCTGGGCTGGGCTAGAGTTGGTTCTACCACTTGTTTCTGTTCCCATTCTTCTCTCCCTCCGGTGGGTCAGCCCCGGGTGCCTGGGGAGGAAAGAATAAGTTAGAGGTTTCCTCCAGGCACAGGGTTGGGAGAGAAAACAGAGGCGGAGCAATGCAAGGAATTCTTCTCTGGGGAAGCCAAGCCTTGCCTGGCTTCAGGGCCACCCCCGCGTCTGCCTCAGCAGAAGGGCTGGATGCCTGGGGACTGAGGGCAGGAGAGATGAGGAAGCTGGAGGTGCTGAGGGAAGCCCAGAGAAGCCTCCCACCGCCTCTGTCCCCTCGTCCCCTTCACCCCGTTCACCTGCAGCTCTGCTGCACCCACTAGGCAGACTTACGGGCCCAGAGTCTTCGTGGTCATCCCATGGACAGTGGTCTCTGAGGCTGGGCTCATTCTTCCATAATTAATTGCATTCAAAGTCATTTGTCTGATAAACATTACTAAGTGCCTGATAAGAGTCTATTGTAAGATGTGTGTTTGTGTTTGTGTGTAATGAGAGAAAGAGGGACACATAGAAACATGCAGGCCTAGACCTACCCCCTGCCTGGATGTGTGTGTTTATACACACTTGTCCCCTCTGCTATATCTGTCTGTTGGGTATCTCGGACAGAGTGAGGGTAGAGTGTAGGGCTGGGCCAACCATCTGGACTCCTGTGATGCCCCTCTGTTCCCATGGACACCTGTGGATACACCAGCATATGCACAAATGTGCATGTGTGTGCCTAGTCGCTCAGTTGTGTCCGACTCTTTGTGACCCCCATGGACTGTAGCCCACCAGGCTCCTCTGTTCATGAGGATTCTCCAGGCAAGAATACTGGAGTGGGTTGCCGTGCCCTCCTCCAGGAGATCACAAACAAGCTATTTAAATTACTTTCATTGGAAGATTATATTTTGGGAGTTTAATTTCCTGAAGGTCTCACTGTCTTTTTGAGAAAGGGAGGAGACGCCAGGGAGGGTCCCGGAGCTGCTGTGTGGCTCCTGGGCACCCCAAAGGCCACGGCTCATCTATTGAGGCCACTGGGGTGGGACAGGCAGCCTTAGGCTTTCGGCGGCCCTGTGTGACTGCCTGTCCTCCACGGCTGTGGGCTCTGCAGGGTCCTGAGAGCTGCCACAAGAGACACAGAGCTCCTTTCTTTCCTTCTCCTCAGAGGTGGGTTAGGAGACGTGGCAGCTGCCACTGAGAAATCTTGTGACTGGGCAGAGCAACAACCTTGCAGGTCAGCTCGGAGTCCAGCCACGTCCTTGGCTGATGGGAGAAAGCCTGACCACCCTTTCTGACCTTGTATTATGTGACACTTCCAGCCCAGACAGGTGGCTTGGGAGGTGACCTGGGTTTGTACAGGGTGGTCATGCTCTTGCCCACGTATTTTAGATATGGGGCTTTTTCCTCTTCCAGAACACTGAGGTTTGGGGGAAGTAAGAGAGCTCCCAGCTGAGAAATTCTGTCTTCCTGGGGCTTGCAAAGGGCCTGCTTGGCTGGAGGTCAAAGACCTGTGGCTGAGGACTGGCCTGGGGACTCAGGGTCGGTTCTGCTGGTGGTCCCTTCTCCTTCTGTCCTTTACAGATTGTGCCATCTTGATATTCCACTTTCTTTAAGTCCATCTGTGGGGTGTATGTATGTGTGTGTGTGTGTGTGTGTGTGTGTGTGTGTGTGTGTTTGGGGGTGGGGTGGGGAATGTGAGAGAAGAGGTTAGAGAGACAGTGATATAGAGCAAGTCAGAGGGTGCCCAAGAAACTAGCGTATGTGTTATAACTCCACAGTGTGGAGGGACCGTATGGAAGGAACTCAGGGTCTAGGGACAGAAATGACTTTGTGGAGGTTGAGGGGCAAGGCTGTTTCCTGACTCCTTTTACCCTTCATCCTGTGGAGGAACACAGGAGACGGGATGGGGGAGTGGAGCCGCCCCGGCACCCCCAGGGCAGGGCTGGTTCCTCTGCTCCGCCTCCTGCTGCCCCCCCAGCCCCGCTCCCCCACATGCCTTCACTCAGGAGGGGTCCCCTCCCCATGCCTCCACCCGCACTCACTTCCAGCTCTCCCTCTTATTCCCGGTGCAGTGCGTTCCCCTCCAGGTCTGGCCAAGACACCCTTGTCTGCTCTGGGCCTGAAGCCCCACAACCCAGCCGACATCCTGCTGCACCCCACTGGCGGTGAGTAACTCCAGCGGGAAGGGAGGTGGCTGGGGAGGCCGGAGGGAGGAGTGGGCAGCTGGAGGACGCCTGTGGTCCTGGGCAGGGCCCAGGCCTGGTGGATTCTCGGGATTTTTCTGGAAACAAGGTGGCAGCCTGGCTCTGTGTCCATGCTGAGGTCAGGCCTGGGTGGGGCTCTCTGTTCGGGGGTTGAGGGGGATGGAGCCTTCCTGCCCTTGCCTTCTGGGGTCAGCACCACTCCCAGCATCCTCTGACGTCGGGGGGTTGGAGGCATGCCCTGTTTCCCTGGAGGTGGTTAACTTTCTGCCGGAAGCCTGGCTCCCGTGCCCCAGAGTCCACATGCTTGTGCGTGCACGCACACACACACACACGCAGACATGCACACACACACAGACATGCACACACACAGAGACCTGCATGCACACACAGAGGCAGGCATGCACGCACACACATACACAGACATGCGCACACACTCATACCACATGCAGACATGTACGCACACACTCCAGGTTCATACTTCATCACATTCCCCAGCTCCTCTCCTTCTTGTTGGGAAAGGGAAAGTGGAGACCCTGGGCCCTTAGTGACCATTTCCAACAGGCTGAGCCCAGAAACTTGCTCTCTAGACTCTGGTGTGGGCTGGACTGGGGTTCTGGGGACCAACTTTGCTTCTTTTCTTTAGTCCCCAGAAGACTGATCCAGCCAGGTAGGTGGGCGGTGGCATGACAGGTGTGAGCCACGCAGACACACGGCCGGGCACAGCCTCCCACTCAGGACGTGTCTGCATGGCCAGGGACACGGAGTCACTGGGTGGGGGTTTGCCTGTCACCAGGCCAGCACACTCCTGCTTGAGACGTGGGGGCTGTGACAGGGACACAGGCCTGCAGCTCCTGAGAGCGAGGCCCTGTCTTACCTGTGCGCCCTGGAGGGCCTGCCTCTGCCTCGGCCTCACCCCTTTTCTCAGCAAAGTCTCTCTCTCTCAGGAAATAATCCCTGTTAATCCATCTCTCTCTCTCCTTTTTGCTCTTCCTCTCCCCTTCATCCCCTGCCTCTCTTTCCTGCCTCTCCTTCCTCCTCACCTCTCTTCCCATCTTCCCTCAGAGGAGGATGAGAGGAAGGTGCTGACAGAGCTTTCTGAAGGTAAGTGTGGCTTTGCTGTGTGACTGCTTCGTGCTCTCTGTGTCCGGGAATGGCTGTTCACTCCATGGCTTGAGGGGGGTGCGTGGGGAGCAGCTCTCTTCTCTGATCAGGTCTCATGTGGCTGGGCGCATAGGCTGCCCCCCCTCCAATCCCCACCCCCTGATGGCTGATCAGGGGGGTGATGAGCCATCACTCTGGTGATGAGCTGTCATTCTGGATACTGACTGAGGTGCCCACAGCCCCAGGGCACGGGTCCTGGCGTGGCCTAGGGTCCAGGCACTAGTGTGGTGCCACCTTGCCGACAAAATGCTCCTCCTGGGAGGCATTCCCGCCCACTGCCTGGGGTACAGCAGCCCCTTCAGATGCTGGGGGCTCCTATCCCACTTTCTGGGTGTGCCCCACATGTGCAGCTCAGAGCACGATTTCTCAGCCTCAGCACTACCGATGTTTGGGCAGGACAGTTCTTAGTTGTGGGGACTATGCTGAGCCCTGTAGCGTGTTTAGCACCATCACTGGTCTCTACCTACTGTTACACATGTGGGTAGCACTCAGTCGTCATGACAATCAAAATGTCTGCAACATGACAAATGTCCCCGGGGAGGATAATCACTCCTGGTTCAGAGCCACTGTCTTGGAGTCACAAGTTGCCTTCTGGAAGCCCTTGCCTGGTTTCCTATCAGCACAGATGGTAGGATGTCTGTCTTTCTGGGATCTTGGGTGTTTTGGGGGGGATTTTGAAAAAGCTATGGATTTCCACCCCCCACCCCGCCACCCCCTGTCACACACAGATGCCTCGGGACATCCATGCACAGTTGTGACAGTATCTGGTTAGCACATCTGTGTCCTGGCTTAACCCCTGATTTAAATGAACTCAGCCTTGCACATGGAGAAGCAGAGAGGAGATGTAATCTGGTTGAAGGCCTTTAACTAATTTATTAGGAACAGAATTCAAAGGATGACTCAGAGCAGCAGGTGAAATGAGGTCTGAGATGCTAGCCTGGGTGGCCTGGGCTTCCATGTCCCCATCTCTACCCTGGGGGAAGTGGGAGAAGGGGGTTGGACGAGGTGGGTGTTGAGCACCTTCCAGCTTGGATGTGTTAGATGTTCTGACTTCCCACCTGGGCCCTGGGTCCGTGTGGCCTGGTTTCTTTAAAGACTCCATCCAGTTTTGTTTTTGTTTTTTTTTTGGCTGCGTCTTGGCTTGTGGGATCTTAGTTCCCAGACCAGGGATTGAACCCGGGCCCTCAGCAGTGAAAGCGCAGAGTCCTAACCACTGGACCACGAAGGAATTGCTCCTTCCAGATTCTTAAGCCCATTTCCCACTTCCTTTGCACTCACTACCTTGATTTTCCATCCCCAAAGTGGGCATGGGTTGTACCCCTCTGAATCTGCCGTCTCCCGTGTAAGATGGCCGGAGTTTTCCATAAAGCTTTGCCTACTACTAGCCAGCCAGAGTTCTGGCAACAATGCCAGATTGCCTGGGCGGTGCAGAACAAGGCAGCCCCCCAGAACAGATCCCAGAATGGGATGAACTACAGTTGGCTCTCACCCCTGGCCAGCCTCACACCCAGGGGGAGGACCTTCCCTGGGCTGGAGATGGGCTGCTGGTTCTTGCCAGGAGTCTGGAATCAGCTGAGGCCTGGAGGGTGCTGTGTTCCAGGAGCCCACCCACCTAGGAGGCTCTCAGCTCTCCTTGTGGCTGCTGACCTCTGCAGACTGGTGAGACTTATTCAGTCTCCAGTGGGAAGGTCTGAGGGTGACCAGCCCTGGCTGTGTGCTCCTCACTTGGGGATGACACTTCAACAGAATGGGACTGACACCTGGCCCTCGCACCTGATGAGTGAATCTCAGCCTACAGGCCCCGAGCCCTCTGACCCTCCTCCATCTCTCCTGGAGGCACGGAGTCTGCAGGGGAAGGGCCTTAGGGATCCGCTCCACCGCAGCCATCATTTTCAGGAATGTGGATCTGAGGTCTGTGTTGTGAGGTGGGGGTAGGCATCTGCCCAAGGTCACAGTTAAGAGGCAGCAGGGCTAGACTGGACTTACTGGTCTCCTGTTTCCTAATCAAGTGGCCACTTCAAAACCCTCCTCCTGCCTCCAGGCGCCGTGCCCTGGGATTCCAGCGTGGGCATTGGAATTGTTGTCTTGACCTGGAGTGGGGACAGGGGCGAAGGATGTGGGCGGCTGGTTCCATTTTTCCTGACTCATGCATCACCTTCCAGGTCAGACTAAAGCATATTCTTTGCTGACCCGCTGAAGCGCTGCTTGATTACCCCGCTGATATGTGTGAATTCAGAAAAAGATACCTATAAGGAAAAATAACCAGTAGGCTTATTCAGCAAGGGGGAGAAAAAGACTTTTGGGAAGTGTTCTGTTCAAGGTGCCATGCTAAATGCTTTACATCTGTTCATTCTGTTCTTCATTGATTCAATAAATATTTTGTGTGCCTACTATGTGCCAGGCACTCTGGGGATATAATGATAAGCAGTGCTATGGTTCCTAATCTCATGGAACAAATGCATGACTGGTGACAGAATTAAATTATCACCGAGAACTATTGAGATAAGTGCTCCAAAGTGAAGAGATACGGTTTTTATGAGACCCTGGCTGAAGAAGTAAGATGCAAGGGTGAGTGGCATTAACTTGGTGACACTGGGATGGGAGAAGAGCTTTCCAGGTAGAAGTAAAGGGCACTTGCAAAGGCCCTGGGGTGGGAGGAATAACATTTTTTTTCCCCCATGAATTGCAAGGGCAGAGAAGTGAGAGCAAGGAGGAGCTGGAGGCTGGAGCAAGAGGCAGTATGGTGCAGAGAGAGGGTCAGCAGGCAGGGATGGGAGCATGTGGGTCCTTGTCACAGTCATCTTATTTAATAATCACAGAAGCACTGAGGAAGGTGGTAGGAGCCCCAGTTTGCTGATGAGGAGGTGACATGTAAGGATGTTAAAATGACTTGTCCAGGCCCAGACAGATGATGAGGGGCAAGGCTGAGAGTGTACGCTGCTTTCCATTGATTGTACAGGGTATGACCTCTAAACATGAACAGTGTCTTTACTGGGTGTGGGTACAGGGTACCCTTCTCCAGGAAAGAAGCAGAGAAAGAAAGCCCATTACAGTAAAGGTATGAGGTCAACATCAAGGATCTTCCAGTGGGGAAATAGGGAAAGAAATGGTTGAACCTTCTTTCCTAGAGGAATAGAAACAGGGAACATTCGGCTGAGGTTCTGTCTGTTCCCATGATTAGACGGGTGGATTTGGCACAAAGGAAGACTGCAGATTAGAAATGGCCCCTCTGGGGATCCCTCCTGCTCTGAAATCCTCGGTGACAGATGCACCGTGCCATCTGGGTATTTTAAGGTAGTTCTGTGCAACGCAGATTTATGGAGCACCTACTTTGTGCCAGGTCCTGTGCTAGGGACTGAGGGCATAAAGATGAGTGAGATCGTCTGGTCAGGATGATATTTCAGCACAAGGTCGAAATGCTGAGCTGGGGGAGGAACAGGGTATGATGGGGACTCAGAGGAGGGCCGTGTGGCCCAGTCTCAGAGTTTGGAATTCCAACTTTTGAGTTCCTGGTTTGGGCCTCAGAAGTTTTACTTCTTTCCTCTCTCCATCTGCGTGTCTTCATTTCACTCGGACCAAGCAGGCTGTTTCTCTCCAGGCAAAGAGCCTTTTCTGCGAGGCAGAAAATGCACTTGAGGGTGTGGGTCAGGAGCTGACAGTGCCCTCAGCCTGGCGGGGTCAAGTCACCAAGCCTCCAGGCCGGCTGCTCGCAGCCTCCAACAGCCTCTTGGAATGGGTTTGGGCTCCTGGAATGTTCTGCAGGAGGCACCCTCCTGGCCCTACATCTCCTGCCCTTCCCAGTCCCCGTTGCCCCTGGGTCTAGCTGCTCCAGGATTGGCGGAGAGGAGGAAACTGCAGGAGAGAGTGTGCAGAACAGCAGGAGAGGGGGTAGAGGGAGGCAGACTCCAGCAGGCAGCTGTGGGGCTGCTGAGACACTGGCGTTGGAGCTAGCAGGAAGGAGTTAGAAGGGACTTGCTCATCTCCTGTCACTTGATCCAGGCTGGGCAGGTGGGTGTTCTCATTCCTATTTTACAGACGAGAGAACAGTCCCAGAGAGGTTCAGCAGCCTGTCCCCGCTCACCCTTCCAGTAAGTGAAAGACAGGGAGCTCACACGTTGTATGTTGTACTAAGGTGGGGAGGAGAGGAAAATGGGAAGAGATAGGGAAAGGGGGTATTTTCAATACGGAATCTGAGTCTGAAAACTTGGGGGAAATGGACTGTTTTGGCCCTCAAGGTTGGTTTTGAACAGTTATGAAGTTGGACTCAGAAAATCAAATATCTTCCCAAAGGGTCGCTCCTGCTCTGGGCTCATGAGGAGGAGAAATTGAGTGAGTCTCTATCCTGATTTAGTCCTGGAAGGTCAGGAAAGGGCAGCCAACCAGCCAACCAAGAAAGAGGATGGAGAATAAAGTGAGGGAAGGGCCAGGAGGGCTGGGTCTGAAATCCACAGGCTGGGAGCCCCTGAGCAAAGCCCCCAGGCTAGTTGGCCACCTGAACTCACAGGGCTCTTAACTGCAAACGTGGTGGGAACCACTGCAGGTGCTTCTCCCTGGATGAATGGTCCTGTCTTCAAGTTCAGAGGCTGAGTCCTCTGAGAGCTGCTTTGTAAGCTGCTCTGTAGCTGAGAATCTGATGGGAATGAGGACGGGGCTCCTGAGACTGATGCTTTATGAACGTGGCCATCCTAAAGCCGTTTCAGGTTTTCTGATATCTCCAACTTTATAACATACTGTCCCTTCGGTGTTCTGTGCAAACTACACTCAGGTTCCTGACACTATGTTTGGGTCAAAAGGAGTTAGTGGGGACTTGGCCTTGACTCATGGTAAACAGGGCAGATGGCAGTCAGTGTCTGTGGTCCCAGCCCTGGCTCCATCTTGACCCTAGGAGTGGGTGATGTGGGTGGTCTTACTTCGGTTTTACTGATGGTAGAAGTGGTATGTGTACTTTTTTTTTTTTTTTAATAGGATGGGGTGCTGATCCAATAATGTGAGCTGCTTACCCACCGTATGGGTCAGGTCTTGGCAGGAAACAGCTCATTCCAATGGGGCAACTAAAGAGGGTTTAATGGACTATTTAGATGGTCTGGGCAAAGCAACGAGGGATGGAGAAGCACCTCCCCAGGTGCTCCCGAGCAGGAGGCAGGAGCCGTCAGCACTACAGGCCGGAAGAAACCAGGAGGAGCTGGAGGAGAGGGCCCACCCCTGGAGCTGGTGTCTTGGGTGGAGGACGCAGCCCTGGAACTTTGACTCTCTCTCCCCACCCACCCTCATCCTCTGTTAGCACTGCCTACCAGCCAACTGCCAAAGGCCCAGGCCCTCTGGATCCCTGAGCCCAGGGATCTGAGGGATGCTGTCAGTAAAAGCTGGCCTGCAGGGACACAGAGCAGGCTGGGGAATGAATCAGGAGGACACGGCAGGTGGAGAGGAGTGCAGACTTCAGGGCTCACCCTCGGGCATTTTAGCTTGAACTTTCGGGGGTCAGCAAGAATTCAAGGGAAGGAAGAAAACGAATGTGTGCCACGTAGGTCTTAGTCACTGTGTACCTCTGTGGTGGGGGCAGATAGGGGGCAGAGGGTAAAGGTCATGCATCTACTAGTTTGTGAGACAGACGTTTACTGAGGATTCATCGTGTGCCAGGCGCTGTGAGTACAGATCAGCAAGGAGCTTGGGGCAGCCAGGGAGCAGATGGACCTCTTGCCATCTCTGGATGGGAGAGAAGGATACTGGGTTCTGCGGGCACTAGGGTGAAGCTGAGAGCCTGGAGGGGTCCAGGCGGAGTTTTCAGAGAGTGACCCAGGAGGTGAGGGATGGGCTGGTAAGGTAGGCTCTGGCCTTGGGTCTCAGCTGCCATTTCTGTGGGTGTGAGTTCCTTTTTGAGGGTCCCTTCTGTCAATTCGAGTTACCCCAGGGTGTGGAGCCGGCCCCCCAAGGCTAAAAACACACTGACATTCTCAATCCCCCTGATTTTCAGCTGGCGGTATATGCAGGTGGGCCAGGCCACCGGGGTTCTTAGGTCAGTTCTGTCACCTGCTACTGTGTGGTCCAGACAAGATACTTACATTCTCCAAATTCTACTTTGCTCATGTAGTTGTTTGCTATTTTTACTGTTATTGATAGTCTGTGAAGCTGGCTCTTCTCTGGCTGATGGGCTGCAGTTCTGGGTAGCAGCAGCCAACGCTGAGTGTCCCATAAGGCGGTGGCCCCTCTCTTGGCCATTCAGAACTAGCATTGGGAGTCAGGAGACAGTAGCCATGGCCACTGATTGGCTCTGTGTTCTGGGGCAAATCTCTCTACTTCTCTGGGCTGAGGAGACACGTTACATCAGGAACCAGTAAAGTATGGCCAAATCCTGTTTTTGGAACGTTTTATCGTAACACAGCCATGCTCATTGCTTTATGTGCTATCCATAGCTGCTCTAGCGATAACAACAGTAGCATTGAGTAGCTGTGAGAGACACTGTCTGGCCCCCTCCCTGCGCCCCAGGGCTGCACGGACTGCAGTTCTTCCACTGCTCAGGCTGGTTTCAGTGGTTGCCCTAATTGCGGTGGGCATAGTGTTGGTGTGTGCTCAGGTCACGTCCCTCCTGGGACGAACTCAGAAACGGTGCCAGGTTTGGAGGTGGCAGGAACACCATCTGTCCCTGGAGAAGCCAAGAGTGTCCTCCTTCTTCTTCCTGTTTGACAGCGAGTTAGTTTGCAGTGGTGGAGTGGGGGGGCTTCCAGAAACTGGGGCGGGGGGCAGTTGGGGGGAGCATGGCAGCGGGGCGGTTGGCACAGGAAACCTGGGTCTGGTTGCGCCTCCAGCCCCTTCACTCTCCAGGTCTCAGCATGTTCACCTGCACAGTGACCTCTCTGGCACTTGCCCCCCTCTCCCCCACCCAGCCTTCCTCTCGGTCGTTCTGAACACCAAGTGGGATAATGATGTCAGTCTCGGGAGGCAGGCTAAGGGTGTCAGGCAAGGTGGATGGGTGTGTCTTGGCACGCGGGGCTGGGTGTGACTCACCCACACAGGCCTGTTGCTAGGCCAGCAAGCCTGTTTCTGGACTCTGGGTGTGGGGTGGAGTGAGCATCCCGAGACGCAAGGCTGGGCTGGAGCTTGGGGTCCACGGACAGCCCAGACCCCAGCAGTGCCTGGGGAGCCGAGAAGGGCCTGGGGACCTGGGTGGCAGGGTTGGGGAAGAAAAGCTCAGCTAGAGGGGCCCCCAGTGAAGGACGGTGTCCCAGCTCCAGCAGGGAGGACTCTGTGATGGCTGTGTTCTGGGGTCCCTTTCTGGGAAGCTTCTCAGAATGAGGCTCTAGTTAGAGGTTCTCTGGGGGCTCTCACAGCTTCTCCACAATGCTGGAAAGAGGTTGGACCTGGGCAGGCAGGAGCCCCGGAGACGTGCCCCTCATCTGCTTGGCTGGCCTTTTGGGATTTCCCTCACAGGCTCTGGGGAGGCGGGTTCCCTGGGGTTGGGTGGGGTCCACACTGCACCCCTTGGATCCACACTCAGTCCCTGTCCCCTCGCCCCTTTCAGAGCCCCGGAGCTACGTGGAGTCGGTGGTACGGACGGCGGTGGCCGGGCCCCGGACTCAGGAACCTGAGCCCAAGAGCTTTAGCGCCCCAGCTGCGCAGGCCTATGGCCACGAGACACCCCTGAGGAATGGGACCCTGGGAGGCTCCTTTGTCTCCCCCAGCCCCCTCTCCACCAGCAGCCCCATCCTCAGCGCTGACAGGTAAGTGGAGGGGAGGATCCAGGCCCGGGGCAGCACGGATGAGGCCTCTTGGATCCAACTAGGGCATGGATGACGGGCAGAAATCGTATCCAGGGTTCTGCCCTTGGGAAACCAGCTCACTGGGGTGCATGGCAACAGCATGCAACTCCCCAGGGAGAGTACGAAGGTGAACCAGGCACAGTTCTTCCCTCAAATGTATTACTTTTGTTTTTATTTACTTATTGGCTGCACCATGTGGCATGCGGGGAGCCTCACTTTCCCAAAGATCAAATCCGTGCCCCCTGCAGTGGAAGTGTGGAGTTGTGACCACTGGACTGCCAGGGAAAGCCTCCTTCCCCCAAGTTTAAAACAGAACAAGAATAGTTGCTATGTTGTGACTGCTTCCCATGTGCCAGGCCTTTTGCTAAGTGCTTTCCATTTAAACCTCACAGCCATTCTAGGGGTAAGTAGTAGTATTATTCCCACTTCTCAGAAGAGGAAACTGAGGCAGAGAGAGATTAAAGTAGCTTATTCAAGGTCCTACAGCTAAACAGTAGCAGAAAAAGGATTCAGAACAAAGGTGTCTGGCTCCGGAGTCCACATCTCTATCCTACCCCCCCACCCCCCCACCCCCCATCACAGAGCCGCAGTTAGAGGTGCTCGAAGCAGAGGTGTAAGCAAAGAGTTCTGAGCAACAGGCCATTATTTCTGGCTCAGTCTGCAGAGAGGGTCTCTGGGGGCTGGAAGTACGGGAAGTATTTGTACTAAGGCCAGAGGATGAGCAGGGGTTGAAAGGTGAAGGGGAGGGAGAGGGCCTTCACGGCACAGCAAGGACAGGACCGGTGTGTGGAGGTATTGGGCGTGGGGTCTGGGGATCAGGTCACTGTGGGGTTAGAGGAGGGATGTCTTGGTGGATGGGCGGCTGACATTCTAGGGGGTCAGACAGAGAGGAAAGCCAGAAACTTCCCAGAAAGGGAGGCTCCTGTGCTTGGGGTGCAGTGAGAAGCTGCTCGACTGGCGGGGTGGGGCATAGGCTTTATGACGGGGAGACAGGGAGATGACATTGGAGAGGAACTCTGAGATGAGCCCGGGTAGGGCACAGGGTGCCAGGCGGGGAGGCGGCCTGCACCGGCCAGAATTCC
Organism: Dama dama; assembly: GCF_033118175.1. Taxonomy (NCBI): domain Eukaryota; kingdom Metazoa; phylum Chordata; class Mammalia; order Artiodactyla; family Cervidae; genus Dama; species Dama dama. The sequence continues at coordinate 28,918,723 of NC_083688.1, forward strand.
ACCCCGCAGGAGGGGCGTCTGCCCCAACCATCCCTTCCCACGTCCGCTCCCCTTCTCAGACTGGGAACCCACGAGGCCGGAAACTATCCAGCCACCTCCCCCCACTTCCACAGGCAGGGGTGAGCAGTGTGCTCCCCCACCCAGGTTGGGGCGGGAGGCGCAGGTGAGCCGAGGCAGTTTTCTTCTGGATTCTTAGGAATCTGAAACCTCAAGCCAGGCACACACCCCCAGTCCACTTGGCCCCCTCCCCAGCCTCTTAATGGCTCCACCTGGGGAAAGGTCCGCCTCTGGGCAGAAGCTGCATTCTTCTTCTAAAGGAGAGATTTTCCTCATCTCTCACCCCCCACCATGCTGATATCCAAGAAGTCCTGACATTAGGGAGTTTTCACTTTTTCTCACTCAAATTCCTCCTGCAGTCAGATTCAGGAAGCCAGCACCTCCTCCAGGATTAATCACCCGAAACGCGCCATTTCCATGTCCCCAGCTCCTCCCTCCCCCCATTTCTCAGAATCCAGGTTATTCTGTACCGAAGTGGTGTTTTACTCTGGCCTCTTCTGGGATGTATGGTAGACTTTGTCCTGGCCTAGCCCTGACCTTCTCCCTGCCTTTGGCTCTTGCCTGGCCCTCCCACCTCACATCACCCTGGGGACCTGAGCTTAACCGACCCAACCCAGGGTGGGGCCGGCCAGTCTCCAAACTCCTAGTCTGTGGCTCCAGGCTTTGGTGCATCGTCTTATGTAAGGACCCTTCCCCCCTGCCCCCCCGCTGCCCCACTGCCAGCCCTCACCCAAGGGCTCCTTGTGTGAGCCTGCCTGCTGCCTCTCTGCAGCCAATGCTTGTGCATGGTCCCTGACAACCTTTGTCTCTGCTGCCATGTCACTGAGGAAGTTTGGGTCTGAAAGGAATCAGAGTCATCTAACCCGCCTCCCTCATTTTCTGTGTTGCTGTTGTTGTTCAGTCGCTAAGTCGTATCAGATTCTTTGCGACCCCATGGATTGGAGCATGCCAGGCTTCCCTGTCCTTCACCATCCCCCGGAGTTAGCTCAAACTCATGTCCATGGAGTCAGTGATGTCATCCAACCATCTTATCCTTTGTCACCCACTTCTCCTCCTGCCCTCAATCTTTCCCAGCATCAGGGTCTTTTCCAATGAGTTAGCTCTTCGCATCAGGTGGCCAAAGTATTAGAGCTTCAGCTTCATCATCAGTCTTTCCAATGAATATTCAGGGTTGATTTCCTTTAGGATTGACTAGTTTGATCTCCTTGCTGTCCAAGGGACTCTGCAGAGTCTTCTCCAGCACCACAGTTTGAAAACATCAATTGAGAAAACTTTGAAAAGCAGAATCCAGGTTTCCCAATTGACAGGCCATTTCCTGTACTCCTGCATGGACTTGTACTTAATTTCAGAGGAGAACCTTTGTGGCCATTTTCCCAGGTACAGTGCCCTCTGAACTGAGTTTCATCAGTCTTAGAATTGAAAGCGGCTTCTGAGCTCATCTAATCTAACCTCCCAGTGGAGGAAATTTCCTCTATAGCATTCAAATCAAGAGGTTGGTCAGCCTCTGCTTAAATGCCCCTAATGATGGGAGTCTCATTACCATGTAATACAGCCTGCTCCATTAGTGGCCAGATCCAATGGCTAGAAAACAGATCCTATAATGAGCTGAAATCTCCTGCTATGAGACTTCTTCATCTTTGTTTTTTTTTTTTTTTGGAGCTACCCAGGAATGGATGCCCAGTTACACTCTCAGTGTGTAAATGTCAACTCACCTCGGGAAAGTGGGTCAGGGCAAGATGCTTCCAGGAGGCCCAGGGCCCAAGTAGGTTAACTCCATCTCCAGTGTTCCGTTTCTGTGATGCTGGAGGGGGCAACAGGACAGCCACCTTCAGTTTCGATAGCAGAGATCTCGCTCTGACTTGTGGTTGAGCTGTCAGGGTGACGCTTGAGGGTACGAGGGCTTTGGAATCTGACACTGCTGAGTTGAGATCCTGGTCTTTCGTGAGCTGTGTGGCTGTGAGCCTATTGCTTAACCTCTTTGAGTCTCAGTTTCATCTTCTGACATCTTGAACGTAAGGTGATGTTCAAAAGCCTTGACTATTCTGTTCATGCGAGAGGAGCTAAGGACAGGGAAGCCTGGCATGCTGAAGTCCATGCGGTCGCAAAGAGTCAGATATGACTGAATGACTGGACAGCAAAGTGGTTGGAGGGAGGGCTGAAGCTTCACGGAAAGCCTGTCCTTCACTCAATGCTGCCTGCTGACATCTCGGCCTGCCCGTGTCTCTCTCTGTCTCTCTAGCACTTCCGTAGGGAGTTTCCCATCCGGGGAGAGCAGCGACCAGGGTGCACGGACACCGACCCAGCCCCTGCTGGATTCTGGCTTCCGCTCCGGCAGCTTGGGCCAGCCGAGCCCTTCGGCTCAGAGAAGCTACCAGAGCTCTTCTCCTCTCCCGACTGCAGGCAGCAGCTACAGCAGCCCCGACTACTCACTGCAGCAGTTCAGCTCCCCGGAGGGCCAGGCCCGGTCTCAGTTCAGTGTGGCCGGTGCCCACACGGTGCCTGGGAGCCCCCAGGCACGGCACAGGACGGTGGGCACCAACACGCCCCCCAGCCCTGGCTTTGGCCGCCGGGCCGTGAACCCCAGCCTGGCTGCCCCCAGCAGCCCCAGTTTGAGCCACCGCCAGGGGATGGGTCCGCTGGGAACCGGTTTCCATGGTAACACCGTCTCCAGCCCCCACAGCAGCGCAGCAACCACTCCAGGAAGCCCCAGTCTGGGTCGCCACCCTGGGGCCCACCAGGTTTCCAACCTCCATGGCAATGTGGCCACCACTCCTGGGAGCCCCAGCCTGGGCCGGCACCCCGGGGCCCACCAAGGCACCCTGGCCTCCAATCTCCATGGCAACGCAGTAGCCAGCCCCGGAAGCCCCAGCCTGGGCCGTCACTTGGGAGGGTCTGGATCTGTGGTTCCCGGCAGCCCCAGCTTGGACCGGCACGTACCCTACGGTGGCTACTCCACCCCTGAGGACCGGAGACCCACGCTGTCGCGGCAGAGCAGCGCCTCGGGCTACCAGGCTCCTTCCACGCCCTCCTTCCCTGTGTCCCCCGCCTACTACCCCGGCCTGAGCAGCCCCGCCACCTCCCCCTCGCCGGATTCGGCGGCTTTCCGACAAGGGAGCCCCACCCCGGCCTTGCCGGAGAAGCGGAGGATGTCCATGGGCGACCGAGCGGGCAGCCTCCCCAACTACGCCACCGTCAACGGGAAGGTGTCCTCCTCGCCGGTTGCCAGTGGCATGTCCAGTCCCAGCGGGGGCAGCACCGTCTCCTTCTCCCACACTCTGCCCGACTTCTCCAAGTACTCCATGCCAGGTGGGCCTCCTTCCCCGTTCACCTCTCTTGCTGGCGGATGCTGTCCGCCAGGCAGGCGCTCTGTCCCCGTGTCTATTCTGGCATCTCCTGGGCAGACAGCCTTGGGTGGGTCACTGACCTCGGGTCCTCAGGTGCGTTAGCCGTGTCACAGGAGTTGGAGCTGTGCTCAGAGCCAATGTGCTATAGTCGTGGGAGCTGTGGGGGCAGGATGGGGACGTGGATGTGACCAGATGCCTATGATGGCCCTGCTGTTCCGATGATCATCAGCAACTTCACAGCCACCACCCCTTGCTGAACACGTGCTCTGTGCCAGGCTCTGCGCCATGGTCCACCTTGTCAGTTCTCATGGCCACCTAGCAAAGTGGCTATTATTACCTCCATATTACACATGAGCAAAGTGAGGCTTGGAGAGGTTCAATCATTTGTCCACGATCCCACAGTTAATAAATGGTTTGGCATCCAGACCCTTATGACCTTAAAACATGTGCTCTTAAAACCTGATTGGAGCTGTCTTAGTGCCTTGTCTTGACAGTTTCTGTAATTTAGTGTATCCTGGAAAATACGGCTTCCAAACCTGGACCACCTGCCCCCCGCCCCACTTTTTGCCAGCTGATAGCACTGTTCCCGCCTTTTGATCCCCACTTTGCCCACATCACTAATAATAGATCTGGCAACCAGATGAGATAGGGGAAAAGGCCAAGGGTTAAGCATTTTTACTGGAATCTCGTTTCTACCAGCTCGGCTTAACAGAAGCCTGCGCGGGTTTACACAGTGAATTCTCATCACCAGAACTGGGCATCTTTAGCCGCCACGTAGAGGACTTGTTATCTAAACAAAAAGGTCAAGGCTTCAGCTGATGTGCATCTTTTCAGCCAGATCTCCAATCTGACTTTTTCCAGAGTGACCCCAGAGTCCTGGGGCATCCGAGGAAGATGTAGAATGCAGCAGGCAGCCTGGGATGGGCCCCAGCTGCCCAGAGTCTCCATGTGTCACTCCCGGGTCCTGCCCTGAGCCTGCCAAGTGACACTGCACGACCTTGCTTCCTGCTGCCCACCAGAGACATCTGGTTCCCAGCCCCAGTTCTTGGAGGATGCAAAACTTCTAGTAGTTGGGACATTTCCTGTTTCCCACCATCTTCCTTGCTTAAAATAGCCATGGGAGTCAACACAGGAAGGCACATGGGGCTGCAGCCGCCTCTGACAGCTCATTAGACAGGCAGCAGCAGCCCTGGGGCCTGGGACTCTGGAGCAGAGAGAGGCAGCTTGCAGAGTTGTGGGGCCCAGCTGCCTAGCCCAGAGGCCCTGTTCTGTGCACAGCTGCCAGGAAAAGGAGCTGACCTTCCCCCTGTCTGTCCTCCAGAGACAGATCCCAGAAGCCTCGCAGAATGTAAATAACAAGGTGAAACTGACTGGACTCAGCCCAGCCCTCATCTCTGGTCTGTGCCCTGAACTTTTTACAGTGCTGTGAGCACAGGGTCCTCTGCTTCAGCCCCTCCCTAGAGAAAGCAGGGGAAACCTACAGATCTGGAATATTCCTTTTTCCCCCTCTTCCCCCATCCTCCCTTTTGTTTCCTTTGCTGTCAGAAAATGAAGGAAGAGGTTGGTGAGTGAGTCCCACATGTCCTTATTCCCAGCCAGGAAGATACGATGTAGCTGACCTCAACTGGCTATTGCATCTTCTTACCTGGGAACATCTAACAAAAGCCTTTTGTGGACCATCTGTGTAACTTGGGCAAGTCGCTCCCCTTCCAGGAACTTCACATTCCTCACTTGTAAAGTTAAGCAGTTGAATACGATGCTCTCTCTCCAGAACATCCTATCAAAGCATCCGTAGTCTGCAAAGGGTCTGGGGTGGGGAATGTCTACCAGAGAAGTGGGGTGTGTGACACTCGGTAGACAGCTTCTAGTTCCAGGCCAACCCTTCCTCTATTTATCCCAGGTAGAACAGGAGCGATCATTTTGTTCTAAATGAGATTTTCCATGTGGGGAGTGAGGAGGAGCTTGGGGAAAGTGGACAGAAATGTGTTTTTCTGCTCTCATCCTCAAGGTTATTATGATGAAGTGGAGAAACTGAGCCCATGGAGAAAGGGACTAGAAGGTGGGAGAGAGCTTCAGGAAGGATTTAGTCTGACTCTTCTAGAGAAAGGGCGAGGTGGGCTGGAGTAGGACTCTCGCTGGCTGGGGGAAGATGATGTTCAGGCGCTTAAGCAGGAGGACAGCTGCGTGACCCACAGTGGTTGTTGGGAGATGGGGGAGGAAGCAGCTCGAGGCCCTTTCCAGCAATGCTCTGATGAGGTCTGAGCAGATCTTCCTGTGTTAGTTTCCTAGGTCAGCCATGACAGAGGACCACAAACTTGGTGACTTAAGGCAGCACAAGTCGCTTCTCTCAATGTAGCTGAGCTGGGAAGTCTAAAGTCAAGGTGTTGGCAGGACTGGCTCCATCTGCAGACCCTGAGGGAGACTCTGTTCCAGGCTTTTCTCTTTGCTCCTCATGGTGGCTGGCAGTCTTGGGGTCCCTTGGCTTGTAGACACGTCTCCCCACTCTCTTCCTCCGTCTTCCCATGATGCTCTCCCCTTTGTCTCCCTTCCTCTTTTTTTATGAGGACATAAGTTATATTGGATTGGGGTCCACTCTAATTCGGCACAACTGCATCTTAACTTGGTTACATCTGCAAAGACTATTTCCAAATAAAGTTCCATTCACAGGTCCTGGGGGTTAGAATTCTAACATATCTTTTTGGGGGGACAGAGATGGAGACTCATAACACCTCCTGTCCTTTCCTCCTTTAGACAACAGTCCTGAGACACGGGCTAAAGTGAAGTTTGTCCAAGACACTTCCAAGTATTGGTACAAGCCTGAGATCTCCAGAGAACAGGGTGAGTGTTGGATGATACTGAAGGTCCTGGGGTCCATCCGAGGTCACACTGGCTGCTGTCCACCTTGTCTTCCCTGGGCAAAGGATATAAGCAGACTCACTCCTCTCTGCAGTGGTGGTGGTCACAGAGAGGAACTGGCCCCAAGCTTAGACAGTAAGAGGCACCTTCCCAAGGCCAAGGGCAGGGAGCAGGAGCCATGGTTGTAGACAGTTCCTTAAAAGCTGCAAAGTCTTGATTTTCCAGGGCAAAATGAAAGGGCTGGCTGAGATCATGTGGAACCTTAGCCCTCCATCTGCATGATGTGGGAGGTTTCTGCACATTTTATAGAAAAACATAGATGGGGCTGTGGGGATGGAGATGAGAGGCATCGGCTATGAAAAGTCTGTGTGGATGTAGGGCAGGGTGACTTCCAGCCACGGGTCAGATCCGGGCTGCTGCTTGTTTTCATAAATACAGTTTTCTTGCAGCATCCTATGCTCAGTCACTCAGTCATGTCAGACTCTTTGCAACCCTATGGACTGTAGCCCGCTAGGCTCCTCTGTCCATGGGATCTTCCAGGCCAGAATCCTGGATTGGGTTGCTATTTCCTCCTCCAGAGGATCTTCCCGACTCAGGGATCAAACTGCATCTCCTGTGTTGCAAGTGGATTCTTTACTGCTGAGTCATTAGGGAAGCCCCATCTATTGGTTTACTCACTGTCTGGGCTACTTCTGTGCTGTGATCGCAGCCATGAATAGTTGCAGCCAACACTGCATGGCCTGCGAAGCCTGAAATATTGACTGTCTGGCTCTTTACAGAAAAATTTTGCTGACTAGTGTAGGAGGACCCTTAGGAGTGTTTACATTTTAACTTTAGGGGCTCTCATCTCATCTGAGAAAGAGTGAGATTTGAGGCCTGATAAGACCTAAGTGAAGTTGTTGTTCAGTTACTTTGCGATCCCATGGACTGCAGCATACCAGGCCTCCCTGTCCCTCACCATCTCCCAGAGTTTGCCCAAGTTCATGTCCACTGAATTGGTGAAACCAGTGCATCAGTTTTTCATTTCCTCTTCTCTCCTGATTCAGCTATTGCCCTCCTTAAGGACCAGGAGCCAGGGGCTTTCATCATCCGTGACAGCCACTCCTTCCGAGGAGCCTATGGGCTGGCTATGAAGGTGTCTTCGCCCCCTCCGACCATTATGCAGCAGAATAAAAAAGGTAACACCAGCTTGTCCAGCAGGGCTCAGGACCAGGGGGTCCCTGCAGTCTCTTTAGGTCCTGATCTGTTAGAAGGACCAGGGTTGGGGGTAGGGATGCGGGGGGTGGGAGGGTAGGATGGGATGTGCAGGTCTCTTGGTTCTCATGGGAGCTGGTCCCTGCTAGTCAGACTCTTCAGAAAGATGGGTCTTCAGCTTGGTGATGACCGGGGTCAGAGAGCAGGGGAGCAAGAGGACTGGAATCCTGTGACTGAGTTTCCATGAGAGGTGGCTAGCAGTGGTGGTCTCTCCATCCCAGGGTTCTGGCCATATTATCGCTGTGAACCTTTCTCCATCACAGCCCCACTCACTGGAGAAGTTGGGAAGTGGTGCTGGGAGGTGGTGGTGGGGATGCCATGAGCAGTGACCCATCCACATTTCTTTCTCTTCGTCGCAGGGGACATGACCCACGAGCTCGTGAGGCATTTCCTGATAGAGACCGGCCCCAGAGGAGTCAAGCTCAAGGGCTGCCCCAACGAGCCAAACTTCGGTGAGCCACCCCTGCCTCCGTCCCCACGGTCTCAGGCCTGTCCTGGCTCCCCTGCTGCGGCTTCTATCTTGTCACCCTTGTCAGAGATGCAGCAGGGAAATGCACCCTGACTCCCTTCCTCTGTGCTGTGGAACTTTCACTCGGCCAAATTCCTTTCTGTTTTTGTCCCGCCCCACGGGGACCTGTTACTGTGATCGGTGGAATAACAACTATTAACAAAGGCTGCGACGTGAAAACCACGCTGTGTGCTAAGTCGCTTCAGTTGTGTCCAACTCTTTGTGACCCCATGGACTGTAGCCTCTCAGGCTCTTCTCTCTATGGGATTCTCCAGGCAAGAATACTGGAGTGGGCTGCCATGCCCTCCTCCAGGGGATCTTCCCGACCCAGGGGTCAAACCTGCGTCACTTATGTCTCCTGCATTGGCAGGCGGGTTCTTTACCACTAGTGCCACCTTGGAAGCTTTATTATATAAAGCCACCTTAGGTACTTTATATCACTTCTGGTCTCCTGACCATCCTGTGTGGTAGGTGTCACGGTCCCATTTTACACACGAGGAAACTGAGGTTCATAGCACTTAGACTTACCAGGGACACATATCTTGTAAGTTCCTGAGTGTGGATTTGACCCCGCCATCCTCTGACACTTCTGCTACACTCTTCTGAGAGGGTCCCCGGCAGCGGGAGGGATGTAGGAGAGATGCTGGGTGTAACTGTCAATAAAGGAAAGCTGTAGGGTACCCTTCTGATGCCCAGAGTGAGCCTTTAGAATCTTCCCCCTTAGATCTTGCTAACAAAGAGAGATTGAAGTTTCAACTTTGTGGGTGGGATGAGGGAGAGGTAATAAAGAAGTGGAAGATTATGGGTTGGGGGGGGTGGGGTGGGTGGGCTGATCCTCAGTGCCCGTGGCCTGCTCCTAATAACATTGCCGCTGCCGGGCTGTCTCTCTCTGTAGGATCTCTGTCTGCCCTGGTCTACCAGCACTCCATCATCCCGCTGGCCCTGCCCTGCAAGCTGGTCATTCCAAACCGAGGTAGGAACCTGAGACTCCTTGCCCTCCAAGCGCAGCCTTGCGCTGGCCTCCTCTGTGTCTCAGCCCCCAGCCAGCTGCTCCAGAACGTGGGCCAGGCTTGGAGGAAACGGGTCATGCTGCCAATCTGGGGAAACTCGAAACCACTCTCCGCTTTATTTTTTCTAATAAAAAAAGAAGAGAAAGTTCACTTAAAAGCTTAATTCCAGAAATACACATAATTGACTTGCCAGATTGTTCTGGAAAATCCTCTGGAGGTTTTAAGAATTCATCCCTGTGTCCTCAGAAGTAAGCTTCATCCCAGGGGAGGTGCTGGAAGCAGGAAACAGCCATGGCGGGGAGGACCATGTCCGGCGGAGGAGATGGGCATCAGTGGGCAGGGCCAAGGGAAGGGGGAGGGGAAGGCAGAGGTAGGCCATGGGGCGTCCAGGTGTCTAATGGAGACGGGAAAGTACACTCGAGGGATCGCTTAGAGGGGGAGGTGGCTGCACTGTGCGTGGCTTGGGAAGGAAACAGGAAGCCTGAGATGTCCCTGGAGTTTCTGGTTTGCATGGCCAGGAGGGACCTGGGGCTGATGTGAGGAGCCAGCTCTCTTGACTGTGGGAAGTAAGCGTGGACCCCAAGAGCCTCTGGACATACAGGGCGAGAATTTGAGTGACATTGGGGCCAGCAAAGGAGATTTTTAGTTTTTCTGAGAGAGGTGCCTCATCCTTGGAGGAGGGCCGATGGACACCCCAAACTCTTCAATGACACAGGCTTCCTTCATACAGCCCCAGGTACGTGGGGCTCCCACGAGGGGAAAGGAATATGCCTGGTCATGAACTTGAGCTCCAGGAACAGGGAACTGGGGTGTCTTCTCCCCATGCTCTCTGTCCAGTAATGGAATATACAGAATTGTGTCTGGGACTTGCTTTCAGTCTCTCTTGGAGCTGCTGGGGTTATGTCCACAGTTAAAATCTCCAATATTATTTGGCAATTTCTGTGTATCGAATCCAATTCATTGAATTATTAATGATAATTGACTGTTATTAACTTAAAAGTTCAAATATTATTTAAATAGTCCCATTAACCATATGATTTAGACACTAATTAAATTGTATTTCTAAGGAATTTACCAAAGTAACTTCACAATTATGTAACTGCTATTTATTTACATCATATAAAACAGTGGTTCTCATAATATGGTCCCCAGAGAAGCAGCATCAGCACCGCCAGGAACTAGTTAAAAATGTAGATATTCTCGAGCCCCAGCTAATCAGAAACTCTGGGGTGGGGCCCAGAAATGCATGTTTTAACAAACCTGTATACCAAAGTCTAGGAAATGCTGGCATAAATTGTGTGCTAAGTTGCTTCAGCTGTGTTGGACTCTTTGCAGCCCTATAGACTGTAGCCCACCAGGCTCCTCTGTGCGTGGGATTCTTCAGGCAAGAATACTGGAGTGGGTTGCCATGCCCTCCTCCAGGGGATCGTCCCAACCCAGGATTGAACTTGCATCTCTTATGCCTCCTGCATTGGCAGGCAGGTTGTTTACTACTAGCACCACCGTACTCAATTCTTATTACTGTTGAAATTATAGTTGTGCTGCCTTATGGTTTAATGGATTAGAGTGTTTACTGGTTTACACAAAGACATATTGATGCAAAGCAACCACATCAATGGCCACTTGAAGGCTTGCTTTTTGTTATTCAGGGACTAACACCGTTTACGGAGCATCTCAAAAACCCAATGAGTGGGTATTCTCATCTTCACCTCTGTTTTGTAGATAGCTGATAACTGCCTGAACCTGGTTCTGTGGGACCCCAGAGCTCCCAGCCAGGATACTGAATTCTGAGAGCAATCGTTGCACGTTCAAGCTGGACACACGTGCCGACTGGCAGGGCTGGTTATGAGAAGCAGTATCTGTTGCGCAATGTATTTGCAGAGCTAGCCTGAGGCCCGGCCAAGCCTGTGCTTCTTTCCAGCTCTGGGGTTTTAATTACCGGCTGAATTAAATTTTTGTCTCAGACCCCACAGATGAGTCGAAAGATAGCTCGGGCCCTGCCAACTCAACCAGTGACCTGCTGAAGCAAGGGGCAGGTGAGTGGGCACCCCAGACGGGATCCCTGCCCAGACCTTTCCTCCCCCTGGCCCTGGACCCTCCTGCAGGTGCAGGCTGAATGTCTCTCCCAGACCCAGAGGTCTCCAGGGAGACCACATTTCTGTGTGCGATGCGTTGGTCCAAGGCTGCTGCCTTCTCCCTGAAAAGAGGACCTGGGGATGGTCCCCACCCATGTCGGCCCCCATGACTCCCCCTCGGGTGGGTTTTTCCCCAGCCTGCAACGTGCTTTTCGTCAACTCTGTGGACATGGAGTCACTCACTGGGCCGCAGGCCATCTCCAAAGCCACTTCCGAGACCCTGGCTGCTGACCCCACACCAGCTGCCACCATCGTTCACTTCAAAGTTTCTGCCCAGGGAATTACGCTGACTGACAACCAGAGAAAGTAAGACTCTTCTACTTGCTTCTGTGTTGGGCAACCCCACCGCCCTGTGACCCATCTATCCATACATGTACCAACCCACTCACCAGCTGACTCTTCCCTTCTGCCCATCTAACCACCCATCCATCCACCCACCCATCCACTCATTCACCCATCCATCTACCTGCCCACCCATCCATCCACTTGCTCACCCACTTACTAATTGATCTATCCATTCCTGTATCTATTCATCCCCCATCCATCTTCCCCACCCATTTTTCCCTTCATTCATTTATGTCTCCCTCTCTCCGTCCATCCATTCATCTGTTCATCCATTCATTCATCCATTCTTCTTTCCTTCTGCAAACATGCCTGCATTGGCTATATAGCTATAAATACAACTGGTAGAAGTCCCTGCTTTCTGGAGCAGAGACCCTCTCTCTCATGTTCTCTCCCCAGGCTCTTTTCTTCCTCCTCCAGGGTCCCCCCATTTCTCATTCCTCAAGGCCAGTTTCTTCCTTCTTTCCCTAGTCTCTAGCATTTGGGACATGTTTCTACGACACATCTCTCTGTCCCTGTGCATTGCTTTATGTCCCCAAGGGGAGCAGCCCAGGCCCTTGTGCTCATCAGGGAGAGGTTGTGTTGACCTGTGACAGTCACAGGTGGTGGCCTGGCCTGCGGGGGGGGGCGGGGAAGAGCAGTCACTTCAGCGCTTACTGTTTATCTGATGCGTGTGCCACAGGCTCTTCTTCAGGAGACACTACCCCCTCAACACCGTGACCTTCTGTGACCTGGATCCACAGGAGAGGAAGTAAGTCTCTTGTGGACACCTGCCCTCCCAGCCATCTCTCCAACCCTGGAAGGCTGTGTGTGTGCATCCATGTGTGATTGTGTGCACATGTGTGTGCACTCATGTGTGTGCTGCAAGTGTAAGTGTGTGCACTCTTGGCTCAATTTGGGGATCTGCCCGTGTCTGTGGGACTGTGAGTGGCGTGGCTGTGTTGGCATCTTTTTGCGTTTTCCCCCACAGATTTGAAGCCCCTCCTGGGGACTCAAATGCCTATTTCCACCCCTCTGACCTTGCAGCTGCTTCCCTCTCCACACTGGGGACAGCTCCCTGGGAAGCAGGCCACGGTGCTCACTCCATCGCTCCACCATGGACACCTCCACTCCATGTAGTCTTTAGAGACCCTGGTGCCCTGGCACCGGGGCTGTGTCTTCCCCAGGGGTCTGGGCTCTGAGGGGGACGTGATGGTTTACGCTGTGTCCTCGCTCTCTCCCTAGGTGGACGAAGACGGAGGGAGGTGCCCCTGCTAAGTAAGTGTCCTTCTCCCCCACCCGGCTGGCTGGTTGTTGTTGGCTCAGGGGGAGGTGGGTGAGGGAGCAGGTTAAACTCCAGGACCAGGTGGCAAGCAAAAGGTAGCTCTGGAGAAAACCTGGCCCAGGCAGCCAGGTCTGTGACCTCCTGCCTGGAGCTAAAGGCCTAGCCTCCCGCCTTATCCCCGTCCTGCTTCCAGAACCAGACCATCAGAGACTGAGGAAGGGAATCGAAAACCCAGAGTTTTATTGGGAGGTGATGGCAGTGGGGCAGGGGTTGTTTAAATGATTTTTTCTGCCCCAATCCTGGCTTCCTTGACTCCCTTTCCCGCTTTCCTGGTGGACTAGGCCTCCTCATTGGACCGCACAAGTCTGGGAGGTCTGAATTCCTTCCAGAATTCCAGGGATTGCCTTGTGGCCCTTTGGTCAATTTTCCATCCATTTCAGCATTTTTAAGTGCTTCCAGGGAACTCAGCCCTCGGAAAATTCAGACCAACCAGGAGGCTGGCTCTGCCCTTGGGTGCCTGATGTTGGCACGGTAGATGAGAGAAGTGTATAAATGGACTAAGGTGCTGCAGTGATTTTCAAATTGTGTTCTAAGGAACCCTAGATTCCTTGGGTGTAACTGGGCTGCTTGAGGGGAGGAAAAACTCTGCTGTGATTTACGGTATTTATCAGCATGAATCAGAGTTTTTCTCAGTAAAACAAAACAAAGCATGGGAATAAGCTGGCTAATAAAGTTGACGTAAGACTCACTGAGGTCTATAATTCCACCTTGTACTTTGTTAGGCGTATCCAGACAGCCCCATTTTTTCTGAATGATTGTATCATAGGTTGATGTTATACTGTTGAATTGTTACATTTATTGCCATAAATATTGTTGCCTTTACATATCCAGACTTCATATGAGATTGGCTTTAGAGAAAGGAAATTTTCACTGTTAAAAAAAGAAAATTACAACCACTGCTGAATGAGGCATGTCAGGAGGGGACAGCTCACATCTGTGGTATCATGAGGCAGAGTGCTTCTAGGCAGGGAGAGATTTGGGGAAAAGTGTTAGTAGCTTGGTCGTGTCTGACTCTGTGAGACTCTATGGACTATACCCTGCCAGGTTCCTCTGTCCATGGGATTCTCTAGCAAGAATACAGGAGTGGGTTGCCATGCCCTCCTCCAGGGGATCTTCCCAGCCCAGAGATGAACCCGTGTCTCTTACATCTCCTGCCTCCTGTATTGGCAGATGGGTTCTTTCACCACCAGCGCCACCTGGGAAAAGAACCTGTATTTAAAAATAGGTCTTATAAGACAGGTAGACATGGGTGCAAGGAGTAAGAGAGAGCTGTTTTCATGGGGATGGGAAAGGGAAGCCGCCAGACTGCAAGCTCCTGAGGGCAGGACTGTGTCTACTGCATAAAGAAAGAAGTGAAAAGATGGAGGCAGAGAGATGGAGAGTGAGGAGGAGGCTCAGTGAAGCCACCATGGTCCAGATGAGTAGAACTGACCAGCACTGGCACGATGAGTCTCCCCCTGGGGGTATCCAGAGGGGCTGTGAGGGATGGAGGAGACGTCTCCTGGCCCACAGTCATGTACAGCAGCAAGGAGGTCCCGGTGTCCACTCCCTCTCGAAGCTTGCCTCCCTCTGTCTCAGCCGCCTCTGAGACTCACAGAGTTATTAGGGTCTCTGTGTCCCTTCTGCCATCCGGGAGGCAAGAACTCTCTGTTTGAAGGGTCTTCTCCTTCCTCACCGCCGGGCCCTGCGAGTGGGAATGGGTCAGGGACTGAAGCAGGTTGGTCCCAGGTCTGGAAATTCCTTATTTAACAGCAGGTTTTATGTGGAGCTTCCTTATGACTCACCTTGCTGAGGCCCAGGAGAGCTCAGGGCTGGACCAGGGTGAGGCCAGCGAGATGCCCTGGGCCCCACATTTAAGGAGGTGCTTGCTCTCGGGTGCTTGTCATGCTCCTCTCCGCCCTCGGGGCTGAGGTTTCTTGCCTGCATCCACTCCTCCAAGCCGAGAAAGAGCTTGGGCTACGGTTGAGTTGGCCCAGGGACCTACGGAGCTGAAATAAACACCAGGGGAGGGCAGGTGGGCAGTGTTCAGGCCTGAGAGGTTGACGGGCTCTCATCTTGGCAGAAGCGAGCTGGGGTGGGCTCGCTGTCACGCTGGCAGCTTGGAGCCGCTCCCTCCCTCTGCCCTCCGCTCCCTCCACTGCACCCCCCACCCCCTCAAGGCTGGAGAAGGGGATCTGGGGAGTGGTCCACAGCCCCAACCTTCCCCACCTCCTGGGCAGATGATCACCCCAGGCCTCTGAGCTGACTGGGTCGATTCAGCACCTGAAACACATTTGGGAAGAGCAAAGCTGTGGGAAGCCCCCTGTGTGTGTACGTGTGTGTGTACACACGCATGTGTGCACGGGATGGCAAGCCAGACCCAGCCTGGCTAATTTTAGCTGCTGTGTCCAGTCCTGGGCGAGGGGTTTCCATTGGAATCCCCAGCTGTCCCGATTTCCCCATCCAGCTCTAATTAGCAACGTGCCGACTGGGAGGGGACTTGAGCTCACATTCTGTTCTCTGCGCTCGTATTTTTAACTCTGTTTTGCAAAGAGAGAATGCTCGGTCACTCCAGTCCTAGTGTGGGGAGTCGGGGTGGGGGAACAGGTGTGGGGTCCTGCCCCCTCCCATTCTCTAGACCACAGAAGAAATGTGTGTGTATGTGTGTGTTTGTGTACGTGTGTGTGTATGCGGTGGGGGACAGTGGCCCCCTGTTCTTTGGTCTCCCTGACCCTCTGGTGTCTGAGGACGAGCCTTTTGACAGGCAGATGGAGTTTTGTTTATGTGTTGTGTGTAAGGACATTCGGCCAGGGGTGTGGCAGGGACGGGCTGAGAGAAGCTGGTTTAGGAATGTTCCATTTTATTTTTGGTGTCATCCCCACCTCTTGCTGTCTGGTCTTGTCGTTCGTTCGCCTCCACCACCTCCTCCTCCTCCTCGCCTACCCCCCGCCAAGGGGAATTTCTGCTGACCCTGAACAAGTGACATGCCATCTCCAGGTGTGGGTTTCCTTGCTGGTGAAGGGAAGAGAGGGTTTCTTGTGGGCATCACCCTCAATGCCCAGTGCTCGGGGAGGTGGAGAGAGACGGGGAAGGGAGCAAAGATGAGCCTGCTCTCCTGGGTGCCTCTCCAAGGCCCGGGGTTCCTCCTCCTCCCCACTCACACCTGTCTCCTATCTCCTGCCCCTGCAGGCTCTTTGGTTTCGTGGCCCGGAAGCAGGGCAGCACCACGGACAACGCCTGCCACCTCTTTGCTGAGCTTGACCCCAACCAGCCGGCCTCCGCCATCGTCAACTTTGTCTCCAAGGTCATGCTGAGTGCTGGCCAGAAGAGATGAGCCCCTGCCACCCCTTGCCCAGGGCCAGGGCAGTGGGGATGGGGCATGTGGGGAGGGGACCCATGAATCCTGACCATCCTTGAACCCAGAAGGAGGACTTTGGGCCATTTTGGAGAAGGAGAGAAGAAAGTGTCACGTGGGGAGAGGAAAGTGAATTGAGCGGGGAGGGGGAGAGAGAGAGTAAGAAAGAAAGAGATGGAGGAGAATAACTCAGATTCCCCTGGGGAGATGGATACTGCAAAACCCCCAGAGCCTCCAAAACTTACCAGGTCCACCTAAATCCCCCTCCACCCTCTGATGGAGCTCCTCGGGGGAGACAGGACTGATCTCCTTGGAGACCCACATTTTGAATGAAAATGGAAAAGCTCTTTCTCCCTAACCCAGCTGCTTTGCAAGGAGAAATCCCATGGAGAATCTTTCTCTGGCCACCTCTGGGGTAGATCACCAAGCCAAAAAGAGCCTGCATGGGATGTCCAGCAGCAGAACTTTTGCTTCTGAAAGTATCTCAGACCCCAGGCACCTAAGGTCTCTTTGCTTTGCCTCCGATGTACAGTTTGTGGGTGTGTTTATGGGGTGTATATATGGCCACGCCCACATCCTCACTCACTGATTTCTGTTTGCCTCTCAGCTAGAATTATAAACAGGTATACTTGTCCCCTGTGTCTGCACACACATGTGCACACCGTCCAAAGCAAGAAAGAGTCGGGGATGGGGTGACAGGGCAGCAAGGAGGGGGCGTAAGTCCGCTTCCCCAGGGGCACCCGGCATTGTAGGTAATGGACTTTCCTGGTCCCTGCACCTGCTCTAACAGCCTTCGGGGCCGCCAGCCCCTTCTCCTCAGCAGAGACCCCCATGGGGTGGGGCTGGCCACGCTGCAGCGTTCCCCCTGACCTGCTGGCACCTGGAGGCTGGGACGTTGGTTTGAGGAGATGAGGACAGATGTGTCCGGGGCTTTGGGGGAGAGACCCCTCAGGAAGGGTGGCTGCCCAGCTCGGGGAGCCTTTTCCGAGGCGTGTGGCCCAGCCTCGGGGCAGGCAGGGGGCTCCCTTCGCTTCCAGTCCTCAGCCCCTTCTTGGCTTTCGTGTCCCAGATCAGCCGTTCTCAGATGTGCCCCCGTGTTCAGGATGCCTTTAGGGTGCTGTGGAACGGGCCTTCCTGCCCTGCCCTGTTCTGTCCTGCAGGGTCCCCGTGTTGGGGCTCATCCCGGGACCTGCTTCTAGAAGCCCTGCTTGGCGAGACCCAGGGGAGACCCCTGTAGTTCCTGTCCCCCCTCTGTAAGGCTGTGGAGGTCTAATTTTGCTGGGCTGCCCAGGGGAGCTGGCCAGAGCTCTGGGGGCTGCTTGCTGCACACCACATGGCCTGCTCTGACACCAAAGCCTTGCTCCCCACCCTTCTCCCTTGTTTCTCCCCCAAAGCCCAGCTGCCGTGGACCGGAGGGCAGAAGGCACACATTTAGGTCGAAGGGCCGAGAGTCCAGCTGGGCAACTGGGAACCCCCTGACCACCACCCAAGCACTCTAAGCCGGATGGAAGAATCCACCAGGACTCCATCCTTGAGTAGATTCTTAAGCCTCTGGGTTCCCTAGAGAGAGGCACTGTACTGATATATAAATATATATAATATATATGTGAGACATACTGACAGAATCTGTAAGCTAATAAAATATAAGAAAAGGTTAAAAAAAAAAAAAAAAGAATAGGCAAATTGACAAGAAGTATTTATTATTTTCCCATACTGCTTTGTTGCCTTCCTGGCATAATCCAATCCCTGTCCCTCTCTGTGTTCCAAGCAAAGCCTAAAAGGTCAGGGCCTTCATCCTTGGAGCTATCAGGGGTCTCCTTGAGCAGGCCTTGGCCTTCCCTAGACTCTGATGGGGGCTCCGCAGAGAGGGAGTGCATGCGTTTCACCCCCTTCATCCCTTCTCATTTTTGGCAAGCCCAGGCCTGGCTGTCAGACCCCAGAGATGACGGGGGAGCTGCCCGCCTCCTTGCGGGCCCTGCAAGGGCAGGTGCGTGAGCCTGCAGGGACAGGGGTGCGCGTGGTGGGCGTGGGTGACGCGTGCGTTTGTAGTTTTTCTTTTCCAAGAAGCTGTATCTGTGTGGACGTTCTGTTTCAGGGAGTTGGAAAGGAGAGCGTCTGAAGGTGGCGGGGAGCATCCCCCTCCACCACCCCACTTTCCAAAGATGGAAACCTTGATCTTGGTGACCGAGGTTCATCCCAGGGGCTCTTCCTTCTGAGGCCTTCAAGCCAGACACCCCGATTTCCCCTCTTTCATTCCCTACCTAACCCCAACTGTCTTCCCAGACAGAAGAGGATATTCCCACCTACTTCCTTTGTAAATCTCCCACTGGACTGCCCGGGGACTCTTTTCCTCCTGGTCTGGATGGCTGGGCGGAGCGTCAGACCCCTCACACATGCTTTTCCACCGCCCACCAGCAGCCCACCACCAGGAACGACCAGCCAGACCCCACCCCACTCAGGCCTGGACCGTGTGCGACTCTGGGAAGGCCCCAAGAGATGCTGGAAAGCCGATCCACCCCCTGCCCCACATGCTTCTGGAGGGAGCCCGTTTTCTAGCATGTGGCCTGTCCAGAAGAACGATGGGGAAGGGTTACCCCAGTCTCCACCACAGCCTCACCTGGGGGTCGGACAGCGCTTGGGAAGACACCGTAACCCTCCGTGTCTCACAGGTTAGGCCCGTGCACCCTGCACCCGTGCACACAACACGCACGCGCACACACACACACACCACACCATTGCATTGCAGTATGTTCTTGCCAAAGATTTCCTTTAAAAGAAAGAAGCACTTTTAATAATTATTGTTATTGTTGTGTAAATGTTTATCCTTTTTTCTCCCCACTCCTCCCCCTCAGTCGTCCTTGCTGTTGTTTATTGTTGAATCTGTTCGTCAGCCAGGAGAGTGCCATTTCTGGTCTTGAGAGTGGGCTGGGGAGCGGGGGATGGGACAGGGGCTAGGAAGCGTAGGCAGGAGGCCCCGGTCAGCTTGGGAGGCAGGGATGGAGACCCCAGGCAGACCCCAACCTGCATCTTGTTGTGCAGCCAGCCCTCTGAGGCAGTCGGGGCCTCGCGGTAGCTGTCCTGTATGGTATCTGGCGGGGGTGGGGGTAGGGCAGGGAAGTGACAGCCCTCCCGTTCAGCAGGGACAGAGGCCCAGCCAGGTTTAGGAGGCCCTTCCTAGATGGAGCCAGAGGGGAGGACTGGGCGTGGGAACAGGGGAGAGGTGACCTCAGAGGGGAAGTGGGGAGGAAGGGAGCTGCTGGATGGAGCTCCAGGGGTGAGCGATGCCCCTGCCCTGCGATTGATCGTGGTGTTCTGGCTGCCAGCCAGGTGTTCCAGGGACAGAGACTTTGTGTCCTAGATTTGGGAAAGGCCTTTTGACCCAGGGCCTCATTGGAAGTTCTCCCACAGCAGTTCCAGATGCTTGTGGACTGGCAGGATTCCTTCTCCCCTGGCAGGGTTTGGAGGGATCCCTGGGTGTGTCAGAGACAGACAGGATGGGGTGGGGGCCCCATGGCTGCGTGACTATAAGGGGGAGCTGGTGGAACAGATGTGATTCTCTGAAAGGGGGTCCCAGGAGGGAGATGGGCTGGGCATTCTTCTGCCCACTCAGATGGGCTGAGCAGAGGTTGGGCAGACCCCCCCACACCACCCAGGGGTCAGTGGACAAGTCTGTGCCTAGAACGGTGTCTCTGCTCCCTTTTCCTGCATTGTCACCAGCCCTGCCTCCTGGGCCTTCTCCCCTGCTTTGGTCTTTTCCAGCTTCAGAATCTGGGGGAGTCAAGGGGGCCAATGTGTTTTCTAAGGGCTTCCTGCTGCCTCTACATCTCCCCACCCTTGGGGTCCTGGGAGAGGCTGGGGGGCGGGCAGCATCCTGGGGCCACTCCTCACCCGGGTCCAGGCCCCGGCATCCTGAGACTGGAGTGCCCTGGGCAGTGGTAACACAGAAAGTGTGTGCGCGCGTGTGCAAGTGTGGGTGTGTGTGTGTGCGCGTATTTTGCTTGTCTCTTTACGGGACTTAGGAGTTGGGTTGGAGGTGGTGGGCAATGGGATGTCAAGTTCACTATCACCCAGTGGCAAAAGGAATCGGGAAGCGAGGCTTGTAGGGTCCCCTGACTGGGGGAATCTCAGCGTCAGTGGCAATGGGGGTCAACCACACAGCGGTGCTCCTCTGTCCTCAGATGGCCGAAATGTTGGAGGGCCTCTGTTTACTTCCCACACCTGGGTGCTTCCCAGCGGCAAGGTTAATTGTAGAGAGACAGCCCACTTTTGTTTCTAATCTGTGTTCAGCAGCTGGAGACTCTTCTGTGTGCCCACGTGTGGTTCGTGTCTGTGTGAGAGAGAGCACGTGTGTGCGGGCATGCCGTTTCCCCACCTCTCTCCTCTCTGACATGCCATTCAAAACAAATGTAAGGAATTCCTTACCCCGACTCCTGCCCCTGCCTCCCAGACCCTCTGCAGGAAAAACCCAGCATCCTCCCGTTCCCCTGGCTGTGTATTTATATAGATGGAAATATACTTTCTATTTTGTATCTTTGTGCCTGTAACCTCTGTCACCTTGTATAAACCCTGATGTACGCGACTTATCCTGGATATGAATGTATTGTACACTGAAGCTGTTCCACTCCTGTACAATGCTCTGTTTCTTTGCAATCCATTGTATGGCTTTATAAATGATAAAGTGAAAGAAAAATCCGTGTGTCATTAACTAGCTCTGTTGTTGGGAAAGGGGATCTGTTGCGTCTCCAGTGGGCAAAAGAGTGTCCCACCCAGGCTCCGGAACTGTGGTGGGCTTCGGGGATGCTGCTGGGGATGACTCACCCCAAGCTCTCCCAGAACTTCCCCACCAGCCAGGTCTTGGGTCTGATTACAATGAGTTTTTCAGACTCTTAGCTAGAAGAGAAACTCAACTCAAACTAATTTAAAGGAAAAAAGGCATTTAATGGCACACATGGCCAAGAAGTCCAAGCACAGCTGAATCCAGGTGCTCAAATGGTAGAGGCAGGAATTTGTTTCCAAATTTGGATTAATTTTCAGGCAACCTCTCTCCCAGGGGTGGTACCATCAGATGCTCTAGAATATGGACCCTTGAGGCCCCAGGCTTTTATCCTACCAGTGAAAAGAGAGCTCTTTTCTCCCAGTGTTTTCAACAACAACTTGGGACAAATGCTCACTGGCTCTGATAGACCCTGATTGGGTCACGTAACTAGCTCTGAACCAACCTCTCCGGCTGGGTCTGGGTCACGTGACTGTCTTTGGAGCCTTCTGAACCACTGGGGCTGAGAACGGGGCAGTGATGGTCCCTGAAGGGGCGAGGTTTATCAGAGGATGGGGGAGCAGAGGCTGCTAGGAACACCTCTGGCTGCCGATTAGACGGCAGGTGTGTATCTCACTTGGACACCCAGCCTCGTGATCCTGGGTAAATTCTCTGCAATTCAGAAGGTTTGCAGTGAGGCATGCTAGCACAGTGCAGCGTTCCTTGGGAGAGCTCAGAGACTCATACGGAACATCAACTGCAGGTCCCTGTTGAGTTGATTTGAGCTTGGATGAGCTGATTTGGGTGAGTGTGTGCTGAGACCCCCATGTGGCCAGCGTAGTGAGGACCATGACACACGGCAGCCTTCTCAAACTCTTTGGTCTAAGGACTCCTTTACATTTTAAAAAGTTACTGAGGAGGACTTCCCTGGTGGCTCACTGGTCAAGAATCCACCTGCCAATGCAGGAGACGCAGGTTCGATCCCTGGTCCAGGAAGATTCCACAAGGTGTGGGATAACTAAGCCCATACGCCCCAACTACTGAGCCCACGTGCCTTAGAGCCTGTGTTCTGCCACAAGAGAAGCCACTGCAATGAGAATCTCATGCACTGCAGCTAGAGAGTAGCTCCCGCTTGCTGCAACCAGAGAAAGCCCATGTGCAGCAGTGAAGACCCACTGCGGCCATAAATAAATAAACAATTTTTAAAAAAAAATCACTGAGGACCTCAAAGAACTTTTGTTCACATGGGTTATCTCTTTCTATAGTTGCCATATTATGAGTTAAAACTGAAAACATTTAAAAATGTTTATTCACTTCCACAGCAATTTTAAACTCACCACATGTTCACATAAACAACATTTTAATGAAAAGTGATATTCTCTAAAACTAAATGGACTGAGTGAGAAGGAAGACACTGTTTAGCATTTCTGAAAAGTCTCTTTCATGCCTGGCTTTGCAGAAGCCAGCTGGACTCTCCTATCTACTCCTGTACTCCCCGGTTGTGATATTACACATGCCGCGCCTCTGGAAAACTCTACCATACACTCGTGGGAAAGGACAGTGAAAAAGACAAGTAACAACTTAATTATTAAGAAATTACCTTTGATAGTTTTGACTTTACAAAACCTCTGAAAGGGTCTCAGGAGATCCCTGAGGTCCCAGACTAGACTTCGAGAACTGCCGCTCTCGGGGACGAGGACATGTGGGCACACAGACATCCCGCCCGTGATGGGGGATTAACACGTACTGCACCGCTACCCCGTGCTAGGCTTCGTCCTGTCTGATCTTCCCAAAGGACCCAAGAGGCAGGGGTTGTCACTCAAGCACCAAACAAGGAAACTGAGGCTGTGAGAGGTCACATAGCTTCTAACTGGGCAGAGCTGATGCTTGTCACTGCTGGGGATGGCTGGCATTTAGCACACCTGCGAAGTGTGTGAGCATCGTGTGCATTTTCTCACGGGCCTGCACCCAGTGAGATAAGGGCTGTGTCCTTGTCTTCACTTTACAGAGAAAGAAACAGGTTCACGGGAGTTCAGAGAAACCACAACGTTGCCAAGTGGCAGAGCCAGGTTAAGAAGCCAGGGAGCTGACTTCTTAGCTCACACCTCTTCCTCTGCTCAGGGTTCGAGTTGGAAGGAAAAGACTGAAAACACGACTGATGAGCAAAGGGCAGGCAGGAGAGTAAATCGATGGCACTGCTCAGGCAGGAGGAGGTCAAGGGCTGGGCAGTTGCGGCGGCTTCCTAGGGAGCGGTCCAGGGCTCCTGGTGTGTGATGGAGGGCACCTTCTGATGCTACCCAGCTATGGAGCCATGTGGGTCCCCGAGGCTGGGCCTGGTACAGGGGACGAGAACCAGGCTTGTGCACCTGGCTGATCTAGCCTGGCTTGGAGGGAACTAAACAGTGAAGCAGGGTGCTCCTGGGGCCCTGAGGAGGGAAAAGGGCTGCAGCTATGGGAGGGGGCGGGAGGTGACTGCTTATGACCCACTTTAGTACACAGAAAACCTAAAGGACTTTCTCACCTTTTTAAAAAAAATTTTTTTAATGTGTTTTGAACTTTTAATTTTGTATCAGGGGATAGCCGATTCACAAGTGATAGTGATAGTCTCAAGTGAACAGCCAAGGGACTCTGCCATACAAATACATGTATCCATTCTCCCCCAAACCCCCCTCCTATCCAGGCTGCCACATAACATGGAGCAGAATTCTAAAAATCTTCTCATTTCTTGTAAAAAGTGTGGCCCACACTCTGTCAGCCTAAGCATCATCCGGGAGCTTATTAGAAGGGTGGGAGCTCTTAGTCCCACCTCAGCCCTGTGGACCAGAATCTTCCTGTTAACAAGACTCCTAGGAAGTCTGCGCAGCCCCTGAAGTCTGAGCAATCTGGGCAGGTATCACACAGCTGGGACTCGACCCCAGGGCCTGAGACAGGGAGCCCAGGCCTTGCCTCGGCGCCTCCTGGAACGTCAGGACTGTAGTGCTCCTGTCTGGGTCTCCACAGGGCTGAGTCACCCTAGGCCTCACCCTGGGGCCTGCTCTGCTGATGGGATTCTGGAGTCCCTGCAGAGACGGGGCCCTTTTAGGGGTGAGGCCCGGCCCTGGAGAACAGGAACTCCTCTTGCAGCAGACGGTGTAGGGAGTGAGCAGAGTATGACTCGGGAAGGGCAGAAATATCAGCTGAGGGGAGGGCAGGAGGGGCAGGGAGTGGGGCTGGGGCCAGAAGTGAGGAGTCTCATACTCAGTGTCAGACTGGGCTGAAAAGGAGCAAAGCCTGGGTGCCACCCAGAGGGTGAGTCAATTGGTCTGAGGTCCAGCTGGGGTGCTGGGGGTCTTCCATCTCTCCCCAGGGATTCGACAGGCAGCACTCCTTAGGTGGACTTTTCCACGGCAGGTGTGTCTGCACTGGGGATGGGTGGGGAGGAGAGCAGGGTGGGGAGAAGTTCCCCCTAGATGGAGGTGGGCTTCCCACTGTCAGCCCTTCCCCATATCCCTCCTCCTTGGGGAAGAATGCCATCCAAGTGTCCCTCCCCTGCACCCAGGCTGGGCTGTACCCAGTCCTCCTAAGGGCCGGTCTCTGGAGTGGATGTGCTCTCTAGGGCCCATAGACAGACAATGATGGGGAGGGAAGGGCCTGGAGAATTGAACTCCAGGAGCTCTGGAGTTCCTCCTCACGGGTACCCCACCAGGCTCCTCTGTCCAGGAGATCCTTCAGGCAAGAATACTGGAGTGGGTTGTCATGCCCTCCTCCAGGGGATCTTCCTGGCCCAGGGATCAAACCCCACATCTCTTGTGGCTCTTGCATTGCAAGCGGATTCTTTGCCGCTGAGACACTGAAGCAAGTCCAGATCAAAGTTGGCCTTCTTTTCAAGAACTAGATTTCCCTCATTAATTGGTGAAAATGACTATTAGTCTCAACAGTTTCTAAGTAGTTCAAATTGTGGAAAGGATACACTGCTTCTAAAAACACTGACAGTAAGTGTAGGAACACACACACACACACACACACACAGACACACACACACTTAATAGACTTGGCCCCTTGGGCTGTGCTGAGTCTTCATGGAAGGCATCTCTGTTCCTTCCTTCTTCTTTCCAACTCTCTAGCTAGCGTTCAGGCCCAGGGGTACCAGGTCAGAGATGGGCCAGGGTCCCCCCACCGTAAGCCCACCCCTATCTGCGCTAATTAGCAGACTGGCATAATCAGAGAGGAAAGAGAACACCCCGCGGGAGTTCTGCAGGTCAGACCCACTGGAGGGCCGGGTGCACACCGCGCATGGCCCCTGAGCGAGCTGCAGCAGGCGGAGGAGGACCCGGCGAGGAGAAGAGCTCGGCTTGGAGCGTGAGGAGGATGGGGTGCTGGCTGTCCAGTGTGCGGTGACCTCTCTTGGAGGAGAGGGTCAGCCCTCTCTGGGCGTCGCAGCGTCATAGGTGAGGGTCGCAGGGAGGTCAGGGGAGAGAGGGCTGCTGGTAAGGGAAAGGATGCTTTGGGAGGGCTGAGGTCCGGGATCCTGCGAGTGCGAGGACTGCAGGGGGCCCCCTTCCAGTCTCCATCCCCGGCCAGGCTGCGGGCTTAGCCCTGGGAGCGCCCCCTCTTCCGGCCGGAGCCGGTAGTGCAGGTGTGGCGGGGCCCTGTAGCCGCCAAACAACCGCCAAGCCCCTGCTGGTCTCAGAGTCAGGCTTGGCTGGGTTTGGTTCCAGCTTTGCTGGGATCTCAGGGAGGTTTTTCCCCCTCCTCTGGGCCCCAGTTTCCTCATCTGTAAAATGGGCTAGCACCTTCTCCGGAGGCGTGAGGACTGAGACCGTGTGTGAAGTGGAGCATGTTCCTGGGTCTGCTACTGGGGTGCTGGCCCTTCAGGAATATGCGCTTTCCCCCGCCTTTTCTCCTGCCTCTTGCCTCCTCCACACATTTTCTCAGGGCTCTGGGGAGACTTGGCAGCAGAGAGGACTTGTAGCTGAAAGCCTCCCGAACGATATCGATCTCACTGGCTCCTGACTTCAGACCACAGTGCTTAGGGGATGGTGGTCCAGCCGCCTCCATGGCTCCAGCTTTTATGGGGTTTTAGAGATCATCTCTGGTCATCTAGACAGGATGTCCGGGTTCTGGGCCCCTTCCCTCAGCCCCCGCTCCATCCCCTGACTCCTGCTTGGTCCTGGGAAACCTCACATTCCAGGGTTAGGTCCTGGGAAAGTGTGAGCTGTCCGTAAGGTCACCAGGCCTACTCCACCACCCTCCTCCAGCACCAGATCCTGCCTGAGCACAGTCTGATGGCAGCGCCACTGGCCCTCCCACGGGGACTCGGGTGGTTGGAGATTTCAGGAGTAGGGACACGTGGTGGGGAGGCCTTGATGAGGGCAGGAGATCACCAGGAGCGATGAAGAAAACCTTACAGCAGTGGAGACCTCAGGGCCACCTTGGGTAAGTCAGTTACTCCCATTCCTTAATTCACCAAATATTTATTGAGCATCTATATGTGAGGCGCTGAGCAATCCTGGGGTGTTTCTTTCATATTGTAGCATCCCAATCTAAGGGCAGTGGGGAAGGGAGAGCAGGGGCCACCTATAAAGCATCAGCAAATGTAGCGTCACAGTGTGATAAATGCCCTGGAGGAAAGGTACATCATGCGGTCAGAGTTTGTAAATAGATGCGGATGGTCTGGGAGAGCCAAGAAAGTGTCCCTTAGGAAGTGACAGTTTCTGAATGTTAAGGTCCAAAGGGTGAATAGGAGTGGACTTGGGCAATGAGGGGGGCAAGGTGTTTCATAGCTCGTGCCCAGAGCACGTCCAGGGGTGGGAGGGGGCGTGTGGGTCGGAACCCTTGTACCTCCCCTGGGGAATACCTTTGACAGTGTCACCTGCCACTCCTTTGGAGGCCAGGTAGAAAAGTAGTTCTCTGCACAGGCTGTGGTGTCAGACTGCCTGGGTTCAAATTTTAGCTCTGGCTTTCCTAGTCGTGCGACCTTCGGCCGGCTCCTTGACCTTACGGTTCCCACATTTGTAAATGTGGGATAGTAATAGTGGGAGGTTGTGGTAAGAACTAGGAGTCTATACTTGTAGAAACAGCTTGGAATAGCAGCTGGCAACCAGCAAATGGTCATCCACGTTACCACGTTAGCCTGGTTTATTATTCATGTATTTAATATTTCCCCACTCCCTCACTAGACTATTAAGTCCCTAAGAGCAAGGACCCAGGTCTGTATCTAAAGGCCCAGCAGAGTGTCTGGTATGCGGGAGGCCTTCTATCAGTGTTTGTGGAAGGAGTGAGGTAACGACAAGATCAGAGTAACCCTTGGAGCAGGTGATGGGGAGCTTGGACCAGGAAGGGTGGATGGGTGAGGCAGGGCTTATTCGGTCATGTGAAGTGTTTGGTGTTTGTCATAAAAGCAGTGGAAGTTTTCTTGAAGGTTTTTAACCAACAGGGTGGTAGGATCAGGTTGGCATTTTGCAAAGATGATTGGGCTGTCTGTTTCAACATCTGTTGAATGCCAACTATAGGTTGAGTTATTGTATTAGCTGTTATCTCATTTATTTGTTGATAAAATGACCCTGGGGAATAGGTATACAGCTAGGGAAATGAAAGCTTAGAAAGATTAAGTGGTTTGCTCAAGATCTCATAGCTGGAAAATTCTACATAAATGGACTTAAGATCTCTTTAGTTCTGTATCATTTAACATATTGGTTCAGCTTCTATAATAGATTTCAAATGAGCAAACACTTACATGAGATAAAAATTTATTTCTCTCTCAAGTGAAGGCTCTGGCTTGTATTATAGCTCTCCCCATGGAGTTGTCCAGGGATCCCAGGTCCTTCAGTTCTGTTGCTCTGCCATCCTCAATACATGGTCCATTATGGTCGCTCCAGTTCCTGCCATTGCAACTGCATTCCAGCGGTGGAAAGCAGGAAAAGAGGAAGGAAAGGG
Source organism: Dama dama (assembly GCF_033118175.1). Classification (NCBI taxonomy): domain Eukaryota; kingdom Metazoa; phylum Chordata; class Mammalia; order Artiodactyla; family Cervidae; genus Dama; species Dama dama. The sequence continues at coordinate 28,946,555 of NC_083688.1, forward strand.
CATGCCCTTCTTCTTACAGACGTAATACATTGTTTCCACTGTACACATTGTTTCTGCTCAGTTGCCATGGCCAACACTGTCACATGGATTCAACTAGCTGCTGGGAAATGTCACTTTTAAGCTGTGCAGGCATGAGCCTAACCAGGGACTTATCACTAGAGGAAGAAGAGGAGAGTGGGTCTGGGGAGCAGCTCTTCTGACTCACATTCTGATGCCAGAGGGAAGCAGAGCTCCTCTGTTGTTTCAGCGGCGGGAGGTGAGGGGTGACTCCATGCTTCTTTCTAGGACCACACTCGGGGGAGGCTAAGCAGGTAGAAATGGAAAAGTTCAGTCAGTGATCAAGTGTAGGGGTGATGGAAGGAGAAGGGTTGAGAACAGCTGCCTGCACCTTGATGACACACCCAGCAGTGTCAGAAGTTGGAAGTGTCGGAATATTGAGAAGAGCAGCTCTGAGAATTCTAGGTGGGAATGTTTACTGGGCAATGGACGTGAAGGGCAGGAGGCAAAGATTCAAAGTTGGAGCAGATTCCAGGTGGAGTGTCTGCACAGTCCAGAAGTCCCCCTCTGTCACAAGAAGAGCCCGACTTACAGGGCTGGACCTCAGCGACCACGTCTGTGTACTCAGACACTTGACCGCTTCCTCCCAGGATGGAGCAGGTTGTGCTGCAGTGGGTGCCTTACACAGCTTGGGGACCATCTAAGTTCTTGCCTGGACTGGAGAAAGGAAGAAAGAAAGGGCCTGGGGGCAGGGGGAGATTTGCTACATGGACTTCTCAACATTGTCCTTACAGAAGGGACAAGACATGAAGGATTAGGACTGGGACAGCAGCATAGAGGTCCCTGTGCTCCACGTGTGGTCCAGGAACTACTGTGGAGAGAGCAGCCTGACTCCCCGGCCCCCCAGGCCAGATGATGGACGTCTCAGGCTGAGCCCCTGGACTGGGGACTTGAGGTCCAGATGGACCTGTCTCAATGCCTGGGTGCTCTCGAAGCCCCAGGTATCGGACACAATTCACAGTTTCTCATCCTTTCAGTGGAGAGGGTTATGGGAAGAGGGTGCTATGAAGAAGATAAGAGTTCTCAGAAGGAAGGCGGTGAACGTGGATGGGCTGCTCTCTCAGTAGGTGAAAGGAGTGAGAGCTTCTAGAAGGAGGAAATGGCTGGTCAACAGTCCAATTCTCCCTTGGAATCAAGTCGAAAGAGCCGCAGAGAAGGTTATTGATTGACGATGAGCAAGTCCCTTTTTTCCTTGGGAAAAGAGTTGACAGCAGGGTACTGGGGTTGTGGGCTGGGGAGGAGGCTTAGCGTGGCACCTGGCTCAAAAAGGCTCACAACAGGTGTTGAACTGGTGACTTGATTAGTGATTGTTGTTGTTCAGTCACTCAGTTGTGTCCGACTCTTTGCGACCCCGTGGACTGCAGCACGCCAGGCTTCCCTGCCTTTCACCATCTCCCGGAGTTTGCTCAAACTCATGTCCATTGAGTCGGTGATGCCATCCAACCATCTCATCCTCTGTTGCCCTCTTCTCTTCCTGCCTTCAATCTTTCCCAGCATCAGGGTCTTTTCTAATGAGTCGGCTCTTGTCATCAGGTGGCCAGGAAGAGGAGAAAAACAGCAAGTGTGGACGGCTTTGGAAAAACCTTGACTTTGACACACGGCTAACTTCTTTTCCTGAGTGCTGCTCTCTGCTTCCAGCTGGTTGCATTGGTCTGGCTTTCACCTGCATCAGAAGTTGAGGTGAGGCGGGTAGAGACGAGAAGGAAGGCGATTTGTCCTGGAAATCTGAAGCCCCCTGGGGGTAGCCTTTCAGGAGAGGCTTCCTGATACCTAAGCAGTCGTATCAGCAGGGTCAGTGGGGGAAGGAGAAGCCTGTTCTCAATGACAGGCCTCCAGTGACTAAAGCCATGAACTCTATCCCACGTGGAGATAAGAGAGGTGAGAACCAGGTGAGCGGCAGTGTTAGCCTTTGTGTGGGCTCGGGTGGCGTTACAGCCATCTCACCCACTTCCTCTTCTCGGCTTCCTCCTCCGAGGCTGGTCCAGCCTCTACCAGCCCCAAGTCCTGGATTGGTGTTGGGGAGACTGACGGGACCACGTGAACAGGCAAGGAGGGAGGGGACGCAGACACCAGAGGAGGGTCGCGGGCCCTCATCTGGATTCGCCCTGTCTGTCTAGCTCCTTCACCTATCCCTTCCTATCTGCCTATTCTCTCTTCCTCCCGTTTCCCATCCCCTCCTCTGTTTCCCAGCGATCCCTCCCAGCCCCCACCCAAGGAGGTAGACAGGGCTTTGGCTGTTATCGCTGTCCGTGCTCCCTCTCGGGGCGTGGAGACCAGGGAGGGGAACCTCTCTTTCCAGGGACCTTGGTTGGGGGTCAGGAGGGGCTTAGGCTTGGGGCAGGAAGGGCTGAAGGAGGAGTTTGGAAAGTCTAGCCAGGGCTGGGATTCTTGCGATAGTCCACACGGGGCAATGGCTTCTTAGTGCGGTCGCGGACCTAGCGCTCCCTCCAGTGGCCAACGGGGTCACTGCAGGCACTCGGAGCACCTTCTGGAAGAGGTCACAGTGGGCTGTCCGGGGAGCCAACTTCCAAGACCTAAGGGATGCGGTGGGTTGAGAGCTGGAAGCTGAGCGTAATGGAGCACTTAGAGGCAGGCTGTTTATTGAAAGCTCCAGGAGGTGGTGGGGATGGATAGCTGGTGGCCTCTGTTTTCAGCATCGGTCACCCCCACCCCCCTGCAGATTGGCGCCGGTCCCCAGCTTCTTCATAACTTACCTGGTGGCGGGACTGGAGACCATGCAGGTGGCCAGTGGTGGCAGGAGCTGGTGAGGTGTGGCCCCAGAGTGCGGCTCAGTGGAAAGGGCACTGGACAAGCAGCCAGGAGATTTGGTTAGACTAGTGGCTGGCCAAGAGAAGTCCCCTCTCAGATCCTCCATGTCCTCTTCTTTAACTGGGCCCCCGGGACAGATGACTTCTCTGGGTGCCTTCACACAGTCCTGCATGACCCATCCCTGTGTTCTTACTCCCTAGGTCTGCAAGGCCAATCAGTCCATCCCCCTGCAGCCAGCCTGAAGTTTACCCTCTCCGTCAAGTTGTCAAGCAGATGGGTGTCTCTCCCAGGCCAACAATACAATGTTCTGTTCCCTTGGCCCTTTAGAAGGATCTGACACTCTCGAAATTTTCTTCTGCTCACCCTCATGCCTCCTCCTTCTGTGCAAGCATTTTTCTGGAGAGTCCAGCCCTTACAAAGACAGAAAACAGCTGCTTCCAGTCCTCGAGGGTCTGGGTCTGAGAACCAGGAACAAAGCATCGACGTCCCCTGGGACTTGGTTGGTTTACTTCCCTCTTCTTCACAGTTAGTGACCCCCATGAAGACAGTGAGAATAAACATGTACATTTCTCTCCAGCACTCTCAGGCCTCTGATCTCACCAAAGTGCCCCAGGTCTTCATGAAAGAGAAGCTGAATCTGATGGAGAAGAAAAAATAAATAAGTGAATAAACCTCTTTTCCTTAAAAAGGAGGGGTGGCGGGTGCCTCTACACAGGCAGGGTCAAAGTTCTGATAACCTAAGTGTGAAACAAAGATGAGAAAACCCTTCTTTCACTGGCACGTGAAATGGGGAGGCAAAGTGAGGGGTTGAAGAGGACAAGCCTTTAGGTCCTTGCAATTAGGAGCTGAGTTTCAGCTCATGGTCCCTGGGCCAGTTTACCTTCTCTGTGCCTCAGTTTCCTTGTCTACAAAGTGGCACAGTAGTGACTCCCTGACAAAGTTGCATGAATATTAGTGATTCTGTATGTAGTGTCTAGCTCTGTGCTCATGTGGAACATTGGGAGTGAAGTGACACTTATTGACTGCCTATGTTATGCCAAGTCCTGTGGGAGATGCACAGGATCTCATGTACAAAAACCCCAACTAGGTGGTCAGTGTCACCCCCATTTCACAGATAAGCAAACCAAGGCTAAAGAAGGTGAAAATTGAATTAATAAAAACTCACCTGTATCTGCTTCTAAAGACTATGGGCATATCTAGAAAGGTGTAAATAGGGTAGAGGCAGGATCCCTTTGAGGGTAGGGTCCTGAGAAGGCAGAAGCCCTTGTGAGATCAGAGAAGAGTCAGAGGGAGGGAAGGAGGAAAGGAGAGAGAGCAAGGATAGACCTTGGAGAGAAGACTCAGGGCTCATGTGACCTGGTGATCATCTCGTCTCACCATGCCCTGTGCAAGCAAGACAGCCAACCTCAGGGAGGGGAAGGGACTTTCCACAGGTCACTTGAACTCTTTGAGCCTGGCTGGTCCAAAGAGCCAGTGATAGAGACCCTGCAACAGTCATCAAGAGGCCAGCAAGGCTTGACATGCTTTCCAGGATGCATCTGGGAAGAATCCAGGCTTGACTATGCATGGCACACGGAAGCAGGCTTACAGAGGGAGTGGGGTCATTCTCAAAGAGGGGGTGCCAGAAGGTCAGTATGGGGTCTTCCTACCCAGCCCGAGCCAGGAGGGCCCCGAGACAGCCCTGAGAGGTGGGCTCACCTCTCCTGACTCCAGAGGGGCTGGGGATGCTCCTGGACTCGATAGGAGAGAACTGCCCTCATGGGAAGCAGGGAAGGTGAAGTCACAGGCAGGCAGCTCATGCCCAAGGACGTCACAGTTTAATGTCTGAATCAGCCCAGCATCCTGTTGGGGGCAGTGAGGCCAGTTGTCTTGTCCAAAATCCTCTCTCTCTCTTTTTTTTTCAGGAGACAGAAGTGTACATTTGGCCTCCCTGCAGTCTCTGCCCTGGTCCTGGGAAGACGTTGGTTTTAAGAATGGAGGATGTAGAACGCTACACACAAACATAAATTCAAAATGGAAAAAAACAAAACAAAACAAAATGGATTAAAGAAAGATGGTTCTGATGATCCTATTTGCAGGCAGCAAAGGAAACACAGACATAAAAACAGACTTTTGGTTTCAGACGGGGAGGGAGAGGGTGGGATGACTTGAGAGAATAGTATTGAAACATGTATTGTTGTTTGGTTTCTCGATTGTGTCCAACTCTTTGTGACCCCGTGGACTGCATCACGCCAGGCTTCCCTGTCCTTCACCATCTCTCGGAGTTTGCCCAAACTCATGTCCATCGAGTTGGTGATGCCGTCCACCTATCTCACCCTCTGTTGCCTCCTTTTCTTCCTGCCTTCAGTCTTTCCCCGCATCAGGGTCTTTTCCAGTGAGTCGGCTCTTCGCATCAGGTCGCCAGACTATTGGAGCTTCAGCTTCAGCATCAGTGCTCCCAACGAATATTCAGCGTTGACCATATGCAGAATAGATAGCCAGCGGGAATTTTCTGTATGATGCAGGGACTCCAACGCCGGTGCTCTGTGACGACCTAGAGGGGTGGAGTGGGGAGGGAGGTTTAAGAGGAAGGGGACTCGTGTGTGCCTGTGGCTGGATCATGCTGGAGTGTGGCAGAGCCATCACAATGTTATAAAATAAGTGTCCTCCAATTAAAAAAAAAAAAAAAAAAGAATGGGGTATGTGGAGGCATTTGAAAGGGGATGTCGCCCCCTGGTGGCCCTTGATGGTGGCACCGCGAGCAGAGGCCAGAAGGCCAGAGGAAGTGCCCAGTGCAGCCAGAGACATTATCCTAGTTGAAAAATGTTTGAGGTCTTCCCAGTGTCAGGCTCCCTTTGTGAGAGATGCCCAGGAACAGGGCGCCTGGGGGAATAGAGGGTGGCTTTCAAGAGTCAATTAGTGAGTATAGTTTTCTCTGGTGATACTTTGGGGCTATGAGTGTCCCAGGCGCACTGTAATAGTGGCAACGGTGTGGACAGTCACAGAAGGATGTGCGCTGAGCTCCTAGTGAGACAGGAAGGGGACAGGGTACAACCTTTAAGGGAATGACATAGTCCGGGGACGCGTCATAACTTGATTAGAACCTACTAGGTCCAAGATGGCGGATGAGTCAACTTCCATTAGACCTTGAACCTCAGCACGTGATCATTGTAACACACCAGCATGCTAAATGACACGCCCACAGACACCATGAAAGTTACAAGGTCGACCACAAAAGCAGTGGGAAAAGGAGGTAGTATTTGGTTTTGAAGTAGAAGTTGAAGGTTTCCACGCAGATGAAGAGTATTCAGTGGGACTGGAGGAAGAATATCCAGGCAGCTGGAAGAGTGTGCAAAGTCATGAGGGTCAAAGGCCATGGTGTCTGTGGATGAGCGTGTCTGGGGCAGGGGTTGTGGACAGGGAACCTGGGCTGTGGAGGTGGGTGGGGCCAAGCATGAAGGGCCTTGGACACTTTGCTATAGAGTGTGTTTTTTATATAGAAGAGCATAAACCACATTCGGAAAAGAACACAAACGCAAGTGCATAATAAATGTAGAGCTCAATGAATTAGTAAGTATATGGTATTGTTTCCAGTTTTGGACTACCATGAATAAAGCTCTATGCACATCTTTGTACTGTTGATGTTCACTCTTAGGAATTTCTTTCTGGATGTGAACCTAGAAATGGAATGGCTGGGTCAAGGGCTATTAATCTAGAAATGGAATGGCAGGGCCAACGGGGTATTAATATATTCACCTTTAATGGATATTGTCAAATGACTTTCCAAAGCTCTTGTAGGAATTTACAGTCCTGCCGATAGTGTAAGAGGATCCCCATTGCTCTCCATCTCCATTAGCACTTAACATTGACAGTTTCTTAAATTCTAGCACTTCTGGGGTATGTGTAATGGCAGACACGTCAATGTATTTTTTAAAAAATAAGATTTATTGACACATAGTTTGTATAACGGTCAAATTCACTAATTTAGGTGTACAGGCCTATGAATTTTCACCAACCTATGTGCTTTTGTGATGAAAATATATAATATATAATATTTCCTCACTCCCAAAGTTCCCTTGCTTTTCTTTGTAGTCAGTTCTCTCCTGTCACTCCCAGCCCCTAGAAACCACTGATCTGTTTTCTGTCATTATAGTTGTGCCTTTTCTGGAATGCTATGTAAATGGGATCATAAACTATGTGATCTTTCATTTAGCAATATGTTTTTGAGGTTCATCTGACATAAGCAAGGTGGAAACTTTGGAAAAATCAAATGAAAATGGTAGAAATAGAAAATATAGTAACAGAAATGAAGAATGCCTTTCATCACTAATTATCAGAGAAATGAAAATGAAAACTGCAAAGAGGTATCATCACCTCACCAGTCAAAATGACCATCTTTTAAAAGTTCACAAAAAAATGCTGGAGAGGGTGTGGAAAAAAAGGAAACTCCTCCACTGTTCGTGAGAACGTAAATTGGTGCAGTCACTATGGAGAACAGTATAGACTTTCCTTAAAAAACTAAAAATAAGTTAACGTATGATTCAGCAATTCCACTCCTGGGCATATATCTGGAGAAAATGCCAATTCAAAAGGATACATGCACCCCAACTTCATAGCAATACTGTTCACAATAACCAAGACATGGAAGCAACCTAAATATCCATCGACAGTTGGGTGGATAAAGAGAACGTGATAAAAATATAAACAATGGAATACTATTCCGTCATAGTAAAGGGTGAGATGATGCTATTTGCAGTAGTATGGGTGGACCTAGTGATTATTATACTAAGTGAAGTTAAGTCAAATGGAGAAACACGAATATCATATGATATCACTTATATGTGGAATATAATTTATGAGGCAGATGAACTTATTTTTTTTCCAAAACAGAAACAAATTCACAAGCAGAAAACAAACTTTTAGTTACCAAAGGGGTAAGGCGAAGGAGGGATAAATTAGGAATTTGGGATTAACAAATGCATCCTACCATATATAAAATAGACAAGGTCCTACTGTATCACACAGGGAACTATATATTCAGTATCTTGTGATAACCTATAAGGGAAAAGAATGCGAAAAAGAATGTATATATTTCACTTTGCTGCACCCCAGAAACGAACACAACATTGTTAACTATCCTTGAATTTAAAAAATGTAAAAAAAGAAAAAATCTTCAAAAGGTGAAGAATGTCTTTGATGGACTCCTCTCTCATCTCTTTCTTCCCTTCTATGTTGTTATTTTCAGCATCAATAGTGAGAGGAGACACAAATAAGAAAAGCATGTGACTGGTTCCTTGGTGGTTTGTGTTTCTTAGAATACCACTGCCTTGTTCTGAGTTCAAAGCAAGTTCCCGTTCAGTCGAAGGTGTGGCCTCTCATGGCTGTCGGTGCCCTGTTTACCCAGTCATTGACAGACTGTGCTTACCTCTACTCACTTTTGGTCTTGCTGGATTCCCACGCATAGTGCATCCACTGGATTCTGTGCTCATGTGGGCTTGCCAACACCTGTATGTGTGTGGGAGGTAGGGAACTGGGGACAGTCTTGTTGCTGAGTCTTCTCTGCTTACAGACATGCTCCACGGGCGCATCGCACTAGACTTGCAAAACAGAGGTTCACAGATACACTCATTGAGAATGGCATTACATTGGCAGCAGAACATTAAAACAAGCACGGGGCTCTTCTGAATGCAGGGCTCTTTGCATGTACGGATCACATGCTCATGAAGCTGACCCTAGAGCCCTGCTCCATCCCTCCTTATCCTGGCCCTTCATCCACATGGAGCTTTAACTTTCTGTTTTTTTTCTTTTTTTAAATTGAAGTATAGTTGATTTGGGCTTCCCTGGTGGCTCAACTGGCCAAGAATTGCCTGCCAGTGCAGGAGAGGCAAGAGATGTGGGTTCGATCCCTGGGTTGGGAAGATCCTTTGGAGAAGAAAATGGCAACCCACTCCAGTATTCTTGCCTGAAAGATTCCATGGACAGAGGAGCCTGGCGGGCTCCAGACCATGGGGTCGTAAAAGAATAAGACATGACGGAGCACACACTCATGCACACAGTTATGATATTGTGTTAGTTTTAGGTCTATAGCATAGTGATCCAATGGACATAAATTTGAGCAAACTCTAGGAGATAGTGGAGGACAGAGGAGATGGGCATGCTGCTGTCTGTACTAAATCATTTCAGTTGTGTCGGATTCTTCTGACCCCATGGACTGTAGCTGGCCAAGCTCCTCTGTCCATGGGATTCTCCAGGCAAGAATACTGGAGTGTATTGCCATTTCCTTCTCCAGGGGATCCTTCTGACTCAGGGATTGAACCCAGGTCTCCTGCACTGCAGGCAGATTCTTTACCATCTGAGACACCAGGCAAGCCAGGGGCGCGCTGCAGTCTGTGCAGTCACAAGCCGTCGGATACCACTGAACAACAGCGACATGTTCTTTAACTTTTCTGGTTTTGAGTTTTGTTTGTGATTTCCTCTCCCATGCTATATCCCTGTTTCTCAGTGATCAGCTTCAGAGATTATCCTGTCTTCTTCTGCTATGAGAGATGACTGCTAATTCATATAATCCCACTTCCTACCAAATCGTTCCTTTCAGCTCCTCTTTTGTTTATTTTGAGACTTTGTAGAAATAAAATGCATCGTTATCTGTTGGTACATAAATTATAAAAATGTATCTTGAGTCCACAATTTTGTAAATTGAGGGTATTCGGGCCCATTTCCTTCATCTATTTTCTCCCCATTTACATTTAACGTTTTGCACGTGTGCTTTTACTTACTGTACTTGTTAGGGTGATATTAGATACAAACAGGAAGGAAACAAGTATGTCTCAAGGACAATAAAAACTTACTTACTGCTCATGTAACAGCACTGGGAGATGAATAGGTTGGCAGTTCATTTATTGATTCAGTCTGATGGAAGCCTTATAAATTCAAAGACAAATCAATGTGGTTTCCATGGAAATAATCAGCTTTTCAGCCAGCTGGAAAGGATAAGGAAGGTGGACAGTAGTATATGGGGGATGTTTATGCAACAGGCATGGAAGTGGCACGTGATTCTTCATGCACATTTCATTGGCTGGAATTCTGTCATATGGACACACTTTATTGCAAGGGAAAGATATTCTACTTAGGTGCTCAGGAAGAAGAGGAAAGCAGAATGATTCATTTTGATTAGTAACTAGCAGTCTTTGTTATTTGTATATGGTCAAAGTTCATAGTCTTCATTTTCTCTTCGGAGGTTTATTTCTAGATTGAATCTAAAAGCTGAAAATCACCATCCTGTGTTTACATGAGCACAACTGTGTGGTCAGGATTCTAGTGCAGGACAGATTCCACTCTAGATCGCTTAACTGGGAAGAAATTTATTCAATGTGTTTCAACACCATCAGGAGGGTTGAACAAAATAGATGCTAGCCTAAGATTTTAGGAACTGCTTCGGAAGCCCCAAGAGATCTGTGACTCTCCTGGAGTGAGGGAGCTGCCATCTCCAGAGATGCCACACCTGTCAGTTCTGTGACCAGGACGCTGTCTTCATGAAGGAGTCGTCACTGCTGGCTGTAGATCCACATAGAGGTGCTTCGACTTAGCTAGCAGAATGGTCACTCTGAGCTCTGCCTCAGCACTCTCAAAGCTGCTGGCTGGACACTTAGACTTCTGTTAATGCTGTCACAGAAACACCAGCACCCCCCTGGCTGTGTGTGCCAGCAGGAAATAAGCAGAAAGAACCCAGCACTGCTTTCAAACACCTTGAGTGCCTCTGACGGACGGAGCCTGAATCACATCTAAAACTTGAGCTGCAAGGGAGCCTGGGAAATGTAGTGCTCACTCACCCAGCCTCTGCCAAACAGAAAAGCGCAACAGAGGGTGGGGTGAGAGAGATGGAAGCAGAGCGCCAACCCACTCCATCCATCAAACTCCATCTTTTACCCATACTCACGTCTATAAACAGCCTCTATGGGAACAACATTCCCTCTCTGAATACAGTGTAATCATCTCGTATAAATCAAATCACATTCACGATCTCCTCTGAAACCAATGAGACACCTAAAGTTGCATTAGTTATTTCAATCATCACTGGGTAATGACCCTTCTTCCTCTTATTTAGTTACCATGCCATCTTGATATTTTGTAGTCCATGGACTAAATGATGTAATTAACCACCCAGACATATTCCACAGAGAGTGGTAGGGAAAAGCAAAAGGGAGAAAGAAGAAATTATTATTATTATTTTTAAATAACAAAGAAAGTACAAGAATATAAGTGGCTGTCACAGCCCTCCTTTCTGCCGTTGACCATGAGGTTGTAGTGTCGTTTGGGTATTTCCCTGGTGAAGTGAACCACAACTATTCCTGAGGGCTCTGAGTCTTTGACAATCTTGTTTCTATGTTCAGTTCAGTCTCTCAGTTGTGTCTAACGCTTTGTGACTCCATGGACTGCAACATGCCAGGCTTCCCTGTCCATCACCAACACCCAGAGCTTGCTCAAACTCATGTCCATCGAGTCAGTGATGCCATGCAACGATCTCATCCTCTGTTGTCCCCTTCTCCTCCTGTCCTCAATCTTTCCCAGCATCAGGGTCTTTTTGAATGAGTCAGTTCTTCACATCAGGTGGCCAAAGTATTGGTGTTTCAGCTTCAACATCAGTCCTTCCAATGAACACCCAGGACTGATCTCCTTTAGGATGGACTGGTTGGATCTCCTTGCAGTCCAAGGGACTCTCAAGAGTCTTCTCCAACACCACAGTTCAAAAGCATCAATTCTTTGGTGCTCAGCTTTCTTTATAGTTCAACGCTCACATCCATACATGACTACTGGAAAAACCATAGCTTTGACTAGATGGACCTTTGTTGGCAAAGTAATGTCTCTGCTTTTTAATATACTGTCTAGGTTGGTCATACATTTTCTTCCAAGGAGCAAGTGTCTTTTAATTTCATGGCTGCAATCACCATCTGAAGTGATTTTGGAGCCCCTCAAAATAAAGTCTCTCACTGTTTCCACTGTTTCCCCATCTATTTGCCATGAAGTGATGGGACCAGATGCCATGATCTTAGTGTTCTGAATGTTGAGTTTTAAGCCAACTTTTGCACTCTCCTCTTTCACTTCCATCAAGAGGCTCTTTAGTTCTTTGCTTTCTGCCATAAGGGTGGTATCACCTGCATATCTGAGGTTATTGATATTTCTCCCGGCAATCTTGATTCCAGCTTGTGCTTCATCCAGCCCAGCGTTTCTCATGATGTACTCTGCATATAAGTTAAATAAGCAGGGTGACAATATACAGCCTTGACGTACTCCTTTCCCAATTTGGAACCAGTCTGTTTTTCCATGTCCGGCTCTAACTGTTGCTTTCTGACCTGCATACAGATTTCTCAGGAGGCAGGTCAGGTGGTCTGGTATTCCCATCTCTTGAAGAATTTTCTGCAGTTTGTTGTGATCCACCCGGTCAAAGGCTTTGGAGTAGTCAATAAAGCAGAAGCAGATGTTTTTCTGGAACTCTCTTGTTTTTTTGATGATCCAATGGGTGTTGGCAATTTGATCTTTGGTTATTCGGCCTTTTCTAAATCCAGCTTCAACATCTGAAAGTTCACAGTTCATGCACTGTTGAAGCCTCACTTGGAGAATTTTGAGCATTACTTTGCTGGCATGTGAGATGGGTTAGACCTATCAGGTTGATAGGGTGTTCCATTTATTTGCCACTGAACCTGGCCATCTGAGATGCTTCAGAAGATCCCTTGGATTCTTAACATATTTTCCCTGCTGCCACACACAGAACTTTATTCCTGTGAAAAAGTGAAAGTGTTGCTCAGTTGTGTCCAACTCTTTGTGACCCCATGGACTGTAGCCCTCCAGGATCCCCTGTCCATGGAATTCCAGGCAAGAATACTGGAGTGGGTTACCATTTCCTTCTCCAGGGGATCTTCCCAGCCCAGGGATTGAACTCAAGTCTCCTGTGTCTCCTGCACTGCAGGCAGATTCTTTACTGTCTGAGTTACCAGATGCAACTTTATTCTCCCTTTGTCTGATTCTTATGCCTTTGATTTAATGGCTTAAAAAAGAACCACATGGCTAGGAAACAAGTTCGTATTCCTATGTTTAATGGATCCATTTTTGTTTTCCTAGGGGACAATTTTCTACCTTTTATACTTAGACCTCTACATCAACTTAGCCCAAGAAATTGAAAAAAAAATGTCTGTAAGGGACCCTTAGAGTTATTAGAGAAGGGGTATCTCTATTTCTATTCCTTAGTCCTGTATGTGAGTATTTCTGGCTATAAGCACAATAGCACCCGATCTTACCTCCCAGTTCTGAGCACATACAGTGATCTGCAAATGACTTCCCACGCTCACAAGGTGTTGGCTTCAAGCTGAAACCGTCAACAGATTAGTCCACTGTTCTGTTACTCCAGCTACTTTGGGTAATGAGACCCATGATAATTCAAGTGTACCCTGTGGAAATAAGCCTTTTATCCATTGCTCTAAAATGATTTTCCTGGACAGTAGCAGTGTTGAGAAGGAGAAACAATGTTCCTGGCAGAGGAACCATAGGCAGAGAAGCCAAATTCATATTCCAGGAAGTGTCTACTTCAGTGAGGACAAATCACTTCCCCTTTCATGATGGAAGGTGTCTTACTGGGTGGTGAACTATTGCACTGGGTGCTCAATATTGGTCTCTGCTATTGCGTGCTCAGTCTAACTCAGGGAAGGGAAATGTGAGCTCTTGTATGAAGTCCACCCCTGCTATCAAGGCCGCTTTGTTCATGAACCCATTGAATAAGCACTGGGCTGTCTGGCTAGAGAGACCAGCTGATATCCATTGAGTAGGTCATCTTGTTCACTCAATCACCAGAAGTCTTGTCTGCAGAAAGTGCATTTGGTAATTTTGGTAGGCAGAATGACTTCCTGATGTTTTTCCCCAATACTTTGGTGATATGACTTTGCAAAGTCATATCAAAAGGGACTTTGCTGATATAATTACGTTAAAGGTAAGAGCTAGACTATCCTGGATTATCTGGGTGGAGTCTGATAAGAAGGGGCGGGAGGATGAGGGTCAGAGAAGGAGATGTGAGCATAAAGCAAGATCAGAGTGATGTGATTATATGCACCAAGGAGCACAGGTGGCCTTTAGAAGCTGGAAAAAGGAAGAATCCATTCTCTCATAGAGCCTCTAGAAGGAACAGAGACACACTAGCACCTTGATTTTAGCTCAGTGTGACTCATTTCAGAATTGTAAGATAATACCTTTGTGTTGATTTAAGCCGTGAAGTTTGCGGTAATTCGTTATAGAAGCAATAGGAAGCTAATATAGTAATTCTTGCCTTATTGCTGACTTAATCAGGAATGTTTTCTGTGACTCTCTGTTAAAGGTATTTAACATCTAAAGGAAATATCCATATATTTCTATTTACTTAGTTTAAATTTTTGTATCATGAGCAGATCCAGGGTTTAGTCAAATGTTTTCCAGGATTTATGGAAATAATTCCATCTGTTAAATCATCTCAACATTATCGATCATATTAATGGCTTTTCTAACAATGAGTTTTCCTGGTATTCCTAGAATGGTCCCAGTTGATCATGTTTTTAATTTTTTATGCTGAAATTACAAAAGGCAACTTCGAGGTATAAGTAATATCCTATAGATTGAATCCCCTTAAAGTGTATACTCTTGTTAGTTGTAGATAGCCATGAAACTATGACCATAATTAAGATGAAGTCCTTTTCTAGTAACTGCAAAAGGGTCCTCATTCTTCTTTATAGTATGTCCTTCCTTCTACTCCTAGTCTCTGGCAACTATTAATTCTATTGCTATATATTAGTTTGAATTTCCTAGAATTTTTTAATAAATGGAGTAATACCATATATGACATTGTACAGGAGGCAGGGATCAAGACCATCCCCAAGAAAAAGAAATGCAAAAAGGCAAAATGGTTGTCTGAGGAGGCCTTACAAATAGCTGTGAAAATAAGAGAAGCAAAAGGTAGAGGAGAAAAGGAAAGATATACCCATTTGAATGTAGAGTTCCAAAGAATAGCATGGAGAGAAAAGAAAGCTTTCCTCAGTGATCAGTGCAAAGAAATAGAGGAAAACAACAGAATGGGAAAGACTAGAGACCTTTTCAAGAAAACTAGAGATACCAAGGGAACATTTCATGCAAAGACAGGCACAATAAAAATAGAAATTGTATGGACCTCACAGAAGCAGAAGATATTAAGAAGAGGTGGCAAGAATACACAGAAGAACTGTACAAAAAAGATCTTCACAACCCAGATAATCACAATGGTGTGATCACTCACCTAGAGCCAGACATCCTGGAATGTGAAGTCAAGTGGGCCTTAGGAAGCATCACTACAAACAAAGCTAGTGGAGGTGATGGAATTCCAGCTGAGCTATTTCAGATCCTAAAAGATGATGCTGTGAAAGTGCTGCACTCAATATACCAGCAAATTTGGAAAACTCAGCAGTAGCCACAGGATTGGAAAAGGTCAGTTTTTACTCCAATCCCAAAGAAAGGCAATGCCAAAGAATGCTCAAAATACCACACAATTGCACTCATCTCACACGCTAGTAGAGTAATGCTCAAAATTCTCCAAGCCAGGCTTCAGCAATATGTGAACCGTGAACTTCCAGATGTTCAAGCTGGTTTTAGAAAAGGCAGAGGAACCAGAGATCAAATTGCCAACATCTGCTGGATCGTCAAAAAAGCAAGAGAGTTCCAGAAAAAATCTACTTCTGCTTTATTGACTATGCCAAAGCCTTTGACTATGTGGATCACAACAAACAGGAAATTCTGAAAGACATGGGAATACCTGACCACCTGACCTGCCTCTTGAGAAACCTGTATGCAGGTCAGGAAGCAACAGTTAGAACTGGACATGGAACAACAGACTGGTTTCAAACAGGAAAAGAAGTACATCAAGGCTGTATATTGTCACTCTGCTTATTTAACTTATATGCAGAGTACATCATGAGAAACGCTGGGCTGGATGAAGCACAAACTGGAATCAAGATTGCTGGGAGAAATATCAATAACTTCAGATATGCAGATGACACCACCCTTATGGCAGAAAGTGAAGAACTAAAGAGCCTCTTGATGAAAGTGAAGGAGGAGAGTGCAAATGGCTTAAAACTCAACATTCAGAAAATTAAGATCATGGCATCTGGTCCCATCACTTCATGGCAAATAGATGGGGAAACAGTGGAAACAGTGAGAGACTTCATTTTTTGGGACTCCAAAATCCCTTCAGATGGTGACTGCAGCCATGAAATTAAAAGATGCTTGCTCCTTGAAAGGAAATGTATGACCAACCTAGACAGTATATTAAAAAGCAGGGACATAACTTTGCCAACAAAGATCCGTCTAGTCAAAGCTATGGTTTTTCCAGTAGTCATGTATGGATAGAGTTGAACTATAAAGAAAGCTGAGCACCAAAGAATTGATGCTTTTGAACTGTGGTGTTGGAGAAGACTCTTGAGAGTCCCTTGGACTGCAAGGAGATCCAACCAGTCCATCCTAAAGGAGATCAGTCCTGAGTGTTCATTGGAAGGACTGGTGCTGAAGCTGAAACACCAATACTTTGGCCACCTGATGTGAAGAGCTGATTCATTGGAAAAGACCCTGATGCTGAGAAAGATTGAGGGCAGGAGGAGAAGGGGACGACAGAGGATGAGATGGTTGGATGGCATCCCCGACTCAATGGACGTGAGTTTGAGTAAACTCCAGCAGTTGGTGATGGATAGGGAGGCCTGGTGTGCTGCAGTCTTTGGGGTCACAAAGAGTCAGACACGACTGAGTGATTGAATTGAACTGAACTGAATATCATATATACTCTTTTAGTTTTAGCTTCTTTCACCCTGCATATTGATTTTGATACTTAGTCTTTTTTGGTGTTTATCAGTAATCTGTTCCTTTACTTTTTCTTTTTACTGCCAAGTAGTATTCTTTTGCCAGAGAAGGCAATGGCACCCCCTCCAGTACTCTTGCCTGGAAAATCCTATGGAAGGAGGAGCCTGGTAGGCTGCAGTCCATGGGGTAGCTGAGTCAGACACGACTGAGCAACTTCAGTTTCACTTTTCACTTTCATGCATTGGAGAAGGAAATGGCTACCCACTCCAGTGTTCTTGCCTGGAGAATCCCAGGAATGGGGGAGCCTGGTGGACTGCTGTCTATGGGGTCGCACAGAGTTGGACATGACTGAAGCGACTTAGCAGCAGCAGCAGTATTCTTTTATATAGATACACCATTTTTGTTTATCCATTCACTTAAATGATGGCTATTTAGGTTGTTTTCACTTTATTTGGCAAATGAGAATAAAGCTACGTGAGCCTGTGCAAGTCTTATGGTGGATTTAAGGCTTTTCTTTTTCTTAGGTAAATACCAAGGGATGGGTGGCTGGGTCATATGGTCAGAATATTTGTAATTTTCTAATGAACTACCAAACAGTTTTTGGAAGTATCTGTATCATTTTACATTTCTTCCAGTAATGTATGTGGGTTCCAGTTGCTCCACTTCCTTACCAACATTTGGTAGAGTCAGTCTTTCTAATTTTAAACTTCCTAATTTTTGTGCTAAGAAGAGATAAATCCACGCACCTATGGACACCTTATCTTTGACAAAGGAGGCAAGAATATACAATGAAGAAAAGACAATCTCTTTAATAAGTGGTGCTGGGAAAATTGGTTAACCACTTGTAAAAGAATGAAACTAGAACACTTTCTAACACCATGCACAAAAGTAAACTCAAAATGGATTAAAGATCTAAACATAAGACCAGAAACTATTAAACTCCTAGAGGAAAACATAGGCAAAACACTCTCTGACATAAATCACAGCAGGATCCTTTATGACCCACCTCCCAGAGTAATGGAAATAAAAGCAAAAATAAATAAGTGGGACTTAATTAAACTTAAAAGCCTTTTGCACAACGAAAGAAACTATAAGCAAGGTGAAAAGACAGCCTTCAGAATGGGAGAAAATAATAGCAAACAAAGAAACGGACAAAGAATTAATCTCAGAAATATACAAGTAGCTCTTGCAGCTCAATTCCAGAAAAATAAACCACCCAATGGAAAAATGGGCCAAAGAACTAAACAGACATTTCTCCAAAGAAGACATACAAATGGCTGACAAACACATGAAAAGATGCTCAACATCACTCATTATCAGAGAAATGCAAATCAAAACCACAATGAGGTACCATCTCATGCCAGTCAGAATGGCTGCTATCCAAAAGTCTACAAGCAATAAATGCTGGAGAGGGTGTGGAGAAAAGGGAACCCTCTTACACTGTTGGTGGGAATGCAAACTAGTACAGCCACTATGGAGAACAGTGTGGAGATTCCTTAAAAAACTGGAAATAGAACTGCCATACGACCCAGAAATCCCACTGCTGGGCATACACACTGAGGAAACCAGATCTGAAAGAGACACGTGCACCCCAATGTTCATCGCAGCACTGTTTACAATAGCCAGGACATGGAAGCAACCTAGATGCCCATCAGCAGACGAATGGATAAGAAAGCTGTGGTACATATACACAATGGAATATTACTTAGCCATTAAAAAGAATTCATTTGAATCAGTTCTAATAAGGTGGATGAAACTGGAGCCTATTATACAGAGTGAAGTAAGTCAGAAAGAAAAACACCAATACAGTATACTAACGCATATATATGGAATTTAGAAAGATGGTAATGATGACCCTATATACAAGACAGCAAAAGAGACACAGATGTAAAGAATAGTCTTTTGGACTCTGTGGGAGAAGGTGAGGGTGGTATGATTTGAGAGCGTATCGTTGAAATGTGCATATTATCATATGTGAGGCGGATCACCGGTCCAGGTTCAATGCATGAGACAGGAGCTCAGGGCTGGTGCACTGGGATGACCCTGGGGGATGGGATGGGGAGGGAGGAGGGAGGGGGGTTCTGGATGGGGAACACATGTGCGCCCGTGGCTGATTCATGTTGATGTTTGGCAAAAACCACTACAAAATTATAAAGTAATTAGACTCCAATTAAAATAAATTAATCAAAAAAAGAAACTAAAAAAGAATCATGTCATGAGCCTTTTGTTTTTTTTTCTGGCTATCCTACAATTTTTGATTTTAAAATTTAATTTAGTTGTGTTAGAGAGATATTCTGTATTATTTCAATTCTTTTAAATCTATTGATGCTTGTTTTGTGGTCCATCTCGTGGACATAAAACATGCAGTTTCCGTGAATGTGCGCTCTATAGTTGGGCATAGTGTCTCTAACTACCAGTTTCGATAACGTGGTTCAGACTATCATTCAGATCCTTGAATAACATCTTTACCTTTACAGCTCTTCACTGATGATCTTGTCTAGTCAGTCTATTGATTGTCAAAAGAAGGATGTTAAAATCTCCTGTGATGACTGTGCAGTTGTTTCTTTTCACTTTTAATTCTGTCAAATTTTTCATTGTGTATCTTGAAGCCCTTCTGATAGTTGTATATGCATGTATGGTTATTGGTCTTCCCAGTAAATTGATCCTTCTGTCCTTATAAAGTATCTCTATTTTTGGTAATATCCTGTCTTGAAGTCTATTTTATGAGATACTTATATAACTACTCCAGCCCTCATATGGTCCTGTATGGTATATCTTTTCAGTTCATTTATTTATTAATTTCAACATATCCCTATCTTTATATTTAAGGTGTGTTAGGTCATTTTTTTTTTAATCTGTTCTTCTAACCTCTGCTTTTACATTTGACAGTTTAAGTCACATCAGTCCATTTGGTCTGCTATACCCAAGTGCGACAGTCTGAGTAGTTGATAAACAACAGAAACTCATTTCTCACAGTTTTGGAGGCTGAGAGTTCAAGGTTGAGGTGCCAGCATGATTGTGTTCCAGTGAGGGCCATTCTCCCAGTTCATAGGCAGCGCTTTCTTGCTGTGTTCTCACATGCCAGAGGCACAAGGGAGCTCCGTGGGGTCTCTTAGAGGAACATTAATTCGTGAGGGCTCCTCCCTCATGACCTCATCACCTCCGATTACCCTGAGTAGTCATCCCTCCATATATTTGAGGGACTGATTCTGGGACTCCTGCAGATACCAAAACCTATGGATGCTCAAGTCTCTATAAGGGCGTAGTATTGCACATAACAGGCTTCCCTGCGTGATTCAAACAGTAAAGAATCCATCTGCAATTAGGAGATCGGGGTTTGAACCCTGAGTCAGGAAGATCCCCTGGAGAAGGGAAAGGCTACCCACTTCAGTATTTTTGCCTGGAAAATCCCTTGGACAGAGGAGCCTGGCGGGCTACAGTCCATGGGTTGCAAAGAGTCTGACACGACTGAGAGACTGAGCACGTATTTTTGTATATAACCTCCTGTATACTTTAAATCAGGCTTCCCAGGTGGCACTAGTGGTAACGAACCTGCCTGCCAACGCAGGTGGATGTAAGAAAAGTGGGTTCGATCCCTGTGTCTAGAAGATTCCCTGGAGAAGGACATGGCAATCCACTTGAGTATTCTTGCCTGGAGGATCCCATGGACAGAGGAGCCTGGTGGGCTGCAGTTCATAGGGTCACAAAGAGTTGGATATGACTGAAGCAACTTAGCATGCTTCTTCACCTTGAATGGAACATCCTTATGCTAACAAATCACTCACTCTTTATCTGAAATTCTAATTTAACTGAGGATCCTGGAGTTTCCTTTGTTAAATCTGGTAGCCCTCTTGAAGGGCCATCTCAACTTTAGTGCTCCCACGGGTTCAGCTGTGTCTCCTCCCAGCACAGGTGTTGATCCTGGGAAAGCTCCCAATACATTTCCTGTTGTTCTTCTCCTCAGAGTCAGCCTCCTGTGGAACCTGACCTGCAACACCAAGTCTCCACTGCCTTTTTCTCTGGTCCTGAGATCCCTGACCCAGGGCAGTCCAGTCCCCAGGGCACCCTCCATCCTGGGGTTTATGTTAGGTGGACTTAATCACAGCTCAGGTGTTGTGGGGGCCTGGTGTCCACTAGGGGGCAGTCGTCACCCACGAGTGAGCCCCAAAGCGCCCCAGAGAGGGTGGGGGGTGGGCTCAAGGAGGGGGAGCCGCTGCGTGTGGGGTGTGTGCAGTGTGGGTGTGTAAGACCTGGAGGGCACATGCTGGCTGTGCAAGCCCCAGCTCGAGTGTGCATGACCTGTGCGTGTGCACACGCGTGTGTGCCTGACCCTGGGCCCGTTGCTCCTGTCAACTGGGCCTGTTTTCTCATCTGTCCAAGGAAGGGGGACCTTCACTCTGACAGCCAGCACCTTTGTCGCTCAGCACCTTTGGGTGACATCTTTAAAAATCTTTGCTCATTTAAGAGTTAAGGATATCAGGCCAGTGACTGGAGTCGGGGGCCAGGGAGGGGAGGAGAGAAAGAAGAATGGAGAACTTTTGTCTTCTGCTCTCAAGAGCAATGCTTTAATTGATGAAACAAAATCTGTATTTTCACTTTCCTAAAAGTTTTATTTCAAAATAACGTGCATTGTTAAGTCCTCTACAAAAGCACTAGTGCCCTTGGATAGCGCTCCAGTCATTTTCAGGAATCTGGTCCAAGCCCTAGTTCTCAGAGCTGCTGGGACTTTCCTACCAAGAGCCCCTCACCCAGAGGAGAAAAATGTAGTGGCGAAGACCTCAGGCATCAGGGTCAGCCTGCCTGACCCAGTGGCATCTGTAAAAGGGGAATAGTCTTTTCAGGTAAGAACCAATTCTGACTCCAGGATCTGGTTGGCCTCCCATTGCTTTTGTTCACCAAATAGATACTTTTTATATATAATGGCCTGCCTTGGGCAACCTAGCCTCTCTGCTTGAACATTAAACCAAGTGCCTTTGTTCTGTACCCTATCCACCTGCAGATGGCTACAGGAAGGAAGAAATTAACACATCCCCTCCCCAAGAGGCTTGCCATTCTAGGAGATATTTGCAAGATTAAAGGCCTTTTAACTATGTTTCCTCACCTCTCCCCATCTCTGTTCTATATGGAACCTGGCATCCAGACCCTGATAAGATGATTAGTTTGAAACGTTAGTTTCCCATCTTCTTGGTCAGGTTAGCCGGCTTTCCGACTTAGTCGCATTCCTTGCCTCTACACCTCCTCAGTCGGATTCATCTGCCTGTCGTGGGGCAAGCAGAGCGAGGTTGGACTTGGGAACAGTCGCAGCAGCGTAAGTCATGGCATGGTTACTGTGTTAGTGAACACCAGCGGAGTGTCTGTCTCAGCTCCCTCCCACTGTGGTGTGTGACCTTGACCCTTCTCCCTCCTGTGGTGTGTGACCTTGACCCTTCTCCCTGCAGGACGGTTGTTTCCTCCTCATCAACAGAGAGCAACAGTGCTCATTTTGTGCAGCTGCAGTGACCAGGGAGGATATTTGTAGAACCACCCAGTACACAGTAGGTCCTAAATAAATTCCAAGTTCTTTCCTGGACCAGCATGGCTTCCTGATCCAAAATTAACTTTTCCTGTCCCCCTGACCATGATAAGTCAGCTGATCTCAGTTGGCAGAGACCTTTCCAGGGTGTCTGTACATAGGGGATGATGAGAGGGCAGGCCTTCAGGAAGACTCAGGAGAGGACAGACGGGCCTCCTGCAGGGCTTTTGCTATGCCTACGAAACCACCGGTGGCTTACTGCTCCTGTGTCTGTGGGTAAGGGGAAGAGGTGGCAATGTCCGGTTATGTCCCCTGGAAGTCACCTCTTTGCAGGGGGGGGCCATGCCATCTGCTTCTGTGAGAGAGGGGGATCCATGTTCTGTTCTCCCCGTGTTTTTCTCTGCACCACCCCTTGCTCCCATGTCGATAGCTGGCTCGTTTTTAACCCCAGCCTTTGGAGGCTGGCGCTGCGGGGTAGAGGGCAGGAATTGCTTAGATTCTAACTCCTGGCATTTTTTCCCCCTGGAAGCCTGAGTTCTTTGAGTCGTGAGTGCCTTTGAGGGACAGTCTGAAGGCCCAGTGCCTGCTCCCCTGGCCGTGCCCATGGCAGACTGTGTGATGTGTCTGGGGCTGGGTTTCTTTGGTAGTTATTGGCTCAGAGGCAGCAGAGCCTCTGGGCTCCTGAGGACTCTGTGGCTTTGGCCTGGGTGTCTCCACAGTAACCAGTGGGGACAAGTGGCCAGTGACCACGTGTGCTCCCTTCACCATGCATGCTGGTGAGAGAGAGGTTGGGTGGGCATCTCATTAACGATGGAGACTGACTTTCCTGCCTCCAGGTGGGACGTGGGCTCAGAGACAGATTTAACTTGATTCAAAGACATTTTTAAAAATGACGTTTGTCACACACCTGAAATTGTGGAGACAACGTAGCGTTGCTATTTCTGAATTTCCTGTAGCTCCCGCACCGAGCCTGGCCCACCTCACAGGCTCAGCAGCCCTTCTTATGGGCCAGGCTACCTGGCAAGGTCTCCCCACTGTGGAAGGCCTGAATGATGGGCTTGACTGGGACAGCTCAGGGCTGGGTCTCTAGATGGCAGACGCCTTGAGATCGGCAGCCCCAGAAAGATTGGACATGTTGGTCCTCTTGGGGAAGGTTGGCTAGAGTGGATGACCACAGTAATAGCCACCATTTATTGAGTGCTTATGATCTGCTGGGCATACTTTGAAGAAGCCCTTTGTGTGTGTTATCTCAGGAGTTCTCACAACAGCCTATGAAATCGGTACTCTATTATCTCCACTTTACAGATGAGAAAACTGAGGCTTGGAGAGGTGACATCCATCACCAACGTGAAGAAACTAGCAGGTGGCAGAGCAGGACACTCACCCAGATGATCGACTCTGGAGCCCCCACTCTAAGCATCTGGTGCAAGTAAGTAGTTGACTGATGGGCTGAACAAATACCGAAGTGCAGAAATCATAAATTAGTCAAGTTGGCGAATATCAAGGCAGATGAGTTTACTTGCATTTTTGAAACTCTTCAGGGACCATTTCCCTTCTGCTTCCCTCAGAGTCCACTCAGCCTGTGGGGTAAGCGAGGTCCCGTGGCTGTCTCTCGTGGATCTGCTGGAAGCTTCTGGTTCTAACTCTGGGCTGAGAGGCGGGATCCCTGGTACCTTTTCTCTCAAGGATGGGCAAAATCATTCTTTTTCTTTTTCTTTCCCCAATACCACTTTGTTAAGGCAGAAAATCCTTGAGAAGTGAAGTCACATTTTCCATGCCCCTGAAAACTCTGGAGAGCCGGAGAGCTGATGAGTATTATTGTAACCAGAGGAGGCTGGGGACAAAGGAAGCTTATAATTTTGTAAACAGGGGCTTGGGAGAGGCCTGCCTACGATGGCTTTCCAGGGGGAGGGACGAGGGGAGAGGCAGGATTTGGAAAACATGAAACTCAGGGGAATTACAAGACTAGTCAGTGTTGAGGCCTGTTGCCCAGGTGGACACCCCACCCCACCCCGGGGATGGGTCGGTGGAGGGGGTGTTTCAGAATCCTGCCTCCTTCTTCACTCACTGCTCCCCAGCACCCCCTGATCATTTCTGCTAAACTCCAAGTTGGCTTGTTGAAGGGGCAGGATCACTGGGCTTGGGGTGAAGAGCTTAGCAGGTTGAGGGCCTTGGTTCTTTGGCCTCAGTCTCCTCATCTGCAAAATGGGATGGTGAAGGCTCTGCCCCAGACAGTCTCCCCTCAGCATGGTGATGGAGCCACACTTCTCTCTCACCCTCCCAAAGCTTCCACCATTCCCCACTGCCTTTGGGCCAGACCATAAAGTCTGTGGTGTCTGCCAAGAGAATTCTCATTTTCTGGGGGTCTGAGAGACCTCCCCTAACCTCAAGTGGAAAGGATGATAAAAGCTGTGAGCATTTGAGTGCTATGTGCTAAGTCACCCCCATTTATCTGATTTAATGTGCAGAGCAAACTTACAAGGTAGGTGCTCTGACTACCATCTTCATTTTACAGGGTTAAGAGTGTAAAGGTGCAGGGGAGGGAAGTGGGCAGCCCAGCACTGTGCATTCATTTGTCTGCAGGGTCCCCCGATGGACCCACCTTGCACTCTGCCCTCTCCTCCCCAGAGTCCCCTGAACAGTGGGTTTGAACCTAGGATGCTTGTCATGAAACACATCTTAGCACCCTGGGATAGAGCTTGAGCAACTGTGGGCAGGACAGCTTCTGAGACTAGTTAGCTGCTTGCCTCGTTGTGAGATAGGCCCATTAAATGAGGGAGAGGTAGAGAGAGAGACCGAGAGAGAGGTTGGGAGACAGAGAGGTGGAGAGGGATACACCTGCCCACAGCACTGGGAGAGAAAGGTACCCAGAGACACTGAGATGGAGAGTCAGCACCCCCGTTACCAAGGCGACCCAGCCCGGGTAGGTTTCATCACTTAAGCCGTGTTTTGAAGGAAGAGAGACAGACCATGAGTGAGGGCTCTCCAGCCTGGCTGGGGGAGGCCAGAAGCCCCTTGGGTTGTGTGTTTTGGCCCACAAGCTGAGGACGGCACGGCCCGTGCCTAGGGAGTGATGAGTCCTCCTCGAGGACACAGGGGAGCTCATCATTGCCCTCTGGATTCTCAGGGGGCAGCTTGGCCTGGATGAGGAGGAGGTTTCAGGGGAGCCTGGGAGGTCTCTACCCCTTGCCTGGGGCAGGGGGGACAGGCTTCCGCACTTGGAGGTTCAGGAGAGGTAGAACTAGGCTGGGGCTGGGAGAGGGGAGGCAGCCCATGCTTACGGAGGAGACCCAGGCTGACCGCGAATGTGCTCCTTCCCCCACCCACCTATGGGACCCCCTCCCCTGGCTCCAGCCTAGTCGCCTGCTGTAGAGACCTCCAGCCAAGAGCAGATGGCTGGTAGCCCCTGAAGGTTGACATTTTCTTTCCATCTTTGAATTCACAACCCTCTCCCATCCAGACCATTTGTCTTTGGAGGGACTTTTATTTTGGATCTTCTCTCTATATCTGTGCAGCCTCAGTGACAGCCACATGGCAAGCAAGAGGAAGCAGCAGCCACTCACTTGGACCTAAATTGAGAGGTGATGAACTGGGCCACCTGTCCCCAAACTTCCCTCCCACACAGCCTGTCAGAGAGTCTGACACCTCCTCCCCACCAACAACCTAGGATCAGGGTTTGACTTTGGAGAGCTACAGGAACTCAGCCTTCTCCTTGAAACCCTGATCCCTCCAGTTTGGGGAAAGAGACTGTGAGCCCAGGGGGCAGTGCTCAGGCCGCAATCATTCCCCCTTTGCAATTCGGGCACTGGTGCATCTAAGGGCAGTGAGGGGGTGAGGATTCCCACTCTGGAGCCAGACTGCCCTGAAAAACCTGTGCCTGTTTCCTCCTCTGTAAAATGGGGTTAATAATACTGCTTTACCCAAAGAGTTTGACGTAAAGTGTTTAGAACAGCAGCTGGGTGTATAAAACCTCACCCAAAGTTAAAGACTTTCCCACGCCTCCCTGCCTCACTGCAGCATCCTCAACGCCTTTAATATGCTAAGGGGAATCCAGAGGGCGCCAAAAGGCTTGGTATGGTGGCAGCATTTTCCAGGACTATTTGACCAA
This sequence comes from Dama dama, assembly GCF_033118175.1. NCBI lineage: Eukaryota > Metazoa > Chordata > Mammalia > Artiodactyla > Cervidae > Dama > Dama dama. The sequence continues at coordinate 28,972,816 of NC_083688.1, forward strand.
AGAAACCTGTTTCTGTGACACATATAATGGGATTGGAGTTTCTCAGATCATCTAGCATGCTTAGTCACTCAGTCATGTCTGACTCTTTGCAACCCCATGGACTATAGCCCGCCAGGCTGTTCTATCCATGGGATTTTCCAGGCAAGAATACTGGAGTGGGTTGCCATTCCCTTCTCGAGGGTATCTTCCCAACACAAGGATCGAACCTGGGTCTCCCATGTTGCAGGTGGATTCTTTACTGTCTGAGCCACTAGGGAATCCCTAAAAAACATTGCTAATCAAAAAACCTCAGTTTTATAGTCCAAAGAGAAGGGGACATGTCCTTTCCCAGTGGTTGGGGACTAGCTTGGGGCTCCTGATCAGGGGGCATCTGATCTAGCAGGGGGAGCAAGTGGAACAGGCCCCCACAACTGTGCCAGGGGCATGGGCTGTGCTCCCAGGGGCCTCGGCAGTCACTGTCTCTCGTGGGCTCTTCAGGGGCCTTCAGGCTTGGAGGTGTGCCCCCCTTGAAAAAATGATTTGCTGCCAAGGTTCAGCACAGACACTCAAAGGTGGACTGATGGCAGCTGGTCAGAGTGGATATTGGGGGGTGGGTTAGTGGGCTCTGACCCTGGAAGGAGCTGAGCTGGTCAGTTCTTACTCCTAGGACCCGGGGATGCAACGAACGGGGCAGCAGAGATGCAATGGTACACGTGGAAGATGGGAGGGTCCATGGGTAACACTGGGCCCAGAGATTCTCATTAGCTATGTGATTTTTTTCTTTAAAAGAAAGCTAAAAAGGAACCCCACTAGATGCAAAAAGAAGATGAAAGTCAAGCATTCTGGTTGAAGTATTTGTGGGGAAGTCTGGAAAGTGCTAATCTTGTCCCCCCACCCGTGGGACAGGGCGGTCACTCAGAGCTGTGTGTCCAGATCCTTTGCGAATGACTGTCCTCCTGGTATAATGACTCCTGTCCCGGGAGGTACCACGGGGGCCTGTCTGCTGGGCGTTGGGGGCCACACAGGAGGCAGAGCAAAGGGGCTGAGCTGGTCTTCATTCCTTCCAAGCATCTCCACGGTGGAACTTTCTTGGCTGATGGGAGACCTGGTTGATACTTGGTTTTGGCTCTGGAATCTGGATCCTTGGTCTGGATGGTGACCTCTTTGACTTTGATCTCCAGGGAGGATGATGCCTGCTTGCTGGCCCTTCTTACATCCCTCTGTCTCTCCGAGGAGAAGAACCTTCAGGGCTCTTGCTGCCATCCTTGTGATTTTTGCTGCCGCTTGTGATTTTTGAATACCAGTACTCGCTGCTCTGGGAGCTTTGACCCAGAGTCTTGCTGGTACAAGACTTGCAAGGTCAATGGGATCACCACTATTTCCTTGGCCTCTTTTTTCCTCTCTGTACAGCTGATCTTCTAAGGCAACTGTTCTTTCCTTAGTATCTGTTTCTGGGTCAGCCTGGGTTATAGCTCAGGACTGGTTTGGACCAGAACTAACCCATGTTCTTTTGTTCAGAACTCTTCTAATGGGGGAAAGAGACACTTGGGGAGGGATGATGTAGTCCCCCTACAGGCCTTCTTTCCCAGGGGTTGAGTTGGTCACCCCAGCATCGGAGGCCCGTTTAGATTTCCATTGCCCTTTTGTCTTGACCCAACTTGTTCCCTTGTGGGGTGTTCTTGTGATTGACTAAGAGAACCATCCTTTTCAGCCTAACTGTCTTCTCCACCCTCATGGGGTCTCAGCCCCCTGAAGAGGGTGACTGGAAGCTAGTGATGGTCCAGAACTAGGTCTGGAGGGTCCCGATTATAGTGCAGAGGCTTAAGAAAGTCCAAATGAGGCTCACCTGGGCGTTGGCACCTGGTTGGCTGCTTGGCCTGTGAGGGTAGATGCCTTTTGTTTTGATGGGGGAGGGGAGATATGTGCAGTTTCTCATTGTCTGTGCCTGGGCTTTAAGACCCTGAGATGTTAGGCCATGGAGGACAGTTCCCTGTATGGGAGGGAAGAGTTAATGACATGCGTGGGGCATTGTGGTGCGTGGCATTGCAGGTCCCAGCCTTTGTCAGAACCTCAGTGCCCTCAGGAATCCTTCAGCGGCCCTGGGAGTCAGGGGTCCCCAAGGCCAGGCCTCAGCCCAGGTCGTGAATGCGCCAAGTTTGCGTGGGAACCAGAGGTCGAGCACCTGTCCAAGTCCTCTCTGGAATGGGCCAGGCCTTCCTGCTGCGGAGCCTCCAGGCTGCAGTATGTACATGGTCCTGTGTACCATCCCATATGTCCTTTCCAGCGGGTGTGCCAGCAGCTTGCGGAGCCTGTGGGTTCTCACTGGAAAGCCAGGGGTTGAGTCCAGGAAAGTTGATTTTTGTCTCCTGAGATGCTTGCTTGGGCCCCAGGCCAAGCTCTACTGAGGCCTGGCAGCTGACTGGGAAATGCTCTGCTTCCCTGTCATTGTGGACGCCAGCAGCAGCCTCTGGGGAGGAGAAAATCTTCATGGAGGGTAGAGCAGGGCAGTCATGCTGAGGAGACAAAACAAGAGGGAGGTGGGTTCCTGAAGAGGGGACAGACAGGCCTTCCTCTGGGATAGAAATGCTGACTGACCCAAGAAATAGAGTCTGACCCAAGAAAGGAAGGAGGAGGCAGGAGGAGGGGAGGAAAAACAGTGGGGATACTGAAAAAGGCCCCACGGACACAGTTGTCCCTTCTTGGAAGGGAAATCATGGAGAACAACAGTTGGAACAGGAGTTGAGCTGGAAAGCAGACGATAATGGGCTCCATACTTTGGGATTCAAGATGGCGGCACTAGAGAAGTTGACTCCACTTGGTAAGTGGAGAGGCCTCCGGTTCAGGCCGAGGGAACTCCCTGTTTGGACTTGGGCTCCATCTCTGAGAGCCTTTCACTGGGATGCAAACCCCTGAAGACAGGGGTTCCTGTCTCTTTTGCTCATTGCTTCAATGCCAGCGTGTAAAATAGAGACAAGCACAGATCAGGTTCTTAAGAAAAAGAAGTTTGTTGACTAAATAAGTAATTTGAGCACAGGGGTACAAGAACATTATATTTTAGGGACTGAGCTAAAAGTCTCTTCCAAATTCACATGGGGGTCCTTGAAATGCTTGCAAGGGATATTTTAGGGATATTTTGGGTCATCCCACAGTAGGGAGCAAATGGAGGGAGAACTGTGAGGGGAGAAAGCAGAGAGAAAACTGAAGGTCACTGGTGCTGTGGGGGCAACCCAGGCTGGAAGACAAGTGATAGAAGGTCATGGTCAGGATGAGCGGGCAGAGGACCAGGCAAGGGAGTCAGATATCATACCAGATGGTCAACTCCCCTCCTGAGGCTGCAGTGGGTGACTTTCGGAAGTTCAGGTGGTCCAGTGATGTCTACCAGCTAACAGCAGGGCCTTGGAGCAAGAGTAGGAGTGAGAGTGACATGGGTTCTAGACCACTGGTGCCGATATCAAAGCAGAATTCCAAGATGGGGCTCAGGACGGGTCCAAAGCAACAGGGAGGCAGCACACAGACCTGGGCCCGTGACTTAGGTCTGATGGCTGCAAGGAAGCTGTGTCTCCAGGGGCAAGGCTGAAGCTCCTTCTCCCTCCTGGCTTCCTGTTAGGATTCATTCTAGAACTTGGACAAGGTGAGCTGTAGATGGGGGTCATGTGACTCTAGTGGTGGGAACAGGAGAGACTCAGAGCTTAGGAAATAGACAGGATCCTAACATGGGGTATCTCAGCATCAGGTGGGGTGGGGGAGGTATCAGTTCAGTTCAGTTCAGTCGCTTGGTCGTGTCCGACTCTTTGCAACCCCATGGACTGCAGCATCACTTGTCCATCACCAACTCCAGGTATGGAGACCCCAAATAAGTAAGATAGTCATGTGGACAAGAAAGGCTAATGAGGTCAACTGCAGACAGAGGTTGTGGGCAATCCTGAATGTCTTTATGTGATATGAGAAGGGAATTCTATTCGCTCTGTGGGTCAGACTTGGATTTTGGTGCTTGGCTTGGAACGAGGGCACAGTCTTTCCAGGGAGGAGCGGAGAGTGTCCCCAGTATTAGAGGATGGCTGGGGAAAGACCTGCAGGAGGTTCCTTGGGGGATAATTACAGATGTTGAATATGAGTGCTCGCAGGAGGGGTAACTGAATATGGAGAGGGAGCAGGCAGGAGTCATAGTGTATTTTCAGACTTAAAAAGTGACTTTTCCCAGGCCATAGGCAAGTTGGTGGAAGAAACATGGGTGGCAGTCTTTTTCTGCCACCCTCTGCTGCCTCTCCAAGTGCCTGGATGGAAGAGTTGGGGAAAGAGAGTCCTCACCGTGGGGCTGAAATCAAGCAGCTCTTTAACTGACATCAAGTGGAGAGTGATTGTGTTTCCTGAGCCCGATTTCAGGGAGGGCATTTGAGGAGAAGGTCAGGGATTTGGACAGCGAGGAGATGTAGCCTTGAGGAAGCAAGGCGCGTCCGAGCCTTTCCCAGGAATTCAATAAAGCCATGGATGAAACTGATCCATCACTTTCTCAGAAGTGGGGGGAACGCCAGCCAGCTGGAGCGTGAGGCGGGAAGCCCCCCTCCTGGCGCTCTCAGGAGGGGTCTGGTGTCTGTTTACGCTTGTGCAGGCTGCGGGGTATGAGAGGTGGTCCAGCTAAGGGTACCGCTTGGTGAGTCGGCAACTTCAGGGTGGGCGAGGAAGGATAAGGGTGGATCCTTTTCTGTTGGCCAATCCTTGGGTCTTGGAATCCTCGCTACAAATACCTGAGAGAACATTCCAGTTTTTCATTCCATAAACACTTGCTGAAAACCAGCCCTGTGCCAGGTACTGGCTTAAGAGTTGTGTAAACAGTGGTGAGTAAAGGCAGGTGTGGTCTACTGCTCCCATGGAGCTTCGTGTCAAGCGGGAGAGAGGGATTAATCGAGTAATTGTGGGCTAGGGTATGTGCTGTAAGGAAATTCGAAGGCCAGGGAGGGTTTCTTTGGAAAATGGCACCTGAGTTGAGATTGGAAAAATGCTGGACTCTGTCTAGGGGAAGGATGGTGATGTGAGGGAGCGTGTGTTTTCCTGCTGGGGATGGCTCAGGGGCAGAGGCCCTGCGGTGGGCAGAAGAATGGTGCTTTCAAGGAATATCTAAAAAGCAGAGATGGAAGACCTTGCCTGAGAAAGGGCCCAGGCTGTGCAGGACCATGCAGGCCAGAGTCAGGCTTCGTGTTCATCCTGAGTGCACTGGGAAGTTTTGAAGGTTTTTATGTAGTGGTGGTGGAGTGTGGGGTAGAGAATGTGATCGAAGATGCATTTTTCAAAGCTCCTTTTGGCTTCTGTATGGAGGCCAGATTTGTGAACAGAGTGTATTTAAGGAGAGAAAATAGAAGGCCATGGAAATCATCCAGGTGAGAGGTGATGATGGTAGACCAGTGCAGATGGAGGGAGATCTGAATCTAAGAAATATAATAGCAAGTATTTATTTAGTGTTTGCTACGTGCCAGCCACTCTTCTGAGGGTTTTTACATGGAATGTTTAATCCTCACCAGCTGGTAGGTGCTATATCCCCACTTAAAGATGGGGAAATAGGCACACGGAAGTTTGGTAATTGGTGGAAACAGGGTTTAGACCAGGAGCCCACAAACTTAACCATCATTCTCTGCCACTCAGTGGTTTGTATGTTAGAAGGTGAGCATGGGAAGACTTAGTGTTCCATTAGATATGAGGGAGAGTTAGCATAAGAGATGCTCACAGCTTGTTTCATGGGTTACTCTCATAGGCACCAGTTGAATGGGGCTAGGTTTGGGAGAGGAGTTTACAAGTCTTATCTTGGACAGTGTAGTGGTTTGAAAATAGGTCCGTGAGTTCTCTGATATTCCTTTCTTCAAGAGACAGGGCTTGATTCTCCTCTCCTTATAGTTGGGTTGGGTTTAGTAACTTAATTCTAATAAACAGAATATGGTGATAATGCCAGTATATGTTCTAAGACTAGGGCATAAGAAGTATTGTGGCTTCCATCTGGGTACTTTCCCTTAGGTCACTCGCCATGGAGGAATTCACTGTCCTATCATGAGAAACCTTTGTGGCAATGAGCTGAGGCCTCCAGCCAATAGCTGTGTGTGTGCGCCGTTTTGGAAGTGGATCCTCCAGCGCCAGTCAAGCCTTCAGAAGACTGCAGCCCCAGCCCACTTCATTAGGGCCCTGGAGCCAGAACCACCCTGCTGTGCGTCTCCTGAATGTTTGACTCTTAGAAACTGTGTGAGATAATATTTGTTGTTTTTAAACCATAAGTTTTGGGGCAACTTGTTAAGCAGCAATAAATAGCTGACACCAACAGCCAAGGGTAAGTAGTGAGTAAGCATTTATCATGATTTGAAATTAAAATGCGGATGTGGACTGCAGTTTGATGGTTGCTGAGCACTTAGAAAGACACTAGAAGAGAAAGAGGCCCAGTTTGGGCTCTGAGGAGTTCTGACCCCCAGTGGCCTTGAGGAGAACGTAAAGTGGTTTTCCATTTGTGTTCTGCACTGTGTTGGTCTATGGAGTAGCCTTGGGGGATGGTGGAGCTTCGGTGGACTGTTAGCCGTGCCAGGCCTCTGGTCTGATTCATTTGGAATGGCCCTGCTTTTCCTGTTTTTAGATTGGGGTTTAGAATAAGATCCATTCAGGGAAAAGCAAAGATCTGCCTCTAAAATACCTGCTCACTTGTGCAATCTCTATTGTTATAGATGATGAAACTAAGGTTCAGGCAGGTGAGGGACTTGTCCCAAAGGCAGGTAGCCTTGGACGTAAGTCTCTGGCCCCTGTCTAATGTTCTTGCCTCTGAATCTCCCTGCTTCCAGCTCCTTCCATGGGCCCTGGAGGGGAGAGGTGGGGGATGTGCAGAGGATGAGAGGGGTTCCTGCCCTTGGCATTATACCCCCCCCCCCCAGGGGGTCAATGACACCCCCATGGACCCACATGGCACTTCCTCTGGGAAGGGGGCAGGAGCTGTGGGAGTCATTCCTGCCTCTGCTAGGCATGGAGCTGGTCGGAGCCTCAGTGTTCCCATATGTGAAATGGGAATGAGGATTCACCCTTCCTTGCCAGGTTGCTATGAGGGTTAGATGAGGTGGCAGAGGCCCCGGGACCTGTCCTCAGTGCAGTGCTATATGACTGGAGCAGGTAGGTCCTTGCTGGCTGGGGAAACACATGCTCTTGGGCTCTCCCTGGGCAGAATGGGGCCTTTGGGGCCCTGGAGATCTGGAAACCCTTACGTAATGTGACTCCTCTGTTACAGCAGATCCAGGCCAGGGTCTCAGAATGCGGGAGCTGCCAGACTTTGCACAACCTGACCTGGCTAGGCAAGGCATCCCCCTGGGTCGGGTTTGTGGTGCAGATGGACCCTTAGCTGTTCTAAGTTCTCTTAGACTCTTGAGAACTCATCCTCCAGTCCCCCACTCCATGACTCCAGTTCCACAGATCTTTGCCCTTTATTGTTGTTATTGTTGTTTAGTCACTAAGCCGTGTCTGACTCTGCGACCCCATGGGCTGCAGCATGCCAGGCTCATGTAAATTGTATGGAAGGGATGTTATTAATAGAAATCAGAGCATACCCACTGTTTTACAGGGGACACTGAGGCTCAAGAAAGTGAAGTGATTTGTCTACTTCATTTGACTATGACTAATGTTCTCTACTTCGGCCACCTGATGTGGAGAACTGGCTCATTGGAAAAGAACCTGATGCTGGGAATGATTGAAGGTGGGAAGAGAAGGGGACAACAGAGGATAAGATGGTTGGATGGTATCACCGACTCAATGAACATGAGTTTGAGTAAGCTCCAGGAGTTAGTGATGGACAGGGAAGCCTGGCATGCTGCAGTCTATGGGGTCACAAAGAGTCGGACACGACTGAGTGACTGAACTGAACTGAACTAAATGCCCTCTATGGGGCTTCCCTGATAGCTCAGTTGGTAAAGAATCCGCCTGCAATGCAGGAGATTTGATTCCTGCATTTGATTTGATTCCTCAGTTTGATTCCTGGGTTGGGAAGATCTGCTGGAGAAAGGCTAGGCTACCCACTCCAGTATTCTCGGACTTTCTTTGTGGCTCTGCTGGTAAAGAATACACCTGCAATGCGGGAGACCTGGGTTTGATCCCTGGGTTGGGAAGAGCCCCTAGAGAAGGGAAAGGCTATCCACTCCAGTATTCTGGCCTGGAGAATTCCATGGACTGTATAGTCCATGAGGTTGCAAAGAGTTGGACACGACTGAGCGACTTTCACTTTCACTTTCAATGTCCTTTACCACTCATGTCTTCTTTCAGGGTTTCTTTGGAATGATGTTCTCGATCTTAATGTCCCCCCACACCGCCACCCCATGCTATCTAACTGTTCTTTCCTGGTCCCCAGGCCCTCCACAGCCCCTTCTTTCTTAACCATCCAGGCTATGGGCACATAACCCCTGCTTTTACCTTAATCCTGCCTGCATCACTGTTGATTGATTGACACCATGCATTTGGCCCTTGAACCCAGTCTGAAGCTTATGGCATGTGGTCTCCTCTAGCTGGCAGACCCCCTCCACATGTGATGTGAGACTTTCCAGTCCTCGGAGGGTGGGTGAGGAATTCCTGAGAGGAACCAGCAGGCTCCTGGGTCTGGGTGCGTCCTCCACCCCCACCTGGCTCTCCGGCACCCCCAGCCCTCCAGTCCCCTTGAGCCTCCAGGCTGTTTCTGAGGTTTGGAACCAGCAGAGTGTTTCCCCCGACCCTATATTTTCTTCTCCCACTTCTCTTCACTTGAAACCATTTGTAAGCAAAAAGCCATTTGGGGTGTTGTGTTTATTTTTTCCTAGTTCCACGGGAAATTACTCAGGATGTATAAGTATGTGTTTTCCTTAGAAAATAGATTCCTTTACATTTTGGCTTTGTGGTTTCCGAGGGAGGTGGGGCCCACAGAAACCTAGACTGCCAAGAGGGCTCCCCATCCAGGAGTCCTCTAGGCCTCAGAATTACACCCTTTCTCCTCTGGGCACCAACCACCCTCTCTGGTTCCCTCTTGGGCCCCTCAACTTCTCAAGTCCCACAAGACTTCAGCCCCAGTGGCCAGATAGGTCTTCACCAGATTCTTCCTGATTCATTGAGTCCCAGGCTCTCTTTCTCTCTGTTTGGTGAAGATGTTGAGGCAGATCGGGGCATGAAAATGCTTTCCTTGCCTTCACCTGGATTGGGGGAGGTGTCTGTAAGGGTCTGCAGCATGGACTTGAAGCGTATTTCTGAGTTCTGATCTTGGCTCTGCCTCTTGCTGGCTGATGAGCTGTGAGTGGTCACTTGCCCTTCTGCCTTGCTTGTTCTCCCTATAAAGGGGCATGTTAAGAGTATTGGTCCACAGTAGGGGAGGGAGAGGGCAGAATGAATTGAGAGTAGCATTGACATATTAATGCATACGGTACCACGTGTAAAATAGACAGCTGGTGGGAAGCTGGTGTATAACACAGGGAGGTCAGCTTGGTGCTCTGTGGTCTACAAGGCTACCGTGAGGATTAAGGAGTTACACATGTCACGTGGTTAAAGCGTTACCTAATGGAATAAGCGTTGCATAGTGTTTCTTTTTCTTTCCATGGGTGTGTGTCTGACAAGTGCTTTTCGTCCTAGTTGTCATCCTAGTCCATTCCTCTTAGCTGGCAATGGGAGTTCGAGACAGGAAGGGAAAAGTGTGGGCTTCTTTCCTTGGCTTGGCCTGCTGACTCAGGGCTCTTTCTCACCCCCTTGAAACTTGCCTTTCTGTTTGCATGCCCATGATCATAGCAGCACTATTCACTATAGCCAAGAATGAAAGCAACCCAACTGTTGTCAACAAATGAATGGACACAGAAAATGTGATATTTTATTTACAATACTTGTAAGTAGTATAGGGTGTAGTACTTATTTAACATTCCATACAAATGAAATCTTATTCAGCTTAAAAAAAAATGAAATTCTGACACATACTACATGTTCAATATGGATAAACCTTGAAGATATTATGCTAAAAAAGCCAGACACAAACAGACAAATTGGCGTATGATTCCACTTATATGAGGTGCCTAAGGCAGTCAAATTCAGAGACACAAAGTGAATGGTGGTTCCCAGGGGCTAATGGGAGCAGCAATGGTTTACTGTGTAGAGTTTCATAGGGGATGATGAGAAAGTTCTGGGGAGGTATAATGGTGATGGTTTTATAGCAGTGAGAATGGACTTAATGCCCATGCACAGTACGCATATAAATGGTTAAAAGGGTAAATTTTATGCTATAGATGCAGCATATTAAAAAGCAGAGACATTACTGACAAAGGTCCGTCTAGTCAAAGCTGTGGTTTTTCCAGTAGTCATGTACAGATGTGAGAGTTGAACCATAAAAAAAGCTGAGCACTGAAGAATTGATGCTTTTGAACTGTGGTGTTGGAGAAGACTCTTGAGTCTTGTGGACAGCAAGGAGATAAAACCAGTCAATTCTAAAGGAAATCAGTTCTGAATATTCTTTGGAAGGACTTATGCTGAAGCTGAATCTCTAATACTTTGGCCACCTGATGTGAAGAGCTGACTCATTGGCAAAGACCCTGACGCTGGGAAAGACTGAAGGTGGGAGGAGAAGGGGACGACAGAGGATGAGATGGTTGGATGGCATCACCTACTCCATGGACATGAGTTTGAGCAAGCTCCGGGAGTTGGTGATGGACAGGGAAGCCTGGTATGCTGTGGTCCATGGGGTTGCAGAGTCAGACACAAGTAAGCAACTGAACTGAGTGATTTTACCACAATAAAAAAGGCAGAAATAAAAATACATATCAATAATAATATTGGTATCTCCTTTTCAAGACCCTGTGAGGGGGTACTCATAAGAAGGAGCTCATCCCTGCGGGGGGCCTGAAGGTGAGATAAACTTCCTGGAGGGACTTTGGTGCAAGAGATAGGGGGATAGGTAACAAACCATAGTGCAAGGCATTCAGGATCCATTGTTGTCCTGAGAACTAATTTGGGGGGAGCCCAGGGGAAGTTAGAAAGTCTGCCCGGATGGTGACATTGGAGCTGGGCTTTGAAGGATGAATAGGAATTTTCAGCTCAGGATGATGGGACAGATCTGGAGAGTGGGCGGTTAAAGGGTTGAGGGACATTAATACATCTGTGTGACTGGACTGTGGGAAGCTGGGGGAGGTGGAGGAAATGATACTGGAAAAGGAGACTGGGGTCAGATGGTGAGGCCTCTGGGGGCCACACCAGAGCAACTGACATCTCTGAAGTTTTGTGGACCAGACTGATGGCTGATGTGCAAAAACCTCCTCTCTCCTCAGATCCAAGGATACTGCTCTCCTTGGCCTAAAAGAATACAGGTTTATTGTTGTTGTTTATTTATTTTTTTTTTTTCACAGGATAATTCCAGGTCCCAGGACAAGCTTGGGGGTGATGTTTGGGGGATATCCAGGTCTTTGTTATCTCTCACCCCAGAGGTATTCTTGGGCTGCCTGCTCCCCACTTGGCCATTGTCTCTGAGACTCCTACTTCATGAAGCCTATTCCTTCCTGGCTTCCTTAGAGACCCCATCTCTGCTTTCTCAGAACTCAGCAGGGCCTTCTCCCTCCAGGATGCCCTCCTGGGCTAAGCCAATGGCACTGAATCCCTCTAACTCCCATCAAGTTAAGCCCTCATCCTCATCATCAAGTTAAGCCATCATTAGGGAGAAGAGTGTCGTAATAAGCAGCCTAAACTCTGGGCCAGAGGGGCTGAGTGGGCTCGAATTTGAACTCTGCTACCCAGTAGCTGGGAGAACTTGGGTAAGTGATGGAGTGCCGGGCCTGTCTCCTTGCCTGTGAAATGGGGAGCATCCTTTGTCTGCCAGTTGTACTGATGACCATGATCCCTGCCCATTGTATTATGATGCTTTGTGCTTACATAGCCATTTCTTGGCCACTGAGTGGGTTGTATCTGGAATGGCGCTGGTGAAGGAAAAGTCTGGGGAAACTTGATGCAAACCAGCGAGACTGGAAGAGCAACTCCTGACCTCAGCTCAGCTTCTGGAATTGGGCTGGACAGTTGTGACTGGTACGTCTTATCTCTTTTAACTTTATCCCTTGGCCAGTTTCCCTGGGAGTGTTCTCTGGGGTCCATAGAGATTCTAGGAAGCAGCCTCATGTGATGGAGATGCACTGTCTCCTCCTCCTGCCTGCACCGGGGGCCTGGCTGCAGGTGACATGTGTGTGTGGTCCTCCCCAGTCCCTGCAGGGCTCCTCTTCCTCCTAATGTGGGACTGTGCACCCGTCTTGCATTAACTGGCACCTCTGAGTGCCACGGAGAGGCCAGGCACTGGGAACACAGACCGACAGGGCCAGATGGTGCCCAGCTACTAGGGGCTTTTGTTCTAAAGGTCATTGGTCAGTTTTGAGCACTAGTCCCCAAGCTCAAATCTTCCTTTGCATTATTTCATTTAATGCCGTCAGCAGCCTTAGCAGGTAGTGGCGGGCTCTAATCCTTCTTTGTTGTTGTTGTTCAGTCACTCAGCCGTGTTGACTCTTTGCGACCCCGTGGACTGCAGCACACCAGGCTTCCCTGTCCTTCACTATCTCCCAGAGTTTGCTCATACTTATTGCCATTGAATCGGGATGCCATCCAACCATCTCATCCTCTGTCATCCCCTTCTCCTCCTGCCCTCAATCTCTCCCAGCATCAGGGTCTTTTCCAGTGAGGTGGCTCTTCGCATCAGGTGGCCAAAGTATTGGAGCTTCAGCTTCAGCATCAGTCCTTCCAGTGAATATTCAGGGTTGATTTCTTTTAGAATTGACTGGTTTGATCTCCTTGCAGTCCAAAGGACTCTTAAGAGTCTTCTCCAAACACCACAGTTCAAAAGCATCAATTCTTCAGTGCTCACCCTTCTGTAGAGGAGCATTTTTTGTAACAAGAAAATGCCTAAGTCTTTCTGGGGGTGTGAGAAGGAGGCTTGGAGGCCCCAGTAATGAGAGATTCTCCTCCAGTCTCCATCCTCCCACTTAGACAGGGACTTCTTATCTGAATGATTTTGGTCATTTGAGTGATTCCTCTGGTGCCAGGAACAGGTCCTGTAGACCGGTTGACACCCTCTCCTGCAGACATCAGGGGCTTCCATGTTAGGTCAGGCCTGGTTAGCCTCTCCAGAGGAGGCCCAGCTCGGAGCCCTCAGCCATATCACTGATGGAAAGGGTGCACGGAGATAGCGAGCTGGCCAGAGGACAAAGGCCAGAGGCCCCCCTCCCCACCCAGCCCCCTGACTCTGGCCCTCGGGGTAGAAGCACGTGGCAGCCTGCCAGGGCACCACATGCACACCCGGCAAACCAGCAGCGGGATGCCCCACTCGGGTGAAAATCACAGGCCGGACCCCGTGTGGTGCTGGGCCACGTGGGCCGGATGCGCAGAAGCCCCGATGCCCCTTGCATTACCTCCTAATTCCACCTTCTGTTTTCACTCGCTCTGCTTCCTGCTTAAATTCCCTTCCCAGGCTAAAAGTTTCCATCTCTGGGCTTGGCCCCAAAGTGAAATTCTTTGGAAACTTTCAGCTTAGTTCACTTAGTTATTGTTGAGTGGGAGAAGGTGGGTGGGGGAGAAGATCTGGCTTATTTTTGATACCTCCAGATGAAAGCCCCATGAGACCCTGAACTTCCCCCTTGGCTGTTTGGGTCTCAGCTGGGGTGCTGGGGGGAAACGGTATCATGGAAGCATCTTAGGGTGGGGGGTTGGGACCTCTTGGATTGCAGCCCCGCCTTGCTGCCTTACTGGTCAAGGTGCTCTCTCTCTCTGAATCTGTTCTTTAATTTCTAAAGCCAAATCTTTTGAATAAATCATTTCTAAGGTTCTGCCCTGATGCTGGCTGATCGATGCTTTAACCTCATGGGATGTTTTTTTCTTTGAAATGAATCCTGCTTCCTTCCATGTGTGGGCAGTTATCGGGAGGTTCTAGCTTCTGCCGACGCCTGTGCAATCCTGTCAGCCTCCACATCGTAATCAACCATGTGGCTCGACCACAGAAGTCTCAGGCTGGGCCTGATGGAAACCAGGCAGCTGGCCCGGAAGGAATTAGCCTTTTCTTCTCACCCCTCCTCTCCGTTTGTTTGGTTTGACTTGCATTCTGCATCAGGGATGAGATGGTTGGGAGAAGGGTATGAAACTAAGAGCCTGGATCCACACATGCTTTTTGGCTTGGGATTGAGAAACAAAATATTTAGTTGATTTTTAGTGCAATAAAATTATTATTATTTTTTAAAAAGACAGGTCTTTGGTCTGGCTTTAGCTGATTTCTGAACACAAAAATGGTTTCAAAAAATTAGCCATTCTATTAAAAAAAAAAAAAAAGACTTGTAAAATGGTCTATGTGAATTAAGTTCCTGCCGAGAGGGTCCTTTGCAGGTGGGAGCTGGAAGGTGTCAGACAGGGAGGGGATGGCAGGAAAAGGCAGAGACATGGATTTTCAGATCATCAAGAAGTCCTATGGCTTCGACATGATCTCTGAGACGTATGAGTAAACTGTCTAAAATGTGCAGGGAGAGAAGAAGGGGCTGAAAAGCCCTGCCTTTCCTGAGTCCTTGAAAACAAGAAGATTCCTTCTCTGGTGGCCCTGGCATTTCTTAGCAGCCCTGCTGGGGGCGGAGGGGTGGATGACATGACCTCTGGAGAGCGTGCTGATGCAACAGGGAGGTGGATCAGCCTCTCTGGTGAGTATGCAGAGGACAGCCCCCAGCTGGCTCGAGTGCAGGCCTTCCCCTGTGTCTCTCCCCCGGTCAGGGCTCAGATCTCTTCCTCTCTCCTCTGTCCTTTGCCGTCCTGGACTGGAAATCTGTTCAGATTATTTCGGAGACCTTCACTCAGTGCTTTTGAGGCTCTGTGGTTACTTTTCTCGCATCTATTTCCCTCTACACTCATGGTCCCTCTTGGCCCTGAGATTCCTGTCTACCTTGTTTTTCCTTTGGTGAGGTGACCTTGTATTCTGAGACTTTGCTAACTTTTTCATCGGGGTATAGCTGCTTTACAAGGCTGTGTTTCTGCTGTTCAATGAAGTAGATGAGCTATGCGTGCTGAGTTGCTTCAGTTGCCTCCCACTCTTTGT
This sequence comes from Dama dama, assembly GCF_033118175.1. Lineage (NCBI taxonomy): Eukaryota > Metazoa > Chordata > Mammalia > Artiodactyla > Cervidae > Dama > Dama dama. The sequence continues at coordinate 28,987,844 of NC_083688.1, forward strand.
GACCCTATGGACTGTAGCTTCAGTCCTGTCTGACTCTTTGTGACCCTATGGACAGAGGAGCCAGGTTCTTAACATTTCCTGCATTGGCAGGCAGGTTCTTTACCACTAACACCACCTGGGAATAGGTTATGTGTATACATATATCTGGGCTTCCCAGGGGGCGCTAGTGGTAAAGAACCCACCTGCCAGTGCAGCTTGATGGAAGAGACTTGGGTTCCATCCCTGGGTTGGGAAGATGCCCTGGAGGAGGCCATGGCAACCCACTCTAGTATTCTTGCCTGGAGAATCCCATGGACAGAGGAGCCTGGCAGGCTGCAGTCCATACAGAGTCTGACACGACTGAAGTGACTTAGCACGCGCGCACATACACATATTTCCTCCCTCTTGGACCTACCTCCTCCTGCCGTGCCCCTGGCTGCTGTCAAGGGCTTTACCCAGATCCCCACATTCAATCAGCTGCTGCTCCATGCCTGGTTGTGGGGGTCCTCAGATTCCAGGCCTGTCTCCCCGCGGGGCTGAAACCCCCTCAGGGCCTGTGCTGTCAGGCCCCGGTATGGTGTCTGTGGACCTGGGGCACCCTACCCTAGTGGGTCCATCCTCCAGAGAAAAATCTTAGAGATTATACTGGATGACTACCTTGGTAAGAAGACAGATATAATTCAGGCTGGATTTATGGTTATATGTTCATTTTCATGATACTCATTTTTCCTTATAATTTTTAAAGAAACTAAGATAAAAAAGGGTTTCCCTGGTAGCTCATCTGGTAAAGAATCTGCCTGCAATGCGGGACATCTGGGTTCCATCCCTGGGTTGGGAAGATCCTCTGGAGGAGGGAAAGGCTACCCACTCCAGTGCTCTTGCCTGGAGAATCCCCATGGACAGAGGAGCCTGGTGGGCCACAGTCCATGGGGTCACAAAGAGTCGGACATGAGTGAGTGGCAAGGCACAGCACAGCAAGATAAACAGTTCGGAGGGGCTGTTAGAATACCGCAGGCCCTGGGCTCAAAGCCTCATGGAGATGCTGGCCTTGCGGGCGGCGCTGTGAGTGGCAGGGCAGGCCTGACAGCCTTGTCTGCGGCTCTGGGGCTCCAAGAACACTCCTGGGCCCTGCTGCCACCTGAGGTAAGGGTGAACACCATTCCTTTAGCCACTTGGCTCCAAGGATCCTGAAAACCAGGAAGACCTCTGTCTCCTCCCTCCCCCTCATCTCCACCTCTCGACAGCCTTCCAAACCTGGCAGGGAATCACGCTCCAGAGAAAGCAACCTTTCTAGGCCCTTCCAAAGTCCCCTGAATCCCTCTCCCCTCTCCCCACACAGGTTTTGGTTTTGCCTCATTCCGCTTTGGGAGTAGCTGACTTAACAGCAGTGACCTCGGCAACTCACTGCACAATCTGGGAAAGTCTCTTTTTCCTTCTGTCAGAGGAAGGTGGAAGTTCAAATTCAAGGCCAAATCCTGCAGAAATGCCTGGGAGGAAGGGTTTTCTGCTCCGGGATTTAGGTCCTCCAGTACCCTCTACTTGCAGGCTTTGTACCCCGAAGCAGTGAGCCCCAGGGCCTTGATGGGGAGAAGCACCTTCCCAGGCAGGCTCAGCGCTACTGTTGGTGGGGCCCAGGGTGGCAGTCCATCAAGTGAATGGCTAATATTCCAAAAGTTATAAACAGAGCTATGAATGTGTATGCTCTCTCCTTGACAAAATCCCTTTACAACAACCTAGAAGATCAGCTTCTAATTTGGGACTTCAGACCCTTCAGAGTCCTGTGCCAGAATATTCCGGAGGGGGGAGAACTGGTCCTGCCCACCCCACTCAGCCCTTGCTCCACCTGCCACCAGCTCCAGCCCCACCCTGGAGCTTATGTGTGCATGTGTGGGGTTGCTCCAGCTCCTGCAGCCAAGCTTGGCCACCCTCCAAGCCCAGGTGTGTGGGTGCTAGTGGAGTGGCTTGGTCCTGCCTCAGGAGGAGGAATCCTGGGCAGAGGCCTGGCAGAGACCCACAGTGTGGCTCAGAAGGAAGTGCTGAGTGCTGGGCTGACATAATCAATTTGTCTCCCAATCCTTGCCCTGTGGGGAGTATTGGGGCAAGGTCCCCGCATGTCTAGCTCTGAGGGTGGTGCTGTCCTCAGCTCCCCACCTCCAAGGAATGCTTGCTGCCTGGGTGTCTATTTAGATTTGCTGACTCAGCTTGTAAATTTGTTCTTGTTTTAAAAGGACTAAACTGCTACCTTGGCACGTGATTGTGGTGGCCCTGTGTTTGACTTTCATGTGCTGGAAGCTAAGAGAATTCTTTATTAAAGTCATTTATGAGCAAATTAGAGTCTTACAAAGCAAGTTGAAAAAGAGGCAAACCCATTAGGACACTAGGGTAGCTTTCTCCCTTATGTTGATGGCTGTTGGAAAATGTTGATAATTTCATAATTAAAGCTTTCGTGGGACATTTTCATGACATATCCAATGCAGTCAAAGTCTATAAGGGTATGAATGACTCCCAAGTTTCACACCAACCCTTCTTACTCCCTAAATCGAGAGAAACATCATGAGTGCTGAGTAATGAAAATTGTTGCTTTTTAATCTGTAACTGAATTATTTGAATCAAGAAATCCCTTGGTTTGTCATCTAACCTTCCCAACACCAGCCTGAAATTTCAGCCTCCCTGAAGCTTCTCCTCATATGGATGCAAAATGGAGAGAATACCAAACTTTGTGCCTAGCTGTTTTCTTCCAGAACAATGACTTTACAACGTCCTTAACCAATTAAACTATGATTACTGACCATGTGTGGGGCATCTGGTTGACTCTTGGAGCACAAGAGAGACTCATGCAAGTGTGGTCCAGACCTTCATGATGTTTACAAAACCTACTTTAAAAAAAAGAGCTTTTTATTTTGTGTTGGAGTATAGCTAATAGGCTACCTGATGCAAAGAACTGACTCATTGGAAAAGACCCTGATGCGGTAAGATTGAAGGCAGGAGGAGAAGGAGACGACAGAGGATGGGATGGTTGGATGGCATCACTGACTCGATGGACATGAATTTGAGCAAGCTCTGGGAGTTGGTGATGGAGAGGGAAGCCTGGCATGCTGCAGTCCATGGGGTCACAGAGAGTTGGACACAACTGAGCAACTGAACTGAACTGATAGCTGATTAACAACGTTCTGATAGTTCCAGGTGAACAGGGAAGGGACTCAGCCATACATGTACATGTATCCACCTTCCCCCAAACTCCCCTCCCATCCGGGCTGCCGCATAACACTGAGCAGAGTCCCATGTGCTATACTGTAGGTCCTTGTTGGTTACCCATTTTAAATATAGCAGTGTGTACATGTCCATCGCAAACTCCCTAACTATCCCTTCCCCCCATCCTTCCCCTCAGTGACTGTAAGTTCATTTTCTAAGTCTGAGTCTCTTTCTTACAAAACCTACTTTTTATTTATTTATTTATTTATTTAATTTTTTTTATTAGTTGGAGGCTAATCACTTCACAACATTTCAGTGGGTTTGTCATACATTGATATGAAACAGCCATAGAGTTACACGTATTCCCCATCCCGATCCCCCCTCCCACCTCCCTCTCCACCCGATTCCTCTGGGTCTTCCCAGTGCACCAGGCCCGAGCACTTGTCTCATGCAGCCAACCTGGGCTGGTGGTCTGTGTCACCCTAGATAATATACATGTTTCCATGCTGTTCTCTCGAAACATCCCACCCTCGCCTTCTCCCACAGAGTCCAAAAGTCTGTTCTGTACATCTGTGTCTCTTTTTCTGTTTTGCATATAGGGTTATCGTTACCATCTTTCTAAATTCCATATATATGTGTTAGTATGCTGTAATGTTCTTTATCTTTCTGGCTTACTTCACTCTGTATAATGGGCTCCAGTTTCATCCATCTCATTAGAACTGATTCAAATGAATTCTTTTTAATGGCTGAGTAATATTCCATGGTGTATATGTACCACAGCTTCCTTATCCATTCATCTGCTGATGGGCATCTAGGTTGCTTCCATGTCCTGGCAATTATCAACAGTGCTGCGATGAACATTTGGGTGCACGTGTCTCTTTCAGATCTGGTTTCCTCAGTGTGTATGCCCAGAAGTGGGATTGCTGGGTCATATGGCAGTTCTATTTCCAGTTTTTAAAGAAATCTCCACACTGTTTTCCATAGTGGCTGTACTAGTTTGCATTCCCACCAACAGTGTAAGAGGGTTCCCTTTTTTCCACACCCTCTCCAGCATTTATTGCTTGTAGACTTTTGGATAGCAGCCATCCTGACTGGTGTGTAATGGTACCTCATTGTGGTTTTGATTTGCATTTCTCTAATAATGAGTGATGTTGAGCATCTTTTCATGTGTTTGTTAGCCATCTGTATGTCTTCTTTGGAGAAATGTCTGTTTAGTTCTTTGGCCCATTTTTTTGATTGGGTCATTTATTTTTCTGGAATTGAGCTTCAGGAGTTGCTTGTATATTTTTGAGATTAATCCTTTGTCTGTTTCTTCATTTGCTATTATTTTCTCCCAATCTGAGGGCTGTCTTTTTACCTTACTTATAGTTTCCTTTGTAGTGCAAAAGCTTTTAAGTTTCATTAGGTCCCATTTGTTTATTTTTGTTTTTATTTCCAATATTCTGGGAGGTGGGTCATAGAGGATCCTGCTGTGATTCATGTCGGAGAGTGTTTTGCCTATGTTCTCCTCTAGGAGTTTTATAGTTTCTGGCCTTACATTTAGATCTTTAATCCATTTTGAGTTTATTTTTGTATATGGTGTTAGAAAGTGTTCTAGTTTCATTCTTTTACAAGTGTTTGACCAGTTTTCCCAGCACCACTTGTTAAAGAGGTTGTCTTTTTTCCATTGTATATCCTTGCCTCCTTTGTCAAAGATAAGGTGTCCATAGGTTCGTGGTTTTATCTCTGGGCTTTCTATTCTGTTCCATTGATCTATATTTCTGTCTTTGTGCCAGTACCATGCTGTCTTGATGATTGTGGCTTTGTAGTAGAGTCTGAAGTCAGGCAGGTTGATTCCTCTGGTTTCATTCTTCTTTCTCAAGATTACTTTGGCTATTTGAGGTTTTTTGTATTTCCATACAAATTGTGAAATTATTTGTTCTAGTTCTGTGAAAAATACCATTGGTAGCTTGATAGGGATTGCATTGAATCTATAGATTGCTTGGGGTAGAATAGCCATTTTGACAATATTGATTCTTCCAATCCATGAGCATGGTATGTTTCTCCATCTGTTTGTGTCCTCTTTGATTTCTTTCATCAGTGTTTTATAGTTTTCTATGTATAGGTCTTTTGTTTCTTTAGGTAGATATACTCCTAAGTATTTTATTCTTTTTGTTGCAATGGTGAATGAAAACCTACTTTTTAAAAGTGTAAGAAAAAAGCTCAAGTCATCCTCTTGCTTTACTGATACATTTAAATCCAATGAAGCTTCTTTTAGTAGCCAAGCATCACCTTTATAATAACTTGTGTGAAAATTTCTCACCATCTTTTTTTTCTGATAGGAGGAGGTGTGAACTAAGACCAAGTCCTTTAAGAAATCGAGAGCTCAAGAGTGTCTAAAAATCCATCACAGTGGGCCTGGCCACCAGCTCACTGTATCTCTTGGAGAAAAGACATTTGCTTCCTCTGAGATGCAGTTTCCTAACTTATACTTCAAGACAACTGACCTTGATGATCTCCAGTCTTCCCTCCACCTTGACAAACACTTTCCAAATAGATAGGAAGCAGTGTTTTAAGCACAGGCTTGGAGGGACTTCGCTGTGCTAACCATGATGCTCACCGTGATGCTCACCTTGAACTGTCCTGCCCTAGAGGTCTTTCCTTGTCAGATGTCTTTGTTACATCAGCGGCTTCTCTTATCCTTGAACTACTGTGGAAATTGCAGGGTGGATGGGTCCCAGCTGCCCATGGCCTCCCTCTGGGACTTCCCAGACCCCTCTGGTCAGAGAACGAAACCCAAGGCTTTCATGATGTTCCTATATCTGTTTTACTTGTCATGGTGCGGTGATCTCTATGTTTCCCATTAGATTAATCAATTCATTTCATAAATATTTATTGAGAGCCTGATAGTGCAGGGCATTGTTTTAGCCACAGTAGGGGTAAAACAGAGCCTTCACTGCATGGAGCTTCATTCTAATGGGGGAGGGTGGGGAAGGGGAAGAAACATACACACACAATGTGATGTCAGTGAGTGATAAGTGTGTGAGAATTAGTATAACAGATTAAGGGGACAGAGTGCGAAGCAAAAGTGCCGTTTCAGCTTGGGTGATCAGGGAGGATGTTCTGGAAGGTGACTTTGAGCAGAAACCTAAAGATGGAAAGGCATGGACTGAGATGTCTGGGGAGGGTAGTTCCTGGAGAGGCACAGTGAGAGCAGAAGGCCTGAGATGGGAGCATGCGGACTGGGCTCCAGATACAGCAAAATGGCCAGAGGGACTGAAACCGGCTGACGAAGGGGAGATGCAGCACAGGTGGCCAGAAGCCTAGAGGTCAGGTCTCGTGGAGGCCCAGTGAGTAGGCTTTTATTTGAAGTGGGATGGGAAGCCTTTGAGGGGTTTAAAGAAGAGGACAAAACACATGTGATATGATTTGGTTTTTAAAAGGACCACAGGTTGCTTTCTTGGTGGCTCAGATGGTAAAGAATCCACCTGCAATGTAGGAGACCTGGGTTTACTCCCTGGGTCAGGAAGATCCCCTGGGGGAGGAAATGGCTACCCACTCCAGTGTTCTTGCCTGGAAAGTCCTGTGGACAGAAGACCCTGGTGGGCTACAGTCCATGGGGTCGCAAAGAGTTGGACATGACTGAGTGAATAACACTTTCAGGCTGCTGTGTACAGAAGAGACAGAAGTGAAGCAAAGAGGGAAAAGGAAGGAGGGGGACCATTGAAGAGGCGACTGTAGGAGACCTGGGTGAGATGATGCTGACTTGGTCAGGGTGGAGGAGGGGAGAAGTGCTTGTGCTCAGGATACCTGTGTGGGGCACAGACTGTCCAGGAGACAGTATCTGGCACAGAGCAGGTGCTCTGGGAAGGAAGGCAAGGAGAGGAGGACCATTGTGGGAGGTTGAGAGCCTGGAGAAAAGTGCAGGGCAGTCATAGCCTTAGAAAGCACGCCTCTGCACCTCTGTCTGCATCACCCACAGATGATAGGTGTGGGTGATAAAAAAAAAGCTCTTTTCCTGATGACAGCAGAATAGAAATACCCTGCAGGAGTCGCACCTGGCAACTTCTATCCCCTAACCTATTGTTTCATCCATTTAGGACCTTTCCTTCTTGGGACAGTGATTCCTTCTGCTGGGATCTGTGTCCCTGCCTGCCATGCCTCCTCCTTAATGTCTGCATCACCTAAGATTTGCTTCCTCATGGAAATCCTTGCCTGCTGCAGCCTCACCTGCCAGTGCTGCCAGCGATCCCCTGCCCTGGGTTGAGTCTGGGCTCTGGTGTGGCCCCCATTGCTCCCGTTATGGTGGAGCTGATCCATGGAGGCCCTTATCTCCCCCCATACCAGTCTCTGATGGAGTGTCACATAGCAGAGTATGGAATCTGGCTTCACCAGGGGCTCTCCCAAGTTGCCAAGTGGTGCAACAACCCATGTGTGTAGGGGAGGTAATGCCCCACACAGACAGTGTGGACCCACAAGACGGGGTGGAGGGATCCAGCAGATGTATTTCTTTCCCTCCCACCATCTGATCACTGTTCTCAGGGGCGGTGATGATGCCTTTTGTGTGTCAAGCGGTCCTGTGTGCTGAGAGGCCAGGTGGCCTTTGTGAGGCTCTGGACACTTGGTGATGCATTCCCTGTGCCCGTTTCCTTTATCTTCCTTTTCCTGACCTCTCACTGCCTTGAGATCGTATGTCCCAACTGACCTGAGCATGTAAGGGCTGCCTTGGGCTTCGTTTTCTTAAGTGGCCCCATTCATGGGCTTCTAGTGGGCCTTGTCCACCAGTTCCTGGTCCCTTGCCCACAGAAGGGGGCACGTGTCCCCCAGTTGGGCTGATAGAAGTGGTTACCCTGCTGTCTTTTCAATTCAGATTGAAGGAACAACAGGTGTTCTGGCAATGAATCTGAAGATGTGAGTCTGACGCTGCTGGGGGCCGTTCCCAGGGAATGCAGAGGAAGCCTGTTTGGTGGGGTGGGCAGTGACAGCCCATGGCTCCTGAGACCCCGCTGCATCCCTGGCCAGCCTGCAGCTTCCTTCTGGGAGGCTGTGCATTCCTCCTCTTTCCTGGCTAATTTGGTTGAATTTCTGTCATCTGCTGTATTAGTCAGGGGCCAGAGAACACAAAGTCCTTTGCCCACAAAGGTCCTAGCCAAACTGTGGTTTTTTCCAGTAGTCATGTATGGATGTGAGAGTTGGACTATAAAGAAAGCTGAGCGCTGAAGAATTGATGCTTTTGAACTGTGGTGTTGGAGAAGACTCTTGAGAATCCTTTGGACGGCAAGGAGATCCAACCAGTTAATCCTAAAGTAAATCAGTCCTAAATATTCATTGGATGCTGAAGCTGAAACGCCAATACTTTGGCCACCTGATGCGAATAATTGACTCATTAGAAAAGACCCTGATGCTGGGTAAGATTGAAGGCGGGAGGAGAAGGGGGCGACAGAGGATGAGATGGTTGGATGACATCACCAATTTCATGGACATGAGTTTGAGCATGCTCCAGGAGTTGGTGATGGACATGGAAGCCTGGTGTGCTGCGGTCCATGGGGTTGCAAAGAGTTGGACATGATTGAGCGAATGAACAGAGAGAACACAGAAACCACTCTGGGTATTTTATAGAGAGTTGAACATAGGGAGTTGGTTACACTAGAGAGGGGAAAACCAAGAAACCAAACAGGAATTAAAGACACCAGGAAGGTTTTCACACCCCTGGGGCTGGAGGGGTCAGGGGGTGGCATTACTGGCAACCAGGACAGGGGGTCTCCTGGTAGAAGTTGAAACCGTGGGCAGCCTGTGTGGTGGGAGCTGGAGCCTCAGGGTAGAGACTGCTCGAAATCTACCCAAAGCAGAGAGGGAGGGACAGATGTAGTGTGGTCCCCCCTTCCATCTGCTCCTCAACCTCTGTCGGGCCTTCCATGTCAAAAGTGAAAGTGAAAGTCTCTCAGTCATGTCTGACTCTTTGTGACCCCATGGACTGTAGCCCGCCAGGCTCCTCTGTCCATGGGATTCTCCATGACAGAATACTCGACTGTGTTGCCATGCCCTCCTCCAGGGGATCTTCCCAACCCAGGGATCGAACCCAGGTCTCCCGCATTTCAGGCAGATTCTTTACTGTCTGAACCACCAGGGAATCCCAGAAAGTTGTCCCCAAGTCAGAGGACAAGAGAGCCTGGGAAAGTGATCTCCTACTACCTAGAGAGAGCAGAGTGGGGACAGAGGGTGGGGAGCAAATAGGCAAATGACAGACACACTGGTGGGTGAAGAAGCACTGTGCATGCTTGTCATTTTTATTTCTTTAAAAAATATGTATTTATTTTATTTTTGAGTATTTTATGTATTATTTTATTCTTGGGTCTTCATTGCTGCATGTGGGCTTTCTCTAGTTGTGAGGAGTGGGGGGCCCTCTTCGTTGTGTTGTGTGAGCTTCTCATTGCAGCGGGTTCTCTTGTTGCCGAGCACAGGCTCTAGGCACGTGGGCTTCAGTAGTTGCAGAGCTTGGGCTCTAGAACTTGGTTGTGGCATAAGAACTTAGCTGCTTCAAAGCCTGTGGGATTTTCCTGGACCAGGGATTGAATTGGTGTCTCTTGCATTGCAAGGTAGATTCTCAACCACTGGACCACCAGGGAAGTTCTCATTTTTATTTTTTATTGAGGCATTGTCTGATTAACAATGTTGTATTAATTTCAGGTATAGGGCAGAGTGATTCAGTTATACACACACACATACATCCATTTTCTTGGGCTCCAAAATTACTGTGGACAGTGACTGCAGCCATGAAATTAAGACACTTGCTCCTTGAAAGAAAGGCTATGACAAACCTAGACAGCATGTTACAAAGCAGAGATATCACTTTGCTGACAGAGGTCTGTCTAGTGAAAGCTATGGTTTTTCCAGTGGTCATGTATGGGTGTGAGAGTTGGACCGTAGAGAAGGCTGGGTGCCGAAGAATTGATGCTTTAGAACTGTGATGCCAGAGAAGACTCTTGAGAATCCCTTGGACAACAAGAAGATCAAACTAGTCGATCCTAAAGGAAATCAGTCCTGAATATTCATTGGAAGGACTGATGCTGAAGCTGAAATTCTGATATTTGGCTACCTGACGCAGAGAGCCGACTCATTGGAAAAGATCCTGATGCTGGGAAATATTGAGGGCAGGGTGAGAAGGGGATGACAGAGGATGAGAGGGTTGGAGGGTATCACTGACTCAATGGACGTGAGTTTGAGCAAATTCTGGGAGATGGTGAAGGACAGAGAAGCCTGGCATGCTGCAGTCCATAGGGTGGCAAAAAGTCAGACGTGACTGTGACTGAACAACCACAAAAATACACACAGATATATACATGCATTCTTTTTCAATTTCTTTTCCATTATAGGTTATTACAAGATATTGAATATAGTTCCCTGCACTATACAGTACATCCTTGTTGTTTATCTATTTTGTATACAGTAGCGTGTATCTGTCAATTCTAAACTCCTCATTTATCTCTTCTCCTCCCCTTTTGTTTGTTTTCAGTTTTGCAAATAAATTCATTTGCACCATTTTTTAGGTTCCTCACATAAGCAATATGATTGGTATTTGTCTTTCTGCCTGACTTACTTCACTTAGCATGATAATCTCTCAGTTCAGTTCAGTTCAGTCACTTAGTCATGTCCGACTCCTCGCGACCTCATGGACTGCAGCTCACCAGGCCTCCCTATCCATCACCAATTCCTGGAGTTTACCAAACTTATGTCCATTGAGTCGGTGATGCCATCCAACCATCTCATCCTCTGTTGTCCCCTTCTCCTCTTGCCCTCAATCTTTCCCAGATTGGGGTCTTTTCAAATGAATCAGCTCTTCACATCAGGTGGCCAAAGGATTGGAGTTTCAACTTCAACATCTGTCATTCAAATGAACACTCAGGACTGATCTCCTTTAGGATGGACTGGTTGGATCTCCTTGCAGTCCAAGGGACTCTCAAGAGTCTTCTCCAACACCACAGTTCAAAAGCATCAATTCTTCGGCGCTCAGCTTTCTTTATAGTCCAACTCTCACATCCATACATGACCACTGGAAAAACCGTAGCCTTGACTAGATGGACCTTTGTTGGCAAAGTAATGTCTCTGCTTTTTAATATGCCGTCTAGGTTGGTCATAACTTCCCTTCCAAGGAGCAAGTGTCTTTTAATTTCATGGCTGCAGTCACCGTCTGCAGTGAATTTGGAGCCCAAGAAAATAAAGTCTATCACTGTTTCCACTGTTTCCCCATCTATTTGCCATGAAGTGATGGGACCAGATGCCATGATCTTAGTGTTCTGAATGTTGAGTTTTAAGCCAACTTTTGCACTCTCCTCTTTCACTTCCATCAAGAAGCTCTTTAGTTCTTCTTCACTTTCTGCCATAATGGTGATATCATCTGCATATCTGAGGTTATTGATATTTCTCCCAGCAATCTTGATTCCAGCTTGTGCTTCATCCAGCCCGGCACTTCTCATGACGTACTCTGCATATAAGTTAAATAAGCAGAGTGACAATATACAGACTTGACTTACTCCTTTTCCTATTTGGAACCAGTCTGTTTTTCCATGTCCAGTTCTAACTGTTGCTTCCTGACCTGCATACAGGTTTCTCAAGAGGCAGGTCAGGTGGTCTGGTATTTCCATCTCTTGAAGAATTTTCCACAGTGTGTTGTGATCCACACAGTCAAAGGCTTTGGCATAGTCAATAAAGCAGAAATAGATGTTTTTCTGGAACTCTCTTGCTCTTTCGATGATCCAGCGGATGTTGGCAATTTGATCTCTGGTTCCTCTGCCTTTTCTAAAACCAGCTTGAACATCTGGAAGTTCACAGTTCATGTATTGCTGAAGCCTGGCTTGGAGAATTTTGAGCATTCCTTTACTAGCGTGTGAGATGAGTGCAATTGTGCAGTAGTTTGGGCATTCTTTGGCATTGCCTTTCTTAGGGATTGGAATGAAAACTGACCTTTACCAGCCCTGTGGCCACTGCTGAGTTTTCCAAATTTGCTGGTATATTGAGTGCAGCACTTTCACAGCATCATCTTTTAGGATTTGAAATAGTTCAACTGGAATTCTATCACATCCACTAGCTTTGTTCGCAGTGATGCTTCCTAAGGCCCACTTGACTTCACATTCCAGGATGTCTGGCTATAGGTGAGTGATCACATCATCGTGATTATCTAGGTTGTGAAGATCTTTTTTGTACAGTTCTTCTGTGTATTCTTGCCACCTCTTCTGAATATCTTCTGCTTCTGTTAGGTCCATACCATTTCTGGCCTTTATTGAACCTATCTTTGCATGAAATGTTCCCTTGGTATCTCTAATTTTCTTGAACAGATCTCTAGTCTTTCCCATTCTATTGTTTTCCTCAATTGCTTTGATAATCTTAAAGAAATGAAATGATAATCTCTTGATCTATCCATATTGCTGCAAATGGCATTATTTGCTTTTTTAATGATTGAGTAATATTTATATTTATATGTGTATATATATGTACAGTAAACACACACATCACATTTTCTTTGTCCATTTGTCCATCAATGGACATTTAGGTTGCTCCAACGTCTTGGCTCTTGTAAATAGTGCCACTATGAACACTGGGGTACATGTATCCTTTTGAGTTAGAGTTTTCCACTCTGTGTGTTTTTGACTGTGAATCCCAGGGAACCAAGAATTCTCATCTACAGGAGGAGCACTGTGCCGTTTCCCGAAAGTTCCTCATGAGGCACTGGTGGTGGTAGTGATTACGGTGGCCATCCCTGAGAAGTCCTGCTCCATTGGAGGAGTACACTGATTCTCCCTGTACATGTTTTAATGCCTTTACACCCACGTGGGGAGTCCACAGGATAGTGAGGTCATTCTTTAGGACTCGGTTGAGTCCCAGAGAGAACCAGATGTACCTTCAGAATTTCTACAGCCTCTCTGTCCTAGCACAGCTATGGTAAGACTCTACTGTATACCAGCTCAGAGACTGCTCAGAGCTGAGTTGTGCCAAATGCATCAGCAAGTTCTTTCTCATGTTTAGTCTAAGTCCCTGTCCCGGTATTTTCAGATCATCCTTGGAAAACCTGGGTAGTGACTGCCCTCTGTGGTCTAGAACAGTGGTCCCCAACCTCTGGCATCAGGTACCAATTTCATGGAAAACAGTTTTTCTGCGAACGGATGTGGGGAGGGATGGTTTCTGGATGATTCAAGCACTTTACATCAATTGTGCTCTTTATTCCTATTATTTTTGCATCAGCTCCACCTCAGATCATCAGGCGTGAGATCTGGGAGGTTGGGGACCCCTGATCTAGAAAATAATTGAGGATATTGATAAAAAGGAAAAAATAAGATTTTTGAATTTGAACTAAGTATGGACTTATTGAATTCTGATGATGTGGCAAAGGAGGGGCCAGGACGGGGGTCATGTGAGGGATTTTCAGACTCCAGAGTGACCGGAATGACGAACTGGAAGTTGTCCAGGCAGTGGGGTTTGAGGTCCGGTTGTGCTCAGCAAAGAGGTTCCTGGGAATCTAATGGGGACAATTTGGGGTTTCACAGATCATCTCAGCTGAGGGTGTTGCACATATGTTGGAGGGCACGCAGCTCCCTATACGTCTATATTTTAAAGTAAATAAAAGGCTCTCAGAGCAAACCACACAGAGTTGGATGGATTCAGATTCCAGTTCGGAAGCCTCTGCCTTCTGGCTTTACGGGAGCCTGTGGTGACCACTTGGTCTGGGAGTCCGGGTTGCTGGGTCAGCTTCTTGCTCCCACTGATGACTCACTGGAGCTCCTGTGGACGGGCAGCTTGCTGCCTGGGTCTCAGTTTTGCCCTTCTGCGAAACAGGCAGAAGGGACAGAGGGTGCCATGAAAACATGAAATTTTAGCTTGGTATTATAAGATTGAAGGCAAAAGGAGAAGGAGGCAGAGGATGAGAGGGTTAGATAGCATCACTGACTCAATGGACGTGAATCTGAGAAAACTCTGGGAGATAGTGGAGGACAGAGGAGCCTGGCATGCTGCCGTCCATGGAGTTGCAAAGAGTCAGACACAACCTAGCGACTCAATAACAAGAGCAACATTTTGGGTTGAATTGTGTTATATATTGAAGTCCTAACCCCCAGATATCTCAGAATATGGCCTTGTTTAGAGGTAGAATCTTTACAGAGATAATGAAGTGAAAGTGAGGCCATGAGGTCCTAACCCAGTATGACCGGGATCCTGATAAAAAGGGGAAATCTGGACACAGAGACACACGTAGATGGAAGATGATATTAAGCCAGCCATCTGCAAGCCCGGGGGAGAGGCCTGGAGCAGATCCTTCTCTCCAGGCCATCAGAAGGACTTGAACCTGCCAACATCTTGACTTTAGACTTCCAGCTCAAGCAAGGTGAAACTCTTCGTTCTGCCTTTTCTCACCATGGAGGTGTCAAGGGAATCCCTGCTCCCCTTTTCCTTCCCCCCGCCTACTCCTATAGCACCCTAATAAGCTCTGTTCCAAGTTCCATATTATTTTCATCTAAAAAATTTATTATCACACATATGACTTCAACTCTGCAAGCTTCCACCCCCCGCCACCCTGAGTATAAAAGGAAAATGGCTCTTCATTGGTGTCAAGAGTCAGTTCACCATGGGGAAACCAGTACAGCAAATGGAACAGAGGGAACCACTGGGAGGGGCCATCCATCAGGGAGGGAGCTAAGGCAATAGAGACAGTTGGGAAGGGGGATTCACCACTTCTTCCCCAGAAATCTGGACAAGGAGTGGGCCGTGATCTCTGAGGCTTGACTTAAGGGCAGTTCTACTTGAAGGCAGAACTGATGAAATGATTCCTGGGGGCCTGGAAGACTAATTCTCAAATCTGGTAACATCAGATTACCTGGAGACCTTTAATTTTTTTCCTCCCCCTTTTACATTAATGAAAATGCAAAATGCCACAGTGAACATCTTTGCATCTATAGGTATAGCTTAGATGAAACAGTGCAGGTAGAATGAAAAGCACTAATGTACTTTTCTCATTGTCAGCGTGGCAACTTTAAAAGTCACATAGATTCCTCAGCTCTAACTCAAGTTGCTCTACCAGACTCACCAGAGGTGAGCCTCAGGTCTCTCTGTTTCAAAAGTTCTCCAGGTGGTTCTGTGTAGCTGACAGGCATAGGGCACACCTCCGGATGGAGATGGGACTTATCTGAGAGACCCCAGACTCTCCACCCTGGGACCAGACCCACACACCTGCGTGCCTTGGCCTGTGGAGATGAGGTGGGCCTGGGGGCAATGGGGGCTGAGGGGACTCGGAAGTCAGGGGCTGCTGGTGGACAGAAGCTGGGTGACATTTATGGGGAAGAGAGAGGCCAGGGTGGGAGAGAGGTCAGGAGCAGTAACCCCCTCGGGAAGGAGAATGGAGATTGCCCTTGCATCAGGATCTAGGCAAAGGAGAGTCAGCCTTCTCCCACATCGCTTTCTAAGACCAGCTCTGTTCCTATTACACAGGAGCTAATGTCTAACCTTCTTTCCCAGCTGTTCTATTTTCAGCCCTTTTCTTCTTTCCTTGTTATGTGATCATGAGCAAGTCACCTTGAATCCTAATTTCTACCTCTCCAAAGTGGACTAATACTATCTTTCTTATTCTATTTGATAGCACAGTTCTTAGAGTCAAATTAATGAATGTTCATGCAAGTACCTTCAAACCGTAAAGGGTTCAATCAATCCATCCTTCAATGTCAAGGTCAAATATCACTTCTGCCCCACCACCCTGGACCCTACCTTTCTCTGTGGGGCCAGGAAGAGTCAGGCTGTTTCTTCCTTCTCTCAAGGGTCACATCACAGTCTCCTTTAAAGTGTGACCATTTGCTTCACATCTGGTTTGCTCACCAGACTGTGAGCTGTGAGCCCTGGAGGAACAGGATAAACATTTCATTCAGGGTTGCATCTCCAATGCCTGTCACAAGATAGGTGACTGGCAAATGTTCTTTGCATTGAGGAACGAAGACTTTAGGCAAAGTGTGACACTGATCAGTCCCCAGAGGGCTGCAGAGCCTTGCTTTGTCGGGCCCATTCCTGGGTGGGGACGGCAAACTCAGGTTTCTGCATTGCAGATGAACCCACAGGAGGCCCTGCTCCTAGTTTGGCTTTAGCCAGTCCATGGCTGCTCCAGCTCCAGCTAGCTCCCCTCCAGACCTCCTGCCTCTTGGTCTGCTGGGACTCCAGGGCAGCGGGCTTGACTAGTGTGCCCATTTCAGAAGGCAAACATGTAATTTCAGGTCATGCCCGGTGCCATTTGGAAGGAAGCTCAGGTTTCCCTAAGTGGAAACAGCATGCCCTGAGGGTAATTACGGGCTGGGAGGCATGTTCTGGAGTGAGACCCAGCACTTATAAGCAAAGGTTACCCTTTCAGCCTGGTGACAGGACAATTCAGGGAGGACGCCATCAGTCCCAGTTAAACCCTGGAGCATCCCAGAGAGTCTGCACCATCTGCAGCACAGGGACATCTGCCAGGATTCTGGCCCCTGGTTTCCAATGGACTCTGGAATGACTCTTTTCCACGTTAAAACCTCAGACCCAGATATGACAAGCCCCTCGTTAGGAATGGTGGGACTTTAGACAATCGCATCCACTTTGATTTCATGAGGAGGTTGAACTAGTTGGCCTCTGACCAGTTGTATGCTTGTGAAAGTTTAGCTCTCTGGGACAAAAAGAGCCCTGATCTGCAGGATCTGCTCATTTCTGTGATGGCAGCACTACCACCCCGGCAGATTTCAGAGTTATGTCATTGAGCACAGACTTGCGCAGAGTTGCCATGTTGACTGTTGAGAGCCAGCCCTGCACATCGCTGCTTCTGGCTCTGGCGTCTGCAGAGCTCTGCTGCTGTTATCCAGTTGTGTGTTACGCAATGTTCCCTTGCTATGTACCTCTGCAGGTGTATTCAGGGCTGCAAATAATTTGTGAGTCCCAGGGCAAAATGGAAATGTGGGCCCTTTGTTCAAAGAGCAGGAAAAAAAAAAAAAAAAGATGCCACGAGAGCTACAAAAACATAAAGCTCTCAAGGTGTTTTCTGTTTTTTTTTTTCTTTATTTATTTTTGGTTCTGCTGGATCTTCATTTCATGTGGACTTTCTCTACTTGCAGCGAGTGGGGGGCTCCTCTCCAGTTGCAGTGCTCAGGCTTCTCATGGCCGCGGCTTCTCCTGTTGCAAAGCACAGGCTCTAGGGGCATAGGCTTCAGTAATTGTGGCTCGCGGGCTCCAGAGCATGGGCTTAGTAGTTGTGGCCTGTGGGCTTAGTTGCCTCGAGACGTGTGGGATCTTCCCAGACCAAGGATTGAACCTTTGTCCCCTGCATTGGCAGGTGGTTTCTCAACCACTGGATCACTAGGGAAGTCTTCTTTTTTCTTTTGTAATGTTTTCCCCCTCATTTAATTAAAATAAATTTAACCATAGTTGATTTATGATATTATGTTAGATTCAGGTGTAGAGCTTCAGATTCTTTTCCTTTTTAGGTTATTACATGATGCTGAATATAGTTCCCTGCGGTATACAAAAAGTCCTTGTTTGTCTATTTTATACATAGTAGTGTGTATCTGTTCATCATGTACTCCTAATTTATCCCTCCCCTATCACTTTCCCCTCTGGTAACTGTAGGTTTGTTTTCTATGTTTGTGAGTCTATGTCTGTTTTATAAATAAGGTGATTTGTATTATTTTTAAAGATTCCATATATAAGTGACATTATATATTTTCTTTCTCTGCCTGACATTTCACTTAGTATGATAATCTTTAGGTTCATCCAAGTTGTTGCAAGTGGAATTATTTCATTCTTTTTTATGACTTAATAATATTCATATATATATGTATATACACTACATTTTCTTTATCCATTTATCTGTCAATGTACATTTAGGGATATTTCATGTATTAACTATTATAAATGGTGCTGCTATGAACATTGGGGTGCATACATCTTTTGAAGTAAGAGTTTTTGTCTTTTCTGGATATACGCCCAGGAGTGGGATTGTTGGATCATATGGCAACTCTATTTTAAGTTTTTTTTAAGGAACCTCAAAACAGTTTTCCATAGTGGCTGCACCAATTTATATTCCCATCTCAAGGTCTTTTTAATTTTCCACTTAAGAGAGTTCTAAGTAAATGAAAATTTAAGAATTAAATTATTACATGAATTTATAGTTATATTGTACAATGCCAGTTTGGATGAAATATAAGAGTGTTTAACTAGTGGAACCACCACAATTACACAATTGTTTTTCATAGCTCACATGTGAATAGTGGAAACTTACAAACAAGCTCTACTGTTTTTTTATTGCTTCTCTTTATAGTCCCACATTCTATCAGCTAGCTCTCTCTACTTTCAGGTTCCTGATGAGGAAGGAAAGACAGAAAGGAAAGAGGTCTATGAGTTTCTCTGCCTTTCCCATTCCTTGGTTAGTCGTGTTTCCTAGGAGACATTTCCTTCTTTCCGCGTTCAAAGCGAGTTCTGATTTGAATGGAAAACGCAGCTTGTCGAGGCTGTCAGCTCTCTTGTCACTCAGTTGTTGCCATAATACACTTACTTGTGCTTACTCTGAGTCTTGCTGAGATGCGTGCAGTGTGAGCCCACTGGAATTCTATGCTCATAGGAATCCCAAATGCTATGTACAAATGGTGATGCAAAGAATGGTGGCCAACTTTCAGCAGCTGAGAAGCTGGGGAGATGGCCAGGAGAAAGATGTCAGATCTCATTGTCCTCCCAGCTTTTTGACCCTCCCCTGAAGCCCCTCAATAAAATGGTTTGATCCCCCTTGCAAAAAAAGAATGGTGGCCCCACATTATGCCTGTGTCTGCTCTGCTCACATGCGCACCCCACCTTTCCACTGGGCTTCACCTATAAAACAGAAATGTAGAATTACTCAGAATCACAAATTAAGAATTTTTTCAAAGAGGAAATGCAGATGGCCAACAGGCACATGAAAAGATGCTCTACACTGCTGATCATCAGGGAATGCAAATCAAAACCATAGTGAGATATCACCCCACACCTGTCAGAATGGCCACCATCAAAAAGAGCACAAATAGCAAATGTTGGTGAGGATGCGGAGAAAAGGGAACCCTTGTACACTGTTGGTGGGAATGTAAATTGGTATAGCCACTGTGGAGAACAGTATGAAGTTTTCTCAAAAAACTGAAAACAGAACTACCATAGGGCTTAGCAATTCTACTCCTGGGTGTATATATCTGAAAGAAACAAAAACACTAATTTGAAAAGATACGTGCAACCCAAGGTTCATAGCTGCATTTTTTTTTTTTTTTTTACAATTGTCAAGATATAGAGGCAGCCTAAGTATCCATCAACAGATGAATAAACAAAGAAGGTTTTGTATGTGTATTAATATAGACAATGGAATACTATTCAGCCATAAAAAGAACAGACTTCTGTCATTTGCAGTAACATGGATGGACTTGGAAGACATTATAAATCAGAGACAGAAAGACAAATGCTGTATCACATCACTTATACATGGAATCTAAAAATACATGAAACTAGTGAATATAACAAAAAAAAGCAGACTCACAGATATAGAAAACAAATATAGTGGTTACCAGTGAAGAGAGGGAAGGGGGAAGGGGCAACATGAGGTAGGGGATTAAGAGGTACAAACAGGTATAAAATAAGCTACAAGGATATATTGTACAACACAGGGAATGTAGGCAATTTTTTTTTTTAACAATAACTATACATGGAGTGTAACCGTTAAAATTGTGAATCCTTGTATTGTATACCTGTATACCTGTAACCTATATAATGTTATACAGCAGCTACGGACTTCCCTAGGGGCTCAGTGGTAGAGAATCTGCCTGCCAGTTCTTGGGTCAAGAAGATCCCCTGGAGGAGGAAATGGCAACCCAGCCCAGTATTCTTGCCTGAGAAATTCCATGGACAGAGGAGCCTGGCGGGCTACAGTCCATGGGGTTGCAAAAAAGTTGGACATGACTTAGTGATTAAACAGCAAAAACATCAGCAACTGTTCTTCAAAAAAAAAAAAAAAGAAAATCACAAGATAGTGACAGCAGATCACCAAACCTTCTGAGAAACCTATCTGAGCTTGAGGCCCCGTGTGCTCGCACAGATCACACGCCCAGGAGCCGGATGTGGGTGGACAGCTGCTTCTGTCTGTGGTCCCAGATTTACTGGTGAGGTTCTGACGCAGTGTGGGGTGCAACGAGAGGGTTCCTGGGAAGTCTTCATTTTACAACAATTTCGTGTTTCTGTGGCAGAGGGTCAGTCCACCTCAATTTGAGAAGCACTGCTGCGATAATAGTAAACTTTGGAAAAAGGAGGAGACTGTCAGCCTGGTGGAGAGCTAGGGCTCAAGAAATATTTGTTTGTTGAAGAATGCATAAATGAATTAGAGGATGTGAGAAGCCTGGAGTTGTTTGGGAGTGGTTCTAGGGAGAGGCAAAGCCTGAGTTTCCCATTCTGTCCTCTGTACCCCATCTCTTTCCACCTAATAAATGATTCCCAGGGCTGGGGAGTAGAGGGCTGTCTTTCATACTTGTGGAATGACTGAGGAATGAGTGGGGGTGCCCTGAGCCCAGACACTCACAGTGAGCTGAGGGCATGAGTATATAAGATCTCAGATTTCTCTCCTAGTCGTTCTGGCTTCATAGTCACTGCAAGTCCTGAGTGAGACTCTTTCTGCGTACAAATCCAGCCAGGTTCTCTTGGGAGCTCTTAGGGGTGTGGGAGGGGGCATGGGGAGTGTCAGAGCCTGAGGAGGGAGCAGGGTTTGAGGAAGTCTGCCCACATTTTGGGCTCTGGATCCCCTTCAAGGTCTTTGGAGAAATGCTCTTAGCTGCCTGCATCACCTGTTACCGCGTCTCTTCCGGGAAAGTCAGGAGATAAATCCCCATAGATTTGGCTGCCTGGGGCACAGAAATGCCACCTGGGTCAAATGCCTGCTTCCTGCCTTCCAGTTGGAAGGCTCCACTCCCTTTTCTTGGAACTCCCGAAGCCTTTTATCTGTGCCACTGCCTCTAAGACAAACTTGTCGCAGCCAGCCCTGTGACTTGGGTGGCATTTGTTCTGGTGAGTAGGGCCAGAGTGATTTATCTCTATGCACCTTTCTACACTGTCACCCCAAGTGTCTATTTAGCACTGAGCTGCCTGAGGCTGTCTTGAAACACACAGAGCTGGAATCAAGGCTAGAATGTCTGTGCACTGTTCTTCTAGCACAGGGTGGTGAGATGCTGGGTTTGTGGGGCTCTCCGAGGGGATCATTCATGCAGGTCTCACGGTGCAGCACCAGTGAAGGCTGCAGGTGCCACGGCATGGAAGCAGGAGCAGGTCAGCTGTTTTCTGAGCTGGGCTGGAAGAGGTTTGTTGAAAGGCGTTTCCTGTCCCCAGTGGCTCTCCAGATGGGAAGGGATCCAGTCTCGACAAAGAATGGAGGAGAGACCATAGGGCCCTGTGGTGAAACTGGAGCTGCTGGGGGGGCTGCCATGAAACCAGCTGAGTTCAGTTTCATCATCTGTCAAAGAGAATAGTAATTAGACAACAGAAGAAGGGTCTGGTGGCCTTCCACGTCCACTTTTAGCATCCACGTGCTCTGTTCTGGCTCCCTTTGCCTCATGTCTCCTGGGTCCTCATTCTACCCACCCCTCCTCCATGGAGTGTGGTCCAGCAAAAGGCCAGGCTCTTCCCCTTCCTTTACTTCTGTCTCCAATCAGCACAATAATTACAAGTAATATTTAGGGGGCTGTTACTACAGACCCTGCAGTTTACTAAGCTCTCTCATGCATTAACCCATTGAATCCTCATAGTAAGACAGTGAGGTAGGCATTTCCACCCTCCCCATTCTCTAAATGAGGAATGGAAGCTCAGAGAGGTAAAGTGACTTGCCTGAGGTTACACAGCTAAGAAGATGAAGAGTTGGGTCTTAAAGTAGGTTTGTCTGACATCCTGGCTGGTAATCTTGGTCACCACCCTCCACCAGCTTCCTGAGTTACCTCTTGAATTCTGGAGCTGCATATCCCTGTTGGAATCTGGGTGGTTGATTTTAAAGTTGTTTGGAGATAAGGGGTATGGCACTTAATGTGCTGGCCTCTGATGTTTTAACCGACCTCCAGGGCTTGTGGCCTTACTGTAGGAGAGAGAGCCTGTGTTGCTGAAACGCCAGGCTGAAACGAGGTGTCAAGGGCTTGTGCTGTGAGATCAGCCCTCCTCCTCCGTCTTTTCTCCTTGGAGAAGCTTCCCATCTCTGAGACCCCAGTCCCAAGCGGCAGGCCTTGTGGCTACGTTTTTCCCTGACCTTGGGCTCCCAACACATCTGAGATCTATTTAAACTGCCTGTTGGCTCTTCAGACAAGAGCTGAGTTGGACAAAAGGCATCCACTTTGGCGTCCAGACCCACGGGACCTTCTGGCCCCATCAGTAATCAGATTCATCTTTATCAGCTGATGAGCAAGCAAAGGCAGGGGTTTAATCTCTGTGGCTCGTAGGCCTTGGGATGTTGGTGATGATCTCACAGGACAGCCCCTCTAACCTGAGAGCTGATGAGGGTCGCGGCTTCTGTGAGGCCCAGGCTGGAGATGGTGCTTCCTCCCCTCACTTTGCTGGCAGGTCACGCGGGCAGCCGTGTGACCTGTCAGCCTGCAGCTCCGACTGGGGCCTGGCTGTGTCCTATGGGGCACATCGCTTCACCTGTTTGTCTGCGTTTTCTCATCTGTGAGGAGGCGATGATGTGTGTATCCTACTTACTCCTGCAGGGGCGCCGGGAAAATCCGTGTGAGATAAGCACATGTTGGCGAGTGGGAATGCTTTAGTTTTTTTTTTATTATTATTATTATTTAATAAAGTTTTAGTTTTCAAAATGTACGATTGGTGGGACCTGTTTATGCGTCTTCACCAGCAGCTGAGGCATTTCCGCCCTTGGTGTTTCTGGTGTAAATCACTCGAGCTCTGTGCTTTGAAGCCAGTTTAATAAGCCCTTTACTAAGGGGCTTCTGAAGGGCTGCCCCAGCCAGGGAGCCAAGAATCTTGTCTCCCAGAGACGACAGCTGGAGTTACAGCTTCTTTACGGAGTTTCTTGTATGTTGCTTTGTCAAACTAGACTAGGTTATTAAGCTTGTCCTGAACTCTGCCTTTGGACCACTTCTTCTTTTTGGCCTCACCCCCAGATTTGTTCACTGGATCCTTGCCTTTCTTGGCTGACATTCTGGCATCTTTCTTCTTCTTGTCATCCTTGGGCAGCATAGTGAAGTTGGAAGAGGGAAATTCTTTTAATGTAAGTAAACATAAATGAAGTTGCCATTGGCTACAGGGTTGTGACTCAGACCCCAAAGTGGTCATCTGAGGGTTTCTACCTGGAGGAGAGGGCTTCACAGAAATGTATTGAACACTCACTGTCAGGTTATTGGTAAACACCAGTGAGATCTTGGTGCAGAACCATTACGAACAAATGGCCCACTTGTGTATCATATTTGGCCTATACTATATTTATGCTTCTGTTGTAAAGGATAAGTACTTGTTTTTCTTTAGCCTATGTAAGGTATTATGCCTGGATAGAAGGCATATTTTTATGTGGACCATACACAATAAAGAGTTGACATCACTCTGGTACTTGGTGGAAATTCAGGTACATTCTCATTTCTTCATGAATATTAATTAAATAAACTTGGAGTAAATTACTGTCAGCTGGTTTGTTGTGAAGACCTGTGCAGAGGGATGAATGAACCCTGGTACCATCGTGGGGCTGGGTTATGGGCAGTGGTATCCTACCCCCACCACCTCTTTCCTACAAGGATGTCCAGGTGAGGAACCATTCACTCTTTGTAACCATGCTTTTCTTTTTGTTTTTAATTTAACAAATATTTACTGAGTGCCCACCATCTGCCAGACATTGTTTTTTATTTTCCGACACTGTTTTTAAAAATAGCTTTATTGATGTATAATTGCATACAATAAACTGTCTGTATTTAAGGTGTACAATTTGGCAACTTTTGACACATGCATATACTTGTGAAACTACTACCATAATCAAGTTACAGACATGTCCATAATTCCCCAAAGTTTCTTTGTGGCCCTTTGCAATTCTTCTCTGTTGCTCCTCTTCCCCTGCAGTCACTGATCCACTTTATATCTCCATGGGTTAGTTTGAATTTCCTAGAACTTTATATAAATGGAATAATCCATTTTATATACTCTTGTCTGGCTTCTTTGATTCTGTATACTTATCTTGGGATTCATCCATGGTATAGTGCATAGCAATAATTCATTAATGGTAATTTCTAGTAGTATGGCATCATATGGATATACCATAGTTTGCTTATCCATTCACCTGTTGAAGGGTTGTTTCAAGTTTTTGGCTATTACAAATAAAGCTGATATTAAAATCCATGTACAAATCTCTGCATGGACATGTGCTTTTATTTCTCTTGGATAAATACCCAAGAGTGAAATGGCTGGATCATTGGGTAGATAATATTGAATTTTTAAAGAAACTGCCTAACTGCTTTCCAAAGTGCTTGTCCTATTTTACAATCCCACTAGCAGTTTAGGGGAATTCTAGTTTCTCCACATCCTCATCAACACTTGATATGGTCAATCTTTTTAATTTTAGCCATTGAATAGTTCTTCATTGTGTTGAAGTGTATACTGAGACATATTAAAATTTTAACAGTCCATTTGAGCAAAAATAAATCTGGGCAGCATCAAATGGGAAGTGCTTAAAAGTCCTCCAACAACAGAAGTTCAAGAGAGATTTTCACAGAAGCCAAAGCAAGAAACTATTGATTGGCTATTGTTTAAAGGCTATTGGCTGTTTTTGATTGCTTGTTCTTTAGTGTTTGGATTTTGTAAGCTTGGGGCATTTACAGGCTTAGATTTTGATTTGCTTACATAGGCTGGTAGGACATTAGAGCTCCTGAATCTAATGGACTCCTTCCCGTCAATACCAGACCATACTTCCCATATATTAATAACAGATGGTATGTCATTGTGGTTTTAATTTGCACTTCCTCAGTGACTAATGATGCTGAACTTCTTTTCTTGTCTTTGTTTGCTTGTTAGTCATCCATGTATCTTCTCCAGGGGGAGGTGTCTGTTCAAACCTTTGGTCCATTTTGTTGGGTTGTTAATTTTCTTATCATTTAGTCTTGAGTGTTCTCGATATAAATCTGTATTGAAATTGTTAGACAGTAAATAATCACAAATGTTTTCTCTCAGTGTGTGGCTTTTTATCCTGATTTTGAAGGATGTTATTAATTTTGATGAAGCCCAGTTTATCAACTTGTGGTTTTATTGCTTGCACTTTTGGTATTATGTTTAAGAAATCATAAAATTTTTCTTCTATATTTTCTCTATCTATGGTTCTACAGATTTGTTTTCTACCTGTAGGTCTGTAATTCATTTGAGTTAATCTTCTTTATCTGACATGATGTACTGTTCCTGATGCTCCCCCTGCCTTTGGGAGATTCATTTTCAATCTGGTTTTATTTACCTTTTGCCTGATGGATTTTCTTTAACATTTTTTCCTATATAAGTCTGATAGTACTGGATTCTTCCAGCTTTTTATGCTTGAAAACATCTTTATTTCATCCATTTTTTGAAGAAAAATTTTCACTAAGTATAGAATTCTAGTTTTCCCTTTCAATACTTTGAAGATATTGTTCTACTGTCTTCTCATGTGACTTATTTTGGATGAGATATCTGTTCACATCTTGACCTTTGTTCCTTTGTTTATAATATGTCTTTTTTTTCCTCTTACTACTTTTAAGATTATCTCGTTATCACTGGTTTTGAGCAATTTAATTCTGTGGTGTGATTCTCTTCATCTTTCTTTTGCTTTACATTTTTCTGGGTTTCCTGGTTCTGTAGTTTTCACTAAATTTGGAAAAACTTTAGCCAGTATTTTTTCAAAATTTTTTTCTGTCCTCTCCCCCCACCCCCAAATTCTGTGACTGCAATTGTACATGTATCAGGCTATTAGAATGTGCCCTGTAACTCACCAGTGCTCTGGCCATTTTTCTAAAACTCTCTTTTTTCTCTGTGTGTCCTTTTGGATAGTTCTTACAGCTAGGTTGTCAAGTTTACTAGTTGACTTCCCAAATAGACTCACTAGTGTATTTTTCATCTCAGACATTTTAGTTTTCACCTTTAGAAGTTTGAGTTGAGTCTTTTAAAATACCTTGCATGTCTCCACTGAACTTTTTAAGCATACGGAATACAGCTATAATAACTGCTTCAATTCTAGCATCTGTGTCAGTTCCAGATTGGTTTTGGTAAATTGATCACATTATGGGAAGTATTTTTCTGCTCTTTTGAAAGGGTGTGTAGTCGTCACCTCAATAATTTCTTCATTGGAGTCTTTGAACCAATGGATTAGATGTTGGATTCTAGTAGTCAGAGCGTTGAATTCAGTCTGTGGATGTATTTTGTTTGTGCACAGTGTTTAAAAACTGATCTCACATGTTTCTTACACTTAAAAACCATGAGACCTTCTGCAAAACTATGGATTCCTTTAAAATAATCAGGGTATCTTGTAGGATGATTGCCATTCCTGCTGGGAACAAAGAGATGGAGAGTGGCCACCTCCTTTAGATGGAGGGGAAGTTTCGATAACCCCTCCTATTTATCTCTCCTAACTGTAGGCATTATCATTTGGGTAGTAGTTGTCTCACATCAGTTTTTCAGAAGCAGTTCCTGAGATGAATGTTAGTTCACAAGTGATTTATTAACAAAGGGCTCCTGGAAAAAGAGAGGGAGTGGTGCATGCAGAACAGAGGAGAGGAAGGAGTCAAGCAAAGATAAAATTTCAGGCAAAGATAACGTGGGAGAGAATTTAGCTTGATCCCTCTGAGGAATGAGGGAGTGAGATGTAGGCCTCAGAGTTTGTCCCAACTAGCAGTAAGGGACCCAAACTTTCAGAGGGCCTCCAAACTAGCCAAATAGTGCCCCCCACACCTGGCAAGGTGGGAAAAACAGGAAGGGCGGTAGGGTTGGACCTCTGCATCACCAGTCCCATGTTCTTCCAGCTGTGCCAAGGAGGCTGGCACCACCTGAGAGCCTCCAGTGGTCCTAGCTATGATGAGGACCGGAGAGGGTGCTGCGCTCATGGGATCCAAACCATGAAAGAGCTGAAACCCCTTCATCTTGATGATGCAACAGCTTCCTCATCTCCAAGTTGGGAAGATGAATTAAGATCACTTGTGGAGACTCATTATATAGATGAAGAAACTTGGGTGCAATGATGGGTGGGGATTTACCTAAGGACGGCTGTTTCCACTTGTTGGAAATCCTAGCTGATGTCACTTCACACGTTTCCTTACTTTGAGGAGACATCACCCAGATTTAGTAACACTGTGGTTTCAGGAGTCTCTAGGGAAGGGAACCTAGTAGTCTCTCATTCATTCACTCACTCACTCACTCATCATTCATTCATAAACATTAATCCAGTCCTTTCACTTCATGGCAAATAGATGGGAAAAAGTGGAAACAGTGACAGATTTTATTTTCTTGGGCTTCAAAATCTCTGTGGGTTGTGACTGAAACCACGGAATTTAAAGACTCTTACTCCTTAGAAGAAAAGCTATGACAAACCCAGACAGCGTATTAAAGAGCAGAGACATAATTTTGCCAACAAAGGTCCATATAGTCAAAGCTATGGCTTTCTAGTAGTCATGTGTGGATGTGAGAGTTGGACCATAAAGAAAGCTAAGCACTGAAGAATTTGATGTTTTGGAACTGTGGTGTTGGAGAAGACTCTTGAGAGTACTTTGGACTGCAAGGAGATCAAACCAGTCAATCCTAAAGGAAATCAGTCCTGAATATTCATTGGAAGGACTGTTGCTGAAGCTTAAACTCCAATACTTTGGCCACCTAATGTGAAGAACTGACTCATTGGAAAAGGCCCTGATGCTGGGAAAGATTGAAGGCAGGAAGAGACGGGTGTGACAGAAGATGAGATGAGATGGTTGGACGGCATCACTGACTCAATGGGCATGAATCTGAGCAAACTCCAGTAGATGGTGAAGGACAGGAACGCCTGGCATGCTGTACTCCATGGGGCTGCAAAGAGCTGGACATGACTTAGTGACTGGACAGTAACAGTTCTGATGAGCAGTGTGAAAGAGTGTAGTTCAAGCCACTTATATTAATAAAATATTGCTGCTCTGCTCCCCCTGACTCACTTCTCCCACTTCTCAGGAGGAAATCAGGCAGTCTGCTATTGTTGCTCTAAATTCTTTTAAATGCCACAACTGGCGTATTCAAACCTATTGTCCTTCCATCTGTGCCTAGGGAGAAAGTTCTGAGCCTTAAGTGATGCGCCTGGAAGCCCCATGTTCAGGCCCCATAGCCCGCCCTCTGGATCTCTCTGCATTTCTTCTCTGTCTCTGGATTCTCACTTTCCCCTGTGTGAGCTAAAGCCACAAAGGCAGGAGACTGGGGTCTCAGCACTGCCTTTCACGTGTGCCTAGGATAGGGTGAGCAGAGGGAAATGCAGGAACAAGAAAGACCTTTGCCAGGCCACCCCAACCTTCCCACAGCCTTGGAGATAAGTGTAAATAGCAAATCTCCCCTTTGGGACCCAGAACTCTGAAGGATTGGGCTGAATGGGGACCACAGGGAGAGACTGAGGATGGGGTGGGACAGGCAGGAGAGAGAAGATGCAGCTGATGGTGGGGAGCGGGCTGATGCTCTGGTCTTTGTCCAGCTTTGAGACTGCTGCTGTGAGCTGAGAACTGGAGGAGAGGCAGAGGGAGGGGAGAGGAAGGGAGGAAGGGAGGAAGGGAGGAGAGAGAACGGAGGCAAAGAGAGAGAGAAAGGCAGTGGTGGGGGAGAAAGAGACTGAGAGAAAGAGAAACAGAAATCACGTGCATGGGGCAGGGAAGATGCTGCTGAAGGGGTGCCTTGGTTTGGAAATTCTAGGGGTGTTGCAATACTGGAGTGTGGTGAAAGGGCCTCAGGGTCTCAAGAAGTTGACGGTAGGCTTGTGCCAGGCCATAATAACAGCCTCTCGGTGGCTCTAACCCGCTCTGGCCTCTCAACTCTCAGGAACACTAAATTCACGCAGGCGCAGAACGCAGCCCTGCTCCGGTGCGCCCAGCCTAATAGCTACTGCTGTGTTTGTGCTGTACCCGCAAGCATCACGGGCAATTAAGAAAGTCGTCTGTTGTGAGCCTGGGCTGCCATTTAAGGGCGGGAGCCCGGAGCCTGGAGCCCTTATGAGACACAAATGAACGGGGGAGGAGTGTTGTTTCCCAGGAGAGGGACCCCTGCCATCAGCTGGCAGATCCCCAAGAGGGCAGGCAAAGTTTGCTATGGGTTTGCGGGAAGGGAAGAGGAGATGGGGGGACAAGGGGCCCTGCTTGTGTGAAGGACACGTGCACACACACAGGCACACTTTTTCACAGGCTGGTGTGCACTATCACATACCCACAGGCACTCCCACCTGGAACACAGACCTACAGGCATGTCAGGGGAAATATGTATGGGTGTGCACATACTTGCATGTACTCACATGCACACACATGCACAACTGCTTCACTCACATGCTACCAGCAAATGCACACACTCATGGGCTCACATGGGCATTTGTACCAAGTTTGCATGTTCTGAATACATTTATTGACCTAAATCCACACTCACACATGACAGGCACTCTTGTAGACACAAATGTATGTTCCTATGCACATGTATAAAAGTATGGATACACTTAGGCTCATATCCTCATGTCCACATGGACATGTGCTCATCTTTTCATCCCAAATCCTAAAGCAAGGCAGCTCTGAAAACCTTTAAAATATGCACACTCAATCTCTATGCTTCTTTCATGGCCACGAAAAAGAATGGACTTGGGGACTGGGCCTGATGCATTTGTCAGGTGGAGGAGAGAAAAGAGTTGGGAAAGGGAATTCTTTTCTTTGTTCTGTTTTGAGCCATGGCCAGTGACCTTTAGAAGCTGAAAAATAATTGTTGGTGGACAGCTTTCCAGGAGCCCACCGCCAGCCACTTGACCCTGTTGTCACTGAAGAAGCCATGTTGATGAATTTTAGACTCTCTGGGAAGCAAATTTCCAAATATCCTTGATGTCATGAAAACAGAGCGGACACCTGTGACTTCCCTAAAGTGTCTCTTTTTCCATCGCCTGCCCAGAGTAGGGGACCAGATTGGATGAGCAGAGGGCCGTGTACTGTGACTTGGCGAATTTGATTTTCTCATTGTTGAAATAGAGTGTAGAAATGTTTTCATCCTTTTCTGAGGTTTGGGGTTTCTCCCTCTCTCTGCCTCCCTCACCCCTATTTCCCGCACTGTTATTAGGGAAGGAAAACTGGAGACCGTGTCCATTTGGAGAACATCTCCCAGAATAATTGTGCCGTGACACACGGGGAGCGCAAAAAGAAAACAGGAAACCCAGCTGCAAGGGCTTGTTTGAAACTGGCAAAGTTTGTAGCAAAGTTTTCAGCCAGAAAATCCACAGATGGCAGCCATTGCCCACAACACCACTTCCCTCCGTGTCTGGTTGAGAATGGGGCCTGCCATTGGCCTGGTTCAACGCCCGTGGTGGTAATGGTGACCTTCCCCATCAGACCCCAAGAACAAGTTCAGTGCATTTGTGTTTGCTCCACGTGGCACGTTCGCTCCCATTGCTGTGGGCCACGGATCCAGGGCTCTGTTGGAAACCTGCCAGGGATGTTTGTTTTGGAGGCTTTTTGACAGTTTAGATTTGGGTCAGAAGTGACTTCAAGAAGCCTAATTGACTTAAGTATTTTCATTGTATTTTGAGTACCCTCCTCGCTTTGATCTTTTGGTTTCTCTTAACTGACAATAAAACGGGCTAGAAAGACCAGAATATTTGAGCGCTGGGTGCTTAGAGTTCCTGGTGAGTGGACATTATGCTAATGAAGGATGTCCATTATTATGTACTGAAGGATGTACAGTTCTAGAGGGTTATTATGGGGTCCATCAGTTTATATTTTCAGCATAGGAAGACATCCCAAAACTTAGTGACTTAACCATTTATTTAGCTCATGATTCTGAGGATGTGAAATTTGGATTGGGCTCAGCAGCGCAGTTCTACTGCTCCAGAACAGCTGGGCTAATCTCACTGGTGTGTCTGTGGTCAGCCAGCAGGTTGGCTGTGGCCTGGCTGGTCTAGGAAGGTCCAAGCTGGGATGACTCAGTTCTCCTCCTTGAGTTAGCTCATCTTGCAGCATGCTACCCTGATCTCATCCTCATGGTGTTGACAGGGTTCTGAGAGAAAGAGAGTAGACATAGGCAAGACCCCTTGAAGTCTAGGCTGCAGTCTAGGTATGGCATCACTTGCGCTGCATTCTGTTGGTCAAAGCAAGTCATAAGAAAATCCTGCAAAGTAACATATGAAGGGCACAGATACAGGAGTCTAGGATGATAGCTATTTTTACAGTCTACCACAGAGGGTGCAGATTCTGACTTGACATTCACTTTCTAAAGGAGTTGGAGCTGTTCTGTGGTGGGCCTGTTCTAGAGGAGGGACTACCTCTCAGGTGATCAGAATGGGACCAGGTAGCCTCTAAAAGCCCTGAAATTCCAAGTGTTTATTTACTAGGGACTTATCTTCAACAACCAGAATAGAATATTTTCATAACCTGAGAATCAGGAGAACTAGAATAATTTCCCAAATCCCTCATAATCCCAATCTTGACCTCATCCCCCCATCTCCAACTCTTCCCTCCTATTAAGGCTGATCAGATTTTCTCTTTCCCTTTCACTCATACTTATACCCTCCAGTCCCATCCACCTGCCTGGGCTCTGTTCAGTCAGGGGTTAGGGTGCAGAAGAGAACAGATAAGGCATGCTCCCAAAGACCGAGGTTGCTGGACTCCATATTTACTCTTGGTCTCTAAAGAATGATGTGTATTGGAGAGAAAAAAGGAAAGAGCATGTACTTTTTTTTTTTTTTAAATCACACATGCAGAGAGTGGAAAAGAAAAGAAACCAGCAACCCAACTCAAGTCAGTTCTAAAGGAGGGTGATGTGAACTTGAGCTCTGGAACTGGAGCCAGGACAGGAAGTGGGCTTGGCCTACATGAGGGGCATATGCCACATGGAAAACCACCCTGGGCCCAGGCTCCCCGTCTTCCTAATTCCCTTCAGCCTCCAGCCCCTCCTGACCCTGGGAACAATGCAGCTCTGTGCTGAAGGCTTTCCAGCCCCAGCAGCCGAGACTGTGCCTTTTGTGATGGCCTGGGAGAGGAAGAATGGAGAAGCTGGTTTGGACGTCCGCGCGTGTGAATCACTCACATCACGTGGCCGGGCCGGCTGCAGCAACTCCCCGGGGCCGCCCCAGGGCGCACGGGGAGCGTGGCCTGAGCCCACGCCTGGAGGCTGCTGAGCCAGCTGCAGGGTGCCCTGCTCTGAACCGAATAACCAGGGCAAGGATGGCTAACGGGCTGGGGGTGGGGGAGGTCTGGTTCAGCAAGGCCATTGACGACATCGGAGCCACCGTGCAGGCTCTGGGCCCCCGGATCTCTCCCTCCAATTCCCAGGTCAGTTTCAGGTCTATGTCTGATGATTTTGAGTCACTGAAGGTCTGGTTCATCCCTGCAGCCTGCAGGGCTGGTTCCTTGATTCAGGCAGGTCAGGACTCCCTCCACAGGGGGACTTTCTCCATGGACTGGAGTAGGTCCGGAGTATGGAGAAACTACCGCACTCTGCAGCAGAGAGGACACCGTGAGTCAGGGGCTGCGCTGTTTCCCAGAACTGTCTGGCTTCTTGCTTCAAAATGAGAAACGCCCAGGTCTCCTGCCTGCAGGCTCCTCAGAGCGCTGATGGGAGAATGCTGAGCATCAGGACGGGAGGAAGACTCAGGCCAGCCGAACAGATTGCTGAGGGTTGGGTAGGGCAGGTCTCTGTCCCTGCTGCAACTTGGAGGGGGCTTGCTTGCACTGCGTGGAGGCAGGGGAATGGATTCCATGACCCTGCATGGTATGAAGTAATTTCTCCTGCCCCAGCCCAGCCTGGGTACCTCTCCCTGGTGTCCTGCAGAGGGCAGTGTGGTACCGCAGGCAGGACTCTGCTGCCTCATCAACTTTTCTTTCCTCTCCACTGCCCTCCTAATCTTTTCATATCAAAGCTGCTTAGACACACACAACCGGAGCCCTGATTGAATGGCATGATTTAGCCTGGTGTTCTGGGCTCCCTTGACTGAGAGAAGCCCCGCTCCCCTAACCTTGACCCTGCCCCAGGCCTTGGCTTAGCTCAGAGAGGATACCTAACTCTTCCCCAATCCTAAAGGTGGCTGTGCAGATGGGCAGATTTTGTACATACATAGAATTTCATGGTTTTTTGAGACACATTCTCGCTGGTTCCTCACAGTAGTTCTGAGAGGCATGTTGTGGGTTAGTCACTCAGTCGTGCCTGACTCTTTGCAACCTCATTTACTGCACCCTACCACGTTCCTCTGTCCATGGAATTTTCCAGGCAAGGATACTGGAGTGGTTTGTCATTTCCTTCTCTAGGGGATCTTCCCGACCCAGGGATCGAACCTGGGTCTCCTGCACTGCAGGCAGATTCTTTACCCACTGAGCTACCAGGAAGCCCTGAGAGGTGTTTGGGGGGAGATTGCCCATTTAATACAAGAGAACTGAGCCCCAAAGAGAGGTGAGGTGACAGCCCTGAGTGGTTCTACTGGAAAGAGGCCGAGTCAAGTAGCAATACTGTCTCCTAATGCTTGGTCCGCTGCCCACCCCACCCTTCCCTGGTGCCCCTGAAATTCAACCAGAACCACCTCTACACCCCAAGGACCTCCTCCCTTTTTGTGGTTGTATTTTCTCCAGAGAGAGAGTTGTGAAGTTACCTCCACTTTTCTAGATTCCCATGCTACTCTCGAGTCAAATATATCATCTTGGACAAGTCACTTTACTTTCCTGGGACTTGCTTTTTCCAACAGGAAAATGAAGCTTTTGGATCAGATGGTCTGTCTTTAAGGTGGCTTGGAATTTTGACTCTTGGTGGTTGTATGTTTGGGCTATATTGCCAATTACAAGTTAGCTAAGTGAAAGGAAGAATAGAACTTTGAAGGTTGTGGTGGGAGGAGTCACTCTGTCAATTCAAATTGTGAGCTTGACCAAACTCTTGAGAACCACTGCTTGTTTCCATTTGGTGGGTGCAACCTTTGCCTCTTAGAGCTTAGGAGAGTCAGACCCTCACACTGACAAGTGACACAGACAATTGTGTCAGTGAACATGAACATGGGTCAGAGAGTGAGCCCAGGGGAACCCCACACTCAGAAACTTGCTGGGAGATGCTGGTGGAAGCAGCCTGTCCTCCCGGGAGTCTTGTTTTTCCTGGGCAGTCTCTGCGGCAGCCATTTGCAGTCCCAGCAGTTTGGAGGCAGTGCGAGCTACTTCTGTGGCTGCCCTAGGAGATCTGCTCTTTTCCAAGAGGTGGACATCAGAAAAAGAGGCAGACTCTTCAAGGCACACCCAGGGTCAAACCTGGGGTGTGTGATATGAGGGAGAGTGGAAGGACAGAGCCTTCAGGTCAGAATTCCTTTATAACGTCACCAGCTGCTATTACTTGCGGACCAAGTCAACCAGACATGGAACAACAGACTGGTTCCAAATAGGAAAAGGAATACGTCAAGGGTATTTATTTGCTTATTTAACTTGTATGCAGAGTGCATCATGAGAAACGCTGGGCTGGATGAAGCACAAGCTGGAATCAAGATTGCCAGGAGAGATATCAATAACCTCAGATATGTAGATGACACCACCCTTATGGCAGAAAGTGAAGAAGAACTAAAGAGCCTCTTGATGAAAGTGAAAGAGGAGAGTGAAAAAGTTGGCTTAAAACTCAACATTCAGAAAACTAAGATCATGGCATCTGGTCCCATCACTTCATGGCAAATAGATGGGGAAACAATGGAAACAGTGACAGACTTATTTTGGGGGGCTCCAAAATCACTGCAGATGGTGACTGCAGCCATGAAATTAAAGGATGCTTACTCCTTGGAAGGAAAGTTATGACCAACCTAGACAGCATATTAAAAAGCAGAGACATTACTTTGCCAACAAAGGTCCATCTAGTCAAAGCTATGGTTTTTCCAATCGTCATGTATGATGTGAGAGTTGGACTGTAAAGAAAGCTGAGCACTGAAGAATTGATGCTTTTGAACTGTGGTGTTAGAGAAGACTCTTGAGAGTCCCTTGGACTGCAAGGAGATCCAACCAGTCCATCCTACAGGAGATCAGGCCTGGGTGATCATTGGAAGGACTGATGCTGAAACTGAAATTCCAATACTTTGGCCACCTGATGTGAAGAACTGACTCATTTGAAAAGACCCTGATGCCGGGAAAAATTGAAGGCAGGAGGAGAAGGGGATGACAGAGGATGAGATGGTTGGATGGCATCATTGACTCAATGGACATGGGTTTGAGCAAGCTCTGGGAGTTGGTGATAGGGAAGCCAGGCGTGCTGCGGTCCATGGGGTCGCAAAGAGTCGGACATGACTGAGTGACTGAACTGAACTGAAGTCAACCAGATGATACTGTTAACATTCCCATTTTACAGATGAAGAAATTGAGGCCCAGAGAAATTGAATAACTAGTCCAGGGTTATACAGTTCACTACAGTTAGAGTTAGGACTGCAAAGCGCACATCCTTAATCTTCACTCTGGGCTGTGTCTGTCTCTCTGGGATTGGGTTATCTACCCTAATCTCTGGACCAGAAATTAGTAGATGCCATCTTAAAAGGATGAATGTGCTAATGAGGCATCTGAGGAAGAACATCTGTTATTCATACTGTGTGCAGAAATCTGGATTGTTATTTTTCTGTGTATCATATCTATCTATCTATCTATCTATCTATCTATCCATTTATCTCTCTCTCTACTCCCTCCCCAGTATCCTACTAAGCGGGAAGTATAAAAAGACCTGAAGTTGGTTGTGATTTCTACATCACTGTTCTTTGGATAGCTCTGCAGCCTGGGAAGGGTTGGTACCCCTGAGATGTGGGAGCTGAGACCTGGTGATGGTCAGTGACTTGTTCAAAGCCCCACAACTGGTTGGTGACTGGCCTGGATTAAAAACTAAGATCTCCTGATTCAAGATCATAGTGTCCTACTGACCCCAACTAGCCCCCTGTGGAGACAGTACTGGCTTGGCCAGTGAGACTGGGGTTTCCTAGTCACAGGGGGCTCAGCATCTGTGTACTTTGAGCTCCTGAGAGTTCTGTGCAAATCTGTACCCAGAGGTTCAGCTCTGTCCTCTGCGGGGAACAGTACAGGATTTTGGTCCAAATGCAGGTTTGGGTGGGAGATTTTGTGGTGTTTATTCTGCATTTAAAATCTTCAGTGGAGAGGCGTGGGCTTTTCTGTGAGCTGTGTCAGGGCTGAGAGTCAGGCGAGAGTGCCGAGGTTTGTGCTTCCAACCAGAGCCACCCACCAAGCCACCACTGCAGCCAGGGTGTCCTGGGGCAGCTGGATGCAATAACAGCCCAGGGGAGGGAGACTCAGGTGAGGGCTGAATGGCATTTGCACGGGGTTTCACACCACAGATGCACAGGGTGGCTTAGGTTTCTGAGAAATGGTTCCGCTTGGCCTGGGTGACTTAAGGAAAGTCTTTTCTGGAAGGAGGGGCTTAGACATAATTGTTTTTAGAGATTATTTTCTACTTATATTTTTTTCCTTCTTCTGACTAGTATTTTTTTTTTTTTTTTGCTTAAAAACTGCCATGGCAAAATGCCTATAATGTAAACTGTCAACTATTTACCTTGCCAATAAAGCTATGTCTTTGTCCCTGCTACTCCCTTCCTCGGGCTCGAGCTTCCTCTTGTTTCTATTTTTCTAAAGCCTTTGAACATGTGTGTGATCTTGGTACAGGTCATAATGGCTAGAACTGAGGTCCAATCTCTGCAGGTATGCTCCCGTCAGCTGTGTGAACCTGGGCAAATCACTCAGTTTTTCCGAATCTCGATTTATTCCCCTATAAGATGGGGTTAATGATATCTAACTCACCTACCTGTTGTGAAGATCTCAGAAGGATCTATATTTTCTTAGAACATAGAGAGTCTATGAATCTGCTGGAATGAGGCAGTCTGGTGAGTGAGGAAGAGGGAATCTACGGGGCTTCCCTAGTTGCTCAGTGGTAAAGAATCTACCTGTGAATGCAGGGGACACGTGTTCGATTCCTGATCTGGGAAGATCCCACATCTAAGATCCAACAACTAAGCCTGTGTGCCATGACTACTGAGCCCACGTGCCACAGCTACTGAAGCCTATGTGCCTAGGTCCTGTGATCTGCTGCAAGAGAAGCAAACACAAGGAATAGTAGCCCCCATTCACTGCAACTCGAGAAAGCCTGTGAGCAGCAAGGAAGATCCTGCAGAGCCATAATATATACATTTTTAAAAAAAGAAAAAAGAGGGAATCTACTGACTATGGAGAAGCCCAGATTTCTGAGCTTGATTTTAGTCACAGAGTAACTGAGTTCTTCCAGTGTGTCATGTGAATCTGCAGATTAGCAGATGTGGCTTGGGGGCACTTATGGTTGGTGTCTGTCCTGGAATGTGATCTTGAGTGCATGCTGATGATGGCATTTGGGGTGGGTGAGGGGGACTAGAGGAGGTATCTGAGAAGGTTCCCCAGTGTCGAGAATTCTCTGTGATTTGAGCATCTTAGGTTGTAGGAAGCTGGAGAGCTAGTTCACTATGTGGGATGGTTTGAGAAAGCTCAGGAAGACTGAAGAATGGAGTCATGTGGCCTTTTGTCTTTGTCGGGGTAGGGGTGGTGTTTTATGGCCTTTTACAAGAAATTCAGGAAGGTGGGGGAGGCCGAGAGATGGAGTACTTTGAAGCTTCATCTGTAGAAGGTTTAATTTAGGCTGAAAGAGGATTTGGCTAATGGCAGAGAATTCAGCAAAGTGTGGGGAGGGTGGGGTGAAAGGGAGGTGGATGCGATGATGGAATTCTACCAGCATTTGTTTATGAGAGCACGCCCACCTTGGAGAACATCTTAAAATGGCTTATTTGTTTAATTTGTTCATTGCTTTGATGTTTCAGACAGCAGCCCTCAAAGCAGCCCACCAGACTGAACTTAGTCTCAGCAGACACTTAGCTCCAGACAATCTGTGTCTCCACGTCACACCTGCTCTGAGCCCTGGTGCCCAGGCAGATGGGCGATCTAATCTGAAGCACAGGAGAAGCTGCCCTTGATGTGAGTACCATGGGGATCGTCAGAGAGCCCCGTGGGTGCGGCAGTGTCCAGGGTAGACTTCTGGCAAAACTCAGGCACCAGCTTTCTCACCCTCTGCAATATCTGGCGGCTGTGACCGTCTCAGAGCTTCCTGGAGAGAAGCTGCTATGGAAGGAGACAAAATGACTGGTGTCTTGCATTAGCATCCGGTGCCCCTGCATGATCTTCATGATTTCTAAGCAGCTCATCCTAAGCCTTGTGAACCTGGGATATGCTTTTGCAGGGAGAGGATGATTTGGTGTTAATCATTTAGATTTAACTTGTTTGAAAGAGATTGACATGAAAAAAGATCGAAGTGTAGTTGATTTACAGTGTTGTGTTAGTTTCAGGAGTGAAGCCCAGTGATACAGAACAGAGAAGCATAGGCTTCTCTGGTGGCTTAGTGGTAAAGAATCTGCCTGCAATGCAGGAGACATAGGAGACACGGGTTCAACCCCTGGGTCAGGAAGATCCCCCGGAGGAAAGCATGGCAAAATCCACTTCAATATGCTTGCCTGGAAAATTCCACGGACAGAGGAGTCTGGCAGGCTACAGTCCATGGGGTTGCAGAGAGTCGGACACAACTGAAGTGACTTAGCAAGCACACACATGCGCACACACATATACACACACACACACACATATATATCTTCTTTTCAGATTCTTTTCCATTATAGTTTATTATGTGATGTTGAGTGTAGTTTCCTGGGTTATACAGTAGGATCTTGCTGTTTATCTATTTTATATAAAGTAGTTTGTATCTGCTAATATCTAACTCCTGATTTATCCCTCACCTCCGTCCCCCCTTTGTTAACCATAAGTTTGTTTTCTATGTCTTCTATGTCTTTCTATGTTCATTTGTATCATTTTTTTTAGATTCCACATACAAGTGATATATGATTTTTGTTTTTCTGTTTGACTTCTCTTAGCTTGATAATCTGTAGGTCCACCGTATTGCTACAAATGACCTTATTTCACTCTTTTTTATGGCTTAGTAATATATAATACGGAGAAGACAATGGCACCCCACTCCAGTACTCTTGCCTGGAAAATCCCATGGACGGAGGAGCCTGGTAGGCTGCAGTCCATGGGGTCGCGAACAGTCAGACATGACTGAGGGACTTCACTTTCACTTTTCACTTTTATGCGTTGGAGAAGGAAACGGCAACCCACTCCAGTGTTCTTGCCTGGAGAATCCCAGGGATGGGGTTGCACAGAGTCGGACACGACTGAAGTGACTTAGCAGTAGCAGCAGTGACAATATATAATACACATACGTACACACACACATATACACACACACACAGACCACATCTTCTTTATCCATTCATCTATTGATGGACATTTAGGTTACTTCCATGTCTTGGCTATTGTAAATAGTGCCATTATGAATATTGGGGTTCATGCATCTTTTTGAATGAGAGTTTTCTCCAGATACATGCCCAGGAATGGAATTGCTGAATCATATGGTAGCTTTACTGTAGTTTTCAAAGGAGCTTCCATGCATTCTCCATAGTGGCTGCACCAATTTATATTCCCACCAACAGTGGAGGAGGGTTCCCTTTTCTCTATATCCTCTCCAGCCTTTAGTATTTGAAGAGACTAACTTCTTAACACTTCTCAGAAGTCCTGTAATCATTGCAGTGCCTTCCCTCCTGAAGGGAGATACCCTTCTCTTGTGTTCAGAACTTGAAATGGACTTGAATTATTGCCAACTCCTTACTGTCCTCTTTCTTATCTGGTGCAACAAGGAGCTTGGCCATCTTTGGGCTCTTGTTTGAGACTCGATTCCAACTGTACCAGAGCTCAGCAGTGTTACCACAAACCCTGCCAGGTGCTTACAGTGTAAAGGGCATAAGGTTGGAGCTACAGAAGGTGGATTCAAGTTCTGGCTTTGTCACCATGGTCTGAGCTTCAGTTTATTTCTCTGTGAATGGGAAAAATGATGAAATTTACCTCAACAGTTTTTCATGAGAGTTAAAAGAGATGATGCATTTGAAGCATATAAGAATGAAATCATAAGCATAGAAGCACTTCAAAGATGGCATCATTTCTTTCACCTGGGTTTCAACATGTCTTTAGTATTTTGGGCTGAGAGTTCTGATTGTGTCATTAAGAAAGTTCTAATCAATGGAAGAGCTGGGGTCTGGTGTTTGGGGAGGACACAGCCCAGTTTCACAATCTCCTTAGACTCTCCATCATGTTTCTTGGGTTGTCTTTTTTTGAAGATCAAGCAAACACTCCAGTGTCCACTATCTGTAGGTTGACTATCACACATCATTTAGATTGAACACATCAACTTAAAAATGGAGTCATAGTCTAATCATTTGCCCAAGGCCTCCTGACACTTTGGATGGCACTGAAAGTGTTCTTGGTCCCAGGTGCTAACTGGCACAGGAAACCATCTGGACCAAAGTCACTTTCCCACACCTCCTTTCCTCCCCTTGAGGGGACTTTTGATCTTCCCACATTTCTGCTAATTCTTCCTTATTTACCTGAGTGGACTCTTGTTTTCTCCCTACTCTCTTTCTTCAACTGACTGACAATGATTAAAGTTAATCTTATGTTGCAAATGCAACCAAAAGAAAAGGAGTTCTCATAATACTCTTATCAAAGTGAATAAAAACAGTTATCCAGCAAACTTGGTCTAGTTAAGAAATAAGGAAAAGAATGACAATACTCACGATATTGAGAGCATGAGGGGACAGGCACTACTGACTTGGTGGAAATGTAATTTGGTCCAACCCTACTAGAATGCAATTTGGTGTATATATCAAAAATTGATAAGCTGTTATATGGTGATTTCACATCTAGGAATGTGTTCTGAAGAAATGACCAGGCAAAATCACAAAGTTGTATATGCAAGATGGGGAGTTTATTACAGTGTTGGTTTTAATGGAAAAAATTGGAAACATAGTAAATATTTAATAATAGGAATTTGTTGACTAGATATGAAATATCCATATGATAGTATATTACATAACCAATTAAAATGATGGTCTGAGTTGGATGTTATTGATAAAATTGAGAAGAGAAAAGATTACAAAATATGTATGATAATTTTTATAAAAAGAAAGTACTTATAAATACATAGAGAAAAACTTGAAAGGTATGCACATTTCATGAGAGAGGAAATTGTGATTTAATTTAAAGGAAACCTTTCTGTGTAATTGAATTTTGATGTTTTCCTACAATGAATAGATATTGCTTCTTTAATAAAGAAATCACAATATTTTAAATAGAATCAAGACCACTCCCAGAGACTTAAGACACTTCCATCAGAATCTGAAAGTCTCTATCTTTCTTTCCTTTTTAGACTAGTTTTACTTTTCAGGATTCTACAATATAAAACATAAACAATTAGTCCTTCAGCATCATTATCTACTAATCTTTTGCTGAATGACTAATTTGCCAATGATATTATTTTTCTGCTATTTTTCGTTTATGGCATTTCCACTTCATTTGGGCTGAAGGCGAGCCGAAGAGGGATTCTTAGCCCTGTTTTCATTTTTGCATGACTGTCCTTTCCAGCTGCAGCTTTGGAGAAGAAATAAACATTGAAACCCCATCAGGGAGGCAGCTGTATGCATCCCAGTCAGTCTGGCTGGAAGGAACCACTCCTGGAAACTGACCCAAGGGCAGAAGCTCATTTCCTGTCCTCCCAGCCCTGCCACCCTGTCTCCACTTTCCCTGGCTCCCTCTAAGTCCTGTTCCTGGAGGGCTTTTGGAACTGAGTCTGGGGCACCTGTAGCTTAGTTCTCTTTCCCATAGGGGCTTAATTTGTCCGTGAGAAAATCTGCATGGAATTTCTGAACAGTCAAGGGAAGTCTTACAGGGTGGAGGCTAAAGGCCTTAAGGAGATGGGGCATTTGGTTTCTGGCTTGGGCAGGCATGTTCTGTAGAGCAGGCAGAACTATCTTGTAAAAACAGGAAGATACATTGGAGCAGGAGTATCGGGCTGGGGTGAGGCTAAACCGAGCACCCTGGCAATCCTGGGCTCGCACCAAGGCGTGAGTTCATATCAGAGCGCTTGTTTCGTTCTGGGCTTCATTTAGGGCTTGGCTGTGGGCAGGCTGAGGCAGCAAGTTGAGAGGCTGGGATGAGAAATTTGAAGGATTAGGGCAAGTGAACAGGATGGCATGAGATAAAACTGGGGGCCGGGTGGTATGGACCTGTAAATTGTGAGTGGTGGTGAGCAGTGGTCCTCTAAATTGCCAAAGAAGATTGGATTGACCCCACTGAAAGACTGTTTGAGGCTGGTGGTGTGTTCCCGACCTGCAGTCTCCTTCTGTGGGAGTGAAATAAGAGACCAGGAAGAAAATCACGGGACACTGCAATCTGTGTCCCACGGAATTCTCTCTCCTGAAGGATTTCTTTTTCAGAAGGAAAGTTCTGGTCTTGGCAGGGCTGGTTTGATTGTAGCCTTGCAGAGAGGTAGAGGGAAGGATGAAAAGACACTTGGAGAGGGGACACTGGTTACTGTCTGGGCTAACTTGTTATCCCAACCCTCTCTCTGCTAGGAGAATTTACCACTAGTGGGTGGTAGGTATGAAGCAGGACTCTGGTCCCTGCCCCCTCAACCCCGCTGCCCCCGGGAAGCTCAAAGAACCAGAGTCTTATTCTCCTGAAACCCTGGAGGCTAAGTAATAGCCAGTGCTGTCACTGGAGAACTCTATGTCTCAAGAGGCTTGACAGAGAGGAACAGAGACAGTGGAGAGCTTGTTTTTGTTGCAGTGACTCCCAGGATCCAGGATCTAATGGTTGTTAAAGTGCAATGGTGGTGGTGTCCAAGGACAAGTGATGGTGGGAATGTCACCCTAAGCAGATGGTTTCTGGGGCATGAACTTGGCTGTTCTCCCTTAGGAGTATGATTATCCACCCTTCCTGTTGATCCTTGGAGCTGCCCAATGCGGTTCCATTAACTCATCTTCAGAGGACAAATGAAGCACAATGACCTTTAGCTCATTTCTATTATTTGTAACCCAGAACCCCTAACTTGTATATTAAAAAAAATAATTTTATTTACTTATTTCGGATTTATTTATTTTGGCTGTGCTGGGTCTTCATTGCTGTGTGGGTTTTTCCCTAGTTGCAGCGAGCAGGGGCTACTCTCCAGTTGCGGTGTGTGGGCTTCTCGCGGCTGTGACTTCTCCTGCCGTGGAGCTCAGGCTCTAGGCAAGTGGCCTTTAGTAGTTGTGGCATGTCGGCTCTAGAGTACTGGCCCAGTAGTTGTGGCGCATGGGCTTAGTTGTCCTGAGGCATGTGGGATCTTCCTGGACCAGGGATTGAACCTGTGTCTCTTGTATTGGCAGGCTTATTCTTTACCACTGAGCCGCCAGGGAAGCCCTGACTAGTATATTCTTGAAGATCTTAATCTTTTCAAGAATAGAAGCTTGCATTCCCAAATGAGACTATATCCTAACACTTTTCTTCCTTCCAGGTGTTCCCCTGAGAAAACTTGTCACTGGGGGCTCTGATTCTATCCTATGCCCCAACTGTAAGTGGGTTTGGGAGACTCTAGGTGCTTTGAGCTGTGAGTTTTAGAATCCCTGGGTTTTCCTGGTAGTTGAGGGGGGTCTGTGTAATGGAAATGGGCTAATCTTAACCTGTCACAACTGGTAACCAAAGAAGGATTTATAGAAATCAGCCATGTGTCATTGAATCCCAGATTCCACCCAGACTATAGCAAAAAGACGATTCAGCCAAAGAGATACATCAGCTCCACCTCCTTGAATAATATCATCTTGCATTTATGTGGGGCTGTTAGCTTTTCAGACCTCTATTTAGTCTGTTCTCTTTTCAGATCTGGGAGGGCAGTAGGCATGGAACAGTAGTTATGGTTAATCTT
Organism: Dama dama; assembly: GCF_033118175.1. Classification (NCBI taxonomy): domain Eukaryota; kingdom Metazoa; phylum Chordata; class Mammalia; order Artiodactyla; family Cervidae; genus Dama; species Dama dama. Next base: position 29,032,019 of record NC_083688.1, read on the forward strand.
CCCGAGCCTCTGCTGTCTCATCTAAACAGTGGGTCTAAGTGTAAGAGGCCAGCACTTGAACCTGTGCTCTGTTCTTTATCTTGTAGAACTTGAATATGGTCCCTACAAGGGCATACATGTACTGTATCTGCCAAGATAGAAACTGGAGGAAGATTACACACAAAAAATTAAATGGGTGCAAATATTAGAAGATAGTACCCTCAACTCTCCTGGCTCTGGTGAAGAGAGAACATCTATCATTGATTCCACGTCCATTTTCTTCTTCCTCCTTCCATCCAGTCTATTCACAAGCCTGTTCCTTACTGACCTGTGTCTTTTGATGTACTCCTCTCATTGTAGTCTAAGCTTTAGAGCATTTCTAGGCAGTTGGTTATTAAACAAAATACTTGAGCTTCATTTTTCTTCCCCCTGCCCCTGATGGAGGAGCTAATGAGCTTGGGTTTGGGAAAGAGGGACACGGAAGGCAATATGGAGAACAGAAAGGATCAGACAGGCCTAGAGTTGCTCAGTTGAGAGGCTGCATTTGCTGCTAACTCACACTGGGACTTCAGAAAGTGACTTAGGGTGTAGTTGGAGCTTTTGTGGTTCCAAGTGGCAGAATCTCAACTCTAATCGCCTTCATCACCAAATGGATTGGATCATGTTCCTGGGAATGATGAGGTGGAGCATGTGTCAGGCATGTCTGATGTTTTAAAAAAACATTTTGCTTATTTATTTGGCTGATCCAGGTCTCAGCTGCAGCACACAGGATCTTCGATCTTCATTGTGGCGTGTGGGATCTAGTTCCCTGACCAGGGATCAAACCTGGGTCCTCTGCATTGGGAGCATGGAGTCTTAGCCACTGGACCACCAGGAAAGTTCCTGGGAGTGTCTGATTTGAGAGTCCGCACTCTTATTAGCCTGCTCCTTTCAGTTATTTTGTTGTTGTTGTTGTTTGTGGTAGTTTGGTTTAAAAGGCATCTTGAGTGGTCTGAAAACATGTCCACATATATGAGTCTTCTTTCAAGTGTCCCCTGCATTCTGCCATGGTCTATCCCCTCTCTTCCATCTTGAGTCTATCAGGGACTCTCCAAGGAGCTGGGTCTTTGTGAACCTGATCCTAGAAGATGAGACAGATGGAGATGTCATTCCCTGAAATCCATAGAAACTCCTGCTACCCTCTTGCCCTTTTTTCTTGCCTACTTTGCACTCGAAGTATGCTGTTCCACCTGGGCCATCTCTTGGCAATCTGATGGGAGAGCTGGATCTCTAACTTGGTGATTGGAAACAGAGATGCAGTGGAGAGTTGGGGAAGAGGGAGGTGGCTGGTTCAGGAAAAGCAGCACTTTCTCCTGGGCCAGCCTTCTGGCTGGAGTGGTATCTGAGGCTGTGATCTGGACACACGTCTGTCTCCCTTCCAGATTCCTGCAGCAGGAACAAAGTGACCTGGACCTGTCTGTCTAAGCCCCATGCAGGCGGTTTCTGTCAAGTTTTGTAACGTGAGAGCTTCTCTGGAGGCTGAGGCCTTCGTGCTTAGCTGCAAGTTGTTGAGATGCCGTTTCCAATAATTTCAGCGAGTGGATTGGCTTCCAGATTGACAGCCTTGGAAACCGGATTCCTCTGTTTGTCCCACCAACAGGTATTGCCTGTGGACAGCAAGCGGAGGCAGAACACGGTGTCCAAGGCCAACTCCTAATTTTCTACGGTTTGGTGTGGGTTGGGAGGGTGAGGGAATATTTGGAGAGCCCAGAAAAACCATGTCTATAACCCAGAATTAATAATGATTATGAAAACTCAGCCACGCACCTTAACTTCCCCCTGAAGATGTTTCTAAAGTTAAGTAGCTGAAAAGTCACATTCAAACGACTTTAGTCCTAACTTGTCCATCATTCTGAGGCTGCCCCGCAAGGACAGAGTTGATGAGAAGTGAAGAATCTGTTTCTTTCCCCTCTCTAGGTGATAGAGACAGGAGTCAGGTAATAGAGACAGGGGAGCCCAGCACTTATCCCCTTTCAGGGATATATCTGAGAATCTGGTGAAACTGGTGCTAGAGTTTCAAATGGATTATCTTGTTTAATCCTTACAGCAAGAAGATAGATAGCAACAGCAGAAGTATCTATGGCTTATTAAGTACCTGCTACACACCAGATACTTTATATGTATAATCTCTAATCCCAAAACAGTCTTGCAAGGGAGCTGTCATTACCCTCATTTTATAGATGAAGGGTCCGAGCACAGAGTCTAGGAGAAGTCATCACTTGTCCAGATTTGCATGACTCAGAAATATTGAGACTGGGATCCAAGTGCATATGCTTTCACTCCAAGTCAGGAGTGCTTTCCCCATGGTGCTCTGGGCAGGTTCATGTTCTCCACCCTCTACCAGATCCAGGACAGGTCAGGGCTGGGGATGGAAACATCTGCTGCTCATCCAGCTCTTGGCTCCTGCACTAACAGCTCTTGGCTGGAACCCATTGTCCTGCTCTACCACACGTCTGGGAGAGGAAACGGATTAATTTGTCTCCCAAGCTTCGGAAAGGTGAAGCTGTTCGGGCAGAGGGATGCCAAGGGAGAAGCAGGGGTGGAGATGCGAGGTGAGAAACTGGCTGTGTTGGTTCAGAGAACTGTTTACAGGCATCTCTGAAGGGTAAAGGGTATGTTCACTCTGTCTTTCCTATGTTCTTGGAGATGATGGAGGCCTGGTCAAGGGAATTCTCTTTAAAAACAAAATTTACAGGTATTAAGAGTTTCTGATTTCTCTCGTGAAGACTGGTGAGCAGGGCCTGGTCAGATCCACCTACACCTCTGAATTGTAAGAGTGTTTTAGAACTGCTTGTGTGTGTGTGTGTGTTCAGTCACTTCAGTTGTGTTAAGACTCTGTGTGACTCTATGGACTGTAGCCCGCCAGGCCCCTCTGTCCATGGGATTCTTCAGGCAAGAATACTCAGCTGACCTTGTAACCAACATCAGTGGTCCTGGGGCCCCCAGATGAACTGGGGGAAATTTCCCAAGGCCTGATATGATTGGGAGAAATCAAAGAGCCCTGGGAAGAAATGCAAAGCCTTTATCCAGAAAGATGCCCTGTGCCTGGGGCTCAGAGACAGTTATAGGAAAAGGTTGCAGATCTAGAACCTGGGGCCAGCTTCACCACGAGGAGACAAATTCTTTAGTGCTTGCTGACGCGGACCTTTCCCTGTCCAGCCATGCCTGCCACTTCCCCCCTCCTATCCCTGTGTTCTGCTGATGTCTAGAGCTACATCCCAGCCCCAGTTTTCCCACTGCTGAGATGGGGATCCTTCCCATCCAACTGAGATGACCACAGTTCCCTTAAGTAGTGGTGATAGGGAGGGGAGGTTCAGGGACAGTCAAGACAAAAATAATGTTTCCCAGAGGGTGGACTTCATACCAGGCATTGTACAAAGTGCTTGACCTACATTAACTCTAACCCTATGCAGAGAAGGACCATTTTACCAAGATTCAGAGAGCGACTTGCTCAGGGTCATCTGGTTAGGAACAGAGTCATAATCCAGATTCTGGTCAGCTAGACTCCTGAACCCACAGCAGAGAGCCCAAGGTAGCAGCAGGATTTCTAGTCGTGAATACAAATGTCATTGCTCAGTCAGCCCCGTGCTCGGGCTGATCTGCCGGACTCTGGGTCCTGGGTGCTGTCAGCGCCAGATGGAGAAACTGAAGGATAGAGAGGCTGAGTAAAGTATCTACAGCCCCAAACAGGTCAACAGGATAAAGCAAGATGTAGGTGGTCCATTAATTTATTCCCTTTTTGCAGAAACTACCAAGAGATCCAACTGATTGCATGAAAAATATCAACTTAAGGAAAAACACATCAGTCAAACTGATAAAGATGTCAAACATCAAGACACATGTTTGTCTAGTGAGCCAAGTGTAAGAAATGTGGGTGGGTGGTGTCTTCAAATAGTATCAGAGATTCCAGAGTTGGGAGAGTTCTAGAAGGTCAGATGGTTTAGCCCCTACTGCATCCCTGACAAGCGGTTGCCCAGCCCGTGCCCATGGCACTTAGTGACAGAGAACTCACATTTCCAGGGCCTATGAATTCTGCCTCTGGGTGTTCTGACTTCCAGGATGCTGGGTCAATAACAACAGAACTTCAGTATTCTTAGCCTGAGATCCTATGAGTGCAAATGAGGTCACCATAACACTCAGACACTTTGGGGTCCTTGGGAATGCCAGACAGTCCAGCCACTTTGGAAAACAGTTTGCCTGATTCTTGTAAAGTGAAATATATGCTTGCCATAGGGCCCAAGGGATCCCACTCTTAGGTATTTTCCCAATGACCACATTTGTCCACACGAAAAGCTGTATGAGAATGTTCATTCCTTATCATCAAAACCCGGAAACAACCAAACATCAACAATGGTCCACCAGTTGGCAGATGGATAAAGAAACTGTGGTGTACCCATGCTTGAAATACTATTGGTACAGCAAGAAAAAAGAACATAGGACTGATATGTGCAATGTCATGGATAAATCCCAAGAGCCCTATCTAAGGTAAAGAAAACATACTCAAAGCCTACATATGCTATGACTTCATTTACATCACATTCCAGAAGAGGCAACAAATAGAACATATACATGCGCTTTGTGCTAAGTTGCTTCAGTTGGGTCTGACTCTTTGTAACTCCTTGGACTGTAGCTCACCAGGCTTCTCTGTCCATGGGATTCTCCAGGCAAGAATACTGGAGTGGGTTGCCATTTCCTTTTCCAGGGGATCTTCCCAACCCAGGGATCAAACCAGCATTTCTTATGTCTCCTGCATTGGCAGATGGGTTCTTTACCACTAGTGCCACCACTGAGACAGAAGAGATTGAAGGTTGTGAGAGGCTGGGGATAGAAGCAAGGTAATGACTTCAAGGAGACATGGGGGCATGTTTTGGGGTGATGGAAATGCTGTGTATCTTGATTGTAGGGGCAATTTTATAACTCTATGTGCTTGTGAAAATTTATTATGTGGTACACTTCAGAAAGGAAAATTTTAAACCTGAGTTTAAAAAATATTTAAAAAGGTGCCGATAGAAAATTGAGTCATTGAATTGTCTGCATCTGTGTGGCTGCAAAAGTTTGGTTGGTCCTCATGGTAATGATGGAAATGAGAGGACCCTTTCCCTGAAAAATCTACAAGGGCTCCCACACAATGGATGCCTGAATCCATCCAGCCAAAACTTGGCCACTACTCTCTTATGGTCCAGCAAGTCTGAGGTTCCACCAGCTCTGTCCTGGACTGGATCTCTGAAGCTGAATTTGGTCTGAAGTCTGTGTCAAGACCTTTCCACCTCAGGCCACTAATGTACTCACTTTGCTCCACGCTATTCGATAGCAGGTTTTTTTTTTTTTTCCTGCCAAGATGGAAATGTCTTCCTTTTCTTGATGGTCTACTCCTTTGTAGCTCTCTCTGAAGAATTGCTCATGTCCTTAAATATCATGGCCTTTTAATGTTTACATGAGACCCTTTTCTCTTTACACACATGTCACCAGGATGCCTGAGACAGGGGCAGATTAAAATTGGGTCACCACCAAGCTATTCCCAGAACCGTTATTCCTCACCCTTGACGCCCAGGCCCTGGGGCTGTGTCCAACTCTCCAGTGTTTTCCTACCCTTATTGTAGATTCGTCTTCATGTCTCCCTTTCAAATTTAGCTTCACTTAATACGTACTTCTTTGCACACCCCAAATTCAGTCCCTTTCTATATCTGAATCCCCAGTTTTTCTGTGGTTCAAGTTCTTTCCCCCAGGATATCCTGATACTTCACGCAGATTAGTGCTGTAAATAAATTCTGGGCTTGGAGGAGTACCCAACTTCAGATGTTTGCAAAAGTCCAATTCTAATTTTGGTTATGGGCTTCCCTTTGTAGTTCAGTTGGTAAAGAATCTGCCTGCGATGCAGGAGACCTGGGTTTGATTCCTGGGTCAAGAAGATACCCTGGAGAAGGAAATGGCAACTCACTCCAGTGTTCTTGCCTGGAGAATTCCATGGACAGAAGAGCCTGGCAGGCTACAGTCCATGGCGTCTCAAGAGTTGGACATGACTTAGCAACTAAACCACCACCAATTTTGGCTAAAACCCTCTTTTTATATAGTGAAGATTTTTTTGCCTTTCGCATCTTCTGTCTGTTGTACCCATTTGTCTCCTCTGCTGCCGAGCTGAGCATATCTAATGCCTCTTCTGGTGTCAGGTCTTTAGCTACTTGAGGACAATGATCATGTTTTTCTGGTATCTTCTATGCAGGCTGGTTTAGCAAGAATGCCATGTCTGTTGAGCAGAATTCATTTGGAATCCTGAACTGAGATGTGGACCCTGGATGAGAGAAGAACATAGAAAAGAAAAAAGAGAGGGAGAGATGATTCAGCAAGGGACACGCAGAGATACCCATGTCATACTGGAACCCCAGAAGTGGGCCAGCCCTGGGCCCACCCTTCCTTCCTACAGAGGAACAACCCGTCATCTCAGTGTCGCCACTGAGCAAAAGAGCTCCTTTCCATCAGAGAGTCTGGATGAAGTGATGGTGTCCGTGAAGGTTTTCCATGGAGTTGTTGGCATGTTTTTGAATAAATTATTTCTACTCTTTGGCCCTAAAGTGAATTTAGCATCTCCTATGAGTATCAACCCACTGGAGAAGGAAGTGGCAACCCACTCCAGTGTTCTTGCCTGGAGAATCCCAGGGATGGCGGAGCCTGGTGGGCTGCCATCTATGGGGTCACACAGAGTCGGACATGACTGAAGCGACTTAGCAGCAGCAGCAGCATGAGTATCAACCCAGGCTGGATCCCATGTGTGGCTTAGAGGGAGGAAAAGTCCTGGTTTGAATGGAAGAAACACCCCAGACATGTGGGGAAAAGACCAAAAAGCAAAAACAGAGGCATCATGTACCCAGCCCTCCTCAGAGCACATGGGGGTTGGCACTGTGTGCAGTTCTGGTGCTCAATCAAGGTTGAAATATAACCCAAACATTGGTGAGTCCAGGGGCCAACTCCCTACATTGCTGGAATGGTCTCCCTGAGAATTAGAAATACATTTTATGGACCAGAATTCCTTTTAGTCTTTACCACCCAGGCTGCTTATTCTGTCTTTATTGGACAAGATCCACCCATTTCTGAGCACATAAATGTTGTTTGAGTGAAGATGGAGACCCCCTTTCCTCCGTCTTCAAACCCCTTTACTGTGGTGGGCCCAGTGTTTATTTGGAAGTAGTATTTTGAGTCATCATGTGTGGAGGGTGGCACCCAAGGGTATCCTCAAGTAAAAAAAGATGGCTTTGAAACTCTTGTGTGTAGGATGAGGAGGGGAATTTGTGTTGTTCCCCAGAGAGCAGAGAGGAGAGAAAAGAGTAGAAAGAGGTGAGGGAGAAGTCAGCTTATGGAAGAGAACTGAAGGGTGATTCTGACTCCCAAAAGGTTTAATGTAAGTTACTAAACCCACACTCTGGACTTGGGGATGAGTAGACTAGGGAATGGATGAGTATTGTGCCTAAACTTGAGGGGTAGAGGCCAGAGATTGAGGCAGGGGTGCAGGAACTGCCAGTCTGAACCTGAGCTACATTTGTTTCTTTGCTTATTTCACCCCTTGGACTTGAATTTTTGTCTTCTGGGGACTTCACCTTTGCATTTCCGATGCCTAGCACACTGCCTGAAACATAAAAGGCCCTCAGTCAATGTTGTTTAAAGGAAAGAAGGATGGAAAGACAGGAAGTCAAAATTTTGCAAATTATAAAGAGTAAAATATAATTAAGATTGTCTCAGAAACTTCAAACTCCCAATATTGATTTCTTGTAAAGTTTTCTGATTCATTCAAAGGAAATAGGGATCTGTTCAACTTTTTTAAAAGCATTCTGTCTCTTACTTTGACACTGTCTCTTCTTTAAGTCTAGCCCACGTGCACCTGCTGCCTGAGGCCTCTTCTAAGTCCCTAACTGGACATCACAGTACATGACCTAGAATCATGGAAAATTAGGATTGAAAAGGGACATTAGAAGTCACTTACAGATAATCTTCTTTCTGGACCTTTAGTATGTCATTTAATACTTTCTATCTTCATTTGTTTGTTTTCTCAAATGCCTTTTACTTTAAAACGAGGTCTCTCTGGGCCCCTGCCAACATAGATGTGTGTCCCACACATGAATAAATCTAAGTTGAAAGTATGAAACGTGATTGGCATAACGTTGGTGCTGAAAAGTGCCTTGCAAATGTTTTTCAAGAAATAGATATTACTATTTCAAACCACAGTGGCTTCCTGGTGAATGAAAGACTCTTTTGTTCAGTACAGCCCCTTGAGTTAGGATATGCAAAGTGGAATTTGGTTTTGGAGCAGGAATTGGAAGAAGCCCAACTAGCATCCCAGTAGTAAGGGTGAGGGCTTCCTGGGTGGCGCTAGTGGTAAAAGACCTGCCTGCCCATGCAGGAGACATAAGAGATGGAGATTCCATCCCTGTGTTGGGAAGATCCCCTGGAGGAGAGCATGGCAACCTACTTCAGTATTCTTGCCTGGAAGATCCCCATGGACAGAGGAGCCTGGCAGGCTTTAGTCCATAGGGTCACAAAGAATCAGACACCACTGAAGCGACTTAGCATGCATGCACTGAGAGCTTAAGAGCAGGGATATCCCAGCAGATATCTGGGTTATACAAGATTATCTAATATCTTGGAAATCTATGTGCATAAAAATAAGTGTTTCTTCCATATATCACCACCTTGAAATTCACATATTTTAAAATTAGAAGCCAGAAAGATAAAGAACATTACAGCATACTAACACATATATATGGAATTTAGAAAGATGGTAACGATAACCCTATATGCAAAACAGAAAAAGAGACACAGAAATACAGAACAGACTTTTGAACTCTGTGGGAGAATATGAGGGTGGGATATTTCAAAAGAACAGCATGTATACTATCTTTGGTGAAACAGATCGCCAGCCCAGGTGGGATGCATGAGACAAGTGCTCCAGCCTGGTGCAATGGGAGGACCGAGAGGAATCGGGTGGAGAGGGAGGTGGGAGCGGGGATCGGGATGGGGAATACGTGTAGATCCATGGCTGATTCATGTCAATGTATGACAAAACCCACTGAAATGATGTGAAGTGATTAGCCTCCAACTAATAAAAATAAAATAAAATAAAATAAAATTAGAGATAGAGATAAAAGCCATTCATAAACAGTCAAACCTCAGCTGTAAACTACAAAATGTCAATTGAGTGCCTTTCATATAGTTTTTGCCTTTTTCTGGTATAAATATGGATGACATCATTACTGCACAAGAGAACCAAAGGTCATCACTAATGTGAAGTTTGAACACTTGGGCAAAGAGATAGTATTAGTGATGCATTATCTCAACAGATTCCACAATAAAGTCTGATGAGAACTTTTCACACATCATTATACACCCAAAGAAGAAGGTACGTATGTTCCATATCCACAGACTATTTATTATGCTAAGCCAGAAGCATAGTAAAATCCAGGGCTGTGACACTTCTAAGGCCATAGGAGAGGATTGCTGCCTTGATAAGTGGTGAGACATTCCCTACCCAGATGACTATTTCTGAAAAGACCGTGTTGGAAGATGAAATTGCTCCAGGTATTCTTCATGATCAGGTATGCTATTTGCTAGTTCATGATGCCAGAGGGAGCAGCTGTGTAGCCTGTACATTCTGGGTATTTTCTCTGATACTCTGTACATTTTTGTCCATAACTAGTTTCCCTGTCATACATGCTGTTGTTCCCTCATTGCCTCAGAGGTTAATGAGAGTGTTGAACCTAAATCTACTCTGTGCATCCATGGTGTCATAAACAACGAAAGCTCCCAGGCTTGCATGAGGCCGGTGTATCAGCAGGAATACAAGACAAGTGGCTTGTTCACCAGTCTGTCCATCTTCTTATGGCAGGGCATCTGCTTCATAATGTCACTTTCAGCTTTCCCATGAGCTGGAGAGAGTTATGTCTGTGCCCAAGTTGGTAATGAATAAGATGGTAATGATGCCAGGGAGCAGGGTAAGCCTGACAATAAGGTAAATAAAAAAAAGGGCAAAGCTTGGCAATGTTCTGGGTCAGGGTATAAGCATTAATCTTCTTTAGGAAAATTAAATCTTCAGATTGTCACAGATTAGGCAGCCTTCCTCCACCCTGTGCCTAGAGATGTAAGGATGTCACTGTCACACCAGTCAGACCATGTGGCTTGCATTTCCGGATGTGTTAGAATTTGCTATCCTCACGACAACCCCAACATCTGCATTCTTTAGAAATGGAGAAGTGCTAACTCCATCCTCTGATGCAGGAACAATGCATCTTGTCTCTCTCAGCTCACATCAGTCATCAGCTTCTGCTGGAGGAACAGAGGTGGTTTCCTAGTGGTTGGTTAAGAGTTTATCCAGGTGCTTTGATAGAGCCCTTCAGCTCCATACTGGTCATCACGGTGGTTTTGCCCTGTTTGTATACTTGCTCCATAGCAGCGCTGATGCATTTTTCTATGTCTTTCACCATCTATCTCACCTACATTCTCTGGCAGTAATGTTGGCTGTGAAGGGACGATCACCTGTGACCGTAATAACCCTGTCCCCAGCACCCTGGTGTTTGGTAAGTGCATCAGACACAGTGCACTAAAAGGGATCAGTCCTTGACAAGAGCCCACAAAGCAGAAGTTGGAGATGGGCAAGGTCATGACACCTGTCAAATGTGTAGGCTTCTGGGAACTTGAAGGCTGGCAGGTAAAGAAGACAGAAGCCCAGACTGTGGTTCTCCCAGGCCCCCTAGCTCCATGGACACTATGTGGAAGATCTGAGCAATGCACTTGACCAGAGGCTGCTCTCAGTTCAGTTCAGTTCAGTTGCTCAGTCATGTCTGACTCTTTGCGGCCCCATGAACTGCAGCACGCCAGGCCTCCCTGTCCATCACCAACTCCCGGAGTTTACTCAAACCCACCTCCATTGAGTCAGTGATGCCATCCAACTATCTCAACCGCTGTCCTCTCCTTCTCCTCCTGCCCCCAATCCCTCCCAGCATCAGGGTCTTTTCCAGTGAGTCAACTCTTTGCATAAGATGGCCAAAGTACTGGAGTTTCAGCTTCAGCATCAGTCCTTCCAATGAACACCCAGGACTGACCTCCTTTAAGATGGACTGGTTGGATCTCCTTGCAGTCCAAGGGACTCTCAAGAGTCTTCTCCAACACCGTAGTTCAAAAGCATCAATTTTTCAGTGCTCAGCTTTCTTCACAGTCCAACTCTCACATCCATACATGACCACTGGAAAAACCATAGCCTTGACCAGATGGACCTTTGTTGGCAAAGTAATGTCTCTGCTTTTTAATATGCTATCCAGGTTGGACATAACTTTCCTTCCAAGGAGTAAGCATCTTTTAATTTCATGGCTGCAGTCACCCTCTGCAGTGATTTTGGAGCCCCCAAAATAAAGTCTGACACTGTTTCCACTGTCTCCCCATCCATTTCCCATGAGGTGATGGGACCAGATGCCATGATCTTAGTTTTCTGAATGTTGAGCTTTAAGCCAACTTTTTCACTCTCCTCTTTCACTTTCATCAAGAGGCTTTTTAGTTCCTCTTCACTTTCTGCCATAAGGGTGGTGTCATCTGCATATCTGAGGTTATTGATATTTCTCCCAGCAATCTTGATTCCAGCTTGTGCTTCTTCCAGCCCTGCCCTAGGACCTCACTAATGATGGTGCTGCACTTCTCTAACATCTTCTCAGGGTCCCCATCCTCACTGTGAGGCAGCAACTGTCACTGGGGTCATCCATCTTATGTGGGGGGAGGAGCTGAAATTTGTTGGTAGAATCAAAAGGGATTCCAGGCATGTTGTGGTTTAATTTCCTAATTTCTATCACACCCCTCAAAATGACCTCTGAGAATTTCCAAGGGCAGTTTCTAAGGCATCTCCAACCACCACTTTCTCCACGGTGGTTACTCCTGTCCTGGTTTGAACTCAACTTGATTGTATAGTGTTGTTATCTTGAATAAGGATGCCCAGATTCCAGAGCTTTAGGCAAGGAGTTGGTTTTTCTGTTCTCCATGTGTGAGCTGCATAGATCTGATTGTCGCATCACCCATGGGTTCTGCTGTGAGTCCGAGGGTCAGTTTTGTCAGAGCAAATGATAGAAGCAGAACTGAGGTCTTCACTGTTTCCAGGTTCATCTCCAGGCAGTTCTTGGCCACCCATATTTCTTCATTAATGGAGTGACAGTGAAATCACCGGGAGGTCCACAGGTGCATGGGCCACAGCGACACCAGTGAGGAAGGTGGTGGAACCTAGGACGTGCTTCATGGACTGCTGTGCTGAGCCATGTCCAGCTCTTTGCGACCCCATGGACTGTAGCCTGCAAGACACCTCTGTCCGTGGGATCTCCCAGGCAAGAATACTGGAGTGGGTTGCCATTTCCTACTCTAGGGGATCTCCCCAACCCATGGATTGAACCCACATCTCCCACATCTCCTGCACTGGCAGGCAGATTCTTTACCACTGAGCCACCTGGTGTGATAATATTGGACTCTGTGGGAGAGGGCAAGGGTGGGATGATCTGAGAGACTAGCAATGAAACATGTATATTATCAAGGGTGAAACAGATCTCCAGTCCAGGTTTGATGCATGAGACAGAGTGCTCAGGGCTGGTGCACTGGGATGACCCAGAGGGATGGGATGGGGAGGGAGGTAGGAGGGGGCTTCAGGACGGGGAACACATGTGCACCCATGAATAATTCCTGTCAATGTATGGCAAAAACCACTACAGTATTGTAAAGTAATTTGCCTCCAATTAAATAAATTAAAAAAAAAAGATAGAAAAGGATGCTGGTGAAGTGGCCACTTTTGCCACAATACACGCAAAGTGCTCAGTCTTAGTGGCAAGGAGTGTCTTCCCACTGCCAATTCCAGAAGCCAGTGAAGCAATCTGTTCAATGATGGTGCCATTGCCTGTGCTGGTGACTGCCAGTCGGTGTGCCCTTAAACTAGATTGTGGAAGAGAAGCCAGAGTTCTTTGTTTCAAGGGGATTGTCATGAGTAAAGTTACAGGAGCAGAACTGGAGCTCAGACCTCCCAGTGAGAGAGAAGTTATCTACCCTACCTCCCTGAGAAGTGAGCTACCTGATATCCGTAGGAATTTGGTCTCCACCCGTAATCTCCACCATGTCCCCAACCATAAGCTGCTCTTCCAGGACTGTGCTTTCTTCCTTGCATCCCAGGTGACAAAAACTGGGGTAATTTACTGAGGAATAGTTTAGTGAATCTGACCACGATGTTGGTGCATTTTTCAGATTAGAAATAAGCAAAGAGCACACCAGCCAGAGCAAACACAGAACCCAAATACACACTAAGGATGCAGACTTATCCCTGAAGTACTGAATTCCAAATGCAACCTAGCACAGGGCAGCTCCCGTGTACAGAAGGACGGAGAGCTTCCATACCAGCTACTGAGGAATTTGACAATCTTTGATGTTTCTTTGAGAGCCCTGAGGGTACTGGGTTTGTCCCGAGCCGAGATCTCTGCGGCTTTCATGCTAGAGCGAATTGTATAACTTTTGGATCATAGTTCCCCTCCAGTTCCTTCTTGTTCAATTTCTGATCATCCAGGCAAATTCTTTCTTGGGCTTCTCTTTCTAGTGATTCTTTATGAGTTCCCAGTAGTTGTACTTCAGGATCTTGTACTTCTCCTGGTCATCCCCAATGGGTGTTTTCTTCACGTCTTCAGTTCCACTGGGGTTCACAGAGTAAGTTTCGATATTATTTTACTCATGATGCCGATGACCTGGGTGCTCGTGGAATGAAGTTGGTCACAGAAGGGCATGGTTCCAAGGTGTGAGCCATACTAAGGGTCTGGAACTCAAGAGTCCAGCTGCAGGAGTTTGAGGTGAGAGAGCTGAAGGGCCAGTCTCAGTCTGGACTCTCTGCTATTGAAGCCCAGTGGGTTCAGTGCCTGCTCATAGTTTTCTATCTTCTTCCTGTTCATTTTAAAATCTCCTCTCTCATGTTGAAAGTCTCCAGAGAGCAGAGCCTGTGTTTGTTTCATCACTGTATTCTCATCACATGGTAATTCAAAATAAATATTTGTTAAGTGACTAGATGATCTCATAATTTGAGTTTGTGGCCATTGCTTGACAAAGTAACATAGTCACCGACTGGAGATAGAGCCTGAATGGATGTGCTTCATAAAGCAAAGAGCTTGAACCAGTTCAGCAGTGATCAATGGGAGCCTCTGGAAATCTTTGCAGGGAATAAAAGTACACAAGTCTGTTTGAGCCTCAATTTCTGCATCTGTAAAGTCAGGATGAAAATAGGGGAAAGGCAGTATTCACCTCTTAGGATTGTTAGAATTAAATGAGATAATGCATATAGAGCATTTAGAACTATTCCTGGTACTTAGGGGGGCATCCCTGATGGCTCAGATGCTAAAGAATCTGCCTGCAATGTGGGAGACCTGGGTTTGATCCCTGGGTTGAGAAGATCCTCTGGAGAAGGGAATGGCTACCCACTCCAGTATTCTTGCCTGGAGAATTCCATGGGCAGAGGAGCCTGTAGGCGGGCTACAGTCCATGGAGTTGCAAAGAGCCAGACATGACTGACTAACACTTTCACTTTTTCAGTGGTACTTAATAAGCACTCAGATTTACTTATTGATATTACAATGAGTAATCATAACAAAAAGTAATGTCTTATAGAGACTGTAGAGTCTGTAGCTCTGTTTCATTCTATTTGTCAACTGTTAACTATCTATGACACATGAGGAATTGTGGAGGAGGAAAAACATTTGTCCAATTTACCATAATTTAATAATCCAGAGAGGGTGAGCCACCAGCAGCAAAATTATTGTCCCTGCAGATAGAGTGCTCATTATAGCTCATGATGACATTTTGGTAGTTACTGAATTTGGAAGGTTCATATGGTAGTCTTTCAGCCATCTTCTTAAGAGAAACAAATATATACATCATCCTTTATGGAGCTCTTTGAAAGAAAGGGACATGTCTCCTTAATCTCAATATCCTACACATCTAACACAGTGCATGACACACAGGAGGTTCTAAATACAATTTTGAATGAATGGATGAATCCTATTTATGGAAGGCATTGATATCAAACATTGGTTCAAAATAATCCAGAATCAGTGGTAACTTAGAAGTGATGGAAATGAACCCCAAAGTTTTGTTAGAGACTTTTCCACATATGGAAGCCAGCTTTATGTGATGGTATATCCCATAACCAACAAACTTGTGCCTACTGAAACCCATTCCACATTTGGGTCTAGCAGCTGCCTCCACAGAGAAGAGAGAGTTAAACATCAGACTTGTCCAAATTAAAAGTCATTCAATCTGGGCTCTGGAGGGATTCAGTCTGATGTAACCCTCATCAACTTCATCAACAATGCCATGATCAATTTTAAGAGTTGAATTGATGTGGCTTATCAAGAGACCTTAAATGCTATGACACCATGGCCTGGCTTGATGCCTTCAGCCAAAGCCTAGTGTTGGGTGGGTAGTTTGGCTCTCTCAACAGCTTGCTTGGCCCACTCTGGTGGTGTGTGTCAGGGCAGCAAGAATGCATTGTCTAAGCTGGGAATGTGGACTGTCTCTGAGGGCTGGAGGAAGAGGGCAGTGGAGGGAAGGACTTCTGAAGCTGGTGGTGGAACAACAAGCAGGTTGTCCAGAAGGATATGTAAGCCATCTTTGAATCCATCCTCCTTGCTGTTATCTACAGCTGCTGCTGCTGCTGCTAAGTCGCTTCAGTCGTGCCCGACTCTGTGCAACCTCATAGACAGCAGCCCACCAGGCTCCGCCGTCCCTGGGATTCTCCAGGCAAGAACACTGGAGTGGGTTGCCATCTCCTTCTCCAATGCGTGAAAGTGAAGTCGCTCAGTCGTGTCCAACTCCTAGCGACCCCATGGACTGCAGCCTACCAGGCTCCTCCAGCCATAGGATTTTCCAGGCAAGAGTACTGGAGTGGGTTGCCATTGTCTTCTCTGTATCTACAGTTACTCACAGTTAATGTATCATGAGTATTGTTCTAGAGCAGGGAAAGAGTGGAGCCAAACCAGGGGCAAAGACAAGGCACTTTCCAGATCTAGTGTATAGGTGTAAACCTGACCGGAATAAAGTGGGCATGGCTGGGGATGTCATGACTTTAGAGATGGTCCCTACTCTTAAACTTTGTGAAGAGATCTACTCATCTCAAGGATACCTTTGGAGCCTATCTTCTCAATGAGACACATCTTGATTTGATGGTTGGAAGGACACTAGAAGACCTGTCTTCTCCGCATCCTTTTCCCCATCCAGGCAAAAAAAGGACCACTAACAACCTCATTGGAAAAGACCCTGATGCTGGGAAAGATTGAAGGCAGGAGGAGAAGCAGACAACAGAGGATGAGATAGTTGGATGGCATCACCGACTTGATGGACCTGAGTTTGAGCAAGCTCTAGGAGTTGGTGATGGACAGGGAGGCCTGGCGTGCTGCAGTCCATGGTGTCGCAAAGAGTCGGCCACAACTGAGTGACTGAACTGAACTGAATAACCTCATTCCTTTCCCCTTGATGATTGCTAATTAATTTTAGCCTATGGAACATTTTAAATAAAAATAGGTTCACCTCACTGTACTGGAATTTGGATTTCATAGGCAGGATTTTAAGGCTTTGAATGTTTTATAGAAAAGGCATTTCTGTACAGGGCTCTTCTATTACCAAATACCTTTCCCACTGGAGGGAACTGAACTACTCTTCTAAGTGAGTCATCCCACAGGTGACAAAGTGGCTGTGGTCTAAGTCTCTGGTGCAGTAAGCTTGATAATATAAAGAATATGTATTTGCCCTCTTTGCTCAGCCATCCCAACCTTCTAACATCCCTACAATATTCCAGGCTATGTGAGTGATTTTATGCAAATCGTGATCATGCTTTTAGGCTAAATGAATGATCAGGTTAGCAAGGCCGTAACTTCTGGGATTTTTTCATATATTGAAGTTGAAAGAGAATGCCTGGGTCCAGAGAGTGAACTGATTTTCCCAAGATCACCCAGCAAGGTAGTGCTGGAGCCAGTAGTGGAACCCAGGTTTCTAGACACCCACATTTTCAGTTTTTATATTTCATCTCACAATGGACAACTTGAGTGTCTGAGTGTGTGTGTGAGTGTGTGTGTGTGTGTGTGTGTGTGTGTGTGTGTGTGTGTGTGCTCATGCTCGTGTGTATTCCTGTCAAGAAGCTAAGATACTTCATTGGAACTGTGACTTCTAATTTTTCATTTGGAGATTATAAAACATGAAGAAAGGAGACACTCTCCAGCTGTGTGTTCTTTGTCAATGAGCTTCTCAAATCAACATTTTGGGATGGAATACAGGAAAGGTCTGATACAACTTAGGCCTTCATCAAAAATAGCCAGTTCCAAGTCACTGAACTGAGGCAGCCTCAGGCCTGGGAACCCTGGGCAGTCTGGATTTGCATGGTCACCTTGAATCCTGAGAATATGATGGAAACATGTCAAATTGGAAGGGACAGGGAAGATGTAGGATCCAAATTAGAAGAGTTGGGAGGTAGGGGGAGGTCACTCCAATCCAGAGGTGCCTGCCAGTCCCAAGTTCTCATGCAGACCCAGAATCTATAGAGTTCCAGCTTGGGATGAGTTTGAGGTTTCTATTAAGCATAAGAAAACCAGATAGCCCATGGAATTTAGGCCAGAATACTTGGGACATATTTTAGGTCAGGGAATAGCCTGTTAAACTCCACTCCAGGTAACTGGGGTATGATGATTGAGCCCAGGATCTGAGTGCCTTGGACTTAATCTCTGTTTCTCCATCTTTCTGTCCGTCTGTCTCTCTCATGGGCTGGAAAATGTGGCTGGCATGTGCTGCTCCTCTGAAGGCCACAGAGCTCTGCACATGAGGGTGTGTGGCACCAGGAATCTGGCTTCTCCAGGGACCCTCCCTGCTTGCCTAGAAACCCTCTGGGCCACAACAAGGATTCAAGTCAGTTGGCCCCTTTCACAAAACCTTTGGTGCAGCAAAATTCAGCATGATATACACAGACAGCCCTTGGAGGATGCTATAATAGGATTTGATCTGCATAGCTTCAGGGTTTGTCAAAGCAGTAGAATCCGATACCAGTTATATCCCCAGGATGCCAACTACCCAGATGGAAGAGAACAATCCATTTGTCAGCTTGGCCCACTGACATTCCAGAGAGCAGAAATTCCCCAACTTTCAGAATTTGTGAAATGGTAGTGACTGGATTCATTGTGCTTTCTTTCCTCTAAAAGTGCTGCGTGGCCATATTTTATTTTCTCAGCTAAATAGAAGGATTCATATTTAGCTTTAGTACAAAAGAACTTGGGACCCCACAGATGTCACAAGAGAGAGCTGGGGAGTGGGTGCAATTGCAGCCACCTTTTCAGAGACCCTCCCACCCCCAGGCCCACAGGTCCCACCTTGCTGTCACATTTCAGAGAATACCTACTGGATAAATACATTAGGCTTTCCAGGTGGCGCTAGTGGTAAAGAATCCACATCTGCCCGCCAATGCAGGAAACACAAGAGACACAGGTTCAATCCTTGGGTCAGGAAAATCCCCTGGAGTAGGAAATGGCTCCCCACTCCAGCAGTAGTCTTACCTAGAAAATTCCATGGACAGAGGAGCCTGGAGGGCTACAGTCCATGGGACTACAAAAAGTCAGATACGACTGAGCACACAAAAGCATTAGGCACCAAGACCGTAGCTGGAGGGGAGAACAGAAAGCTGGAGGTGTTGTAAGGGGTTCTGTAGATGTTATAGATTTGGGATTTTAGGGAAAATGTGATAGGACTCCTTGTAAATTTCATTTCAAGATGTGGGCAGATTATTTTGGGAGGGACTGCGGCCAGTTCCCTGCTGGAGAAATGGCCAGAGGCCAGGAGGATTGGTGGTAGCAGCTGCAATGTTGGTTGCCAATATTGGTGCGTGTGGTGGAGGGGACTGGCTGGATATTCGCAGAGTGAACCACTGGAGAGCAGAGTTTCACCCCTCTCTGACCTCTTCTCCAAGCCATGTATAGATTCCGGAACAGGAGGTGTTGGTGGACAGCAGCAAAGATCCAAGACAGAACTTTCCAAATTTAAAGATCCTCCCTTGGTGGGAAGAGACAGGAACTTAACAAAGTTCAGCCCGGAACCGAACAAACAAATACATCTGTGAGACAGGAATCCCAAATACAAATATCCAAGCTTTAGGGAGAAAGCTGGAAAAAATTAGCACTAATAGAGACCTGGGGCAGGAGGGGGAACTGTAAATTTGTTTCATACTTGCCCTTGACTTAACCACTGGCCGACCCTAGTCGGAGGGATGAAGAATGGTGGGTGGGAGAAGGAGAAGCCAGTACCATTTAGGGCTGCAGACAAAAAGCAGCTGTAGGTCGTGGAGAAGGGCAGTAAGTGGTCTTCTTGTAGAGGCTGATGAGACCAGAACTATGAAGATCTTAGAGGCAAGAGTGCATGTTTCTGGAGTGATAGGTTCTGGAAGAGTTTCAAAAAGAAAAGGGTCTGAAAGCCCAGCATGAGGTCAGTTTAGCATCTTGACTGAGCTCTTTCTGCTTTGCTAAAGGAGAGCATTTTAGGATTTGCTGGTGGTCTTCACAGCATAAAAAGGGAGAACTGAAAAAACAAAAAACAAAAAACAAGACAGCAAAAGAAAGACTAAAGTCGCCAGAGATACGGAAGTGAGAATTAGAAAGATTCTCAGGGCCCATCATGTCTATACTCCGTGTGCAGAAGGAGGGTGATATGGAGGGGGGGTGCAGGGAGTCATTTTGGCCTCCAGGGTTCCTGTGGGTTTTATAATAAATGAAATAAGGGCAGAGACTTGGGTTCAGTTCAAGAGTGTCTTCACTGCTTATGGCATGAACTGGAGCAATGTCTCTTTTGGGGATGCAGACAAGGTGAAAAGCAAGAGCCTGGGTAAATGTTGAACAGGAGCAAACATCAGCATTTGGTAACTGGGTGGGTCACTGGAACAATCCTGAGAGACCTTTCAAGAGTTTTACTTTTTTCCTCCTAGTGTTCACAGGAAGCTGAGGGTGGAAGGACAATTGGAGGAAGGGTGGCTGGGAGAAGGGGATGATATTGCTGGGAGGGGCAGGGTGAGTTGATCTCTAACATGAATTTCTTTTGGAGCCTTAACTCAGGGAATGCCTTCTTTGAGATCTTTTCCACTCCTTGGGAATGTGAGGTTTCTTTCACCTAGTTCTGATAAAAACTGTGGGAAGTTCTACCTTCAGGGAGATCTGGAGGCTGGTCCCATTTCATCTAAAAGACCCATAACAATCTCAGCTGCCTTAGCTAGCTTGTGAGTCCTGACTCTGCTCCCGCACCAGGGTTGAGCTGGTTGCTGATTACTGGGGGATGTGGTTAAAAGCAGGGCTTCCCAGGTGCTGCTAGTGGTAAAGAACTCGCCTACCAATGCAGGAGACACCAGAGACACACGTTTGATCCCTGGGTTGGGAAGATCCCCTGGAGAAGGGCATGGCAACCCACTCTAGTGTTCTTACTTGGAGATTCTCATGGACAGAGAAGCCTGGTGGGCCACAGTCCATAGGGTCACAAAGAGTCAGATATGACTGAAGCGACTTAGCATGCACTCATGTGGTTAAAAGCAAAGATCCTAAGAGCCCCTCTTTCAGACATCCTGATTCAGAAATTTGGGGATGGGCTAACAATCAATATTTTTAAAAAGAGAGCTTTCCTGATGAATTTGATATGTGGTTGTGGTTAGAAACCTCTGTGTTTGAAAACATTGTTCAGAGTTGGGTCCTTATCTTCCAGAAGTTTTTGATGTAAAACAGATAGCATGGGTCTTAACATCTGCAGTACTCTCAGACCATTATAAATAATGGCAGTAAATGTTGAACAAATGTGTAAGATTTATGTACACATTGTGCAGAACTCAAAGATAAATATCTTGTGTTACTGGAATGTCATAATCAATCTAGACAATGACAAACTATGTTGGCATTTCATTGGAACATGCCTTCTCTTTTAGTCTATACAGGGTGACCTTCCTCCTCACCAGCGTTTTCTTGGTTTGCTCAATTTTCAAAGCAGTTTCTTTCAAAGTGATTTCTAGGGCATAGAGGCAGAAGCCCTGTGTAGCATGTAAGGGTTTCTTGGGGGAGAAGCCAGACTTTAGAATTCTGTGAAGAGTGGGATTTTCGGATTGTTTATATGCCTACACTTGTGACATTTAATGGGTGTTTAACTGAAATGTCCTTACATTCAATATTTGTGGAAGAAATGCAAGTCAAATAGATGGGTTTGCCATGAAATGTGCAGTGAAACTTTCAGGGTCCAGGGATGAAATTAAATAGACAGCATGGCAATGACAATGAGGAGGGCAACAAAGATGGGGAAGGGGGACTCATCTGTCCCATTTCTTTCACCTGTGGAGGGACTGGATTAATCCAAGAGGCAAAGAATGAGACTTGAGGAGCCTAGATCGGCTCTATGGATTCCTGCAGAGAAGATTGATTTTGTCACCTCCTCAAACAGGTTAGCAAGTCAACAGCGTGGCTTCCCCAGAGCTGGAGGCAGTCTTTGCTGCACACCAATTATTTGCTTGATAAACAGAACAAACCCCTGGGGAGTGTTGAAAGAAAGGGGTGTGGCCAATGCCTTTGGCTGACAGCACATTCAGAAGAGCTAAGAAAACAAAGGTATAAACTCTAAAAAAATCTTTTAGGCTTCGTTTACTCAGGCAAAAAGGAGTCCAGACTCTAGCAATTAACTGAGTTTGATGAATAGATACAGCTGACCTGGCAAAATCAGACCAGCAACCCTTTGACAGTAGACTATGTGTTCTTTATTTTCCAACCCCAACCCACCCCTCCCCTAAACCACACACACACACACACACACACACACACACACACACACACACACACACACACAGAGGCATGCACGTGCCTGCAAAAACTCAATTTTACTGTCTTACTTGATTTATTTACCTTTCAGCTCAGGGAACTATATACATTGAATTTCATTGTTCCCCAATTATTCCATGCAGGAAAATTTCAACTTTTTGGAGAATCAGTGCTGTATATTTTGCTGCTACTTCTTTCTTTTCCTTTCCCCTCTTCCCCCTTTCTCTCTTCCTTTCTCTCCCCTTTTCTCCTTCCTTCCATAAGGTCTGCCTAGATAGTGCTGGGTCTATGTTGAACCTCCATTCATTACCTTATTCTTTGACTAAATTATCTTTATTAAGCATCTACTTCCCAGGTGGTTCAGTAGTAAAGAATTCACCTGCCAATGCAGGAGACGTGGGTTTGATTCCTGGGTCAGGAAGATGCCCTGGAGAAGGGACTAGCTACCTACTCCAGTATTCTTGCCTGGAAAATTCCATAGATGGAGGAACCTCGTGGGCTACAGTCCATGGGGTCGCAAAAGGAGTCGGACATGATTGAGCAACTAAACAACAACTATGTACCAGTAGCTGGGCTAAGCTGTGGTGATACAGAGGTGAAAACCATGCTCTCATTCTTCAGATTGGTCATAGTCCAGCAGGGAAGATTTCAGGTGTTGAGGATGTACATGATTTGTTGAGTATAACTGAATCTCTAATGCTGAAATTTTCAATTTTAGAAACTGGTAGGTTGGAAAGATATTTGAACATAGATTTAAAAACCATCAAAAGTGCTAAAATGATGGAGCCAATCACATATGGCTAAGGAGTTTTGCATGTCCCAGGGCAGCTGTGTAAAGCAGTCCTGTAAGTCACCCGGCTCTCAGAAGACCTGGTTTTCAAACAGGTTGGTAGAAGTCTCCTACATTCCAGTGGCCACTCAAATGTGAGAAACCCAGAGTGAAGGCAAGTGAAGCCAGCTGGAACACTCAACTCTAGCCACATGTGAGTCCAACTCTGGTGAAAATTCTCTAGAACTCTCCTGCCCATGGCATAGCTTCCAAAGTCAGAAGAATTTTCCTCAGGTTGCCTAATTTCTCTGACCTGTGAGAATAAATTTCTCCTTTGTGGTTTAGAAAAGTAGAGTGAGGGGGAAAAAGGAAACAGGAGAAAATAGCAGTTTAATAATCCCTCAACTGTAAAAATGGGCAAAATATTCAGGGAAAATGAACATGATTCAGAGGAGGGGCTGGGCATTTGGAAAATGTAGCTTTCCCTGCCTACAGTCCTTGCTTACTTCAGGGAAGCTCAGATGAGCTTCAGTGTACATGAAAGTGGATCTCTTTGCAGCAAATTGTTTAATTTGATCTGGGAATGGAATGTACCTTGTACATCTCCTTTTTCAAGGAACTGACATATTTTCAGCTTGTAAGTCAGTTTACTTAAGATGAGGACAAAACAGATAAAGGCATTTCCAGAAAATCTAGGATGGCAAAAATTCCCCTCTCTATCTTCACAATGACACACACACACACACACACACACACACACACACATACATACACACGCACAATCTCTTTTGGGTGGGGTATCTCCCACCAAGCTCCAACAATTTAGATTCCCATATACCACTGGGTTGTTACTGCATGAAGACTGGGTAGAGTACAAAATTAGTTGGTTGAATTCTTGTCTGAAAAAATGGCAAACATTTAAAATACACAATTGCTTACATTTGAGGTACAGTGAATTCTGTCCTTCCTGGATATGAATGCTTATTTTGGGAATTCCCTGGTGGTTAGGACTCCATGCTTCCACTACAGGGGGTGTGAGTTTCATCCCTGCTCTGGGAACTTAAGATCCTGCATGCTTTGTGGTGCAGCCAAAGAAATAATAGTAACAAAAAGAATGTTTATTTTGTGAAACTGAGAACTGAATTGTGTAGACCTTATGGTAGAGGACAAAGAAGCTCTGAGTCCACTACCAACAAATATTGGATCTGAGGTTTTGAGACCTCAGAAACATGTTGGACATCATTGTGACTATGATGGTTGCGGTGGGGGAAGGATGAGGGGAAAGGATAGTTCAGGAATTTGGGATGGACAGGTATACAGTGCTATATTTGAAATGGATAACCAATAAGGACCTACTTTACAGTATAGATAACTCTGCTCAATGCTATGTGGCAGCCTGGATGAGATCAGAGTCTGGGGGAGAGTGGATACATGTATATGTATGGCTGAGTCCCTTCACAGTTCACCTGAAACTATCACCACCTTGTTAATTGGCTATTTGCTGTTGTTCAGTCATTCGGTCATGTCCAGTGCTTTGTGACCACATGGACTGCAGCATGCCAGGCTTCCCTGTCCTTCACTGTCTCCTGGAGTTTGCTCAGACTCATGTCCATTGATTTGTTGATGCCATCCAACCATCCCATCCTCTGTCACCCCCTTCTCCTCCTGCCTTCAATATTTTCCAACATCAGGGTCTTATTTCTAATGAGTCAGCTCTTCGAATCAGGTGGCCGAAGTATTGGAGCTTCAACTTTAGCATCAGTCTTTTCAATTACTACTTAGGGTTGATTTCCTTTAGGATTGACTGGTTTGATCTCCTTGCAGTCAAAGGGACTCTTGAGAGTCTTCTCCAACACCACAGTTGGAAAGCATCAATTCTTTGGCACTCAGCCTTCTTTATGGTCCAACTCTCATATCCACAGATGATTACTGGGAAAACCATTGCTTTGGAAAACCAAAGCAATTCCATAGCTTTGACTATATGGACGTTTATTGGCACAGTAATGTCTCTGCTTTTTAATATGCTGTCTAGGTTTGTCATAGCTTTTCTTCTAAGCAGAAAGTGTATTTTAATTTCATGGCTGCAATCACCATCTGCAGTGATTTTGGAGCCCAAGAAAATAAAGTCTGTCACTGTTTCCATTGTTTTCCCAACTATTTGCCATGAAGTGATGGGACCAGATGCCATGATCTTAGTTTTCCGAATGTTGAGCTTTAACCCAATTTTTTCACTCTCCTCTTTCACTTTCATCAAGAGACTCTTCAGTTCCTTTTTGCTTTCTGCCATAAGGATGGTATTATTTGCATATCTAAGGTTACTGATATTTCTCCCAGCAGTCTTGATCAGCTATATTCCAGTACAAAATAAAAAGTTAAAAAAAAAAAAGGTATTTGGGGAATTAAGCTCTCAAACTGTGGGAAAAGAAGTAATTTTAGAAGTGAACCTATAGACATATTGCAAGTTATAGGCATATAGTCTGAGGAATTCTATACAATTTTAGGCTATGAAATGTTTCATGTTAAGGATTTTCGTGGTTTATTCTCTGTTTACTAGGAAACTCCTTCCCTTCCCTCAAAGGAGAAAATGGGCTTTTATGATGGTCAGAATATTCAAATTAGAAATAAGGAAAAACACTCTGACTCTGTTCTTAGGAAAGGGACAAAAGTACTAGATGATTCTCCTGGAAATTTATTCTTGCTTTGGTTGCCTTTGTGTCTGTTCCATGCAGGTTAACTTTGTCTGTGTCTTAATATCTGCTGAACTTATGTTGCATTGATGTGTCCAAAAAACTGGCCATCAACTTGAACCTGAAAATCTATTCCATCGACGATTGCATGCCCACATTGTCCTTGGTGCTGAATGCAGGAGTAGACAAGGTGCTGGAGAAGACTGTTGAGAGTCCCTTGAAAAACAAGGAGATCAAACCAATCATTCCTGAAGAAAATCAGCCCTGAATGTTCACTGGAAGGACTGACGCTGAAGCTGAAACTCCAATACTTTGGCCACTTGATGCAAAGAACTGACTCCTTAGAAAAGACCCTAATGCTGGGCAAGATTGCAGGCAGGAGGAGAAGGGGGCGACAGAGGATGAGATGGTTGGATGGCATCACCGACTCCATGGACATGAGTTTGAGCAAGCTCTGGGAGTTGGTGATGGACAGGGAAGCCTGGCATGCTGCAGTCCATGGGGTCACAAAGAGTCGGACATGACTTAACAATTGAACAATAGGTCTCCTTCAACTGAGTCAAATTGGTGACCTGCCAGCAGAGGGCCCTGAGGCTCAAAGTGTGGAACTGCTCAGCCTAGTGACCCACCCAATATATGACAGTGGGCTTGATGCAAGAAAATACAGGACCATCTTCAAAGGTGAAAGGGAGTCCAGAGAGTGTTTCATCCATAACATCATGATCATGTTCAATGTTAATACGTTTCATTTGATCTTCAACCTCTCAAAATGGTTGCATACTTTCCATGGGAAGAGAGAATGAAGAGGCAACACCAATTCCAGGGATTTTGACTGAGCAAGTTGGTCTTGCCACTTTTCATGAAGCTAATGGAGTTTAGGTAGTCCCTTGGCAACCTAGTCAGTAATTGGACTAAGCTGGTCACCCCACCAAAAAGCCATAAAGGCAAAGCGGAGAAGACACTCAAAAGAACAAAATCAACTTCCTCCCCAGCCTTTACTGTTGGGGGAGGGGGGCGTGGTATGTGTGTCTCCTTGGACTTTGCTGCTAAGGTGGGACATGGTGTCAACAATGTGTGTGTGTGTGTGTGTGTGTGTAAGAGAAAGAGAGAGTATCAGTGCCAAATTTTGTCACTTAGAGATAACCCTTGCTCTTGATGTGAATCCCCAAAGAATGAGATTGGGAGTTATCTCTCTCATACTCCAGTTTCTCTTAACTATGGTCTTACCATTCCAGTACCTGCCTCTGCATTTTCAGAGTGTCACATATAATATAATGTATGCTACTGACTTTCTGGACACACAGGACATTGCTTTCTTTGGGTTTTCCAGAGTGGAAGTGCCCCTGGTAGATAAGTCTTCATTTCCCCAGCCCAGATGAGGAGGTGAGGCTGGGTACTGTGTGGGGAGGGACTGGAGGTGGAAGTGTTAGCAGGGACCCCACCAGCATTTCTGTGGTCCTCTGTTACTCAAGCAGAGAGGGCTTACTGTGGGCAGGAGGCCTGTGGAAGCCCCACCATCTCTCTCCTCAGCTCCCACTGTGTGCTCAGTCACCCAATGTGAGAGGCACAGCTGGATACGAGGAAAAGTAGGTGAAGCTTTGTAGACAAAGCATTTTGCTGTGACCCCAGTGGGCCCCCTAATCTCTCAATAAGACTTAGGGAGCAAGAAAATGCCATCTAGTACTCAAGGGAACTTCCAGGTCATGACTATAGGATCTAATGACACGTGGCCAGTGAGGATGTGTAAACTGAGGCCAAGGGAATGGAACTGGCTTACCCAAGGTCACTGGCCGCTCGCCTTCCAGCCCAGGGCTTCTCTTCCTACAACGTGAGGCTGTGTGCTTGTGGAATGTCCTCTCTGGAGATTTGGAGGTGGAGTCATGTTGGCTCCTGGTCTCAGTCTTGACCTAGAGACTTTCACGCCACTTTGAAATACAGTTTATTTGGCTTTCTGTAAGATAAATTACAGCCAGATCCTTTTCTTGCTCTCTTCCAGTGCTCCAGCCATCTGCTCACCCACCCTGAAACTCAGAAAAGAAAAAAAGAAATCTGTGTGATCCATGGAAAATTTCATTGCAGACAAAACCAGCCCCAACTCCTCCCTGCTTTGTTCCACTAACAATCTTCAGGTTGGTTTTCTTTGGCTTGTCATCTGCAGGATTTTCCCAAGATTGGAATTGCCCCGACTATCAGCAGTCCTGCTGGGTTGCCATGCCTCAGTCCGAATGTGAAATTTGCTATTCTTCCTTCAGTTCAGTTCAGTCACTCAGTCATGTCCTACTCTTTGTGACCCCATAGACTGCAGCACACCAGGTTTCCCTGTCCATCAGCAACTCCCAGCTTGCTCAAAATCATGTCCTTTGACATGCCATCCACCATCCAACAACTATTCCTTAAAATCATTTTTTTCTAGGGTTTTGCCCTATTCGTTTGCCTTATCTTGCATTCGATTTGTTTTGGCTCTATTTTTTTTTTTTTCCTTTTCATATTAGAATTTGAACTGGTTAACAGACCTGTTGGTTTCCTCCATCACTAGCTTGATGTAAATTGGTTTTGGGTCTTAAGTAATTGTGAACAATTGTTGAAATGTGTCTCTGGCAGCTTCTCCTGTCTCATACTCTTTCCTTCCCTAGATTTGCCTGTGGCAAGCTATTTCTCTTGAAAGTATTTACCAGTATAACAATGTTATCTGACTAAACTATTTACATTTGTATAGTAACAGCATCTCTAAGACAATTTAGGCATCCGTGCCTCTCTTCAAAGTCCAAAATGTAGTACTTGGGTGCAATCTCAAAAACCATAGAATGATCTCCATTCATTTCCAAAGCAAACCTTTCAACAACACAGAAATCCAAGTCTATGCCCCAAACACTAATGATGAAGAAGCTGAAGTTGAACGGTTCTATGAAGACCTACAAGACTAACACCAAAAAAGATGTCCTTCTCATCATAGGGGATTGGAATGCAAAAGTAGAAAGTTAATTTACAGGCAGATTTGGCCTTGGAGTACAAAATGAAGCAAGGCAAAAGCTAGAGTTTTGCCAAGAGAATGCACTGGTCATAGCAAACACCCTCTTCCAGCAACACAAGAGAGAGCTCTGCACACGGACATCATGGGATAGTTTATACCAAAACCAGATTAATTATATTTTCTGCAGCTGAACTTGGAGCAAAAACAAGCAAATACAGCAAAAAAAAAAAAAAAAAAAAAAAAAGACATGGAGCGGACTGTGGCACAGATCATGAGCTCCTTATTGCAAAATTCAGGCTTAAATTGAAGAAAGTAGGGGATTTAGTCCATTCATGTATGACCTAAATCAAAGCCCTTCTGATTACACAGCAGCAGTGATGAACAGGTTCAAGGGATTAGATCTGGCAGACACAGTGCCTGAAGAACTGTGGATGGAGGTTTGTAACATTGTACTGGAGGTGGTGACCAAAATCATCCCCAAGAAAAAGAAATGCAAGAAGGAAAAGTGGTTGCCTGAGGAGTCCTTACAAATAGCTGAGAAAAGAAGAGACGCAAAAGGCAAAGGAGAGGAAAGATATACTCAGTTGAATGCAGAGTTCCAGAGAATAGAAAGGAGAGAGAAGAAAGCCTTAAGTGAACAATGAAGAGAAATAGAAGAAAAAAATAGAATGGGAAAGACTAGAGATCTCTTCAAGAAAACTGGAGATACCAAGGGAATATCTCATGCAAATATGGGCACAAAAAAGGACAGAAATGACAAGGACCTAACAGAAGCAGAAGAGATTAATAAGAGGTGGCAAAAATACACAGAAGAACTATTCAATACAGGTCTTAATAACCTGGGTAACCATGATGATGCGGTCACTCATCTAGGGCCAGACATCCTGGAGTATGAAGTTAAGTGGGCCTTAGGAATCATTACTATGAACAAAGCTAGTAGAGATGATGGAATTCCAGCTGAGCAATTTCAAATCCTAAAAGATGATGCTGTTAAAGTGCTGGACTTAATATGCCAGTAAATTTGAAAAACTCAGCAGTGGCCACAGGACTGGAAAAGGTCAGTTTTCATTTTAATCCCAAAGAAAGGCAATGCCAAAGAATGTTCAAACTACTGTACAACTGTATTCATTTCATGTGCTAGCAAGGTAATGCTAAAAATCCTTCAAGCTAGGCTTTAGCAGTACCTGAACTGTGAACTTCCAGATGTTAAAGCTGGATTTATAAAAGGTGGAGGAACCAGAGATAAAATTTCTATGACCTGCTGGATCATAGAATAAACAAAGGAATTCCAGAGAAACATCTACTTTTGCTACATTGACTATGCTAAAGCCTTTGACTATATGAAAGTGAAAGTGAAGCCCCTCAGTCATGTCTGACTCTTTGCTACCCCATGGATTGTAGCCTACCAAGCGCCTCTGTCCATGGGATTTTCCAGGCAAGAATCCTGGAGTGGGTTGACATTTCCTTCTCCAGGGAATCTTCCCGACCCAGGGATCGAACCTGGGTCTCCTGCATTGCAGACAGACAATTTACTGTCTGAGCCACCATGGAAGCTTGACTGTGTGGATCACAACAAACTGTATGAAATTCTTAAAGAGATGAGAATACCAGATCACCTTACCTGCCTTCTGAGAAACCTGCACACAGTTCTAAGCAACAGTTAGAACCAGACATGAAACAATGGACCAGTTCAAAATTGAGAAAGGAGTACATCAAGGCTGTATATTGTCCCCCTGTTTGTTTAACTAATATGCAGAGTACATCATGTGACATGCCAAGCTGGCGAAAAACAAGGGGGAATCAAGATTGCCAGGAGAAATATCAACAACCTCAGATATGCAGAGGATACCACTTTAATGGCAGAAAGTGAAGAGGAACTTAAAGAGTCTCTTGATAAGGGTGAAAGAGGAGAGTGAAAAATCTGTTTTAAAACTCAACATTCAAAAAATGAAGATCATGGCATAACTTCATGGCAAATACATGGAGGAAAAGTGGAAACAGTGAATGATTTTATTTTCTTATTCTCCAAAATCACTGGGGACTCTGACTGCAGCCATGAAATTAAAAGATGCTTGCTCCTTGGAAGAAAAGCCTAGACTAAGTCAAACCTAGACAGCATATTAAAAAGCAGAGACATCACTTTGTCGACAAACATCCATATAGTCAAAACTATGGTTTTTCCAATAGTCATGTACAGATGTGGGAGTTGGACCATAAAGAAGGCTGGGCGCCGAAGGATTGATGCTTTCAATTGTGGTGCTGAGACTCTTGAGAGTCTTTTGGACTGTGAGGCTATCAAACCAGTCAGTCCTAAAGGAAATCAACCCTGAATATTCACTGGAAGGACTGAGACTGAAGCTGAAGTTTCAATACTTTGCTTGATAAGAAGAGCCGACTCACTGGAAAAGACCCTGACTCTGGGAAAGATTGAGAGCAGGCAGAGAAGGGGTGACAGAGGATGAGATGGTTGGATGGCATCACTGACTCAATGGAAATGAGTTTGAGCAAACCCTAGGAGACGGTGAAGGACAGGGAAGACTGGCATGCTGCAGTCCAAGGGGTTGCAAAAAGTCGGATGTGACTTAGCAATTGAACAACAACAGTCTCTCTTCAGTTGTGCCAGGAGCTGGTGGTCTGTAAACTTAGTTGATCATAGAATATTCAGATATTTTTGTTTCAAATACAGGTTCCCAGGCCTCACCATGGGACAAAATAAGGCAATCTTGGATTGGAGCCTGGGACTGATATTCTTAAACAATATTATCAGATAATTCCTATAATTAACTGCTTATCTCCAGTTGGAAGTTTCCTTCCAACCCTGAGATTCTGTGATGCTGTGATTTTATTCTTGTCACAGCCCTGCAAAGAATCATAATGATAACAACAACTGACATGTGAAGTACTTGCTATATATCAAGTTCAGAGCTAAGCATTTATACGAATTACCTCAGGAGTGAGGACTTTCTTAATCCCTCTTCCACAACAGAGAAATTTAAGGCACATGTTGATCAGTGTCATTTAGTAGAGAACTGACTAGTGTCTTAAAATTTGTGCAACTACTAGAGGAGTAAAAAAAATTGTCCAAATCCCCTACTCTGTGTTCCAGGGTTCTTTGTGGAACATGGGACCAGTAAAAGTGGTCTCATGTCATTTGATCTGCAGTCCAGCTGCTCCCTTAAAGACAGGGAACATGTCTTCTTTTCCGTCCTCTCCCCTCTTCAAACACACCCACGCATCCTGCCTGGCAAAGAGAAGGCCCTCAGCAGATGTTTGTTGAATTAGAATTATCTGTAACCCAGGTCTTTTGACTTTTTGTCCAGGGCATTTCTGCTATCGAGACTTAATGAACTCCAGAACCCCATGGTATAAGTTGAGAACAGAGTTTAATTTGTTATATCATAGATATTTGGGATTTTAAAGACTCGAATAATGCAAATTACAGAGATAATTATCTCTAATGCTAGCATTTCAGGCACCTGGACAGGTAGACCATCTTTGGAAGGGTGTAGACCCACATATATATGGCCACTTATTTTTCAGCAAAGACACCAACGCTGTTCAGTGGGGAAAGGAAGGAAGGTCTTTTCAGTGAGTGGTACTAGAATAACTAGATATTAACACGGAGGATATAAGAGAAACTCTAACCCCAAGTGTATAAGGTACATACAAGTTAATTTGAAATGAGTCATAGACTTAAATGCAGAAGTGAAAACAATAAAACCTTTAGTTGATAACATGAAAGAATACCTTTGTACCTGTAGGGTGGGGTGGGGGGAGCCAAATTATTTAGGCCACAAAGTCACAAACCACAAAAAAATGGTAAATTGGATCTCATCAAAACTCAAAAACAAATTTCTGTTCATCACAAGATAATGTTAAGAAAGTAAAAAGACAAGTTATAGTATGGGTGCAACTATTTGCCAAAAGACTAGTATCCAGAATATACATAGTACCCAATTAAAAAATGTACACTTATTTGTAAAACACCCAAACTATCCAGTTAAAAAATGTGCACAAGATTGAACAGGATTCCCACAAACACAAATATTCAAGTGGTCAGTATGTCACTCAATATTACTAGACATCAGGGCAATGTAAAAAAATGAACAGAAGTATTATTAGATACATATTAGAATGGCTAAGTTTAGAATAACTGGCAATATGAAGTGTTGGTGAGAGTGTGGAACATCTGGAACTCTCATAGCTGCTGGTTGTAGGGCAAATGCTACAACTCATTTGAAAAGCCAGCCTTTGCTTATAGATAACAACATGCACCTACTCTCTGATCCAAGAATTCCAGTCCTAAGCATTTGTCCAAGAGAGGTGGAAATATATGTTTAAGAAAGATTTGCACAGGAATGTTCAATAGCAGGTTTATTAGTGAAAGCCGTAAACTGTAAACAATCCAAATGTCTGTCAACAGGAGATCAGGTCAACAAGTTACAGTATATTAATAACATGGAGTACTATTTAGTAAAATTCACTGATATAGACAACATACAGGATTCTCAGAAGTGACAGAAGTCAGTCACAAAGACTTTATATTGGATGATTCTATTTATATGAAGTTTGAAAGCAGCCAAAATGAATCTATGATGATAAACATTAGAAATGTAATTATCTCAGAGAAGGAGGAAAGATGCTATTGATGGGGCAGGGGTACATATATGTTGACCAGTTATCTGTTGTCAAGTAACAAATTATACTCAAACTGGTGACTTAAATCTATTGCTTTATTATGTTCCACAATTTTGTGGGTCAGGAATTCAGGCAGGGTTTGACTAAGTGATTCTTCTCTTCTGTGTGGTGTTGATGTGTAGGCTAACTTTGAGAGTCCAAGATGGCTGACTTTAAGAGTCCAAGTTGGCTGACTTTGCAAGTCCACGATGGCTTCCTTGCATATCTGACACCTTGGTTGGAAGGCTGGGCTCAGCTGAACTGCTGACTGGAGTATCTGCATACAGCCTCTGTACCACAGTGACTTCAGGCGGTCAGACTTCACACTTGGGCTCAGGGTGTTGAGAATAGGTGTTAAGAGAATAAGACCGAACCTGCATGGCCCTTGCTGGTGTAGCCTTGGTGGTCACATTGTGTCACTCCTGCTGGATTCTGTGTCAAGGCAGTCACAAGCTTGCCCAGATTCATAGAGAGAAACGTGGATTGCACCTCTCAGTGACAGGTGGGTCAAAGAATTTGCAACCATGCTTTAAAACTGCCCTAGGAACTTTCTGGGGTTAATGGGAATATTCTATATTTTGATTTGAGTGGTGTAATGGTTATGTGACTGTGTACAAAATTACTGAGCTGTATACTTAAGATTTTCCCACTTTATGTAAATTACACTGCAATTTAAAAATATCTGCAGAGTTTTTTACATACACCACTCTCATTATCTTCATAACAATCTTATGAGTCAAAAATTATTATCCCTTTTTACAGATATATGATTATGCTTATTAGCTTGGCTGATGCCAGACAGTATCAGGTTTCAAATCCAAATTTGTCTGATCCCAAAGTGTCTTCTCTTTCCACTAATATCATGTTACAGGGACAAAATAGTTCATTCATTCATTCATTTATTCTTCAATTAATGTCTACTAAGAACCTACTTTGATTATATTCTTTGCAGCCAAAGATGGAGAAGCTCTATACAGTCAGCAAAAACAAGACTGGGAACTAACTGTGGCTTAGATCATGAAATCCTTATTGCCAAATTCAGACTTAAACTGAAGAAAGTAGGGAAAACCACTAGACCATTCCAGTATGACCTGAATCAAATCCCTTATGACTATACAGTGGAAGTGAGAAATAGATTTAAGGGACTAGATCTGATAGACAGAGAGCCTGATGAACTACGGATGGAGGTTCGTGACATTGTACAGGAGACAGGGATCAAGACCATCCCCATGGAAAAGAAATGCAAAAAGGCAAAATGTTTGTCTGAGGAGGCCTTACAAATAGCTGTGAAAAGAAGAGAAGCGAAAAGCAAAGGAGGAAAGGAAAGATATTCCCATTTGAACGCAGAGTTCCAAAGACTAGCCAGGAGAGATAAGAAAGCCTTCCTCAGCGATCAATGCAAAGAAATAGAGGAAAACAACAGAATGGGAAAGACTAGAGATCTCTTCAAGAAAATTAGAGATATCAAGGCAACATTTCAGGCAAAGATGGGTTCGATAAAGGACAGAAATTGTATGGACCTAAGAGAAGCAGAAGATATTCAGAAGAGGTGGCAAGAATACACAGAAGAACTGTACAAAAGAGATCTTCACGACCCAGATAATCACGATGGTGTGATCACACACCTAGAGCCAGACATTCTGGAATGTGAAGTCAGGTGGGCCTTAGGAAGCATCACTATGAACAGAGCTAGTGGATGTGATGGAATTCCAGTTTAGCTGTTTCAAATCCTGAAAGATGATGCTGTGAAAGTGCTGCACTCAATATCCCAGCAAATTTGGAAAACTCAGCAGTGGCCACAGGACTGGTAAAGGTCCGCTTTCATTCCAATCCCTAAGAAAGGCAATCCCAAAAAATGCTCAAACTACCGCACAATTGCACTCATCTCACATGCTAGTAAAGGAATGCTCAAAATTCTCCAAGCCAGGCTTCAGCAATACGTGAACCATGAACTTCCAGATGTTCAAGCTGGTTTTAGAAAAAGCAGAGGAACAAGAGATCAAATTGCCAATATCCGCTGGATCATCAAAAAAGCAAGAGAGTTCCAGAAAAACATCTATTTCTGCTTTATTGACTATGCTAAAGCCTTCGACTGTGTGGATCACAATAAACTGTGGAAAATTCTGAAAGAGATGGGAATACCAGACCACCTGACTTGCCTCTTGAGAAACCTGTAT
The DNA here is from genome assembly GCF_033118175.1 of Dama dama. Lineage (NCBI taxonomy): Eukaryota > Metazoa > Chordata > Mammalia > Artiodactyla > Cervidae > Dama > Dama dama. The sequence goes on from NC_083688.1 coordinate 29,067,166, forward strand.
GCAAGTCAGGAAGCAACAGTTAGAACTGGACATGGAAAAACAGACTGGTTCCAAATAGGAAAAGGAGTACATCAAGGCTGTATATTGTCACCCTGCTTATTTAACTTATATGCAGAGTACATCATGAGAAATGCTGGGCTGGATGAAGCACAAGCTGGAGTCAAGGTTGCCGGGAGAGATATCAATAACCTCAGATATGCAGATGACACCAACCTTACGGCAGAAAGTGAAGAAGAACTAAAGAGCCTCTTGATGAAAGTGAAAGAGGAGAGTGAAAAAGTTGGCTTAAAACTCAACATTCAGAACACTAAGGTCATGGCATCTGGTCCCATCACTTCATGGCAAATAGATGGGGAAACAATGGAAACAGTGACAGACTTATTTTGGGGGGCTCCAAAATCACTGCAGAGGGTGACTGCAGCCATGAAATTAAAAGATGCTTACTCCTTGGAAGGAAAGTTATGACCAACTTAGATAGCATATTAAAAAGCAGAGACATTACTTTGCCAACAAATGTCCATCTGGTCAAGGCTATGGTTTTTCCAGTCATCATGTATGGATGTGAGAGTTGGACTGTGAAGAAAGCTGAGTGCCGAATAATTGATGCTTTTGAACTGTGGTGTTAGAGAAGACTCTTGAGAGTCCCTTGGACTGCAAGGAGATCCAACCAGTCCATCCTACAGGAGATCAGGCCTGGGTGCTCATTGGAAGGACTGATGATGAAGCTGAAACTCTAGTACTTTGGCCACCTTATGGGAAGAGTTGACTCATTGGAAAAGACCCTGATGCTGGGAGGGATTGGGGGCAGGAGGAGAAGGGGACGACAGAGGATGAGATGGCTGGATGGCATCACCGACTTGATGGGCATGAGTTCAAGTAAACTCTGGGAGTTTGTGATGGACAGGGAGGTCTGGCTGCAATTCATGGGGTCGATTCATGACTGAGATTCATGGGGTCGATTCATGGCTGTGATTCATAGGGTCGCAAAGAGTCGGACACGACTGAGCGGCTGAACTGAACTGAAGAACACACTGTATTTTGGGTATCAGGTTAAGAACTAGGGATAAAAAGGAGAATAACATATCTTTGCCTCAAAGGGCTCATGACCTAAAGGAGGAGACAGATCTGTATGTAAATGTCAATCTATAATGTGATTTATATTATGCTGAACCCATTTTCTGAACTCCCAATTCAAGAGCCCATGAAATTTTTGGTACCCATGGACAGAAAAAGATAGAACACTTGAAATCAGACCTTGTTCTAGAAAATATGTGGTCACAGTAGACTAGCGCATTTACAAAATGCTAATGGGGCCCAGAATAAAGAGGCCTGGAGGGAGAACAACTTTTCAGGATACCGTTTTACTTGCCTAGAACTAGATCCTGACTGTCTTCGTTTAGTTACATCTATAATCTTTTTTATTTTACATTTCAGAAATGCTCTTTATCTTGTTAAATTCTTGCATGTAAATTTAATTTCCTTAGATGATTTTATCTTAAAAAACTTCTTTTTCTTTGGCTTTAGGGTTTGGATTTGATTTTACCCCTTACTTTCTTATTCTTTCTGCTTTTTTGTCACTTTAAGCACATTTGGGATGGACTTGGTCCAGCCTTGAGCTGTCACACCTTCCTCTTCTGTGACCACGCAGGGCCATCTGCTCTGAGACCTCAGTCTCTGTGATTGCTGTTGTGGGATCCGTCTTTCATGCCTTTTTCTTGTTTGGCATTCCAGGCTGCCGGAGTTAGCTAGCTTTGACTAACAGGTGTTGATGTGTTGATCTCTTGAAAACAGTTTTTTCTTCCTTGTCAGCTCCCTGATGTGTCTCGCCATTGTCACCAGCCACTCTGAGATACGGGGGCCTCGGCCAGAGATGATGGAGTGTCAGCTCTCTGGAAAGTGTCTGGGGCCCCATCAGTCTGCAGTTAGCTTGGAGGGCCTGCGGCATCCAACTGGCCCGAGTTTACAGAGAGAGGGTGTTGGGCGGCTGCTGGGGCTAGCACACACGGTGGGTTTTTTCTTCCAGGAGTGGGTAGGGGGCTGATTTTCTAGTTTTTCTGGCCACTTGGATGGATTTGCCTCATCTATTTTCTGCTGAGGCTCTCCCAGGACCTAAATAAAGATAACTGGGAGACAGCCATTGAGGTGTGAGCAGATGGGCTCGTCCATGGACTGACCCATGATACTGGCAGCCTGATCTTGCTGTTTCAGCACACTTATTGAGCCTTTACTGAATGCCAAGTGCTCTGCCAAGTGCTTCAACAACATTGCTTCATTCAATTCTTATTTAATTTTTAAAAAATATAAAAACTTTTAAATTATCCCAAACTAAACACAAATTATAAAATAAATTCCTCATCAGTAATAAGTTTAATTATTACAGTAATATGTTTTATTATTTTTTCTTTCTTTAAAAAACTTTTATTTTGTGTTGGCGTATAGTTGATTAACGTGGCTTCCCTTGTAGCTCCGCTGATAAAGAATCTGCCTGCAATGCAGAAAACCCCAGTTTGATTCCTGGGTGGGGAAGTTCCCCTGGAGAAGGGCTAGGTTACCCACTCCAGTATTCGTGGGCTTCCTGATGGCTTAGGTGGTAAAGAATCCGCCTGCAATGTGGGAGACCTGGGTTGGACCCCTGGGTCAGGAAGATGCCCTGGGGGAGGGCGTGGCAACTCACTCCAGTATTCTTGCCTGGAGAATTCCCACAGACAGAGGAACCTGGTGGGCTACAGTCCATGGGGTCACAGAGTTGGACATGACTGAGTGAAGCACAGCTCATAGCTGATTAACAGTGTTGCGATCATTCCAGGTGGACAGCAAAGACAGTCATACATGTACATCTATCCACTCTCCCTCAAACTCCCCTCCCATCGAGGCTTCCACAAAACATTGAGCAGAGTTCCCTATGCCATACAGTACATCCTTGTTGGTTATCTATTTTAAAAAGAGCAGTGTGTACCTGTCCATCCCAAACTCTGTAACTATCCCCCCATCTTCCCCCCACTACTCTCCTCCCCCTCCCTGGAACCGTAAGTTCATTCTCTAAGTTTGTGAGTCTGTTTCTGTTTTGTAAATAAGTTCATCTGTGTCAAGTCATTTTAGATTCCGCATATAAGGAATTAAAAAAAAAAAAAAACATTTGGCCTCACCCAGAGGCATGTGGGATATTAGTTCCCTGACCAGGGATCAAACCCACACCCTCTGCATTGGATTCATGGAGTCTTAACCACTGGGTACCAGGAAAGTCCCTGCTTCATTCAATTCTGCTGACAACTCTGAGGAAGAAGCTAGGCCATGGAGAGATTAAATAACTTTTTCATGGTCACATTGCAATTAAGTACGTGAGTCAGAATTGGAACCAGGATTGTGTTATTCCAGACAAGGTATTCTCCTGACCTCTTGCTGTGCTTTCCTGACTCTCTGAGGATACAACAATTTAACCATCAGTTGGTAGTACCTATCTATGTGCTAGACGTGGGGCTGGGAGCATGGGCATACATGAGATAGATCCCTGCCTTTGAGAAATTCTCAGTCTAGTGAATGAGACACAGACTTGTACATAAATAATTCTAATCAAGGCATCAGTAGGAGTTCAGAAGTTGATGTGGAATCAAGAAGGGCATAGACCTCTGTGGGGATGGTGTGAAACCAGTGATCCTTCCTAAAAGGGGACATGTTGGTGGGGGAATATCTGGGCAGGGTCTGAAGGGTACACTGTGTGCAGAGACTCTGTCTTTATGGAGACAGAGAAAGTCAATAAACCACTCTTAACCTCCAGGTTCTCTTCCATGTACCTCCTCAGGAAGAGATGCCAAGAATGTGCTTCCTTGGAGCCTGTGTGTCATACCTGCTTCTGTTCCTGGTACCCAAGACTCTGAATGTCCCTGGCCAAAAGGCCCTGAGACTTTCTGTTCTCCCAAGGATGGACTGAACAGCCATTGCACACATCCTTGGTCCCCAGAGGTGGCCAAGGAGAGGGTGTATGTATGGTCAGGGGGCTGTGGCCTGAACTTGAAAGAGCAGCCCACCATGTCTACCTGGAGTCTATGTAGATCTCCTTGTTATATAGAAACAAGTTGAAGGAGGGAAGAGGGGAGAGGTGAGCCACTGGGCAGAGTCCAGAGGTTGGGGCCCTGACACTAAAGAAGACTTCTAAATTCAGACCTGGCCTTTGAGATCATTATGAAGTTTTTTTTTTTTTTTTTTTTAAATTTTGAAAGAATTTTACAGTAGTTATAAACACAGTACAGAGAAATCCTGTATATCTCAATCAGTTGCCCCTAATATTAATTATTATCTTATACAACCACAATACCATTGCCAAAAGAAATCAACATTAGACAATACTGTTAACTAAATGACAGACTGAAAAATGGTAACTAATGCTTAAGCCAGAAAGGCCCTCATCTCTGAGGGGGTGACTGAGCCTTCCAAAGCTAGAACCGGGGCCCTGGAGCTTGGGATTTCCAGGTACCCAAGGGGGTGCATCTTGTCAGCATACTTACCAGCCTGGGAAGCCAGAGGCCTAGGTATGGGAGCTTAGAGGATCACCCTAGAAGCCAAGCCTCAGCCTGGTGACAATCTGATATCCTTCAGTGCTCTGATTCCACCATTTATGATCTGATGAGGCAGAAAACAGTGTCCTTTAGGTCTGAGATACACTTCCTGGGAAGCTCCCAGGGGCTAAGAATCAGGGCTCTGTGAATACCAGATCCTGTTAGATTTTAGAATATTAGATGCTATTAGATGATATAGATGTTTGAAGAAGCCAAATGCCACATGCAGATGTGCATACATGAAAATTCTCATCTTGGTCTTAATTCCCCTCTCTTCACCCTGCTCTCTACTTGTTGAGAAGTGGAGAGCGCTAGGCTGGAGTCGAGAGGGCCTGGTTCTCTGCTCTAATTTGGGGAAAATATTAATAACTTCACTGCTGCAGTTCCTGCTGGATACTTAAGAGGAAGCTGACCTCTATGATCTTTAAGACTTTGTTCTTCCTTCTCTGTACATGATTATTCCTCTGCTCGTCTTCCCACAGCCCACATTCTTCTCATTTCCCTCTGTTCTTCCCTCTCTCATTTTTCTGCTTTTCTTGTCCTTCCCCCTCCCTTCTTTTTCCACATTCCTCTCACCTGATACCCTTTTCTCCCCTCTTCCTCAACCCTTCTTTCCCTGTTTTCTTGCTTTTCTCTTTCTCTTCCTTATCTCCCCCCATGTCCTGTCCCTCCATCTAGGTATGATCCATGTTACCCAAGGGCCTCCATGGCCCATCAAATGTTTGTGGTAATTTTTTTTCAAGTGAAGGGGGAAAAAGAAGGAATTAAATCATAGTATTGGCAGCTGGCAATCTGCTTCAATCTCAGAAAAATGTCCCCGGCTTCATTGAATATATTGAAACATTGATGAAGAACAGATTTTCCCTGGCTGTGTGAATTCCCCTCCGTCTGAGTTTGGCAGAGGGACTGCCTTGCTTGATATTATTATAGGCATTTTGATGCATTCCCTGTTTAGCAAAGTTGGAATGCATTTTAACCAACCCCTGTATTGATGTAACACTATTTTTATTTGTAATGAGGGTGTATTAAAAAATATATATATATTTCCACTGATTTCTGGCTCTGGGGAGGCTGGGATCTCAGGCTGTCCAGGCAGGAAGGCCTGGGTTTTTCCATCCTCTCTCCACGGGGAGAGTGCTGGAATTCAGGCATTCTCGCTTGTCCCCACCCCCTTGTTAGATTTCACTGATTTTAATAAATAAACATTTTCCTTTCTTTGGTTTCCTCAGTGACATACAATCATATGCATCAGTTGGATGGGGTCTTCCAGAGGTCATCTCTCTATGCCCTGCATACTTGGACAAAGGGTCTGAACTGGGCAGGCTCTGAGTGAGGGTGTGTGTGTGTGTGTGAGACTCAGTCGTGTCCCACTCTTTGCAACCCCATGGACCAGGTTCCTCTGTCCATGGAATTCTCCAGGCAAGAATACTGGAGTGGGTTGCCATTCTCTTCTCCAGAGGACCTTCCTAACCCAGGAATCGAACCCAGATCTCTTGGATTGCAGGCAGATTCTTTACCCTCTGAGCCGCCAGGGAAGCCCCAAGTGAGGGGTTAGGGAGGACACAAAGAAAAGGAGAGTTAAGGACTTGCTTGATGGTACAGTGGATAGGAATCTGCCTGCCAAGGCAGGGGACATGAGTTTGATTCCTGGTCCGGGAAGATCCCACATGCTATGGAGCAACTAAGCCCATGTGCCTCAACTACTGAGCCTGTGTGCTGCAACTACTGAAGCCTGTGCCTAGAGCCTGTGCTCTGCAACAAGAGAAGCCAATGAAGTGAGAAGACCAGACACTGAAACGAAGAGTAGCTTCTGCTCACCCAGCTAGAGAAAGCCCGCACACAGCAGCGAAGATCCAGTGCAGCCAAAAAATAAATCAATAAATAATAAAAAAGAAAACACATGGAGAACATGTACAGATACAGATACACAGTTATCTGCCCCTCTACAGAGGGACATGGAGTGAGTGGTAATGAAAGAAAAGGCAGAGAGGCCAGCGTGCAAGGCTGGTGGAAGGAGCTGTGAATAGGGCAGGGATGGTTTTGATAGTGAGGAGCATAGGGACCCTGGAAAGGCCAGGAGCAATAACTACTCACAAGGGCCTTTTTATTTTTAGAAAAAACTTTTAGTGCTTTTTCCATCCTTTTATCAGCAGGCAACTGCCCCATCCAACCACACGTGGATGCAAGCTCTTTGGATCATAGAATCCCAGAGTTCACTGAGATCTTAGAAAAGATGATCTAGTACTGGAGTCCTAAGGTGGAACTTACAAGAGTTCTGAGAATGCCCTTAAATGAAAGAAAATGGCATTGGTGTCCTTTTCTTTTTTTTTTCCCCTGGAGCATGGGAGCAAGGTATAGCTTTCATCACTCCTGCAAGAAACTGTGATCCAAATGTCCTCAAACCACTGGTCCAGTTCAGTCTACATGTTGACCATCTGGAGGAATTGAGGACCAGCAAAGTGATGTGGCTTAACCAAGGCCTCTTTGAGGGTTTTTATAATTCCTTCCATCTACAGGTGATGAAATAGGCCTGGGGAACTGCAGTGACTCAGCCATCCAGCAGCAGAGTCAGGCTGATAGCTGGTGGCCGGGCTCTTAGCCCAGGCCTCCTATGTTCATCCCTGTCTTTTTCCTACTGTGTTGTTATTGCCTCCTTATCCTTGTCATCCCTGTTGGGCAGCAGTGATGGCTGTCTGTCCCAGACTTCACTCCTGACTTCAGAGAATTGGCAGAAATACCTCGAAAGGTGTTTGAATGGAGCTGGTATTCACTGTGATCTTATTTAAAGTCAGCATTCTAACACCCATTGTAGTGGCCCCAGTGTCTTTGGTTTAGAGGAGACTGATGAATAGAAACTCTGAGGCCTGACTTCATAGCGTGTGATGCAGCCCCACTGATTTTCACTTATTATCGCTAGAACTCACACTCCATTTGCTCCAAAGCAAATTCACTTTCAGCATCAGGAGGAGGCTTCCCTGGTGGTCCAGTGGCCAAGACTCTGAGCTTCCAACGCAGGGGCCCAGAGTTTGATCCCTGGTCGGGGAACTAGATCCCACATGTCACAGCTAAGTGTTTGCATGCAGTAACTAAAGATCCCCTTTGCTGCAATGAAGATCAAAGATCCTATGTGCCACAAATAAGACCTGCTACAGCCAAATAAATAAATAAATATCTAAAAGAAGTCAGCTGTGGGAGGATAACACAAGGGTTAGAGGGGCTTGGCAACAATCCGGTTAAATCCTTTGAGCTTCATCACTTTTCACCAGGGCCTCTGAACTCCAACTCTCCCAACAGTTTTCTGTTCTTTGAATTCTCCACACTCTTCCATGCTTTTGGTGCAAGCTTGAAATACCGTTCCTTACGTTTCTGAGTGCTTCTGTGCTCAGTCGTGTCCAACTCTTTGTGACCCCATGGACTCTATGGAGCACACCAGGCTCCTCTGTCCATGGGATTTTCCAGGCAAGAATACTGGAATGGATTGCCGTTCCCTTCTCCAGGAGATCTTCCCAACCCAAGGGATTGAAACTGGGTCTCCTGTGTCTCCTGCACTGGCAGGCGGATTCTTTACCACTGACCCTTCAGGGAAGCCTGACTTGCCCCCATTGCACCCCCCACGGTGAAGCTTTTTCTGACTATTGTGGGCAGAGCTGGGTCTCCCTCTTTCTTGTTCATGGACCTATTAGAGAACTTAACATGGGGTTTGGTGAGTATTGGCGTAGGGGTTGATGTCCCAGATGGACTGTGAGCTCCTGGAGGATGGGGACTCTATAGAAGACTAAAGGGCAGTGATTCTCACTGAGGACCATTTTGTCCTCCAGTCCCTGAAAGGGAGGGAGGGAATGCTAGTGACCTCTAGTAGGCAGATTTCAGAGATGCTGCTAAATATCCTATAAATTCCAGGATGATAAAGAGTTTGGGGGCCCCAAGTATCAATAATACCACGGTTGAGGGACCTGCCGTAGAGAATCAGTAACCTGTGGTCATATTCCTCCATTAGCTGGTGCAAATGTGTGAAGGGTAAATTCAGTCTGAGGAGAGGATTAACTGTTTCTACCTCCGAGTGGACAGACAGAGGTGTGGCCTTGGACAACAAACACTTCAGAGAAAGTTTTGAAAACTTGGTTTGTGTTCTAAGAATTTTTTGTGACTGTCAGCCCTCAGAGAAGATGGTGTTGAGGTTTCCTCCCAAATCTGGTATTCTAGAATTTACTGCCCATTAAATATGTCTTTGAAAGGCAGGGATTGAGGCTGCTGGCTCTTTGTTGAGAGACCTCATTTAAGAAGACTGCATTTTTTGAAACTCTTCTCATCCTCTCAAAGGCACTAAAGTTCTTTAAATGAAGAGTTTTAAAAGTCCTGTTTGAGAACTTATTGCAAGGTAAGAGATAAACTAGAGGTAGAATTTTAGGCACATTCCACCTAGTCAGCCTTATTCTTGTTTATCTTGGAACAAACATGGCTGAAGCATCCTTACATAGTCAGTATATAAGACAATATATTTTTTGTAGGTCTTCTGAGGCATGCTTGTTAAGAAGCTAAGGCAGAGATGGTGCCCACATGAGAGTCCATTCAGGAGGAGCTGGAGTTGGGGTGCTGGGAGGGAAGAGATGTGTAAGTTATTGGCAAGAAAGGGATGTCGAGGGAAGGAGGGTTAAAAAAAGAGGGTTGTTTGGTAAACCGAAAAGGGCAAGGGGCAAGAGAATGTTGTATGGGTGATATACGGAGGCTGGCTTAACAACACAGTCTTGGATGAGTTGAGTTGTTTGGGGAGAATACACAGCCATGGGAAAATGTTGCTATATCTTTAACTTCCCAAACCTAGCTACTCACCACAGTCACCTGAGCACCCTACTCCAAGGCCCCATCCCTGGAGGTTCTTATTTTATAGGTTTGAGGTAAGATCAGGAATCTGCAGCTCACAAGAAATCTCCAGTGATTCTGATACTCATGAAAGTTTGGGCGGAAAGTGAAATCTTTTTCAGGTCACCACTAAACATTTTGTCTTGTCTTTGCTTCTTTGTTTCCTGGGGCAGAAAGGTGTGCGTCTTCCATCAGCTTTTCAGTCAGGAAGTCTAATTCTGTCTGATTTATCTAGCAATACTGCATCCTCATGGGCCAAAGGATGGAGAGCTGGATAAGTAAATTCTGCTGGAGCAACCTTGCTCTTCTGTCCCTGAGTGTCCCTATGGGGGTATCCTGACCAGTCCAAGAGCAGCAGGAGGACAGTGGACTTCTAGAGAAAGTAACAGGCTTCTGAAAGGAATCATGTTTCATTAATATTTCTAGTAGTGAGGAATCCACCACCTCACAAAGTAATCCATTATGTTTTTAAGCAGAAAGGAAAAATTTGCTTGAATTGAAATCTACTTTCCTTTACTCTGGAGTAACAGAATAAATCATCTCTTTCTTACATGAGCACTTTTCAAATATTTGAAAATGGGGATCGTATCGCCTTGAAACATTTCTTCTCCAGGCTAAGTGCTTCCAGTTCCTTCAATCTTTTTGTGATTCTGTTTACAGACCCTTTTTTTTTTTTTTTGCTTTGTCTTTCCCTCTCTATGGTTGATGCCCTTCTTAAAAGAATCCTAAGTGTTGTAGTTCTGGTCAGACTAATGAATTTAGTAGAGTGGAAATATCACTTTCAATGTTTGGAAATATCAATGGATACATATCCAATGTTGGAAATATCATTCCAATATCACTTTGAATATTAGGTATTTTTCAGTGTTTGTAGGTTGCATTAACTACCTTGATAACATTTATTATTTTATATTGAGCCTGAAGTCAAATTGGATCTCACCATATTATACTTCTGCACTTGGTTTTTGGATTTGAAATTTAGAATTTTACAGTAATTCTTGTTGATATGTATCTTTGTTATTTAACCTATATTTCAGCCTGACTGTGCCATCTAACATCCCCCTGCTGATTTGTGGTGAGGGGAGAAAACAGAGGGACATCAAAGAGAAGATCCTTTTAGTTGGCACCTCTGTCCACTGCTGTTCTGCCGGTGGAAGAAGAGCTTCAGAGAGTTGGAGCTTCCTGGGGAGTCAGGGGATCCGTGAGGTTAGGATCCAGACAGAAATGCTGACAGCAAGTCCCTAAAATGGAAAAAGAACACTGTGCTTCATTTACATTTTCCATTTTCACTTGTCCCAGGGACCTGAGAACAAGGACGCAGGGACTAAGACCCGGATGGACAGGCCTTGTGCAAAGGAGCCTATTGAGAGTCAAAGCTTTCATATGGACCTGTTAGGCTTCCTTGGGGGCTCAGTTTAATTACCTTTCTGAGTCTTGGTCCAGAAGCAATGGAGGATGCAGTCCTTGCCCCCAGGAAGAAACCTATGATGGTTTGGGGAAGGAGACTTGCATGGGTGAAGCCACAGTAAACTTGCTAGAAATGAAGACAAATTTGTGATCAGCAGCCTGGGAGCCGACCACAGCCCACACAGGGGTCTACGGACAAGGAGGAGGTAGGAGGAGGATGATCCACTAAGGAGTGTTCCAGAGGAAGTGGGAATGGAGCTAAATTTGGAAGGATTTGAAAGGAGAAGAAAGAAGGAAAGACTATGAGGTAGGGAAGGGCGTGAATAAAATGGGTGGTAGTGACAATAATGTCCCAGAACTCAGGGAAGGAAAACAGACTTGTTCTTCCCCAGGCAATGGAAAAGCTCACCAATGGGAAGTGCCTTGTGACAAAGACTTTTCAAAGACCCCATCCTTGGATTTGGCCCAGTTTTGCCATTTCTCTTACTACCAGCCCAATCCAGGCTCTCTTTCTCTTATTTCCAGCTTTTTTAAAACCGTCTCTTTGCTGGTCTTCTTGCCTCTAATGTCCTAAACTCTCACCCAAGATACATATTAACTTTCCCCCAAACATTGGGGGTGAGAAAGATATTAATACAAAGAGACACGTTAATATGGTCCCAATTTCAAATATTCTGCCCAACTCTCCCTATTTGTTGATCTCCTCCATAGCCTTTGTCTCTCAGTTTTTCACTCAGAATATACAACAGTAATATTATTAATAATGAATAATAGCAGCTGACATCCACAGTGAAACAGATGTGAAGTTTTAAATATGCCATGAGTTTTAAATATCACCTGATAGGTCGTATGGCAGTTCTATTTCCAGTTTTTTAAGAAATCTCCACACTGTTTTCCATAGCGGCTGTACTAGTTTGCATTCCCACCAACAGTGTAAGAGGGTTCCCTTTTCTCCACACCCTCTCCAGCATTTATTGCCTGTAGACTTTTGGATAGCAGCCATCCTGACTGGCGTGTAATGGTACCTCATTGTGGTTTTGATTTGCATTTCTCTAATAATGAGTGATGTTGAGCATCTTTTCATGTGTTTGTTAGCCATCTGTATGTCTTCTTTGGAGAAATGTCTGTTTAGTTCTTTGGCCCATTTTTTGATTGGGTCATTTATTTTTCTGGAATTGAGCTGCAGGAGTTGCTTGTATATTTTTGAGATTAATCCTTTGTCTGTTTCTTCATTTGCTATTATTTTCTCCCAATCTGAGGGCTGTCTTTTTACCTTACTTATAGTTTCCTTTGTAGTGCAAAAGCTTTTAAGTTTCATTAGGTCCCATTTGTTTAGTTTTGCTTTTATTTCCAATATTCTGGGAGGTGGGTCATAGAGGATCTTGCTGTGATTTATGTCAGAGAGTGTTTTGCCTATGTTCTCCTCTAGGAGTTTTATAGTTTCTGGTCTTACATTTAGATCTTTAATCGATTTTGAGTTTATTTTTGTGTATGGTGTTAGAAAGTGTTCTAGTTTCGTTCTTTTACAAGTGTTTGACCAGTTTTCCCAGCACCACTTGTTAAAGAGGTTGTCTTTTTTCCATTGTATATCCTTGCCTCCTTTGTCAAAGATAAGGTGTCCATAGGTTCGTGGATTTATCTCTGGGCTTTCTATTCTGTTCCATTGATCTATATTTCTGTCTTTGTGCCAGTACCATACTGTCTTGATGACTGTGGCTTTGTAGTAGAGTCTGAAGTCAGGCAGGTTGATTCCCAGCAATCCCACTTCTGGGCATCCACACTGAGGAAACCAGATCTGAAAGAGACACGTGCACCCCATTGTTCATCGCAGCACTGTTTATAATAGCCAGGACATGGAAGCAACCTAGATGCCCATCAGCAGATGAATGGATAAGGAAGCTGTGGTACATATACACCATGGAATATTACTCAGCTGTTAAAAAGAATTCATTTGAATCAGTCCTAATGAAATGGATGAAACTGGAGCCCCTTATACAGAGTGAAGTAAGCCAGAAAGATAAAGAACATTACAGCATACTAACACATATATATAGAATTTAGAAAGATGGTAACGATAACCCTATATGCAAAACAGAAAAAGAGACACAGAAATACAGAACAGACTTTTGAACTCTGTGGGAGAAGGTGAGGGTGGGATGTTTTGAAAGAACAGCATGTATATTATCTATGGTGAAACAGATCACCAGCCCAGGTGGGATGCATGAGACAAGTGCTCCGACCTGGTGCACTGGGAAGACCCAGAGGAATCGGGTGGAGAGGGAGGTGGGAGGGGGGATCGGGATGGGGAATACGTGTAAATCTATGGCTGATTCATATCAATGTATGACAAAACCCACTGAAATGTTGTGAAGTAATTAGCCTCCAACTAATTAAAAAAAAAAAAAAAAAAAAAGAAAAAAAAAATCACCTGATAAGGTAGGTGCTATGATCATCCTTGTTTTAAAAATGAGAAAATTGGCTTCCAGTTGGCTGGGTGCTAAGGGGTCCTGCAGATTGAAGACTTAAATCCAAGGTCATGGCAAAACATCTGAAGTTCATTGCCAGGAAGGTGATGGTACAAGAAAGGAACGTGGAAGGTGCATACAGGACTCTGACCAGAATCCTTACCATGGATGGGCTTATTGAGGACATAAAGCGATGGCGGTATTTCCAGAAGCCTTGCCGTCGGCGACAGAGGGAAAGCTATGAAACCTGCCGGCGGATCTACAACATGGAAATGGCTCGCAAGATCAACTTCTTGATGCGAAAGAATCAGGCAGATCCATGGCAGGGCTGCTGAGGCCTGTGGATAGGAGGCCCAGTATGAAAACCTTTATCCAGTTGTCTGCACCTCTTTTCTTCCTCCAATCCCATTTACTTTTCTTAAAATAAACTCAATCACATATATGCAAGAAGCAATTCCACTAGTCAGCAGTGGATACTCTCTTTTATTAAGTCAAAAGACAAACTGAGTCAAAAAGTAGTCTAGGGATAGAATGTTGGTTGCCAAGGGCTGGTTTGACAGGAGGGGCATGGGAAATTATTGTTTAATGAGTATGAGTTTCAGTTTGGGAAGATGAAAAGGTTTGGAGATGGATGATGGTGGAACTTGCACAGCAATGGGAATGTACTTAATGCCATGGAATTGTACACTTAAATGATCAATTATGGTAAATTTTATGTTTTGTAAAAAAAATAAATAAAAAAAATAAAAATGAGAAAATTGAGGTGCATGAAGGTTAAGTAAACTGCCCAAAGACATACAGACAGTAAGTGGCAGCACTGAGATAAGCACAGGCCATCTGACTCCAGCTTCTGCTCTATTTTCTACATACCACTTCTTCATTCTAGAGATACATGGTTATAGTGTTTCAGAACAAGGAATGGAAAGAGAGGCAGTTTTTATTGACATTTAGTATGTGCCACTTCTTGCACTAAGGCACTGTACATGTGTCATCTCAATTAATCCTTACCTCACTCCAAAGACATATTATTTCTCCTATTTTACTAAAGAAGGGGATGCATGGGCAACGAAGTAGCTGGTTGTGGGCACACAGCTGGCCCCAAGGGTTGTTGTTATTGTTCAGTTGCTCAGTTGTATCCAACTCTTTGCGACCCTGTGAGGCTGTCACGGCTAACGCCATGACAGGCAGCCTAAATTAGGAGTAGGCCTGGTTTCCCGGGGTAACATAATTATCAGGCCACCTGGAGCCAGCCAATCAACATGTGCCTAGCAAGAAAAGGGGAACCTATCAGGGGAAAGCTGAAAGCCCACAAGGATTGGGCCAACAAAAATTGCCTTGCAACTGTGTAACCAATCCGCTTGCGCCAACTACCCGATTGTACCCAATAAATACCCGAGAGAACTGGGGCTCGGGGCCTTTTTGTCCTCACACCCTTGGTGAGGGCGGGAGGCCCTGGCTCGAGTCAGTAATAAATTCCCCTATTGCAAGTTGCATTGTCTCGAGGAGTCTTCTTTCCCGGTCGTGGATTCGGACTACGGGCAGAACATTTGGGGGCTTGTCCGGGATCCCTTGTCCGGGGAAGAACGCTCTTTGGAACAAAGGGGAAAAAGGACAGGTAATAGCACCGGTGCTCAGGCAGGTCTGGAAAGTCCAGTGTAAATCCGAGGCCCTGTTAAAAGGCAGGAAGGTGTCTGGCATGAGGGAAAGCTTTCCATGAGGGAACGGATTGGCCATTCTGGCTGGCGTGAGGCCGAGGCCAGCGAGCATGCTGGAAGGCAGCCGGCTCTGCGGGAAGGAGACCTCCTCTCCTAAGCCTGAATCTGGTGAACGGTGGACACCATTCGGTAAGGTGACCCTTGTTCCAGAGGATAGGGAGATTCAGGGGGTCCCGCCCCTCAGTTCTGTGTTGTTGGCCGATGTGTGTCTGTCTATGTGTTTTTCTATGCCCTTTTGCGTCTGTATAGCTGCCGGAACTGTCTCCTCTCTCGTTGTTCTCTGGTGTGTCGTTGTCTACTTCCTCCTATAAAGCCTTGGAGCCTCATTTCTGTTTCTGAGAGTTTCAGTGAACAGGCAGACAGTTGTCGGGGCAACTGACGAGTCCCAGCCAGGGCTACTCTCTGGCAGATTCTGAAGGCCTCCCTACAAGTCAGCCCCAGTAACGGGAGCCCGAGAGGGTGAAACTCTTTTCTTTTTTCTCGTATTCTAAACCGAGAATCTGGCCAAATAAAAACCTGTCTGTGTGGGCACGGGACAGGCACTTAAGAGCCGATAGGGCGCCTGCCACTGGAAGACTCCCGTGAAAGGATAAGGGGGTCATGGAATGGGCTAGAAACCCTTAGGGTGCCTGCCCCCAACAAGAAAACTTCCGTGCAATGACTAAGGCACTCAAATAGTTCCACGAAGCATACCACAAGGCCAACCTCCTGGCCGCCACCACTCCCGATAGGATTTTTTGGTGGTAATTCTCAGTGACCTTCTTCTGACTCTCGCTATGGGGCAAGGAGAATCTACCCCACTCTCTCTCATGACTGATCATTTCTCGGATGTCAGGGCTAGAGCGTATGATCTGTCGCTACTGGTTACAAAGATTAAACTAATAACCTTTTGCTTTGCAGAGTGGCCCGCCTTCCAAGTTGGATGGCCTCCAGAGGGAACTTTTCAACCTTCTATTATTCGGGCAGTGAAAGAGAAAATTATGGCTCCTGATCCCTGGGGCCACCCGGGCCAAGTCCCATATGTTATGGTCTGGCAAGATCTAGTAGAAGATCCGCCCGAATGGTTAAAACCTTTTGTTCACAAACTTCCTGATTCTCCTAATGTACAGGCCCTGGTTATGAAAACCCCCACTCCCCCAGAGGAAGCCGAGAAGAATAAGGGCCCAAAACCAGTCTTGCAGGAATCCTCGTACCGGAACCTGATTGACTTGGAGACGGAAATTAGGCCCCCGCCATATGCCCCTCCTCCGTTGCAGGTTCCCTTGGGGGGAGGAGCACCCCCCCCCCCCCATTGAATCAGAAGAGATAAGGGAACCCCGACCCCGGAGAAGGAATAGAGGAAATAGGGGTGAGCAGGATCGTGGGGACCCAGAGTTACCTTCATCTACTGTACAGGCACTCCCCATCCGGGTGGGACCAGCTAACCCAGACGGAGAGCGAACCTATCAGTACTGGCCCTTTTCCACGAGTGATCTGTATAATTGGAAAACCCAAAATCCTCCTTTTTCGGAGAAACCCCAAGGCTTCATTGACCTCTTAGATTCCATTTTGTTCACTCATAACCCCACCTGGGATGATTGTCAGCAGCTGTTGCAGGTGCTCTTCACCACGGAAGAACGGGAGCGAATCCTGGCAGAGGCGCGGAAACGGGTCCCGGGGGTCGACGGGAGACCAACCGCCCAGCCTCATCTCGTGGACGAGGGGTTTCCTCTGTTGCGGCCTAACTGGGATTTTGAGCTAGTGGAAGGTAGGGAGTGTCTCCGAGTGTACCGCCAGACTCTAATGGCTGGCCTGCGGGCAGCAGCTAGGAAGCCGACAAATTTGGCGAAGGTAAATTTAGTAAGGCAAGAGCCCACTGAGAGCCCGTCAGCCTTCCTAGAGAGGCTAATGGAAGCCTTTAGGCAATATACACCTATGGACCCCCAGGCTGAGAAATCACGCGCTGCAGTTCTACTAGTGTTTGTGAATCAGGCAGACCTGGATATTAGGAGGAAATTACAAAAGATAGAGGGGTTAGGAAAACAGACAATACAAGACTTACTGAAAGCAGCTGAAAAGGTATTTAATAATAGAGACCCCAAACTGGACTTGGACTGAGCCAATGAAACAGGCTTTCCAGACACTCAGACGGGCCCTACTAGAAGCCCCAGCCCTTGCCCTGCCTAACCCAAATAAGCCATTCCAGCTGTTTGTAGATGAAAAACAAGGAATAGGAAAGGGGGTCTTGACGCAACAATGGGGACCATGGAAGCGGCCGGTGGCATTACCTTTCAAAGCGATTGGACCCGGTGGCCTCTGGGTGGCCCCCTTGCCTCCACATCATTGCAGCCACTGCCCTCCTCGTCCGCGACGCCGACAAGTTGACGTATGGACAGCAACTCTGGGTTTACACCCCCCACGCCATCGAAGGGGTTTTAAAGCAGCCGCCGGGTAAGTGGATCTCCAATGCCCGTTTGACACATTACCAGGCCCTGATGCTTGATGCCCCACGGGTGCGTTTTCAGACCCCTTGCTTCCTGAATCCAGCCACGCTTCTACCTAACCCAGAGAAGGACCGCCCTCTCCATGATTGCAGTGAGATACTGGCTGAGGCCCTGGCGGCTCGAAAAGACTTAACTGATGTGTCGCTAAACAACAGTGAGCTAGTATGGTTCACTGATGGGAGCAGCTATGTAAAAGATGGACAAAAGAAGGCGGGAGCCGCTGTAGTTGATGATTCAGGACAAATAATATGGGCTGAGACACTTCCCCCAAACACATCTGCACAAAAAACAGAATTGATTGCCCTAATACAGGCTCTGGAACAAGCAAAAGGGAAGAAAGTCACCATTTTTACGGACAGCCGATATGCTTTTAGCACTGTCCATATTCAAGGTCCGATATACCAGGAAAGGGGATTTAGAACAGCAGAAGGAAAAGAAGTCAAGAATCTGCCCAAGATCCGCAGGCTCCTGAGAGCTGTTCAACTGCCCCGGGCAGTAGCAATTGTACATGTCCCCGGTCACCAGAAAAGAGAAGACCCTAGGGCACGGGGCAATCGGGCTGCTGATGCGGCCGCTCGAGAAGCGGCCAGCCGGGACTACGCCGCCCCCATATTAACCATGGGACTTCCACCTCCTGGTATGGAGACTCTGCCGCCAGTCCCTGACTATTCCCTCCCTGACCTCGTTTAGATCAACGAGGATACCACCCTCCAGAAGGATGACAAAGATGGATGGTACCGAGATCAAAACAACAACCTGATATTGCCTGCCATCCTGGGTCGTCACCTATGTGAACACCTGCACACAACTACACACGTGGGGGAGAAAAAGACCTTGACACTTCTCCAGACGGCCTGCCTGAGGTTCCCTCGACAAAATGCAACTGTACGACAGATAATCCAGGCTTGCAAAGCGTGCCAGCTGATGAAGACAGGGAAAAGGCAGCACACTGGAACGAGGTACCGAGGATAAGAGCCAGGGCAACACTGGGAGATAGATTTCACTGAGGTGAGACCAGGCAAGTACGGGTATCGCTATCTGTCCGTTCTGGTAGATACCTTCTCGGGGTGGGTAGAAGCCTTCCCCACTAAGGGAGAGACAGCAACAGAGGTTGCTAAAAAGATCTTAGAGGAGATAGTGCCTAGGTACGGGCTGCCAGTGACTGTGGGCTCTGATAACGGACCTGCCTTTGTGAGCCAGATTTTACAAGGGCTGGCCCAAGCTCTGGGGACAAAATGGAAGTTACATTGTGAATATAATCCCCAGAGCTCAGGACAGGTTGAAAAAATGAATCGGACCCTAAAAGAAACTTTGACAAATTTGGCAATAGAGACTGGCGGGAACTGGGTGACCCTCCTTCCCTTCGCGCTCTTTACCCCTTTTGAGATTCTGTATGGAAGACCCCCTCCTGTGTGTCCTATATTCGAGGGAAAATGCCTACCAACCCCTACCTTGGGACAATTCCAACAAACACTGATGACATTAAGTAAGGTGCATAGCCATGTTTGGAAATTGATTCGAGAGATACACGAGGGTCCAAGCAAGGGGACCATCCCCTCACATAATATTGGCCCAGGTGATTGGGTTTGGGTAAAACGACACCAATCTAAAGCATTAGAACCTAGATAGAAAGGCCCTTATGTTGTTCTCCTTACCACTCCTACTGCTGTTAAGGCCGACGGGATCGGGCCCTGGGTTCACTGCAATCACGTGTGGCAAGCTACCCCGGAAGAACAGGAGAAGGCGCAAGCAGAATGGGAGACAAGACCTCACCCGTCAAATCCTTTGAAACTGAAACTCATACGACCAGAGCCCTCTTAACTCTCCTGCTGATAACAGTTTTCATAGGCCCAGGAGCAACCAGCCACAACCCCCATCAGCCAGCTAACCTGACTTGGGTGATCTACAATCCTGAGACTGGAAAAGTGCTTAATTCGAGCTCTAACGTGGCCCCCAAAGAGACATGGTGGCCAGTACTGACCTTTGATTTGTGTGTGCTGGTGGCTGACGGTAATGGGTTTGGTCCCCACCAACTGACCACGGCTCTTTCGGTCTGTTCACCCGTAACTGTGAGCGAAAAGGCCCACAGTACTACGAACAGGTGCCTGTCTATGTCTGCCCGGGGGGAGGAAGAGATTGGAACCAAATTGAAAAATGTGGGGGAGTTGACTCTTTTTATTGCGCCGCTTGGGGTTGCGAAACCACGAGAACAGTCCATTGGCTCACTAACTCCGACAAGGACCTCATTCAGGTAAAGTCACCCCCGAATTCCCAGAAATGTCCAACTAAGGGAGTATCATCCAAACCCGGGCAATGTTTCCCATTACAGATCAAATTCACAGACAAAGAAAAGAAATTTATCAGGTGGGATGTTGGCCGAGCTTGGGGCCTCTGTCTTTACAAGACTGGCTATGACACAAGATTCCGGTTTGAGCTTAAATTAAAACTGGGACCACTCTATTTGGCACCCAAAGTATCCTTAGGACCAAACCAGGTGATAGCCCCGAAGCCCACCCCCCAGGGAACAACCCCAAAGCCTCCCTCCCAGAACCAAAGTCAGGCTAATAGATTGACTCCATGCACCGTGGGACCCCCCCCCCCCCCCCCCCAGGGTTGACATGTCCCCACCAACAGACCCCCTTATGAAAATGATCTCCTCAGCTTATCTCACCCTAAATGCCTCTCGTCCGGACTTAACAAATGGTTGCTGGCTTTGCTATAATATTAGGCCTCCCTATTATGAGGCGGTTGCCTTTTCTTCAAGATTCAATGTGAACTGACCTTTGGTCCATGCATTTTAAACCATCTGGTCTCATTTATTAGGGAGCGCCTAAATACCATCCAAATTATGGTATTGAGACAACAATATCAGCCAATTTCACAGGGTGAAGAGAAAGATTCCTCTACAAAAGTACAAAGACAAGGGGGAAATGTGAGGCTGTCACGGCTAACGCCATGACAGGCAGCCTAAATTAGGAGTAGGCCTGGTTTCCCGGGGTAACATAATTATCAGGCCACCTGGAGCCAGCCAATCAACATGTGCCTAGCAAGAAAAGGGGAACCTATCAGGGGAAAGCTGAAAGCCCACAAGGATTGGGCCAACAAAAATTGCCTTGCAACTGTGTAACCAATCCGCTTGCGCCAACTACCCGATTGTACCCAATAAATACCCGAGAGAACTGGGGCTCGGGGCCTTTTTGTCCTCACACCCTTGGTGAGGGCGGGAGGCCCTGGCTCGAGTCAGTAATAAATTCCCCTATTGCAAGTTGCATTGTCTCGAGGAGTCTTCTTTCCCGGTCGTGGATTCGGACTACGGGCAGAACAACCCCATGGAGAGAAGCACATCAGGCTTCCCTGGTCCAAAGGGTAATCAGATTAAAACCAAATTCCATCTTTCCTCCAGAGGCCAAGTATTTCCGTTGCATATGTGAACTAGAGGGGGGTGAGAATGTGCCACATGTGAGCAGCAAGAGCCTAAGAAAACTTTCCTAAACATGAAAAAGCACAGCAGTCCATGTGACACAGCTGGGCACAGCTGGAAGATAGCATTTAGGCAGTCTTTGTGGCCAACGTGCTATTGATTCATGCATTTGAGAACAAAGGGTCTGGGCTGATCATCTGTGTTTATGTGCAAAGAATCTGAGCAAGTAGCAGGCGTGGCAAGCACCAGCTACTGAATGCATCACAAAGTACCTGCCCCTTTTGCACAGTACCGCAATGGACTGCCCACTCACAATGACCTCTTTAGCCTAAGCCAGCATCCAGGAGGTAAATGCCACCTGCAGAGTTATCTTTGGATGACCTTGGGGGGAGGAACCCACTTTCTGCGGTTTTGGAAAATCTGGATGCTCTGTTCCCTTATCTGCTTCCCTTCAGGATGGGATCGGAATGGGCAGGAAAAGGTGAGAGAGAGATAGAAAGAGAGAAAGAGAGAGAGAGAGAGGAGAGAGAGAGAGAGAGGTGCTTTTCATTGGGACACACAGCTCCTGAGATTTAGGACCAGTATTTCTGCAACCTCCCTGTGTGTCAGAATCACCCAGGAGGGAGTGCAAAAACTGAGATGTTCAATGACTTTGTAAAGTTAAATCTTATTTAAACTGAGTCTGTGGGACCCACTTCCAGAGTTTCTGAATCACTAGGTCTCAGATCACCATGCATTTGCATTTCTACCTAGTCCTCAGGTGGTGCAATGCAGCTGGTTCAGGGAGCGCATGTGACCTCCTCAGGATGGACAGCCACATCTTCTCTTTTTTTAACCTCCATACTTGTGCTGAACACACTGGGTGCCTCAGTTGAAGTCCTGGCAAGAACCATCTCAGAGGGTTCAAACAAGACTCTGACAAAGGGGCTGCTTCCAGGGGTGTTGGCAGGACGTTAAAGGGGCACACAGGGAAGCAGAGGTGTCTGGAGGCCCCACAGCAGGAGCGGTGACCACCTTAGGGCTTCAGAAATCCACCCTCAGTGGATTCAGAAGGCAGGGGACAGTGTTTCCAAGGCTTGGTGAGGGCTGTCTGGGGGAGCTAGGGCCAGGGAGGGACATGCCAGAAATGCAGCAGGAGCGACCTTGGCACCTTTGCTCTCTAGCTGCCTTCTGGACTGCCCCATTGACTGGCTCCTGCTGGGTGCCAGGAAGCAGTGCATTCGTGCTAAGTCGCCTCAGTCATGTCTGACTCTTTGCGATCTCATGGACTGTAGCTGGCCAGCCTCCTTTGGATTTCCCAGTCAAGAATAGTGGAGTGGATTGCCAAGTCCTCCTCCAGGGGATCTTTCTCATCCAGGGATCTAACTCCTCTCTCTTATGTCTCCTGCATTGGCAGATGGGCTCTTTACCACTAGTGCCACCTGGGAAGCCCCTGCCAGGAAGCAGTGGGTGGAGTCATTTCCATGGGCCCCAGGGCACAGAACAGAGCAGAACATGGATCTGGGGTGGGTGGAAGGCGAATGGAGAATGACCAACACACTGGACAAGATCCCACTCCTCTTCCTCATGATGCCCCATCTCTTGTCTATCTTTGCTTCTTCTAGGAGATTACTAGATGCCCACTGGCCCAAGAAAACAGAGGCACAGCTTCATGCCTGTAGCCATCCTCAGCTCCCACTCAGTAACTTGGGGCCCTGGACTCTGCCTCAGCAGTGCCTTGGGGACCACTGGACTACCGGATAGGCTGTAGGCAGAGCTGTGTCTCCCTCCCAGCACTCACCCTCCTAACACACCACTCCCCGCCGATCCCAGTTTCAGATAGGATGGCAATATTTCCACTGGCCTGTTCTGGCTTGCACATGGTCAGGGCAGATTGGAAAAAGGCTCGCTGCTTCTGCACAGTCTTCACAGGGCTCTGATAGGAGTTGGGAGGATAGTGGGGGGTGTTTGGCAGGCGGGGGAGTCAGTGGTGAGGAAGAGAGTTTCAAGTTATTTCCAAACCAAACCGTGAGGAACACACAGTGCTTGGCGTCAGCTCAGAAAGACCTCCCTTTCCATCTATGGAACAATGAAGATGACAACTCAATCCTTTGGAAAGAAAAGAGAGAGAGGGGAAAACAAGAGGCAGAGGAGAGCTGTTTAGAGGCGAGAACTGCCAGGCCGGGGGCCCGTGTTGCAGCTGGCCCCTGCGGGCATGAGTTTGTGTCTCAATTTCCCTTTCTGTGGCTGTCAGGATAATTTTCTGAGCTATATAGCGAGCTCTCTGTGTCAGATAACTCCTCCGTGGTAAGATAATCTGAGATCATATTTAGGGAAACTATTTGGGCTCGTCGGCCGTTTTATACCTTGACATGGAAGCTGGTGGGTGGCGGACAAGATTGGAGGCTCTCACACTCTCAGGACAAGGAGGCTCGGATTTCTCTGGGAGCAGTGAGGGGACTCCAGAAGGGCCTCCTGGGCAAAAGGTGGCCTGGTAAAGCGGTCTAGTCCCTCCAAGGATGGATGAAAAGAGTCTCTTCTCAGCTAAGCTTCTAGTTCCTTTTCTCCTTGAGATAAAAACAAAACAAAGGAAACTGAACTCAGAATCTATTAAGGGGTCCCAAGCCTTGAAAAGGGGGCTGTTTGTGAATTAGGAACAGAAAGCTCTGGCTGGAGATGGAGAAATGGGTTCCCCGCGGATGGACGGACTTCCCTGCGTGGGTCTTCATTCTCTTAGTGTCCTGGGTGGAGACCTCGTCCTTCCCCATCTTACTACATGAACACAAACTCTGTCCTTGAATTCACCCCTTGCCCATTTTGAGCCCTATTCCCTGAACAAACAGAGTCTTTGTTCTGTCTCCTTTGACTCAGATGACACAGAAATGATTGGGATGCAGACAAGCTTCTGCCATGTGCTTAAGATGTTGGTGTATTTGGAAGAGGACAGATGGCTTCTTTGACTGGGTCCTGTTGAAGAGGAGATGCTGGGGTGGGAGGAAGCCAGGCAGCCTGATGTGGAGGGAGGGACAGATTTCTTTCCCCAATTAGGGTGACTGCTGGGCCTCACCCCAATGAGTGTTACATTTCCCAGTAACAGCCATTCTACAACCCCCATGGCATCCCAGAGGTGGAAGGAACCTAAATGTGTCATCTGATCATCTGACCTGGGATGCCTGGGGGCTGCTGGATAGCAGTTCATGCAATCTGGGGTTCAGTCCACCTTCTGCCACTGTCCAACTTGAGGGAGCTGCTAAATTCCAAGAAGGGGTCTGGCTAGGTGAACTTGGAGATCCTGATGTTCCAGCTTTGGTAGTCTGTGATGCTATAGCCTCTGAATGTTTCTTGTATTCAGAGATCTTTCTAGAAGTCACAACTGTGCTTTAAAGAGGACAATAGAAAATTGAGAATCCACCTTTGGGAAATACATCTTCCCAACATCACTTTGGTAATTACAGAAGCTGGGTGCAGGCCAGCACTGTGATTTTTGGAGAAGCTCAACTGTTAGTGAGTTGGGGCCCTTTCCTGGCCCTTGAGCCTGGGGTACCATGGCTAACATTTCTATCCGGATACCACATCTTCTCCTGGCAGCTTCCACACCTATAATAGTCTCAGGCATGGGTCTGATCCAGAGCTAAGGGGTTATCTCTAGTCTTCCAAGATGGCTACAGTTCAGTTCAGTTCAGTCACTCAGTTGTGTCTGACTCTTTGCGACCCCATGGACTGCAGCACATCAGGCCTCCCTGTCCCTCACCAACTCCTGGAGTTTACTCAAACTTATGTCCATTGAGTCGATGCTGTTTATTCCTTCTGCTCAGATCCAGGTCAGATGCTCAGATCAGAGCAGTGGTAGAGAACATGGCAGGCGTGGGGTGGGTCAAGGTTGGTAGCAGAGACTCAGAGGATAGTAGGGTCCTGAAGCCCTGCCCTTGAAGGCTTGCATATCCAGGGCCCAACCTCTGTGACCTAGGGCTACTCACTTCATTTCCCCAAACTGTTTCCTCATCTGAGAAATGTGTACCCCCACTGAGCCTTTGGTGGTAGCGAACAGGAAGCATTGAAAACATTTATGTAAAGCATTTCTCTGATGTCCCAGCTCAAGTTAGATATTCAATTCCTGAATTTCTTCTCTTTGTAATTTGCCGTTTAAATCTCTGGGAATAAAGTGAAGGGAGAGAGAGCGTCATTTTGGAGAGAAGCAAGGCAAGGCGTGCTTTGGAAGTGACTGTGACATACAGCGATTTTAGTATATGTGCTGGCGAAGCGAGCACAGTGTGACATACACCGAAAGGTGACTCATAGGGAGGTACTTTGTGTCCTTCGGAAAAGAGAGCAGGTGTGACTGCCACAGAGGGAAAATAATTTTGGGTAACCACAAGCACACAGAGCTCAGGGAATGGGAGGCTGGTGGCAAAGATGATCTTTCCTAAGGAGTGGTCTTTCAGCTGATGGCTTGTCCGTGCTGGTTGAGCATCCAGGTTTTCCTTCTTCACTTGCCCTTCCTGCTGCCCTTCCGCATGGGCAGGTCTTCTCTCCATCTCTCTCGGCTCCCCTCTTGACTTCTTCCAACCAGAGGAGCCCTTTGGTCCTCCGTAGAAGCGGGCTCTGCTCCTTCAGTTCTGAGCACAGCCTTGATCACATCCAGACCTTTCCTTTGCTAATACTGCTGCAGAAAATTACCTCAGAGAATTATTATACCAAAGGAATCTCTTCCCAGACAGGTCAGGAGGGACAGTTGGAATGAGGGGCCCACCGATGATATTCTATATATTGAAAGATGCTCAATAACCTTTTATGAGTCTCTATGGACTCATATCATCAAGTGCTGGAGATCTGAAGGCCAGATATCAAGTCTATTCTGATAACCAAAAAAAAAAAAAAAAAAAAAGACTCCCTTTTAAGCAGATAGCCTATCAGGATCAGGGGGATGGGGAGAGAAGCCCTCAGGGCATTTTCCTTTATTTTTAATTTTAGTTATTTATGTATGTACTTTTTCCTTCAGGGCTCCACACCTCACTTAAGACAGGGCGAGTGCAGTGGGAGCCCAGTGAGAGGGCGGCTAGACCACTCAGGTCACCCCCACCCCCCAAGCCCCCGTGTTCCTGGACCTCTGCACACGTGGGCCCAGACCCAGATTCACAGCAGGGCCTCACCCGTGTTCTGCAGAGACCCGCCTTTGTTCCGGTGCCCACTCCCAGCTTTCTCTGAGAACAAAGAGGAAGTCCAGTGACAAATGTCCTCTTGCAAAGTAATTAAGCTCACGGCATGGGGGCCAGTGCTCGCGGGGGAGGGTTGGAGTCCCCCATGGGTCTGCCCCGAGGGACCTGCTCTTTCTCACGTCCTTCCATCCCCTCGTGGAGGTGGCGCTCCCACACATGATGGTCCAAGTGATGACGCTGTGGGCACAGGGGCCTCAGGATGTGTCCGGACCCTGCTGGCACCGTGCCCTGGTCATTGGGGGGGCTGAAGGCTCAGCCACACGTGGCCGTGGAGGGCGCTTGAGGGAGGGCTTTGTTCGCTCAGAATCTATGAATCAGCTCATGAAAGAGAAGGTTGGATTGCCAAGGGCACGTACTGGGGGAGGAGGAAAAGAGGCATTGGCTAGGCTTTATGTAGTGGACAGGGGCCAAAAGTTCTCTTTCTTTACTGAAGGAAGCAACAGAGACTGAAATAAAAAGAATTTAAGTTAGAAGTGAGCTCTAGGATGTTTCAGCACCAGAAACAAAGAGGAATGGGCTGGCTTTCTTTCCTGTGGGTATTTTTCTGAAATGAAGAGGACGTATATTTGAGACTCTTAGCTGAAGGCAGGGAAAGGAACTCCCTGGCTGTGCATGATACTTACCAGAAGTGACAGATCTGAGATGGCCCAGCGAGCAGGAACGTGGCAGCTTCTAGGATCTCTGTGATGAGCTAGCAGTATTTCAGAGATGTTTTCTCCAGAGGGCACAACCTGATCCCACAGAGAGGTTAGCAGGAGGAAGGCTTTCGCTGACTAGGAGGAGGAACATTTTTACCGTCAAAGCCTGTCTAACAGTGGAGGGAACTATTTTATTAAGGCAGTAAACTTAATAAAAAAAGCTTTTAGGGAGTATGTAAATCAAAGGTTCAAATCTGGAATCCTTTGGAAGGATTTGCTGCATTGAAAGGGTGGAATTGATGCTCTTTCAGGCTCCCTTAAGTGCTCAGATACTGTTTCTTATTCTTCTGTTTTTCCTTAAAAGTTAACAGATTTAGAACTGCAATTTCTTTTGGTGGAAAGATGGCTCCTTCAGGCCAGAGTTTGTTCATTAATTTAATAACATGTCCTCAGAATATCTATGCACCAGGCCTGGAGATATAAAAATGAAAAAGACACAATGACTCTGTATTTGGGGAGTTTATTGTATCTTAGGGAGGCAGACATGGACACAGATCGATTGCAAGTTTATATGGCGAGGGCTAAACAAAAATACCAAGAAAGAGCTGTGGACATGCAGAGGAGGGTATAAAGAGCTGCTCTCCCTGGGGAAAGTGGGGAAGAGGCAACATTTCAGCTGGTAGCTAGCTCCCAATCCAATTCCAATCCAGTTCAGGTAGACTTACTGAGTGTCTGCCTTGTGTAGGGCAAAGGGATTGGATATATCAGGCATTCTTGAAAGAGCTTTACAGATGCAAGTTCTTTGCGCTCTTGGAGTTGTGTGCCTT
Source organism: Dama dama (assembly GCF_033118175.1). Lineage (NCBI taxonomy): Eukaryota > Metazoa > Chordata > Mammalia > Artiodactyla > Cervidae > Dama > Dama dama. The sequence continues at coordinate 29,094,730 of NC_083688.1, forward strand.
GGGATAGGGGATACGTGGATGAACAAAACCTGGTCCTTAAGGAGTTTCCAGTCTTCCAGCAGCATCCCTTTTCCAGGATGTGTGTCTCTGGTTGTAGTGTAGAAGCTGTATTGGAGAGTGTGGTTGAATAGGGTGGCCACTTGGAAGAAGTGTCAGAGGGTGATGGTAGAGAATTCATTTCAATGGCTGACCTGTCTTTTCTTGAGGTAGAAGTGGTATCTGATATGTAGCTGTCCAAAGCAATGACATCCTGGACACAGAGGACAAGACCCACTCTGTTGGGTCCTCATTTTCCCAGTTTGCAACCTTGGGTGAGGTTCATTGAATGCCAACAGGAGGCAGGATGTGTTTTATGGTTCGTTTCTTGTTTGCGTGTGGGAAAATAGGGAGGGCAAGGCTGCTGGGGGGAGGGAGACAGAGGTCTTCTCTTTTGTTCATTCTGTGTTATTGGTACCATTAAGATGACCGAAGAACTGCAGGCAGCTCCAGGATCCAGTCATGAGGCAAAACACTGGTGTGGTTTCTAACAGAGGTCATTTAACCCAAAGAATTATTAGGCTCCATTGGACTGTCGAGGAGATGTCAGACCAAGAAAGTTGCCAGACGAAGTCAAGTTGACTTCTGAATTAATGCGATAGCAGCGGTTGAAACAAATACCAACTAGAAAATGTATTATCCCTTAAATATAACTCCTTCTAGCTCTCACAAGCCCAATATGGGCATTTCTGTCACTGGGTAACTTTCTTCTGGGCAATAGTTGGGACCAAGTTCCTTCCATTTATGATTCTGTAACTTCCGTACCTGATTTCCAAGTTGGCATCTTTATTTGTGTCAAGTCAGCAAAAGAAGAAAAATCATGTGTCCACATTCTATTAGCTAGAACTCAGGTGGACACATCTCATTGCAAGCCTGAGGACTGTAGCCCAGCTGTGTGCCCAGGAAGAAGAGAAAAAGAAGTAAAGAGCCAATTTCAGCCACAGGTTCAGCAGGTCCTAAATAGGTTAGCCTTTCAGCAGTCCTTTCCTGTGAATACTGGCTGAGCTTAGCTCACTCCACAGGTGTGTGCAAGGAAATCGAACCAGAGAAGGTGAGAAAGAGGGAAGAAATGTCCTAAGGAATCATAATTTGTTTTTCACTTCAGTCAAACAAAGCCTTGTGTCCCCAGGGCTACTTTTCTTTTCAAGAAGGAAAAAGAGCAACAGAACTCAAAAGAGTATGTAGGTTGCAAATGTGTTTCTCCCATTTTTGCTTGTCCTTTGACTTTGTTGATGGTGTCTTTGGAAACAAATGTTTTATATTTTAATATTGTAAAGTTTATTAATTTTTTGTTATGTATTTCCCCTTCCCTATTCCAAAGTCATAAACACATTCTGCCATATTTTCTTCCACTACTTTCATGTGCAGATTGTTAAGGGTTTTAAATCCATCTGGATTTCATTTTTGTGAATGACATGGCATAGAAATCTGATTTCATTTATTTATTTTAAACCAGATGACTGGTTAATTGTCTATCCTTTTCCAGTTATTTGAGATGATGCTTTTATCGTATCTTAATTCCTTCATATATGTGATGTATTAGTTTCATATTGCTCTTATAACAAATTACACAGATCTAGTGGCTTAAAGAAACACAAATTTATTGTCTTACAGTTCTAGAGATCAGAGTCTGCAATGGTTTTATGGAATGACAGGGCTGCATTTTGGAGGAGGCTCTAGGGGCGAGTCTGTTTCCTTGCTCTTCCCAGCTGCCCACATTCCTTGGTTCATGGCCCCTTTCTATTTTAGAGTCAGTAATGGCCAATAAGGTCTTTCTCACATTACATCACTCTGAAGTTGACTCTCATGACCTCTTTCACTTAGAGGGACACTTGTGATTACACTGGGCCTACCTAGATAATCCTGGATAATCTCCTCAACTTGTTCAAGGTCAGTTTATTAATTCCATCTGCAACTTTAATTCCTGGATGTATTATAGGCTGATTCCTGTCTCCCCATAATTTATGTATTGGAGCTCTAACCCCTAATACCTTGAAAGGGGTCTGTGTCTGGAAAAAGTGTCTTTGCAGGGATAATTAAGGTTAAACGAAGTCATATGAATGGATCCTAATACAGTCTGATCAGTGTCTTTATAAGAAGAGGAAATTTGGACATACAAAGCGACACCAGGGATGCATGAGTACAGAGGAACAGACAAAGTGAAGAGGCATTAATAGTTTGGCCATCTGCACACAGAGGAGAGAGGCCTGAAAACCAACTCTGCTGGCACCTTGATCTTGACCTTTTAGCGTCTAGAACTATAAGAAGGTAAGTTTCTGTTGTCTAAACCACCCAGTCTGGAGTGCTTTGTTATGGCAGCCCCTGCAAACTAATACACCATCTAATGTAACAGACATCTAATGTATTCACAGACTCCACCAGGGATTAAAATATGGGTGGGGGCTTCTTTGGAAGACCATTATTCTGCCTACCATGCGTTAGTTGATTTGTAGTTGTTCTATCCTGTTGCATTGGTCTATTCATCTATTCCTGAGTTAATGCCACATTCAAACATTTCTAGGGTATTATAATTATTTTACTTGATGGCATGAATTTTCTTTTGTGTTCTTCTTTGTCTTCATTTAGGCAATATTGTCTTGATTACTTTTATGCAGTTGTTTTCATATTGATTTTTGGGGCTTCCCTGGTGGCTCAGTCAGTAAAGAATCTGCCTGCATTACAGGAGATCTGGGTTTGATCCCTGGGTTGGGAAGATCTCCTGGAGAAGGGCATGGCAACCCCCTCTAATATTCTTGCCTGGAGAATCCAAAGGGCAGAGGAGCCTGGTGGGCTTCAGGCCATGGGGTCGAAAGAGTTGGACATGACTTTGCGACTAAGTCACCACCATCATTTTAGAATCATCTTGTCAAATTTCCTGAAGACTGTTTGTATTAAATTTACAAATTAATCTGGGACTTTAATCTGTGTTAAAAACAAATAAACAAACACAGCGCTTTTTCATCTAATTATGTATTCTCTATGCTTTTCTTCATAATGTGTTTTCATATCTCCTGATAGTAGGTTTTTTGGACGTGCTTTATAATGGTCATTGATACTGGAAGTAAGTTGAGTCTTCCTCCTTTGTAGAAGGAATACAGACCCAGGGAAGGATGGGACTTGTTTAGGTCCAGGCTCTGGTGGAACATAGTCCTATAATTCCAAATACTCCTGTTCCTCCTTGGCCACATGAAGCCTCCAGGCCAGCTTCCATTAGATCCAGGGTGCAGTGACCTGCTTTCAGTTCAGCCACTCAGTTGTGTCTGACTCTTTGCAACACCATGGACTGCAGCATGCCAGGCTTCCCTGTCCATCATCAACTCCCAGAACTTGCTCAGACTCAAGTCTGTTGAGTAGGTGATGCCATTCAACCATCTCATCCTCATCTCATCCAACCATCTCAACCATGTCATCCTCTTCTCCTCCTGCCTTCAATCTTTCTCAGCATCAGGGCCTTTTCCAATGAGTCATTTCTTTGCATCAGGTGGCCAAAGTATTGGAGCTTCAGCTTCAGCATCAGTCCTTCCAATGAATATTCAGGACTGATTTCCTTTAGGATTGACTAGTTTGATCTCCTTGCTGTCCAAGGAACTCTCAAGAGTCTTCTCCAACACCACAGTTCAAAAGTATCAATTCTTTGGTGCTCAGCCTTCTTTATGGTCCAACTCTTACATCTATACATGACTACTGGAAAAACCAAAGCTTTGACAACACTGACCTTTGTTGGTCAACTAATGTCTCTGCTTTTTAATATTCTGTCTAGGTTGATCATAACTTTTCTTCCAAGGAGCAAGTGTCTTTTAATTTCATGGCTGCAGTCACCATTTGCAAGGATTTTGGAGCCCAAGAAAATAAAGTCTCTCACTGTATCCATTGTTTCCCCATCTATTTGCCATTAAGTGATGGGACCAGATGCCATGATCTTCATTTTTTCAATGTTGAGTTTTAAAGCCAGCTTTTTCACTATTTTCTTTCACTTTCATGAAGAGGCTCTTTAGTTCTTTGCGTTCTGCCATAAGGGTGGGGTCATCTGCATATCTAAGGTTATTGATATGGCAATCTTGATTCCAGCTTGTGCTTCATCCAGCTCAACGTTTCACAAGATGTAATCTGCATATTAGTTAAATAAGCAAGGTGACAATATACAGTCTTGACATACTCCTTTCTCAATTTGAAACCAGTCCATTGTTCCATGTACAGTTCTAACTGTTGTTTCTTGACCTGTATACAGATTTACCAGGAGGCAGGTGAGGTGGTCTGGTATTTCTGTCTCTTGAAGAGTTTTCCACAGTTGGTTGTGATCTGCACAACAGGGTAGGCTTCAGGGTAATCAATGAAGTAGAAATAGATGTTCTTCTGGAATTCTCTTGCTTTTTCTATGTGATCCAACAGGTATTAACAATTTGATCTCTGGCTCCTCTGCCTTTTCTAAATCCAACTTGAACTTAGGGAATTTCTCAGCTCATGTACTATTGAAGCTTAGCTTTGAGAATTTTGAGCATTGCTTTGCTAGCGTGTGAGATGAGTGCAACTGTGTGGTAGTTTGAACATTCTTTGTCATTGCCTTTCTTTGGGATTAGAATGAAAACTGACCTTCCAGTCCTGTGGACACTGCTGAGTTTTCCAAATTTGCTGGCATATTGAGTGCAGCACTTTCACAGCATCATCTTTTAGGATTTGAAATAGCTCAACTGGAATTTCATACCTCCACTAGCTTTGTTTGTAGTGATGCTTCCTAAGGCCCACTTGACTTCAAACTCCAGGATGTCTGGCTCTGGGTGAGTGATCACACCACTGTGGTTATCTGGGTCATTAAGATCTTTATTGTATAGTTCTTCTGTGTATTCTTGCCACCTCTTTTTAATATCTTCTGCTTGTGAGGTCCATACCATTTCTGTCCTGTATTGTGCCCATCTTTGCATATCTTTGGTATCTCTAATTTTCTTGAGGAGTCTTTCCTATTCTATTGTTTTCCTCTATTTCTTTGCATTGATCACATAGGAAGGCCTTTTTATCTCTCCTTGCTATTCTTTGGAACTCTGCATTCAGATGGATATATCTTTCCTTTTCTCCTTTGCCTTTCACTTCTTTTCTTTTCTCAGCTATTTGTAAGGCCTCCTCAGACAACCATTTTGCCTTTTTGCATTTCTTTTTCTTGGGGATGGTGTTGATCACCATCTCCTATACAATGTTACAAACCTCTGTCCATAGTTTTTGAGGCACTCTATCAGATCTAATCCCTTAAGTCTATTTTCACTTCCACTGTATAATCATAAGGGATTTGACTTAGGTCATACCGGAATGGTCTAGTGGTTTCCCGTACTTTCTTTAAGTGTGAGTTTTGCAATAAGGAGTTTTTGATCTGAGCCACAGTCAACTCCTGGTCTTGTTTTTGCTGACTGTATAGAGCTTCTCCATCTTCAGCTGCAAAGAATATAGTCAATCTGATTTTGGTATCGGAGAAGGCAATGGGACCCCACTCCAGCACTCTTGCCTGGAAAAATCCCATGGACGGAGGAGCCTGGTGGGCTGCAGTCCATGGGGTCACTAAGAGTTGGACACAACTGAGTGACTTCACTTTCACTTTTCACTTTCATGCATTGGAGAAGGAAGTGGCAACCCACTCCAATGTTCTTGCCTGGAGAATCCCAGGAATGGGGGAGCCTGATGGGCTGCTGTCTATGGGGTCACACAGAGTCGGACATGACTGAAGCAATTTGGCAGCAGCAGCAGATTTTGGTATTGACCATCTGGTGATGTTCATGTGTAGAGTCTTCTCTTATATTGCTGGAAGAGGGTGTTTGCTATGACCAGTGTGTTCTCTTGACAAAATTCTGTTAGCCTTTGCGCTGCTTAATTTTCTATTCCAAGGCCAAACTTGCCTGTTACTCCAGGTGTCTCTTGACTTCCTACTTTTGCATTTCAGTCCCCTATGGTGAAAAGGACATCTTTTTTTTTTTTTTTGATGTTAGTTCTGGAAGGTCTTGTAGGTCTTCATAGAACCATTCAACTTTAGCTTCTTTGACATTAGTGGTTGGGGCATAGACTTGGATTACTGTGATATTGAATGGTTTGCCTTGGAAACAACCAGAAATCATTCTGTAGTTTTTGAGATTGCACCCAAGTACTGCATTTTGGACTCTTTTGTTGACTATGAGGGCTGTTCCATTTCTTCTAAGGGATTCTTGCCCACAGTAGTAGATACAATGGTCATCTGAATTAAATTCACCCATTCTGGTCCATTTTAGTTCACTGATTCCTAAAATATTGATGCTTACTCTTTTTACATGTGCTCTGCTTTAGGCCAGTGCTTATGCAGCCATTAGAACAGTGCTGGACCATGGCTGGGAACAGGTTTCCTTCAAGCTCAGGATGGTTGAGGGGTCATATGAGAGTCTCTTCTATTTCATAGATGGAAATATCATAAGGTAGTGCATGGGTGAGAAGCTTGAGAAGGAAGCAAGAGAGCATCTGTAGAATCACTTACTTTTCACCCTGGCCTATTAAGCAATTGTCACCAGGGAAGGAGTGTGTGCTCATAAAAAGCAATAGCAAATAGATTTCTTGCTCACAATTCACAAGAAATAAAACTCAACTCATGCTCAATAGGGAGCAGTAAATAGGCCCCAAAGCTCTTCATTAGGATGACTAAAATGATTAAGAATGGTAAAAGAGAGATGTTAGGTTAATCTGACCATGGAAGAGAATGTGTGCTATGGGCCAGAGATACCAAGGGTCAGGGAATGTAGAGGGTAGTGATGAAAGGCTGTGTTTCTCAGGTTGCTGAAATCACCTCCCTATACGGCACCAGCTGCAGGAGCAGCAGGCAGCAAGGGTGCCCTTGATCTTGGCTGTTGACCCAGATGCCCTGGGGCCCATTTCAGGAGCTGTCCAGTTTGGACTCCTCCAGGCTTAGGCAGAGGTCATGACCCATTGGTTATACTTGAGGATACTGTGTTTGCAAATACTTTGGGGGATTGCTCAGATATCTTTCAGCAGCTGCATTTTCTAGATGGCTAATAGCTAAGAATGAAAGAATATAGCTTATTTTCAAACAAATAGGGGCTTCTGAGATCCCAACTCTGTTCCATATGAAGATCTTAATTTTACAAACTAGAAAGTGGAGGCTTGAGGAGAAAGTGACTTGAATCAATGTTGTTAATTACCCTTAGAAGTCTTATCGCCTAAGGCTCAGGACAGTTCAACATTTAGGGAGTGGATTTTCCCCTGGTGATAGGATAGATTATGAGTCATAAAAACCATAGAGACCAAGATGTCAACAGTGGTAAAGGTGTGTGCAGACAGGAAGGGGACTTTGGAGGAAAGGGGGATAAGGTTCTTCAATTTTCCCAGAGGCAGACGCCTGCTGCTCTCTCATGGGCACAGAGAAAACGTTCTAATAGGAAACTGCGTATTGTCCATCTGTCCATCCGTCCATTCATTCGTTTGTCCACCTGTCCATCTATCCTTGCATCCATACACCCATCCAACACACTTATGCATGCACTGCATAAATAGTGTTTGAATGGGATGGAGTTGTAAAATGTCTTGTTGAGAAATTTGGAGTTAATCCTAGAATCAGTGAAGAGCCATTGAAGATGCTGGATGAGGGAGTGGCTAGATGTGAGAAGGGATTTAGGGAGAGGAATGGCAATGGAAAGAGAAATCTAAGGGGGAAAAGCAGGTCTCACAGGTGACTTTGAATTCATTGCTTTTCTGGTTGGGGTCCTGAGCTAGGTTCTGATCTTGACTGAAAAGGGGTCAGACAAAAATGAGAAGAATGTAAAAATTGCCTAGAAACCTGAGAACAAGATATCAGATGTGATGTGTTCAGTGGACTCGTCTGGAAAACAATCAGTTCCACAAATATTTGCTGGGTACACTCTCAATGTTCCCTGTTGCTTTCTTGCACCCTGTAGCCCAAGGGGCCCCGTGTTTTCTGGCAGGACTATTAGGAAGGAAAGGGGGTAGATCTGGGTCTTGAGGCTATAGTTTTTTGTACATTTCCAGCCATTCCAGCAACGTTAGCAATGTGGCACATGGAATGACTTTGGGAGTTGAAGAGAGTACGTTGTATATGAAGAGACAGGGAGCAGATTGGGGAACAAGAATCAAGGGTAACATTGGTGGGTGGGGGTGGGAAAAGAGACTCTTCTCCTGCATCTTTAGCTAAACAGTTGCCTGTGCAATATCTGTGTTGGGGGCCCTGCAGAGTACATTGCCAGCATGCTTGCCTCCCAAAGGATTATGGCAAGGGGTCGGGGGAGGACCAAGAGATTTAGAGTCACACAGATCTGCTTACCAGCTGTGTGACCTGGGCCCTGCTTGTCTCAAGCTCTCTGAGCCTCAGTTTCTTCAACTGGAAAATGAAGGTCATAATATCACCTGACTCATGGCGTTCTTTAGAGGACTAAATACAATAATGTATGTGAGAATGACTGCAGAATGTCAATCACTATTTAAAGATTAAATATGATTAATATTATGAAGATTAAATGTGAATAATAATGAGAAAGTTTCTAATGTAATTGCTGTTGTCTTTAAATGCAAGCACATTAACCCCTTTTCTGGAGGGGCAGACATCCAGCAAGGAAAAGACCACCTCGGCCCCTCACTATATATAGATGAAGGCTGTGTTCTCAGCCACAAAGTGACCAGTGAGTGTATGGATGAAGCACTTTGCCTTTTTGGGAATATGTACAGGGTATTTTTTTCCCCACATTTCATGACCCTTTATTGGTTTTTAAAGTATGATTTATTGTGTTATTATATCTAGTTGACCTTTTCATGTTTGTGTGTGTTTTTGTGTGTGTGTGTGTTTATGTTTTGCTTTGTTTCATTTTGTGAATCAAATCTAGAAAATAAAACATTACTTCCAAATGATTGGAGTCAGAGGAAGTAGGGGAGGAAACACAGCCCCAGGTTGAACCTAACAAGATTAGAGGCAGAACTCCATCGGTTTCTGGAAATGTGGCCACCTTCCACTTGATCCTTGTCTGGAAAGAAAGCCTCGCAGCTTGTTGGTTTCAGGTACTGGCCTTCTTCTTCTCTGCCCTGGGGAGAGCCTCCCACTTGCTGACATCCATCTAGAGCTATAGCGAGGGCTGGGAGCATGTCGCTTTGTCCAGAGACATGGAACACTGGCTGGGAGGAGGGTCAGCAGAGAGAAGCAGCTTTCCTGGAGCCAGTTCCTGCTCCTGGGGGAATGAGGATGTAAAAATTTTCTGTTTAGTTTTAGTTGTTCCTGCTCAGCAACTGATAATCTCCTCTTCTGTTGAAGGCATGGATTCAGTTAATGCTGGGGTTTTAGGCCTGTTAAATTGTGAAAATGCAAAATGACAACCCCTTTGCTGGTTAAGAATATTTATTTCAAGTCCTAAATCAATTTCAATTCCCCCCCTCTCTTTCTCTCACCACTTTTCTCCTCCTAGTGCACCCCTCCCTTTTGGAACTTGGGAAAATCCAATTTCCTTCCTGCCTTAATCTCTCTCCAGCGTTTGCACTGGCTCTGCGCTGCCCGCACCTGCTCCTTCCAGCTGTGAGATTCCTTTTGGTAAAATACTTTGTGTCCTGCCAAGTTGTCGATGGACAAGACCCCCATGGCCGCTTCCTGGCTCCCTTAATGAACACAGTTGTTCAGTCCCACCGGGTCCCCAGGAGCTCCCTGTTTCAATCTGTTAGCCAGCGGTGGTTTCCATATTTAGAATGAGACCCCTGCCCTGGACCCCCAAGCGCCTGCTCTTGACTGAGGAAAGAATTTGAAAGCTAGTCCTCCCCATGCTGGTACTAAGTGCTTTGAGCTTTACAGCCCCTACTCCTGTATCACAGGAATGTCAGGCTAAGCAGAGAGACTCCAGATCTGCTGTCTCCTCTGCCTTAGGGCTAAACTATCATTATTAATGACAGCAATCACCACCCAGAACTCAGGTCATAAATAATAAGTGTCTTTCAGCAGTCACAAGAATGGCTGCAAACATTCATCATCTACACACCTCTTCAAATAGCCATGAGAATGAACAACAGAACCATTATGGCCACTTTCTATCTCTGTGTCAGTGCTAACAACTTAGTTTTGTTTGAAAAGAAAAGTTTAGAGCAGTGTGAACTTCATGTGACAGAGATAGAGATTCAACAAAAAAGGATTCTATTGCTAAATAACTTTGGAAAACTCTTTGCTTATAAAAAATAAGTTAAATATATTTCTTTATAGAAATATTTCTCTGAATCTTTAATATGCTAATGTGCACTGGGAATTTCCAAGAGTGGTAAGTTGTGTTTTCCCAAAGTTTGTTTGACCTTAGCATTTTCCCCCCTTGGCATATATATATATATATATATATATATATATATATATATATATATATATATATATATAATGTCACATCTTATAGGAGACTATTCAGTGGTGTGCTGGAAATATTTAACAACTGGCTCTCCAGGAAGAGGTAAAAGCCCCCATTAGTAGTGTTTGCTGGTTTCCATGGTGTAAATATTGCTATCATGACTGATTTCAAGTTGTCAGCATGAAGTCATGAATGTGGTGTTGGCTTCTTCACTTGCAAATCTAAATCCTTGGGTCCTTGAGTGCCAGTTTCTCCTCCCCTCCCCTCCTTTCTCTTCTTCCTAGATGATTGGATCCATTCTTGTGGGTTTAAATACCATCATCATTCTGATGACTCCCAAAAATATAATTTGAAATCAGACCTCTTCTCTGAGCCCCACAGTTCTGTTGATGTAACCAACAGCAGACTTGGTATGGATGTCTTACAAGTTTCCTGACTTTAAATTGTGCAGAAAGGAACTTGATGTACCTTCTGCCCTGTTTCTCCCTCAGTCTCATAGAATTTCCTTTGATCTGGTTGCCTGAGTCTCAAATCCAGGAATCATTCTTTTTAAAAAATTTTAAAAGCTGATTTATTTTTTAATTGAAGGATAGTTGCTTTGCAGAATTGTGTTGGTTTCTGCCAAACATCAACATGAATCAGCCATAGGGGTACATGTGTCCCCTCCCTCTTGAACCCCCCTACCACCTCCCTCCCCATCCCACTCCTCTAAGTTGTTACAGAGTCCTAGTAAGAATCATTCTTGAGTCAACTTTTTTCCCCTTATCTTCCATATCCAATCTGTAAGTCTTGAATAAATGAATCTTACTCTATTTCCCCCTTTTATCTTGAGGGTCATTATCTTGTATTACACTCAAGCTCTGAAACAGTCTACTGGGTCCATATTCTTCTGCTTTGATTTAGCAAGGAGAAAAATCTAGAAGACGGACTTCAGCTTAATTACTCTTTGATTTTCTTTTGACTCTTTTCCAGACCTGTAGAACACCAAGTTCTCCAAAGTGTCTTCCCTGCCTAACAGATCCCCAAATGGGCTTCTCTTTGTTCAACAGGTCCAAGTTAGCCTGGGATCTCTCCCCATTTCCCTTATAGTCAGTCACTGTCCCAGTGGCCTTTGCCATATCGTGCCAACCCCCAATCCCAAACATAGATGGGAGGTCCAATGGGATAAAGCTCCTTGTGCTGTGGTGTGCTCAGTCATGTCTGACTGTTTGAGACCCCATGGACTCTAGCCCACCAGGCTCCTCTGTCCACAGGGATTCTCAAGGCAAGAATACTGAAGTGGGTTGCCATGCCCTCCTCCAGGGGATCTTCCCAACCCAGGGATCGAACCCAGGTCTCCCACATTGCAGGTGGATTCTTCACCTTCTGAGCCATCAGGGAAGCCCAAGAATCCTGGAGTGGTTTGCCTATCTCTTCTCCAGGGGAACTTCCTGACCCAGGAATTGAACCAGAGTCTCCTACATTGCAGGAGGATTCTTTACCAGCTGAGCTACCCAGGAAGCCTGAAGCACCTTGGGCAAATTGAAATAAGTGAGGTACAGGCTTCAAGAAATACTGGTTTATTGTTTCTTTTTTTTTTTTTTTTGTGATGGTTTCTAGAGTGCTTTTGGTTTCAGGCTGATTTCCTGTGAATCCCCAGTCTCACCTATGGGAAGTAGAAAATTCCAAGGAATTTCCCCTCATTTTAAGTTAGAGAAGTGAGGCTCAGATTGTGACTGAGAAACTCAAGGTGGAGTGACAGTCGTGTGTTTCCTCTGACCCGGATTCTAGGAGGTAGAGACACAGACCAAAACTCGAGTTTCCCCCAGAGCACTGCCCTGTTGAGCGAGGTACTGTAAATGCATATTTAGATTCTGTGGGGCCTTGTGTGTCTTAGTCCCTCAGTCGTGTACCACTCTTTGCGACTCCGTGGACTGTAGCCCACCAGGCTCCTCTGTCCATGGGATTTTCCAGGTGAGAACACTGGAGTGGGTTGCCATTCCCTTCTCCAGGGGATCTTCCTGACCCAGCGATTGAACCCAGGTTTCCTGCATTGCAGGCAGATTCTTTACCTTCTGAGGCACCAGGGAAGCCCCTATGGGGCCTTATGCTCATTTAATTTGGTGACCCTCTTTAAGAGAAAGAATGGAAAATTCTATACAAAAGTGAATGTTCAGTTAGAATGAGAAAAGAAATCACAACAAGCTACAACCTAAATAATGCATACAAAATACCATGAACGTTTCAGAATCCAAAAATATCATTAACTGATTAATTAATAAACCATCTCTATAATGCTTCTTTTTACATTGTGACTGTGTATTCTTTTATGTTTTTTCATATGTCAACAATTTGATAATATTTTCTACAGCAAGAATAATTATAGAAAGATAATTTAGTTTTTTTTCACCATGCTTATAATGCACTTTAAAAATTATAAATCACTTTTTTTTTATCAGTTATTACAGCTTGTCATTGGCAATGTCATGCAATTTAGGGGGTTTTAAATACTAAATCTGGGAACATCTCAATCACTTTTTTTATCATCTATGAGCAGGGAGATTTAAAGCATTTCAAGTTTTCTTAAGATTTAAAAAAATTTAATTATGGTAAAATACATATAACATAAAATTTGCCATCTTAACCATTTTTAAGCTTGTGGTTCAGTGTACTAAACTTTATATCCCTGAAACTACAAATCCCCTTCACTGCTCCCCTGAGCCATTCTACTTTCATTCTGCTTTCAATTTCTATGAATTTGACTACTCTATACTGCATTTAAGTGAAATCATACAGTATTTGTCTTTTAGTGACTGGCTTATTTCACTCAGCATAATGTCCTCAAGGTTCATTTTTGTTGTAGCATGTGCCGGAATCTTTTTCCTTTTTAAGACTGGATAATACTCCATTGTATGTATCAACCACATGTTGCTTACCCATTCATGCATTGATGGAGAGTGTGTTGTGTCCACCCTTTGGCTATTGTGAATAATGCTGCTATGAAAACAGGTGTACAATCATCTCTTTGAAACCATGCTCTGATTTCTTTTGAGTATGTACCTGGAAGTGGAATTGCTAGATATTAATAATAAATTAATTTTGCATTTTTTGAGGAAACTCCATACTGTTTTTTGTCACTTTGCATATCAATAGTACACAAAGCTTCCAAATTTTCCACATCCTTGACAAAAATACTTGTTATTTTTTTGTAATAACCATCCTATAGAGTGTGAGATGGTACCTCATTGTGATTTTGGTTTGTATTTCCCTAATGATTATTAATGATTTGCTTGTGCTTATTGGTCGTATGTATTATTTCTTATTATCTTTTTTGAAGAAATGTCTAATCAAGCCCTTTTCTCATTTTTCAATTGAAATTTTTGTTGTTTATTACTGATCAAGCTTTCTTGGGCAGTGACTCATTTTAAATGCCCCTGAATCGATTGCACTCATTAACCAATTTGCCATTCATGGTGTTGTTATAGTTGTATATTGTGATTTTTGTTATTTTTAGCTACAGTCAGTAAGAAGTTAAACTTTCCCCCATCATGTTTACATAGTTTTCTTGTCTTTTAAAATTGAACTACTTAACCATCCAAGGGGCTTCCCTGGTGGCCCTCAGTTGTAAAGAATCTGCCTGCAGTGCCGGAGATGTGGGTTCCAATTCTGGGCCAGGGAGATCCCCTGGAGAAGGACATGACAACCCAGTCTAGTATTCTTGCCTGGAGAATCCCAAGGACAGAGGAGCCTGGCAGGCTATAGTCGATGGAGTTGCAAAAGAGACGGACACGATTTAGTGACTGAACAACCACTACAACAACCATCCAAGAGTCTATTCATCACTCCTATTTAAATATATCTCTGTTAATGAATTGCTGCTTTTGGAATGATCAAAAAAATTTTTTTTGTTATCATGTGTTGATGTCAGGGTTCTCTCTTCTGGTTTCACATAGAAAACTATGAAAACTAATTTAGATGTGTAATATGTTTGTAACTACATACATAGAATCATCAGGTGCACTTTTGGTAAAAGAACGTTTCCATTATGCCTAGGGACCAATGGGAGCTGAACTTCCATGTACGATTCATTGCTTCCTATGATGGTGTAATTTTCTACAGCCTAGATTCTGGCTCCTTATTTCAAACCTTAATTCTTCTACATTATGCTGCTGCTGCTAAGTCGCTTAAGTAAATACTCTTTCTGGTATTTAGGTAATTCTAATTTCCTCTTTAAATATAATGTTTCTAAGTATCAGTAATTGAAACTAATTTTTGTATATATTTCTTATTAAATAAGGCAAATGCTACATGAAAAAAAAAAAGTCCACCCGGTAAAACATCTCCAACACTCTTTCCATGGCCTTGAAACTGGCCTGTGAAAGTAAGGGGCCCTGAACATTAAATTTCATTAGCTTCAGGGTAAATCTGGTCCGGGAGTAGGGTGGATAAATAAAGCCCTTCTCTTTTTTGAGGTGGGTGAGATGAGGCAGGTGAGGAAGTGCAATGATCTGGTCGATTTGTGTCTTGAGAACTCAGGTTCCCAGTTCAGGGTTCGGCACATTTTCTAGTCTTCCTGCCCTTCTTCTGCAATCACACAGCACATGCTCTGTGTTCCTGGAATGGCCCAGCTTGGCTGGGGACTGTGGATTTCCTGGTAAGATGTCAGCAAGCTGTGATATTTTTATTTTACTATCTCACCATTCTTCACCTACAACAAATGTCCCTTTAATTGCTTCAGCATGAACCCCAGCTGACATTCCCATTCCTAAGGGTCTCTCAGTCCCAACCTCATAGTAAACTCAAGACATCCAAACGAGGCTGCCAGACGTGGCAGCTGGAATCCAGACATCACGACCAATTTGAGCAATTAGCTGAGCTCCCATCCTGGGCTGGCCTCATTAGGGGTGTCCAGATGTCCATTGCTGGAGCTGCCTTCCACTCCTAGGGGTGGGCTGTCTCCCCAGGTGAGGCCAAACTCGTGCTTGTGGGAGGCACGTCAGGACTCAGAGAGCCCTAGCTCGTTTTCAGGGTTGCTAATTTGAAGTGGACCAGTGGGAATTGCAGAGGTGCAGCCTGTGGTGATCTGGTCTCCCAGGCTCTCTGGTTTCCCTTGCATAATCGCCGTCTGCACAAAGCTTTCCCCATCTGGGGGCAAGTCCAGCTGCCACAGCTCAAAGGATCGTGAAGGGTGTCCAGGCACAGTCACGCTGTTCGTCTGCTGGGCTCCCAGCATGACTAAATGGGAACATCTGGAAAAGGGCAGGGCTGGGGCGATGGGGAGCAGGGTGGGAGAGGATTAAACCTGCTCCCTCTTTATGGGAAGATTTTCTCTGGTAATAACGTGGGCCGCCTCTTTCCCATATTGTGGGAGGTGGGGAAAAGAGAATTTCATCCCAGAACAACCTTAGGGACAGCCCATTCAAAGAACCAGCTGTTATCAGGGCTTCTAGCACACTCCACTAGGAGATGGTTCACATTGTAGTCTATGGGAGTGGCGCCCCCTGGAGTTTCGGGGTGCCCTACAGGTATGGCCATAAAGTACTAGCCCTGTAGGCCAGACACAGAAGGATGGGACCATAGGCTTGTCTTAGCTTGGCTGTTCCTAGAAGCAGACCCAGAGATAAGTTGTTTATTTGGAAGGTGATACCAGGAAGTACCAGTGTGGGGGGTGGGTAAATGAGATGGGGAAGGGAGGGAAGAGAGCTGTTGGTAGTGAATAGGTAGGTTTAGGATGACCAGCCATCCGGTTTGCTGGAGACTGAGTCTCACTAGGGATGTGGGATTCCCAGTGCTAAAACTCGGACAATCCCAAGAAAACCAGAACAAGTGGCAGCCCTAGTTGTTTTAGTAGTAAGGTCACTGCTGCAGGCAACTTGGCTCTGTCTGTTTCACGGAGATCACCTGGATGGCTGTGTAGACCTTGCTTTAGAAATGTCCCAATGAGGGGCAAAGAAGCTGGAGTGTTTATCCATCGGCTCCTGTCCCTGATGGTTGAAGTTTGCTCCCTAAGGTGTTAATTCCGTGAGGTCTCTGGCTTACCTGCCCAGAGACAAGCAGGCTCCTATGGCCAGATGAAGGAAAGGAAAGGAACCCAGAAATGGGTACAGTACATATATCTGCCTTCAAACAACCTGGGGTAAGAGCATCTCAGAAGGGATGACATCCTCCTGGAATGTGCCTTCTCCCTGGGATCCTGGTGGATTGGGCTCTGTGGTGGGGAGAAAAATCCCCCCCACCGCCGAACCCAGTCTTGTGAAAGATGACAAAGGGAATTAAGGCTGCTGAAGGAATTAAGGTTATTAATCAGATGACCACGAAACAGGGCAATTAATCTGGATTATCAAATGGGTCCAATGTAATCACAAGGGTCCTTAAAAGTGGAAGAATGAGTGGGACTTCCTTGGTGGTCCAGTGGTTAAGAATCTGCCTGCCATTGCAGGGGACACAAGTTTGATCTCTAGTCTGGAAAGATCCCACATACTGGAGGCATCGGCCAACTAGATCCCTGTACTACAACTAGAGAGTAGCCACCCCCCACCCCACCCTCTGCAACTAGAGAAAGCCCACATGCACCAACAAAGACCCAGCATAGCTGTAAATAAATAATAAACAAATTAATTTAAAAAAAGTGAGAGAGAGGAAGCTGTGCCTGTGGAAGAAAAATTAAAGAGATGCAATGTTGTTGGCTTTGAAGACAGAGAAAGGGAGCCACATGGGATCGTTCTAGAAGCTGGAAAAGGTAAGGAAAAGGATTCTCCCCTAGAGCCTCCAGAAAACAACACAGACAGACCTGTTGACACCTTGATTTTAGTCCGGGAAGTCTGTTTTGGACTTCTAATCTCTGGGGCTGTAAGATAATAAATTTGTGTTGATTTAAGCTACTATGTGTGTGGGGATTTGTTGCAGCAGCAATTTAGTACACTAGCACAGACTTTGGCTTTGCAAAACAAGCATTGTTTTGCTCTATTTGCTCATTTGTAAACATCTTACTCCAAGTCAGGAGTTCTAAGGCTGAAAATCTGAAATCCAATGAACCAAGCCAATTCAGTCCCTGCCTTCTTGACATTGAGAGTCTTACAGAAGAAACTGAGAATGCAGAAAGGCACTTGCCATGGGCTACATAGAAAGTTTTTTAGGAGCAGAGTTCTTCACCTGCCTGGGAATAACTATGCGTGGGTGTGTGCTAAGTCGCTTCAGTCATGTCCAACTCTGCTACCCTATGGACTGAAGCCTGCCAGGCTCCTTTGTCCACAGGATTCTCCAGGCAAGAATACTCGAGTGGGGTGCCATGCCCTCCTCCAGGGATCTTCCTGACCCAGGGATTGGACCCATGTTTCTTACATCTCCTGCATTGGCAGCTGGGTTCTTTACCACTAGCGCCACCTGGGAATAGCTATAGGTTTCTGGAATTGGAGCCCCACCTTCAAGATCTGAACTTGGGTTCATGCAGGAGAATGACTTCAAAGGGCCACTCAATAGGGCCCTGGAAATATCTGTTAAACTGAGTTCAGCTGAACTTGGGGAAGCAGGCTTTTAATTTACGTTACAATATTCCCCTACACCCTGAGTAAGCCCCCGATCTGGGAAGACTTTGTTCATGGAAATGTTGTGAGCACCCCAAGATCTCTCTGGAGGAGGAGAGTCAGTATTGTTGTTGGGTTTATCTCTGACAAGCCTGGTTCTTTCTGTACACAGCAGTCACACAATTCCCAAGACCCTTTCTTGTGGTCACTGATATTTCTTCAGTGGCACTTGTGGTCTGAATTATTTGTTGAGCCCATGCATCATCTGTCCCAGTGCCCCCTCTGCCCCAGCACACTATTTGCATGTCCACCAGAGCAACTGCCATGTTATGCTGTGGTTTCTGTTGTTTTAGCAAACTGTCCTGTTGGGCTGTGAGCAACCCAAAGGTCTAACTGTGTATTATTCAATTTTGTGGACTGACAGTTCTTAGCAAAGTGCTGGGGGCCTGTTTACAAATAAATGAATGAATAAGCCTTTGTCCTGTCTTGCTCTCTAAGTTTGTGTTTCCTTTCATGGTCATACAAAGGTAGGAGTTGTTAATACTCACTTAGAGTGGACTCCTTTATGGAACACATAGCAGTTGAATTGTTTCCTTAGAAAGAAGCAGAGAAGATGGCTAGTGGTGGTAGTGGTCGTGGTGGTTGTATAGCAGGCAAGGAAAACAGCCTGGGCCCAAGTGCTCTGGGACTAAGGACCAGACTGGAGTGATTGGGGCCCAAAGTGCATGGAGGTGCTTCATGGGAATTCAGTTTAGGTTTGTAGATTGGGTACAGATCATGGCTGGTTTTCGAGGAAGTGCCAGATTTAGAATTAATTCTTTGGGCAATAGGAAGTCAGGGAAGGCTTCAGAAGTTATGAGAAAGTGGGTTTTGGTGGCAGTAGAAGTTGTAGGGATTTAGTGTAGACATTTTGCAAAGTTTTCCCCAAACCCTAGTGGACCTCAATCACCAATCTTTTAGGCATTTAAAAATAACCAGAAGTTATCTTCCTGGGGATCTTTTAGGAAAAGTGCTGGTTTGAGGCCCTATGAAAGAGTCTATGGACTTTCTCAGTTGTCTCCAGCCCTAAGCAACTCTGGTCTGTGACTTGTCCTCTTAGGAGTCAGCCTGTTCCATCCTGGGAGAGGCTCTGGGGCTGGGTGTCTCTTTTGGAATTAGCTGGAAGTCTCCAGGCCTTCTGAGGATATTAATGATCAGTCCCGGGCAGTCTCTTGGGTGAAGGGGCAATGAATTGCACCTGAAGTGTGTGCAGTGCAGGGCAACGTGGCTCAGATGTGTGACCTCTGTGCTTTTGTGACATTACCCAGGAGGAATTCACAATATTTTCTAGGAGACTTCCAGGAAGAATGTCAAGAAACTGTTGTGCAGTTTTGAATTTTCTCTCCCTGCATCACCACAGTGCGCTTGGTGCAGGTGGAGAGGGATGCTCCGTGAAGAAGAGTCATCTTGATCCTGGGATCCTGGGTCATAGTCCCACATCTGAGTGGTTCTCCACTTAGTGTCCTGGCCTGCGGGCAGGCTTGGGACCTGGACTCCACGTCATCTTCCAGCTCTGGATGGCTTCCCTTCCCCACAGGGCAAACAGGGCACAGGTGTTTTTACTGCACAGGGCTTGTTTAAGAGAGGATGACCTGCTGGTTTGGGGGCAGAGAAGACCTGGGAGAGCTCAGATGGGCCAAGGGGAACTGGGGGGCATTAGAGAAAAGTGATGAAGACTGAGGTCACCTGTTCCTACTCACCAGGAAAAGATGAGGCTCAGAGTCTACGCCTGTGTGGATGACCCTCTAGCATCCCCCGATTTGTCCCGCATGCCTAATCCTTTTCTTTCTTGGACCATGTTGACAAACAAGCATTTGCTAGGTGAAAGAGGAGAGTGAAAAACCTGGTTTAAAACTCAACATTCAGAAAACTAAGATCATGGCATACGGTCCCATCACTTCATGGCAAATAGATGGGAAACAATGGAAACAGTGACAGACTTTATTTTCTTGGGCTCCAAAGTCACTTCGGACAGTGACTGCAGCCATGGAATAAAAGACATTTGCTCCTTGGAAGAAAAATCTATGACAAATCTAGACAGTGTATTAAAAAGCAGAGACATTACTTTGCCGACAAAGGTCCTTATAGTAAAAGCTATGGTTTTTCCAGTAGTCATGTATGGATCTGAGGGCTGGACCATAAAGCTGAGCACTGAAGAATTGACGCTTTTGAACTGTGGTGTTGGAGAAGACTCTTGAGAGTCCGCTGGACAGCAAGAGATCAAACCAGTCAATCCTAAAGGAAATCAGTCCTGAATATTCATTGGAAGGACTGATGCTGAAGCTGAAGCTTGAATAATCTGGTCACCTAATGAGAAGAGCCGATTCATTGGAAAAAATCTTGATGCTGGGAAAGATTGAAGGCAGGAGGAGAAGGGGACAACAGAGGATGAGATGGTTGGATGGCACCACTGATTCGATGGACATGAGTTTGAACAAGCTCCAGGAGATGGTGAAGGACAGGGAAGCCTGGCATGCTGCTCTCCATGGGGTTGCAAAGAGTCGGACACGACTGAGCAACTGAACTGAACTGGAGTGGTTAAGGTGAGACTTATTCTTTTGGACTTTTCTTGGACCCAGGATAGGAAGGGGTGGGCAAAATGTCTGCCATGATTGGTGGCCATTCATCATAAGAATGTTTCCATTAACTTTGCAGAATCATATGTGCTGGGTTAAAAAATTATATCCTGTTTGATATGTTTGAGTATATCTAGGTTTCGGCTGATGAAATACTCTGCAAGATGTTGGTCAGTCCTGTCTTGTTTGCTGTCAAACCTTAGACTGTGGGGTCTCCGAGTCATAGAACCAGAGGCAGGTTAGATAGAAATGATTTTGTCTTCCCTTGGTCAGACACGTGGAGTGTGTGAGGCCCTGAGCCCTTGGGCTTTCCCAGGTGCCACTGAGGGAGGCTCAGTTTCCACGTGAGGCTGGGAACTGTGCTGACAGCATTCTGCATTGGCAGGAAGCATTTTTTTTTTCTTTTTTCTGGCTGTATTTTTCCAAAAGCTGGAGATGAGAGGATCATTTGAATGCTAGTCCTGCCGGAGGACAGGAAATAAGAACTGACTTTGGGAACGAGCCCCTGGGAACACTCCTTTTGCTGAGAGCTATCACTTACCTGGCTCTGGAGCTCCTTGCATGCTCCGCTTGCTCACAGAACACCGCGTGCTGTGCCGAGTCTGTGCATCCGGGCTTGGGAAGCTGTCAGGAGACAGGACAGGCTTTCCAGATGGCAGGAATGAGGGACTGCTTGGGACCCTGCAGAACTTCCCCACTCTCTGGGATTTGGGTCATCCTCATGGTGCTGTCTGTCTTCTCCATGCCCAATGTGACTAAGCAAGACTTTTATTAGAATATGGGGCTTCTCAGGGGGCTCAGTGGTAAAGATTCAGCCTGCCAATGCAGGAGGCTCAGGTTCAATCCCTGGGTTGGGAAGATCCCCTGGAGGAGGAAATGGCTACTCATTCCAGTATTCTTGCTGGGAAAATTTCACGGATAGAGAAGCCTGGCAGGCTACAGTCCATGGGGTTGCAAATAGACTGGGAAAACTGGACACGATTGAGCACACATGCACCTACCTGTTAAAATACAAGGGCCACAAAATAGGGGCCCTTCCCTCTCTTTGGGTTTGAGTCTTAGGATCCCAGGAGTGGGGTCTGGCCTGGTTTCCACTGGAATCTAGAGGCCCCCGATTGTTGAAAGGTGGGATATTCTGCTTAGTTAGACCAGAGAGAGATTTAGCTAAAAATTCCTCTTATTTCTCCTCCCCTCTCTTGGTTCTGTGTTCCAACAGTTACTCTGGGAAAATTAATCTGTTAAATCAGATTTAGTTATCTAGCTGTTACAGGAGAATCTAGAATGCAGATTGTCTTTCAGATTTCCTCCTAAGGATGTTAGCATTTTTTTCCATCTTAGTACTGCACACCCACTGCCTCTAGAGAAGTGGGACCCAAAGGGAGATGAAAAAAACTCTCCTACTCTCCAATTTTCACTCTATTGCTGATATTGCCGTCTCCCCAAATTTGGGTGACACACTTTAATGTCTAAGAGTCCAATGAGAGGCCTTGTTCCAATCAGTTTGCCTGAGCTGCCCTGGATTTTGCTCCGTGATGATGAGCCCGGGGTTGTTCTCTTGCTCAGTCACAAGTATACACTGTGGTCTTGGGTGAGTTAAGGGGACTTCTTTGGGCCTCTGTTTCCTCTGTGCTAAATGAAGGAGATGGTTTAGGTGGTCTCTATAGACCCTCCTCTTTGTGAACTCCAGCTCCATGCTCTCTCCTGGCCCCGCCTTTCAGCCTTGGCCCTGCAGCACGCAGGCTTGCTAACACGTGGATTTATGTGGAGCACTGGCTTTCCCCAGCAGCTCATTTCCGCTGCTTATTACCAGAGGGACGGGAGTCATTTGCCTTGCTTTGCTTACTGAGCCTTCACTCTCGAGATTTTATGTAGTGATGGCAGCTTTAACTTCCAGGACTAACAGCAGCAAAATTTCTGGTTGCACTTTATTAATCCTAGAACTGAAAAGTGACTTTAGGGAGCATTGGGCCTGGGTGAGGGGAAGGAGAACAGAATACCTTAAACATTTAATAACTGCTGATCTCCATTGGGTTGAGTAAGGGTGGGAGCATGTGGGGAAATGTGCAGGCTGGGAAGGTGAATTGTGCCTCAGTTTCTTCTTCCACCTGGGGTTTGCATAGTCAGGTGGTTATTAGCAGGGCATTAGTGGGGAAGTATCAATAACATTGTGTGGACAGGAAGTGGATGGATCTTGAATAAAAATTCTGTGGATGGGAGAGAATAGTAAGAAGGAAGGAGTCAAATTAGTTCTTGATGGTTAACCTCAGACTTTCTCAGTTCTATTTTGTTTTTGTTTGTATTTGTTGTTTCGCTACTAAGCTCCATCTGACTCTTCTGTGACCCTCTTTTGTAGCTCGTTAGGCTCCTCTGTCCATGGGATTCTCCAGGCAAGAATACTGGAGCGGGTTGCCATTTCTTTTTCCAGGGGATCTTCCCCCACCTAGGGATCAAACCCATGTCTCCTGCAATGGCAGGCAGATTCTTTACCACTGAGCCACCAGGAAAGTCCTTCTGAGTTCTATAGGTCTCTAGATAGTAGACTTTTAATATTTTCCCAAGGGAAGTAGAATAAAGATGATTATATGCAATGATGGTATTTTTAACGGGGACCCAAAGATTCTGTAATTTGAAGTCTGAAGAGTAGGGAGAATTTCTTCCCCAAAGCTGGTATGTTTAGAATTTCTACCACATCAGTAAGCACAGGAACTGAGTATTGTGTAGCATCAATCCTGTGAGATGCCCAGGGAAAGAAGAGTGTGTCCTAGTAAACTCCAAAAAAGTTTCAAACTCCTCTCTTGGAGAGTACTATTATACAATACTATTGTAAAATCTCAGAAATCCTACAGGGTAAGGGGAACTACTTAATTTTGCTCAATCTTTAAGCACCCAAGTGCATTTGAGAACAAAATCATTTAGTTTTTAATATCCCACACAACTAGTGTTCTATGGATCAGACTTTGGGAAATGTTACCCTAGGGTGAACTCTGCCATTGCAAACTATTGGTCTGGGTCTTCTTTGCTGCACAGATGTAGACCTTGTTCAGGGTCTATGGGAATGGGATTTTACTTCTTTCTAGATCCTGGGAAAGAAAAGTACATGGATTTATACCTTATTTTTGATAAACCCACCAAGGGCATCCTAAAACTCCAAGTTCAAGGTATAAAACCAAAAATAAAGGAAGTGGGGGAAAAAAGTATTATAATTCATTGGTGTAACAGCTGGAGAGGTATACTGCACCATTTCCATTCCTTCCTCACAATTTGAAGAAGGAGGAAATAGAACAGCTAGGCGTTGGGAGGCATACTGCCTAAATTAATTTCTCTAGCTGGGGGGAGAGAAACTATAAGGGCTGTTCCAGGCTAGATTCCTTGCAATATAGAGCCCGAGGCAAGCATGCTAACATTTTTTGGGAGAGTGCAGCGAGAATAAGGGATAAAGATCCTCCACAGGGAAGAAGGGAACGAAAATGTATAAGGAGCTGGCCACAGCCTTACAAGACAACAAGCAGGGAGTTGTCTGGGCACATGGGAAGTCTTTGGAGAGAATGTAAGGAATAGCCTTTGGAGACTCTGGAGAGCAGAGAGGAAGGAAGACTTCATTGGCTAGATCCTTTCAATCATTTACCTCTCATCATTCAGAGTTTACTCCTTGAGGTAGCTGCTGGGAAAGGCAGCACCTCCGTGAGTCCAGCTGTGTCAGACCTGGGTGCTGGAAGTGCCGAGTCTCCACCATCACCAGCACAATCGCCCCAGAATAGACATGCTGGAGGGCTGGGGGCAGGTGGAGCCAAACAAATCTGGGGAGAAAGTAAACTGAATCTGATTGTTGTTGTGTTTTAGTCGCTAAGTCATGTCTGACTCTTTTGCAACCAGATGGGCTGCAGCCCACCAGGCTCCTCTGTGCATGGAATTTTCCAGGCAAGAATACTGGTGTGGGTTGCCACGCCATCCTCCAGGGCATCTACCTGACCCAGGGATCGAACCCATGTCTCTTGTATTGGCAGGCAGATTCTTTACCACTGAGTCACCAGGGAAGCCCATATGGAGAAATAGAAATGGATATAATCCCTCTGGAGGGAGAACACAGTAAATTACTTTTTCCAGTGTCAGGCCTTGGGACCCAGGCATGATGATATAAGATGGACAAGACAGTGTAGTACTGTCTTGTCAACCTGTACAGAATGTCAACCTATCAACCATTCACATCTGGCATTTTGGCAGAGGCCACATCTGTGTGATGAGGGTAGACATGAGTCATTTTAGACTCTCACCAAGCATTGCCCTCTAGTCTGGGCCAGGGGATGGGCAGTCTTGTGTAAGAGGAGTTGGTTTTCCAGTCCCAGCATTCAGACTATGACAGGTTTATTTTGGTTCAACCTTGGATCATCTATTCCCAGAGACCCATGCCTCTTTTGTGCAGAAACCCTCTTTATCTTTGTGGTCTCCAGTCTGACACTTGGCAGGCCTGCCCCAGCTGGGAGGCCTTCTAGAGTTACATCTTCACAGGGTCTCACAAAGCTTGTTTTCCCCAAGCTTCTCAAGTGTTTTGCAAAAGAAAAACAAAAGGAGAGAGAAAGAAGGGAAAACAACCCCTCCCCTTCTACCGCATAACTTGGGTCAGAACTCAGTGACCCTGAGTCTCTGACTTGCAGGGACAGGACACTCCTTCTAGAAGGTTCAGTACTTAGTGGAGTACTTTAGAACCATGGGGCAAAGCGAGACTGAGTGGGGATCAGAGGCCTGCATTTGGGCATGAAGTCTCAGGGTTGCAGCAAGTTGGATCCTGAGCTCCTCTCCAGTTGCCATTGCCATTTCCACATTTTAAGCTGCTGGCCAGCTCAGGGTGGTTATGGAACTAGCCTAAAGTCACACAGCAACATGCAAAGCATTGGATTCAAACTTAGGGATGCCTAAATCCACAGTCTCTTTGAATCTTTTTTTTTATCCTGTAGGCTAATTTCCTCTCTTCAAGATTCTGAAACTCAGAGAGGAGGCTCTTTGAGGTCTGAAATTTCTTGCAGATTGATAGCAAATACTGTTTCTAGGCATGGATGTTACTAAGTTAAGGTATGCTTAGAATATGGGAAATGTCAAGGTTTTCCCCATTGCTATCTTCTCCTTGTCTACCACAGAGACTGACCTTCCTAGCAACATAGAGACAATCTTTAGGGTAGTGCTGCCTCTGATTAGGGCAGCTACTGATCTGCGCGGGGGCATGACATCCATTTACTGTGACTGCACTGCAGAAGTCACTGCGGCCATGACCCAGCTTCTGAGCATGATGGCTCCTGAAAGAAGACCATGGCAGGAGAAAAAGATGTTTTTGCTTGTTCTTGTTCTGGTTAGTAATTGTGTGATTCATCAAAGTGCAGTCCATTAACGCATCTGGATATAAGTAGAACACGTGAAGAAAATGGCTTTCATTTTTACTTCTCTTTGAAGGACCTTCCAGACAATTTGTATCACTGCTTGACAGACAGTTCAGGCCATTATTAGCTTGATTATTCTTACATCCAGAAGAAATAGGCTCCCAGAACCAAAGTTCTCTAAAGAAGGCCCTTGTTGTTGTTTAGTCGCCCAGTTGTGTCCGGCTCTTTGCAACCCCATGGGCTACAGCCTGGCAGGCCTCTCTGTCCCTCACCATCTCCCTAAGTTTGCCCAAGTTCATGCCCATTGCATCGATGATGCCATCCAGATATCTCATCCTCTGACACCCTCTTCTCCTTCTGCCCTTGTACTAAAAGGACAAGAAGGCCATTACCATCCTAAATATGCAACACAAGCTAGAAAGGTCATGTGCTTCCCCTGGCTTTTTTTTTTTTTTTTTTTTACAATCATCTATGGTTCTTTATAATTCCTTATTTCCCTTACATTTCCTTTTTTTTTTTTTTAAATCTTTTTTTTTTTTATTAGTTGGAGGCCAATCACTTCACAACATTTCAGTGGGTTTTGTCATACATTGATATGAATCAGCCATGGATTTACACGTATTCCCCATCCCGATCCCCGCTCCCACCTCCCTCTCCACCCGATTCCCCCGAGTCCTCCCAGTGCACCAGGCTGGAGCACTTGTCTCATGCATCCCACCTGGGCTGGTGATCTGTTTCACCATAGATAGTATACACGCTGTTCTTTTGAAATATCCCACCCTCACATTCTCCCACAGAGTTCAAAAGTCTGTTCTGTATTTCTGTGTCTCTTTTTCTGTTTTGCATATAGGGTTATCGTTACCATCTTTCTAAATTCCATATATATGTGATAGTATGCTGTAATGTTCTTTATCTTTCTGGCTTACTTCACTCTGTATAATCCCCTGGCTTTTTTAAGGTATTGTTTTATTTCAGAGGCAGAGGGGCCTTATTTTTTCTTTTACAAAGTAAAATATAATTTTTCCCTTTGGAAAATGAAAAAAAAAATTTTTTTTCAATAAAATGTTGACTCTTTTTCCAGCATCAGAACTTGGGACTCAGGCGTGATGATATAGGATGGACAAAACAGTCTAAGAAGTCAGAAAGCCAACCTGTCAACCATCCTACATCTTGGCAGAGGCCACATTTGTACAATGAAGGGTAAACTTGAGCCATTTTAGACTCTCTCTCCAAGCACCAACCTCTAGCCTGATCTTTTTCAGTAATTTTCAGCTATATTTCATGAAGACCTAGGTCCTCATGAAGGAGTTTCAGGGGTACAACAAGTGTTCATTGAATTCATATTTCATTCTGCAAAAAAACTTTATGAAAGCTCTAATAAAAGCAATAGATATTATATACCCCATTTTAATGCAGTCAAGAACTCCAAAAAGCCAATTTGTGTTGCCAGGTGTTGGAGTAACGATAGCTGCTATAAAAGTTTACAGGATGGGTCAAGTACATTAGAAGAACAAAGCCTACACTTGGTATTTCTGAATGCTGGGAGCTGTCATTCAAGCAGACATGTTGGAACCCAGGTTTGTGCCATCTTGTGGTCTGCCATCTCTTACCCAGGACGTCCAAGCTTTTGTGTTGCTCTGTACTGAACCAGCAGAAGGGCAAAGAACATGAAAGATTGGGTGTCAGAGATTTTGGGGTGGTCTGTGTGCATCCTCAGCTCACATGGTATTGGCTGGAAATTTGTCATGTGGCCACATCTGTGAGGAACTCTGGGAAATACAGTCTATCAACTTACTAGTCTCTGCCTTTTCAGGTCACTCTTTTAGATACATCCTGGAAATCACAACCGTTTATATGGAGAGGAACCATGTTTAAACTGTCTATCTGTGTGAATCTGAATTTTGAGACTGTGTAATGAAATTAAACATAGGTTTTTATTCATACCTCTGGATATGATACTTTTGTACTCATCAAACTATCCTCATCAGTCTATAGTTTGTAGAAATATCAAGTAAACATGCGTTTGAATTAGGAAATATTTTATGTAAATGAAATGCTACTTTGATCTGCTCTATACAATGTGAAGTTCTACTGATAAAAAACCTTGAAAAAAATAGCAATCAGGTGCAATTTCCTGATTTTATAAGAAATAGAGAGCCAGGGAGAATAGGATACTTGCCCAAGGTCATGGATTGATCAAGAAACAGCTGGTATTTGAACTCAGACTTTCTGACTCTCAGACCAGTGCCTTTTCTTCTATTTCAACTTGCTCCAGGGCCTCATGACCCTCATAACTTGGATGTTTTTCAGCCCATTTTCATTTTCTTCGTCTGCTAGTGAGAGAACAGCTGAAACTTGAGGGCTGTTAATTCTGTCATTAAGATTTAATGTCTGGCATTTTTGGTCCAGCTGTTTCATGAATCAACATTCAGGAAGCATTTATTGAACATCTATTATATGCCACACATTGTTCTGGGAGCTGAGGATGTTGTGGTTCGACAGACACCTTTCTGTAAGAGGCTTGCAGTCTAGCAGAGGGCCCAGATGATACATGATGGAACAAAAGTGTAAACGCATGCATTTCCCAATTGATGCTTTGAGGGAGGGAAACAACAAAATGAGATAGAAACTGGGAAAGTGAGCTTTTTCAGATGAGGTGATGGGGGCCAAAGGGCTCCTTGGCCTGAGCCTGGACACATTCCGAGGTTGGCCATGTCCCTGAGCCAGGATCCTGAAAGAAATGGCTTCCTTGTCTTCCCTTCCTTCCCATCTCATTACAGTGAGATTCTTGGCGTGGGGATGTGGGTTCTCTGTCAAAGGCTGCAGAATGTGCACAGATGTTAAAATAAGTAAAGATAATTAAAAGATGAAAGTGAGTCAAGATTCCTCCAAGAACTAAAGAAGAAAAGGGATTTCCCTGATGGCTGCTGAAGTAGCTAAGTAAAATATAAAAGACAAATAGTTTTTCCATTTTTTTTTAAAGGAGTAGGTTTAAAAAATGAAAAGTTGAAAAATGAAAAATTTTTTATTCACTGCATTCATTGGCATGCTTGTGGCTTCTTCCTTCTTTCTGAGTTTTCACATTTGCAACCTGTTCCAGAACCTTCCTACACAGGTGAAAATGAACACAGAGGAAGCAAGACCATGTAGTGATGGGGACTGAAGTGGATATAGATCATGGAATAGTGAACACGGAAGTATGTATGATGTATGTGTTAGGTGTGTGTGGTAAGTGCTCATGAAGTGTGTACATATGGGGGTGTGTGTCTGTGAGGGGTGTGTGGTGTGTGTGTATGTGTGTGTGGTATATGTGTGAGTGCATGCTTAGTCACTTCCGTTATGTCCGACTCTTTGCGACCCCATGGACTGTAGCCCGCCAGGCTCCTCTGTCCATGGGATTTTCCCGGCAAGAATACTGGAGTGGGTTGCCATGCCCTTTTCCAGGGGATCTTCCCAACCCAGGGGTCAAATCCACATCTCCTGTATATTTCCTGCATTGCAGGCAAATTCTTTACTGCTGAGGAATCCCTGAGGTATGTGTGTAGGGGATGTGTATTGGGTTCAGCAGGACTTCACAGATGGATCTGTGGTAAAGAATCTGCCTGCCAATGTGGGAGTCACAAGACATGGGTTCGATCTCTGCGTGGCTAATTATAGAAAAAGAGTAGAGACTAAGATGTAGCTCAGTGTGACCACTGGAGCCTTGTGGCTGCAGATCGTGTGCTATCAGGTAAAGACTGAGTGAAAAAGTGCAATTTTTAAACATTTCAAGTTGAAATTGTGACCCTGGTGAGAACCATATATGTATCCATGTATTATGGGTACAATGATATTTTTATTTATTTTAATGAGATTTCCTCTGTTTTTTAAAATTTTTTCTCTCAAAACATTTAAGTTTGTACAAAGAATCTGAGTTCATTCACTTTGGTTGAAGACTAGAAATTTAACAGAATATCTAGAGTCTTTGAAGAAGCTGTATCATCTCTCTTTCCCCTACCCATCCTCCTGGCCTCAAGTATCATTTTCATGTGGGTGATTCCTAAATCCTTTAGTTGGTTCCATCAGTTGTGTATCCATCTTCACCTCTTTGTCCCATAGTAATCTCAAGGTTAACATCATTCCTCCATTTGGAGGATGGGTTCTGCAGAAAGCAGAACCTGAAACAGACACTTAGGTGTTGTGTTAAGGTTCTTCATTGAGATAGAAAAAGATTTATTTTAAGGAATTAGTTGATGCCATTATGCAGATTGAGAAGTCCAAAATCGGCAGAGTGGGCCGTCAAACCTGGGAAGGGCTAATGTTGCTGTTCAAATCTGAGGGCCGTCTGCTGGCAGAATTCCCTCTTGCTTGAGGGAGAGGGTAATCTTTTATTTTATTCCATACTGTCCTTCAGTTGATTGTATGAGGCCCACCTACACGATGGAGGGTAATATCTTTATACAAAGTCCACTGATTTAATGTTAATTGCATCCCAAACCATCCCTATAGATGCATCCAGAAAGATACTTGACTATATATCTGGGCATTGTAGCCCAACCAGATTTTGATATGTAAAATTAACTCTCACATATGTGAATAGTATGTGGGAAAATGGATCCAAAGATGAATGAGGGAAAGGAGAATGAAACAAGGAGGGAGGTCTAGTACACAGAGAAATCACGCGGCTGGGTATCCGAGATCCAGCCTCTGGGGCCTTTTGAAAAGAGGAAGCATTTTCCACCATCTCCCATCCTCTAATTGGGTGCCCACGGGGTGTTCATTCTTTCATGAAGTCATGTGAGCCCCCAGAGGCTGCCTTAGGCGTGGAAGCCTTTGCAGGCTAGAGAAACCCAAGGCATGGAGCCCCACTGGAGGGGCTCAGGCTGGAGGTGCGGTGTCTTCAGGTTACATCTGCTCAGAACTGGCAGCTGAAGACTAGGCTTCCATCAGAGGCGAGGCTGAGATGGTGCTCAAGAGGTGACAGTTGGTTTCTCCCCAATAGCTTTCTTCCCCTGACACCCCTGTTTTGAGAACTGACATTACATCATCCAGCTGCCAAGCCTTGGAGTCATTCTAGAGTCCCCCATTTTGCTCACTACTCATCCAATTAAAGCCAGTTCTTTCATTTTTTCCCTCTCTTTTATATGTCTCATATACATATTCCTCTTTTTAGACTTCTGTGTTGTCACTACTGCCCATTAAATCATCACCAATTCTTCTCAGGATTCTTGAAATAATTTTCCAGCTGGTTTCCCTGCCTCCAGCCTTGGACATCTCCCAGAGGGATCTCTCTACAATGCATGCCTGACTGTGGAATGTCCCTCGCTTAAAATTCCTCAACAGCTCTGAAGTTTGAAGACTACATTTCTTCCAACTCCTCAGATTGGCATAGCCCTTTATAACCTGACCTCCATCAACCTTTCATTTCATCTCTTGCAACATTGTTGCTTAGAGGCTCTGCTCCTCTAGGGAAGAACCCTTGGAGGTCCCTCAGGGTGACAGGCTCTGTCATGCTCTGATGCCTTTAGTTACATGGCACCCTCTGCCTGGAATGTTTTCCTTCCTCCTTAGGTCTCCAGCCCCAGACTCAGTTTACCTAGGACGTGTTCTCCTATCTTAAGACTTGGCTCATACAATACATTTGCGATGAAGTTTCCCTGCACCTTCTAGAAGCAGAGTTGACCGTCTTTGATACCCTTCTTGCATCTTTACAGATGCCTTCCACTAGGTCCACATGATACTAAATCACACTTACTATTAACATGTCTGTCTTTCTCAAACAAACTATAAGTGCTTTGCTAGCAGGGATCCTATTCTGGCCATTTCTTTGCATCCACGCCATGTAATGCTCAACCTGGCACAAAACAGATGCTCAGTTAGATGGCTGCAGGTGAGCTGATGGAGCTCAGTAGGGATTATGCTTAGACTGATGGCTGAAGGGCATCCTACCTGAGACATGGAGGCAGGAGGCTGGGGAATTATCACATTACATTCTCTGGCAAAAGTGTAAGAACGGGTGAGGGCCTTGTTCACTGAATTATGTTAGGGGCAGTCCTGTCTCAATGAAGTTGGAGGATATATTTGTGCCTGGGGAGCCCCCCTCCCTTAGAGCCTGAATCTGAAGAAGCTGAATGTAGCTTAAGTAGAAGCTGAGTTCTTAAGGTCTCGCTGGTTGTGTTGGCCTGTCTCCCAAGGAGCCAGTGCTTCTAGGTTCTGAGAATTTGTTCCCTAATCTCTGCTTACAGGACTCCAAGCGGCCGGAGTCTGCATGAAAGGGGCCTTTGTCTGATATGGGGATGGCTTTGGGGGCTAATCTCTCCTTGGATGCATTTTAATTCACTTTAATGACTCTGCCTCCGGTCAGGCTTTTCTTCAAGGTCGGGGGGGGGGGGGGGGGGGAGGGGGGGAGGGGGTGGTGGTTTGTTAAAGTGATTAGAAGGAGTGAACATGAGCCTCCCAGTCCAGCCTTCCTCGGAGGGTGCTGATCTGGGGAAAACAATATTCTGCAAAATGTATTAGGAAGCTCTGGGAGTGAGTGGGGAGGGAGTGGAGTGGCGAGCAAGGAAATAATATCTCTAATAAATGCACACATGCATAAACACTCTGCATGTCTTGACACCATATACATCCAGTCCACCAGCCCCTGCAACATTCCCCGCGCACCCTCCTCCTGCCGGCAGTGGTGGGAGCCGAAGCAGACAGAATGATGTCATCCCTAGGACACTGTCCTTCCCCTCGCTCCCTCTCCTCGAGAGTTTTGTATAAACACAGCTGTTTGAGAGGAATGCTGGCTTGGGAAAACATAAAGCATCGGCATTAACGACCTTTCCTCCCCACCACACACCCCTTCCTACTGAATGTGGGAGACTGGAATGCTTTCAGCCAGCAGCCCCACTGTCCTCATGTCTGCAATACCAGGGCTTTTGCTTTCTGGCTGGGGCCTGGGGTGCCTGGGCTCCGGGACCAATCGTGCAAAGCCCTGTAGGTCAGACAGGAGCTCCGGTGGCAGGTGACACCTGAGATGACCTGTGGAAGATTCTGGAAGGGCACAGAGAGAGGAGCAGGGCTGCCTTCTTAGCCTGGGGGATGCAGGGTGGAGGTTGGCGGGGAGGAAGGAGTCCATGTAGGTGCAGGCTCTCATTGATCTGTGTGCTTTGCCCACACAGCTTCCAGCCTCTGGGGAACTGAGGAGAACAGAAAATAGCAATGATGGACTTTTACCCCTGGCTTCACGGGCACACTATTGAAGAGGGGTAACTCCATGCTCATGACAGCAACCCATCCCCTTTCCAGTGCATTCACAGTCCCAATTTGGGGCCAAAAGCCTTTTATCCTTTTCGGGGGTAGAGGAGGGAGCTGCTAAAGGGGGAAATGAAGCCTGGATTCATGTAGTCTAGCTTCTGTTGAAATCCAGTGGCGCAGCAGCCCCGGCAGCTCACTGGTGGTGATTTTCCATTTTCAGATGGCGACCTCTGGGCCTTAGGGGTTTTTCTTTTGGCCACTGAACTTGGCATCTTGATTGAGAACATGCCGGCTTCCTGGCCCTCTGCCCCATCCCAGTCTACTCTTCAGTGCCCCCTTCTCCTGTGTGGTTTTGTGGTCACAACTGCAAATTCAGGGGGAGAAGTATGGAGTGCTCCCTGAGACTCCCTGTCCAAGGGCTAGCTCCCCTAGAACATGATCCCGAACAGATGTCATTGTGGAATAATGGGATTCAGTGCTAGAGAGATGGAGGTGAGTGGTCAGCCAGTGGTCTTAGTTGAGTCCTTTCTTGGGTTTCCATGGGGAGAGAAGACAAGCCTTAACCTACTTTTCTGTGTTAAGTAGAAACCTCAGAGACTACACTCTCAGAGACACTGCAGCAACCTTCGGCGCCTCTGTTGCCTGCAACTTGCCAAGGCAAATGTTGATCCACACCCTTACATTTCCTGGGTCCCTGCTATGTGTCAGGTGGGGGTGCTAGATGCTTTGCATCTGTTCCAGTTTTATCCTTGCAAAACCACAATGTTATCAAACAGTGTTATTTTATAATGAGCAATAAAGAAACTGAGATAAAGGTAATTAAAGTAGCAGTATCCAATGATAGTGATGGAGCCAGGGTTCACATCCTTCAAATTTCAATGTCCATGCATTTCAGGAATTCAGAAGGAGATAGAAGGGGTAGAAATGACCAGAACCAATCTGATAGAGATGACAATTGCCTATGTGAGGTGATTTGAGAAATAAAATTAACACCCCTTACCTCCCTAAATATTCCCCTTACAGCCTGAAACCTTGCATTATAAAGCCATTCCTTTGAGCTAAGCAAAACTGTTTTTGAATGGAAATATTTCTGGGAGGGGAAGTCATTTAGTCATTAAAATGCTCTATTAAAAACAAAACAAGACTCTCATTTTCTTTTGAAATGTTTTACTTTAAATTAATTGTGTTCCCTTGTAAAGTAATCCTTAGCAGAAAGTAGTTTCTATCAGAATAAATGTCTGGGAGGATGCCTCTTAAGGGGGTTGAAAAACATTAATCTTTGACATTTACTATTATAAGCACATTTTAAGTAATTCCTAGAAACTGATAAAAATCTGTTTGAAGAAAAGGATTTCTCTCTCTCTTTTTAAGTAGTAGAATATTTCACCATTTTGATCTGAAAAAAAGATAGACATGGTGTTAGCTTTCTGAGATACACCTACAGAACTGAAATCTCTTGGGAGTCTGTTCAAAGAAGGAAAAAGAAGGAATGTGAAATATAGTTTGAAAGCTTTAAATATTATAAAGTGAGAATGTATTTGTTAAAGCACTTGGAAAAACCCTAGAGTTAAATTAATAGAAGCTATTATTATTCCTCCTAGAGATTGCATCAACAACAAAGGAATGAGAGGAATAATGTCCCAAGGCGGTATTTCCCAAGACTTTTCAGCAGATGACTACACCTCATGTTGTCAATTTAGTGCTACATGAATGCAGAGTTTTCTGATTAAATGCATTTGGAAAATGCCAGGTTAGACAAAGTTAAACATGTTTCTTTATGATAGGAGTTATCAGAGCTTTTAATATATAATTTTGCATGAGGAGAATTACCTCTATATTGTACTGTACAATGTAGAGGGTTTCTTGAACTCATTTGACTAACATATTTTTTGGGGGTGCTGGTGGTGAAGAGGGTAACATTTAATAAGACCAACATTCTGTGGGACACAGTTTGAGAAATACAGCTTAAAATAATAGTCAATATACAATATGATCTGGCAGTTCAAATGATCTGAATGTAAATCCTAGTCTCACCTCTTGAAAGAGATGCAATCTTGGGCAAGTTACTTAACTTCCCTACCCTCAGTTTCTTCCATCTGTAAAATGGGAGGAGTAACATTACCTGTTTAGTCTGCCATGAGGATTAGGTCGAGTACCTGCTGTATACTAAGAGCTCAATAAATGTTAGCTGCTGTTGGTATTGAACTTCCCAAGTGACTCCAGTGGTAAAGAACCTGCCTGCCAATGCAGGTGACTTAAAAGATGTGGGTTCGATCCCTGGATCACGAAGATCCCCTGGAGGAGGGCATGGCAGCCCCCTCCAGTATTCTTGCCTGGAGAATCCTATGGATAGAGGAGTCTGGCAGGCTGCAGTCCATAGGGTTGCAAAGAGTCAGACACTACTGAAGTGACTTAGTATGCACGCAAGCTCTATTGGTATTATTACTGACATACTGTCTAGGTCTCTGTGCTTACACTGAGCTCCAGATAAAAGGGAAAACATCAGCATGTGTTTTTCCGTCTATGTTCATGTCTTTTCCTCCACTTAGAATGCTTTGTCCACCTCCAGCTATGTCTGCACAAACAACAGTAAGATATATCTCAAGGCTACTTGTGCCATGAGAACTTTCTGGCTTCTCCCAGCTTTCCCTTCTCTAAATTCCCAGGTTTTCTTCTGTATATTTCTTAGACTTATAACAGTTGGCTTTGCTTTTTTGTGCAATTTAACCTTGGAAAGATGTCTTAATTACCTTTGATTTCCTGATACCTGATATGGTACCTTCATTGCCGGGATCTCCCTTAGAGGGTTGGCTGAAATGTTAAATTTCAGAGTCCACTACTCAGATACAAACACCCTCTGGTGAGATCATCCCTTAAGGCCTTACCTGCATATGAATCACCAAACTTTTTATTTTTTGGCAAGTGCTGCTGAAAACGGGCCTTTGGCTAGGCCAGGTGTAGGAGTAGGGGGAGAATCCAGGAAGAAAGAAAAGGATTAAGTGTGTACAATGATTGTATATCTTAGTGTTTTTGTTCCTCAGGAACATTCCAGTGAGAAATGGTCTTACTTATTCTCCCTATCTATGTCCACCATGTATCTGGATTTTTGGTTCTTTGGTTTTTCCAGTAGTCATGGATGGATGTGAGAGTTGGACCATAAAGAAGGCTGAATGCCAAAGAATTGATGACTGAACTGTGGTGCTGGAGAAGACTCTTGAGAATCTCTTGCACTGCAAAGGAGATCAAACCAGTCAATCCTAGAGGAAATCAACCCTGTATATTCATTGGAATGACTGAAATGCTGAGGTTGAAGCTCCAATACTTTGGCTGATGAGAAGAGTCAACTCATTGGAAAAGACCCTGCTGTTGGAAAAGATTGAGGGCAGGAGGAGAAGGAGGTGACAGAGGATGAGATGGTTGGATGGTATCATTGAGTAAATGGGCATGAGTTTGAGCAAGCTCAGAGATAGTAGAAGACAGGGAAGCCTGGCATGCTGCAGTCCATGGGGTGACAAAGAGTTTGACACAATTGAGTGACTGAAAAACAAATTGTATGGTTAGAAGAAAATCGAAGACAACTGCCTACTTTTTATACTAGCAATTTTAGAAATGTGGCTGCAAGTTTCTGTCACCTCTGAGATGTATCATAGCTGCTGTCAGCTCTCAGAGCTCCCAGCCCTTTGCACCTACCATATACCACTGTTAGTAGTTTTGTCACCTTGGGTAAGTCTGTCCCCTTGCTCTGGGCTTTGTGGGACCCATCCTGGTATCCCCTGACCCTTGACCCAGAGCCTGGCATGTAGCAGGTACTCAGCATGTGGTAACTGGGGCAGTGAGAAGGACGCCTTTAAACAGAGGCTCAGAAATAGTCTCCCAACTCCTCTATGTCTCAAATGTGAACCCCGTTTCCTTGACCCTGACTTGAACTTTAGTCTGCTGAACTGAACAGAGGGGAAAGTGTAGAATGGGAAGAGGTGCAGATTTTTTCTTAGCCTCATGGACCACCGCCCCCTTCTGGCCCATGCATTCCAAGGCCAATCAGGAGGCAGGTGGAAGCTGGCTGATGTGCACCCTCATCCCTGACAGGGAGCAGAAAGGCCTGCTTGAGAATCTACACAGCCCACAGCATGTGTGGGTGGCCTGCTGTGAACCCCGGCTGAACTGCCAAGGTCCTTCCTTAATACCTGCACAGATGCCCCCAGGGTGGGAGGCCCCGGGGAGGAGCCTGTGTGAAAGGCCAGACCCAGAGGGCTGGCAGAGGCTGCTCTTTGCAGGAGGAATACTTATGGAGTACTGGGTTGTGTTTCTCAGCTGGGGAGCCTTGTGGAAAGAGTTTCTGAAGTCCCTGAGAATGCTGAGACTGCAGAGAAAACACGGAGGGAAGACCAGGGTGGGAAGTCAGCTGCTTTGTATGCTTCCTGGGGGTAGAGAGGGGGAGCGAGAGAGAGAGAGAGACAGAGACAGACACACACAGAAACATCAGGAAACATTTCCATAGTATTCAAATATGAAAACGAGTCAGAAAGGATTATACTTCAATTCTCCCGCTTGCTCATCTCTTCTGATTCTGGGTAGGCCCTAGGAAACAGATAGAGCTCCACAGGTAGAGATGAGGACACTGAGGCGAGAAGGAAGTTCCTTGGCTCACATCTTAAATTCCAGGAGTCTCATGAATTCCTTTCTATGAGATGTTATAACCAAGAATATGTGGTCTGAAGTGACTTGGATGATTCTCTTTTCCAACCTCCTTGTTTTTCAGGTAAGGCCTCTCATTGCTGTCAAAGCTTGGAATGGAAAAATATTTGGGGATGGAATCCTTGCCTGGGGGGTGAGGTTGGGTAAAGAAAAGAGATAGCCTCACTCATCCTTGGTGAAGGAGGAGGTTTGTCTAAGCCTTCCAGTCTCCATCATGCCATTTGTTGGCTGTCTCCTTACAAGGTTGTCTTTTGTGTTCACTTAGCCCAAAGGCCTGGCTGAGATGCTTAGAGATGGGGGAGGGAAGCAGGAGTTGCATCAGTGCAATCTGATGTGCCCCTTCCACTTAGGGGGATCCTATTCTCAGAATCTGGCCTGGTTTGTACCTGGCAGAAGTTCTCAGGGAAGTATTAGAAGTGACTTGCTGAGTTCCAGCACCATCTTGGGATGGAATGTGTGGCGTTCCAAAGGCCAAAAGGCCTGACAGAGGCCATGCACTAAGGATTGGAGCCAAGGGACATTCTGCAAGGTGTCCCCAGGGAGTGGGCTGAGGCAGAAGTGTGATAGGCGATGATTCTAGCAGCACAGCTTTCCATCCCAAACATATGATTCCCTTCACATATGATCTTACTCTTGGTTGAGATAATCAGCGGAACAAAGAGAGGATGAGTAGAAAAGAAATAGTTGAAGTTTTGGAAATGGCCCATGACGTATCAGGTGAACTCTAAAGGTCAGTTTGATGAGTATCTTCGACCCTGTTTTATAGGTGGAAACTGAGGGCTAGAGACTGTAATAAGTGATGCACTAGGTCAAATTTCAGCTCCTGGGGTTTGTTTCAGAGATACAAAGGAATGTGGGGTTACGTGGAACATGGTCTCTGCAGCAGCATGGTGCGTGGGGCCCTGTGTTCCCACGACTATGAAGAATGGTTCTGGAGCACTTCTTAACCTTGTTTAGGATATACCATGATTTCTAAGGATTGCCTTCTTCTATACTTGTTTTTTCTTCCCTGATAGCTCAGTTGAGAAAGAATCTGCTTGCAATGCAGGAGACCCCAGTTCAATTCCTGGGTCAGGAAGATCTGCTGGAGATCTTCCTGACTACCCACTCCAGTATTCTTGGGCTTCCCTGGTGGCTCAACTGGTAAAGAATCCACCTGCAATGTGGGAGACCTAGGTTTGATCCCTGGATTGGGAAGATCCCCTAGAGAAAGGAAAGGCTGCCCACTCTAGTATTCTGGCCTGGAGAATTCCATGGATAAATAGTCCAAGGGGTCGCAAAGAGTCAGACATGACTGAGAAACTTTCACATATGAGTTTTAATTGCCCGCATCTATTGGTTAGAATGTTTTCAACTGAAAGGAACAGAAAGTCTCATACCTGTTTAAGAGGTAAAGACATTTAAAATTTCACAGAAAGAAAGTCTAGAGGTAGAAGGGTCTGTAGACAAAATATGCTCATCTTGATCCATTTCTATGTGATTTGCTCAGCTCCTTTCCCTTCTAAGTGTTGGTCTTGGCTCAGGCCATCTTCCTTCACAGTTTCAAGATGGCTGCCAGGGTGACACATTTTCTTATTGCACATGCAATCAGACAGGAAAAGCATGGAACAAAATCCTTCTTCAGCATGCAATAAAAGTTTTCACCTTCTATTTGATTGGTCAACTTGAGTCATGTGCCCATTTCTGAACAAATAATAATTGTTAGGCTGATGCTATGTGCTGACTGGCTTAAACTTGAGTTCTTGAATCAAACACTGTGATTGCCATGACTGGGTTGGTGTACTCAGAACCCACATCTGAAGGCAGGTAGGACAAGTGAGGGAGGATGGATGCTTCAACAAAAGTGGAGTCTGCTAGGAAGGAGAAAGGAGTGACAGATGCTGGATAGATATCTAAAAGAGTTCACTATGCCTAAGATAGCTTCCAATACGTGGGTGCTTCCTGGGTAGATTTACGCTGTTCCATCTCTGAGGTCATTCCTACACTGAGCTTGTATGTGCTTGCCTTTAACTGCTCCCCTCTTTCTGGCCAGAAAAGGTGGTGGGGTTGATTTTGATCTACACTTGAAGCATAAGCTATAGCAATTTTTGCAGGAAATGATTGCATGAAACCATTTTCCTCAAAAGGGAGTCATATGATTGGTGGGCTCCTAAAAGCTTTATAATGGACCTGGGTTGAAAAGGTTAAGTCCCTTGACCAAGGTCATATACTGCTGGGCACCAGAGCCTGCATTAGAAACAGATCTTGTGGTTCATACTCCAGTGCTCTTTACATAATCCTGGGGAGATGTCATTGTGGTAGAAATGACATCAACACTTTGGTAGCAAGGGTATGTGAACAATGTAAATTTTGACCTTCGGCAAGTTCCTTAACTTCTCTAGGCCTCAGTTTATTCAGTATATAATAAAGGGACCTTATTAGATGATATTGAAAGTACCTTCCAATTCTAAGAATCTGCGAATAGCTTTAGGTCATGGTTCTCTTCCAAAAACCTGACAACACTTGTTCTATTAGATCATTTAACTGTAGATTATTTGTTTAAATAGTTTCCCAGGAGAGACCCAGAACATCCTACATAATAAGCCAGTTGTTAAATCATAAACAATATGGACAGGATCATCATCATTACACTTCCCAACTGAACATCCCTGGGGTCTCTTAGTTACTTGGACATTCTGGCTAATGGAGTGTTGTCAGGGATTCCCTATGTGGGTGACCATTTTTCCAGGAATTAGAAAGCAACAGATTGCAACAAATACTAGAGTTCTCCTGGAAAAATGTGCTTTTTTGTTGTTGTTGTTGAAATAGAACTGTGGAAAATCAAAGAGCTTTGTGTTCTTTCAATTTCCTTCTTATTTTGGTGTTCATGTTTACTACCCCACACTGTTATCATCAACCTCTGAGCATGGACCACTAATCCCCACTTAACTAGATGAGGTTTAGAGTGCTATGTTTCCTGGAATATTTGTAGGAAATCTTAAAGCCTCCAGACCCAAAGGAATATATAGCTAATGGGAGAATTTGTGGTCCTATGATAGTCTAGAATAAGAGATATTACAAGGACAAGAAAGTCTTCTTAGAGAATCTCAAAGCATAGAACCTATTTTGTATCCCAAGAGGGATAACAGAATCCCAAAGTTTCAGGCTTCCTTCAGAATATTAATTGGTGCTATAAGGAAGGTGTACAGGAGAGGAAGAGGAAACATTACTTGAATTCCAGAGAATTTACATTCAGTACTCTCTGTTAATTCCCTTCACAACAACTTTATGATATCCTGATGAAGAGAAGACAAATGACTTGCATATCAAAGGTATAGTTTCTCCAGTAGTCATGTAAGGATGTCAGAGTTGTACCATAAAGAAGACTGAGCACTGAAGAATTGATGCTTTCCAATTGTGGTTCTGGAAAAGACTCTTGAGAGTCCCTTGGACAGCAAGGAGATCAAACCATCAATCGTAAAGGAAATCAACCCTGAATATTCACTGGAAGGACTGATGCTGAAGCTGAAGCTCCAGTACTTTGACCACCTGATGTGAAGAGCCGACTCATTGGAAAAGACTCTGATGCTGGGAAAGATTGAAGGCAAAAGGAGAAGGGGGCAGCAGAGAGTGAAATGGTTAAATAGCATCGCTGACTCAATGGACATGAATTTGAGGAAACTCTGAGAGATGGTGAAGGACCGGGGAGACTGGCGTGCTGCAGTCCATGGGGCTGCAAATAGTCAGACAAGGTTTAGCAACTGAACGACAACAAAAGAAAAAAAAATAGCTAGAGTATGATTTTATTTGTACCAGGATAGTCCAGGGCCATTCTTCAGTAACATGCAAACATCAAATCTGAGATTTAACATTACCGAGTTTTATTTCTTGCTGATGTCACAGGCCAGTGTGGGTCAGTTGACTCTCTGGTATGGCTCTTTTCTAAGCAGGCACCTGGCACCCACGCTGCCTCCATTCTATAATACCATAATCTCAGAATACTTTTAGCCGTGGAGCTGAAAAACAGGCAACATGAAGAAACCATGCCCAATCATAACCGCCTTGGACTAGAAGTGACACGTGACTTCTGCTCACATTCCCACTGGCTGTAATTCAGTCATATGTTCCTAACCTATTTGCAAGGGAAACTCGGAACTATTTTATCACTGTATGGCTCAGGATTAAGTAAAGATGTGGTGAATACATATTATGATATAATTTCTGCTACATGATTTATATAAGAAAGAAAATACTAATAAAACTGAGTATGTGTATGTGCATGCATTTATATAAATACATAGAAAAAAGTCTGGAAGGACAGTTACCTTCAGGGAAGGAAATGGGGTTGAGATAATAAGATAACATATGACCAAAGGGGTTTTAGAGATTTATTCTTTTTTTGGTATTAAGTTAAAAATTTGTATAATGATATATTTATGAATTACCTGTATTATTAATATTAAACTAAAGCTCTCCTCCCCATGCATAGAACTTGGTTTCACAGCAAGAGAAAAATCCCCAAACTCCAAAATTCATGCTGTTTCATTCTTTAAGTTCATTCACTATGTCCTCCTACAGTTTCTGTGTTTTAGTAGGATTTTTCTTTAGCTTTCTGGGGGCTGGTGTTGGTGACTCAGATAATTTAGTGATTGCCTTTGGGAAGAAAGAGGGAAGGGCTCACTTTTCTCGCACAGAGACGCTGGAAAGGATCCTGGGAGCAGTGTCAGCCCTCTTTGCTTCCAGCCCAGAGATGGAAAGCCCAGAGGAAAAACCACTTAAGCTCTGGCTGGATCCAGGCACTCAAATGATGACACTGAGAATCTGCCTCTCTCTCTCATTTTGCTCTATTCTGCGCTGGCTTCATCCTCTGGGAGTTTCCTCTCTATGGTGACAGAGTGGATGAAGTTCTTAGCTTGGGTAATGGCAGCTGAGCATACCAGTCTTTTTGCAACAGTTTCACCCAGAAGCTCTTGTCCTGAGTCCCTTTGGCCTGTTTTGGGTCATGTGCTATCACTAAGACTTTGATGGCTAGGTCAGAGTCATGGAGGTAAGGAGGACAGCAGAGTTGGGCCAAGGACCCAAACATAGGACTAAGCGTGTGGGGAGGGATGATTCATCAAGTGGCCTTAACAGATTGAAAAAGTGAAAGTGTTAGTCACTCGGTCATGTCTCTTTGAGACCCCATGGACTGTAGCCCCCCAGGCTCCTCTGTCCATGGGATTTCCCAGGCAAGATTACTGGAGTGGGTTGCCATACCCTCCTCCAGGGTATCTTCCTAACCCAGGGATCGAACCCGGGTTTCCTGCACTGCAGGCAGATTATCATCTGAGCCACCAGGGAAGCCCTTACAAATTGAGAGAGGATTCTTTATCCCACTGTGACGGCCAATGAGGAGGACAATTCCTACCAGGAAGGCCCTTCAGAACTTGTGGCATAATCCTAGGTCTCATGTGAGACCAACTTGCTGCTCCCCCTTCTAAGGAGGGGCCCCAGAAAAGGTGAAGGTCCCTCAGTGTACATGGCGAGGTAGGTTAGGAGTGGCTGGAAGGCTGGGGATGGTGATATCTGTGTTGAATTGAGTTTAGGCTGTTTAGATGAAAACTCTGGCTCAGTCTGAGTCATTTTTGCACTTCCATCTCAGGAAGGTGGAGGAGGGCCCAGCAGGAGCCGGGATCTGTAAATAAAGCCGCCATCCGGTGAAACTCGCCCTCGCGGCATTTTGATGCGAGAGCATGGTGCCATGGGCATGCTGGCCTCCGGGTCACCACGGGGCTCTGGATTTGCCAATCCCTGCTGTCCGCTTTACCATAGCATATGTTGACCCATGCAGGCTGATAATGCACCCCAGCGGGTCTCCAAGAATCCTATAGAGGCTGTCCTTCTTCCGAGCCCTCCTGGTAGCTGGCTGCCGGTTCCTGCCCTCTTTTCCCAGTTCAGGGACCCTGGGATGTCACCTGAGATCCAGCTTTGCTCTGAGGACACATGGAGACCTTCTTAGAGAGGTCCAAGACCACCCAGGCCCCCAGGCCTTCTCTAGATGGGATGGTGGAAATCAGACAGCCCTTGATTTCTGGGGAGAAACTCGGTGACTCTTATCTCCTCCCAGTGAGAATGTAAGAAGATCTATCGGACACTGGGATCCTGAGTCAACACCCATGGGTGGTCACTGGGCGTGAGTCACACAGTGCCTAGGGGGGCGTTCACTTTATGAAGGTCACATGGTTACTGAGTTCGTTTGTTATTTTTGGCCAATGGAG
Organism: Dama dama; assembly: GCF_033118175.1. NCBI lineage: Eukaryota > Metazoa > Chordata > Mammalia > Artiodactyla > Cervidae > Dama > Dama dama. The sequence goes on from NC_083688.1 coordinate 29,138,744, forward strand.
GTGAACAGAACTCAGAACTTCGTTCTGTCTTGGTGGTTATTTCCCTCTGTGACTCCATCTCCTTGATGATTTTCCTGAATGAAGTGACAAGACGAAAACCAGACAAGGGCAGGAGGGAAGAAGAGCATGGGGCTCTTGAAGAACATGGGCATGAGGCTGTGCCCATGTTTTAGGCTAACTGTGTTCATCTCTTTGTGTTTCTTTACTGTCATAGTGTTAGAAGGCCAGATCCCCGGGGTACCTTAGGGTTCCCCTTGTCTTCATTGCTTGTTACATTTTCTCCAGCAGAGCTGCTGAGCAGAGTCACAGAGAAGGGGTATATCCCAGGTCACAAGTCATGGCCCCAGCCATGGAGCTGAAGGGGGATGGAGGTCATGCTCATGCACACCTTTCATTCTATAAAACCCCAGAGGGCACTTCTTAGGCTCCTTGGAGACAGTTTTGGTTCAGTCCATGGAGGGATGTTTAGCATCCAGATGAAGCAAGCTGTGTTGTGAACACCCTGCCCAATGGAGGTGGTCGAGCAGACAGGACATCATGGAGGAGGTGGCTCCTGGGTGGGAGCGAGCTTTAAAGGCTCACGGAATTCCATGAGTCTGTGACTCAGCAGAATGAGATTCCCTCAGGCCCATGGCGGCTCTCTTGCTGTCCTTTCTCTGAGTCTGCTCGGGCTCAGATGCCTGGGCTGGCGTCCAGGAAGTGTGGGCACCAGGCCAGGCCAGGCGGTGCCTTGTGGAGTGCGTGAACCTGTGGGGACTTCCTCCTGGGTCCTCAGCAATGACTGCCTGGATTAATCTCCAGGGTGGGGAGCACACCAACGTCCTCCTCCTCCAGAGTCATTTGTGCCACTGCCCCCATTGCCCGCCTCCCCAGATCCACAGAGCTGTTTATTTTATTTCTACCCTCAAAGAAGACAATGGTGAGGAGGAGGCGTTGACAGTCTGATGAGGGTCCTGAAGAGAGCACGCTTTCAAGTGGTAAAGCCGGAGAATTTATTTTCCATCTATTTTCTGTCCTCTGCCCGATTGGAGTGAACAGGGAGCAGGGAGAACATGAGAGTGAGTGGCGAGGGGCAGGCAGGTTCTCGGCTTGTCTCGTGCCTAGATATCCCACCCCCAATCTAGAGTAGAGTTGAGAATGGACACGGAGACAAGGCCACTAGATAAGAGAGATTGTGTGCAATTTAACTCCTTGGGGCTGTACCTGGGCTGTGCTGACCCCACACTCCAGGAGAAGCTGGTGCCATTGTGCTCGACTGTTGGGGCCAGCAGTGAACTTGGAGAGCCATGAACCTCTTGATCTGATTGGTTACAGAAGAGGGCTGAGGTCTGGAGAGACCCATAGAGGCTGGTGGCGGTGCCCAGGCAGGCCTCCGAGTTTCCTGCCATCTTGTGCTTCTTCTGCCATGACAAGCTGGCAAGATGCCCCAGCTCTTACCTGGAGGGGGTGAACAGGATCCAACATGTCTGAGCCGCAAGAGACATCCAAATCATGTGTTCCTCCCCTTATTGTCCAGATGAGGAAATTGAGACATGGACAAATGCTTATAAGATGTTCAGGAAGTGACTCACGAACACACTACAACATCCAAGGCAGGCTGGGGTCACCTGGCTCACCCCTGGGCTGTCCCCCTTATACAAACCTAGAGAAGCCAATTCAAAGAACACTAAAACAGCTAATCTTGCCCAGTTCCTTTTCATTTAAGTGTTTTTCACAACCTCGATCTCATTCCATTCTCCCCTCAGCTCTCCCAGTGAGTGAAGGCTTCCAACAGCAGGGAGTGAGGGCTTCTGTTCTTAAAGGACCCCTGCCCCCCAGAGTATAGGTACTGGGGGTGTTGGTTCACCTGGTGAACAGGGCTAGTGCCTCCTCACAACCTGGGTGTCAACATGCCGGACATACTGGTGTTTCATTTTTGCCTCTTTTTGGAGAGAATGTGGTCATTTGTTCATCTTCTGTGTCACTCGGCAAGTCACTGGCAGCATTTTCTAACCATCTCCCTATCAGCTTCCCAGCCATGGAGTAGACAGGAGACCCTGAGAGACACAGACCAATGGCAAATTCCTGGGGCTTCTGATGAAGCCCAGAAAGATCATTTTCTGCTGAGTGAGGAGGTTTCTGCTGCCAGGTGGCTGTAGGCCCCTTAGGATGTGTGCTGTGACCTTTGACAGGTGTCAGGTGGGGCAGGATGGAGTGCACAGGTGACGCTGTTGTACTTTGTATTTTGTCACTGTGAGTGCATGCTCAGTTGCTCAGTCTGTGAGACCCTATGGACTGCAGCCCACCAGGCTCCTCTGTACATGGGATTTTCCAAGCAAGAATACAGGAGCGTGTTGCCATTTTCTACTCCAGGGGATTTTCCCGACCCAAGGATTGAATCTGTGTCTCCTGAGTCTCCTGCATTGGCAGGTGGGTTCTTTACCACTGAGCCACCTAGGAAGCCAGGATGTGATTGTGAAAGGACTATCAGGACGTCAGTCTCCACAGGAGATGTCCCTCCTGAGGGCTCAGGGCTGGGAGGGGCTCTGGGCGGGGGTGTTGCCAACTCCTCTCTTGCCCGTGGCCCTGGCATGGTGTCTGGCACAGCTGGACTCTCACAGTGCCCTGTGTTGATACCTAACCTCCTCTTGCAGGTGACTGGGGCCCACTGTCCCTCTCTCCTGGGCACCATCCATTGTCTGCCGTCCTCATGAGCCTAATGCACCCGCTGCCCAGGTGTTCACTCAAGACCTTGCGTAAATCACCCCGACATATAGAAATTGATCGCACACTCCAGGAAGGCGACTCCCTGGTCCTCCCTGGGCACCTGTTCCCTCTCCTCTCCCACCTCACTCTCTGGAAATTCTTTGCTGCTGCTCACATCCCACAGGCTGAAGGGATTTCCTCTCTCTAACCCCTCAGTTGGGCAGCAGCATTGTGAGGAAAAGGAGAGCGGGAGAGATCCCAGACCTGGTAGTGTGCTTCCTGTCACCCAGGTCTATTCATCCTCCCTGTAGGATGCTCACATTTGTTTCCACTTCAAGTGCTTTTCCACCCACTGTTTCATTTGGTCTTTACTGCTATAATGAATGCTGAGCAGGAATTCCTATGGTGGAGATGACAATTCAGTGAAGGAACTGATATTCCCAGAGGTTAAGGGACCAAAATGAGATAGCCAAGGTCACAAAGCCAGTGAGTAGCAGGGTTGGGTCCCAGACTCTTAACTTCCCTTTGATGACATTTGCTGCTGAGTCTTTCTTTTCTCACTTTCCTGTGCAGCCTTTCAACTTTTCCTCAGGCCTTTTCCAGGCCTGCACCTTTGTGGTGTTTTTTAGTTTCCTGCCATGTTCCAACTCCCTACCTTTCCTGAATTTCATGTTGCTGAGTAATACTGACACATCAGTTCATCTCAGCCATAGTGTAGACACACACACACACACACACCCACACCCACACTACATACCCCCCTACCCCACACTATGGCCCCCTCCCCCACACCCACCCATGCCAACACTTTCATTGGAGAGCTAATCAACAACACGAGGAAGAGATGGACAAAGAGAAAGACTCACAAGCAGAGAAACAAAGAGAAATAGAGAACAAAAGAGAGATAGGTGAGAGGAGAGGAAAAGAAGACAGGGGTAATGAAAGCAGAACAAAGAAAGATTAGAGCTTTGGAGTTACAAGCCCATAATTCCAGCTTCATCACTTCCTGGCTGAGCCACTTGGGAAAGTCACTTAACCTCTTGGAGTCTCATTTTCTTACTAGGGAATGGTCATTGTTTACTTAATTAATATTAATTGCATGTCACCTTCTAGGTGTCTCAGATACATAAAAAAACGGAATAATTAAAAAGCCTGCCTGCTTGTGGGTGGAGATGGAAAATAAAATAAATGAAATAAATAGAGGATTTGGCATATTAGTAGATCAATGTTTATAGGGTGTTAGTCTGGGTGTTCTAGAAGCAAACACCAAAGTCAGAACTGAACCTGCGAGGAGTGTTTTTAGAGGAAATGCCTGGGTAAGGGGAAGTAGGGAGGCTGCCAGAGAAAGCTTGGCAGAACCATAGGACCACTGTGCCAGTCTAGGGGCCAGGGGTGAAGCCTCCTGGTTTGACCAGGTTTGACTCAAGCCAAAGCTGGACATCGGGAGTCCCACTGTCTCCCTGACACACTTGGTCATTGGCTGGAGCCCACCTGTGGAAGGTTTGGTCTCAGCCCTAAAGCAGTGACGGATTTTGAGTCAGACACCTGAGGCCCTTGGCCAGCTGCTCCCCCAGAGCTGGATCTCTTCAGGGGGCATTCTCATGGCTGCTGCACAGGAGAAAAGAAAAAGTGAAAAAATGGGGCAACTTAAGGAAGAAGAGGAGTGCTGGGGTGTGGACAGATTATAGTGTTCACAAGGGGGTCGGAACAGGCTTCACTGAGAAGGTGATGTTTGAGCAAACACTTGGGGGATGTGTGGGGGAGTCATTCAGATGCCATTGCCACCCTCATGTTGATATCATCCAGCCACTGGTCATGCATGGAGAAGCACTTTGTAAACAGTGTAGACTCGGCCAACAGCAAGCAAACAAACAACCTGGCCATTTGTCTTCATATCTCAGACTGACGTGTCCCCTAGAGGGGAGATGCTGGCCTCTGTCCCAGACCTTGCTGGACTCCTCTGTTGGGAAGAAGCAGGCTGGAGGACCACTCTCCCACTGGGAAAGCAGGGTATTCTGTTTGCAGGACATGCCACTCCCAGGAGTTCAGAGCTCTCTGAAGACACAAAACAAATAGCCTTAAGATCCCTGGAGAATGGAGTCTTATTTTCAGCCTAACAATGGGAAATAAAACAAAATCCTCTTTTCTCAGACAACTAGATGAATATGTTATTATCCCTGACAACTGCAGTTAAGGATAACTCCTGATAAGATTACATTTTTGTCTCCGTGGCATCCTGGCCGACAGAGTATCATTAGCAATTTCAGGGCAAGAAGGAAAGAGCTGAGGTCACTGAAGATCTGCTCTGTGCCAGGCTCTGTGCTGGAAAGTTGTTTATTTGCTTTTCATGAGTCTTCGAGTATTCGGTTCACATTACAAAACTCGGAAACTGAGGCCCACAGGAATCCACAGTCAGTAAGTAGTGGACTGGGGATTAAAACCTAAGACTATGTATTCCAAAGGCCATACTTTTTCCTCTCTGCTATACTGCTTTCCCTATGGTCCATCCTATTTAACGATTTCTCCTCGTGTGTGCAAATTAGGTCTCTCAGTTGTGTCTGGCTCTTTTGTGACCCCAGGCTCCTCTGTCCATGGGGATTCTCCAGGCAAGAATACTGGAGTGCGTTGCCATTTTCTACTACAGGGCATCTTCCTGACCCAAGGATTGAACCTGCATCTCTTATGTCTCCTGCATTGGCTGTCAGGTTCTTTACTACCTGGGAAGTGCCACCTGGGAAGCTACTATTGAGTTGTATTTTATTTACTTGTCTGAGGGCCTGTCTTCCCTCCTCTCTCATTATCCACACACTGCATGCCCCTGAGAAAAGAGTGGGCCATATTGGTTTCTGCTCGGTCCATGCATGTATAACAGGCCATCCATTGATGGCCAAGCCCCACTCAACCAACTGTCTCTATCTTTCCACTGAGAGAGGGATGACCATATACTTTAGTATTCTTTGGAGCTAGTTTCTTAAATAGGAGTCTTTATTAGAATTATCTAAGAGAAGTTGTTAAAAATACAGATTCCCAGGTCTTTCCATTGAAAATTCTGATTTGGTAAGTTCAAAGTAGGCCTAAGAATCTACATTAAAAAAAAAGATTTATTTATTTACTTATTTTTGGCTGTTATGGGGTCTCCATTGCTATGTGTGAGATTTCTCTATTTGTGACAAGCTGGGGCTACTCCTCATTGAGGTGTGAGGGCTCCTTGTTGCAGTGGCTTCTCTTGTTGTGGAGCGCAGGTTCTAGGTGTGTGGGCTTCAGTAGTTGCAGCAAGTGGGCCCTGCAGCAGGTGGGTTCTTTCTAGACCAGCGATTGAACCTGTGCCCCTGCATTGGCAGGCGGATTCTTAACCACTAGACCACCAAGGGAGTCCAAGAATCTGCATTTTAATAAGCCCTACTACTATGCAAGAACATGCAGCAATTGTAGGTCACCATTAGGTTGGGTAAAGTTCCATTTGGTGGCATTCCTAGGGGAATGCATGCTATTTGTCCTCTTGTCCTCTGGAAAAAGGTCAATGAGCAGGTGACTCTGCTGATCCCTAGAAAATGCCCAGTGACCTCTCTCTAGCTCCAATCATAGGGCAAGGACCTGGATCAAATCAGAAGGAAATCTGGAGATCTGCGAGGGGCTCATGCAGTTCCTTTCTTTGGTCAAGTTTCTGCAGCCTGCTCAGAAATGCCCCTGTAATCCCTCAGAGAATGGTAAGCAAACTTGCCGAGAAATTGGCCCTGTCCCAGACATGTACTGTGTTAGCTGGTAGAAGCCAGAGAGATTTTTCATCCCATTCTCCTGATTGGCAAATGGACAGCTGGTGCTAGAGAGTGGAACTGATGGTTTGTGGTCACATGACTAGTATTTGTGGAGCCAGTATCCTGATTCCCAGGTCATTCCTCACTCCACACTTCTCTTGAAGCCCATTGATGAGCGTTGCCTGCCTGTCTGGTGGCCAGCAGCCCAAGTCTCTCTGAAGATGTGCAGGGAAGATGGTGGGCTTGAGTACTGAAGAACTATGTGAGTTGACACCCCCAATTCCCAAATCCTAAGTGTGCAGTTGGAGTAATGTCCATGGTACATCCCCCTCTCTCTCCACGTTTGCTTCTGTTAATGGATTAAAATTCACCCTAAGTTTATTGTTTTCAGAAGATGTGTGGTATATGAGGTGATTTTGGATAGCAGCATATATTTTAATAGTTAACAGGTATTGCTCAGTATATGACAGACCCTAGGGGCTCTGGATGCATTAACTTTTTAAATTCTCACAACTACCTCATGAGGTAAGTACTCCCAGTGTCTGTATTTATGATAAGAACACCAATGCCCACAGAGGTTAAAACTTTCCCAAGGCTGTGGAGCAAGTGTGTGATGGAGGCAGGTTTCCAGTCCAGGCTCTCTGAGTCCAGGGCCTGCATACTTATCTGCTGTTCACTGCTCCAGTTCTATTTTTATTTCATTATGTCTTAGAAAATAATAAATACAATTTGAATGCTAGTTGGAAGACCTGAAATACAACCCCAACTTACTGTTAGAATTTAGATAAGACAAGGATATGTTTTAAAAAAAAGAAGAACTTGAAAAAACTTTAAAGAGCCGGTCCTGTACTTTCCAGATGAGGGAACTGAGCCTGCAAGAGCCAAAATCACAGCCCCATATGCTGTTGTGGTGAGTTAGTGGCTGACCTGGAGCTGGGATCCATCCTCCCAGTGCCAGTTTCATGTCAATTCCATTTCCCCTGAATGCTTATTTATGTAGATTTAATGGAAGTCAAGTCTGAAAATTTAAGTTGTTTAAACTTTATACCAATAGTTTAAGTGTGGAGCCAGGTGCACACCATGGCTTGTTTTCATGGGAAATTTTAAAATCAATCTTCCAAAGCTGTTTGGCTAATAACAGAGTTTAACATCTGATGGGATTCTGCTTAAACCATCATGAAAATGTCTCAGCCCCATGGCAGCTGATTTCTTAAGCATGGTGTTGTTAAGTGTTACTGTTAAGTGTTACCAGCCTTTTGTTCTCCTGCCCATCATCTCTCCTTCCTAAGGCTCTTCTCTCCAAAGAGGCAGCTCCCATTTTCCTTTGTCTTCTCCTCCCTCCCCAGTCCAAGGAGGGTTGGACTGCCACTTATAGATCCAGGCTGCCACTTATAGATCCTTTTATTCTGAAGTCAACCCCTATTCCTTAAGACTGCCCATCTCAAATTCTTACCAGAACATCCAATAATCTCACATCCTCATCCCCCACCCTAAATGGCAGAGCTAGGGTTAATAATACCTTAGTTATTTTATTATTATTTACTTTTTTGGGGTTTTTTATGCTCTGGAATTGCCATGATCTCCTTTCCTTTTGTTGTGCTTCAGTTTCTTCACCTATAAAATGATAATTGTATTTGATGGCCAAATTGACCAGATAGCCTCTTACTGACCTGATAGTGTCAACACTGTAAAATCACTTCCCCTTGCCCCTCATTTGGTTTTCTCTCCTCGCCTGACTTGGCTGTCATAAGCATGCCATGCAATTTCTCATTCCTCAGGAAGTCCTCAAATAAAACTTATTTTTCAATGAGGGTGGGAGGAGCTGTACATTATTCTCTTTTCAAAATAATGACAGGAGTAGAAAAAAAAAAAACCCTCCAACAAAAACAAACAAAAACAGAAGCAAATCAAAACAGGAAAATCCACCCTTGCTGGAGGAGGTGAGGGAAAAAGGTCAGCACCCACCACATTCCAAGGAGTCTTCAGCCCTGACTTTATGGTTTTATATATTATTAGAGATTTTACAACAGATACATGAAGAAGAGAGGCTGGATGGTGCTGACAAGCAGGGCTCTGGTGGTGGGCTCTTGCCCAACAAAGGCTCTGTCTAAAAATACCCAGCCGGGACCTTGCCGTTTCCATAAACAGATGGACACCCCGGGCCTGGCGGAGGGGCAGAGGCAGTGGGAGGAAATTGTATCTGACAATGATAACAATCTGGCATCTTCCAGAGCTTCACATCCTGGACAAGTCCAGCTGGCTGTCCAGATCCCCCGCTTGTGCAAATGAGGTGGCTGGAAATAGAATTCTCCTGGCTCTCACAACGGCCACCCCTTATGGGGGCCCACAGAATCTCTCTTCTGCCTACTCCATCCCCCCAGTGGTGTATGCGAACAGGAGGCAGATGAAATGTAGAAGCTGCAGGTGGGCAGAGGAGAAAGTGGGACCCTGGAGGATTCCATGGCTGCCCTCAGTCCAAGTTGTGGGCCTCAGTAGATGACATGGGTTGTGTGTCTGTCCATGGGACTTTCAGGAAGTCTTGCTTCACTTCTTTGGACCTAACCTTCCAGATCTTTAAGAAGGCTGGGTATAAGAAGAATCAATCCAGAAGCAGTGTTTCAGTTCTGAGAGATACACATTAATAATCAAATAGTGGAGTCAACTAGAGAGGTGATCAGAGATGTGAATGCTCTATGAAGACCCATCTAAAGAGGAGATGGGATTTGCTTTATACAAATTCCTGAGGGCAGACAGAGAATCAGGAGGTGAAAATAAAAATGTATGCCATTAAGGTCCTGAGGGAGAATGTTTTAATTGTCAGAGCTGCCTGGATTGAGTGGGGAGTCCCTCATTGCAGACATAGCTACAGAGATCAAGAGACCATCTCCAGGTGTGTAAGCATTAGATGGCAGAATAGGTCAGGTGACCTTGCCTCTAGGTTTCCCTACTGAACTCTGATTATGGGAGCTGAACTTATTTTCCTCCTTCATGAAAGTTACCACTAGAATGGTTGAGGAAGTATGAAGAAACTTAGCATGATTAAGAGAGAAAACATATTGGCAAGAGGTCATTGAATACTGGTTTTTGGTAGGTAAGAAATGAACTCATGTGACTTATAAAAGTGGCTATTTGGGTACAGATAGGATAATGATGAGCTTCCCTGATGGCTCAGTGGATAAAGACTTCACCTGCATTGCAGGAGACACAGGAAACATGGGTTCAATCTTTGGGTTGGAAAGATCCCCTGGGGGAGGAAAATGGCAACTCACTCTAGTATTTTTGCCTGAAAAAATCTCACGGACAGAGGAACCTGACAGGCTACAGTCTAAAGGGTCACAAAGAGTCAGACATAACTGAATGACTAAGCACACATGCACACAGGATAATGAGGGTAGTGGTTCACTGTTGGGGGTTCAAGGTGTTAACTGCCTCTTTCTGGGATCTCTTGAAGCAAAACAGAGATGGGTAGTAGTTAAAGATATAGACTTTGGAGTAAGACTTCTTGGCCTTGGACCCTGCCCCACTCATGCAGTAGCTATACATTCCTAAGCGAATTACCTAATTTCTCTGAACCATTGTTTCTTCATCTAAAATGGGAATAATGAAAGTTTCTACTTTATAAATTTATAGTGAAGATTAGGTGACAAAGTTCATATAAAGTTGGGCTGAATAACATCTCTTCGCACCTCCAGATTCATGAGCTCTCCTTCTCTACTCTGGAGGCTAAGGACCATACAGTGGGTTCTCATTTCCTCTGGTTTCCCATTGGCCTGGCTAAGGGGGACTCCCACCAGAAGATCAGAGTGAAAGGAAAGTGAACTGGGTATTTATTGCCCCAACTTTCTTTCTGAGGGTCCATGAGGGGCCAACTCTGACTGAAGGTCACAACTCCTGTCCGATGGTCCTTTCCACACATTCTCTGTGGGGTCTGATAACTGCTAACTTCCCATGACCCTTCAAATTTAGGGGTAATAATGGTGCTTCCATTCAGCCCACATCTTCATCAGTAGTGTTTTTATTAAACCCATCTCAAATGATCCCAGTTTGATTGTGCCTTTGTTTCCCATTGGGAACTGGACTGATATACTGTGACTCCCACACAGTGAACATTCCATTTATTAATTCAACAAATACTAACAGGTGCCCAGTGTGTTCCAGGGACTGTTCTACTTACTGGAAGTTTGATGGAAAACAAATTAGAGATTTCTGTCCTCCTAGAGTATTAATTCTAGTGGTGACTTGATTGATATTTACTGAGCACTTACTATGTGGCAGGTACTGTTCAAAGTGCTTTATGTGCATTAACTTACATGGTCTTTCTACCTACTCTGTGAGGCAGAGACTGTGAGGGTAAGTTCACAGGAGGCAGATTGGCCATAGAGGAGATGCTGCAACTGTTGGCAATGCTTCCCTAGGAAGCAGAGAGAGAAAGAAGGAGCAAGACCTGGAGTCTCACTTCTACCTTTTGTCTAATCTCAAATGGCTTCATATTGAGATAAGTTCACTGGAAGCTAGTGATCACAGGACTCTGGAAATAGCCTGCATAAGTCAACCTATGTGACCCAGTCGGATAGGGAATGGTGGGGAATGGATCTGAGGGCCAGTGGGTCCAAGAGTGGCTCAGGGATCATGTGTGGGGTGAGCCTGCCAGCAGGACTGGAGAACTGTGTGTGTCCAATTTCAAGGCAGGCACTGAGAGTTGAGTTCCTCTACTGAGCAGCATGGGGCATCAGGGTCTGAGCACCAAAGCTGAGCCTTGGGAGTCTCAGGGAAAGACCCCTGTGTCCCTGTTATGAATGCAGGGTCCCACCTTTGAATGAATCTTCTGTTTCCTCAGCACCACCTTGGGATCTCCTCCAAATGTGATGTGGATGGGATAAAATGTGAAATGTGGCAACATTTTGCACTCAACTTGAGGAATAAAAGTAATCCCTGCTACAAGAGTTACCAAGGTTTCCCACACCCTGTCTTCACAGCCCAATCTTCTGGCCTGATTGAACCCAAGTTTCTTCATGGGGGAAGTAGAGATCTCCAGCCAAAAAATGGGTGACCTTGGGGAATTTACTTCACCTAGGAAGTCTATAAATTTTGTGCTGCTATTTGACATAGTGCAAAGAAGACAATAGAGGAATAAAACTGCACCAGTTTTTATTCCAATGACCAAGAAGACCTTCCCTCCCTTCTGCGCATTTACAAAGAGGTGCATTGGTAACCAGTTTCCCTGAGGCTTGTCCTTAGGGAATGTCTTTATGTTAGAAGTTCATTTCTACTCCTTACAGAGATGGACAACTCATATGATTAGAAGATTTAAATTCAGTTTTATTAAAATCATTATTTGTTGAATATTCATTAGGTGCCAGGTAGCATGGGAGACTCCCTGATGGGTACAAGTTGAAAAATGGGAGGTTCACTGGATGGCCATCAGAGAATACCTAAGGAAAGTCTCAACTCTGCCTTTGGCAAAAGAGTAGTTATCTTCCTGAAGGCACTCTATGGATCCACAGTTGTTTCCTTGCTTCTTTGCAGTGGACTTAGGGATGCCTCCCTCACCCTCAGAATTTCACAGATGCCTTAATCTTTCTGAGTTCTGTGGCAAAAATCTAGGTTAGGTACATGTGTGGAGTGCCTCACCATCAGAGACTCAGAAAGGCATTTGCTAGGGCTGTAGTGTCTCCTTAATGAAAAGGGAAGCTGTTTACCAGCAGTGACTTTAGATGCCGCATGGAGGCAGGGTTTGCACAAGATGACCTCCAGAGCCTCTCAGCCTTCAGAACCTTTGGCCCTTTGAGATCATGTGTTCACCGTTCCCTTCCTAATCTGGCTTGTCAGTTTCCAGACTGCTGCTTCTTCTGTTAATTTATATGGTGGCTGAATGGAAGAGAGAAGGAGGAAGCGTTCCTTTCCTGTTCTCACACAGCTGTGCTCCATGGAGACACGTCTGTACTTACTGGAGGGCAAAGCCTGCCAAAATCCCTGTCCCCGGCAATGTTTCCAGCAGCTTCCACATGGGAGTCCAATTTGTGGTCTTAGAAGTCTGACAAAGCAGCAACGGCAGCAAAAGAAGAGAGAAGCAGAGGGAGTTAAGAGGACCTGAGTGAAGTGGGTCTTCTGCCCGCTCTTCTCTCATCCCATTTGTTCTGTCCCCTACAGGGATATTTTCAGAGACTTGCAAGTTTAGCACCTACTTGTGGAGAAAGAAGGTTATGTACATTGTGGCCAAATGAGTTGTACCAAGGATTTTATGTGAAGGATCATCATTATCTGAGTGAGGTAGCATGATGGCAGTAAGTCAGGATCTAAAAGCTTTACTAAGGACTATTGGGATTGTACATCCCTTCCTATAAGCTTCTATGACCACCATGGTTCCTAGACCTCATTTGATTTTGCATTCAACTCTTCTGTTGGATTACACTCTGATGGAAAAGGGATGTCAGGCGTCTCTTCCTGCACTTAATCTCTAATGCTGGCCTCCTATCCCACCTATGCCACCTAATTGCTAGTTGAGTGACTTTGGGCAACTTAACCTCTTGGAGATTCAGTTTTATTACTTACAAGATACAGTTACCAAAAGTATCTTCCAAACATTATTTTCATGAAGATTAGTTAAGAAAACATATGTAGAGTGATCAACACAATCCTATCCTGTAGTAGTTTACTTAATAAAATTTGATCTTGTATCAGTAATACTCCCAGAAAGAAAAATATGGTATGTTAGGTTAGGCCATTCTAGAAACTGATCCAGAAGCCAGGTTTTGAGTGAAAGTAGTTTTATTTATTTATTTTTTTTGTGAGGGGGAAGGTGATCCCAGGTGAGCTCATCTGGGGAAAGTGAGATAGGGAAGGGAAGGAAGCCAGTATTGAGTGTGTTGATGAGCAGATTGTCATTATGGGAAGTGAAGCTCAACCCTACTGGAACGTCTGGGGCATGGTGTAGAACACATTTTAGAGTTGTCTTGAAGGTCTAGGAAGCTGGGCCATTTACTTATCAACCAACAGTTATTTATCATTTGTTGAAGACTGTTCTTGGGTGGGTATGAACCATTGTGCAGGCCAAGCATAGTCTTGTGGCAGAGAGAGCATATAGATCTTGATGCAAGAAAACATCAGTAGGAATAGTGTGTGCCTAGTATATGCAAGCAGAGAGCCAGCAATATCTGCTACAGATGATATATTCAAAAAGAGGAGCCCAAGTGAGTTTAATGACAAGTCTATTGACATTGCTGCAGATAGGTTAAGCGAAACCAGTAAGGGATGCTGAAGCACTGGTGCTACAGTGTAAGAAATGGCTGATCCACAAGGTAAGGCATACCTTGGAGATATTGTGGGTTCAATTTCAGACTGAAAGATAAGGCAAATATCACTATCAGTTCAGTTCAGTTCAGTCACTCAGTCATGTCCGACTCTTTGCGATCCCATGAATCGCAGCATGCCAGGCCTCCCTGTCCATCACCAACTGCGGGAGTTTAATCAAACCCATGTCCATCAAGTCGGTGATGCCATCCAGCCATCTTATCCTCTGTCGTCCCCTTCTCCTCCTGCCCCCAATCCCTCCCAGCATCAGGGTCTTTTCCAATGAGTCAACTCTTCACATGAGGTGGCCAAAGTATTGGAGTTTCAGCTTCAGCATCAGTCTTTCCAATGAACACCCAGGACTGATCTCCTTTAGGTTGGGCTGGTTGGATCTGCTTGCAGTCCAAGGGACTCTCAAGAGTCTTCTCCAACACCACAGTCCAAAAGCATCAATTTTTCAGTGCTCGGCTTTCTTCACAGTCCAACTCTCACATCCATACATGACTACTGGAAAAACCATAGCCTTGACCAGATGGACCTTTGTTGGCAAAGTAATGTCTCTGCTTTTTAATATGCTATCTAGGTTGGTCATAACTTTCCTTCAATATCACTATAGAGTCACATGAATTTTTGAGTTCCTAGTGCATATAAAAGTTATGATTACACTATGTTGTAGTCTATTAAGTGTACAGTAAGGAAACCAATATCCAAGTTTAATTAAAAATTACTTTGTTGCTAAAAAAATGCTATCATTTGAGCCTTCAGTGAGTTGGAAGTTTCTTGCTGGTGTGGGAGTTCTTGCCTTGATATTGATGGCTGCTGACTGATTGGGGTGGTGGTTGCTAGAAGTTGGAGTGGCAGTGGCAATTTCTTAAAATAAGACAACAGTGAACTTTGCCGCATCCATTGACGCTTCCTTTTATGAATGATTTCTCTGTAGCATGTAATGCTGTTTGATAGCATTTTGTGCACAGTAGCAACTTTTTCATAATTGGAGTTAACCCTCACAAAGCCTATGTGATGCTATGCTACGCTTAGTTGCTCAGTTGTGTCTGATTCTTTGTGACTCCATGGATTGTAGCCCTCCAGGCTCCTCTGTCCATGGGATTCTCCAGGCAAGAACACAAGTGGTTTCCATGCCCTCCTCCAGGGAATTTTCCCAACCCAGGGATCAAACCCAGGTCTTCCCATATGGCAGGCAGATTCTTTACCATCTGATCCACCAAGGAAGCCCTCACAAACCCTACCACTGCTTTATTAACTAAGTTACTTCCTCCACTGCAGTCTTGAATCCCTAAAGGTCATCAGTGAGGGTTGAAATCAACTTATTCCAAATTCCTGTTAATATCGATATTTTGACCCCTTCCCATGAATCATGAGGGCTTCCCTTGTGGTTCAGTTGGTAAAGAACCCACCTGCAATGTGGGAGACCTGGGTTTGATCCCTGGTTTGGGAAGATCCCTTGGAGAAGGTAAAGGCTGCCCACTCCAGTATTCTGGCCTAGAGAATTCCATGGACTGCATAGTCCATGGGGTTGCAAACAGTTGGACCCAACTGAGTGACATTCACTTTACTTCACTTCATGAGTCATGAGAGTTCTTAATGGCCTTTAGTGGTGAATCCTTTCCTTTCAATTTTCTTTGCTCAGCTCCACCAGAGGAATCACTATCTATGGCAGCTATAGTTTAATGTATTAATATTTCTTTCTTTTTTTTTTTTTTACAGTGCCATATGGCTCACAGGCTCTTAGTTCCCTGGCCAGGGGTCAAACCCAGGCCCTGATAGTGAAACCACCAAGTCTTAACCACTGTAGAGCCAGGGAATTCCTTGAAATATATTTCCTAAAGGCTAAGACTTGAAAGTCAAGATTGCTCCTTGATCCATGGGCTACGTAAGGGATATTGTGTTAGCAGGCAAGAAGAGTGGTACATGTCCATCAAAGCTCTTGGGTGACCAAGTGCACTGTCAATGAACTGCAGTTTTTGAAGGGAATTTTTTTTCCAAGCAGCAGCTTTCAACAGTGGGCTTAAAATATTTCGTAAACCATGTTGTAAACAGATGTGCTATTATCCAGGCTTTGTTGTCCCATTGATAGAGTACAGATAGAGTAGATTTAACTTAGTTCTTAAGGGCCCTAAGATTTTGCGAATGGTAAATTTGCACTGGATTCAAATTAAAATCGCCAGCACATTAGCCTTTAACAAGAGAGTCAGTCTGTCCTTTGAAGCTTTGAAACCAGGCACTGACTTCTCCTCTCTAGCTGTGAAAGTCCTAGGTGGCATCTTCCAGTAATATAAGGCTGTTTCATCTACACTGAAATCTGTGGTTTAGTGTGGCCAGTTTCATTAATTATCTTCTGGAAAACTTGCTGCAGCTTCTGTATCCCCTCTTGCTGCTTCAGCTTGTGCTTTTATGTTATAGAGATAGCTTCTTTCCTTAAACCTCATGAGCCAAACTCTACTATCTTCAAGCTATTCTTTAGCAGCTTTCTCACCTCTCAGCTTTCGTAGAATTGAAGAGAGTCAGAAACTTGCTCCGGATTAGGCTTTGGCTTAAGGAAATGTTGTGGCTGGTTTGTTTTCTATACATACCACTAAAACTTTCTCCATATCATCGATAGGGGTATTTCACTTTCTTGTTATTCATGTGTTCACTGGAGAAGCAGTTTTAATTTCCTTTAGGAATTTTTCCTTTGTCTTCACAACTTGGCTAATTGGTGCAAGGGGCCTCACTTTTGGTCTGTCTTGGCTTTTGACATACTTTCCTCTCTAAGCTTAATAATTTCTAGCTTTTGATTTAAAGTGAGAGATGTATAACTCTAATGGCTTCCCAGGTGGTGTGGTGGTAAATTAACCGCTTGCCAATGTAAGAGACACAAGAGACGAGGGTTTGATCCCTGGTTTGGTAAGATCTCCTAGAGTAGGAAATGGCAACCCACTCCAGTATTTTTGCCAGGAAATTTCTATGGACAGAGAAGCCTGGTGGGCAACAGTCCATGTGACTGAAAAGTGTCAGTGGACCTGACTGAGCAAGTATGCTCCTGCCGCTGCCTCATGTATGACTCTTTTCTTTCACTTAAACACTTAAAAGCCATGGTAGGGTTATTAACTGGCCTAATTTCAATATTGTTCAGTCTCATGGAATAGAGAGGGAGGAAGATGGGAGAATGTTAGTTGGTGGAGCAATTGGGACACACAACATTTATCAGTTAAGTTTTCTGTTTTAGAGGAGGGGCAGTCAGTAATTATAGTTAGAAAACACTAACAATAGTTACACCAGAGATTGCTGACCACCATAACAAATATAATAATGACAAAGATAGTTTGAAATATTGATAAAATTATCAAAATTTGGCACATAAATTAAGAAAATGCTGTTGCAAAAATGGCCCTCCTAGACTTGCTCGATGCAGGGTTGCCACAAACCTTCAATTTGTAAAAACTGTGATTATGTGCAAAGAGCAAGAAAGTGAAGCATAAAGCAATGAGGTCTGCCTGTACTGGAAGAGAGTGTAATTGCTGGGGCCTGGTGAGATGGTGGCTGTGAGAGAAGGCCTCCAAACAGCAGCTCTGTCTCTAGGGAGGAAAATGCAGCCACTGCCAACCCCTGGACAGGAAGGGAGACCTGGGGGACAAATATCTAGGCTCGCACTGCCTGCCCTCCAATCTCCTACTGTCAACTCCCAATAGTTGAACTCAAGGAAGCCAGAGGGACTGGGCTTCTTGCAACCTTGAGACATCATCCTCTAGAGCACAGAGAAGGGTACAGGTGGAGATTGGATCTAGGGGAACTAGACGAGAAGAAGCCAGGATAGACACCGTTGCTTCTCCCTTGCTTGAATTCAGGAATCATGTCTTTATACTCCACAAAGAGATTTTAAGTGTACAGAAGATACAGCTTTGTCTCTTTCTATGGTCTTTCTCTTTATAGCCTAGTACCTTCCACATATTGGAAACTTAAATAGTAGCTAACTGAATGGGAGTAAGGGGAGCCAAGGGCTGTTGGAGAGAAGTGAGCGACTTCTGGGTTATCAGAGTTCTTCGATGCCTGAATGAGGGAGTGGGTATGAAGTAGTCCTCGGAGAACTAGTCCTGTCTGAGTCCAGTGAGGTCACCCGAGGAGTCACGAGTATCATCACATGGGGGTGGTGCAATATGGTGCCTGCTGCATCCCCATCACCATCAAGAGGACTGTCTGCTCTCAGTCCTGCGGTTGGTGGGGGGTTGAGGCCTCTGTAGTGCTCTCCTAAAGGAGAGTCAGGACTTCCCTCCCCCAGGTCATTATACCACCTCATGTTCTAGCTGTGGCTTTGCTTCTCCTGTGTTTAATTTCAGTCCACTTATTCCAGCTATTATTATCTTGGTGATTATTTACAGAGTGCTGACAGAAGGCTTAGCAACACTGCTGATAAAGAGGTGCTGCAATACGTGCCTTCCAGCTGTTGGGACTGCTCCCACCTCCTCCTTTTGTTCTGGAAGATTCTAAAAGACTGCTCGTTCCCCTGCTTGGTTTTGGATAGGAGTTAGCAGGGCAGTATTTCCCAGGAGGAAGAGCATGTGCTATTTATAACACAATCAGTTTTGGAGCTATAAAAATAGATGCTGGGGCTCTATTCCACATCTACTGAGTCAGAATCTGAGTGTACCTTGGGGCTCTGTTGTTTAACATGTTCCCCAGGAGGTTCTTAGGTCCACGGAGAAGTCTTGCTCTGAGAAACCCATAGAGTGGAAAGGAAACTGAGTAAACAGGCAGGGTATAAACATGGTATCTGTCTCCTGGAACTGACAGGCAAGTCACAGAGAGAAACTAGCAAGAAAGGTCTTATGAAGAAGTGCTTTTTACCTTTGTTTCAAAACACTGACAAATGGAGTATATTATAAATGAGAAAGCTGTGTGCTTGATTTCCTTAGTTTTAGATGCCAAACCATTGAAAGCAAAGGGCTACATATGGGAGAGGTCTTAGTAATGATATCTTGTAAATAATCTTTATAAAGTAAAAAAGTAATCATATTACTGAGAATAGTAATCATAGTTTATTGAGTCCTATTTGCTGGACATCATTTTAAGTCTGTGCTAATAGTATCCCATTTTGCAGATGAGGAAGCTGAGGCAGAGAGAGTTTAAGTAATTTGCTCAAGGTAAGAAAGTAGGCAAGTAGAGCTAAGATTCAGTGCTAGATGTTCTGCCCTCCTGACCATACTCTATGATGACTTCTAACGTGATAAAATGAGACTGTGTTTAATAAAAATGCTTTGTGCTATTATACCCACTATTCACTGAAGAAAGTCGGAATTTCCTCTGTGTGCTAGGCAAATTTATAATACTAGGGATGTACAGGAACTCATTGCCTGGAGTCAGAATACATCCAACTTGATTGTATTTATTTCTTTGTGTTTAAACGCAACTTTTGGGATTCTATACAAGATGCTAAAGTTGCTTAGGCAAGTGGGGGAGGTGTCATCACAGAGGTGACATGGCAACTGATTCTTTTTAAAAAATTTATTTATTTTTAATTGAAGGATAATTGCAATATTGTGTTGGTTTCTGCCATATATCAATATGGGTCAGCCATAGGTATACATATACCCCTCTCTCTTAAGCCTCCCTTCCACCTTCCACCTCCCACATCATCCCATCCCTCTAGGTTCTTGGTTTGAGTTCCCTGAGTCATACAGCCAGTTCCCAATGGCTATCTGTTTTACATGTGTTAGTATACATGTTTCCATGATTCTTGAAAGCCATGTAGAAGTGCTTTGGGCAGAGGAAAGGGACAAGTGAACCCAGGGGAGGAAACGACACATGCAAAAACCCACAACAGAACAGGAAAAAAAAAAAAGGGATATTTTGCATGAATTGTGGCTGTCTGGTATGTTGCAACAGAGGGTCTGTGGTGTTCAGGAGAAGGAAGTGAAATTAGTAAGATGGGCTTGGGACCAAATAGTGCCAACCTTGAAAGCCAGTGAGGACACCTGAGCTTCTAATATAGGTTTTTGGAAACCATGGGAGAGAGAGCATAGTCATAAGATGATGGTAGCAGTAAAAAAGAGTTGGGATTAGAGGAAGAAGAGAAAGGAGGCTGGGAGACTAGCCTTAGTTGGTGGAGAAACACCTAGGTAACAGTAATGGGGACCTGAACTCACTACAGTAGAAGTAGGGATGGAGAAGAAATGAAATTGAAAGAGATCTGGGAAGAAGGGTCAGTAGTTTTCAAAAAATGATTGGTACTAGAGGCTGAGGGGCTTTCCTCATGGCTCACATGGTAAAGAATCCACATGCAATGCGGGAGGCCTGGGTTTGATCCCTGGGTTGGGAAGATCCCCTGGAGGAGGGCATGTCAACCCACTCCAGTATTCTTTCCTGAAGAATCTCCATGGTCAGAGGAGCCTGGTGAGCTACAGTCCATGGGGTCACAAAGAGTTGGGCACCACTGAGTGATGATAGAGAAAGAAAAATACAGTCTGACTCTTGGGTTTCAGGCTTGGGAAACTGAGGTGGAGGATACACTCAGGCTTGGGAGACTGAGGTGGAGGATACACTCAAGTGGAGGATATAGGAGTGGAGGTAGTTTTGGGAGAATAATAAGGACTGGTGTTGTGCCATGTTGCCTTCAAATGACCAAGAACTTTGAGCAGAGAACAGAAGAGAGATCAAGGATGGTGATGTGGAAACGTGATTTACTTTTTATGATGGAAAATATGTTGCCATCTGATAGTTCTATTTGAAATTTTTGGGTCCTCTCTCCTTATCCCCAACTGTAGAAGTTCCTAAAAACAAAAAACACTTCTGCTTTACTAGCTGATAGAGAACATATGCACCGGGTAAAAACATCACTCAACTCAGATTTTTAGAAATTTAACTTTATTTATTTATTTTTTTGAAATTGAACTCAGTCACCATTTTGCTGTTGTTGAAACTTTTTACTGTTCTCCTCAGTGTAAATTAATTACTTCTGGTTTAATATTTGGTCTATTCCAGGTTAATCTTTTTGAGGCAGAATTTGCTTTTCCTTTATTTTAAAAAACTCTTCTCTTGCCCATTTCTTTGCTGGTGGCATTTGAGCATAGGTAAGCTTATAAGCAGAGTTACAGAGAATAACCAGGAGAGATAAGAAAGCCTTCCTCAGCGATCAAGAAATAGAGGAAAACAACAGAATGGGAAAGACTAGAGATCTTTTCAAGAAAATTAGTGATACCAAGGGAACATTTCATGCAAAAATGGGCTCAATAAAGGACAGAAATGGTATGGACCTAACAGAAGCAGAGGATATTAAGAAGAGGTGGCAAGAATACACAGAAGAATTGTACAAAAAATATCTTCATCACCCAGATAATCACAATGGTGTGATCACTCATCTAGAGCCAGACATCCTGGAATATGAAGTCAAGTGGGCCTTAAAAAGCAAAGCTAGTTGAGGTGATGGAATTCCAGTTTAGCTATTTCAAATCCTGAAAGATGATGTTGTGAAAGTGCTGCACTCAATATGCCAGCAAGTTTGGAAAACTCAGCAGTGGCCACAGGACTGGAAAAGGTCCATTTTCATTCTAATCCCTAAGAAAGGCAATCCCAAAGAATGCTCAAACTACCGTACAATTGCACTCATCTCACACACTAGTAAAGTAATGCTCAAAATTCTCCAAGCCAGGCTTCAGCAATACGTGAACTGCGAACTTCCAGATGTTCAAGCTGGTTTTAGAAAAGGCAGAGGAACCAGAGATCAAATTGCCAACATCCGCTGGATCATCAAAAAAGCAAGAGAGTTCCAGAAAAACATCTATTTCTGCTTTATTGACTATGCCAAAGCCTTCGACTGTGTGGATCACAATAAACTGTGGAAAATTCTGAAGGAGATGGGAACACCAGACCACCTGACCTGCCTCTTGAGAAACCTGTATGCAGGTCAGGAAGCAACAGTTAGAACTGAACATGGGACAACAGACTGGTTCCAAATAGGAAAAGGAGTACATCAAGGCTGTATATTGTCACCCTGCTTATTTAACTTATATGCAGAGTACATCATGAGAAACGCTGGTCTGGAAGAAGCACAAGCTGGAATCAAAATTGCCGGGAGAAATATCAATAACCTCAGATATGCAGATGACACCACCCTTATGGCAGAAAGTGAAGAGGAACTAAAAAGCCTCTTGATGAAAGTGAAAGAGGAGAGTGAAAAAGTTGGCTTAAAGCTTAACATTCTGAAAACTAAGATCATGGCATTTGGACCCATCACCTCATGGGAAATAGATGGGGAGACAGTGGAAACAGTGTCAGACTTTATATTTTTGGGCTCCAAAATCACAGCAGATGGTGACTGCAGCCATGAAATTAAAAGACGCTTACTCCTTGGAAGGAAAGTTATGACCAACCTAGATAGCATGTTAAAAAGCAGAGACATTACTTTGCCAACAAAGGTCTGTCTGGTCAAGGCTATGGTTTTTCCAGTGGTCATGTATGGATGTGAGAGTCGGACTGTGAAGAAAGCTGAGCGCCAAAGAATTGATGCTTTTGAACTATGGTGTTGGAGAAGACTCTTGAGAGTCCCTTGGACTGCAAGGAGATCCAACCAGTCCATCCCAAAGGAGATCAGTCCTGGGTGTTCATTGGAAGGACTGATGCTGAAGCTGAAACTCCAATACTTTGGCCACCTCATGCGAAGAGTTGACTCATTGGAAAAGACCCTGATGCTGGAAGGGATTGGGGGCAGGAGGAGAAGGGGATGACAGAGGATGAGATGGCTGGATGGCATCACCGACTCGATGGGCATGAGTTTGAGTAAACTCTGGGGGTTTGTGATGGACAGGGAGGCCTGGCGTGCTGCGATTCATGAGGTCACAAAGAGTTAGATACGACTGAGTGACTGAACTGAGCTGAACTGAACGTGTATAAGGGCTTCCTTGTTGGGTCAGCTGGTAAAGAATCTGCCTGCAATGCGGGAGACGTGGGTTTGATCCCTGGGTTGGGAAGATCCCCTGGAGAAGGGAAAGGCTACCCACTCCAGTATTTTGGCCTGGAGAATTCTGTGGACTGTATAGTCCATGGGGTTGCAAAGGGTCTGACATGACTGAGCAACTTTCATTTTCACTTTCATTTTTGTTTTTCAAGCTTATATATCGGGCATCACCAGTGAGTGGCTCAGCTGTAAAGAATCTGCCTGCAGTGCAGGAGATTCAGGTTCGATCCCTGGGTCAGAAAGACCCCTGGAGGAGGGCATGGCAATCCACTCCAGTATTCTTGCTCTGAGAATCCCATGGACAGGAGCCTGGTGGGCTACAATCCATAGAGTCACATAGCTGGACTTAACATGCATGCACGCAAGCTTATTTAGTATCTCAGAGGTACTGGGTGAGTATCTAAGCCATGTCTAGGAAACTTATTCACCTACCTCCTAGTGAGGGAAAATAATTTTTAAATGTTAGTTTGTATGTGTTTTAATCTGTATTTCTACCTTTTCTAGTTTCAAAGAGGTAAATTATGTGAAGTAGAGTTTATAACATCGATCACAGACTATAGAGACAGACTGGGTTTCAAACCCCAATTCTACCACTGCCCACCTGTGTGCCTTTAAATAAAAAGTTATATGTCTGTATATTATATGTATAAAATAAATATGATTTATTTTTCTGTACAGTAGAAACAACCACAACATTGTAAAGCAACTATATGCCAATAAAAATTAATTTTAAAAAAGTTAGCCTCTTTGTGCCTCACTTTCCTTGTCTGTAAAGTGGGATGACCCTAGGACTCACTTCATGTTATTTTGTGAGAATTAAATGAGTGAACATATATGATGTGCTTAAAACAGTGCTTAGCACATAAAAAGTTTATGCTAAGCTTTATGTTTTATTAATTCCTTTCCTTGCAGAATGGATCATAGAAGTCACATTGAAATCAAAGTCTCTATCTTTTGTAAATGAATAAAGCCACCAGGAGATTTTCTCATTGGAAGTGGGAGGGGAAAAGGAGGGAGGCAAAAGTCTTACGGCAGGCAGAGTATAGACATCCACAGGTAAGCTGGAAGGGAGGGCGTTCTGAGAAGAGGCTGTCTTGGAGGGAATGGTGGTGTGGGGACCTAGGCAGACTGGAATCGGGGCACAGTGGACTTTGGTTCTATAGGGACTATCCAGGCTGGCACAAGGGACATCCCAGCAGGTATCAGCTGAATCGATTATCTACAATCATATGGGCCTCTTCAAAGTTGGCGCAATTCTGGGGAGAAAACTCATGAGAATGGAAACTGATTTTTTCCCCCCACCTGGGAGGTTAGAGACTTGGAATATGATAAAAATAGATAAAAAAAAAAAAGAAAACTGAGGCTACTTCTTGCCCATGTGAGAGTTGGTGGGCTCTTTGAACCCATAGCCATTTTCAGGTCAGAATATGAAATGGTGGCGCATGCTGATATGGTCTATATGACCCTTGGTTTTTAATGAAAGAAAAATGCTCTTTCCCGTTCCTCCTTATACCTCCCCTAGGAGATCTGGAAGCGAGAGAGTCTTCGGTGTCTGAGTTTAACCAGGCCCTCCGCAGAGCAGCCTCAGGCAGGAAGATTTAGCCCCGTTCCCCTCCACTTCCCTCCGACCTCTCCCTGAGACTGACGGCCCTTCTGCGTTTCACTTCCTGTCCCGGTCTTAAATGCTCCCCTGTGCAGCTGGTCCACAGCTGGTGGCCCTCCAGTCACCTCCTGCCCCCCCCATCACTTCCCCGTTGAAGGGGGCTTGGGGAGCATCAGAAGGTGCTACATCAATGTAAGACATTTCCTCCCCTGTCCCCTCAGCTGCGCAGCTCAGCTGTGTGTCCTCTGGCACCTACAAAATCAAGCAGCTGCCTTCCAGATGTTTGCACCCACAGGCTGCAAAGCTGACTGCAGCAAGTCCCTGAGCTCAGAGACAGATATTTAGTAGAGGGCAGCATTTAATGGAATTCTTGGCCCCCTGAAAAGACTTGGAGGGGTCATCTTTTCTGGTTCTCTGCCTTCAGGAAGGATGAAGCTTAATTGAGTTCTTTATGCTTTAAAGACATTTAATGGAAGACTCCATGACTTCCCCTGGGCTCATTGTCAGGGGGTTTTCTTTATGAGCAAACATATTTCTTTCTATTTTTAAGGGAGGTAGGTTAATACCAAGCAGAGCTTATAGGTAATAATGAGTCTTCTTTTCCCCCAAAGTCATTACTGGGAGGAGAGGAAGTATGGAGTGAGTACCATCTTTGGATTCACATGAGCCTATGCTCAAGTCTAGGCTTAGCCAAGTACCAACTGTGGTGTAAATTTGCCCATAAGTTTCCATTTTGTCTTCTTTAAAATGTGGACAGTAGCATCTGTTTAGACGAGGTTTGAGAATTAAACGGATAATGTGTGCTAGCATTGTTAATCCTCAGGCAAGATGTAGCTATTGCTATTATTACTATTATTGATATTCTGTTTCTTAATTTAGGCAAAAACACTTATGTTTGGAATGAACCACCCTCAGCCCAATTATGCTGAGAGCTTGTTGAGCTATCGGTGGTACTGTGCTCAGTTGTGTTTGACTCTTTGCAACTCCATGGACAAGAGTCCTCCAGGCTCCTCTGTCCATGGGATTTTCCTGGCAAAAATTGGAGCTGGTTGCCATTTCCTCCTCCAGGGGATCTTCCCACACCAGGGATCGAAACTGTGTCTGCTGATCTAAGTGTTGTGTAAAACAAGGTGAACCTACTAACACTTTTCCTTTAGGTCAAGATTTCTTAAGGTGTGCTGTGATCCACCTGTATCAGAATTACCTATGGGCACTTGTTAAAACTGCAGAATCCTGATGGGATGAATAGAGAGAGCAGGACTGAGACATATACTTTACTATGTATAAAATAGATAGGCGGTGGGAATTTGCTCTATGATACAGGGAGCTCAAACCCGGTGCTCTGTGACTACCTACAGGAGTGGGATGGGGTGAGAGGTGGGAGGCAGGTTCCAGAGGGAGGTGACATATGTATACCTATGGCTGAGTCATGTTGATGTATGGCAGAAACCAGCACAGTGCTGTAAAACAATTGTCCTCCAATTAAAAATAAATAAATAAATTGCACCAGGAAAAAAAAAACAAAAAACAAAAAAACCCTGCAGAATCCTGTGCCCTAGCACACCTATTGATTCAGCATCTGTTAGCTAGGCCAGGGAAACAGCATTATGTCAAGCACACACATAATTCTTATCACTTTTCTTAGTATGGTCAGTGGCTCATAGGTCAAAGAAGGCACATTGTTTGACGTTTCCTCATTTACAAAGCAGAAGCTTTGTCACATGTCTCTTTGCTCTTCCCAACAGCTGGCCATCAGCTGATGCTACTTTCCTAAAATCACAGGGGCACAAAATATTAGCATTTGGAACAGCCTCAAAGGTCACAATATCCAGTGTCTCATCAGATACAAGAATCCCTTTTATAGAAACTTAGAGAGTTGACTGTAGGGTCTCCAGAGGTGTGGGGAAAGTGAGATAAAAGAGCAGGTGCCCAGGAGCAGAGAAGCAGGAAGCATGGACAGGCCAAGTCCTGGGCCAGCTGGCAGCATTTATGAGATGCTGGTTGTATGCAGATCCCAGCACTGGCTGGGTTGGGACGGCACAGAGGAAGGACTAGACATGGTTTGTAGTGTCTCCACCATGCTTAGCATCTGGACGGAAACTGAAAAATCTAGCCAATCATTCCAATGATTCTAACTCACCAGATGTTGGATGTCAGATTTCTGAGAAGTTCAGGGTCCCTTTGGAGGACACAGTGGGGAGCAAGGAAAATGACAGGAAGAAAAGGAGAAAAAAATCCCAACAAGATATAGGCTAGTGTTCATTATTAAAGTAATGAATCCATTTATGGCATCTACTGGGTGTAAAATCTTAGCTGCACAAAGAGTAATCAGATGTAAATACGTCCCCTAAGGGGCAGCATAATGTGTGAGAGGAGCAAAGACTCTGGAGCCAGACTCTAATTGGGTCTCACTACTTAGTAGCTCTGGGAACTTGGGAAGTGCCTTAAACTTACTCAGATTTCTCAACTCTAAATGGTGCAAGTAATACCAACCTTCTGGTTGTGGTGAGGACCCTAGATTAAATAAGGTGTGAACAGTATCTGGTAAAGTGCTTATATACAGAAGTGCTCAACCATTGTTACAATTCTCTTCTGGCAGAGG
The DNA here is from genome assembly GCF_033118175.1 of Dama dama. Taxonomy (NCBI): domain Eukaryota; kingdom Metazoa; phylum Chordata; class Mammalia; order Artiodactyla; family Cervidae; genus Dama; species Dama dama. Next base: position 29,165,626 of record NC_083688.1, read on the forward strand.
GGACGTCAGTCCTATCTACCCACTCAGGTGCAGTGGCACCATTCATATCCAGTTAAGGTCGGTTTTGCTGTTCCAAGGGCAGGGTGTACTTAACTCTTGAAGATAGGAACCCAGGTGAATAACTGTCATGTTTTAATCAACCAATAAACAACTCAGACAGCCCAGAAGTGGCTGCATTCCTTGTTAGTTCCATGAAATTTTCCTTAGAATTTTAGAGTCCTTATCAAGTGATCTTGAGTCATGCCACATAGAGATATACAGAAAAATGACCCCATTCTTCTGAAGGACAAATCCAGGTTAGGCAAATGTTTTGGCTGCTTTGTCTTACTATTTCTAGTTAGAAAAATATGGGAAAAATTAAAACATAATTTTTTTCCCATTTAAAAACATTACATAAGAATGTTCTTGTTTTGGGTAAGATGGAGTAAGTACACTCTAGTCTGTGTCTCCCATTGCATGCAAAGCCTGGACAATAAGTATACCTATGGCTGATTCATGCTGATATATGGCAGAAACCAACACAATATTGTAAAGCAATTATCCTCCAACTAAAATACATTTTAATTTAAAAATAAATAAAATTAAGAAATTCTAAAAAAACAAAACCCTCATGGGGCAGCTATTTGAGACAAAGTAGGTCTCATAGAAAAATTAATTGCTGGGGATAAAGAGGCACATTATATTCATGATCACATAATGAAAAAAAATAATAAATTCATAAAGAAGTCATACCAGTGCTAAATGTTTTGCTTCTAACAACAGAGCTCCAAAATATTTGAAGCAACAAACTGACAGACCTGAAAAGAGAAATAGACAGCTCTACATATATAGCTAGAGACTTCACAAGTCCTCTCTCCATAACTGATGGAGCTAGTAGACAGAAAATCAGCAGGTATATAGAAGAACTGAACAACACCATCAACCAACTGGACATAATTGCCATTTACACAGACTCCATCTAGTAACAGCAGACTACACATTCTTTTCAAGAACACATGGAACATTCATCAAGATAGACCATATCCTGGATCATAAAACAAAACTTAACAGATTTAAAAGAACTAAAATCGTACAAAATATGTCCTCTGATCACAATGGAATTAACTAGATAACAGAAAAATTTCCAAAACACAGGAGGAAAAGGAAAACCTTTGTGACTTTGGGTTTGGTGATGGTTTCTTAGATATGATAGAAAAGCATGGTCCATAAAAGAACAAACTGATAAGTTATACTTGATCAAAATGTAAAACCTTGTCTCTTTGAAAGACACTATTAAGAAAATAAAAATTTAAGCTACAGACTTGGAGAAAATATTTGCAAATCACTTCTCTGATAAAGGACTTCTATACAGAATACAAAGATCTCAAAACTTAATAATAATGAAATTAAAAATGGGCAATTAACTTGGACAATTCACCAAAAAAGATACACAGATGAAAAATAGGCATGTGAAAATATGCTGAAATGGCAACCCACTCCAGTGATCTTGCCTGGAGAATCCCATGGACAGAGGAACTTGGTGGGCTATAGTCCATGGGGTCACAAGAGTCGGACATGACTTAGTGACTAAACCACCAACCACCACCATTTGTTGTTAGAGAAATGCAAAACCATAATGAGATATCCCTGCACTCCTATAGAATGGCTAAAATTAGTAAAGACTAAGGATGGTCAGGGGTCCAGCATGGCTCTAGGTGGGAAAGAGCAGGGAGTCTGTAGGGTTATATGGTGTGTGTGTGGTCAGGTCATGGTGAGCCCAAGATTCCAGGTCTTACAACCTCTGAGTTACTTCTTAGTGTTTGCTAGAAAATGGTCAGAATGAATGAAGGAAATGGAATATTACATTTCCCTCAGGATCAATAGGGCTTCATTTTGAGATGATCACTTTCTCCTCTTAGAAGTTTCCTAGACTCTTGTGAAGGAGGAGGTACAAGTTTCCAAGGCTCCTTATTCAGAAGATGAAGAGCTTGAGGTAAGATGTTGCCTAAGCAACACGAGAGAGGTTGGAATTTCTCTTAAAAAAGGATGCTCAATGTGAAAAGAAATGTCCTTTCTTCTGCAGGGACAAAAATCTTTGGTCATACCACATGGCTTATTCCCTTAAACACTTACCCTTTCTTCCTTCTTTCTGGCCCAGTCCCACCCATCCTTGATCTGTCTCTTAAAGGCATCCATTCCTTCTTTGGTTGTATAGGCCGCTCCTGTACCTTCCTCCGAGTTTTGGAGGTTTATCTTTATATCCCAAATCCTGATAGCTGTTGGAATTTGGGAGTTATTTTCCTCTTGTGCCTTGATTTCTCTTAATGTTGCATCCAGAATCTCTGAGTACAGATCCAAGCACTTGTGAAATATTCAGTAATTATTTCCTAAGTTGGTGTAGAGGGAGTTCTGGAAAAAATCTGCACACAGAGTTCAAAGCCTGAAGTTATGAAGGAAAGAGTTAAGCAATACCTACACAATGCATTTATTCATTCAAGAAATGTTTATGGAATACCTATCACCTTCCTGGAACTGTTTAAGTTTAGCAATGAACTGTAAAGGAGGTTCCATTCTGGCTTGGGAAAAGAGACAAAAAGAACCCAAATCAATAACTATGTGTGCATGCGCACTAAGTCGTTTCAGTCATGTCTGACTCTTTGCGACCCTAGGGACTGTAGCCCACCAGACTCCTCTGTCCATGGGATTCTCCAAGAAAGAATCCTGGAGTGGGTTGCTGTGTCCTCCTCCAGGGCATCTTCCCAACCCAGAGATCGAACCTGTGGCATCTCTTACATTTCCTGCACTGGCAGGTGGATTCTTTACCACTAGCACCACCTGGGAAGCCCCATCAATAACTATATGGTATGTCAAATGATAAAATGGATTATGAAGACAATCGGAGTAGGGAAAGAGAAGCGAAGAGTCACAAGTGCAAGGGGATGAGAAGAGGTTGCCATTTTACAGGGGTGGTGAAGAAGTGCATCTCTGATTGGGTAACATTTGAAAAAGAGACCTGAAGGAGGCAAGGAGGTGAGCTGAGCAGAAATCTGGGAGATGAACATTCCAGGGAAATGCAAAAGGAGATGGAAGGGCCCTGAGACAGGATCCTGCTTAGAGTATTTGAGACACAGCCAGGAGCTGAGTATGCCTGGAGCAGGCAGGCTCCAAGCAGGAAACAGAACTCAGTGCAGAGATGCTATTGAAGGTGCTGCTTCAGAAGGTGAGGATGGAATTCCCTTCCTTAAAGGGAAGGACAAGTAATGCTGAGCTCCCACAGAGGAGCATCTGTGGGGCAGCTGCTTCCATCCCCAGGGCTGAGGACAAGGCATGGGGAATGGTGTCCTTGGAGCCCTGTAGGAAGTGGATGGGGAAATAAGGCTTCTTGTCAAGAGCCCTGGGAGGATATGGGTGCAGTCAGGTCCCCAGAAGTAGGCTGAAGCAGGGAGGTGGTAGGGCAAGAATATTCCTGATCTTTTGATCTCCTACCAGTGTCCTCAGTGTGGCTAAACACAGCCACACACCCACTGTAAATGCTGTCTTTAGGGCCCAGCCTCTGAGAGCAGAGCAGGGCAGAAAGGCAGAGGATAGCTCCGGGTTGGGGTAGGGGTGGGGCAGAGATTGTCTAACATTGAGAACAACAAGAAGACTGGCTACAAGGTAAAAGAAAAAGATAAGAATAAGAACAAGTAACTTTTAGCTCAGAGGCATCCAGTGAAGCTGCCAAACCAGACCATACTGCTGAAAGTAAGTCTTCTTTGGTGTTTCCTTGAACCATCTGGGCATATGGTCTCTGCAGGGGATGCTGATTGGCCTGTTTTGCAATGGTGAGCTGACCATTGCTATCTACAGAACAGGTTCCTGTCCCAGCTGGCTCTGTACAATGAGTAGAACATTAAGTTCTGGTATGCCATTTTAAATTAATTTATTCTGTTCCTTTTTTTTTTTTAATTGGAAGATAACTACTTTACAATGTTGTGTTAGTTCCTGTTGTACAACAACATGAATCAGCTTTGTGTATACGTGTATCCTCTGCCTCTTGAACCTCTCTCCTATCCTACCTCCCCAAGCCCACTCCTCTAGGTCATCACAAAGCACCAAGCTGAGTTCCCCGTGCTAGATACAGCAGCTTCCCACTGGCTGTCTATTTTACACACGTCACTGCACTCTTCCAATTCATCTCACCCTCCCCTTCCCCCCACCACATGCCCACATGTCTGCTCTCTATGTCTGCATCTCTATTCCTGCATTTCAGTTCTTATTTTCTCACTTAAGAATTTGACATTCTTAAGTGAGTTTCATTCTTAAGTGAAAAAACTGGGCAGTTTTTCTGCCCAGGCTGCTTTCCTGCCCAAAGCTCTTTGAGAAGAATATCATTCCGTTCAGCTCAAGAGATAGCCTAGGATTGATTCTCAAATTTAGACAAGCTTGATCATGAGGACAGGAGCTTTTAAAAATAATGAGAGTTTAGAAATAATAGGTAGTTCTAATCCCAGCCAGAAGAACACAGGAGGGATGCCATATACAAGTCCCCACCCACCCAGAAAGCTAGTGGCACCAATTCCCAACCAAGATCTCACCCAACACTCTCTTCAAAGAGTGAGTGCAGCTTCTCCTCCAAAGGTGGTGCTGCAGATTGAGGAGAAACTTCCCGGGGCAGCTGATGCCCAGGCCATCCGGAGAGTCACTCTAGCAGGTCTCCCGGGATCCTCTGACTCCAGAGCTTACCCTGGGAGTGCCAGCATCTCCTGCAGACCTCAGGCATTCTCCCCTTGCTCTTGGTCTGGTGCCTAGCAGGCTGAATTGGTTGTGGAGGGAAGGAAGTTCCAGTGGCTCATCAGGTTTGCACTCTTGGGTTGTAGGGGAGGGACTGAAGCTACAACAGGAAAGGAGAGAGGGCAGGAAAAGCAAATATGGAATAGAGCATACTCTCCAAGGCTTCTACCTCAAGAAAGCATGCAAATGATAGCCTTCTGGTAAGGGAAAGTGAGTCATGGTTATCATGGCTAGCTCATAGGGAAATTTACATCCTGGGTAAGAAGTTTGGCACTCAACACAGTAATACACATGGAGACAACTACCCCTTTTCTAATTTGTGAGCTCAGTTGCGTCTGACTCTTTGCAATCTCATGGACTGTAGCCTGCCAGGTTCCTCTGACCATGGAATTCTCCAGGCAAGAATACTGGAGTGGGTAGCCATTCCCTTCTCCAGGGGATCTTCCTGATCCAAGGATCGAACCAGAGTCTCCTGCACTGCAGGCAGATTCTTTACCATCTGAGCCACCAGGAAAGCCAGGGATGTTGGACTAGTGGGTTTGTTAAGAATGAGTGGAAAGATGTACTCTTCATTTATTCTTACAACTTATTACAAGAGGAAACAAAGGTACAGGAATGTAAGATGCTGTTGGTCCGTCTATAAGAAGTCCCACATTCAGAATGTAAGTTGGTTTAGCCACAATGGAAAACAGCATAGAGGTTCCTTAGAAAGCTAAAAATGGAATTACCATATGATCCAGAAATCCCACTCCTAAGCATATACCTGAACAAAACTGCAATTCAAGAAGATACATGCACCGCTGTATTCATAGCAGCACTATTCACAATAGCCAAAACATGGAAAAACCTAAATGTCCATCGACAGATGAAAGGTTAAGGAAGATGTGGTACATGTCTACAATGGAATACTACTCAGTCATAAAAAGAATGGGATAATGCCATTTTCAGCGACGTAGATGCAATTAGAGATTATCATACTAAGTGGAGTAAGTCAGAAAGAGAAAGACACACACCATATGACATCACTTGTATGGGGATCTAAAATGTGGCAGAAATGAACTTATCTACAAAACTGAAACAAACTCATGACATCCAAATCAGATTTGTTGTTGCCAAGGGGGAAGGGGTGGGAGAAGGGAGGATTGGGAGTTTGGGATTAGCAGATGTAAACTATTAAATATAGGATGGATAAACAAAAGGTCCTACCGTATAGCACAGGGAACTATATTCAATACCCTGTGATAACCCATGATGGGAAAAATATAAAAAAGAATGTCTATTTGTGTATAACTGAATCACTTTTCTGTGCAGTAGAGATTGGCACAGTATAGTAAATCAACTATACTTCAATAAAAAAAATAAAATTAAAGAAAATAACATGGAACTCTACTCAATGTTATGTGGCAGCCTGGATGGGAGAGGAGCTTGTAGGAGAATGGATGCATGTACATGGATGGCTGAGTCCCTTTGCTGTTCATCTGAAACTATCACAACATTGTTAATAGGCTATTGTTTAGCAGCTAAGTTGTATCTAACTGTTTGTGACCCCATGGACTAGAGCCTGCCTGGTTCCTCTGTCCATGGAATTTCCCAGGCAAGAATACTGGAGTGGGTGGCCATTCTCCAGGGGATCTTCCTGACCCAGGGATCCAACTTGAGTCTCCTGAATTGGCAGGTGGATTTTTTGGATTCTTTACCATTGAGTCACCAGGGAAGCCTGTTAATTGTCTATACCTCAATACAAAATAAAAAGTTTAAAAAATTAAAAATAGATGGGATATAATTAATTTACTTTACAAAAGAAAAATCTTTTGCATAGCACTCCATATGGCCTGGAGAAGGAAATGGCAACCCACTCCAGTGTTCTTGCCTGGAGAATCCCAGGGATGGAGGAGTCTGGTGGGCTGCCGTCTATGGGGTCGCACAGAGTCGGACACGACTGAAGTGACTTAGCAGCAGCAGCAGCCATATGGCCTAATATTGTTGTAACACATTTTAATCATTTATTAAAGAGAGACAAAAGAAGAAAAATAGAAATCCTACATTCAGTCGTGGGTCCCTGGGTTGATCCCTGGATTGGGAAGGAAATGGCAACCTTCTCCCCTGGAGGAGGAAATGGCAACCCACTCCAGTATCTTGCCTGGAGAATCCCATGGACAGAGGATCCTGGTGGGCTACAGTCCATGGGTCACAAAGAGCCGGATACAACTGAGTGACTTCACTTTCTTCTCTTAAATGATGGTTTAGGGCTCTCAAAATGAATGTTAGAGCATTCCAATGAAGAAAAGTGAGTGCTGAGTCAGTTTATTCTTGAACAAAAAATTTGTCTTTCAACTTTATCCAGGACCAGGTTTGCAGTTCTCAGTGGAAATCTTTAAATTCAGATTGCTTATCTGTAAAATGGGGTAAAATGGGGTCAATATTATTACCACACTGGATGGCTGTTAGGAATAAAGAGAAAATGGAAAGAGAGGGTCCTCAACCAGAATTTACAAAATAAGAATACATAGTCACCAGGTCCCGTGTCAAGATCTCTCTAGGGAAAGGGCAAGGGAAAATATCAGGAAGGAAATAAGCAAAATTCTTGGAATAAACATGCCTGAATTTTAATTTTTATATTTTCCAAAACAGTGAATTAGAGGTCAAGGCTAAAGTGAAAGGGAATAATAATGACCGGAAAGGCCGATAAAGGAAGATCTACTAGAAAAAAATCAGACACCAAATTCACTGCTCCTAAGGGGGGAAGCGTGATAAGCAAGTTAGCTGTGGCTTTTACAGCTCCCCACTCACTCTGATCAAGAAAGAATCTTTATGTCAAATTTGTGCCTTTATGCCTTTGCATTGAGTTGGCCAAAAAGTTAGTTTGGGTTTTGCCATAATATTGTATGGATAAACCCAAATGAACTTTTTGGCCAACCCAATATTTATGACTATGTTTTTCATGACCAGTTGTGGAGAAGCTGCTTGGATTTGCCAAATGTGATACAGGATGCATTGTTGTTGTTGTTTAGTTGCTCAGTTGTGTCCGACTCTTTGTGACCACATGGAGTGTAGCCTGCCAGTTTCCACTGTTCATGGGATTCTCCAGGCAAAAATACGGGAGTGGGTTGTCATTTTCTTCTTCTGGGGATCTTCCTGATCCAGTAAGCGAATGTGTGTTTCCTGTTTGGCAGGTGGATTCTTTACCACTGAGCCAACTGGGAAGACCCATAGCTTGCACACCCACATGCATATTTATTCCTAACATATTTTCAGGTTAGGAAGCTGCTAGTAAGTAACACGGAGAAGGCAATGGCAACCCACTCCAGTACTCTTGCCTGGAAAATCCCATGGATGGAGGAGCCTGGTAGGCTACAGTCCATGGGGTTGCTAAGAGTCGGACATGACTGATCGACTTCACTTTCAATTTTCACTTTCATGCACTGGAGAAGGAAATGGCAACCCACTCCAGTGTTCTTGACTGGAGAATCCCAGGGACAGAGGAGCTTTTGGGCTGCCGTCTATGGGGTCGCACAGAGTCGGACACGACTGATGTGACTTAGCAGCAGCAGCAGCAGCAGTAGCAGTAAGTAACAAATGGAGAAGCTGATAAGAGTTCTTAAGTAGGGGGTCTCTGTATTTTTTTTTTAGATTAAAATTTTATTATTTTAAAGTTCTTTGGAATTTTTCAAACATATGCAAAAGTGGAAAGAGTCGTACAAAAAGCCTTCATGTACTGGTTCCAACAATGATCAATTCATGGCCTTTTTGGTTTCTTCAGTGTCACTTTGCCTCCCTTTCTACTTTATGTGAAACAATTTCAGATGTATAATTTCAGCTCTGAATACTTTGCATGTATCTATATAGGGGCTTCCCTGCTAGCTCAGATGGTAAAGTATCTACCTGCAATGCAGGAGACTCCAGTTCAATTCCTGGGTTGGAAAGATGCTCTGGAGAAAGGATAGGCTACCCACTCCAGTATTCTTGCCTGGAGAATTTTGTGGACAGAGGAGCCTGGTGGGCTATAGTCTGTGGGGTTGCAAAGAGTCAGACATGGATAAGGACTCTTAAAAGACTCTCAGTACCATTATTAAATAAAAAAATTAAAATTAAGACCTAATGTCATCAAATAAATGGCCACTGTTCAAACCTTCAATTTTACAAGTTCATATTCATTGTTTAATCAAGAAATTTATATCAACACACTATAATTAACTAGACATCAAATTTTTACTGGATTTTGTATTGTATGTATGTAAACCCTCATTTTTCTTGTATGTCTTTGTGGGTAATTCTATGACATTTTAGGACTTCCCTGATAGCTCAGTTGGTAAAGAATCTGCCTGCAGTGCAGGAGACTCCAGTTCAATTCCTGGGTCAGGAAGATGTGCTGGCGAAGGAATAGGCTACCCACTTCAGTATTCTTGGACTTCCCTTGTGACTCAGCTGGTTAAGAATCTGCCTGTGATGCGGGAGACCTGGGTTTGATCCCTGGGCTGGGAAGGTCCCCTGGAGAAAGGAAAGGCTACCCACTCCAATATTCTGGCCTGGAGAAGTCTATGGACTATATAGTTCATGGGGTTGCAAAGAGTCAGACACAATTGAGCAACTTTCACTTTCACTATAACATTTTATCCTACTAACAGTGCATATTGTCAAGATACAGAATCCTGTCACCAAGAAGCAATTCTCTCCTGCTAGTCATGTCCCTTGAAAGTCACACCCTCCCTTGCTTTCTCTAACTTCTGGAAACCACAGATCTGTCCTATATCTTCACAGTTTTGATTTTTTTAAAATGGCATATAAATAGAATCATATAGTATGTAACTTTTTTATTTCCCTGTATTTTCATTGCTTTTAAAGACATTTTTCATGTGAGCAGAGACTATGGAAATAATCATCTAAAGAAAAAAAATGCCTACCTGCCAATTTTAAGCAAATGGATGTTATCCATTCAACGCATATTTATTGAGGCTCTATGATGTGCTTATAGCTCAGTGACAGATTAAAAACAAAGTGCTCCCTTGCAGTAGTGTGTTATGTGTGTTGTCTGCTGCGGTTGTCAAAGCAGTGTCTGCAGATCATACAAGCATTCATTCTCTCAGGAAGAAAGGTTTTGCTGGGGTCAGAAAATCTTTGTGTTTCCTTCTGGTATCATATCTGGGACTCTCTAACTCCACACAAAGGATCAGTCCTAGCCCAGGCTCTTGAACTCACTTTTCCTTGAAACAGAAATGATGTCAAGAGATCTGAGCCAAAATCCTGGTATTTGGAAGACTGTCCCTTATTCTGCTCACTTTGCTTGGACTCTGTGCCCTGGTTCCGATAATCAGTCCGTGTGTTGAGTCCAAGCTGGTACTCGCTTTGTATACTGTTCTTGATAAGTAGATTTCTAGCACCTGGTCACAGTTTTAGTCATTTTCTTTGTGTCCAAGTGCCTCTAGAACTGTATTCATGCTTTTCTGTGCCAGTTTAGAGTCCTGATTCTGATCCCAGTCTTGAGGGATGCAGAGACCACACTGGCCGCTTGTCAGGTTGCCTGCTGGTCTGCAGTAAATCTGTCCTGCTCCTAAATTCCTGGTCACTCTTACCCAGCCTGCCAATCATCCCTCAACCTGCTTCCCTCATACCTCCCTGAACTACCACCTCTCTCAAAGCTGGTTCCTCTTCAAACCAAATTCTTCTTGACATTTTGGATACAACTTATACACCTTTGGCTAGCTCTCTTCCTATCCATGGAAGGATCTAGTTTCCAGATCTCAGCCCTCTGACTGGCTCTGTACATGACTGGGTCATAACCTGCTATGTCCCAAGATATGGCGTGATTCTTTTTTCTTTACAAATGTCTGTCTATGAGCTGAAATGACAACAGAAAGGAAACCAAGCTAGGTCAATTCCTTCCTGAATGTGATGCGATGTGATGCAAGAAAAGAGGCACTTTTCATTGGAGGAATGAAAAGTATATTGAAGGTCAAAAACCCCAGATTATAGTTTTAACCTGTCACCAAGTAGCTGGTGATTTTTGAATGACACTCCCTTTCTGGAGCTTAGAAGTATTTATCTGTATTACTCAGCCATTAAAAAGAATGCATTTGAATCAGTTCTAATGAGGGGGATGAAATTGGAGCCTATTATACAGAGTGAAGTAAGTCAGAAAGAAAAATAACAATACAGTATACTAACACATATATATGGAATTTAGAAAGATGGTAATGATGACCGTATATGTGAGACAGCAAAAGAGACACAGATGTAAATAACAGTCTATAGGACTCTGTGGAAGAAGGCGAGGGTGGGATGATTTGAGACAATATGAAACATGTATATTATCATATGTGAAACAGATCACCAGTCCAGGTTTGATGCGTGAGACAGGGTGCTCAGGGCTGGTGCACTGGGATGACCCTGAGGGATGGGATGGGGAGGGAGGTGGGAGGGGGGTTCAGGACGGGGAACACATGTAAACCCATGGCTGATTCATGTCAATGTATGGCAAAAACCACTACAGTATTGTAAAGTAGTTAGACCCCAATTAAATCAATCAATTAAAAAAAGAAATACTTATCTGTAAAATAAGGGGATACTCTTTAGATCTACATCTGTTTATAGATCTGAAAGTAAAAGTGAAGTCTCTCCGTCGTGACCCCATGGACTGTAGCCCACCAGACTCCTCTGTCCATGGGATTCTCCAGGCAAGAATACTGTGAGTGGGTTGCCATTTCCTTCTCCAGGGAATCTTCCCAACCCAGGGATCGAACCCAGGTCTCCCTGCATTGTAGGCAGGCGCTTTAACCTCTGAGCCACCAGGGAAGCCCAGTTTATAGATCTAGTCTAGATCTATAGTCTTTGTGTCTCTTCAGGCTCCTCTTGGCTGTAACAGTTTCTCATTCATGTCCAACTCTTTGCGACCCCATGGACTGTAGCCTAGCAGGATCCTCCATCCGTGGGATTTTCCAGGCAAGAGTACTGGAGTGGGTTGCTGTTTCCTTCTCCAGGAGATCTTCCCAACCCAAGGATCAAACCTGGGTCTCCCGCATTGTAGGCAGACCCTTTACCATCTGAGCCACCAGGAAGTCCAAAATAAATAAATCAATTTTTAAAAAAAGACATATTTATCTGTAGAATAAGGAAATACTCTTTAGATCTACATCTGTTTATAGATCTAGTCTAGGTCTATAGTTATTATATCTCCTCAGGCTCCTCTTGGTTGTAACAGTTTCTCAGACTTTCCTTGTTTTTGGTGAACTTAATAATGTTGAAGCACGCTTGTCAGAAATTTTGTAGACTGTCCCTCAATTTGAGTTTGGCTTCCACACTTCTCATAGTTGGAATGGGGTTATGGGTTTTTGAGGGGAAGATTATGGAAGTGAGGTATCAGTCTCAACATATCATATCAAGAGGACATGCCATCAGCTTATTGCTGATGTTGACCTTGACCATCTGGTTTAAGTAGTGTTAGCCAGGCTTTTCCTCTGTAGTTACTTTGGTTTCCCCATTCCATACTGTAATCTCTCTAAGCAAACCGCCAAGTACACCCCATGCTTACGGGATGGGGACTTCATTCCACTCCTTGAGAGGGTAGTATTTACATAAATTATTTAGTGTTCTTTTGTATGGGAAATTTGTCTACACTCGTATATATCGAGTGAAAGTCGCTCAGTCATATCAGACTCTTTGTGACCTCGCCTGGCTGGCTCTTCTGTCCATGGGATTTCCCAGGCAAGAATACTGGAGTGGGTGGCTGTTCCCTTTTCCAGGGGATCTTCCCAACTCAGGGATCGAACCCAGGTGTCCTGCATTGTGGGCAGATTCTTTACCATCTGAGCCACCAGGGAAGCCCAAGAATACTGGAGTGGGTAGCCTATCTCTTCTCCAGGGGAGCTTCCCAACTCAGGAATCGAACTGGGGTCTTCTGCATTGCAGGTGGATTCTTTACCATCTGAGCTACCAGGGAAGCCATATATATACATACACACACATATAAATATATGTATCTATATATTAGTGTCTATATTAAGATAATATAATCTCCATTAGTATATATATTAAGTCAAACATGAGTTCATACTGGGTATCTCTGACTATTCCAGAACTACTTGGTTCAGTCTAGATTTACTCCCTTGCTTGTATTTAACCTCTCATTCCAACAGTGAGAAATTTTGCTCCTACTATCTGAAATCCATTTACTTATTTGTTCAGCCTGGTACACATGTATCGGTGGTTTCAGAATTGTTAATTCGCACCACCATGAACAACCTTACCAACCACGGTATAGTACAGGACTTATGTATAGTTCTCTTTTTAAAATAAAAAAAAATTATTTATTTAAAACAAAGTTTTGGCTGTGCTGGGTCATCATTGCAGTGTGGGCTCTAGAATGCAGGCTCTCTAGTTGCAGCGCATGGGCTTAATTGCTCCATGGCATGTAGAATCTTAGTTTCCTGACCAGGAATGGAACCCAGCATTAGAAGGTGGAGTCTTAACCACTGAACCACTAGGGTCATCCCTAGTTCTCTTATATATATTTTAATGTCAGATTATTTTTCCAAATAATTTTTCCAATCAATGGTAGGCATCTAATGGCTCCTTCTCCAAAATATTATGAATGTACTCAATGCTACTGAATCACACACTTAAAAATGAGTAAAAAAAAAAAAGTCAATTTTATGTTATGTATATTTTACCCAACAAAAATTAGTGCTTCATTTTCCTCTAGGTAGCCCAATGAATTCATTTCCAAACCTAGGCTGATAATTGAAATCAAGATCTTTATAGTACAAGTCAATAATCCGTATTTTTAACAAGTTTCTCAGGTGACTGGCAGTCACTGTATCAATGGACTTTTTCTTTTCCTGAATCTCTCCTGCAGCCTCCAGCTGCATTTCCAGCCTCATGGCAGATGCAGAGGTCCCCTGGGACCTGTCAGCAGTGTCATTTGTCCTGCTGAGTGAAGACGAAGGGTGTGGCCTTCCCCACAGGCTGGCCAGAGGGCCTCAACCAAGACTGGCTCATCACCAGCCCAGCTCTCCTGCCATCCTAACTTGGCTGCTGCAGTTTTGAGCTGCCTGGGCATCTCCCGCAAAGGTTGTGCTGAGTTGCAAAACATTCAGAACTCTGCCTCCGCCCACCTTCGGCGTGATCTAAGCGTGTCAGAGTTGCCACGTCAGAGAACTGCTTGTTTCTCAGAGCAGTTTGCCAATTAGATAACCAAGTGTCACCTCCCAGTCCATGATAAAGCCTGCATTAAAACCTTTATTACATTTCCCAGTCTCTAGAGCAGGCTTCCCTTGGACCAAGGACTGCTGAAGGAGGTTCCAAAGTGGGTCACCAGCCCCTTGCTCATGGCTGTCTGCTCTGACCCCTTGGAGGGCAGCAGCCTGGCACGGGGCAGGGCTTTGACTCCAGAGCCTGACCTGGCCTGTGTAATTAGGTGCTCTGGCTAGACCCTATCTCATGTTTGAGTCAGCTAAGGGAGGGTGTGATCACCAGGTGCTGGGAAGTCTTATGGTGAGAGTTGATGTCCACTGGGAAAGCACATAGAGACCAATGCAACCATCTGGGTAATTTTAGACCAAATCATTTTCACCTGCACAATTCAAACCTGAAGTTAGAGAAGCTTGTTTTTACCTGTATGAATCGATGAACTATCTTTCTTTTATAGGTCACTTCATGTGTTTGAGTGTCGGGCAGGTAAAGAAAAAGCTGTCATCTAAAGAGCCGAGCCTTCACAGATGAGCTGGTGTTAGGGCAGTTGGGGACAAACTGTGTGTTCTCACCTGTCAAAGGTCAAGATAGCCACTGTAGGACTCTTAGGAGAGAACTCAGGGTCAGAAGACAGGTTGGCCCTTCATTTGACACAAAGATCTTGGGAAAGTCTTTGATTTTCTCTTTCTTTGAAAAAAAAAATGGAGTTCAAAATATTGATGCAAAATGAGATTGGGTAGACTGGATTAGATAGATAGTATCAGTCCACTTTCTCTAATGTGCTCTGCGCTTGCCCCTGGTCCTTCTCTTTGCTGTGCAATCACACTGAGTGGTCTTCGTTCACTCCTTGTGGCACAGAGCACTCTCACGCTCTTCCCTTTCCATAATCTTTATAACAGTCTCCCTCTCTAAAAATATGCCCCCAACTTAATCTCCTTCTTAATTTCACCCTATTAGCTACTTCTTTCTCAAATTCACTCATATGCCTCTTACCAACTTCATTCAGATTTTCCTGCACCACTGCCCACCCCCCCCCAGAATGCCCTGTGCCCTTTGCTTTCCCCCAGAACAGCTTGTTTCAGAGCCATGTCCCACTTTGCCCATACCCTGACTATTTCAGCTCTCAATGAGTCTCTCCCCTCTGAATACAGCCCTTACACCACACCGTTATTTGCTGCTGTTCACATATCTTAGCATTGTCTCACCGTCAAAACTACATGGTCCAGCTGCCCAGAGCAGTGTGAGATCTACAGCACTTGCTCAATATTTTATGTTGATTGGGTTGCAGTGCCGTTGCTATAAGGCTCTTCTTCCAGACTTTGAGGTATAGGTTCTTTATCCATTGTCATCTCTGTTTCTCAGCTCTGATTGGTAATTCCACACCATTTTGTAGACAGTGGACATTCTTCAGGTAGGTATGTGTGAGATCTACAGCACTTGCTCAATATTTTATGTTGATTGGGTTGCAGTGCCGTTGCTATAAGGCTCTTCTTCCAGACTTTGAGGTATAGGTTCTTTATCCATTGTCATCTCTGTTTCTCAGCTCTGATTGGTAATTCCACACCATTTTGTAGACAGTGGACATTCTTCAGGTAGGTATGTGTGAGATCTACAGCACTTGCTCAATATTTTATGTTGATTGGGTTGCAGTGCCGTTGCTATAAGGCTCTTCTTCCAGACTTTGAGGTATAGGTTCTTTATCCAATGTCATCTCTGTTTCTCAGCTCTGATTGGTAATTCCACACCATTTTGTAGACAGTGGACATTCTTCAGGTAGGTATCCTAGCTAACTCCTCTTGTCTCTTCCAGCACCTCAGCTCATCTCCCCCTTCCTCTTTTTGCCTATTGTAGCCTTCTTTCTGCTGTGGGTTCAGATGTCTGGGAGCTGAGTTTCCACATAGTTCCTAGGGTTCAGTGTAGTAGAGAGATGTCAGGCTATAGTAACTTGGGCATCCTAGAAAATTCTCAGTGGTGTCTGAGCAGAAGGGTTTCAGAGATGTTGATTGGTGAGTAAATCAGGTAGATTATCACTATAATTCTACATAGATGTCATGTGTGACATCCTAGAAATGAGTGAAAGCAGTGTTTGAAATCCTGCAAATGAATGGGTCAGACTATTGAAAGTTTATGAGCCAAGCCCAATGCTTTCCCTCTTCTCTGAGATGTGACATCTGGAACTTGCCTCTACTCTCAGCAGGAGAGTGAGTGAGCCCTAGAGTCAAATTTATGATTTTCCAATCCTATCTCTGCCACTTTGCAGCTACGGGATTAAGGGATATTTTCTTGACCTAGTTAACCCTCAGTTTCTTCTGATGGATGATAGTTATATTTATCTCAAGGGGTTAACTAAGTTTAACTCTGTTAGTGTGCATAGGAAATGCTCAGTAACTGCAAACTATTATCACTATTACTGAGTAACTGGGGCCATTTCTTACTTTGCAAATGAGCCTGTGTCCTTAAAAGTATTTTGTTATCCTTTCTTATAACTCTGATCATCCCTCAATTTTTCTCCTTTCCTCCATGGCCAACTTTTTCAAAAAGCATACCTCAATGTGAGATGGTACCTCATTGTAGTTTTGATGTGCATTTCTCTAGTAATGAGTGATATTGAACATCTTTTCAAGTGTTAATTAGCCATCTATAAGTCTTCTTTGGAGAAATGTCTGTTTAGGTCTTCTTCCTACTTTTTGATTGAGTTGTTTGCTTTTTTGGTATTGAGTTGCATGAACTGTTTGTATATTTTGGAGACTAATTCTTTGTCAGATGTTCCATTTGCTGTTATTTCCTCCTATTCTGAGGGTTGTCTTTTCACTTCGCTTATAGTTTCCTTTTTTTGTGCAAAAGCTTTTAAGTTTAATTAGGTCCCATTTGTTTATTTTTGCTTTTATTTCCATTACTCTAGGAGGTGAGTTATAGAGGATCTTGCTGTGATTTATGTCAGAGAGTGTTCTGCCTATGTTCTCCTCTCAGAGTTCTATAGTTTCTGGTCTTATGTTTAGGTCTTTAATCCATTTTGAGTTTGCTTTTGTGTATGGTGTTCAGAGGTGTTCTGATTTCATTCTTTTACATGTAGTTAACCAGTTTTCCCAGCACCACTTGTTGAAGAGACTGTCTTTTCTCCATTGTATATTATTGTCATATAGATAAGGTGACCATTAGTGTATGGATTTATCTCCAGGCTTTCTATCTTGTTCCACTGACCTATATATCTGTTTTTGTGCCAGGACCATACTGTCTTGATGAGTGCAGCTTTGTAGTATAGGACTTTGTGAAGTCAGGAAGATTGATTCCTCCAGTTTCATTCTTCTTTCTCAAGACTTCTTTGGCTATTTGGGGTCTTTTGTGTTTCCATACAAATTGTGAAGTTATTTGTTCTAGTTCTGTGACAAATATTTTCAGTAGTTTGATAGGGATTGCACTGAATCTACAGATTGCTTTGGATAGTATAGAACATTTTCATGTTCCAAGAACATGGTATATCTCTCCATCTTTTTGTGTTATCTTTCATTTTTTTCATCAATGTCTTACAGTTTTCTGCATACAGGGCTTCTTTCTCTTAAGGTAAACTTATTCCTAAGCATTTTATTCTTTTTGTTGCAATGGTGAATGGGATTGTTTCCTTAATTTCTCTTTCTGATTTTTCATTGTTAGTATATAGGAATGCAAGTGATTTCTGTGTATTAATTTTATATCCTGTGGCTTTACTACATTCATTGATTCAGTTCAGTTCAGTTCAGGTGCTCAGTAGTGTATGACTCTTTGCCATTCCATGGGCTGCAGCACACCAGGCTTCTCTGTCTTTCACCAATTCCCTGGGCTTACTCAAACTCATGACCATTGAGTCAGTGATGCCATCCAATCAAGTCATCCTCTGTTGTCCCCTTCTCCTCCTGCCTTCAATCTTTCCCAGCATCAGAGTCTTTTCCAGTGAGTCAGTTCTTCACATCAGGTGGCCAAAGTATTGGAGTTTCAGCTTCAGCATCAGTTCTTCCAATGAATATTCAGGACTGATTTCCTTTAGGATTGACTGGTTGGATCTCCTTGCAGTCCAAGGGACTCTCAAGTCTTCTCCAACACCACAGTTCAAAAGCACATATTCTTTGGTGCTCAGCTTTCTTTATAGTCCAACTCTCACATCCATACATGACAACTGGAAAAACCATAACTTGACTAGATGGACCTTTGTTGGCAACGTCATGTCTCTGCTTTTTAATATGCTGTCATTGTTGGTCATAGCTTTTCCTCCAAGGAGGAAGTGTCTTTTAATCTCATGGCTGCAGTCACCATTTGCAGTGATTTTGGAGCCCCCCCAAATAAAGTCTTTCATTGTTTCCCCATCAATTTGCCATGAAGTGAAGGGACCAGATGCCATGATCTTAGTTTTCTGAATGTTGAGTTTTAAGCTAACTTTTTCACTCTCCTCTTTCACTTTCATCAAGAGGCTCTTTAGTTCTTCTTCATTTTCTGCCCTAAGGGTGATATCATCTGCATATCTGATGTTATTGATATTTCTCCTGGCAATCTTGATGCCAGCTTGGGCTTCATCCAGCCAGCCATTTCACATGATGTACTCTACATATAAGTTAAACAAACTGGGTGACAATATACAGCCTTGATGTACTCCTTTCCCAATTTGGAACCAGTCTGTTGTTCCATGTTCAGTTCTAACTGTTGCTTCCTGACCTGCATATGGATTTCTCAAGAGGCAGGTCAGGTGGTCTGCTATTCCCATCTCTTTAAGAATTTTTCACAGTTTGTTGTGATTCACACTGTCAAAGACTTTGGCATAGTCAATAAAGAAGAAGTAGTTGTTTTCCTGGAACTCTCTTGCTTTTTCTACGATGCAGTGGATGTTGGCAATTTGATCTCTGGTTCCTCTGCCTTTTCTAAATCCAGCTTGAACATCTGGAAGTTCACAGTTCACGTACTGGAAAATTTTGAGCATTACTTTGCTAGTGTGTGAGATGAGTGCAATTGTACAGTAGTTTGAGCATTCTTTGGCATTGCCTTTCTTAGGGATTGGAATGAAAACAGACCTTTTCCAGTTCTGTGGTCACTGCTGAGTTTTCCAAATTTGCTGACATATTGAGTGAAACACTTTCACAGCATCATCTTTCAGGATTTGAAATAGCTCAACTGGAATTCCATCACCTTCACTAGCTTTGTTCGTAGTGATGCTTCCTAAGGCCCACTTGACTTCTCATTCCAGGATGTCTGGCTTTAGGTGGGTGATCACACCATCGTTGTTATCTGGATCATGAAGATCTTTTCCATATAGTTTTCCTGTGTATTCTTGCTACTTCTTAATATCGTCTGCTTCTATTAGGTCCATACAATTTCTGTCTTTTATTGTGGCCGTCTTTGCTTGTAATGTTCCCTTGGTATCTCTAATTTTCTTGAAGAGATCTCTAGTCTTTCCCATTCTATTGTTTTCCTCTATGTCTTTGCATTGATCAGGGAGGAAGGTTTTGTTATCTCTCCTTGCTCTTCTTTGGAACTTTTTATTCAGATGGGTATATCTTTCCTTTTCTCCTTTTGCGTTAGCTTCTCTTCTTTTCTCAGCTATTTGTAAGGCCCCCTCAGACAACCATTTTGCCTTTTTGCGTTTCTTTTTCTTGGGGATGGTCTTGATCACTGCCTCCTGAACAATGTCATGAGCCTCCCTCCATAGTTCTTCAGGGACTCTGTCTATCAGATCTAATCCCTTGAATTTATTTGTCACTTCCACTGTATAATCATAAGGGATGTGACTTAGGTCATACCTGAATGTTCTAGTGGTTTTTCCTACTTCAATTTAAGTCTGAATTTTGCAATAAGGGGTACATGATCTGAGCCACAGTCAGCTCCTGATCTTGTTTTTATTTTTCATTGATTAGCTAATATCTATCAATTAGCTCTAGTAATTTCTGGTGGAATCTTTAGGGTTTTCTATGTAGAGAATCATGTCGTTGTAATGAGAGTTTCACTTTTTCTTTTCCAACCTGGATTCTTTTTATTTCTTAATCCTCTCTGATTGCTGTGGCTAGGACTTCCAAAACTAAGTTGAATAATAGTGGTGAGATGGGCACCCTTGTCTTGTTCTTGATTTTAAAGGAAATGCTTTCAGTTTTTCACCATTGAGGATAATCTTTGCTATGGGTTTGATGTATATGGCCTTTATTATGTTGAGGTGTGTTCCTTCTATTTCTACTTTCTGGAAATTTTTTTTTTTTAACCATAAATGGGTGTTGAATTTTGTCAAAGGCTTTCTCTCCTTCTATTGAGATGATCATATTGTTTTATCTTTCTATTTGTTAATATGGTGTATCACACTGATTGATTTGTATATATTGAAGAATCCTTGTATCCCTGGAATAAAGCCCACTTGATCATGATGCATGATCTTTGTAATGTGTTGTTGGATTCTGTTTGCTAGAATTTTGTTGGGGATTTCTGCATGTATGTTCAACAGTGATACTGGCCTGCAATTTTTTTTTTTTTTTTTTGGTGGCATCTTTGTCACACCTGATTTTGGTATCAGGGTGATAGTTGCCTCATAGAATGAGTTTGGAAGTTTTCCTTCCTCTGCAATTTTTCTGGAAGAGTTTGAGCAGGTTAAGTATTAGCTCTTCTCTAAACTTTTGGTAGTATTCACCTGTGAAGCCATCCGGCCCTGGGTTTTTGTTTGTTGGAAGATTTTTTATTATAGTTTCAATTTCTTTACTTGTGATTGGTCTGTTCAGATAATCTCTTTCTTCCTGGTTTGGGCTTCCCTGGTGGCTCAGATGGTAAAGATCTGCCTGCAATGCGGGAGACCTGGGTTCAATGCTTGGGTTGGGAAGATCCCCTGGAGGAGGAAATGGCCACCCACACCAGTATTCTGGCTTGGAGAATTCCATGGACAGAGGAGCCTGGCAGCCCTACAGTCCATGGGGTCTCAATGAGTTGGACATGACTGAGTGACTTTCACTTCACTTAGTTTTGGAAGGTTATATTTTTCTAAGAATTTGTCCATTTCTTCCAAGTTGTCCATTTTATCAGCATATAGTTGCTCATAGTAGTCTCACGATCCTTTGTATTTCTGTGTTGTCTGGTGTAACTTCTCCTTTTTTTGTCTGTCCTTTCTTATTGCCCAAATCTGCACTTTCATAACTTGGCTTACCTTTTCATCATTCTTAGAGGTTTCATGTTTTAACATGTTTAATAATGTTTCAGTTTCAGATTCAAAAGATGACTTTGCGGTCTCTTTCTCTTTATAGAGTTTGACATTGTCGAAGATCCTCTCGTTCTCGATGGTCTTCACTTCCTTGTCATTCCATGTTCTACATAATGCCTTAATCATCTCTTAATTCTCCTTCTTTGAGTCTTATTTGGTTCCTCCTCCTTTGATCAAATCCCTTTAGTTAGCTTCTGGCACTTTCCAGCCCTCAGTACTTCTTGACCACTGTCTCTCCATTAAGCATTTCACACAAGGGCTTGAGGTCATTTCACTACACAGATAGGCCCATGGTGTCTAGCTCTGTATAGCATCAGTAGCATGTTGAACAGGAAACATAATATAGTTCATGCAGGTGGTCCTGGCCACCATTCCACTCCATCTGCAGGTAATGGGAAATGGGCATCTAGTGTTTCCCTTTTAACAGATCCCCAACCACACACCTACTACTTCTTTTGGTGCCCTGATGGCACCTGTCTCTGTAAGAATCACTGGCCCTACTGGGCTTATGACACAGGTGGATCTCAGTCCCCCTAGGGGACTGGGACATTTTGTTTCTGTTCAACATTGACCTTAAGTGCTAACCTCAGAATTTGACCTCCAGATAAGTGGCATTGCGCTGCTCCCCAACACAGATTTCTGCCTTGCCTCTTGGTGAGTAACTTTTCCTGTGCTCTTGAACCTTACATCAAACTGCAGATTCCACTTGTATAAAAATAGTTTTGTCTCCATTTCAGTCTCCCAGCTTTATGCCTTCTGTGCTCTTTATTGGCACATTCTGGAAAAATAATCTTTGATCTTTTTAATCTCACTGCTTCTTTACTTTTTAGGATGCTGTTGTTTTCTCTTCTGGACTCTGATAAGAATGTTCTAAGAAGTCTCCTCTACTCTCTCTTCTACTCTCTCCAGCTTTGCTACTTATCTTGGCCCAAAAGCTCTGTTTAAAGGAAAGGACCAATTCTATTGCACCCTTGTTCAAAAACAGTTTTATGACTCTACACTGAGTACAGAATGAAGTCCCAAACCGTCAACTTATTCCTTGAACAAAATGCCACTTTTCTGTTGCCAAAGCTTTGTTCGTGATGTTCACTCATTAAAGCTGAATGTTCCTTCCTTGAATGCTAAAATTTATCTTATCGTGAGGACACTAATTCAGATGGCACTTCATCTGTAAAGCCTTCTTGGATCCCTTTGATGCAGAATTAATGACTATCACTTGGGTTCTTGTTGCATTTTGTTTGTAATTTTGTGATGACACTTAGCACAGTCTCCAGTGGTTCCCTTCTAAGAGTCTGTCTTCCCCACCAGGTGGAGAGCAGGGCGTGATGTCACAGTGCATTTGTTATCTTTGAGTCCTGTCTTCTTTCTATGTCTTCCAAAACAGCTCAATGATTTGCACATGGAGATTCTCCACAAATATTTGCTGTTGGAGTGAACTTATTTTGGGTTTTATTGGATTAAAATATTTTCAAATGGCCAGTGTGTTTCCTTTGAGAATGAACTCTAAGATCCTCATCCTGTTTTAAGGTAGAGGATCTTAAAGGCTTTGAGGAGAAAAGACCCTGACTCTGTTTGATTATGATGTACTTCACTCCCTCTCCAGGCTCACATTTCCCTTTGGAGTCATTTGCCTAGTAGTAACTGGATGCACAGCCCACACTCTCTGAACCCAAGCTACTAAGGGATCTGGATAAATACTAGCTAATAACCAGCACAGAGAAGTTGTGTGAAACGCCCAGTATCACACAGCAATCTACCAGGGAGGTGCAGACTAGCTCTACAGTTCTCTCTGAGCGTATAACTAATGTTATGTATGTTTCCAGATTACAAATATTCTCTCCTCTGATATCATTTTTTTCTGCTCTGCTTGACCGCTGCTGTGCTTTGGGGGATATGTAAGAGCTAAGAATGAAACCCCTGGTGGCTCAGATGGTAAAGAAATGCCTGCAATACAGGAGACCCAGCTTGATCCTTGGGTCGGGAAGATCCCCTGGAGAAGGGAATGGCTACCCATGCAAGTATTCTTTCCTGGAGAATTCCATGGACAGAGGAGCCTTGCGGGCTACAGTCCATGGGATCACAAAGAATTGAACATGACTGAGGGACTAATGCTTTCACTTTCTTTCAAGAAGAATGAAACCTAAATTCTTAAGAAATCTGCTTGATACAAATGATGATTTCCTCAGACTCCCTCTGTTTAGCTTTTTATAGCTCCACTCCTTCTTGGTGTTTCCTTCTTGGTTCTCCCTTGTGGCCCTCATCCGTTGCCTACCACTCAAACATTGGTGTTCCTGGGACTCACTTGTCAAGCTCTTTTGCACTCCCATGGCTTGAGTCTGCATCTGTTGGCTAAGGACTCCCACACCTCTGACCCTGGTCCAGACACAGTTCCTGATTTCCCAGATCCACAAAATCCACTCAGTTCTATCATTTCTTGAGTCTTAACCCCACTAAGGTGAGCTGAGCCAAAGGATTCTTATTTCCATTTGACAGGTAAATAACGCTGAGATTCAGACTCAAAGACAGGCTTGAAGTCCCTCAGTGTGCCTGCCACCTGGTGAGACCAGGACTTGGCCCCTTGCTCTGTGCGCAGGGCTGTGGGTTTGTAGACACGACCCAGGACTCTCAGTCTCTCAGGGCCAGGCACGGAGCTCCTCTTCAGACCCAGCAGGCTGCATCTAAGAATGGCTGTCCCCTCTGATCACATGGAAGACTCTCCATGCCCATTCCCTTCTCTTTGGTCCTATATAAATTGTTTTCTCCTTGACCTTTCTGTTGCCATGTGGAATCTATTTACTCATGAGAAACTCAGCTGGACTGTCTCATCTGTTTTCTTGCTTTCTACTCCAGGATTCCCAACTGAGTGTGCAGGCAGGAGGGAGCTGAAGGACCTGGACAGTTGTTGTCATTGTATTCGGTGGTAGGGGTGGGGTGCATGTATGTGTGTGAGAAAGAGAGGGAGGGAGAAACCATGAAAAGGTAGAGGGTTGCTTACTATTTCTATCTGGACCTTGATCACTCTAAGGCTTTTCTAGATGTACATGAAAAGGTAGAGGGTTGCTTACTATTTCTATCTGGACCTTGATCACTCTAAGGCTTTTCTAGATGTACATGAAAAGGTAGAGGGTTGCTTACTATTTCTATCTGGACCTTGATCACTCTAAGGCTTTTCTAGATGTAGGGGTCAGAGGGATGGGTAGTAGCCTCAGCTTCCAGGCATGTCAGGAAGCATTCCAAAAGTCCCCTTGTTCGCTTGCCCCATCCTCCATTCATTCCCTCTTCCACTAGGAGGAGGTCTGAGTGGCTTGCTCTCTCAGTCAGCTTTTCTGAAGTGGAAACACTTTATCCCCATCTGTTCCCAGCTCCTATTGGGCCAGGTTTTGAAGCCAAACCCAAACAGGGGATCTCTGCCTTCCTTGAGCCTCTCCCCCATTCCTCAGAACTCTCTTGGAGCAGGTACCCTGTCCCAGCACTGGCTTAGTTCTCTGGAATAATTTCTGTCCTCAGCCTAGGTGAACCAACAGCATATTACTGTCTGAAGCTCAGTTTCCTTCAGCTGTTTCCTTCAGCTTCTCCTTTCCCTCCTCCAGGGCCTATGAGTACTGATGCTGTGTGAATTCTGGTTGCACACGGAGAGGAACTCAGAAGATCACACAAGAGGCAGAACTCGGACATTCTGACCCCAGTGTGGTGCTTTTTTTTTTTTTTTTTCCCACCCCCCCCCACCCCCCTGCCAGAAGAACAAGGAGAGAAGGATGAAATGACAGGAAATAAATGTAAGAGAACCAAACATGGGGTGGAACTTTTGGTGCTTTTAGTCCTTTCCCAGAAGATTGAAATCAGAGGTTCCCATCTAGAAGTTCCAACACCTCTCATGGATTTGCTGGCCCATGTGTGGTCAGTGCCTACATATGATGGAAGCTTCTGGAAGGAAGAGAGCCCAGGAGAAAAATGGGCTCTCTCTTGGGTTCTGCTCACTTATCCAGGGCCATTGCCTGTGTGGGTCAGCCGGCATCCCCCACCTAAGATTCTTCAGTGGGTAGATCAAGCATAAAAGGTACACCTTCTATGCTGAGATAACTCATTATTTTGTTGAGGAGATGGAAACCATAAAGTGGCTAAAGTATACAAGCCAGCATTAACAACCAGTTGAAGAGCCAGTTGTCTCAAAGATGTACTCCTAAGAGGGTGAGGTAGCCTTTGGGGGCCAAGCTTCCCTTGCAAAGAATCTATCTGCCCTCATGCCAACCACTGCTTTTGATGAAAATCCTCTCTGTCCAGTGGTTTGCTTTGTCAGGAAGTAAAAACATTTGGGGGAGAAAGTAAGAAGGGATGGATGAGAAGAGAAGAGAAGAGAAGAGAAGAGAAGAGAAGGGATGGTTGAGAAGAGAAGAGAAGAGATGGGAAGAGAAGGGATGGATGCCTGATGAGAGGAGAGCTCAGCCCAGAGGAAAAGGGACTGAACTTGGGGTGGATGGGGTGACAGAAACAGCTGGTGCAATAGATGTGAAGGGCTCTACACTACTCAAGGGATGGAATTGTGTCTGAGACCATTCAAGCTCTATAGCAAAAGACCACAGGATTGACCTATGAGAAAGAAGCCCCAAAGAGAGGGGATATACATACACGTATAACTGATTCACTTTGCTACACAGTAGAAAATAATACAACAGTATAAAGCAGCTATACTCCAATAAAATAATGTAAAAAAATCCACTAAATCATTGACAAATATGAATAAAAGTCCACATACCACAGGCTGAGTAGGTTATCAACAACAGAAATCTCTTTTTTCCCAATTCTGAAGGCTGGAAGTCCAAGATCAAGGTATCCATATGACTGAGGACCCTCTTCATATATGGGTGTGAGTGTTGGACCATAAAGAAGGCTAAGTGCTGAAGAATTAATGCTTTCAAACTGTGGTGCTGGAGAAGGCTCTTGAGAGTCCGTTGGATAGCAAGGTGAACAAACCAGTCAATCCTAAAGGAAATCAATCCTGAATATTGGAAGGACTGATGCTGAAGCTGAAGCTCCAGTACTTTGGCCACCTGATGCAAAGACTATACTCATTAAAAAATACCCTGATGCTAAGAAAGGCTGAGGGCAGGAGGAGAAGGGGATGACAGAGGATGAGATGGTTGGATGGCATCACCAACTCAATGGACATGAGTTTGAGGAAACTCTAGGATATGGTGAAGGACAGGGAAGCCTGATGTGCTGCAGTCCATGGGGTCACAAAGAGTCAGACACAACTGAGTGACTGAACAACTTCTCTAGGTCACAGGCTTCTCACTTATTTTTACCTGGTGAAAGAGGTGAGGGAGCTCTCTGGGATCTCTTTTACAAGGACACTTACCTCATTCATGACCTGATCACCTCCCAAAGGCCCTACCTCTTAATACCATTACCATTAAGTTTTCAATGAATGAATTTTGGGGGTGACACGAACATTCACACTATAGCAAATGGGAATTGCCTTTTCTTATAATAAATTTACTCTAGTAATAACATTCTTGTATGTCCAAGAAAATCCATGTCTAAGCCCCAACTTGCAGGAAGAGTAAAAAAAAATCCATTTTTGTGCCTCCCTTACTTTTTTTTTTTTTATCTTATGCCAGGAAATAATGAATAGGCCTCCAGTCAGTAGTCTCTCAGGACTTATTCTGAAGATGCCCATTGGACAGGCCTCCACAGCCACACAGTTTTCTGGCTGCCAGTTCAGCCATAGGACCTTGCACCAGCTCCTAGGTGTCAATTTCCAATGCTTAGTCAGTAGCTAACTGCAGGAGCCCTATCAGTTTCATTCAGGATATAGTCTTTGAAGGAAGGCACAGCTTCTTTCATACTCTCCTGGAACTTGTCACTCCCTTATCCTTTCATTATGAGACTCCAGCTCCTTCCTCTCTGAAACTGGGCCACTGTCTTCTTTCCCTGGACAGCAGCCTCTACCCTCCCCCTTCTCTTGGATAAACAGTCTAGAAATGTTTCAGTTGACCTAGACAATAACACTAACTAAACTAAGGCCTTGAGCCTGTGAATTCCATATTCCCCACTCAAGGTTCTAGCAAGCATTGGCTCAAAGGGACTTTGGCAGTTCTTTCAAAGATGTTGAGTGCCCTCCATAATAATACTCATCTTTGTGGCTACTGAGTTCCAGATGACTGACTGAGTATTTTTGCATTCATCAAATGAACTTCATCAGTCTCACTGGTGGACTGGATATTGAATCAATGTTAAAAAATCTAAACAAAATGCAGAACTGATCTTCTATTTTAACTATTGGAATTCTTCATAGAATTCTAGTCAAAGAAAATCCAAACATGTTTGGAAGTCACTGGAGAAGGCAGCCAGATTGCTCCTAACTGGGGCAGCTTAGGGTTCAAAGCAGCTGTCCATATGCCAACTTAGTGGACAACTGGGAGACCCCTGTCCCTTCTTGCCCCTGACCAATCTTCCCTCAGCCTCCTTGCATCATGGCAAGGCAGAAATAAAGGGATGATGAAATGATGAAGCCAACAGGAATTCAGGGTCAGTGAGATAATGTCTGCAGAAGAGCCTCTGCAGGGAACTCTGCTCTGCAAAGAAAAGGGGCATGCTTGTTATTCCTGGGCCTCCTGGAGCAGCCCAGGTAATTTGACCCTTTCATCTTAATGGGCAACTGATGCCGTGTCTAACCCCTTTCTCCTGGAGTTAAGGTTTTTCTTTAAAGAAATAATTAGCAGGTACTTTAAAATCTTTCCAGTGACTCATTCTTCTTTGAAATACTAACCTGAGGTTGTCTCCTTCAGAGAATAAAATAATGATGACAGCAATTTATTTCGTAGCTAAAGCCAGGCCAATAAGCACATGCCCTATGCCTAGAACTTTAAAAAGATCTCTAGTCTCTTTTAGCTCCAATGTGTCCTGAAAGTCCATTTCCAGTGCTTGTCTTTCAAATGCCCTTTGTTTGTGTTTCTGTAGTAGAGGAGGGTTCAGGAGACAGGGAACAGAGATGGAGACTCTGCAGGCAGAATCTAGGAAGTCTAGTATATTTTGAACTTCTGCCCCTCCGGCAGACAGGAGGAAACCTGTGTAGGTCTCAAGAGTCCGATATCCATCCAAAAGGAAGATGGAAGAGGTTTTTTTTTTTTTTTTAATCATGGAATTTCACAGAGTGTTTCATTTGTCTTTATGAAGACTCAAGGATGGTAGGAAGGCTGCATGGCCGACTGAAGACACGATGCTCTTTGTACTTGTAAATACAAAACCTTATTGATTTTCTTTTTAAGAGCCCATTCTTCTCTTCCTCCCTTACCAACTCTGATTTTCATTGCAGCTTCTGTGATGCATGTAAGGCAAAGGTCATCGTCATCCAAGACCCAGAACGAGAGTAAGAGAGGACTCCTTAAAGATTGCTGTTTTTGTTGTTCGGTCACTCAGTTGTGTCTGACTCTTTGTGACCCCATGAACAGCAGCACGCCAGGCTTCCCTGTCCATCACTGCCTCAGTTTTCTCAAATTCATGTCCACTGAGTCAATGATGCCATCTGACCATCTCATTCTCTGACATTCCCTTCTCCTCCTGTCCTAAATCTTTCCCAGCATCAGGGTCTTTTCCAATGAATTGTCTCTTCGCATCAGGTGGCCAAAGTATTGGAGCTTCAACTTCAGCATCAGTCCTTCCAATGAATATTCATTCATTGGAATATTGATTTCCTTTAGGATTGACTGGTTTGATCTCCTTGCTGCCCAAGGAACTCTCAAGAGTCTTCTTCAGCACTACAGTTTGAAAGCATCAATCCTTTGGCACTCAGCCTTCTTTGTAGTCCAACTCTCATATCTATGCATAACTACTGGAAAAACCATAGTTTTGACAAATTCTCCCATTTTACAGATGGGAAAACTGAGGTCCAGAGAGAAGATACACTCATTTTGAAATGTGATTAGATAGATGAGTTTTGGCAGAACTGAGATTAAACTGAGATTAAACCCAAGAAGTCTCCTGACTCTTTGCCTTTCCCACTTTGCGTAGCTTCAGATATTAAAATTTTACTGTTTTTATAGGAACATGGGTCAGGTTTGAGAGTTACAGAGCCTATGATCTTGCAAAAGTATTTCAATTTCAGGTTAAGTTAAAGCCTACTGTAATTTGGGTCCCCAGTCTCTAGTTCCATCCTTAATGGGAATGAAAAGTGGTCATCAGCAACATTTTGGTTAGTTTATAACCCCAGGACATGTTAATCACAAAGGTTCCTTTCTCCAAGCTTCCTCTTTTTCTTTCAATGCAGGACAAACAGGTCACAGAAATTTTGGGAAAGCTGAATTTTCAGACTTTGGCAAAGTGCTCCCATGGCCAGAATTCTGAACTATTCGTGAGTTGGAGATTAGACCAAGGTGGTCAGCTGTTTAGCCAAGAGAACTGAATCCTGATAACACACGAGTGGAGTTTTACTACATGACCTTCGTAACCAAAGGTAACCTCATGTTACCTTGACATTTATCTAACAATACTATTTATCTATGTTCTGGCCTGGGATGCACTAAATTTGAACAAATTGCTTAAACTTGCTTATACACAGAGAAGTCTCAACTTTCTCAAATATGGAATGGAAGTAAAAATAATACCTACCTCCTAGGTGGTTAAGAGGAACAAATGAGATACAGCATGCACAGCATAGCAAATAATTCACAACAGTAATTTTTATTGCTATTGTTTCTTGATATTGCTATTGGTTTCTTCTTTTTAAGGATTAACCCATGATCCATCTTGTGGGGTGGATGGGTTGTGAATTAGGGGTCGTATGTGGGGGGCTATGATTTTATGCTCTGTGCCTTTCTTTCTAATATCTGTTAACTAGCTTTCTAGGGCTTTTCCCTGGGCCTTTCATCTGTGCTGTCTTGTGGGAAGGACAGCCAGATTTATCTTCTCTCAGCTAGACAAGGACACTAGGCCAATCTTTCTCTCTTCATGGCCAAGCCAGAAGAAATCCAATTGGAGGGGGATAGCTCACCATCTTCCACGCTTGTAAATGAGAGCTTTCTTCCCTCACCCCAGGCTAAGTTATTCAGAGCTTATAAAAAAGATCCCTGTCCACTTCAAAGGACTTTTTATCAGCTCATCCATACAGATCCTGTTCAACTCTTCTCATTTTCAAAGGCAGAACAAAACCCCCTTGGCTGAACTTCCAGTTAGGCTCTTACCTTCCTTAAAATATCTTTAACTTCAATTAAACTGATCCCTCTTGGCTCCTTTTAGTAAATAGGATGTCTTCACAAAGAGTTCTCTGACAGTCTTTCTTTGACCCACCTCCACTCCCAACCCAGTCCCTGATATGTCTTTCTGTTTTGCAGGTGAATTTGTGTAGAGTTGAGCAATGTGACTCAGGTGGGACCTGATGCCTCCAGACATTTAAAATCTACTCTTATTTCAGAAGATAGTCCACCTTAAGCCCCTTCTGCGCTTTTTAGAGGGGGAAGTAAATTAAGCATTGACTTGGCAATGAACAGGTGCAGGTTTTAGGTCCACATTCTGTCACATATATCCAAGTCTAGGTTTCATTTTTGAGTAAGTACAGTGGGGGAGATAAGTATAAGCTTCGTGATGGTCTACTACTTCTATGTAAGCCTGTTTCTATCTGTCCAGTAGGGTGTGTCCCTTGATGGGAGGTTTTTCCATCTCTCTATACAAGTTTCTTGTATGTATGGTTGTGAGAGTTGGACTCTAAAGAAAGCTGAGCACTGAAAAACTGATGCTTTTGAACTGTGGTGTTGGAGAAGACTCTTGAGAGTCCCTTGGACTGTAAGGAGATCCAACCAGTCCATCCTAAAGGAAATCAATCCTGAATATTCATTGGAAGGACTGATGTTGAAGCTGAAACTCCAATACTTTGGCCACCTGATGTGAAGAACTGACTCATTGGAAAAGAACCTGATGCTGGGAAAGATTGAAGGTGGGAGGAGAAGGGGATGACAGATGATGAGATGGTTGGATGGCATCTCTGACTCAATGGACATGAGTTTGAGTAAACTCAGGGAGTTGGTGATGGACAGGGAGGCCGGGCATACTGCAGTCCATGGAGTCGCAAAGAGTCAGATACGACTGAGCAAGTGAACTGAACTGATACAAGTTTCTCGGAAGAAATTTATTGAATGAAGATGCTTGGGCTTTCTCCTGGTACACCTTCCATCCTACCCATTTCTCCCATCAGTGCCAGGCATGACTTCTGTGCCACCTCAGTATCCCTCAGCTTTGTGATCTCCCAAACACTTAGCTGCCTGCCTCTGCCAGGGCAATAGGCTCCAGGTGACCCTGCACAATTCCATGGCAGGAGGCAGATCAACTGAATCCCCAGATCCTTGGCTTCCCACACCATCCAGGTTGGGTGCAGCACCATACTTCAAATTGAAGGGTCTGGCTTCCACAGTGACTCTTGAAGGGTTCAGATGATGCAACCCCGAAGAGCAATCAAGGTAACCCTCCAGGAAGTGAACTTTGTCCAATGAGAAAAAGGAAATAGAAACGTGTTTGCAGATAAATCCCTGTTTGTTTTTTTGTTCTCTCTAAGGCTCTAATTTTTTTCTGTACAATATGTGCAGAGATGTCCAGTGTGATAAATGATCCTTTGGGCTTCTCTGAAGATGTAGAACTGTGGCTAGGTTGCTGTGGCTTGCAAGCATGTTCAGTTCCTTTTGTCATGTCTGACTCCTTATGACTCTATGGACTGTAGCCCGCCAGGCTCTTCTGCCCATGGGATTCTCCAGGCAAGAATACTGGAGTGGGTTGCTGTGCCCTCCTTCAGGGGATCTTCCCAACCCAGGGATGGAAACTGCAGCATCTCTTATGTCTCCTGCATTGGCAGCTGGGTTCTTTACCATTAGCACCAACCTGGGATGCCTAGGTTGCTGTGGCTTGCTATGGTCTAAATGTGTCCCTTCCACTAATTCATGCATTGAAATCCTAACCTTCAAAGATGAAGCCCCTTTTAGGTGGGGGCTTTGGCAAATGCTGAAGTCATTAGTGCCTTGTATTAGTGCCTTCTAAAGAGGCCCCAGAGAAATCCCTAGCCCCTTCTACCTTGTGAGAACACAGTGAGAGGGCACTGGCTATGAACCACTAAGAGGGCCCTCTTCAGAAGGCGACCATCCTGGCACCTTAATCTTGGACTTCCAACTTTCAGAAGTGCGAGAAATGCATTTCTGTTATTTATAAGCCACCTAGCCTGTAGTGTTTTCTTATAGTAGCCTTAATGGACTAAGACAATGATCTATCACTTTTGCTTCTCATTCTTCCTTGTCTCAAGTCTCTTTCCCCTTGTTTTTGCTATCTTGGGATTATACCTTCCAGTAAACAATTAACATCTAATTCTCTCCTCAGAACTTAGGGGGAACCTAAGTTAAGATGCCATCTGCCCAAATCAATCTACCCAGATCCTATCATTCTTACAGGTTCATGGGAAGTTAGAACTAGAAAGAATAATGATATCCATTTACTCGCTTGAATGGATATTGAAACAAGGTCTAGAGAAAGGAAGTGACTTGCTCAGATTTAGTGGTTGGACTAGTATTAAAATTCAAGGTCCCTAATTCCTACCCCAAAACCTAGGAACAGGAGCATGAAAAGGGAGGAACAAGCATTTTCTTTTCTGTAAGGAGCTTCAGTAAATGGAAGCTCCTTACAGTGGTGGGAGCAGCAGATGGAACTTGTTCTTAGCTGGTTCCTGGGCTAGATGATTTGTGCAGCATGTAGGGCACTGTAAGGGAAAATAGGACAAAAGATATTTTGTAAAGGAAGAATCCGTCTGCTTTTGATCAAGAAAACAGAAACACCACCCTAAAAAGGAATGAGAGCTTAAAAATCTGCCACACACAGGGACTTAGGGAGCAAAGCAAGATGAAATGGTATCTTCATTTCTCATTTGGGCTGCACTGCTTTCCTGGTTAAAAGCAAGGGTCTGGGCAAGACCTTTGGAAGGGACTTCTAGAGCGAACAAGTGAGTCTTTGTGTGTAGCACCATCTGAGCTCCTTCCCCTTTTTCCCAGGGATGAGACTGACAATTGTCAGAATGAGGGTTCATCCACGTGACCTATGTCTGTTTCTAGGATAAGAGAAGCAAAGAGAACAAGGAACTCATAGAAACCCAGAATGGAGGGGAACTTGGGATTCTGTAGTTAACCCATCTTTCTTCATGCAAATGAAGAAACCACAGACTTGACCAGGGTCAAGCAGCTGATGGGGGCAGATCTGAGTTCTGAAATAGCTTAGTTTTCTATTTGAAAAGGTAATTTAGAAAAGAAACTTAAGTTTTCCAGGAGACTGGATAGAGTGGACTCTCTCCTGTCCCTTTTCCTCAATCCCAGGGCTGAAGACACACTCTGCTGTGTCACCCATTTCTATCCCCTTTCATCCTCATGCTACATTTTAGCCAGTTTTGTAGTCTTGAATACCATGGCCATCCCTCCTTCTCTGGTCTTTTCCTGAGCTGTGTTGGGCAGAGAGAATACGCTGAAAGATGCACTAGGGTGTTAGAGTGTTGTGGACAGTGGCTCTGAATCCAAACACAAGGGTCATCTTACTATCTTGGAGTTTGGGTGAGTCATGGAACTCTTCTCACTCTCTTATTTCTTATCTCTATAGTGGGGATAAGAATATTTGATTCATAGGATGGTAGAGAGGAAGAGGCGAGGTAATGTATGTCTGTCTGAACATTTCAGTTAGGGATCTAGGAGAAACCAAATTAGAATAATTTGAGGAAATACACTCGACTTAGGACAATTGGAGGAGGATTTACCAAAGAAAATATTCTTTATAAAAAGTATGGGCAGAATTTAGAGAAATCACACAGATAGAGCTGACCTAGCATCAGTACCATAGAGGAGTGGGGGGGTGAGGAAGGCCTGATATAGCTCGAAGGTGGAAGGGTGAGGGGTGAGAGTAGTTGGCAGAACCTGGAAGGAGAAAATCAATGTTCTGTGTGAGGGTTTTGGAGAGGAGCCGCTGATCTTCAGTTAGAGGAGTCATCCAACCCAAGTGGACCTTGTAGAGAAAGAGCCAGGAAAACACCTCCCACCCCATGACTCCACTCCCCTCCCTCCCTTTCATCTTCTGCCAGGCCTCTATTGGCTGAACCCAAGGGGGAGTTGGGGGGCATGGGAGACTACATGTAGATGTGGATCTACACAGTCAGCCTCCCTGGGCAGAGAGCATCATGGACAAAGGGAGAGAATGGATCTGGAGGGGCAAATAAAAGCTCTCTGGCACAGCACATTCTTGTTAAGCTATGAAGTATTTAACATAAGATAGTGGACTGTGTCATGTGCTGTCCACAACCACCCCAACTGAAGCTTGTGTTCCCCCAGGGGCTGCCAGTGCTGTTGGTTGACCACTTACCACTGAGTCTGTCTCAAGACTTGCCCTTGCATTTTAGGTATCTTTTTCTCCCAAGGTCACACTCCCTCTCCCATGACAGCCTATATCTATGACTAATCCATAGAGGTCCAGCCAACTTGCCCAAGTTCCAGCAATTCAGAAGAGCCATGTCTACTGCATGGGCTTCCCTGATAGCTCAGATGGTAAAGAATCTGCCTGTAATGCAGGAGACCCAGGTTCATTCCCTGGGTCAGGAAGATCCTCTGGAGTAGGAAATGGCAACCTACTCTAGTATTCTGGCCTGGAGAATTCCATGAACAGAGAAGCCTGATGGGCTATAGTCCCTGGGATCACAAAGAGTAGCTCTATATGACAGTGAGACTAACACACATGCCTACTGCAGAGCTCCCAACAGAGTGGACTGAGGCCTTTGTTGCAATTCATCACTGTTCAACTTCTCCTTCTCCCCAATACTGCTTCCTTCCCTCCTGCATAATTGTTGACCCTGAGGTTACAACCTTGAATGCAGATCTTCAGTTCTGATTCTGGTTCCCAGGGAACCTGTGACACAGGGCAATATACCATTATTGTTGACCTGTAGAATTTGAGCAATTTCTGTAAGCTCAGTCTTGCACTTCACCTGTAGTTTGTGCAGATTGTACCAGGTTGTATGGGAGCACCCAGTCAAGCAAGTCGAGAGAAGGCTGAAATCCTCTCTGTACAACCCTCCTTGTGCTGTTTGGCATAGTTTGGCCTCTACCTAACTTATGCTGCGTGGCCTTTCCTAACATACAGTTTCTCTATAGGCTGTTGCAGCCGTGGCTTTAGGCACTTTATTTTCAATGAAGTGTTCCATAGGATGAGAGAGAAAGGAAGAACAAAATGCCTGGGATGAATCCTCTAGGAAATTAAAGACAGATTGATTCTTTTTATAGACTCTAGGAAGATGGCATCAAGGGTGAGACAAACCTCCTCAGTCAGCCCTAAGGAATCTAGTTTCTGTTTCCTTTTGATCCCAGCTGGTCTCATTCATCAGTGTGGTCAGTTAGGTAACATAGAAGGGGTGTGGGATTTGCCTCTCATTCTGAATGAAATTCCCTTGAAAAAGAGATTTCTTTTTTTTTTTCTTTCTGAAATTTAAAAGCCAATCCTGCCTTTCTGTAGTCCCTGGAGGGAATCACAAAGAGTGCTATAAATTCATCTTTGACCTGCTCCTTTTATAAGGAAATGAACTTAGGGAAGGAAGCGACCTTCTCCAGGCTCAGTAACTCTTGTTGCAGACGATAGGTTTAGCTTCTTGACCTCCAGTTCAATGCTCCTATTATGAACTCCATCAGGCTTCAGCCCCATGGATGCACTTGTATCTTATCTGGATGGTGAAGTCTCCTGGAAAGGAGACTAGGGAGGGAAAGACTGCAGTTTCCCTGTAGCCCCAGGTCACCTCTGTCTTGACAAGGAGAGCACTTGCAGTGGATGCACTTTCTTCCTTCCTTGGCTCCAAGAAACTGCTGAACTCCTAGGGCAGGACTCTTGGAGGCCACAGGGAGCAGACAGAACTGGGCCTTTGATGTAGCTCCAGAGAGATCAGTCTGCTTAACCAGTGGCTGGGGTTCTGCTATAGACATTTCCTGTCTTCCTTTTTCTTAAAACATTCTTGCCAGAGATAAAGTTTTGTACATTTATAGCTTTGGTTTGCCAAGAACAGAGCTCATCTCTCCCACTACTTCATTTCATAAATCTCACAGCCTCCCTCCAGTAGCAAGTCATGGCCAGTCCTGCCAGACCTAGGCCAGAGCAAGAGACACTGATGGTCTAGTCTAGGGCCACTGGTAGAGCCACTCTGTATCCTTGGGAGTGTGTGTCTCTTCATCCTTGCTGCCCTCTGAGTCACAACATTCCCAAGGTAGTCAACTATTACCTCCAGAAATAATTTATATTCATTCTCTCTCTCCCTCTCCTCCCCACCACACCCATGATTCCACCCTGCTTTGTCATTCTAAATTTAAATGAAATGCAAGCTCTTTCTAGTCACTGATTCAGAAATCTCAGGCCAGGCTCACGCTTCCCCACTCAAATCATAGTACTTAACATTTATAGATCAAAACTTGTCTTCTTAGTGAGCCACGGGATTTGGACAGATATTTTCCCATGCTAGTTGAATGTTTCGCCTTCCTTGAAGAGGAACAGGATTTGAGGGTCCTGAACGGATGGAAAGACAGGAAGGCAGCTTTGTCTTCTCTTTCTACTCTCTCTTCTTTTGCCAGCATTTGGTTTCCTTAGAGAGTGCAACTTCAAAGTCGTATTTAGTTGTAAGTACAATTGACACAATCTACTTCTCTGATTCCAAAATATTTTCTTCTTTGGGTGGTCTTCCTGGCCTGTCTTTTCTAGGTGTTCTTTCTTGAGCCATCCATCAACTTTATTTCTCTGGTTGTTACTAGATTTGATGAGTCGCTAAGTTGTGTCCAACTCTTTGCGACCCCTTGGACTGTAGCCAGCCAGGCTTCTCTGTCCATGGGATTTCCCAGGTAAGAATACTGGCGTGGGTTGCTACTTCCTTCTCCAGGGCATCTTCCTGACCCAGGGATTGAACCCACATCTCCTGCAATGGCAGATGGATTCTTTACCACTGAGCGACCAGGCAAGTCAATCATTTCTCTAGTTCCTGTCTACTGATTCTGAAGCTCCACCTGCCCTCCTATGCTCTCTCTCCTTTTGCCTCTTTCTCTTCCCTTTTAGTTTCTCCAGCTCACAGGGAAATAAGTATAGCAGAATGTTGTTAGCTGAGTTACTTTAGAGTTTAAGCCAGATACTCTCATGTCACAGAAGAGTCTGATACAGGAGGGGAAAGAGTCTTGTTTACTGTCTTTCAGACAGCAGATGCTGCAGATGTAGCAGATGCTACAAAAACCTCTGACAATGCCTTACTCGGCAATCAATTCTCTTTCTATGACACCACATGGCTTCTCTTTTCCCCTTGTTTTCAGGAATTTCTCCCTAGTCACTGCTTTTTGCTCAAACTTCTACCTTGGTCTTTTTTGGCCTCTATCTGTATCCCAATCCTTGTGGACCCTGAAGTGGGAAACAATGGGAGACATCCAGGGCCTCAAGTAGGAAGGCTTTGCCTTGATCACTAAGGTAGGAGGTCTGGAGCTTAGGTTCCAAAACCAAGTCACATTTCTGATGTGAGATACCACAAGTTTGGGTCCCGGATGCTTTAACTGTCTGGGAGGATGAATGGTGATGAAATAACCTTGTCTGCCTGAGGCCTGAAAGGAACAAATGCTGAGAAACATTCTCCGGATAAAGGGGAAAACAGACGTTTTCTTTTCCTTTCTGAGGCATTCAAGGAGCCCTACTGGAACCTTTTTCTTGGAAAGGGTGGGGAGCTGGGGTGGGGGCAGCAAACGGGAGACTTCCAAGTAATCAGAGAGGCCATGATTCATCTCCTCTCTGGGAATGACACATGCCTTTTCTCTCCCTCTTTTTTTCTTAAGAAACAACATCTCTGTCTGGGTACTGCTGTGCAGAGTGATCTGTATTCCTTCTAGGCAAGCTGAAAATGGCAGAGCTTGGAGAGAGACACCTATTGCCCGAGGACACAGGAAGCCAGTTGTGTGCAGATATCCTCAAATAACTCTTATTCATCCCTAAGATCTCAGCGTTGGTGTCCCTTTCTCTAGAGGGTTTTTCCTGCTCCTTCAGAACCCTCAGCTACCTCCCTATCTGCTGTCATTGCCAGCTCCAATTTTTGCTCTTATCACAACTGTGATCAGATCACTTACCATATGATGCTCTTGAATGTTCATCTCCTCTTTCTTGAACTTCCCCCCTGCATGAGGGGTAGTGCTTATCTTTGTCATCCTGGTAACCCCAGTATACGACAAAGTGCCTTGCCATTGTAGGAATTTACTGGATATTTATTGCATGACAAATACATTAGAAAGTTTGAATTTCACTGTAGGAGCCAAGTTATCACATTAGACAACAATGTTGGGCACCAGGCAATGACTGATATTATCCAACCAGTGGAATAATGGATACATGAAGAATGCTTTGAGTTCAGAGAGGTAGAGGTCATTGTAAATTGGGAAGGCTTCCTGGCTGCAGATCATAAGCGGGTGTGGGCCCCTTCATTCCTCTCACATTCCAGTTCATCAGGGTTTAAACCTACGGACAACTCTGCCCAGATTCTTAGGATGTTTCCACGAGCCAGAATACCAGCATGACTAAGCACGGCCACTGTCGTGCTAAGTTTATCCAACGGCAGATGCTGTGGTGTGTTGGCTGGAATTTGTTGGTCTCTTATCGTGGCAAAGTCCAAGTACACGTTCCAGCAAATGTGTTCGAGTATATTCTTAGGGTCATACTTCCTGGAGAGTGTTAATCCTCTTAAAGCCTTACAGTGGACAGCCAGAAGTGGGTGTGCCATCTTAGAAGCATCTTTCCTCTGGAATAATCCATAATGCCTGAGGGAACATATTTTAGCACTTGATCCCTTTAGTCACTATAGATACTTAACATTAGGGCAGGTACCGGTGGAGCCCTGAGCATGGCTACCTTCTTTGGGCCGGAAAGGGACCAACAGTGGTCTGGGATATATAAATGGAAGAGCAGAATGACCCCTGCCTACCAAAAAAAAAAAAAAAAAAAAAGGCAAACTAAAGTAGGAGGCAGAATATATGAGAAATTCTAGATCTCTTTGCTATCATGATATGGTTAGAGTGTACTGGAGTGCTATTTCACCTGCAACTATGAATAATAATTTTTTCATCCCTTAGCTATATGAAAATTGGCATGGTGATTATTTTGTATATGCTTTTGTTCTTTTTAAAACTGATGCATAATTGACATACAACAAATTGCATGTTTAAAATCACAAATTGACAAGTTTGAACATATGTGTATGCCCATGAAAGTATCATCACAATCAAGATAATCAATATCTGTATCTTTACCCCTTGCCTGTTACTGTCACTTCATCCTCAAGCAGCTCAGCTGCTTTCTGCAACTGTAGATAAGTTTTCACTTTTTAGAATTTTATATAGGTGAAATTTTACAGTATGTACTCTTTGTTGTCTGGCTTCTTTTACTTAACATTTTTTTGGGGGGAGATTCATTCATGGTGATATGTATATCAATAGTTTATTCCTTTTTCTTGCTGTGTAGTAGTTCATTGTATGGATATAGCTTCATCTGTTTATCTTTTCATCAGTTGATTGATGTCTGGGTTTTTTTTTTTCTAATTTTTGGTTATTACAAATAAAATTATTATGAACATTTGTGTCCATATGGTATTATATATGTCTTTATAGATACATGCTTTAATTTTTCTTTGGTGAATATCTAAGAATAGAATGGCTGAATCACATATTTAACTTCCTAAGAAACTGCTAAACTTCTTTCCAAAATGTTTGTACCATTTTACATTTCCACTAGCCGTGTATAAGTGTTCCAGTTGCTCTACCCTTTCACCAACACTTACATGGTCAGTCTTTAATTTTAACCATTCTAATGAGTGTGAATAGTATCTCGTGGTTTTAATTTTCATTCCCTAAAGACCAGTGATGTTGGTCTTTTGTTCAATCACCTATTTGCCTTCTGCATATCTTCTTCAGTGAAGTGTTTCTCAAATCTTTTGCCTATTTAAGATTTGTCTCTTATTAATGAATTTGAGAGTTCTCTACATAGCCAGATATGTGATTCCTTTGCCAGATATATGACTTGAAAATATTTTCTCCCAGTTTATGACTTGTCTTTGCTTTCTCTTAACAGTGTCTATCAAAGTACAGCAGTTTTAAATTTTGATGAAGTTAATATATCAATTCTTTTTTTATGAAAATCACACTTTCAATATTGTATCTAAGAAGTCTTTGTCACAATTTTGTTTAATACATTTTCCTCTAAAAGCTTTATTATTCTATACTTGGTCTATGATCCATAGATATATGATCTATTTTAGGCTAGGTCTATGATCCATTTTAAGCTAATTTTTGCATATGAAATATGATATGAGTTGAAGCCCCCCTTTTGGCTTATGGATATCCAATTGCTTAAATTTTTTGAAAATGTTGCATTTTCTCTACCAAATTGATTTTGCATCTTGTCAAAAATCAGTTGTTCATGTATGTTTGGGTCGATTTATGTTTCATTGATCCATGTGTCTATGCAAACAGTACACTGTATTGATTATTTCAGGTTTATATTAAGTCTAGTCAGGAAGTGTTAGATCTCCAAGTTTGTTTTCTTTTTCTTTATTTTTTTCATTTCTATATGAAGTTTGGAATAAATTTGCCAATTTCTACAAAATAGTCTGCTAGGATTTTGACTTGGAATGCATAAAATCTATTGCCTAATTTGGGAGAGAATTGATATCTTAACAGTATTCAAGCTTCTGACTCATGAACAAGGTATATAGCTCCATTTATTTAGGTTCTCTTTAATTTATCTGAGCAATGTTTTGTACAATAGCTGAGATTTGACTGAGAGTCTTTGTTGACTTGATTGAACTTTTTTCTAGTCTGTCTGAACTGAACAGTGCTTTTGGCATCAACTAGATCTCACTGGGCATCTTTAGCAATCGTAAATTTGTGAAGCAAGAGAGGGCCAGGCAGGGCAATCTGGGCTTCTGAATGATTCCATTCATTCCACGGAAGCATTCCCTCCTGCCTCACAGCCTGCCCCAAACCCCTTCCATTTCCTCCTTGGTTCTTCATGGCTCTGCAACTTCAGCCTTCCATTCCCCTGCTGCATGGGTTATTTCCAGGCTAAATTTATGTAGGCACAATCTCTTTCTTCATATACATGTATATGTTGGGTTTTTCACTGTGTTCAGCATCCTCTCTTGACTAGCTGCCTTTTCTATAAATGACAGCAAATGAACTCAAACAGGAAAGAAATAAGTCCTCTTCCATTCCTGGGGGAGCCATCTGCCACAGGCTCCAGAGCTCTCCTGTTCCATTCCGTTGATCTTGGGTAAACTGTGGAACTGGTTATGGTGGAACAGAATTTCAGAGTCATTTACCTGAACAGTTATATCCTTTGGATCTCTCCCAGCCAGCTTGCTGTATCTCAAGTAAGGTTCAAATTTTTACTCTGAACTCTTATAGCTCATAAATTTTAGCTTATATGTGAGCTTTGTGTCCACATTTCTTAGTTTGCTTTGACTCATATCAGAGGTAGTTAGAACTGATGAGTGACCCATTAAAGCAACCATTATGGGTGTTTAAAACATATATACACATTTCTATGTACACATACATTTATTTAAGCTTTTTCAGGGGGATTGACAAGGCAGAAAGAAGCACATACCCTGCACAGATAATCCTAGTTCATTCATTTATTCCTTCAAATACCATTTCCAGGACAGCTAGCATCTTTGGGGTGGCACTAGCGGTAAAAAAAATCTGCCTTCCAACGAGGAGACATAAGAGACATGGGTTCAATTCTTGGGTTGAGAAGATTCCTTGGAGGAGGAAATGGCACTGTACTCCAGTATTCTTGCCAAGAGAATCCCACGTGTGGAGGAGCCTGGTGGACTATAGTCCATGGGGTTGTGAAGAGTTGGACATGACTGAGCGTCTGAGCATACAGTATTGTGGCTGAAAGGCTACAACAGGAACTTATTCATTAACTCAGTCATGCACCAATTACATGTCATCTCTACTCGAAGTTCCAGGATGGCAAAAATAAACAAGGCAGGAAAAGAATTCACATTCTAGTGTATTCACACAAAATGTAAAGGAGTGAAGGGGGAAGAGAGCTAACACTTGTGTTGGGCGATTGTATGTTAAACTCGTTACATTCTCACAAACATCCTATGAATTATTCCTGATGCCTTTTCCCCATTTTTCTTTCTTTTTTAAGAAATTATTTATTTTTAATTGAAGGATAATTCCTTTACAATGTTATGTGGGTTTCTGCCATACCTCAACATGAATCAGCCATAGGTATACATAAGTCTCCTCCCTCTTAAATTCCCACCTCCTGCCCCATCCCACCCCTCTAACTTATTATACCCAGTTTGAGTTCCCTTAGTCATACAACAAATTCTCATTGGCTATCTATTTTACCTATGGTAGTGTACCATTCGTAATAGTGCACCTTACGAGTAGTGTTCCTTTTGTCCCACGTTCTTCCTCCACCACTCCCCCATGTCCATGAATCTCTTCTCTGTGTCTGCGTCTCCTTTGCTGCCCTGCAAATAAGTTCACCAATGCCATCTTTTTAGATTCCCCATGTATGCATTAATATACGATATTTGTTTTTCTCTTTCTGACTTACTTCACTCTATATGATAGGCTGTAGGCTCATCCACCTCATTAAAACTGATTTAGTTTAGTTCAGTTTCTCAGTAGTGTCCAACTCTTTGCTACCTCATGGAGTGCAGCATGCCAGGCCTCCCTGTCCATCATCAACTCCCAGAGTTTACTCAAACTCATGTCCATTGAGTCGGTGATGCCAAATGCATTCCTTTTAATGGCTCATACGTTGTCTATAGGTACCAGAGCTTTTTTATCCATTCATCTGTTGATGGACATCTAGGTTGCTTCCTTGTCCTAGCTATAATAAACAGTGATATGATGAACACTTGGGTAGATGTATTGTTTTCAGTTTTGATTTCCTCATATTGATTCTTTTATATCACCTTCTCAAGACCCTCTAATCCTTCCACCTGATCCCTTTCTTGCTATCTATTCCACAATGAAGTTCACATGTGTCACATGGATGACACAGATGGGCAATCAAATATCACGCAGTGAAACGTGCTGTATAGAGATATGGTCAAGATGCTAAGGGTGAGAAAAGACAGGCAGGTAGAGAACCTCAGAGTTTATTGTGCATGAGGATTACTTGGAAAGCTTGTTTAAGATTTTGATTTCTGGACTTCTACCTTAGAGATTCGTATTCAGTATATCTAGGGTAGGAAATAGGGATCTGCATTTTAACAAATATTCTAAGCTATTCTAAAGGAGAGAAACTAATTGGATTGATGAACAGTGGTCTAGGAGGAGGTAAGACTCCTAGGTTGAATAGGTGATTCTGTCTGGGGTCCAATATGGCCACATTTATTTCTTTCTGATATTCTAATGTCATTACAAAGTGGATTTATTTATCCATTTCTTGATTTTTTCAATATCACTGTCATTTAACACTTTAATGTGAATTACAATATCAAGTGCACTGATCCTTGACAGGAGGAATGAAGGCAGTATAACACACAAAGTGAAGGCCATGAATAGTGGGGAAAGGCAAAGACTCCATTTCCAGGGCTCAGTCGAGAGATGAAGTGTCAAGCTTTGGTTGAGATCTTCTTATAAGTCACTGTTTCATGGCTTCATCCAAAGAGGTCAAGTATATGAAGACTAGCTCAGTTTCCCTTGCTTAGTTTCTTCTGCTGAAACTTCTTTTATGCATAATTCCCTCTGTTCTTTTCTGGATTCTTCCCTCTTTAGTCAGAGAAGTCTCAGAATTCTGTCTCCCTGTAGCCTTCCCGGACTTACAGACGTGACTTTACCTCTTCACATCGTCTCAGGAAATTCCTAGGCCTTTTGTCTGTAGGGCTGAGCAACGTGCTCCTGGGTATGTTATTGATGTACATACATGACTCTTGGCCCTCTAACTCAGGTGTGCAAGAAACACTGCATTTATTTTCTTCAAATCATTGTAACTACAACTCTTCAGGTTGTTGGGAAACCAAATATGACATCTTGGATCTTCTCGGACCTCAGGGTCCCAGGGTCTTACCAGCACCAGAACTTTAAGAAGGCCCTGTTGGTTATGGATGATGATCCAC
The DNA here is from genome assembly GCF_033118175.1 of Dama dama. NCBI lineage: Eukaryota > Metazoa > Chordata > Mammalia > Artiodactyla > Cervidae > Dama > Dama dama. The sequence goes on from NC_083688.1 coordinate 29,209,896, forward strand.
ACTGGTTAGGGCTGCTGACTGTCCCTTCATTGCGTTCCTTCAAGTCCAGTGGGTCTGCTTATACGTGTCACACGGAGAACATGGGGATGTTTGTGGACGCTGGACGCTTGGTGCACATGCACTAAATCTTTTTGGTGCACACAAAGCTCTCCTTTCTGAGATTTTGCACGGTCTCCCCAAATGATGCTATCAAGAAGTGGGGTATGGGCCTTATTCACAGTGGGAGCTTGCACAGTCTGTTTAGTTTAAGCTTTGTTTGGAGGTGAAGCTTAGAGTCAATTTATTTTATCTTTTGTATAAGTCACTAATGGAAGAAATACTAAGAAACTGGGTAGTTTTACACAGCTAGGAAGGAAGAAAAATGAATTTTTTTGACTGTTTCCTTTGGAAAATGATATTGATATTGAAAACTTACTATGTATCAGGACATTGACTATGCTATTCCATCTAATCCTTGTAACACATGTAGGGGGAGATATTAATAGCAACCTCAAGATTTTGCAGTTATAGGGGAAGAAACAGAGACAGAGAGGGTAATAGATTTGTCTGAAACAAAAAAAATTTAGGCTCAGAAAAATGAAGTGACTTGGCAATGCTGAGAGTCAACATGGATCTCTTGAGTCTAAGACCAATATTTGTTTTCCCACATCATGTGGATCTGTCTGCTGTTGCTACAAATTTGACTAAAAGGATTATTCCTTAAAAGTTCCATTTCTTTCTTTGTGCATTTAGGTTGCTAAGCTATTTGACTATTTATAATGACAGCTATAAAATATATTTAATATTTGGAAAATAAAATTTTGGCAGAAGTCTAAGGCTTTTCTTTCAAGTCTTTTGTCATTTGCTTATAAGTATAATTAGTAGGAGAAAAATCAGCTTTTAAATGTTATATTCTAAATTGCCATAACCACTGAGTGTCACCCTCTGTCTATCCTTGACTCCTCCTCATGAAGTAAAATGTATAATTTATTATAAAAAAGATGAAGTTCACCTTCATGTGCAAATTGATCCTTAAGTTTTGATTAAAATCCTCCAGTGTCCAAAGTCACTTTGGGAGATTTAGATCACACATTCTAGTATACATTCTGTCCCCCAGTGACCTATGGCTAAATCAACCCAGACCAGTGGACAGCCTCCTTCAATTTCAAATTTTCCAGAGGAAGAAAACCTTCAACTTTCCTTCTTCCATGACTTTACAATCCTTTATCTTAAGCATTCTTTTCTACCTATGCTGCTTACATCTTGCCCACTGTGATTTCAGTAGTTTTTTTTTTTTTTTTTTTTTTCTTGAAACGTCTTCTGAAAAGATGGAGAACAGCTGGCCTCTGCTCTGCATGTAATAACCCCACTGAGACTTGAATCCTGTTATTCATTTCCTTACCTTTAGCGGAAGAAATTTTTGCTGGATATTTTGGAAGGCCTACCGGATGCAGCTTTTAATAAAATATCCATAAGCTGGAATAAAGCCACCAGATAGGAGATGACCTCTCTTGGAACCAGAGCATCATTGGGACCATAAAATTCAAAGGCAGAACCCATATGGAGGAGTGTATGCTGCTGGGATAGCCATTGTTTTATTTGCTTGAATAAAACAACAAGGCAGTGTTTTATTCTATTCAGTGTGGTTAGAGCTATTAGCCAATGATAAGAAAGTGGCACCATTTATTTACTCTCAAACAATTAATTTAAGATTAAAGAGAGATAAGTTTTAATGTGAAGACATCAGCCCAAAGAAAGAGAAAGAAAATGTCAAAATGTAGGAGTCTTTTATATTTTTGTTCTTGTAACTTCCAATATTGCATAAATCATCTCATAGTGATTTATTGAGTCCCATGATGTCCCAGGCATTATCACCATGGCTACAGTGATGACAAGAAAGAAGTCATGATAATTATTATTCCCTTAAAGTAAATATCAAATTCACTCAAATAATTCTTGTTAATCACAATCCTTGCCATTTAGGAATTTTTAAACCAAGATAGAAACACTGATAAAAATTGATTCAAAGAAGGCAGAAGAAAATTAAAAAAAAATATAGAGGAACTGTAGGTAGCAAAATATTTAAGAATCTTAGAATGCATTGTAATAACACACTCTTAAAATTGGAGGGTATCTGAGGCACCTTCATATGAGCAAAGGCCCTGAGGTTTTGGTGTTAAGCAAGGAAAAGCAAGGCCAATGTTCTAGGAACACATGCACAGAGAGAGAGAGAGAGAGAGAGAGAGAGAGAGAGAGAGAGAGAGAGAGAGAATGGTATGAGACAATGTCAAAGAAAGAGTCAAAGGGCCTTGTAGACCAAGATACAAACTTGGGAAGCTGTTGGAATCCTGAATGATAAGCAAGGATATTTAGAGTCTCTGAGATGGCAGAGATTTGGCTATATCCTCAGCTCAGAACAATATCTGATGTGGAAAGAGATCAATAAATGTTTCTTAAACAGATGAATGGATTTGCTCTCATCATCCTGACCACACCCTCTCAGATGCCCTCTTCTTTGTCAGTAGCTTTCTTAAAGCAGGAAGGGGATTGAAATCACCTGTCTAGAGCTCTCAGGTCACTGGACAAGACTAGGGCTTCCTTCAAGGTACATTTTACACCTATCCCTATGGCCCTAAGACATTTGTTCTTCAAGGAGCTTCACCTTGCTGCTCATCTTTACGTAGTAAAATCAAATGCTAGACTCCCTATGCTGAGCCAGAGATGAAGACTTAGTGGCTGCTCATCTCCCCGTTACGGCCCCTTCCCGTGACCAGCCTGAGCCAAGCTGCGCTAATACCTTTCTACGTAATTTTTGGTGTGAACCAAAATGTAGAACTTTACACTTATTGCCATTAAATTTCATCCTCTTGGTTTTATTCCTCACTTTCTGAGGAAGGCAGAATATAACTGGTCTTTAGAATGTGAGTGAGAGGCCACGTCATCTTCAAAGCAAAAGATTCAAGGTGTTTTCTTAGGACTCAGTTATGGTAAGAAGAGCATTTGGTGGGTAGACTGGAGCAGCAGGACACACTAGGAAATGCAACAGCTGGAGAAAGAGCAGACTTTGAAGTCAGGTCTGTTTACATCTAAATCGAAGACCTGCCACTTAACTGTGATAGGGCAAGTTAAATAATCTCTGTGAAACATAACATCAGTGAGCTGGGAACAGTAAACTTCAGAGTGTTATTCTGACCATAAAAAGGCAAAGAAGAGAATTGGTTAGTAGTGTAACACACAGCAGGTCCTGAATAAATGTTGTCATTACTTCTCTCTGCTGTTGGGCATTGTTTAGAGAGACTTTTAACACTCACAACATCCTTGTGCAGAAGACATTGTTATTCCCTTTCCTAGCTGTGGAAGCCATGTAGTTAAGTAATCACTAGTACATGGTTGAAGTGGGTTTGTCATACATTCAGGCTTGTCACACTCTTAAACCTTGCCTTTTTGCTCTGATCATCCTGACTGAAGGTTTCAGGGGCTGGTAGATCTCAACCCTAAAAGCAATTTGGTAGAGGTGCACCACTCAGAATAGAAACAAAAACTGCAGACTTGAATCTCTCACTGCTATTGGGCTTATACAATGACCATGTTTCCCCGTGGCCAGTGTCAGAAGGAAGTGTCAGGGTAGAGAGGAGATACCTTGCAGGTTACCCTATGGGAAGACATAGGACAATATGTTCTGGTTGCTTTAAATGTTCAAATGCTCAAAGCAGGAGACTGGATATGTATGCATGTTGCTTCTCAGCATGCCATTCTGTGGTTCATGGAAAATGAATAGTTTATTGAACTAGAAAGAGCAGACATAAGCACTACCATTTTCCTGGCAAGTGCTTGATTGAAATCCAGGAACTTTAAGTTGGCTGTCCTCAGCCTCCCAATCGCCAGTTGATTGCTATATGTCTATGTCTATGTCTCATTCTCCTATCGGTGAGATATGGGGAGAGGAGGACTGTGAAATTAACATCAGGTGGGTCACTGGCGAGTTACAAGATAGAGGAAAGGGGAAGCAATAATCTACAGTTTTTGAGAGAACAGTTTTGCATTCAGGCCAAGCTCTCTCTAGGATTCCCAGGAAAGAAATCTTGGGGCTGAGTCTGGTACAGTCCCCTGAGAGGGGACTCAGGGAGGATTACATAATGTGTATCTCTATTTCCCAGAAATCTGTGGGCTCAGCTTCCGTAGTTCTCTAAAAAGGCAGGCATGGAGTCTGCCCAAAGTTGGGGTTCTATGGTCTGTTTTGTGGTTGCGGGTGCTAGGAGATGGTGGCTGAGAGAAGTCTGAGAGAAGATGCTGGCTGTAAGCCACGTGGCAGCCAGGGTCACGGGAATTCTATAAACACGGATGCTCAGATGAGACCCTGAAAGTGGAGTTAGCAGGGCTGGGCATATATAACTGATCAGTAAATCGTAGAAAGTCAGAGCATCAGTTTGAGCTTGCAGTGACCTCAGGCTGTTATCTCAGAAAAATTTAATTAGCCCAGTTTATTCCTTAGGTTACCTGGAAATGGCTAGGGTCTCTTTGGGATAGACTTGCTCTATTCAAAGGAATGAAGAAAGAGTGAGAGGAGGTATTAATTATAACAACTATGTAATCTTATGAGGCATATTACATATGTGTATTACATATGATTAGGCACATTACATATGGTCACATTTAGCAGTTTCCTTGCATTAAATACTGGTTATGTGACCTGTCCATGAGACAAGTAGACTTGGAAATCTGACCCTAGACTATCTGATTCAGAAGCCCAGGTAAGGATGGTACAGCAAGGGAGAGGCTGTGTGGCCAGGTGCTTAGGTCATCGGTATACCCTTTGGCCTGGAAAGATCTTTTGCAAAGTAGGGCTAGAAATCACCCTTACAAAGGGCTAGCCATTTTGAAGGTCTGGTGGGGACCAGGGCTTTGGATGAATCACCTGACTACTTTTTCCAATCAACATTCTCAAGCCCACTTGGGTAAAGTGTTCATATCTTGCATTCAGATTAGGTTGCTTGGACAGGTCAGAAGAGCATAAGAAAGCAGAACTGAAAATTAATGATTTAGATTCTTTTTCAGAGAGAAAATGGGAGATCAACTCTTTGAGGTAACACATTCTTTTTTTTTTTCAATGTTTGGGGGCTTGAGTTTTATTTTAACCACAGCATGTCTCATGGGGCTCTCACAGCTGATGTAGTAGCAGGGAATAATTTAGCAGCCTTTGAACAAAGTTATGCAGTGTGGTGGTGGTTGCCGGGGGTGGGGTGGAGTTTCTTTATTTCCTTGTTTTCAGTTCCAGAAGAATCAGACCTTCTGTGTCGGTGGCCTGACATAGGCCATGGCTTTGTCAGTGGCTCCTTAATTAACAAAGAGGTTTTTATTTATCCAGTGCAAAGCTTGTCTTACCTCCCGTCTCGGTCTGCTAGACCAGCCATGCGCATCCGCACATACAGAGACCTCAAAGAAGTCCAATAGCGGACTTGAAAGAATCCTCACAGCCAGCAGAGGGGAGTTTAACAAGCCTGGTCTCTCCTTTTCTTCTTCTTGGATTCAATTTTTACTCGCAATGTGTTTGCTGCAGAAAAATGCTGGCATTCCCATAGGCAGTCAGGGAATTGGGGTGATAGGTGTGCACCCAGAAGGTAAAAAGAAAAGTGACTTGGGCCACAGTCAGCGATGGGATAGTTTAGAATTTTCGCAGCATCAAGCTCAGGGAAAAAACTTGGTGAGCTATAGTTTAAAATATAGGCCTAAATCCATGGCTGATTCATGTCAATGTATGGCAAAAACCACTACAATATTATTGTAAAGTAATTAGCCTCCAACTAATAAAAATAAGTGAAAAATAAAATAAGATAAAATATAAGCCTAACTTGTCAGCCCCAAGGGCCTCCAAGTGCCTATGTTTACTTCCCCTGAAAGCCTCGGGCAGCTTTAATCTCTTGTTCAGAAAGTCACAGGCTGGTGAGAGGAACTGGATTTTCACCTGCAGGCTAGGACCCCTCTCAACAGCTATGAGGCATCTTAAGCTGTCAGCCTCTTGGGAGCAGCCCCCACTCCTGGCAGACAGCACTAAAGCTGGAAGCAGAATTTGTGTTGTAACTGGCGGGCTTCATACATTCCAGACAGGGAGGGCCTGTGTTCTCCAGGAGATAGTGAGATGAGAGGGATTGCCAGATTTTCTGTGATTTTTGCCTCTCAGCTGAGTTTGTGAGAGGGAATCAGCCCCAAAGACACCATGACCGTGCCCTGTCACCCCATCTGAAAACCAGTCATTGGAGAGGGAGGGAAAAGGGTGAGTCAAGTAGAGGATTGTTCCCAGGGCCAGCACTACTGGGCCTCTGTGCTCGAGTATCTTGTCTCATTGCCTCCCTTAGCCTCCACTTAAGCCTTAGAGTATAGAGAAAGGGGATCCAGGGCTTCCTGGCTGTCAGCGTGGTGAGACACCAGAATTCCCACCATTGAGTCCCTGGGGGTGGTGGAGACCTTCAGTGCTCATGTTCCCTTTGCAGTTGGATTGGAGCCCTATGAGCAGTTCTGGCCAGCAGCTGTGATCAGAAATGATCCATGATATGTCTGGGCTAATGCAGTGAAGAGCCATGGGGCCACCTCATCTCTACTTCCTCTGATGGGGCAGCCTTGATAGAAATCTGCAGAGATGAAATTAGACCCTTAGACCCCTGTGTCATTGGTTGGAGGAAGAATCCTACCAAGCCACATTGGACTGTCAGTGAGTGAGAATTACACTTCTACTGTACAAAGATGCTGTGTTAAGAGTTTGCTTGTGCCAATTACTAACAATAATTATCCTAATAGGATGGTGTTGGGCTGGTTGTTTCCAGGGAAAGTCTTCTGGCATGCAAGTGCTTCTCCAGAATTGGCTGATGGAGGTTTGTTTCTGTCTAGTCCTATAAAAAGTCCACTATTTTTTGCAAGGTTCTTTTTGTGGGGTCCTTGAGTATTAATCCCCAAAGGACATCTTTGGATTGTTGAGATCCCTGGGCTTGATGATTGGGAAAAATTTCCTGGGTGTCTAGAGACCTCTTACTTATGCCAGTCTACCAAAGTTCTGGCTGCACCAGCCATAATGAATGGATTTGGTTGCATTAATTTATTTGGCATATATTTATTGGGTGACTACAAAGGTCCAGAGAGTCTTTTGGGAGTTGGGATGCAATGACTTTTGGCCTGCTCCATGGCCTTGCCCCTGTCCTCCTATGACGCTTGGTTATGTAACATGATGGAAGGTGCCCAGGAGCTGATCATAGCAATGATCTTCTCCCAACTTCTCAAGAACCTCATTAGGTGAAAATTCTTCTGCTTTTTCTTACAGATAAAGGAGCCTGACTCCCAGGTCACAAGGCCGGGAAGCATAGAGCCTTCTCAGTTCCAATTCTGCAGTCTCTGTACTCCTTTTACTACACATGGACATTTCCATATCTTTCCAGTTAGTCACAGGAAAATGTAAGGCTATTCTCTCCATGGTCAACTTTACTCAGTAAGCAGAGACCTTTACTACTGGTAACAGGTCTGTTGACTCGGATCTATAGGAGAAGAGGTATTTCCCAAGAATCAAAAACTGTGTACTTATTTCTAAGAGACATGGATATGCACCTTGTAGACTCTCTGACATAGGAGTCAACCTGGCTCAGACCCTCCACTTTTTCTGGGACTGTGCCACGTCTTCTTGCTCTGCCCATTCCCCCTGTTAGTGTATTTGTTGAGGAAGAGACAGACACATCTCTTTGGATGTCTATTTTCCAGGGTCTTCCTCCTTTGGGCTGGTGAGGAGGTTTTGTTTTCCATTCTAAGTTCATTTCCTTTGATTTAAACTTCAATGCAGGAGAGTAACCATGAATTAAACCATCAAACAATCACTGTAAAATATATCTATAGCCCTGGTGTGAAATTTTAATAATAATGATTACTAGATCGAAGATGGAGAGAAAGGCAGGAATTAGAAGAAGCTGTCCAAAGTCAAAATGCATATTCTTCAAGTCAGAAAGAGAGAAAGGAACAACTCAAGATGCAAACTAAGGAGTCATCTTGTGCCAGAGCCAAAGAAACTGCCAACTCAGGAAAATATTGCCTTTGATGCTTTTGCTCTAGGGACTTTCTCTTTAATGGGGGGTAATTAATTATCATCATCCACTCTTACTTAGTAATAATCTTTTTACAGGCACTTGCACATTCCACATGCATGCCGTTGTCTAATATCTAGGCTGGAGGGAAGTGATTCTTGGGTGGATGAAGATTGTGTCCCTGGAGAGCTTCTCCCTTGGGACACATTCTCCCCATGACTTGGTGACTCACCACCTATATGGAACTTTGAAACCTAGACATTCTCTGCAAGACCTGTAGAATCCTGGATCCACACATGCAGGATGACCTAAGGGGGTAAGAAAGAGCAGACACAATCCAGTTTTTGCTCAGGAAGCAGACCAGTGAGCAAACTCCCGTTAGTATTGGACAAATTGTCCTTTTATTTTTAGAATTTTATTTTTTAGTCACCCCATGCAGTTTGCAGGAACTTAGTTCCCCAATCAGGGGTTGAATTCCGGGCCCTCAGCAGTGAAGGCACAGAGTCCTAACCATTGGACTGTCAGGGAATTCCCTGGACAATCAGTCTTGCTATGCCAACCTTGGTTCTGTCTCTGTTCTATCTGAATGGTATGGGGCAAATCATTTAACTTCCTAAGTTGAGGTCTCCAACCTGAGCCAGGCCTATGCTTTTCCTCTTGACCTCACTCAGCTGTTCATGAAGGTAAGTGAGCTCATCCGGCGGCTGAAAGGGATGGAGCTCTTCAAGGACAGGTGCAAAATAAATATAAGCTGTGACGGTTGACTTCACGATGATTACATGCCTTGAATCAGCTTTGCAGCAACCTGCGTCTCTGCCTATGGCTTTCTCTGTGGTTACTTTTTGGCTGAGAGGTTGTTCTCTCTTGCGAAGGTGGGTGGTGAGGAGGAGGAAAGAGGGGAGGTGACGGGGAGAAGAACTGGCATTTAGACATCATCTGAACTGGGCAAGTACTTTCCTAAGGTATTTGTGTTTTCTTATTTAATCCTCACCATAACTCTTTGTACCACTCATTTTATAGACGGAGAAAGTGGGGTTCAGAGAAGTTAAGTGACATGCTCCAGGTCACAGAGCCAAAACCTGGTCTCGTGGGGGCACAGAGGCTGGACTCTTTTCACTCTGCAAGGCCTCCTCTTAGGTAGGAAAATAAGGGCAATCATGCCAAAGCCAGGAAGAGAGTGAAGCATGATTCATGCACTTTCCTGTCTTAGCCACTCTTTTATTCTGTTAAATTATGTCCATTCTGCGGAATCAGAAAAGGCAAAACGCTAGGGCTGACCTTCTCCCATCCCATCCTGCATTCCTGATCACAACATCCCTGCTTCCTCACTCTACCTCCAGTTGTTTCTAGGGGAGGGGTCTGCTCACCTCCCTAGTCCAGGGCCAGAGCACACGCCTCCCCTCTCTTGGCTGCTGCCCCACCCAGAGCGTCTCCCTGGCTCTCAGAGTTGCCAAGCTTCTGGCGACAGAGAAATCAGAGGAGGAGCTTGGGCTGCCTGGCAGCGTCAGGTACCCGAGACTCATCTGGGGAGATAAGTGGAATGCCCTGAACTTTTTCTGAACCACCGAGAAGATGGAATTCCAGAGATAATGTTCCCTCCCTCTCCGAACCCTTGACTGTTCCCTCCTGATTATTTAGTCTTTGGAACGGGGTGGTGAGAGATCTTGAGGAGGGCAGTGCTGTGGGTACTATGAGCTCCTTCTCCACGGAGCAGCCCAGGGCCACGCTCACAGGGCTCGGTCCCAAATCTCCCCTCACTCTGGCTCTCCCTCCGTTTCCGCCGCTCATACCCTTTCCCCATCTAAAATGTGATTAAGAGAAACAGAGCTAAGGAGCCAGTACTGAAGAGAAAGTGTTTTGGTTCTAAGAAACTGATGATCTTGTTCCAGCTTTTATGAGTATTAAACTGAGATGAGACATGTGGGAAGTGTGTGTGTGTGTGTGTGTGTGTGTGTGTAAGAGGCAGGGAGAGAGTTCACTGAGAATTTCCAACTTGAGAGATGTGATAGCTGCTACCCCCAGTGATGGAAAAAAAGTAGAAAGTCATTTCTTTTTGTAACCATTAATTGTTTTAACCAATGTTGTGTTACCTTTAGATGAACAGCAAAGTGATACAGTTATATGTATACAGCATATACATATATATATATACATGCATTCTTTTTCAGATCCTTTTCACGTATAGGTTATTACAGCATATTGGATAGAGTTTCCTGTGCTATTTATTTTATATAGAGTAGTATATATATGTTAATCCCAAACTTCTAATTTACTCCCTCCCCCATCCCAGTATCCCCTTTGGCAGCCATACATTTGTTTCCTATGTCTGTCAGTCTATTTCTGTTTTGTAAATAAATTCGTTTGCTTCATTTTCTAGATTCTACATATAAGTGATATCATACGATATTTGTCTTTGTATGACTTACTTCACTTAATATGATAATCTCTAGATCCAGTCATGTTGCTGCAAGTGGCATTCTTTCACTCCTTTTTATGGCCGAATAATATTCCTTTGTGTGTGTATGTGTATATGTGTGAAGTGAAAGTCGCTCAGTTGTATCTGACTCTTTGCAACCCCATGGACTACAAAGTCCATGGAATTCTCCAGGCCAGAACACTGGAGTGGGTAGCTGTTCCCTTCTCCAGGGGATCTTCCCAAACCAGGGGTCAAACTCAGGTCTCCGGCAAACTCACGTCTGCCTGCAATGCAGGCAGGCAGATTCTTACCAGCTGAGCCACCAGGGAAGCCCGTGTGTGTGTGTGTGTGTGTGTGTGTGTGTGTGACATTTTCTCAACCCATTTATCTGTCAATGAACCTTTAGTTTGCTTGTTTGTCTCGGCTATTGTCAATAGTGCTGCTATGAACATTGAGGTGTATGTACCTTTTTGCATATTAAAAAACAGAGACATTACTTTCCCAACAAAGGTCCATCTAGTCAAAGCTATGATTTTTCCAGTAGTCATGTATGGATGTGAGAGTTGGACTATAAGGAAAGCTGAGTGCAGAAGAATTGATACTTTTGAACTATGGTGTTGGAGAAGACTCTTGAGAGTCCCTGGAACAGCAAGAAGATCCAACCAGTCCATCCTAAAGGAAATCAGTCCTGAATATTCATTGGAAGGACTGATGCTGAAGCCGAAATTCCAATACTTTGGCCACCTAATGCAAAGAACTGACTCATTTGAAAAGGCCCTGATGCTGGGAAAGATTGAAGGTGGGAGGAGAAGGGGATAACAGAGGATGAGATGGTTGGATGACATCACCAACTCAATGGACATGAGTCTGAGCAAACTCCGGGAGACAGTGAAGGACAGGGAAGCCTGGCATGCTGCAGTTCGTGGGGTCGCAAAGAGTCAGACATGACTTAGAAACTGAACAACAATTCTGACTGGTGCAAGGTGACACCTCATTGTAGTTCTGGTTTACATTTCTCTACTAATTAGCAACATTGAGCATCTTTTCATGCGCCTGTTGACTATTTGCATGTCTTCTTTTGAAAAATGTCTATTTAGATCTTCTGACCATTTTTTGGTTAAGTTGTTGGTCTTTTTTTACATTAAGCTGTATGAGTTTTTATACTTTAGAAATTAATCCCTTGTCAGTAGCATCATTTGCAAATATTTTCTCCCGGGCTGTAGGTTGTCTTTTCATTTTGTTTATGGTTTCCTTTGCTGTGAAAAAACTTGTGAGTTTAAGTAGGTCTCATTTGTTTATTTTTGTTTTATTTCCACTGCTCTAGGAGACAGATTAAAAAATAATATTGTTGCAATTTATGTCAAAGAGTGTTTTGCTTATGTTTTCCTTTGAGAGTTTTACAGTATCCAGTCTTACATTTAGGTCTGTAATCTGTCTTGTGTTTAGTTTTGTATATGGTGTTAGAGAATGTTATAATTTCATTCTTTTATGTGTAGCTGTCTCGTTTTCCCAGCATCACTTATTAAAGAGACTGTCTTTTCTCCATTGTACATTTTTCCCTCTTTTGTTGTACACTAATTGACCATAAGTGTGTGGGTTTATTTCTGGGCTTTGTATCCTGTTCCATTGATCTATATGTCTTTTTTTTGTGCCAATACCATATTGTTTTGATTACCGTTGCTTTGGAGTATAGTCAGAGGCCAGGCACCATGATTCTTCCAGCTCCATTCTTCTTTCTCAAGATTGTTTTGGCTATTTGGGGTCTTTTATGTTCCATACAAGTTTTAAAGGGAAATTGTCCTAGTTTGGTGAAAAATGCTGTTGGTAGTTTGATAAAGATTGCATTGAATCTGTAGATTGCTTTGGGTATTATGGTCTTTTTTTTTTTTTTTTTTGCTTTAAAAAGTGTGTTTTTTAATTGGGGTGTAGTTGGTTTATAAAGTTGTATTAGTTTCTCCTGTACAACAAAGTGAATTGGCTACAAATATCAGCCCCGTCTTGAACCTCCCTCCTACACCTAACCCCCCTCACCCCTCTAGGTCACCACAGAGCACCAAGTTGAGCTCCCTTTGCTATACAGCAACTTCCCATTAGCTATCTATTTTATGCATGAGAGTGTATATATTGTCAGTGTTACTCTCCCAGTTCTTCCCACCCTCCCCTTACCCACCTCTGACCCCATGTCTATTCTTTCTGTCTGCATCTCTATTCCTGCATCGCAGATAGGGTCATCTGTACCATTTTTCTAGATTCCATGTATATGTGTTAGTATATGATTTTTTTTCTTTTTGTTATATTTCAGGTGCTCTACAGCTGTTAATACATGTAGCTGGTGGCTATTGCATTGGACAGTGCAGATACAGAGTGTTTCTATCATGCAGAAAGTCCTCTTAAATGGTGTTGTTAGAGTCACACAACCAGTCTAGTCTAGTTGAGAGGTGACTCCTAGTCTGAATCCCCCTCTTCTTTTGATCAGGCCCCGAAATTTTCTGCAGAGAGGCCTTAGTGAACTCCAGAGGCTCGAAGCACATCTCAAAGCCCAGAGCTTTCCTCTTCTTTTTGCCTGTGGGTTCTAGTCTGCCTGACTCTCTGACACCTCCAGGTGTGTGAAGGGCTTGGGTTGAAGGAAGGAGGAATGGCAGGCCCTGGGGTGCATGCTGGGGATAGGGAGGACCCCAGAGATAAACTTAGTTACAGCATTATGGAGGTCAAGCTTCATAGTAGGGGTAGACCCGCTGCTCCTGCTCACTGAAGTAGAGACAATTGTAACCAGCACTCCTCTGGCTACAGTCTTGGCCTGTCAGGAGGCCTCCACCCCTACTCTTCAGCCTGGTAGCTCTGAGGTGTCACTCCCCCATCTTGTACAGGGTACCAAAGCCAAATTCCCTCCCTTCACAGGCTTAAATGCTGGTGTCTTAAATCTGCAGACACCAGAGAGAGCTGTCAGCACTGCCCCCATTCTATTGCCAGGTACCAACGAGGCCTCTAATGCCCTGTGTCCACTTGAAGGCTGAATGGCAGAGCCTTGGCTCCGCTCCACTCCCACGCCTGTATGAGACCTTGGCGAAGTCAGTTTACCTCCACAGACTGCAGTGTCTCAGCAGCAAAATGAAGGTGGCATAGTTTGGGTCAGCATTTTTCAAACTTTACACAGGAAATATTGTTAAAATGCAGATTCTGATTCTGTAGGTCTGGGGTGGGGCCTAGGATTCTGCATTGCTAACAAGCTTCCAGGTGATGCTTCAACTGCTGCTCTGCAGTGTTAAGGATTCAGCGTTGTTCTGAGAGATTCCTGCAGTGACAGAAAAGTCCTGTATCTGAGCTCTCCAGTGTGGTAGCTTCTAGTTACAGTGGCTAGTTTGCACTTGAAATGTAGCTAATGAGTCCACAAATAAGTGATTTACAAATTTTATTTTTTTTCAAATTTAATAATTTTCATTAATTTAAACTTAAGTGTGTGACAAGTGGCTACTATCTTGGGCAGCATGGATAAATAATCTCCACAATCTGCCAGTGATCAGCCATGTGAATTTGGATAGGTCATTTAATCTCTCAGAACATGAGCTTTCCTACTAGGAAAGATCCCATGGACTGTAGCACACTAGGCTCCTCTGTCCATGGGGATTCTCCAGGCAAGAATACTGGAGTGGATTGCCATGCCCTTCTCTTGGGGATCTTCCCAACCCAGGGATTGAATCCAGGTCTCCTGCATTGCAGGTAGATTCTTTACCATCTGAGCCACCAGGGAAACCCCACTAGTAAAGGAAAGGGGAAGATAACTCTTCCTTCTCAATAGGGCTATTGGTGAGGTGGTGGTAAGTTATAGAATAATTATAGACTGTATTGGTGTGGGATATGTAGTAATGACATTATTATAAATATTAAAATGGAATGATTGGAAGTAAAAGGACACTGGGGTCAGACAACCTGGATTCAAACTCCATTTCTAACATTTTTCTAACTCTATCTTTGGCCCTTCTGAGCCTGTTTTCTCATCTCTAAATGGCAAATAACAGTAACTTTTTCACAGGACTATTGAGAGAACTAAATGGCTCAAGAGTCAAGAAGTGTCTGCTACAGTGCCTGGACACAGTATTTGGCTCAGTTCATGTTAAACTGTCACAGTGGAGCCACTCTGGATCACTAGACCTAGATTCAAATCTTGGATTTAGCCCTCATCAACTCACCAGGTATGCAAATTTGATCAGTTATTTGATTTCTCTGTTTCTATTTTATCATCTTGCAAATGAAGATCATAATACTTGTCAAAAAAGATTCAATTATTTGTTCATTTTGCAGTAGACAAACATTAATTGAGCTCTCTCTTTACATATCAGACTCTGTACCAGGTGCTTGAAAAATAGTGCCAAGTGAAAACAGAAACTGTCCATGCAATGTACTATGAGCTAAATCAACCATCACATAAAGCAGAGTACTGTGAAGCAGAAACACCTGATGCTGCAGGTGTCTGTAACATCTACTCTGGGGAAAAGTTTGGAACACACTTATGCCAACTGGAGGTGGGCAATATGGGTTTGGAGTTTGGAGGAGAGGCTGGACGGGGAATTTGAATTCATTAGTTATCTGCTCACAGAGCATTGGAGAGCAAATGGGACAAGATTTGTAAAGGGCCAAGCAGAGTATGGTGGCTCAGATGGTAAAGAATCTGCCTGCAGTGCAGGAAACTGGGTTCAATCTCTGGGTTGAGAAGATCCCCTAGAGAAGGGAATGACTACCTACTCTAACATTCTTGCCTGGAGAATTTCATGGCCAGAGGAGCTGGTGTGCTACAGTCCATAGCATTGCAAAGAGTTGGACATGACTGAGTAACTAAGATTTTCTCTTTTGCTTTTTCAAGCAGAATATACATCTGAGGCGTTCAGTGTGTTGCTGTCCCCTGCCTCCTTCCCTCTGTGGCACTCGGGAGCACACCGCATGCTGGAGGAGCTGAGGGAAGCCCAGCCTCTGTACTGGAAACTCCCATCATTATTGCAACTCAGGTCTTCCTGAATCAGGAACAATTCCCTCCTCTATTTGAAATAATTCATCAACAAATCAGGATGCACCAAATAAATTACCATCATAAATTTACCAATTGGTGTACATTTTGCTAATTCCCAAATGAACAAACATCCCTAAATTCAATCTAGATGGGGAATGAGATTTGAATTGATTCTCTTTTCCTATTAGGGAATGGTTACCCACTCTGGTATTTTTGCCTGGGGAATTGCAAAGAATTGGACATGACTGAACAATTAACACTTTCCCTTTTCACTTTGTTTTCTTTTCCCAGGAGATCCAATGGCCTGGCCCAACTATATAGTTACTGTCCTTATATGCAACTCCCTCTGAGCTTTGGTTGCAATTTATAGTCTGTAAAAATGAAATGATAGCTTGAGTTCTTAATTGCCCAGTCGTATCTGACTCTTTGTGATGCCATGGACTGTAGCAGGAACCTGGAAGGCTACAGTCCATGGGGTTTCTTCAGGCAAGAATTCTGGACTGGGTTGCCATTCCCTTCTTCAGAGGATCTTCCCAACCCAGGGATCGAACCCAGGTCTCCTGCATTACAGGCGGATTCTTTACCATCTGAGCTGCCAGGGAAGCCTAAGGATAGCTTACACTGGTGAAAGTAATTTTGATGAATTAAAGTATCTGGTTTCCTTCAAAAGGAAGAGGCTTGTCTTGAGAGATGGGAGCATGTCTTGAATCTCTGTATCTCTGCATATCCATCAGCATTGTGGTCCACTTGGAGTACTGGCTATCTGGGTGACTCAGTAACCTCACCCCTGGCCCAGGGCAAATTACAGCCTCTAAGTAGAAAAACAACAGCTTGTCCAGCTGTCCTAAAGCCTTCATACTGAAACTTACCCCCTTTACCACTTTCAAATACAGCTGGGACTGAGCAGTTCCCGAAAAGCAATTACTATAAAGCAAATTTGCCAAATAATCAATTCATCTATTGCTTAGTGTGCCAAATTTACCAAATTGGATACTTTTTAATATACGACTAGAGTGTTCAGCTAATTTAACAAGAATTTAATATATTACACTTATAATGTCTCATTTTTGCTACTAATGGTGTTACATAAAGAAACATTTTATCATTAGTAATGCTATATCAGAATTTCACATGGGGATTTTTCAATTATGCTAATATTTATGTGGAACTGTTTTAAACTAATAGCTACTTTTGATTTTCTTTGTATGCATTGGAAGATTTTAATTTAATCTAGCATAAATGGATTTACTTTGTATGTTTTCAAATTTAAAATCACACTTTTGATTTACTCCATATTGAAGATTAAGTTTAAATTTAAATTTAATTCAAAACTCTTGTATATTTCTAGTGTTTTCAAACATAATATAACATAAAATGTTGAATTGCCAGGAATATAAAATTAAGTCAGATGTGCAGTTTGAAGAAATGGTGAATGCTACTGAAAGGTGCTTGATATTTAGCAAAATGGAAAATGACATCATAGTACAATAGAAATCACAAGTGTCTAAAAAAATCCATTACCTATACAGTGTCAATTGTAGCATTCAATAGGGAGAAACTGAGCTCTATTGATTTTGTGACTTTTATGACAAGTAATGCATATTTTGTGACAAAAGTGACATTGTCCCTTTGTCATAAACCAGCTAATCAACTAGAAATATATTTTTAGATGTCAGTTTTGGTTTTTGTCAATCTTCTTTCATTTTTAGTATCTTTCAGATAGTTAACCTACCTTGGTTTATTATTTTCAGTTATTAGTAGCCACATTTCAAAATACAGGATGATTAATCCTGCTGCTTTCAAACTGATTCTTCCTTGACTACATGCCTGATACTTGGCACATGACTAGTGTGGGAAATCTTTTCTGGTCATCCTCAAATCACTTTCACTGCTTTGGTTGTACCCTTTCTCTGTGGGTATTTTTGCAAACTGCTGCCAAGTGACTGTACATTTTAAATTAATGTTAAATTACAATATGAATAAGTTAATTTTAAACAGTACTCAAAGCAGAATTTTATAATGTTAATTTGTAATTTAAAATTTAATTACCGATTCAAAACTATCCAAAAGGAATCAGAATTAGTTGGAAGAAAATTCTGGTGAAAACAGAAAGCATTTTTTTCTAATATCAAGAACAAGACAAGGATGTCAATTCTTGACACTTTTATTCAACATAATATTGAAAGTCTTAGGCACTGTGATCAGGAAAAAAAAAAAGAAGAAATGAAAGGAATCCAAAATTGAAAGAAAGAAGTAAAATTTCTTGCAGATGACATAATACTATACATAGAAATTCCTAAAGATAGCCCCCCCAAAAAAAAAACTATTAGAACTCATCAATGATTTCAGTAAAGTTGCAGGGTAGCAAATTAATCTATTGCATTTCTATACACTAACAATAAATTGCCAGAAAGAGAAATTAAGAGAAACAATCCCATTTACAATCACATCAAAAAGAATAAAATACTTAGGAATAAATCTAACTAAGGAGATTAAAGACGTGTACCTGGAAAACTATAAGACACTGATGAAAGACATAGAAGATGACACAGACAGATGGAAAAATATACCACATTCATGGAAAAGAATTCATATTGTTAAAACAAGCATACTATCCAAGACAATCCACAGATTCAATGCAATTTCTATCAAAATACCAATGGCGCTTTTTAAATAACTAGAGCAAATAATTCTAAAATTTGTGTGGCAACACAGAAGACCTTGAATAGCCAAAACAATCTTAAAAAAGAAGAACAAAGCCGGAGGTATCATGCATCCTGATTTTAAACTATATTACCAATGAACAATAATCAAAAGTATGGTGAACTTGCACAAAAACAGACACATAGATCAAAGGAACAGAATAGAAAGCCCAGAAATGAACACACACTTATATGGGCAATTAATCAATGACAAAGGAAGCAATAATACATAGAGGGGAAAAGACAGTCTTTCCAATAAATGGTGTTGGGAAAACTGGACAACTACATGCAAAGAATCAAACTGGACTCCTTTCTCATACCATGCACAAAAATAAATTACAAACAGATAAAGACTTAAATGTAAGACCTGAAACCATAAAACTTTTATAAATAAGCATACCATACTCTTTGATACTGGTCTTAGTAATATTTTTTTTTTTTTGGTTGTGTCTCTTCAGTCAAGGGAAACAAGCAAAAATAAACAAATTGTACTATATTAAACTAAAAAAAAGCTTTTGCACAGTGAAAGAAGCTATATATATATAAAAAAAAAAAGCCCAAAGGCTACCTACCAAGTGGGAAAAGATATTTGTAAACATTGTTATTTGATAAGGGGCTAATATCCAAAATACATAAATAACTCACAACTCAACATCAAGGCATCAAGTAACATAATTAAAAAATGGGAAGAGGAACGGAATAGACATTTTTCCAGAGAAGACACACAGATGGCTAACAGACACATGAAAATATGATGTTGACATCACTAATCATTCAGGAAATGCAAATCAAAACCACAATGAGATATCATCTCATACCTGTCAGAATGGCTATTATCAAAAAGACAACAAATAAGTGTTGGCAAGGATGTGGAGAATAAGGAAGCTTCATGCATTTTTGATGGGAATTGGAAAACAGTATGAAGACTCCTCATAAAATTAAAAGTAGTTCTACTTTTAGAACTGTATTTGGTATAGCTTTATATGGTACAGCAATTCCATTCCTAGGTATTTATCTGAAGAAAAGGAAAACACTAATCAGAAAAAATATATGTACCCCTATGTTCATTTCAGTATTATTTACAATAGCCTACATATGGAAGCATTACAAGTATCCATCAATAGATGAACGGATAAAGATGATGTGTAAATATATACAATGAAATACTAGTGAAAAATAATGCAGTTATCCATTTGCAACAACATGGCTGGATCTGGAGGGTATTATGTTAAGGGAAATAAGTCAGACAGATAAAGGCAGATACTGCACAAGTTCATTTATATGTGGAATCTAAAAAACAAAACAAATGAACAAACATTTCAAAACAGAAGCAGAATCATAGATACAGAGAATAAACAGGTATTTGCCAGCGGGGAGTAGGATGGAAATTAGTGAGGGATATTAATAGGTACAACCTTCCAGTTGCAAAATAAATGAGTCAGAAGATGTGAAATGTACTGTGTGGGAAATAGAGTCAATAATTATGTGATATGTTTATACAGTGACAAATCACAACTAGACTTATCATGGTGCTTATTTTGAAACATATAGAAATATCTTATTATACTATGTTGTGTAACAAGAACTAACACAGTGTTAGCTATGCTTCAAAAACAAACAAACATAGAAAAAGTGATCATATTTGTGGTTACCAGAGGTGAGGGGTGGGAGAGGGGGAACTGGATGAAGGCAGACTAAAAGTACAGACTTTCAGTTATAAGACAGAGAAGTACTGGGGATGTGATATACAACATGGTAAGCATAATGAACACTGATGTAGGTGAATATAAAAGTTGTAAATCCTAAGAGTTTTCATTGCAAGAAAATAAAAAAGAAAATTCCCAGTTAAAATCATAATATGCTAAAGAGATTTCATATGCAGAGTACATCATGAGAAACGTTGGGCTGGAAGAAGCACAAGCTGGAATCAAAATTGCCGGGAGAAATATCAATAACCTCAGATATGCAGATGACACCACCCTTGTGGTAGAAAGTGAAGAGGAACTAAAAAGCCTCTTGATGAAAGTGAAAGAGGAGATTGAAAAAGTTGGCTTAAAGCTTAACATTCTGAAAAGTAAGATCATAGCATCTGGTCCCATCACCTCATGGGAAATAGATGCGGAGACAGGGGAAACAGTGTCAGACTTTATTTTTTTGGGCTCCAAAATCACTGCAGATGGTGACTGCAGCCATGATATTAAAAGATGCTTACTTCTTGGAAGGAAAGTTATGACCAACCTAGATAGCATATTAAAAAGCAGAGACATTACTTTGCCAACAAAGGTCCATCTGGTCAAAGCTATGGTTTTTCCAGTGGTCATGTATGGATGTGAGAGTTGGACTGTGAAGAAAGCTGAGTGCTGAAAAATTGATGCTTTTGAACTATGGTGTTGGAGAAGACTCTTGAGAGTCCCTTGGACTGCAAGGAGATCCAACCAGTCCATCCTAAAGGAGATCACTCCTGGGTGTTCATTGGAAGGACTGATGCTGAAGCTGAAACTCCAATACTCTGGCCACCTCGTGCGAAGAGTTGACTCATTGGAGAAGACCCTGATGCTGGGAGGGATTGGGGGCATGAGGAGAAGGGGACAACAGAGGATGAGATGGCTGGATGGCATCACCGACTCGATGGACATGAGTTTGAGTAAACTCTGGGAGTTGGTGATGGACAGGGAGGCCTGGCGTGCTGCAATTCATGGGTTCACAAAGAGTCAGACACGACTGAGCGACTGAACTGAACTGAAAGAGATTTCCTTATAATTCATCGAAATTCAGTAGATAAATATTTCAGTTAAACATCACAACATGTGAATTTGGTAAATTTAGTGAATTGGTCATTTGGCAAGTTGACTTAAGAACTGGCTTCCTGGGAATTAGCTTTCAGCAAATTGGCCTGTCATAGAATTAGCTTTTAACACATGGGCATTCACTGAAATGATTTTCATGGAACTGGTGATATTTTCCCTTTCCACCCTCCCATCTTGAGTTTTCTAGAATCCCCTATCCACTGTCTACCCTCTAGCAAGCTTTTGTGACTCTCTTAACAAGCTGGGTTTCTCAGGGGTCCAAGATTCATCCTGAGAACACTTCATCACCATGTCTTTAGGAGGTATTGAAACTATTTATGTAAGTGTTTTGGAGACTGTGGCATGCTAGAAAAATAGGCCTTTACTTATTTATTTAATTTTTTAATTGGAGTATAATTGCTTTACAATATTGTTTCTGCTGTACAGCAACAGGAATCAGCTCTAAGTATACATATATTCCCTCCCTCTTGAATCTCCCTCCATTCCCCTGCCCCCGCTCCATCCTGCCCATCTGGATCATCACAGAGCACCAGGCTGAGATTCCTGTACTACATGGAATTTCTCTGGGGCCTGTGGCATGCCAGAAAATCAGGGTTTTACAAAGGTCTAATGAAATGAGTATGGTATCCTCATATCCCCTCCTTGGCTCTACCTTGAGAAATATGGGATTACAGAACTGAATCTCATCTATGCAGCTAAAGGGAAAAATTAAGGCCTTTAATGTAGTTCTGAAGTTGGAAGACACTTTAAGAACATCAAGTCCAGAGTTTCTTAACCTCAGCACTATTGACATTTTGGGCCAGATGATTCTTTACTGGGGACTTTCCTGGGCATTGTAGGATGATCAGCTGAATCTCTGGCCTCTACCTACAGAAAGTAGCTCCCCCTAAGTTGTGACAATCCAAAACATCCCAAGACATTGCTAAGCATCCTGGGGTAGAGCAGAGGTGGAATAAAGTCATCCTTGGCTGAGAATCTTTGATTTACTCTCTCATCTAATCTAGAAATTCCCTTTATATTTTATATCATATGCACACTGAATGCTGCAGGGGCCTGGAAGCTCACTGTTTCACTCTAGTCTTCCTTGGAGGCAGCTTCATGAGATCATGGGCTCTGGACACATTACCTTGGGGTCAACTTCTGTCTCTGTTACTCATTAGATATGGCCTTGAGCAATCCTCTTAGCCCATTTCAACCTGTTTCCTGATGTATCCTGATCCCTGCTTCATAGATTTATTGCATGAACTAACTGGCTATGTATATAAAATGCTTGGCCCTTTAGTGTGCTTGATAACTATATTCCACATACTGGGCCCAAATACCCCTTCTTTAATTTCTCCCTTGCTAGCGTGAATGTTTGTGTCTGCCCAAAATTCATATGTTGAAATCCTAGTTGCAGAAGACTCTTGAGAGTCCCTTGGACAGGAGATCAAACCAATCAATCCTAAAGGAAATCGACCCTGAATATTCATTGGAAGGACTAATGCTAAAGCTGAAGCTCCAATACTTTGGCCACCTGATGTGAAGAGCTGACTCATTGGAAAAGACCATGATGCTGGGAAAGATTGAAGGCAGGAGGAGAAGGGGGTGACAGAGGATGAGATGGTTAGATGGCATCACCAACTCAGTGGACGTGAGTTTGAGCAAACTCAAGGAGATAGTGATGGTCAGGGAAGCCTGGTGTGCTGCAGTTCTTGGGGTCACAGAGTTGGACACGTCTCAGCAACTGAACAACAATAACAACAGCATGATGGTATCAGGTGGGCCTCTGGGGTGATTAAATCATGAGGGCAGAGCCCTTATGAGTGAGACTAAGTCTTTTATAAAAGAGGTTCCAGAGAGAGCTTCCTTGTTCCTCCTACCTTCTGAGGCCACAATGAGAAGTTGGCAGTGTGCAGCTTGATAAAGGACTTCCACCAGAACCTGACATGCCAGCACCCTGATCTTCAACCTCCAGTCTCCATATCTGTGAAAAATAAATGGCTGTTGTTTATAAGCCATCCCATCCATGATGTTTTGTTATAGTAACCAGATGGACCAAGACACCCTCCTTGGTCATTCTCCTGCACCGCAGTGCTATGCAGACTCTCAGACCTTTGGACCTGTGACAACTCTGAATTCAACCATTGATAGCTGCCATCCCATGCTTATTCTTTCTTAGCAGAGCAAGCTCCATAAACCTTGATTCTTTCTCAAACTGTTCAGAGGTGACAGCACATTTCAAGAGGAAGTTAATTGTTAAGTCAGTGTGAAGCTGGACAGAGGAGACTTGGGGCTGGCACCATGACAGAGAGAGGGAGCTCCTAAAAGACCTTGCCTGGAAAGTTTGATCCTCCACAGGCTGCAACAGTCACTGCAGAAAGGCTGGACACTCTCTCAGCCCATGTGTGGAAGAGCTTGCAGATGAACCACCTGAATAGAAACCAAACCCCACAAGCATGCATTTCTGCAATGACACCCTAGTGCTGGGAACCCCCATGAGGGCCCAGGCTAGGAGACCAAGGTCGCATTGCCCTTGGCATCTCTCTTTCTCTACCAGTTGCTCATTGGAATGAGCTTTTGAAATTTTGCAAGAATATAAATAAGACACAAAGCCTCCAACTTGGAGATCTGAGAAGTCACATGACTCCTCGGAACAGCTGGCATTTGCTGAGCGGTTTTAAAAAGAGCACTCATGTCAGAGAGCGACCACATAGCCCTCCTAGGGGACTTGTAAATGCATCATCCTTGGGAAAGCCACAGATTGGGCACTCGTGGGCTCCCACGTGTAACCTGGACTTAATATAGCTCGATTTCTCTTTCAATTTCATGCCTGGAAAATACAGGCCCAAGATTGATCCCTTGTGTTGCGGGAGGGATTCTGAATCAAAGCACTGGGGAATCCATCTTGCTGGAGCTAGAAAGCTCCCCCAGCCAGTGATGGGCAGGCCCTGGATGTAGCAGGGGACTTGGGCGTTTCTTCAGTCAATTTTGATATATTTGAGAACATTTTCTTAAATGCCAGAGCTGGCTTTTATTTCTCCTTGGATGGGTGAAGATAAATTGGTTTGAAGTGACTCTGGCTTGAGAGGATGGTCTCCCAAAGCCCCACTAGAAATAGGCTGAAATTATGGATAATGTTGGGACTTGCACACAAGGCAGTCCTGCCTGCCATTCCTTGGAGCAGGAGAGCCTGTTAGCCAAGGGGATTACACCAGATTGTTTAAACACCAGGCTGCTGCGTCTGGCCTAAGGCTCTGTGCAATTTACTTGTAGACAATCTCTTGATTTATGAGTCTAAATCACATGGAGCACTATTGCAAATCACCAGTGCCCATCTCTTGCAAGTTTCAAAGATAAGAACTCTAAATGGGAGGCTTTTCTGGGGCCAAGGAAGAAGAGAAGGACTGCATTTTCTAAGACCGTGAAAATACATTAAACTGTTTTTTGGGTATCTCTGGGAGGCTTAGGAACTGCAAGGAGGAGGAGAGAGGTATTTTTAAGATCTCTTCTTCACTGTCATCTGACTTTGTTGCTATGAAGAATGGGGAAGAGTGAAAAACAGCCACACCTGTTGGAGGTACTCAGTTAGGAGTAGTCTCTTCTCTCTACTAAAGGCCTTCATGGAACTGAACCCTCTTGAAACAAATGTGACCTCAGTCCTTCCAGAAGCATTGTCTTTGGCTGGAAAAACTGTCCATCTGGATTCTCTAGTTCAGTCCCTTGCCTCAACTGTAAGACTGTACTCAAACTTTTTCTCAAAAGCCATGCACAGTGGGTTTCAAGGGTCTTTAGATATCATCAACTTTCATCTCATAACCTCAGAGAAAGCCAGAGAGCTAAAGGAATTTGGAGGCTAGTCAGTTTCATGCGGTAGTTCTGACGTTAAAAAATCTGAGGATTGGAGAAATGTGATTTGCCTAAGTCTACATATCACTTATTGTTGGACCATGACACAGAGGCCTTTCCCCTCCATCCTGAGCCCCTGCACTAGCATCTCACCAAGCTCTCCAGTCCCACCAAATCTGTGTTTGTTGAGGGATGTTTAATTGTTTCTGTGGGTTTCACTTTTTTTTTTCTCTCTTCTGAACAGCTATTCTCATCCTTGATGGGGATGGGCCACACAGAATAGTACCATCTATATGTTCTCCTTTTTCTTTTTTTTGTGTGGGTATGTTACTTTTTAATTTTTTTAACTACGACTTAATTTTGCTAGAGCTGTGTTAGTTAGGTTTACAACAAGATCGTATAGAGATTTTTTCATATGCTTCCTGTCCCACGCAAACATAGCACCCCACAAGCCTGTGCTAGCGTGTATGCACAGTTGTTTCAATTGTGTCCGACTCTTTGCGAACCTATGGATGTGTAGCCTGCCAGGCTTTTCTGTCCATGGGATTCTCCAGGCATGAATACTGCAGTGAGGTTGCCATGCCTTCCTCGAGGGGATTTCCCAGACCCAGGGATTGCTGTGTTCTGCGTTGGCGGGCAGCTTCTTTACAACTAGTGTCACCTGGGAAACCCCCCATGCAAGCATAGCTTCTCCCATTACCAACATCACTCACCAGAAGGGCACATTTGTTTTTTTCATAATAGATGGACCTCTATTGATACATAATAATCACTCAAAGTCCATAGTTTACCTTAGGAGTATGGGTTTGGATGAAAGCATAATGGCATATATTGGTTGTTATAATTTTACACAGAGTATTTTCATTGTCCTAGAAACTCTTTGTGTATTTCCTGTTCTACTCTCCCCTGTCACTCCTGGCAACCACTGACATTTTTGTTTTCAAAATATGTCATTTATGTTGAACATTCATGCATACAGTGTGTAGCCTTTTCAAATTGGCTTCTTTCATGCAGTAATACACATTTAAGTTTCCATCATGTCTTTTCATGGGTTGATGCTTTGCTGTTCTCAGTCACTTCAGTCATGCAACTGAGTCTTCGTGGCCTCTGGACTATAACCCGCCAGGCTCCTCTCTGTCCATGGAATTTTTCAGGCAGGAATATTGGAATGGGTTGCCATGCTTTCCTCCAGAGGATCGTTCTGACCCAGGGATCGAGCCCACGTCTTTTGTGTCTCCTGCATTGCAGGCAGATTCTTTACTGCTGAGGCAACAGGGAAGCTCATTTCCTTTTTAGTGTTGAATAATATTTCATTGTCTGGGTGACCATAGTTCATTTAGTCATTAACCTACTAAAGGATATCTTGATTGCTTCCAAGTTTTGGTAATTATGAATAAAGTTGTTAAAAACATCTGGGTACAAATTTTGTGTGGACATAAAATTTTATTTCCTTAGGCAAATACCAAGGGGATGTGATTATTGGAATGTATGATAAGAGTAGGTTTAATTTTGTAAGACATTGCCAAATTGCCTTCCAAAGTGGCTGTACCATTTTGCATTCCCAGCAATGCATGAGAGTTCCTGTTGCCCCACGTCCTCATCCTCATTTGATGTTGTTGGTGTTCTGGATTTTGTCCATTCTAATAGGTGTGTAGTTGTATCTCACTGTAGTTTTAATTTGCATTAGTTTGTAGTTTAATTTGCATAATTTAATGTGATGTGGAGTCTCTTCATATGCTTATTCATCATCTGTATATCTTCTTTGATGGGGTGTCTGTTAAAGTTTTTGGCTGACTTTAAAAAAATCAATTTTTCTTATTGTTGAGTTCTAAAAGTTCTTTGTATATTTTGGATAATAATCCTTTAGTAGATGTGTCTATTGCAAATGACTTTTCCAAGTCCATGGCTTGTCTTCTAATTCTATTTATACTGTCTTTTGCAGAGCAGAGGTTTTTAATTTTAATGAAATTTAGCTTATCACTTGTTTCTTTCATGGATTGTGTCCTTGGTGTTTTATCTTAAAAAGCATCACTAACCCAAGGTCATCTAGGTTCTCTCCCATGTTATCTTCTAGGAGCCTTATGGTTTTGTATTTCATATATAGATTTATGACCCATTTTGAGTTAATTTTTGTGAAGGGTATAAAGGTTTGTGTTGAGATTTATTTTTGGGGCACAGATGTCCATTTGTTAGAGCACCATTTGTTGAAGAGACTATCTTTGCTCCATTGTATTGTCTTTGTTCCAATGTCAAAATCAGTTGACTATAATATTTAAGGAGGTTCCTTCTTATTTACTGACATTTATTAAGAGTTTATTTTCTCAACAACAATCAGTTCATACTTATAAGCCAGGGATAATGCTAAGAGCTCTGTTTATGTTACCGTATTTAGTCCTCTAAGTAACATACAGACAAGGACACAGAGACTTGGACATGTTTGCACAGCAAACTGTCCAAGCCTGCACAGCAAGACTGGAATTTGAGTCTCGATTTTGCCTTGAGATGATGATATTGACCATTATGTTATTAGATCACCTACTTAATCAGACTAGCTGTAGCTCTAGTTCAAAATAACACTAAGGTCAAGAATGGACTTAAGTGCTTCTACCAGGTGGCCATTTGCAGACTGGCTTACAGTGGTTTTCATTGCCTGTATTATTCCTCTGCATAGGAACCTTCCTGCTATTCCAATATCAAACAAAAATTAGCGTGCCCATCTTCAACTAAGCCAGTCATTGAAATATGAATATGACCCTTATTTTCCTGCTTAGAACACTTCATTGGCTTCTCATTTCTAAGCTCAGAGAAGCTAAGACATGTTGGTAAATAGCTACTTTACCAAGCAAAATGTGCCAAGTTTGATAAGAAGTTAGAAAAAGAATTCAGTAAAATGGGAAATTTCTTCCAACTAGAGATCCAGGGAAAGTTTCACAGAGAAAGTGATATTTTACCAAGCTCTGAAGGAGACAGAGATATAAAGACCTTTGGGAACAATATTCTAAGAAACATGTCTGGAAAAAGTGAGTGATTAAATTGGTCTGTAACAGAGTGGCATATAGGGAGAAAGCAGAAAATATTTGCTGTCAGAGAGGTGGGCTGGGGCCATGTCTGGGAGGATCTGGAAGGTCAAACCTCTTTTGACCTTGAACTACTTTTGGGGGGCTTGATTTTTCCTTGATGTCTCCAGGTTTGGTAACAGGGTAGTCATCACATACCATAAGCCTGTTAATGTTTGATTCATAGCTTTTAGAATAAAATATGCTTTTTTTGAATTAGAAGAAGATAAAAATAAAAAATATTCCATTTTTGGCAATAGTATGGTTCATGTGTCTCCCCTAACCTCAGAGAGCCATTCTGATAGCCTCATGTGGCCTCAAGTGTTTTCCTGCCAATGAAGGATTCTACACAGTAGAATTAAAGTAGGATTCACGTTTGAATGTTGTTCTGGTTTCCTTTGCAAAGAGGCTGGCCAGAGAGTGAGATCGGAAAGAGCACTCTTGACCTCTGGAATGAAGCCAGTTTGGTGGAGACAACAAAAGTAGATCAGTTACTTGGGGCCTCAGGGGACTGTGCGAGTCTGTTCTTTCTCCCTCTGGTTTCCTAATCCTTTTTCCAAGGATACGTTCCCTTTTGACACATTTTCCTCTTTTCTCTGACATTAAACCTAAGTACATGGGCACACAAGGGTGGACGTGTGTCTGTGTGTGGTACATGTGTGTATGTGAGTGTGCATATGTGTGTTTGTGTGCACAAGTGTGAATGTGTGTTGGTGAAAGTGAAAGTTGCTCAGTCATGTCCACTTTGTGATCCCATGTGCTATATAAGTCCATGGAATTCTCCAGGCCAGAATACTGGAGTGGGTGGACTTTCCCTAATCCAGGGGATCTTTCCAATCCAAGGATTGAACCCAGGTCTCCCACATTGCAGGTGGATTCTTTACCAGCTGAGCCACAAGGGAAGCCCAAGATTACGGGAGTGGGTAGCCTATCCCTTCTGCAGCAGATCTTCCCAACCCGGGAATCGAACCGGGGTCTTCTGCATTGCAAGGGGATTCTTTACCAACTGAGCTATCAGGCAAGACCCGTGTGTGTTGGTGCTGACCCATTATTTTTGCCATCATTGCAGCCAGTGTTCTGGAAGCAGATTCAAAGAGATAGAAAGCCTACGAGTGACAGTTGGACATAGTTTTGGAATGAATAGGACTGGGTATTAGATGCTGGTAAAGGAAGTCTATTTCTGCTTGGCTTCCTGAACGTCAAAGTGGTGGGAACCCATGAGCAGGTGACTGAGGGGGCAGCCTCAGCTCCTGACCTTGACAGCTTTAAGAATAGGAGGATCTCTCTATCCACTTAGTGCTCGCATCTGTTCATAATGGGTGAGGGCCATTTCAGTGTGAAGCAAGGGCATTGGCAAGATGATTTCTGGAGAGCCTTTCTGGGATGAGTCATCTGTGATATTGTCTCTTCAGCCACTATGAGTGGGGAATATGTGTCATTATTTTAGCCACATGAAAACTGAGAATACTACATAAATTCTCATTATTGAGAAAGAGTGGTTATGGTGACCTTGTAAGTTTTCACATTATCCCTTGCAGTTCCCTGGCTTATTCTTGATTTTGGTTTATTTAAAATTATGGTCTCCTCTTGGAATGGAGTTATTTCATAGAGTAGGAATTGGTTAAAAGGCAGGACCCTGAGCACAAAGGAGTATGTAGAAGGGGGAAGGAAGGCACGTGTGACAGTCTTCTGCCTGGACTTGATGGTGACTGTGTTTGTTTGAGAAGGAACATCCTGACCTTGTAAAAGAAACCCAACACAGACACGTGGTAGCTCCTAACTGAGCTCTCCTCCCTGGGAGGGCTACGAATTGAATTAGCAGAGACCTCAATTCTCTTTAAACCAGCAGGGGAAGCACGTTGTTATTTACATTTTGCCAAGACTCAGTTAACATTGGACTAGTTTTCTTCATGATGCTGACACCCGAGTTGTGTGATGCAAGTTAATTCCATGTGTGTGCATCAAACAGGGAAGGGAGCCAAGGATGGTAAGAGGGAAGGAGGAGTCTAAAGCTTATTGGTTATCAGTGGCATGACATTTACAGATATTCTTCCACTAAGAGAAAACTTGCATCCGGGGAAGTTAAATGACTTGTCCAAGGCAACATGGGGCATTAGTGGTAAAACTGGATTGCAAGTCAAGGGACCTGACTCTAATAAGGCTTCATAAGTAATCCTAAAATTTAAATTTCTTATGGTCAAAACAGTTTTAAGAATACCCTGAGTCAATAAAGACTTTCAGAGTCTCTCTCTTTGTCTGTCTCTCTAATATGTATATATTTATATGTATATATAAATTATACATGTATAATTATATATGAATTATATATATATACACACACACACTTTTTTTTTTGGTCACGGATGAACTGTAGCCTGCCAGGCTTCCCTGTCCATGGGATTTCCCAGGCAAGAATACTGGAGTGAGTTACCATTTCCTTCTCTGGGGATCTTCCTGACCCAGGGACTGAATTCACATGTCCTGCATTGACAGGTGGATTCTTTACTGCTGAGCCACCACATATAACATAACTAGGAGACAGAGAATACTCTAAATTTCATGTTACACTACAATAGAAGAGTAAGCTCCTAAGT
This sequence comes from Dama dama, assembly GCF_033118175.1. Classification (NCBI taxonomy): domain Eukaryota; kingdom Metazoa; phylum Chordata; class Mammalia; order Artiodactyla; family Cervidae; genus Dama; species Dama dama. The sequence goes on from NC_083688.1 coordinate 29,240,337, forward strand.
TCGACAAGATAAATTCCAGATTCCATCATGCTGGAACAAAGAGCCAGGTTGAAGACACAGGGCAAAGAGAAGATGAGTCTGGGGGCCTTGATCACTGATAAAATAACCCTCAGAAAGAGGAGTTCACATTTGAGTGAAAAATAATGAGCACAGCTTTGAGACCAGGTCACTGAAATACAGGTTCCCTGGGAATGGAATGGAAGGGCTCGGTTGTGCATGGGACAGGGACTGGTGTGGGTAGAAGGAGCGGGGACACTTGGCAGGGGTACTTTTGGAAGCTTGTTAGAGAAAGGAAATAAGGAAGTGATGTTATTCTGCCAAACAAAAGTGAATCTCAAAAATCAGAAGAGACACCAATCCCTCCTCCCTAAAGTGCCATCAATGAAAAAAACTACACTTTTCTATACGAACAGAAGAGGGTGCTCTTGAACCAAGAAACACTGTCAGTCACCCGACCGCCATAACTGTGCCTACATACAACCGTTTATGTAAACACTTAAAAATAAACAAAAAATGTCGGACAACATATGTACAAGGCCACAAAGGAAACAAAATATGAGAATCCAAACATTTCAGCACATGTAAATGTTCCTATATAAATCAAACATGAAGCAGAGGGAACTTTAACATAACACCCGAATTGAATATCCTAAAACAGGCATTTGAAAAATGACACTGAAATCTTGTCAGAAGTTCTAAAGTTTAGAAAAAAAATAGACAAAAAAAAAGAAAGAAAATGGAAATAGAAGTTGAATAAACTCAGGAAAGAAACGGAAATAAAAGACAAGATCATCTAAAAATAGAAGGTTAAATTGAATAAGGTACTCATGGAACAATAGATGATGAGACATTGAGAACATAATAGGAAGAGGATGAAATCTAAATAATGAATGAAGGAAGAGAGATCAGAACAAAAATAACTGATAGAAGATAGGTTCAGAAGAGTCTGAAAAAGAAAAATATTTCAATGCAAAATAACTAGTATTTCAAACTATAAATGAAGACAAATTTTTAAAATTAAAAGAAGACTTGACTCTGCATCTTTAAAGAACCCATTGTGTTCCTGGGAAAATAAACCTGAAATGATGAAGTCTAAGACTTATTCCAAGAAAATATTACACTTTAAAGATAAAGAATACCAGGTCTTTAGACAAAAGGACCAAATGACTCACATAGAAAAGAAAATCAAGTAAACATCAGACTTTTCCTATAAAATAAGAGAACCATGGAGTCTCACTTTCAGAAAACAAAAGGAAGTGTAACAGGAATACTCTCTTTCTAGATGAGCTCATCACTGACAGACTGTAAGAGGCAGTTTTCTCTAAGTAAAAAGTCAGGCCACTGACTCTTGCTCTGAAAGTCATCTGCCAGAGGGTGAACATGATTCAACCAACATAGGACCAGGACTAGGGTGCTCAGATAGATGGGTTGAGAGTGAGGGTCAAATATAATTCAGTGTACATCTGTACCTAAAGCAAGGATGGGGACAATAGTGGAAGCACAGTGTGACTGCTGTGTGTTCTGACAAAACTGAAATAATGGCTTGTGGCATAGAAAATAGGGCAGAGTGAAGGATATCATTTAAAGCAGACAGACCAAAATGTAGAAGGGCAAATGAGAAAAAAATGTACTAAGGGCATTAAGATGGCTATTATTAGTGAAAAGGCAATCACTACAATGAACACACTGAACTTCCTGAATACCAAAAGAAATATGAAATGGACACAGAAAACCAACCCCGTAGAGAATAGAACAATATACACAGTCAATTAAAAAAAAATCATTTGAGGCTATTCTACCCAAAGCAGTCTATAGATTCAATGCAATCCCTATCAAGCTACCAATGGTATTTTTCACAGAACTAGACCAAAGAATTTCACAATTTGTATGGAAATACAAAAAACCTCGAATAGCCAAAGTAATCTTGAGAAAGAAGAATGGAACTGGAGGAATCAACCTGCCTGACTTCAGACTCTACTACAAAGCCACAGTCATCAAGACAGTATGGTACTGGCACAAAGACAGAAATATAGATCAATGGAACAGAATAGAAAGCCCAGAGATAAATCCACGAACCTATGGACACCTTATCTTCGACAAAGGAGGCAAGGATATACAATGGAAAAAAGACAACCTCTTTAACAAGTGGTGCTGGGAAAACTGGTCAAACACTTGTAAAAGAATGAAACTAGAACACTTTCTAACACCATACACAAAAATAAACTCAAAATGGATTAAAGATCTAAATGTAAGACCAGAAACTATAAAACTCCTAGAGGAGGACATAGGCAAAACACTCTCCGACATAAATCACAGCAAGATCCTCTATGACCCACCTCCCAGAATATTGGAAATAAAAGCAAAACTAAACAAATGGGACCTAATGAAACTTAAAAGCTTTTGCACTACAAAGGAAACTATAAGTAAGGTGAAAAGACAGCCCTCAGATTGGGAGAAAATAATAGCAAATGAAGCAACAGACAAAGGTTTAATCTCAAAAATATACAAGCAACTCCTGCAGCTCAATTCCAGAAAAATAAATGACCCAATCAAAAAATGGGCCAAAGAACTAAACAGACATTTCTCCAAAGAAGACATACAGATGGCTAACAAACACATGAAAAGATGCTCAACATCACTCATTATCAGAGAAATGCAAATCAAAACCACAATGAGGTACCATTACACGCCAGTCAGGATGGCTGCTATCCAAAAGTCTACAAGCAATAAATGCTGGAGAGGGTGTGGAGAAAAGGGAACCCTCTTACACTGTTGGTGGGAATGCAAACTAGTACAGCCGCTATGGAAAACAGTGTGGAGATTTCTTAAAAAACTGGACATAGAACTGCCATATGACCCAGCAATCCCACTTCTGGGCATACACACTGAGGAAACCAGATCTGAAAGAGACACGTGCACCCCAATGTTCATCGCAGCACTGTTTATAATAGCCAGGACATGGAAGCAACCTAGATGCCCATCAGCAGATGAATGGATAAGGAAGCTGTGGTACATATACACCATGGAATATTACTCAGCCATTAAAAAGAATTCATTTGAACCAGTCCTAATGAGATGGATGAAGCTGGAGCCCCTTATACAGAGTGAAGTAAGCCAGAAAGATAAAGAACATTACAGCATACTAACACATATATATGGAATTTAGAGAGATGGTGACGATAACCCTATATGCAAAACAGAAAAAGAGACACAGAAATACAGAACAGACTTTTGAACTCTCTGGGAGAAGGCGAGGGTGGGATGTTTCGAGAGGAATCGGGTGGAGAGGGAGGTGGGAGCGGGGATTGGGATGGGGAAGACATGTAAATCCATGGCTGATTCATATCAATGTATGACAAAACCCACTGAAATGTTGTGAAGTAATTAGCCTCCAACTAATAAAAAAATTAAGAAAAAAAAGAAAAAAAAAAAAAAAAGAAAAAATCATTTGAGACCAAGTAGTCAACATTAACAACTTATATTTATCATATTATTATAATTAATTTAAACCTTTATTGCATTCAGTTCAGTTCAGTTCAGTCGCTCAGTCGTGTCTGACTCTTTGCGACCCCATGAATCACAGCACGCCAGGCCTCCCTGTCCATCACCAACTCCCGGAGTTTACTCAAACTCATGTCCATCGAGTCGGTGATGCCATCCAGCCATCTCATCCTGTGTTGTCCCCTTCTCCTCCTGCCCCCAATCCCTCCCAGCATCAGGGTCTTTTCCAATGAGTCAACTCTTCACATGAGGTGGCCAAAGTATTGGAGTTTCAGCTTCAGCATCAGCCCTTCCAATGAACACCCAGGACTGATCTCCTTTAGGATGGACTGGTTGGATCTCCTTGCAGTCCAAGGGACTCTCAAGAGTCTTCTCCAACACCACAGTTCAAAAGCATCAATTTTTTGAAGAAAGCTCAGCTTTCTTCACAGTCCAACTCTCATATCCATACATGACCACTGGGAAAACCATAGCTTTGACCAGATGGACCTTTGTTGGCACAGTAATGTCTCTGCTTTTAAATATGCTATCTAGGTTGGTCATAACTTTCCTTCCAAGGAGTAAGCGTCTTTTAATTTCATGGCTGCAGTCACCATCTGCAGTGATTTGGGAGCCCAAAAAAGTAAAGTCTGACACTGCTTCCACTGTTGCCCCATCTATTTCCCATGAAGTGATGGGACCAAATGCCACGATCTTAGTTTTCTGAATGTTGAGCTTTAAGCCCACTTTTCCACTCTCCTCTTTCACTTTCATTAAGAGGCTTTTTAGTTCCTCTTCACTTTCTGCCATAAGGGTGGTGTCATCTGCATATCTGAGGTTATTGATATTTCTCCCGGTAATCTTAATTCCAGATTGTGCTTCTTCCAGCCCAGCGTTTCTCATTTATTCTCATTTATTGCATTACCCCTTCATTAAAAATATGTTGACATTGACTCACAGCAAGGCTGAAGTCCATGAAATAAATGGAGAGATACACGTACAATGAAAGCCACCTGTCACAAAGTGGTTCAGAAAGGCTAAAAATAAAAAGATTAACAAAGATAGTCCAGAAGAATGAAAACAATAAAATAAATAAGAGTGTAAAGACAAAATCAACGTAATCAATAAGGGGGGTTTATATCAAATCTCAAACTTTGCAGATATAGAGTATATACTTCCTTTTTAAAACACAAATGGAACGTTCACAAAAATTGACCACATTTTGGATCATAAAGAAAGTCCTACTAAGCACCATAAAGTAGAAATTAATAAGAAAAATTTAAAAGGTCCTTCCATTTGGAAATTGAACAGCAACAATTCTCCATTAAACTAGCATTGGGTGAAAGTAGGTGTAAAATTGAAATTGCAGAATTAGTAAAAACCATAATTAGAATGAAAAATATGCCTATCAGAATTTGTGATATAATTAAAGCAATGCTCTGATGAAAATCCATGGTCTTAAGTACTTAAATCAATGAGAAACTAATTAAAAAAAATCTAATTCCTAAGTGAGAAAATGTAGAAAAATAACAAAGATAAAAAGAAAAGAAGCACAAGGAAGGAAATAATAAAAGTAAGAGAAGAATTTAATGTGATAGAGAATAGTAAAAAGAGTAGAACTAATAAATGAATAACAATGCTGGTTGTTTTGGGAAGAAACGGTTAAAATATACATACCAATAGCTAACCTAATCAAGAAAAAAAGAGACAAAACCCAGACTCACAAAGTAAGGAAAGACTAGAGGGAAATTACTATTATAAAGATAAAATCAATCATAAATAGACTACTTTGCAAAACTCTATACAAATACATTTGAAAACTGTGAGATTGATTATTCTCTGTGAAAATGTAATTTACAAAAACAGATCCCATTTTATATAGAAAGCTCAAACAGACCACGCTTCAGGGTGGAAAAAAGGTGGAGAAAGTAACCAGCAAATTATTCCATATAGAAACACCGTACACAGATTGTTGCACAGGGGAAACTACAAACCTTAAAGATTAGATCCTCTCAACGCTTCACAAGGGCCTGCCTGGTGACTCACTGGTAAAGAGTCCTCCTGCCATGCAGGAGACCTGTGTTAGATCCCTGGGTCAGGAAGATCCCCTGGAGAAGGAAATGGCAACCCACTCCAGTAATCTTGCCTGGGAAATCCCATGCACAGAGGAGCCTGGCAGGCTACAGTTCATGGGGTCACAAGAGAGTTGGACTTGACTTAGTGACTAAACAACAACACTTAATAAATTCGGAGTGTAGAAAATGAAGGAAAACTTCTAAATTTTTTAAAAGAAATAAGTGTAATATTGATACTCAAATCTAATAAAGATTATTAGTAAAAATGATAAGAACAATATAGTTTATAGGGAAGTGAAAAAGAAGTGTGGAAATGTGTTAGTTGCTCAGTTGTGTCTGACTCTTTGTAACCCCATGAACTGTAGCCCACTTACACACCAATTTTCTTTATAATTATAGTTGCAAAAACTAAATAAAACTCTAGCAAAAGGAATCCAAAACCATCTTAATGAAATAAAACATCAAGATCAAATTTCAGGAATGCAAGGAGTTTCAGTGTGAAGAAATCCACTAATATAATTCACCTGATGGTGAAATTTAAGGAGAAAAGTCATATGATTATCTAAATGGATCTGGAGGACCTTTAATAATATTTAACACCTATTTCTGAAAAAATGCACTCAATAATTAAGAATTCATGGATAATTTCTTTTACACAATTAATGTACATGTCCTTATATATACTTGTGATTTATGTATGCATATATATATATATATATATCCTAAATGTAGCATCCTATTTAATTGAGAAACATGGAAGACACTCCTTCCAAGACTAGAAATAAGGCAAAGATACCCTTTATCTTCATTCTATGTAATGTTGTATTGGAGCTATTAATCAATACCATTTGAGGAGAAGAAAAACCACCTCTTTGTGAAGATGAAATTACAATGAAGCTTGAAAACCCAATAATTAGTGATTAAACTAGTGTAAATTAGCAAGGAGCTCAAATATTAGGATAAAAAATTGACATAAAATCAATAGCCTTCATATATACAGAAAATAACCAATTGTAATTTACAATGTAAGGGGAAAAAATCCATTTGAAATTGTAACAAAAAAGATAAAATTTAAAAAGAAACATGCTCAGTTGTGCCTTACTCTTTGTGACCCCATGGATGGTAGCCTGCCAGGCTCCTCTGTCCATGAAGTTTGCCAAGAAATAATACTGGAGTGGGTTGCCACTCCCTTCTCCAGGGGATTTTCTTGACCCAGGGATTGGATCTGTGTCTCCCATGTCTCCTGCACTGGCAGGCGGATTCTTTACTGCTCTGGCCACGTGGGAAGCCGAAAAGAAACACGCAAAATTTAAATAAGGAAAATTTAGAAATCTTCCCCAAAGACTTGAAAGCAGGTTTGAGAAAGTAAAAAGGCATCTGTGTAGAGAACTGCTCAACATCATTCAGATGTCAATTCTTCTTAAGTTAGCGTATAAATTTTATCCAATTGTAAGGAAAATGCCAACAAGCACTCTCACCTCTCCATGAGATAAATAAGTTGATTCTAAAGTCATGTCAAAAAGTAAATATGTCAAAAAGCCAGGAAAACTTGGGCAGAGGGAGGGGGGAAGCAAAGAGAGAGAATGATATTACCTGACATGAACACAGTCTAACTGCTCGGTGGTAAATACAGTGTGGTACTGGCATGTGGGTGGAGAGGCCAGAGAAACCAAATGAAGGCAGAAATGGGTTCAAATATGTACAAAAATGTATCATTAGATAAAAGTGGCATTTCATATTACTGAAGAAAAGGTGGGCTTTTTAAATAAATGGAGTTGGGATAGCTGAATAACCATTTGGAAAAAGACAAAACTAATTCCTACCTTATACCATAAACCATAAACTATAAAAGGATGAGAGACTTAAAAGTAAAAATACAAAGTGAACAAACCTCAGAAGTACTAAAGAAAACATGGATGACTGTTTTTGTAACTTGAGTATGGGAAGATGTTTACTCAATGTCGTTCAAAAATCCATATGCATTCCCCCATAATATATGTTTGTGGAATTGAGAGAAAAGGTACAAATGAGCCTAGTTGCAGGGCAGTAATAGAGGCATGGAGGATGGAAACAATGGCAAGAGTGACAGACTTTATTTTCTTGGGCTCCAAAATCACTGCAGAGGGTGACTACAGCCATGAAATTAAAAGACGCTTGCTCCTCGGAAGAAAAGCTATGACAAACCTAGGCAGCATATTAAAAAACAGAGACTTTACTTTGCCGACAAAGGTCTGTACAGTCAAAGCTGTGATTTTTCCAGTAGTCATGTATGGATGTGAGAGTTGGACTATAAAGAAGGCTGAATGCTGGAGAATTGATGCTTTTGAACTGTGGTGTTGGAGAAGACTCTTGAGAGTCCCTTGGACTGCAAGGAGATTCAACCAGTCAATCCTAAAGGAAACCAGTCCTGAATATTCGTTGGAGGGACTGATGCTGAAGCTGAAGCTCCAATACTTTGGCCACCCAGTGTGAAGAGCTGACTCGTTAGAAAATACCCTGATGCTGGGAAAGATTGAAGGCAGGAATAGAAGGGGTCTACAGAGAATGAGATGGTTGGATAGCATCACCGACTCAATGGACATGAGTTTGAGCAAGCTCCAGAGCAAGCAAAGGACAGGGAAGCCTGATGTGCGCAGTCCATGGGGTCGCAATGAGTCAGACATGACTGAGCGACTGAACAACAAGAGGATGGATGTGTGGACACAGGGTGGGGAGGGTAGTGTGGGATGAACTGGGAGATTAATTTTGACATAAATACCATGTATGAAATAGTTAGTGGGAACCTGTGGTACTGCATAGGGAGTTCAGCTTGGTGCTCTGTGATAACCTAGAAAAGTGGGATGGTAGGCAGTTGAGAGGAAGATCCAAGAAGGAGGGGATATGGTTGGTTCACTTTGTTGTTCAGTGGAAACTAACACAACATTGTAAAGCCATTATACTCCAATTAAAAAAACCCATAGACAACAGCAAAAGATTGATAAATTCTACTACATAAAATTAAGAAATAACTGCACCGCAAAAAATAAGCAAAACCAAAAGAAAAATGGCTCACTGGGGGAAAATATTTGCAACATGATATGGTGGAAATAAATGGCTGTCTCCTCAACATATACAATATTTTTAAAAATTGAGAAAAAAAAATCCCGAATCACCCATCTCCACAAAAGTATAGGGACATGATCCTAAACATATCCTAAACATATTCAAATGCTCAAAAATGTTGGTGCAGCTGTGGAGAAAATGAACTGTATTAGTTTGCTCAGGCTGCCATAACAAAATTCCACAGATTAGAGGCCTACGCAACAGAAATTTATTTTCTCACACTCTGGAGGCCAGAGTCCAAGATCAAATTGTTGATTCTTTGTATTTCTTTTGAGACCTTTCTCCTTGGCTTGCAGAGGGCTGCCTTCTCAATGCACACTCACAAGCTCTTTCTTCTATACAGGCACTTCCCTGGTATCTCATTGTGTATCCAAATTTCCTCTTCTTGTGACAGCAGTCAGATTGGATTAGGGTTTACTTTAATGACCTTATTTAACTTAACCAACTCTTTAAAGGCCCTATCTCCAAATATAATCGCATTCTGAGATACTGGTGGTTGGGGTTTCCATATAGAATTTGAGGGGAGATAAGTCAGCCTATAACACAAGCACATATGTTGGTAGTAGATATTTAAATGATATAATCTATTTGGAGATATAATCTCTTGTGGCTCAGGTGATAAAGAATCTGCCGGCAATGCAGGAGACACAGGTTTGATCCCTGGGTTGGGAATATCCCCTGGAGAAGGAAATGGCAACCCATTCGAGTATTCTTGCCTGGGAAATCTCATGCACAGAGGGGCCTGGCGGGCTACAGTCCACGAGGTTACAAAAGAATCAGACACAACTTAGCAACTAAAGAGCAACAGCAATCTATTTGGAGGTAAATAAATCTAAATACCTAAACATTATCTGTGCAACATTTACCCTTTGACTCAGCAATACGACCCACATAACTTGACTCTGAAACCCTCATAAACAAGCAAACAAAAAACATATGAACAAGGTTAGTCATCACTCTATGATTTGTAGGAGTAAAGTAACTGAAACAACCTGAAGACAACATATAAAATATTGGTTAAATAACCTATGGTATATTCACACATCAGAGCAACTATTAAACTATAAAGAGAATGGAGAAGATCTCTACTAATTACTCAGGGTCACTTCTAGGATCCGTTTCAAATAAAAAATAAAAGTGAAAAAGTATACAAATAGAAGGGCACTTTTTACATAAGAAAGGAGAGTAAATCAGAAAGAAGAATACACACACACACACTTATTGTTGCAAAAAGAAACTTGGGAGGAATACACTAGAAGCTACTACAATGGTTGCCTAGGTATAGGACAGGAATGAGAAAAGGATAGAGGGGATGAGGAAGCAGTGACACATTTTAGTATAGTTTTGACTTTTAAATCATTACAAAGTTATGTATATTTTAAAATAAAATTAAATAGGAAAGGGCACACTCCTAATCTGAAGAAAAAGAGAAATGAATGAACCCTACTGTACAACCAGTTGATAACATAGTCATGCAAAAAGAAAGAATTAACCCGACTAACTGAATGCAGGATTCCATTGCACATGTTCAGTGAGATATAGTCTAAGAGCAAAAAGAAATGCAATGAAATGTATATATTATTTGGTGTATTTGTTGTTAGTTGTGGTATTGGTGTACCAGTTCCCATGCTACTTTGTGCAAATTGTATGACAGAGCAAACCAGGCAACATTGGGTTTTTTTTTTTTTTTTTTGATCATTATAGAAAGGAGTTAGAAATAAGGAGTGAGATGAAATGGTGAACTCTCTGTATTGGATTTGAAGGTGTCTGAATGAACTCATGATTTAAGCACATAATTGTTTGTTCTGTTCAATGAGGTACAAGGAAAGAATAGTTCAAATTGAATCTGGAGTATTTTATTGTTTCAGAAAGCAAGAAAATTAGAATGTATCAAATGAGCACAAGAGATAGCTTAAAGATGTCCCCACTGGCCAGTTTAGAGGGAAATTAAGTATTAAAAGAACAGCGATAATAATATCTTTTGTTAAGTTGAATTGAAAATAATGATATTCAAAAACAAGCAAACAAAGTAAAATGAGGTAGAAGGGTAAAGAAAAGTTCTTTTTTTTTTTATAGCAGAATGCTAGTGGAGTGTAGAAGGAATAATAGAATTAGAAAATAACCGCTTTGTCACCATTGATGTAATGGCTGATTCAAACAAGTACCAACAATAGAAACTAAAAATTTGGGTAAAGTCTCTTGAGTAACAAGATATTTGTACAGTCTTAAAGTTTAGCCTCACAAGTTACTTACTAATTGCAAAAGAGAAAAAGCTATTTCTACTTTGGAAAAAATCTGTTGGACATTATCTTAACCAGTAATGGAACATCATTACCCATAATGGAATAATCTGACATTATATGCTTCCTGATGTGATGCACTGAGAAAGAACCAACCCCGTTTATGTTATATTCTTGCCAAATATGTCTAATTGGGATTTAAACATGAGTCAACAATTAGAAAAACCCATATTTATGGAACTAGCTACAGGAGAACTTGCTAGGGTGTTGCAAATATCTCACTGTTATGAAAGACCAAAAAAAAAAAAAAAAGAAGAAAAAAAGGCAAAAAAAAAAGCAAAGGAATTTTTAATGGAGAATAAATGGACATGGCAAACAACTGCAATCCATAACTCTAGATTTGACCTTTGGTTGGAAAAATTAATCAATAAATATATTATTAGAATAATTCAGAAAACTGACTGCTAAATGTATTTAGATAATATGGCATCAGTGTTAAACTTCTTGAGACTGATCATGGTATTTTAGATATGTGGGAAAATGTTTCAAAGAGGAAAGTGGTAGTAGAAAGGCTATTTAGAAGTAAGAACATAAGATGATGAAATCAGGGGAATTGAAGATCTATTCCTCTGAGGTATTTCTAAACTATAAGTGGGATTTGAGAGCCAGCTGGACAATGAGAGAGAGAGTAGATTTGAAGATAGAGTTGAAGTTCTAATTTGAGTGAGTGGATGGATAGTGGTGCCATTCACTAAAATTGCCAAGTGTGCATACTGAGTTGAGATATCTGTAAGACATGTATGGGGAAAACTTTGATCGTACCATTAGAACATTTTGTTTAAAAGTCACGAATCTAGTTAGAGACAGAAATCCCAAACTGATTAGTTATTGGTTCAGAGGTGATAGCTGGAGTCATTGTGGGCAATGAAATTTCTTAAGGGAGTAGTGAATGGGATAACAGTGGAGAAACAGGATACTGGAAAACATCAGCATTCCATGAGAATCCTATTGTCTTATCCATTCTCCATGGGAACCTATTCCGGGGAATCAGACCTTCAAAGAACATTTCTTCATGGTAAGTTGGGACCGTCTGTGTATCAGTCAGCTCCCATCAGGAAACAGAAGTCTGGTGGGATGGCCTCTGCCTTTAATGGGAGGACTGCTTCCAGTGGTGTCAGAAAGCTTAAGGAAACAAAGAAATGAGGGACCCAGAAAACAGCAAGAGTGGGACACCATTACCACTTCTAGACCAAGGGGCAAAGAGAAGGAAAAGAAAATGTTCCTGGAGTCTAGTATGGGTTGAAGCTCTGAAGAAGGGACAGCTTAGTGGGAAATGGAGAAGAACAAGCCTGCTTCCAGAAAGGCCTAGCTGAAAAGTAAGAAAGGGGAGAAGAAATATCCCAAGCTCCCCTACCTCCACATTAAAAAAAATATTGTGATATAATTCACATAAAATTTCATATAACACAAAATTCACCATTTTATAGCATACAATTCAGTGGTTTTAGTATAGTCACCAGGTTGTACAACATAATTATCCAATTCCAGAACATTTCCATCACTCCCAAAAGAAATCCCATATCGATAAGCAGTCACTGCCCATTGTCTTCTTTCCCCAAACTCTGGCAGGTACTGATTTATTTTTCTGTCTCTATGGATTTGTCTGTGCTAGACACTTCTTCAAAGAAAGAGAAGTATGTGGCCTTTTGTGTCTTTCTTCTTTCATTCAGCGTAATGTTTTCAAGTTCATCCATATTATAGTGTGTATCACTACTTTAATAGTTGTGGCATTCAGGATGGGCTCCCCTGGTGGGTCAGCTGCTAAAGAATCTGCCTGCAATGCAGGAGACCTGGGTTGGGAAGATCCCCTGGAGAAGGGAAAGGCTGCCCACTCCAGTATTCTGGCCTGAAGAATTCCATGGACTGTATAGTCCATGGAGTCACAAAGAGTCAGACCTGACTGAGTGACTTTCACTTTCATCATTACTTTATTCCTTTTTAAGGATGAATAATATTCCATTGTATGGATATACCACATTTGTTTATCGATTCATCAGCTGGTGGGTATTTGGATTGTTTTCACTGATTTCCTGCTAGAACAGGGCCTCAAGGTCAGCCAGGGCCTTCTCAGTTCTTTAGTGATCGTGCAGATAACCTTGGACTTAGGCTTGACTTTACGGATTTTTAGGAGTAAGCTGAAGTCTTTCCAAGCCCTGGTAGACAACTCATTGTTTGGCTTTTAAGTTTTTGGTTGTCTGTTGTTTTCCCTACATTGCTTCAGGCAGAATCTATATTAAAATACTACCAGATACAAGATTTCAACAAACACCCGTTCCCCCTAGGGCTTGCAATACTATGCAAGTTCTGAGACAGGTGAAATTAAGACTTTTGAGTGAAATGAAATTTTAAAGAAAGCTGAGCACCAAAGAATTGATGCTTTTGAACTGTGGTGTTGGGGAAGACTCTTGGGAGTCCCTTGGACTGCAAGGAGATCCAACCAGTCCATCCTAAAGGAGATCAGTACTGGGTGTTCATTGGAAGGACTGATATTGAAGCTGAAACTCCAATACTTGGGCCACCTGATGCGAAGAGCTGACTCATTGGAAAAGACCCTGATTCTGGGGAAGATTGAGGGCAGGAGGAGAAGGGGATGACAGAGGATGAGATGGTTGGATGGCATCACCAATTCAATGGACATGGGTTTGGGTGGACTCTGGGAGTTGGTGATGGACAGGGAGGCCTGGCGTGCTGCACTTCATGGCATCGCAAAGAGTCGGACATGACTGAGCGACTGAACTGAACTGAACTGAAGCTTTTTGACTGGTTCTGCCAGAGAAGTATAAGATAATTCGTATGATTATTTCTCTTTGGGAATAAATCTTGAAAGTGTTCCAGCTTCGTTTGCTCCTCGAAACGCCAGGAATGCATGTTGTTTTTCAATAAATAGCTTAACTATCACTAAGCTAGGCGAATGAGGATAAAACCAGGGGAAAAGATGCTGCTCTTACTGAGATTCAGCTATTTTTTCTTGAATGAAAGCTACTGGATTGCTACAAGTCTTTGATTAATTTCTAGAATTCTGAAAAAATTTATTTTGGCAGGTTTGGTGACTTTCTATGGATTGCTTTTAAGGAACAGAAATTTTTTTTAGGAAAAATTTTAAAAATAATGTTTATTTGTCTATTTATTTGTCTGTTTCAGGTCTTAGTTGTGGCATTCAGGATCTTTGTTGCCATGCAGTATCTTTTGTTGCAGTGTACAGACTCTCTAATTGTGCTTCACAGTCTTAGTAGTTTCTAGTTTCCAAGGAAGAATCTTAGAACAGAATTGCTTTCTAAAATCCATGGAGCAGAGATCGATTCAAGATGGAGGAGTAGAAGGATATGCACTCATCTTCTCCCGTGAGAATGCCCAAATTGCAACTAGTTGCCAGTGTTGGAGGGTTTCTCATAGAAGCGTGGGTCAGCAGTGATTCACTGCGGGGATGGGGGCCCTGGCAGCAGCAGTCCTGAGAGGTGCTTCTTTGTGAGGGAAATTGTTTGAAATTCTTACTCTACCATCTTGCTGACATCATTTCTCACCCCTACTTCTAAATAATCAGTGTCTTCCATTGGCCAAACCCAAAACATCTGAAGTCAGCTGCCAAGGGAGTCTAGATAAAGAAATCTGTGGGGATCAGATGGTCAGAGAGCAGGACAGGGCATAGATGGCACAAAATGGAAAGGAGCAGGGGTGAGTGGTCAAAAATCAGCCCATCCTGCAAGTTATCAGGCTTCAGGACAGTACCTTGTATCAAAGTAGTCAATGGGAAACTATCCAGGACTCAACAGAAGAAATCAAGGTTTCTTTTTTGATACATATAAGTCAAACAAAAGTATTTTTGGCCAAGAATACTTTTGAGACTTTGGGAGAACAATATGGCCCCAGTTTCAACATCTTCTTACAGACTTCGGACCTACTGTTTAATCCAATATGCTTACTATTGCCTAAGGAAAACAGCTCCTGCGATTGGAGCATTTATAATCAATTCTGGTTGCCCAAATCAAATTAGTTTTTGCTCAAATAAACTCTTAAAAATGTAACATGCTTCAGTTTATCTTTTACCACTAGCATAACCATGTTCTAAAAATTTTCCCTTTTCTTCTAGGCACTAAAATCTACCAATCTCATGTCCCTATAGCATCCAAAAGCTTGGCTGACATGCTAACATATGTTAAGGTGGCGGTCACTAAAAGAAATTGTCATTATTTCTTCTAGGTAACCTATTTGATTTTTAACAATAACTTCCGATTTTCAACTTGAAAGAACAAATAATAAAAATTCCCAGAAAAACAGCAAGGTGTCTGAGGTAAATATTTTATAGCTACCATTCTACTATCTTCCACTCTGTGGCAGCTCTACACTAGACACTTTAAATACATAGAACATTCAATCTTCACGATAATCCTGAGAAAGTTATTATTAATCCTAGTTTGTAGGTGATAAACATTGTTGCTCATACAGATGAATGACATAGTTATTAAAAGGCAGAAGTGTGATTTGGACCCACGTCAAGTCACTCTGATTTCAAAGCCTTTACTACCCCTCCTATGATGGCTCCTCTGGATGAACTCAGACTGAACAACTCATGTGGTGTCAATATGGTGGGAATTCATGTACTAGGTGTCTTGCATCTCCTTTTCATTCTAGTCAAATGGGTGGCCTCTTCCAACTCAGGAACTTCCTTCTTTAATTTTTATTTATCTTTCCAGATTTCAAATTATTATTATTTTTTCCATTTTGGGACTGAATTAACAAGAGAAACCTCAGCCCATTCTCTTTTGATGGTGTAAGTTACTCGGAGACCAAGGAGAAACAATAAAAAGTACTGTTCCACTGGAAATTGTACTTTCATGAGTCTTGAAATTAGTGAGGTTTAATAGCTAGGTAGCCCAGAGTAGGGTTCTGGATGAAATGAAGGGACATAAATAATGAAGTGGTCTCAGTGGAAAGATGAAAAAACACCTTCTTGCCCATCTTTTCTCCTCCACATGTTGTGAGTTGTGGGACTCAAGGGAAAGACATGGTGTGCCTTGAGGGATGTGGGGGAAACGTGAGCTCCAGGAACGATGTTTATGAGCACTCTGATCTTAATGAAACACCAGTTTGGGAATGTGGTAGGCATGAGGAAGGAAATACGAATGCCTGGCTTGTGGTACCGTGAGGACAGCTAACTGCTGACTACTTGTGAACAGGGTATCCATGAACAGGTCAAGACCACCTAGCTTCTTCTCCTACCATGTATCCGGTTGGCAAGAAAACAGGGACAGGTGGGATAGAAATAAATGGTTCTCTGTGTCTCACATGTTGGTGAGATTCAGGCCCAGGCAAAGAAGGGACTGTGTGTTTGTATTTACCTGAGTTTGTTATGGAGCAATAAAAAACCAAATTTGGATAATAATGGCTTGCATACTAGTTATGATTGTTCTTTCATCTACTACTGACTGATGTAGATAATTGAGTTGGTTGAAAGTTATCACATTCAGCTTGAAGTAGTCTAAAGACAAAATTTTGGGTGAACATATGGGTTGTACGAAATTTTGTCATATTTGCAGATGTCTCCATAATTTTTGTCATTAGTGTATAGGTTATCATGTTCTGTTTACCTCTATAGGATTATATTTCCTGATATTATTCTCTTTTTCATCATTCTCCACCACTCTTTACAAATTAACAGTGTCTCCTATACATTTGGACTATAGCAGAGGGAAAGAGAGCCACTCAGAGACCCAGAGTAGGGAGAAGTAGCCACTGGGGAGGACATTGGGACCCAATGCCAGAGACCCACACGGTGCTCAGCACAGGGCTGGAATAGGCTCTCAGTCCTTATTTGTTGACTTTTCAAAAATGGTAGTCCTTGGATCTCAGATGATTGGCAAAAATTAAATAAATGCAAGGTGTGGCAATGTGTCTGACCAAAGTTAGAATTTGTTTGCTGTGGAAAAATCTGAGGGCAAAATCGAAATCCTATATTGCTCCCCCAACTAAAGCCACCAAAAATAGTTCCTCATTGTGGTTTCTGAGATTCAAATAAAAGGCGGCTCCAAGCAGTTTATTGCACAAGTTTCAGAAGGCTCATGGGCATCCAGTGGTTCCCATCAAGCTGGATTTTAATGGGTTAAGTATAAGTGAATCAGGAGCATAAGGATTAGATTTTCTCTTCAATACACATGGGTTTTAAATGAAGGGAAAAGGTGCTTGAGGGCATGATGCATTTATTTGTAAAGCCCCAAACATTCAAAAAATAGTTCAAGATGTCTCAGTAAATCCAGCCAGCTGCCAAACCCCCCTCTATCTCAGTGATTCTCTATATAGACACATGCTGACAGGTACCCAGAAACCACTGCCCATCTTCTGGAATGTGAATTTTGTTAATAGGTCTTCTAGTCTCTGGTACAGATAACTAAATTTCCAGATGGCCTAGTTGGTAGAGTTTTGACACTCTTTTCCCCAAAATATGATACAAAACTTCCCTAATCCATTTCCCTCATTTCAATGTCTCTTCAAATGTATGTTGTCATAAAGTGAAGAGAGTTCATATTTACCAAAAACCATGTCTCAAATATTTAGATCAAAACCACTTCCTTTGTCTCCTGTTTACATGTGGTAAGCATACTAAAAATTATTTGTTGATCTGGTAAGACCAACAAATGGTGGAAACATGGCTCAATTTCTCTCTAAATCTAAATCAGTTTAATTATAGTGGTTAGAGCAAGAGGGAGATACATACATATAAGTTGGAGGCTAATCGAGGCATCTGGTGGTAAAGACATGGAGAGAAGAGAGAAGATAAGACCTGAGGATGATGCTAACTCTACATGCCCTATGGCAACCAGATTGGAACAAATGGTTCCACCAATCTAATTTGTTTTGGCCAATTTACATGATGAAAAGTAAGGATAGGAATTTATTGTCCCTTTTTACAGGTGGATTGGATTTTCCTAGGTTAAACTTGGTATATTGCAACATCACAATGATCACATCTGAATCTGCTGTGATCCTGCCTGGCCACCCACTGTGGTGTTGCCACAGTTTAGATATAAAGAGGAAATGGGGTGGGAGGTGAAGGAGAGAGAAGATGTTTCCAAGTTTAAGTCTGCTGTTGGGTGGACTGAGGTGTCATTGCTGGAGATGAAGAAAGGAGATGAGGTGATGATAGACAAAAATGGTGCCTTGAAGACAGTATCAGCAGTGAATATTTATTTTGGAGTTATCTGCACTCTGGTGCTAGCTTAAAAACTGTTGGAATTTAAATCATATAAATAGATGTTACTGTCCTAAATCCCTATTCTACTTTCTAAGAAAAGTGCAACTTCCTTGTTATGGCTAGGATAGTACAGAAAAAATCCTAGCAAGTTAAAATTTTATGGTTACTTTCATTCATAACTTCTTATATCCCCTGGATTCTTATTCCTCTTTGTTCCTTGGGATAGCTTATATTTTTATCCATTCACCGAAACATGGAACTATGTTTCTTTCTTTAATTTTAATAACAATGATAAAATATTCATATTGGGCCTTCACTGCTCCCCTCCACCAAATCCATAAGTTCAGTTCAGTTCAGTCACTCAGTCGTGTCCAACTCTTTGAGACCCCATGGACTGCAGCATGCCAGGCTTCCCTGTCCATCATCAACTCCAGGAGTTTACTCAACATATGTCCATTGAGTTGGTGATGCCATTCAACCATTTCATCCTCTGTTGTCTCCTTCTCCTCCCACCTTCAATCTTTCCCAGCATCAGGGTCTTTTAAAATGAGTCAATTCTTCCCATCAGGTGGCCAAAGTATTGGAGTTTCAGCTTTAATATCAGTCCTTCCAATGAATATTCAGGACTGATTTTCTTTAGGATGGACTGGTTGGATCTTCTTGCAGTTCAAGGGACTCTCAAGAGTCATCTCCAACACCACAGTTCAAAAGCATCAATTCTTCAGTGCTCAGCTTTCTTTATAGTCCAACTCTCACATCTATAGATGACCACTGGAAAAACCATAGCTTTGACTAGACAGACCTTTGCTGGCAAAGTAACATCTCTGCTTTTTAACATGCTGTCTAGGTTGGTCATAGCTTTTCCTCCAAGGAGCAAGTGTCTTTTAATTTCATGGCTGCAGTCACCATCTGCAGTGATTTTGGAGCCCCCCAAAATAAGTCTGTCACTGTTTCCGCTGTTTCCCCATCTAGTTGCCACGAAGCAATGGGACCTGATGTCATGATCTTAGTTTTCTGAATGTTGAATTTTAAGCCAACTTTTTCACTCTCCTCTTTCACTTTCATCAAGAGGTTCTTTAGTTCTTTTTCGCTTTCTGCCATAAGGGTGGTGTCATCTGCATATCTGAGGTTATTGATATTTCTCCCGGCAATCTTGATTCCAGCTGTGCTTCATCCAGTCCAGCATTCCTCATGATATACTCTGCATGTAAGTTAAATAAGCAGGTTGAAAATATACAGTCTGGATGTAGTCCTTTCCCAATTTGGAACCAGTCTGTTGTTCAGTGTCCAGTTCTAACCGTTTCTTCTTAACCTGCATACAGAGTTCTCAGGAGGCAGGTCAGGTGGTCTGGTATAAATCTCCTACATATATAGAGTGATGATTCTTCTGTATGCATATTCAGGCCTAAGACTTAGTCATCACTTTAAAATGACTACTCAAATAAGATCTGATTGAGTTCCTTGATGAGATGGCACTTTATTTCCAAATATCTCTCCAAATAAGGAAAAATGAGTGAGGTTACCACTGTTCCAGTTCTGGAAATGGTTATAGAAATGTACTGAACCTGAGTGATGCTTGATTAATACATGAAGTTAATTTAAGAAGAGAAGCTGGAGAAATTTAAGACTATCAGAGAAAGGAGAAGGAAAATAGGAAAGAGTAATAAGGGAGGTTAGGATGAAATAACTTTGAAGTGATCACCAGGACAGCAGGCATTTTGACCAATAAATAGTATGAGAAAGTGAAGACTCTGGTCTTAGGTAGGTGGATCAATGGCTGCACAGTTGACTGCACATCTTGCTTTACAATGAACAGGTGTCTACTTGGGAGAGGTCAAAGCTGGGGTATGATAAGTGAGCTTCCAGAAAACTCAGAGATGGAAAGTGATTGTTAAACCATCCCTGCATTCTGGATGGATTAGATAATAAATTTGTTACATCTGAGAATGATACCAAACTAAGAGGTTGGAAAAAAGCAAAGGTAACAGGAAGAGAGACACAATTGTAAAGTGTTGTGAATTAAGAAAAAAGGCAAGGACTTGATGATCCACTGGGTGGAAAAGCAAACTAAGTTTCTTACAGACCCTAAGTTCTCCTCCAGACAAGCACAATGACAAAGCATTCGTGAGACTGCAAAGCTTGGAGAACGTGTGCTAGGACCAGAGGCTATGCCCCATACTTTCAAAGGTAGCATTTGAAAGTGTGAAAAAGGTTTGATGATTTTTTTTTTTCAATTGACAGTTGAGGAAGCTGAGGTTTGAACAGACGTGCCTTGTCCAAGGTAAAACAGGTTGTGAGTATCAGAGCTGGACCTGGAATGTAGAGTTTATGACTGCACATTTAGTGTTTCTCTACCAAACATCTCTTCCACTATTTCATGGGAAGGACATTTCCATGGTGCTACTAAAGAAGAGTGGGCCTTTAAAGGACAGAGAAGTCAGAGGTTGTCTGTCCCTTCCTTAGCTGTTTAGGGCTACTGATTCTCCTGGGACCTTATTTTTGAGTTTTATTACTTGTTCTGATATTGTCCAGTGTGCGTGTGTTAGTTGCCCAGTTGTGTCTGACTTTTTGTAACTCCATGGACTGTAGCCAGCCAGGCTCCTCTGTCCACAGAATTCTCCAGGCAAGAATAATGGAGTGAGTAGCCACTCCCTTCTGCAGGGGATCTTCCCAACTCTGGAACTGAACCCGGGTCTCCTGCATTATAGGCAGATTCTTTACTGTCTGAACCACCTTATAGTAACCTGTAATGAAAAAGAATCTGAAAAAGAATATATATAAATAAATACATATATATATATATATATACATATATATATATATATATAATTAAATCACTTTGCTGTATACCTGAAACATTGTAAAGCAATTATACTTCTTTTTTAAAAAATGAAAAAATCTTTAAGAAAGAAAATAAAATAAATTAAAAAAAAATTCAAACAGGCAGCAAGGGATGGTGGTGAGATCAGAGTTGGGATTCCCCAACTCACTGCCTAGTTATACTAGGAAAAAGTCTGTGCTCTTGTCCTTCCCATTCTCGTTTGTTGCCTCAGACTCAAAGCTGGTGGATGAGTAGCAACTCACAAGATTCTTGCAGACATGAATGTCACAGTGGCCAGGGCTCAAGATACTACTCAGTTCTTTTAGTTTTGAGGCCAGAAGAACTCACACCTCAGTGGCTATATGGTTACATAAGTCAGTTCAGTTCAATCATTCAGTCGTGTCTGACTCTTTGCGACCCATGAACTGCAGCACGTCAGGCCCCCCTGTCCATCACCAATTCCCAGAGTCCACCCAAACCCATGTCCATTGAGTTGGTGATGCCATTCAGCCATCTCATCCTCTGTCGTATGATTATATATAAATATATCTTTATTATATATAAATGTATCTGCATAAATATATTCTTTTTCAGATTCTTTTTCATTATAGTTTATTATAAGATGTTTTATATTTTATAGTTCCTTATGCTAAACAGTAGAACCTTGCTGTTTCTCTATTTTATATAAGGTAGTATGTATCTATTAATCCCAAATTCCTAATTTATTCCTCCTCTTTTCCCCCTTTGGTAACCATGCGTTTATTTTCTAAATCTATCAGTCTATTTTGGTTTTGTAAATAAGTTAATTTGTATCATTTT
Source organism: Dama dama (assembly GCF_033118175.1). Classification (NCBI taxonomy): domain Eukaryota; kingdom Metazoa; phylum Chordata; class Mammalia; order Artiodactyla; family Cervidae; genus Dama; species Dama dama. Next base: position 29,262,120 of record NC_083688.1, read on the forward strand.
TTAAGATTCCATATATAAGTGATGCCACATAATATTTGTCTCTTTCTGACTTACTCAGTATGATAATCTCCATCCATATTTCTACAAATGGCATTAATTCATTCTTTTTTTTTTTATGGCTGAGCAACTTTCCATTGTACATATATCAGTCAGTCAGTCAGTTTAGTTGCTCAGTCGTGTCCGACTCTTTGCGACCCCATGAATCACAGCACGCCAGGCCTCGCTGTCCATCACCAACTCCTGGAGTTTACTCAAACTCATGTCCATCGATTCGGTGATGCCATCCAGCCATCTCATCCTCTGTCGTCCCCTTCTCCTCCTGCCCACAATCCCTCCCAGCATCAGCGTCTTTTCCATATATGTACCACATCTTAATCCATTCATCTGCCAATGGAAATTTAGATTGCTTTCATGTTTTGGCTACTGGATATAGTGCTGCTATGAACATTGAGGTATATGTATTTTTACAAATAGAGTTTTCATCTTTTCCAGATGTATGTTAAAGAAAGGGATTTCTGGATCACATCTTAACTCTATTTTTAGATTTTTAAGGAACCTCCATACTGTTCCCCATAGAAGTCATACTAATTTAAATTCCTACCAACAATATAGGAGGGTTCTCTTTTCTCCATACCCTCTCCAGCATTTATTATTTGTAGATATTTTGATGACGGACATTCTGACTGGTACAAAGTGATAATCCATTGTAGTTTTGATTCACATTTCTCCATTTCTCTATTAATTAACATTACTGCCTATTTGATTCTCCAAATGCTCACTGTGAGCTTAAACCCGGTGTTCCTGATTGCCAGAGACCACTCAGTCAATTCACTCAAAAGTTTGTCAACATGGATTTTAAACATTAGTTTCTCCCTGGAGTGCTTACTCTTTAATAATTGATTCTAGTGAGTAGAAGCTAAAGATTAAAAAAATAATCCAATGGATTTTTAAAATGCTAGTAGTTTTATTCAGTTCAGTTTAGTTCAGTCGCTCAGTTGTGTCCGACTCTGCGATCCGGTGAACCGCAGCACGCCAGGCCTCCCTGTCCATCACCAATTCCCGGAGTCCACCCAAACCCATGTCCATCAAGTCGGTGATGCCATCCAACCATCTCATCCACTGTTGTCCCCTTCTCCTCCTGTCCTCAATCTTTCCCAGCATCAGGGTCTTTTCCAATGAGTCAGCTCTTTGAATGAGGTGGCCAAAGTATTGGAGTTTCAGCTTCAGCATCAGTCCTTCCAATGAACACCCAGGACTGATCTCCTTTAGGTTGGACTGGTTGGATCTCCTTGCAGTCCAAGGGACTCTCAAGAGTCTTATCCAACACCACAGTTCAAAAGCATCAATTCTTCGGCGCTCAGCTTTCTTTATAGTCCAACTCTCACATCCATACATGACTATTGGAAAAACCACAGCTTTGACAGATGGACCTTTGTTGGCAAAGTAATGTCTCTGCTTTTTAACATGCTGTCTAGGTTGGTCATAACTTTCTTTCCAAGGAGTAAGTGTCTTTTAATTTCATGGCTGCAATCACCATCTGCAGTGATTTTGGAGCCCAGAAAAATAAAGTCTCTCACTGTTTCCACTGTCGCCCAATCTAGTTGCCATGAAGTGATGGGACAGGATGCCATGATCTTAATTTTCTGAATGTTGAGCTTTAAGCCAACTGTTTCACTCTCCTCTTTCACTTTCATCAAGAGGCTCTTTAGTTCTTCTTCATTTTCTGCCATAAGGGTGGTGTCATCCTCATATCTGAGGTTATTGATATTTCTCCCGGCAATCTTGATTCCAGCTTGTGCTTCCTCCAGCTCAGCGTTTCTCATGATGTACTCTGCATATAAGTTAAATAAGCAGGGTGACAATATATAGCCTTGATGTACTCCTTTTCCTATTTGGAACCAGTCTGTTGTTCCATGTCCAGTTCTAACTGTTGCTTCCTGATCTTCAAACAGGTTTCTCAAGAGGCAGGTCAGGTGGTCTGGTGTTCCCATCTCTTTCAGAATTTTCCACAGTTTATTGTGATCCACACAGTCAAAGGCTTTGGCATAGTCAATAAAAATGTTTTTCTGGAACTTTCTTGCTTTTTTGATGATCCATCAAATGTTGGAAATTTGATCTCTGGTTCTTCTGCCTTTTCTAAAACCAACTTGAACATCTGGAAGTTCACGGTTCACGTATTGCTGAAGCCTGGCTTGGAGAATTTTGAGCATTACTTTACTAGAATGTGAGATGAGGGCAATTGTGCGGTAGTTTGAGCATTCTTTGGCATCGGCTTTTTTTGGGATTGGAAAGAAAATGGACCTTTTCTAGTCCTGTGGCCACTGCTGAGTTTTCCAAATTTGCTGGCATATTGAGTGCAGCACTTTCACAGCATCATCTTTCAGGATTTGAAATAGCTCAATTGGAATTCCATCACCTCCACTAGCTTTGTTCATAGTGATGCTTCCTAAGGCCCACTTGACTTCACATTCCAGGATGTCTGGCTCTAGGTGAATGATCACACCATCGTGATACTGTGTTTAACAATGGCACAGAGGAGATGGTTGCAGGAGAAGATGCAGTAATTGGAAAGAGACTACCATGATCACATCCAAATCTGAATCAGAGGAGGAGGAGGGAGCCCAGAAGCATGCCTGCAGCACCTGCAAATGGGCAGGTGGATAGAATCCAGCTTTCTGGCCCATGGACTGTTGCTCATGACCATCCTGTCTTGTGCATTTCTCTTCTGCTTCAGCACTGGGCAGGTCATTGGAACCAAAAGCTTCAGATCTTAATTATATAACTTCTTATTTGTATAATCTTTGGAAATTACTTTGTCTCTTTCAGCCTTAGTTTCCTCAAATTGGGCAAATGGGAATTGTTTTGAGGAGTAAGTCTGGTGACTTTGTAAAGCACCCGGCATAATGCCTGCCATATTCAAGGCATGCAGAGGGGTGGTTACGAGAAGGAAGTCTGGAACTAGACAGTTTGAGTTAGTTTGGTTTCCCTCATTTACTAGCTAAGTGAATGTGAGCAGGTTAGTTTACTTTCCCATGCCTCAGTTTCCTCCTTGGCAAAGTGGTGCTGGTAAAGACATCCACGCGACAGAGTTGTCAAAAACAAATGAGCCAAAATGTCATTAGGACAGTGCCTGGTTCCTACTGAGTGGGACACAAGTGTTTGCTCTCATTACTGTCCTTGTTACGCACAATTACCTCTGCGATCAGAAAAACTGCTCATGAGTTTGTCCTCACTCATGTCTAGCCTACACTCAGTCTGCTATAGGCAAACCCCATTTCATTTGTTCCATGAGTATGACACAAAGATGAACAACCACCGGATGACTTGAGGTCTCCTGATGTCACCGTTCAAGGAGTCAGGAGAAAGGCGCTCAGCTCTTCGCTGGAGTGAGCCTGTGGGTGACTCACAGCTTGTAAGGGCCCAAGTAGTCTCCATCCCCCAGCATCCCCTGTAAGCGTGCTGCAGAGAGAGAGGCCCCCGGGGGGTTCTGCCACGCTCTGGGCTTGCTGTTCACCCCCTCAGAGCACTCATGTGGATTTAAATTACAGCTCTACAGCCATCGCACAGCTCCCAGGGCGTCCCTCAGATACCACTGAGCAGTGAGGGGTCTGAGCTGGGAGGACATGGGTAAAATCTGCCACTCAGCAGCTTTGAGGAACCAGACAACACCCAGAGGGAAGCCAGTCTGAGGCTCAGAGAACCCTGTCTCCCAGGGTGCCAAATAGCCAAGTAGTGAATTGCTCACAAATTTGAGGAGGGGGTGGAAGGCAGAATAAACCACAGTTAAACCTGTAAACATTCCCTGCCAACATCCCATCATCACAGAGAAGGAAGCCACGCAGCTGGCTCTGTGCAGGGCAAGCATGGCACGCGTGTGCACAGGCATGCCCCCACATGCACATGCACACGTGCGCACAGTCATCTGTGGTGACCTCCACGGAAAACTCCTCCGCCATCCTTCCCATCCACAGTGTTGGAGCAATTAGGTAGGACTTGGACAGAATGATTCATGCTTCAATAAATTCAATTTCAACAAAACATAATTATGGTGAGTCACCTAATCACAGCTGTAATCACGGCCCGCCCCTCCAGAAGTCAAAACAGTTGAGGGCATTCAGCAAGGGCGTCTGTTCCCTCATTACAACTGAAACCTCCATCTTTTGCCAAGCAGCCATATTTGGGGCTCCAGTTCCTTTCTAATTTTTAAAATTACACTATATTTCAGACGTACAAAAAGGTGCAATGCCTACTAGAGTGAATACCCTTATATGCACCAGTCAGCCTAAAAGGGAAGCGTGACAAATATGCTTGAATCTCTGATCCCATCCTCCTTTCTCAGTTGAGACAAAAATTAGATTTTGGTCTTTATCATTCCCATCTCTGCCTTTTTATATCCACTCTGTATCCCTCAAGTTATGTAGCATTATTTTCATATCAGTCAGTTCAGTTCAGTCACTCAGTCCTGTCTGACTCTTTGCGACCCCATGAATTGCAGCACGCCAGGCCTCCCTGTCCATCACCAACTCCTGAAGTTTACTCAAACTCAAGTCCATCGAGTCAGTGATGCCATCCAGCCATCTCATCCTCTGTTGTCCCCTTCTCCTCCTGCCCTCAATCCCTCCCAGCATCAGGGTCTTTTCCAATGAGTCAACTCTTCGCATGAGGTGGCCAGAGTATTGGAGTTTCAGCTTCAGCATCAGTCCTTCCAATGAACACACAGGACTGATCTCCTTTAGGATGGACTGGTTGGATCTCCTTGCAGTCGAAGGGACTCTCAAAAGAGTCTTCTCCCACACCATAGTTCAAAAGCATCAATTTTTTGACACTCAGCTTTCTTCACAGTGCAACTCTCACATCCATACATGACCACTGGAAAAACCATAGCCTTGACTAGATGAACCCTTGTTGGCAAAGTAATGTCTCTGCTTTTTAATATGCTACCTAGGTTGATCATAACTTTCCTTCCAAGGAGTATTTTCATATACTACATGTTAAATAAGAGGCCTCATTTGTGTATCCTTCTGCTGCTTGGTTTCTATAACTTTTTGATATGTATTTGCATCAAACATATATTTCTAGTTCTTTCCTATTAACTGCTGTTTAAATTTCCATACATATATCAAAATGTATTTTTTATCTATTCTCTTACTGAAGGACATTTAGCTTGCTTTTCCAGTGTTTTCTGCTACAAATGAAACTTGCATGAACATCCTTATACACGTTTCCTGTGAACACATCTGCATCTCCCTAAAGGTATCCCTGCAAGTGGAGTTGCCAAATTATTGGATATGTGCTTTGTCAGCTTTGCTAGGTGCTGTCAAGTTGCCTCTAAGTGTTTGTACCAATTTGTGTATCCATCAGAAGTTTATCAAAATTTCTTGTTTTTCTTGTTTTCTCACCAATATTTGTTGTCATTAGGATTTTGACTTTTGTTTATTTGATAAATTTGGAGTGTTTCCTCATGTGATTTTAACTCACACTTTCCTATGATCAAGCATCTTTTCATAGGATTAGGAACAGTTTAGATTTTTTTCTTTTGTGAATTGTCTGTTCCTGTGTTTTGCCACTTGATTGCTTTTCTTTTGGAGTGTTTTTGATAATTCATCAATTTATTTCAAATATGGCAATTCTTCATTTCTGTTTCTGTACCAACTTTAATGTTCTATTTTCAACAAATCATTTATTTCACCTAAGTCGTAAACTATGATGACACAAAAGTATTCCAAAATTTACTTATCCTTTCAAAGTCTGTGGGATTTGTGGCGATAAATCATTTTTTATTCCCAACATCGGGGACATTGTATTCTCCTTCTCTCTCCTTCTCTCCCCTACTCCCTCCCCTTCCCATTCTTTTGGGATGAGTTTAGGAGTTTGTAATTTTTTTCCCTAAAGAACAAGTTTTCAGCTTTTTTGATTTCTCTATAAACTATTTTCAATTTCATTGATTTCTATTCTCATATTTATTCCATTTTTCTACTATGGGCTTACTTCACTCTTCTTTTTAGAACTTATTAAAGTAAAGTAGGCCATTGCTTTTATACCTTTATTCTTTTGCATTTAAAGCTATGTTTTCCTCTAAGCCCTACTTTAGTCCTATCTTACAACTTTTCATATTGTATTTTCTTTTTCATTCAGTTCAAAATATTTTCTAATTTCCTTTATGATTTTTGTCTTTGACCCGTAAGTTATTTAGAGTATGTCATTCAATTTCTGAATAACTGGATTTTTCTAGACACATTATATGAATTCTCCTGTGATCATAGGTCACACGCTACATGATATCAGTTCTCTGAACTTACTGACATTTGTTTTATAGCACAGTATGTAGTCTATCCTGGTGAATGTTCTTCGTGTGCTTAAAAAGAATGTGTATTTGGATAGAATTCAGAAAATATCTACTAGATCAGGAAGGTAAGTAGTAATGTTTAGATATTCTGGTTGTTCTTTCATGGATGACAGAAAGGTGTTAAAACTTACTCTGATTGTGAAATTGTCCTTTTTGCTCTTCTTTATTTTTGTCAAGTATTGATTCATGTGCTTCTCTTATTAGGTGCAAACACATTTATAATTATTGTCCTCCTGGTGAATTGTCCCTTCTAAAAATTACCCCTGTCTATACTCTTTGTCCTGAGCTCTACTTTTTAAATTGAGGCTAATATAGTCACTCCTGTCTTCTTATGCTTACTATTTACAGGTTATGGTTTTTCCATCCATTTACTTTCAAACTACACATATCATTATATTTAAGGTGCATCTCTTGGGGGCAGTACATGTGAGTCTTACTTTTTAAAAATCTATTCTGGCAATCTCTCCCTTTTAATATTTAGACCATTAACACAATGTAATTAGTGATATAGTTGAATTTAGGTCTGCTAGTTCATTATATTGCTATTTGTTTTTTGTTGTTCTGTTATCCTTTCCTGCTTTGTTTTTTCTTTATGTATGTATCCATGACTTATTTATTTTATAACTGAATATTTGTACTTTTTTTACTTCCTTTACTCATTTTGCCCACCCATCCTCTATGTTTGGTAGCCACTGATATGTACTCTGTATCTGTAAGGATAAAGGGACAATCTTATGGTTCCCTTTATTGCATGCCCACTATGCTTTGTGATACAGTTGTCACATGTTTACAAACATTGAAAATTCCACCAATATAAAAATTTGTAGTTTAAGCAATTATATATGTTTTAAAAAGCTTAAGAGAAAAGAAATTATTTTTATTTATTCTTTATTCTTATAGATACAGAGTACATATTGGTGGCTCACCTCAGATACACAGATGACACCACCCTTATGGCAGAAAGCAAAGAAGAACTAAAGACTCTCTTGATGAAAGTGAAAGAGGAGAGTGAAAAAGTTGGCTTAAAACTCAACATTCAGATCATGGCATCTGGTTGCATCACTTCATGGCAAATAAATGGGGAAACAATGGAAACAGTGAGAGACTTTATTTTCTTGGGCTCCAAAATCACTGCAGAGGGTGACTGCAGCCATGAAATTAAAAGACACTTGCTCCTTGGAAGAAAAGCTATGACCAACCTAGGCAGCATATTAAAAAGCAGAGACATTACTTTGCCGATGATGGTCCGTCTAGTCAAAGCTATGGTTTTTCCAGTAGTCATGTATGGATGTGAGAGTTGGACTATAGAGAAAGCTGAGCACTGAAGAATTGATGCTTTTGAACTGTGGTGTTGAAGAAGACTTTTGAGAGTCACTTGGACATCTGGGAGATCAAACCAGTCAATCCTCAAGGAAATCAGTCCTGAATTCAGGACTGATGCTGAAGCTGAAACTTCAATACTCTGGCCACCTGATGCGAAGAACTGACTCATTGGAAAAGATCCTGATGCTGGGAAAGATTGAGGGTGGGAGGAGAAGGGGATGGCAGAGGATGTGATGGTTGGATGGCATTACTGACTTGATGGACATGAGTTTGGGCAAGCTCCGGAAGTTTGTGATGGACAGGGAAGCCTGGCATCATGCTGCAGTCCATGGGGTCACAAACAGTTGGACATGACTGAGTGGCTGAACTGAACTGAACTGCTTTATCCAGATGTGGTGGTTTTTTGGTGTGTCAACTTGGGTAGGATTAACTACAGTTCCAGCTATTTAGTCAAATATGGATATAGCCACTGCTATGAAGAAAATTTGTAGATATAACTAAAGTCCTCAGTTATTACCAGTTGACTTTAATCAAAAGGAATATTATCCTGGTTAGACCTTTAAGACTAAAGGGCTTAGGCTTTCCCTGAATGTAGAGACTCCAAATCTGCAAGGTTCTAACTTACTCATTATCTATCCTCCTTGATCATCTGCCCTTGCCGGATCCTGTAATTGTATAAACCAGTTCTTTCCAGTAACGCTTTCTCTCTCTCCTCCCTCCTCTCTCTCTCTCGTTCTCTCCTTGTCTATCTCCATCTCCATGTCTGTGTCCATCCCTATCTCTCTGTCTATAAACTTTTCAGGTTGAATCATGAATTATACACTAGATAGTTATGTTTACCATTTTTGATGCTCTGTCCTTTCCTGAAGATGCAGTTTTAACTCTAATACCATGTTCTTGCAGCCTGAGGAACTGCCTTCAGTATTGTTTTGTTGTGCAGGACTGTTAGCAGTGATTCTTTTAGATTTTCTTTACTTGGAAATATATTTATTTTACCTTCATTTCTAAAGAATATTTGGTTGTATATAAAATTCTGGATTGGTAGCTTTTCTTTTTTTTAAAGCCCCTTTCAGCACTTTAAAGGATGTTATTCTACTGTGTTCTCATATCCATGGTTCTTGATAAGAAACCCCTTGTCATTTGAATCATTATTCTCCTGTATGTGATGTGTCATTTATCTCTAACTACTTTCAAGATTTGTTCTTTATTCATAGTTTTCAGCAGTTTGATTTCAATGTGTGTAGGTAGAACTTTATTTGAATTTGCCAAATTTATGATTGGTGTTTGCTGAGCTGTTTTTTTTTTTTTTTTCTTTCACCAAATTTGGGAATATTTTGGCCATTATTTCTTCAAATATTTCTTTTGCCCTGATCGCTGTCTCCTTTCCTTTAGAGAGTCTAATAGCATGGATTTTAGACCTTTTGATGGTTGTTTTTCTTTTGCCTATTGATTTATGGAGTTTTTTATATGTTGTGGATGTTAATATTTTGTTAACTATATGTTTGCAAACATCTTCTTCCAGTCTATTGCTACTCTTTCACTTTTTAGTGTATTTAAAATATATGTTTTGTATTAATTTTAATATAGGGAAATTTACCAAGCCTCTTTAAAGTAGTTGCTTAAAAATATTTTTTATGTATATCATGGATTCAAAAAATTCTTTCCTCTTACTGATTTTAAATATGCTATACCTTATTGTAAAAGGCTTTCATTTTTGTTTTTCTTGTCTATATATTTAATCAGCATTAAAAGCAGTTTTGTTTAAGGGAAGCTATATGGATTCAAAGGTTTTTGTATATTAATAACCAATTATCTCAGCACCTTTTATCCACTGATTTTATATTGCATATCTTAATATGACTTTCCTCTTGTTTCATTAGAGAAATCTTCATCATCAGAGGAAAGACATTTTCCATTCAAGAAGTATGTCTAGCATTCAACTGATACCAAAAGACAGGACAAGTCAACTGTGTATGATTTTATTAAGACCACCAGGCACTGAATTGGCATTCCAGAATGCTCTTTTATTTCCTATTTTCTTAAGAAAGAAGTTAAGGGAGGAAGGGAAACTGGTCAACTGGTAAATGCAGTCTCTTTAGTTGGTGAGCTCTGGAAGGCAATGACTGTTAATCAGTTTTGTAACCCACAAAGAACATCAAGCTTATTAAAAATCAGTTCACCTTGAGAAAGAGCTTTTGGCTAGTCTTTTCCCAACTAGCATAAGCTATTCTCCACATGAATGCCAATTATGAATGTTTCAGTGGAAATAGGGGGATTTAGATGTCTTCAAACTTAAACTAAACTCAAATATCTCAAGTTAAAGTCATATCTTTGCTCTTGGGATAAAGGGCTCCAGCCCTTCTTGATTATGATTGAAGAGCTACGACACGAAAATCTGAAAGTCTCTTTTGGCCATGTTTCTCCATGTTGAGCCACATTCACAGCCAGAAACTGTTTCAAAGGACAAATTGATACTTCACTAAACCAGCTGGTGACTGCTATGATGCACTTAATTCTTCAGCTGTTTTGACCAGGTGATAACTAACCTATTCAGAACCTGAAATGACTGTAATGAACAGGTACTTTGGGGCTTTCTATGTTGCCTTCATGTTTAACCTAGTTTTTTCTTCCATGTTGCAGAAGAGTGTTAACACAAAATTCTTACTCTTCCCAGTGATCACTCCCTCTTCAAAGGCTTAAAAGACTGTTTTATGTTGTATCTACCTAGTACCAAAAAAACTAATTCAGGAAATCTCTTCAGCAATATACTATTCAACTTCTACATTTGCTGAATTGACCTCCAAGTTTAACAGCCTCTTATAAACATACACTTAGATTGGAATCATTGTTTTTTATATTCTTGATAGACAACCCTCCCCACAGAGATATTATAATCTCTGTAAGTCCTCTCTTTGTCTTTTCCAAACTATGTTTGAGCTGGAAATGGGCATACCACCATTCTCTTACTTTTCTTTCTTTCTTTTCTGCATTAAAAGCACTGAGAATCATCCCTTACACACACACACACACACACACACACACACACACACACACACACACACACTCTTCAACATAAAAATGAGCCTGGGTCTTCTGAGGAAGATTCCCATTGAATCTTTCCTCTGCTATTCCCTGGGACTATAGTCCTTGGGTCAGCTGGGTATCTTCCTTAGTGGTCATAGGGCACATATCTATCAGCATACTGCTGAGCTGACCCAAGGACTATAGTGACAAGAAAAATGAAAATTGTAGTTTTTGTCTTTTATTATGTCCATTCCTCAGTTTCTATAATTATTTTTCTTCCGCTGCTTCAGATCAACATGGCTACATCCTGAAAAAAGTGACCTACAGGAGAGGAGCATTGGACCAAGAGGGATGAGTCCTGGGTTCTAGTTCTTGTTACATGAAGAACTCAACTGATGAACCCAGTTGACACATGTTTCTGACTCTCAGTTTTCTTGTCAGTAAAAAGCAGGGATCACAAACTGAAATGTCTATAGGGGCTAGTATCTTAGAGAAAATGAGACAAGCAGGCCTGGTTGGATTTTTGATGTACTAGAATTAATTTTCTCCCTACTACTGCAGTGTAAAGAGGAGTGCCCAATTCTGGATGTTGCCATGGGAATGAGGATCATGGTGCTTCCAGACCTTCTGATCTTTTCTTCTAGAGATATAGCTCTATGGATTTTTAAAAAAGAAATATCTCAATATCTAAGCATGGTCAACTAATTCAAAAATTCAAAAATTAAACTTTCTGTGACCCTAGTAAAATATGTCTCAATCCCTGGGTCACCAGTTGTAACCTCTAGACTAGATGGTATTTAAAGTACCTTCCAGTTCTGAAATTTTATACTTTAATTATCCAAATGGTCTGAATTGAAGAAAAAAATGAGTGTTTGAGTATGAGGAAGATTTTCCTGGCACCCAGTTCTTTTATTTTGAAACAGGTGACCAGGGGGCATTGTGAAATGTCCTTCAAATGATTTTGAAGAATAAGAGACACCTACTTTTGTCTGGGATTAGTTAGGAGCAGTTACTGGGAGGGGGATGGATGAGATGCTCTCTTGCAATTCTTCTTAGTTGAGATGTTGTGAAAATGGTATTTTATGAATTTTGTTTCTAATGTCTTCAGGTCTTTTTAGGGGAGGAAGGAGGCAGTAGTTTGGTTTCTGATTCCCAGGACCTCTCCCAGCTCAATTCCTGGAATCATCCTGGGGAACTCTGTAAACTGAAATTTAAAGTTATAACTTGTAACTTCCCTTCTAAGGTTCAGATTAGGTTTCATAACTTGGAACTGAAATCAGGGCAGTAGTTGGAGTGTAGATGAAAATGCCTGGAGCTCCAGTTGTCAGCATGCTAATGAAAACCAGAGAGGGAAATACATAAAGGTGGAGATGAATGATGGCAAAGATAAGAGCCTTTAAGCTCACTTCATTTTCATTATAATCCTCTCCTTAAGGAAATTGATTATGATAGCCTCTATCCATTTTCTTATGGATTAAGAACACCTATGAATCCCAGAAGCACCTTTTATGCACTAAATGAGCTCAAGCTGGGAGTCAGCAGTTCAACACGCAGATAGACCTCAGTGTAGATACTGATTGTATCAGCATAAATACTGGGTCTCTTATTCTAATGTAACCACTGCAAAATAAACACTTCACCACCAATAGAAAGAGACCGAAAATAGAGGCAAGAAGGCAGGATAGAACATGCATACATTTGGTTATTAATCAAACCTATTTCAATGGCACAATGCATCTTAAAAGAGAAGAGGTTGACTGAAACCCAGGGAAGCAAGCTAAGTAAAGGATCCACTTTCATGTATAAATGAATAACATGGGTCATTGACAGTTCCAAGTGCTTTTGATGCCTAGATAGCAAACAGGGCTGTATAACAGTAATCTTCTCCATGACCAGTGTCATCATCAAAACTTAAGTGCTAATCTGTGTACTCTGATAAACGGGGTAAGTGGCAGAAAGATTCAATTAGATACTGTGAATGATGGCCGTGTGTTGTCTTGCCTTTCCAGTATCAATTCTGTCTTCTTTTAACTCCATGGTGAATTTCCTCTGGGGTACCACTCCTCCAGAACTGCAGTATTGGGGGCCTGTCCATTTAGTCAGTATGGTCGGTGGTTGGATCTCAATAGGGGCGACAAGATTTGCATTATGAGGAATTTAAATCTTAAAAGGAGTGATTTGTTCTCTAGTGCTGTGCTGAGGGCTTCCCAGATGGCTCAGTGGTAAAGAATCCTACACATAACAGGAGACACAGGAGATATAGGTTCGATCCCTGGGTTGGGAAGATACCCTGGAGAAGGGAATGGCTACCCACTCTAGTATTCTTGCCTGGAAAATCTCATGGATAGAGAAGTATGGCAGGCTACAGTCCAGGGGTTCACAGAGTCAGACAAAATTGAACGACTAAGCATGCATGCTGTTTCTGGACCCTATCCTTTCCTGAGGCCTGGGAGTTCATTTTTCCCTTTTGACTCACAGAACTATCCTGTAGCCCTAAAGTAAGTAAATCCTACTTTACATTCAAGTTAGCCAGAGTTGCTGTTGCTGCTTGAAACCTATATTCATTGAAGCTCCACGAATATATCAAGTATTTTCTCTGTGATCTTACCAATTGATAGCTGGTGGTGAGGAGAAGACAAGATGAGAAACTACAGGTAAACTGTTAGAATTAAGAAATGATTTGGTGAAGTTACTGTGTTCAAATTCGGCAAACAAAAATCAATTGGCTTTTTATATACTAGCAGCAAATAATTTAAAAATAAAGTTAAAAATGTATCATATTTAATAGCATCAAAATATTAAATAGTTGGAGTAAATGGAACAAATTTATATGTATACAATATGTACATATAAACATAGATATAAATAAAACATTATTGAAATATAGAATTCGTACAAAAGCATATTGTTACATAGCAGATTGCTATGTCCACATTAATTTGGGGATAGCGATAAATTCCTCAAAGAAAATCTCAGGGCTGATGTAGTTGAAGTTCATCTTTTTGCAGGCAAAGAAAATAAAACTAGAAGGGTCCAACAGCCTATTCAAGTTAACCCAGAAAGACCTCTAGTAGACCTCTTCTACCACCAGTTTGCTGGCCTTTGCTGCCAATCTGGGCATCTCTATGGTTGGGGCTAGTACTACACTCTTTTCCTCCCAGGGCCAAGGCCTCATACTGACTTTGAGCTGGCTCTGTCATTTTTATCAGAGCATGCTAGCACTGGGGATTCTGCCTGCTTTTTGTTCATCTTTCTTGAATATTCTGTGCCTGCTAAATCACTTCAGTCATGTATGACTCTGCAACCCTATGGACTGTAGCCCACCAGCCTTCTCTGTCCTTGGAATTCTCAAGGCAAGAATACTAGAGTGGGTTGCCATGCCCTCCTCCAGAGGATCTTCTCCATCCAGGGATTGAACTGGAGTCTCTTATGTCTCCTACAATGGCAGGTAGGTTCTTTACCACTAGCACCACCTGGGAAGCCCCTTGAGTATTCTAGTACCCATGAAAAATCATCAAGCTGAACTCACTGTCTATGAGACTCTCTGCCTGAATTAGGCATGTAATTCCATGCTGATTTTCAGGGTTGGTAATCTATAGTTCTCCTGACTCTGAAAGTAGTGTGTCCTTGCTAGGAGACTCACTCATTACCCATAGCTCAAGGGACCAAGTTCAAGCAAAAGGCATCTTTTCATCACATTTTTCCAGTGTCTGGTCACAGACATTGTATAAACTTCATTTCTTCTATTCCTCTGGAATAACCAGACTTAAGTAACCAAACTCAGACTAGGGACTGCAGTTTCTCCCAACCCCCACCCTCAACTTTCCCTCTGCTGTTTTTTCCTCTCTTCCATGGGTTATTTTTTCCAACTTGGGAGACAAGGAGAATGTGTATCCCAGGTAAAGTGAGGAGGGAAGGGGAGGAGTTATGGCACAGACACATCAAAAGAGCCCTTTGTGCTCAGGGCACATTATTCCTGGAATCCAATCAAGTGCCCCAAAACCCAACCAAGCTTTTCAGACAGCACAGAAACCAGTCATGCAGGCCTCTTGGGCTCTGCTTTTTTTTTTTTTAAGGCTTTATAGGGTACACTGAATTATTTGGTTGGGTCTTTTCAACCGTGTGACATTTGGGTTTTCAATGGCCCAAATGGAGTTGATCATTAATTATTTAGACACTTTAATTAAAAAAAAAACAACAACTTCCCTGTGGATTTATGAGGGTCTGCTGGGGGACAAGGACAAGGGGACCTATAGTGCTTTTTTCATTTGAATGAGAGGGAGGGTTGGGAAGGTCTAGAAGGGGAGGCTATAGAATCATCTTCCAGGAAGGTCTTAAACCCAAGTTAGGGTTTATTTGAGAGAGGAGGGCCTTACAATGAAGAAAATGGAAAAGAACACAAGAGAACAGAATTCTTGGATCTGTCAAATGCATGAAGGGGCAGGATGATTAATGCAAATCAATGGTTTAGCAGGGAGACATTGGGAGTTTCTGAATCAATACCTTTCACATGAAAACCAGTAAGTCTGATGAATTGGGATGGGAGAAGGGCTAGTTTCTAGAACATTTGATTAACTGAACCAGAGACGGTAATCAGGGAGGAGAATTTGTGAGTAGAATTCTGAATGCCCAGAGGGACTGGATTGGTGTCTTCTGGTTTCAAAACAGTGAAGTAGTGAAGGTATAACATCCGCTGTCTTCTTTTCCAGGGCATATTTCGCAACTTCAGCCTTCTTCTCTAACACAGATGCATGCCATTGTTCAGTCATACACATTATACAGTTCCTGACATCCTGAGAAACTTCCATACTCTCAGAGAATTCTGCTCCTGAGTGCCTCTCCATGAAGTTTCATCTGAATGACAAGTGACCTTGGGTAGGGTTGTTGTTGGTGGCTTAGTCACTAAGTCATGTCCAACTCTTGCAATCCCAGAGGAACCTACCAGGTTCCTCTGTCCTTGGGATTTCCCAGGCAAGAATACTGGAGTGAGTTGTCATTTTCTTCTCCAGGGGATCTTTCCAGCCCAGGGATCGAACCCACATCTCCTGTATTGCAAGTGGTCTTCTGGATTGCAGGCAGATCCTTTACTGGCTGAGCCACCAGTTAGGGTTGGGAAGCATGAAAGAGGAAATGAACACTTCTACAGAGACACCAGCAGCTCTCATCTATTTAGCCTCTTACATCCAGGAGCCTCAGGAAAATAAGACCCAGCACATTTAAAAACTAGTGATGAAAAGTACTTATCTTTGGCATTACAATGCTTAGTGATACCATTTTCCAAGAAGCAGCACAGTGATTTGTGTGCATATCTTTGTTGATTTTCCTCTTGGATTTTTTTAAAGCTCCTGCCTCTGTGTGGTTAGTCGCTCAGTTATGTCCAACCCTTTGCGACCCCATGGACTGTAGCCCGCCAGGCTCCTCTGTCCAAGGGGATTCTCCAGGCCACAATACTGGCATGGGTTGCCATGCCCTCCTCTGGAGGATCTTCTTGACCCAGGAATCAAACTGGAGTCTCCTGCATTGCAGGCAGATTCTTTACCAGCAGAGCTACCAGGGAAACCCCTGCCTCTAGTTGAAGTAATTTAATCTGAAAGAAAATTACAAAAAATGTGGATGTCCCTGACATCAAAGCAAACAAAATTGTTTTAGGAATTATTCCTATGGTGCCATTGACTAGACAGTATTATTTACCCCATTTTGCAAAGGGTAGAAACTGAGTCTGAAGGACCTCAAGCAACATGCCGAAGTATTAGTGGACTAGAATTCTGCCCTTCTGGAAAAAAACATTTCTCACAAAAGATGTCACAATGTTAACTACGGGATTATAGAACTTGGCTCTCCAGTGGTGCTTCAGAAAGAAATTCAGAGTATTTACAAGTGGGCTATTTGTTTTTCTTTACCACTAATTTCATATAAAGCTTGGCTTGAGTGCAGCCATCTTAGAGAAAAGGAAAAGGAAATCGATCCAAATTTTGGTAGCAAGTCTGTCTGAGATGCAGTGGTGGTGTTTGCTTTGTCTAAAGTTAAGGTCTGGAGGGGTCATGGAACTGAATATAAACCTGGTTTCAGTTAATATTTGAAAATAATATGATGGAATTATTGACTAGGAAGCATGATATGATGGACTTGCTCTACACGAAAGCAAAAGTAAGCTTTGATGTCACCCCCACAATGTCAGAAAATCAAGCTGTGAGGCAAGTGACAGAGGGGAGGATCAAAGCTCAGGAGAAAGGCATGAGTCACAGTTCTTACCCCTGCAGTAGAGTGGGGAGTGGGCCATTGTCCAAGGAAATTGTAGGCTCCCAGGAGTGTGCTATCTACCTGTTAAATTCACCATAGTAAAATATTTTCACCAGGGAACCTGGCAAATGCGGTAAATCAGAGTTTCTCCCTCGGAGAACCCATTTTTACACAATTACTGGCACACCATCATCTAAGCTCCTCCAACCAGGTTATCATCTAGTTTAGGAGGTTGAATTCATGCTTGTGTGCTCAGATGTGGCCAATTCTTTGCAACCCCATGGACCATAGACCACCAGGATCCTCTGTCCATGGGATTTTCCAAGCAAGAGTACTGAAATGGGTTGCTATGAACATTCAGAAAACTAAGATCATGGCATCTGGTCCCATCACTTCATGGCAAACAGATGGGGAAACAGTGGAAACAGTGAGAGACTTTGTTTTTTTGGGTTCCAAAATCACTGCAGAGGGTGACTTCAGCCATGAAATTAAAAGAAGCTTGCTCCTTGGAAGAAAAGCTATGACAAACCTAGGCAGCATATTAAAAAACAGAGAGATTACTTTGCTGACAAAGGTCTGTCTAGTCAGAGCTATGATTTTCCCAGTAGTCATGTATGGATGTGAGAGTTGGACTATAAAGAAGGCCGAGTGCCAAAGAATTGATGCTTTTGAACTGTGGTGTTGGAGAAGACTCTTGAGAGTCCCTTGGACAGCAAGGAGATCCAACCAGTTCATCCTAAAGGAAATCAGTCCTGAATATTCATTGGGAGGACTGATGCTGAAGCTGAAGCTCTAATACTCTGGTCACCTGATTTGAAGAACTGACTCATTGGAAAAGACCCTGATGCTGGGAAAGATTGAAGGCAGGAAGAGAAGGGGACGACAGAGGATGAGATGGTTGGATGGCATCACCAACTCAATGGACATGAGTTTGAGCAAGCTCCAGGAGTCGGTGACGGACAGGGAAGCCTGGCATGCTGTAGTCCATGGGGTTGAAAGAGTCAGACATGACTGAGCAACCGAACTGAACTGAACTCCAGGGGATCTTCCCAACCCCAGGATAGAACCAACATCTCTTGTATCTCCTGCATTGGCAGGCAGATTCTTCACCACTGAACCACCTGGGATGCCAGTCACTGCCAAACATGAGCCTGGCAAGGGGAGCTGGGAGAATGCTCCCTCTCTATCTTTTGTCAGTTTCCATTTTCCTACTACTTTCTATTGGCCAGACTGAAAGGGCAAGGAAGGCTTGGCAATGCCTTTTCTAGTGGTCAGGCTTTTGCCTGAGAATGAATATAGAGGAAGACCAGAATTGCCAGTATACCTACAATAGAAGCACTGCCACATTTTGCTGTGAGCTAAGAATAGGCAAGTTTGCTTATCTTTCTGGAATAGGAGGTACCCAGGGCCCACAATACTTTTAGGGACCCATGGAAACATTTTAATTTTTTTTTTTTTTTTTGGCTATGCCCCAAGGCATGTGGGATCTTAGTTGCCTGACCAAGGATCAAACCCATTCTCCCTGCAAAGTGGAAGCTCAGAGTCTTAACCACTGGAAGTGGTTGAGTCTTAACCACCAGGGACGTTCCCATTTAGGAGGCTGGTTGAACTCAAAGATCCTTCATCATTAAACTTATAACATACATAGTTTTTAATTGCTTGTAATGTACACCAAGGAGTAGGGGCTGAAAAAGCTTCACAAAAATGGTGGCTTTATTGGTTAAGATTCAGCCAGAAAAACAGAATGTATCTATGAAGAACCTTAATATGGAAAATGTAAATATGTAAATTTTTCCAGTAGTCATGCATGGATGAAAGAGTTGGACCATAAATAAGGCTGAGTGCCAAAGAATTGATGCTTTCAAATTGTGGCGCTGGAGAAGACTCTTGAGAGTCCCTTGGATAGCAAGGAGATCAAACCACAGTCAATCCTAAAGGTATCAACCCTGAATATTGATTGGAAGGACTGATGCTGAAGCTGAAGCGCCAATAGTTTGGCCACCTGTTGTGAAGAACTGACTCATTAGAAAAAACTCTGATGCTGGGAAAGATTGAAGGGGAAAGAAGAGGGTGGCAGAGGATGAGATGGTTATATAGCATCACTGACTCAATGGGTTGAATTTAAGCAAACTCATGGAGATAGTGGAGGACAGAGGAAACTGGTGTGCTGCAGTTCATGGGATCGCAAAGAGTTGGACAAGACTTCGTGACTGAACAATACAATACAAATGATATGTAAATAGCTGTAGATTATGTTTGATGGAACTAAAAGGGCAAATGAGTGAGGAGAGTCCTAGATAAGCAGGAAGCCACTTCTGCCTCTAGGGCTGGTGACAAACAGAGGATGTGGTGTTACCAGAGTTTCAGAATTAGAATTGTTAAGGGAGAGTTTTCCCAGCAGATGTGGAGCCCCAGAGGCAACAAAGTTGCTGCTAGAATGCCTCCTAAAACATGGAATGAGGGGAGTACCTGGGCTTTTTCCTTTCTCCAGTGTTCTTCTGAGGCCTCCTATTGGCTGAACTTAACCAGAAGCCAGTAGAAACAGGAGTTGGTGAGAATGTAGCTGGCAGGGGTCAGCTCCTATGATGCAGAACAGGACAGAGCAGGCCTGGCAATGAATCTGATAACAGACAGATCACCATCCTAGTAACTAGTCATATTCCTAACATCCCTGAAGGGACAACCACTACTTTCAGTGGTAGTCTCACTGATTTCCTAGAGTCCCCAGTCCAACCTCTCTCTGTGTGAACTTAGTCGTTCAGTTGTGTCGGACTCTTTGCGACCCCATGGACTGTAGCCCACCAGGCTCCTCTGGCCATGGGGATTCTCCAGGCAAGAATACTGGAGTGGGTTGCCATGCCCTCCTCCAGGGTGTCTTCCCAACCCAGGGATCGAACCCAGGTCTCCTGTGTTGCAGGCAGATTCTTTACCATCTGAGCCACCAGGGAAGCCCTCCAACCTTACTCTACAAGCCGAAATAATTCCCTAGAATCTGGCTCCCCAATCCATTCTACAGTGAAGAGTAGTTAAGTTACAAAAACTCTTTGTAAGACACTGACGATTCTGATAGAGCTTCATGAACTTGATTCCAAGAACCAGAGATCATCACATTTTGTAGAAAGATGGGAACTTTCCCATTCAGAAATGATAATGACTAGGGACATTCTTTTGGTTCTTATCTTTCATTTGTTTCTTTGTTTATCATTTTCTAGGACTTCAGACACTGTATTGGAGGCTGAGGTTACCAAGATGTTTTAGAACTTGTGCTCAAGCAACTGACCATGTGGATAAGAAGCAGAGGGGACAGGCAATGCAGGATTCACAGGCTAATCCTAAGGAAATAAAAACGGCTGCTTTCTGCCCTGTTTTCACATGAGCAGGTTGCAGGGGCGGGTCAGGACCACTGGGTTCTCCCAAGCAGCTTCAATGTTCTCCAGAATTTGAACACTTTGGGGGTTAATCCCTTTCTTACTTTTGTAAGGCTCACCTTCTCCTGAGGATGTGTCCGTATTGACCTTTCAGAAAATACTCTCTTCCCTTGGCTCTCTGCTCATCTTCTCTTAAGGGGACAATGTCAGCATCTTGTCTTGTGAATTGCCAGAAACTACAGTTCTTGGATCTTATCAGCTCAGCAAAGGTCAGAAGATTTCTTCCTTCTCTTGGGAGTCTCCATTTTCAGTGTAGATGGGGCTGGTCTTCATGATGTGCTGGAGAACTACGTCCATGCCCTGGTGTGTTCCTGCTGATGACACATTCCCAGAATTGTGGCCCCATGTTGCGTCTATCATTACAGCTTGTCAAGTGATGTTAGAGCTAGCCAGTGCTTCCCATGCAGCTCAGATCTCCAGTCTGAGCCCTCCTAGAGAGTCAGACATAGGGATCAAGAAGTGAAGGGTGGCAATGGTAAGAAAATGTGGATAGAGTGTGGTAAGGGGTCTGCAGAAGGCATGGTGAGGACTGGGAGAGGGAGATGGGGAGGGAGGGAAAGGAGGAAGGGAGGAGGAGATGGAGAGAGAGGGAGGGAAATGGGAGAATCAGCTTACCAGTGCTGCCCTATGAGATGAAATGGTCCCAACTCACTTATTTTTCCTTTTGCTAAATTGGAAACAAACCCTCAGGGTTAATCATTGAAGATTGCTAAAAGGTGCATTTTTTTTTTTTTTTTTTTTTTGTAGAAATGCCTACAAAAATTCTACTCAGCTTGGTTTACATTGTCTACAGTGTGAAGGAGGAAGCCACAGAGGTTTCTCCAGAAGGAAATATGTGACTCAGGCATTGTGGGTTAGAGCCTGGTGGCCATGGCACCCTCCAAAGAACAATAAAGCCACAACATTTCTCAGGTTTTCAAGGGTGTGCTCTGCAGCCCAGGTGCTCACTGTTTGTTTGTACACGTGTCTCTGCTAGTGCACTTATTAAAAGATGTGCTGCTGGCTCAGGGCAGGTAGGTTTCCAGGCTTCTCAGAAAGGGTTTTCTTTGGCTCCACTGCAGGCTGCTCTATCTGTTTTCATTTTAAAGATGTGTTTCCAAAACACCATTTCCTGAAATCTTTTGGCTGCAGCCAGGTATGAGATTCCCAGTTGTAAGGCCAAGGAGAAGGTGAGCTGCCAGGCAGAAGTTTACAATAGGGTGGGTCACAAGTGATGCCTGGCCAGGAGGTGGAGAGTGAGCCAGCCACAAGGACCCTCCATGGGAAAAGTTCTCCCTCCCACTCTGCCTGGAAATTCATGTCTAAGAATATTAGTTTGAATAACCAGACTGAATTCTTGTACTTGAGGAGAGGACACCCAGCTTCACACCTAACACAATTAAGACAAGTTGAAGTGAGTCCTTTTGCATGAAGGTGCTTTGTTAACCACCTTTATAACATCTTCCCAGATTTAGTGTCTGCTCTGTATGGCTGACTTTATTTTTTTGGGCTCCAAAATCACTGCAGATGGCGATTGCAGCCATGAAATTAAAAGACGATTACTCCTTGGAAGGAAAGATAGGACCAACCTAGACAGCATATTAAAAAGCAGAGACATCACTTTGTCAATGAAGGTCTGTCTAGTCAAAGGCTATGGTTTTTCCAGTGGTCATGTATGGATGTCAGAGTTGGACTATAAAGAAAGCTGAGCACCGAAGAATTGATGCTTTTGAACTGTGGTGATGGAGAAGACTCTTGAGAGCCCCTTGGACTACAAGGAGATCCAACCAGTCCATCCTAAAGGAAATTAGTCCTGGGTGTTCATTGGAAGGACTGATGTTGAAGCTGAAACTCCAATACTCTGGCCACCTGATGTGAAGAGCTAACTCATTGGAAAAGACCCTGATGATGGGAAAGATTGAAGGCAGGAGGAGAAGGGGATGACAGAGGATGAGATGGTTGGATGGCATCACTGACTCAATGGACATGGGTTTGGGTGGACTCTGGGAGTTGGTGATGGACAGGGAGGCCTGGCATGCTATGGTTCATGGGGTCACAAAGTGTCAGACATGACTGAGTGAGTGAACTGAACTGAACTGTCTTATCTTGATCACTTTTTAGTGCACTTATTGCCACTTGGGTAAGCATCTTACCTACCCTGCCAGAATTTGAGCTCTGAGCTCATGTCAAATTTATTTATAAACTTTCTTGTGTTTTTTTTTTTCCATTAAACTTTCTTGTGTCTAACACAGTACACCAAAGGTGCTGAATAATGTGTAAATGAAAGACACAAAACTAGAGCTATTGATAAGGTTATTAATGAAGATTCATTCATTTCACATATTTATTGAGCACCTGATACAGGGCAGGCCTTGTAATAGGCAATGAGAAGAGCCTGAGAAAAATCATACAAGAGGATAATAGCACTGACCCTAAAGGTAACTTTTCCCCCCTGCTTTTTGATATCCTTAGCTGTTGAGAACTTCTTGGCTATGCTCAGGATTGGGTCTTGTAATACCCATAATCCTGGCTGCTTTGCCCTATCCAAGGGCTATCCTAGGTTTTGGGACTTGCCTTCTCGACCTTCAACAAGGACTTTAAGCAGTCCCAGGTCAGTTAGTAAACTGAATACCTGTATCTCCCAGCACTCCTATCACTCAACACTATCTCCAAGATTTTTACCAAATTTCCTCACTATTAAACTGGTAAGGACAAATCATACAATTAATCTTAGCTAAAAGGCTGAGTGTGTGTTAGTCATTCAGTCATTTCTGACTCCTTGTCACCCCATGGACTGTAGCCTGCCAGGTTCTGTGTATGAAATTCTCCAGGCAAGAATACTGGAGTGTGTGGTGTTCCCTTCTCCAGGGGATCTTCCTGACCTAGGAACTGAACCTGGGGCTCCTGCATTGCAGGCAGAAGAAAGGCTGAGAAGCAACCCCAATTTCAAAGCTATTAAAGCTCATATGCTTGCACTGTAGCCTATTTCTTGAGATGTTTCCCCATGTTTCTCTCTGAACCAGACAGGTAAAATATAAAGAATGGAAAGCTGCCGTAAAGGAGAATGGAGTTGCTGAGGAACCCTTGGAGGATGTACATAAAGATTGGAAGGGCAAGGATAGAGTTCTGTACAGGGGAGCGTTGGAGAGACTAACAGTTCCAGCAGCAGGATCCTCTGCTTCTGCTGCAATGTCTGAAGCATACTTCACTTTCCATTGGTGAAGAGCCCTCAAGAGTGTGGGCTTGTCAAGTGATGCCCATTCATTCTTTCTTAGATTTGTAGAAGTGAGTGGGTCCATGAAGTTCAAACTCCTCCCAGTTCAGAGAGAGAATACACCCTACCCAAGATCACATGGCTTAGTGACATAGCAAAAGTTCTATCTTTTAGAATCAAAATGGGGGGAAATCATCCTTTGTCTCTGATTCAAATAATACAAGCAATTCTCCACAGTCATAAGATTATCATCCCAGGTTAGATTGGAAACCATGCTGGATGGAGGACAGCTGAAGGACGCAGGCATGCCTGGTCTACAGAAGGCGAGATGGAGGGAGACATGAGAGATGACACCAAGCTTTAAAAACTGGCACAAGAAAGGGAGTTACCTATCTTTCCTGTGTGGCCCCAGAGGACTGACTTGGTGTCTGTAGGTACGAGTTACAGAGAGGTAACTTTTTCTCAACTCAAAGAAAGCTTTCAGTTAACAATAGAGTGCTCTAACAGTAAAGCAGTTTCAAGACGAATAAGCTGCTTGCTACTGGAAGTTCTCAAGGAGCGGCCAGATGGAGACCTGGTGGGTTATAGAGGTGGCTTCTATCTGGACTGGCAGGAAATGCACTGCACTGCTCTGACCCCTTAGAACTGAGGTTACCATGGTTCATGCATTTCTATCTCTGGTAGTGGTTCTGGGAAGTTGACATCAGGGTAGCTCTTTGTTGTCACCCTCAAGTTGTCAGAGGAGCTCTGTGGCTTCTTTCTTTCTAACTTTTGTCTGCCAGGATCTCAAACACAAATTGCTAAGTATAGTCTAATGGATGGCAAGAAAGCTCAGCATCCTCCACCAACAGATCAATGGTGACAGCTCCCGGAGCTGCACTGAGAAGCAATTTGAGACAGCAGGGAGAGCTGTCATCATTTAGCCCAGTCTTCCAGGGCTGGCAGCCTGCTGGACACATGCTTGCTATCCCTGTTCATCTCAGCTCTTTTTGCCCTGCATGTCCTAAACAGTAGTCTTTTTGTCCAATGTTTCCTTTTGTGGTAATTCCCACCAGGCTTTTTTTCCCACTTCTTCCTCTCTTGACAATTCTAGACTATGGCTCCCTCCCTAAACTATGAAACAAGTCTGTCCAGAGCCATTTGTTCATAAAAAATGGCACATTGAAGCTTAGTTCAGTTCTGTAGCTCAGTCATGTCTGACTCTTTGCAACCCCATGGACTGCAGCACACCAGGCTTCCCTGTCATCACCAACTTACAGAACTTGCTCAGACTCATGTCCATTGAGTTGGTGATGCTATCCAACCATCTCATCCTCTGTCATCCCCTTCTCCTCCTGTCTTCAATCTTTCCTAGCATCAGGGTCTTTTCCAATGAGTCAGTACTTCGCATCAATTGACCAAAGTATTGGAGCTTCAGCTTCAGCATCAGTCCTTCCAATGAATATTCAGGACTGATTTCCTTGAGGATTGACTGGTTGGATCTCCTTGCAGTCCAAGGGACTCCCAAGAGTCTTCTCCCACACCACAGTTCAAAAGTATCAGTTCTTCACCGCTCAGTTTTTTTTATGGTCCAACTCTCACATCCATACATGACTACTGGAAAAACCATAGCTTTGACTAGTTGGAACTTTGTTGGAAAAGTAATGTCTCTGCTTTTTAATATGCTGCCTAGGTTGGTCATACCTCTTCTTCCAAGGATGGAAGCTTAAGGGTTGATTGAGCTAAAGGTCTCTGAGAAATCTACACTTGCCTTTTCCTTTCCTTTCTTCAGTTGGCTGGATGGATGTTGAAATCCAAGGGGACTTCATAAAATGCAAAAACGATGACACTCCCCAACCAGAAGACATCACCCAAATGAGGACAAGACTCTGACTTTTTAGTGCAGATTAGTTATTCTAGTTCATTCTCTCTAGTTCATTCCCTCATTCCCAGAGGTCTGGGTGGGGAAGCCAAGATGCAGGAGGGAGGACTCAGAGTCTTACCACAGGTTAGAGAAGGGAGCTGAGGGCTGGGACTGAAGACCGGAGGACCACCCAAGTTGGAAGGGGCTTTAGAGGTCTGGTTTGACTTTTTCTCTGTGCAGTTGGGGAACCATGGACCCAGGGTGGGGGGAATAGATTTGACCAAAGTCACAGGTGAGAAAAGCACCCTCCCACTTTTGCCTGGGCTTCCCAGGTGGCACTAGTGGTGAAGAATCTGCCAGTGCAGGAGATGTAAGAGACATGGGTTTGATCTCTGGGTCGGAAAGATCCCCTGGAGGAGGGCAGGGCAATCCACTCCAGTATCCTTGCTAGGAGAACCCCATGGACAGCAGAGCCTGGTGGGCTATGGTCATAGGGTGGAGAAGAGTAGGACATAATTGAAGCAATTTAGCATGCACACACACACACCTTTGCCCAGTTTGCCTTTAGGAGTCCTTGAAAGTTTCTATAAGGGGGCTCTTACAGGGCAGTAAGGAATTTCCTCAAGTTGGAAAATTTGGATAAATGATGGTCACTGCTGTTTTGCAGAAATGAAGAGAACGTTGTAGAGCTATACCTCAGTCACTGAAGCCAAGGCAAGGCCAATCAGGGCTTCTCTCTGGTTTGCAGATGTTGGGGGGAAAAAAAGGAATCATTGTTTCCTCTTTCATAGGAAACATACAAAAAGGATGTGCTTGGGTTTCTATTGCTGGATAGCAGATCTTATATTACATATCCTATAAGAAAAAGACCAGCCCTTATCTTCAAAATGTTTGCCCATGTAATTCCTAGCACGAGGCAGATACTTTCCAAATGCTTGCAAAATGGGGTGAAAATCTACCTTTCCCACGTGTGGGGAGTGTGGGGTGGGAAGAGAAGATAGAGAGTTCCGGAAGATATTGCCTACTATGGTATGAATTCACTATGCATTTCATAATAAGACTTACCAGACAAATTATGTTGGGACCATTATGCTTCATTCCAAGGGCTCAGTGGAATAGTATTAAGGCACCCTTGCTTGTCTAGGGCTCAGGTTGCCCTGTATAACCATATCACTACTGAGCATCACCGAGGCTCCAAATGTTCTTATAATTCCTTTCTCCTTTGGGAGAAGTTGTCAATGTATTTTTTCAGCACTTTCAAAATCACAATTGTTTATAGTAACTGGAGATGGCAGAACCTGGCTAAAGTGGGAAGGCTGAGATTTATCTAACCTCTAATTTAGTTCTCCTCTTAAGTTTGTCCAAGTTCCTGAGACGCCTTTCCCCTGTAAGTTAAACCATTGTTTGTCAAGGGAAATATAAATTAAGAGCTCTGTTTTCTCAGTTAAATGGAAACTTGGGCTAGGAAATCAGATTCTTGCTGTGCTCCTCAGATCTCCAATGTAACATAGAAATTGGAGTCAGTGTGGTACGTAGGTTTGATGAATTCTAGAGGAATCCCAAACTCAAAGAATGTGGGAGTTATATAGAGCCAGAAACCCAGCCTAAATTGGATTCATCAGAGCTCTTAATAATCAGATCGGAAATTCCAGGGCATTGAAAGACCAGATGGATTCTGAAACCATCCATATTCACTATGGACTCTTGGATGGATGAGCCAAATGCCATGCCCAGACCAAGAACAGTGACACCATGGTCATCCCCATGTTTACTGTAGAAGGGAAGCTAAGTTTCTAGTACTACATGAGCTGTCCAATTATGGATCTCTGGATTGTATGAGTTGGAAGACACACAATTAAGAGAATAACTCTGGCCAAAATTGAGTTTGTAAAATTGATATGGAGCCAATGAGAAGTAACACAAACCTCTTTTCAATTTCTCTTTGCAGGGCTAGAAATCAGGATCAAGGCTTTGAATCTTTACTGTGAAAGACAATTGGAAATGATGTACATTAACAGACACTCATGAGGCACTAAATTCAATCATTTAGCCAGTCCTTAGCCTGATGACCGAGCCATCAAGCCAATATTTCCTATGGTTACCTTCATAGGCCTCAGAAACCATTAAGGATAGATGACAAGCAAAGCTAATCCTAAACTGGACAACAGCTGTTGAGTTAAACTATGAAGAGCTGCCACAGATGGTAGACAGGTAATTCAAATGTAAGTCCCCCTAGAATAGTATCCCTCAAGAGCATTCAGGAAACAACCACCATTTTAAAAGCATGCTGAGGGTTAAGATCAGATTCCAGGACTCTACTTTCAAAACCATTGAATTAGAATTTCTGGAATTGGGTCCAGGAAAAAATTACATTGACTGAATGGATGGTAAATTTTGCACATAGGTATACTATGACTTTTAATTCAGTAGATGCTGTTGTGGTTAATGATTACAACTCATATTCAGAGGAGTGCTGAGTTTATACAGCTTTGTGTTCTGAGGTATTCTCTTAATTGATAGATATTAATCATAAGATAGTGGTTTATAAAATTTCTTGGCTTTAAAAAATAATCTTCACACTTTGAAAAAGTTGGGAGCCATGCTCTAGAACAAGTAGGTGCTTGAGGTACAAATTACTGAGAACAGAATCTTTCTGGGCTCCTAGATAATTCAGATGTTCAGTTATTTATTGGAAGTCTCCCATGTGCCAGTTATGAAGCTTCGTAGAATCATCTAACTATTGACAGGGTCTGGGCTCCAATGCAATTCTTAAGACTTCAAGTTCAGCATCTGCTTACCCACAGCTATCTTCTGGAAGTGATGAGAGCCAGAATATTCTGATCTTAAATGGAGGCGGGATGCCAAGAAATAAAGAAAGGATTGTAGGTGAGTAGAGCTGGAGACATTTAGATTTAAAGGGACTCAATACTTTACAAAGGCTTGCTCTGCCTAGGGATGTGAATTACGTGGTACCAGCTACAGCTCGCACCCCACAGCTCTGGCCTGTTGTCCTGCATGTTCTAGTAGGAGTCTTGGATTGTGCTGGGACCAAGGGGTTGGGAGGAGGCCTGGGGCTGGCAGGAGTGGTTGGCTGGAGTGATCCAAGGCCTGGAGGATTATGACTGAGGGATGAGGTGGAAATTGGCACCTCATGGCTTTGTGAGGCTACTTTGACTCGTGCCTTTCCCTTTGCTGATGCCAAGTTGCGAGATTAGCTCTGTTGCTTTGGGGCGGGACTTGGTGTTTGGAGCACTGGTGACTCCTTGGTGTCACAGCACCACCACACCCTTCTCCTGCTGCTCTTTATGTTGACCACCCAGCCCGGCACACCACCACCTACTCCTGGGACAGTGATGTGGCCTGACCTCTGGAGCAGAGGGCTGGGAAGTCCTGTGGGTGGTGCTCCTGGGGTTACTTCAGGACAAGTGTCTCCAGTGCCTTCATGGGGGCTTGCATGAGAAAGTCAAGGGTTCTTCCCACTCCAGTTCAACGCCAGTTTGCTGAATCCATGCATATGTCATAACTCAGCTGGAACAATTTCAGAGAAATGAAGTATCTATACCACTCAGTTTATCTAATTTTTTCTAAGAGATGAAAATGTCAATTTTCTATATTCATTTTCTTAATGCTAAAGGTATTGAGAGCTTATCACCTTTTGGGTACATTTATAAACATAGTAGAAAAGTTTTTATTTATTTATTTATTTTTTCCATTTATTTTTATTAGTTGGAGGCTACTTACTTTACAATATTGTAGTGGTTTTTTGCCATACATTGACATGAAATCCATGGCTATGGATTTACATGTGTTCCCCATCCTGATCCCCTCTCCCGCCTCCCTCTCCATCCCATCCCTCTGGGTCTTCCCAGTGCACCAGCCCTGAGCACTTGTCTCATGCATCCAACCTGGGCTGGTGATCTGTTTCACCCTTGATAGTATACTTGTTTCAATGATATTCTCTCAGAACATTCAAGATACTGACTTTTCCCTTCCAATAGCTTAATCCATCCATTGCATGTGTGTGTGTATGTGAATGCACACACACCTTTTTGTACCTAGTGGAATGTTTTTGGGTCAAGGTAAGGCCAAGGGGGTGCCAGAGAACAGAAATGAACTATCTGTAGCTCTAGTTTTTTTTTTTCCAAGTTGAGGTATAATTGACATACAACATTATATTTGCTTCAGGTGTGCACATGATGATTTGATATTTGTATACACTAAGAAACGATCTCCATGATAAGTCTAGTTATCCATCACCATACATAGTTATAAAACCCACAATCATAGGGAAATGGGGAAGACTCAAAGCATAGTAAAAAATGCTTGAGAGAACCATTACTAGAAAATACACCACCATCACCCCCACTTCAGGCAGAAGCAGAGAAGAAAATGGATGGGAAATGATGAGACTTACTTTGGTTGTACAGGAATGAGAGGCCTTGCTTCCAGGACTGAACCTCAGGTTAGGAATGTCTATGCCGTGAGTCTCAACAGAAGGTGTCTTCTTGATTTTCCTGAGTCTCAGTGTGACACAGAGATAGCAGACTGGGACCTATGTCAACAAAATTGCCTGGATGGATGGCCACTGGTGGGTGACCAAGTGCTCAACAGGTATGTATACAGATACCCATGTGGACCAATTGCTCGAGGTCTAAATGGGCCTTGGGGCTTCCCTGATAGCTCAACTGGTAAAGAATCCTCCTGCAATGCAGGAGACCTGGGTTCGATCCCTAGGTTGGGAAGATCCCCTGGAGAAGGGAATAGCTACCAACTCCAGTATTCTGGCCTGGAGAAGTCCATGGACAGATGAGTCTGGCAGGCTACAATCCATGTGGTCCAAAGAATCAGGCACGACTAAGTGACTTTCACTTTCACTGAATGGGCCTTGTCCTCTGTGAGCCTCTAAACATTGTCTCTGCCTTGGGTAATGTGCAAGATTCTTAAAAGGATGGAATGTAAGCACATGAATTTTGTTATTATCCCCTTAAGTGGGTCTATTTCCCATGTACCCCGATGGTGGCCTGCAAGTAGGCATGCACTGTGTAAGAAAGCCTACAGAGAGCTGGTGACCACTCGATCAGTTCACTGTCTTTGTTAAGCAGCTGTTATGCCAAATGGAGCCCATTCTAGATTTAGAGGTGGGCTCCATGGTTACTTGGGACCTTAAGTCCTTTTTTGCTGAGGCAGGCTTCAGAGTTAGGGCCTAGGACAAAACATATTAATACTCTCCTAGTCATGCTATATCCCCTTGAATCTATATGATTTGGGAAAATGTGAGTCAGGACAGATGACAAAGACAGAAATATAACATCTGAATAATGCTAGTTATACTCATTCTGCAATAAAATACTCAGACCCACATATGAACATTTATTTTAATCCTTTTGTCTCTCATTCGGTTCCTCAGATATGTTCCTTCTAAAAAGCAATTTCAAAGGTGGGGAGGGGTAATCAATTTCTGCTGTTATAGGGTGGGCATCCTCCCCAGAAGTCTAGGAAATTTCTTGCAAATTTCAAAGCCTTCTTAACCTTTTCTGACATTTAAAAGCAAACAGAAACTCTGCCAGATAAAAGTGAGCTGAAAACAACGGTCAAGTGGATGTCCAACTGGAAGGAGCCCGGTTCCTCCAAATTCCTTCCCCTTTACACACTCTCCATTATGAAACAGGACCATAGAACACTGATATTTCTCTCGTAAAGTAGATACGCGCGTGCGCACACACGCCACACATACACATTAAAATTGCTTGTCATGACTAAAATGAGGCCAGGGCAAGCTGTCAACAGAGCATGGTCCAGATAATATTTTATCCCTTTTTCTATCATTACGGTTTTTAGGGTGGGATTGAAAACTGGGAGGATTCGAGCTGAGCTGTTGAGAAATTTACAGCTGAGCACGAACACTCACATTCACTCTCACTCTCCTCCCTCCCCTTCCCTTTAACAAGTTAGCAGCATGTGGCCTGCCCTGGTTCCAGCAGCGATTATTAAAATAAAAAACACCTTTGGCCATAAACACAAGTGAAAATTGAAACACGCTCATGAAAGTTTATTATTTTTCGCTTCAATAACTTCACCCTACATGAAGAACTTTATTTGCCTCCAAGGCCTTTGGGTCGGGTAATGAAAAAGCACAGAGGCTCAGGGGATCCCAAGTCATACAGGGTTGGGAGGCAGCTGGGGTGGTGGGCATCTTGGCCTTGGGCCTGCAGGGTTGCTCAAGCATGTGGGTTTTCCCGGGGTTGGTGGCCCACTTCCTCTCTACTTCTTTCCTTGGGGCTACCCTGCCTTTAGGGTCATATCCAGGGAGCTGGGCATCGAGCTGATTTTAAGCCAGGCTGCCCCTCTGCTAGCTTGTTGGCCTCACAGTCAAGTTATCTGGTTGATTCTATAGATTTCCTGGAGCTTTGCTTTGATTTAAGGCACTTTGAGCCTCTGACCGGAATCTTCTAGACTCCGCAACTCATAAAGCCTATGGGAAGGAGTGGGAAGGCAGGTATTAAGGGACGATGCAGAGACACAAGGGTGAAAGGAAGCCTACAATTGAAGAAGATTGGTCAATTTGGGATCATTTACTTCTGAGAAAAGAGGATTGACTACGTTACCTGATAACAATCTTTATTTTTAGAGAAGGAAGAAAAGGACTTAAAATGCAGGAGGTGAACTTTGGTTAATGTGAGAGAGAAATAAAATATTTACATGACAGTTTAGGTTTTTTTGCCACTTGCAGCCAGAACTGGCCCTAAATATACAGTTGTCCATTCCAGAGTATAGGCTGTCATGCTCTAAGAATACACACAAGGTTTGAAGGTGAAATTTTTAGGACCAGTTTGATAATTCTGCTCCATAACATTCTTGAGGACCAAGGTTCCACTGAGCTCATCACTCCACTGTCTCTAGGATGTGGCCATTGTTAACATGGCCAAGATGGTCCCATCTATATTAAAGGTAACACATGGAGAAATGGAGGATAAAGAAGGAAATAAGAGGGCATGCCTGCCTCCTAAGGGAGGTTCCAGAGGCTGCTACATGATGCTTGAGTTTCTATCCCACCAGCAAGAAGTTAGCCTTTTGGTCACACATTGCAAAAGAGTCTGGAAAATTATCTTTATTATGACCAGCAATACTCTCAGCCAAAAATCTTATTTTTTTTTTTTTGAGTATACTGTTATGAGTAGTTCTGACATTTGAAGCATGTTAACATCCTATATATTTTATTTTATTTTTTTCTTTTTTTTTAAATTATTATATATATATATTTTTTCCAGTGGGTTTTGTCATACATTGATATGAATCAGCCATGGATTTACATGTATTCCCAATCCCGATCCCCCCTCCCACCTCCCTCTCCCCCCGATTCCTCTGAGTCTTCCCAGTGCACCAGGCCGGAGCACTTGTCTCGTGCATCCCACCTGGGCTGGTGATCTGTTTCATCATAGATAGTATACATGCTGTTCTTTTGAAATATCCCACCCTCACATTTTCCCACAAAGTTCAAAAGTCTGTTCTGTATTTCTCTGTCTCTTTTTCTGTTCTGCGTATAGGGTTATCGTTATCACCTTTCTAAATTCCATATACATGTGTCAGTATGCTGTAATGTTCTTTATCTTTCTGGCTTACTTCACTCTGTATAATGGGCTCCAGCTTCATCCATCTCATTAGGACTGGTTCAAATGAATTCTTTTTCATGGCTGAGTAATATTCCATGGTGTATATGTACCACAGCTTCCTTATCCATTCATCTGCTGATGGGCATCTAGGTTGCTTCCATGTCCTGGCTATTATAAACAGTGCTGCGATGAACAAAAATCTTATTAAAAAAGAAAGTGAGAAGAGATATTGGAGAACAATGAGTAGTCTTTGCCACAGCAGTTAATAAAAAACCCAGTCCTTACCTATCTTATTGTCCAGTGAAGGTTTACTCAGTATTCCTTCCATTGTTCCACAAAACAGTATCTTCACAGAGAACTGAAGATCAACACTTCCTCATTCATTTTATCTCTGTGACTTTTTGTCAATAATGCTTCACCATGCTTTCACATTAATTATTGTTCTTTGTCCCACCAAATTCTTCCATGAGTCAACTTTATATGAAATCTATGAGCCTCATACTGTAGACTAAGAACTCAGAACAAGTAGCATAAGAGAAAGATATGAAGTGGTATTGATCTCTTCTGTAGCTTTACCACATTTTTTTTTTTTAGGATATGGATGTAGGAATATGCGCCATTTTACATGGCTTATTTTGCACTCATCAATGTGGTATAAACCCAACTAGCTTCTCAAAGCCTTACTGGGGATGGATAGGGACAAGAATTACCTAGGATTCTGTCTGGCTCAAGGATTGCTGTTTTGTTTCCCTAGGGTGCTGCATGGTTTTAGACCCTCATTTTGAGTAGCATGACTCACAGCCATCAAGTCTCCTTTTGCTTGTTCACTCTCTCCCGGCTGCTTCTCTCTTGCTCCATATGAGATGTTTCTGGCTGCCTCGCTTTCCAGCATAATTAAATCCAGTTAGGCCTTCCAGTTGACCTCATGAGTATGAGTTAAGCCCATTTATAAAATATGAAATGATCCCAAATGCTCATGATCCAGCTTTCCCAGGGGGCTGCGGAGGCGGATCATAAGTTAAGAGCTTCCTGCTGGAGATGCTGCAGGAAGGCAGATGTAGCATCCCTAGAGATAAGCAGTGCTTTCCATGGACTGAGCTCTAGTCTTAAGCGGTAGTGATGATTCTCAATGTTCCCTAAGAGAATTTGCTCATTTCCCTGTCCTACTTCTCTCTCCACTCAAGGGCACTTGCTCTTATTTTGAGCAAGTGAGGAAAACCACATGTCATGTCATATTGGGTTGATGCTTTGAGCTGAACTCTCCATTTTGATCAGAGGCAATGGAACAGTATTGAGTTAACTGATCTATAAGTGCTCAAAGGCATTGCTTGCATGCCTAGGTCATCGACCTGAGTTTATTCTATCTATGATTCAAGGTTCCCTTGGTCACAAGAAGGGAATAAAGAGAGTAGGAATGACTTAAGGCAAATAAGCTCCACTAGGGAAATAGAGCTCAAAGACTCTGCACTTGTGGAATTATTAGTACATAGACAGTTCTGGAGTAGATCAGAGACAAGACCTGGGATTAGCAGACAGCACTCATTATTTGACTTATACTTCTGTAGAGAAGAAGGGATTTTTGCTATATCATGCAGGAGGAAATAGAGCTGGAGGAACATTGCTGGCTCCTTCCCAACCCCCCATAACCCTTACCTATTGCCTGTTTTCATTTCCAACAAGCAAGAAGGAAGAATGACTCATCTGATTGGTGAGATCATGTCCAAGGTCACTGCTTTTGGTGGCTCTTCTTTCACAGTAATTGGAGCAAAATTTGCTCTGCCTTCTCTATTTTTCCCAAGATTGATCCTTG
Source organism: Dama dama (assembly GCF_033118175.1). Classification (NCBI taxonomy): domain Eukaryota; kingdom Metazoa; phylum Chordata; class Mammalia; order Artiodactyla; family Cervidae; genus Dama; species Dama dama. The sequence continues at coordinate 29,296,937 of NC_083688.1, forward strand.
TGTCTGGATTACAGGGGGTAGGGATGGTGGTGGAAAGGAAGTTTTCTGTAGAACTTTTTGAACCAAAGAAGGTTTGAGTCACGTCCTCCAACACAGTAAACCAGAACCCCTCTATTTGGGGGCAAGAGAACAAAGCTGTTGCTTGCTTTGATCATCATCTGAGCCCTGTTTTCAATTTTGTAAGGACCTGGGGGAGGGGGAAAGAAAGTATGACAATAATTGGCTGTATGCCTGGCTCACAGACCCACTCCTAAAAGGCCCTCCTGGCATAGAGTTTCTGTTGAATGTTTCTCCTTCATTTCAGGATAATCCTGCCATTCTCTATAGTACCTATAAGCAGGTGCAGAGGTCAGTAAGGGGAAGACTTGAGGTCAAGAGAGATAATTTGCAATGGGAAAGTATTCTGTGACCCAAAGGTGAAGTGCTAAATTGCACATGAGAAAATGTTGAGGATGTTGGCACTTCCTGCCTTCTGCCAGTCCTGAGCTGAAATTCCAGTTCTACCTTCTTCTAGCTGTGTGACCTTGCAAAACTTCGCTGGCCTTTCTATGTTTCAATTCTCCAAGCTATAAAATGGGCAAATTGTAGTGCTGACCTCATGGGATTGTTCTGAGTATTAAATAAATTATTCTACAGGGTCAAACACCTAGTAAATGTTGGGTAAATATTAGCTATCATGACCACTTCCATCATATCACCGTCACCATCATTATAGCCATCACAAATGTGGCATACCTAAAGGTAGACTCAGGCCTGACTTAGGTGGTGAACAGGATTCAGGACTTACTCATGCTTTAAAGGAACGTCTAGGTACAGTCAGGGTTCTGGACTGGGAAGTGACATACTCGAGTTCTAGTCCCAGTTGCATGTGGCCTTTGGCAGTGACCTCCCTCTCTTGAGTCTCAATTTACATGGTTATAGTAAAGGATTTGATGTTCAGTGGCCTCCAATTTCTTGTCTGGAGACTGGTGGCTGTCCTGGCCACATGAGAATTATTTGGAAGCTTGTTACAAATATAGATTTCCTGGTCCCATAACCCCCATAGATGCTGATTAGGTGAATCTGGGAAGACTTGGGAGCCTCGGTTTTTCTTAGGTTTATGCTGGCTTTCCACACACTTCGCTTGCATCTGGGATATAATTACCACTTGGGCATCACAGTCCCAGCTCATCTTAGAGGCCTAAGCTCTAAAATGCTCTTACATTGTTGCAAGATGTGTGAGAAGGGATGAAAGTAGAGGGTGATCCGAAAAACAAGTGATGAAGTGCAAGTTAGCTGGCAGAAATTTATCAAAGGATTATCCTTTACCACTTTGCTCATTCAAAAGCCAAGATTTTCAGCCCAAATGCAAAACAGATCTCTAGTCTGCAGTTCACTGTTCACCAGAGCCAATCTGACCCATTCTTTTCTGTTCTGAGACACAGAGCCAGGAACCACTGTCACTGCCAACGCAGGTCCCTGAAGAAAGAGGAACTGTCTCTGATAAGCAAGAGGAATTCTCTTCCCAAAGCCAGTTCCCAACATCTCATTTCCCTTGGGCCAAATGCTCATTTGATTAACCAGGATCTTTGGCGACAAAGAGCAGAAAAGAGAATCCATCTTGTCACTCTAACATGGGGTGAGGCTGTTCTCAAACTATCCCATCTCTGAGACTCTTTCTTGGCAAACAAGATAGCTTTGCTGTAATCCCACAGTGCTTCTCTCTTTAATCCAAAGAATGAAACAGAAAAACAAAAACAAAACAAAAAAAATGGGTCCTTCCACCATATAAACTGGAACCTCTTTCATCCATTGAATGACATGGTTTCTTGCTTCTTCCCTTCACCATGGGGACAGGGTGGAGCCCACATTCCCTCAAGGAGCCCAAGGTCACGACACTCATGGTGAACAAACTGCATCCTCTAGAATGCATTTCCAATTAACACGCACAAAGCGTTTCCTACTGTCTCTTAAATTATGGTTCTATATTTATCACGGCCAGCACACCCCTCCCTCCCTTCCCCAGCTCTCCCCCTACCCATGATCCTCACTCTCCCTTTAATCATTTGCAGAAGTGTTTCCATTCTTCTTTTTTCCATTTTCAGAACCAATTTTATTATAAGAAGAATGTAATTGTTGCTAACATTTTGATTTCCCTGTTCAGTGAGATTTACATGACACTGAGGTTTTCTGATACAGTTCCTCATTTGCTTCCAAGTTTTCTATCAGGCATTTAAATCTGTGCAGAATTTTATTATCGTCTGATTTACTGTGGCTTCAACATAAGGAAAGGCTTTTCAAGTGTCAACTTTCTTTTCTCTTTCCTTCCTCTTCTCTCTTTGTCATCCTTTTATACACACACACACACACACACAAATACATGTACTCTCTATTCTCTTTTAGTTGTCTCTTTCTCTCTCCTATTTGTTTTCTCTTCATTTCTCTCTCTTCCTTTGTGTTATCCACCTACACACACATTCACACCACACTCATGCATGGGTGTGCAGGTACACACACACACACACACACACACACACACACTCTTTCCCTTTCTCTGCTCCCTCTCCTCTTTCTCTTTCTGTGTTCTCTCCTCTATTAATCCTTCTTCTCTGCTGTCTCTCTGTTTCTCTCTCACATATTCTCTCCATCTTTCCCACATCCCCATTTTCAAGCTTCAGGGTTCACATTTGATGACTGACATGTTAGCTTGGTCCTCATTCCAATGTATTCCTCCAAGCTGAAGCCCAATTCCCCTCTCTCAAAGATGGATCCAGCGTTGTGACTTCAGTGACAAGCAGAATAATGGCCTATGTTACGCGGTGTGACTTCTAGGTCTGGGCTATAGAGCATGATTTGCTCTGTTTGCGTGTCTCTCTCTCCTTGGGAACCCAGACTCCATGCTCAGAGCAAACCACAGGAAAAGGATATACGTAGGGTCCTGGCCCAGCCCCATCAATGTCTCAGCTCATGGTCAGCATCAATAGTTAGTCAAGTGAGTGAACAAGTCTTCAGATGGTAACAACCTTTCAGCTGCCCCACTGGAAGTGTGATGGAGCAGAGATGAGCTGTCATCACAGAGATCTGTCCATATTTTAGACTTAGAGCAAAATAACTGTCACTGTTATTATAAGCCACTCAGTTTTGGAGTGGTGTGTTACACGTCAGTAACCGAAACACCTTTACCTCATCCTTCCCAACAGATAAAGTACCTTTACATTTTCTGAAATTCCTGACTCTGTCTTAAGACCCTCCTTCCTGAGTGTTCTAGTCCTAACCTGGCTGGCTTCCATGAACTGATCTTATGGAACACATCCTGATGTGGAAGCCCTTTCACTGGTTCCCACCAGTAATTAACTTTGCAATGACAATGGTAGCTTTGGGAGGTGTCAGTTTCTTTAAATGTGAAATGAAGAGATTGAGCTACATAACCTCTAAGGCTTCTTCCAGTTTAGTTTGTGTCTCCTTTCCCATGGCATGGGATCTGCCATCAAGGGTGAGCCTGCTTTATAGAAGTTTAACTACCAGTGACTGATGATGGCTAAGCACCATGTGACCTCTCTTTATATGACTCACTGGTCATGTATCAGCTGCCTACAGGGCCTTTCTCCAGTAGAATGGGAGCATGGTTTAGACTCTGTAGTAGGTGTGGGGATGGCTGTTCTGTACTGGATGTAGGATTTTAGTCTTGACCTAACTACTTCTAGATATTTGGGAGTTGGCTTAGTCACTGGTTTCCTTCTCCTTTACATGTACCTTGAGATAAGTGAATCACAATATTCCCTGTCTGAGTGTGGAAGTTTAACGCTCTACTACTTCTGGGAATGACCTGTGAGGACCTGGAGGGTAGATGATGTGTCTCCATGAAGAGACAGGGTAGATCTCTGAAATACTCCAGAGTTCTGGACCTCTTCCTGGTCCCATTGAAAATGGGGGCCTGAGCAGTGTTTCTCCCTTCCTAAAGAATCAGGATAGAACTTGTAATCAAATAAGGAAACTCCATGAGAAGTATTCATGTCCAGAGAGCAATCACTTCTTAGTTTCTCCTGAGAAAAAATGAACTGGCTCAGAGAGATGGGGGGAAGGCCAAAGTATGTTGTGAAACCAAAAGCAAAAGAAGAATGAAAAAGAGGCTGGAAAAATAATAAAAAGGATTGGAACTCATAAAAGTCCAAACCAACAGTGGTAATTCTGAAAAGTGTAGGATTTGATTACACTGCCTCATAAAGAGTTTAGTCCTGAGCATGTGCTGCTAACCACACCCTCTCCCTCAGACCTTGGTTGCTCAGGCAGAGGGTCAAGCCTGCTGACTGGGCACTTCTAGTCCTTCTTTGAATCTGGGGTCTCTCCCTCACAGTAATGTTGCTGAAGGCTAAGATTGGTCTGAATTTACTAACTCTCAAATGCCAGATTTTGAGCCTGAGACTAGAGACTTTCCATAGCAAGCAGCTGAATGTCATGTTCTTATCAGGGACACTTTTACCAAATCCAGATACAACTTGCCTCCTCTGTGGGGCCTTTTCTGACCTTTAAACCTCTGGAGGTGTCTGAAGTCTTCAAGTTCTTCCAACACCCCTTCATTCTCTCCATGCCTGTTACCCATGGGTCATTTTAAAGCTAACTCAATGTTAATAGGAATAATAAAGAAAGGATAAATGGAAAAGATTGAAGGCAGGAGGAGAAGGGGATGACAGAGGATGAGATGGTTAGATGACTCATTGGACTCCATTGAGTCCACGACTCAATGGACATGAGTTTGAGTAAACTCTGGGTTTTGGTGATGGACAGGGAGACCCAGCGTGCTGCAGTCCATGGGGTCACAAAGAGTCGGACACAACTGAGCGACTGAACTGAAAATAAATAATGAGAAGAATAAATCCATTCTATGATTTAAAAAAGGATACAAAGGGATATATGGACATGCATGTGTATGTGTGTGTGTGTCTGTGAGTCTTTCCAGGGCATTTGTCAGGTACACCATCCTTTTAAGATTTGTAGGTTTATGGCATTTGCATGCTATTTTGTAATTATAAGACTTAAAAAATCTTTTTCAATGTTGATATGAATATTAAAATCAATAAACCGGATTGGCAAAATATTATTTCCTCCAGACCTGGTAGTGTATTTGGACCTACAGAGAAAGAGCAGAAGATGTCTCTTGTCACTGAAAAGAAAATGCTTCAAGGCTCACGATCCAATAGATACTGTTTTTAGAATTACTCTTATACAGATTTATGCTACATATGGTAATACAAAGGGAGGAACACAAGTAAAGAATCCTGGAAGATTCTAAGATAGATAACTGAGGTCAAAGGAATATAGAGAGTGGAAAATGATCACCAGTGTTTTCTCATCAAGGGACTGTGGCAAAAGAAGTGAGGACAGAGAGGGAAGCGAGATGCTGAGCAGATGGGGTGGTAGGCGGAGCAGGCCTTAGGCATCCCAAATACGTAGATATAGGGGCTGCCTCAGTGGCTTAGTGATAAAAATCCACCTGCAATGCAGAAGATGCAGGAGACACAGGTTTGAGCCCTGGGTCAGGAAGATCCCCTGGAGGAGGAATTGGTACTCCACTCCAGTGTTCTTGCCTGGGAAATGCCATGGACAGAGGACCCTGTGGGGCTATAGTCCATGAGGTCTCTTTGAGTCAGATGCCACTGGGCACACACATGCCACAGTAAAGACTAAAGGCAGGGAAATCTCTCCCCTGTCTTCTGGAGGGGCTCACCTGGGAAGCACCAACCAGGAGGTGGCCACAGTAAAACCAAACTGATGATGCCCGACAGTTTGGGAGTGAGAAGGCCTGGGTTTTGTTCTCTTAAGACGCTCTGGATTCCTGTGTAACTTGAGCAGGAAGTGACTGTTCTGGGCTTGCAATTGGGAAGGAGAAGTTGGCTGAGAAGCTGGAAAGGAGCTTACTGAGGGCATGAGAATGGATTTCTGGAACAGGGCTAAAGAGCCTTGTAGCTGTGGAATAGATTGCTGTGCGTGCATGCTAAGTTGCTTCAGCCATGTCCGACTCTGTGACCCCGTGGACTGTAGCCGGCCAGGCTCCTCTGTCCATGGGATTCTCCAGAGAAGAATATGGGAGAGGGTTGCCATTTCCTTCTCCAGGGGATCTTCCTGACCCAGGGATTGAGCCTGCATCTCTTATGTCTGCTGCATTGACAGGCAGGTTCTTTACCACTAGAGCCACTTGGGAACCTCTTGGAATAGATTATCTGAAAACATATTCTGGTTCAAAAACCAGAGGAGTTTCCAGCTAGACCTCAACAACATCGATAGAGACAGTAGGAGCTCAAGTAGGACCAGGCCAGGGATTCTGGGCTGAAAGAGGTTAAACCATGAGGTCTACCAGCTAATGCCCTGAATAGCCAATTCCAGCAGTTTGCCCACAATAGAACAATCTTCCTAAAAGGTCCTTCTCTACCTCTAAGGTCAATAAGGATTCAGGGAACACTATGTGGATTCAAGAAAGTGTTCTCTCTTCACTGATTTGGGGACATAACAATTCATCCTCATAAGCCTTATTGGGCAAGAAAAGGGTAGGAGATAAAGTCAAAGTCTGAGACGGACCTAGAGATTAGCATGCTAAACAAAATGAGTCTGACAGAGAAAGGCGACTATTATAAGATATCACTTTCTTGTGAAATCTAAGTTCAGTTCAGTTGCTCAGTCATGTCCGACTTGTTGCGACCCTATGGACTGCAGCACGCCAGGCTTCCCTGTCCATCACCAACTCTCAAAGCTTGCTCAGACTCATGTCCATAGAGTCAGTGAAATCTAAAATGTAATACAAATAAACCTTTTTATAAAACAGAAACAGACCCAGAGACACAGGAAAAAAAAAAGTTACCAAAAAGGAAGAGGAGTGGAGGGATAAACTGGGAATATGGGATTAACAGATGCACACTACCATATATAAAATAAGTTAAACAACAAGGATTTACTGTATAGCACAGTGAACTATATTCAATATCTTGTAATAAGCTACAATGGAAAAGAATAGAAAAGCAGAATATAGATATATGCACAAGTCGTTGTTTTGTTGCTGTGTCCAACTCTTTTGCGACCCCACGGACTATAGCCCACCAGACTCCTCTGTCCATGGGAGTTCCCAGCCAAGGATACTGGAGTGGGTTGCCATTTCCTTCTCCAGGGGATCTTCCTGACCCAGAGATTGAATTGGTGTGTCCTGCACTGCACATGGATTCTTTACCACTGAGCCACTAGGGAAGCCCCCACACACATATATTTATAACCAAATCACTGTGCTATACACCTGAAGCTGACACAGTATCGTAAATCAACTCAGGTCAGTTTAGTTCAGTCACTCAGTCATGTCCAACTCTTTGTGACCCCATGGACTGCAGCACTCCAGGCCTCCCTGTCCATCACCAACTCGCAGAGCTTACTTGAACTCATGTCCATCGAGTCAGTGATGCCGTTCTAACCATCTCATCTTTTGTCATCCCCTTCTCCTCCCACCTTCAATCTTTCCCAGCATCAGGGCCTTTTCTAATGAATCATTTCTTCCCATCAGGTGGCCAAAGTATTGGAGTTTCAGCTTCAACATCAGTCCTTCCAATGAATATTCAGGACTGATTTCCTTTAGGATGGACTGGTTGGATCTCCTTGCAGTCCAAGGGGCTCTCAAGAGTCTTCTCCATCACCACAGTTCAAAAGCATCAATTCTTCTGCACTCAGCTTTCTTTATAGTCCAACTCTCACATCCATACATGACCACGGAAAAACCATAGCTTTATCTATGGACCTTTGTTGGCAAAGTAATGTCTCTGCTTTTTAATATGCTGTCTAGGTTAGTCATAACTTTTCTTCCAAGGAGCAAGCATCTTTTAATTTCATGGCTGCAGTCACCATCTGCAGTGATTTTGGAGCCCCCAAATAAAGTCTCTCACTGTTTCTGTTGTTTCTGCCTCTATTTGCCATGAAGTGATGGGACTAGATGCCATGATCTTAGTTTTCTGAATGTTGAGTTTTAAGCCAACTTTTTCACTCTCCTCTTTCATTTTCATCAAGAGGCTCTTTAGTTCTTCTTCACTTTCTTGCATAAGGTTGGTAAATCAACTACACTTGAATAAGAAAAGGTCAAAGTCTGAGAACCTGAGCATTTTACCTAAAAGCATTATTATTGCTTATTGTACTTGACTGAAATGACCCAATTGGATTACATTTACTTTTTTCTTTTCTCAGCACACATGGGCATCTGGGGAGGATCATATCAGTTATAGAGACATGAAGCTACCCTTGCTCAGCACATCTGGGCGTAGTATGAGTCTCTGACCACAAGAGGTCTGAGTTGTTGTTAGATGTTGTTTTCTGTAACCACCCAGAGCAGAAATATCTGGCAAACATCCTCTGGCCTAAGTAGGCCTGTACTGTCCTATAACAGAGTTGGGATTATTCACAGTCATGGGGGACAGGGAGAGGCTGAATCACTGAAGCTTCTAACAATAATTCAAAAATCTCATTTTTGCTGAGTGTTGATCATTGACCAAACTTTCCAGTTTCTCAGAGGTCACCAAATGGACTGATTTGAACTGTATCTCTTTATTGCCTCTATCAGAGGAGTAAAGAATCTGTGAAACAATCTAACATGATCACAGCTTTCTCTGGGCATGGGGGTGGGAATTGAGGATGGTGTTTGGGGGCTGGTACTGGCCTGGATCTCAGAGTCACCCTAGAACAACGCAGGGATTTCTCTCATGGTATGCACAACCTTGCTCAGTGATTCCCCAGTGCACCTAGAATAAAATCTAAGCTCTCCAGGCTGCTTTCCTTCTCACCTCACTATGTCATTGTCTTCTGCCTAATTCTCTAAGGACCAGAGGCTCTGTTTTATGTCAAAATAATTTTTGTCTTTTATACAATTCTTAGAAAAGTGTAAGCTCTTTTCTGTCTTTCAAAGTTGTTTCTCTGTTTTCTTCTCCAAGTCTCTTCACTTCTTTCTTTCCATTTTTTTTTTCCTATCTCCATGTCATCCTCAATATGTGTAAATGTCTTCTCTACAAAAAAGCCTGATGTGACCTTCTTGGACTTCCATGACCTCTTTTGACCTCCCATGACTCTGACCCCATTATTTCCTTTCACAGCACTCAAGTTATTGCCTAATTAAGCACTTATCACAGGTTGGAAGGACATTTATTTACAGACTGACTCCCTTCCCTGTCCCCATGTCTGTCCTGCTTGTCACCTTGGGTCTGTGGCTAGCATAATGCTGGGCAGAAACTTTGCTCCCAGTAGACAATTGTTTTTCTTTTTCTTTCTTCTGTAAAATATACAGTTTGTTTGTTTCACCAAAATATACTTCTCATACATCTATTATTTTCTAGGTCATTGAAATAGTACAGAGCATATCAGGTTTATTTCAGTGTGAAAAGACATCTTGTATGTATCTCTTGGTCTTTGAAGACCAATGGAACCTCTCTAATATTTGCTGAATTTTTTTTTACCTGGTTTTTTTGGAAGTATAGCTTTTGACAATTGTTGAATGAATAAAGTGGCAGACATTCTTTAATTCTCTAAACTCAGTTCAGACACATAGTAGCCAAAGAGAGGAAGAGGGACAAATCATCTTAGGTAGTCTGTAAACAAGGCAACACTCCTCCAAGAGACTACCTTGGCTGCCCTTGGAGGAAACGGATTAAGTGTGGAGGACAAGACAGGCTTCCCAATGGCAGAGGGAGGGTTAAAGCTGAGGAGAGAGAGAAAAGACAAATGAAGTCTACTGAGAGCAAAACAGATGTTTCACCTCATATCCACTTCGTTTCCATGAGGAAGAGGGGGAGTGCGAATGCTGGAGGAGATGATGGTTATCTGCCTGGACTTCTCTTCCTCCTGAGTTGCCCAGTCAACTGTGGATCTAGGACCCTTGGCTCCCTCCTCCCTTGACCCCTCCTGCCTCACAAAATGAGACATGTCTGTGCAAAGCACAAGTAGTGACAGAGGGGAGAGATCTGGAGAAAACCCAGGAGCTGGCTTCTGAAAGGCTCTGAAGACATTCTGACCTCCAGGGGGCAAGTGTGTCTGCCTTCCGGGCCCCAGAGGGAAGCGTCGTGCATGAATGCTGGATGGTGGACCCTCGAGAACAGTGTAGTTCTGGGGGAAATCGGGGCAAGTTCTTTAAATGGTAAGGTTCCTGTGTGTCAGGCCATGAAAAGTGAGAGAGCTCCCCTCAGTCTGAATGGACAGAAAATCCATCTAAAGCAGAAAAAGGTCAAGATACCTGGTCTTTGGCAGGATGATTGATCATTGACAGGGTTATTATGGGGTGTAACACTAGAGAGACACACAAATGTACTCTGACACAGCTGCTCATATTCAACACTCAAAGACTATTAACTAGGTACCTACTATGTGCCAGGACTTGATCTCATGATCTTATCCTTGAGAATCTGCAGTGAGCAAATGACAAAAGCTGACCCTTATGATGCTTTCGTTCCAATGGGCTAATGCTTTATGAAGGTTCACAGAGTTTATGTGCTATGTGCTCACATCTGAGGGGCACTCTAATGCTCCACTCTAATGGGGAGAGTAAGCTCTCCCCATTTGGAGCTCTCTAAACAATTGAGATATTGGTGACATTCAATAGCTGCAGTGACAGAGGCAGTGGCAGTTAAGATCTCCAAAGAGGGAAAACTAGGAGAAATGACTGCTGAAGCCCATCATGACATTACAAGTCATGACAACAAGGCACCAAAGAGCTTCCCGAAGCCAGGATGGAAGTGGTCCTTGGAGCAGATAGCGAGCATCTAGATTTGCTTATTTGTTTCTGTGAAGAAGGTGGGATTCTCCCTGCTCCTCACTCTTGCTTCTAGACCATTTGCAATTCCCGCTCCCCCCTACCTCCTGAGAGGTATCAACATTTAATTCTGTCAGCCTGCTTTCCTTCTCAGCTCTGCATCTGCAGTTTTGTTATCCTACATTCAGGGCGGGCTGCTACCAGTGGCCTTTCTCCTTTATTCTCACCACTTCCCACCTCTTCTGTCTAATTGTTGTAGATGTGATTTCTTGGTTAAGGCACAAAGGGGGTGTACTGCGGCCAGTCAGAAGATGGAGTCTCTAGGGGGTGCTGAGAAAGGATCAAGGCCCAGAGAAGCAACCATTAGTGCCTTGCCTCTTTTCACTGAACTTTAGCAACCCCTTCTCAAGACCACATTCTGAGTGTTCATGTCTCCCAGAGCTCTTCTTCTGATGTTGAAACCACCCACTCCCCTCACTGACTACAACTTGTTTTTCTTTGCTCTACTACTTGAGCAGAGTCTTGGATGGCATCACGTCTTTGCTCCCTCAGATACACTAGTTGATCACCAATCCCCTCTGGTCCAACTTTACTTCTTTCCTACTAAGCCTAGACCCTGTGTTAGAACAATTCAGTTCATTGTTATGAGAGAAAACGACACCCCTTTTAACTCAAGCTATTGTTACATTATCTGTTACTTGCAGCCAAATATTTCCTAACCAATGTGTCTGATCTCCTCCCTCCTTTTGATTTTTGATGTTGCTATGTTGTAGCTGCTATGAGCTCCCATGTATCTCTTCTAATTTTAAAACTTCCATATTTAATGAGACTGTCAGAACTGGAAGAGCCCTTAGAAATTAACACCCAGACTCCTAGCTTTATATATGGTAAATCAAAATGCACAGAGGGAAAGAAATATGCAGAGTTGGTGGGACAGCCCGGCCTGGAGCCCAGAAATCTTAGAAATGAGTTCAGTGCCAGCCGTCTTCCTATCTCCTTTATTTGAAATAATAACAAATGTTGAGGGTGTGAAGAGAATCCCTGCTCTCCTTCCTGTGGCCACAATGGGCTACACTGTGGATATACACTGAGTGTATTCATGTGCCCCGAGGCTCTGACCATCTTGTGGAAAGACAGACCTTAAAAGCATGGGCAGTGATCACCGCCCTGGGGAGGAGGGGGCCCCAGGCATTTGCTCACTGTGCTTCTTTCTCTGCTCCTCTGAACTGCTTTCCTGGAGACAGATTCAGCTGGTGCTCAGAGTCTTAGAATTCAGTCCCCCAGTGCAGCATTCAAGCGTGAGCTGTGTGACTGTACCCTTACAGGCTCCATGAGCCCAGGCTAATTAACTAGGACAGTAGCACACAGGAAACATGCTGCTCACCGGCTGTCCAGTTCTCTTTATCTCTCTTTTAATCTTGATTTCTGTTAAGTCTCATAGAAGCATTCAATATCTTACTTTTCTCTCTTCCATTTCCATCTGTATGTGTGATATCTTAGACACAGCCGTCATTCTGGACATTGAACACTTACTGATAACTACCACCTTATTAATTTTCATTTTATAAATCCCAGCTTCAGGTTAAGGCTTTGAGGATCCTGCTCCTTCTTCCAGGAAGGCTCTCCTTAGGTCCTTTGGCTGTCCAGTTTGTGCTAATCCAGTCTCTGCATAAACACTAACTCTATGGGTGTGGTTTTGCCCATCATCCCAACCTGTGTGTTGTCCACCACTCTCTAGCAAGGCCCCTTCTTTCCCTGCTTAGTCTAGACATTTTCTTTCCTTCATCATAATTGGCAGCAGTGGAAATCATCTTATTCGTATGTTTTCTAGATTAGTTTCCATTTCTCTTGTTAGAATGCAAGGATCTCTTCTAGGGTACCATCCTGATGCTTTCCAGTGCCCAAAACTGTGTCTGTCTTGACATAGATATCCATAAGTTGCTTGTAGAACTAAAGTGGACTGGAGAAAATAGACTTTTGAAATGAGTCTGTTCCATACTATGGGTTATTTGAGCTGTGGGTATAGGGCAGTCATCAGACAGCAAATGGCCAACTCTCACACCAGCTCTCAGTCTTAAGTGTCAGTATAGTAAAGGACCTCATGCAGTGAATTCCCTGCCTCCTTCCCAGTGTTCTTTCCAGCATACTTGAGATATCAGATGTAACTCACAGATATTAAAGCAAGCCCTCTTATATCCATTCCCACCCAAAGAGTGATTGTTTTCTTTCTTTTTTTTTGGTTCCTTTTCTAGGATAGAAGAGATCTCGTTCAAAAGCTTGATTAGAGGTACATGCTCTCACTTGCTGGCCACTAATCCCACCTCTGCCTGACTGAGCTCTTTTGAGAAAGCCCTTCTCCTCTCTCCTTGATCTGCCTGCACTGGAAACCCTCAGGCACCAGCAGAGTCCTCATGATTCTCCTTAAGAAATCATAACTTCTTGCATGCCTCCACAGATGTTTGGGTGGATTTCCAATTTGGCTGCCTAAGTCCCCTTGTATTAAAACTGCTCTCTTCAATTTGAGCTCTAGGAGGTCCATCTCCCTCACGTCCCCAGCCCAGTTTCACTGTGTACCCATCTCCCTCAATTTGCAGCTCTCCTAAAATTCTTTCTGGTCCTTGTCTGCATGCCTCAGTCCCATGCATTCCATTCCCTGCCCAACACAAGGACCTACAGAGAACTGTCTTGTTGTTGTTCAGTCACTAAGTCGTGTCTGACTCTGTGTGAGCCCATGGATTGCAGCCCACCCGGCTTCCCTGTCCATCACCATTTCCCGGAGTTTGCTCAAACTCATGTCCAATGAGTCGATGATGCCATCCAGCTGTCTCATCCTCTGTTGCCCTCTTCTCCTCCTGCCCTCAATTCTTTCCCAGCATCAGGGTCTTTTCCAATGAGTTAGCTCTTTGCATCAGGTAACCAAAGTATTAGAGCTTCATCTTGGCCTCTCCTTATGTCTTCTTCCTTGTCTACAAATCCACACCCAAAAAGTCATCCTGTGGAAGAGCTTTCCTGATTCCTGCTCTCTGACTTTCCCTGCCTTGACTAATTCAGTGACATCTGCAACCTATCTATCTGGCTGCACAGAGCTATCTCAACAGGGTACAAAAGTGCCAGATGTGGAAGAGGATCAGATTTTGGGTCCCCGCTTAACCTTCTCATTTGATGAAGTGCTCTTCTGGGTAAGAGGTTTGATTTTCTGAGTCTGGAATGGTAACATGTCTGCATTTTTTTTTTTTTTTAACTAATTCCTTTTCTCTTTAGCAGACATCAGAGTGGAAATAAATAGGAAGACCATAAATGAGTAATCGTCATGATTCCAGCCTCTATTCCTCCTCGTCATTCTCACCACTGCTGATCAGCTCATCCTCTCCATAGTCCTGTGGCTGACAAGTTGCGACTCAGAGAAATGACTTTGAGTTAAACGGTAAGTCTTCTTCTTAAGGCAACCCAGCATAGCTTGGCAGGAGGGGGCAGAAAGGGAAAGAGCCTCTGCCCTCAGGGGTCTTGCAGTTTATCAGAGAAGGGAAGTCAGCAAACAGACATAAAGGAAAACACAGGAGAGGGCTGAAGGGAATGGCTGGAAACTGGGAATCTTGGCTCTTGAATCTTTGTTTCACCCACCATTGACTCTCCTGGCAACTGTCTAGGAATATTTCAGAGTCACTTGGGTAGAGCCCGAGAATGAATCAAACGTCTCTTTTCGTAGACCCACCGGGCTGGGCCGAGAGCTGTGAAGGTCATTCTGTCCATTCCCTTGCCCCCAGGCCAGACCACATCAATTCAGCCTGCCTAGTCAGGGGCATCTCCCGTTTCCAAACCTCATCGGAGGCAGATCCTGCCCAGATCTCTCTGTCTGCTCTTCCTGCCCGGTGGTTTTGAGCCTTGGTAATGAATGACTGAGACGGCTGCATTCCTTGGACAGCCTAGTAGCTGTGCATATTTGTCGAATGCTCCCGGGGAGGGAACTCAAGGGGATCTAGAGGCAAAGGTCTGTAAATGTCTGCAGAACCATACCCAGTTTGTCCCATTGGAGCTCTCAGCTGCATTCGGTCCATGCTCCAAGGTGGAGAGGTGGGTCCCATTTGCAAGGAGATGAATGCTTCTGTTTGACTTCTTGCTGTATCAAGGTCCAGAAGCCCTGGCAGAGAAAATGTCTCTTTAATTTGGGGTTGGGGGGGGGAAGGACTTTGAATCCCACCTGCCTGCTCAGTCTTTAGCATCTCTTTTTCTTGTACCTTACTTTTCTCACTTCTCTCATATGTCAGAGGAATGAAGGGGGGTGAGAGAGAGGACTTTCTGATTGCCCTGTCTTTGCTTAGGGCCCTGCAGTTCTGATGCCCTGCAGGATGGGGGGCTGTCAGCTCATACTGCTCCAGAGGCACTGAAAGGAAGAGGGAATATTCTTGGTGAAGAAGTTCCATCAAATAGACAGAGTGCTGATGGAAAGCTAGGGTTTACATACTTTTGAAAACAAATACCTCTAATATACTATATGTCTTTGCTATAGAAAATTCCATTCCTTCCAGATCACTTCAGCTTTTCTCTTCCTGAAGAAGGACTCTGTAAAGTTTTGTGGTCAACTTTGTAGCTACTGATGGATGTAAGAGACACCAGTTCAATCCCCTGGGTTAGGAAGATCTCCTGGAGAAGGGCATGGCAACCCACTCCAGTATTTCTGCCTTGAGAAGCCCATGGACAGAGGAGCCTGGTGGGCTTCAGCCCATAGGGTTGCAAACAGTCGGACACAGCTGAAGCGACTTTGCACTCACTGATGGTAAACAAGAAGTTATGACCATTACACACGCTGCTTCTTCTTCTGGGATGTGTTCTCCACCCTCACCCCTTTAACCCCTTTGCTACACCTCTAGCCATGGCAGTCGTCTCTGTCTTGAAGCATTCAGGTCTTACAAAGGTGCTGCTTCTTCAGCCCAGATACCTGCTCCTCCTACGTGCTGCCATTTCAGTCCCATAAGAGAAGGACTGGGAGAAAGTGGTCACATAGAAACCAAGAAGGGAGGGGCCTTCAGAAGTGCCTCAATGAAGTTGTTAAGAGTTGAGAAGTTTGATAATTGAGTTGATAATTCAGCAGGAAATCAGTAATTTCTCTGAGAGAAATTTCAGGGTTTAAAAGTCGTTCACTGGATTATAGAAGGTAGAGAGTCACTGAGAAAAAATTATCAACAGTGCATTTAGACAACTCTTTCAAGAAGTGATTTGTGAAAGAAAAAGGGCAAAAAGGCAGAAGCTAAATAGGGGTATGTGAAAAAGGAAGACTTCTTTTTGTATTTCAAAGATGGAGATGGATATGACTTGAGAAATGTGTAGTCTTGGGATAGGTGGTATTTTGGATATTCTCTATTTACAACATCCAGATCCATTCTTTACCCTTTTTCATTCTGCTGTGTATCTTGAGCAACTGACTTTTGTGACATTAAGAGGCCTCTTGTAATCCAGCTTCCAGTTGGGTTTGGCCAACGGGAAACACCAACAGGAGATCAGAGACAAGGTGAAGGAGTGTGGGGTATCTGCTCCCTTACCCCTGTCTTCAGAGAAGGCAATGGCACCCCACTCCAGTACTCTTGCCTGGAAAATCCCATGAATGGAGGAGCCTGATAGGTTGCAGTCCATGTGGTCGCTACGAGTTGGGCAAGACTGAGTGACTTCACTTTCACTTTTCACTTTCCTGCATTGGAGAAGGAAATGGCAACGCACTCCAGTGTTCTTGCCTGGAGAATCCCAGGGATGGGGGAGCCTGGTGGGCTTCCATCTGTGGGGTCACACAGAATCGGATACGACTGAAGCGACTTAGCAGCAGCAGCAGCAGAAGCAGCCCCTGTCTTTGCCTGGTTAAGGTTTGACAATAGACCATTATTCTCTATCAAAGTTCACGACTCATTCTGGGTAGCTGTCTCCTGTAGCCACAGGTCTAACTTTCTACTAGTTCTGTTAGTAGATTTTTTTCTCTCTGCTTCTTTAAGCCTAGGTGGTATTGGGTTCCTGCTGTTGCTATTCTTGGGAGCTTCACCAACCCTTTCTGATTTCTCTTAACTTTGACAACACCCTTGTTAAACTCTCTTGAATTATCCCATTTTAGTATTCCATCTGTTTCTTGTTGGGGACCTAACTGGAAAAGGTGGGGAGGTGATTAAAGGCTCTATTTTCATTATAAGACTCTAGAGAATGCTAAGAACGTGGAGCAAGTATATTAGAAAGGCTGAAGCAATAGAGCTTGAAAAACAATAGAAATGGGGGAGTTTTAGTCAAAATGGTATTGTTGGTTCACATTTGAGGCATGAACTCTGCTCTGACACATCACAGTGATCAATAAAATACCAGACATGTAGATATGGCTGAATCTCCAGCCCTGTGAAGCCACAGGTCATAAAACAGGCAGGGGCAGCTGCATATTCAATCCTGTCATTATAATAATGAGTATAGAGAACCTTATCCCTGCCTTGGTTATCAAGTCATAAAGATGTTGGGGAAAATTGCACAGCCTGAGTCTGTAGCTTATGTAAAGCTATATGCCCAGGGGAGCAGAAGACAGGACTGAGCTAAGACCTGAGTCAAGATGCCTGCTGACTTTAAGATTAAGTCTGTAATAACCCTAAATTCACACAAAGATGAAAATTCCGAGCTGCCCATACACAACCTGGTTTTGAAATGGACTCATACAAAATGAACCGGTAAACCAAAATTCTAAAATACTTGAGTAATATTAATAAGATAGATATCTAACAAAATAGAAAATAAGAAAATGAATTAAAATTAAGTTAAAATAACAGGGCAATCTGAAATAATTTAAAAGTAAGTCTGTTTAGGATCATCAAAGAGATAAAGGAATTACGGCAACAATAAGAAAAATACTAAAAAGATAATGAAACAAAGGAAGCAAAAATTAGATCCATGTAAGAGAATATTTAAATAATAGTAAACTATGGTACTAAAAATGTGGCATTTTATGTTATTGCTCTCTTCTTGACAGTATGTAGCCTACAGTTTATTCCATTTGTTGAGTAATTTTTTCAATATGATAAATGCTGCATTTTAAGTATCATGGGTGTGATGATTAATTTTATGTGTCAACTTGACTGGGCCATGGAATGTCCAGATAATTAGTCAAAAGTATTTTGTATGTTTCTATGAGAGTGTTTTATAATGAAATTAATGTTTTAATCAGTAGAAGAAAGCAAATTTCCTCCATATTGAGGGTGTGCCTTATCTAGTTAGTTGAAAGCTTTCATAGAAAAAAAAAAATTCAACCTTCTCCCAAGTAAGAAGGAATTCTCCAGCAGACTGTCCCTTGGACTTTATTTGTACAATCGGCTATTCTGAGTCTCAAGTCTGCTGGCCCACACTGCAGATTTGGACTTATCAGTGTCCATAACTGTGTGAACCAACTCCTTGTAATCTCTCTCTCTTCATCTATCTACCTACCTACCTACTTACTATTGATATTGTTTCTCTGGAAAACTGACTAATACAATAAAAAAATAAAACTCAGAGATATAAACAAAATACAGATAGAACAAGAAATTATATATACATATACAAACATATGATGGACAGTTAAGAGGCATAGGAAATGGACTGAGAGCATACAATATATGCTTTATTAGGAGTTCTGGGGGAGGGGGGGAAACAGAGAATGATATAAATTTTGAGAAATAAACTCATGAATACTCAGGTTGAAAGTTCACATAAAGTGCAAACAGAACAAGTAGAAATGAAATCACATCCATTATGTTGTAGTGAAACTGTAGAAATACTAAATACTAAAATACTAAAAGCTGACCTAAAAATTATACAGTGGAGATGATGAATAGATTCAAAGGATTAGATTTGGCAGACAGGGTGCCTGAAAAACTATGGATGGAGGTTCATTACATTGTACAGGAGTTGGTGATCAAAACTACCCTCAAGAAAAAAAATGCAAGAAAGCAAAGTAATTGTCCGAGGAGACTTTACAAATAGCTGAGGAAAGAAGAGAAGTGAAAGGTATGTGAGAAAGGGAAAGATATACCCAACTGAATGGAGAGTTCCAGAGAATAGCAAGGAGAGAGAAGAATACCTTCTTAAATGAATAATGCAAAGAAATAGAGGAAAACAAAAGAATGACAAAGACAAGAGGTCTTAAAAAAAAAAAACAACTGGAGCTATCAAGGGAACATTTCATACACGGATGGGCACAATAAAGGACAGAAATCGTAAGGACCTAACAAAAGCAGAAGAGATTAAGAGGTGGCAACAAGACACAGAAGAGCTATACGAAAAAAAGGTCTTAAAGACCCAGATAACCACAATGGTGTGTTCACTCACTTAGACCAGACAT
Source organism: Dama dama (assembly GCF_033118175.1). Lineage (NCBI taxonomy): Eukaryota > Metazoa > Chordata > Mammalia > Artiodactyla > Cervidae > Dama > Dama dama. The sequence continues at coordinate 29,316,007 of NC_083688.1, forward strand.
CCCGGAATGTGAAGTCAAATTGCTCTTAGGAGCATTGCTAGGAACAATGCTAGTGGAGGTGATGGAATTCCAGCTGAGTTTTTTGAAATCCTAAAAGATGATGCTATTAAAGTGCTGCTCTCAATATGTCTGCAAATTTGGAAAATTCAGCAGTTGCCACAGGACTGGAAAAGATCAGTTTTCATCCTAATTCCCAAGAAGGGCAATGCCAAAGAATGTTCATACTACTGTATAATTGTGCTCATTTCATATGCTAGTAAGGTTATGTTCAAGATCCTTCAAGTGAGACTTCAGCAATACGTGAACTGAGAACTTCCAGATGTACATAATGGGTTTAGAAAGGGCAGAGGAACCAGTGATCAAATTGCCAACATTTACTGGATCATAGAGAAAGCAAGGGAATTCCAGAATATCTATTTCTGCTTCATTGACTATGTTAAAACCTTTGACTGTGTGGATCACAACAAACTGTGGAAAATTCCTAAAGAGATGGGAATACCAGGTCCCCTTACCTGTTTCTTCCTCTTGTTGACTCTGTATGTGAGTCAACAAACAACAATTAGAACTGAACATGGAACAATGGATTGTTTCAAAATGGAGAAAGGAGTGTGTCAAGGCTGTATATTGTCACCCCGTTTATTTAACTTCTATACAGAGTACATCATGCGAAATGCTCGGCTGGGTGAATCCAAAGCTGGAATCAAGATTGCCGGGAGAAATACCAACAACTTCAGATATGCAGATGATACTGTTTTAATGGCATAAAGTGAAGAGGAACTAAAGAAACTCTTGATGAGGGTAAAACAGAAGAGTGAAAAAGCTGGCTTAAAATTTAACATTCAAAAAACTAAGATCCTGGCACCTGGCCCAGTTACTTCATGGTGAATAGATGGGGAAAAAGTGGAAGCAGTGACAGATCTTGTTTTCTTGGGCTCCAAAATTACTGTGGATGGTCACTGCAGCCATGAAATCAAAAGATGTTTGCTCCTTGGGAGGAAAGCTATGACAAACCTAGAAAGCACTTTAAAAAGCAGAGATGTCACTTTGCTGACAAAGGTCCATCTAGCCAAAGTTATGATTTTTCCAGTAGTCCTCTATGGATTGAAATTTGGACCATAAAGGAGGCTTAGCATTGAAGAATTGATGCTTTCAAATTGTGGTACTGGAGAAGACTCTTGAGAATCTCTTGGGCAGCTAGGAAATCAAACCAGTTAATCCTAAAGGAAATCAACCTTGAATATCCACTGGATGTTGTAGCTGAAGCTCCAATACTTTGGCCATCTTATTCAATAAGCAGACACATTAGAAAAGACCATGCTGCTGGGAAAGATTGAAGGCAAAAGAAGAAGGGGGAGGAAGATAATAAAATGTTTAGATAGCATCACTAACTCAATGGACATGAACTTGAGCAAATTCCAGGAGAGAGTAAAGGATGGGGGAGACTGTCATGCTGTAGTCCATGGGACTGCAAAGAGTCAGACATGGTTTAGCAACTAAACAACAACCACCACAACCTACAAAGAAATAACAAAATTGACAAAGAATGATCATCAGCCACATAAGAGCCCTGTGTAGCTGAGCTAATATCTCCAAAGCACTAGGGGAAAAAAGTTAACTTTAGAGTTTCATACACAGCTAAAAATTATTATTCAATTGTGAAGACAAAACAGGGACACAATCAGCTACATGAAGAACAAGGAAATTTACTACTCATGGACCCATGTACATAAGTCAAAAAGGGGAAAAGTGAAATTAAAGTGAAGAATTGGAAACAAGATAAAATAGTTGCAAAGTATTTCAATAAGTCCATTAATTATTAACAGCATAAAAATAAAATATGCATTTAAAAAGTGGGGATGTAAATCTAGACAATAAGCACCAAAGAATGTTGGCAGTGGGAGGGCTGAGCAGTTAGAACACACTGACATCCTTCTCTTGTCTCAGGCGGTGCTAGAGATAATGAATAAATTTAGATATTAGAAAAAATGTGCATATTAACTATGTGTATTAAAAGTGTATGACTGACCATTAGAAAACAGAAATACAACCTAACTTCTAAACCAGAAGCCAAGTGGAGAAAAGGTGGTGGAGGAAGGAAGAATAGCTATAGCTCTATTAACATAACTGAAGGCAAGGAGGAAGAAAAAATTGAGGGTTTTTAAAAAAGAAGCATGAAAAGAGCAAATGCAAAATAAGTCAAAATGAACATTGATTTTAAAAAAAAAAAATCAAGCTCCAAAATCTTATGTACAATATGACACCATTTATCTTTAAAGTTACTGAACACACAAAATAATAATAAATGTTTTGTATAAAAATGTAATAAAAATATAAAAACCTATGCAGATGGGATATATACATTTAAGAGCACGGTTACCCAAAAGGAGAAGGTAAAGAGGATAAGGGGGCTTCAGTTTTATCTTTAATGTTTTATTTATTTTTAAAAGGCCTGAAATGCACAATGATATTAACATTTAACAGTACATGTGGTGGTGCATGTATGTTTTATTATTCTTTATGATTTTCTCTATCATGAAATATCTTATGATTTTTAAAAGACTTTATTTTTTTTGCATCACGTGGTATTCAGGATCTTAGTTCCCTAAACAGGGCTTGGACTTGTTTCCTCTGCAATGGAAATGTGGAGTTATGGAGTCTTAACCACTGGGCCACCAGGGAAGTCCCAATATCTCATGATTTTTAAGGAGAAACAACTGAAGGGTAGAAGAAATCTGCAGAACCAGATTTAATACCAGTATGGGTTGAAGGCAATGGGGAATTTCCTTTGACTCAAGATAAGACTTGGAAAGGATTCCCAAGGTCACAGCCAGGTAGATACAGGCTGATTTTGTGGATCAAGGAAATTTATACTTACGGAGGTTTCCCTCAGTCTTTTAAGAGCTAAGAAAGTACAAGGAGTGAGTTAAAAGTCAACTAAGGGTTAGTTCAGAAAAAGGAGTAGCCAAGAGAGAGATCTGGTATATGGGAAAATCAGTAAGTGGCTATTTAACTTTCTTAACCATACTCTTGAAGTGACTGCAGACTTTTTACCTAGTGTTCATTCAGTACTTGTTATGATCCTGCTATTCTGCTAAATGATTGACTTGTATTATCTTATTTAATCATGTTCATCCAATGAAAAGGTAAGCACTGTTTTTTATAGACTGTTTCATTAAGAGTCCACTATAGACTGTTTCATTAAGAGTCCATTAATTATTAACAGCATTAAAATGCATGGTTTGGTCATGAATGCTAAAGTATTAGATCACAGCTTTGTTCCTGAGGAGTTGTGTGACTGTGGCAGCTCACTTAATTTTTCTGTGCTTTATTTTCTTCATTTCAAAGCGAGAAGAATAATAGTAACTACCTCACTGCATTGTTAGGGCTTCCCTGGTAGTTCAGTTGGTAAAGAATCTGCCTGCAATGCATGAGTCCCCAGTTCAATTCCTGGGTTGGGAAGATCCCCTGGAGAAGGGATAGGCTACCTACTCCAGTGTCCTTGGGCTTCCATGATGGCTCAGACAGTGAAGAATCCACCTGCATTGTGAGAGACCTGGATTTGACCCCTGGATTGGGAAGATCCCCTGGAGGAGGGCATGGCAACCCACTCCAGCGTTCTTGCCTGGAGAATTTCATGGACAGAGGGGCCTGGTGGGCTACAGTCCATGGGGTCACAAAGAGTTGGACACAACTGAGTGACTAAGAACAGCACTGCATTGTAGTGGAGATTAAGTGCAGAGGCATATGTGCAGTCTTAGAAGACTGATTGGCATATAATCACTATATGCTGGGCTTAGTTGTTGCCCAGTTGTGTCTGACTCTTTGTGACCGCATGGACTGTAGCCTGCCAGGCTCCTCTGTCCATGGGGATTCTCCAGGCAAGAATACTGGAGTGGGTTGCCATGACTACCTCCAGAATCACCATGTAAGTGGTTACTATCATTTACTGCCATTTTGGATGAGAAAATAAAGGTTAAAAGACAAAATAACCTGCAAAAATTTACAGCTAGTTGGATATTGTGGTGTCTGGGTAAGACTGTGTTAGCCTCTTATGGCTAAGTTAGCCCAGGGATGAGCTTACACAATGAGGGTGGTAGACCAGAAGGATGGTAAGAACCGGAACCTTGTTGATGTCATTGAGCTCTGACTTAGCTAACCTTGGAATTTCCCTGCCCAAAGACTTTGGTTATGGGAAATAAACATGCTTTTGTAATTGTTCAAACCAGCTGAGATGTATTAATTGCTGCTCAAAGCACACAAATTATTTCAACTACCATATTAAACTCTTTCTATTTAACATGGGGGAGAGAAATACATGGCACTCTTGGATCTTTAACTATTGAAGGGCAGCCCCAGACCTATGGTTTTGTCCCTGAGAGTAGGGAGTGGTTTGTAGCATCACTGGATGACTGTGGAGCTTGGTTTTTTACATCACACTAGAAAAGGTCATACCATGAACTGGGTCATGAGGTGCTAGAGAAGCAGAGTTGCCCCAACTCTTTAAACTGAACAGCTCCTGCAACAACTAAAAAAAGCAGGAATCTAGGCTGGGAGATGACAATGTTCCCTACTCGGATTAAGATGCATGAAGGTAATAAAAACCACCCCAAAGGAACCGTGAAAAGAGGCTTTGGGAAGCACATCCAAGAGGGTGAAAAGGAGGGAGAACAGAAGGAACCCGTGGCAAGAAAATGTTCCAGACCAAATGATGGTCCAAAAATAATGAGACCAAGGTTCAAAGAGGTAATTTAAACCAAATACGGCAGGGGAAGGCTGAGCCAGCAAGGGGCGGGCTCTCTCTGCAGGGAGCAGGGAGCAGTAGGTTTGGAGCTGAGCAGAGTTCAGTTTAGGACATTCCTTGGGTCAGAAATGAGAAAGGAGTTCATCTGATGGCCTGGAGCTCCCGCTGCCCAGGTCAGTGAAAGGGGTGGGGCTAGATGGTGTTCTAGAGCCTCCCCAGTAGCAAGAAGACTGAGTCATGGTCTCTGCCCCCACCAGTGGCAAGACTGCTTGAGTTTGCAAGGCTTGTCCCATCTGGGTGGGCTGCCGTTGCAAGAGAGAGCCCCTGAGACCAGGCAAATGAAGGAGACCTTGCCTGTTTGGAGCCAAACTTCTTTTAGGCACTATTTTACATTTCATTGCATCAAAGAATTACAGAGACACTAGGGATGGTGGATACTAAACTCATTAACTGCCTGATTAATTTTGGATTTGGACTCTTGTTGATTCTACATTCTAGGTAATTGAGTGAGTGAAAGAGTGAAAGTCGCTCAGTTGCATCCGACTCTTTGCGACTCCAGGCCAGAATACTGGGGTGGGTAGCCTTTTCCTTCTCTAGGGGATCTTCCCAACCCAGGGATCAAAGTCAGGTCTCCCGCATTGCAGGCAGATTATTTATCAGCTGAGGGTTGCCCAGCAGCTAAATGTTAGAGCACATTTCTGGCTCACATGTGTATTCTGCATGTGTGCACGTACAGAGTTAAAAACATACTTCTGTTTCATATATATATATATATATATATATATATATACCATAGTCTCCATTCCAAATTTAAACTCCATATTTTCTACAACAGCCTTTTGAGCCATAACATTGAGTTCAAACAAACAAACAATATAAATGTTTTCACAATAATTGAGGATTTAAAGAGATAATGAGACAGACACGGAGAATTTAAATTCCTAAACAGCCCTAGAAAAGACCCTGATGTTGGGAAAGACTGAAGGCAGAAGGAGAAGGGAATAATAGATGATGAGATGGTTGGATGGCATCACTGATTCAATGGACATGAGTTTGAGCAATCTCCAGGAGATGGTGAAGAACAGGGAAATCTGGCCTGCTGCAGTCTATGGGGTCACAAAGAGTCGGACATGACTGAGTGACTGAAAAACAAAACAGCCCTAGAAAGGTCTTCCTTCTATGTACCTGCCTTGATTAGGATCCCTGATATTCTATGACATGGGACAAAACTGAACTATGTATCATGGCTACACTGCATTCAAATATACAAAGGAAATGTGGCTCAATATAGCTTTTAAAATTTTTCTATGACTGATCTAATATGAGTCCCTATTGCACTGGCTGGTGGGAAAACAATCTTGCTATCTTGAAGATAGCTCCATCTTCTCCATTTAAGTAACACATCCCAGAGAGACTCGGCGTTGTCTGGAATTCTCCTCCCTGCCCTGTGTTTCTCCAGGGTGGCACCTGGAGTTTAAGGGGGACTAAAAAGACTTCATGTAAGTGTGTGTGTTAGTTGCTGAGTTGTGTCTGATTCTTTGTGACCCCGTGGACTGTGTCTGCCAGGCTCCCCTGTCTCTGGAATTCTCCATGCAAGAATACTGGAGTGGTTTTCCATTTCTTTCTCCAAGGGATCTTCCCAACCCAGGGATTGAACTCAGGTCTCCTGCATTGCAGGCAGATTCTTTACGATCTGAACAATGAGGGAAGCATGGTGGAAGGCAAAAAGGGTGTTCTGAGCCAAAATAGCATCCCCTGTATTCCCACTAATCCCCACTGTGGAGTGGCTGGTCTGCTCTGATTCTTGGATGGGTGACCACAGGTCTCGAGTGACCAGTGGGGTCAATGTGGCATCTTCTCAATTCTCTTAGCCCTCTCAATACCTCCTTGGCCGCTCTTTGGAGCAGTTGTGAAATTTTGGGTACACTGCTCACCACCAGGGTTCTAGGTAGTGGGAGAGAGAGAATGCTATGTGTTTGCCTACCTAGGCCACTTCCCTGTTCCACTGCTAAGCTATTGCCTGGGCCACACTGACTAGGGTTTTGTGTGAGGTTCTGCCAAGAGACTCACATGCTCCTCCAGACTCTGCTTGAGAAAGAGTGGCCCTGGTCGCCTACCTGAATGTTCTTAGGTTCCTTCTATACCTGCCTAAAAATTTCCACCATGCCTCTTCTGGCCTTCGGGTTCACCCAGGAGTGGAAAATAAAGACACACAAGCCTGACCTCCTTGTCCTGCTTCTGTCTTTCTTTTCTCTGCTTGGAATATGCAGTTAATTTCCCTTCTATTCTGCTTTGCAGGGTACAATATTTTTGGAAAGTTCCTCTACCCTCTTCCCATCTTGGATTTTCTTTACCCATTCTAACTTTCTGAGGCAGAAAGGCAAACATGGTGCAGAGAATGAGAACTTGTTTTCACAGATAAGTGTACATTGCTTTTGAAATATTTAGAAAAATATAGCAATTGCATTAGCATATATAGACCCTTGAGGTTGGCTGGATCCCTGAGCAGATAAGGAGCTTAATAAAGTCTGTTTTCTGGCTAAGAAGGGACGGGAAGGGAAGCAAGAGGAGGTCAGATAGCATGAAGTAACTTGTTTAAGATTTCTACAAGTTTCTTTCTGAAATACAGGACTCTTAACTGTTCCTATGTTCTTTTAATTTCAAAATGGCTCACACATCTTCATCTCTTAATCTCCCTTATGGTCCTATAGGAAGTTCCCAGATCAATAGCTCCCTGGATTAGTTTCTAGGCATCACAAGTGCAGGGTGGCATGAATGAAGATGCCCGCAGGAAGGACTTCCCTTTTTTAAGTTTAAAAATGTTGAGAGAATAATATAATAAACACGTACATCTATTCACTCGTATTTGAAATGTTTACTTGCTGTCACTTAGCCTTCAGATAATTTTTTAAAATAACGTATATCATTTAATTCTCAATTTCATTCAAAAATGGATAATTTGAATGTAGTTTGAACAAATCAGTAAGAGGAAGTTAATATCTCATAAAAAGTGAACAAAGAATATGAATAAGCAATTCACAAAGAATACAAATGAACAGTAAAACATTTGAAATGATATTCTGTCACATGTATTCAACGAAATAAAAACAATAAGAGAAATATATTGGAAAGAAAAAGATTACTCAGCCTTAGAGAAGATGCATTAATGAAACACATTAATGAAATGTTAAACAAGCATTCTCATGCACTCCTGATAGGAGTATAACAGTATGTTTTTGTAGGACATTTAACAAACTGTGTCAAAAACCTGTTAAAAAATGTATATACCCATTCTCCAGGTACTTCTATTGCTAGGAATTCACCTTGTAAAATAATTTTATGTATCTTCAGTGATTTAACCGTATAGATGGTCATCCTACCTTTAATTATAATAAGGAAAATTGAAAACAACTTATATGTTCAAGAAAGGAGGATTAAATAATTTTTATCATATCAATAACCCTCATACATTGAATGTTGTTCTAAATAAAAAGCCAATAGTCTTATTTCTTGCATAACTATAATGTCTATTTTCCTTCTTATGTTTATAACATTTGTAATTGGATATATAATACTGAAGTTGCTCTATCATCTATATTCCCCAAACTAGCTCCCCTCCTATTCAGAGAGCTGCATTTCCTATTGAACCTTAGACCTTGCTTCTGAGGTCACATTTTCCTTCCAGGACTACATCTTTTATATTATCTATTTTTAAGTTATCTGAAAAGAATCTTTATTTCACTCTTTCTTAAAGGATAACTTTGGGAGGTAAACAATTAAAAATTTACAATTCTTTTTTTCTCACACCTTTGTAAAATGATTCTGCTATCTCTGGCTTCCAACTGTTACTATTAAAAACACATAGTTAGCTTGGTTGTCATTTCTTTCTATGTGGGGTCTCATTTCTTTTTCCATGCTTTAAATATATTTTTACCTTTGGCATTGTACAGTGTCCAGTCATGAACTGTTGTATTCTGATACATCTAATCATGAACATCTTAAAAAAGAGCTACATGGTATGCAATGCTTCTTCAATATATGAACTCATGAAAATGAGTTCAAGTTCCTCAATTTCAGAAGTTCTCAGCCATTATCTCTTCAATTTGGTCCAGTTTTCATGTTCTCTATTCTTTCTTCTGGGACTTAAATTAGATATATATTAGACTTTCTCATCTTATCTTCCACATTATATATATTTTTTCATATTTTTCCTATCTTTTTTCTCTATGTGTGTGCTGAATTCTAGGCATTTTCTTTGGTTCAACTTCTGGCTCATCAATGCTATTTAAATTTCTTCTAAAGTGTTTGTCCATCAATTATATTAGTTTCCACAATTATATTTTCATTTCTAGAAATTTCAATTGTCTGTACTAAAAATATGTCTTGTTGGTAATTCCCTGATGGTCCAGTGGTTAGGACTCCACGTTTTCACTGCTGTGCATCCAGATTTGATCCCTGGTTGGGAAACTAAGATCCTGCAAGCCATGGAATGTGGCCAAAATAAATAAGTAAAAATATTTGTCATTTGTTATAGTCTCTGGTGGTATAACCATCTTTGTGAATCCATGCTTTATGTTTTTAAACATTTAACATATAGATCGTCTATGTATCTGAACATTTTAATACTTGTAGTCCGTATAGCTCTAAATGTATTGGTTGTTGTTTCTACTGACTCTTCCTCATGATGCCTTATCTCCATAAATGCTCAGTGACTATGATTCTCTTCTCTCTTAAACTTGTGAGAAGGAACAAAGCCCTAAAGACTATTTGAAAATTAAAGTGTGTCTCTCTCCTTCTTTACGTCTGTCTCTCTCTCCCCTCAGTCCGTATGTTCTCTCATCTCCGCTTCTCTCTCTAGCTCTTTATATTATTTTCTCTAAGGACATGCAGTTCTCTACTTCTCTTTACATTTGATGTAACATGCTACTCCACAGTTCCAGTTACACACACAGACTGGCTGACTGAGAAAGAGAGAAACTTGATTGGTCTATCTTAGGCAAACATATCCCATGATCCAATCAACTGTTCCTGCCTTAACCATTCCACTGTGAATAACTGCAATAATTTCCTAATTTCTTAATTCCAGCCTTTTCCTTTTCAATCCATTTCCCACCGGAGTGAGCTTTAAACAATGAAAATCTCAATATATCGCTCTCATAATAAAAACCCTTCAGAATTTTCTATATCTTCTAAGACAATATCCACTCTTCTTAGCTTGACCAGAAAATCCTAACTAGTTTGGGTACTAAGATCTACCCCAACCTAATCTTTCTCTCTACTACAATCCTTTCACTCTAACTTCTAGACATTTCAAACTACTTTTTGCTCCCACAAATTAATTGTGTGAGACTATTATTACCCTGAGGCTTCCCTGGTGGCTCAGATGGTAAAGCGTCTGCCTACAATGCGGGAGACCAGGGTTCAATCCCTGGGTCGGGAAGATCTGGAGGCTTTTTACTCATGCTGCTCCATCTACCTACAAGGCCCTTCTCCCCTTGCCAATCTGGCCGTTTTCTGTTCACCTATCCAAATCAAGCTTCTTTTCTCTTAAATGCCTTTTTGAACTCTGTCTTAGGACTGATCACATCCATGGAATTTTCCAGGAAAGAATACTGGAGTAAGTTGTCAGTTCCTACTCCAAGGGATCTTCCCCATCCAGGAATTGAACCTGCATCTCATGTGTTTCCTGAATTGACAGGCGAACTCTTTACCTCTGAGCCCAGTTCATTCTTTTTAAACTGCTTGAAAGTGTTCAATTTGTGAATCTATCATGTAGTTTTTATTAACTTCTCACTGAAAAATATTCAGATTCCCCCCCCCCCCCATCTTTTATCCTGGCATTTTATTTTAAATAACAGGAACTACTGGCTCATCCTTATCTTTCATCTCAGGCCAAAATAGGCTAGAAGACTTTGCTATCTAATTGTCCTTCAAGTTGTTGTCAACCAGCAGGTATCTGAGCACACACATGGGCCCCACACACTTACTGACTGCATATCCCTGGACCTCTCTGTGACTCAGTTCCCTTATCTGGAACATGGGATAATTGTTTCTATCTATTTCAGTTGTGTGAGCCTTGTGTTAATGGGAAAGTATACAGTAATTGGAACTTCCCAGATGGCTCAATGGTAGAGAATATGCCTGCTAAGCAGGAGAGGTGGGTTTGATCCCTGGGTTGGGAAGAGCCCCTGGAGAAGGAAATGGCAACCCACTCCAGTATTCTTGCCTGGGAAAGCCTATGGACAGAGGAGCCTGGTGGGCTTCAGTCCATGGGGTTGCAAAGAATCAGACATGACTTAGTGATTAGGTAACAAGCAGCAGCAATATCTCCTTTCATTAATATTAAATGAACAGAAACTTTATGGACTTCTTAGGTAGCTCAGTGGTAAAGAATCCATCTGCCAATACAGGAGATGCAGGAGACATGGGTTCGATCTCTGGGTCCGGAAAATCCTCTGGAAGAGGAAATGGCAACCCACTCTAGTATTCTTGCCTAGGAAATTTCATGGGGAGCTTGGCGGGCTACAACCATCCACATTGTCGCAAAACAGTCAGATATGACTTAGCGATTAAGCAACAGCAACAAATAGTGATTAACATTGGGGTAGAGCTAGAAGCCAGGGACTTCCTGGCTGATGTTCTTTCAGAGACATTCTCTGCCTGTGTTATCGTGGTTGGTAAGACCCTGTCTCAAATAGTTTGCAGTCTGTGAGGACACAAATTCAACCCATGGCAGGCAGGGGCCCCAGGCAGAGGCAGTAGGCTGTTGTGGTAAGTACTGGGCTAACAGTGCCAAATGTCCTGAGGACTCACAACTGCCGTCAGCCAGCAGCCGTACTCTAAAGTGCTCTGAGTACAGCCTTGCAGGGCCTGCTTGGACCTGCTCCAGTTCAGCTGCCTGTAGGAGGAGGATTCACGGATCTTGCTCCAGGCCTATTTGCACAATTCTGGCCAATCAGAGTTCTGTTGCTACGCAGTCCCTGAAGGCAGTGCTTTCTCTCCATTTCTGCTCACAGCCAGCCTACTGTCCACAGACATCCTTTGGCTGTTTTTGTTTGGATTGATTTATTTAAAAGCACCTAACACATACTTTTCATTGTTTTTCTTTTTTTCTTATTACATTCAACCCCCAACCAAAGCCCTACTACACACACACACACACACACACACACACACACACGCACACACACACACACAGAGGAATCAAATCCAGAATGATTAACAAAGAAAACTTGGGTCTAACACAGAGGACGATCTTTAAAAAGGCTCTTACTCTAAGCTTGGCAATGTTGGGAAAATCTGCTCTTTCTGATATTTGGGGATATAGTTTAAAAGTAGCTCCATCGCCACGTATTTACCTTCCCACTCTTCCTGCTCCCAGCAGTAGAGAAATCAACAAGACAGAGATAGATGATAAGGTTTCAGACAATCTGCCTCCCACCCTTTATTACCACCTCTCCCAAGATCCCAACCATAAAGCTAGTGTCACCAGACACAAATCATCAGCCTGGCTGGGCTCAGGGCTCTGCCTCTCTCCTCCTGTGAGAGGACATTTAGATGTTGTCTGCTCATCTTCTCTGCTCCCTCCTCTCTCTGATAAGAGAATGGACAAGCACTTGCTTGAGAGTGAAGGGGCTGCAGGCAGCAGGGGCTCCTGACAACACCTGAGCCCTTCCCCTGCCCCACCAGGAGGGAAAAATGGCAGAGAGAGGATTGAGAGGCCAAGATGGCATGGATGAAAGGGAAAGTTCTCTAGAAGGAGAAAGGCAAGAGGGGTCAGGGCATTTGCAATGGTAAACAACAGGAGGAGGTGAGGATTTTAAAAGCAATCTTGGTCTATATCCTTAAACCTCCTGAAATATTTAGAGAGATGTGAGTAAAGGCTGGAAGACCACGGTAGCTGTAGTGTTTTGAACTCATTACTGCTTTAGCACTGAATGCATTTTTAAAAACCTTTTTATTTTATACTAGACTATAGGTTATTAACAATGTTTTGATGGTTTCTGCTGGACAGCAGAGCAACTCAGCCATACACATACATGTATTCACTTCCCCCAAAACCCTCTCCCATCCACTCTGCCACATAACATTGAGCAGAGTTCCCTGTAGGAAACTACACAGTAGGTCCCAGTTGGTTATCCATTCTAAATATAGCAGTTTGTACATGTCAGTCTCAAACTCCCTAACTATCCCCCATCCCCATTCCCCTGAATGATTTTTAATCATTACAGTTACTTAATCTGACACCTACCTCCTTAAGGTTTTAGGTAATTTTATTAAAACATTCACACATAAATAAATGCCAATAAAATAAGGGTTAATATTTTAAAAGTCACAAGGTACTGGACAGGTTTTGGTGAGGAGATTAATTTTCTAGAAGCCTGGCTAAAGCAAGTTATTATTGTTAAAAGAAACAGGGAATTAGGCTGAAAGCCAGACTACCTTCCTTCCACTTAGTTTTCTCCAGAGATCTGATCTTTTTAGTCTCTTTCTTACGCTTTTCTCTTACTGTGTAGCTGTGCCAGGGGAGTTTCAGTGCTACTTAGACAGCAAGCACAATGTAAAAATTTCAAAGCAGAAACGTGAATAATAGTTCAAACACTTGGTGAGTCCTGATTTTATTTTTAAGAACATAGCTTAAAACACATGTAAAATACAAGTTCTAGCCTGAAAGCCGGAGTCTAAAATAAATAAGAGTTTTAAAAGATAGTAATTCTCATATCATAGCATTTAGCAACTCCTTTTCCCCACCTTCCTAAACAAAGGGGGTTCTTTTAGGAATTAAAGTCTCATGTGGAAAAGAAACATTTTTCTGCTATTCAGCAACTTCTTAAGTTTCATAATAGCCTTTTTCTTCTTTCATATTCAAGCAAAATTAATACTTTTGATTTTTTAAAAGTAGAAAGTAGTAAGAACTTATTTTAAAAAAATAATACTTATCTTCATGCTTTGAGAGAATGATTCTTACTTAACATTGATGAGGGCTATTTTGATAATGAAATATTAGGAGACCCTTTTTTTCCCACTTCTTTTGTATTTTTCAGTTTTGTGTGATTTTAAAAATAAAGACTGTGTGTTGTTTTCCTTAGAGGTAGCATAATTTTCTTAAAAAAGGGGGAAGAAATTAGACAATGTCTTGAGGAATAATTGAAAGCCAATGACTTCTCCCTGTAGATTTCATAAGGGGGGTGTGTGTGTGTGGTGAAGATAGCAGTGTTTCAGTGCCTTGATTCCCAGGAGACACCGCAGTATCAGAGTTCAATGGAATGAGGACCCGACAGAGCGGGTGGAAGTAGTGATTGTGAGGAAAAATGGAGACCAGAAAACTAAGCATGACTCAGCAAAAACACACTATGAAATTTTCAGAAAGGTCACAGTCTCAGTTATCCATCCCCTTGTTTCTGAATAGAATGGTCCTGGCCCTAGCAAAGTCAGGTGGTCACTCCATCCTAGGCTGAGGGAGCTTTGAGAGGGAATGGGAGAGGAGACTGAGGAGAGTGGAAGAGCAGGTGAGTGGTTTCTCACCTGTCAAGGTGCAAACAGGGGACAAGCATCCTTCCTGCAGCGTGATTGAATTGGAGGGGTATCACAGGCTTGGAGGCGCTTCTCAATAGCCAGGACTTCTCAGAAGTGCAGCGGAAGTCTCCCAGACAGGGCAGACAGGCTGGCATCCCTTTCTGAGAGTCAGAAGGAGGGGAAAGAGTGAGGCAGGCTCAGCCAACATACCAGGGACAGTGGTGAAATCTTGGGAATCTGGGGGGTCTGCCAGCCTTGCTTTCCACTGCCACTTGGACAGCAGCTCTCAGGGCCCTCACCTGGAGAACCCGCATGAACTTGGCTGCCAGACCATAAAGGGAAGTCCCTGGACTGATGGACCAACTGCCCCTTGTAAATTCCCTCACTGGTGCCCTTACTGGTAAATTCGCTTACTGGATCTATGTAGATCCGGGCCCCTCTACAGGAGTCCTAGGACCTATAGGAAGGTCCATCCTTGTGTCTGTCATCCTGTATTACTATCTCTGTTTTGCCTGTTCCTCTTTTCTTGCCAGAAACATACTCTTCTCCACCCATCAACACCCAAATAACACCTGTATCTGATATAACCAAGTGCTCAGACTTATAACTGAAATCCAGTTCCCCCAAAGTCTCTAGCTCACTAGTCTTCCTCTTTTAGCCTAATTCCTCATAACCTACAAAGAAAAAAAACAAACAACACATACAAACAGAAAGTCAACAGAGAACAGAAGGGAGATTTCCTGGCCTTAGGCTGGAAGCATAGAAGGAAGCCATAGTCATACAAACTGTTCCGTGGCCAGACTCATGCGTCATGACCGTTAGGTTGAGCAACTCAAATGTAACTCGAGGGTGTTGAGGTGCTGAAATCCACTCTCTTGCCCTCCAGTAGGTCAGTCCTTGGCTGTAATGTAATTTTATAGATGGAAAATTCCAGAGAGAAGTGACTTTCTCTGTGTTATGCAGCCAGGCATGAGTAAAACAAGAAGTGACATGGGCCTAGAGCTAATTATTTGACATCTTGAGACTCTTCTTTTATGATTTGTAGTGGCTTAGCTTGGATGGAGATTCAACAAGCTATCAGATAGGGGGCCAGACTGACAGACCTCATTCTCTTCAACTCTCTCATTAAGTTACATTAGCCTTTCCCATCTGAGCTTGGGATGTAAAGTGGAAAAAATACTTTGCTTGGAATTAAACCTAAAACAGAAAGTAGAAATCCGTGTTTTAGTGTTTCCTTGGTCTCAGGGTAGCTGATCTCTTTTCTTCTGCACATAGTCTCTCATTCAGGACCGTTTCTCTTTTACTGTGTATGAAATATCAACCCAGTCTATTCATATATATCACTGGTAATTTAATGGACCCTCCAGTTGACTCAATTCGTGCATCACAAAATGAGCTTCCCACCAAGACAGAAGAGGAGGTATATAAATGAATATAAATTTACAAAAGTAAAAGAAAAATATGTAGGGATGATGTAGTAACATCTTCAGAGTGGTAGAACTTGCCATGAGGCCATGGCAGCTTCTACAGATCCATAGCCTAGACCCAGAGAGATCACTCATATGGTGTGAAAGCAAACGTAGTACCCAGTCTCTTGGTCACCACCTAAGTGATCCACTAATGCGTGTTCTCTTTTCACTACAGGTGAATGTAGCTCAGGATAAGAAGCTCCAAAGGCTTACTCAAATTCCTTATTGGCACTACTATATTTCACTCTGTAGTGTTATATAAAATTGTTTAGCCAGACTCTTATTTCATACATTCCAGGTTCCTGGCCAAGGACTCAAAGTTTGATTAGATGCCATGTACCCTCAATTAAATTTTATTTGATGTGCAGTTATGTATTGAAATATGTTGTGTTCATAGAAGTGAGAAAGGTGAGAAAAAGGAGATGAAGAAGGACTGTGTTGAATACCCGGGATCAAATCATTAGAGGAGTCTTATAGATAGACCAGAGTGCCCTTTACACTAGATAAATAAATAAACCTATAAAACTCAGTCAAGAGCCTGTTAATAGAGAACCCTATTGGTCACAATTTCCATGTTAGTACTGCTTAAACTTTCACTACTCCTCACTTGCTTTGGCCTCAATAAACTGGTATGATAGATGCAGGTCTTAATCTAAATTTGCCCATGTAGAAAGTGAGACATCAGAGGTTGGTATATAAAAAAATCTCCAAGCTAGTGATGAGTAGAAGCAGAGCAACACCCTACTTTCCCATCTTCCTCCCCACTTGATCTCACTGCCCTACAACAAGATATCCAAAGAAGCCACAATCATCTCCTCTTTGTGGGAAAAAACGTGGTCTATCTTGGCCTAGTACTCCCAAGGAAAGCAGAATTAAAAAAAGAAAAAAAAATTCTCTGTCTTGCCAGATGGCTTTAGGATAAAATTCTTCACCAAACAAAATGTCAGAGTCCAGCTTAGTGTTTGAGGGAGGGCAAGAAGAAACAAGGAGAAGTATTTTTAATTCTCCTCTTCCACTAACACACCACTTCATCCAAGCTTGATGGGAGCATGTCCTGCCAGGGCAGGCAAGATTGTTGA
Organism: Dama dama; assembly: GCF_033118175.1. Classification (NCBI taxonomy): domain Eukaryota; kingdom Metazoa; phylum Chordata; class Mammalia; order Artiodactyla; family Cervidae; genus Dama; species Dama dama. The sequence continues at coordinate 29,332,812 of NC_083688.1, forward strand.
GATGAAATCAAGAGGATGGGTCTTTGGCAGAAAGGACCTTTTTAGGGATGAATATTGGATGTGGGGAAAATCCACAGTCCACAGCCCTCAAGTTGCATGCTGGACATTCTCATTTTCCAGACCTCCTGAAGAGGTGGCTGGGCAACACAAGGATTAAACTGAAGTGGACTGAGCCCTATCCAACCTGTCTGGAAACTCACAGTGGAAAATAATGGGGGTAGTTACCTTGGGACAACCCTGACTTCTTGAGATCAGTGCAAACCTCTGTGCTTGTCTGCATACTTTGTTCAACTTTTCATTTTGAAAAAATGAACAGTTAGCATTAAGAATGGTTACTCATTCTTAAAATGTGTTGGGAGAAGCCAGAACTTGGAGAAGCCAGTTCAAGCAAGGGCGGGATAATCAAGGAAAATAGCTTTCCAAGAAGCATGAAGGAGCTGGGTGTTTGGTCTCTAACTGTTATACCAAACATTTCAGTATTTGTGCTTGATTTTTGTTGTTGTTGTTGTTGTTATTTTTAATATTTACTTTTATTTATTTATTTATTTGGCTGTGCCAGGTCTTAGTTGTGGCATGTGGGACCTTAGATCTTTATTGCAACATGTGGTATGACCAACCTAGACAGCATATTAAAAAGCAGAAACATTACTTTACCAATGAAGGTCCATCTAGTCAAAGCTATGGTTTTCCCAGTAGTCATGTAGGGATGTGAGATTTGGACTATGAAAAAAAAGCTGAGTGCCGAAGAATTGATGCTTTTGAACTGTGTTGTTGGAGAAGACTCTTGAGAGTCTCTTGGACTGCAAGGAGATCCAACCAGTCCATCCTAAAGGAGATCAGTCCTAGGTGTTCATTGGAAGGACTGATGCTGAAGCTGAAACTCCAATACTTTGGCCACCTGATGCAAAGAGCTGACTCATTGGAAAAGACCCTGATGCTGGGAGGGATTGGGGGCAGGAGGAGAAGGGGACAAGAGAGGATGAAATGGTTGATGGTATCACCAATGCAATGGATATGAGTTTGAATAAGCTCTGGGAGTTGGTGATGGACAGGGAAGCCTGGTGTGCTGCAGTCAATGGGGTAGCAAAGAGGGTTGGACATGACTGAGTGACTGAACTGAACTCACTGGGATCTTTAGTTGTGGCATACAGGATCTAGTTCCCTGACAAGGGAGGGAACCCAGGCCCTCTGTGTTGGGAGAGTAGAGTCTTAGCCACTGGATCATCAGGGAAGTCCCTATGCTTGGTTTTTATAATAGAGTTAACATTAGGATCCTTGAATTCATTCATTCACAGGACATGCATCATGCTGCTGTGTGTGTGTGTGTGTGCTGTTGTTTCAGTAATGTCCAACTCTTTATAACCCTTTGGACCATAGCCCACTAGGCTTCTCTGTCCATGGGACTGTCCAGGAAAGAATACTGGAGTGGGTTGCCATGCCGTCCTCCAGGGGATCTTCTCAACCCAGTGCTCAAACCTGTATCTCTTACATCTCTTGCATTGGCAGGCAGGATCTTTACCAGTAGCACCACATGCTCCTAATTGACACCAAACACTGGTAAGGTCAAAAATGAATAAGACATGACCTCTGCACCTCAGGAATGTTAAAATTGTAAGTAGTTTCTGATCAAATGAGACTGAATTGCTGAATAATATTGAGAAACATTCAATTATTAAAAAACAACAACACACAAAAAATTAGTAGCAAAATCTCCTCTTAACACTAACCAGTGTGGCACCAACCTCTCCTGAGAATGTCCTATTTGTTCTCAGCTTGCTTACATCCAGCTGAACTTACAAGTGGGCTACTAGAATAGACCAGAGACCTAGGTTACTAGTTTGCTACAATCCTCCCTTAGAAGATTCATGAATTGTAAAAATGGATGAAACAGCTTCTTGAATGGCCTTTCCAACTCAGTGTCTCCCACTTTATGGGTTAGCAGCGTCTAGAAAACTCAATCTCGATTTACCTAAGACAAAACTTCAATTATGAGTCTCATAAATAACAGAAGACCTGCAATGGATCCCCAGTCTTATCCCAATCAAATGAAAATTGTCTAGTGAAAATGAAAGCCTAGAATTTCCTAACAAGTCTTTATTCTTTCTCTGCTCTGTGCTTTCTCTCCTGAAATTGCTATTACCTAAAATATTTACATTAACTTCACATTTTGAAGATCATATTTATCTTTCAAAACCTATTCTTCTTTTCCTGGGATTCAAGCTTTCTCTTTCTTTTTTGATTCCCAGTAGTATTATGTTCTTGCCTTGTCTTTGAAGAACTTCACCTCAGTAGGGACAAGGACACTTTACAGAATTAAGAGAGAAACTGAGTCTTTGAGAGCACAGACTTCTGTTTAGATGTTTATTTTAACTGCTTTTTTCTTGCTCTTCCTTTATCCTTTTCTCCTGCTCTATTCTTTCTCTTCTCCCCTTTTCTTCTCATCTTTTTTTCAAACCTCCATCTAAGTGTGCTAAATGGGAGGCAGTCTAGGTGGTTGTAATTCACAGATATTGGTAGAGTATCCACCTGGTCTGAAGATAAAGTTTGTACACCAGACCCTCAGTGTAGAACACCCACAGTGGGGTCAGGGGGGCATTCAGGGAAGTCTCTGTGTAGAGGCTGATTCTAGAGGCACCCACCCTGAGATATATCTGGGAATCTATACTTTGCTTCAGGACTCTCACAACTTCATCATATCGGGAAGTCTAGGAGGATAAAACAAGGCAAATTAATTGAAGATTTTTTCTGCCTCATCCTGACCAGGGAAGGACAGACAGAGCCAGGAAAGAGCAAAAGTTCCTAGAGCCTGACCATGCACACGTGGGCCCCACAATCCTTGGATGCTGCAGTGAGCTGCCTGCGGGACTCACACTCCTACCCTGGGTTCTCCTCCCCACCTCCAGGGTCAGTTTTCTCAGGTGTTTTTTTCTCTTCCTCTTCCTCCCAAGCTCCCACTTTCTTCAAGGGCTGTGATCTCCTCCCAGTTTTACAAATTTGCTCTCAAAGCATCCATACATGCTGCTCTTCCTCAAATCTGAATGTCTCTCCTGAGCTCTAAGCCTAACTGACTACTGGACACTGAGGCTGAATTTCTCTCTCAAATAGGAAGTAGGGTCTCGCACTCCTAACCTGTCCCCATTCCTGTGTCTCCCGTCTTTTAAGTCACATTGTGGATGCAGTCTTCAAGCCAACAATCTACAAACACCCTAGATTCCCTCCTTTCTGTAATCTTCCTTAAAGTCACAAAGCATGGTTGATCACCGTTTCTAAAAATCGGCTGAAGCCAGAACCTTGACTTGGTTCTCACTTGTTTCTTGTGTTCTTCAGACTCTTTCAGTCCTGTTTGCAACTTTAACAGTGACTTCTTAACCTGATCTTCCCACTAATGTGACTATGAAACAAATCCTTTAACATCTTTGCCATTTCTTCATCTAAATCTAGGGAAGCGAACTATATCTCTGAGAGCTTTTTCAGCTCTGTATCTCTTCATTTGTCAGCTTGCAAATATCACAGTCTCCAAAGTAAAAATCTAAATTTCATTCCCTTTCACTCATTCCCCACCTCCCAACAACCAATTCTTTCTCCTCTTCCACCCTGCTAAAGGAGCTTTTGATTATAATGTGGCAGCCCTGGGACCTAAGGGCTTCCCCGGTGGCACAAGTGGTTAAGAATCCTCCTGCCAATGCAGGAAACACAAGTGGGGCAGGTTTGATCCCAGGGTTGGGAAGAACCCCAGGAGAAGGAAATGTCAACCCACTCCAGTATTAGTTGCCTGGAAAATTCCATGGACAGAGGAGGCTTGCAGGCTCCAGTTCATGGGGTCGCAAAAGATTCAGACATGACTGAACACACACACACACACTAGGAACCAAACCTTTAGCCAGAATATGATTTCTCAGACATTCTCGATGGAGACAGTCCTGTGTCCTTTCGTTCTGCCGTCACAGCAGGGGAGGAGTTGCCTGGAGCCATGACTTACACAGAGTGGCCATTGTTTTCCTTTTTATCGATGCTGTTATTGTTTTGGGCTGCTGCTCTTTTACTCAGCAGAGGCAGACAACATTGAAGTTTTAAAACATTTTTCCTTGCTGAAAATTAACTAGAGAGTGAATATCAATTCCTTGTTCTCATTCCAGGCTCATCTCTAGCTCTTCAGCCAGAACACGAGGCTTAGTGAGGTGGTTCCCAAGGCTTGGTGTTGCCCTGACGACCAGGGCTCCTATGGTCTTAATTTAGAAGCTTCGCTGAAGGAAAACCAAAGGGAATGGTAAGATGGTGCACCTGCTGAGAGCTGGTGAACTCACCATCATTTTTGAAATAACTCCCTCCTCTCCACCTGTGAGCAGTTGCATTCTTCTTGGCTCCACTTGGCTGGGAGGTGATAGGGAAGAAACTGGATTTTCATTCTCCAGTTTTCCAAAGTTGGCATATCCTTCATATTACCTTGTACCCTACAGTGTGAATGGACAGAGTTTGTCTTCAATACTTTCCATCACCTTCCTCTGTTCTGCAAGAATTATGATGAAGTGACTTTTTTGCTTTTTATATACTGTGGTGTGTGTGTGTATGTGTGGTCCCATTTTACTACATCTAGAGGCTGTCAGGGAAAGGAGAGAGCAGTATAAATGCATCCCATGATGATTCTTGTTGAAATTTCTGATAAAAAGCTGGCAAAAACTATTCAAGGGATATTAAGACATCTCTGAACTTGATATAAATATGAAAACCTGAATAGGAACTTGAACATATCTATGCTCTCCCCAACTGCATCTGCCATTTTGCAGGTATGGAAAATAACACTTAGAGCAAATTAGCAGTGCACCACCAATTCTGTGTACTTTCTATTACAATCTGCTTCCTAATTGCAGGTGGATTTCCTTATTCCCCAGAGCCAGGGAGCATCAACATTTGGCTTCCGAAATGCTCCTAAATCCTGAATAAACCAAAGAGAATATGCAAGGTAGTGCTCAGGATCTCATACTAATAAATCAGAGGCAATGCTTGTGTTCAACCCTAGGCTCCAGGGTTGCTCCAGCGCTTCCCCAACTTTCCTTTGATAAGTAGCGGGGGCGAAATGTGGGGCTGTCAGACATTCTCATGCCCCCCTGGCCTCTACCAAGACCCCACATTGACTTTAAAAGATGGGAGTGTTTTTGTTTGTGCATATGGAGCAGAGAAAGACTTTCCTCAGTTTTGGTCAGCAGAGTTTGTCTTGGATCTGGACCAGATGGAGGACAGCTCCGTTGGAGTGACTTCATGGAGGACTGGGAGGGCTTTTCTTTTTCTTCCCACAAACCACAGTTGAAGTTACAGTTCACCAGTGGAATTCTCCTAAGTAAAATATTGGGAAACATACTAGGTTAGGAGTCATAATTCCTAGTTTCCAAGCCTGGTTTCCTCCTTGTAACTAAAAACCTCATCTACACATTCATTTATCTAGGAAAAAAACAGTCATTGAGTTACTATATGCTTAGTGTTGGGCTTTCCTGGTGGCTCAGACAGTAAAGCATCCACCTGCAACGCAGGAGACTCGGATTTGATCCCTGGGTGGGGAAGGTTCCCTGGAGAAGGGAATGGCTACCCACTCCAGTACTCTTGCCTGGAGAATTCCATGGACAGAGGAGCCTGGCAGGCTATCGTCCATGGGGTAGCAAAGAGTCAGACACGACTGAATGACTAACATGCTCAACTTTTCACTTTTCATGCTTTTTATTCTAGGTGCTGGGTTTTCAGTGTAGGATAATGCAGATTTCCTGTTACATAGGTCTTACATTGTGGTAGGGAAAGTCAACAATTGCCATGCAAACGTATAATGTAATAATATCAAATGCTACGAAGAAGACAAAAATTGAATAAAGCAATAGAGAATACCATACAAGAAGGTGTGTTTGTGTAAGAATGTGTTATGGTGCTTTAAAATATGCCCTCCATTTCTTTTATGCTCTCTTCTTTGCACGTGGGCGCACTTAGTCGCCTCACGTCCAGCTCTTTGTTACCCTATGCACTGTAGCCGGCAACAAAAGAAGCCAGAGCAATGAGCAGACTGCACGCCACAACTTCTAATGACATAATGAAATTGAAGTGAAAGGGTAGGATTTTTTAATAAAATGTATAGTTGATTTACAAGAGGGAGTATGACTTTGGAAAATAAAGTCACTGGATCTTCTCTGGCTTTTCTTGGATTATTTGCTTTGGGGGAAGTTAGCTGTCATATTGAGAGGACACTTTAGCAGCTTAAGAAGCTCATGTGGCAAAGACCGGAGATCTCTAGCCAGCAGCCTTGTGAAGGAGACATCTTGGAAATTGATTCTCCAGTCCCAGTCAAACCTGCAGATGACTGTAGCCACGGCGGATATCCTGACTGCCCCGGAATGAGAGACCCTCAGTCAGAATCTCTAGATTAAGCTGATCCTGGATTCCTGGCTGAAGGAAATTGTGAGATACTAAATATTTGCTGTTTGAAGCCAGAGCTTATGGGGATGATTTGTTAAATAGCAATAGATAACTAATGTACGCACTGTAGGAAAGCTCTCTGATAAATAGTTGAGCAGAAACTAGAATGAGAAAATGAGCCAAATTATGACATGGATGAAGAAAATTTGAAGCAAAGGGAATAGACCTGGAAAGACCCTGTGTTAGGAACATGCTTGGAATTTCCAAGGGCAGGATAATACTGAATATCCTTTCAGTGGAGGACTGGGAATTTTCTAGGGTGTTTTCTAGAGATTATCTGATTATACTGAGATATTCCCCTCTGGCTGGATTTCTGTTACCTAAGTTATTTTATAATTCTGTAGAGGCAGAATTCAACTTGTAGAAAACTGAGAGTGGTGCAAGTGAGTCTTTCCCAAAGCATTACACTGAATTTTGTCCAGTAGAGATACAACTGAATACTACCCTGTAGAAAAGATGGCCACAAACAACATATTTTAAGCAGCTTTATTGAGATAAAATTTTCATACCATACAACTCACTCTTTTAAAATTTACTATTCAGTTTTTTTAGTATATTTACAGGATTTTACAAATATCAATACTATCTAATTTTTGTCTACCTTGTAAAGAGACGCCATACCCACTAATAGAAACTCCATGTTCTCCACCACCATTCCCCTCCTCTTCCAGGAACCCTAAGAAACTGCTTAATCTATTGTCTGTCTATATAGATTTGGCTGTTCTAAGAATTTCATATAAATGTAATCATATAACATGTGGTTTTTTGGAACTGGCTTCTTTCACTTAGCATAATGTTTTCAAGGTTCATCCATGTTGTAACATGTATTAATAAATACTTCATTGTTTATTAATATAATAATATTCAATTGTATGGCTATAATGCAATTTGTTGATCTCTTCATCAGTTGATGGGTATATGGGTTTTTTTCCCCTACTTTTTTGATACTATAAGAAGTATTTCTATAAACATTCACATATAATTTTTTGTATGGATATATGTTTTAATTTCTTTCGGGTGCATACTTAACAGTAGAATTGATGGATCATATGGTAGGTACATGCTTAGTATTTAGAGTTATTATCAAACTATTTTATAGAAAGGTTGCACCATTTTATATTTCCTTAATCAGTGTATGAGGATTCTAAATTATTGACATTCTTATCAACACCTATTATCATATTTCATTTTAACTACAGGCATTTTAGCTAGTGTGAGGTGATATCTCATTGTGATTTTTAATTTGCATTTCACTAAGGATTAATGATGCTGAACATCATTTCATGCACTTATCGATAATTTTAACATTTTTCTGGAAGCAATGTCTATATAAATATTTTGCCCATTAAAATGTTTGTCCTTTACTATTGCATTTTAAGAACGTATATCCTGATGATCAATTAATCTGCAACAAAGAAGGCAAGAAAATACCATGGAGAAAAGATAATCTCTTCAATAAGTGGTGCTGGGAAAACTGGACAGCTACATGTAAAAGAATGAAACTAAAAGATTTTCTAACAACATACACAAAAATAAACTTAAAATTGATTAAAGACCTAAAATATAAGATCAGAAACCTAAAACTCCTAGAAGAAAACGTAGATGGAACACTCTTTGACATAAATCATAAGCAATATGTTTTTTGGATTTGTTTCTTAAAACAAAGGAAATAAAAGCAAAAACAAACAAATGGAACTTAATTAAACTTAAAAGCTTTTGCACAACAAAGGAAACCACTGACAAAATGAAAAGAGAACCTACAGAAAGGGAGAAAATATTTGCAAATAATATGACAGATAAGGGGTTAATATCCAGAACATACTAACAGCTGAGACAACTCAACACCAAAAAAACAAACAACCCAATTAAAAAATGGGCATAAAACCTAAATAGACATTTTTTTTAAAAGAAAAAACATAGACAGCCAAAAGCACGTGAAGAGATGCTCAACATTGTTAATCACCAGAGAAATGCAAACTAAAATCACAAGAAGATATCACATCTTACCTGTTAGCATGGCTATCATTTGTTATCAAATAACAAATGTTGGAAAGGATATTGAGAAAAGGGAACTCTACTATGCTATTGGTGGGAATGTAAATTGGTGTGGCCACTGTGGAAAAAACAGTATGGAGCCATCTTAAAAAACTAAAAATATGACCCTGCAACTCTACCTCTGAGTATATAGCTGCAAAAAACAAAAACACAAGTTCAAAATATACATGAACCCCAATGTCCAGAGCAGCATTATTTATAATTGCCAAGATATGGAAGCTTCTTAAATGTCTAAGATAAAGAAGATGTGGTATATACATATATATATATGTATGTATATATAATATACATATTATATATATGTATGTATGTATATACATGGATGTATATATGTATATATAATATACATATTATATATATGGATGTATATATATACATGGATGTATATATGTGTATATATATATATATATGTATATATATATAATGGAATAGTACTCAGCCATACAAAAGAATGAAATTTTGCCATTTGGAACAACATGGATAGACTTGGAGGGTTTTATGCTGAGTGAAAGAAGTCAAACAGACAAAGACAAATACTGTATGATATCACTTACACATAGAATCTATAAAAAAACTGAAACAAGCTAGTGAATATAACAAAGAGGAAACACACTCATACCTATAGAAAACAAACTAGTGGTTATCAGTGAGGAGAGGGAAGAAAGGAGAAGCAAGATAAGAGTAGGAAATTAAGAGGTACAAACTACTATGCATAAAATAAATAAGCTACAAGGAGACATTGTACAACATAGAGACTATAGCCAATATTTTAAAATGTAGCCTTCAATATATAATCCATAAAGCTTATATATTGAAACATAACCTTTAAAATTGTGAATCAGTATGTTGATGGTAGTTGTTGCAGAGTAAAACTTAAACTATAAGTTTAATTTATCTATTTTTTTCTGTTGTTGTTTGGGCTTTTGGTGTTATTTTGAAGAAACCATTGTCTGACCCAAGACCGTGAAGATTTACTCCTATGGTTTCTTGTAAGAGTTTTAGTATTTTAGCTCTTACATCTAGATACATGATCCATTTTGAGTTAATTTTGTGTATGTTGTGTGTCAAAGGTCCAGATTCATTCTTTTCTTGTGGATATCCAGGGGGCCCTCCACTGGTTGTTAAAAAGCCTATTCTATACCTACTGGGTTGTCTTTGCCCTGTTGTTGAACATCAATTGATCATAAATATATGGGTTTATTTATGGAATCTCAGATCTATTTCATGGATTAATATGTCTATTCTTGCACTTGTATTCTGGTGCCAATGTACCAAGCAATTGGTTTATCGTAAATTTTGAAATTGGAAAATAAGTTCTCGAACTCTGTGCTTCTTTTTCAAGATTATTTTAACTTTAGGGGGTTACTTGCATTTCTATATAAATTTGAGGATTAGCTTGTAAATTATTGTAAAAAGGCATCTGGTACCTTGATAGTAATGGTTTCATAACTGTAGATCAAAGTGGGGAGTAAAGTCATCTTAACAATAGTAAATTGTCTAATGTGTGACCATGGAATATCGTCCCATTTATTAACATGTTCTTCAATCTCTTTCAATGATATTTTGTAATTTTCCCTGTATGTCTTGTTTTTGTTAGATATATTACTAAGTATTTTATTACTTTTGACACTATCATAAGTAGAATTGAATTATTAATTTCATTTTCAAAATTTCCACTGCTAATGTGTACAAATACAAGTGACTTTTGTATATTGATCTTATAACCTGCAACCTTGCTGAACTCATCTGTCAGTTTTAATAGTTTTTAGTGGATTTCTTAAAAGATTCTATGCCAAAAATCATGCTATATTCAGATAGAACTTTACTTCTTCCTTTCAGATTTGAATGGCTCCCCTTTCTTGTCTAATTTCTCTTGCTAGAACTTTTATACTGATGTTGAAGAAGTTGCAAGAGTGGACCTTTTTGTCTTGTTCCTGATTTGATGGTGAAAACTTTCAGTCTTTCAATATTAAATATGATAGCTGTGGGTTTCTCCATAGATGGTCATTATTACATTGAGGGAATTCCTTTCTTTCTGGTTTACTGAGTATTTTTTTTATCGTCTAGAGTGTTAAATTTTCATCATTTTTTAATCTTTCTAGATAGCCATATAGTTTTGTCCTTTATTTTATTAATATGGTATACATACATTAGTGATTTTCAGTTGTTAAACTAACCTTGCATTTCTGAGAGGAATCCAAGTTGGTCTTTGTGTATAATCCTTTTTTACCTTACTTGATTCGAGTTGCAAGTGTTTTGTTGAGGTTTTATGTCTGCATGTCTGTGTATGTTATGTGTGTCTGTGTTCATATTTTCTTATGGTGTCTTTATGTGTGAAGACCCAGTAATAACAGTTTCAAATAATGAAATGAAAAATGTTCTCTATTTTTGTATTTTTTGAAAGGTTTCTCTTGAAGGGATGTTATTAATTCTTTGTTTGGTAAATTTTAAAATTACTATTTCATTTGCTTTACTTGTTATAGATCTATTTATATTTTCTGCATCTCTTGAAGAAGTTTCTATAAGTTATGTATTTCTAGGAATTTGCCCATTCCATGTAAGTTATCTTAATTTTTTGTTTACAGTTGTTCATAGTATTCACTTATAAACTGTTGTATTTATATACAACAAGATTGGTAGTATATCTCTTGTTTCATTCCTGATTTGTATGTCAACTTTATTGATGCAAACATTATACTTTATTGTCATATATAATATTAGCCAGTTTTGTATCTATTAACAAATTTGCTTCATTGTTTCTGATAGTCTATATATATGTGTATCTCTGTTCTTCAAATTTGTTTTTGAACCAATCTTAAGAGCTTTCTGATTCTCACTAATTAGTGGTTGAATAAAATATTTGACATGTTAATTTCATATATTTATTAAAATTATATTTTTAGGCTTTGGAAAATTATATGTTAGCAGAACATATAAAAAGTAAATGAAGAGTCAGACAGTGGTGAGAAATGAGGTTGCAGAGAAAGATATAGGACAGATCACACAGGTCCTTGCAGCCATGCTAAAGACATTGGTTTGCATTCTAGGTGAGATGTAAGGTTATTGATATCACCTTAGATGAGTCTGTTTTATACTGAGGCCACAGTTATCTGTAATATGTTTCTGTGCTACCTAACAGGATGACTTTGAGAATGGTGTGCAATTACAGAGTTGAAAATTGTGCTATTATCCTTAGGGCTCTGTCGAGTCACGTATAAGTTCTGTTTTCAGCCACTCATGACCGGGTCTAAATTTTTGCTTTCAAATCCTTACCTATTGGCAGATTCCTGAGGAAGGAAAACATAGGAAATTCCAGAGAGCTATACCCTAGATCCTGAGAAAAGTAGTCTTGTCCATGAAGATGCTGGGAATTCATATATTAATATAAAGTGCTACACTTAGCCACTCATTGACTCTTTGCAATCCCATGGACTGTAGCCCATCAGGCTCCTCCATCTATCAGGATTCTCTAGGCAAGAATACATGGAGTGGGTTGCCATCCCCTCCTCCAGGGGATCTTCCCAGTCCAAGGATCGAACCCAGGTCTTCTGCACTGCAGGCGGACTCTTTAATATCTGAGCCACCAGAAAGTGAAGTGAAAGTGTTAGTCACTCAGATTTGTCTGATTCTATGTGACCCCATGGACTGTAGCCCACCAGTCTCCTCTGTCAGGCAAGATACTGGAGTGGGCTGCCATTTCCTTCTCCAGGGGGTTTTCCCAACCCAGGGATTGAACCCAGGCCTCCCGCATTGCAAGCAGACTCTTGACTGACTGGGTCACCTGGGAGGAGCTGAGCCACCAGGAAAGCCCATTAATACAAGGTATAGATCATTAAATCTCCCAAAGAACAGGAGGATGGGGCTGGGGAAATTTGAGGGCTCAGAAGGCAGGCTTGCCTTATCTCACCATCTTTGGTTGGGACTGGTTCTTTGTGATTTGAGAGCTAAGATGGTAGAGAGGCAAGTCTGAGACATGGACATTCAGGTCAAAAGAGGGAGGCTCATGTGTGTTAAATGAAGTTGACAGACAGCCTCAAAATTCAAAGGTCAGAAGTTGAGCTTGAAAAGAAAAGTAAATGCTAGAAAGGGACAAATCCACAAAACATATTTAGGATGTGAGGATATTATGGTGCTTTGGACTGAGAGAAACAAAATCCAAAAGGAAGGATAGCATAGAGAAGAAGAAGGGAAAAACAACCCTTTAGAAAGTTTGCCTTGCACAAATTTTTGAGCATCTCTCCTTAGCCTGCATCTCAGAGTATTCATAGATGGGAAAATGAATTTGATAAGCATCTCTGTCATTTATTTTATTTTTATTTTATTCTACCCCTAGCTTAACCTAAATCTTAGACTATTCATGGAGATTTAAAACTATTCTAGCACTCAAAATACTCCTTGGAAACCTTTTGCTGATTGTATAACTTAAATTACTATTTCATACTAACTCTTATTTTCTCTTTTTGGGTCCAACTCTTTGCAGTTCCATGAACTGCAGCACACCAGACTTTCCTGTTCTTCACTGTCTCCTGGAGTTTGCTCAGATTCATGTGGATTGAGTCAATGATACTCTCTAACTATATCATCCTCTGTCTCTCCCTTCTTTTGCTTCAATCTTCCCCAGCATCAGGGTCTTTTCCAGTGAGTCAACTTTTTGCATCAGGTGGCCAAAGTATTGGAGCCTCAGCTTCAGCAGCAGTCCTTCCGATGAATATTCAGGGTTGATTTCCTTTAGGATTGACTTTTTTGATTGTCTAGCAGCCCAAGTGACTCTCAAGAGTCTTCTCCAGCACCACAATTTCAAAGCATCAATTCTTCAGTGCTCAGTCTTCTTTATGGTCCAAATTTCACATCCATACATGACTACTGGAAAATCCATAGCTTTGATTGTGTGAACCTTTGTCAGCAAAGTGCTGTCTCTGCTTTTAAATACACTGTCTAGGCTTGTCATAGCTTTCCTTCCAAGGAACAAATGTCTGATTTTCATGGCTGCAGGCACTGTCTGCAGTGATTTTGGAGCCCAAGAAAATAAAGTCTGTCACTGTTTCTACTTTTTCCCCTTCTATTTGCCATGAAGTGATGGAACCGGATGCCATGACCTTAGTTTTTTGAATGTTGAGGTTTAAGCCAAATTTTTCACTCTCATCTTGATGAAGGTGACTTCATCAGGCAGCTCTTTAGTTCCTCTTCATTTTCTGCCATTAAAGTATTATTATCTGCATATCTGTTGATATTTCTCCCCTGGCATTATCAATTCCAGCTTGGGATTCATCCAGCACAGCATTTCGCATGATGTACTCTGCATATATGTTAAATAAGCAGGGTGACAATATACAGACTTGCCATACTCCTTTTCCAATTTTTTTTGTTGTTTTTTTAAAAATTTTTTTTCCTTTATTTATTTATTTATTTTTTCAGTGGGTTTTGTCATACATTGATATGAATCCGCCATAGATTTTTCCTTTTCCAATTTTTGAACCAGTCATTACTCCATGTCTGGTTCTTACTGTTGCTTCTTGACCTGCACACACGTTTCTTAGGAGGCAGGTTAGGTGGTCTGGTATTGCTATCTCTTTAAGAATTTTCCATAGTTTGGTGAGATCCATGCAGTCAAAGGCTTTAGTGTAGTCCGTGAAGCAAAAGTAGATATTTTTCTGGAGTTCCCTTGTTTTCTATTGTCTCTTTCTCAATAGTTGCACAACATTTTTCAGAGTCCAGCTAACATCCTGAGAACTAGATGCATTTCAAGGCAGTTTTACCAGGTTAAAACAGGTAGGCCCTCTGGAAATGATCTAATGATATGATCCTGGTTGCTAGATGGTGGTAACCTAAATCTCTTTGCTCTCAAGCCTAGTAAGAGTGTTGTTTATCAGCGTGATCTATGCACAGAGACCTATAAAGTGTGTTCTTCAAAGATTTTCTTTTCTTTCTCTTTCTCTCTTTTCAGTTAAGAGTAGAAATCCCCTGGAAAGAATCATATAAACATAAGGGTAGAATTAAGATAAATGCATTCTTTTTGCCTAGGAAATTTTCCATGATGAATGAACAGTTCTTTAGCCCTTAGTGAAGAAGGCCAAGAGCTGGTTCTTTTAAAGAAGACCTGCTTTTCCAGAGTCGACGCTGGGGTTTGGGGCTGGGAACCTTGACATTGAAAACCTGTTTCTAGAAAAGGGAAACCAAAGGCCGGTGCTGATTTCTCCCAAGAGGGTTGCTATTCCTTGGAAGTTTCAGAGTTGCTAGTAGATGACTTGCAGTCTCTCTCCTGGTGGCCCTCTAAAGCTGACCTGACCATTCACGGCTGAAGCTGTGAAGGGTGAGAATACTTTCAATAAAGGGCATCGTGCTTATCCCAGATGGAAACAAACCTTGTCTTTCTCCTTTGCATCAAAGAGTGAGCAAGTTACATTACATCTAGGTAATGTAATTCAGAAATCTTTGTGGAAGAATGGAATCAGAAAATGGAATCAAAATGGTATCAGAAGACCTGGGCCCAAGATCTGGCTTTGTCACTCAAGGAACCCCAGAGAACACAAGCAGTGTCCCTGCTCGCCTGGCTGACTCCTCAACCAGTGAAGCTGGCAGGAGTCAAATCATAATTTTAAGCTCTTTCCAAATTCCGACATTGTGTGTCTGAGTGTCATAGAGAGCCCTGGAATGTTCTTGAATGTCCACTTACTTTCTCTAATTTCCCCTCTATGTTCCTTCTCCTGTGGCAGTTCTTTAGAGGACTTGGTCTAACAAAATTAGTAAGCCACTTTTTAGCAGATAAAACAAACTACCTGGGGTATCTTATTCTGTTTTATTTACGGCATACTCTTAATTGTGGAAAAAAAGTAGGGATATAAATACCTAAAATGTAGGGTGCTTGGCATCTAGGAATGTCAGGCCCAAATGCACACTAGAGTGAAATCTTACACAACAGAAAAAAACATATGTTTGGAGGTGAGATAAGTAGAGGAAAAGTGGAGAAGTCCATCTTTATGGCTGTGCTCATTGCTTGCTAATGCAGAGATTCTAGTCTCAAGGGAAGAGATGCAGATGGAAGCACAGCTGGGCAAGGAGAAAATGAGGTGGGAATGCAGTGGTGAGTCATTTTGTACCTTTGAGGGGATTTTCAGGACTTTGGCCAACACTCTAAGAGGTGAACCTCCATGTGGGCCGCACTATTGCCAAGAAGCGAATGGAATCCTAGACCCATGGTTGAGATGATTGACTACTGCGGCCTGGAAAGTTAATGGGAGTGGATTATCATGCCATGGAGATTATTAAAATGAAAATGGAAAAGAGAAAGAAAAAAGAAAAGGGGAATGGTTCTATCAAAAAAGGCTAGTGCTCTCTCAACACTTAAGAAACTTTGTTTTATCTTTTAAATAAATACATTTATATATCCCCTGGTATCTTTCTCACCAGTTCTTAAATGCTGTTAATCATTCCTGAATATATCCAAGGTCTTAGTACCATATTTGTTTAAAATATTCCTTTCCACTCACACTGAACCCTTTCTTGAAGTCCAACTTCTTAGAAGCTTGTCTGCTTCCCTGAAACTTTTGGCCATACTTCCATAAAAATAATCTCAAAAATTTGCAAATATTTGGCAGTGGTAACCCAGAAAGAGTCCAGTGATGGGCAAAGCTGGAGAGGCATGACTAAACTTTCTTAGAACTCTTGGTTTTCAAACAGTCCTGAAAAGTAGAAAAAGAGAAGTCAGCATCCTGCCTTCTCCACGTATTTCTTGGTTCTTATTCTTTTCTTTGTCCCTCTCTATTAATTTGTTTATTCAAAAAGAATATGGCATTAATACAAACTGCTGTGTTGGCACTATTGAAAAGTCATAGGATTACATAATTTTTCTGGTTCCTCAGGGGTTAATTAACTCTCTGAGGTGCTAACAGGCTATATCCAAGTCCTTCTCCCACTCACTTAGGCTTTGGCTTACAACCCAGAAATTCCCACTCTCTTTCTCAGTCATGGTTGAGGGCAGACAATGAAACCAGTGGGTTGAATTGGAGGGCAGTGATAGGGATTGGAGACTACTTGAGAAGAGTTTGGAGACAGATGGTCTAGCCAGTGATGATCCTTTTAAGAATATGTACCTTACATGGAACCACTTGGGCTGGAAGAGGTATAAAGAATTCCTGTAAGTTGGTTCTAAATATTCTCTAATACCTATGGGTGTGAAACTCCTTCAACTTAAGAAAATCAGAGAAGGAGGGTGCAGAGCAGCATGGGAGACTCAGGATCACTGCTGAGTGGTTGGATTCCCTCATTAGAATGTGACAGATAGAATGGGAGATGTTGACCACAAAGGCAGGCCACAGATTCCCTTGGGATAAATTTAGTTGGGGGGTTTAACAAGAGAACCAGTCATAAAATTATGAGGTAGAAGATTAAAAAATATAACTAGAAACTAAGAGTGGTTTTAGAAGGTATGAAGAAAACAACCCATAGGCCACACTGGAGGGGTAAGGCAAAAACAAAGGTAGAGACTCACTGCCATATACCTACCCAACTTGTCCACACCAGGCAAGAGCGGATCTCCATGCTTCTAATTCTCAGGAAAGAGTAAGGAAGACAAAGAGTCACGGTATAGAATGAGGCTATATCTCTGGAGAATTTGACTTTAGAGGTTTCTAGTAGGAGTACTCTAAGGTCAGTGATTTTATCTATCTTTTGGATCGTCTTTAGATGATCAAATTTTCACCAGTTCCAGCTAGAAGCATCAAAGTTGCAACTCAAAGGTTGTACCATCGAATGCCTAGAGTATGATTCTAGCAGCTCCCAAGTTCTGAGTTACAACTCTGGAGATTACCTTATGGTAGGTAGGAAGTGGTAGAAGGGGAGAGAGTTGTCCAAAGAAATGTCAGCTACCCAAGAAATGGCCAGTAAAAAGATGTGATCCCAAAATGCACACTAGAGAATAAGCTAGGGTCTGAAAGCAAAATCAGGTGGTATGGGTTTTGGCATATTCTAAGTGTTTCATGTTGTGGATATAACTTACAAACAAAAATAATTTGAATCCCATTGACTGGTTGGTGTAGAGCATTGGATATTTTTCTACCTGATGATAGCATCTTTTTTGAGGGGTTTGGTTTCTTTCACTCAAAACAATTATTTTGAGATTCATGTATATTGTGAATTAGTTAATAGTTCTTATTATCATTATACATACAAGATATATTACATCTTGTTTAATCTTTTACCCATTGAAGGACATCTGGATCATTTCTAGTTTGTAGCAATTATAAATCAAGCTGCCATCTATAGGTTTTCTGTGTGAAGATAGATATTTAACCTATGAGACTGCTGGGTTTTATGGTAACTATATATACTTAACTTTATATGAAACTCTCAAACTATTTTCCAAAGTGAATGTACCATTTTGCATTCCTACGAAAGATATATGAACGTTACATTGCCCCAGGTCCTTTTTACCATTTGGTACGTATTGATGTATTAAGTGTTAGTGATTCCAACAAATGTAGAGCAGTATTTCGTTGTCATCAACTTGCATTTCCCCAATAAACAGTGATGTTAAGCACCTTTTCATATGCTTATTTGCCAATCATACATTTTCTGTAGTGAATGTCTGTTTAAACCTTTTGCCTATTTTTATTATTGTTGTTTTGCTGAATTTTGAATTTTGAAATTTGAATTTTGAATTTTGAAGGGTAAGAAGGAATCCGCTAGATAGAGTAGAAGCAAGAGCATTGCAGGCTTAGGGACAATGAGTATAAAAGCTCTGAAGCAGGAAAGAAGAAAGAATCTAAGAAGGCAAGAGGCAAAAGAAAAATTGACTTAATTTTATCATCGAAGCATGCTATTTCCAAATCTACAAAGTACAGGAACATGTAATAGCCATAAGGACTGAGGACTTCCATATTTGGCCTGACTTCAGCTCTTCTTAGAGTCAGTGTAATGGATAAAATAACCTCTGGAGAAGACTTGCTGTCCCAAGAATTCTATCCCTATTAAGTTGTGGAGATATTGTTCCATCCTTAGAATGTGCTGCTGTACATCCTTAGTAAATTAAATTCTTTATTTTTGAAAGCATGCCATAAGAGATCACTGGATTATTATTCTTTCTTTCTTTTAAATGATTTTTTTTTTTTTTTTTTACTCTAAAGGAACTTTCCAGATTGACCTCAAATAACTGATTCATATCAACTATATTTCTTTGCTTTTTCCTTTGCTCTAGCCTTGCTGAATGGGGCTCTTTGATTCTTGGTGACAAGACTAGAATGATAAATCATGGACACAATCTGGTGCCATCCATTTTCAACTTTATTCTTTTTCATCACAAAGGATCTGTGATGGAAAATGTTCCCTATTAGAGCCACAGCTGGCTCCAGGACCACAGTGAGTTAGTAAACATCTGTGAAAGACAAGCTGAAGACGTGCTTCCCTTAAATTGTTTTCTTCAAGCTGGCTCACTGAGGAATTGTTCTTTCTATCTCTGGAAATCTTTTCCTGTACTTTTTCTCCCCTTGGGTTCCTCTGAGCTTTCACCAGCTCTTCCAGTGCTGTCCTCAAGTGAATGATTCACATTTTGAATATTTCTCTCATGTCAGTCTTGGGAAAGTCTAGATAGCATTCTATCTTTTCTCTTAGTGATCAAGACCCTTCTCTCAGGGTCTATATCACAGGTACCTTAGACCATTGCCTCACCTTGCAGTAGAAGATCAGGGAAGACTCAGCTTTCATAATTTTTGCCTATCCTTCAGGACCAATCTGGAAGACTGCAAGATGGGATCAATCAGAGAAATCTTACCATGCATGCAGTTCCCAGGATGGAACCATTTCAAGAGGGGAAATTATGAATTATGTTCCAGTGGGGATGTCCCTGTTCTCAAATACAGAATGTTATGATTCTTTCCAAGTCTTTAAATATTCTGAGGAAAGGTCTTTCTAAAGTTCATTTTTCTGGGTATTTTTCTCTTTCCTCCGTTCCTTCTTAGAAAATCCTTTCTGATAGCTAAGGGAAGAAACAATTTTATCCCTCACCCCACATTTGCTCTTTGGCTCATACGGAAGGAATATAGTACTTCCATCTCATCCCTCAAACTGCCTCTTTTCTCCTCCCTAAAGGTGGGGGATGGTGAAGTTGGCTAGTTGGAGCTTGACCTTCATTGAATCACAATGACTAGTGGGAGTAGTGACAGTGTTAAATGCTGCCCACACTTTACACATGGTATTGTTTCTGTGTTCTCTCGTGGGAATTGAAGGCTCATGGTCTTGGGTCTTCTCTTTGTGATGAACTTCATGTGGTAAGTTTCCCTGGGAAAAGTCTCCCAGTATGGAAAGGCAAGGGAGGGTCTCCATTCTTTCTCTGTTTTCTAGCTGTTCCAGGACAGGCCTGTAGAGACAGACCTGTTGTCCTTGAAACTAGCTAGGCAGATGGTTTCACGTCAGACTCGGATCAGCTGTTCAGATGGCTCTTAAGACCAAGATTTGGGTAGTTGGAATAGGAAAACCTATTAAGCTTAAAGTTTAAGTCCTGCTCTCCAAAGTTGCCTACAAATCCTACTTTCACAGAGTGGTTGGGTACTTCCTTCACCAATGAAGAGTCTGGTCCTTTGACTTCCATTTCAGTCTCATAAACCTTATATATTTTCTCTCAATGGGGCAGAGCCTAGAGGAAGAAATTCAAGTTGCTCTTGCAGCCTCCATCTACATGTTTTATGTTAAATGTAGCCTTTTAAATGAAAATGATTTTTAAAGTTGTGCCAGTTGATTGTCTTCCAGAGCTCTAAATATTCTTTTCGTGTGTGTGTGTTTGTTTGTGTGTGTTTGTGTGTGTATTGTTACCCTTAATGTTCGTGACTGAAAAACTCAGAAGTGAAAGGTTCATGCATCCAAACAAATGGAGACCCAGAGAGGTCGGCTGCCTTGAGTAGAGTCATAGACACATTGTCAAGCCCTTTCTCTTCACATCATTCCTATGGTATTTTAGTTGGCACAATGCATTGACATTTTGTCTGCTTAATATTAGAAAATAAAGATGTCATTATAAAGAGGTCAAAATTGCCTCAATTCCTTCTGCATACTTGTAAACCACACTCTTGACTCTACTTAGAGTTCCATTCCCCAAATCTTGGACAGTCATCCCAGGTAAGTCTTCCAGGTCCTTGAGAAAATGGATTAAACCAGTAGCTACATCATCAGCCAGTGCTGAGGATCCCATTTTTTTCTCAGTGGTTATGACCACGGATGTATAAGCTGCAGACGGAATGTGGTTCAGGTCTCAGGGAGAAAACTTTGGATATGCTTAGTTTCCTGCCACTGTCTGTGACAAAGAGCTAATTCCATGTCTTGTGATCAAATAACTGTAACTTTGTAAAAACAAAATGTGTTGGAATAGATATACTCAGGGTCTTTGTGTGGCTTGGAATATTGCCAGGGCAGTTCTGGGGTCTGAGTGAGTGTTTTTATTTTATTCCTGCTTTATTGCCCTGCCTAATTCTCCCATTTCAAAATGTCGTGGAGTAGGCTGGTGTCATTTGTTTTCATAAATTAACGTCGATTCAATTTATGGCCAGATGGGCCCTGAAAAATAAGAGGCTTGTGTGTCTTTTGGAAGGTTTAAAGAAAAGCAGTAGGCATGCTTGGGGTGAACTTTTGCACTTCAATGCTTCATTCTGCAGAGAGAGTAAATACTTGTGAAAAACCCTGTTTTATAACAGCTGGGCACAAAGGACTCCTTATTAGGATTATTTTTTGGTCACTGCTTGTAATTCCTGTAACAACTACAAAAAATGTAAATATTGTAATTCTTCTTACTGGGAAGCCATGTGTATGTTAGGGGGCAACTTCACTTTGCCTGGAAATCAGAGGTCTAGAGATTGAATCCCCCAGATAACTCCAAAGCCAGTAACGTGGGATGGTGGGAAGTGGGGTACAGAGTGGATCATAGCATATGAAAGCTCTGACTCAGTGTATACCTCTTTTTGCTACTCCTTCATGGGTCAGTGAGAAGAACTGGATTAGTAAGAGGCACAGAGAAAAGAAAAGAAAAGAAAAAAAACACTAAGAATTTGATGAGTCTATGATTCTAAGAAATAATGGCTTGTGGGAAGCTGGAATCCAAGGTCGGCTTGGCAGCAGTCAAAGAGGAGGCTGCTTGGCGGCTGTAAGCATTCAGAGACCACGTGCAGCCAGATGGTGCTTCCTCCCACAGGGCACATGCCTTGGGATATGTGAGAGACAGCACTGGAAGACCCTGTTTCTAGGTCCTGTTGCTATGTAGCTATGTGATAAGTCACATAGATTATCAATTAATGTGCTTTCCACTAAAACAAAGTATCTAGACAAGACAAGCTCCAGGGTCCCTTTGTTTTATGGAATGGTGTTAGGATCAGAGTATACTTTTATTCCCTAACTCAAGTAATTGGCACTTAAATTCCTCTTAATAAACATAACATGACCTTAATACACTCAATGCCCTTGCCATATTTTTGTAGACCCTTACAATGTGAAAAATCATTTTCATATATAACACTTATGTGCTTAGTTGCTCAGTCGTGTCCAACTCTTTGTGACCCCATGAACTGTAGCCCGCCAGGCTCCTCTGTCCATGGGGATTCTCCAGGCAAAAATACTGGAGTGGGTTGCCATTTCCTCCTCCAAGGGATCTTCCCAAACCAAGGGTCAAACCTAGGTCTCCCATATTGCAGGCGGATTCTTTACTGTCTAAGCCACCAGGAAAGCCTTGTAAACCTTTGTAAGGTAGATAAAACAAGAAAAGCAATTTGTTCCAGACCTGATAACTGGACTGGTGTTTAAATTCAGTCCCTGGAGGTGTTGCTGCTCTATCACTCAACAAAATCACTCAAATATTTTTTGAACACAAACTAGATGCAAAGTACTATTTTTTAAAATGAAAGAAATGTGTCAGTGAATGGGATAGGTACAATCCATATCCTCAAGTTGCTCATGTCTCATGAAACAACACAGAATTATAATAAAGTGTGATGAGTGTGATGAAAGAGGATCAGGACATCCAGCCGCAGATTTTAGTGCAGGGTAGAGGTCAGTAAAGATCTTATTGGAGAAGTGAAATTTAATTCTGCTCAAGAATGGAATTGCTTTAGCCAGGCCAAAAAAAGGAGTTAGGAAAAATGTTCCAGGCAGTGGGAATAATATGTCCTTTGGATTAAGATAGGATTTCTCTAATAACATGTGTATGGGTTGGAGGAAGGAATGTAAGGAGAAGAAGAAGTGGAACCCAAGATAAATAAGGGACAGCTAGAAGATCATTTCCCACTGTGTTTACATAGAAAATTACCTTTAAGATTGATGATCTGTCTGAATAATTGCAGCTACCTTACATCAAATTGGTAAATTTTGGATAATTTAATAAAATATCAAATCAGTTTTTAGAGTGGGCAGTCCCTGAAACTCTGAATGCCTGCCATATCCATAACCCTCACCAATGGAAAAAGTCTGCAACAAATATTCCATTTTCTAGTGGTCAATAAGGTGTATACCAGCTGACTTGGAGTCATCCTATTGGACCAGGGGTATATGTCTGAGCCATTGATAGTCATCAGAAGTGGCCAGGGACTGGTTAATGACTGAGGGAGTCAGTGAGTGTCAACAGAAACCCTAGAGTGTCAAACAGAGTGTCAAACCGGAGGCCAAGAGACACTGTGGCTTCAGAAAGCTACAGAAACCGCTAGTAAGAAGAAACCAGAAGAGGGTGCAGGGGATTAGAGAAAGAACAAGAACAGGTAGCTGTAGGGGAAGGGGGCAGAGGGCAGAGTAGAGGTCAGGGAGGATGAAAGCAGAAGCACCAAGAGAAAGAAGGAGAATTGCAGAAATTGGGAAATGACTGAGAAGTCATTTATTCAGTTAGAAAGCTATAAGACACCAATGTTTTGGGGTGGATTTATGCACTGCTGTTGGGAGTGTTGCCAAGAACAGTTTTTCTGGAGAGCAGTCTGACACAGCTTAGTCAAATTAAAATCACCATAACTTATATTTCCCAAGTGTATCTCACATAGGTCCCTAAGGGGATGTGTGTGAAGGTGTTCCTTACTGTGTTGTTTGTAGTGACTGGCAGTTGGTGGCAATCTGGAAATACATCAGTGGAGATTAGATAGGCAACATATGGTCGGTATATGTCATGGAGAACTAAGCAACAGAATGAACAGCCCAGGGGATCTTCTAATAATATGGATGAACTTATAGTGATGGGTGAAAAAAGTAATACACAGAAAGAGATATATAACAAAGTAGCATTTGAAAAGTGCTTTTGTGTGTGCTAAGTCACTTCAGTTGTGTTCAACTTTTTGCGACCCTATGGACTGTAACCTGCCAAGCTCCTCTGTCTATGGGATTCTCCAGGCAAGAATACTGGAGTGGGTTGCCGTATCCTCCTACTGGGGATCTTCCTGACCCAAAGATTGAACTTGAGTCTCTTAGGTCTCCTGCATTGGCAGGCAGGTTCTTTACTGCTAGCACCACCTCAGAAGCCCAGGATGAAAAGTACATGCATTTAAAAAGAGCACATTTTACAAGAACGCATACAACCACAAGATACACACTAAACTCAAATCAGAGTGGTTGCTTCAGTGGTGGGGGAAAAAGACTAGGGTGTAGGAAGAAGGATAAAAGTGAAAAATTAAAACAAGAGAGAGAATAGCCATACCCTGAGGATCACAGTTTATTAAACCAACAAAAGGAGAAAAAGATGGAAAGGAGAGAAAAGTAAGGAACAGGGAGTAAAGTTGGTGACAGGCAGACAAACACTGTTTGGCCATATGACAGGTTATGGCTGCAATAGCCTAAAAGGTGAAGAGTGATTTTCCAGATCTCTGAGGCCTGGCCATGCAGCTGTAGAGTTTCCTGGACTTCTTTTATGCCACATATCTTTATAATAAACCCGAGTCCTCTGAGGTCATCTGGACAGGTCTCCATTGTTTGAAGCCTTAAAGCACCTAATGAGAAATTAGTAGAGAAAGGACACACGGACACTAGGGAGCAGGGGGGAGGGAAAGGTGGGGCGAATTAGGAGAGTAGCACTGACATATATACACCATCATGTATAAAGCAGATAGCTAGTTGGAAACTGTTGTGTAACAGGGAGCTCAGCTTGGTGCTCTGGGATGACCTAGATGGGTGGGATGGGGGTCAGAGGGAGGTTCAAGGGAGCGGGGTATATGTATACACAAAGCTGATTCATTTTGTTTTACAGCAGAAGCTAATACAACATTGTAAAGTAATTATCCTCCAATAAAATAAAATAAAAACACATAGAGTATGTTTCAATAAAAAGTTGAAAAATGCAATATAAATGGCATATCAAGCTACTTATATAGGACAGTTACATGTACCAGGCTCTGTCCTAGATTTTTTTTATTTGTAAAATAGCATTTAATCCTAACAACAACTTGATATATAGGTACAAGGTTTGTCTTCACTCTACAAATGAGGAAGCTAAAACACAGAGAGTCTAGGTCACTATGCAAGATCATACAGCCAGTAGGTAGTAAGATGGTAGTCAAATTCAGGCAGTTTGGTTGCAGAGCCTGCACGTGTAACCACAAAGCTTTATCACAAGACACTCTTTTTTTTTTTCCATTTATTTTTTTAGTTGGAGGCTAATTACTTTACAATATTGTAGTGGTTTTTGTCATACATTGACATGAATCAGCCATGGATTTACATGTATTCCCCATCCCAATCCCCCCTCCCACCTCCCTCTCTACCCTATCCCTCTGGGTCTTCCCAGTGCACCAGGCCCGAGCACTTGTCTCATGCATCCAACCTGGGCTGGTGATCTGTTTCACCCTAGATAATATACATGTTTCAATGCTGTTCTTTTGAAACATCCCACCCTCGCCTTCTCCCACAGAGTCCAAAAGTCTGTTCTGTACATCTGTGTCTCTTTTTCTGTTTTGCATAGGACACTCTTGAATAAACTCCATTTAAGTGGCTAATTTATACCGGGGTCAGGCTCGACTAACTTCTCAAAATTCTTAGATTTTTAAAAATTTTCCTCAATAAACCCAGCAGAGGCAATTAATAACACAGGCTGACTGTGAAGAACTCAGATTTGGAGAAAGGAAATTACTTCTGGCATGCCATATTCATTCCCCAAACCATGATCTTTCTATTCCATCCTGAGAGCTAACACGGAGAACACTAGATTTGGAGTTAATGGTTCATCTCTCCCAGGTCATCTGACTTTGGGTGAGTCATCAAGATTTCTTAGCCTCAGTTCCTAATTTGAAAAGCTAGGAGAAATAACAGCTGTCACATCCTTTTCGGGCATCAAATGAAGTATCAAAAGATATATAGTAAAGAACTTTGAACTTTGCACAGCCTGTGTTTGATGCCTGGAACATACCATTTGAGGTGATCATTCAGGCTCTTCTCTTCCCACACTATGCCTTTTGTTATATCTCATTACCAGGTAGGATCCATGGCATCCTGTTACATTAGTGGGATTTAGAAAAGAGGGAAGAAAAGGCAGAGGAACCAGAGATCAAATTGCCAACAGCGGTTGGATCATAGAAAAAGCAAGACAGTTCCAGAAAAACATCTATTTCTGCTTTATTGACTATGCCAAAGCCTTTGACTGTGTGGATCACAACAAACTGTGGAAAATTCTTCAAGAGATGGGAATACCAGACCACTGGACCTGCCTCTTGAGAAATCTGTATGCAGGTCAGGAAGCAACAGTTAGAACTGGACATGGAACAATATACTGGTTCCAGATAGGGAAAGCAGTATGTCAAGGCTGTATATCATCACCCTGCTTATTTTAACTTATATGCAGAGTACATCATGAGAAACGCTGGACTGGATGAAGCACAAGCTGGAATCAAGATTGCCAGGAGAAATATCAACAACCTCAGATATGCAGGTGACACCACCTTTACGGCAAAAAGTGAAGAGGAACTAAAATGCCCCTTGATGAAAGTGAAAGAGGAGAGGGAAAAAGCTGGCTTAAAACTCAACATTCAAAAATGAAGATCATGGTATCTGGTCCCATCATTTCATGGCAAATAGATGGAAAAACAATGGAAACAGTGACAGACCTTATTTTCTTGGGCTCCAAAATCACTGCAGATGGTGACTGCAGCCATGAAATTAAAAGACACTTGCTCCTTGGAAGAAAAGCTATGACCAACCTAGGCATAATATTAAAAAGAGAGACATTATTTTGCCAACAAAGGTCTGTCTAGTCAAGCTATATTTTTTTTCTAGTAGTCATGTATGGATGTGAGAGTTGGACTATAAAGAAACCTGAGCCCTGAAGAACTGATGCTTCTGAACTGCGGTGTGGGAGAAGACTCTTGATAGTCCCTTGGACTGCAAGGAAATCAAACCAGTCAATGCTAAAGGAAATCAGTCCTGAATATTCATTGGAAGGACTGATGCTGAAGCTGAAGCTCCAATACTTTGGCCACCTGATGTGAAGAACTGACTCATTGGAAAAGACCCTGAAGCTGGGAAAGATTGAAGGCAGGAGAAAAAGGGGACAACAGAGGATAAGATGTTTGGATAGCATTACCAACTCGATGGACATGAGTTTGAGCAAGCTCTGGGAGCTGGTGATGGACAAGGAGGCCTGTTGTGCTGTGGTCCATGGGGTCGCAGAGTCAGACACAGCTGAGCAACTGAATTGAACTGAACTGAGGATCCATGACTGAGAATACTAAAATGTGATTTTTTCCTGTGAGAGACCATGGTCTGATGGAAAATATAAAGGGAAGCAAAAAACTAAATCATAGTAGGAAAATGAAAGGTGACAGGAGGGATTTGGGCAATGGGAGCAAGTGGAGCCTAGTGGAGTCAGAATGAATTCAAACCCAAGTTCTCATGCTTAGTAGGTTGGGAATCTTAGCCTCCAGGTCTTAATTTCCTCATCTGGAATACTGTTTACCTTATATGGCTGTAGTAAGGATTAAATGAGATAATGGATGACAAACACTTGGCATGGCCCACGGTCCATGCTGTCGCTGCTGCTGCTAAGTCGCTTCAGTCGTGTCCGACTCTGTGCGACCCCATAGACGGCAGCCCACCAGGCTCCCCTGTCCCTGGGATTCTCCAGGCAAGAACACTGAAGTGGGTTGCCATTTCCTTCTCCAATGCATGAAAGTGAAAAGTGAAAGTGAAGTTGCTCAGTCATGCCTGACTCTTAGCGACCCCACGGACTGGAGCCTACCAGGCTCCTCCATCCATGGGATTTTCTAGGCAAGAGTACTGGAGTGGGGTGCCATTGCCTTCTCTGCCATGGGCCATAGAAAGCACTAAATAAATGTTGGCTGCAGCCATTGTTCTCTATTACTCAGTTCTTCTCATCTGTAAAATGAGGGTGGTAATTTCACCTGCCTCATGTGATTAGCAAGAGAATCAAATTATGTAATGCATAGAAGGTGCCTGGCACAGTGCCTGACAGAGTAAGTACTCAATTATTGTTAGCTGTGGTTCTTGTATGAAGTAAAAAAAAGCAGCGAAAACAGAAATGTTAGAGGTGTAATGTCTACAACTACCTTGAAGGGCCTCAAAAAATTAAATGGATCAGGGAGATGAATAAAAGGTATGAAGAGGTGGGCAGATACGATGTAAAAACAGCAAAATCTTCATTGTAGAATCTAGATGGTGGATACAGATCTGGGTGTACGTACATGGGTGTTTCATGCTTGAAATTTTTCATAATACAATGTTGGGAGGAAAAAGGGAATGACTGAATGTTTGGAGGATCCTTGAAGTAGAACTGGAGCAAAGAAATGGCATGGAAGAAACTAAAGACCTGGAAAGAACTGTTCTTTGCTCTACTTCTCTGCTTTTTAACAGAACAGCAAGTGCCAAGGCTCAAGAACATGAGAGAGACGGTGTTTTTTTTTTTGTAAGATGAGTACTTCTGTACTGAGATGAGAGTGTTTGAACGAGGGGTAGAAATTGTAGGCTAAGAGCACAGACATCCTAGATTCATAGGATGTACTCACTAACCTTATTACCTGGGAGAAGTCACTTACCTTCTCTGTGCTTTGATTCTTTGTAAAAATAGAGATAACTTTATCTAGCTTCTAAGACTGCTTTCAATTTAGATGAGTTAATGTCATCATCATTACCTTCTTATTCTTAGGAAAGTGTCTCCTCTCAGCTCCTCAAAGCTTAGAATCTTCTCCATGGCTCCACCTCACCCCTGTTGAATGAGAAGTTTCTAGAAAGACTCAGCTGGAGGAGGAAGGGGGGGTAAGAGGAAGGGTCATATTGGGTGAAATCTGGGTAAGAAATTAAATGAAAGTATGGGGTCCAAGAAAGAAAGAGGAAAACTAAGGATAGATGAACACAAGAGACCCCGGAGGGTTGCTTGCCTCAGGGTTATGCATGCGGCTTCTAATGACATATATAAAATGCTGATGAAATTGTAATCCCCTTGTAATTTCTTTGGAGGCTTGTTCATCAACCTGGGCAGTGTGTGTGCCTGGCAGCTAGCCAGCATCATCCCCTGACTTCTGCCCCCATATGACTCAGCACAATCAGGTACTTTAATAGCTTCTGATTCCAAGTTTGGACTTGCCCCCAAATGAAATCCTGCCTCCCCCATCCACTTTTCCCCCACCTTCACAACCCATACCCCACTTCCAATTTATCAGCTAGTAAATTCTGTGTTGAACTTGGAGCCAGAGTTTCATTTAATTTTGGCAAAAAATCAACTTCTTCCAAGAAAAGCCAAAAAAAAAAAGAAGAAGGGAAGGTTTAAAAAAAGCCCAGCTAAACAAAAAGGGCTCCTGGAAACAGCCTCACAACATAAATTCAGTGCAGAGAGTGCAATGCTTTTTGATGCATTAAGTGTGAGTAAATTTAAAACAATGTTGGAAATATGATGAACATGCAGCTGAGGTTACCAACGAAGCACAGATGGTTCCTGGTTTGGAGAGGTCATGGGGTCACCAGTCATTAGATGGTGATTTCAGAGCTGAGATGAGCATTCGGAGATGACCATGGCATCCACACTCATTGTCATTCTGGATTGTGTGGCTACAGGCCATATGACATTCTTGTGGAGAGCAGAAGACCTGTTGATCTCTAAGGCAGCCCTGGTGAATCTGTCAACCCTCTGAAGAGTCAAAGACATTTCTGGCAGTGTACAGTATTCTGAGTTACAGAAAGAGACAGAAGAATATCTCAACCCCATTCATAATGGAAAAATGCAATCCCAAGTATCAGACTGGAAAAAAAATTGTTTGATAATAATTATTAGCTTGGAAAAAATATTTCAAAGTGTAATAACATTCACTACTTTAAATGGTATAGAAAAATGGCCACTCTCTTATATTGTAGGTTTTAATGTAAATGTGATTACTTTTTGAAAGGAAATTTGACAATACTTTTCTCCACCTCCTGCTACTTTCTCACCATTTGTTCATTAATTCATTCATTCCCTTCTACACTCACATACCAACTTTCCAGTTGTATCTGACTCTTTGAAACACCATGGACTGTAGCCCACCAGGCTCCACTGTCCATGGGATTTTCCAGGCAACAATACTGAAGTGGGTTGCCATTCCCTCCTCCAGGGGATCTTCCTGACCCAGGGATTGAATCCAAGTCTCATGTCTCCTGCATTGGCAGGCAGGTTCTTTACCACTAGTACCACCTGGGAAGTCCTTTTGCATATATTCTTGCAAAATGTAAAACATTGTTTTTCCCCATAGCTGTTTTTTAATCTCCATTTCATTTCTAACTTTTAATATTTCCTTTCTTCTGCTGAATTTGGGCTTTGTTCCTTCTTTTTCTAATCCCTTTAGGTGGTGGGTTAGGCTGTTTGAGATAATTCTTATTTCTTGAGGAAGGCTTATATTGCTATGAACTTCCCTCTGAGCTGCTTTTGCTGCATCTCTTCAATTCTGGGGTGTTATAGTTCCATTTTTATTGTCTCAAGATATTTTCCAATTTCCTCTCTGATGTCTTCATTGACCCATTGTTTATGAGTAGCACATTGTTTAGTCTGTACATCATGTTTGTGCTTTTCCCATTTTTCTTTCTGTAATTGATTTCTAGTTTCATATCATTTGGATTGGAAAAAATGTTTGATATGATTTCTATCCTCTAAAATTTGTTGAGTTTTTTTGTGGTCTAGATATGATCTATCTAGAGAACATCCCATGTGCAATTGAAAAGAATGTATTCTGCTGTATTTGGATATAATGTCCTGTAGATATCTAAGTCCAACTGATCTGTTGTGTCATTTAAGACCACTCTTACCTTACTGATTATCTCTCTGGATGATCTGTAAGTTAATGTAAGTAGGGTATTAAAATTTCCTACTATGATCGTAGTATTGTCAGTTTCTCCCTTTATGTCTATCGTTGTTGTTTAGTCATATTTGACTCTTTGAGACCCCATGGACTGTAGCCTACTAGACTCTTCTGTCTATGGAATTTTTCAGGCAAGAATACTGGAATGGGTTGAGATTTCCTTCTCCAGGGGATCTTTATGACCCAGGGATTAAATTTGCATCTCCTACTTGGCAGGCAGATTCTTTACCACTGAGCCACCTGGGAAACCCTTATAATATTTGTTTTAGATATTTAGGTACTCCTGTCATTGTCTTTGTACAGGGGATATAAAGATTGCATGGAAGTAGGGAGAGGCTTTCACTTTTCATTTTCTCTCTTTTCTGTTTCTAGCCATGTATATGCATTATTTTTATTTTCAAAAATGTCATGTGTTATCTGGGTGGTGAGTTCATGAAATATGGCTTTCTTCTTTATTATCCTCTGATATTTTAAAAGTATTTGTAAGCTTGAGAATGAAGTATGTTACTGAGAAGTGCACTGTTCTAGAATATTCCAAGTATCAAAATTGGTCTAAATAGTGTTTTGAGACCATTTATTTATTACCAAAGGGTCATCTTGTCCTCACTTTCTCTTTCTTTCTTAATTCAAGAATCTATGCCTGGAACAAATGAATTCCAACATATGTAAGCAGTAGGAAGGGGTCTTCATAATACAAAGCAGATTCTTTTTGAGGGGAAACATATCTATCTATCCATATATGTTTCCCTGGGATTTTCTGACTCTGAATAAGTGGATTTTGTGGATATGTGCAAATACATATACATACACATATTATTCAACATGGCACAATGTCCTACAAAGAGTAAGTGGCTGGGTTCTGACGTCACACTGGCTAGACTGTAATTCTTGCTCTACACTTACCAGCTAGTAATAGTGGGAAAATTACTTAACTCCTTTAAACCTTGATTATCTCACCTCTAGGCTGGTGATAGCTACCTACATCAGAGGAACTTTGGAGGGTTAACTGAGATGAGCATGCCTGGCACCTCAGTGCTGCTTGAGTGCATGCTACGTGCTTCAGTCATGTCCAACTCTGCAACCCTATGGACTACAGCCTGCCAGGCTCCTCTGTCCATGGGGTTCTCCAGGCAAGGATACTGAAATGGGTTACTGTGCCCATCTTCAGGGGATCTTTCGAACCCAGGGATCGAACCCATGTCTTCTGTATTGGCAGGTGGATTCTTTACTGCTGAGTCACAAGGGAAGCCCCAATATATGGTAGCTATTTTATTTACTGTTAAAAGTAACAGTCCAAACCAGCTTTTCCCAGTGAAAAAAATTTGTTTTATTTCAACCAAGTCTCACTAACTTATCTATCAGGAATTTCCCTTGAGTGGAAAGAGATAGACTGTGTGGAAGTGGGTATCTTTTAACATGAATCCCTAAAGAATGCCAAGTTCTCTGAGCTCAACTATTCTTCTAACTTCAGTCTTCCCATTAGACCAATGAGAAATACGATATCCATGGAAGTTCAGTGACCTGTCCAACCTCACAAGGCTGGGACTATAAAACCAGGTTTCCTGACTTCAGCAAGCTACCCTTAAAGGATTTAGAACTCCATCCCTACATGACCATTAATGATTCTCTGTAAAGGAGGAGGGGATGGTACCCACAAGAAATTCTCTGTGTGGAAGAACTACAAAAGGTCACCTGATCCATTGCCCTTCTTCCACACTTCCTGTCCTGCAGCTTCACTCCCTCAGTGGCCGGGATCAGGGTTAGCTTTCAGCACATAGGATGGAGCAAAGTTGAGCAGGCTACAACTATGACCCACATGTCCCCTTACTTTCTTCTCACAAAATAAGCTAATGCTTTTCCTTGGGGCAGCATTCCACGCTTCAAATCAAAACACTTTGTAGATTCTTTGGAATTAGAATCACTATTCCTCATTATTCTTTTCAAGACTCAACTTCCAAAATAGCAGACATCTTTAATGTCTTCTGAGCTGGGCACCAAATTCTACCACCCTGAAGGGAGTTCTGCTCTGTTGTGATCTCCAGCAGAAAGGAGGTGTCATCTGAACCAATGTCACCACTGTGATCATCACAGAGACTTTGGCAGACCAAAAGCTCTGGGCATAAGCTCAAGCTAAGTAATTTTTTAAAAATGTCTCTGCCTTCTAGATCCTGGCATATCTTTGGTTCACTTTTAAAAAATTTCTCATCATTAGAACTGTCTGAAATGAAATAGCATGTTTCTCATCTTTGAAAGTGTTTAATCAGAGACTGGCAAACCACTTGATATAAATATTGTAGAAACATTAGATGACCTCAGAGTCCCTCATAATAAGGCAAGGCTTTATCTTTTTCCTTAACTACCAAACAGGGAGTAAATAAAGGAAATCCTATATAGACAAGGCAGAATTTTTTTTTTTTAATTTCTTTTTTTTGGGGGGGGGGGCGGTTTTATCATACATTGATATGAATCAGCCATAGATTTACACGTATTCCCCATCCCAATCCCCCCTCCCACCTCCCTCTCCACCCGATTCCTCTGGGTCTTCCCAGTGCACCAGGCCCGAGCACTTGTCACATGCATCCCACCTGGGCTGGTGATCTGTTTCACCATAGATAGTATACATGCTGTTCTTTTGAAATATCCCACCCTCACATTCTCCCACAGAGTTCAAAAGTCTGTTTTGTATTTCTGTGTCTCTTTTTCTGTTTTGCATATAGGGTTATCGTTACCATCTTTCTAAATTCCATATATATGTGTTAGTATGCTGTAATGTTCTTTATCTTTCTGGCTTACTTCACTCTGTATAAGGGGCTCCAGTTTCATCCATCTCATTAGGACTGGTTCAAATGAATTCTTTTTAATGGCTGAGTAATATTCCATGGTGTATATGTACCACAGCTTCCTTATCCATTCATCTGCTGATGGGCATCTAGGTTGCTTCCATGTCCTGGCTATTATAAACAGTGCTGCGATGAACATTGGGGTGCACGTGTCTCTTTCAGATCTGGTTTCCTCAGTGTGTATGCCCAGAAGTGGGATTGCTGGGTCATATGGCAGTTCTATTTCCAGTTTTTTAAGAAATCTCCACACTGTTTTCCATAGCGGCTGTACTAGTTTGCATTCCCACCAACAGTGTAAGAGGGTTCCCTTTTCTCCACACCCTCTCCAGCATTTATTGCTTGTAGACTTTTGGATAGCAGCCATCCTGACTGGCGTGTAATGGTACCTCATTGTGGTTTTGATTTGCATTTCTCTGATAATGAGTGATGTTGAGCATCTTTTCATGTGTTTGTTAGCCATCTGTATGTCTTCTTTGGAGAAATGTCTGTTTAGTTCTTTGGCCCATTTTTTGATTGGGTCATTTATTTTTCTGGAATTGAGCTGCAGGAGTTGCTTGTATATTTTTGAGATTAATCCTTTGTCTGTTTCTTCATTTGCTATTATTTTCTCCCAATCTGAGGGCTGTCTTTTCACCTTCCTTTGTAGTGCAAAAGCTTTTAAGTTTCATTAGGTCCCATTTGTTTAGTTTTGCTTTTATTTCCAATATTCTGGGAGGTGGGTCATAGAGGATCTTGCTGTGATTTATGTCGGAGAGTGTTTTGCCTATGTTCTCCTCTAGGAGTTTTATAGTTTCTGGTCTTACATTTAGATCTTTAATCCATTTTGAGTTTATTTTTGTGTATGGTGTTAGAAAGTGTTCTAGTTTCATTCTTTTACAAGTGGTTGACCAGTTTTCCCAGCACCACTTGCTAAAGAGGTTGTCTTTTTTCCATTGTATATCCTTGCCTCCTTTGTCAAAGATAAGGTGTCCATAGGTTCATGGATTTATCTCTGGGCTTTCTATTCTGTTCCATTGATCTATATTTCTGTCTTTGTACCAGTACCATACTGTCTTGATGACTGTGGCTTTGTAGTAGAGTCTGAAGTCAGGCAGGTTGATTCCTCCAGTTCCATTCTTCTTTCTCAAGATTACTTTGGCTATTCGAGGTTTTTTGTATTTCCATACAAATTGTGAAATTCTTTGGTCTAGTTCTGTGAAAAATACCGTTGGTAGCTTGATAGGGATTGCATTGAATCTATAGATTGCTTTGGGTAGAATAGCCATTTTGACAATATTGATTCTTCCAATCCATGAACACGGTATGTTTCTCCATCTGTTTGTGTCCTCTTTGATTTCTTTCATCAGTGTTTTATAGTTTTCTATGTATAGGTCTTTTGTTTCTTTAGGTAGATATACTCCTAAGTATTTTATTCTTTTTGTTGCAATGGTGAATGGTATTGTTTCCTTAATTTCTCTTTCTGTTTTTTCATTGTTAGTATATAGGAATGCAAGGGATTTCTGTGTGTTAATTTTATATCCTGCAACTTTACTGTATTCATTGATTAGCTCTAGTAATTTTCTGGTAGAGTCTTTAGGGTTTTCTATGTAGAGGATCATGTCATCTGCAAACAGTGAGAGTTTCACTTCTTCTTTTCCTATGTGGATTCCTTTTACTTCTTTTTCTGCTCTGATTGCTGTGGCCAAAGCTTCCAACACTATGTTGAATAGTAGTGGTGAGAGTGGGCACCCTTGTCTTGTTCCTGATTTCAGGGGAAATGCTTTCAATTTTTCACCATTGAGGGTGATGCTTGCTGTGGGTTTGTCATATATAGCTTTTATTATGTTGAGGTATGTTCCTTCTATTCCTGCTTTTTGGAGAGTTTTAATCATAAATGAGTGTTGAATTTTGTCAAAGGCTTTCTCTGCATCTACTGAGATAATCATATGGTTTTTATCTTTCAATTTGTTAATATGGTGTATTACATTGATTGATTTGCGGATATTAAAGAATCCTTGCATTCCTGGGATAAAGCCCACTTGGTCATGGTGTATGGTTTTTTAATATGTTGTTGGATTCTGTTTGCTAGAATTTTGTTAAGGATTTTTGCATCTATGTTCATCAGTGATATTGGCCTGTAGTTTTCTTTTTTTGTGGCATCTTTGCCTGGCTTTGGAATTAGGGTGATGGTGGCCTCATAGAATGAGTTTGGAAGCTTACCTTCTGCAATTTTCTGGAAGAGTTTGAGTAAGATAGGTGTTACCTCTTCTCTAAATTTTTGGTAGAATTCAGCTGTGAAGCCATCTGGTCCTGGGCTTTTGTTTGCTGGAAGATTTTTGATTACAGTTTCGATTTCCTTGCTTGTGATGGGTCTGTTAAGATCTTCTATTTCTTCCTGGTTCAGTTTTGGAAAGTTATACTTTTCTAAGAATTTGTCCATTTCATCCAAGTTGTCCATTTTATTGGCATAGAGCTGCTGGTAGTAGTCTCTTATGATCCTTTGTATTTCAGTGTTGTCTGTTGTGATCTCTCCATTTTCATTTCTAATTTTGTTAATTTGGTTCTTCTCTCTTTGTTTCTTAATGAGTCTTGCTAATGGTTTGTCAATTTTGTTTATTTTTTCAAAAAACCAGCTTTTAGCTTTGTTGATTTTTGCTATGGTCTCATTAGTTTCTTTTGCATTTATTTCTGCCCTGATTTTTAAGATTTCTTTCCTTCTGCTAACCCTGGGGTTCTTCATTTCTTCCTTCTCTAATTGCTTTAGGTGTAGAGTTAGGTTATTTATTTGGTTTTTTTCTTGTTTCTTGATGTAAGCCGGTAATGCTATGAACCTTCCCCTTAGCACTGCTTCTACAGTGTCCCATAGGTTTTGGGTTGTTGTGTTTTCATTTTCATTCATTTCTATACATATTTTGATTTCTTTTTTGATTTCTTCTATGATTTGTTGGTTATTCAGAAGCGTGTTATTTAGCCTCCATATGTTTGAATTTTTAACAATTTTTTTCCTGTAATTGAGATCTAATCTTACTGCACTGTGGTCAGAAAAGATGACTGGAATGATTTCAATTTTTTTGAATTTTCCAAGACCAGATTTATGGCCCAGGATGTGATCTATTCTGGAGAAGGTTCCATGTGCACTTGAGAAAAAGGTGAAGTTGGTTGTTTTGGGGTGAATGTCCTATAGATATCAATTAGATCTAGCTGGTCCATTGTGTCATTTAAGGTTTGTGTTTCCTTGTTAATTTTCTGTTTAGTTGATCTATCCATAGTTGTGAGTGGGGTATCAAAGTCTCCCACTATTATTGTGTTACTATTAATTTCCTCTTTCATACTCGTTAGTGTTTGCCGCACATATTGCAGTGCTCCTATGTTGGGTGCATATGTATTTATAATTGTTATATCTTCTTCTTGGATTGATCCTTTGATCATTATGTAGTGTCCTTCTTTGTCTCTTTTCACATCCTTTATTTGAAAGTCTATTTTATCTGATATGAGTATTGCGACTCCTGCTTTCTTTTGGTCTCCATTTGCATGAAATATTTTTTTCCAGCCCTTCACTTTTAGTCTGTATGTGTCTCTTGTTTTGAGGTGGGTCTCTTGTAGACAGCATATATAGGGGTCTTGTTTTTGTATCCATTCAGCCAATCTTTGTCTTTTGGTTGGGGCATTCAACCCATTTACATTTAGGGTAATTATTGATAGGTGTGGTACCGTTGCCATTTACTTTGTTGTTTTGGGTTCACGTTTATACAACCTTTCTACATTTCCTGTCTAGAGAAGATCCTTTAGCATTTGTTGAAGAGCTGGTTTGGTGGTGCTGAATTCTCTCAGCTTTTGCTTATCTGTAAAGCTTTTGAATTCTCCTTCATATCTGAATGAGATCCTTGCTGGATACAGTAATCTAGGTTGTAGGTTATTCTCTTTCATTACTTTCAGTACGTCCTGCCATTCCCTTCTGGCCTGGAGGGTTTCTATTGATAGATCAGCTGTTATCCTTATGGGAATCCCTTTGTGTGTTATTTGTTGTTTCTCCCTTGCTGCTTTTAATATTTGTTCTTTGTGTTTGATCTTTGTTAATTTGATTAATATGTGTCTTGGGGTGTTTCGCCTTGGGTTTATCCTGTTTGGGACTCTCTGGGTTTCTTGGACTTGGGTGGCTATTTCCTTCCCCATTTTAGGGAAGTTTTCAGCTATTATCTCCTCGAGTATTTTCTCATGGCCTTTCTTTTTGTCTTCTTCTTCTGGAACTCCTATGATTTGAATGTTGGGGCGTTTCACATTGTCCCAGAGGTCCCTGAGGTTGTCCTCATTTCTTTTGATCCTTTTTTCTTTTTTCCTCTCTGCTTCATTTATTTCCACCATTTTATCTTCTACCTCACTTATCCTATCTTCTGCCTCCATTATTCTACTCTTGGTTCCCTCCAAAGTGTTTTTGATCTCATTCATTGCATTATTCATTTTTAATTGACTCTTTTTTATTTCTTCTAGGTCTTTACTAAACATTTCTTGTATCTTTTCAATCTTTGTTTCCAGGATATTTATCTGTAACTCCATTTTGTTTTCAAGATTTTGGATCATTTTTGTTATCATTATTCTAAATTCTTTTTCAGGTAGATTCCCTATCTCCTCCTCTTTTGTTTGACTTGGTGGGCATTTTTCATGTTCCTTTACCTGTTGGGTATTTCTTTGCCTTTTCATCTTGTTTAGATTGCTGTGTCTGGAGTGGGCTTTCTGTGTTCTGGAGGTCTGTGGTTCCTTTTTGTTGTGGAGGATTTACCCAGTGGGTGGGGTTAGACGATTGGCTTGTCAAGGTTTCCTGGTTAGAGGAGCTTGCGTCAGTGTTCTGGTGCATGGAACTTGATTTCTTCTCTTTGGAGAGCAATGGAGTGCCCAGTAATGAGTTTTGAGATGGGTCTGTGTGTTAGGTGTGACCTTGGGCAGCCTGTATGTTGACATTCAGGGCTATGTTCCTGCGTTGCTGGAGAATTTGCGTGGTATGTCTTGCTCTAAAACTTATTGGCTCTTGGGTGGTGGTTGGTTTCAGTGTAGGTATGGAGGCTTTTGGACGGTCACTTATTACTTAAAGTTCCATGTAGTCAGGAGTTTTCTGGTGTTCTCAGGTTTTGGGCTTAAGTCTCCTGCCTCTGGATTTCAGTTTTATTCTTCCTGTAGTCTCAGGACTTCTCCAACTATACAGCACCGATAAGAAAACTTCTAGGTTAATGGCTAAAAGATTCTCCCCTGTTAGGGACACCCAGAGAGGTTCACAGAGTTACATGAAGAAGAGGAGAGGGAGGAGGGAGATAGAGATGAGCAGGAGGAGAAAAAAGGGGGACTCAAGAGGAGCGAGACAGATCTACGCAGCTGTCTGTTCCCAGAGTGTTCTCCGTAGCCCAGTCACCTACAAAGATTCACAGAATTGGATTGGGAAGAGAAGGGGAAAGGAGGAAATAGAGGTGTTCTGAGGTAGAAAACAGAGAGTCAAGATTGGGAGAGAATAATCTTCGGTTTAAAAATAGGGCTTCTCTCTTTTTTTTTTTGTAAGGTTATAGTGTATTGAAAATGAAAATTAAGGAGTAGTAGAGGAGTACTAGAGGACTTTAAAAGAAATAAGAGAAAAAGAAAAATAGAAAATAGAAGAGAAAAAGGAAAGAAAAAAAAAGAAGAAAAAGAAAAAAAAATAAAAAAAAAAGGAAAAGAAAAAAATTTTTTCCCCTAATTAAAAAAATCGTAAAAATCTATGGAAATGAAAGTTAAGGAGTAATGGGGGAGTAATAGGGGATTTTAAAGGAAAATAAAAGAGAAAAAAGAAAAAAGAAAAAAAGAAAAAAAAAAGAGAGAAAAAAGTAAAATTATATCTAGGAGTTTCTCTGGAGCTGTTGCGGTCAGTGTGGGTTCGGCTCAGTTTCAGATAGCTCCTCGTTCCAGCTTACACTTCTCGATATCTACAGGCCCCTTCCGGTGTAGTCGGTGTTTTCTAGAGGGATTTTAATCTGTTGCACCAGTCCCTTCTGAAGCGGTTCCCTTTGTTTATTTGGCTTCTGTTTGCCGGTCTCTTCAGAGCCTCATTTCCGCCCTGACACAGGCGGGCGGAGGTGGACTCTTATTCAGGTAGCTAGTTCCGTAGCTCTGTGGGGAGGGGCTGGCGCCGCGGGGAGGGACTGGCGCTGTGGGGACAGGCTTACGCCGCGGGGACGGGCTGGTGCTGCCGGGAGGGGCTGACACTGCTTTCTCCGTCTGCGCTGCTCAGGCTTCCGGCTGTTCTATATGGAGCGCGCCCCGCGCTGCGCGCAGTTCCAGCCCTTGGGTGTTCCACAAAAGCGCGGAACGAAAAGCTGCGCCTGCTCTCTGTGCCTTCCCCGTCAGAGCGGCCCAGGCAGCTAGGGGCTTGGTGGGCGCACTCTCCCCAGGTGTGGCGTGCCCCCTCCCTTCCGCGGACCCAGTCTCAGTTTCCGCTGGCGCCAGTCGGGTGCCTGCGCCTTCTGCCCTCCGGGTCCCCAGCCCCAGTCCCTGCCCGCGCCGGTCGGGTGCCTGCGCCCTGTGTCTCGCCGCGACCTTCCCCTCCCCCCTGCCTCCTGCCTCCGGCGGGGCTGGGCCGGTCCGCAGCCTGCGAGCTCTTCTCTGGATTTTCTCAGTCTCTTTGTTCTGCGAACGGCCCGCAGTGTGTTCGGGCCGGTTAATTTACTCTCTCTCTTTTGGTCTCCCACAGTTCAAGTTGGCAACTCACAGAAGCTCCCTCCGATTGTCCTCAGGGCACTCAGGCCCGGACCCCACCCCAAGCAATGCCGCCTAAGACTCCCTTCCCGGGACGGACCTCCGTCCTTAGCTCTTTTGTCTCACTTTTTATCTTTTATATTTTGTCCTACCTCCTTTCGAAGACAATGGGCTGCTTTTCTGGGCGCCTGATGACCTCAGCTAACGATCATAAGTTGTTTTGCGAAGTTTGCTCTGCATTCAGTTATTCTTTTGATGAATTTGTAGGAGAGAAA
Source organism: Dama dama (assembly GCF_033118175.1). Lineage (NCBI taxonomy): Eukaryota > Metazoa > Chordata > Mammalia > Artiodactyla > Cervidae > Dama > Dama dama. The sequence goes on from NC_083688.1 coordinate 29,373,399, forward strand.
GTGGTCTCCCTGTCCTACTCCTCCGCCATCTTGGCTCCTCCCCGACAAGGCAGAATTTAATCAGATATCCCATACTAAAATTATTTCCATGAAGGAAAACAAAAGTGGTGTATAGGATGAAGCTCAGGACTCGCAGTTAGGACATCTGCCAGGATCTATCAACCTGCTGAATTGCTTTCTCTCTTTCTACTCTCTGGATCCTTTTGTCCTTACCTAGGAAATGAAAGCTTGGGATCAGATCAGCTCTAAGTTTCCTGGTGTTTGGAACTTTATTTGGGAGCTCATAATTGATCAGAAAATAAAGTTCAAACATCTGCATGCAGATAAACATATGCAGATTCATGGTGAGAGAGTAAAACCCACAGAACTTTCCATGGTATACATGCCATTATTCATTTACATTCCTGGCTAAGAAAAGTGCATATTGGTGAAGGAAGTAGGAGAAAGAGTCTTAAAAATCTTCTGCTTCAATAGTGCTTAACTTGCTATGGAAGCCTGTTCACAAAATGTGGCTCTTTTTTAGTAGCTTGTGCTTCTGGTCAGAGTAAAGAGAGGTTCTGTGTTTTAAATTCCCAGAGACCCTCTCTTCTGTGGACTTGGAAGATACTCCTGCTCCCATTCATGCTCGGACTGCCATAATAGAGTACCACAGATTGAGTTCCTTAAACAACAGAAATTTATTGTCTCATAGCTCTGTAGGCTAGGAGCCCAAGATCAAGGTGTCTACAGGACAAGTTCATTCTCAGGCCTGTGAGAGAAGAATCTGTTCTAAGCTTCTCCTCTTGGCTTATAGGTGGCCATCTTTTTCCTATGTCTTTTCACACTGTCTTCCCTCTATGTGTATTTCTGTGTCCAAATTTCCCTTTTTTTATAAAGGACACCAGTCACATCAGATTGAGATCCACCCTAACAACCTTATTTTAACTCAGTTGCCTTTGTAAAGACCCTATCCCCAAATAAACTACTTACTGGGTAATTGAAGGTTAAGACTTCAACATGTGAACAGTCAGGGGGAAAAATACAACCCATAATGCCATTCCTTCCACTCTATCTGCTCCACTGGACTTTCTGGGTCATGTCACAGTTGGCAGAGTGGGTCACTGGTAGTGAGTCATGAAAATGACTACAGACTCATTTAGGCTCCTTCATCCCTTTTGGTTCTATTTTCAGCTCAGATCTTTCAAGCAACATTTGTTTTTTATATAAAATAGTCCCTTGAATTAAGATGAGTGGTGTATATGTGTGTGTGTATATGTTTGTGTGGGGGCAGAGAGGGAAAAAGACAGAAAGAGAGAAGATGAGATGCATGAGCATACGAATCTTCCTCTCAGTACGTCTGCTTAGTAGAAAAGTACAACATTTTCCTTCAGGCTGTGTATGTGTCCACTTTCTGCATAAATAACCAGCTTTGGGCTCTTGTCTGAGTTTCCCTGGGAGCAATCTTGAATTATGAATGGTAAAGCCAGACTTCATGGGGTGAAGAAGAAGCCTGACATCCACACCAACAGGAAAATGGGCTCAATGTAAATCAAGTCTCAACTTAGTAATTACTCTGCTGGGCATTTATGTTAGGTTGGGTTGGACTTCCCTGGTGGCCTAGACAGTAAGGAGTCTGCCTGCAATTCAGGAGACTCAGATTTGATCCCTGGGTCAGGAAGATCCCCTGGAGAAGGAAATGTCAACCCACTCCAGTATTCTTGCCTGAAAAATCTCACGGACAGAGGAGCCTGGTGGGCTACTATCCATGAGGTCACAAAGGGTCAGACACAACTGAGTGACTAAGACTAGACTAGACTGGAACGCTATCTAGGGGACAGAAGGAGGGAAGGCCCTGAGGAAGCATCTGCTGCTGTGTGCTTTGAGTCCTCAAAAACTGCGGTCTCTGGACTTTGTTGTGTTCAGGTATCTGATCAATGCCCAACAGTTCAGGGACATCAGCAGGTAAGAGCTTCCAAGTCCATGCTCCAAATACATTTTGGATCATTTTTTATGTTTTTCTTTTGGTTGTGCTGGCTCTTCATTGCTGTGCTTGGGCTTCCTCTAGTTGTGGGAGAGGGATCTACTCTTCTCATTGTGGTGGCTTCTCTTGTTATAGCTCATGGGCTCTAGGGCACTCAGGATTCAGTAGTTTCAGCACACAGCTTAGTTGCTCTGTAGCATGTGGGGTCTTCCTGGACCAAAGATCAAATCTGTGTCTTCTGCATTGGCACGTGGATTCTTAACCACTGGACTGCCAGGGAAATCCTCCCTTTTTTTAGGTTTAACTGACAAGGTTAATCCATGATCTTGTTTACCATGTGACTGGCCAAGTATTTAAAGTGCCTGGAAATAAGTATCTCAAGCCTACCTCCCCTAAAACAGTTGCAACTGTATGCAGCGAAACTTTATAATTACACAAGAGTGAAGCAAAAGCAGGTCATTTTGAGCAGGCAATGATTCACGTAGGGAAGGCTAATGTCTTGATTTGGTCTTCAGTGACTCAGCAGAGGAAGATGAAAACTTTAACTGCTGGCTTCTGGCTCTCATTCCAGTGGACCACCCCACTCTCCAACCTGACTCAATACTGTAAAACTGCTGGTTAAATATTCTAAAGGCCATAATGAACAACAAACTCAAATGTCAACTTCTCAGATCTGTCAGCCTTTCCCAGTTTTCAGAGATGGAGAGAGATTTATCATCCTAATGTAATGTAAGTCTAACTAGGGGATGTCAGACTTAACAGCATGAGCTTTACCTATCTGGAAACAAGCATGCAACACAAGCAAACTGAGGGACAACAGGTAGTCAAGAAAACTCAAGATTCTCCATCCTCTGAAGAGCCTTAAAAGTGTAATAGAAAATGGGCTACATTGCCCACCAACTTCAGAGTTAACAGTAATAAAAGGCAACATTTATCAGGCATGTGGTATGTGCCAGGCATTATGCTAGGTGCTTGTACATTTCTCATTGAATCCTTACGAAAGTCTTTGACGTAGGAACAATTTCTAGAGTGACGAGGATCAAATGAACTAATGCACTTAAAAGTGCCTAGGAAAGATGAAGTGCTATAAAGCCTCAATTGTTCAATGTGTGCTGTTATTATATTAAATGACCCCTGAAGTTCCTTTTAACCTAACACTTACCTAGTGAAATAATAGATGCCTAGAAGGTATGTGATATAACCCTCTCACATGCCACAAAGCATCACTTAGAGAAGTGACATCATCTTGTTAGAATGGGATAGAAATGTTGTGCAACCTGCTCAGGGAGCCACAATCATGTAGAACCTTCTTTCAATACCCAGGAAGGCACTCAGCTCAAACAGGTTGGCCACTGACCAAGAAACACATGTTGTCAACACTTAGACCAGGTGGCAAAGAAGTTAGGCTTTTCATTGCCTCTGCATCTTGGTTAGTGTCTCTAATCAGGGATATAGAATATATAAGGTTGGATCTCTGTAGGACTCAGTTTTCATACCCACAGAATGGGGGTACTAGTTTGCTTGTTCATACTAATGTGTTAAATGAGCTGCTGTTTTTGAAAACATCTATCAAAGTGCTCACATATAGGAAGCAATGAAAATAATAATTAAACACCCACTGTTTCAGTCTGGTTGGGAAATGATGACTCAGAATTAGTGGAGCTCATGCATGGTGACACATTTTTTAAAGTGGGTGGTATTTGAAAGGAAGTGAGTCGACAGGTACTGGAGCTAGAGGAGTATAAATACCCTTTGGGTAAGAGCCTTGTTCCTCATTCACACAATGCCACCCACCTCGTCATTGAATCACCCCCTCCTTGTTGGAAGTTGTTTTTTCTGGAGCATGGAGGCCTATGAAGGAGTTTGTGTTGGGATAGAGTGGAGTTGTTTTTAATCTTATTAAGACATATTAAACTAGAGAGCCAGAACTAAAGCTGACAGCATTAGACCAGCTATCAGAGGTGAACAATCCAGGTAAATAGCTTGGGGAATATATAGCTGCCCTGTTGAAATGGAGGAGTTGGAATCTGATAGATGTGTTTGTGGGCAAATTTCTGAACTTCCCTGAGCCTCTGCTTCAAGAATTAGATATATTCATTCATGTAAAGCATTTGACCAGTCAGGCGGGAGGAGAAGGGGACGACAGAGGATGAGATGGTTAGATGGCATCACCGATTCAATGGACATGAGTTTGGGTAAACTCCAGGAGTTGGTGATGGACAGAGGCCTGGCGTGCTGCAGTCCATGGGGTCAGAAAGAGTCAGACATGACTGAGCAACTGAACTGAACTGAATACATGTTCCATATTTTGAAGGCACTTTTATATACATCATCCTGAATTATTTCATTTTAAATGAAGATAAACAGGATAGGAATCAGAAACAGATTTCCAGATGAATGAATTTCTTAATACTTCTAGCTCTGTGTTCTAATTTTGGTTCTGACAACAACAACCCAATCAAGTAACTTGTTGGTCTGCCCTTTGCTCTCTGATCGAATTCAACTAAATCATCTTCAAGTGATGTCATTTAAAGACAACTATACAACCACCTGTGTTCCAGAAGTGGGACATGAACTCTGTCCATATTTGGAAATTGAAGGTGAGACGGCAGAGGCAGTGGGGGGGTGGGGGTCGGGAGAAGGTGAAATCACATAACTGCCATTCAGTTATAGGTTCTTTTTAACGATGGGCTGATAAGTTCTGAAAGGCAGATCAGCTCTAGTACTTAGTTCTCAGAGTTGTGGAGGCAGAGCCCCAGACGAAGAGATTTTTGGCTCTTTCCCATAGGCTTAGTACTGCACAAAGTCCATGGGAGTGCTGGCAACAGTGAGATGAAGGGAATAAATAGAGACATAGATCTGGATAGATCTGGTAACTGCTGGTGACTGAGTTCTTGTTGGCTACAGCGCATCACATCTAAGACCCCAGATTGGATATTCACAGGCTGATTCTTGTCTTGAGACCCCTGGAGGTCTCCTAGAAGGAGACAGTTTCCCTGATTTAAACTTGGTGGAAAGTGAGTCTGATCTACAATGCCACTGTGCTCTCAGGACTTCTGGTACCAGCCGCAAAGCCTGTCTCAACAACTTAACTGTCGACCAGATGTGAGTAGGCAGCATACATAGCGATGAGGAGTCACATCAGAAGAAGCACCTGGGATGAGCGTCTCTGTTGATCTGATCAAGCCTTCTCATTATACATGTTCTCAGAAAATGTGGCTCGTCTTGTCCCCTGTGAGCTCAGTGGGAAAACTCAGAAGATTTACCTGAAGGTAGCCAAACAAACACCAGGGCTTCCCTAGTGGCTCAGTAGTAAAGAATCCACCTGCCGAGGCAGGAGACACAGGTTTGATCCTTGATCTGGGAAGATCTTCTGGAGTAGGAAATTGCAACCCACTGCAGTATTCTTGCCTGGAAATCCTCATGGACATAGAAGCCTGGTGAGCTACAGTCCATGGAGTCACAAAAGAGTCAGACACAACTTAGCAACAGAACAAGAAACAGCAAAAGTCAGACATAACATTGGTGATGGCAGAACACAGGAAGCAAGGGTAGGAAAGCCAATGGTTTTCTGAAAGCCCAGCATCTTCCCTCCTAGAGTGGGCAACAATGGAAATTTGCTGCTGCTGTCCAGCCATTCTCCACATTCACACACAATACATGGCTATTGTGAATGAAGTAATAGAAGTTTTTCTTTTTTCAACACGTGTGTTCTGTGTGTCTGATGTTTGATTATTTGTTTAAGGTAGTGTTATACCTCAAATAAAATTCTCCTGGCACTAAGGACCCCATATTTCAGAATTATTCTCAGTACTTGTAATCATTCTATGGGCGAACAGTCCATCTCAAGGTGATCTCTCAAAAATTATTCTTTTTTTGGCATGGGATGGAGGAGGGCTTGGACAGAGTGACATATTCTAATTTCTGGGCCTCTGAAAAGCCTTTATTCTTTGCCACAGAATGGTCTGAGATTTTCCTCCTAGAAATCTCAACCTTTAGAAATTATTGTCTTAAACTTAGCTTTGCTCCCTGAAAACATGATGGAAAAGCTCTGTAGGAAAGGACTCAGGTTAACTGCTGGTTTCTCAGTTACACTTGAATAAGGGTGAGTATGAGCTTTTACATAAATTTAATTTTGCAAGGGATTAGGGTTGTTTGACTGGGTTGGTAGGCAGAGGAATAAGAAGAGGATGAGAGAACCAGGAATCAGGCTCACCTTATGAGGATAGGGTGCAGAAAATGCTGTGTGATGATGCAGAAGCAAAGCTTTCGTTTTTTCATAATTTTGAGAAAAATCTGCCTTGATGGTGAGGACTGTGGATGTATTGTGTCCTGTGCTTTCTCTTTAGCAAAGTCATTATTAAAGAGTAAAGTCACAATTCTTAGGCATTATAAAATGAACATGTATCAGAGATCTTCTGTTACTCAGTAATTAATGAGGGAACCAGCAAGAAGGTATAACTGGTTTGAAGGAGAATTCAAAGAACCACACAAATATAGGCTATGCATAAGGCCAAAATCAATAATAAACAGTGACATTTCCTGAACTTGCCCAAACTTGAATGAAACATCCTATTGACAAAAGCATTTAGCACCCTCTTTATTAATTGTGGGGTTCAACATTATCTCTGTAAGTGCAGCTTTTAGTTTTTGAAAGCAATAATAAAAATTTGATTCCGTTGTACTTAATCATATAGAAAAGTGTTAGTTACTCAGTCGTGTCTGACTCTCTGTGACCCTATGGACAGTAGCCCATCAGGTTCCTCTGTCCATGGGATTCTCCAGGAAGAATACTGGAGTGGGTTGCCATTCCCTACCCCAGGGGCTCTTCCTGACCCAGAGATTGAACCCACATTGCAAGCAGATTCTTTATCACTGAGCCACCTGGGAAGGCAATTATATAGACGATTGCTACAAATTGGGTTCCCCAATGTCTCCCTGTAAGGTGCCATGTTGATTCCTGGAGAGGAGATGGTCTTGCCTTGGGAATGATGACACAGATGCAGAGCTCTTTTTTCCTCTGCACTAATGCCTTATGGGATCTAAGGGGATCCATATCTCAGTTTCCTGTCCCCACAATTAGGAATGATGCTAGCTTTGACTTATTTTTCCAAAAGACTGTGCAACAAAATCAGAAAAATGATTGGCAAGTGAATTTAAATGACCCCCAGGCCCAGCACCCCAGTACAGAAGTTGCTTAATTAAGACGCTGGTTAACCCAGCAGAAATTCAAGTAAGGAAGAGGGAGACCTTCCATGGCCCTGCCCAGCCTGATTGGTGGAAACCTCTTCAACTCACAAACACCCTTGTCATTTCTCCTGGCAGTCTTCCCCAGGCTGTTTGTTTGCAGTGACTTGACGCGCTGGCGCCTGGAGACCGGGCAGGGCGGGGAAGGCTTTGGAATCTGCACAACTCATTGCCCTCCCCACCAACCCCCACCCCCACAAGCTCTGTCCTCAAGTTCCGTCTCTGGGGCCCTCGGATCAGATTGCTTGCTTCCAGGTGCCAGAGAGACACTTTTCTGTTTGCTGTCCCACACAGACTGCCCTCAGTTTGTCCTTCCCTTAGGTGGGAGTGGCAAGCAACAGGCTGTTTTGAAAAGAATCTTTCTTCTTCCTCCCTTCTCTTTCTTCACCCACCCCCTCAAACTGCAAGAACATCTTGGCTTCTTTCCATCACTTGGGGCTCATGTTGGAGATCTGAGTCTGCCCTTGTTCCCTGTAAATAGCCCAGAACTTAAGGTAGGCATACAGTCTTTGGAGGTGAGGTGTTCTTGTGGTGCAATCAGGAATGCTCTGAGCTGATTGCACTGGTGAAGGTAACACACTTTTGATCCCAGTCCATGCAGCTTATTAGTCCTAGACCACGAGGTCCTGTCATTGACTTATTTTCTAGTCCCCCAGGCATAAAGTATTACCTAATCTGAGTACCTTTCATGTCCTAAACACCTGGCAGAAGTTCTTTGTCCTGTTGTTAATCTCTCTGGCCTATGACTCTTTCCTAAGAATGTTTTCTTCTTGAAAAGGACACCTATGCATCTTTAGGATGGCTGAACTTCTACATTAGTGAGCAAGTTTTATGTTGCAACACAGCTTGAACTAATTTAAACAAAAACAGGAAGGTAATGCTTCACACAGCTGAGGAGTCCAGAGATGTAAAGTAATGCAAAGGTTCAAAAGTGGTCACCAAGACACAGGCTTCCTGCTGCTTAAGTTGTCATATTTAGCAAATAAAAATACAGGACATCTAGTTAAATTTGATTTTAGAGAGGAAAAAAATTATTTAATATAAGTTTATCCCATATTGCTTCCGAGGGTTTATCTCTAGCTGACATCCTATGTCAGCTTTCTCCTCCTCTTCATGTTGGCATTAATACATGGAAGAATCTAGCCATGAGATGACAGAATGACAGCTGGAGACCCTAGACTCACATCTCAGAGCCCAAGGACAATGGAAGAAGAGCCCATTGTCCCAAGGGTTCTAGCAAAAGTCCTAGGGATGCATCTCATTGACCTGGCTTGGGTCTTGTGGTCAACTGGGAAGTAAACAAAGGGATGAAATGCTATCTAGATCTGAATCATGTTTCTACCTCTACAACTGGGATGTGGAGTTAACAACCTCTGAACCACTTTGATTAAGAGTGAGTAGGAGTGTTCCCAAAGGCAAACCAGAGTGCTGTCACCAGAAGAAAGATGAATGCTAGCCGGACATCCACTGTATGGTGTAGTGGTAGGTATTCAACCAGAGCAGATGTCTCTGGAACTCCTCATATCACAAAGTGGTTTCCTGGAGTCTGATACAGATCATAGAGCAGTGGACTGTGGTTTTGCTCCTAAAGAATGAATTTGGAGGATAGAATGCAATCTAGGTAACCCCTGAATCAACAGAGATAATAGTACACAGATGTTTATTTAGTACATTTTATGTGTGGCCTTTGGTGCCTAGAATGAGTCTTACATAAAGATAAAAAAGAAGATATTGTTGAATTGATGAACTTACTTTCTAGTGAGAGAAACTGCATTGTATCTTATTCTAAAGTCTCATAATGCTTCTTTTGTTTTTGCGTGCATGCTCAGTTGCTTAGTTGTATCCAACTCTTTGTGACCCAGTGGATTTAGCCTACCATGCTCCTCTGTCCTTGGAATTTTCCAGGCAAGAATACTGTAGCAAGTAGCCATTTCCTACTCCAGGGGATCTTCCCAACCCAGGAGTCCAACCTGCATCTCCTGTGTCTCCTGCATTGGCAGGTGGATTCTTTACCACTGTGCCACCTGGGAAGCCCCTCTTTTGTTTTTACATACAAGTAAGTATGAGTTTACAAAGAAAGGATGAATTAATTCCAGATAAGGCCTTCTGGAGGAAATGCATTTGAGCTGGATCTGGGCAGAGTGTAGACAGGCAGATACAGAAGACAGAAAAAGAAAAGTTCCAAATAGAGGAGCTAGAAGAAGCAAGCTTTTGATTTCGGGTTGCTGCCTGCATTGGAAGGCACTGCCTTTTAAGGAGATAACCTTGATGTGGTCTTTTGACTTTACCCAGTGCCAGACTTCTAGAAACATTAAGGAATATTGGCAAAATAAACCAATTGATTAGGTCCTCTGCGTGAGTTAATAATTTGGTGCTTCTTCAAATGCTTGCTCACAGTTTATTTAAAGAGAAGACTGAGTGATGTGAGGGTAGGGGAGAATTGGAGAAGAGGGACCCCAGGTGGGGACACTCAACCCCTTTCTGTTGTCCATGGTAATTCTGCTCTAGCCCCAAACTTGCATACTTCACTCAACAAGTGAAAGACCTGCAGTTAAATGGATTCATCTTTCTTATTTAGCAAGTATCTAAGGTTACTTAAGCCTGACCCTCGCAGGAAGAAGAGTCTTACCTCCTTGCTCCTAGGTGCTTTAATATACCATCTAAATATTTACAATACTTACAGTACTCTTCCTGAGGCGAGCTCTGATAAATTCTATTTTCTCACTGCCAGGATATTTTGTTTCACTGACGATATTTAGTATGATGGCCTGCCTCATCCTCCAGATTTAACACTACCCCAAAGGGTTGAAGATTGGAAATTTTTCTCCCTTCAGGCTATGGCTACCTGAGCAAGTTGTTCAGAGGAGATCCGAGTGTGCATCACTGGTTCACTTAAGCAAAGACACTTTGGAGTATGAGCTTCTCTCCTGGAATAACCATCAAAGACTGCAGTAGAGGCTAAGGGCATGGGTGGTGTTACCAGTGGGGTAAGATTCCTGTATCCTCCATGTAACCTATGCATATAACCTATGTATGTAACCAATGTAGAGTGACCTGGAAATTCAGAATAGTTGATAGCTTGTGGTCAACTGATGGCCCTCTCCTAAGGATTGCATCTTCAAGGATGGACAGCTGTTTGGTGGTAGGACAGATGTCCGCTGCTCTTCCTATCCACAGGTCGCATTAATCTTCAGTCCAAAGGTCTCTTTCACCCATGCCTTCTATCAACATTGGCCTGTTAAAGATTCTCTGACATGAAAAACCCCAAATTAAATTTTGCTTAAGAAACTGTTCCTATTATTTCACGTTTGCGCCTTTAAGATATATTGAAGGCAGATCCCTCTGTGTTACACTGAGGATCCACAAATGAAAGGAGCTGGAATATGTCGTTCTAGAAAAAGGCAGTAACAGACCAACAAAATTGCCTAGAAAAATAATCAGTTTGACTCATGGTAGGGTCAAGTTATCCTTTGAGTCAATGATTGAAAATTGAATTAAACTAGACAAGAAAAAACAGCATAATAGAATAATAGCTCTAGATGGTGTTGTGTCACAGGAGAAATTGTACCTACCCTCCTGTTGGACAACTGAGTTATATTCTTTATGAATAGACTCAAGCTCCCTCTGCCTCACAGCTGTATCTGCCTGTGGTATGTACACTGTTTATTTGTTCTCATGCCCTTCACCTCATGCCAAGGTTACTCCTTTTATCCTGGAATCTTCTCTTCCAGAGTGAGTTTGTCCTGTATGTCTCTCAGATATCAGAAGCCAAAAACAATAGCACAAAATTTTCCTAAAATTTTCCTTTTGTTTATTCTCATGCCCCTAATCTCTCTTGAAAGGCACAATTTTCTTGATGTTTTAAAGACTCCTCCTGGAGGAACCATTAAGAACTTAGGTGAAGGCAGCCAGTCTGAAAAGGCTACAAACTATATGATTCCAACTATATGACATTCTAGAAACTATAGAAATAGTAAAAAAAAAAAAAAAAAAAAAAAGACTGGTGGCTTTGGAGTAGGAGAAGAGGAGAAGGATGAATATGTGGGACACAGGGAGTTTTTTGGTCTGTGAATATTATGTATGAATTGGTGGAACAGGACATTGTGCATTTATCAAAACCCACAGAATCATTACAACATGCAGTGAACCCTAATTTAAGTTATGGACTTTAGTTGAAAATAATGCATTAATATTATCAATGTACCACACTAATGCAAAGGTGTTAAGAATAGAGCTGAGGGTGGGAATATAGGGGAACCCTGTACTTTCTGTTCAATTTTTTTATTATAAACTTAAAACTATTCTGAAAAGTAAAGTTGATTAATTAAACAAGGAAATCTCCTTTTACCTCCAGTATTTTCCCCTATTTCCTCTATCTCCCTTCAGGAATGTTTGAGTTAAAAGTGACTTAGATTTACTGAGGGTCAAATCTACATCACCAAATATTCCAGCATTACTAGCATTTCAAATTATTTAAAAAACACGTGAATTTATTGTTCCTGTGCTAATTGTAAATAATTGGCACATGTTCACTCAAACCATGAAGCTGAGTCTCAGGCCAACTTCAAGTTAACAAGATGTTCTTGTTCCTCCAATTCCATCCTTTCAGATCATAACGTCTTGGTCCTTCTCCTCCTCCCCATGCCTTCTCGCTGACCTAAACACTGTCTGTAAGAATTTATGTGAGGAGCTGGTGGGCAGGGACTTTGGGTAGAACTTTACAAGGGTTGTTTTCCCTTGGTCTGGTGGTGAAGAACTTCACTGCAAGCCTCTCTGACCCCTCTTGACCATCCTTTGATGACTCACAAGAGCCAAATTGGGAATCCACTGAGTTTGACTCAAGAGTGTGGTTCATTATCTTAAAAACCCTGGTCACACATATCTGAGATGATCCCTGAAGACTCTCCAGATATTTATTTAATGAGAGCAGCAAACCCAAACAGAGAGCTGTGTGGTTACAAGAAGAATTTTAAACAAAGTCCCTGAGTAGTGTTCGACCCCTCTCTTCTATAAACAAGCCCTCTCTGTCATCACGCTGGCTGTTCCACAGGGGCCAGAGTTATCTGTCTTGAGGCACCGAAATCGCAGAGTACTGCTCTTCCTCAAGGCAGAGAAAAATAGCCCCAGATCTTGGGCAAGGAGGCTTCTAGGCAGATCGTTTAACAGGATTACCTTAGAAACCAGAATATTGTCGTTTTCCCACTTTCAGCCCCCAAAGTAAGCTTGGGGGTTGAAAAGTAAGGAAGCAAGACTCTGCGTGTTCCTACAACATGTCAGGCATCATGTTAGACTCTTTATATAAGCCAGTTCATTTAGCCCTTGGAAATGGGTATCAGGATTCCTCAGTTTACAGATAAGGAGAAAGATGAGTGAGGAGAGGAAGCAACACAGCCCAGGTGAAGTGGCAAGATCATTCCTCCAGCTTGGCACTTTCCAATGATAATATTTATGCAATGCAAAATACAAATGTGAGCCACTTCTAGGATTTTAAAATTTCTAGTGGCCATGTTTTCTAAAAAGTAAAATAATTAGGTAAAATTAATTTTAATCATATTTTTTTATTTAACTCAGTCCAGTCAACATATCTTTTCAACACACAATTGATGTAAAAACTGTTGAGATATAGTTCCTTTTTTTGTTGTATAAAGGCTTCAGAAGCTAGTGTGTATTTTATGCTTACAGCCCATTTCAGTTCAGACCAGTTACATTTCAAGTCACATGTGGATCATAGCCTCTGTATCAGACATTCTAGATCTTTTGCTTTTATCCTTGGGTTCAGTGGCTCCATTCAAGGTCTGTTTTGCCCTAACCCTTCACTGAATTGTGTTTAAACAGGATGTCCTTGACTTTCGGTGAAAAATACAGCCATACAAAATGTCACAGCCAGCTGAAGCAAGCAAGTTACTGACTGCTTCTCACAGCCTCACACCATTTAAAGGAAATACTTATTGTCCTTTCCAAAGTGATATGCCTCCTTCTATGTCATAATGAATACTTAGTAGCTGATTCTTTGTTTTGCATTAGCTATTAGGAAGTCTGGTGCAAAGTCGGACTCAATTTTAACTGTGGATAGATTAGTGATTTAGTGAAGGAATATGATAACATGTTTTCTGAGATATTCTGAACTGCATGAATATACATAATCTTCTCAGGGTAAATTTTTTTCTTTCTGGTAATGGACTGTATCTATTTCCTTGGCAAAGGGTCTTATATATAATTTAATATGGTGGACAGCTCTGGGAAATCTGCTGTTAAGTTATGAGACATATAATTTTTTTTTTACTCTACTAATTTATTTTTGAGGTTTTCAGTAAGTTTTTCTTTCTTGAAAACTCTTAAACTATGTTTTAGAATTAAGTATACCATGGAGTACTATTCTCTGTTTGTTGAAATATAAAGAAATACAGAAAAGAGAGAAATATTTTTTTCCTAATGAAAGCAAGAATAAGAGCTTCCTCTTTTGTAGAGTGAGTGAGTGATAGTCACTCAGTTGGTTCTGACTCTTTGTGACCCCATGGACTGTAGCCTGCCAAACTCCTCTGTCCAAGGAATTCTGCAAGCAAGAACATTGGAGTGAGTTGCCATTTCCTTCTCCAGGTTCCTTCATAGAAATGATACATAAATAAAGATCCTTTCTGCTCCTCCTCAACTTCTGTCATTTTTACAGCAAAGTCTGGTGCTATTCAGTTTATTTCATGAAGACTTCCCAGAGATGTCTCCATGGCTGGTACTGTTGTATTGCTGTATTGCAAATAACAGAAGATGTGATGGATCTGAAAGGAGCCTTTCAAGTCTTTGGGATTATCCAACCCCTTCATATTACAGAGGAGTAAACCATCGTCACATCTATCAGCAGTGATAGGAACATTCACAACGATGTCCTCTATCAGGGTTGCAAAGAGCGGATGGAAACTTCAGGTGCAATGGAAGGCCATCTCAGAGACATGGGAATTCGTGGGCTACATCTTTTATCCAGACTCCAAACATGATCACTGAGCTTATTTCAATTCCTTTTTGGTATCACTACCAACTCAAGCCCAAGTCCTCATGACTTAAAGAATCTTTATTCATATCTGAAGTGTATTATGTTATTTATTCATTGTGTGTTTATTTGGGCCACCATTTAGAATGTGAGGGAGAGAGAAAAAGAGATAGAGAGAGAGGAGAGGAGGCAGGAGAGAGGAGAGGAAGGAGGAGGAAGAGGAGAAGAGGGAGTAAGAGTGGGGGAGAGGGGAGTGAGAGGTTAAACCTGAGATAAATGACAAAAATAGTAGTGTATCTATTCTTTTCAATTCCTCAGGCAGGTAGTAAGCGCCCACCAAGGTCACGCTGGTGTATATACAAATGAATAAGACCAGCTCATGTTCCTTGCTTTTAAATATACAATGGAACCTTTCTTTTACCTTCTTTTTCCCCATACTATTACTATATCTTTTCCTCTTAGTCTCTTCCATCTTTAGTAAAATATATCACTCTATAATCTGGTATATTAGCTAAAACTCAGAATCATTCTTGATTCCAAATTCTCTCTTGCCCCCATTCCAGACTCTCATCTAGTCATCATTCTTGTGTTTCTGTCTTCAAAATACAGCTCACTTCTCTCCATCTGCACTGCCATCGAGCTAAGTGGATGCTGTTACTTCTATCCGAACCCCTAGAATATTCTGGTTCCACTCTCCCTTCTCTATGATCCATTCTTCACAAAGCAGCCAACATGAGCTCTTAAAAACCAAATCAGATTAAGTTACCTCCCTGTTTTAAAACCCTTCAGTGTAGTGTGAAATAAATGCAAACCCTTTAAGGTGGCTTATGAGGTTTAGCCCTTTCACACCAGCAGCCTCATCTCAATCTACTCCCTGATTTGCTAGCAAGACTTGAGCCACACTGGGTGCCTTTCATCCCTTCTGGTTCATTGTCTGTAATTAGCCTTTCATATAAGCTGTGTGATGTACATGATAACTGACAGTGCAGCTTAGCTTCTATCTACATTCTAAAGGGCAGTTGCCATTTAGTTGCTAAGTTACGTCCAACTCTTTGCGACCCCATGGATGATAGCCCGCCAGGCTCCTCTGTCCATGGGATTTCCCAGGCAATAATATTGGAATGGGTTGCCATTTCCTTCTCCAGGGAATCTTCCTGACCCAGGGACTGAACCACCGTCTCCTGCATTGCAGGCAGATTCTTTACCAATGAGCCACCTGTGAAGCTAGGTAATATTTAAATCACCCTAAAAAAATGCCATGCTCTAGAAATGGCCTCAGCAAGTGCTTTATATATCAATTTCTAAATCTGCATTAGAGGATATATTAATTAGTATAAGAAATTCTTCAAATAACTCTTTAGTGATGAAATGAGTGGTGTTTAAGATGTGTGATTGGCTGGAAGGTGGTATAGCATGTCCAACTTTGCATGAAGTATGAGAATCTAGCAGGCCCAGTAACCAACACTTTCTAAACGACCTCCGTATCCTAGGACTCCATTTGGTTTGTGTGCCCCCACTTAGTGGAGGACCCCAATAGCAAATTCTTGCTGTCAGAATACTGTTGCCTCTATCTATTTCAGACAAGGTATTTGTGGGTTGCCCCAAAGGAGAGAGCACTTTGTACAGCTATCTTTTCGCATTCTCAGTAAGAAATGTTTGGGCATCTGGTGGAATTTGGTTTGAGGCTTGCTTCCATTGCAGTATGCCACCTGGCACATGGCTATAGAAGAGGAGCCATATGGCTAACTCTCTATTCTGATTGTTTAGAGAATGCTACTGCTATGGCTCGCCAGGTTGGCCTTAGGTGAGGCCCCATCACCCACAAAGAGACAGAGTTCTTTATCACTTCAGAAACTTTCCATTACAGTCCCTTTGCTGGGAATGCTCTCGTTGCTTGGCAGTCATCTTCTGATTTAGCTTGTTTCAACTTAAATTTTGCCTTCTCCAAGTAGTCTACTTAACTGCTCTTTCTAAACAGATTTCAAGCACTTTCCTGATTGCTCTCTCATCCAATCAATCCATTCCTGTTCTTTTCCTGTTCCACCCCGAACCCAGAGAATTAGCTGGGGCCAGATACAAGGGAAGACACTAGTAGAACCCTGGCGTGGGGATGAGTGGGAGAAGCCAGGGTGCCTTTTCTCTCTTGTGCTCTATCTTGGTTGGCATCTCTGACAGATAAACCCTCACTTCAAGTCCTGATTTCCATGGGGCAGCCCCTCTTCTGTGACTCCAGCTTCTGGGCTCTAGTAGTACCACCTCTTCCTCTGGCTTCTTCTGCCCTGGGGATGGCAGTGGACTTCCTATTTTGCTAATATCTAATGGCTTTCACTGTCCTCTCTTCTTTCCATTGTGTGTACGACTCCTTGGATTAAATCCCCTCTGTTTATGACACCTGGATGACTTCTGTTTCCTAATCAGACCCTGTTCTCCTACACTCTATAATAGTATATTGTTATCATCTTGCTTTGTCCTTTCCTCATATTAGTTTCTTTCACAAGTTATAATTATATACTTGTTTATTTGCTTACTAGCATCTTGCCTATTTTCCACATCACACTGTGATCTCCATGAAAAGGGATACTGTCTTATTTGGTCACCATTAGATCCTCAATGTCTTCAGAGTCCCAAGTGCTCAATAATAATTTATCAAAAGAATAAATAAACCTAGTCCCTAGATTTTGAAATCTTGGATCTATGAACCACCCAGAGACAATTGGATGAGCTTCAGGAGATAAATAAACCTTTTGAAATTAAATACAAAATTTAGTATGGATTTCTGTATGTATTTTTTTCCCCTCATGGGCAAAACCCCACAACTTTCATTAGAGTTTCAGCATATTATGACCTGAATTTAAGAGACAGTGCACCTAGTGGGAGAGATATATACATGCACAATTGTTATTAGAGTTTTATAATATTGAAGTTAATAAAAGTACATGGGAGCCCAGAGGAAGAGTAAGTCTCTCTTTCCAGTTGCTCATGCCAAAAACTGAGAAGTTAGCCTTAACATCTCATTTTCTCTTATTCTTCACATCCAAACCTATCAACAGTTACATCAGTTGGCTCTACCTTCTAAATACATTCAGAATTTAGTCTCTAGCATGGTCACCCTGGTCTAAGCCACCATTTTCTTTTCTGGATGAATGAAAAAGACTCTGGGGCTTCAGCTCTTCCCCTAAAGTAGCCTGTTCTCAACAGAACAGCTTAAAATCTGATCATATCACTTGTTTGCTAAAAATTCTCCAACGGTTCTCATCTCACCCAGAGTTTAAGCAATGGCCTCCCTAGGCCCTCTGTGAGCCAGCTTCTTGCTATCTGTCTCCCTCATCTCCTTCCTCTCTCCCACCTGCCTCACCCAGTTGCCTTGTTGCTATTTCTTCTTCTCCCACAGGGCTTTTGCTCCAAGTTTCCTCTGCTGGAAAGCTCTTCTCTCGTACAACCTCTTCTTTATTCCTTCATCCCTTTTCAGGTCTCTGCCTACACAACAAACAATGCCCCTCCTCCTCCCTACCTCTATCCTGTTCATCTTGCTTTATTTTTATCCACAGCACAGATCACCATCTGACATACCATTTATTTTGTTTTTTTAAATTTTTTTTCCTTTATTTTTTATTAGTTGGAGGCTAATTACTTCACAATATTGTAGTGGTTTTTGCCATACATTGACATGAATCAGCCATGGATTTACATGTGTTCCCCATCCTGAATCCCCCTCCCACCTCCCTCCCCATCCCATCCCTCTGGGTCATCCCAGTGCACCAGCCCTGAGCACTTGTCTCATGCATCCAACCTGGACTGGAGATCTGTTTCACACTTGATAATATACATGTTTCAATGCTATTCTCTCAGATCATCCCAGCCTCACCTTCTCCCATAGAGTCCAAAAGTCTGTTCTGTACATCTGTGTCTCTTTTTCTGTTTTGCATATAGGGTTATCATTACCATCTTTCTAAATTCCATATATATGCATTAGTATACTGTATTATTGGTGTTTATCTTTCTGGCTTACTTCACTCTGTATAATGGGCTCCAGTTTCATCCATCTCATTAGAACTGATTAAAATGTATTCTTTTTAATGGCTGAGTAATATTCCATGGTGTATATGTACCATAGCTTTCTTATCCATTCGTCTGCTGATGGGCATCTAGGTTGCTTCCATGTCCTGGCTATTATAAACAGTGCTGCGATGAACATTGGGGTACACGTGTCTCTTTCAGTTCTGGTTTCCTCGGTGTGTATGCCCAGGAGTGGGATTTTTGGGTCACATGGCAGTTCTATTTCCAGTTTTTTAAGGAATCTCCACACTGTTCTCCTTGGTAGCTGTAAGTTTGCATTCCCACCAACAGTGTAAGAGGGTTCCCTTTTCTCCACACCCTCTCCAACAATTATTGCTTGTAGACTTTTGGATAGCAGCCATTCTGACTGGTGTGTAATAGTACCTCATTGTGGTTTTGATTTGCATTTCTCTGATAATGAGTGATGTTGAGCATCTTTTCATGTGTTTGTTAGCCATCTGTATGTCTTCTTTGGAGAAATGTCTGTTTAGATCTTTGGCCCATTTTTTGATTGGGTCATTTATTTTTCTGGAATTGAGCTGCAGGAGTTGCTTGTATAAAAATTTATTTATTTATTTTGATTGGAGGATAGCTGCTTTACAAGATCGTTTCAGTTTTTGCCAAACTTCAACAAGAATCAGCCATAGGCGTACATGTGTTCTCTCCCTCCTGAACTCCACCTCTCACCTCCCTCTCCACTCCCTTCCTCCAAGTTGTCACAGAGCATCGGCTTTGGGTTCCCTGAATTATGCATCAGATTTCCACTGGCAATCTATTTTACATATGGAGAAAAGAAAACCCTCTTGCACTGTTGGTAGGAATGCAAACTGATACAACCAGTATAACAGTATGGAGATTCCTTAAAACACAAAGAATAAAAATACCATATAACCCAGCAATCCCACTACTGGGCATATGCCCCGAGAAAGCCAGAACTGAAAAAGGCACATGTACCCCAGTGTTCATTGCAGCGCTATTTATCTATTTATTATTTATCCCTACCAGCAGAACATGAACTCTAACAGAGAGAGAATTTTGTTTCATTCAGGCCTGGAACAGTGCTTGACACATGGTGGATTCTCAATATGTATTTGTTGAGGGAGTGTGATGGTGGTGACACTTCAGAGAATCTTAAAAGATGAGTAGGATTTGGAGGGAAAAAGGAGAAATGTAAGTGAGAAGCATCCATCGAGGCTGGCTTGGGATAGTCTTTGCCTCCTGAGTATGTTTTAGCTTTAGAAATTTGTATACATCCATCACCCTTTTCCCCTCCACAAAGATAAGTTCCTAGATAAGTTCCTAGCTGGATAGAGATCCTGCCTCCTGTGTAGAATTGGCTGTATATTATTTGTTTAGTTCATGGGTATAAGCGGCAGAATTCAACTACCAGGCTAGAGGGATTTAGACTTTAGTTAGTTATTGCTGTCTCGGGATAAGTTCTTCACACACTTGATGAATAATGCAACAGGTGAGTCAGTTAGGGGGCAGGAATTCATAGTGGAAATAGAGCAAGGTTAGTGAGAGGGAAGGAGAAAGAGAGAGAGACTGAGGCATAATAAAAGCTTACTGAAGAGTCTGAGGAGTTCCAGTTCATCCAATAATTCTTTTCCAGCCTCTCCCATCTGTCAACCTGAAATACTGGGGAGATTGACTTCAAGGAACACAGTCAACTTTTGTTTTTGGAGACTGCAGGGTAAATATTACAGATCTGGAACTGTTGGCCCAAGACTTCAAAGTCTTGAATAAAGCTGGTGGATGATTTGGAAGCCACCTGGCAGGAAATTTAACTTTTGCAGTTTTTTACCTTCACAGTCCTTAATTCCTACCTGCCTTCCCCATCCTCCACAACACCAAACTAGCTTTTTGGATGCCATAGATGCAGTTTAGACTTGGGTACCAGCCAAGGTCACGGGGCTCAGTGTATAAGAAGTGACTGTCAGCTGTATTTTAGACAGAATTTCCAAGGCCAGAGAGGCAGTGGGAGGGAGGTAATGGGCTTCTTGGGCCTGGGTTATTTTCTCTCTTCTACACACACACACACACACACACACACGCATGCACAAACACACACACACCACAAACA
This sequence comes from Dama dama, assembly GCF_033118175.1. Lineage (NCBI taxonomy): Eukaryota > Metazoa > Chordata > Mammalia > Artiodactyla > Cervidae > Dama > Dama dama. The sequence goes on from NC_083688.1 coordinate 29,393,727, forward strand.
CACACAATCCCTTTCTACTGCTAATTTTCTGCTTCTAAATAGAATGATGTGACAACTTCCTATCCTTTTTGTCTAGATTCAGTTCTCTTGGTCCCCTTCTGCATGGATGCACTAACTCTACACATGAAAGGGTAAAAATACAGAATAGTCAGTAAGGAATCAAAGGAACAAAAATAATAGCTAGATCAGAGGAGTCTCCAAAAGCTAACAAAAGCCTTTGAAATCTAAATCCACACTCTGGAGGGGGGCAGTAAGTGTAATAAAACTATGAGAACTCAGTTCAAACAAATACGTGATTATAATTGTCAGGAATTATATAAACATGGCTCTGATTCATGAGTTTGCTAATTACTGTCACTGTTTCCAATGTTAAAACTAAGTTCAAGGCTTTCCTCTGTATTTTATTTAACAATAAACTGCATCTACCTACCTATCTATAAAGGCTTCCCTGGTGGCTCAGATAATAAAGAATCTGGTGGCACTAGTGGTAAAGAACCTGCCTGCTAATGCAGGAGACATAAAAGACTCAGGTTTGATCTCTGGGTGGGGAAGATCCCCTGGAGGAGGGCATGCAACCCACTCCAGTATTTTTGCCCAGAGAATCCCATGGACAGAGGAGCCTGGTGGGCTACAGTAGACATGGTCTCAAAGAATTGGACATGACTAAAGCAGCTTAACACACAACACATATCTATCTATATCTATATAATAGCTACAGATATAGTTCATTTACATAAAAGCTCAGTGTTTGCATTCTGTGTCGATGTACATTCTACATGCCTGCACTTGCAGTGACCTACAATCCGTCTGAATTTCTGCCTTCTAAATGCTTAAAATTAGTTCTGTTCTTTATGGTGCTGAACATTATACCATGATACTTTGAAACATGGTCCCAATACAAATCTGCCTAATACAGAAAACTATAATGAAAGTGAAGAATAGTCTTCAGATATTAATCCCAATTAGTTTAATTGAGCCCCTCCTTCTGTCTCACTGTGAATGTCATATTTGACCTAGGGTGTCTGGCCTACAAACCTCAGCCCATTCAAAGCCTTAAAACACATTTAAGCTAGTGGATTTATAAAAGTGACTCATTCACTCACCAAGTACTTTTTGAGTATCTGCTATATACGAGGAACAATGTCAGACTCTGAGAATGCAAAGTAAAAGGAACGTAGTCCTTGCCTCAAGGAACTCACATGGCTAAAGGATTCTGGCAACAGCAATCTGAAGAGATGAGTGCTGTGATGTGGGTTGTAGCTCAAGATATGGTGGGAGCCTTCAGGAGGTGTACCTGACCTCCAAGACATCCTCTGGGGAAGGGATTCTGGAGGAGGTGAGGACGTTTTAAAGATTAGCAGGACTTTGCAGGGTAGAGGGGTTGGAGTGGGAGGTCTAAGAAAGTGTGTTCAGAGAAGGGTGTGCAGTCTCCTCAGGAAGATTTGTGTTACTGAGATTTTGTTCTTGGAATCTCCAGCGGAAGGGGGAAGAGAGTAGCAAGATAGTGAGAAACAAGATTTCCAAAGGTTAAAAGGAAAACCTAGGTACACTGTAAGCCAGAGGTTACTATGATTGAGACTGCATTTTGGGAAGATCTTTTTTTGTTTAATATAACTCATCATCATCTCAAGAACTGAGTCTGCATTTTACCAGTTGACATTCATAGCTCCTGCAGAAATGACTCATTAAATTAGACTCTGCAGAGTAGTAAACACCAATGTAAAACAGAACTGAGACCAAATAGATCTGGTGGGTACAACACATCTTAATTTTCAGAGATATAACCAACATCGTTACCACCAGATATCAACTAACTTGTTAGGTTGGTAAACTTTTAAGGATTGGCAAGTTTTTAAAGTCTTTGGTAATGGAATGTTAAGAGATAGTGGTCTTCGGGGACTCTGACAAGCCCTAGAGTGGATGGTCATCTTTGGCTCTGCTCTGTGGAGGGGACAGAAGATGGAAGAAGAAGAGGAAGAAACCTTTCCAGCATGACCTCAATGAGAGGCCAGGTGTCTAGCTTGGGGATGGAGAACCTGGTTTGGATCCAGCCTGGAGGCTTGTCTTTGGGTTAAATGGAGGCCTCTGGAATTCCTTTACTTACTAACCAAGAGTCCTTCTCTTTGCCTCTGTCTTATCTATAAACTGAGGATACTTGCCGCAGCCTACCACTCAGGACTCTGCAAGAATTAAACATGTTAGTGTGTATCCAACACTTAGACCCATGCTAGTCCCTGGTAGTCTTTCCATAAATATTAGCTATCACCAGACTGTGTTGTTCTCTTCAAGAATGAAGGGAAACGCCTTGCATATAATTAAATGTAGTGAGCATTCATTTCCTGTCTCATTCGATATTAAGAAAATAGATACAAGGTGAAAGGTATGATGGAAAGAAGTAGTCCAGGAGGTAGGGAGTTGGGCTGGATGACCTACTAATGACCCACTCAGTTCTGAATCTGTGGCTCTCTAAGTAGAGATAGAGGTTTGCCCGTCATGTGTGAGTCTGCATTTGTTACTCTGTGGAGCCCCCTGCCCTGCCTGGGGTAGAAACACAAATCAAAACTCTGCCTCCTGGAAAATTGCATCCTTGCCAAGGCTGGCAAGTTGCTCTGTGCCACCCTATTTCCTGTTGGCCTCAGGTTTTCTTCTTCAGTCCAAATGTGTTTGCATTGTTCTCCAAGTCTGACTGAGGCTAGAGGGGATCCCTGAGCTGGTTTCCTCTGATTTGAAACGCACGCACGCAGGCACACGCACGCAGGCACACGCATGCACACACTTCATTCTCACCAGCATCCCAGGAGGTGAAAAGTCCACCTTAGGATGTGCCAGGTTTAGGCTCTGAGGAGCCCTGAGTTTTCTCCAATACCACAATGGTCTGATTGTGCAAGCTTTTTTCAATCCCAATGGCAGGTCTGCAGGCCAGCTGAAAGCTCATCTTGAACAACCACCTCAAACCTTAAACCCAAATCCCACAGCAGCCCTCCTGGAACCAGGTCTGTTTTCATAGAATATCTGGTTACATTATTTTAAAAATGAGCAACCTTATTATCAATAGTGTTTCTGAGAACCCAGCATTCTTTTAGAAAATGCTAGCTCTCCAGGGCTGGCAAAAGCTGCAAAGCAGACACATTCTCTCGCTTGCCACCCTCTCCCTCAAGCATCACCCAGCCAAATCCAACAGCTTAACAGAAACAAACACCAAGACTCAACATCTCCTAAGGAGCTGAGTCCTGGGTGATGGAAGGAGGGAATGGGATCTCTTTCCCTGGCTGTCTTGAAGAATAGGAGAGACTTTTGTAACACATGTGCTGAGTTGGAATTTTAAAGAACTCAGTACATAGTCCTTACTTTCTTAAATAGGAGATGATAAACAACATAATTTAAACTTTCCTTCATACATGTATTGTATGCTCATTCTGTGCTCAGCATTGTGTCAAAAGCAGTGTTTTTATTTCAAAACACTTGAGAGTGTGCTGAGTTAGCATCCTGGTATTAGTGAGGACATTGGATGAGACCCTGGGTTTCATTCTTCAGTTTTAGCCTGTATTTGGTTAATCATCAACCAAGTATTGAAATTTTCCATGCCTCAGCTTCTTCACCTGTAAAATAGTGATCATTATTGTGAGGGTCAAATGAAATAATGCATGGCAAAATGTCTTGCAAATTAGAAAGCCTTCGACACTTAAAAATGTATCTATTTCTCTTAATATGATCTTTCTTTATGTCCATATATGGGAATACTTAGAACTTTCTAATTCCTCTTCAACTAGATTATAGACCCTTGACAGTTTTCAGTTCGGTTCAGTTGCTCAGTCGTGTCTGAGTCTTTGTGACCCGATGGGCTGCAGCACTTCAGGCTTCCCTTTCTATCACTGACTCCCGGAGTTGCTCAAACTCATGTCCATTGAGTCGGTGATGCCATCCAACTATCTCATCCTCTGTCGTCCCCTTCTCCTCCTGTCTTCAATCTTTCCCAGCATCAGACAGTTTTAGAGGACAAAAAGGCAGTTTGAAATTAAAACACTGCTTTTGACACAATGCTGAGCACAAAGTGAGCATAAAATACACGTATGAAGGAAAATTTAAATTATGTTGTTCATCATCTCCTATTTAAGAAAGTAGGGAACTATGTACTGAGTTTTTAAAAATTCCAAATATCTCTATATATCTCTATGTCATCAATCTATATGCTATCCATGTATCTATGTATCTGTGTATCTATGTATCTGAATATCTATCTGTCTATCTACCTACCATGTACGTTTATCTTCAAAGTATGAGTATCACCTCCCAAGGGTTTCTTGTTTTTGAGACAGCTCAGTGGCTCATATAGAGATGAGGACTCATCACTGAGATGCCAATTCAAGAGTCCTGCTCCTCACTAGCTGTAACTTAAGTCACACTACCTAACCTCTCTGTTCTTCAGTTATGACATTGGTAAATTGGGTCAATGTTTATCTCACCAATTATGGTGACGATGGAATAAGATAGCATATGCTAAGCATACATTATTGTTCCTGACACATTACACATTCAGCGCAAGTTTGACCTTTTACCAACATGATAAATGGGGGAAGAGGAGGGAAGAAAGTTACAGACACATGTGGGAATAACACATGTGGCAGGGATCAAGGTCAAGGTCAAAGGTGAGAGGCAATGCCCTTTGATGGTCCTTCTAAAAAACAGTCCAGCCTGATGCTGAGGTAAGCCTAAGGGTACAATGAAATCAGAGCTCTGAGACTATATATACTCCCATTTCAGTGAGATACCTACAGTCACTCAAGATTGGCTTATTAAGTAGAGGAGACTCATTCAAGAGATACCAATCAGCCTGTTCAAAGCAACAGCTGAAGTTCTGACTTCAGGCAGGTTAGGAACTGAAGTAAGAAACGGGAAATATGATAGACACATTTTCTTTCTCCATTTTCTCCCCAGGAGACATCACCACGTCTCAAAGCTTCATATATCATCTATGTGCTGGTGGGGGACTTCCCAGGAGGTGCTAGTGGTAAAGAACCCACCTGCAAATGTAGGAGACATAAGAGATGTGGGTTTGATCCTTGGGTCAGGAAGATCCACTGGAGGAGGGCATGGCAACCCACTCCAGTATTTTTGCCTGGAGAATCTCACGGACAGAGGAGCCTGGCAGGGTACAGTCCCTGTGACTTAGCACACATGCACGCATGTGCTGGTGACAGACTGCCACTTTGTATGTCCACCCTTCACATCTTCCAAACTTTAGGTTTATAAATTCAGTGGTCTACAATATAATTCCCTTTGTATATGTATTTTATACCTAAACCTATATCTGGATCTGGATCTAGATCTAGATATCTACTTTAAAAATGCAAAACTCAGTTGCTAGTCTTGTTCCCTTTCTTCCTATATAACTCCCTCCTAACGTCTTTTGACTCTCATAATTGGTTCCATGTATTATTATATAAATTTGAAAAGCATTAATGTATCAATAAATGAAATGTCAAGTTCTGTGCTAAGTACAGGGAAAATAGACTAAAGGATATTCCCTGCCCTCAAAGGCTCACTAGGTAGTAGGGCAGACAGTACATTGTCCTGAAGGTGTTTTTCCACACATCTCAATGTTGTAAGATCTGCTGTGGGACAGAAAGGACAGGGAGATGTCCCCACAGAGTGATAATGAGAAGCTGACATTTTGAGCTGCTTCTTGAAGGATGATGAACTGGCTGTTGTCTGATATGTATTGCACTGCTGTGGTTTTCAATTAGCTACTCTCAACCTAGCTGAGAGGATTACACATACCCACCCCACAGATTAACTTTGGCCATGTGACTTGCATTTGCCACACAGAATGTGAGCAGAAATGTGGGCTACATTTGAGCAGAAGCCTTAAAAGGCATCACCAGCTTCTGTTGATCTTCTCCTTCTTTTGTAAGAATACCATGTTCCAGAGAGGGGCTTCTTCTTCAGCCTGTATCTCGAGATGAAGAAGATCCATTGAAAAGAGCCGCAGCCAGTGTGAATCAGTGAGAAGTAAGACTTTGCTGCTGTAAGCTCCTGAGATTTTTTGGGGTAGTTCACTGCTGCAACATAAATGACTAATGCCAACTAATAAAAATCTTGGTACCAGACCTGGAGTGCAACAGCAAACCTACAACATGTGCCATTGGCTTCCAGGTTAAGTGTTACAGAGCAAGGAAACTTCTTGGTGACTCACTTATTCACTGGAGGAACATTTGGTAAAATTGTTACTTGCAGTACCTTGGAGGGTGACCGATTATGTTCCTGTAGAAGATACCTGTATCTATATCTTTATCTTATACAGAAATATACATGTGTGTGTACATATATATTCTGTGTGACAAGCCACCCCAAGGCTTCGTGGTCTACAAAAGTAAGAATTTTGTTTTCTTCCTTTTCTTTTGGTTTTATTTTACTTTTTAACTTAGTATGCTTCCTTTTTTATTGGAATATAATTGCTTTACAATGCTGTGTTAGTTTCTGCTGTACAATAACTATATATAAAAATAAATAAATAAATATATATATCTCCATATCCCCTTCCCCTTGAACCTCCCTTTCACTGTCCCACTACATCCTACCCCTCTAGGTCATCATAGAGCACCCAGCTGGGCTCCATGTGCTATGCAGTTGCTTCCCACTAGCTATATCTTTTACACGTGATGGTGTATATATGTCAATGCTACTGTCTCAATCTGTCCCATCCTCTCCTTTATTTGCTGTGTCCACAGTTCTGTTCTCTACATCTGTGCCTCTGTCCCTGCCCTACAAATAAATTCTTCAAGACCATTTTTCCCAGATTCTATATGTTAATATACGCTATTTGTTTTTCTCTTTTATTTCTTATTCATGTGTCTTCAAGTTGTCTGGAGTTCATCTGATCTAAACTGGGCTGGGCTGGGCTTGCTGCCAGCTATATGTTGATTTTGTCTACTCCGTGTGTTTCCCCAGCTCCTCAGAGCAGTGGCTAAATGAGGAATGTATCACCCATGAAGTAGGTAGGGGAGGCACTAGATATGAGCTAAACAATGATACAATCTACCTGAGTACCCTAGTGAACTTGTGGTTTTGGGTGGAAAAGAGCATGGAAATTATGGTCCCTTATGCTATTCTATTTGTGGCCCAACACTTAGTAGATGCTTGCCTCAGGCAAGCCACAATGTCTCTAAACTTCAGTTTCCCCACTTGAAAATAAGTGAAAAACCAGTATTTTTTTTTTTTTTTTTGCCAAGAATGGAAATTCCAGATAGCGCAAATGAAGGTAGTGATTGGATGATGGTGTTTCTCATCAGAAATATTTTATGATGCCCAAGGGAATTTCAACCTCAACTCTAACCAGGATGTGGGACGGAGGAATCAGCAGGCTAGGAGACCCTCTGTGTACTGTAGACCTTCAATTACTCTGCCTTTTATGTACCTTGGCTGAACCCCATGCATTTGTTTCTCTTCTACTGAACTTTGATTTATACACATGTTTGTGTAGAGACACACATGTATTACAATCTCATACACACACCCTCTCAACTCTTTTTTCTGATCATCAGAAGATAATTCATTTTCTCCTTGGAACAAGGAGGAAGCAGAGATAAAAACAGAATGGTTCAACACCCAAGTCTTCAGTAGAACTGACTAAAAATAGGATGTTTGGTATGAGAATATTTTTTTCCTAAAAATGTGTCAAGCGATGGCATTTCAAGTTTGGGTTGGTGTGAGGTGAAACAGAAGTAGTACTTGCCTGGAGATTAGCCAGAGCATGGAACTGTGACTACACAAACCCGGAGAAAATAACAAGTATTTTATGCAGGAAGCTTTGGGCTTTGGGGAAATTGCAGTCAAGTTTTCCTAAATCTGATTAGCCCTCGCCTAGATAGAGGCAGCCAGGATCCCACTTCTGGGCTCTGCACTTCAGAGTCCTCCTTTCCAGCTCTCCTCCAACAGCACCCCTCCCTGTGGAGTGAGGAGTTTGCAGAGTTGAGAATATGCCCATCTGAAACCCATTTCCTTCTGGCTCGATGGCACCTGGAATCCCTGATCCTACAAGTCCCAGGCTGGCTTCTTAGGCCCACACAATCTTCTTGTTCAGGTCCCTCTGGAGAATAGATCACCATACCAGTGTGTACATTTCCGGAGTACCAAGGAGTTTGGTTTGCAAGGATGGGGATGGAATTTGGTTGCTGAACCTTAGGATCTTCATTTTCATACATGTGAGCCCCTCCTGGTGCTGGATGGATCTTGGAATGAAAGAGAAAAGGCTTAGTCCATTGATACTCATACTCTGGTCCCTGAAAATCTGAGAAGGAAGTTTATTTCTGAAGGACAGAGTGAGCCCAGCTGACATTCCATGTAGTATAATTTGAGGGTTAGTTGCTCAGTCATGTCTGACTCTTGGCAACCCATGGAGTGTTGCCTGGCAGGCTCCTCTGCCCATGGAATTCTCCAGGCAAGAATACTGGAGTGGTTATCCATTCCCTTCTCCAGGGCATCTTCCTGACCCAGGAACCAAACCTGGGTCTCAGCATTGTAGGCAGATTCTTTACCTTCTGAGCCACCAGGGAATTTGAGAGGCACCTATAATACAAAGTGTGCTTTGGGTAAACCTGCTCTGAGAATTAACCACAAACCTCCTCCCTAACTGGTTTGGTAATGAAGCAGCAAGAAAAATCCAGCTACAATTTTAATTTTCAAAATCTTACTATGCATTATGATCTTGTAAGAAAAATATTTCATACACAGACACCTGTAAAGTGAAATAGGCTAAAGGCTTGGTTCTCACACAAGGCAATACTTTCTCCATTTGGAATGCAAGCAATGTTCTCTCCTCAGAAAGTTTATAGAGCTTATATTCTGCTTGTTCTTCTTTAATAAAGAAATGTTAAATATTTTAAAATAAACTTTCTTTAATGAGCCAGAAATACATGTCCTCCAGGTCTTTTGCTTCTTTAAACATCCTGAGGGCTATAAAATTCTCTGAGTTGGACTGAATGCCATGTCAGGGGTGTGCTCTACTTGCTTGGTTTGGGGGGGTTCACTCTGGTTTTCAGGGCTACAGTTGGGGTGAGAACAGCACCTCTGTTCCTTTATTTGTGTCTGTTGCCTAGCTCAGTTCTTCCTGAGACTTGACTGAATAAGCAGAATGATGTCTGGCTTCTGCGCTTACATTTTTTTAAAATTAATTTTTACTGTAGTTGCTTTACAATGTTGTATTAGTTTCTACCATACAGCAAAATGAATTAGCCACACGCACACAGATATCCTTTCCCTTTTGGACTTCCTTCTCATTCAGGCCATCACAGGACATTAAGCAGATTTCTCTATGCTCTACGGATATTCTCATTAGTAATCTCTTCTGTACCTCAATAATGTATACGTGTCAATCCCAGTCTCCCAATTCCTTCCACCTCGCCTTTCCCCCTTGGTATCTATACATGTGCAGGATGTGGAAGCAACCTAGATGCTCATGAACAGAGGACTGGATAAAGAAGATGTGGTACATATATTCAATGGAGTACCACTCACCCTTAAAAAGGAAGGAAACTGGGTCATTCGCAGAGATGTGGAAGGCCCTAGAGACTGGCATACAGCCTGAAGTAAGTCAGAAAGAGAAAAACAAATACTGTATATTAACACATATATGCAGAATCTAGAAAACTTGTATAAAGGATCCTATTTGCAAAGCAGAAATGGAGACACAGATGTAGAAAACAAATGCGCCTACTTTTCTTTGCTTTGAGAGACTTAAACTATCTACCATATGTCCACTGTCCACACAGAACCCTTCAAGTATGAAGCAGTGTTTAAACTCATGTCCCAGCTATCCCTCATCCCTTAGGAGGAACGTGTTTCTAACCTGCAGAGAGGAAAGGGTACTGAATCCAGATTTCAAGTTCAAAGCCCTTCATTTACTAGCTGGGAAATGCTGGGCAAGTCGGTCAAAAATACTATTAGAAAGAAGCCAGGCATTCACTTTCTCCTTCAAAAATTAACTTACCCCAGACAATTAAATATTAGGCAACATAGACACCAGAAAACAAAGATGAAATGCCCATGTAAACAAAGAGTGAGCAATTATTCTGTGACTTCTATGCTTGAATAGGTTAGTAACACACCAGGCATGTTGTGAGGGCCAAATGTGAGAATGTTCTTGCTGTGCCCTATAGATAGAAGCAGTCAATCATCAAGGAATAAGAGAGTGCTGGAAAAAGACCTTATTTCAGAGTTTTACACATGGTTGGTATGCAATAATGGTCTGAGATGAGTGTATCTGCTTTTTTTCAGGTTTATAACTGTTTGTTTTCTGTAATCTCTTCACACCTTCCTTTAAAAATATATGCAGGAGAAAACCAAGGTTGAAGAGAATTTCAGCAAGGTTTGTTCTGGTAATTTGAAAATGGGATGCCCCTGGGGTATTGCCAAACCAGGCTTGGGACCTGGGTCTTGGATTAAGTGGATGATCTTTAACATTCAGAGGAGAGGAAAGCAGCAGGAGATCTCCATTCTAACAACAGAGATCACTGTGCCCTGCTGGGGCAATCAAGTCAAGAGTTAAAATCAGAGTAATCTGAATACAAATCATAACACAGAAGAAGGAAACTTCCCATCCCTCCACACTCCCTGAGCCGCTGATTGGAATTACAGATACTGCTGTTCTCTCAGCAGAAATGTATTAAGACCATATGTAAAGATAAATGTTCTGGTTGGAGCAAGATAGGAAAACAGAAAGCAAAGAGCAAATCGGTGGGAGACCTCATGGACTGCTGTGTTTCCACCCACACTAAAGAATACTCAGAACCATAGGAGGTTTGGATCCTCTTCACCTTTTCAATTTGCTCATTTATTCAATAAATATTTATAGAGTGCCTGCTGTGGGCTCGGACTTCAGAAGGAAACAAAATCTGGCATAGCCCCCGCCTTCATGTGTGCTAGCAAAAGACACAGACATTAATCAAACAGTCACACAGCCTCATCCGCAGCTGTGATGGTGATTGTGGTCAAGGTGAAGTGTACAGTACAAACGGAGACTGTACTGAAAAGATTTGATCTCAAAAAGGAAGACACAATAGGGTCCTCCAAGGAAATGATGCCTGACCTTGGCTTCCTTTGTCATGCCTTTTCCTTTGTCTCTTCTGCCTTTCTCTCCCATCTTTTAGAGACTGTGGCAATTATGCTGAACACACCTGGACTACCCAGGATAATCTTGCCATCTCAAGGTCCTGAATTGAATCATGTTGGCAAAGTCCCTTTTAAAATGTAAGGTAACATGTTCACGGATTTGGGGGTATGTGAGTATCTTTGGGGAGTCATTATTCTACTGGCAATACAAGATCATCTGTATTTAAACCTGAGGAGAAATTAGAGAATAAGTGGTATATGAAAAGACATTGGGCTTCTCAGGTGGCGCTCGTGGTAAAGAACCTGCCTGCCAATGCAGAAGACATAAGAGATGCGGGTTCGATCCCTGGATCGGGAAGATCCCCTGGAGGAGGGCATGGCAACGCACTCCAGTACTCTTGCCTGGAGAATCCCATGGACAGCGGAGCCTGGCAGGCTACAGTCCATGGGGTTGCAAGGAATCAGATGTGACTGAAACCACTTAGCATGCACATACACACGAAAAGATGTTGGCAGCCTTAGGAAACCGGAGACTGTAGTTTAACTGTATTAGGCTCAGCCAAAGAAAGTGGAAGGAAGGCAAGCTCTCAGCAGGAGTAGTACCGAGGAAATGAGAGGCAGGGCCCAGAGCTTAATGCCTGAATGAAATGTTTATGGTGTATAAGGCTGGTCCATTCTAAAGGCAAATAAAATTCCTGGTAATCCAAGGGATTTGTGAATTGATTTCAGAGTACACAGGTTCTGGCACTGTGCCTTGCTGTGTCTGTATCAGGGCTACCTGTGACAATCCCAGGGTGTTATTTCTCTAAATGCATTGCCCGTGTCCTGGGAAAGAGACTGGTTTCCTGTTCTTTTGGAAACTCCAAGATTGTGCTGTTTATTAGAATCACCATCCACTCCCTCACACACAACTCTTCCCAGAAGAATCTAAACTGCTTTAATCATATTGTATGTTTCCCTAGTAGAATTTTTCCAGTTCCAGTTTTTCCAGTTTGCTTCTATGGTCATATATTTTTTTCTTCCCTCTTCACTTTGCTCAGGCAATAAAACATAATCAGCCCATCTCTGGTATTGGATATCTACTAGAAAAACTCAAGGGGCTTTAGTAACAGAAATCAAGGGAGAGCAGAGAGAAGAGATGGGCTTCCCAAGTGGCACTAGTAAAGAACCCACCTGCCAATGCAGAAGACATAAGAGATGTGAGTTTGATCCCTGGGTTGGGAAGATCTCCTGGAGGAGGGCATGGCAACCCACTCCAGTAATTCTTGCCTGGAGAATCCTATGGACAGAGGGGCCTGGTGGGCTGCAGTCCATAGGGTTGCACAGAGTCAGACATAACTGAAGTGACTTAACACGCAGAGAGAAGAGATGGTAACAGGACACCTCCAAGTCTGTTAGTCTAAGTGGACAGCTGTTGTTAGCAGTACTCTGTACATGTAGACCCGAGACCACCTCCCTGTCACTCTACCACCCACAGACAGTTTACATTCTCTCCAGTTCCATGAATGAAACCTTTTCAAGGATTCAGGGCCACAAGAAGGTGGAGTAAAGGTAGGAGATCCCATGAATTGGCTGGGGCTTTTCCTGGAAGTCTCCTCAAGTTAACAGAGTCATCTCAGTAAGGAAGCACAAGGCGAGCTTTAAAATGTCATCATCGGATCTGATTCACTGTAGAATCAGAGGTCTAATTTTTTTTTTTTTTCTAGAAGTCATGTTTCTCTTTTCTTCCCCTTTGGAGCTTCCATACTTTAACATGAACTGATTTATTCTTTAGGAAGAAGAGAATATCAGAAAGCCTGAATAGGAGCTGAAATCCTCTGAGCGTCTGCTTTTACCATTGTAGAGACTGAGGTTGAACTTTGGAAGAGGTTGAGGTTTCTTCTCTTTGCCAACCCCTTGCAGGGTATGCAGGAGAGATTCCTTCCATTCTCCTGGCCTGTAAGAGGCAGATAATCATGCCCTATCTTGGGAGAGATGATGTATGATACGGTATGTAAAGCGCTTATAAGATAACTGGCATCCCATAAGCTTTTAATAAATGTTCAGTAAAAGGTAAGATAATACTGATGATGACAATGACAGCTCCTCAGTTGTTCTGACCTTCTCTTCTTATTTGGGTTCTCAATCTTTAAAAAGACGAAGACACTCAGAAAATCTCTAGTCCTTTTCCCAAACTTTGCTCTATTGATAAAATTCTGGCAACTTATACTGCCCCTTACTTAACTGGCCTGCACATAACAGTTTTCTCAAGTTCAACCTCAGTTCTTTGTTATATCTTTGTTGGTCTCTTTCAGTTATCACGCCTAAGTGGTTATCTGGCCTCTATGGGGGTTGTTAATGGTGGAGTAGGATACCCTGGGGAGTAACTCTAGAGACACTGAGAATGCTCTAGCTTCTCTTTAGATCCTACCACATTCCTCCCGAAGCACTCCTTTCAAAATGTGAGCTATTAAACATGTTGAGAAGTTCTGGCTTAAATCATCAGGTCACACATTCCCCTTCTCATCTTGGTTCACAGTGGGCTGTGAAGATGATCTGCTAAGTGTTCTCCTCCTTCCCACATAACCGGTTTGATTAGAGACAGGCCAATGTCTCAGACTTTCCTGAAGGCCTCTTCATGACCCTTCTGCTTTTTCATGCCTTGCTCTCAAAGAGCCCTTTTCCATCCTTCCCAGAGAGTCTAAAAGCTCATTTACAAGACTCACAGAGGGAAAGGAAGAAAAAGAACACAGAGAAGATGGGTCATTGCTCAACACGGCCCCTGACAGCAGATCCCCAGCTTCCCCCTCTTTGCAGCCTGTAAACCGCTCTGTAAAAATTAAAGAGTGGGAATTTACAAGGCCTGAGAGGAGCCAGAAGGTGAGGACCCATCGCCAACCAACAGGTCCGGCATACTGATGAAGCGGGAACCTGAGGCCTTGCCAATTTCTGGCCAATAAAACATCTTCTCTGCCTTTCCAGATCCTTGACCTTCTCTTTCCCACACAATACTAAGTTGGGACACAAATGAGGGAGAAGGTTAACCCAAAAAACAACAAAACAAAGCACAATACCCAGTGTGTCCCGGTCTTTTAGGGGAACGGTTGGATCATAATGGCCTCCTTCTTGGGCCCTTTATTCCTCAGTGGATCCCTTGGTCACCTTGCCTGCTTAAGCACCTCCTGAGTTTTCATTGCAGGGAAGCCTGAGTTGGTTACTAGCAAAGACTGTTGCTAAAATAGTTCCAGGTGGAAATAGAAGCCCCAGGTCCTGCAGAAACTGGGATGACTGGGTGAATCTTGGCAGTGGTAGAAAAGATACAGGAGGTGGTTTGGGAGACCTGGCTGGGCTACGCTGGCATTGTGACTTTGATAGGTCATTTTCTGTGTACTTAGTTGCTCAGTCGGGGACTTTTTGCAACCCCATGGACTGTAGCCCGCCAGGCTTCTCAGTCCATGGAATTTTCCAGGCAAGAATACTGGAAGGGAGTGCTATTTTCTACTCCAGGTGATCTTCCAGACCTGAGAGGTCCCTTTAACCTCTCTGAATATCAGCTGCCTCACCCCTAAAAGGAGGAGAGTGGGGCTAAAATGGATCTTGAGACTTTGTCTGCTGCTCGCTAGTTTTTAAGTAGGTCTGAAACCCAGGGAAGAACAGGTAGAATGTATCGGTAGGACAAGCACCTTGAGACAATATAGGACTGAAGTTATCTAGGCTCAACCTTCTGAATGACCAGGTGTTACCTGTATTTTGTCATTTATCTAAGTCTGGCCAAGATTGCATTGATTGGTATTTACATGATTGCGAATCCTTCCAGTTATTTGAGTTTGAGATGGAAAGCGAGAGCAAGAGCCAGAGAGAGAGATGGAGAATGAATAAACGTGGATTTGGTAAGAGCAGTAACTATAGTGGAGGTATCAAATACTCAGGCAGACCAAATTATGTTAACATTGTTTGGTTCCTTGTTTGAGGATAAAAAGTGTCTTCTCTATACTTTAGGGATGCAACCAGTCATTGCCCCTACATAAAACTCCTAAAGAGGTGATGAATTTGATTTACCATCAGTTATTATGTGGCATTTTGCACGTATGGGGCTGAGAGGTGGAGGGAGTTCAGAGGAGTTTCTGTTTGGGTAATGAGTTGCTGCAGAGTCATCTGCCAGTAATGTGTATTTGGCAAAAACAGGTATTCCATTTCCTAGATTAGAGCCCTCCCTGGAACCTAGAGAGAGTTGCACTAGGTCATCTCTGAGTTCCAGAAAATAGGAGTAGCTTTTCTCAGGTCAAACAACTGGTTGGTTGGTGTCTGAAATTCATACCCAAGTTAATTCACTCATTTGCCAATGGATGTCAAATGTAGCATATTCTGGACAGAATGCTCTGTGCTTTAGTCTCTTGACTCCCTGCCTAACTCTTTCTCCATGAGTTTATGGCCACTTGATTTCTATTGAATGCACAAAATCAGCAAAGCTGTACATTTCCTTCATTGCCAAACCTTTGTTCCTTTTGTTAAGATAATATGATTGAGAAAAAAGTGTGGATGATAGATCTTTTCTATTTGGAATGAAAGTAGTGATCATGGGTTTGGATGGAGTCTCTCTAAATAGTTTATAAGTACTCTCCAAGTAGCCTGAGTTGCTTCTCCCAGGCCTACTTTACCAACAAAGTAGCCTGAGGTGCTTGACAAACAGTTATGGGGGTGGTCTTAGAGCTAGGGGAACATATTCAGAGGGAATGTATTAGTCTGAGCCTTGGAAAAGTGACTCAGAAAGAGTAAACCTTTGCACTAATGCCCAGTAAGTCAAAGCTGTTCTATAAAAAATATTTATTTTGTCTTTGGTACAGTCTTAAGTTTATTGATTACAAATTTCCTTTCTCTTCGTTTCTTTCTTGGTCGTATATGACTTCTCTACCTAGAAAAGGTGAGTTTCCAATATATACATCTGGAAGGTGTGTGTGTATGTGTATGTGAGTCTGTTGAGGGGAGGGTTTCCTAACCTTGTTATTTAGGGTAGATGGGACTGGATGAGGTCAGATGTGTTTTTGAGAGTTCAGGTCAAGGCTCTAACTGGCAGGGAGCAGTCACATCCTCCAAGCTTACTAGCCAAGTGCATGCTCTTCTGCAAGTGACTGAGCTGAAGATAAACATGGAGCCCATAATAGCTTTTTCACTTGATGTCCTTTATTATATGTTCCACACTTTAAATTCCTTTGCTTCACTTCTGTATTCATCTGGATCTTTCAGAACAAACATTGAAGTAGGAAAAAAAAAAAAGCAAACTCCCCTCTTCTACCCTTCCCATCCTTTCTGAGTGACTCACTTCAACTGGAACAATAAATGTTAATCAGTATGGTATGACAGCAGAAAAAAGACATCCACAGTGAAGCCCTTTGGTGCCAAAGTCTTGGTGAAGCAACCAGCTCCTTCCTCTGGACTGCAGTGGGGGCAATGTGGAACAATTTGGTTGTTTTAAAAATAGTATTTTGCAAAATTAGAGCTGCCTGTATCTATGGGATAGTCAGCAGGTCAGGGGTTGTGAAATGCCTGTGCTAACCACCAAGCGTGAGCAGGCACTTTTAATAGTGTTGGCTGGAATGTGATGCAGGCCACGAGACCCAGGCAATCAAGTCTACCTTTTCCAGGGGAGATTGAGGGCAAAACAATTCTTCATGTTTGCACTGGTGTTTTTCTCCATAGAACTCAGAGCTTCCGTGCGTGTATCCTCAACCATTATCCTCATTTTCTGACAGGTGCAATTACTCATCTCTTCTCCTCTGCCCATCTCCTGTTTTGTTTTTCTCTTCATGGGTCACACTTTCCAACAAGCCACAGCTACACCTGGTATTCTAGAAAGGCTGTGGTCAACAGAATGTACTTCTTGGAGATGGCTTAGTGGGTCCTGGAATGACCAGGAAGAACGACTTCATCACCTGAAGAATGTGGTCACCTTTTACTTTGAAATTAACTGGTTGAGTCCTCATTAGCAGGAAGACTTCTCTCAAGATCCAAGAACTCCAGGGACATAGTCCAAAGTGCACAAACCTGTTTCCAGATACAGGTCTGAGAGAGAACTTGTGTGTACAGTCTGTTCAACTATGAATGCATGTTGTTTCAGCTCCTTCCATGAATGCTTTTGTTAAAAGCTGCCCTGCTACAGACTAACAGAGCTATGGCCATGCTCTCATGGACCTGGATAGAACATCCGCCAGTGATTTCAAGGCCACACATGAGCACCCAGGTTCTAGCCACAGTGATCCACAATGTGAGAAAGGCTGTATTTGAGGTAACGAGGTCATTGTGGTGATGTATTGGGAGAGGGGTTGGCAGAAGGGCTTCCAGTTCATTCAGGGTGAATTCTGCCCTTTGGGGCTATGATCTCCTTTCATTCTAGAAGATCTCAGTTGGGACATCCCTGATGTTCTGTATTATTCTGTTCAGGCCATTATAACGGAATATCATGTCTGAGTGGCTTAAACAACAGACATTATCTTGTAGTTCTGGAGGCTAAGTCCAAGATCAAAGCTCTGGCAGCCCCAGTGTCTGATGAGGGCTCTCTTCCTGGTTTGCAGACGATTGTCTTCTCATTGTATCCTTATGAGGTAGGAAGCTCTCTATGTCTCTTCTTCTAAAGGCACTAACTTTGTTTACGATGGCACCACCCTCACGATCTAATTACCCTCCCCAAACCCTCACTTTCTAATACCATCACATTGGGGGTTAGGATTTAAACATATAAATTTGTGGGGAATACAAACATTCAGTCCATAATATGTTATGTTATAATAAGGTCTCTCTCCCAGGAAAAACTTTAGCCCTTTGTGAATTTGCCTTTCTCCTCTGAACATACTGTGAAAAGTGTCCAATTCTCTTTATACTCCTTCCTCAAAGCAATGGGTGCCTGCTGGCCTTACATTCAGAAAACTAAGGGAAGTCACTTCAGTTGCTTTCACTATTTGGGGAAAAGTGCGGGGCTCTGCATGGCCAGGGGATGGAAAACTGGAGGGATGTCAAGAGAAGAGGCTGAAAATGCAGATGGGAAGCTGGTAAAGGCAGGCTGTGGAGTTTTGATTGGAATCCTTCCCAGTGCCTTGCTATCTTATCTTCCAGGTGAAGAGTCTGACCTAATTGTTTTCTATATTCTGCCTCATTGTGTGCACTATTCTACTGGGATAAGGAAGAAGATATTCCTTGATCAAACTGTGCTCTGGTGCATCCTACAGTCCTTTGTTGTATTAACGAGTCATTGGCATGAGATCAGAAGTCATAATGTAAGAGCAAATTTCCCTCCCCAGCCCTGTATATTGGGTGTGTCAGTTCAGGGTTTGAGTGGAATATTTGCATGTATTTTATATATAGAAATGAGTATATGTTAATCCCAAAGTCTTAGTTTACTTCCCCACTGCTATCTCTTTTGGTAACCATAGGTTTGTTTCAAACATCTGTGAGTCTCTTTGTTTTGTAAATAAGTTCATTTGTATAATTTTTTATATTCAATATATAAATGATAACATATGATATTTCTCTTTCTCTGAGTTACTTCACTTAACATGGTAATCTCCAGCTCCATCCATGTTGGTGCAGATGGCATTGTTTCATTTTTTATGACTGAGTAATATTCCATTGTGTAAGTATGTGTGTGTGTGTGTGTGTGTGTGTGTGTATAAGTAAGGTCCAAATTAAGTGCTTTGGGGATTCAGAGAAGGAGTTGTTCCTTAGAAGTGGGGCTGGGAACAGGAAGTTGAGGAATCATATTTGGAGAAGGTGAATCTTGAGTGAGACTTTGCAGGTGAGTGGGATGGGGATGGAGATGTGGGATGGGGATGAGTGGAGAAGGCATCCCACAGAAAGGGGACCATGATTGCAGGGACATAGAAGGGGAGTACTGAGGATGAGTGGGGAAAAGTGCAGGGCTTAGTGTGGTCACAGGATGGAAAACTGGAAGTATGTTAAGAGAAAAGGCTAAAAACGCAGATGAGTAGCTGGTAGAGTTGGGCTGTGGAGTTTTGATTGGAATCTTTGTCAATGGGGGCCCCCTGCAATAGAAGTTTTTTTTTCAATAAAAGTTTTAATCCAGGAATTTTAATCCCCCCTCTTCACTATTTCTGTTCTATATAGTCATCCACTTGTACACTTAATGGCATATTGAACAAGAGTATGATGGACAAGTCTTTTGGGATTTCAGAGATCCATGTAATAATATACTATAAAAGTTCAGTATACTCACCTGTGCATTTTTGGGATGAAGATGCTGAAACTTGAAACACACAGTAGTTGAGATTCTTACTTTCACTGGTGTATTTACAGGGTCCAAAGGGTAGATCAGGCTCAGGCTTGGGCTGAAGCTGGAGCTCAGATGATGCGCTCAGGATGCCATACTCTGCACCAGGACTGTCCACTCTCCCATCCAGGCTACAGTTTCAGAAAAGTGCCCTAGTGGTGGTGAAAGAGTCATCAGTGGTTCTAGGACAGTCACTTGGGAAATTGAATGTTCCATGAAAAAAAGATGGATTCTGGAAGATGTGAAAATGTCAAAGGGCAGACCCATCCCCAATATCAGAGATAGGTTGTCTCTATTGGAATTAGAGCTTGATTCTTAGAGTTGGTGATGAACACGGGGTGGAAAATATCCATTACCACTTGTTTTTTTTTAAGCTCCCAGGGACAACACAGCTTGGATTTAATATCTTAACTCACTGAAAGAAGTCCTGTTTGATTCTTTCCAAAAAAAAAAAGGGGGGGGGGGAATCATAGCCTCACTCTCCATTCAGTGATGAGCTTTCAACATGTTTCAGTGTTTCTTCTCCTACAGAACTGAAGTGGGAAGCTTCCATGAGTACATTTCCATGAGGAGTACTCAGGACTAGACCTTGGCCTTCATTACCCAGAGTTCTGACAGGGAACTGAAACTCTTGTATCAAAGCAGTAGACTTAAAAAAAAGGAATCCCCTGGGGAATGAAAGATGACATCTCAGCATTTTGGGATTTTGTTTCTTTCTTTCTTTCTCCCCTACTTGAATTAACATGAAGTCAAAACCAGATCTTAGAATGGAATTGGCTGCCACATAATTTAGACATGTTTGCATAACATTCTGAAAATAATTCAATAAGAATAGGTTTTTCTTGGAATTTATCACTGCCTGGCAAATTAGAGCCCAAACACAACAAGTTTGTGCTAAAAAGGCATGAGACAGAGCAAATGGAAATGACAGTGGCAGAGAGAAAGGAAACCCAAGCAGCCAGTCGACTTTCATTATCCGTGATGGTGTGAAACAGAAATAGCAAACACGGGGCAGAAGCAGGGACAAACACAGCTTGCGTTTCAGACTCCCCATTTTCTCCAGGACTCGGCAGCAGCTGAGAGGCCAGGGTGGCAAGAGGAGGGCATCTTAGGTCTCGGAAATGGTTCTGAGAATTTTTCTTATGCTGTATTTTTCCATGTCTTCAGTTGAATTTTTCTTCTTCTTCTTCTTTTTTTTATTATGAATTCTAATGGAGAGGACCCACAGGTTCAGAAAATAACAAACTAACATAAATATATAGGAGAAATAATAGTAACTTAGAAGGACAGAGTCAGAGCATTAAGCTTCAAGTAGAAGACCCAGAATGATTGTCACTGGGACAAACCAAGTGACTTCTCTGAATGTAACTTCTCTACTCTAAAATGGGGGAGACTAGTAGGAGCTTGAATCACAGTGAACATTATTATCAGGGTAGTAATCCATAGCAGCAGGGCATTTTAAATCCATAGGATATATAAGGACATCTCAGGTCTAACTCAGAACTTTTCATAGATGTCAGTTCCTTATGGTACCATTGTTGTTAGGCTAGAAGCTAAAGATCTTATGGGCAGAATTATGTGCCTGAGTTACCTGCGTGTGGCTCAGTGACCTTTGGACTCTTCCTGACTCTGGACCTTAGTGACTGTGAATATGATGGGCAAAGCTGTTTCTGCTCCTTTAAATATTGGTATCCTAAACCTCTTCTCTTCTTGCCCTTCCCCATCACCTTTCCCATATGTGCTACAACTGCACATTCCTCCTGTAAGGATATGGTGCAGAATTGTATCTTTTAGCCTAGACTTCTCATCTGACTCCTGGTGTCTACTCAACCATTTGGACATCTGGCAGCCCTCACACCTGCTCCTATCTGAAATCAGAGTTATTCTACCTTCTCTTCCCTGTCATAAGAAGTCTTAGTTAGTTCGGGCTGCTATAATAGAATACCCTTGACTGGGTGGCTTAAACAACAGACTATTAATCTCTCATACCTCTGGAGGCTAAAAAGTCCACAATCAAGTTGTTGGCAAATCTGAAGTCTGATGAGAGCCCACTTCCTGGTCTGCAGACATCGTCTTATTGCTGTATCTTCACCTGGTGGGGAGAGGAAGCACAGGTGTCTCATCCTCTTCTTATAAGGACTCTAAGCCCACAATGACCATCTAAACCTAATTACCTCCCAACATTCCACCTCCGAATGCTATCACATTGGGAGTCAGCGGTTCAATTTATGAATTTGGGGGAAACACATTCAGTCTATAGCACATAGTGAATGATTCTATCATCACTCTAGGTAGTCAAGCCAGTAGGCACCCAGTAAGTATCCTTGACTTCTCTCTCTCCTTCACTATCCACTTGAAATTGATTGAGGTCATTTTGGCATCTGACTTCAACATCAACTGAATGTGTCTGCTTTCCTGTATCCTTGCCGCCGCCACCCCAATTCTGGTTCCTGCTCTCTTTCCCTGGGCAATGGCCACATCTGTCAAGTTAGTGTCCAATCTATCTCCAATCTGTCCCCTTCTAAGCCCCTTCTCCGTGCCATAGCCAGGATATTTCTCAAAAGGGAATCAAACATACCTTTCTTCTGTTTCACACTCTTCACTGGCTTCCCCTTGACCTCAGGATTAACTCTAAATTCTTTAGTTTCTATAAGCCTCACAACACTGGCCTGCCTACCTCTGCCCTAACCCCTCTTTGGTACCTTACATGTGCTGTCGCATCTTTGCCTCAGAGAGCTGAGTCTTCATACAAGATGTTCCTTCACAAAGCCTGCACCTTCCCCAGGCAATTTCCATCCTTCAGTTGACCTTGACTTTGTATAGGAAGCCAGCCTGGATTCTCACTCTTTAACTTCAGAGAAAGGAATTTCCTATTTCCAGAAGTAGAACTAATAGCAGTTTCTTTTCCTCTACCTGAGTGTCTTTTCTTCAGAGGGGGTAAACTCACCAGGTCTAACTAAAACAAAACCAAGTTTTGTTGCAATCTCTCAGCTCTAGTGGACCTAGTGAAGACAGATGGGAAATATTTAGCCCATGAGAAAGGAAATTTAGACTTCTAGACAGAATGCACCTACTCTGAGAGAAGAGCATATGAAACCCCAAGTACCTGTAGGTCCCCATAGGGTTTTAGGCTCACCTTGCCTGGTTAGGAGAAGTTCAGCAGGTTCACCAACAAGTTCTATCAGTCAGTCAGTCAGTCAGTTTTGTCACTCAGTCATGTCCAGCTCTTTGCAACCCCATGGACTGCAGCACGCCAGGTTTCCCTGTCCATCACCAACTCCCGGGGCTTACTCAAACTCATGTCAATCGAGTCAGTGATGCCATCCAACCATCTCATTCTCTGACCGCCACTTCTCCTCCCACCTTCAACCCCAGCATCAGAGCCTTTTCCAATGAGTCAGTTCTTCACATCAGGTGGCCAAAGCATTGGAGTTTCAGCTTCAGCATCAGTCCTTTCAATGAATATTCAGGACTGATTTCCTTTAGGATTAACTGGTTGGATCTCCTTGCAGTCCAAGAGACTCTCAAGAGTCTTCTCCAACACCACAGTTCAAAAGCATCAATTCTTCAGTGCTCAGCTTTCTTTATAGTCCAACTCTCACATCCACACATGACTACTGGAAAAACCATAGCTTTAACTAGACTCATGACTTTATTTTTTCCTAGTCAAAGTTCTGTCAGTAATAATAGCAAAGACTTGAACAATGAGGGCTCCTTCTCCTTGACAGAAGCAAAGGCCCTTCTCATTTGCTAAACTCTTCCAGTGCAGTTAGGGCTCATGAACTAACTCCTCATTTACAAATAACCACAGACATTCTCAAATATTATACTGTTAAAGCCAATCATACTCTAACAAATTCTAAGTGAGTATTTGGGTCTCTGAACTTTAAGAGAGAGACATCATCTTGTTTATAACCAAAGGCTGTAGTTTCAGCTGATTTAAAAGACTGTTCTGGTGATCAGAAATATAAAGTCTCATTATAAGGTAGCATTTTCCTGGGACAAAGGTCCTAAAAAGATGGATTGTTCGAAGGACCACTATGTAGTCATCCTACTGAGTAGAGACAAATGCACCTTCCTCTTCTGGAGTCCCATATATCCCCTTACTTATCATACCCCTTAGCTCTATGCCAAGGTTATTTTAATACTTCTCACTCCTATCAGACCCTAAACCCTTTGAGGGTAGGGACATTAAGTGACTTTTTCAATGCTATGTCTCTAGTTTCTGAGACAAAATACATGCTCCGGAAATACTTGTTGAAGATATATATTCTCTTTTGCTGCTGCTCAGGATGCTGGTATGAATGAAGAATAAAGTCTCTGTAAGTATACTGTCTTCCTTCTGAATTAGATTTATCTGCTGCCTTTATTTCAAGACTGAGTTTTCTGTCAGAACAGCCACCATCTCCTTGGGTTAAGAATATTAAATTGAAAGAAGTTCATCATTTTACCAACCATAAAAAGGTGAAGGGGAAACACATAGAGACGTGAGATTAGAAGCCCATAAAGAAAGGAGAACCTTGTGTTTGGGGTCAGAGGAGCTAGAAGCAGGTCAGAATCCACTTGATCAGTTTCTCCTGGGTTGCCTTAAGCTTCACCAGCAAATAGACTGATGGAATATGTTACAAATCCAAACACATCATTTCTGCGAGGCCCTGGTGGCTATGATGAATAACCTCCATTGTGAAGCAGGCTAAAGTCACTGTCCTGTCTGAATATAAATCTTGCCTTCTGTCCCTTCATCCATTTCACCCATCTCACTCCCAACCCCAACTCTTTAACTCCGCTTAGCTTCACAAACTATTAAGTAGACATTCAGTAAATCATCCCAGTAAGAATAGAACTGCAGGAGAAACACCTCATCCATAACCAACCCATCACTCCTTTTGTCAACAGCAGGGTGAAATGAAGACTTTCATATCCTTGAGAAAAATTCAGTATTCAGCACACATGTACTAGGGAAGACTCTGGCCCTTTATCTCCCAGTCTTAGATGAGGTGGATGATCACCCCATAAGTGGGTAGGGTGCAGAGTTGGAGAAACCATACATTGCTGCTTTCGTGTGGTGCCCCTGAACATCTCTAGGATGGACCATGGTGTTTTGAGGATGTGAGTAGGAAAAGGGGCCACCAGTGAACTAAGCTATGTGTTCAGGTCTTAGATGTGGACCTGAAGCTAGATTGCCAAGCTTTGAATCCCACTTGCACTACTTCCAGCTATATGATTCTGGGGAAGTTTCTCAACTCCTATAATCTTCTGTTCTTGTTTTATTTTTTTCTGTAAAATAAGGATACTATTTATGTCCAGTTCAAGGGCAATTGGGAATGTAAAATGATCTGATGCAAGAAAAGCACTTCACATAAGGAATAGCACAGAAAATATCCTCAATACCAATCCTTTGTAAACCTTTTAAAGTGGTATGGTTAAATGAAAATAAATACTAAAATATTTAAGAAATACTAGAAGAAAATATGACCTCAGGGTAATTTCCTGATTATATAAGAACACCCATGGTTTCTGGGTACACAGTTCACTTAACTATTATATTTGGGGACTTGGAAATTTTATGAAGGCTTGAGTCAAATTCCCTCTTCCTTCTCTCTGTCTATCTACCTACCTATCTATCTCTAGCTAATAAAACTGGAGTCTAAGAAAACACTGTGATTTTTGAAACCAGAGTTCAAAATCTAGAATGCAGAATTTCTATTATTTTATTCAACTTATCAACTGATACTCACTTCTGAGGCACATAAGAAAGGCTTTCTATATGCCATTTGTACTCCTGACCCTGAAGAGAGGGCACAATTATTTGCATACTGTGAAGGAGGAGCTGGAAGCTTGGTAATTAAACTGAATTGACTTGAAGATCATGGTGCTATGATTCTGCCACCAGTTGCAGACATTGGGTGTATAAGATGTCTTAGAATGTCCAAGAAACTTTGTATTCTAACAATGAAAGGAAGATGAAAGCAACAAAATGATAGGGATCTTCGATGGTCTGTCCGCTGATATATCCCAAACATCTAGAACAGTGCCTAGCACTTAATAGGTGTTCCATAAATATTTATTGAAAAGTGCTAAGTGAGTAATCAAATGAATATTAAACATAGTAAAAAGATAAATTAAATATTATTTTTTTAATTTTTAAACTCACTAAAGTCATTGAGGTTACCAATTTGCCTCCATTATAATATGTTGCACTACTACTATTGCTATTCTTTAAAAGTAGCATTTATGGCTTTTATTATTTATATAAGTTATAAAGATTGGCAAAAACAACAGGTAAATTACACTCACTCTATATCTCAGAGACTTTCTTTTCAATTTAGAAAGTTTCTCCCACTTTGAATTTTGCTGATATCAGCATTCATACATGATTCTGAAAATTATCCCCAAGTTTATGGTTCACAGTCCTCTCTCTCTGTATTCCTTCCCCTGGCAAATTCATTTATTATCATGATTTCCACCACATCCTATGTGGGGAGAACACTTAAATCTCTAATTTTAGTTCTATCCTTTCTTCTAAGCTCTGGTTCATCATTTTTGACGGTGTGCTTGACATTTTTGCCTTGATGCCACTGTGCTGATTAGAAATGAAAGAAATTAGCTTCTTTTCTCCTGGCATGACTATTTCAATTAAAGACCTCCCCATCTTCCCTGGCAACCCATCCAGAAACCTCTGTCATTAGTGACTTTCTTTCTCCTTGGTTCAGCATATTCAATTAGTCATAAGATCTTGGGAATCATATCTCCTGATTTCTGTTTCTTGCCCATTTATAAGACTAGTGTCATCACCTGTATTTTATATATTGCTTTTAGATCGACCATCTTGAAATTCATTTGCTCTATCTCTCTCCACTTTCCATGGATTTATATCACCTGAAAAACAGTTGGAGCACCTAAGCCTGGCATTCAAGACTCATTATTTGACCTAAACTACCTTTAAATTAATTTTATCTGAGCTGCCTTCATACTCCAACATAAACATTTCTGAACACATCAAAGTTTTCAAGACATGCCCAGCTCTTCTTTGACTCTGTGATTTGCTCTTGCAGTTCCCTCTGTAAGGATGCTTCATTTTGCTCTTCTTCCTCCTTCAATTTCTGAGCTGGAATAGAAAAGGTGGGTATAATATTCAAATACTGCTTCCTTGGTGCCTATCCAAACATCCACAGCAGGAGTTATTTCTGTCCTCTGAGTCTTATGAGATGCCATATTTTGGGGGGCATTTCTTGTCATATCCAAAGATATGCAACCCTTATAAGTGAATATATTGTGTCTAGCATCCTAGTCATTGAGTCCTTTAAGATCTACACCTGGTAAATATTATGGAGGCGCCAAAGGCCAGACATAATACCTTACACTTGAGATAGTCAATTTTCACTCCATCTCATTCCCCGCTCCCCACCCCACCCCCCCAACCTCTTTCCTCCTTCCTGAAGGTGGTCTTTGGCAAGAGTTAGTAGATGTTAATATAGTAGTTTATCAAATTTTATCATTAGAAGCAAGGTTGATCAACCTAAGAATAGTTTTAATAGTTCAGCATGGGAGTAGTGAGGAGAAGGAAATGGAATCCCACTCCAGTGTTCTTGCCTGGAGAATCCCAGGGATGGAGGAGCCTGGTGGGCCACTGTCTATAGGGTCACACAGATTCGGACACGACTGAAGCGACTTAGCAGCAGCATGGGAGTAGTGAGAGGTTGGGCACTGGAGCATGGAGGTCAAAAAAATGGGAATTAAGAGGTTCTACTGGGAAACAAAGATACTTCAAGTGAGGTCCACTGGCTGTGATGCAATCAGTATAATTTCTTAGTGAAGTGAAAGTGAAGTTGCTCTGTCGTGTCTGACTCTTTGCGACTCCATGGACACCAGGTTCCTCCCTCCATGGGATTTTCTAGGCAAGTGTACTGGAGTGGGTTGCCATTTCCTTCTCCAGGGAATCTTCCTGACCCAGGGATCGAACCCAGGTCTCCTGCAGTGTAGACAGACGCTTTACCATCTGAGCCACAAGGGAAGTCCTTGCATTGGTGGATATTTCTCCCAAGAATGGTGGAAATCATCTACTGATGAGGTATTTCTCCTAACTCTTATGAGCAACCATTGTAGATTGAATTGCATGCTTGTAAAACTGGAACTAAGATTTTCTTTTTCCTTTGAATGATTCATAAGTGTGTTTACTCACAAAGTCACAGAAATCCTAAGTTGTTTAAAGATATATTTACTAAAAAAATAAATAAATAAAGATATATTTACTTTTTTCATGTAGAAAGAAATCCAGAGGTAGGCACAGCCAGAGATCTAGAAGCAGGCATATCATGGATCTGAGACCCATCTTGAACCCAGGCTCTTTCTCTGTTTCAGCTGCTCCATTTTTAGGGCATGATTTTTGCCTTCCTGGTCACAGGATGGCTGTTGCATCTCCCAATATCATATCTGTGCTTTACTCTTGAAGAAGGCAAAGGGCCAAAAAGTTTTACTTGAGGTTTTATTTACTCAGACATTCATTTGTGCCATGTTGGCCAGATGTGCATCACATAGATAATCCAGGCTGGAAGATGACTAAGAAAACCAAGTAGTTATCTATCTAGCTTCTCTTACAGAGGAAGGGGAGTGAGAAGTTAGAAATTATTTTTAAGTGAGCCAAATCTTTCTGATTGTTAAACCTCTGACCTTCCTCTACTGCTATTATGGTCGTTGGAAGCAGTAACATCCTTCTTGATTGCCTTAACTGGGTCCTGGGAAATGCTGCTGCTGCTGCTAAGCCACTTCAGTCATGTCTGACTCTGTGCGACCCCATACACGGCAGCCTACCAGGCTCCTCCATCCCTGAGATTCTCCAGGCAAGAACACTGAAGTGGGTTGCAATTTCCTTCTCCAATGCATGAAAGTGAAAAGTGAAAGTGAAGACACTCAGCCATGTACGACTCTTCGAGACCCCAGGGACTGCAGCCTAGGACATGGAGGACAGGCGCCTCCATCCATGGGATTTTCCAGGCAGGAGTACTGGAGTGGGTTGCCGTTGCCTTCTCCACATGGGAAATGTATGTGTGTATGTATGTATGCATGTAAGTATGTATCTGTTTGCCTACCTGCTCTAGAAATAGTTTTACGTGTAGGTCTATTGGTATATGCTATGATAATTCCACTTCTATTAATTCTTCTTAACATGTTTAAAAGTGGGATATTTAAGAATTGGCTAATTAAGTGGGAATTTTCTGTATGACTCAGGAACTCAAACCCAGGCTCTGTGACAACCTAGAGGGGTGGGATGGGTGGGAGGTGGGAGGGAGGCTCAAGAGGGAGCGGACACATGTTTATCTATGACTGATGCATGTTGATGTATGGCAGATGCATGTTGATGTATGGCAGAAACCAGCACAATATTGTAATTATCCTTCAATTGAAAATAAATAAGAAAAAAAATAATTGGCTAAATAATCCAAGACCTTGAAGAAATCACCTGCTTTTCAGTGGGAAGCTGTAGATGCTGAAGGAAGACTCTATTAAGGAGCATCTGAGAATCCTGCCGTGTGAGTCTAAGCAACAATTTTTTTCACAAATGGAGAAGATATTATTTAGATTTTAATTTCTGTAGTCTTTAATTTAAGAATGTTGGCCTTTAATTTTTTTGGATTATAAAGTAAAGGAGGATTTGAATTTTGGACTTTAATTGCTCACTGGGAGTTTAATACTGGGAGATAGTTCAAATTCAAGTTTGAGTCATCCATATTCTGCTGACACCATATTTTGGGTTGTATTGCTGTTACTTGTGCTTGCTATATAACTTCTGATGAAGTATATTGGGCATATCATGACTAGTGACAACTTGAGATGGGATAAAGGATAGGCAATGGATTTCCAGCCTAGGGTTTTTAACTCCTTTCAGAGCCTCCTAGAGCAAAGGTTAAATTCTCTGTTATGACCCAGGGAGTTTACCCAGAAGAGGGAACACTGACATGAGAGAAGAGAGACCTCACCAAGGTGGAAGCAGGACCACCACAAGATAACCTGAGGGATCATGAGTTTAATTACAACCTAAAGGGCTTCCCTGGTGGCTCACTGGTAAAGAATCCGCCTGAAATGGAGGAAACATGGGTTTGATCCCTGGGTTGGGAAGATCCTCTGGAGAAGGAAATGGCAACCCACTCCAGTACTCTTGCTGGGAAATCCCAGTGGACAGAGGAGCCTGTTGGGCTACAGTCCATACGGTTGCAAAAGACTTGGACTTAGTCGCAAAAGACTTAGTGACTAAACAACAACAATGGTTTAAGAGAACAAAATCTTGAGAGTGTTAGAGGAGACATTCCCCACTTTTCATGTTTTTCAAAAAGGGGAGAACATTTCCACTACACTACTCAGAGAGGGAAAGCAGGGAAGAACTCTCCTCTCCTTCTCCACCCTAGTCTTAAGTGATTGTGTAATTGGATTTTAGGACTTAGAAACATGTGGCTCAGTCTCTCTGAGTTTTCTTTTTCATGGTTCTGTCTTTGCCCTTTCTTTCCTAGTGAGCTCATAAGGGTCAAAGGCCGGGCGTGACTAACTGCTAGAGTCTGTCTAGAGGACAGACTTTCTTTCCTGACATTTGGGACCTAATGGGTGTGAGAGAATGAGTCTGGGGAAAAGACTTTTCTCTGTAGACCCTCACACTCCATTGAGAATAGCTCCTGAGGTCTAGATCTGAGAATTGAGAACTGTTGAGACGCTCATTTGTGACCATAGATCCAGGCCATATTTTCCAAGATAGTTTTATTAGCTATCAAGCTGATATTTTTTTCCCAACACCTGACTCCTGCATCTAAGTCTCAGTTGGTTCCAAAGTAAAGTGGAAGAGATGAGATTCAGGATCACCTCTACTTTCCAACAAATAGTAGCAAGAGTAATGTTTGTTGGTTCAGTAGCATATTCCCCAAAAGATCTGACCAGTCACATTCCTGGGGTGAAGCCAGGGGGTGGATAGTCACTGAAAAGACTGAGGGTCCTTAGGAAAAGGAAGATGAAAAGGTGTCCCCAAAAGATGGAATTTTAGGATGTCCCCTGGATGAGGACTCTATGGACTGATAGGTAACTCACTGAGAAAAAAAGAAAAATGTTTTGTACTACAGTCTGGAGCTAACTTGGAGAAGGAAATGGCAACCCACTCCAGTACTCTTGCCTGGAAAATTCCATGGACTGAGGAGCCTGGTAGGCTATATAGTGCATGCAGTCTCAAAGAGTTGGACACCACTGAGAGACTTCGTTTTCACTTTCTGGAGCTAACTATTGTCTGTGAATGTCTCATAATAACATTTTTTTTCTGGTAAAGTCCTGAAACTTCACAATTTTCCAAATGTCATGGAAATTACAAAAGGGATGCATATATATGAGACATTTAAGAAAAATCTATTGAATACATCAAATGAAGGTGAGGATGTCTATTTAATAGAGTTTATAAGAAATCCATCACACTAAAGGGACACCTTAATAAAAAAAGAAAACCAAAATCCTATCTCCCCAGTCTAAAGCTTCTAAGTGGAACTCACATAACCATTAGATGGGAATGAGCAGGAGTGGAAAGAGGTGAAAAGAAATATCAAGTAAATATATTATGCCATCAAGTTGACCTGACATCTCATCTTAGATTAGACTTTCATATTAAAGTCTTTGTTGTAAATTGTTTCATCATCATTTAAACATTTAAGCCCAAGGACAATACCCAGAACAACCCTAGGTGAGACTACAAATAGAGGAGAATACAAAGTATTTCCATTGTGTTAAATGGAAAATTGTTAGGGTCACAGACGCCAGGCTGAAAGATCAAAAAGAGAAAAAATCTAATCAGG
Source organism: Dama dama (assembly GCF_033118175.1). Lineage (NCBI taxonomy): Eukaryota > Metazoa > Chordata > Mammalia > Artiodactyla > Cervidae > Dama > Dama dama. Next base: position 29,424,909 of record NC_083688.1, read on the forward strand.
AAATGCGAAAGCCAAGATTTTAGCAAATTAACTCACCCTGATGACTCATCCCAGATGTATTAAGTTTTCACATTTAACAACCTCTTCATTGAAAATACTAAATACCATCTGTCTCCAGCAGATGAGTTAATGCTAGTATTAAAGCCTTAAAGTTCACATTTCCTAATTCTTTTATTTGAAAATAAATAACCTTTATGTTGCAGCAGCATGGCCTTGGGAATGCAATTTCCTTGTCCAATTGAGAGGAAGAAATACAAAAATTCCAGAATTGAGCTCTTGGGTTGTGAAATGTTCTCTGGGTCAAAGAAGTTTGGTTCTGCGCACAAGTTGCTTCAACTGGATCCATCCCTGGAACTGTTTTGAAAATTAGGTTACTTGCTTTTTTCCCTGGAGGGGGAGGGCATGGCAACCCACTCCAGTATTCTTGCTTGGAGAATCCCATGGACAGAGGACCCTGGCAGACTAAAGTCCACAGGTTTGCCAAGAGTGGGAGATGACTGAAGCGACTTAGCACGCACACATCATTTGCTTTCTTAGCCAAATCTCAATTCTTCATTAAAGGTGAGTCCACATTGTGATATGGGAAATGAGAAATATCTGTCTGACCCCATAACAATCCTCTGAAAATGCTTCCAAAGGGTAAACAATACCTTTCCATTTATTCCTACCTTCGTTTTTCAACATGTTTTTCAGGTAGGAAAATTCTATTCTGTTTCTACACAAACATTTGGCCTTGCACACTTTGGGTCCTAAGTGAGACTGGGGAAAGTAATAAAGAAAATGTATCAACAATCTTTTTTATATAAGAAGATAATTAAGGATAGCAAGAGAGAAAAGTCTGGCTGTGCTTTTGGGATCCTGGGCACTTGGGTATATACACAAAGTTAGACTGTGATTTTAATGAGGATAAAGACTGGATCTCATGCTAAGATTAGATTCTGGTTCCAGTTCAATCGCTAACTTGCCAGTGACCATGGGCAAGTGACTTCATCCCATGAGCCCTAGTTTTCCCTCCTTCAAAATGATGAGGTAGGACTAAGGCAACAGACAGATGACATTGATGCTGAATGCTTGAATCAAAAGGGAATTAATTTATGTATGAACACATGATTCTTGGTGAGATGGATTGGCAGCTCCAAGACAAATACTCTGAGATTATTCACTGTTTTGCTTTGCCCCAGGCCCTTTACACTTAAATTCTCAGCTTTCCACATCTCCCAAGATTTAACTTTAACTTATCTTTCCAATTTCTGTTGATATTTCTTCCTATGTGTGGGCTTTTAGTTATCTTCAAATATTTGCTGTACTCCTTCACCTGCTATGTTTATGCTGCTGCCTCTACTATACTCTGCCTTCTACAGCTGCTTACCAAAATTCCACTTCATCCCCTAATCACAAATGTATTTTTCAGCATGTCCTTTCTGACATACCCCTGTTTATCTCTCCCCCCAAAATTGATATGATTTGTCTTCCTCTAACCCAGGGTTTCTTAAACTCCTCACTATAGACACTTTGGACCAGGTTCATTTTTGTTGTAGAAGACAGTCCTGTTCATTGTAAGATGTCAGTAGCATTCCTGTCCTTTACCCACTAGATGCCAGTATTACCCTCCCACCTCTCCTCCACATCTTGCAAGTTATGACAATTGAAAATGTCTCCAGACATTGCCAAAGAGTTGCAAAATCACCCATGGTTGAGAATCACTTCTCTAACCCTTCATCCTACTCAGGGTACCATGTGACTAGAGGTGTCCAGTGAATTGTGAATACAAGTGATATGTCATTTTCATGTTAAAGCATTTGAGTGCTGATACAAAACCATTCAGAGCTCTCTTTCCCTCTGCCATAATGACCAGCAATGTCCCAGATGGTGGTTGGTTCACTGGACTGAATCCTGCAGAGAGGATGATATGGGACAGAAACTATGGCCAAACAACAAGGGAGGTGTAGCATGATTGAGAAATAATCTTTGTTGTTTTAGGCTACTGATATTTGTGTGTGTGGTTGGGGGCAGGACTGTTACCATAGCACAACCTCATTCATATTAAATGATGCATATAATGTAGATGTAGATACAATATTCCCTGATCACCTTCTCTGTGCTATGTACTATGTTAAGCTTGCAGAGAAAGACATGAAATAATCAGTTGCAGAATTTATAACCTAGCTACCTCTTCCAGAAGGCCCAGAACAGCTCCAAATTCTCTAAAGAATTATTTGAAATCTCTTGTTTTTACCCTCTGATCTACTTCTAGTTTCTGCTGACCACACAGCACTTGCCTCAATATTAGAGGGTCTGAAAAATCTTTCATTCTCAGTGTACATCTACCCTGATAAATCCACATGCAAGAGAGCATATGTTTAAAGATGACAGAGACCCTGGAGTGTATCCAAACCACTGGTATCAGGAACCTCATATTATACCTTGATTTGCATAATGATACCTTACTAAGGCACAGTGATTTTTATTTACTTCAAGGCACTGTCACATAAATTATCTCATTCAACAGGCTGGTAGTTTTAATCTGACTGGTTTGGTTTTTGTTACAAAGTGAAATGTCACCCAGCTTGGTGGTGAAGAGCTAGAATCTTTCCAGATCTTCCTGCACTCAACATGGTCCCAAGCCCTCACTCTGATGCAGGGTGCTGGGCCAAGGGCCCTTGTGAAGATCACATCCTCTCAGTAGCTGGAGGTCCCTGGTGATGTGCACTCATCCTAAACATGACTCTTAACCCTCTCCTTCTCACCAGGTAGTACGGTCTGTTCTCTCATCGAATTCATGACCAAAGTGGCAATTTACATACTTTTGCTACAAAACTGAAGAGCTCACGTGATTTAGTCATAGTATGAGAATCTGGAGTTCCTCTCATTTAGTACTTTCTAAATAGTGGCTCGCATGTTGCAAGAGCAATCCCTTCTTCTTTCTTGCATCCTCCCTGGCTTCCTCACTCTGATTCTCATCTCTTTCTTTCCCTTCCTGTCTCCTACTCTGCATTCCTGTCATCCATGCTATGGATTAGTAATAGCTTTTCTGGACCACAGCAGGATTTGGATTTAGAAACACAAGTGGAGCCAATCTCCCACTCAGCAGAGGGTCCCTTTCAAAGAATTCCTGACAAAATGATTTGGCCTCGGTTTACACTGTTCAGTGCTCCATGGTTCCCAAAGGAGCCCATTCTCATGATTGATAGTTTCAGTAATGATATAGTTTTCCAGTTTTTAACATTAGTGAAATAGAAAAAATATATATTGCCTGTTTTGTATGAGACTCTCATCTGCCCAGTAATATTACTATGTTACTTTTCAGAGGCTGAAAGCAGGGTGAATAGCTCATGCCTCTCTTCTTTCTAAGTAATGATTCTCTGATTTTAAGAAACTACAAGGGCTTAGTATCTGGGACAATTCTTCAGGGATTTATTATGCATTTTGAATTTCAAGAAACTTATGTGAAGTGGGCCCCAAATTGAGTGTGGTATTCAAGAGGGCGAGATTTAAAGGCCTAAGAGAGGGACAGTTGGCAGTTGTTCTCTGAAATTCTCTGCTTCAACTAAGACTGAAGTGATTGGATTTTTTTAAATTTGTTTTAATTGGAGGCTAATTACTTTACATCTATTTCTGCTTTATTGACTATGCAAAAGTCTTTGACTGTGTGGATCACAATAAACTGTGGAAAATTCTTCAAGAGATGGGAATACCAGACCACCTGACCTGCCTCTTGAGAAACCTGTATGCAGGTCAGGAAGCAAGAGTTAGAACTGGACATGGAACAACAGACTGGTTCCAAATAGGAAAAGGAGTACGTCAAGACTGCATATTGTCACCCTGTTTATTTAACTTATATGCAGGGTTAAGCGCATGAGAAACGCTGGGCTGGAAGAAGCACAAGCTGGAATCAAGATTGCCGGGAGACTAATTACTTTACAATATTGTAGTGGTTTTTGCCAGACACTGACATGAATCAGCCATGGATTTACATGTGTTCCCCATTCTGATTCCACCTTCCGCCTCCCTCCCTATCCGATCCCTCTGGGTCTTCCCAGTGCATCAGCCCTGAGCATTTGTCTCATGCATCCAACCTGGGCTGGTGATCTGTTTCACCCTTGATAGTATACTTGTTTCAATGCTACTCAATTAGCCTCCAACTAATAAAAATAAATGAAAAAAAAATGATTGCTGGGAGAAATATCAATAACCTCAGATATGCAGATGACACCACCCTTATGGCAGAAAGTGAAGAAGAACGAGAGAGCCTCTTAATGAAAGTGAAAGAGGAGAGTGAAAAGGTTGGCTTAAAGCTCAACATTCAGAAAACTAAGATCATGACATCTGGTCCCATCACTTCATGGCAAATAGATGGGGAAACAATGGAAACAGTGGCTGACTTTATTTTTCTGGGCTCCAAAATCACTGCAGATAGTGATTGCAGCCATGAAATTAAAAGATGCTTACTCCTTGGAAGGAAAGTTATGATCAACCTAGACAGCATATTAAAAAGCAGAGACATTACTTCGCCAACAAAGGTCCGTCTAGTCAAGGCTATGGTTTTTCCAGTGGTCATGTATGGATGTGAGATTTGGACTATAAGGAAAGCTGAGTGCCGAAGAATTGATGCTTTTGAACTGTGGTGTTGGAGAAGACTTTTGAGAGTCCCTTGAACTGCAAGGAGATCCAACCAGTTCATCCTAGGGGAGATCAGTCCTGGGTGTTCACTGGAAGGACTGATGCTGAAGCTGAAACTCCAATACTTTGGCCACCTGATGCGAAGAAATGATTCATTGGAAAAGACCCTGATGATAGGAAAGATTGAGGGCAGGAGAAGAAGGGGACAGCAGAGGATGAGATGGTTGGATGGCATCATCGACTCGATGGACATGGGTGTGGGTGGACTCCGGGAGTTGGTAATGGACAGGGAGGCCTGGAGTGCTGCAGTTCATGGGGTCGCAAAGAGTCGGCTACTGAGCCACTGAACTGAACTGAATTATTTTGCAATATTGTGGTGGTTGTTGCCATACATTCACATGAATCAGCCATGGCTATACATGTGTTCCCCATCCCACCTCCCTCCCCATCCCATCCCTCAGGGTCATCCCAGTGCACCAGCCCTAAGTACCCTGTCTCATTCATCGAACCTGGACTGGCGATCTATTTCACATATGCTAACATACATGTTTCAATGCTATTCTCTCAAATCATCCCACCCTCGCCTTCTCCCACAGAGTCCAAAAGTCTGTTCTTTACACCTGTGAAGTGACCATCTTTTTAGTGACCATGACCTCCATCCACTTCTACTCATTGGCCTGCAAATACCTCTGACCTCTTCTGTATCTGTGTTTCTGCTTACGCTGCTCTCTTTGCCTACAGATTTCAAAACTTCTCTTGAGTTATCTACCTGGATTTCTGCCTTATATTAAAATAATGATGTCCTTGTCTGCACTTCCTACTAATCCTATAGTAACACTAAATTCTCATCAACACAAGGGCAAGAATTATACACAACTTATTTTTTTATATCCTTACCCAGCACCTAGCACAGTGCCTTGGGCTCAGAATGGACGTGCACTAGCAGGAAAAAAAAACAAAAAACTTTGGTACAATTTATGACTTAGTTCATTCAAAGATGAGGTCACTCAGCCAGGAATTTCACACAAAGGAATTAAGTCCAGCCCATCTCTCCCAGTGACTAAAAACCACAGTTGACGAATTAGCCTAGGTACGTTTGTCTTTCCGGACCAGAAATGTTTGGACAAAGAGGACCAGCTTTTTGATAGAGAGAAAGTAGACAGTGCTAATGAGCAGTGGCAAGGAGCAAGACTTTTTATGAATTTCCCTGTACTACTTATGTTACTGACTTATCAATAAATTGGTTTAAAAAGAAAAGCTAACATGTCCAGGCCTAAATGGGATCCTTCCTCCAGATACTTAGGTACACAGGCTACAAGCCAGGCCTGTTCTGTGCCCTCTGGTGTGACTGTGGAGGGCAGGGCCAGGAACCAAATCCTGGTTATAGGAAACAATAGTATGTAAACAGGTCATATCCACTCCCCAATGATGCCATGTGATATAGTTTAAGGGTGACATTTACCTTCCTCTGCTGGCTTTGGAGACAGCCAGGGAGACACATGAGTCATGGAGGAGAGGAATGGGAGTTAGTACACGATGGACTACAGGATGCAATCAGGGTGGGTGCAGGCTTGGTGACAATGCAGACTGAGGCTTATGGCAAGAGTGTTAGTCACTCAGTTGTGTCTGTCTCTTTGTGACCCCATGGACTGTAGCCCGCCAGGCTCCTCTGTCCATGGGATTCTCCAGGCAAGAATCCTGGAGTGGGTAGCCATTTCCTTCTCCAGTGGATCTTCCCGACCCAGGGATTGAACCCGGGTTTCCTGCATTGCAGGCAGTTTCTTTATCATCTGAGCCATGAGGGAAGCCCTTATCCTTGCTAATCACGGAGGACACTACCCTGAGCCACATGCAAAGATGAAGTGGGTAAGAAGCTGTCAACATTCCTGAAGAACACCATTTTGCCTTGGAAAGAGTTTTTCCCCCCTTCAATCTAGTTAAATAGAAGTTAAAAAGAAGGATGAGCAAGGATGTAGAGCCCAGGAAATTTTACCTGATGGTGGGAGGATAGAGTTAGAATGTTTATGCATATCCACCACTCCCAACACATGGGTCCCAAGTCCAGATTCATCACCCTTCATTTTCCTTTGCAGAAAGTTCTCAACCCACAAATAGCATATTATGATATGTTAGCTTATTGTCTAACTGTCTGTAATTACATAATTCACATAATAGCTTAATCTTTTGGTAGTTCCGGATAAACCTTTTTCTCCCTAAACAATTGTCAATGTCTAGAAGGCTTTAGATTGTTTTCTGGTTCTTTTTTTGTCTTATCATGGTTGGCATGGTTCTGGGCACATGGGTACTTCCCAGTGGATATTTGTGAGTGGCTCATTAATCAGTTTTATTATCTGATATTGATAGAATTTTAAAATTTTATATAGACTTTTTTTCTTTTTTAGAGTACTTTTAGGTTCACGGCAAAATTGAGCAAAAAGTACAGAGAATTCCCATATTTATGTGCAGGGAGTATATCAACAGAGTTTTATAGTTTTCACTACACCATGGCATTAAAATGTCTCCTAAGGGCTTATAGCCAAATTGGGAGTAAATATGGACATCAGTCATTATTCATGTAATTCTATCCATGCATAAAAATGGGCAGACAGGGTTGTCCTGCTAAAAAGAGGCACATGATCAGCTCAGTGGACTGGCTGGTGATTTTTCTATTAAGCACACAAACCATTTGTCTAACCCCTAAGTGGGTGGCATATGTTTAATGTAAGCACAATATTAATAAGAACTAACATTTATTGAGCACTTACTATGCACCAGACATGTCCTAAGCCCTTTACATGTTTTAACTCATTTAATCCTCACAACAAACCCTGTAATTATCCCTGTGTTAGAGATAAGAAAGGCTGAGGGAAGTTGAGCAGCTGGCTTTTCTGAGTGGCAGGCCTGTCTTTGAACCCAGACAGCCTGGATTCTAAACCCATGCTTTTAATCACTGAGCTGTACAAGGAAAATACATTCACTCACATTTATACCCTACCTCTTGATCTGTTTGAAAATAGATATGAAAAAAATTTGTTTTTATTCCATTGCCAAGTGGAGAGGTTTTCCTATATTTTGCATCCTAAACTATAATGTTAGGCCAAGCACAGGACTGATGTTGGCACTCAGCTTGGTATATAGAGTTGTTAGATGCACACTGCAGAGAACATCCTTGGGAAGGGATCTAATGATTAAAGATGAAATGAGGCTAATGTACTGCTCTTGGGAAAAGATTAAATGTGCTCACAATGAAAGAGCAGACATGACCATAATTAATGAAGTAATAATCACTTTGGGGCTTAAGCAAGACCTGATTCTTTGATTACAAGTGTTTCCATTTGAAGTGAGTTGGAAGGACTCTCTGGTCTGCCGTAAATATCAGTAAAACTGTTTCATCTTAGGGTTGCAGTTATGCTTAATCAATTTATCTGTCATTTCCAAAGAGTGTCTGAGGTTTTCTTCTTTCCGTCTTTGTGCTTTCAATTGGTTTTCATCAGAGGCAAGATGCTGATTCAGCTTCTAGTCTGAATTTATTCAGCTGGTGCAAAGATTCAGTGACAAGATTTCATTTACATTTTTATCACTGTCTCTTAAACCTGAATAATTTATCATGTTCTTTCCAGCCCCTCACCCCCTCATTTTGTAGAACCAGAGTGAAGTTCTTGCTTTTGTAATCAAGCTTAGTTTGGATATGTCTGCCATTTCTCATAGACTTCTGACACTCTTTTCTGTGAACTTTGGGGGGAAAATCTTTTTCCTACTGACTGATTCATTTTAGATTTGTCATTGCCTTTCAAATATGTGGATTCTGCAATAAATTAACTGGCTACTAAATTAAAGACTTCTGGCTAAGAATACGATATGTTCTTTATAAATGCATTTTTTAATGAAAAGATCAAAAGGTGACAGTGAATTCCAGGGTGATAATCTTACAGACTTCTTCATTTAGGCTTCTTTCTTGGACAGTTTCACTGTTCAAAAGTGGAACTGATAGTCCTGATGTAATCAACAAATTCTGATCACGGACATTATGTGCATGTATATACACATGCATACTATATACTGGTGTCTTAGATCTGAATGAAATAGCTTTATCTTTTTGTCAGTTAAGAAACAAGAATGAATAAACACAAGTTCATGCATACACATGATTCAAGTCAAGGCTTTTTAGTATTTGACTTTAGAAACACACGACTGTTTCCTCAAACTAAAGTATCACTACATAATTTGTCATTTTATGAAAAAAATTTACCTTAGGGTTCATTAAAAAGCAAGCTTTTTTGCATATTTACAGTGAGTATTGAATCGCCAAAACCTTAAGAATTCCTCTGTCTCCTTTAGGGATCTGATTTAGGGCTAAGGCATACCAGGATTTATGACTGCAAGACTGTACTAAAGTGTGCTACTAAACTCAGTGGTAGGCTGGTTAACTTAATCTGTGAGCTTGACTAGGCTATTACTTAGTTGCTTGGTCAAACATCAGTTTAGAAGTGGATAGATGTGATTAAAATTTATATCAATAGACTTTTCAATAAAGCAGATTATGCTCCATAACATGGGTGGACCTCATCCAATCAGCTGAAGGAAAACCATTAAGAATAAAAATTGAGGTTTCCCAAAGAAGAGCAAATTCTACCTCAAGACTGTAAAGCAGAAACTCTTCTTGAGTTTCCTTATCCGCTGAGTCTTATGGGGAATTCAGACTTAAGATGGCAACATCAAATTTTACTTGAATTTTCAGCCTGCTGAAGTTCCTCTCCCACTACAGATTTTTGTATTTGTCAACCACTATTATTATGTGAGCAATTCCTTAAAATCTCCCCTCTCTCTCTCTCCTTTCCCTCATTGGTTCTATTTTTGGAAGAAGCCTGGGTAATACAAATGGCAGTCACTCCTCCTACTTCCCTATAGAAGTGACACCTCAGCCCAACACACTGTCATTCCTTTTAACTCAAAATTTTATTGCTCTTTTCTATCATTAGATCCAAACTGCAATTTGTAGAAGCTGATTTTTAATGGTAAATTATGAAATTTCTGCTATTTCCTTGGACAAATCTCAACTTCTAGCATTCCTGGACCCAACTCCCATGCCATCTCTTTCATGAAGCCCTCCCCAGGACCCTTCCCATGACACTCTCAAGGCTGAATTAGGGTTCCTTCTATGTTTTTCCAGCGACCTCTGCACACATTTTTCTTTGGTGTATTTAGCATGGTGCACTGAAATTTTTTAAGTATATATTTCTCCCACTATTATAAGATCTGTGAGGTTGGGATACCAGATTTTATTTATCTTGGCATCCTTGGTGGATACCAAAATATCTTCACAGAGTAGGTGTGTTAAATGAATATTTTGTTAAATGAATAAATGAATGAAAGGACAGTGTAATGTTAATAATTTCACATCATCTCTGGAGAGTTCTCTTTATAGCCTTGGGGTACATTGAAAAAACATAGACATTTGAATCAGACAACTCTGTCATGAGTTCTAGCTCCTTCACTTTATAGTCTTAGGCTAGTCTTTCATCACCTTTCACATTCCTTTCCTAACCTGTAAAACAGAAATGATAAACTGTACATCCTTTACCAGGGTACCATGAGGATTAAATGATATAAGTATGTGATATTTCAGTAAATAAGAGGGGTCACCCTCCCCCTGTATTACTAAACATGTGTTCCAACCCACTCTAACTTCTCTGAAGTTGAATCTTCAGAACACACCTGTGGTCTCTGGCTATCCTCTCAGTTCCATCATCTCCTTTTCCTTACTAAGAAAAGGGCATGTGTACACTGGGCTGTGACTCAGCTCTGGTTCAGGGTAATCTCTCACTCCAGCCAAGATCCCTTCTTGGGGCCCCTTGTTCAATCTAACCAACTCAGTGCAAGCAGTGTCTAATTTTAGAGGCAGAGGAATTATTTCTGGTTTGTTCTCTGAGATTCTCTAAGTTAGTTATTCTTGACTAGAGGTGATTTTATTTTGTTCCCCATGGGACATTTGGTAATGGTTGGGAAATTTTGTTTTGGTTTTTTTTTTTGGCCACACCATCTGGCTTGTGGGGTCTTAGTTCCCTGACCAGGGATTGAACCCAGGCCATGGAAGTGAAAGCTCTGAGTCCTAGCCACTGGACTGACAGGGAATTCCTGGAGATGTTTTTGATTCCCACAACTGGAGTGGGTAGGATGCTATTAGCATATAGTCAGTGGAGCCTAGAGATGCTGGTCAATATCTTACAATGCAGATGATGTCCCTAGACAACAAAGAATTACCTGGTCCAAAATGTCAGTGGTGCTAGAGTTGAGAAAGCCTGTTCTAAGTAATAGAGAATGGACACTTCCCTCTTTGACACATAAAGGAAGACACAGAAAGTCTCAGCTATACATCAAAAGGAGGTTCTCCTGAATTTTGATGCTAATAAACATCTCTATCCATCTCATTTCCAGACTACACCACTGTTTGTTTCTTCTCACTCTGTACTAACTTTATTCTCTGAAAGTATATATTAATATAAATATAAGCCTCTACCTGAGGCTTTATTAGTACTGGATGGTTATATAGAACAACAAAGAAAGTGAGATGCAAACACCACTCTTACCACATCTTCTAGTTTTATTAGCAGATGAAGACAGAGGAGCACACTCTGGGGAAGAGCAGCATTTCTCTACGCAGGCTGCTCCGGCGTCCTTCTCTGCTCCGCCATATAGTTAGCTGTGTGATATTGTGCAAGTTACCCAGTTTCTCTGTGCTTTGGTTTCCTCACTGCACAATGAGACCAAGACCTGTCTCACAGAGCTGTTGTAAATATAGATAATATAAAACAAGAAAGCAGCTGTCTTTACCCCACCTCTGTAACTTTCCAATTATGTGACCCTGGGCAAGTAATTGAACATTTTTAAGCTTTAAATGCCGCACCCATAAGATAGAAGTAAAGTAGTAACAGTATCTATTTCATAGGGATGTTGTAAACATTAAACACTATCACATATAGAAAATGCTTTCTTAAGGGCTGACGAGAAATGTAGACTGTGGAGGAAAGAATTCCTTCTCCCATTCCCATCATTAGCAGCACATTCACATTCTCTTCTTCTGATGATTTTCTACAAGTCCAGATCAGGATATCAGTTTAGTAACAAGAGTCAACATGGTGATAATTTGGGGGAAAAAAAAATGTTTTCAGTTGGCAACAATCACTTCTAAGTTAACGCCCTGGGACAATGGTCTTGTCACTGAGCGGGGCTGTGTGGCATTTCCCTCTGGCTTCTGGATAAGATCTGAGCTACGGTGTAGGGCAGTAATGTGAAGTGTGCCTAATTGGTTGGGGTGAAGAACAGGGGGCATCAATCTGTCTTTGGGCTTAGGCTTGCCCAAGGGCAACTGTAGGCAAATTAAATAATAATTCTGTAGATAACTGACATCAAGAGAATATTCCACTTGTCTGGTGCATGTGTGCTAAGTTGCTTCAGTCGTGTCTGACTCTCTGCTACCCCATGGACTGTAGCCCACCAGGCTCCTCTGTCCGTGGGATTCTCCAGGCAAGAATGCTGGAGTGGGTTGCCATGCCCTTCTCCAGGGGATCTTCCCAACCCAGGGTTGAACCTGCAGCTCCTGTATTGCAGGTGGGTTCTTTACTGCTGAGCCACCGGGGAAGCCCCCGCTTATCTGGTAGCTGGCTATGAAGACTGACTCTGTATCAAGGAGGAAGATGAATGGGATGAACTCTAGCACTTTATTTTTATTAAAAGATTATTATTAGCACAGTGTGTGCTCAGTCACGTTTGGCTCTTTGTGATCCATGGTCTGTATAGTACGCCAGGCTTCTCTGTCTGTGGAATTTTCCAGGCAAGAATACTGGATTGGGTTGCATTTCCTTCTCCATGGGTCTTCCCTACCCCGGGATCAAACACATGTCTCTTGCATTTGCTGCATTGGCTGGCAGATTCTTTACCACTATCACTACCTGGGAAGGCCAAAGGATTATTATTAGTGCTAATAATAGTTCACAGAGAGTCATGCCTTACATTATGTTTGGAGTACACAAAACCGTGGAGTGGTGAAAATCCAGAAAGCATCTAAAGTACTTGAAAGGAAAGAAGATATTATGAATATGTCCCATTTCAGAACCAAATTACATCCTCCATACCTCATGCAAAAATCCAGTTTTCTTTATTGGACATCTCAAACAGAATAAAGAAACAAGAAGAGATGATAAAGATAACTGGAAAGACTTGGGAAAGATACAAATAGAACATAAAATGGTAAATAAAACAATCATTTCTAAACTATCAATAAAAAATTCAATCTATTCTGGTAGAAGAACTAACATTTTTAATTCTCTCTATAGAAAATGATTTACAAAATTGCCACCATAGGAAGATGCAATCAATAAGTCTTCAGCCAAAATTTGCAGGGAAAAAGTGTTATACAAGTAGAGTTAGTCCTTTAATGAATACAAATATTGATTTAATTCCTCATTTTTGTGATTATTTGTGGTCTCAGTCAGCCTTCAGTAAATTGTTCTTTATTTTGATTTCTTCTCTTATCTCAAAAAATAACCACATTGCACCAAAAAAAACCCCCATAAATTTAAAAAGTAAAATCATCAAAGTTGAATGCTCAGTGTATGGGAACACAACATATGAAGCACAAACTGAGATTATTATAGAGCTGGAAGATATGTATGAACAAATTACCCAGAATGCAATGGAAAGAGACAAGGAGCATAAGAAAATATATTAAAAGGTAGGAAGGCAGAATGAAGATGTGGTAAGAGGGTGAAGGAAAAAAGTAAACATATAAAAAAGTGAACAAGAAAGTAGTAAAATGAAGATGGTAGAAACAATACAAACATTCTAACAATTCCAATAATCTGACTAGACTTAACCTAACTGTTAAAAGACAAAGAGTCTACTTATTGAAGTTTAAAAAATATTTAATGATACACTTAAAGAAACTCATCTGAAATATAAGAAAATGAAATGCCTGAAAATGAAAGAATGATAAATGAAGGAATGGAAAAAGACATGGCAGAAAAACTACTAAAATCCTTTGATAAACATCTAAAAACTAAAAAAAAAAAAGTATTATTATATTTTGAGAAATAATCATTTAAAATGTTACTGAATTTATCAATCTTTCTTTTTGTATGTATATGTCTTTTTAAAAACAACTTCATTGAAATACCTTTAACATATAGCAGTTGTGTATATTTAAGATAAATATAAATATATATATGATTATCACAATCCAGCTAAATAACCTATTCATTACCTCTATATGGTTACCATTTTGTGTGTATATAAGTGAGTTTGTGTGTGTGTATACGTGTTGTGAAGAGTTAATAGCTATCCTTTTAGCAAATTTCAACTATATATTATAGTCTTGTTAACTGCTTTTACCATGCTGTACATTAGATCTGCAAAAGGTACCATTAAAAAGTAGAATCAAGACTAGCCCCAGATTTAGAGATGATTTGTCATATATGTAACCTTTTCAGAATGGATGGATATTTTCAGCTTGAGGAACATAGCCATGATTGGGTCAATAGAAAAAAATCTCATTTAAGTAAACTCTTCCATAAAATTCATAAACTTATCTTCAAGCTTTTAAAATTTAAATAAATCACACCATATAATATTTACATTCTGTAAATAAAAAGGATTTTTAAATAAAAGTTACTACATGATAATGGAAGATTTAATTCCATAAGAATTGTTAAATAATAATCATAAACTTGTAAATACCTAGTTGCGTGCATGCGTGCGTCGTAGTCGCTACAGTTGTGTCTGACTCTGCGATCCTACGGACTGTAGCCATCAGGCTCGTCTGTCTATGGAATTCTCCAGGTAAGAGTGCTGGGGTGGTTGCCATGTCCTCCTCTAGGTGATCTTCCCAACCCAGGGATCAAACCCATATTTCCTGTGGGTTCTGTACTGCAGGTGGATTCTTTACCACTGAGCTACTGGGGAAACCCAAACACTAGTTAGCTATGCTCACTATAAATAAAATAAGATACATCTACAGGGGGGAAAGTACAAGGTTATTGTCTTTACAAGTGATTTTAAACACACATTTCTCAGCTACTAATAGGTCAAAAAGTAAAATAATATTAGTAAAGGTGATGTTACTATATTAAAATATAGAATATTGAATCAAGAAGCTTGATTTGAAAACATAGAAGACATTTCCTGAAAGTAGCAATATACATTCATTTGATGCACATTTGAAACATTTATAAAAACTGAGGATATTCTAGGCTATATGAGAAATATAGGCATATGTCTCTTATATAGATATCTATAGGGCATGTTCTCTGATCAGAGTGAAGTTAAGATAGGAGTCATTAACAAAAGATAAATTCAAATACATCTATATATTTGTTAATTTTATAAGCTCAAAATATCTTATGGGTCAGAAGAAGTAATGTTAACATTTAGAAAATCCTTACAAGTAAATGAGAATGAAATTACGTTTACAATCATTAACATCTAGTGAAAAGTGAACTACAAAGGGACATTATAACCAAGCATAATTATATTACCAAGAAGATGGAAAGTTACTTTTAGTAACTTCAGTAGCTCAAAATTAATGAGATAGTAATTAAATGAAGACATTAAAAAAGAAAACAGAATAAATCACAGGAAGTAGAAGAAAGGAAATAATAAAGATAAGAATAGAAATTAATGGAATGAAAAATGAAGTAAATAAATGAAACAGACCAACAAACAAAGCTTCTTTTATTAATGGTTTTAGAGAAATAACTATGCCAAGACTGACTGAAAAAGAAAGAACACAAGTAAAAATGCTGGAAATTAAAAAATGAACATAAGTATACACATAGCAGAGGTATATAAAATAAGATAATAGCATGAAGCATGTTGTGGCAGTACGTTTGTAAACTTAAATGAAATAAATTTTTCAAAAAAATATCAAAATTGACTCATAAGAAATAAGAACCTTCAGGGGTTCTATAAAAACTAATAAAATTCAATCTGTGGTTAGCAATGATCCTGTGAAGAAAACAGCAAACCCAAATTATTTTATAAGCTGGTTCTGCAAGGCATAATTTGAAATTGTTGACAATGAGTATAGTATGTCCTAAACAATCATATTTCAATGCCAGTCGTAAACATTAGGTACAGGCATGCTGATGTCTACTTACTGAATGTCAGTCCTAGTTTTCTTCCATCCAGTATGAGGTCAATATAACCCCCTTTTTTTTTTTTTTATACTATTAGAGTTTAGTTGCTTTATGGTGTCGCGTTATTTTCCGCTGTATAGTAAGGTGAATCAGCTAAACATACATATATATATATATATATATGGGATATATATATATCCCTTCTTTGTCATGACAGACCATTGAGCAGAGTTCTCTGTGCTACACAGTAAGTTTTCATTAGTTATTTTATACATATGAGGTCAATATACTCTTGATTTCAAAACCAGACAAGGATAGGAAGAAAAAGGAAAATTACAGGTTAATCTCAGAAACACGGATGTAGAATTGTTTAAACAAAACATCAACAAAATAAATTGAATGGTATGTAAAATTATGATACATTAAAATTAACTTTATTCCACAAAACAAGTGGTTGCACATCAGAAAACTATAAATGTAATTGACCACATGAACTGAGCCTAGGAAATATACATATAATTATCTCAATAGATGCCAGAAAACCATTTGATGAAATATAATACATATTCCATAGATTTAAATATAGATTTATACATGTACATGACATATATACTTATGTATATATGGGTCTATGTAATTATATGTTATATAAATATCTTTGTATAATGGTACAAGTATATTCTTAAAGTATATATAATTTAAGTATATGTGATACATACTTACATAAATGGATAGATTTTATTTATAGTCTATATATACATATAAGAATGTAAATATATTATATACATATGTATCATATGTATTTGAGTATAGATACCTATTATTATATTGGTACAAAAATAAGCAGAGAGATGTATGGTAGGGTAAATTCAATTATTGTGTGATTTAATTTTGGAGTGTCTTAGTCATAGTTCTGTGTTCTTCCATATAAATTTTAAACTAAACTTGCAGTGTATCTAAATAATCATTCAGAACTTTTTAAAATGGGAATTATACTGAACTTATAAATCACTAAAGATGAAAATAATGATATCCTTATGATATTTAGTCTCTTCATTCATTCATATCTTTTTTCAGTTAAAAAACTGAAAATATAAAGGAAAATATCTTTGTTTTTCCAATTCTTTGAACTAGGAAAAGATTTCTTAAATAGGATACAAAAAATCTAAGCACAAAAAAGTGATCAATATATTTGACTATAATAAAAATTTCTATTTATTAAAGGATATTATAAAGAAAGTGAAAAACAAGTCACATATTATGAGAATATAGTTTATTGACATATGAATTCACACACATTTATCCCTGGAATATGTGAAGAACTTCTACAAATCAGTAAGAAAAATGTAAACAAAAGAAAACAGGCAAGTTATTTGAACCAGCATTTCACAGAAGAAATTAAAAATGGCAAATAAGCATATAAAATTATTGGTCTTATTAATATCCAAGAAAATGCAAACCAAGGTCAATATGAAATACCCTTTAAAGTTTCTCAACTGGTGGTATTAAGAAGTCTTGAGAAACCAAGCATTGGTGGGATTAAAGCAGATTAAAAGGCCCTTAAAAGTTGAATCTACCTTAATACAACTACTTTGTAAGATCATTGTCATTCTTTGTAAAGTTGAATATTTGCAGTCTCTAAGATCCAGTAATTTTAATTTTAGGTGATATTCTAACAAAATTCTCACATAAGTATACTAGAAGACATGAAACACTGTTCACAGTAGCACTATTCATGATTGTAAAAACTGGAGAGAACTTAATGTATAGGGATAAAAGTGAATATTTATTTGCACCATCTTTGCACAGCACAACAAAATAGATTGAGTGGAAATGATTGATCTACAGCCACATGAAGCAGCAAAGATCAATCTCAGAAACATAACACTCTGTGGAAAAAGTCAGTTGCAGAAAACTTTGTGATATATATTGTCATTTCTGTAAAGTTCAGAATTTAGCAAAAGTGCACAAGTTTTGTTGTTGTTGTTTGTTTTGTGGGTTTGTTGTTGTTGTTGTTAAATTCCCCCATGATAAAATTATCAAAAGGAAATTATCAAGGAAATTATAGCACCTGAATGTAAAAGAGTCTTTGCCTCTTGGATGAGATAGGAAGAAGTACACAGGTAGATAGAATGAAGTTGGTAATGGTCTATCTCTTAAATTGGAATGGAGGTATATGAGTTCATTGTATTACTATGATTAACACTTAGATATATTCTTTTTCTTGCATCTGACATGTAGATGTATTTGCATATCTACATACACATGCAATAAGCTATGTTCTTGACAGTTGGAATTGCATGCAGTCCTAACTCGTACCATGTGGGAGCATTACTCTTCTTTTATGAAATTATTAACAGATTAGATTTAATTATAATATAACTAATCAGAAGAATTTTCCAAATATTTAGAATGAGAGTGGGCTCCAGTACTCTAAACTATTGAAATGAGAGTCCCTTGAGATTTCAAGCCCCTCGGGCTTCCCTTATGGCTCAATTGGTAAAGAATCTGCCTGCAATGTGGGAGACCTGGGTTCAATCCCTGGTTTGGGAAGATACCCTGGAAAAGGAAAAGGCTACTCATGCCAGTATTCTGGCCTGGGCAGTAGAGGCAGACACGACTGAGCGACTTTCACTGAGATTTCAAAATGGAGAGAGGAAGACACACTGTAAGGTGACCCCAGGGATCCACAATCTGTGAATAATTCCGCTGAGTGTGGAAAGGGCCCAGGACTTGCTTCCAACCCATAGAATACGGTAACGATGACGAGAGGGCACGCCCATCATTCAGTTCAGTTCAGTTCAGTTCAGTTTAGTCTCTCAGTCGTGTCCGACTCTTTTCGACCCCATGAACCGCAGCACGCCAGGCCTCCCTGTCCATCACCAACTCCCGGAGTTTACTCAAACTCATGTCCATCGAGTTGGTGAGGCCATTCAACCATCTCATCCTCTGTCGTCCCCTTCTCCTCCTGCCCTCAATCCCTCCCAGCATCAGGGTCTTTTCCAATGAGTCAACTCTTCACATGAGGTGGCCAAAGTATTGGACTTTCAGCTTCAGCATCACTCCTTCCAATGAACACCCAGGACTGATTTCCTTCAGGATGGACTGGTTGGATCTCCTTGCAGTCCAAGGGTCTCTCAAGAGTCTTCTCCAACACCACAGTTCAAAAGCATCAAGTCTTCGGCACTCAGCTTTCTTTATAGTCCAACTCTCACATCCTTACATGACCACTGGAAAAACCATAGCCTTGACCAGACGGATCTTTGTTGGCAAAGTAATGTCTCTGCTTTTTAATATGCTGTCTAGGTTGCTCATAACTTTCCTTCCAAGGAGCAAGTGTCTTTTAATTTCATGGCTGCAGTCACCATCTGCAGTGATTTGGGAGCCCCCCAAAATAAAGTCTGACACTGTTTCCACTGTTTCCCCATCTATTTCCCATGCAGTGATGGGACCAGATGCCATGATCTTAGTTTTCTGAATGCTGAGTTTAAAGCCAACTTTTTCACTCTCCTCTTTCACTTTCATCAAGAGGCTTTTTAGTTCCTCTTCACTTTCTGCCATAAGGGTGGTGTCATCTGCATATCTGAGGTTATTGATTTTCTTCCAACAATCTTAATTCCAGCTTGTGCTTCCTCCAGCCCAGCGTTTCTCATGATGTGCTCTGCATATAAGTTAAATAAGCAGGGTGACAATATACAGCCTTGACGTACTCCTTTTCCTATTTGGAATCAGTCTGTTGTTCCATGTCCGGTTCTAACTGTTGCTTCCTGACCTGCATATAGGTTTCTCAAGAGGCAGGTCAGATGGTCTGGTATTCCCATGTCTTTCAGAATTTTCCACAGTTTATTGTGGTCCACACAGTCAAAGGCTTTTGTATAGTCAATAAAGCAGAAATAGATGTTTTTCTGGAACTCTCTTGCTTTTTCAATGATCCAGCAGATCTTGGCAATTTGATCTCTGGTTCCTCTACCTTTTCTAAATCCAGCTTGAACATCTGGAAATTCTTGGTTCACATATTGCTGAAGCCTGGCTTGGAGAATTTTGAGCATTACTTTACTAGCGTGTGAGATGAGTGCAATTGTGTGGTAGTTTGAGCATTCTCTGGGATTGCCTTTCTTTGGGATTGGAATGAAAACGGACCTTTTCCAGTCCTGTGGCCACTGCTGAGTTTTCCAAATTTGCTGGCATATTGCATGCAGCACTTTCACAGCATCATCTTTCAGGATTTGAAATAGCTCAACTGGAATTCCATCACCTCCCCTAGCTTTGTTCATCGTGATGCTTTCTAAGGCCCACTTGACTTCACATTCCAGGATGTCTGGCTCTAGGTGAGTGATCACACCATCATGATTATCTGAGTCATGAAGATCTTTTTTGTACAGTTCTTCTGTGTATTCTTGCCACCTCTTCTTAATATCTTCTGCTTCTGTTAGGTCCATACCATTTCTGTCCTTTATCGAGCCCATCTTTGCATGAAATTTTCCCTTGGTATCTCTGATTTTCTTGAAGAGATCTTTAGTCTTTCCCATTCTATTGTTTTCCTCTATTTCTTGGCATTGATCATTGAGGAAGGCTTTCTTATCTCTCCTTGCTATTCTTTGGAACTCTGCATTCAAATGGGAATATCTTTCCTTTTCTCCTTTGCTTTTCGCTTCTCTTCTTTTCACAGCTATTTGTAAGGCCTCCTCAGGCAGCCATTTTGCTTTTTTGCATTTCTTCTCCATGGGGATGGTCTTGATCCCTGTCTCCTGTACAATGTCACGAACCTCCGTCCATAGTTCATCAGGCTCTCTGTCTATCAGATCTAGTCCCTTAAATCTATTTTTCACTTCCACTGTATACTCATAAGGGATTTGATTTAGGTCATACCTGAATGGTCTAGTGGTTTTCCCTACTTTCTTCAGTTTAGGTCTGAATTTGGCAATAAGGAGTTCATGATCTGAGCCACAGTCAGCTCCCAGTCTTGTTTTAGCTGACTGTATAGAGCTTCTCCATCTTTGGCTGCAAAGAATATAATCAATCTGATTTTGGTGTTGACCATCTGGTGATGTCCATGCGTAGAGTCTTCTCTTGTGTTGTTGGAAGAGTGTGTTTGCTATGACCAGTGCGTTCTCTTGGCAAAACTCTATTAGCCTTTGCCCTGCTTCATTCTGTACTCCAAGGCCAAATTTGCCTGTTACTCCAGGTGTTTCTTGACTTCCTACTTTGCATTCCAGTCCCCTATAATGAAAAGGACATCTTTTTTGGGTGTAAGTTCTAAAAGGTCTTGTAAGTCTTCACAGAACCGTTCAGCTTCAGCTTCTTCAGCGTTACTGGTTGGGGCATAGGCTTGGATTACTATCTTATTGAATGGTTTGTCTTGGAAATGAACAGAGACCATTCTGTCATTTTTGAGATTGCATCCAAGTACTGCATTTCAGACTCTTTTGTTGACCATGATGGCTATTTCATTTCTTCTAAGGGATTCCTGCCCGCAGTAGTAGATATAATGGTCATCTGAGTTACATTCACCCATTCCAGTCCATTTTAGTTTGCTGATTCCTAAAATGTTGACGTTCACCCTTGCCATCTGCTGTTTGACCACTTCTAATTTGCCTTGATTCATTGACCTAACATTCCAGGTTCCTATGCAATATTGCTCTTTACAGCATTGGACCTCGCTTCTGTCACCAGTCATATCCACAGCTGGTTATTGTTTTTGCTTTGGTTCCATCCCTTCATTCTTTCTGGAGTTATTTCTCCACTGATCTCCAGTAGCATATTGGGCACCTACTGACCTGGGGAGTTCCTCTTTCAGTGTCCTATCATTTTGCCTTTTCATACTGTTCATGGGGTTCTCAAGGCAAGAATACTGAAGTGGTTTGCCGTTCCCTTCTCCAGTGAACTGCATTCTGTCAGACCTCTTCACCATGACCCGTTCATCTTGGGTGGCCCCACACGGCATGGCTTAGTTTCATTGAGTTAGAAAAGACTGTGGTCCTGTGATCAGATTGGCCTGTTGCCTGTGATTGTGGTTTCAGTGTGTCTGCCCTCTGATGCCCTCTTGCAACACCTACTGTCTTACTTGTGTTTCCCTTGGGCGTGGGGCATCTCTTCATGGCTGCTCTAGCAAAGTGCAGCCACTGCTCTTTACCTTGGATGAGGTCATGAGGTCGCCCCTCCTGACCTTGAACGTGGAGTAGCTCCTCTTGGCCCTCCTGTGCCCACGCAGCCACTGCTCCTTGGACGTGGGGTAGCTCCTCTTGGCTGCTGCCCCTGATCTTGGACATGGGATAGCTCCTCTCGGTCGCCGCCCCTGACCTTGGGCGTGGGGTAGCTCCTCTTGGCCGTGCTTCTGCGCAGTCCATCATCAGGTTATGTTAAATGATGAAGGTAATGGAATGTCACCCTTGTGATTATGTTTCATTATGTAAGACTCTGTCTGAGACAACTATACAGAGAAATTCCCCTTCTGTCCTTGAGGAAGGAAGCAACCATGTTGTAAACTGCTTCTGCAGAGTGCCATGTTATGGGGGAACTGTGAGGATCAAGAGGATCAAGGATCAGAGGATCAAGAGCTGAGACCTTCACTCATACAGAAAAATGAATCTTTCCAACAACCTGATGGGGCTTAAAGTAGATTCAACCCCAGTTTAGATTCAGATGAGAAAGCAGCCCTGCCTATACCTTGCCTGAGCAGAGGACCCAGATAAGATGTGCTTGAACTCCTGACCCACAAAAACTGTGAAACAAGAATTGTGTATTGTTTTAAGCTGCTAGATTCCATAGGAATTTGTTATGCAGCAATAGAAAATGGATACATTTATGTATTCTCTTCTCTTCCTATTCCTACAACACAGCACATGCTTAACTCATAGAGAGTGCAATTCAATGTTTTGTTTGTAAATGTGGACAGATGGATAAATGGAAGAGGCAAATAAGTCCTCCCTTCTCCAGACCC
Source organism: Dama dama (assembly GCF_033118175.1). Taxonomy (NCBI): domain Eukaryota; kingdom Metazoa; phylum Chordata; class Mammalia; order Artiodactyla; family Cervidae; genus Dama; species Dama dama. The sequence goes on from NC_083688.1 coordinate 29,447,598, forward strand.
ATCCACCAGGATGCTGAGTGGGTGCTCCTCGTGGCAGGGGAAGGCTTCCATCTTGGGAGCTGAGTAGGGATGAAGCCTGATCCACATGATGTCATGAGTTGGTAGGTAGGAGAGGAGAACAGGTCTGGATCCAGCCTGTTGTCTCAAGCCCTTAATACCTGGAGAAACATTCTAAATTTCAGGGGTAGATATACCAAACAGCCAATGAGTGAACTTAAGTTTCAGGAGCCTTCACTAACACCTGCCTTTTCCAAGGCCCTGAGAGAGTATCTAGAAATTTTGCATTTATAATTTTGGGTTCATTTTATTTAAGAAGGCTTCATAGACTACAGGTCTTCCCCAGTGGCTTAGCAGTAAAGAATCTGCCTGCAGTGCAGAGATGTGGGTTCAATCCCTGGGTGAGGAAGATCCTCTGGAGAAGGAAATGGCAACCCACTCCAGCATTCTTGCTTGGGAAATCGTATGGACAGAAGATCCTGGCAGGCTACAGTCTATGGGGTCACAAAAGAGTAAGACATGACTGAGCAACTAAACAAATACAACAATATAGACTGCAAAAGCTGTTGTTTTGTTGTTCAGTCACTCAGTCATGTCCGACTTTTTGCAATCCCATGGACTGTAGCACACCAGGCTTCCCTGTCCTTCACCATCTCCTAGACCTTGCTCAAACTCATGTCCATTGAGTCAGTGATGCCATCCAACTATCTCATCCTCTGTCATCCCCTTCTCTTGCCTTCAATCTTTCCCAGCATAAGGGTTTCTTCTAATGAGTCAGTTCTTCACATCAGGTGGCCAAAGTATTGGAGCTTCAGCTTCAGCATCAGTCCTTCCAATGAATATTCAGGATTGATTTCCTCTAGGATTGACTGGTTTGATCTCCTTGCAGTCCAAGGGACTCTCAAGAGTCTTCAATACCACAGTTCAAAAGCATCAATTCTTCAACACTCAGCCTTCTTTATGGTCCAACTGTCACATCCATACATGGCTACTGGAAAACCATAGCTTTGACCAGTTCTACAAAACCTGGATCTTCCCTGATAAACTATAGACAATAGGGAGCCTATGGGTTAACCTCTGTACCTACAGAATATCAGACAAGATGTTAGGAAATAGAGGCATGAAACAAGTAGTTAAATTGAAGTGCCAAGTTCACAGAGGAAAGATTTCTTTCATTCACTTGTTCATTCATTTATCCATTCATACATTTACAGCAATGCAGAAATACACTTCCTTGGTGCAGCTCTGACCCTCCAATAGTGTGTACCTAGGATACTTCACTTTGATGCCTCATTCACACTTAGTTTGCCTGTCTCAGAAATCATGGTGATGTCTCACATTCTACACCTGTACCTTTACTCTGGCCATGCTTGTTCCCATCTCTGAGCCTGATGAGCAGAGAACTTTATTCTCCTAATTCCATTGGCTTCTCACCTGTTGCATGTTTTCTCCCACCATGTTGGCCAATGGGGTAGTTGTCATCTTTCTAGAAATCCTATTATGCCTGAGTGTCTGGGAATTAATGCTGGGTTTGCTTTTCTGAGGAAGGCTGAAAAGCCCAGTGCAACTGTATAGTTTGACACTACCAATTCTTCCCCAGATCTGTTAATGCACCCTGGAGCTGAAAGTCATAGGCCACAACTGCTCCACATTGAGTGTATAAACAAACCATAAATAACTCCATGGGAACATCGTAAACGTGGGGCCAACCTGTCTTTTCCAGCCTATCTGTCTCTAAAGGCTACAGCAGTAGTGCAAGCTAGGGAGCCTCCTTCTTGGGGGATTTAAGTAACAAGAAGGGATCAAAACTGAAACCAGAAGTTTCTCTTGTGAGTGGAGTGGAGCATTTGGGCTTCACCTTTGCTAAAGCCTGAGCAAGAAGAAGGGGGCTGAAATTGAAGGAGGGAGAAAGTATTGACAAGTTAAAGAAGCAAAAGAACCGAGACTCTATTCTAAAAGGGATGAAGGAAAGTGTTTTCCCTTTGGAAAACACTTAAAAATAAATATTTTGGAGGCTTCCCTGGTGGCTCAGTGGTAAAGAATCTGCCTGCCAATGCAGGAGACACTGGTTTGATCACTGGTTGGAGAAGATCCCACATGCAGAGCAACTAAACCCCTGTGCCATAACTATTGAGTCTGTGCTCTTGAGAACTGCCAGCTGCAACTACTGAACCTATGTGCCACAACTACGAAAGCCTGCATGCCCTAGAACCCGTGTTCTTCAACAAAAGAAGTCACAGCGATGAGAAGTCCGCATAGCAACGAAGACTCAGCACAGTCAAAAGTAAATAAATAAATTAAAAAATAAATCTTTTTTGCCAATGCATGTATATGAATATGTATCTGTGTGTCTATTTGTGAGCATATGTGCATGCATGCACACATGTGTGCGTGCGTGCGCACACACACACACACATGCACATATAGACTTCTGGATGACTAAAAGACTCCTTCATTTTTTTTCCCTTGCTGCTTTTAATATTTGTTCTTTGTGTTTGATCTTTGTTAATTTGATTAATATGTGTCTTGGGGTGTTTCGCCTTGGGTTTATCCTGTTTGGGACTCTCTGGGTTTCTTGGACTTGGGTGGCTATTTCCTGCCCCATTTTAGGGAAGTTTTCAGCTATTATCTCCTCGAGTATTTTCTCATGGCCTTTCTTTTTGTCTTCTTCTTCTGGAACTCCTATGATTCGAATGTTGGGGCGTTTCACAGTGTCCCAGAGGTCCCTGAGGTTGTCCTCATTTCTTTTGATCCTTTTTTCTTTTTTCCTCTCTGCTTCATTTATTTCCACCATTTTATCGTCTACCTCACTTATCCTATTTTCTGCCTCCGTTATTCTACTCTTGGTTCCCTCCAAAGTGTTTTTGATCTCATTCATTGCATTATTCATTTTTAATTGACTCTTTTTTATTTCTTCTAGGTCTTTATTAAACATTTCTTGTATCTTTTCAATCTTTGTTTCCAGGCTATTTATCTGTAACTCCATTTTGTTTTCAAGATTTTGGATCATTTTTATTATCATTATTCTAAATTCTTTTTCAGGTAGATTCCCTATCTCCTCCTCTTTTGTTTGACTTGGTGGGCATTTTTCATGTTCCTTTACCTGTTGGGTATTTCTTTGCCTTTTCATCTTGTTTAGATTGCTGTATCTGGAGTGGGCTTTCTGTATTCTGGAGGTCTGTGGTTCCTTTTTGTTGTGGAGGATTAACCCAGTGGGTGGGGTTAGACGATTGGCTTGTCAAGGTTTCCTGGTTAGGGAAGCTTGCGTCAGTGTTCTGGTGCGTGGAATTTGATTTCTTCTCTTTGGAGAGCAATGGAGTGCCCAGTAATGAGTTTTGAGATGGGTCTATGTGTTAGGTGTGACCTTGGGCAGCCTGTATGTTGATGTTCAGGGCTATGTTCCTGCGTTGCTGGAGAATTTGCGTGGTATGTCTTGCTCTAAAACTTATTGGCTCTTGGGTGGTGGTTGGTTTCAGTGTAGGTATGAAGGCTTTTGGACAGTCTCTTATTACTTAAAGTTCCATGTAGTCAGGAGTTTTCTGGTGTTCTCAGGTTTTGGGCTTAAGTCTCCTGCCTCTGGATTTCAGTTTTATTCTTCCTGTAGTCTCAGGACTTCTCCAACTATACAGCCCTCCTTTTGAAGACAATGGGCTGCTTTTCTGGGTGCCTGATGACCTCAGCTAGCGATCAGAAGTTGTTTTGCGAAGTTTGCTCTGCGTTCAGTTATTCTTTTGATGAATTTGTAGGAGTGAAAGTGGTCTCCCCGCCCTACTCCTCCGCCATCTTGGCTCCTCCCAGACTCCTTCATTTTTATCTGTGAAAGAACATTGTAACCAGACCTGCAGCTAGGTCAAAAGCAGGTTGAGATTGACCTGCATGTATTTTCTCTTTAGTCTACATAGGTTTATAAATATTTTTATATTAAATGTCTTTACTATATGTACTTTACAATTTGTTACAGCCCCCACAACTCCCTGATGCCACACCTGACACACCTCAAAGTGTCTGTTACCTCTCCGACCTCTAGAACAGGGTTTCTTTACCTTAGTCGTAACACCTCCCTGCTCTGGGGCTATCCTCTGTATTGTGGGATGTTTAGCAGCATGCCTAACCTCTGGGAATGCCACTGGATGCCAGTAACAGCCCTTGCACCAACAGTCATGACAACTAACCATTTCCAATTATCTTTTGTGAAATAAAATTACCCCTAGTTGAGAATCCCTGCTCTAGAGATATATGCGCTTACCATCCATGGTGGGGCTTCCCTGGTGGTTCAGATGGTAAAGAATCTGCCTTCAGTGCAGAGGGCCTGTGTTTGATCCCTGGATGGGGAAGATCCCCTGGTGAAGGGAATGGCTATCCACTCCAGTATTCTTACCTGGAGAATTCCATGGACAGGGCCTGGTGGGCTCCAATCCCTGGGGCCACAAAGAGTCAGACACAACTGGGCAACTAACACTTTCAATATTTTCGCTATCCTAGCTAGAGGTTCAAAGTCTGAAAGCTGGTTAGTGTCAGTACCAGGCATAGTTCTATGGTTTTACATTCCTGGCACAGTGCTCTTTTTTCCATAGCGTGAATAGCGATCTCCAGATCACCTATTTTCCCATTATATAAGAATTCCTTGAATCTTACAAGCAGCATTTAGCAAAGGCAGGTTACTTACCCATTTCAATATATATTTTGGGTTAAAATGGCCAGTTGTACGATTTTGAGGTGATTATCGCATCTCTCAGCTCAGTTTCCTTACCTATTAAAAGTAGCTATGGTAGTACCTGATATTAAGCCAGTCTGAACTAGGTGGCCAGCATGGTGGTTAATGCTGGCATTATTTTATTGGTTGATGGTTATGATGTACTTGTTAAATATTTCATTGATCATTTACCTGTTTTATTGGGATTGTTGTAAGGATCAACTAAGATGGTCTAAACAGTGATGGACACATTCTAAACTTGTGACACTGTTAGCTATTATTTTTATGCCACCATCAGAGGAAAGAAAGAAGCCCATACCTACCACTTTGACCTTATGTCTTGTTCTGCTCCCCTCCTTGGCATGCCCCAGGCACAAGAGACAGTCTTGTTTTTCTACCTTTGCTTCCTTCCTATTTCAGGGACTTTGCACTTCCTTTATTTTCTGCATAAAGTACTCTTACCCAAGACCTTTACTTTGCTTCTTCTCTTTATGCTGATTTCTGTTCAAATGTCACATCTTTAGGAATTCTTTCCTAACCTTTCTTTACAAAAGAGTACCTAGCTATCCAATTCCACATAGCTCTGTGCTCTCTGAACTAGTGTTAGTGATTTATGAAGATGATGATGCTGTGTTTTCCTTCCTCCTCACAAATAAAGAACTTTGTCTTGTTTGCACTCTAGCTCCAGCATCCTACCAGGTCATGGTAATAGAAGCAGAATCAGCCAGATGCTCAATTAATAATTGTGGGAGGGATAAATAAAGGAGAAACACTGGTTCTGATTCCAAATCTAGTGTTCTTTTCACTCTAGTAGCTGTAAGACTATGTAGGAGAAGATGAACGAAATTCATTCATTCTTTGATTTGTTCATTCCTTTGTTCATTCTGCTAGCAAACATATGTCAGATACCTTCTTAGGAATCTACCTACCCCATGCAGAAAAACTCAATAAATGAATTTGTTTCTATTGTTCTTCATTGTCAGATACAGGTGAGTAAGGAAAATAGAGCTCCCCACCTACAAAGAGCACAAAAATGCTTTTCATTTTTTTGTGTGTGCTAACTAACATTGCTTCAAATTCTTGAGAGCCCACTGATGTTGAAAAGCTCACACGGTTCCTCTGCTGTGAGTACACTAGGTGAGTGTTACACTAGGGTGCCACCCAGGGATGTGCTGAATGGTACACTAGGCACCATAGATGCAAAAATGGATGAAGGCTGGTCCCTAGGCTGTAGCTGATTTCGTATCTCCCTGTCTTCTCTGTTCTCTTTCTGCTGTCTCCCTCCATGGCACACTGACTCTAGCCTGGAATATCACACGTCTTACTACTGGAAAATTCACAGACAGTCAAGACAGTTCAATTGCTGGCAGACCCAACCCCAGGAATGAAACTTGCTTTATTCTTTTGATTTGGACTTCTAAGGATTCCTACTTTTTTAGAACCATCTGTAAACTAGCACAGCCTGAACAACACTTCCTTCTTCTTCTTTTTTTTTTTTTTCGCTTCTTCTTAAACAAATCAAACCAATCAAACAAACAACTCCAGAATCAGAATCTGCCTGGCAATGCTGGAGACCTGGGTTCGACCCTTGGGTTGGGAAGATATCCTGGTGGAGGAAATAACAATCCACTCCAATATTCTTGCCAGGATAATCCCATGGCAGAGGAGTCTGGCAGGCCACAATTAATGGGGTCGCAAAGAATCGGAAATGACTGAAGAGTCTAACACAGGGAATCTTATGAATGTCTTGTGGATCCTGACTCGCTTTGTTAGGTGGCACATTTATGGTCCTTTGTCATCGACATCAGTCTAGTTGGCTGTCCCAGTGCTTAGTCACTCAGTCACATATGACTCTTTGTGACCCCACGACAGTAGCCTACCAGGCTCCTCCATCTATGGGGGATTCTCCAGGCAAGAATACTAGAGGGGTTGCCTGCCATGCCCGCCTCCATGCCCTCCTACTGGGTGCTAAACAGAGGAGTTTTAATTTTAGGTTGGCAGATGGTTGCTTTTGTAGGTTTCTCAGTACTTTCCAGCGTTCATATTCCAGTCAACTCTCCATATACATGTTCCTGGAGCTCTGCTCTGACTTTGCTTAAAGAGGAAGAGGCTGTCCCCCTTTCACTCCCAGATGTTTTTCCTCTACAGTCTGGACTGTTTAGGGACCTAACAGATATTTCCATCACCTTCAATTCTCACCTCTGAAAATATACCTCATCTTTCCAGCGTATTGCCATTGGCCCCATTGCCTGCTCAGGTGATTCAGATTCTGGAGCTTAATTTTGATCAAGGTCCAAATGAATTTATGTGGAAAAAGAGCTCAGTATGCTTTGCACATGAAGGAAACATTAACCATCTAGGTCTTTAAACATCAGGATGGCTGGATACCTGAATGGAAACTCAACATCAGTGCAAATCTTTTTATAAGGACTCAATTGGCCACCTACAAGGATGACACTAGTCTCTTGACAGGAAATTTTAGAGCCAATTCTTATTGCTTCACCCCTGCTGTCCAAACTATGCAGAGCTTATCAAGTACATCACAAGATTCATAACTTTTAGTGTGCTGGAAATATAAGTGTGAATGGGATTTGTTGGCTTTCAATGGTCAACCTTGGTATCATCATATTACTTTATTACCCATGGTGTTGCTCCAATCTGGTCTTTTTGAAGAGAGAATTGGCTGGGGCACAAAGAAAATATTGAAAATTCCAATTTTTTTCAAGACTGTAAAAGGGACACATGACATGACCAGTAATAATACAGATCTTCTGCTTTTCCTCCTGCCTGCTCATGCACAACTTCTAACTCCCCACGTGATGGACAGGGAAGTCTGGTGTGCTGCAGTCCATGGGGTCGCAAAGAGTCAGACACGGCTGAGCGACTGAACTGAACTGAACTGTAATTCATTCTTGTTCACCAATCTGTCAACTGCAAGTCACTACTTAAGTTCTGTCACTTTCTTTCTCCTGCTCTTCTCCCCTGATAATTGTCTTCAATTTCCAAAGCTACTTGGAGGAATCCATATGTTTCCATCACTAAGGATGACCTGTTAATGCCAAAGTCTATTCCAAGGCAATCATTACCCTGAATTGTCAGTCAAGAGTAGAGCTATGGTTTTGGGCAAGGTAGGACACTGACACATTACCCACTTATCCATCACACATTTCCATAAAACTGCATTTACTGAGACCCTTATGGTAGCAGCTTCATTGGACTTGCCTCTGACCTGATTAGCCATGGTCCATGAGGCCACATAGAGTGCTAGATATTATCTCTTCTTCTCCATTATCATCTGGAAACAGACATCCTTGTTTCCTTTTCAACTGGAAACAAAAGCTCCCATGCAAATCATTTACAACTACATCCACACGTGTTTAAATTTCATTCAAGGAGAAGACCTTCTGGGTTATTCTAAGAAAATGAACACATATCTTTACCTTTCTGGGAAGATGGGACAGAACTGAGGAATTACCATATGTTCAGGTAAATTTACTTTGTCTAGAACTCTTTCCTCCTATGGCTATGCTCTTTTGTCCTTGAGTTTGGGGCCTGAAATCTTGATTTCCTGGATTTTTGCATTAATTCACAGCCCAAGTGCATGAAGAATTAAATGGAAGTCTTGTATGACTTGGTCCTCACTATAGAAACTGGGGAGGTAGGCATCTGCACAACCCTCTCTCCTTAGGCTTGATTCTGGTTCTTTTGTTAGGCTTCCTCTCAATTGAATGAGGTCAAATTGACATGCTGCTTAACAAGGGATGGTCAGAAAAGGGAGCACTATGCAGGCTCTCAGAAGGCCTCCTCCACGAGAAAGTATATTGTAATCCCATATGCACACAATGTTTCCTATTTAAATTCTACCTAGTCTTTTAGATTTCAGTTAGATGTCATCTAGCCTATGTGACCTCCTTCCTTTCTCCTAACACTCATCGGAACATTGTGAATTTTCATTTCTTCTCCAAATGCTCTCACATAGCTAGTCATGATCAAATCTGGGCTGCTGAAGTTTCTTATACCATTTATATGTGTCACCTCTAATAAGATGAACATTTTGTGAGATTAAGTACAGACTCCTTTAACCATCAACATCAAGCCTCATTCTGTGCCTTTCCCTGGTAGTTGCTCCTTAATGCTACTGTTCAATCCATTTCACAGTTTTGTAAGAAAAGGCAATTTTTCAAGGTGAGTGTGATAAATTAGTTTTATAGAAGTCTTTCACATCATTTGTGTTAGACTTGACCACACTAAAATTCAAAAATAGGGAAAGGAAAAAGGAAACAGCCATCATTTTTCAAACAAAATGTAGTTTTTTTCACTAAAAGTCTGAATAAATTAACAACTTTTCCCCTTTTATCATAAAAAATCATTTTGAATGAATTGTCCCCATTCCTTTCCATAAAAATCAGGATTTTAATTAGAGTCAGGAGCCTAAAACAATCCTGATTTCCTATTTTCTAGGCCAGCTATCATGATTAGAATTAAGATTTTCAGAAATATGAAGTTTTCAGGGTTCTTTGTGATGAAGAGACTGGCAGTAACACTGTGGGGACCTGTGAAATATGACATCATAATATTAATAATCCAAACATATAAAGTGTTCTCAATAAAGTATATAGCAAGAGATATGTCTGGTTCAAACTGGGACTAAAAATATTGAGCACCAAATATATATTTATTTGTATTCATTTGTATATTTCTTTACTTCTTGCTCATCTTGTTCCAAAAATGATTTAGGGCAAGAGATCGAATTCTGATTTGGTTCATGAAATAAAGATCTATGAGATTATTTAAACCACAAATTCAGTGTGAACCAAAAGCAATAATCTGGTGGTGACTAAACTAGTCATCTGGAGGGTAGAATTCAGTACCACAGGAGGGCAGATGGAGATGGACTTCAGAGCAGGTAACTAGGACAGTGTCGGGCTTAGAACCTTTATCATATGTGGAATGTTGAAAGACTCAGGGATATGATACTTATATTAGTCTCTCTCTCTTTTTTTCTTTTTTGACTGTGCTGGGTCATCATTGTGGTACTTGGGCTTCTCCAGTTGCAGTGCATGGGTTTCTCTAGTTATGGCGAGCAGGGTCAGTGGTTGCAGTGCAGGGCTTTCCCTGCGGGTTCAGTAGTTGTGGCTCACAGGGTTCTCTAGTTGCAGCGTGTGGGCTTAGTTGCCCTGTGGCAGGTGGGATCTTAGTTCACTGACTAGGAATTGAACTATGTCCCCTGCATTGCAAGGTGGATTCTTAACCACCAGGGAAGACCCAGCATTAGTCTTGAGAGGTGAAGAATGTGGATGTATCTCAGAAATGCCTTCAACTGTCAAGAACTTTCAGATGGAGCAGGCTGAATTGCTTTCTCAGGCTGAACCAGGATTGATGCTCAGAACTTACGGTGATGCAGATTCTCACACAACGATAGAAACAACTTCTAAGTAAAGATTTCTAAAAGAACACAGCTGTCTCATGAGGTAGCATGCTTCCCTACCCCAAAAGCTCAGATGAAGGCTCAGTGGCTACCGTTAGGGATATTCTAGGGAGAGTTTGTCCTCTCTGGTCACCCAGGGTTGGAGCCAGGGAAGGGTAGAGCCTGGGAACTGAGACAATCAGAGTGGAACCTGTTGCTGGGATAGCAGCCCTAAGAGGTCGTGTGTCAAGAAAAGGATACAGGCAGTGAAGCCAGGAGTGATGTAGAGGGACCAAAAGCAAGGTATGTACTGAGTGGATCACCAAAAAGCAAGGGAAGAACAGACTAGAGGAAGGATAAATACAAGAGGGGTGGGTGAAGGCAAGAGGGATCTGATTTCATGAACTCAGTCCATCTGTAACAGCATTCTACTAGCTTGTAAGCTGACTTCTTTCACTGAATGAGGTGGGTATTTTTTAAATTAGAAATAAACATCTGACAGATTCTTGCTTTAGTAGCAGCTTAGATTTCTAAATCTCATATTGTATGAACTGATAAGTCTTTTTTGCTTGACTTTTGTTTCTATCAGCCTCATTAGCATCAACAGAGATACTAAGAATGAGCCTATGGCTTTATCCATACTCTATGGCATTTTGTATCCCCTCAAAAAATAAGCACTAGGTCTAGGGAGCTGAATAACTGAACTCTTCACTTAACTGTTCTAGTCTTCAGATTTTTTATCTGAAAGAAGGAGGACCTACAAGGAGAGAGACACTCCAGTCCCAAATCTAAATTACCAGGGAGGAGCTGTATGTGTTAATTCTCTTTTGTCACTTGCAAATATTTCTCCCTATCCCAGGCATCAAATGCCATGACACATATTAGCTAATATTCTTTTCTTGGCCTGCAAATGCATTCCCTTGGTTCCCAATTGGTGATACAATCTGGTGAACCATTTAAAACATGATGAAAATACTTCTCTGAGGGTATTAGATATCATGGGACTCTGGATGATGGAGGTCAGACAAAGTTCAGAGGAAATGGTAGGAAACGGAGAAGAACACCAAAAGTGTTTACCTATGGAAACACGTCAAAACACAGTTTTAAAGAGTTTTGTAGAATGAAAACAGTGCTTCACTTCAGAAGTCAAATTCTTATTGTGAGCTTTCCCAAAAGCAGAATCAGAGATAAGGCAGAAGTGTGAGTGGTTTGTTCAGAAAGCTGATCCTTAGGTACAGGCATGAGGGACAGGACATCCAAAATACATCATTGGGTTGGTAAGCACTGGGGTGACTCAGTACTTCGGCTGTCTCAGAAGTCCTATAAAATGCATTTTAGAACTGTTCCCCTGGAAGGACAAAAAAACAGCTATCACTCACAGTTTTCGCTTCCCATTTTCAAGAGTTATCCCCACCCTCTCAGTGTAAACTTTTCGATCTTTGGGGCTGTGCATGAGAAATGCCGAGGGATTGTCACAGGAGTCCCAAGCTGTGGCATCAATTAAGCTTCAGGGCATGACGCAAAGAGGTGAGGTACTAGCAGGTGCTTCATGACTGATACTTGATAAAGTCTTCAGGGAACTGGTCACCATAGCCACGAGGGAATATGAGCTGAAATAGATAGGATCTGTAGCAATATAGATGTTGTCCAATATATATGTAAGCAATGTTTCTCTAGGTTTCATCCTTCAGGATGTACAACTATAGTGACCCTAAGTTCACTGCCTTTTACTACCACCCCGAAACTATAGCTTCTGGCAGATAATTTCATCTGTACTCTTGAACAAGTCTGATCAACTCCCACGGAGGATCCACTGGGTACTCTCATTGCTTCTCCAGGGGACTGCTGGTCCCTTATCTGGGCACCACTCCTGCTCCTGCTAAGAGGTGCAAGTTCTGCCCTTAAAAACAATGCTGCACTTAACATCTTTTCTCCCCTGAAATTTCAGGACTTGGTTATTTGGCCCAACTTCTTATTCCCAACCCATTCAGTTTGATAAGTTCATTCATTGTCAGGTGACTTAGTGGAAACAGACTTTCGGAAGTGCAGTATCCAGGTAGCCCACGGGTGAACACAGCTTAAAATTAGTACTAAACCTACATCAACCTTGAACATCTGCTGTAAACATAAAACAAATGTCACTTATGAGATCCATTTAGAGGAAGGTCTAAATGGAACTAGGAGTGGAGGATAAAAACAGAATGAGAGAATCTTAATGTTCAGCTAGAAAACAAAAGAAATGAGCACTTTAAGTTTCCTATATTTACCTTGCGTTAATAACTATGACTTCTTCACATGCCCGGACTCATAAAAAGTGATTATTTGTCTTGGAAAAATTGGTATTCTTGTACTGGACTAGATTCTGAAAGCCATCACCCTCTTGCTTTGAAGTCACTGTATTTGAGTTGCTACCATTTTCCAGAGAAGGTATTTGGGTGAACTTCATTATTTATCTAATGCTGTTAAACTGCACACTATCTAGAATTCTTTGCAAATGATTACTCTGAAGCCCACATTGTTTCCTGAAGCATTTCCCAGTTAAAATCCAATGGAGATCGAGAAGAGCTACTCTATTCTGTGCACACTATGTTATTGTTATTGTTCAGCTGCTAAGTCATGTCTGACTCTTTGTGACTCCTTGGACTGCAGGACTCCAGCCTCCTCTGGACTCCACAATTTCCCAGCATTTGCTCAAATCTCTCAGAATTTGCTCAAATATATGTCCATTGAGTTGGTGATATTGCCTAACCATCTCTTCCTCTGCCACCTCCTTCTCCTTTTGCCTTCAATCTTTCCCGGGGTCTTTTCTAATGAAGTGGCTCTTCACATCAAATGGCCAAAGTAGTGGAACTTGGAACTTCAGCAACAGTCCTTCCAATGAATATCCTGGGTTGATTTCCTTTATGATTGACTGGTTTGATCTCCTTGCAATCCAAGGGACTCTCAAGAGTCTTTGCCAGCATCACAATTTGAAAACATTAGTTCTTCGGTATTCAGCCTTCTTTATGGTCCAGCTCTCATATCTGTGCATGACTACTGGGAAAACCATAACTTTTACTATATGGACCTTTGCTGACAAAGTGATGTCTCTGTTTTTTAATGTAGTGTCTAGGTTTGTCATAGCTTTCCTTCCAAGGAGCATAGCACATTATGGACTTTATAAATATACTCCGACTGAGTTAACTAGGTGGCTACTCTCCCCTGCATCTTAATGTCTCTTATTTTGAAAAGCCAGGGATCAGTTGTTACTAAATCATTCCTTTCCAGTGTTGCTAATTCCAATTCCAATAGAAATTGTAAGGAAAAAGCATTTGCCAATCTTTCAACCTGTGAATGCTTCTCCTGAGTCCTCTCTCATCCTTACACAGAGAGCCCTAAGGGCAGTGGAGCCTTAATAGGGTTCTTTTCAAAGAAATCTAATCCCTTTTGAGGTTTGAGTTAGCTCATCTTCCCCCCTTGTACTCCTTGTGGAGAAAGTAGTGAGATAGTGAAAAGGAGAGAGTTGTGAAGAAGCATCTTCAGGGTCAGGAAGATGCTGTCATGGAAAGAATGACAGGATGCAGAATGTTGGAGGATGAGATAAGTTTCCTACTCAAGCTCTTTTCCTGCTTCTTTGTAAAAGCACTAACTTTAGCTTCATTTTTTTTGTCTGTCGATCATGGCTGCTGACCCTAACAGAAAGAAAGGGATTTTCTGAGGTTGTTTTGTATGGCTTAATGTCTTCAGACAGAAATTTGCATAAACACAGAAGAGAGAAGGAAGAGAGGGAAGAAATACAATAAATCTATGTAATTATAGCAATTATAACAATATTAACAGCTGATACTTATTGAACACTACTATGTGATATGCTGTTGTTTATTTGATCCCAAATTAACTCTATTATATTAATCTGGGCCCTTTCAATTGCAAATGATGGGACCTTAGTCAATCTATTTACATATCAATTTTTTTGGCTTTGAATCCAGCCATTTCTTGATTTCCATATACATGTGATTTAAAAGATGTCACTAGGAGTTAGCCTCACTCTCCTTGTCTAGGTCCAGGTTTCCCTGTATTATCTCTATTCTCAGATAGCTCCCTCTTAGTGGCTTGTTGACCACTAGTAGCTTGAGGCTTATGTCCTATGGAAGAGAGAGATTGTTTCCTCCAATGGCTCTGACAAATTTTCAGAACAGACTTTCATTGACTATCCTTGAGTCTTGAATCCATCCCTAAGCCGGTCTATGGCCATAGGTGTATGATGGTCTGTTGGCTAGGCTTGAGTCTTGTGCCAGTCCCCGGGGGTTGGAATGGGGTATAGGGATAGTTGTAGAGTAAGCTTCCCTGAAAGCTCAAGGACTGAGAGTAAGAGAGCTACTAACCAAAACAAATTTGCAGTCATAGAAGGAGGAAAGGCTACAAGATATTATTCAATTTTTCCAAGGCTGGACACTAAGTTTCCATGATTCTGTTTCCTATATGGTACCAGTTTAGAGTTAGCCAAAAGAAGAAGATTCAGGAAAACAGAATTAAACAAAAGCTATTCCCCTAAAAGTTTGTCATTTGCCAGACACAGTTATGGATGGACACAGAGGAGGCTGGCTTGCTCTCTATTTGTCCATCTTTTCTTCTCTACTCTTGGCCCTGATGACAACAGTAGTCTTGGCTACCGCCAAGCACTTAGCTGTGGGCCCCCAGACTGTGGCTTCATAGCCCACTCCTCAAGCCTTCACTAGTGCTCCTACTTCTGCTGCTGTGTGCCTTTGGTTTCTCAGACTCTCCTGCAAGCTCTGATGTGTCCATGCTCACCACTGACTCACCAGATCACTTAGTGGCCAAATCTCTAATCATCCAACACCCTTCTTCACACCTCGGCTTCTTCTCTATTTGTGCAGGCTCTAATTCTTAATAATCTCCCCCTCCTTATTTCCATAGTGCTTACAGTCACTCTCTCTTTCTCACTGAACTCTGATCGATGCACATTATACTCATTTTATATATGAGAAAATAAAACTAAGGATCAGGGAGGTTAACATTTTTTTCCCAGAACCACACAACTATTGGATAGGAGAGTCAAGACTGAAACCTAGGTTTTAAACCAGTTTTAAATTTGTTTTCAACCGGGATTAAGTGGTTCATGAGAACCCTTTGAGCTGTGTGATTAGATAGAGTTGGGAAAACATAGAAATATGTTATCGTGTGTGTGGTGGTGGTATGGGTCCTAGGGAGGTGGTGGGAAGGAGGGAGTGGAACCTTTGAAGGGCTCCCATATGTTGCATGCATCCTCTCCCACTCACTTGCCCTCCTCTCTGCCCCCAAGAACATGGATGGGCTCTTTCTCTGGCCTCTCTTTACTAGTCTCTATTAACCTAAGCTGTCTGGTGCTTATGCTTCCTGGCATCAGGATTGGCAGGCACTGTTAGAGCAGCACAGAAGGGGCATCTTTGACCGGGGCAGATGAGGACAGAGGGCACAGACCTCAACATGGTGCAGTGCTGTGCCAGGCTAGAGTCAGAGGGCAATGTGTATCCTAGCCAGAGCCAGAAAGTGGCAGAGAGCTGAACGAATACCCTAGGTCCCTCTGGACTCCAACCAGCACTGGAAATTTTAACGAATGCTAAATCCACTTGCTACTTTACAGGAAAAGCTGACCCCTGAGCTGTCTTTCCTTCAGCAGTTCCAGTTTGTTTTTCCAGTGGCCTTCTGCCTTAACCATCATTGCAATCAGCCCTTGGGCATATGGAGCTAAACTGATGATCTTGGTGACTATGCAGAGACTCACACTCTCACACATAGAGGAATGAAATGACATGACATGATCCTAAACACCTGCACTCTCCCATAGGCCAAAACACATTTGCATGCTTCCTGACCTTGCTCTGAAAATATGTTACTGATCCTTGAAATTTAAGAAGAACCAAGAAAATTCCAAGGCAGAGCTCCTTGTCTAAATTCAAGGCCCATCCCTATTCTATTTCATCATCATCATGATTACTTTGTAGCATAAACTCATTACTGTGATGATAAACCCATTTTGGCATTTCAGATTTCATTTTCCAAGAATTTCCAAAGAACCCATTCATGGAATGAAATCATCTGGCAGAGACTGCAAAGATATGTAAAAGTACCACTTTTTGGATTATTGCTACTGTTATTTGTGTTATTTGTGGTTATCAGAAATGAAAACACAAGGATTGTGGACAAACAAGAGGAGTGGTAGAAAGAACATTGGGCTTGGAATTAGAAGCTCTGGTTCAAATTCTTATTAATTTCTGTGTGGTCTTAAACAGATAGTATAAACCTTCATAGTTTCAGTTACTTCCTTGGTAAAACAGGAATAGCAAAATCTACCCAAAAAGTTTAAAATGAGGTTTAAAATAAACAATATAGATAAAAGAACTTGGCACACATGAGTAGCCAATAATGTTTGGAAAAACTATGATTATCCCACACATGCAAAGTTAATTAATATGAAGAGTTTGAAAGCCTAACTGTATTTTCCCCTTGGTCCTGTAGATAACTATTGTTCAAGCTGACATCTGTTAGACATTGTAAGATATTGGTATGTTCCCTGAATAACCAAATCAAAATGAAACCATATGATTTTTATGTGAGAAGTATTACTGATTTTCAAGAAATTAGCATACAATAAAATAATTTACTTGTGAGGCAATGCTCAGATTTCAGATAATCCATACAGACAATTAATCAGAATAATCCAGTCTTACTGACACAATCATTTCCATATAAGGAGCCACACCTGCCAAGCTCAGAAAAACACATCCTTTGTGATTTTTCCTGGAGTTCTAACATTGAGGATCTGCCACACGGAAAAGAAATGCTCTTCTCATGTCTCTAACTCCTTTGACCCATATTCATCAAGATACTGAACAAGCTTAGAAGGGCTGGACTCCCTTCTTATTTTCTACATATTTCTCATTTGCTACCCTGATGGCTCAGTGGTAAAGAATCTGCCTGTCAATGCAGGTTCAATCCCTGGGTTGGGAATATCCCTTGGAGAAGGAAATGACAACCCACTCTAGTAGTCTTGACTGGGAAATCCCAAGGACAAAGGAGGCTACAGTCCATGTTGTTGTTCAGTTGCTAAGTCAAGTCCGACTCTTTGTGACCCCGTGGACTGTAGCAAGCCAGGCATCCCTGTCCTTCACTATCTTCCTGAGTTTGTTCAAATTCATGTCCATTGAGTTGGTAATGCCATTCAACCATCTCATCCTCTGTTGCCCCTTTTCCTCCTGCCCTCAAACTTTCACAGCATCAGGGTCTTCCCAATGAATCAGCCCTTCTTGTCAGGTGGCCAAAGTATTGGAGTTTCAGTTTCAGCAACAGTCCTTCCAAAGAATATTTAGGATTGATTTCCTTTAGGATTGTCTGGTTTGATCTCCTTTCAGTCCAAGGGACTCTCAAGAACCTTCTCCAACACCATAACGCAAAGGCATTAACTCTCCAGTGCTCAGTCTTCTTTATGGTCCAACTTTCACATCCATACATGACTACTGGAAAAACAATAGCTTTCGCTAGATGGACCTTTGTCGGCAAAGTAATATCTCTGCTTTTTAATATGCTGTCTAGGTTTATCATAGCTTTCCTTCCAAGAAGCAAGCATCTTTTAATCTCATGGCTGCAGTCACTGCCTGCAGTGACTTTAAAGCCCAAGAAAGTAATATCTGTCCTACTTTTCACTTTTTCCCTATATATTTGCCATGAAGTGATGGGATCAGATGCCATGATCTTAGACTTTTGAATGTTGAGTTTTAAGTCAGTTTTTTTCACTCTCCTCTTTCATTTTCATCAAGAGACTCTTTATTTCCTCTTCCCTTTCACTTTCCCTTTCCCTTTGTGCCATTAGAGTGTTACATTTGCATATCTGAAGTTGTTTCTATTTCTCCCAGCAATCTTGATTCCAGCCTGTGAGTCATCCAGCCAAACATTTCACTTGATGTACTCTGCACATAAGTTAAATAAGCAGGGTGACAGTATACAGCTTTGATGTACTCCTCTCCCAATTTGGAACCAATCTGTTGTTCCATGTCCAGTTCTAACTGTTGGTTCTTGACCTGCATATAAATTTCTCAGGAGGCAGGTTGGGTGGTCTGATATTCCCATGTCTTGAAGAATTTTCCACAGTTTGTTGTAATCCACACGGTCAAAGGTTTTGGCATCATCAATAAAGCAGAAGTAGATGTTTTTCTGGAATTCCCTTGCTTTTTCTATGATCCAATGGCTGTTGGCAATTTGATCTCTATTTCCTCTGCCTTTTCTAAATCCAGCTTGTACATCTGAAAGTTCTCGGTTAAGGTACTATTGAAGACTAGCTTTTAGGATTTTGAGCATTACTTGGCTAGCATGTGAAATGAGCACAATTGCACAGTAGTTTGAACATCTTTTGGCATTGCTTTCTTTGGGATTGAAACAAAAATGGACATTTTCGAGTCCTGTGGCCACTGCTCAGTTTTCCAAATTTGCTGACATATTGAGTGCAGCACTTCAATGGCATCATCTTTTAGGATTTTAAGTAGCTCCACTGAAATTCCATCATGGTGTCACAAAAGAGTCAGACACAACTTAGCAACTAAACAGCAACAACAACTTTGAGGCATGAATGAGACATAACATTCATTATGTTATGAGCTCTAAAGAAATAATGCTTTTGAACTGTGGTGTTGGAGAAGACTCTTGAGAGTCCCTTGAACTGCAAGGAGATACAATCAGTCAATCCTAAAGGAAATCAGTCCTGAATATTCGTTGGAAGGACTGATGCTGAAGTTCCAATACTTTGGCCACCTGATGTGAAGAACTGACTCATTGGAAAAGACCCTGATGCTGGGAAAGATTGAAGGCAGGAGGAGAAGGGGAGGACAGAGGTTGAGATGGTTGGATGGTATTACCAACTCAATGGACAAGAGTTGGAGCAAGCTCTGGGAGTTGGTGATGGACAGGGATGCCTGGCGTGCTGCAGTCCATGGGGTAGCAAAGAGTTGGACACGGTTGAGCAACTGAACTGAACTGCGACATAACAAAGTTCACTTTTCTTTCAGACACCAGCTGAGCTTTCCTTTGAATTTAATGCCCAACAATGTTTGTGGCCTCATTTCTCCCATCTTCTGTCTAAACTCATAGTTAAAAGAATATCTTGAGAGGGTTTAGTCCTGGACGCAAAGGTTACTGACCTGAGCCAGAAAGGCACGTCCTTACTCTCCCTGCAGTGTGGCTGTAGCTCCTGTGGGACCAGGCTGTGGCCTGGACAGCTTCCAAGTCAGCTAGAGGACTGTGTGTGTGGCCTCTTTGTCACTGCAGGAGAAGCTCTTCCCTGGAAAACTAGGATTGTAATACCCTTTCGAATCAGTAAGAGGTATTAGTTAAGCCTCCTTCTCAACTTAGTTTCTTCCCTCTGGCTCCCTTTGGAAGACAATCCAGTTCTTATCCCTTAACAGAGCTGGATCTGACCAGGAAAGTGGTCAAAAAAGTGGTAGATAAAGCACTGTGAGTGATGGTTGTCTCCTTCAAGGGAACTCTTGAGTCTTCCTACATACAAAGGGAGACAGGCAATTCTTCTCTCAGTGCAGTTTTTTAATTGTTTTTAGTTCACATAAGCATACCTTCCCTTGATGAATATGCTTGTAGTAGTTTAATTTCACAGAAAATAGTGCAATTAACCTAAACATTTTGAATTCCTGATTGATTCCTCTATGTGTAAAATAATAATACCTTAGATTAAGTTTTAAAAAAATGTAAACAACCAGATACAGTCAGGCATTCTGAGAACTTTTAAACATTTACTAAACCTGGTTCAAATCCTTGTCATTTTCCTGGGTTTGGTAGATATATTTCACCTCCAAATTTGTAATCCTAGATCAGCTACGTCAAACGTGATGGAACCTAGACCCTCCAAAGTTGGAATCCAATAATATGTTTGCTTCTAGTTCTTGTGGTTAAAAAGAAAAATAAAGAGCTTGAGAATCCATATGGCTATCCAACCTGACAATTTTATTCCTTTAGTTGGAGACAACAGCCTATTTTAGTGTAATTACTAATATAATTGAGTTTAGGTATTCCTTTCAGTTATTTGTTCTTTGATTTACTTGTTTACTGTTTCTTTTTTTTAATCCTTTCTTACCTTATATTGATCCCCTGAAGAAGGGAAAGGCTACCCACTCCAGTACTCTGGCCTGGAGAATTCCATGAACTGTATAGTCCATGGGGTTGCAAAGAGTTGGACATGACTGAGTGACTTTCACTTTCACTTTATCTTATATTAGAATAATAATATAAAGCAATAAAAGTTTATATTTAATAAAAATATAAACATTATTTTTATTATTCTATTTTTTCTTTTGTGACTATATTCTTTTACTATTTTTTAGTGATTATCCTAGAGATTACAATGCAATCTTGATTTAGCCTGGTCAAAACAAGCTGTTATTTTTACCACTTCCTTGTCATTGCTAGAATTTTTTACTTTTATTGCTTCTTTTTGCAAAGCATTATTTTTGACATTAATTTTATTTTCACATCTATTTTTAAATCAATAAAATATTGCAACTATTTTTTGAAGAATCAATATTAATTTATATTCATCCACATATTTGTCTTTTCCAGTGTTTCTTATTTTTTCTGAATTTCCGTGTTTTCATCAAAGATGATTTTTCTTTTGCATAAGTAACTATTTTTGATGGTTCTTACAGTACACACTTGTTAATAACAAATTCTGCTACTTTTTAATTTCTGAAAAATATTTTTCTTTCAGTTTAACCAAAAAGTATTTTCAATGAGTATAAAATTATGTTTGCTACTTACATTCTTTCAGTACCTTAACTGCGTCTCCTATTTCATCAATACATTATTTCCTGGCTTTCATCCTTTCTATTGAGAAGTCAGTTGTCATTCTTACTGTTGTTCTGCTGAAGGTCCATGTCTTTTGCTCTCTTGATACTATTAAGGTTTTCTCTGCTTTTGACTTTTAGTAGTTTGACTACCATGTTCTTGAATATGCTTTGTTTTGTATTTTTCTTGCATGGGTTTCACTGAGTTTTTTGTATCCATATGTCCTTCATCAGTTTTTGAAAATTCTAAGCCATTATTTCTTCCAATATTGCTTCAGGGCCATTTTCTCTCTTTATTCCTGCAACACCAATCATACATTTGTTAAATCTTTTATCATATTCCACCTTCCTTCTGCAGTTTTTACATTTTATTTCCTCAGCAAAACTCTTGGATCAAAAACATTTTAACTGTCATTAAGCATATTTGTTGAATTCTTAACTTTAAACATTTATATTTTTAAATTTTGGAATGCTTACTTATTGCTTTAAAAAAAAAAAACAGATTCAAGCTACCTGTGGACTTTATGCAAACTTCCATCTCTTCTGTGCATCTTTTCCTCAATTATTGTGGAAATATTAATTGTATTTATTTTAGAGCCCTTAAATCCCAACTCAAATATCTGAATTATCTTGGGTTTGTTTCTGGCAAACAAATCTTGAGAAAGACCTCTACCCCCATGAGTCTGTTTCCTTCACCCCATGTGAGATTTTACTTTTTCTTTCTTTCTTTTTTAAGAGCATTTCTTTATTTTGCTGCAGCAGGTTTTAGCTGTGGCGCTCAGGCTCTTCATTGGGGCATGTAGGCTTCTCTGCAGCTGTGACGTATGGGTTCTAGAGCCCAAGGGCTCAGTAGTTGTGGTACTTGAGCTTAGTTGCCCCACAGCATGTGGGATCTTAATTCTGTGACCAGGATAGAACCTACATTCCCTGCTCTGGAAGACAGATTCTTAACTACTGGACCACCAAGGAAATTCCTAGATTTTGCTTTTTCTTTATGAAGTTTTCTGCCCAGTTCCCTAGGCTTCCTAATAGACTCACGATGCACTAAATGTTTCATTGGGCAATGACTTTGAAACTTTCTAAGTTTTCTAACAGGTAACTTTGAGTCCATGTGACTGCCAAAAGTCTGCTTATTTCTCTTTCCTTCTGTAGACTCCTGCTGTTTTGGACAGGCAATTCTCATGTCACAACTAAATTTTTCAAATGTCTCCAGTGGAAAAAAAGTTTACTGATTTCATTAGCTGACCTTGAAATGGTTTTCTTTCTCTGGATTGTAGCTGATACAGTCCACATTGCTTCCACATTTCTCTGATCCTTTAAAATCATGACTTTTTGTCATAATTTGTGTGGCTTCGTCTATCTGTGGCAGTGGAAACAATGACCTGCTGTGTGACTTTCTGCCCAAAAGACGAAACCATAGTTTTATGAGCTGTGTTCTCATTGGTTGACTCTAGTCATTATCAGTCTATTTAGTTATAACTAAATGTGGGTACAATAATGTATGAATAAACTCAAAACTGAATCTGCTTATTTTATTAACTAATTCCCCACTTTCTCAAAATTATAGATCCACTGTTTTTGTAGGCATTCAATCAATATTTGATGCCAGTTTTCTTTTGAGTTTCCCTGATGGCTCAGATGGGAAAGAATCTGCCTGCAATGAGGAAGACATGGATTCTATCCCTGGGTTAGGAAGATCCCCCTGGAGAAGGAAATGGCAACCCACTCCAGTATTCTTGACTAGAGAATTCCATGGACAGAGGATCCTGGTGGGCTACATTCCATGGGATCACAAAGAGTTGAACATAAAGAATTGTACTGTGTGGCTTTCACTTCACTTCACTTTTCTTTTGAAACTAAATATCTATTCAATAGCTAAAGTAAATTGTAAGATAAATTGAGGTTTTTATTTCTAATAATTGGCAGGAAAATCTCACTAAAATAGTATGACTATTTACAATTCTTTTGAACTTTTTAATATATTTGTCTTATAACAAACACCATTAGTGGGACAAACTACATAATTTAAACCTTTATATGGTGTTTTTCATATTGAACCTACATCTCAGTATCTTAACAGCACTGTAACGTAAGTGTTGGTTAAAACTATCTGACAGATTATAGAATACTTTCGAGGTCTCTAAGCTAGATTCTGTTCTGTTCCTTTCTTATTTTTAGTCTATAATTGTATTAGATGAAATCATCTTTATATGAACAAGATGCATGTGCTAATACAATAAAGAATAGAAGGCAAATTATGATTCTATACACTGAAAGTATGGTTACATTGTCAAAAATCAAAGATAATCTTGACAGTTGGATCTAGTAGCCCTTAGTACAGAAAATCAAGTTCAAAACCAAAATTATCACAGTGGTGGTTTTTCCAGTTAGCTTCTATCAACTTACTCCAAATTGAAGGATGAGTTATTTAATTAAGAAAGAGGACCTGATAGATTTCCTAGGAGTCAGGATATCCCAAATCAGTCACTCCATAGCAACATTATTAAAGCCTCAATTATTATTACTCTTTACCAGACAGGTTGAAAACTGGTTGGAATATTTTTTAGTGTTAAATAATCTTGGCAAAGTTTCATAATGGAGTGCTTTGAGAAATCAACTGAGCCCCTTTGTATGTTGGAATCTGTTCCAAAGTGCTTATTGAGGAAATGGCAGATGGCGGGCAAAAGATGTACTCAACCTTTCCATCAAGATTTGGAACATATGGATATGCTCTAAAACACTTCTGCAAACACCCGCTATTCAGTTCTCATTAACAAGAGCAACCTTGAACTGTCTGCTATTCTACATCTAATAAAAGCTTGGCTGACAAAAGAGATTCTAAATTCTGTGTTTGGTTCAAGTTTGCTTATCTGAGAGAATGGCCAATTTGAGGCTTTTTATTTTGTTCAGTTAGTAAGAATTATGTCACTTATGCTTTGTGATGCCAAGAAACAGGAGAAAACTTCAACTGTTTTGTCCTATTTAGGCTAGCTTTTATGGTCTGTATATCTGTTTTCTTCCTCGCCTTGGTTTAGACCGTCTACTTCTCACTCCATTTTTCTTTGTTCCTATTTAATTTTTCTTTAACTGAGTATTGTGTCATAAACCACTTCATTCTTTTTGAGTATGAGATAGCATATAAATACATCAGTTAAATGAATGTAAATTTCCTTGGATATGTTTGTGATATATCCACATCTCTGGGATTCCAGGGAGTTTTTACTGATGTTCAAATGGTACAGTTTTCTGTTTACCCTAATCTTAACTCTAGGAGAGAACGACTGGATGAATCTCCCCTTTGAATGATCAAGAAGAGTTCTGCAATTTTTATTTTTCTACAATTCTCCCTATCCTTCTTTATTCCTATTAGAATTTATTGCTATGGGCATTATGGTTTCTGGTTTGCCTAACCCTGTTTAATATAGTCACCAAATCCACATCTGTTGGATCTGGAGCCAAGATAGACCTGGTGAACTAAAGTAGAGACTTGGGACTAATCATGCAACTGGGGCTCTGTTTGAATGGGGCTTTTAAAAATGATGTTGAAGGAGGAATGAAAAATAAAGGTAAAACTCTAGAACGAACTGGACTCTAATCCTGAGAATCTGTGAGATGAGGACTGACCCAGATACAGAAAAAAAAGGTCTCAGTCAAAACTGAAGATACTGGATAGATGTCAAAATCCACTGCAAAATAAACGTGAACACAAGCCTTCTGTTTCTGTGCAAGACCCAACAGCAAGTAGAAGGGGAGAGCACCATAGTGGCCTAGCACGGGACCAAAGGAGTAACATTCTTACCAAGGTACATGCAACAACAGAAATGGGGAAGTGCTGGTCATTACTTTGTCTCAAGGAGAATGGAACAGGAAAGGATTTGTTCCTGAGTGCAAGTGAGACTGTTGCTTCATGGAAGCTACTAGGGGAGGCTTTGAAAAGTGTCTGAGGTTAGTAGGTTTAAGAAGTCCATGCAATACTACTAATATCATTGGTGAGAGTTAGGTTGAAGGTACCCAGTGTCCTTATTCCCTACAGGGCTCTGACTCATCAAATATAAATACAAAGTTTTGAGTCAAATGGGATCAAAACATCAATGCTGTTATCCAGATTATAAGGCTTTCTGGAAAACTGCCGTGGGGATGCAGATTACATGGGAAGCCAAAATTGGGATTTTTCTTCTCACCTTTTGAAGTAAACTAATTGCCTTCCAATGGGACATACTTCTCCAACTTTTCTCCCCAAGCACTGGTGATGAAGCAAGAAAAAAGAGAGCAAAGATGATCACTTAGCTACTTAATGTGCAGATACTGCCAGGGTAAGGCAAGTCGAACATGGAACAAGAAAGTACTGAAGCATGAAATGGTTTCTTATTTTCAAAGCAAAGTCACCTTACCTAATACCACAGGCAGTGTGGTCTGCTGGCAATCAGGCCCTCATCAATCAGATAAATCACTGCTTTACTCTAAGAAGAGAGGTACTAAGGGGTGGAAAGAAGGTTTTAAGAGGTGCCAAGAGTTTCTTTCTCTGAATGCCCAGGCAATCATTTGTCTAGAAAAAGAGGCATCTTCTTTATATGAATCCTACCTCATGGAGCCCATTGGCTGGAGGACCTAGCAACATCTGGGCTATATATAGAAAAAAACAAGCCTCTCATACAAATTATCTATAGGTTATGGAGATAGTGGTTATAAGCTACTTACAAGGTCAAGAAGGCAGAGGTTGGCCTGAGTAATTGCCTAGTAATGGGGCAGATCTGTCTGCTGTAACCAATGTGACAGTGGCCATGGTTGGAAAGTTTGAACTGAGCTTTGTACTTGTTCCCCTTCTTGAGCTGGAACCTTTATAGGCTCTGACTCAGTCTTCACAGGGGAACTCTGTGAATTGTCAACATAGCCATCTCATAGAGGTGGCTCTTCAAAGTCACCTTGTGGGATTGCTCATGGAGAAAAGCCTTCTGGAGCCATACCGTAAGTGCAGGCAAGGAGGCATAATGCACTGAGCATGAGGATGAGGGACTATACATACTGGAGACTCTGGATGATTGTGAGGGGTACATAGAGGCCTTAAGAAAAATTACCCAACCTAAGTCAATGTAATGGCATCTAACTGTCCCCACAGCTCTTCTAACAAAGCCATACTAAGACTATTGCATTTCACTTCTCTTCTTTTCTCAGCTATTTGTAAGTCCTCCTCAGACAAACCAGAGTTCATTGGAGGGATGATGCTAAAACTGAAGCTCCAATACTTTGGCCACCTGATATGAAGAACTGACTCATTGGAAAAGACCCTGATGCTGGGAAAGATTGAAGGCAGGAGGAGAATGGGATGACGGAGGATGAGATGGTTGGATGGCATCACCGACTCAATGGACATGGGTTTGAGCAAGCTCCAGGAGTTAATAATGGACAGGGAAGCCTGGTGTACTGCAGTCCATGGGGTTGCAAAGAGTCAAACATGACTGAGCGACTGAACTGAATGACCGAGAGTATGCACTCCAAGTTTGAATCACACAGAGTTTGAATCACACAGATTGACACCGTGATACTGGGGCACAAGAGAGAGCTAGATCTTGCTTCAAATTCCAAATATATTACAAATTACCCTCTGTCTTTAAGCATTGCTGGCAGGTAGGCACCATTAGGAGTTCTCATCATTACATATGATGAGAAGAGTCTATAAAATAATTTATTATTGAAGAAAAGGAATGAGGGAAGGAGGTCAGCACAAAGAGACACACAGAGAGCATGCATCAATTAATTCTTCTTTGCAGAGGAAGTCTATCCTAGAGACAACATGGAGTCAGGAAGGAACTTGAAACAGGGCCTGGATAGGGTTGGGCAGACCATCCCACTGACTGTGTGAGAAGTGTGCTGAGCTTAGGAAGGTGGAGGATGCAATAATGTCCAAGAGAAGTGCTTTGGGTGTCTTGATGTCCAAACATATATGTTCCATAATACTTCTTTCTCTTAAGTTATCTACTCTTATTGTGTAGACTATTTGCACAACACCAATCACTTACTAAAATTAAAAGAACAATGAACAATTGCTCTGCCTACTTTTAACCCTGAAGATAATTCTGGCTAAGTAGCCTTGAAATTAGCCCAGGTATTTATTTGGTTGTCCTCCTCAGCAGCTATTTTTTTGTCCTGGTTTATTTCTGGTTTTCACTTGGCTTTGTTTGGCTTAGTTTGATTTGGTTTGACGCTGGTGTTCCAGTTTACAAAGCCCACTTCCCTGAATCTACTCTCTTTCCATGTGAAATGTGTCTTGTTGAGGCTCATCTGAAGGCCAGTGCAGCCCCCCAGTCCTGTCTTCTGGAGCTCACAGTATCTTTCTTCTCTTAGGAAAGTTAAGTGTTAACATTGTCCTGACCGCATTTGCCTTTCAGGAAGATTAATGGAGTTCAGCCTGCAGAAGATAAGCTTGTCTGGGAAGAGTAGGCAAGAGCTAAGCTGTGTCAACACGGCCTAAGGGCAGGAGAGAACCAAATTGATTACTCAGGTTATCTTCACCCTCTCCCCCCTCCCCAATCCATTTATAATTCTAATACAATTTGATGTCTGTATAAATGTGAAGACAGATAAAGAAGCAAGCTTATGGAACAGCTGCTTAAAGTCCTAGTCTTTACCAGGTGCTAAAATGCACTAGAAATACAGCAAAATGGATAAAATTGAATTCTCAGGGATAGCACTCCATAAATTTGTGAAGGATTGGGGGAGAGGATGTAGGGGCCAACAGACAATATGAGACCCCCCCTCAAGGGGCCTGCTTGAGTGCTAATGATTATTAAAAAAGTATTTCCAAGGAGGATAAATCTGTTCATGTGGTTAATTTTTCTAAAGGAAAATAAAGAATTGTTTTGCAAGGGGAGAGGCAGAGGGCATTTGCTGAGGATTACTCTCTTCCAACCTTTCTCCAGGTAGCAATGACTTTCACCTTTAAAGGAGAGGGCTGTCAGGGATATTTGCATAGAATTGAATCCCCAGTGTCTTTCCCGTATGGGGGCCTTTTATGGCTTTAAAGTAGATGGGGGAAGCTTTAAGACCTTCTATATAGCAATGGCCTCTGCAAGGCTATGAAACCAAGCAGAATCCCATGGAGCTCCTGGGCACAGAAGCCTTTCAGTCCCTGGTTTCCTGATTCCAGTCTTGACCTTCCCTGAGTTCCAAAGGGCAGATTCGACAGATTTCCCAATGCTCATCTGAGAAGGGGAAAGAATGCAAAGACAAGGGAGGGGCAGCCAGGAGACAATAGTGCTGCCTTGGGTCAGAGTCCTGGTCCATTTCAAGGGACTCACAGAACAATGTCTTAAAGCTCTGTAAAATGTCAGCAGTTTTTCAAACAGACAAAGACCACCTGTGGAAACATTAAGGACACCAGAGAAGTTCATCAAGATTACCTGAGACCAGATTAGAAGAGGCCTTTCACTTACCCTCATCTTTTCAGCAACCCCACCCTTGAGCCTAGACACCATAATAAGAAGCAGAGACATTACTTTGCCAACTAAGGTCCCTCTAGTCAAAGCTATGGTTATTCCAGGAGTCATGTAATGGATGTAAGAGTTGGCTATAAAGAAAGCCGAGCACCAAAGAATTGATGCTTTTGAACTGTGGTGTTGGAGAAGACTCTTGAGAGTCCCTTGGACTGCAAGGAGATCCAACCAGTCCATCCTAAAGAAAATCAGTCCTGAATATTCATTGGAAGGACTGATGCTGAAGCTGAAACTCCAATCCTTTGGCCACCTGGTGTGAAGAACTGACTCATTGGAAAAGACCCTGATGTTGGGAAAGATTAAAGGCAGGAGGAGAAGGGACAACAGAGGATGAGATGGGTGGATGGCATCACCGACTCAATGGACATGAGTTTGAGTAAACTCCAGGAGTTGGTGATGGACAGGGATGCTTGGTGTGTTGCAGTCCATGGGGTCGCAAATAGTCGGACACGACTGAGTGACTGAACTGAACTGAACCCTTGAACCATTGCTATAAAACTCTTCATTAAACCCTCCCTCTTTGGGACACAAAGTTTTAGAGGGCAGGAGTCCACTGTGTCCCCTTTTGCCTAGAAAAGTAATTAAACTATTCTTTTCCACTTCACCCCAAACTCTGTCTTTGACAGTCCATTCAGCACTGGTGCACAGAGGCTGAGCTTTTCGTATCAGTTCAGTTCAGTCACTCAGTCGTATTCGACTCTTTGCCAACCCATGGACTGCAGTTCTCCAGGCCTCCCTGTCCATCACCCTGGAGTTTACTCAAACTCACGCCCATTGAGTTGGTGATGCCATCCAACTATCTCATCCAGTTAGCAAGGCTTCAGAATGCCTCCTTCCCTGAGTTGCTCCCAGCTGCTAACAGCTATAAAGTTTTGTCTCTACCTTTCCTTGGAGCTTTCTCGCAAAGGTCTCTCTCTGCTTAAGTGACCAGGATGTAGCTGACTTCAGGAAGATTTTTAGCTCTCTGATTTAACAAAAATGAGAAGAGCAATTTGTTAGCTGTGAGAACTTAAATAAGCCACCTCTTGGCTCCATGGTCCCTTTAAAAATGCATTACCATCTCAAGCTATTCATGTTATTCCCACAATTATCCACTCTCGCAGGATGGTCCTATGAGACTGATAATGTCATGTTATTAAAAAGACATTAGCTATTATTGTTGATACTACTGCCACTGCTAATACTGACTGTAATGAGAATAACAATGGTCATTTTGCCAGCATTATGGGAATTATCAAAGTAACCACAAGACAATAAATTAGCAGTCTGAGATACATTTTTTTTTTTTTCCAAACAGAAAATAACTTCAACTAATTCATATTGTGGTGTTTGGGTAGGACATAAATAAACCAGATTGAGAGAACTTGATGATATTATAGAAGACAACTTTTGTATTAGATGAACAAAGTGTAAACTCTTGCATATCTCTCTCCTTCACAGCTTCTTTCTGTAGAGTTATTTACAAATGGTTGCTGTGGACTGAATGTATCCCTCTCAAATTTTGCTTGTTGAACCCTTAATCTGCAATGTGATGATGGTATTTGGAGAAGGCATCTTTGGGTGGTGGTTAGGTCAGGAGAGTGAAGCACTCATGATGGGATTAGTACCCTTACCAGAGGAGACACAGAGAGCTTGCTTCTGTCTCTGCTGTCCATCAAGTGAGGATATAGGAAAAGAAGGCCATCTGCAAACCAGGAAGCGTGCCTTCACCACCACACATTGGATCTGCTGGCTCCTTGATCTCTGATTTTCCAAGCCTCCCAGAACTGAGAAATAGATGTCTGATGTTTAAGCTGCTCAGTCTATACTAGTTTGTTATAGCACCTCAAACTAAGGTGATGGCCAAAAGAAAGACAGTGAAAGTGAAAGTCACTCAGTTTGTCTGACTCTTTGTGACCCCATGGACTGTAGCCCGTCAATCTCCTCTATCCATGGAATTCTCCAGGCAAGAATACTGGAGTGGGAAGTTATTCTCTTCTCCAGGGGATCTTCCCAACCCAGGGATTGAACCCAGGTCTCCCTCATTGCCAGCAGATTCTTTCCCATCTGAGCCACCAGGGTTATATGACATCAAATGTCATGCAGCAAGGTATTTTTGCTGATCTTAGGGCCTATAGCAAAAATGCGGTGGGCAGAGACCCTCCCCCGGACTCCTTCTTCCTCACTGCCTGAGATAGGTGAATTTCACTTGTGGTGTCCAAGTGCTCCTTGCAAGTGGATTTGGATGATCTGCCTTCCCCTGTTGTCAATGCAGTCATGGGTGCACAAAGGAATGGGGAGGGGGCATGATTGTTGCTCCACCTCATGTATAATGGACTAGAATGGCCCCTACTGAGGACACATCACAGGACAGGAAAGTGAGGCTCCTGAGAAGAAACTGGCTCCCAGCAAAGGGTGAGTCTGGACTTATGAGCTGGATGCTGCACCATCTAGTCTAATCTGCCAGAAGAAAGTAGGGGAAACAGACACAAGGTGCCCCCTTGAACTAGAACTTTCAGATCCAACTGGGCATGTGTGTCTAGTGAACTTGGACTAGGCAAGGAGGAAATGTTATAGTTATAAACACTGCCACATTTGGGGCTCAAGCAGTGAAGTGAAGAGCGGAGAGGCATTGTCTTTCTTCTTGCACAAAGGCCATGAGAGGGACTTCTGGCCTTTCTGTTTCAGGTTCACTATCATTTTGTGGCAGGTTTCGTCATTACTTGCCACTCAGCCCTCTAGTTTCATGGTTGGGTCTTAAAGAGACCATCAGGCTCTTCTTTGCTTGTAGGAGATTGGCCAGATTAATTCTCAGTCATAGGTCATTCTCTGGAATAATAGGTCAAAGGAATCCTGGAATAAGCCTGGAATTCCAACTAGTAAGGAAGATGTGGTTTCAGAGAACATTTGTTTGGGCATAAATAAATGAGATGTAAGTAGTACGTGCCATTTGAAGAAATCTACAGCACAGATGGATCAGTTCCCTGTGAAACTATGACTAAGGGTTTCCTTAGATAGATAGATGGGAAGGTAGATAATAGAGAATGATTATGTGTGTGTGTGCATATATATATACATATACATACCTATGTACATAGGTATAGATACAACAAGAGAAACAACCAGACTGTATATGAAACTAAACAGCACTCATGTCAGTCTGAGAAGGGTCATTCTACTTTTTCACTTGTCACGTCTTGGACTTTATATATATCAAGAAGGTGTGTACCCAGATTCTTGCAGGCTAGTCCAGAGGGAGAACCTGCAAAAGGAAATGGACTGTGTGTGAGTCAACTTGGAAAAAGAAGGATTCCAAACCGCAAATAGGACTCTGTGCAAGATTGGTTGCACCTAGAATTGGCCTCCCTGCCTCCATTCCACAACGTTTTTTCCTTTAAAAGGGGTATGGCACAGTGGATTCCGTCCAAAAACAGGAGAACACAGAGCCCCCAAGTGGAGCAGGTCTCCATTCAGGGAAATGAATGCTTTTAAAAATCTTCTACATAGCCCCATTTAGAATCTCCCCAAGAGGTGAGCTGATCCTCACTCTTGTGGAAACTACCACTATGAAGGTTTAACGTGGCACCGTAAGAAAACTCCCATTTCCAAATTGAACAGTTTATCTTGTAGGAGGAATTCTGTTTTCTTTTCATGCTAGACCTAAATTTGGCATGCTATGGAAGTTTTATTGCCAGGCATTACCTGAGACCTCAGCCAAATATCCCAATTCAGGAATGGCAGCTGGGAAAAGTTGAATGAACGGGCTTTTTTTTTTTTTTTTTTTTCTTTCCTTCCTTTAACTCCACATATTTCTCAATTTCTGGCTCATAAATTCAATTAAATAAATATTTTAAAATATGGAAGACAGAGAATGTGAGAACTTGATAAGTATGAAACAAATCTATGGGCTTGGCATTTGTGAACCTATGCTATATGTGTAAGGAGAAGGAGAAAGGTATTGCAATGCTTTCATAGTGAAGAGGAATTAGGATTTTTCTGGAAGAGAAGATTTTGGTGTCTAAATATGTATGTAGAGAAACCATGGGAATATAGATAGTCCTAGGAGATAACATTCTTTGTATAAGCTTGCAAGTATGTTTGTGGGAATGTGAATATTTTTACAATCTATTTGTTGGATTAACTTCAAGGGAAGGAGTAGTAAGCAAACATGCATTGGATATTTACTTGGTATTTTCTAGTACCAGAAAAGCAGGAATGAGACTTGAGTTTATCTTGAAGATGCTCAAGACAAGGCTTCAGGAAAATGTCCCAAAGGGATATCAAGGAGAGGAAAAAAGGCTTGTGCTTTAACCTGATGCTAAACAAAGAACTAACTCAAACATTCTTTTACTCTATGTCCTCAGGCCAAACAATAAAAGAAATTTAAACAATTATTGTGCTATTAGAATGAGACTTGCTCATCACAGGCATGGGTTAGCAATTCTAAGACAACCCTGTGTGAATTCTAGTGATGAACAAATAAGTAAATATATTACAGATAAAGGGAATCAGTGTTCTTATTTGCAGAAAAGAGAGCCATAAACATGGTAAAGAAGAAAAGGGAGAGTGAATTCAGTGGTTTTGGATTAAAATTAGAACTTTCAATCTAAATTCATGGCATATATTTCATAGATAGAGAAAGAGAGAGAGATCACCAAGTTTAGAGATATGTGTGGTTGTAGACGTGTATGTGTGTATGTGTGTGTATGTGTGTGTGTGTACATACGTCTATTTCCTAGCTCTGTTCTCTTAAAGGTCTTAAACCAATGAGCCCCAGCAACAATGAGCACACTTGGCTTCTAGATCTTAGTTTCTAAACAGTTAAAAGAAATTATGGATCTTTGATGAAATGGTGATTCCATGACTAGAAGGAAAGTAGAAGATGAGTCGAGAGTATCTTTTTGCTTCATAAAATAAGAAGGTGCTTAAAGAATGATGAAGAAATGTCAAAAGGGTACAGAAGTCAAATTATAGGAGCTTCCACTGGGAAACTCTGGGACAGTTTGGACATCAAAATAAATTATGATACTAAAAGATTGTAGCCTCTTGAATAAAACATGAGACCACTGACTACTAAATGAACAGAAGGGAAAGCTCATCCTTATGTTAGAAAGTCACCTAACAAATGTAGAAGGGATGAAATTAACAAATCACTGTTTGGCAACTATGGCAGGAAGAATGGGGTGAAAGTATCTAGATAATAAGCCCTTTTAAAGTCATCAGTAGGTCCTCAACTGGATTTGGTGACTGACTCTTGAAAAAAGAAATATCTGAATATTGTAGCATTGGTTATATAAACCTAGACAAGGATGTGTCTCACTGTTTAATAATACTATGTTAAAAACTTACCACTTTGGATGATGTGTTGGGTGTGGAATAGGGTCCCTCCTCTTTCAGAGACAGGGACACTAGTGATTTCACCCATGTTTAGACTGGTCTCTAAAGTTGAAGACAAGCAGAAAAAGCCCTCAGGAACCTAGCCAAGGTCATTGGCTTGGAACTGTTCCACTCACGGGGAGCAAAACACACCTCTGTATCTCCTACAGAGCTTTGAGTGGTTTAGTGCACATGAAGAGACTTAATAAGTGTCTGCTGAATGAATGAATGAAAAAAATGAATAGGTAAAGTTGGGGATGATGTTTGAAATTTGAATTTGAAATTAATCATTGAAGAAACAGAAATAAAAGCATACCTGTTTCAAAAAGACTACACTCTAATTTCACTCTAGGAGAAAAATATATTCTTTTGTAGCCTGATGATATGTACAAGTCTTTGCATCCCTGTTCTTCAGTTCTAACTCCCCTCATATTTATGAATGACAGAGAGAATGCTTTATGAAATACCACCTTTGTAAATGCTTCCTGAATTTGAACATCATGCTGTTTTGTGATTCTCTCCATTTGGGATTCCAATGATCCCAAGTGGATTTCCTGGGGGCCTTGGATAGCTGAGTACCCAAAGAGACAAGACGCACACACATGGCATACACAAGCACACGTACACCAGTAACATAAACAGACACATAACTAGAAACAGCTGTGCAGAGCTATTTAGTAAAAGTTTGAGTAGCTGGAACCAGCAGGCCTGAGTGGGAATCAGTTCAAACTCCCCCCATGAGGCCTTCCTAAGGCTTTGCAGGAGGGCAAGAACAAGGTCTGGGAAGCAGGGAAATGGAATGGCGCATCCTGTCCTCAGAGTCTCAGTCCCTGCTGACTCCCCACTTCTGCTCACCCTTGCACCAGAACATGCTTTTGTTTATGTAACATTCAGGCAGAAAGCAGGCTGGAGTGCTCTGGGGGTATTAACCAAGAAGAAATACAAATCAGATTTGACCAAAGGAAAAAGAAACCTCTGACATCTGCATGGGAATTAAAAGGATATCATAGAGTCTTTTTATCCAGTCTCTTTCCAGCTCAGGAAAGTCAATGGATAAATGATAAAATTTATAGTGCATGGAGGGTTGAGAACAAGACTTGCAGCATTTAAGCCTTAATTCCTGGCATAAATGTGATGTTAATATTCCCTCCAAAACCTTTGTTTCCAAAAAAAATCTGGTCATCACTAAATAGCATCTTTTCAGTCTCTTCCAAGTTCAGAAGTGGCGAAGACATACCTTCATTTTGAAGGTGAGAGATCTACATCATCATTATTATCTGTAGTTAAAATGGTCTCTTCTGAGGGATGATATACAGTAGAATCACAGATTTCTAGGACAGAAAAGATCTTAGAAACCGTATAGTCTAAGTCTCTTATACAGAGGAGAAAGCATAAACATGGAAATAGGAGGAAGTTTTCTCAATGCCTTAGGAAGATTAAGCAGAATTGGCACTGCTAAAAAAAGAATCCAATTTCAACTCTAAAAATGTTAGGTGGTACACACCACCATTAACACAACTGAATCTTTTTTCTTTCTTGTACTCTTCAGTTGTCATCTGAAATTATACAGCTTGATCGCTCATCTTAGTCATCTGGCACATCTGAGCCAAATCCAATTTCTGTTCAGCCACAGGAAGCAATTCCTATTCTGTCCAGCTGTCTCAGTGTTGCTGAGATTTCCCTCTGGATTTGACCAGAGGGAAGGGATGCCAGGGGAGTTTTGAACAGTGGTGACATTGTTGGGAGACGCATGCAATTCTGCAAGTGCCTGAGCTGTGACTGTGTGTTACGGTGGTTTAAATGTTGAGCTTGAACATTGGTTGGCTCTGCCACTTCATAGCAGAGTGAATTTGTACAAGATCCTTTACTGCCTACCTTGGGGGATTAAGTAAGATAATGTATGAAGAGTATTTAAAATATTTCCTGATGCATTAAAATAAACACCATTTACTAAAAATGCAGTAATACTGTTGCCACTTATGTTTTCTAGAATAAATCTAAGTCAAAATTTTGGTCACTATTAAAATGAGTTGCCTGGGAATTTGTCCTTTGCTTTTGAAGCCGTGTGAAGCAACTTGGGCTAGTCTCCTGGAGGACAAGAGACACATGGTCCCATGGACCCCATTGCCCTGACTGGAAGCTCAGTAACTGCCAGACCATGTGAGCATGGCCATCCTAGATCATCATGCCCCCATATGACTCTCCAGCTGATGGTAGATGCACAAGTAAGCCAAGAAAGATCAGTGAGCTGGCCTAGACCAGAAGAACTGCTCAGCTGACCCAGAGAATTGTGAGTTTAAAAAAATTGTTATTGATTTAAGCCTTTGAGATTTTTTTTTTAAGCTTAAAAAAAAAAACTTTATTTTTTATTGGGTATAGCCAATTAACAATGTTGTGTTAGTTTCAGGCGAACAGTGAAGGGACTCAGCCATACATACACAAGTATCCATTCTCCCCCAAACTCCTCTCCCAACCAGGCTGCCATGTAACATTGAGCAGAGTTCCATGTGCTATACAGCAGGTCCTTGTTTGTTACCCATTTTAAATATAGCAGTGTGTACATGTCCATCTCAAACTCCCTAACTATCCTGTCCCCTTGGCAACCATAAGTCTACGAGTCTCTTTCTGTTTTGTAAGTAAGTTAATTTGTATCATTTCCTTTTAAATTTCACATATAAGGGACACCATAATATATTTTTCTTTCTCTTTGTGACTTACTTCACTCAATATGGCACTCTCTAGGTCCATCCATGTTGCAATTGTAACCCATTAGTGTTTGAGATGGTTTGTTATGCAGCCCAAGCTAACTGATACAGTGCCAGTATATGATCATGCCTCAAATGAATGAGAGATGATAAAGCAGGTGCTGTGGTTTTGCAGGGAGTTATCCCCATCTATTTTCTTGGCACCTCCTTTTTCTGGTGAAGAGTGCAATATGTGACCCCAGAGTGGAGACTGCTGGCTGGGTGTGGTGGGGGACCAGGATATGACCTGGCCTCATTAACACCATGCTCTATCCAGCTGAGCCAATTGAGCTGTCTCTGTCCTCCTGGAAACTTTCACCACCCACTGTCTCCCAGACTAGAGCGCCCCACCCATAAGTCTTCCCTGAGAAACAAAAATGCATGTGAGCACGTAGTGGAAATGCCAGGCAATGCTGCTTGGCAGATGCGTGCTTGCCAGCACTCCATGTTGGGGTTTCATGAGGGCAGAAATGCCACACTGGAGTCACAGGTGCCAGAAAGTCCTCACTGCTGGCTACAACAGTCTTCCATGAGGCTCTCTCTAGAAAGAGAAGCTCCATTTACTCTAGAAAATCATTCTCACCTTCCCAGTCCTCTCCAGGAGAAGGTTCTCACTCATGTTATAATTTTTTTTTATTTATTTATTTTCTATTGAAGGATAATTGCTTTCCAATATTGTGTTGGTTTCTGCCATATACCAACATGAATCAGCCATAGATATACATACATATATCTCCTTCTTCTTGAGCCTCCCTCCCACTCCGTCCTACCCCTTTAGGTTGTTACAGAGTCTTGGTTTGAGTTCCCTGAGTTATATGGCAAATTCCCATTGGCTATCTATTTTACATATGGTAGTGCACATATTTCCATTGCTGTTCTTTTCATGTTATAATTTTGATCTCTTTACTTTAATTCCAAGCCATAACAGGTATCAATTTCACTAGCATTGAATATTTTATAGAAAAATACCTATTTATTTGAACATGTCAGTCAAACTCTCTAATCTTTTTACTAGTATGTCAAGGTAGTGTCAATTGCTCAGTCATGTCCAACTCTTTGCGACCCCGTGGACTGTAGCCTGCCAGGCTCCTCTGTCCATGAAGTTTTCCAGGCAAGAATACTGGAATGAATTGCTCTTTCCTTCTCCAGGGAATCATCCCAATCTGGGGATCGAACCCTGCTCTCCTGCGTTGCAGGCAGATTCTTTACCATCTGAGTCATCAGGGAAGACCATGTCAAGGTAAAGAGAGAACTAGCAATCATGTTCTCAGATTTGTCAGTTTGACATGGTTGCATATTCCAGTTACTTCTACCTTTGTTTCACACAGGATCTTTAGCTCTTGGGCTCCTAAAGGAAATGGGATATATCAAAGAGTGAGTTTGGCAACTGCTCCAGGACCCACCTTCTCTGCCCTCATGTGCCCATGCGTCACTACACTTGTCTTCAATTCTTCAATCTGAGACACTCTGGCTGCCATTTGATGAGCTTGCCAACTGCTACAGCTTTTCCTCCTAGTTCTGGTCTCTGTCCATTCATCCATCTGAGTTTAGCATTGCCCCCTGAGTAGTTGAGAAACCCCTGCTCTTGCATTTAATCTAGTCTCTTGGTTGAATTTCCACCATGAGAGAATCTCTGCTTTAACTCAGAGGCCAGAACATTTTTTTCTATTAAGGGCCAGGTGATAAACATTTCAGCCTTCCCATGCCATTTATGGTCTCTGTCACATATTATTCTCTTTTTTGACCATTTAAAAATGTAAACACCATGCTTTGCTTGAGGGCTATACATAAACAGGTGCGAGTTGAGTTTGACCTTTGGGCAATGGCTTGTCAATTCATTCTTTTAATTGAAGCATTCTATTTTTAGATAGATACACAAGCATCCCTGGAAATCATAAGTGAGTAACTAACAATTCTGTGTGAATTTGATCATTCTCCTTTTGAATTCCATCTGGATGGAACCATGTCTTGAATAAGGAAGGAGGGAGTTGGGGATACTTCAGGCCAATCTGGCTGTACAGCGAAGAGGAAGAATGGAAATCCTGGGAGGCTTGGGCAAATAGATAAAAGAAAGGGTACTGAGTCAAACTGTTCTACCTTGTGTTAATATAATGGGATGACACTCTACATAAAAACTGGTAAGGCATGAGTATTGGCCCAAAGGAAAGGACATCAGGTCATCTTTATCAAGTATTAGAGGTTCCTCTCAGACCAGGCATGAATGCTTTGCCTGCTGTATCTTGCAGAGTTTCAGACTCAACTCGGGGATAAGGCTGGGAGGTAAGAAGGAGTGTGCATTATGAGGTCTCCTCTGCAAAGAGGAAACTGTCTGGCTCCCAAATCATTATGACTACAATTTTTGCATTATTGGCCATGAGAGAAATAATACAGAAATGGGAAGGGCATCCTGGAATCTCGGGATCTGAAAGGAACTCACCAGTGCAGTCCCTTCATTATACAAATAAGGATACTGAGTCCAGGGAGGGGAAGCACAAAGTCACAATAGGGAAAAGATGCTGAGGAGAGAAGCAGTAGGGAGAAAGCAGGTAGGCAGAAGGCAGGTATGAAAAAGGAAGATAAGAAAGTTGTCATTTGTGATTTATGGTCACCCAAGAATGGGGAAGTAAAATCAGAAAAAGCAAAGTTGTCCACTGCTCAATTTCTAGCGCTGCTGAGAAGTAATTGTTTCAGAAAAACAAATAGAAGTTGTAAATAAAAGACACTGCTATCATTGCCATTACTGGTCACATTTTTCAGATCTACTTGTGTGAACTTTCTTGACATTGTTGCCTACTCTGTGAGAAAGGCAGGATACAGCTCTTTGATTTTTATTGACGCTCCAACATCATATATTCTATGACATTCCCAAGTCACACAGCAGAAAGGTTCTGACTCCAGGTCTCTTGTAAGATTAATAATTTCTTTTGAGGAGGGGAAACAAACCCTGTTGGGTAGGTGTAACTCTTTTAGATCAGTAGGTCACTTGTTTCAGTGAAATTCAGAGGCTTTTACTGAAGGGAGATGCTAGATTCCAAGTGAAGGCAGGCATCATGCAGAGCACTCCTGATAAAAATGTCTGGCTAAGGTTTTGCCACAACCAACTGTATGATCTTTCACACGTCATTCCTGTCCCTAGAAAACAAAGAGTCTTGACCAAATGATGACTGTGATGCCATCCAGCCCTGCCATCCTGAGATTATGATGGTAAGTAGACTTCCTCCTCCCTCAGTTGGTGAATGGATATGAGCTCACAGAGAGGCATTCACAGAAGGCTTCAGGTGGAGTTATCTTGCTAAGATACGTCAGAACACAGAATCGTCTCATCCTCCCTGAAGTTGCAGTGAGTGACCAGAGTGAACCAGAGGATCTTATCAACCCAGGAATCGAACTGGGGTCTCTTGCATTGCAGGTGGATTCTCTACCAAATAGGCTATCAGGTAAAACTATAGCTTTGACTATATGGACTTTTATCAACAAGGTGATGTCTCTGCTTTTTAATAAGCTGTCTAGGTTTGTCATAGCTTTCCTTCCCAGGAGCAAGTGTCTTTTAATTTCAGGGCTATTGCCACTGTTGGTAGTGATTTTGGAGAACTCCCATCTGCTACTTTTAGAAATATACACTGGCACCACTTCCTTGAAGAGCAATTGGCAATATCTATCAAAAGTATAAGCAAGCTTCCTTCTGACCCAGCGATTCATCATTCAGGAATTTATCTGACAGTATGCCAAGATACATATCATGTTACTCATTGTTGTATTACTTGTAATAGCAAATGACTGAAGATGACCTAAATGTTCCTTAATAAGTGACTAGTTAGCCAAATGACTGTTCAATAGCATTCTCTGCAGCTATAAATTAAATGAGAAATGTTTTCATGGGGATGATTTACAAAATGGATTATTAAATAAAAAAGTAAAATGCAAAGTAAAGAAGTGCTCAGAAAAATCCACTGTAATGGAATGATATCAGAGAGACACAGGAACCAACTGAAAGAGCTCTCAGTGGCTAAAACTGGAACAATATGTTTAACAAAATAAGATAGTATCAGATTATGTCTCTGCCCGAATTGTGTCCCTTCCAAATTCATATGTTAGAGACCTAACCCCTAATATAACTTTGGAAATAGGGTCTTTAGGGAGTGACTATGGTTAACGAGATCATAAGAGTAGGGCCCTGATCTAATTGGATTAGTGTCCTTATAAGAAGAGACATGAGATAGTTTACTCTCTCTCTGTCATGAGGACCCAGTGAGAAATTAGATGTCTACTAGCCAAGAAGTGAGCTCTCATCAGAAATCAAATCAACCAAGTTTGATCTTGAACTTCTAGCCTTCAAAGCTGTGAAAAAATAAATTTCTGTTGTTTAAGCTACCCATTTTATGGTATTTTATTATGGCAGCCTGAGCAGACTAATACAGATTAAAACACAACATATAATATAAACATCCATGGGTCCATACTGCTATAAATAAATGACTGAATAAATAATTTGAGAAAAAGTGACACATCTCCTGTGCAAAAGAATTCCAAATAATTCATGCAGATACTTTGCCTTCCAAAATTATAAAATTTATATGGAACCACAAAAGACTCCTATTGCTAACACAATCTTGAGAAAAAAGAACAAAACTGAAGGTATCATGCTTCCTGACTTCAGAAATCAAAATAGCAGGATACTGGCAGAAAACAGACACACACACCAATGGAATAGAATAGAGACCCCAGAAATAAACCCACACACTTAAAACTAATTATTCTACTACAAAGGAGGCAAGAATATGTTGTTGTTGTTGTTGTTCAGTCACCCAGATGTCCGACTCTTTGCGACCCCATGGACTGCAGCGCTCCAGGCCTCCCTGTCCATCATCATCTCCCACAGTTTGCCGAAGTTCATGTCCATTGCAACAGTGATGCCATCCAGCCATCTCATCCTCTGACATCCTCTTCTCCTTCTGTCATCAATCTTACCCAGCATCAGGAACTTTTTCAATGAGTCGGCTGTTGACATTAGATGACCAAAATACTGGAGCTTCAGCTTCAGCATCAGTCCGTCCGATGAGCATTCAGGGTTGATTTCCCTTAAGATTGACTGGTTTGATCTTCTTGCTGTCCAAGGGACTTTTGGGAGTCTTCTCCAGCACCACAGTTAGATGGTATCAACTCTTTGGCACTTTACCTTCTTTACAGTCCAGCTCTTACAACCGTACTTGACCACTGGGAAGACCATAGCCTTGACTATAGGACCTTTGTGGCAAAGTAATGTCTCTGCTTTTCAGCACACTGTCTAGGTTTGTTATAGCTTTCCTGCCAAGAAGTAATCATCTTCTGATTTCATGGCTGCTGTCACAGTCTGCAGTGATTTTCAAGCCCCAAAAGAAGAAATCTGTCACACTTCCACCTTTTCCCCTTCTATTTGCCATGAAGTAATGGGGCTGGATGCCATGATCTTAGTTTTTTTAATATTCAGTTTTAGGCTGGCTCTTTCACTCTCCTCCTTCAATCTCAACAAGAGGCTCTTTAGTTCCTCTTCCCTTTCTTCCATTAAAGTGGTATCATCTGCATATCTGAAGTTGTTGATGTTTCTCCCACCTGTCTTGATTCCAGCTTTCTCATGATGTGCTCAGCGTATAGGTTAAACAAACAGGTAACAGCAGACAGCCCTGTTGTACTCTTTTCTCAATCTTCAACCAGTCAGTTGTTCCATATGGGGTTCTACTTGTTGCTTCTTGACCCGCATAAAGGTTTCTTAGGAGACAAGCAAGATGGTCTGCTGTTCCCATCTCTTTAAGGGCTTTCCACGGTTTGTTATGATCCATACAGTTAAAGGCTTTAATGTTGTCAATGAAACAGAGGTAGTTTTTCTGGAATTCCCCTGCTTTCTCTATGATCCAGTGAATGTTGGCAACTTGATCTCTGGTTCTTCTTTCTTTTCTCAACCCATCTTGGACATCTGGAATTTATTGGTTTGCATAATGCTGAAGCCTAGCAAGCACGATTTTTTTAAGTATGACCTTATTAGCATGGGAGATGAGCACAATTGTCTGATTTAGAATGTTCTTTCGTACTACCCTTCTTGGGAATTGGCAAGAATATACAATGGAGAAAATACAGCCTCTTCAACAAGAGGAGCTGGGAAAACTGGACAGCTACAAGGAAACAATGACATTAGAACATTCTCTAATATCATAAAACTATATATAAAAATAAAACCAAAATGGATTAAAGACTCAAATGTAAGACTGGAAACCATAAAACTCCTTGAAGTAAACATAGGCAGAACACTCTTTAATATAAATTGCAGCAATATTTTCTTTGATCAGTCACTGCAGGCAAAAGAAATAAAAGCAAAAATAAACAAATGGGGACTAAACGTTTGCAAAGCAAAGGAACTATCAACAATGCAAAAAGACAGCCTATAGAATGGAAGAAAATATTTGTAAATAGTGTGATGGAAGAGGAGTGAATATCCAAAATATAGAAAGAGCTCATGCAACCCAATGTCAAAAAAATAAAATAAAACCCAAACAACACAATCAAAGACTGGGCCTCACCTGTTTTGAAGCTTCCTCACACTCCTGACCCCAGGAAGTGATGCTACAAGAGTGCCGAATGGAAACAGGGATTTGGGTGTAGGTAAAGAAAACACCCCAAACCTTGCCCAACCCTTAACCTAGAGCTCTGAGAGGCACTGAGAAAGTGTCATGAGCCTCTTTTGTTTGTTCTTTTAGACATGCATGAATATTTTTATTCTTTATGCATAAATATTCCTTTTGTTGAATGGTTTTCTGACATTTTCTGACTAACACTGGAAAATCAAGTTCAAGTAGAACTTTCAGACTCTTCAGAGGACCTTGCAACAACGCTGTGGCTTGTAGTGAACTGGCCCTCAGCCTTAGTCCCTGGTCACCAAATTACTACCTTTCTGTTTTCTGCTCAGGCACCTTTCCAGTAGACACCCAAGTTCACAGTTCCAAGCTCTGTTCCTGCTCCTAGAAGTAGCTTCCCCTTGGCTAACCACTTAGTTAGAGGTATGCTATTCCTTTGGGAAGGGAATCCTGGGGTCCTGTGCCCTTAGAACTTGG
This sequence comes from Dama dama, assembly GCF_033118175.1. Taxonomy (NCBI): domain Eukaryota; kingdom Metazoa; phylum Chordata; class Mammalia; order Artiodactyla; family Cervidae; genus Dama; species Dama dama. Next base: position 29,491,189 of record NC_083688.1, read on the forward strand.
TCTAGAAGGTGGAGCAACAGCTCTGAGTGGGCATGATTCCATGATCTTGGAGATTCTTCATCAAAGTCTGGGGAGAAGTGCAACCAGAGGAGGGCTTAGAGTGGTGCCTCTAAAGTATGGGGCTCAGAAAAGCACTTCTCTTGTCTGCTGTTACAAGTGAAATTGTTTGCCTCCCAGATACATTCTAAATTGGCTGAAGCTCTCATCCCCAACATGACTGTATTTGATATAGGTCCTTCAAGTAGGTAATTAAGGTCAAATGAGGTCTTTAGGTGGGACTCTGATCTTATAGTACTAGTGTCCTTATAAGAAAGGCAAGAGACACCAAATTTCCCTTTTGTGTGTGTGTATGTCATTAACTCTGTGTGTCTTTCCATCTGTCCCTCTCTGCATGTTCACAGAAGAAAGGCCATGTGAGTACACAGTGAAAAATGTGGCCATCTACAAGTCAAGGCAGAAAGTGAAGAGGAACTAAAAAGCCTCTTGATGAAAGTAAAAGAGGAGAGTGAAAAAGTTGGCTTAAAGCTCAACATTCAGAATACTAAGATCATGGTATCTGGTCCCATCACTTTATGGGAAATAGATGGGGAAACAGTGGAAACAGTGTCATACTTTATTTTTTTAGGCTCCAAAATCACTGCAGATGGTGATTGCAGCCATGAAATTAAAGGACGCTTACTCCTTGGAAGGAAAGCTGTGACCAATCTAGACAGCATATTTAAAAGCAGAGACATTACTTTGCCAACAAAGGTCCGTCTGGTCAAGGCTATGGTTTTTCCGGTGGTCATGTATAGATGTGAGAGTTGGACAGTGAAGAAAGCTGAGTGCCGAAAAATTGATGCTTTTGAACTGTGGTGTTGGAGAAGATTCTCAAGAGTCCCTTGGACTGCAAGGAGATCCAACCAGTCCATCCTAAAGGACACCAGTCCTGGGTGTTCATTGGAAGGACTGATGTTGAAGCTGAAACTCCAATACTTTGGCCACCTCATGAGAAGAGTGGACTCATTGGAAAAGACCCTAATGCTGGGAAGGATTGGGGGCAGGAGAAGAAGGGGATGACAGAGGATGAGATGGCTGGATGGCATCACTGACTCGATGGACATGGGTTTGACTAGACTCCAGGAGTTGGTGATGGACAGGGAGGCCTGGCGTGCTGCGATTCATGGGGTCGCAAAGAGTCGGACACAACTGAGCGACTGAACTGAACAAGTCAAGGAGAGAATTTTCACCAGAACTCAACTCTGCTGGCATCTTTATCCTGTACTTCCCATCTTCAGAGCTATGAGAAAAGACAATTTTGTTGTTTAAGTCACCCTGAGTATACTCATTCACCAGAGAATGAGTACAGTCCCGTGGATTCAATCTTAGACATTCCCTTCCAAGTGCCATGAAGAGGGAGGCTTAGATTAAGTTAAGGGAGGTGGGAGGTAGAAGAAGGAAGGCTGATGGATCCAGAGTCCAAAGCATTGCTGGGAAGATTGGGTCCCATGGCGCACTGTTCCTGCATTATATTCATTTAGCAAATACGTGTTGAATTCCCACTTGTGCCATGATTGTGCTAGGCAGTGGAACAAGACAGAAAAGGTCACTGCTCTCAATGGACCTACTTCCAGTGGGGTCACTGGGTAGTGGTGTCAGAATGGCCCCTTAAATCCTAAAGAAATGGATAAACAGCACCCTTTTGGAAAAGCTCGCTGGCCCAGGGATCTCTCAATCTCACTTTCCATATGTTCCTCATCTCAGCGGGTGACCCAAGAAGAGGAGGGTCCCTCCATTGCCTTGGTAAGCATCTATCCCCTGACACCTCTGGCAACTGGGGGAGGAGGGGTGTAATAAACCCTTCCAGCATTGGAGCTCAGCTGGGCCCCAGATGTGGCTCTGGGGAGCTGGGCTCTGGGGAGCTGGCTTGGATCAGGAGGTCAATGAGAGGTGAGCTCAAGCAGGCTCTCTGAATCCTGGATGTCTGTACAGAATGGTCAGGTCAATGCAATGACTGCAGAGTTTCATCTCCTGCTTCTCAGAAAGTCACTAAACTAGAAATTTCCCAGCTACTTAATCTACCTGCAATTAGCCTCAGTATTCACCACCCTAAGAAGAGTGTCTTAACACTTTCTTGTTTTTTCCTCTCCTTTTCCCCACATGCTGTGTACCTCCTCTCCAAGCAGACCTTGGTTCTAACTTCTCAGGCTCAGCTAAGCATTCCACAAATGGCATTACTCAGAGTCCAGATTTCAGATAATATGTGATTCTCCAGGCCTGGAAATAAAGCCAATCTGATTAGCATTGATCACCTAAATTTTAAAAGAAGGGAGGGAGGCGCTTATTTTCTCAAGAAGAAAGTTTCTTCGTTTCTCCCATCTCATCTCTTCATTGCCAGCTCTTTTCAAAGCTACTAAAGCACAGGTTGGCCCCATACTGGAGCATGCCTGTGGGCTTTAGAAATTAGGGGGAAAAGAGCCTAAAACTCTCAATGGCAACTTTCCAGTAAGAGAATGAGAGAATCCCATGTTCATCTCATATCTTGACCATGAGACTAGCTTTCAAAAGGCTCTGGATATTACTTTGAACTTCTCTTGTTGTCTCTGGAAATTTTAAGCAAGAAAAGTTCCAAGTTAAAATGATTTGGAAAAAAGAACAACTTCAATATACCAAAAGAAGGGCCAAATCTCAAATTTTTACAGACAGTTTTAGCTCTGGACGGGTGAGCAGTAACCTCTGGTTCTAAACGGTATGGTCAGTCACTCATGGTCTTTTTTTTTTTTTTGGCCAACATGTGGGATGTTAGTTCCACACTAGGGATCGAACCCCTGCGCCCCCTGCATTGGAAGCAGAGTCCTAATGGCTGGACGAGCAGGGAAGTCCCAGTTGTGCTTGTTTTTATTGTCTGTCTGTCTTCCTCAATTCTTAGGGTTTATTATGTTACGGGCACCTTTAAGCACTAAGAGCATCAGTGTGAAGGGATTGCTTTGGAAATGGAAGAGATTAGAGGGAGTTGATACATCAATTTCTTTCCTAGACAGAAAAGACCTCTTCTGCTTTGCACAGGAGACTTTCACACATCTGTGTCTATCACCAATTCCCCCGTTTAGGCCCACTCCTGGGGACCTGCAAAGTTTGCCTCTCACATATTCTTGGATACTCAAGCTTTCAGCCTTGATTCCTCAGTGGTTCTCATCCAATAAACCCACCTGAAAACTTTATTCCCATCTAATCCCCAGATCTAAAATTAGTCCCCGTCCCAAGTGGTCATCAGCCTGCTCTTCCCTGCTTTTTGCTCCTTCATTCACTGGGTTGTGTTCCTGGCTAACAATGCAAGAACAAGGCAGAAGAAGCAGTCACACCAAGCAGGCTTCTGTGCTTCTCCAGACCCCCAAGGAGCCCATGGCCTGGCAGGGGTGTCCAGTGACCAGGAGATATTATCGCCATAATATTGCCATATCCTGATTTAGCTAAGGGATCCTGGTCCCGTGCCCCCTTTCTAGCCCTTAACAACTCCTGAGATTTCACCTCCTCCGCAGAGCCTCACAGAAGAACCAAAGGGAAAATGAGTGTGGGACTTGCATTATTTAAATAGTGCATCTTCAAAATACATGGCGTATATCATTGTGGGATATCTACTCTATCAGTGGAACTGGATGTGTGCTCCAGGTACCAGCTAAGTAGGAAATATAGACAGAAAATAGATAAGTTCATTTCTAATTTTGCAAATGAAATATCTAAGTGGAAAAAACTTTTTATTTCAACAAAGCTGGTAATTCTTGTCTTTTTATGTTTGGTGTTTATTTTGAACATTATATTAGTTTATTTTTCATACCTACAGTTTATTAGTGGCTTACTCTGCCCCTAAATATTGTGGAAACAGCATAGGATCAGAGGTCACTGCACATGAGATTCTAGAACTTAGATGTTCTAACTGGTCACATGACCTTGGTTAAACTATGTAACTTCTCTGGACCTTAGGTTTTTTTCATGAGGCAAACAAAAATTGATCTCAACGTTTAAAGTCCTTCTTAGCTTCAAAAGCCCCTGGTGCTATAACTTGACAGTAATTTATGTTCCTATACACAAACCAGCTGAGGTTTAAAAGTTATAATCAACTGATTACTGCCATGATGGCAGTAACCCTTGGAAGCCATAGTTGCTTATAGAGCGGAGATGATGCTTTGGCATGTGCTTTTAATGGCTGCTCCTTGGGGACATGGCACATGACTCTGTGTGTTGAAGCGGGATGGAAAATGCACTCTCCATGAGACAAAGGACTCTTTAGGGTCTGGATGCTCAATGCAAACTGAAAAACCAGAAGACACTGCCACGTTTCCGTGAAAGATCCTGATGGAACACAGATGCTGGGCCCACAGTTGCACAATTCCTGGTGATGCCCAGCTCCGGCTCAGCTCACAGCTCTGCTCTGTCAGTAATTGAGAAAATGGAAAGACCTTGCCTGGCCTCATTTCCAGATCCAGTACTACCCATGCCCCAGGGGAACCCTGATTGGAACCTGCCTGGGTAGTGACCTCTTGGGGAATGTAGTAAATCCTACTCAGTTGGTAATCTTTAAGGAGCCTTCAGGCTTTGGTGCCTTGTGACTCAAAACCTGGGGTCTTAGGGATTGGAGGTTGATGTTCAGGGAATTAACCACAGCCCTATATGCAACCCTCAATATCTCTCAGCCAGCAGCTCTGCCTAGTCTGAGAAAGACAGGCCATTCAAAGTCGATGCAGGCAACAGCAAAAGAAAAGTAACTTCACAGTACTGCCATTTTATCTGTGGTTGGTGAGGGTAAGCCATATGATGCTTCTGCAGAGATAATCCAAGAAGGTTTCTTAGAGGAAGTGGGAGCCTGGGAGTGTTTTAATAAGGGGGAGAAAGGCAGCTTGGCAAACTTGAGATTAAAGAGGAGGCTCTCCACAGGCGAAACCAAGCTGATTAGCTGCCTGAATGCTAGAGATTGTGAACTCTGTGTACCCTCTCTGTGGGTGATCTGTGCTATTGTGCAAATTACCTATGGACCCCCAGAAAATTGTGGTATGTGCTGCCCAGGTTGGGGCACTGCTACTGCTGCCTTAAGCCTGGGCAGGAGGCAGCCAAAGCCTGACAAGGAGTCGAGGCAGAAGTGAAGGGGGAAAAGTGATGGGCTTGGAGGACAAGGGCAGGCAGGTCGGGCCAGGCACACAAGTTGTCCTGAAGCCCCTATTGGCCTTTCTTCACCTTGCTCTACACTCACAGGTCCCTGCAGTACCAGCCCTTTTCCCGCCAGATGTTTTGAATCTCCTTCCCTGTCTTAATTGAAGGCAGCTTTTCTTTCTGCTGAGCAGGAAGGGGAGAAATCTGCCCCATAGCCCTTCCCCGCCTTTCCTCTCCTCTCCTTCCTCTCGGGTGGAGAAGCTCTTCATTTCCAAGCAAAAGGTGGGGTTAGATGATTCGTTCACCCAGCCCTTTCCCAGCAGAAATCCAGTCTCCCAAGGAAGCCAGCCCCCTTTCCCGGTAGGAGGCAGGTGGTCCTCACCACAATTCTCCCCACCCCTCATCCCTACAGGCACTCACCTCAGTAAGATAGCAGCAAACCCCATCCACTTAGCGAAGTACTTTCCAGGAGTCAGTGAGAGAAAAAGCCTCTTTGCCCCAGATCAGATGTTTATCTCTAGAGAGAACTATAGCCAATTAGAAAAATTACTCACTTTTCTCTCCAAGTAGCCCTGGGACCCACGAACTTAGAAATAACCATAGTTCAGCACCAATTATTCCTGAAGGTGAAATCTCAAAATTTATCGGTGGGCCTGTATGGTCATCTGCCAGCCCTGGTGCTTTTGTCAATCACGTTTGATATGCTGTGATTCTGGGAATCATAAGGCAAAGAAGAAGGATCCATATAGAGCATTGTAGAGTAGCATCCTTTCCTTTAATCAGTAATCTACATTTTTCAGACCACCCAAGCCTGAGGATAAAAATAAGATCCCAAGAGTAAACATAAAACTTCTCCAGGAAACTACACTTGTGTTCTGTAAAAGTTTAAGCTCTCTCTCAAATTTCTTCCTGGGTTTCTATCTTGGTATCTCATCAGTAGCCTCGGAACAGAGGATATTGGTGCTCTGCAAGCCAGTCCTCTGGGCCACTATGTGATACCTGGTGCTTTCATCTGTTTCCACCCTGGCTCATGTAGGGTAATGACTCCCATTGCTTCTGAAACTGTCACTGATGTCTGCTGAAGACATTCAGATCCTGCCAGGGCCTAACATCTAGGTCATTGATGTCTACGGCAGGGCAACCTCACAAGTTACTACCGAAGACATTGGCATCAATTCTGCAGATGCCATGCATGCTAGTATCCCAGCCCTTTTGTTTTTACTTTCCTCTTTTACTGGTTCTAAAAAAAAAATCACAGTTATTAGTATCAAGGAAACGGAATCTTCCTTTTTTCTCTGGAATTACTGGGCCATGTCCTAGAAGCAAACACGTGTTCCCTAACATGAATCTCACTCTCTGGTTCCTGGAATAAATAAATACCTGGAAGGTTCACCCCATCAGTCTTCCACCTGTCACATAGTCTGAATCCTAGTACCTGTGTTGTTTCAGTTCAACTTGAGACAGATTCAGAATTACTATGACTTTGGTAGTTAAGAGCTTGGGTTTGAATCCAGGCTCTACCACTGACTACCTTGGAGCCTTAGTTTCCTCATCTATAACATACAGATGATATATTAGGTTAACCCTCGTTAGGCTACATTAAAGACAATGCACACAACTTATGTAAACTAGTGCTGAGAATGTGGTCAATAAGCATTGGCTATTATAATTATTGTTATTATTACTTATTTTTTCTTAAAGAAGAAGGAGCCCAGGATGAGGTTTGTGAGGCTACTTGTCCAAGATTACATAGCCAGTGTGGCCAAGACCAGACTGGCATTTGACTCAGGGTTCCGTCTTCTTGAATAATATCATCTTTCCATCACCCACAGTTGAGTGTCTAAATGAACTGCATTTGCTTGGCTGTATTTCCTGTATTTCATGTCACAGATGAGCCCATGCAGAGAGGACTCAGTACACAGAGCCAAGGGAAGGCAGGGAAGGAGACAAAGAGGGACCAGACTACAAATACCGGTGAAGAACAGGAAATAGTCCATTAGTCATGCACTTATGTCCACTGTCTTCAGCTCCTTGTTTTATGGAGGAAGTTAGAAGACAAAGCAACCCCAGAGGAAGAACATGAAGCTTGGAGGCTAGTCAAGCTGTGTACAGATCCAGACACATCAACCAGCTGTTAGTTGGGGTCTCTTATTAGTGCATTAACTAGCATTTACAAAAAAAGCAAGGAGAAAGCTTTTATAGTTGGTCCCTTATTTAAAGGGGTCACATTTGAGACCTACAAAGAGAAAACGACTTTGACAATGAGACATATTCAGATCTGGGCAGAGCTGGAACTAGAACTCAGGTCTCATGCTGATTCAATGTAGTCCAAATCTATGTTTCCCCAAAGGCTCCAGAGTCAAGTCTCGAGAAGGGACACATTTTCCAAAGTGTCAGTCTCATGTAGGGTGCCCTGCCTGATTGACCCAGGTTCAGCTCAGTTCAGTTCAGTCGCTCAGTCGTGTCCAACTCTTTGCGACCCCATGAATCACAGCACGCCAGGCCTCCCTGTCCATCACCAACTCCCGGAGTTTACTCAAACTCATGCCCATCGAGTCGGTGATGCCATCCAGCCATCTCATCCTCTGTCGTCCCCTTCTCCTCCTGTCCTCAGTCTTTCCCAGCATCAGGGTCTTTTCCAATGAGTCAACTCTTCACATGAGGTGGCCAAAGTATTGGAGTTTCAGCTTCAGCATCAGTCCTTCTAATAAACACCCAGGACTGATCTCCTTTAAGATGGACTGGTTGGATCTCCTTGCAGTCCAAGGGACTCTCAAGCGTCTTCTCCATCACCATAGTTCAAAGGCATCTATTTTTTGGCACTCAGCTTTCCTCACAGTCCAACTCTCACAACATACATGACCACTGGAAAAACAATAGCCTTGACCAGATGGACCTTTGTTGGCAAAGTAATGTCTCTGCTTTTTAGACCCAGGTTACCAGGCTGCAAACCAGACACAGGCAGCCATGGTAAGCCAGGAAGCACTCCCTCTTCTATTATTCTTGCTGTTGAATCTCAAGTGTCAATGCCTTGATATAAAAATGTTCTTCAAAAGGCTAGCTTTATCTTTTTTTAAATTTAAATATTAAAAAGAAAATTTACAGTATTGTATTGGTTTCTGTCAAACAACAACACAAATCAGCCATAATTATACATACATCCCCTCCCTCCCTAGACTCCCTCCCCTCCCTCCATCCCATCCCTTGAGGTCATCAAGAGGGCCAGAGGCCAGACTGGACTCTCTGTGCTACACAGCAACTTCTCACCAGCTGTCCATCTTACACTTGATAGTGTATATATGTTGATGCTACTTTCTTCATTCCCACTCTCTCCCTCCCCCACTGTGTCCACAAGTCCATTCTCTACATCTGATTCTCTATTCCTTCCTTGCAAATAGGTTCATCAATATCATTTTTTTAAAGATTCCATGTGTACACTTGTTAATATACTATATTTGTTTTTCTCTTTCTGACTTACATCACCCTGTATAATAGGCTCCAGGTTCATCCACTTCACTAGAACTGACTCACATGTGTTCATTTTTTGTGGCTGAGTAATATCCCATTGTATATATACATAAGTTCTTCTTTATTGATTCATCTCTTGATGGGCATCTAGGTTGCTTCCATGTCCTGGCTATTAAATATGCTCCTATGAACATTGGGGTACATGTATCTTTTTCTATTGTGGTTTTCTCAGGGTATATACCCAATTATAGGGTTGCTGGGTCATATGATAGATTTATTGCTAGTTTTTGAAGGAATCTCCATACTGTTCTCCATAATGGCTGTATCACCAACAGTGTAGGAAATTTCTTTTTTTTTTTTTCCATATCCTCTCCTGCATTCATTGTTTGTAGATTTTTTAATGATACCATTCTGACTAGTGTGAGGTGATACCTCGTTGTACTTTTGATTTGCATTTCTCTAATAATTTAATGTGATGCTAAGCATCTTTTCATGTGTTTATTTGCCATCTGTATGTCTTCTTTGGAAAAATGTCTGTTTCAGTCTTTGCCTCTTTTTTTTTGATTGGGCTGCTTGTTTTCCTAATATTGAGCTTATGAGCTTATATAATCTGGAGATTAATCCTTTGTCAGTTGTTTCATTTGCAATTATTTCTCCCATTCTGAGGGTTGTATTTAATCTTGTTTATTGTTTCCTTTGCTGTGCAAAAGCTTTTAAGTTTAATTAGGTCCCATTTGTTTACTTTTGTTTTTATTTCCATTACACTAGGAGATGGGTCATAGAGGATCTTGCTCTGATGTATGTCAGAGAGTGTTCTGCTTATGTTTTCCTCTAAGAGCTTTATAGTTTCTGACCATACTTTTAAGTCTTTAATCCATTTTGAGTTTATCTTTGTGTATGGTGTCAGGAAGTGTTCTAATTTCATTCTTTTGCATTGTAGCTGTGCAGTTTTCCCAGTACCACTTATTGAAGAGACTGTCTTTTCTCCATTATATATTCTTGCTTCCTTTGTCAAAGACAGGGTGCCCATAGATATGTGGGTTTATCTCTGGGCTTTCTATCTTATTCTGGTGGTCTATATTTTTGTTTTTGTGCTAGTAGCAAGCCATCTGGATGACTGTAGCTTTGTAATATTTGAAGTCAGGAAGGTTGATTCCTCCAGCTCCATTTTTCTTTCTCAAGATTGCTTTGGTTATTCTGGATCTTTCATGTTTCCATACAAATTGTGAAATTTGTTGTTCTAGTTCTATGAAAAATATCATTGGTAGTTTGATAGGGATTGCATTGAATCTGTAGATTGCTTTGGATAGTATAGTTGTTTTCACAATATTGATTCTCCCAATCCAAGAACATGGTACATCTCTCCAACTGTTTGTGTCGTCTTTGATTTCTTTCATCAGTGTCTTACAGTTTTCTTCATACAGGTCTTTTGAGTAGCTGCTTTCACAATGGTGAGTTCAAGGAGGCAGGTTCATGCTCTCTACTGGCTATCTACTGCTGCTTAACAAATCACTCCAAAATTTATTGGAGTGATTGGCTTAAAACAAGCAATTTTTTATCTGAATTTCTGTGTGTCAGGTATCTGAGAGTGGCTTGGCTGTGTGGTTCTGTCTTGGTGTCCTTTATAAAGTTTCAGTCAAGATATCAGCTGGGACTGCAGTCATTTCAAGGCTTGACTGGGGCTGGGGGATCCACTTCCAAGATGGTGACCTCACAAAACTGGAGGCTGGAGGCCTCAGTTCCTTACCACTTAGAAGTGAACGGTCAGCTGATGTCACCCTGAGAAAGTGATCAAGAGAGGGACCAAGGAAGAAGCTGTAATGCCTTTTATAACCCAGTCTCAGAAGCCATATGCTGCTATTTCCCCCATATTCTAATATTTAGAGTGAATTGCTAAGTCCTGTTCACACTTGATGGAAGGGCATTTAAGCACCAACTCTTTTTTTTTTTTTTTTTTATTATTATTAAATTATTTAAATTGGAAGATAATTTCTTTACAATATTGTGGTGGCTTTTGCCATTCATTGACATGAATCACACACGGGTGCATATGTGTCTCCCCAACCTGAAACCCCCTCCCACCTCCCTCCCTATCCCATCCCTCTGGGTTATCCCAGAGCACCGGCTTTGAGTGCCCTACTTCATACATTGAACTTGCACTGGTCATCTATTTTACATATGGTAATATACATGTTTCAATGTTACTCTCTCATATCATCCCACCCTCGCCTTCTCCACATAGTCCAAAAGTCTGTTCTTTATATCTGTGTCTCTTTTGCTGCCTTGTTATAGGATCATTGCTACCATCTTTCAACCTTCCATATATATGCATTAATATATTGTACTGGTGTTTCTCTCTCCGACTTACTTTGCTCTGTATAATAAGCTCCAGTTTCATCCAAGAACTGACTCAAATTCGTTCTTTTTAAGAGCTGAGTAATATTCCATTGTGTATATGTATCACAGCTTTCTTATCCATTCATCTGCTGATGGATATCTAGGTTGCTTCCATGTCCTAGCTATTGTAAACAGTGCTGCAATGAACATTGGGGGTACAAATGTCTCTTTCAGTTCTGGTTTCCTCAGTGTGTGTGCCCAGCAGTGGGATTGCTGGGTCATGTGGCAGTTCTAGTTTTAGTTTTTTAAGGAATGTCCACACTGTTCTCCCTAGTGGCTGTACCAGTTTGGATTCCCACCAACAATGTAAAAGCATTCCCATTTCACCACACCCTTTCCAGCATTTATTGTTTTTAGAATTTGATGGTGGTCATTCTGACTGGTGTGAGATGATACCTCATTGTGGTTTTGATTTGCATTTCTCTGATAATGAGTGATGTTGAGCATCTTTTCATGTGTTTATTGGCCATCTATAGGTTTTCTTTGGAGAAATGTCTGTTTAGTTCTTTGGCCCACTTTTTGATTGGGTTGTTCATTTTTCTGGTATTAAGCTGCATGACCTGCTTGTATATTTTGGAAATTAATTCTTTGTCAGTTGTTTCATTTGCTTTTATTTTCTCCCATTCTGAGCCTGCTTTTTCACCTTGCTTATAGTTTCCTTCATTGTGCAAAAGCTTTTACATTTAATTAAGTCCCATTTGTTTATTTTTTATTTTATTTCCATTACTCTGGCAGGTGGGTCATAGAGGATCTTGCAGTTATTTATGTCAGAGAGTGTTCTGCCTATGTTTTCCTCTAAGAGTTTTATAGTTTCTGGTCTTGCATTTAGGTTTTTAATCCATTTTTGAGTTTATTTTTGTAAGCACCAACTCTTGAAGGAAGAAAAATCAAGAATGTGTGGATGTGTGTTAAAATCATCACAGGTTCTATCATCCTGAGCACTATTCATCTGTTTGAAATTCCATCATTAATAAACCCAAGAGAGATAAGAACATAACTCATTTTCACTTGCAAACAATTTAAACCTATGCCAATTGTGAGTGTCTAGGATGACACTGCCCAGGAGTTTGAGGTTCAGGCTCACTTACACACTGACCCTGGCACACCACAGGCCTTGGATATGTCACTTTTTCTGGGTCTCATCTTTTTCTTTTGTAAAATGAGATACATAAATTGGAAAATTTATATTGTCCCTTTGGAGTCTGATATCCTCTCCTTGAATATTATCTATCAGATTTTAAAACCCATTTATGAGAGTATCTCAGGTATGTGTTACCTATCTATCCATTCATATATATATTATATAGATAATATATACATATATATAAACTTAACATGGTTTTATATGTCTCTATATTTCAAAAGCCTATTAAATAAATCTTTTATGGCCCTTTAGCTTTAGAGGGAAGGTGAGGCTGTTTATGTTACAAGAACATATTTTATTTGCCCACAGCAGCCAAGCACAGCACGCCATTTCTATAAATGGGGCATGATGGTGTTTTGTTATGAAATGCCTTTTGATGTAGGACAGCCACAGTCCAATGACTTCCAAATATATTTCAGCCTACTGTAAGAAATAAAATGATAGATTTACTCATGGCCACGGGGTCTCTGAACACATTTTCAAGAACTTAAGCCCATTTACGAAATCCAAACAGAGAAACATTGTTTTAATGATTATAGATGTGTCCACTCAGCTTTGAACAAGCCCTCCCGCTTCCCCACCTAGCCCCTAATGTTTAAAGCTCAAAGTGAATCAGTCAGCCTGGGTCACAAAAGAAGCAACGTACCCGAGAATCTTTTCAAGACAAGACACCAGTGTTCCACATTGTTCCAAAGGCCACTCCTGACTATTCCTTGACCCACCATCTTACATCTAAAATGCCCATTAATTAGAGGGTCTCTTTATTTCCCCCAAGGACTATCAACTTTTAGAACAAAATACTTAGGGATAAAAGCTTTTTAAAAGTAGTGAGAACAATTTAAGAATTGAAGAAACTGAGAGTGCTTCTCCAAGTGCTTCTCTAGTTTCTGGGTCTTCTCCAGCAGTCCCGTTGTGTATGTGCACCCAGGGAAATGTTCTCACAAGTCCAGAGGGGGATCTTACTCAAGGTATTCACTGTAGTGGTGTTTGCAGTAGTGGAAGTTAGATTCAGTCAGGTGTCCATGTGAAGGGAACAGATAAGTACGTGTGATAGACGCATACTATGGATACCATGCAATTATTGGAGGTGGATCAGTGATCTATTGCTGTGTAACAAATTACCCGAAATTTAGCATCTCAAAGCAACAAACATTCACTATCTCTGTGGGTCAGGAGCTGCATGTTCTAGCTGATTCCTTTGCCCCATGATTGCTTTGGCTCACAAGGGGCCAATCAAGTGTTACCCAGACCCACGGTCAGTCATCTCAAGGTGTAAACACACTGGGGGAAGATTTGCTTCCAAACTCACTCACAAGGCTGTTGACAGGATTCAGTTCCTCATGCTACTGAGCTGAACATCTCGATTTCTTACTGGCAAAGTATATTGAGATCCAGCTCATGCTCAAGGTGAGGTGACTGTGCATGCTTGCTCAGTCATTCAGTCATGTCTGACTCTTTGTGACACCATGGACTATAGCCCACCAGGCTCCTCTGACCATGGGATTTTTCAGGCAAGAATACTGGAGTGGGCTGCCACTTCCAACTTCAGGAGATCTTCCCAACCCAGGGATCGAACATGTGTCTCCTGGTAGCAGGCAGATTCTTTACCAATGAGCTACCTGGGAAGCCCTGAGGTGATTGTCCAAGGGCATGAAAACCATGAAGCTTTAGTTATCTTAGGGGGTGCCTGTCTCAAGAAGCAAGACATTAAAAAATCACACAGCATTAAATATAATACTTAACGATGAAGGTCAGAGAGAGAATGAAACGTGCAGCAGAGTGAAAAGTGTATACATTAAAATACAGAAGAAACAAGGCCACATGTTTCATAAGGATGTAAACAAACTCAAGGGTATATAACAATCACATCATGAGGTTTGTGGACATGGAGAGTGGAGGAAAAATGAGAATGGATAACTACATAAATCCAGGGTGGGGTCTTTCAGACACAGAAGAAAATGGTGCACTAGAAACTTGAGATCGAGTTCCACTCCCTGCACATGAGGTTAATCAGAAATAAAAAGTAAAGTAACAAAACAAACACACTAGGTCTTCCTATACACAGGCCCTCACAGAAGGCTCTCAGGGAAATCCACATCTGTGGGACCTCCCCTACTACAATGTCACCCTGCATTAAAGTCACCTCGAGGGCTCAGAGATTTCCACCAAGTAAAAATGGGATCTGTTAGTGTGGCACGACTTAGAGTCTGTAAGATAACTCTAAAAATTCAGTTTTTATAAGATGTGCCTACAGGGTGACGAAGCATCTCCAAATGGAAAGAGTTCTGATATGTGACGCTTTGAATCCTATTGAATGTAACAGAATCAGGACAGTCCAGGGAAAATTAGGACAAGTTCATTATCCAGGGAATTTGTTGAAAATGTAAATTGTAGCACCTTCACAAGTTTCTGATTCTGTCTGCCTAAGCTGGACCAAGAATCTGCATTTCATGCAATGCCAGAACCCCATCTAACATATGGTTCACAGACCACCCTTTGAGGAGCACTATCGTGGAAGGATCACTTTGAAAGGTTCTGTTGGTAGCACAAAGGCTGTAGCTAATCTTAGATAGTGATCACATATTTTATTGGACCACCTGCAGGTAATCCACCATCACCTATGGATAATCCGAGGGCTCTGGTTCACAGTTCACTGATTCTAGAATTTAGCCTCCACGTAAGGCAGACCCCAAGATTAGGAGGTAAAGTTCGGGAAGAGGTCAGGCCAGGACTTTGGGGAGAAAGATTTCCCTGACTGGTACAAGAAACCACACCCCATGGTTGGATTAGCCATTTATAGAAAAATCTCTCAAAAGTCACCCACCCCACAATGAGATCTGAGGAATGTGCTAATAAGATTAAAGTGAGAAACTTTAGGTCTTCAGGAAGCAGCCTGCCTAAAATGTAATCCCTATAAAATATTTTCCATATTTGGAAAATACAAAAAGTTACACAAGTAAATTGACAGGAGAAAAGATAATGAGGTAATGATGAAAGCCTCACGGGATCTGGAGTGTGTACTTGGATAGTACATCTGCAGGTGTACTTAGGTAAATCCAGCCTTAGGAAAAAGGATGTGTCAGACTGCAAAAGTTTGCAAGTATTCATAGTGACCACTAAATCATTCTCACCCTATTTTTATATTCACTAAGTACCTTTTTAATTTCCCTTTATCCTTTATTCTCCAAATACAGACTGAATAACTTCTATGTGAGGAGACATAATGTTTTAGAGTAACTTGCATTCTAATCTTAATTTTCTTTGGGATTTCAAGTCTAATGAGGGTAGACTCTGATTATGAGAAGACTAATGCAAATGAAATATATGTGTGTGTGTGTGTGCATGCCTGTTCAGTCACTTCAGTCATGTCCAACTCTTTGCAACACTATGGACTGTAGCCCATCATGTTCCTCTGTCCATGGGGATTCTCCAGGCAAGAAGACTGGAGTGGGTTGCCATGCCCTCCTCCAGGGTTTCTTCTGGACCCAGGAATGGAACCCATGTCTCTTGCATCTCCAGCTCTGCAGGTGGATTCTTTACTGCTGAGCCACCAGGAAAACCCTATATATGCATGTGTATATATAAATTTATTTTATAGATGTATAGTTGATTTACAATGTTGTGTTAATTTCTATTAGACAGCAAAGTGATTCAGTTATATATGTACATATATATATATATATATATTCTTTTTCATGTGTTTTTCTATTATGATTTATCACAGGATGTTGAATATAGTTCCCTGTGCTATACAGGGGGATCTTGTTGTGTATCCATCCTATATATAATAGTTTGCATATGTTAATCCCAAACTCCCAATCCATCCCTCCCTTCTGACTTCCCCAGAGTCCCCTTGGCAACCATAGTCTGTTTTCTATGTCTTTGTTTCTGGCAAACAAAGTATACTGGTGGTTTCAGAAGTCATCTCTAATGGTAAGAGCTGTCACGGTTTTAGGTTCCTCCTGAAGCAGATCCTGAAAAAAGAATTCAAGTACAACTAATTTATTTTCTACACATGTAGAAGACTGAGCAATTAATCAGGGAAAGGAAAGAAAATAATAAAAGGCACATATCAAACCAGTTATCATTAAGGGCAACTTGTATTAGAGCCTCCTTGGGAACTCTGAGATACAACAGAGATTCTATATTGTCCATGTATAGAATACATAAATTCTTCAGAGTTATTCCAAATATGGAGTATTCACTCACTAATACTACAGGTGACGTTGGTTGAGGAGTGCTTCCTGAAGGATTAAGCCTCAACACTTCTGATCTATCCTATATGGGAGCTAAATGTGCTCTTGTGACTATGCAGAGTCACAAATGTTTTTCATAAATAGCCCCAAGATGGAAGGGATGAATAAAAAGGGAATGTGGGTGGGCGATCAATAGCATCTACTAGAACAGCTCAAACTTACTGCATGTTTGCAGGATCCCATGCACCAGGTTACATGTGTATCATTTCATTTAATATCTGATTCATATTTCTGCTTTCTCAGATCAGGAAACAGATATAGAATTAAAGTGAGTTTTTCACGGTCACCCAGTCAGCAAATGGTGTAGCTGGAATTTGAAACATATGGTTGGTCTTTGAATCCAAGCTTTTGGCCACTGCACTCTACTGAATCCCAGAAGAGTTTATATCTATTAGAGAGAATAGAAATAGATTTTAAGATGTGGATGTAAAACCCAGCTGCTTCACAAAGTACGGGTAACATTTCAGTTTGGGATACAGCACTGGTATTGAAGTGTGGACATGTGGATAGAAGCATTAGGGGTTATATTCGTCAGATATATGAATCAATCACAGGTAGTTGAGGATAAGCAGCACTGAGGGAGATTTTGAAGGTCAAGATAAAGAGCTTACACACAGTGACTAGGCAATAAGGAAATACTGGGGCTTCAGTGTTAATAATATAAATAGTGTTAACACCAAACAAGAAGCAATAATTTGGCTGGATTGACCAAAAAGAAAGGGAAAGATGGAAAAACCAGCAGAAGTGGCTGTAATTCAGTCTATTGAATCTGTTACAATACTGTTTCTGTTTCTTTTCTATGTTTTGGTTTTTTGTCCTGAGGCATGTGGTATCTTAGCTCCCCAGACCAGGGAATGAACCACCTCTGCATTGGAAGGCGAAGTCTTAACCACTGGCTCACCAGGGAAGTCCCTAATAATTCAAAAATTTGAAGGTACTTTTCAGAGATCCAGAGTCACCGCAAGTGGGTGTGGTTAAACAGTGAGAAGAACAACTCTGACTAAAAGCTTCTAGACTAAGTCATGGACACTGAATATTTAATGTATTCCAGACATCAGTATCATTATTGGAGTTTGATAGTGGAGGGAAAAAAAATCAGTGAATAATGGTGAGTTGAACCAATCCATCATTAATTGGTTTGTTTATGCATAGTCTTTCTAGGAAGGGACTCTTATCCTTCTCCTTTGAGAAATAATAGCTATCCTTTCTGTTCTGGAACCTAAATGTACACCTCGTCCAAGATTCTATATTCACCTTTTGCCTATATCTTAATCTGAATTCTCAACTGTCTTTTTTTTTCTGATGACTTTCAAATTCACATCTCTGAAATTCACATTTTCCCTTGAACATAATTTCTAAATGTAGGTTAGGTATCCCCATCAGGATATTCCACTGGCACCTCAAGCTCAGCATGACCCCAAACCAAGTTTATCCCATTCTTCCACAAACATTTGTTTTTCTGACTTCCCAGTTGATAGTAATGATCCCATCATTCCTCGACTTGCCAGGGCTCAATACTTGGAACTGGGAAGACTCAGAGGGATGGGATGGAGAGGGAGGTGGGACGGGGGATCAGGATGGGGAACACATGTAAATCCATGGCTGATTCATGTCAATGTATGGCAAAAACCACTACAATATTGTAAAGTAATTAGCCTCCAACTAATAAAAATAAATGGAAAAAAAAATACTTGGAACTGTGTTTGACTCCTTGTCAACTGTCCACTCCATCTAGTGTATGTCAAAACCTTGTTGATTCTCCCACTACAATATCTCTTAAAATTGATGGAGTCTTCTCTTCAAATGAGTAGAGTGCAGTTCACTCGAGTTTAGGGTTTCATTGCCTGTTATTTAGTGTCTACTGGGAATATATTCCCACTCTTCATTTTTCCTCATCCTGAATAAATAAGGTCTCATCTCACAGTATTTTCCTACATGTTGTACCTATTTTAGTTCTCTTACGATGGGCTGTATGCTCATATGCTCAGTCGTGTCCGACTGTTTGTGACCCCATGGGCTACAGCCTGCCAGGCTCCTCTGTCCATGGATTCTTCATGCAAGAGTACTAGAGTGGTGTACCATTTCCTTCTCCAGGGGATCTTCCTGGCCCAGCAATCGAACAAGCTCTCCTAAACCTCCTGCATTGGCAGGCAGATTCTTTACCACTAATGCCACCTGGGAAGCCCTCTCTTATGATAACAATAGCTAAAAGCAATACTAAGTGCCAGACATTTCTTGCATTACTTTCCAGGCTTTACTTACATAGCTTCCTTTAATATTCACAAAACCCTTTGAGATACAGGCACTTATTAGCCACATTTTGCAGATAAGACAACTGAGGCACAAAGAGGTTACGTGACTTTCTCAAGATAACCTGAGTAAGAGACAGGACTGGAATGGAATCTGGATCTCTGTCTCATCAATGAACAAAGGACTACATTAAAACTCTTGGCTTCTTTTCTAGACTTTAACTCCTTCAAGTAGGCATGGTTCTGTGTAACTCTGTGACTTCTGCACAGTGCCTTACTAATAGTTGCTGATTCTTGATATATTTTTTTGCATGAATGAGGGTTCTGCTTGATGACAGAGTTCAGAAGAACATGAAGCTGGAAGTCATTTGTTCCTGCTGTTCCTGTAGAAGGGAGACCGTACCTAATTCAGTCTGATGACAGACTTTAACCAGACCAGATCCTTTAAGTAGTCCCTGGTTACAGTAGAAATGACACAAGAGAAACCAGGCTACAGTCTTATATGAAATCAGACATTAGGCTCAAAAGCATGTGCTAAGCTCTGCCTCTCCCTTCAATCTCATTTTTGATTGACTTTCTTTGTTGCACACCTGGAAACTCATCTTCTTCTTAACCTAATGAAAGAATAGTCATAATTAGAGAGACTTAAAAAAACACAGAGTGCATAGTAAGAGAGTGTTTGCAAACATAGGTGGAGCTGAGACTCTTAGAAGCCCAACAAAATTATTTTTTGGCTTGAGTGAGCTTGCAAACTTCTTCTTGAGGCTAAGCAGTGCTATTTCATGCTTCTACCACAAGCATTTTCTCCCTGAAAAATCAATGATGCAAGAAAGCAATTGCTGATGGGAGGGGTGGGGGGGGGGGGTCTCTGAGCTAATCCTTGAGGTTGAGACAGAAACACGGCTGCTGCGGATTCAGCCTGGGGAGATCAAGGGGAAGCGTGACTGCTCTGTTTGGAGAGGCCTCTCTTCAGTTGGCACCATCCTGAGCACTCAAGTTTTCTGTCAATAAGCACTCTACAGGGGAGATAAATGCATTTGGAACTGGAGATGGGAGCAGGGTGTCTGGGAAAGAATAAACACATTATCTGAGCCCCTCCACCAAGTTCCTTCACTGAAATGCTCAAGGACTCAGACCACATGTTTGGCAGAGGCTGGTGGGAGGGAAAGAGATCCTCTCTACTCTTGTGGGTGAAGCAAGCTGCAAAGATCTGATCTAATAATACTAGACAAAATTTGAAGACCAGACCTCTGTATCTTGCTTCATCTATAGGGGTGCCAGGTACTGGGCTGTGGGATTATCAAATGACTATTTGACTGCTATGTTGGCAGCAAGACTAGAAACAACTGGCTTGTTACAAAGAGAAGATGTGAGTATTGGTTCTACTGGAGTAGGTAACAATATTCTGCAAACATGGAAGGGGAACCCAAATCCATGGACAGTTTTGCCATGTGTTCTTCTATAATGGCATCCCTTCCTGACACAGTTTTAAATCCAAAAAGAGTCCTTCCTAAGAAATTGTTTGGGGCAATGGTAAATCTAGGAACAAACAGCTCTCAAGATAATAAGTCATTCACTAAGGGCTTCATTTTGTTAAACATGGCCTCCCCACAGAGTATAGGTCAAGGAATTAGGTGATAGTGTTCAGCTTTGAAGAATATGGTTCTGAAAAATGATATATTTAGTTAGATTAGCCTACAGTGCAACTCAGGTATTTTCAAAGCTCCTAGACGAGCCTTGCGCTTTTAGTATCATTACTGGATAACTATAAAGTCTTCACATAAATAAACGTGTAGCTGTTATTTATATTGCACCATATAGACACAGCTTCCTTAGTCTAGTGCTTCCCTTCTCCTGACCCATTTGCTGATAGAATGCGTGCACATATCCTTTTGTTGCTTTTAATTGTATATTGCCCTTTTTCTACATACTTTATGATCTAGCAGTACCTATAACTCTGGTTTTAATGTCTCTTACCCCACTTCTGCCAAAAAACCGTCCTCTGGCACCCCAGGGTCAAGACATTCTTCCCTTCCCGTGACATACAGTCCTGCTATAGAATCAATTGTCTGATCTCCCTGTGTTTTCAGTGAAGATGTGAGTGTCTTCTGTCATATTCAACTATTCTCCCTTCTTGTATTACTTTTATTTTCATAATTCCTTATTTTTAATCAAACAATGTGTTTTGCCTGGATTTTTATCTCAAGCAGCTCCACCATAACACATCCCAAACTTTACTCACATCTCTTAACTCCTTCAACTCTTCCTCTGCCCTGACCCTATCACTCCCGGCTTCAGATTTCTCAACTCAGAATAATACTCTAATGAAATCTGTTACTGAAATGAGAGCATGACATCTTAGATACACCTCTTTTACTTATCCGCCTAGATTTCTCAATCATAACAATCACTCATGTCTAATTCCTACTTTTTTTTCCTCCTTCCAGTTCTTGTTCCTATCATCAGTCATCTGGACTATGGATGCAACTTCATAAACTGCTTCCATCTATTTGCTACATTGCCTACAAAATAGATACCATAAAACAAGAATGTTTCCTGTGGTCTCACAACTAGCCCACACATCATCAGTACCCCAGTATCACTCCCTTTCCTTTGCCTGACCCCAGATCCATATAAGTAGACAGGGAAAGAATGATCACTTTGGTGACTCATAGGCTGACGGGGGACTGCAGTATATTCCTTTTACCTAAGCCAAGCGAGGGACTGACTGAAAGAACATCTCTTAAGAGATTCTGGATGCCCCAAGAAGTAGAGACTGGAATCCCAGACCCTTATTAGAGGTTTTCCTGGGTAGCCCACTTGATAAGCTTATTGAACTCCCTGCATGTGTTCCCTTCCAATTGCCACCCACACCCCAGCAGAGAAAAAGAGAACTGTATAGAGATGGAGAGACTCTGAACTCCCTCCTTTCATGCTGCCATGAAGGTGTGAGGTTTCTTTGGGTCCACTGGATACCAAAGAATGGACCTAGGTGTTTGCTGTTTGGCTGCCTTTCCTGCTGTCCATTCAGGATGGGGTGGTCAGTGCTCCTGAGCACCCAGCAGCAATAGGTGGTCACTCTGTGGGGGCAGGGGGAAGAAGTGCTTTTGGAAAAAAAAAATTAGCTGAAGACCAATCTCTCTGAGTCAAGCAACTGATAGGAGTCCCCTTCCACCAGAAAGGTCAGGAAAACATTTATGCAAGCAATGGAAGGTATCCACTATCAGCCAGATACCCTTATTTCTCTTCTCTTTCATTTCCAACATCTTGCATGGACTAGAGCCTTGAAGAAGGAGATGGACAGGTTGGCCTGACAGACTTATTCTTTCTTACCAACTCCTAGGATGGGAAGGAGAAAAGAAATAAAAAAATAGGCATCCCCTCTCTGGGCTTTCCTGGTGGCTCAGCTGGTGAAGAACCTGCCTGCCAATGCAGAAGATGCAAAAGACTTGGGTTCAATCCTTGGGTCAGGAAGGTCCCCTGGAGAATGAAATAGCAACCCACTCTAGTATTCTTGCCTGGGAAATCCCATGGACAGAGGAGCCTGGCAGGGCCCATGGGGTTGCAAAGAGCTGGGCACGACTGAATGCACGCACACACACTCTGGTATTCTCTAACCACATAAAAGGAAGAGAAGAAACCTTAAATGGAATATGAGATTATAGCTTTAAAATGGATAATTTCTTATTGAAAATGATCAATACCTGGCCACCAGAAAGTTGTGTCTAAGACATCATTACAAGGCCAGAAAGCATGACTGGAGAAAGCACTGACTGGAGAAAACTTGCCAAAACTGCTTCATGTTTGCAGCCATGGAGTAGACATTGTTCAAAAAATGAGTTGTCGTTATGACATGCAAGTCCCATCATGTAATCATCCTGATGAAGAGTTCCCAATGACTCCTTATTGCCTACCCTACAGGATACAAATGTACTCTTTGGATGACTCACAAGGCCATTTGTGATCAAGCTTTTGCCTTACCTTTTGCCTCCATGGTGTCATTTACCTCTTAATTTCAGGTTTGACATTTGCAATTACCCCAGGGTATCAGGCTGTCTTGGCCATATGTGTCTTTGCAAACTTAGCTTTCCCTATGAGGAGAAAGTACTTTTCCTACCTAACCTATAAGTGAAATTCCATCAAGTCTTGATTTAAGCACGATCTCTTCTGTAAAGCCGTGGCTAATGCTGGTATGCAGAATTACTTATTTTTTCTATCATATTCCCTTTGTACACATAGTTCAGTAATTCTACTGAGTTACTTTTTGGGGCAGTCATTGTGTGTGTCTTCTCATTAGACTCTAGTTCCTTGAAGGCGTCAACTGTGTTCTCCCTTATAACCCCACGCCTGGGTGGAAGGAGTGTTGTTTAAAAGAAAACTCCAGAGCCTGAGCCAAGAACTAACCAGACACTCTGTGAAATCTGTTTGAAAGAGATTGCCTTAAGTCTGCATTGATGTGGTCTTAGGGCTGAATAAGAGAAATCTGATTTTATCTATCAGGGTTCTTTCTATTAGATATGTTTTCCTCTAGAAGTCGAGCTGATCCTGACTCCCTAACTTCAGTTTATTCTAAAAGATCTATATCTAGCCTGCCACCATGCATTTTCCATATCTCACCATGGCAAAGTATTGCTTATCTATAGGAAGCTACTTTCTCCATGTCTCTGAACGGTGCTGATATTTGATATTGTTATGATAAAATATATATAATTCATTTATTAATGCTGTCTTTAGTTCTCTCCCTGGATAGAAATCCAATTTCATTTGGAGTATGATCCTCTAGAATGCAGGCCTTGCTTAGTATTCCATGTGGTGGAAAGAAAGTAAAAGTGAAAGTGAAGTCGCTGAGTCATGTCCAACTCTTTGCGACCCCGTGGACTGTAGCCCACCAGGCTCTTCTGTCCATGGGATTCTCCAGGCAAGAATACTGGAGTGGGTTGCCATTTCCTTTGCCAGGTTATCTTCCTGATCCAGGGGTCGAACCCAGGTCTCCCGCATTGCAGGCAGACGCTTTAACCTCTGAGCCGCCAGGGAAGCTCAGTGCAGGGTAGCGGGCATCAAATGAGGCACTTCTGACCTCTGCTCTTAAGGGCTTCACAGAGGCTGGTTCTTCTCTGTCCTGGAAGGTTGTCTTCTTTGACCTTGACAGAGGCTCCAGAGGGGCCCTATGAGAGCAGAGAGAGGTGCCAATGCAGCCGCCCCAGGCCATCAGGGGAATCCACCCTGTAATCACTGAGATGACAAAACCCAGCCCAAGTTATCCTCACAAACTTTTGGGGTTCTAGCCCTAGAGACCCTTGTTCGTCCCCCCGTGCTCTGTTTTGACTACATAGCAACTGCCACAGGAATGTGAAATAGTAGAAAGTGATGGGCTTTATAATCAGAAATGATTGAATTTAATTCAATTTAGCCTAACTGAGCTCCTTAAGTTTAGTCACTTATTATTCCCATTAAATTTTGACTAGGTTGACCAACCTTTTATTTTTTTATTTTTTTTGACCAGTCTTTTAAAGACCCATTATAAATATAGGACGGTTGTCGGGATCAAGGTATAAGGCTCCAGATCATTTGTCTTTCACCATTGTCTGATTGACTGCTGCCCCAGTAGAGATTTCCCCAACACACATATACACAGGCCTGTGTGCTCCTAAAATGGGTCTTTTCTCTTACTTCTCTAGTTGGCCCTCTCATTTTCTTTGAAATTACTCCTTCATCATCACCATCTCTCAAATATCTTACTAAATTGCAACAATAAGTTTTTAGTTTTGTTCTCATAAATCAGGTATTTCAGGTCTCTGAGGTTCTTCATCTCCATAATTAATGCATGTTTCTGGAATTTTAAAAAATTAATTTATTTATTTTAATTGGAGGCTAATTACTTTACAATATTGTGGTGATTTTCACCATACATCAACCATCGACATGAATCAGCCATGGATGTACAGGTGTCCCCCCCATTCTGAAACCCCCTCCCACCCTGTCCCTACCCCATCCCTCTGGGTTGTCCCAGAGCACCAGCTTTGAGTACCCTGCTTCTGCAATTCTAAATATAAGTAAATCTGTCTTTATATTTCTTTAGTCTTGGAAATAGACAAACATACAGCTAATATATACACATAGAGATAGTGTATGGGTATTTGTATATCATATGTGTATGTATTAGAGAAGGCAATGGCAGCCCAGTCCAGTACTCTTGCCTGGAAAATCCCATGGACAGAGGAGCCTGGTAGGCTGCAGTCCACTGGGTCTCGAAGAGTTGGACACGACTGAGCGACTTCACTTTCACTTTTCACTTTCATGCATTGGAGAAGGAAATGGCAACCCACTCCAGTCTTCTTGCCTGGAGAATCCCAGGGACGGGGGAGCCTGGTGGGCTGCCATCTCTGGGGTCGCACAGCGTCGGACACGACTGAAGCAACGCAGCAGCAGCAGCGTTGTATTTATAGACATTAGACATTTAATAAACGAAGTGGAAATTTATTTTCTATTTGTACACTTTCGCTCTCATGCTAGCCTTAAACAAAAACCTTTGCCTTTCTCCCTCTTGTTGACATCTCCTCCTCTCTCCTTTCACTCTGGCTTTTCACCTTTTTACTCCCCCTTTACCCCCTACCATCCTCCTCTGCTCATTCATCTTTTAAACCTAGTTTTATTTGGATCCTCTTAAAGAATTGCACTGTGATACTCTGAGTGCAGAGACCCGGCCTCCGGGCTAAACGCTGGTGTGTCTTTTAGTTACTGAGAACATAAATCTTCCCCTTAGTTCTCTCTCAGGGATTATTTAAATTGGTCAGATTGAGAATCCATCTATTTCTTTAAAGCCCAACCCATGAAGAGCTGTTAACACAATGCAAGAGTTTAAGGCATTAAGCGTGTACCTGCAAGTACTTTGCTGTTCTTCATTTCCTCCCCGCTGGGAGTGCTTTCCAATAGACAGTGGGGAGAGGGGAGAGAGCAGAGCCTAAATAAGCTGACTTATCTGGAAAAGCACTCCTCTCCATCTTTGCCATTTTAATAAAGCTTAGCTCGGGGAGCGATTCGGAATCCTCCAAGAGCAGACCCCTTTAAAACAATCGAGGAGTGTGTAAAACACAGCTCAGGCCCCGCATGCCGGGGCTGCAAACTGACGTCACCTCGTAAATCCACAGGCTTGTTCCTGGCCCCAAACTGTGAGGCACAGCCTGGACCCATCAGTGAGCTGATTTTTCTGGAGATTAATTATTTGTTCAGACAGAGGTCATGTAGAGGGTCTTTAAAAGATTGCTTCAGTATTTTGTCCCATCCCCTTTTATTCAGGTTAAAAGGAAAAAATGGACTTCGCTGTGCAGCCAGCCTGTGGAAAGGAACGCGGTGTACAGAGAGGCCAGGTCAGAAGGGACTAGGGCATCATTTGACCACACTGTCCTTCAGCAGAGGAAGGATTGAGAGACGGCGACGAGAAGGAGCCGAGCCTTTGGTCCTTCCTACCTTGCCACCTGCAGGCCATAGGTTTCCAGATGTCCAGAGGGTGGTCCATGGTCGTGTTGCAAGAAGGGGAATCTTTTCCAGGGCCCGAGAGTGGGCTCTTGTCTAACATTCAGAAATTAATTGTCTGAGGTGACACACGCTGACAAAGCAAAAGTCTTCATTGGTAAGGGGCGCCCAGGCGGAAACCAGGAGGGTAAGGGAAACCAGGCGAACTGCTCCGCCATGCGGCTCACAGTCTCCGGTTTTGCGTTGATGAGATTAGTTTCCAGGTTGTCTCTGGCCAATCGGTCTGACTCTGGGGGCTCTGGGTCCTTTCTGGTGGTTCACACATTGCTTAGCCAAGATGGATGCCAGCGCAAAGGATTCTGGGAGGTTGTAGGACACATGGCATCTCCTTTTGAGCTTTCCAAAATTCTTCCAGTTAAAGGTGGTTTATTAGTTCCGTGTTCCTTAATAGAACCTCTTGTTAATGGTTACTGTGGTTCCTGGCCATGGTGAGTGGTTTTAGTCATTGTGTTTCCCCTAAGAGTCAGGTTGGAAATGAATTGAGAAAGATAGAGGGTTGGGGAAGCCAGCTGACAGAGGGACATCAGGAAGTGCCCACCTCCAGGGGGCCATGGAAGCTGTTGGGGGCCTCGGAACTTAACTTACTGTCCAGGCCATGCTGGTAATACCCATGAACTTTCTGGATCTCACTCTAGGGAACCTCTTAAACACCCTCGAAGGAAGAACAGCAGTCATTTAGCAGAAAGCAGAAAAGAGGAGAAAAGGCTGGAATGTAGCAGTTGTCAAATGCATGAAGGTTTCCAGAGGAAGATGACAAAGGCTGGGTACCATGAAGGCAGGAGGATGGGAAGTAGATTATTTTTTTCTAAGAAAAAGAATAAGAGTTAAGTAACCTGGAGTTGGTCAGGAAATTGCTTAAATTTTATTCACAGATTTTGAGAGAGTGGCAAGCAGTGGTTTGTTGATAAATAACATCTCTTCTGGTTTGCAGCATTTGCTGATTTCTGTGGTGTAAATACTTCCATCAACACTGATTTCAAAGACTAATGTGAGGCACTGAATGTGGCAATAGGAAGTGATGTGGAATAGGCTCTTCTGAGCCAGTGTGAGCCAGCTCTAGCCCACTATTGGTTGTGACAATACACTGAAAGGTTACTAATGTACACTCTCAGTTCTTGTCCAGTAGGAAGCTTCACAGTATAACTAAAAAGGTTGGAGCCCAGTGATGGTGTGAATTTTGTCCTGCTGTCTACTTCTAACTGTGCATTTATAATTTGGACTCTTTCCCCTGTATGTATTCTATTTCAATAAAAAGCTGAGATATTAAACAGTATAGTCTTTTCATCCCTTGCAATCATCGACACAGCATTTCTCATCATCTCTCTAATAATTCTCATCTTCGATAAGGCACAGGGTTGGGTTACATTGTCAAGGGGTGAAAAGTGGAACTGAAGACAACAACTAGTGTGTGGTCTTCTTTCGGGGGAATTGGAAAGAGAAAACCTAGCTTCCTTCCAGGTAAAGGGTCTGATTGATATAGCCTGATGGGAATCATGGAGAGTTCTGGAATGCAGCTCTGTTCACAGCCCTGGGCTACTCTGCAGGCCCCAAATCAACACAGACTGTTGATGCTGGTTTCAGATGAATCCCCTACAAGTGCTGGCATGGCGAGCCGGGCAGCCATGGGGTCTTACCCTCCCAGGAGGGAGCCCCAAACATGACTGCTGCACGGAAGATGGAGGGGGCAGAAGGAGAGGGTGTCTCACAGCCAATCTCAGCATCCTGTGGCTTGGCAGTTTTCCTGGGAGCCCTGGGGCCTTCTGGGGAAAAGCCAGGAAGAGAGAACGGGGCGAGGGAGAGAGGGAGGGAAGGAGGGGGACCTGCTTTTATAGGCAGGGTGGGGCTGCATGTGCCTGTCAGGGCCAGAATTGCTGGCTCTTTCCTGGACTGACTTTCTACAGAGGGGAGGAAAGTCACCCGACCTGCACGATCTCCTTTCAACCTCACAACAACCAACGGCATGCAGTAGATTTTCACACTATTTCTCCAGTGGGGAAACTGAGGGCTGGCGGTATGGACTCATGTCCTGCAAATATTAAATGCTAAAGGAGAGATCTGATCCCACCCCTTACCTGTGTTGGCACTTCTGGATCAAACCCTTTGGATCCATTGGCTAATTGAGTACAACACCTATTTGTCTGACTATCTTTTGTCTCATTCTCTCCCTTGTAAATGAGTCCCTCCAGTTGTTGGAATGACTAACCAGATGATCACGGTGACCTCTGATGATGACAAGGGAGGGCTTTGTAGCCCACAGCTTCTCTGTAGGGGTGGTTCAGTGTGAAATCAGCATCAGAGAATCTTAGCTTTGTAGGCACAGCCAGGGCAGCCGTACAACCCTCCCACCAGAAGACAGTTAATAACACCAATGATTTATTTCTTCAACTTCTGGCTTGGGAGACCAGCAGCTTGTGTTAAATCAACTGTGTGTCTTTACCAGAGCATCAGCACCAGTCAGCTATCCTGTCATGAATCCAAGCACGTCTATCTCTCTGTCCATCAGTCCTTGTGGTTGCGTTCTGCCCTTTGAACCTTTCCTGCACAAACATGAAACTCAGCACGGACTCTTCACAAGGGCATTTGCCTCTTGGCTCTCACTCAGAATAAATAGGCAAAGCTCTAGATGCTAAAACCCTGCCCCAAAGTGAAACAAAGCCAGCATGGACACCTGCTGCCTCTCTTCCTGCACCCATCACATTTTCTGTCTTTCTGTCTCCTGCTGCCATTTTGTACTTCTCTATTAAACACTAAAATTCCTAGTGGCTCTCTTTGAAGAACTTTTGTTGATAGCTGTCATGTTCCATTTTCCCTGCTGATGTGGTGGTAGTGTGGGAGCTGGGAGGAGCAGCAGGAGCTTTTTCTTTAGTTGGAGCAGGTCTATTTTATTGTTTTGCAAGTGAGAAAACATAGAGATGAGAGTGATAACACCTCCCAGCAATAAAAATCATAGCAGCTAACAGTGATTGAACACTTACTGTGCTGGTGAATACATCAAGTGCTTTATAAGGATTATTTCTTTAAATCCTCAGGAAAACTCTATGAAGTAGAACCTATTATTATTTCCATTTTCCTATGAGGAAAATGAGGTTCAGATGAGTTAAGTATTTAAAGCTTACTTAAGTTTTCAAAACTAGTAAATAATAATACGTCTGGTGCCAGAATCTGTGTCTTTAACAAATGTTCTGTATTGCTATGAATCACAAAATATCTTTGTGCAGGCATGAGTAACATTAAGCTGAACCACACAAAAAGGTCATTTTGTAAGTCAGAAACTGTGAACTAGAACACCAAATGCAGAATTTGAAATCAAGCAGGACCCTAACCCTCCACCCTACCCCACTCCCGGTACAAAGTCCCTCAGTATCCCCTATTTCTTGTTTTTAGTAGAAGGCTTTAGTCTTTTAAGACTTCTGTGAGTTTCAAGGAGCAGACTCAAGCAGTTACTAATTAAGGAAGTTGAGGAATGCAGAAATAGAGGGAAAGCAGTCAAGAAACAATAGTTCAGCAATAAATCAGAGTCCTAGTTCCTTCTCAAGGGATGTACACAACAATTTGACATGTATCTTTGATTTGTTCTGCAGGAATTAAGACCCCCACACAGGCAGAGGATGGAGACTAGTGCTGAGCACAAACATGTAGACCCAGGACTAGTTGGAACCAGAGATTGATGATTAAGATTCCTGAGAAACCACCCCGTTACCTCACCACCAACTTATCAGAAGAAAGTCATGCACCCTGCAGCTCTCACCCCAAATGTTGCCTTTAAAAATCCTTCCCTGAAAGCTACTGGTGAGTTCAGTTCTTTTGAGCATGAACTGCCCATACTCCTCACTTGGCACCCTTAAATAAATGCTGTACTTACCTTCAGCAGAAGCTGGTGTCAGTAAACTGACTTTGCTGCACAGTGGGCATATGGATCCAAGTTCTGCTCGGTAACAAGTCCTCTGAATGTGGTAACCAGACTTGATTATCATTATACTTTGGGGCAATTCATAGATCAGGCCCTCAATCTGTATTATGTTTTCTGAGCACAAAAATGAGAGGTTGAGAGAGTACATGAAAGGGAGAGACTTAATAACATATGAATTATCAGAAACAAAGACAGACTTCGATCTCAGAGAGAATGAGCCAGGGGCAGGGCAAGGGTTGTGTGTGTGTGTGTGTGTGTGTGTGTCTGTGAGTGTGTGTCCTTGTGTGTATATGTGCATGCTAGGACCAAAGCCATTGATGGGTGGGGGTCCAAACTTCTTAAAAAAGTTCCACCCTGTCTTTATCTTCCCTGCATGATTGTCTGACCACTTACTTATGGTTCCATCCCACATTTCTCACTATGCTCATTGTCTTTTTTTATCAGAGAATCAGCATATTACCTCCAAAAGAACTTTCTGCACAGATGTCCTTTTGAAGAAAATGCCATAGTCTTCTTTTAAATTTGTTTATTTGTTTTGTTTGTTCACTTATTGGCTATGTTGGGCCTTCATCGCTGCGCTGGCTGTTCTCTTCTTGCGGTGCGCGGGCTTCTCTTGTTTGCAGTGGCTTCTCTTGTTTTGGAGCACAGTCTCCAGGGTGCATTAGGCTTCAGTAGCTGCAGCCTGAGGGCTCAGCAGTTGTGCACAGGCTTAGTTGCTCTGCGGCCCATGGGACCAACCTGGACCAGAGATTGAACCTGTGTATCCTGCATTGGCAGGCAGATTTTTGACCACTGAGCCACCAGGGAAGCCCCCAAAGTGCTACAGTCTTAATGAACTCCTATAATTCTTTTCTAACACCAGGAATCTAGGTTGGGAGAGTGTTGGTTTCTATTGAATGGGAATTGCCTTGAAACAATCATTTTGTGGTCATTCCCGAGCCCCTGGAGTCATTCTACCTTTTCATCTCACGTTCCTGAGCCCCTGGAACCAGTCTATCTTCCCCTCTCACTTTTGCTTTTTTTGTCCTCAATACCTGACAAAACTAATGGAATGCAAACTCAGTTCTCCTCAGTCACCTTCGCAGCCTAAGCAGGGTTTCATAGCAAGAGGGCGGAAGGAGGTGCTGGGGAAGAATCAGAAGGAGAACTCTGTGCCTTGGGGTGGGAACTAGACTTTCAGAGAAGACATATGGGAAAGGCCAGGGGAGCCCAACCTCGCTAGAGACTGTGTTCAGGTTATCCGAGGAATAAGGACACCAAATCATAAGATTCAAGAAACAGGAAGCCAAAGCTTATAGCTTCCTTTCTTCTCCCTGAGAAGCCTTTGGACATGATTCAGGAGAGAAAATGAATAAAAGTCAGCAGCACAAAGGAGTGGAAGAAGGGTCTCACACCCATGGAAGCACCACAAAGAGGAGGAACAGAAGAAAGACAGGAAGACAGACCCTCTGTGCACCCCTACAAAGCCTGGACTCTACATGTTTTTATTTTTTATGGCACATCCCTGTCAGTAAAAATGTTATTTCCAAATAAACATATGTTCTTTCATTGCAAATTTTACATATTTGCTTCTATATTGATGCATTGCTTTTATCTGAGACTGACTCAATACTAGAAATAACAATATGAATAAGATAAAAATGAGTAAGATGAGATACTTTCTTTCACACCCTGGAAGAATCACCTTGGCATCCCCGGGGTGAACTCATACCTGTTTGGAGGCCTTTGGGTTAGAACAGTGCTGCCAGTAGAAATACAATGCAAATTGCATATGTAGGGTATAGTCTTCTAGTAATCTCATTTTAAAAATGCAAAAAAAACCTGATGGAATTAGTTCTAATAATACATTTTATCTAACCCAATATATTCAAAGCATTATTATTTCAATAGGTAATAGATATAAAAACCATTAAAGAGTTATTTTATATTAACAACTGAGTATTTGGAATCTGATGCATATTTTCTACCTACTCCACATCTCCATTTGAAAACGTTATATTTCAAGTGACCATCAGCTATATGTGACCTGTAGCTGCTGTATTAGAGAGCTCTGGGCTACAGGACCCTGATGACAGAAGTAACAGAAGTACCAGGGGACACTGGACACAGGCTGTGTTTGCAGTCAAGGCTGGGAATGATGGAATATGTGTGATAATCTGCCATTGTCACAGTGTGAGCTGTAACGCTCTAGTTCCTTTAACTAGACAACCTTAAAGTAAGCATATCAAGTTCAGAGTAATGTGATCCTACTAAGAGAGAATTTTATGGAAGTACACAAACCCTTGGTCATAGTAAAGATGTGCATAAATACACAGCAAACAGTGGATATTGGTCACTATGGGTAGATGAGATTGGAGATCAGCGAGTAGCAAACTACTCAATTTTCTTTATATGTGTCTATGCAGTTTGTCAAAATGTACACTTAAAAAAATAATTTTAAATAACAGTAGTCTTTTCAAAGACATGAACATTTTCTCCCCAGAAAATATACAGTCTTAATCCTCATTGATAAAATAATATTTCTTTAGTTACCCAGATCTGAACCTATCTATCTTACCCACAGAGTCAATACATTCCTCTTAATGAATGAAAAGGGCTTAAATTTTTTTTTTTTTTTTGGTGAAAAGAAGGTTAGGAGAGGGATGTTGGTTTACAGTCACCTGATAAAATACAGAGTTCTCAGTTAAATTTGAATTTCAGATACACAATGATTAACTTTTTAGCGTAAGACCAAATGTGGACTATTACCTAGATGGGATCCAGTGACAAGGTGCTTTTAATTCCTCTTGCCATGACAAAATAATTATGGAACTAGATTCATTTTCCTATCTTAATCTTTCTCCCTATTTTGTCAAATAAGGCCTTAAGTTTACTCAACCTGAATTTCTTCTCTAGACGTATTTTCAGAAATTTGACTGAAGAGAAATATTACAATTCTTGAATATTCTGAATAAGCACATTACTAATCATGGCAGGAGAAATAACACATTTGGTCTCAGCCTTTAAAGAATTTACAGCATTTTACAATGAATATACTCTACTCTTTTTGTTGCATATCAATCTCTAACACAGTGTCGGAATTATGGCAAGTGGTGTGTGTGTGCATGTGTGCATATGTGCATGTGTGTGTGTGTGTGTGTGTGTGTGTGCATGTCCTCACTCTACATCCAGGGCAATTCCACTTTTCCACTGCTCATCACCAATTGCTGTTGTTCAGTTGGACATTGGCTTACATCAGGCTTCCAGGAAACCAAAGAACATGAAATCTTATGCACCTCTATTCATTGAATTCAAGTTTTAGATTTACCAGCCAAGGATTTATTCTTTTCTTTAAATAATCCAGGGATAACTTTAGTCTCCAATAGCTAACTTGTCAATCTACCCCAAAATGCAAATCCTTAAGAAATTAGCCTGAGCACCTGCTTTAGAAAACCACTGTACTCTTTTTCTGAGGTTTTAATGATGCAAGAATCCTTTGATCCAAAGCTTTCTAATGTCTAATCCATTAACAGAATTGCTTTTTCCTCTGTATCCCTCTTTACCAGATTCAATTAGCTCTGCCTATAGAATTCAAACCACAAATAGAAGGACAGGTGCTTACCCTAGTCTTCAAACATCCCTGTATGCATTCTGAATGTGAGCCAAGGATTGAGTGATAGCCACATGTCACATTGGCTTTTCTGAACTCATGCCTTCATGCCCTAACCCCGTTCTCTCAAGCGAACAAGAATTTCAGGGCCAGAGAACTAGAGTCAGTAAGATCTCGAAAGAGATATGTCACATGAGGAAGAAATTCCAATTTTAAATTAGGGATAGATCCTGCAAAGTCATGTTGTTTATCCTCTTGTTCCTGGAAAACAGCAGAAATCATTAAAAGGACAAGTTCTTGGATAAAAGTAAACATATTAAAAGTGTCTGAGTGAGAGGCTGCAAAAACTGAAATTGTGATAGGGCCAATACATCAAAAAGGGCAACAACAACATTTGAACTTCTTGAGAACCTTGGAAGAAAAAGAGTACTGCTAGCTTCTTTTCAAATGTAGCTGAATAAAGTAAGATTAAATGAGCTTAACTCCCACTACAAACAAGGCCATCTTGTTTCCAAGTTATTTCCTAGTCTTAACAAGTGGCCATCCCCATCTTCACCTTGGGCTCTTTTTCCCTTGTCCTGAACTTTTTGTTCTATTATTTCTGCCCAGTTTCTTATCCGAAATCTTTTTCTATTGTGGGGAGGGGGTGAATTGATTTATTTGCTGTCCTCCTGGAGACAAGGAGCCAAGTCACTTAGGAACTGTGCTTACTTTATGGGCATGAGTTCCAGAACACCATAAAGGCTAAAGTCTTCCCATAACTCAGCTTGCAGAGTGGTTTTTATTTGAACACTGAATATTCTCAGTAAAGACAAATGTATCTCCCTAATAACATAAATGATCACTTAAGCTGAGTTCTTTACAATATGGATCATGTTGATGATGCATCTGAACCCACATAGTACCCCTTCTCAGGACACTTTATATATCAAGGAAGGATTCATTTGTTTTTCTTTATAAGTTAATTTCTCTACGAGGCTAGACAATAGCTAGGTCATCTTTTGCAAATATATACAAGACGGTAAGCTAGGCTCAGCTGATGATGTTTCTCAATAAAAAGCTGTTGAATGAATGATTAAAGAATAATGGTTTTGCTAAAGGTTTGTGTTACTCTAGAAAGAGATTAAGTCCAGGTCACAGAATAAGGTGGTGGCGTAAGAGAGATTTGGGATATTCTAATCCATTACATTGCAATCACGTGCTTCACATATGCCGTACATATGTAACTTTCATGCAAACTACTTCAAACTTCTGAATCTCAGTTTCTATAGCTTTTGAATGGGAATGATAACTATTTTGCCAATCTCACATGGTGGTTATAAGAATTAATGATATAATAAAAATTTATAGAAATATTAGGAACTAATGTTGCTATGTATAGTGTAAAATGTTATGATCCCAAATAAAAAATACAGAGGAATGAACATATAATTGAGAAAAAAAAGTATTAATAAGCATGTCAAATGTCTAACTTCACCAATAATCAGTGAAATGAGTTAAGTTGAAATAATATATTTTAGGGGTGCGTAAATTTGGTTCCAGCTTTGGTATTCTCAACTACATCAGCTATTCAGTTTCAGTTACTTCTTTTGTGAACATTAATTCTGAAATGACTAAACTTTAGTGTAATTAAAATTGCACAATCAATGTATGACAAAGCAAGACTATACAATGAAGAAAAGACAGTCTCTTCAATAAATGGTGCTGGAAAATCTGAACAGCTACATGTAAAAAGATAAAATTAGAACATTCTTCAACAACATACACAAGAATAAATAAAAATGAATTAAAGACTTAAATATAAGACCAAAATCTATAAACTTCTTAGAATGAAATTCCCTAGTGGTCCAGTGGTTAAATCCTTTCAGTGTTTGACATGGGTTCTATCCCTGGTCAAGGAACTAAAATCTAGCAAGCCACATAACATAGTCAAAAATAAAATGAATAAAAAATAAAATAAAAAAAGAAATAGGATGTGTTCCTCATGTTGAAAAAAAAGAGAAAAATATAGCAGAACACTCTTTGATAAAAATTGCAGCAATATTGTTTTCAATTCATCTCTTAGAATAATGGAAATAAAAACAAAAATAAACAAATGGGACCTAATTAAACTCAAAAGATTTGCACAGCAAAGGACACCGTAAACAAAATGAAAAGACAAACCACAGAATGGGATAAAACATTTTCAAATGCTTTTGGACTGGGTTGGAGAAGACTCTTGAGAGTCCCTTGGACTGCAAGATCAAACTAGTCAATCCTAAAGGAAATCAGTCCTGAATATTCATTGGAAGGATTGATACTGAAGCTGAAGCTCCAATACTTTGGCCACCTGATCCTAAGAGCTGACTCATTAGAAAAGGCCCTGATGCTGGGAGGGATTGGGGGCAGGAGGAGAAGGGGACGACAGAAGATGAAATGGCTGGATGGCATCACTGACTCAATGGACATGAGTTTGAACAAACTCTGGGAGATGGCGAAGGACAGAAAAGCCTGAGATGCTGCAGTCCATGGGGTTGCAAAGAGTTGGACACGACTGAACAACAACATATATATATCTGAATCTCTTTGCTGTATACCTGAAACTTACACAACACTCTTAATCGACTAAACTCCAATATAAAATAAAAATTAAAAAAATAAAAAAGCAAAATACAACTGTGTGATATTATAGGATCCTCTTAGAAGTAATCAGCACAACATTTAGTAATACGCACAATGCATATTCATATGGAAAATCGGCAAGCATTCTAAGTATAGGCTTCCCTGGTGGCTCAGAAGGTCAAGAATCTGCCTGCAGTGCAAAAGACCTGGATTCTATACCTGGGTCGGGAAGATCCCCTGGAGAAGGGAATGACAACCCACTCCAGTATTCTTGCTTGGAAAATCCCATAGACAGAGGAGCCTGGTGTGGTGGGCTACAGTCCATTGTGCTGCAAAAAGTCAGACATGATTGAACCACTGACACTTTCACTTTCATTCCAAGTATAATCTTTAATAACAATTTCCTTGTCTGCTTAATATGTTGAAATTCTACTTTATTTGAAGTAAACATATGTATATTTTATGGAAAGAGTGAAATGTTGCAATAATTATAATAATTAAAAAACTGTTAATTTCATGAACACAAAACAAGTGTTAAGAGTTTCCAAGTAGCTAAATAAGTAGGAAAATATATTTCCACTTAATACTAATATTAAAAGAATATGGTAGCTAGATAAGTTTAGAAAGAATATTGCATTTTTTTGAGGCAATACACTTATAAATGCTTCAATAATAATAAAATTTCTGGTGGCTCAGATGATAAAGCATCTGCCTCCAATGCAGGAGACCCAGGTTCAGTCCCTGGGTTGGGAAGATCCCCTGGAGAAGGGAATGGCAACCTGCTCCAGTATTCTTGCCTGGAGAATTCCATGGACAGAGGAGCCTGGCAGGCTATGGTCCATGGGGTTGCAAAGAGTTGGACACAACTGAGCAACTAACAGATACTCCTTTAGATAGGTGTATAACAGATCATATTTTTAATCTTTGTAGACTTTTTGTTGCACTTGCATTTGCAAAATAAAATTAGCATGAAACAAAATTTTAAAAAATAACCTTTAAACACTATACATAATTTTTAGTTGTTAATTCCATTTAGCTCCTGAAGCATTCAAGAAAACATATGATTTATCAATTTTTTATGTTTATAAGATTGGAGTGTTTGTCATCTTAAAATTTACTAAGTAGAAGAGATCAATATCCTCGATACATTTTATATTGACATAATAAAAAATACTAAATGTAAAGAAAGAAAATTTTAGAGAAAAATTGTTTCCAGTTACCTTACTTCCCTACCAATCCAAATGAAAATGATTCTATTTACCATCACATTAAATGTTCAGATAATGAAAGCAAGAGCTGACTATTTGGAGAAAACATCAGTCTTGCATTGCAATTCAACCTTTAAAATTTAACTTAAATATTTTAAAAATAAAATTGATAACTACAATTACATAGTGAAACAAAATTTTAGAATAATTTTTGCATTCCCACATTTTATTTTGTGATGATAGTAATATCTGGCTTTACCATTAATTTCAGAAAAATATGAATTTAATATTCTTCCATCTCTTATTAGGTCAAAACGTTTATCCAGTGTAGGCCTAAATTCACTCTTTTGAAAGACTGAAATTTACTCTTTCCTACTTGCAGGATGTAATAAGACAGGCATTCTCATATACCACTGGGAGAACATAGAACAGTTTTCCTGGAAACCAATTTGCAATTTAAAAAATGTCTCAAATGTTGACTAGATAGTAGCCTCGGCCATGCTGCTGTTCAGCTGCTGAGTTGTGTCCTACTCTATGTGACCCCCTGTGGACTGAAGCCCACCAGGCTCCTAGGCAATGGCTACCACATAAATCTGAGGTTCCCAATAAACCCTAAAAAATACACAGAAAAAAAGCAATCTACACAAAACCCATGCATCAACATAGCTCAGCTGGTGATGTGAATGTCACATGGTACTACACTGATGAGAGGAATTGGGCAATAGCAAATAAAACTATGTACATGTTTATCTTTTGGCTTGGAAACATCACTTCTAAGAATTTCCTTGAGGATTCACAGATTATATTGTAGCATTATTTATAATCAAAAACTAGAAGAAAAATTGGAAACAACCTACATGCTCATACGTAGAAAAGTTGTTGAGTAAATCATGTTATCACCACACACTAGAGTATTACGTTGCTGTAAAAAACAATGGAAAATGAATTCTAGGAACTGATGTTGAGTATCTAGGATATGTTACTAAATGAAAAAAGATAAACTGCAAAGGAATTTAAATAGTGTGCTACCTTTTGCTTAAGAAAGAAATACAAAGAGGAAAATAAACATGAATCTACTCATTTGCTCAAAAAAAAAAATAGTAATAATGCAATAATGATAAACCAGAGACTACAAAATTGGGTACTCTATTAGTTTTGTTACCACAATTTAGTGGTTTAAAACAAAACCCATGTGTTAATTAACAGTTCTATAGGTCAGAAGCCTAGGTGGGCTTAACTGAATTCTCTACTGAGAATCTCATAAAACCAAAGTCAGAGTGTCAGTCAGCCTGACTTCTGAAAGCTCTGGAGAAAAATTCACTTCTGAGCATATCCAGGTTGTTGGCAGAATTCGGTTTCTTGTGACTACAGGACTGAAGTCCATGTTTCTTTGCTGGCTGACAGCTGGAGGCTACTCAGCTTCTAGGATCTGCCTCCACTCTTTGTCCCATGGCCTGCTCCATCTTCAAAGCAGCAATGGTGTGCCAAGACTTTCTTTAAATTTTTTATTTCCCCTTTTGATTCCAGGCACAGAAAACTCTGCTTTTAAAGAATTCAAGTGATTAACCTAATCTTCGTTTTGCCTTATACAGTATTAATAACATAATCATGAGTGATATCTTGTTATATTCACAAGTTCTAGCCACACTCAGAAGGTCAGGAACTACACAAGGGCCAAGGTCATTGGCAGTCATCCTTAGAATTCTGTTCACCATAGTACTAATTAAAGGTGAGTGAGAGGAGCTCAAAGAATAGATAGAATGGGGAAAATGACATTTTTATGCACATATTTGTTGTCTGATTCTGACTTTTGGAATCATGTTTACATTTTGCATATTTAAGAAAAAGTCAGCAGCGAAAGTAGAAAAAAAATTCCAAAAAATAATTTAAATAAAAGCACGTGAATCAAGTCAGATATCAATAATATAACCGTACTAAAGTGGGAAAGAAAACATAAGCTGAATTACTTCTAGACATAGTATTTCTATGCCCTAATGCTAAAGGGTAAAGCTTAAAGGCTAAAGGTTAAAGCTAAAGGCTAAAGCTTAAAGCTTAACATTCAGAAAACTAAGATCATGGCATCTGGTCCCAACACTTCATGGGAAATAGATGGGGAGACAGTGGAAACAGTGTCAGACTATTTTGGGGGGCTCCAAAATCACTGCGGCTGGTGATTGCAGCCATGAAATTAAAAGACGCTTACTCTTTGGAAGGAAAGTTATGACCAAACTAGACAGCATATTGAAAAGCAGAGACATTACTTTGCCAACAAAGGTCCATCTGGTCAAGGCTATGGTTTTTCCAGTGGTCAAGTATGGATGTGAGAGTTGGACAGTGAAGAAAGCTGAGTGCCGAAAATCTGATGCTTTTGAACTGTGGTGTTGGAGAAGGCTCTTGAGAGTCCCTTGGACTGTAAGGAGATCCAACCAGTCTATCCTAAAAGAGATCAGTCCTGAGTGTTCATTGGAAGGACTGATGCTGAAGCTGAAACTCCAATACTTTGGCCACCTCATGCAAAGAGTTGACTCATTGGAAAAGACCCTGATGCTGGGAGACATTGGGGGCAGGAAGAGAAGGGGATGACAGAGGATGAGATGGCTGGATGGCATGAGTTTGAGTAAACTCCGGGAGTTGGTGATGGACAGGGAGGCCTGGCGTGCTGAGATTCATGGGGTCACAAAGAGTCAGACACGACTGAGCGACTGAACTGAACTGAACTAAAGGCTAAAAGTAAAAAACCAAAAGCCTTTGAACAAAATTAAACTCTTGTTAGTAGACTTTTTTAGTTCACAGAAGCATGGGCTAGTAATTTTGAAAATACTTTTTGTGTTTTGAATAAAGAAGTACATATATTATAGAAAATGGATGTTGTTGAAATGTTGTTGCTGAACAATAAGATGCCGGGATTCTTGGCCTCTGGAGGAGATGAATTCAATCCGGGGCCAGAGACGAGGCTGGATTGCTCAGAGCTTTTGTGTAATAAAGTTTTACTAAAATATAAAGGAGATAGAGAAAGCTTCTGACATAGGCATCAGAAGGGGGCAAAAGAGTACCCGCCTCCTAGTCTTTAGTTGTAAGTTATATAGTCACTCACAGTCTGTTAATGAAAAGAAAGGAATGTCTTAGAATTTAGAATGGCACCAGATAATTCATCCCTGGCCATAAAATGATTGACTTGAATCGCAGATTACCAACAAATAGTTTCGTTTACATAGATTAGGGAACAATATCTGAGTAAGTAGGTTAGGCCATTTGGTGGAACCAACTTGAAGATAGAGTCTGGGGTACATTAACATAGCTTAAGACAATATCTCCATAAGAAAAAGAAATGTGTTGGTTAACTCAAGGTTTGAGAGTAGTTAGCTTCAGGTGAAACCAGGTGTCATGGCAACACAGCCATGTTGTGTTGCCATGTTAAGAGAAACCTCCTTTTAAATTTGTATAGAGAAGAAAAAATATCTCTGGTTTGTTTCCTCTTGCTGCTTAAGAGAGATAGAAATATCTGGCACTTGCAGCCTCTTTCCTCCATTTGGAGACCCCTGGCCTTCCTGCCTGTTACCCTC
The DNA here is from genome assembly GCF_033118175.1 of Dama dama. Lineage (NCBI taxonomy): Eukaryota > Metazoa > Chordata > Mammalia > Artiodactyla > Cervidae > Dama > Dama dama. The sequence continues at coordinate 29,532,231 of NC_083688.1, forward strand.
TCATTGTGTTTCTCACTATTGGATAAGGAAGCCGTAACTATGGAAAGGGACAAGGATAGAATGAGACCTGTGTCACAGAATTAGAATGGAGATTATCAGTGGAAATTCATAGGTTTTCATATATAGACAAAAATCATATAGATATAGTTGTGGATATTAGATATGTATACAAATGAACTTATACACATCTGTTTTCTATCTTTGTTGATATGACCTGGAAGCAATGACATCCTCATAGCCATGGATCTAAATTCCATATGCTACTAAAAGGAAGTCAGACTCTTTGGTGAAATGTCTGATTCTGAGGCTGGAGCAGGAAAAATACAGAATGAGCTGAGAATTTCTTGTGTCAAAAAGTAAGAAAGTACTCAGAGAATAATGAAGATATGTCAAATGGAGACAGGAACCAGATTGAAAGGGCTTGTACTGGCCAAATCTAGGACAATTTGAGCATCAAAATAAATAATCATAGTGGAGAAATATAATCCACAATGTGTAAAATATAAATACATGTTATAGGATAGAACCTTTTATAAAATCCTGTTATAGGATAAAATATATGTTATAGGATAAAAAGTCCACACTGACATAAATGAGTTACAAGGGAACATAGCCAATATTTCTACAAGTATAATTGGAGCATTATTTATAAAAATTTTGATTCACTATGTTGTATACTTGAAACTAATATTGCAAATCAACTATATCTTAATAAAATAAATGTCACTGTACAATTTAAAGATGAATGGTAGAATCCATGCTAATAATTTGTGATTTTTTTCTTAGAATAACATTAAATAGACAAAAAAAAATATCAAGAGAGATTGTGGGAGAATATAAAATACCTTATATTTTCCTGCCTTTATGCCATCTTTCCTTGGCCTTTTGAGCAAGAGATCCCACATTTCAATTTTTCAGAGCCTGAAAATAAGGTCGCTACCCTGGTCTGGCTCTCTCTGCCACTCGCTTACTCCATAATGATTCTCAAATGATTCATTTCTTCATCCTTGCATTCCACTTCTATAAAATGGGGATCCCAGGAGAATGTATCTTATGAGGATGTGAGGATAAAATAACAACACACTTGAAAATATTTAGTACATTATTGTCTGCCTGGTATCTGCTCAGAAAGTGAGTGATAGTGTCGCTACTTGGTAACCACTCAGGGTACAGCTCTACCATGGGAGGTGGTGAGGGAAGCAGTGATGGGGAGGTGGTAACGGGGACAGTGGTGAGGGTGATGGCCATGACCCCGATTGTACGAGTGGTGGAGGTGATGCTGAACATGGTGGGGATGGTGCATAGATAAAAGTGGGTATAACTGGATGCAGAGAATGGAGATATGATACAAGAATCCACCCTGAGTTCTGCATAGGACTTAGAAGTTCAGGACCTTGACCATAGCATTCTCTGTTCAAAGGTTCTGCTTCACTTACATGCTGGGTAAACAGTGAATTGCTCACTCTGGTAAGTTAGGCCCTCGTGAGTTTTATCTGCCTCCAGACTCTCTACTCTTCTGGCATTTCTCTCCATTCAAACAGATACATGTGAAATTTCCCAGGCATACTTAGGGGCTTCACACCACACAGATTATTTAGTTTTGGTCCTTGTCTTTGTGAGTGTTGTCACATTGGGAGGAAATGATCTCTACTGTCTTTTTTTTTTTTTTTAACTCTTTAAAATTCAGACTTTCATAAGAATGTTTTCCTCACTTCCTTCCCAGAACCCTTTTGCTCATCTCATCTCTTTCAGATCTTTTGACTGATTAGTAATCTAAGTACTGACTCTCCACTCATTGGACTGAGTGGAAGGTACCACTGGTAGTGGAAGGGTATGAGGAAGGAATGGAGACTGTGAGAAGAAAGATAAGAACTCCCAAGTAAAAGGGAGATCTGAGGGGAGATAAGCAAGAGGGAATGTGTATGAGGCATCTTTTGTTCGTGGGGCAAGGGATGGCAGAAGGGCTTGGAAACAAGAAAAGTGAGACAAAAGACCCCAGGTCCGAAAGTGCCTCAGTCTGGACCCTTCTGGCAATAGAGTCTGTGGCAGGGTTTTAATTCCCTCTAAAAATAATTGTTTTCCTGTTTGTCTTGGAATGTTAATTTACTCTCTGGTTTACTACAGGTCAGATGAATTTTCACCAGAATTCATCTTTGCAGATGTTTGAACTTTTGATCACTCTTAGTTTTTCACTTTGAAAGTGTATCTCATCCACTTGACCCAAGTCGTCAAGTGAAAAGGAGATGCCCCCACACTGCTAAGTCCTTGGAATCTCACAGTCTACCTACAGTTTCTCAGTTACTCAAGGCAGTCCCTTCCTACATTTGACTGAGCAGGAGGGCAAATTTTCTCCAAACCCTGGGCATCCTTTTCTAACTTCAGAGATGCCACTTCCAGTTCTTCTGGGACCAGCTTGCCTATCCCTTACCCCAGAGAGTTCTGCCTCTCACACATCCCAGATCATAGCAAGAGAAAAATGCAAAGTCAAATATTAATAAAACATTTAATTACAGTCTCATAGTGTGCTAATTGCCTTCTTAACAAATGCAACAGTATCAAAATCAAATTAGCAAAACCACTGTTACTCTGAGAAAATAAAAATTGTTGACAGGAGAGTTGTAGATTCATTTTTTTCCCTGAAGAACTATTTTAAAAGTTGATTTTTAATAGTTTTATTTTGTTGTGGCTAAAGTAAGCAAAATACAACAACTTGAGACCAAATAAATCTTAATATCCCTGAGAAAAATTCTCAAGGGAGCAAAAAGAAATGTCCTAAATTAGCAAATATCTAGGTAAATTTTAGACCAGTTCCCAGTTATCAGTGTCAAACAAAACACAGCTGCTAAATGATTAGCTGGCTACTCAGATGAAGCAGCTGTGGATTCTTATAATATCTTTGAAAATATTTTTTCCCAATATATGCCTATGTTCTGTGCTAGTCACCAATTGCAAAATCATTTTAACCAACAATAGAGGGCATGTTGCCAGGTACATGTAATGAGGTTATGTAACCTTGAGTAATGATAGAAAATGACTGAAATGCAAAAGGATGATATTTTGTCTGAAGGTGAGGGCAAAAGATGAAAATTAGCATCCTCAAGTGATTTTTAGAGAAGTCCAAAGATGTTGCTTATAAAATGGATTTTATAAAACTTTGAGGGAAATATGTCCACAGAAGCACAATATGGTTTAAATTGAGGAGAAAAGGTGATAATCACCAGGCAGGTCAGGATTGCTTAAATCTAGGGAGAGAGATTCCCGTTTCAAGAAGAAGGAGCTATTTTCTTCCTCTTTTTCAGTCACATCTTTTTCAGATAAATATAGCAATTCAAGAGTAGAATAACTGGGTCATATTATAGTTATGGGCTTCCCCGGTGGCTCAGTGGTAAAGAATCCACCTGCAATTCAGAAGACACAGGAGACATGGGTTCAAAGACTGTGAAGATCCCTGGGTTGTGAAGATTCCCTGGAAGAGAGTATGGTAACCCACTCCAGTTTTCTTGCCTAGAGAATCCCCATAGACAGAGGAGCCTGGTGGACTACCGCCAATGGGATCACAAAGAGTCGGACACAACTGAGGTTACTGAGCAAGCATGGATGGTAGGTACATTTTTAGCTCTCTGAGAAGTTGTCATACTGTTTTCCATAGCAGCTGCACCAATTTACATTGCCATCAACAGTCTACTAGTGGCTCCTTTTCTCTACACTCTCACTGACATTTATTTGTAGACTTTTTGATGATAGCCATTCTGACCATAGAATATTATTCAGCCATAAAAACAGAATGAAATTCTGCCATTTACAATGACATGGATGGACCTAGAGAGTATTATGCTGAGTGAAGATAGATAGGGGAAGATAAATGCTCTATATTGTCATTTATATGTGAAACAAAAAAAATTATATAAAAAAACAAAAACAGCTCAAAGATATAGAGAACAAACCAGTGGTTACCACTGGAGCTAGGGAGGAGCGGAGAGGCAAGACGGATGAGGGATTAAGAGATGCAAACTGCTATGTGTAAAATAGATAAGCAACAAGAATATATTGTACAGTGCAGGAAAATATAGCTTTTGTTTGAAATAACTTTAAATGGAGTACAATCTATAAAAATATTGACTATGTTGTACACCTGACACTAATATAATTGTAAATCAACCTATACTTTATTGAAAAAAAAAGAGCTGAATAGGAAGAAGGAACTGAAAAGGTGAGCAGCAGATACACATATGACAGGGCCAAGGCAGAGGGTCTGGAGTGCAGAGGTTAGGAAAGTCATTGGAGGGCAAGAGAAAAGACAATCCAAGACCTTAATTTAGGTACATGTGATTTTGAGAACAAAACTGGGGCCCCAGTAGAATGGCCAAGTGATACAACCATGATCTTCAACTCAAAGAATGTTAGGGTGGAAGAGATACAGCACTCACTGAATCCAAACCATTCATTACCAGGAGGATGAATCGAGGTACCAGGAGGAACACAACTTACTCAAAATTATGGAACTGAATGTCCAACTTTAATTCAATGGTTTCGTCACTGTACCATAAAGTCAATTATAGATCAGGTGGGAATACCTAGGCTCTTTATCAGAATGCATCTTTCTCTTCTAGAAAAAGAAGGTAGAAAGATGATCCATTCCACAGGGAAGCAGCAAATGTGATAAAAGAGCTAGCCCCAAATCCACAGTTGAAATGAACATTTGACCCTCTAGCACTCATCAAGTTCAAGGCTTGTGCTGGGCACGAGGCAGAAGCCACAGGCTCCAAGATTATTTCCCCACTGGACTCTAACTGGATCGGGAATTGATTTCATTTACTTGTCCGTCTCTAACACCTAGGCAATTGTCATCTTTTAGTAAATATTTGTATCTTTTAACTAGTCATTCCCTATCCCTAAGTCCCATGCATCCCAATTTCCCTCATAGGACAGAAGTTTACTCAGATCCAAAAGTAAAAAGTCTACAGTCACAGAGTGAAGTAAGAACATAACTCAAGTTTAACCCGGGCTTCTCTGGTGGCTCAGCAGGAAAGAATCTACCTGCAATGCAGGAGACACAGATTCGATTCCTGGGTCAGTAATATCCCCTAGAGGAAATGGCAACCCACTCTGGTATTTTTGCCTAGAAAATCTCATGGACAGAGGAGCTTGGAGGGCTACAGTCCATAGGGCTGCAGAAGAGTTGAACACAACTTAGCAACTAAACAATAAGTTGACTCTACACTTTCTCTTCACCATTGTTATTGCCATCTCTTCAAGAGTAAGAGTTGAAACAAAACTGGATCAGAATTGAATCACATACTATTAGTATGAACAGTTGCCATTTATATAATAATAATAATCTGAAGGGTAGAGTCTAAATAAAAGATCTATGAACGGGAATAGGATTACTCATAAGGACTTTTTCAGTCTAAGTTTGGGACTGTTCCTAGCCTCTTGGTATTCACAGTATCTAAAACAAGGCTTAGCAATATAGCTCCACATTGATACTAGAGGTACAACTCCATTTTTTTTTCTTTTTATTTATTTACAACTCTAATGTTAAAGTAATAACCAGTATATCCTATAGTTAAATTGCTCACCAACATCTATTGAGTGCCAGCTTGGTGCCTCAAACTTGAGTGAAGTGGCCAGAAGCCTTCAAAACAATATTGTGTGAGATAAACACAATCGTTGTAGTCTGTGGCCTGAAATTTTTTTCGCTGTGGGAAAGCCAGTTTCGAAAATGATTTGAAGGTCGAGTGAGGTCAACATCAAAACAACACAGCATATGCTGGATTGTGGGCAGTGGGCAAGGAGACGAAAGAGTTTTTTGGATAACTAGACATTGGGGAATAGTCACGCTCCTTGATAACATTATCCAAAGATGGCAGCAGTTAGTGGAATGTAATAAGACTCCAAAAGAACACAAGTTGAGCTATGAGTGGAGGAGAAAGGAGAGCCATGTTTTAGGGTCCTTTCAAGTGTTTTCTCAAATCTTTAAATATCCTCAAAGAAGGGACACCCCACTGGCCCCCAGAACCATCATTTCAGTTTATTATATCATAATGCTAACTGTATGATTAATGACATTTCACCAGAATGGATAGTAATTCATACATATGGATTGGATTTTGGTTTTTAACTACTAGGGGAAAAATAAATGCCAGTTGATTTTTTGCCCCAGCAAGAGCAGGTTTTACAGAAAAAAAAAAAAAAAAAAAAAAAACCAAAAACACGGATAAAGCAATCTTGATGAAGAACAAACAAAATCATCTTGGTGAAGAAATATCAGATGAGAATGTAATTCCCTTGTTCATGTTTTTCTTAGAAAGCATTTTCCTTCTGCCTGGTTCTGGGAACAAAGCCAAAGCCTGCTTCAGAAGAACAGAGGTTTCCAGTAAATTGTGTGAGTGAGGGTGGCTGGGTGGGTGAGAGCCTGGGGAGATCAGTAGGGGGGATAGTTCAGAAACTTATGTGCCAGCCTGGGAAGGATGAGATACCGGGCCTGCCTCTTATTCTCTGAGTGACATGGCCTTTGAGAAATGTTGAATGCAGGGGAGAGGTAAAATGGAATCAGAAAGCAGAGCCTAGACATTCCCTGACCTCAAAATAATTAGCAAACCACAAAATTAGGGTGGGGAGGGAGAGAGGGGATGGAGCTGACATGGAGATAGGCCCTGTTTCCCACCCTCCCTGCTGGTGGGACCTACCAAGGTCCTGCAAGATGCTGGGCTTCATAATAGCATCAGGCTCATCCTCATAAGCTTGTCTTAGAAACATGTTCAAGTTCTATGATTCTCCTCCTTTTCTGCTCTCTAGATCACTCCCGTTTATCTATTTTTCCAGCATGGTGGGTGGAAAAAGAACAGCAGAGCAGGATTCAGAAAGGAAATGAGGAAAGAGACTGTTTTCTGAACACAGAAAATTCACAAGACATTTTCTTAGGTGTTTTATCTATCCACCTAATTCATACAGTATTCCCAACTTGAGCTTGGGAATTCAGATAACTTGAGCTTTAAGGTTTTGAACTTTCTTCCACCAAGTGTTGAATGACTATGGAGGAATCACGTAACCTCCATGCTTCTTACTAAGGAGCTCTGCATGTGTATAACATGAGGACAATGGTACTTTCCCATTAATCCCAAGAGAACCAATGTAAAAATCAAATAAGAAGATATACAAAGAAGCACTTGGTGAGCTGTGAAATACTGAACATGTGGAAGGAATTATTGTTTAGTTAGTAAACCACCCTCTAAGACACCAGTCTCTGAGATCCTCCTACTTGCTAGATGGGTGTTTTCTCCATTTATCCCAAACATGTATCCTGACTTCAATCCAAAGTCACTTGGAAACTGGCCTCAAAGATCTAACCATATCTTTGGTGCCAGCCAGCAACTCAAAACTCAATTCCTGCCGCTGTCTTTATTTACAATGTGGCTTCTGAAGCAAAAAGCCAAATATCAGTTTCCACTAATAATGAAACATGGGGGATCAGAGCCTCACATTCTAATCTTGTGCTTCACGGAGAAGGAGGAAGAATCAGATGGTGATGATGAAAGGTACAAGTACAAGGTGAAGTGGGAGGTGAGTATCAGGAGGATATTGCCCTGATCATGAGAGTAGGCGCTTAAAGGATGGTGTCTTCTGCAGAGCAAACTTTCTTATGGATGATTAGAAATAGAAAATCATTCCAGGATAAAATAATAGTTACTAGAGGAGGGAAATAGGGAGACTGTGGAAAACTGGCAAGAAGAGATTTTAAAATCAAGGGAGAACACCTAATCACTTGATCACCTGCAATGTGCCTGCTATGAGGCTCTATTATACATCATATCTGTGATCTCATGACCTCCAGCCCACCTCCTGTCTCTCTTGCTGCTGTCCTACATCATTGGTGAGCAGACATCTCTGGGTGGGAATGTTCTAGTAGCACAAACTCTTTAGGAATCCAGACATGACCCACCCATTGACTGCTGAAGTTAGTCTGGGTCAGGAGGAGAGTTGATACAGAGAAGGGTGGAGAGAAGGAGCTCGGGGTGATGGTGGTGGTGGAAGAATATCTCACTCTATTGGGAAAAATTACCAAACTGCAACTCAGATTCCTTCCCAACCAGAGCACAGTTTTCACACAGGACCCTTCCTTTCCTCCCTCCTCAGCTCTGGCCTCTACGGTACATCTGCCAACACTGGGCTCAGCCACTAGACTATTCTAGTGGTTAAAGATGAGATAAGCTTGGACTCAAATCCCAGTTTCTCTACTGGCTAGCTGTGTGGCCCAGCTTTGTTTGTTAAGTCCTCAGACACTTCCCCATAGCCCTGACAGAGTTAATAATGCCTATTGGGTATCCAGGTTCTATCCCTGGTTCAGGAGGATTCCCTGGAGGAGGAAATGGCAACCGACTCCAATATTCTTGCCTGGAGAATCTCATGGACAGAGGAGCCTGGTGGGCTGCAGTCCATAGGGTCACAAAGAGTTGGACATGACTGAAGCGACTTAGTATCGTCATCATTGGGTATCCAGAAAAACTGAGACCCATATGTACAGAGTCGAATGCAATACCTAGTTCAGTAGTTGGAGTGTTTATTGTTACTTTATTATTAATCATCTGCTGTCACCTCCTATCACCAGTTTCTCCAAGACTAGCATCTATTAAAGACTTAGTCCATGCCAGGCTATTATACTAGTCACTGAGCCTATGAAGATAAAACAGGCAGAACTCTGACTTCAAGGAGCAAACAATCTAAGGAAAACAAATAATGAGAGTTTCAGACCTCAGGATAACATAGCAGTTGTGGTCCTGTGTTTGAAGGTGTGTCCCATGGACTAACAGGTAGGCTTGTTTGAAGGGCTCCAGAGCACTCTGGTAGGGGGCCAGGGGTGGGGGGTCCAGGGGCAGCTCCAGTTGCTCTGAAGCTGCTGTGAAGTCCTGCAGAGACTTTGTCATGGATTATTCTCTCAGCACTGTTTAAGCTGTTTGTGGTTGATGACACTAAGGCTCTGAGGAGACATCTCAGAGGCCACTTGGCAGACAAAAGTGGGCAAAGAAGGGAGGTCCTCAGCCCCTTATTGGGACCTCATCCAGAGTAGCTTTGATTGTTATCTGTTTTATAAATTGGGAATCTGAGTTAGATTCAAAGAAAAGGTGAAACGGATTAAAAAAATAAAAAATCAGGAACCCTCAGGCTCAGGCTAAGTGATTTCTGAGATCCTTACCAAAGATGGGATGTTAGCATCGTCTCCAGCCTTTATCAGTCCCTAAGTGCCTGGAACTGACCCATCTTGGCTTCAAGTGCATCCATCTTCAGGGTCTGAAGCCTCCATAGACAGTAGCGGTTCTCTGTCCAGAGTTCTTTCATTCTATGATGCTTTTCATAAATATTTCCTAATACTCCCTTATCATCCCAATCCTTCCCCATTTCCTGCATCAACATAGCTCATTCCCACGAATTTAGAAATTAGAGAAGAGGCCAATTGATCCAAAGAGAGACTTAACCTGATGAGAGTTACTAGAGAAGCAATCTTTCTGTTTGCAGAAGAACCAAGCGAAAACATAACAATAAGTCAGAGAACTGTTGACTTAATTTCACTTGAATGCCATTCCATCAGTCAGAGTCGTGACCTTTAGGTCAAAAGTCAGGTTGTCAGAAATATGCAAAAACAAGCCCTTCAGGGTAATGGGAGGCTGAGTGTCCCACTAAGGAGCTTTTCCTCCACTGTGAAGTCCCCAAGGGGCTGAAAAGGGACTCTTAGCTTGAAAACAGGACCTGGTGTGAATTTTCTCACTATGTGAAGACAGCTCTTAGATTGAGTTGAGTTCTATGTCGCAATATAGTTGGGATGTGAACAGTAATTCAAGGTCATTGTTGCCTTCTTTAGTGATTTACGATAAAAGGCAAACTCCCTTGTTTAAAAAAAGAAAGAAAAAAAGAGAGAGAGAGGAGGGAGGAAGGAAAGGAGGGAGGGAATGAGAAGAAGAATCTTTACAAATAAGAATCACATTCAGTAAGTGAATTCCAACGTGCTTATTCAAGACAACAGTCTGTGCTACAATCTGGAATCTGAAGTTTAAAATTTGTAAATATTTGTAACTATTTTTAAATGGGGTAATACATTTGAAACAGAACATAAAGTTGTCCAGTCCCATTTGCAACCTTGTGTTAGAAGCAGATGACCAGGCAATTCAGCCTCAGTTTACATAGCATAGAGGATACGGGTTATACACTGTAAACAAATCTCTTCATGTTCCTAGTGGTTCCATCCAAAACCACCTTCTTGTGTCACGTGTCATGGTCACATGTTAAGGGAAATGTTCATCTTTCCATGAAAATAGCCAGAAGTAGCAATGTGAAATAATTACACTGTAAACTTCTAATTTCAGTAATCTGTTTCTTATTAAGTAAATGTCAAAATCCAATTATATCAGTTCATCCACATCTTTGAGGAAAATGGGCTATAATTTTGATTTTATGATGCTCCAAGTGTTTAAAATTAATACAAATTTTAAAGTCATTCCTTTGTAAGGGAATTTGTCTCAAAGACAATATGAATATTTGCCCATCGTTCCAAGAACTCAGCCTAACTATAAAGATGTTTTGCCTAGGGTCGCTTATCTGCTGCAAAGGGAGGGGAAAGTTATGTGGCGCTGTAAAAGTAAACTGGCATGGAGCTGTGCTCTACATATGCAGAAATAAGTAGAGGGAAGATCTGTGGGTACATTTCCCTTACTCTAGAGTTATCTACTTCTGTAGTCATTCTCAAACCTTCAGAGAGAAGCTCTCTAAAATGTAGCTATCTCATATGTTGATAGAGCAGTGTTTTATCTGGCTTTGACAACATTTATTGTGATATGCAGAGACATCACTTTACCACCAAAGTCCATATAGTCAAAGCTATGGTTTTTCCAGCAGTCATGCACAGATGTGAGAGCTGGACCATAAAGAAGGTTGAGTACCAAAGAACTGACGCTTTTGAATCCTGGTGCTAGAGAAGACTCTTGAGAGTCCCTTGGACAGCAAGGAGATCAAACCAGCCAATTCTAAAGGAAATCAACCCTGAATATCCATTGGAAGGACTGATGCTGAAGCTGAAGCTACAGTACTTTGGTCACCTGATGTGAAGAGCTGACTCATTGGAAAAGACCCTTAGGTTGCAGAAGATTGAAGACAGAGTAGAGAAAGGGGTGATAGAAGATGAGATGGTTGGATGGCATCACTGACTCAGTGGACATGAGTTTGAGCAAACTCTGGGAGATAGTGAAAGACAAGGAAGCCTGATGTGCTGCAATCCACGGGGTCACAAAGAGTCAGACATGACTTAGTGACAGAGCAACAACAACAAATTGTGATACATCCTCTCAGCATTTTAAAGTGTCAAGTAAGAAAAAGCCTCAGGATTTAGTTTCTTATAGTCAAGATCATGGGACAGAGGTAACTGTAGTGCCTTGTGAGAATTAACTAGAGATCGCTGGCTCAATCGCTTATGAAACTGAACTGGAGCACTCTTTGAATGTGAAGCCAAACAGACTGCCTTATACTTGCTCTCACACTGAACCAAGTCTGAGTTCAGTTTGCAGATCTTATGTATATTCAGTCATCCCATGCACCTTGCCCACGGGATGGAGAGTATTCTAGTGGGTATAGAATGTGGGTAGATGGTAAATTCCTACGTGTTTCTGAACTCTAACTTGCTAATGACAATCAGAAATAAGAACTGATGAATGATGATCCTCTTTTTCTTTAATCAAATAAATACCTCCTCTTAGGAGTTGAAGCCAACCAAGGTTGGAAGGAAGGTAAGAGGAGTTCTCAAGAATGATTTTGTTGGGGCAAAAGTTACTTCTTTTTCAGCCACCAGGAATGGGGATGGAGAGAAACACAGTTATTTCTATACCCTTGAGATTGTACCTAAGAAGATAATGGACAGAGATAAGAGTGTGGGGGCTCTGGATGCTGACTGCGTATGCTTAAGCCCTCTTTCTGTCACTGATTAGATGACATTGGAAAGGTTCTTTTATCCTCTCTAAGCCTCAGTTTCTTCAAAAGTAAAATGGGAATAATAATAATACTATTTTCATAGTGCTCAAGGCTTAAAGAAGCAATGAATTAAAATCTTCAGCACAATGCCAGGGCAACAAGGAAAGCTAAACATATAGCATGCACTGTTGTTAGTTGTTTGGGTCCACTGAACAGAGCTTTCCTGTCTTAATTCTGCTTTTAGGCTTAAGTTTCCTTCTTCACACCCATGCTTCTGTGCTTCAGTGATGGCCTAAGAATAAAAGAAGTCAAATCAGTTGTAACGGGAAGATGTAGGCAAAGATGAGCAGCTTTCCCTTAGAGTCTCAATCTTTCACAAATTAAGTGCCCATTTCGTGTAGAGGGAGTTGGAGGCTCTTGTATCTTCCTGGGCCTAGTGAATGTCTCTTCACTTATGACTGGCCCACATTTGCCCAGATGACTGAGGAAGACCCTGGCTTTCAAAGAAAAGGTTTGTTGGTGAATATCACTTGTCTGGATCATCCTCACTAAGAAGACAGAGCTGAATCAAGGAAAAGTTAGTGAAACTCATTCCTTTGGGAAATCACTTCCCTCAGGGCACCTCTGGTAGTCAAACTTTGGGGTCATTTTGAAATGACCTATTGAACTGAATTGAAGGAGAAAGACCAGAGTTCCTTGAATAAATTTAAAGGAGAGATGGCGAGAGTTTTAATGAATTGTGACTATGAGAGCAATAAACAGGTTAGTTGAGAATCCACATTTTAATAGATTTTCCAAATTGTACATGCTGCACTGGTTTTGTTTAAATAATTAATTCTTGGGTTTAGTTATCAATTGTACTGGATTTGGTTTTCATTCCACAGTTCATTGATTTCTGTATTTGCTATATTACATCATTCCTCTTATTTTTACTTTATTTTTCCAAACAAAGAAGAATACCTGGTTCATTTATTTCTATTCTCTTTTAAGAAAAGTTTAAGATTATTAACTTACTCTCTCAGTAAGACTTTGACCATAACCTGTGTATTTAGTAATGTAATATTTTGTTGTAGTTTACTAACAGTATTTTCTAATGAATGCTAATTGCAATTTTAATCTCCCCTTATATCCAGTACTCATATAGGAAAGAGTTTCTTTTTCATTAACAGTAGTTATTTGTTTTATACATTTTTTGTTAGAAGTCAATATTTGTTGATGGATCAACTATGCATTAATAAGAAAAGTGTTGCCTGGGTGACATTAGCTTCTATAATTTATTAAGACCACTTTTCTTTCTGGTGTAGTATATTGTCAGTATTTGAGAGGCTAGTGTGGACAAATGAAAAGGAGATATGCAGCCTATTTTTCAGATTAAGAAAATCTATCTATATGTATATTTATATATATACATATTTATCAGATATATATTATACATATATACATATTCATATACATATGTATTAACATAATATTAGTAATTTTGTTTATATTTTCACTGTTTTTCATCTGCAAAAATAAATATGTGTGTTAGAATCTCTCACAATAACTGTGTGTTTATTTCTCCTTACATGTTTTATATTGTATTTCTAGCTATTAAAATTTTTTATTTTGGTTTCTATATATACGGATCATATGATAATTAATGTAATCTTTTTCAAACCATGTTGTCTTTTGCCTTTAATTCTACACTTTATTTGAAATTTCTATTGACACTGATGCTTTGGGTTTTTAGTTTTTGTTCTTTTTATATTTGCCTGATGAACACATTATATGTGTGCGTGTCTTTCTAAGGCCATTTATCTTAAAAGACACATGTCATATTTCAAGTCTTTGTTTGTAAATCGGGGAATTCATAATGGATACATCTGGTCTCCCTCCTCTTATCGCTTTTATGGAGGTGGGAAGAGCAGTGACTGAGAGTAAGCCTGTGGGCCAGATAAGCCAGGGTTTAGACCTTGAAACTGCCATGTACATCTGTGTGACCTCAGAAAAGTGATTTATTCTCTGTGGGTTCCTGCTGATTCATCTGTAATATTGAAAAGATAATATTACTAAGGTTGCCATAAAGAGCCAATAAAAAATAGAGCAAAATCCCTAATAGTGCCTGATAAATCATGGTCATGCAATAAATGTTGACCAGCTTTTTATATATAATAGTAAGTATAAATATTATGTTATTCTGTATATATATCCCATTATGTTAAGTTTTGTGATTATTGTTCCTATTAATTCCTTATTCTTTTTTGATATATGGACTAGATTTGTTTGCTTTTCTTTTTGTTAATAGCTTGAAAGGCAAACATTTGTTTTTAATCAACTAATAGTCACCTTCATGTTTTCCAAAGATCCTATTTGAATTATTTTTCTGTGATTATCAAAGCCAAAAATCACTTCTCCTTATGCAATATTTATAATTTGGGATGTCTTTATTCATTGACCTCCTTTGCCTCCCCAATATTTTTTAATATAATTTGGGATTTCTATTGATAATTATTTAGAATAAATTTAACATTTGTATAAAGTATGTTTTCTTCATGAAGAGAAACATTTGTTTTATTGTGTAGCCATATTTATAATTATTTAGAGACAAATCTATGTTTAACAGATTTAATACCAACCATGGGTCCTAATATACCCTTTATTTCATTTTTAATTTTTCCTTGTTCATTTTCTTCTCAATTTCTTGGAGAATGTCATTAAGAAAAATTTTCAAGATGAAAATATATTATATATGTATAAACATATATAGAGAAATATAAAAATATATATGAAGCACTCATATATCTGAAATGTTTTCAAACAAAAGTATTATGTTGCTAGCCAGGACATGGAAGCAGCCTAGGTGCCCCTCAGCAGACAAATGGATAAGGAAGCTGTGGTACATATACACAATGGAATATTACTCAACCATTGAAAAGAATTCATTTAAATCAGTTCTAATGAGATGGATGAAACTGGAGCCCATTATATGAGTGAAGTAAGCCGGAAAGATAAACACCAATACAGTATACTAACACATATATATGGAATTTAAAAAGATAGTAATGGTAACCCTATATGCAAAACAGAAAAAGAGACACAGGTGTACAGAACAGACTTTTGGACTCTATGGGAGAAGGCTAGGGTGGGATGTTCTGAGAGAATAGCATTGAAACAAGTATACTATCAAGGGTGAAACAGATCACCAGCCCAGGTTGGATGCATAAGACAAGTGCTCAGGGCTGGTGCACTAGGAGACCCAGAGGGATGGGATGGGGAGGGAGGCGGGAGGGGGGATCGGGATGGGGAACACATGTAAATCCATGGCTGATTCATGTCAATGTATGGCAAAAACTGCTACAATACTGTAAAGTAATTAGCCTCCAACTAATACAAATAAATGGAAAAAAAAAAAAAAAGAAACACATTTGAAAAAAAAAAGTATTATGTTGCAACCTTGTTTTCTAAATCTCTGAGGACGTTGCCCTAGTCTGATCTGGCTTTGTATTACTTCAGATAATGCTTCAGTGGACATAGATACCGGTGCTGTTTTGTTTTATTTTGCTTTATTTGCTAGCGTGGATCAAACGCTTCCTTGCCCTCACCTTGTCGCAGCAAAATGGAGGTCAAGGATGGAGACCCACATGGACTAAAACTGCCATGGTTTGTATTATTCAGGCAGAAGGTGGCTTTGATAGAGAAATCCAGTCAAACCTTTCTTTTTTTCAATTAATTGTACATCATCTGAGTTTATGCAGTGATATTCTGAGTCGCTACACAGATCAAATAGTTACAGCTTTAGGAGAAAATGGGGAATCTCCTACAACTGGAGTACAGATCACTGGAGAAATGGAGGATTTGCACCGCATAGAGAAAACTATGAGGCCCCATGGGGGAGATCAGGTTTTCATCCTTTTCCATGCCTGGCTCTGTGTCAAATAAAAAGTCCCATAAGATGTTTATTTTAATTTTCTTGAATTAATTTAGTAATTCATCTGTCAGTTGGACAACCAAAATAAGTAAAACACAATCCCTGCCCACAGAGTGCTTAAACTCTGCCAAAGGGAAAGAGAAGAATTGCATACAAATTTTGTAACACATAAACATCAAACGTGAAAAGCATTTTAAAGAGTCAAAGTTCCCTGTTGATTGGGGTTGGAGGTCACATGGACTGTTCAGAAGCATGTTCTTAGCAAGTTCTCTGGACCTGGAAGCAACCAAAGGGACACTGAATAACCATTAATGTGGATGCATCTGTAAAGAAATAGACCACTAGTCTCTAAGGACCTGCCCAATTCTGAAGTTTAAGAGAATGAAGGAAGATTAAATAATACAGTGTTTTAGAAAACTCCAACACAGGTCTCCCATTTCTTCAAATCTTCTATACCATCAGTCTTGGTGGGCACCCACAAACCTCCAGCATTTTCACCACTCCACTCCACAGTGGCAATTTCATCTCAGCCTCTTATAAAATTCTTGTTGTTCATTTGCCAAGTCTTGTCCAACACTTTGTGACCGTATGGACTGTAACACTCTAGGCTCCTCTATCCTCCACTGTACCCTGAAGTTTGCTCAAATTCATGCCCCCTGAATCGGTGATGCCATCTAACCATCTCATCCTGCTACCTGCTTCTCCTTTTGCCTTCAGTCTTTCTCAGCATCAGGGTCTTTTCCGATGAGTGGGCTCTTCACATCAGGTGGCCAAACTATTGGAGCATTACAGTCCCTTCAATGAATATTTAGGGTTGCTTTCCTTTAGGATTGACTGGTTTGATCTCCTTGTTGTCTAAGCGACTCTCAAGAGTCTTGTTCAGCTCCACTATTCGTAAACATTAATTCTTCAGCACTCAGTCTTCTTTATGGTCCAAATTTCACATCTGTACATGACTACTCGAAAAACCATAACTTTGACTATAAGGACTTCTGTCAGCAAAGCAGTGTCTCTGCTTTTTAATATGCTGTCTAAGTTTGTAATACCTTTCCTTTCAAGGAGCAAAAGTCTTTAAATTTCATGGCTGCAGTCGCCATCATCCACAGTGATTTTGGACCCCAAGAAAAAATCTTTCACTGCTTCCACTTTTTCCCCTTCTATTTGCCATGAAGTAATGGGACCAGATGCCATGATCTTAGCCTTTTGAACGTTGAGTTTTAAGCCAGTTTTTTCACTTTCCTCTTTCACCCTCAAGAGGCTCTTTAGTTCCTCTTTGCTTTCTGCCATTAGAGTGGGATCATCTGCATATTTGATGTTGATATTTCTCCCAGCAGTTTTGATTCCAGCTTGTGCTTCATCCAGCCTAGCATTTCATATGATGTACTTTGCATATAAGATAAATAAACAGGGTAACAATATATAGCCTTGCTGTACTTCTTTCCCAATTTTGGACCAGCCGTTTTTCCCATGTCCAATTCTAATTGTTGCTTCTTGACTTGCATACAGATTTCTCAGGAGACAGGTAAGAAGCTCTGATACTCCCATCCCTTTAAAAATTTTTCATAGATTGCTGTGATCTGCACAGTTAAAGGCTTTGGGGTAGTCAATGAAGCAGAAGTAGATGTTTTTAAGGAATCCCCTTGCTTTCTCTATGATCCAATATTGACAGTTTTATCTCTGGCTCCTCTGCCTTTTCTAAATCCATCTTGTACATTTGGAAGTCCTTTGTTCATGAACTGCTGAAGCCTAAATTGAAGGATTTTGAGCATGATCTTGCTAGCACATGAAGTGAGTGCAATTGTATGGTAGTTTGAACATTCTTTTGCATTGCCCTTCTTTGGGATTGGAATGAAAACTGACTTTTTCCAGTCGTGTGGCCACTGCTGAGTTTTCCAAATTTGCTGGCATATTAAGTGCAGCACTTTAACCATATCATCCTTTAGGATTTTAAATAGCTCAACTGGAATTTCCTCACCTCCACTAGCTTTATTTGCAATAATGCTTCTTAAGGTCCACTTGACTTCACATTCCAGAATGTCTGGCTCTAAGTGCATGATCATACCATCATGGTTATCTGGATCATTAAGATCTTTCTTGTATAGTTTTCTGTGTATTCTTGCCTCCTCTTCTTAATATCATCTGCTTCTGTTAGGTCCTTACCATTTCTGTCCTTTTTGAAATATTCCTTTGATATCTCCGATTTTATTGAAGAGACCTCTAGTCTTTGCCATTTTTCTTTCCTCTATTTCTTCTCTTCGTTCATTTAAGTAGGCCTTCTTATCTTTCCTCCCTACTCCTTGAAACTCTGCATTCAGTTGGGTTTATCTTTCCCTTTCTCCTTTGTCTTTTGCTTCCCTTCTTTTCTCAGCTATTTGTAAAACCTCCTCAGACAACCATTCTGCCTTCTTGTATTTCTTTTTCTTTGAGATAGTTTTGGTCACTGCCTCCTGTACAAGGCTATGAACCTCTGTCCATAGTTCTTCAGGCACTCTGTCTACCAGATCTAGTGCCTTGAGTCTATTTATCACCTCCACTCTATAATCATAAAGGATTTGATTTAGTTCATACCTCAGTGGCCTATTGATTTTCCCTACTTTCTTCAATGTAAGCCTGAATTTTGCAATAAGGAGTTCAAATCTTAACCACTCTTACATACACTACAATTATTTCTTTTCATGCATGTTCTTCCCTCTAAAAGGAGTGGAAAACAGTGATAAGTCTTTTTTTAAAAATTTATTTATTTTTAATTGACTTGCACAAGTGACTCTTCGGAGCCTGGATTTGGCCTGAAAGTTTTACAGTATTGTGGTGGCTTCTGTCAAACATAAACATGAATCAGCCATAGATTTACTTATGTCCCTCCCACCTGAACATCCCTCCCACCTCCTTCAGTGAAAAGTCTTAAAGTCTGAGGTCACAGAAAGATGTGAAAGGATACCTATCACTCTTTTAGCATTGCCTTCCATGGGAGGATGGGATGGAAACATCATCATTTTTTTTTAATGTACCTTCATATAGTTGGACTTGTTTCCTCAAGGACCTAATGTTTTGCTTTCATTATTAAGAAAGTCAGTGAAGGAAGAGAAAGAATAAGAGGAAAGGAAAAGTTCCATATATCCTGCCACAATGTCCTACCCAAAGAGAAATTGTGACGATGTGTGAAGTCAGTTCTCTCTTTGCCCACTGTGACTTCCACTCCTGGGCTAACCTCTGGCCTCTGCTCTCCTGGTCACTGATTTCACTGAGATGAGGTAGACCCATTAGCGTCACTATGGCTTCATTTTATTCTGCTTACTCTGGCCCCACCAGACCTCGGGTACTCCCAAACCCACAGAAGATCATTATTATTATTATTTTTCCCCTCTACTTCCAAAGGGGGAAAGAACTAAAAGCCACAGATAACAGAGGAGCATTTCCTAGCAGGCTGAGGGCCCCCGAGTAGAAGGAAATCAGGGCCTTCGATCATTCACGCCAGCTCCTGGTTTAGTGTGGAACAGACCCATGTGGTGGTTTGAGGCTGAGGGCTGAGCTCTATCTTCAGCTCAGGATCTTAAAGAGCTTCCCAGCTGACCAAAGCCTCAATTTCCTCCACCGCACCCAGAGGCAGCTGAGTCAGGACTGGCCCAGGCATCATGATGAAAGGGTTGTGTTTGCCTTTCATTCCAGCCCTGCCTCCCTTCTCAAGCCCTCTGGCCCTCTCCTGGACTATCCCGGGCACTTCATCTGCCTGCTCTTCTTCCTCTTCTCAGCCCAGAAATCCAGAAATGGCTCCTCTTCCATTCTGATGGAAATTTGCAGAGAGAAGTGGATGAGGGGAGCAGGACCCTGCAGGCAGACAGTCTGTGAGCTGTGTGACTTGCACAAGTGACTCTTCTGAGCCTGGATTTCCCCTTAAAGCAGAGGGGGTTGGGGAACATCAGCGACCAGCAGGTTGAGCTGCCAGGGCATACCGCACACACCATGGCCACTTGCCCATTTGTAAAATGAGCATAAGAATTACTGCCCACGGGGGAGAGTGGGGAGGTAATGAATCAGTCAATGGCACACGATTGATGCCCCATATGAGCTCTTCACAGTATTCTGTTTCCATCAGGGCTTGCTCTCTGATAATTCCTTCACATCCCCTAGCTCGTGCCTCCAGCTAAACCATGGGTATGGCTTAATAGGAGAGTCAGGTAACAGCTGCGCTTTCTTGCAGTGATAGCCTTCCGAGACGTTGACTCTTGCTTTTGTTATCTAACCTATTAGAGCCTGTAATGGAGAGAGAGAGGCAAATACCTGTGGATTTTGGAGACTGCCAGTCATAAGATATTTGATGCATAGGAGTCTTCAGCTCTGCTTATATGGGGATCTCTCATCACCTCCTTACAATCTGATCTTTGTCTGCTCTACCAAACATGAATGATATCTTACCTAGCCCTTTCACCAAGTCCATTAACAGACAGATGGATCTTAAAATCTATCCCCCTGGGCATGGGCATTCTCCACTCACACATCACTTAAGCCTGCATCTGGCAAGTTAACATTCTCCTTGCAAAGAAAGGAGCTAAGATTAAAGAAAAAGAAATGAGCAACAGAATAGAAAGCCCTTGAGGATGGGGGAACACTCTAGAGTGCTAAAGAAATGCTGAATAAGCCAACTGACTCTTACTTTTTCCTTTGGGTCTAAATTTCCCAGGCCAGAGGCTCAGGTTCACTCTTTCTCCTTGGAAAATCTTCCACTATTTCAGCAACTCATAAATGGGACATTTGGGAAGATAGGGGTTAAAGGGGGGAAGAAAAGGACAAGGTCAGTGGCGTGTGATCCATGACTTTCTCCTGAGTTTGGGCTTTATAAAAGCTATTTTCCTGTTATTTGCCAGCCACTTGGCTTCTTAAAAGTATTAACTCATCTAATTATAGGAAGCCCATGAGAAAGGTTCTATGGTGACCTCCAGTGCAGGGGCTCAACAAGCCAGGAATCTAGCCCATGGTACACATATGGGAAATGGCAGGGCTGTATCACTCACAGGATTCAAGCTCTGTTCTAACCACTGCCCTGTTGTAACTACTCCCCCACACTACCAACTCACAGTGTGATCCTAGACCACCCATGTCTCAGCTCTGGTCTCACTTTTCTTCTCTACAGTATGAAAGGGGTGAATAAAATGTCTTCTCAACATTCCCTTCTACCTTCACCCCATTAGAGCTCTTTCCAGTCTTCTCTAATGCAAAGGGAGGTTAAACAAAACCCACTTTTCAATTCTGGGGAAGCTGGTGGGATTCCACACTAGACATGAAATGTATAAACACTTGTTGGCATGCCCAGACTGCCACAGACTTTTCAAAACTTCTCCTGTAAGTCACCACCCTAGCCCACCCATCCACTGCCCCTGCCATTTGGTAAACACCAAAACTCATCTGCCAATGCAGGAGACATAAGAGATAGGGGTTTGTCCCTGGGTTGGGAAGATCTCCTGGAGAAGGGCAAGGCAACCCACTCCACTATTCTTGCCTAGAGAATCTGATGGACAGAGGAGCCTGGTGGTCTACAATTTACAGGGTCACCAGGATTCAGACATGACAGAAGTGACTTAGCATGCACACACACAAAGCTGTATAATGTTACAGATGAAAATGTTTCTTTCTTTTTTTTGGATCACCCAGGAGGCTATGGGCATATCTATGATATCTGAAAAGCTTTCTTGGGACCCTCCTTTTCCATATTTTTCTACCTCCTGCATCCCATTTTCTCTGAAGCCCACAGACAGGCTTGGGCAAGACAACCTCAAGTCATATTTATAAAAATAATATTCATTTCCCCCCTTACATCCAAAGTGAAAGAGGAAGGAACTAACTTCATTTGGGCATGGAAAATAAAATTGAACACAACATATGCCAGTTCCAAAGCCCCAAACCAGTCCCTCACATTTGGTTGTGGTTGCATCAAGTTGAAGGAAGAGGGGAAAAATGCTATTTTAAGTTTCTGTAAAGCACTGAGGAAAAGTGCAGAAATACATCCAGACCCCCAAGTTTGTGCAAAAGATATCCAATTCCTTCATTCAGTGGAATAGCAGTCTAATATTAGAATTTCTGCCTTAATAAGCAGCTTTTTTAAAAAGAGGAAAAGGCTACCTTATTATTGGGAGGCACTTTTGTGTTATTGGTGGGAAACTCCCAGGAAGAGTATGGGAAGGAATCTGCAGCCAATATACACAGCCTTAAATGTTACTTGCAATTCAATTTTAAAAGGGGGATTTAGCACCAGTGATTAAAGTCTCTTGTCTCTGAATCTGCAAACATAAAAATATGCTGCTAAGGAATTTAGTCATTTATCATGGGCTTTAGATAGCTGCTAACCTTTCAGCTGCCTTGGGATGTTTTAAAGATGTAAACGCCTGCTTTTCTTTCCCAAAATATACAGCATTGGATTTATTTAGTGGAAGATGAGCATATTCCTATAGCAGAAATTTTCTCTTGTGTTGAGAGAGATGGAGGGAACTGAGGCAATAAATAAAATTCTTAGGACTTCTTGTTTTTTGCTTTTTGACTCAGTTAGGACTACAAATGGAAAGCCTAATTTTAAATGGCTGAAGAAATGATAACCGTTGTTTGGTGTTCAGTCACTCATTCATGTCCGACTCTTTGCAGCTCCATGGACTGCAGCATGCCAGGCTTTCCTGTCCTTCACTATCTCCCGGAGTTTGCTCAAACTCATGTCCATTGAGTCGATGATGCCATCCAACTGTCTCATCCTCTGTTGTCTTCTTCTCCTCCTGCCTTCTATATTTCCCAGCATCTGGGTCTTTTCCAATGTGTCAGCCCTTCGCATAAGGTGGCCAAAGCATTAGAACTTCAGCTTCAGCACTTGTCCTTCCAATGAATACTCAGGGTTGATTTCCTTTAGAATTGACTGGTTTTATCTCCTTGCTGTCCAATAGACTCTCAAGAATCTTCTCCAGCATCACAATTTGAAAGCATCAATTCTTTGGCGCTCAGCCTTCTTTATGGTCCAACTCTTACATCCATTCATGACTACTGGAAAAACCATGCCTTGACTATACGGACCTTTGCAGGTAAAGTGATGTCTCCACTCTGCTTTTTAATAAGCTACCTAGGTTTATCATAGCTTTTCTTCCAAGCAGCAAGCATGTTTTAACTTCATGGCTGCAGTCACTGTCTGCAATGATTTTGGAGCCCAAGAAAATAAAATCTGATCTTCTATATCCACACTGAATTCATGTTCAGTTGATTTATTAATTCAAGAGAGAGGAGTATTACAATCTCAGACCAGAAGCTTTGATTTATCTAATTCTCCCTTTAATTCTTTCATTCTGTGCTTCTTGTATTTTAAAATTCTATTATTAGCATGGATGCATTAGGTCCATATGTGTTTGAGACTGCTATATCTTTCTGGAGAACTGACTCTTTTATCATACTGAAATGCCTCTCTTTATCTTTCTCAATCCTCCCTGTGTTAAAGTATACTTTTTCTAGGATTAATATACTGTTCCATCTCTTTGTGCTTATTCTCTGAATCATAAATCTGTTTTTTTTTTTTAGGCTATAATTTTCTTTTAGGCCTACCTGTGTCTTTACATTTAAAGTGCATCTTGATTTTTTTATTTAGCTTGGCAGTCTTGCCTTTTAATTGAAGTGTTTAGTCCATTTACAACTTAATATAGTTATTTATGTATTTGGGTTTAATTCTACCATCTTGCTGTTTGCTTACTATTTCTTCTATCTTTTTTTCTTTACCTCTATTCTTACTTTCCTTCCTTTGAGTTAATTTAATATTTTTGAGATTCCCTTTTTGAGATTTTTGAGATTCCCTAAATATTTTGAGATTCCCTAAAAAGCCTCTATTGGCTTTTTAGGCTGTATGCCTTTGTATTTTTAAGTGTCTCCTCCAAGAATTTTGATATCCAAGAATTATGATTTTAAAAAGTTAACTTACCAGATTACCTAGAGTTGAGATTGTACCACTTCACATAAAAGGTAAGTCTTACCATGCTAAAATTCCATGTATCTTATCCCCATTTTTTTCTGCTACTTTTGACATGTATTTTGTAACTATTTGTGTAACAAGTCCTACAATTTAATATTATTTTTATTCAACCCATCTGTTATCTTTCAGAGAATTCAAGAGAAGAAAATAGGTAGTCTTTATATTGATCCTTGTGATTGATATTTCTGGTACTCTCCACCCTTCCTATGGATTCAGCTGTCATCTAATGTCACTTCTTTTAAGCTGGAAGAACCTCCTTTATTTTTTTATTTTTTTTTCCATTTATTTTTATTAGTTGGAGGCTAATTACTTCACAACATTGCAGTGGATTTTGTCATACATTGACATGAATCAGCCATGGAGTTACATGTATTCCCCATCCTGATTCCCCCTCCCACCTCCCTCTCCACCCAATTCCTCTGGGTCTTCCCAGTGCACCAGGCCTGAGCACTTGTCTCATGCATCCCACCTGGGCTGGTGATCTGTTTCACTATAGATAATATACATGCTGTTCTCTTGAAACATCCCACCCTCGCCTTCTCCCACAGAGTCCAAAAGTCTGTTCTGTACATCTACACCATGGAATATTACTCAGCCGTTTAAAAGAATTCATTTGAATCAGTTCTAATGAGATGGATGAAACTGGAGCCCATTATACAGAGTGAAGTAAGCCAGAAAGATAAAGAACATTACAGCATACTAACACATATATATGGAATTTAGAAAGATGGTAATGATAACCCTATATGCAAAACAGAAAAAGAGACACAGATGTACAGAACCTCCTTTAATATTTCTTGTATTGCAGATCTTCTGGCAATGAATTCTTCCAATTTTTATTTATCTCATGTGTTTCCCTTCTCTCAAGGATAACAGTCCTGCAGTAACTGTTGTCCAAATATCTAAAAGCAGTTCCCTCATACATGCTGTCCAGTTTCATAGCTGTTTTCAGTCAGAAGGTGTATTAGTTTACTAGGGCCACCGTAAGAGAGTACCACAAATTGTTGACTAAAAAAAACAGAAGCATATCGTTTCAGTTCTGGAGACTAGAAGTGCAAAATAAGATGTTAGCAAGGTTGGTTTCTTCTGGAAGCCCTGAGGGAGATTTCATCCCATGCCTCTCTCCTAGCTCTTGGTAGCCTCAGGCATTTGTTGGCTTGTAGGCAGAATTCTTCCTGTGTCCCCATAAGTATTTCCTTCTATGAGGGTTTCTATGTCCAAATTTCTTTTTTTTTTTTTCCTTTCAAATAGTCATATTGGATTTGGGTCAAATCCAATGACCTCATCTTAACTTGATCATCTGCAAGGATCTAAGTTCCAAATTAGACCACATACACAGGTACTGGTGTTAGGATTGCAGCATCATTTTTGGAGATACAATTGAACTCACAGCAGACATTAAGTCTAGTGCAACTTAATTCTATCATGGTTAGAAGCAGAAGACACCCGTGAATCTTTTTTGCCTGTATCACTTTTTTCATCTATAGACACCTTGAGATTCAGTGGGGATGTGAGGATGGATTGCAAAAAGATGGAGGATGGAGATGGGGGCTGGAGAAGTTTGACCCAAAGCAAGAAAAACAATTTAGATCATCCTAAGGAAAAATTTTTACTTACCCAACTTTTCCTTGAGCCCGTGCTGTGGACCATGCCTATCACAACTGACATGACCGCAGAGACTGGAGCTACCATGTCTATTCACTCATTCATTCTAAAACAAGACACAGCACATACTGAGCACTTACATCTGCCAGATCTGCATCTAGTTGTGAAAGATACATTAGTGCAGGAAACAAATTTGGCCCCTTCATTGTAGTAATAGTAGAAATTCAGAGTTGATTTGCTTAGATTTGGTTTCAAAAAATTAACCAGAGAATAAGTTTTATCTTTTGATCAAGATAAATACAGTGAAAGAAAAATGTTGAAAAAAGAGTAATTTACTCTTTATTCCTTCATTCTGCAAATACTCTTGAAAACACTTTGGACTCAAGAACAGAGATTCCAAAGGATTTGTTAGGGTATGAAGAGAGAAGCTGCTAAAGCTGAAGCTCCAGTACTTTGGCCACCTGATGCAAAGAGCAGACTCATTGGGAAATACCCTGATGCTGGGAAACATTGAAGGCAGGAGGAGAAGAGGGCAACAGAGAATGAGACGGTTGGATGGTATCCCCAACTCTATGGACATGAGTTTGAGAAAACTCTGGGAGATGGTGAGGGACAAGGAAGCCTGGTGGGCTGTAGTCCATGGGGTCGTGAAGAGTCAGACACAACTTAGTCACTGAACAAACAAGCAAACATAGAAGATCTGAACCACACTATCATCCAATATAATCTTAACTGAAGTTTATAAAACATTCTATCATATATCACAGTAAAATACATACTATTTTTAAGTGCAGATGGAACATTCACCAAGATAGACCAATTACTGGGCAGTAAAATGTCTTGAATTTCAAAAGATTTAAACCTTCCAGTATATATTCTCTGGGGACTGTGTCATTAAATTAAAAATCATATGATGCCACAAATACTCAAATATGGAAATTAAACAGCATGATCTAAATAATCCATGAACAAAAAGGAAATAATAAGGGCATTTAAAATATTTTAAGTGAATAATATTAAAGATACAATATACAAAAATGTATGAGATGTAAGAAAAGCAGTACTTATCAGGAAACTTACACAATTAAATAGTCACATTAGAAAAGGATAAAGGTTAAAATCAATGTTCTAACTTTCCATCTTAAAAAGCTGCAAACAGTAAACCTCAATAAGGTGGAAGAAATAAAATTTCCTTGAAAAGATGAATACAGTTGTTTTAAACTCCAGCAAGACTGATCTGGAAGAGAGAGAGAGAAAATGAGCAAGTTAATAATGTAATAATGAAAAGGGAGCTATCACTGAAACTTCTACACACATTAAAAAGATAATAGAGAATAATATGAAAAGTAAAGTCTTTGAGTTTGAACGAACTCCGGGAGATAGTTAAGGACAGGGAGGCCTGGCAAGCTGCAGCCCGTGGGGTCTCAAAGAGTCAGACACAACTGAACAACAACAAAAGCCTTAAGCCAATAAATTCAAAAACCTTGAAAAAAATGGATAAAGACACTGAAAAACACAACTTACCATAACTAATAAAATCAACTGGAAAATCTGAATACCTACTAAATAAATTAATTATCAAACACTTTCCCCAAAGATAGCCCCAGGCCCAGATCATTTTGCTGATGAATTCTATCAAAAACTGTACAAAATTCTACCAGTCACAATACCAAAGAAGATAAATACTAGCTAATAAGCCCACAAAAAATTCTTTACCATCTGAGCCACCAGGGAAGTCTGTGATATAATTAGTCTTCAGGGAAATGCAAGTCAAAATCCCACAAGATATTACTTCATACATATTGGAATGGTTAAATTTTAAAAAAAGCAGTTGTGACATCAAATGCTGGCAAGCATGTGGAGCCACTGGAACCTTCATACTTTGCTTATGCACTACTACCCCTTTGGAAAACTTTCTGGCACTTTCTTACAAAGTTAAAAATAAGCTTATTCTATGACCCATAAATTCCACTTCTGGGTATTTGCCCAAGATAAATGAAAACATATGATCATGAAAATGATTGCGCAAGAATGTCTACAGGAGCTTTTTAAAAACTGGGTACAAACTTTCAGTTATAAGATAAATCCTGAGGATTTGCTAACATATAGCATGGTAACGGTAGTTAAAAATATGGAATTATGCATGCACTTGAAATTTGTGGAAAGTAGATCATAAGTGTTCTCAGCAGACACACAAAAAAGAGTTAACTATGTAAGGTGATGGCTGTTAATTGACTTGAATTTAGTAATCGTTTCACAGTGTATATGTGCATCAAATAATCACATTATACACTTTACATATACACAGTTTTATTTGTCAGTTACTCCTCCAAAAAAGTGGAAAAATAAATAAAAATCAATAGCTCCAAATTGGAAGCAAATGGATGTCCTTCAACAAGAAATTAGAGAAAAAAATAGTTTATTTGTACATTGCAATGGTACTTAGCAACAGAAAGGGAACAAATTTCTAATAAATCACAACACTGATGAATCTCACAGACATTGATGGAAAGAAGCAAGATACAAAATGTAATTCCATTTACATGAATTTCAAGAGCAAGCAAAAGTAAACCTATGTTGATTTGCCTCTCTGGGCATGGGAGATTGACTAAGAAGGGGCATGAACTGCATTTTGCTGGTAAACTGGCTCTCAGGGGGATGTGAGGGAACTTCTGGTTTATAGTATATGCTGATTTCCCATCATGCCCCACTTTTAGCTAACAGCAGAAAATGGGGATGAGATGCGTGGAACTGAGTGGGAGGTAGCTCCTATACACCACTGGCCCTAGGGGGACTTTTCTAGGGTGTTGGAAATGCTCTGTAGTTACTGGGGTGGTAGTTACTTTGGTGTACACAGTTGTCCAAACTCATGCACTACATATAATAAAGATCTGCATGTTTCACTGAGTGTAAATTTTGTCTCAGTAAAAAAGAAAGAGGTACCAATGTTCAGCTATAATGAGGTCTGAGGATCTATGTAAAGCATGGGGACTATATTTGATAACATTGTACTATATATAGATGTGTAGAAAGAAAAGACTCAGTGGGTTATTCCCAACATGCATGCAAGCATGCTGAGTCGCTGCAGTTGTGTTTGCCTCTTTGTGACCCTATGAACTGTAGCCTGTCAGGCTCTTCTGTCTCTGGGATTCTCTAGGCAAGAATACTGGAGTGGGTGGCCATACCCTCCTCCAGGGGGTCTTCCCAACCCAGGGAATGAACCCAGGTCTCTTATGTCTCCTGCATTGGCGGGAAATTCCTTTACCACTAGCACCACCTGGGAAGCACCACACAGGATATAGATGTATAAGAGACTTTCAGTCTTCAAACCCATGGAATGTCCTTTTCATGTAAATGACAGGCATGAAGGAGATGATCCAGGAAGATGCTGAAGTTGGAATGCTTGTGTTCCGATTACAGCACCCCTACTTGGTGTCTGTCCAGTTTGTGTCTCTGTTGCTCTCCCTATAGTTGGCTTGATTGTGTACATAAACCAACCCATTCTAGGAACTAAGTTGGCCCCGTCTCCAGGGCTGGATGAACAGTTTGAGTCACAGTATGCCCCTCACACTGCCCATCACTGGGGTCCTTATCCTGAAACCCATCCTTCCTTCTGGCACGATTCTTACTGCGTGTTCTTTATGTTCTCTGTATTTTTCTCTCCAGGCATTCCTGTCTTAGTCTCCAACTTCCAGGAGCAAATTCATTATGTTTCATTGAATACATTCATTCATTATTAAAACTTTTCCTAAATGTTGACTTTGTTTTTGGACTGCTCTATGGGGCCATGTGTAGCTGGTTAATGCAAACCCTTTGAAGATGGTGTTAATGACTCCAAGCGACCAAGAGCTCAGCAGTTAATGATGAAATGCTCTCCCTTCAGCAGATGACTCTGGAACAGAACTGAAATCCTGCTTCCTTACGGTGAGGGTCTGAGCCACCGCCCAACCCCCTGCCAAACAGATCTCCCATTTAGACTTCCCCAGTCCTGGGATAGACAATAGCTCTCCCTTATTAAGGAATTTGTTGCTGAGTATTATTTGGTATTTAATTTTATTTTGGATCAGAGACTTCAAAGCCTCACCTCTTTGTGTGTGTGTGTGTGTGTGTGTGTGTGTGTGTGTGTCTGTAAAACTCTCATTTCTCCTTATAGATCTGTCATTGATATGGGTCTATAAATACACGTGGCTTTGTTTATAAAGACATACAATATGTGCACCCCATTGCTATCTGTGCACACCAGGCTTATATTGGGAGAAACCTTTCAGAGCCAAATTTGATACAGTGCAGAGGCAGCTGGTGGGTTAGGAGACCCTGAGGGCCAGTTACTGATTATCAGCATAGAAAGCCTGGGTGAGGCATGGATACTCCACATGCCCAGTCCAAGTCTTCACCAGGGACTGAGAGCGCAGGGAAAAAAATTAGCAAGACAGAGAGAGAGAGGCAGACACACAGCCATTCAGCCCCTCTTTTGTTCAGCTTTTCCTACTAGTAGGGACATGCTCAAAATCATTTTAGCAGAGGGACCTCACAGCCCAGCTCTGCCAGACAGTTGTCTCCTGGCGCCTTCAAACTTAGCTGCCTGAATGAGAGAGTCACTTACTCCTAGGCAAAGCCTGAGGACTAAGGGGGTTGTGGTGGTGGGGAGGGAGGAGAATAATTAAAATAAATTAGAGGGTGAATGGGGGATGGGAGATCATGCCTGGTCCTGCTGCTCAGCCTGAGGCGCCAAGGCTTGAAAGGTGCAGGGCAGAGCAGGATTATTCCCAGGAGATGGGCTTCCCCAAACCCAGTCCCCCACCACCAGTGATGAACATTCCTCCTCCCAGAGCTCCGCTAGTATCCCCATGGTTTGTGGCCCTAGAATCAGAGCTTTGCAGTTAGGAGCAGGAACTGCCAGTTTGTACCCATTTAAAACAGTTCCACATATTTTTCTCAGTCTTTCCTATTTTACAAGGATTTTTATTTATTTATTTTTATGAAGTAGATTAGTGGTTCTCAGCTGAGGGTGATTTTTGCCTTCCAAGGGACATTAGGCAACGTGTGGAAACGTTTTTGTTTGTTGTCCTTGGGGGTGAGGGTGGGTGTATGCATCCAGTGTAGAGTTGACAGATACAACGCAGGACACCTAGTTCCATTTAAATTTCAGATAAAGACTCATTTTTTAAATTATTTTTTAAAAAACATCCACTGTTTATCTGAAATTCAGTTTTAAATGAGTTTCCTATATTTTTATTTGATGGATGCTGCTAAACAGCTGAAGGGCATAGAATAGTGCCCCTGCCCCCAAAGAAACAGCCCAAATGTCAACAGTGCTGAGGTTGAGGAGCTTGACAGTAGTTGGTAGCAATATGAGTACAGTTCAGATGCTAGAGTGCGGAGCATATTTAGTGTTGAATGAATACACATCCTTTATAGGGCCACTGTGTCTTTAATTGCTCTGCTGTGTCCCACTCCTTGTGACCCCATGAACTGTATAGCCTGTCAGGCTTCTCTGTTCATGGAATTTTCCAGGCAATAATACTGGAGTGGGTTGCCATTTCCTACTCGAGGGGATCTTCCTGATCCAGGGATTAAACCCACATCTCTTGTGTCTCCTGCATCGGCAGGTGGAGTTCCTTTACCACTGCACCACCTGGGAAACCCTTATTGGGCCATTAATATACACTCTGTACATAAACTTTTTCAGCTCTAATTTGTGACATTCCAGGAGAGTTGTCGTGGGCTGTGATCCTCCAGCTCTCTGCAGAATGGGCTGGGAGGTGTTTGCAGTAGCCTGGATAAAGGTGCCTAAAGCTATCCTGATACATAATCTGTACATGTTATTTACCTAATCTGTAAATATTATCTTATTTGGAAAAGTGGTCTTCACTGATGTAATTTAATTAAGTATCTTGAGATGAGGGGATTATTTTGGATTGCCCAATAGGTCCTAAATGCCATCCCAAGAGTCATAAGAGAGAGGTGGAGAGAGAGTTGACAGTCATGATGGAGAAGATGATGAGATAGAAGCCGCGAAGGGTATGGAGATGGTGACCTTGATGCTGGAGTGAAGCAGCCACAAGCCAGGGGCTACCAGCAGCTGGAAAAGCAAGGAACTACTCTTCTTCAGGGCCTCTGGAGGGAGTGCCACCCGGCAGAAATATCTTGATTTCAGTGCAGTGAAACTCATTTCAAACTTCTAGAATTGTAAGAGGATATATTTCTGTTGTCCTAAGCCACCAGGCTTATGAACAATTGTTACAGGAAACTCATGCATGGTTCTCCTGAGGATCAAAGCCAGCACCCACTCTTTCCAGGAAGGCAAGGATGGACCAGTGGGCCAAACAAACACAGCTTCCCGAATCCAGGACAGGGAACCAGAGATGATATGGGCTTTGTCAGTGTTTCTCTTTGTGTCCTCAAACAGGGTATTTCTAGTAATGGACTGTGAGCTCTGTGGTGGTCTAGAGCTGGAAAATAAGTGACTCCTTAGATCTCCCTAGGATTATAGTAGGGAACATGTGTATGCCTAGGTACTGTGAAGCCCATGTCCAAGACTTTGGGAGAAAGTTGCCTAAGTGGAGGATTACTTATGCCTGCTCCCCAGCCATTGAGTCAACTGAGCTATGGCCATCGAGCTGGCTCTTGGGGAGAGAAGACTTTATGCTGTGCAGTTTCATCTTGGGCTTAGACCATAGAATTGGGAGAAATGAAGTTTTGGTTCAGAAAGAAAGCTATCTTATATTGCAATGGTATGTTTTTGTTTTTCTGAAAGATAAGTCCTTTGGGGTCCTTGGGAAATACCTCGTGAAGAGGCTGAGTTTCAGGGGATATGCATTTCTTTGAAAGCCTCTGGACTTCTGGCTGTGCTGTCAGAAGGGTGGCCAACAGCAGGAAAATTACACACTTCCGAATGAAAAATAGAAAAACATGTGAAAGTGCCAAGAGCGATATGAATTTCTTATCTGTGGAGCAACTAGAAAACATCCCGTGGTTATTAGAGGGAGAAAAACAAGCTGAGATTCTGTGGTCTGTTCTGAGTCTGCACCTCTGGCTGTCATCCCAACTCTTTCCTGCCTGCTATAGTGAAATCTGGGACTTGGGTATTTTCAGAAAAACCCATGGAAGTGTGGTGGGCTTTACCAGTTTGATGTTGGGAGATCAGCAGTTGTCTCTTTGTCGCGCTAATATCTGGAGGAGATGTCAAGTTACTCACTTTACTAGAATGCAGTAGAGAGAATGGTCAGAGGTTGGGGAGGAGGGTGTGTAGACTTGAAATGGCTACAGCTCAAGCAGCTGTATCCGGCTGGCCTGAGTATTCCTCGAACAACAAGAAGATGGCCAGAGTTCAGCGAGTGGTCAGCCTTACCTCCAAGGGATATGATGCTCAAGGGAAGTCTTGCTCCAGATGGCCTCTTGAAATCACTCATTCCTGTTGACCAGAAAAGCCAGGCTTTGGGTCAAACTTGAGAGTCTTGGGAAAAGTTTTCATTCCTGGGTTGCAATCTAGGCTCTGTATTCCCCTAACTTTGCAACTGTGGAGCAAATTATTAAGAACCTCCCTAAACCTCAAGGTCCTTAAGTGTGAAATTGAAAGAAAAGTACCTACACTATAGCATTGTGACAATCATGTGAGAAAACATACATAGGTGCTTAGCATAAAGGCCTGGTGAATGGCACAAGCTCAGTAAATACCAGCTATTAGATGTTCTGTTGTCGGACTAGGCAGTCATCAGGGAGGAGGTGGGTGAAAATTACTGTGCTTTATCCTGGACAAACAGATTTTCCATATATGTTATACTAGTCTTAATAATAGATACTTTGAGTTTTTCCAAATTGGTCCGACAATATGGAACACATTATCATGCTAAGCAGCTGTCACTGTGCTGCCTTTATAGGACCCCACCTGTCACAAAGAACGAAAAACATGCTCCACAAATACCTGGGATCATGCCCTGTGTGTGTATGTGTATGCGGGTGTGTTGAAAATATCAGAATGCTACCATTTTATGTGAAAGTCAGCTAACACTTTAATCCAAAAGCTTCTATCTTTTATGCCTTTGGCTTGAGGACACCAAAATGGTGAGACATACACATGTGCAGATAAAAATAGTCATTTTACTTTCTTTTCTTTACAGCTTCCCGTCCCTCATTAGTCAAGAAAGGATAATACATCAAAACTTCTGCAGTGGCCCTTTTATTCTGACATCACATGTGTTTCTGTGGCAGGTTCACTGGCTGAAGGGCATTTTTCTCCTATCTCATCTCTTACTTGCAAGACTGCAATAAATTATTTTTCCTTGCATGTGCTGTTTCCAACACACCTTGCTCACTCACCTCTCTTTGTTTAGAGTAAAAGTTATAAAATATAAGTCTAATCTTATCTCTCTCCTTTTGTGAGTCCTCTGCCTTAGAGGAGGGCTTCTCAACCTTGGCATGATCGACATTGTGTGTGTGCTCGGTCGCTAAGTCATGTCCAACTCTTGTGACCCCATGGACTGTAGCTTGCCAGGCTCCTCTGTCCATGGGGACTTCCCAGGCAAGAATATTAGAGTGGGTTGCCATTTCCGTCTCCAGGGGATATTCCTGACCCAGGGATGGAACCCACTTCTCTTGCATTGGCAGGCAGATTCTTTACTACTAAGCCACCAGGGAGACATTGAGGGGAGGATAAACCTTTGTTGCAGGAGCGGTCCTGTGTGTTGCACACTATTTCGGTGTATGCTTTGCCTGTCCACAATAGATGCCAGTAGAACTGGAGTTGTGACAACCAGTAATATAGAGAAACGTTGCTAAATGTCCCCTGGCAGAGCCAGATCACCCGTGGTTAAGAATGGCTGTGGTAGGGTACTTTCATCTTCTTAGCTGGCTGACAATGTCCTGCAGGCTTCCAGTTCCCATTTCTTTGTGGGCTGCACTCTCAAAACTGCCCCTCCACCCTGTGGGGTGGCCAAGTGCAACTATTTCAGGCCCCTGCCCATGGTTCTTTCACTTTTTCTTCTAATTCTTCTGCTTCCTTATTTTATTTTATTATAGCTGCACTGGAGGTTTGCAGGACCTTAGTTCCCCAAGTAGGGATTGAACATGGTGCTCTGACAATGGAAGTACAGAGTCCTGACCACTGGTGTGTGTGTGTGCTCAGTCATGTCTGACTCTTTGGGGCCCTGTGGACAGTAGCCCACAAGCTCTTCTGTTCATCGGATTTTTCCGACAAGAATATTGGAGTGGGTTGCCATTTCCTCCTCTAGGGAATCTTCCTGACTCAGGGATTGAACCTGAGTCTCCTGCTTCTCCTTCACTGGCAGGCAGATTCTTTACCACTGAGCTATCTGGGAAGCCTCCTAATCACTGGCCAAATCCTCAATATTTTTCCTCCTTTATCACTTATTTCATTATAACTGCCTGTATGTTTTTATTATATTAATATATTAAATAATATATTTAAAGGGAATATATTATTTCCCTTTCCACTGCCGTCCCATAGCCTATAAGCAAGATGAAGGCAGGGACCCACCTCCTATGCTCACTTCTGTATCCTGGTAGCTTAGCACAATGCCTATCATGACATAGATGCTCAATAAATATTTGTTTAATGTGCTTCTTGAAAAGTCTGTCTCTGGAAGAAAGGAATTTTTCCTTTGGAGCCCTTTAATTTGTGGAGACCATAAGTAGGTCTTGCTGACCTGTTTGTCCATACATTTGTGGACCTTAATTATAGGATAGATGTTCTGGATTTGGTGGTTGATTTCATCAATCCCCCTGACTCGATGCAAGTTTATGCTTGAGCATTCTGGGCAGATGATTGTCATTAGCTCTTAACATATGATCATCAAAACATTTTTAAAAGGAAAGAAGGGGGCCTGGAGCCAGCAAGTCCCACGTCTGGCCTCCGAGCTCCTAAAAGGAGCAAAACCAGGAGGGCAATGGGGCAGGATAAAAACCCAGTTCAGTGCAAACACAGTTAATAAGGGAGACCTAAAGTATGAAAAGCTGCTGACAAAAATCAGAACTATTTAGTCTAGAGGAGAAGATTGAGAAGCAATCTGATAGTGGTGCTTTAAACCACCTGTAGCCTGGGGCTGTTGCAAACAATTCAGATGGATGGTCTGTTTGAGGTGAGAGGACAGGCCCGAACTTGTGTCTACTGAGAACGAATTGCTTGTTAAAGGAATTTAAGTAGGCACTTTCTAATGTGTAATTTCAACTGAGCTTTTGGAGCAAGTCTGAGAGTAAAAAGTAAAACAAACTTTGCTTAGGGACTGTCCCCAAATTTCCCACTGATAGACTGTTTACTATGTATTTAAATTTAGGACTTAAATGAGAATTCCAGGCCATCTGGCTTTTCCCCTTGGCTCCAGACAAGACAGCATTCAAACTAAGGCAGATGCTTGCTGCTTCTAAAACACACGCACACATGCACAAAACCCTACCTTTGCACACAAGTACACACTAGTTCGTGCTATTCCCTAGGATATATAATATTACATGCCCCTTTTCTCCCCAGGTCTATTTCACAGTTGGTCCTTTTACTGTTACTTATTTATCTGGTTGCCTTTGTTTAGATGAATTGCAGAATGCCAGACAAAAACTTAGAAGTCTTAGTGCAAATTCTTTTTTAAAAACTTTTGATTTCATATTGGAGTGTAGCTGATTACCAATGATATGATAGCTTCTGGTGGTC
Source organism: Dama dama (assembly GCF_033118175.1). Classification (NCBI taxonomy): domain Eukaryota; kingdom Metazoa; phylum Chordata; class Mammalia; order Artiodactyla; family Cervidae; genus Dama; species Dama dama. The sequence goes on from NC_083688.1 coordinate 29,568,348, forward strand.
AGCAAAGGGGTTCAGCCATACGTATACATGTATTCATTCTCCCCCAAACTCCCACCGCATTCAGGCTACACACAGCACTGAGCAGAGTTCCATGTGCCATACAGTAAGATCTTCCTGGTTTTCCATTTTAAATACAGCAGTGTGGACGTGTTGATTCCAAGCTTCCTTACTCTCTTTCCCCATTCTTCCCTCGCGGGAAACCACATGTTTGTTCTCTAAGTCTGTGAGTCTGTTTCTGTTTGTTATTGTGATGAAGCTGAGGCATAGAAACGATAATGAGCTGTTCCAACGCTCAGAGAGGTTTAGAATATTAGGTCTGCTGCCAGTTTTTTGGTCAACTCCCAACAACATCCTCTGCTTAAGAGTAATAAAAAGCTGGCACAGAGAACAGGAGGGCCCTAGAAAGTTCGATCAGAAAATAATCGGTAGAACACTTAGGGTTTCTCAGGTGCAAGCAGCCTTTCTTGGCCAAGGTGTTGTGCAAAAACTAGGCCTTACAGAAAGTGATTTAGCTATTTTCTCAGTCACACCCAATAGTATGCAAAGACAGAGTCCTTGCCCCTGTAGAACTTAATATATTGGGGGTAGGGGAGGGGATATGGAGTCTAATTTTAATGCAAAATTATAATTTATTTCCATTTATTTTGATTAGTTGGAGGCTAATTACTTTACAATATTGTGGTGGTTTTTGTCATACAATGACATGAATCAGCCATGGATTTACATGTATTCCCCATCCGATCCCCCCTCCCACCTCCCTCTCCATCCCATCCCTCTGAGTCTTCCCAGTACACCAGCCCCAAGCACTTGTCTCATGCATCCAACCTGGGCTGGTGATCTGTTTCACCCTTGATAATATACATGTTTCGATGCTGTTCTCTCAAAACATCCCACCCTCGCCTTCTCCCACAGAGTCCAAAAGTCTGTTCTGTACATCTGTGTCTCTTTTTCTGTTTTGCATATAGGGTTATCGTCACCATCTTTCTAAATTCCATATATATGTGTTAGTATACTGTATTGGGAAGCTGTGGTACATATACACCATGGAATATTACTCAGCCATTAAAAAGAATTCATTTGAATCAGTTCTAATGAGATGGATGAAACGGGAGCCCATTATACAGAGTGAAGTAAGCCAGAAAGGCAAAATTATAATTTTGATAAAGGCTGCAAAGTAGCAGGAGAGGGATCCATCATAAATGCAAGTAAAGGGGTTGTAGATATAAGAAGAGTGATGGAAAGCTAAGAAAATAGTGATTCTGCTGAATCCCAAAGGGAAAGTCTGAGTTAAGAAAAAGAGGGAAGGAAGTAATAGGGAAGAGCATGCTCAGTGAAGGGAACAGCATATACAAAGAGCATGTGGTAGAGGGGAACATGAAAGAAAGCTGATGTGGCTCGAGCATAGAGTCAACATGAAATAAAAGTCCAGATGAGGCTGGAAAAAAATGAAGGAGGCCAAAATGCATGGAGCCTTGTAGGCCCAAGTTAAAATTTTACCTTTTATCATAACAGTCGTAGGAAGCAGAGTGGGGAGCTAGTTCAGATTTACCAAAGATGAAATTCCAATTGCAACGTAGAAAATGGGAGTTTGAAGGAATGGATAATAGATGAAGAGATCAGTTAGTAACCTGTTGGTGAAGACTTCATTAAAAGTGATGGTTGTAGAGATGAAGAGAAGTAATTGGATAAGAGAGATACATAAAGAGTAGAAGAAAGTGAAAGTGAAGTCATTCAGTCCTGTCCGACTCTTTGAGACCCCATGGACAGTAGCCTACCAGGCTCCGTGGTCCATGGGATTTTCCAGGCAAGAATACTAGAGTGGGCTGCCATTTCCTTCTCCAGGGATCTTCCCAACCCAGGGATCGAACCCAGGTCTCCTGCATTGCAGACAGACGCTTTACCATCTGAGCCATTAGTGAAGCCCAAAGAGTAGAAGAGGTTAGAGGCTAATGGATTGAATGTGGGGAGGGAGAGAAAGAGGAAGGTGTAAATAATAACTTCTATGATTATTGGTACCCAATAAATATTTATTGACTCAATAAGTGAATCCCTGCTCCTAAGTCTGGACAAATGGACATCCTTAAAATGTCTTTCTTTTTTTAAAACATGAATTTAAGGTTTACTGATCACTTAACCAATTTACCATCAAATTTGTGCTCAAATAGCTCTCCTTCTGGGAAACTCTCCTAATTGTACCCTATGCCTTCCTCTGTGTCCATCATACATGTTTATGAAGTGAAAACTAGCTGTAGAAGCCATGGAGAGATTATAAACATTTTGTGGGCAAAATATCTTATTCTTCCATGTTTTACTAATCCCATATCTGGTACATAAAAGGGGCCAGGGAAGTTTGTTAACTTTGTTGAACTGAGTTGGAAATCTGCATCTTTCCTCTCAAAGCTACCAGTCTGTGTACCAGTTTGGGTAAATAAGACTAAGTGACTGAGCTTGATCAAGTGCTGAGGGATGTGATAGAGGTCATGAGTGAGTCTTTAGCATTTCCTGGGTTTATAGTTCCTTGAGGACACTTGGTGAGTGTCACACTGATAATTCCCCTCGGATATTACCAACTGCAAAGTACCTTGTATGATACCATTTTGAATGGTTTTATAAACCCCTTGGGCTGGTCTTGAAGATTTCTCAGGGCTTGCATTGTTGAGGAAAAGGAGGCAGATTGGAGGAAGAGTTTCAGCAAAGACAGGGGAGTGGAATAGACACATGCAAGGGCAGGTTTTGGGTATTCTGGCCTCTCAGAGCTAAAAGGGGAAGTGTGGAGTAAAGGAAAGAACATCAAGAGGCTTCCAGGTCTTGTCTTTAATCTTGATTCTGTCTCTTCATGTAGCTAGGTACCCTACGGCAAGTTGCTAAACTTCTCTTAGCCCTGCTCCCTTATTTGTTAAGTGGGGATAATAATAATAACAACACCTGTGTTTGTGTATTAACTAAGAAAATGCTCTTGAAAGTATATGTTCTAAAAACTAAAATAGTGGTATATATTTTATTTTTCTGAGGTCCTCCGCAGAGAGCTACTGAATCAGAATCTCTGGGGTGGGATCACAAAACTATATTTTTTGAAAGTCCCATGGGTTATTCTGATACATTGCCAGTTTTGAAAGCTATACCTCCAAGCGTCTAGAAAAGATGTAATTTATGAGGTTGTTGGCAAGAAGTTGGAGAAAAGTGGTAGATGTTCAGTCCTAGAGGGTTTAGAGATGAAAGGGATGAGATGAAAATTCCCAATTACTTCTTATCCCTTCCCTCTTTTTTAATGCTCAATAGCACCTCCAGGGTAAAGCCTTTAACTTTTAATGCTTATTAATTGGAATCCTGGCTTACAGTTTCCCTACCCTGCTTATCCCTCTCTTGCAGATCTGATTCCCTGGGAAACAGACCTAGGTGGTGAGGAGGTAGGTTATTGTGGAGTAAGCTCAAGGTCAACATCTGGGGGAGGAAAAGGTATATGATACAATGAGGCACAAAAAGTTGAGCTGTGGAACCATCATAACAAAGACTTCAGCTAATCCCATGTGGAGCTCAGAACCTGGGGAGGCCTTGAAGATATGCCGACATTGAGGTCCTGGGAGGGATGTGATCTCAGGTGAAGTGATTTCCTAGAGGTCAGTTGAGTATGCTCATGGGCCAGCACTCTTAGCAGGTGGGGGAATTCATTCTTTGGTCTTGAAAGGGTCTGGGCAGAACAACACAGGCTTCACTGCAGCCTCATCGCCAACACAGCCCTGCTTTAAGTCCATGCTTCCTTTATTTAAAAACCATCTTCCCCCATTGTCCATCAAAGATATCAGCATTCAGAATTCAACACAGCTACACCTGAACTACACTTCTAGACTGATTTTTTGCTATTTTATTATATGTTCCTTTTGTTTCTACCCAACTGGACTGCTGTCCTTCACCTAAAACTAACCTGCACTTTCCCCTGCATTTTGGAGCAGTCAGCCCTCCTCCCTTCTCATTAATTTCTCACTATGTTTCAAGGTACATGGAATGGATAATTAAATCTTTTTTGACTATCTACAAATTCCCATTTTCTTCCAATAATAATATATGGTGCTTCCTCCCTCTTCTCAATCTCTCCCTCCATCTCTTTCTCCCCCCACCTCCCCAACCCTACACACAGACACCCCTCTGTTTTGTGCATGGAGTATCTTGATCAGAGGTGTTAGCATATGATGAGGTTCTAACCAATTGTGGAAAGAGTGAAAGATGCATTTACTTGGAATATAAACACTTCCAATTACTCACTAAGTCAAAATCCTGTGAAAATAATAAATAGAAGAAGTTAGATCATTCAATCTGATTTCCAATAAACTCAAGCCTTCCCACCCCCCATTTTCAATAGGTCTCTAGTCTAAGAATGCTAAGTCAAATGGGTTTCAACCATTTCCCCAAAATAGGAAAACAACCGGACCATAACAAGAACACACTGGACTTAAAGCATGGAACTGAAGTCAGCTTAGTGTATTCTTTCAGTTTGAAAAACTATGCCTTTGAACAAACGAGTTTCCTCCTCTGGAGGTGTGTTCTCCCATTTCTAAGAGGAAGAGTTAGCAAGCACTAATGTTCTCATCATAGTAATGGTCTAAAATGATAAGAAAGGGAAAGAAAAAATGGAAGCTTACCCATTTTCTGTCTCTTGCCATCCTCCTGCCCTCTTATCCTATAGGATGCAGTTTTATTGAATCCCTTACAGTCTCTCAGTGAGCCATGGCTTCTGGCTCCTAGACCTTGAGAATTCTCCTTCCCTGAATCAATTTCTCTTGCTCAATCCCTATGAATGCTATAAATGTAAGTTCTTATGTCAGTTTCCTAAAAGACTTCCCTTAACCATTTGGGTTAGGTTGGGAGTCCATGCTAGGTACTCCCATAACATTCTGTGCTATCAAAACCTCCATCTCACTTTGTGTATTTATTCATTTAATTGTCTCTATGCTTGCTCTTCAGACTGTAATTTTTGAAAGAACAAGAACACATGGGAGGAACTAAAACTTGACCCTTAGATGAATTAATTAATAATGAACAAATGTGACATACACTGATGAAGAAACAGTACAGACCAGGGAGCACTGCTTCTGGGCCTGCGGTTTAATTCAGATCCTTATTCATCTTTTTCCCACCCTGGGACAGATGTTCACATCCATCCCATGAATTGCCAGGGAGAAAGGTCATTAACTCCACCAGAGGGAAAAGAATGCCGAGCACAGTTCTAACCTCCTTTGACTTTCCAAGAACTGCTTTGAGTACATTCTGTTTTCGAAGATCAGCCTCCCTCCTGCTTCCAAAATCCTGTTCCAGCTTGTCCAGCTCATCCCTGGCCCTGGTTGCAGTGGGGGATATTGAGTCCTGCAATTTCTATGCCAATTCTAGCTGAAAAGCAGAGATTGGGGGAAGCAGGATTTGATATTCTTGGCCTCTGAATACTCCATGATTATTATTTTTTTTAACATCCTGAGAACAGATTAGGATGAAGCAGATTAGGGAAAAGTCATGAGACAGAAGTCATAACTGAGCTTTTCTTTGTGGTAGACTTTCCCTTCAGGAGAGAATCTGGATATATACTTCCATATAATGGGTAGGACTTGGGATCCAAATTAATTGCTGTCCATGAATAAGTTTTTCTTCTTCTTTTCACCCAACCCCACTTACTAACAGAAACTAAAGTGAAACATATAAGAAAGATCCAGTCTCTGAAGGTAACGCTACCTTGTCATCTCCCCTCTCAATAAAGACAATCGTCCTCTTCATACTTGGAAATCTGTTCTAGGATCATAAAGAATGTTTCCTCTGCCCCCAGTTGGATTACTGTTAATTCTTGAAATCCCAAATCCAAGCTTTGAGCTTTCACGGCTAAAGGTTGTCCCAAATGTGTCAATTCCTTCTACCAGGACGTTATGGGAGTTCCTCTCTTGGCCTCACAAGGCTTTGGTGAGTGTTAAACATGGTGGCAGAGATGAGAGGCTCTCAGAGACACAGCCTCTAACACAAAATGGGTTCTCAGTGAAAGCTCGTTCATCCACTTACATGGTGGACAGGAGGCATTTCCAGTTTATGTCGGTTGTCTAGAATAATTATAGCTAATGTCCCCTTTCCTCTAAAAAGTATCTCATTTGGTTGATAAATTTTATGGCCACTCTAGTTATGACTCAGAAATTAATATGATTCATTTTTTAATTGTTCATTGGAGGGTTCCTCTGAAGCAGTGGCATCTATTATAGACAGACTTCCCCAAAGTTCTCAGTGCTTACACATCTTTCTGTCCTTCTCTCCCCTCTTCCTTAAGTCAAAGGCAGTCTTACATACTTTCACTTATTTGTACTGGGAGGAATACTTCTGAGATCAGAAAGAAGTGATATAGAAACCACTCCACCCTGGATCTATTGGCAGGACCCAACTAACTTTTATCTTTCCCCACATTTCTTTGTAAGGAAGTCATTAGCTTGCTTAAGACAAAGCTCAGAACATTCCAGAGTGCACCAAGGTAACAAATGCGTGTCTCAAGAAGGAAAGGCACAGAAAATGGTAGGTTCCCAGAGAATACAATATGGAATTTTATACAATAGGATTCAGGCATGATCTGTTGGGCTTCCCTGGTGGCTCAGAAGATAAAGAATTCACCTGCAATGCAGGAGACCGGGGTTCGATCCCTGGGTTGGGAAGATCCCCTGGAGAAGGGAATGGTTCTACCCACTCCAGTATTCTTGCCTGGAGAATTCCATGGACAGAGGAGCCTGGTTGGCTACAGTCCATGAGGTTGCAAAGAGTCAGACATGACTGAGAGATTAACCCACATACACATGAATCAGCAAGTGCTAAAAGGAGAAATCCCCAAGTTAGGGAATTAATAGATTAGTGTCAGTGCCAGTCCAAAATGATTAGCAAAGCACAGAAAATGCCTTAAATCTCTATCTGCCCAATGACCCTAGCCTGCTCAAGAGGAGTTTGGGTAGCAGAATGTGTTTTTACTATTTGGATGAAACCAAGGCCAAATGATATATTTTGGTGAGAAATATGGGAATTGTAATCAGTACAACACAATTCTAGAATATATAGCTAGATAGATGAAATGGTGATGTTTTAGCTTGTAATGCTAGTCTTCCATAAAGTGCTTTACATATATTACTCTGATGCCCCATGCCACATGTGTACCAGCTTCCAGAATTTTATAGCTTCTTTTTTCATCATTTTTCATTTAAGCCTAGTTCCATGAGCTTCCTAATCTGGCTTATTGACTACAGTCTTTAGGCTCTTTTTCAATGAGCTGTCATGCACAAAATCTGGTCAGCACACCTCCACTCACATGGCCCTGGATTACCTCTGGATGAGAGCACGGCAGGTGGAATTCAAAGTGTCCTGTCCGTCCTGACTCCCTCTTCCTCTGACACCTCCCTGAAGGAGGGGAAGAGATCTGCCTGGTTATCCATAAGCTTCTCTGGACGGGAGAAAGGCACAGAGCCAATCGCTACCAGATTTTAAAAATATTAATAATGGTAATGACTTAAAAAAAAAAAAGGAATGTCTGCAAAAAGCAGACCCTATTCATGATGTGGTATGTTTTCTAAGCAAGTGTGGAAGGAAAAAGGGGAGGAGGGGGAAGGTCAAACCAAGAATAACATCCGACCTGGTGCTGCCAGCCTGTTCCAGGTCTTGAAAAACAGGAGGCTGTATCTAGGCTGGTTTCTGGGAAATAAAGTGGATCTGTGTATTTGCTTGTAGGTGCAGTAGGAAGCGTCTGCCTGCCAGCGCGGTGGGGAGCAGCCTGTTGCCTTTGGATCAATGGGACTGAAGGTGCAGCTGTGCTCTCAACAAGCGGGAAGCTAATTAATGAAGAAAGACACAAACTGCAAATCGGTGACTTCACGTGGAAAGTATGACCTAAGGTGAATAAACAAGACTCCTGGAGATGAGGTGTGCAAGCTGGTGAGACAGACAAAGGAGAACCAAGGTCAGCATGTTTAGCCCCTATGGTTTGAAAGAGGCTCCAGAATTGAATGCAGAGCCAGGAGAAATTTAGAGGAAAAGAAGAGAGCAAAAAAAAAAAAAAAAACAACAACCCCCCCGCCACTCACCACAGTGTACATGATAAAGATCCAATGCATGTGATCACCCAGGAGGTGTTAGAAAATATCCATCATGCACTTTATCCTCCATCATATACATTCTTTTTATTCAAAGCCTCCAATGAGTCAACTGATTCTGGAAAGGTTATCTTTTCCTTTAAGCAGGAGCAAAATCATCCTTTTCCTGTCAGATGACTATTTTCAATACTCTTTTCTACCAATAAGCAAGGTGGTCATTACAACTTCGATAGTGTACTCTGAGATTTCCTAATCCCCATTAGTTGAAAGTTATTTCTGATATCTGATCTCCTCTTAGTTTATTCCATCATATCTTACTCAATTAACTGGAAAATAATAAAGGGAGAACACAGTGTCCTATGACCACTTAGAATTCAGAAAAATGCAGTTCAGAAACTATGAGAGTGAAGTGAAAATGTTAGTTGCTCAGTTGTGCCTCTGTGACCCCATGAACTATAGCTCATCAGGCTCTTCTGTCCATGGAATTCTCCAGACAAGAATACTGGAGAGGGTTGCCATTCCCATCTCCAGGGGATCTTCCCAACCCAGGGATCGAACCTGAGTCTCCTGCACTGCAGGCATATTCTTTACCAAGGGAAGCTCTTAAAAACTATAATATCTCACTGTTAGACTGTGCTTTGTCACTAACATGTTGTGTGATTCATGACAAGTCAGTTAACATCTCTGAAACTCCATTTCTCCATTGACAAAGATAGCAAGGGCAATCTCATCTATCCTATATGGCTACTTTGAAACCCTTGTATAAATAATCTAAAAATTATTTGAAAATTATAAAATACATTTGCACATGCAAATTGGTGTCATGACTTAAGGACAGCAAAGACTGGCTCGTTATTGATTTAATCTTTAAATTAAAAGATTCATGTTTCAGAAATGTAAGAAGTAGTAAAGGAATCTCCTGCAAGTCTTTCTTTGCCAGAAAAAAATGCTTCCAGAGCATTTCCTTCAATTCACATTCCATCTTACAGACTCCTTGAAAATTACAAAAAGAAGTTAAATTTCAGTTGTGGGATAAACATTTTGCCTTTATCTGGAAGGGTAAATGTCTGTTTCCATTCAATGATCCCAATTTCAAAGGTTTCATCTGAGGCATAAGCCATTACTCTCTACTTGGAAGGCAGAGGAATAAATTCTGACACAGGACAGAAACTCAAGAGGTTGGCAACTTACAAAGATTCTTTATTTTTAAAAAACTATGATGAGAATTGCCTTGGCAAACAACAACTCTGTGGGTGTGTTTGTGTGTGTATGTGCAAGTGTGTTTTTCCATTTTAGAATAAAAGTCAATAATAAGGTGAAAGAATTAAGTAATTTTTACTTTCTTGATGTTGTTCCAGGGAAGCATGGCTGACTTTAGAAAGGGGCACCAAGAAAAATCAAAAGAAAGAAAAGGAGACTCTGTAGCGTTTGAGTTTAGTTACTGGCTTTTGTGTCTGTAGGTTTTGTTGGCTCCTCTCCACCAAGTCACCTCCTTCCTCCTTTCTAATAAAATCCTGCTGTAGATCAGGAATTCTCCTCTTCTCCTCAAACCCATATGTTTCACATCACAAGCATGGTGATCCCATTGACTTTCCAGCAACTGGTTTTGAATGGGCATGTGCCCCCACATTTGGTTAGACATTGATATATGAAAGGAAGTCTTCTTGGGGGTTTGTGGGAGAGATCTATTCATTTATATGATACAGCCTCTTGTTCTGCTGGAAAATAGCATGGCTGAAATGATACAACTTGCTCCTGATCCTGAGAGGAACTAGCTTAAGGACGACAGATCAGAAGAGTAAATAGACCCCTACAGGAAAGTAAAGAGGTTCTCTCAGAGTGGCTGAATGGCTAGTACTGAAATTGGTCTCCTCCCTGGTTTATTCTTGTCTAAGCTACAAACAGCCCTGTAACATAGGCCAATTTGAGTTAAGTTTCTATAGTTGGCTGCCAATATTATCCTAATTGATTCATTCTCCATCTACACTTAAAAGTTGATGCTGACATGGTGATGGCATTGAAATGACCCTGGATGAATGGGAGGTAAGTAAACTGAGTTGGTGTCATGGAAAGAAACAGTAATCAATTTGAATGACTTGAAAAATGGATTAAATGCATTCTCTGTCCCGAACATTGTGCTAGATTCTTGAGTTAAAGACCCAATTTCTGTTCTTTGAAAGCCCAAGATCTAGTGCTCCCATAATTTCAAGTGTATGGCTCTGTCTTCTCACAAGCCATGATGTACATGCATATTGCTCTGAGCCATAATTTCTCCCACAAAGAACCTCTGCTTCTTTGTGTCTCAAATTGCTTATTTGCAAAGATGTACTTGGTGTATATATATATATATTTTTTTTTTCTCAACTCATTTAGAATAAAAAAGAATGTTTTAGAGTACTGCCTCTTGGCTCAATTAGGCACTGCTAAATGGATTATTGTTTTCCATAAAGCACCTGTTAAGTACTAGGCACAATGCCAGTGGCTTTAGGGGATATAAAATTTAAAAACACAATCCTTGTCTTCAAAACATCTACAATTTAAGAGGAAAGAACCGTAGATAGATGGTTACTGTAGAAGCCAATTTGTACCCTTTCAACAGCAAGAATGAGGAACTCATAGGAGCAGAGGGGGACAAGCCACTTCGGGTTGTGTTATCAGGCAAGTCTCCACGAAAGACATGGGGTTTGAGCTGCACCTTGAAAAGCTTTGGGAGTCCAGACATAAGCACTATCCATTGAAAGAAGAATGTCAACCCTGGTGATGGAAGCAACCTGCAAGGCATGTTCACCTATAGGACTGATCAGATGTTGAAATGGCACAGAACGAGGGATGGCTGAAATATTTGAATGACAGAAACTAGATTCCAAAATGTCTTTACAGGCTGGAAAGTTAGTTTAAATCTAGCATGATGAAAATGAACTGGTCTAAATATGTACTTTACATTTAATTATTAAAAGGAGAGGATATTCACAACCAGAGCTGCTTATGAGAAAAGATCCTGTGTTTTTGTTGAATATAAGCACCACTAATAATAAACACTAATCATTGCCAAAATAGCTGAGGCACACCTAGGTCATATTTCTCTTAAAAAATATAAGATGTCTTTACCTTTCTCTTCAAAAGAAATCATAATAGACTGTATTGGTCTTCTATTGCAGTTATAAAACATTGCCACTAACTTAGTGACTTAAAAGAACATCAAATTGTTTTCTTACAGTCAGAAGTCCTGTCAGCTCTCACCAGACTGAAGTCTAGGTAATGATATTGTTTTTCTAGGACTCTGTGGAACAATCTATTTCCTATTTGTTCAGGGTTTTAGTAGAATTCTGTTCCTTGGGTTCAAAGGACCAAGGTCCCAATTTTCTTGCTGACTGTAAACTAAGGACCATCCACAGCTGCCAGAGATAACTACACTCCTTGGCTCATGGCCCCTTCTCCATCTTCAAAGCCAGCAATGGCAGGCTGAGTCCTTTGAAGGTCACATCTCTCTGATCCTTCTTCTAGCATTGCATTTCTCTCTTTACTACCAGGAAAGATTCTCTTGTTATTAAATTGTTATTATATTGGGACAACCTGGATAATCCAGGATACTTGTCTCATCTCAAGATCTGTAACCTTCATCACATTTGCAATGTCCCTGTACATATAAGGCAATATATTCAAAGTACCGGGGTCTAGGGCATGGGACTCTTTGTAGAGGCCATTACACTGCCCTCACATCTGTAATGTTCTGCTCAGTGCTGGGTGCCAACCTTAGGCTTTACATTGTTAACTTGGGGTGGATCTATGGGAGGGTGACCATAGTGGTTGGAAAACTCAAAGTTGTATCATGTAAGGCATGTTTGAGAGAATTGGGAACATTTTTTCCCCTGGAAATCTGGGAATAAGGGGAAGCATAATAGCTGCTTAAATCTTCTTAATGCTTGTCATATAAAATGGACTTGTTCTGTGTTATATAGAATGTAGAGCAGAGGCAAGGGAAAAAGAAAGAAATTTTAGCTCAATATGGGGAATGTGACTGCTGGCCTCTGAAAATGACCCTGATGAGATGAGCTATTCCTTTTGGTATTCATGCTTTTATTAGCATCCCTTCCCTCTACACTGAACTTAGGCTGGCCTAGGACTCACATTAACCAGTGGAATGCAGCAGAAGTGACCATACAGGACATCTGAGCACAGCCATGAAGAAATCCTGGAAATTTCCATTTTCACACTTTGGTGAACCATGAACCATCATGTTAGAAGTCTAACCACCCATGTGGAACCATGTAAACATAACCAGATAAAGAGGAGAGGAGCTAAGAATACATGGAGTGGGAGAGAATCCTCAAAGTCTGGTTGAGTCTCCATTTGACTTCAATCTCATGAGAGACCCCAACCGAAATCAATAGTCCTGTCCAGCTGAACCCAACTCAAATTACCAACGCACAAATTTAAGAACTAAATAAATGGTTGTTGTGTTAAACTGCTAAGTTTTGGGGTAATTTGTTATGCACCACAAGCTAACTGACACACCTGGTTGGCTAATTGTGTGTGTTTGTGTGCATGACAAGCATATTTTGAATTTTTCACCTTACAAACCAGAGCTTGTTTTTCTTTACTTTTGATTGCAAAACAACACCATTGGCTTTCACAAATTATTTCAACTTCCTGCCAGCCTTGTGTTTGTTTTAATGTGTTGTGTATAGACATATGCCCATGTATATTTGCTTTTCATGACCTGGTAATTTCCTTGATTACCCAAATGTATGGAACACTCTCAGTCATTTTGCTGTCACAATTCATCTACCTTTAAAAAAGATTAGCTGTATCTCAACCGCAACATAAGTCAGTAATTAAAAACAGATGGCTTAAAAAGTATGCTTGAAGCAAGTGAAAATATACAAGATAATGAAAGAGAAGCAGAGAAACCAGAAACCTTCCAAAGTTTTGTTGGACCCAGTGTTGTCACAGCAAAGATGAATTTGACAGCAGAGATGATAGCACTTCCCCAAGGGAAACAGAAAAAAAATTGAGAATAAGCATAACTCATCAGTTTAAAGAAACAGGGACACACTTGTATCTTGGGTTTTATTTTTGTGGCAATTCAGGTTGGTCTGAACCTTGGTATTTTTCCTCTAAAATAACTGCATGAAACTATAAGCTTTGCAGTCACTCACGCGCACACACACACACACACACACACACACACACACACACACAGAGATAGATGTGCACACACACACTTACAGACCATGCATTCCCAACCTCAGTGTAAAGGGTTCCAATTTCTCCATGTATTCCTCAACAGTTGTGTTTTGTTTTGTTTGGATAATAGCTGTCCCAAGAGGTGTGATGGGATAATCTCATTGATTTGTACTTTCCTGATGATGGGTGATGTTTTACATATATCTGTTGGCCATCTGTATGTATTTTTTTAAAGAAATGTTATTACAGAGGTTCCTCAAGAAGTTAACACTAGAACTATCATGTGGGATCTTACAATTCCACTTCTGAGTATATATAGAAAACAATTGAAATCAGGATCTTGAAGAAGTATGCTTTCATATTCATTGCAGCATTATTCATAATTACCAAGATATGGAAACAACCTAACTGGCCCTCATCAGATAAATGCACAAAGAAAATTTTACATGGCTGTATAAAATTACATATAAATACATACAATGAAAATTTATTCATAGGACTATTCTTAAAATTATAGTCTTAAAAAAGAAAATCTGTACGGGATGATGAATGTTAACTAAATCTATTGGTGATAATTGTTTCACAATATATGACAGCCATGAGATTAAAAGACACTTGCTCCTGTGAAGAAAACCTATGACCAACCTAGACAGCATATTAAAAAGCAAAGACATCACTTTGCCAACAAAGGTCCATATAATCAAATCTATGGTTTTTCCAGTAGTCATGTATGGATGTGAGAGTTGGACCATTAAGAAACCTGAGCACCGCAGAACTGATGCTTTTGACCTATGGTGCTGGAGAAGACTCTTGAGAGTCCCTTGGACTGCAAAGAGATCAAACCAGTCAATCCTAAGGGAAATCACCCCTGAATATTCATTGGAAGAACAGGTACTGAAGCTGAAGCTCTAATACTTTGGCCACCTGATGCAAAGAACTGACTCATTGGAAAAGATACTGATGCTGGCAAAGATTGAGGGCTGGAGGAGATGGTGGCAGAGAATGAGATGGTTGGATGACATCACCAACTCAATGGACATGAGTTTGAGCAAACTCCGGGAGATGGTGAAGGACAGGGAAGCCTAGCATGCTACAAGCTATGGAGTCACAAGGAGTCAGACGTGACTGAACAACGCCAACATATGTAAATCAAACTATCATGCTGTATACCCTTAAACTTAAATAGTGATATATGCCAATTATTTCTCAATAAATCAAGGGGGGAAATGTAAGAAAAAAGAAAGAAGTCCTGCCATATGAAACAACGTGGCTGAACTTGGGGGACAGTATGTGAAGTGAGCTTCCTGGTGGCTCAGACAGTAAAGAATCTGCTGGCAGTGCAGGAGACCCAGGGTCAATCCCTGGGTTGGGAAGATCCCTTGGAGAAGGGAAAGGCAACCAACTCCAATATTCCTGCTTGGAGAATTACATGGACCAGAGGAGTGTGGTGAGCTACAGTCCATGGGGTCACAGAGTCTGACACGACTGAGCGACTAACGCAAACACAGACATACACACACACACACACACACTAAGTGAAATAAGCTCAACACAGAAGGACAAATACTGCATAATCCTACTTATATGAGATTCTCAAAATAGTCAAACTCACAGAAGTACAGAGAAGTGTGGTTACCAGGGGTTAGTGGAGGGTGGGGAGAAATGGAAAATGATTGTTCAAAGAATACAAAGTTTCACCTAAGCAAGGTGAGTACTTTCTAGAGATCAGCTGTATAACAGTGACTATAGTTTACTGTTTGCAAACTGAAAAATTTGTTAAAAAAGTAGATCTCAGGTTAAGTGTTCTTACTACAAAAAGGAGTGGGCAGAGGAAACTTTTGGAGGCTATGTTCATTATCTTGATTGTGGTGATGGTTTCACAATTATATGCAGAATGTTCAAGCATCATTCTGTTACATAAAATGTGCACAATTTTTTTGGATATCAATTACACTTCATTAAACCTGTTAAAAAGTGCAACTTTTAATTACAGTCTTCAAAATTTTAGACATTTTAAAAAAAGGAAGACGTAAAGGCACCAAGTAATAACAATGACTATTTTTGATGCAGTAGTTATTATTACTGGGCCCTATGCAGACTACTTTAGGCAGAACACATTTTTAAAGCTGACAACAATCGTTTTTTTTAATATTTTACAGGTAAGAACATCACCACTAAAGAAAAAAATTTTATTCCTTTTCTAATTGCACACTTTTTAATGAACTTTTTAACAGATGAGTTCCAGAATCACCTTGGTTAGGAACTCTCAAGCAGTAAGAAAATATGATGAAATTCTGTACCATTGGTATGCCAAAATCTATTTGGGATGAGGGAAGAAGCATCAAGTTGAAAAAAGTGTCCTCATCAAATAATACTAATAAATATTCTAAAAAGACACGTTGATAGCCACTTGAAAAAACAAGTCTTTATCCTGTAGTTCAATGAATGCATTGATTTAATGATTTTGCTGTTCCACTGAGTTTTTTATGCTTGGATATTTATAATGGAGATGTTTGTAAAGCAATGAAAAGAAACCTGTAGTCTGAGGGAAGGAATGGGAATGTTATAGCAGGAAAAAAGGGATGGTGCTCAGCTCTTTAAATGCTGCCACTTAATCTTCAAAAACATTCTCTAATAAAGGTTCTATGACATCTACATTTTATGCAATCAGGAACTGTGCCACATAGAGTCAAATCTTCAACTTCATTTATTCTTCTTAAGCGTCCCACAAGAGAGGTGGCATCATTTTTACACATAAATGCCATGGGCTCTGTGAGATTAAGTGACACATTCAAATTCTTTCAGAGCAAATGAAGTGGAGCTCGCATTAGAGTTTGTCTTTTCCCAATCTTGTAATTTTCACTGCATTCTTCTATCTGAAAACTAATAAGAGTACCAGTAATAGTGACAGGAAAACAAAAATGGGTACCATATTACTCTCAGGGCTCCAGAACCTGACGGATCATTAACCATAGATAGTTGTTGATCATGGGCCAATGTTTAAACAGGCTCTAATTACAGTTCTGCCATCATCTAGTTGAGTATCTTCATATTCCTCAACCTCAAGTTCATGATGAGTCAAAACCTCAAATAACACAACCTCTTAGAACTTTAGATTTGATGGAGTAGGTGTGATGAGGCAGGAAGTCTTCTAACATCAGTTTACATCACTTT
The DNA here is from genome assembly GCF_033118175.1 of Dama dama. Lineage (NCBI taxonomy): Eukaryota > Metazoa > Chordata > Mammalia > Artiodactyla > Cervidae > Dama > Dama dama. Next base: position 29,584,799 of record NC_083688.1, read on the forward strand.
CAGTAAAAGAAAGCAGTATGGAAGTAAGCATTAGACTCATTTACTTAAACCCCAACAAATCCACCTCTGGGACTTCCAGAATGTCTTACACAGAGATGTTCATTACAACATTAATTTTAAGAACAAAAATTTGGAAGCAAATTATTGGCCAATAAATTCCCTTTTGCCAGACATCTATTAATAGAATATATCCATTTGGTAGAATACTACATTGCATTTTAGAAATCTACTTATGGAATACCCAAGTTATGTTTCTAAGTGGGAAAAAAAAAAGTGCAGTCGTCATATAGAAGGAATGATCACAACCAAATAAAAGTTCAAGTCAAAAAAAGGACCTGCACATAATGCCCCTACTCAAAGACTGTCATAATTAACATTTTAATATGTTTTGCCCATCTTTTTTTCTTTCTATGTTTCTATATGTCACCTGAGATTCCTCAGATCTCATCATCTCCTACTTGTTGACTCATTTTGGAAGTGGTACAAAATCTCAGGTGTGTCCACAACCCTGTCTTTCAGCTATTGCGGACAAAAAGAGCTCACTGTGCTCTCTGTTCCTAGCCTTTTGCTGATGTTTGGTATCCATGAGGCCAATGAGTCACATCTCACTATGGTGGTACTGAACAGATGATCAAGGTAAATGTCTTTTCAAGGCTATTTGGCAAACCATCATCTTTAAAAATGTCTATTCAGGGCTGGGTTCCCTGAAGTAGAAATATGCCCTTTCTCCATCTTTTGCTGACTCTCTCTCTAGATGGGCCTGGGGGCTTAGGCAAAGGGGGCAACCCCTGAGAGAGACAGGCCACCTTCTGGATGGGCTGACACAGCTGCACAACAAGTTAAGTGAGTCTGTGATGCCCAGCACTCCAGGAATCGTTTACTCTCCTTTGATTATACCCTGCTAACTGTGCCTTAGACTCCTGCTACTCAAGAGTGTAGAGTGTGGACTGGTAGCTTCAGCATGACTTGGGAGCTTGTTGGAAATGCAAAAGTTCAAAGTCTATCCCAGCCATACTGAATCAAAACATACAAGTGGCTCCTATGTACCTTGACATTTGAGAAGCACTGTTTTAGACACTGGTTTAGACTATGTTTCTCCAAGTCTTTTCCCTGCATTTCTTTGTGGTAGAATATGCTCAAAATCCTATTCTAGACAGAATAGCTCCTCATTCCTCTCCATCTCTAAACTATACATGGTTTTGATTCAATTTCTGGCTCTATTTTCATACATTGTCAACTCATCTACTTTGTAAGCCACAGGGATAGATAACTGTGGATTTCCATTGATGGATGGCTCTGTTTTAGGTGTATAGTCTTGGGCAAGCTATTCATTTACTTTCTCCAAACTTCATTTTTAGAAATGAGAGAGAAAGAGATAACTTGAAAAGTGAGGCATTGGAATTTTATCATTCTTCTGATTCTAAGACAAATCTCCAGTAAGGAGATGTCAGTATTTCATAAATGAAAGCACCACTCGGGTGCAGGCTCAATTACCAGCACAGCTACAATCTGCTAATAGGGTATCGTGGATGGACACCAGCTGGTTGGTGTACTTTCGCCATTTACCTTCATCTATCAACCATATCATTAGGTGAATTCACACTGCATCAACCATGTCCTCAGCACTTTGTGAGTCCCTGAAAAGGACCAAAAAAAAAAAAAAAAAAAGGTAAGAAAACTAAAGTTGCCACTGATGAGATTAGGTCAAAGCATTTCTGAATAAAGTGGAGAAATGATAGCATCTTATTCAGCCCCAAGGGTTGAGCCTGAGTTTTACGTTGTTGTATATCTTTGTTTCTTAATTTTAGATTCTTAATTGACTAGGCACCTAAAACTTTATTTTTGTATTTAATTACTTAACCCTTCTAATTCTCTTTAGAGGCTGAACATGATCACTAACCCTGATTTAGTGGGAGCCAACTATGTTACAAAGAAAGAGAAAAAAATGTTTTGAGAGTAACTCTAAGACAGGCAGATGAGAAATAAACACATGTACACAACTACCTACACTCATGTATGTGCATCACACATATGCACAGCATGTATCAGTAAGCAGCCTAGACGACTGTGGGAGTATTTATTAATATTAACCAACTGCCATTGTTCTTTCCCTACCTTCATGGCCTACCTCTCAATTACACCAACCTTCTTACAAGGAATTATTGTAGGAATACTTGGTGAGTAAAAATAATCCCAGAGATAGTGAACTTTCTGGGACAATTCACTGGAGCTCAGGCCTCCTTCCTACTAGGCTTTTCTTGCCACTGTTGCTGCTAAGTCGCTTCAGTCATGTCTGACTCTGTGCGACCCCATAGATGGCAGCCCACCAGGCTCCACCACCCCTGGGATTCTCCAGGCAAGAACACTGGAGTGGGTTGTGGCTTTTCTTGGGAGATACCTTATTTGGGGTGCCTTATTAAAGAAAACTTTTGCCTGGAGAATCCCATGGACAGAGGAACCTGGCAGGTTGCAGTCCATAGGGTTGCACAGAGTCAGACATGACTGAAGTGACATGGCATGCACACATATATGCCCTGATGAAGCAGCCACTAAGCTTAGATTATTCTAGAAAAAAGAAAAGGAAGCTAGATAACACAGATAACATATTTTGAACAGTCTGTGCTAATTGTTTTACATATCATATCTTCTTTAATCACAGTAACCCTAAGAAGTAGATAATAATATCCTTATTTTTATGAATAATATCCTTATTTTATGAATAAATTTTATAAAAATATCTTTATTTTATGAATAGTGAATAAAGATCAGGGTTTTACACACAGCAGAATAGATTCAAATCAAATGTTTTTATGGTAAATCCATAGGTAGTCTCCTCTGTATAGACACAGCTTCAAGAACAAGTCCAAAGAAAGTTTTTTCTGGCTAGTATTTAGGAACCGCACATGATAGGGACCTTTGGAAAATTCTGAGATCCCTCTTGTTTCCTTGGAAAGTCAATAGCTATGAAAGTTGCATGTCGATCTCTCCATGACACATTTTGTTCTTCTAGCGTGACTTTTTGAAGGATGTAATAATTTTCCATACATACAAAAGAACCAACAGTTGAGCACTCAACTTAGAAATTTGTTCTTTCTCTTGTTGGTCAAAGGGTGTGACCTTCCTGTGTCATCTGAAGAACACTCTATGGCCAGGATGCAGGTCTCTAATACCAAGGCTGAGCTTTGTCCCATTGTCTCACATTTCACGTCATAGTGATGAATAAAAATGGTGGCAGCTAAGAAAAGAACAGAATTATCAACAGAAATGTTATCATTGAGGGGAAGTTAGTAAGGAACTCATAATTCTTCATTCATTGAATTTATGAGCAGTGGGTCGGAAATCTGGGGAAAAAACAGCATCAAATAAATGCACTGTAAGGGAATTACCAGAAGGAAAAAGGATGACAAGAACTGTGACCCACGAGAAGAGAGTTAAGTGTGGAAATATCTAGATATGAATCCTAGATGCTACACCACAGCTGAGAGGTCTTACATAAGTAACGTTGCTTCTCTGGGCTCAATTTTTAAGTGGAAAATCAGGTGTGTGTGGGGGGGTGTTGATGATCTCCGAGATCCCTCTCCACTCTAAAATTCTGTGTTCTGTAGCTGCGCAGCAAGAGGTAGTTAAACACTGGCCTCTTCCCCCAGAAAAGCCTTGGGGTATTTTGCTCATTTAAAGGATTAGCTGTCCATTTGCAGGGATGTCTCTCCAATGAGGTAGGGACATAATGGCCCAACACAGCTTTAGTTTTGATTCACTTTATAAAGTACATATCCAATTGCCTGGCAAGTTAAGCCAAGCACGTATTCTCATGTGTTTTAGGAATCAAGGCATTTGGCTGATACAGAGAGCAAATGCCTCTTATTACGGTGTGACAAATCCATATAGAGGAAAAACACTGTTTCTTTTCTCCCATATGGCACAGCAGAGTAAGGCTCCCGTTTCTGGCCTTGAAATCGTTCCATGAACCAGGTGAGTAGTTTATTTCACAGGCTGGTGACAGTGCAGTATAGTCTCTCCCATGGAGCTGGGAAGGGATGAGAATTCCTCCATTGTAGCCCAGGGCTGTCGGCAAGGTCTGTGACATGAGTTATCAGCTCCTTTGTCAAGGTGTCATGTAGGTGAACTGCTGTGAGGTAGAAAAGAGGGCAATCTCATACCAGCTTGAATCCCTGACCTGAAATGTCCTTGAACCTCTAGATTTTTACAGTTTGGGTCTAGCAGGCGTGGATTAAACTTTTGCCTTTGAAAACCCTCAATCCCCTACAATCCCAATGCAGTGAGTGTGATAAAATCTTTGCAGGAGAGAGAGCAAGGGGTAGACAGCTATCAAACCTATCTTTACACTAGGTCTAAAGGATTAGACTCAATGGTTTCTCATTTTAACCTAATGTTTATCCTTTGCAAGACATGATGAATTAACTGTTTACCTTCTCTGGCATTTAGGGTACAGACGAAAAAGAAATAGAGAAGACTTCATTGACTATATATGAAAAATAATGCAAATGACAGCAGCAACAAAAATGCAACGCAATCAGTATCTTTAAAATGATTCTACCTCTTTAAAAGAGTGAGAGATAATTCTGGAAACACACATAAGTTGTGTCCTCTTCCTTCTAGTTAAGTCAACATGAACTAGGGAGGGGCGACAACTTCCATTGTCCCTACTATTTGGCATAACAAAATCAAACTTATATCTTTCATGACTAATCTTCTACTTTAATAAATAGTTATCCTTTATTAAGTATATTAATTAGTATGCTAATATACTCATTGTATGCCATATAACCTGAGTCAAGCAAGTGTGAATATTTTTCTCTAACATGTAAATTTCCACCACATACAATTAGGCATGAATGTAAAAGGTCTGCTAAAAACAAAAATCAGTTAAGTGACAGGATGTCAGACTTAGAAGAAAATATCAAAGATCTTACTACAATCTAGAAAATCAGAACCAAGTAAGTTATTAGAATGGGTTTGGATAAATATACACTTGCACACACAAACACACACACATTCACATACAGTTTGATTTCCTAGAAAGAGTGATATTAGGTATGAACTTACTATGTACTGAGAAGGTTCCATATTGAACATTAAAGGACTTCTTAACTATGAGAATGATTTGAATAGTCAAAAGAAGCTGTTTAACCTTTCTTGGATATATTTGTAAACTCTTTGCATTCTAAAACTCTAACATTTTTTATTGAGGATCATCTAGTACAATGGAGAAATTCCCTTGTAAAGTTTTCATATCAAATTAATCCACCTTTCCTAAATTGTTTCAAGGAATGGAAACTTAACCCCAGATATGATCCAGAGTTATATATTTGCAACTACTTAAAAGTTCTTATAATAAACCAATATCTATAATCTCTTGCTTTCCTCTGGAGATGTGAAGACTATTTGAGCTCTTCATATGACAAATCTTCATACTTTTCAGGTTTCTTTATGTCTCTCATAATTCTTCTTATAATAATTTCTTTCAGATTAAGCATACCAAATTCTTTGAAATAAATGAGTAAACATAACAGTACATGGTAAAATTGGCAGGTATTACAAGATTGGTGAAGGGATTTCAATCAACATTTACTGGTCATACATGATGTTTCCACAGTGTACCAAGTTCAAAGATTCCTTTTAAAATCCAACACACACTCCAAAGTGTTCTTAGCTCAGAGTAAAATGGGTTTACCAACAATTATTGTGCTTTGCAGGAAGAGGGCAATATTACTGAGGGATATTCCCTGGTGACGCAGATGTTAAAAATCTGCCTGCAATGCAGGAGACCTGGGTTAGGTCCCTGGGTTGGGAAGATCCCTTGGAGAAGGGACTGGCTACCCACTCCGGTACTCTGGCCTGGAGAATTCTGCGGGGTGAGGAGGTTGGCAGGCTACAGTCCATGGGGTCGCAAAGAGTCAGACACGACTGAGTGACTTTCATACACACAGAGAAGACAAAAGTATGAGTTAACAATGGCCTTCTCTAAGTCTGTGATTCCACAAATAGCTCTTAATTCTACAAGAATTTAAATTCTTAGTTTGAAAGCCACAAGAGGGCACTAGACTACTACATGGACCTAACTCTACTTCTCATCCAAAGCATAAAGCAAGGGTCAGTGTTGACATTACACCAACGCAGGCAATTATAGATGGTTGCCCCAGTTGCATGTCCAGAGCCTGTATGTGAGACACAGTAGGTAATCATGAATGATGTACAGAGAAATTGCCTATGAAACAAGTATTCAGATACTAAGCTTGGGTCACACTAAATGCCGTAGAATTCACATGCAATCTTAAAAATATAAAAAGGAAGTCTACCCCCGACGTTCCGAGAAAAAGTAAGGTGGTTATTTAGGCTGTGAGTTCTGAAAACAACATGGGTAATAGGGTGATTGTCAGGGGCACACAGCAGGAGTTAGACAAAGGGGAGATTTACACATCTAACTTTGGAAAGCCTGACATCTGACAAGGTTCACGTTTGGCCCAAGATTTTCTCCAGACTGTGAGATTTACACAGAGGATCACCCAAGGTACTGTTTCTGCTTCAGAAACACTCTGTACTTAACAATATTTCAGGAAAGCTAGTCTCAGGCTTAAGGTACTCTGAAAAGCCTCTTACAAATACAAAAAGAGTCTATACCACGCCGTCGCTCCATTAGAAAACAGCAAAAAAATCCACCCAGTTAAGAGGCAGGTTACTCTGGGTACATTAAGCAACAGACTGTTTGGATCTATGAAGTGTCTACAAAACAATCAATTAAGGTAACTCAGCCAAATGTGAATCAACACAGGGAAAGTTGTCAGTCAAGTATGTTGTTGGAATCATGGAAATCAAACCCTAGGCTGAAGGGTTTGAATTTTTCACTTCTTAACAATAATGTTGAATATTGTATGGAAAATGACTCCTTTGGTATCATAATTATGCATGAGACATCCTTAGATGATAGATAGATAGAAGACAGATACAGAGATTGATACATTATTTTAATGAATTATTTTAGCTCAGATTGTTTCACAGAAATGAATTACTTGATGGGTTAAATCCGAGCTTCTTGCTACAATACAGCAAGGCAGATAGGAGAGGGTCATTTTTCTGAGGCAGAGTTTAGTTCTTTGGAAGTAGTGAACACCTACAAATGCAATTGATCCTTGTGAAAGAAGTTTCTGGCCACAGAAGTGGTTTTTAGCAGATCTGGTTGAAATCACTAAGGAGGATGCTCTCCTCTTTCTCATCGCTTTTTAATTTACCTACATGTGGAGTTCTGGATGTGTGGCTTTCACTTTTTATTATGCCAGAACCTTCTGATTTTGATCCTCCTACTTCTGTGGTCCTTCTAACAGCTGACCCAGTCTCTGTGGCTCCTTTACTCCATCATGGATCAGTGAGAACTCTCGCTTTTTGCTTTCTAGTTTCTCCCCAAATGTTCTTCCCAGGAACCTTGCTTTTCCTGGAACTGATCTATCCATGCCATTGCTTCAGTTCTTAGGTCTTTTTAGCATCAGGTATATTGAGTCTGTGAAGGATATCTTGGCTACTTGACTTGGTTTTAGTGAACTTGTTTGCTTGGCTTCTATCTTTTAGGTCATACTTTTTCTCATGATTTTTTATTTTGCCAAAGTTCTGGCCACCTGTTTCTGCGTATTCTGTTTCTTGACTCTTGTTAGCTTAATATGGCACTTGAAATTCTATCTTGACTCCTTCAGGTTTGTTTTCAGAGCTCTACATTTAATAACTAAACCTACCCGAAAATTGATGGTGGCCATCCCTTTTGCAAGGCTCCATGCCCAACAGAGACCTCATTTTCTGGCATAGTCCCCAGCATTACAGGGGAGGTGAGTTCAGAAGAAAGTGTCCCAGGACCTTCTCTCTGCATTTTTTTCCCCTATGGTGGGACTTTGAAGCTGCCTTTTTGGCCTGTCTTTCCTGTTACCAAACAAACACTTTTTAAAATTAGGAAATGAAAATGATAGTTCTATTCCAAGCCAGGCGTTTGTCTGCTGTGCTCCAGGAAAAGGATGATTAATGGAGCTAAAGCTTTATGCCTGAGCCAGGGGGTGGCAGTTTGTGGGGAAGAACTCAGAGGTGCCAACCCAGCCATAGCCTCAGATCAGGTGAACTGCCTGGCCTTAGGCCTACTGGAGGCCCTGAAAGTTAAACAGTGGCCCTGGCAGAAAATGTGTCCCAGTAAGGGCTGGGGACACACATGGCCCAAAGGAACATGGCAATTTTCCGATTTTTCGGTTTGTATGGAGAACCAACCTAGACAACCCTGGCCTACAGAAACTTATCAGATGCTGGAATATCCAGACTGGTTGTCCAGGTCACCTAAATTATATGGAGAATAGCAAAGTTTTCCTTTTACTGAATGTCATGTGGACTCATTCCAAAGTTCTGTTTGGGTCTGAGGCCCAATGTATAATAGTCCTTCACCAGAAGGGTGAAAAAGAAAGAAAAATGTAGGGAATTTGAGTCCTGCTGTGTCAAGAGCTCAGAACTGAGAGTAGGAAAATACTGTATGGTCTTGGCTGAGCAGTGGTTTTCCACTTCTCTCAATGTTGAAATTGACATGACTGCATGAAATACTCTAAAGTTGCATTCACAGAACTTCATTTCAGCTGAGGTGTGAGTTGCCAAAGACTTATGGCATAAGCCCTCAGATCATTCTGGTTCAATGTCAGGTGGTACCTAGGAGTTCATGGGCATGATCCATGATGGTGATCACCTTCTCCATCTCTGCCTGCCAAGTTCTTATGCACTATTCCCATCCCAAATGCCATTTCTTCTTTGAGATTTCACCTGGGTCCTCTCTTATCCTTCTGCCCCTCTAGCAATTGGTATGGCTTTATTTGATTAATTTGCTAAGTCTTATCTTACCATGTAAATTTGTTTAGTTTCTTTCATTAAAAAGAAAAAAATTTATCCTCACTGTGACCTCTGCAAAAATAAAATTCAAAGAAATTTTCAAAAATAAAACCTATCCTTTACTCTCTCCTCTCAAGAGGAGAGAACCGCGGCTCTTATTCATCACAAGGAAGGTGAGTAGGAGGATCAAAGAAATGATATGAAGATTTGAATGACACCCTCAAAATAAAACCAATTGTGATTGCTTTAAAAGGCATGATCTCATTTGATTCCTACATGAGGCTCGTTCCTCTTTGGTAAAATGAGGATTGTAATGATGAGACCCTAAGGAAGAGGTAAAATCACTCAGCATATAAATGAGGAGATTGCAATCTGGCCTGGATTTTTGTCCGTTCCTTTCTCTCCACCATGTTGCGTCCCAGGATACCCCAGCATCCTTAAAGACAAAGGTCTGGAGGAAACACAAAGGGACTTCTATTTTCATCTTTCAGTTCTAACAAGATGAGGATCAGCAGGCAGACAGAAGCACAGGGGAATAATGGCTCTGCCCTCTCGAATGGCCCCCCTCCCCCTGCCTTTATCCCCACTCATGGTGACCTTGGCAGAACAAGCTTGCTCTGTAATGACCACTTCGTCAGCAGGGGCTGTGCATTTAGTAGCAGGAAATATAAGCTTTTGTGGTCAGTGTGACGTCACCCCACCCACTGAACAGGCCTTTATAATCTGACCACAAAAAGACTTGAAAGGGATAGACACATACACACAGAGCAAGAGGCGATAGCACCGTCAACAGTTGTCCGTGCAGTGAAAGGAGCATTGTGTCTTCCAAATGCTTCCCAAAGCCTGATGTTTGGTCTGCTGTAGACAAAACACCTGGATGATATATGGCGTCTTTGCTTTGTAGTTGAGCGTCTCAACTCATCCATCTTCCTTCTCCTCTCTCCTTTCCTTCTCTCCTTCTTTCATCTTCTCCCTTCCTTATTCCCTTCATACTTCCGCTTTCCTGCCCTTCTTTTTTCCCCTTTAACTCTCCCTTAATCTAAAGTATGCAAATATATATATTTTAAATTCTTTTAGTTGCTTTCCAACATTTAGATGTAAGGCATACACACACACACACACACACACAAACATATCACATCCCAATTGTATTATTCTTCTCCTGGATACTTCACTGTTAGAGAGAAAAGAAAAAGAGAAAGAGAGAGAGAGAAAGCAGAGACAAAACAGATATATAAAGACTGTAGCTAATATATTAATGTAAATATTAAAATTTCCTTCCCAGGAATGTTGGTTTTCAAACTTATTTTAATGGAAGTAAAGAACTTGTTTTGTAGAGCTAAATGACCCAGTACCTTTTAGTGTCATGGTGTGCAAGTTCAAGTTTACATTTTGTTTTCATTTTTATTTTAGGAGAAGAAATGACACAACCAAGATCGATATAGATACTAAACCTCCAAAAGCAGACAACCTGAGAAAGGAGGATAGAAAAAAAACTGTCTATATGATATATCCACATTAGCTTTTTCCTTATTTGAAGCTAGAGACACTCTGTCAGAGACTGAGAGAGACAGAGGAAGTCTGGGAGGTGATGGCAGATGTGTCTGACCTCTGAATTAAGGCTGGTTGAAAAGTATGGCTTCCTATGATTTGTGCCGCTGTGGGAACTCCCTCCTGGGGCTCTGAGCTCTCCTCTGAGGCCCAGGTAGCAGGAAACACCTGCTTTACTTCTCTGCTGAATCTTCCCCTGAGACCCTTCCTCCCTTCTCTGCAGGGCACAAATAGACAAGCAGGTTTTCCACATGTCCTGATCTTCCTTGAGAGAGGAAGTCTGGAACCATATATTAGTAAGTGATACACCTTGATGGCTTCCTTACCACTTACTCTATTCTTTTTAATTCTCTTCTAATTGACTTCTATTATTGCTTCCTCAACTCAGCTTTTTCCCTCCTTGTACTAATAATACTTTTTCTCCCAGAATAAACTAGGCATAAGAAGTCTATCCATAAAAGCTGATAAACAAGTGTGTATTATGTTCATCAGAATTTATCATTTGGGGTTTTGCCATTCTCCTCTCCATACCAAAAGGGGAAGCAAATGGAATTCCACTTTGGAAAGGCATGAAAAACAGATGCAAATATGCATCACATCAAGATAGCAGCCTTTAAATAGCCTCCCAGCCAGAGGCACCACACAGTTAGCGGCTTCTTAGAGCCACACTTATCCACCCCAGAAAACATCAGCCAAGATACCATCTACATAACTGGACAAAGAATATCAAAATTTTCATTAAGTAAAAAATTATGAAATCCAAGAAATTTTCATCAGGCTTACAAAGACCTCTGAGGGTTGCCATGTCTAATTCATTTTCTCCAAAGAGGAAAACATCTATAGCAATGTTTGTAACACTGATTTCTCCTCCTCTCTTCTTTCTTCTATCCTTGTGAAAAGAATTCTTGGGTAGAAAAGGGCAAATAGCAGAGAAGTTTTAAAAAAGTAATTTTTAAAAAATATTTTTTCATAGAAAGGACTCACTGATAACAAATCTCAGTCAATTTAGAAATTTATTTTGCTTTATGAGAAAGGCAGATTGGTATACTGGAAATACAAGTGATCTGAGTCAATAATCTTACTGAGTCACTGGAAAAATCAGATGTATAACCATGAGAACTTGATGAGTCACTTCCTTTCTCCAGAGCGTTTAATCTGTAAAATGGGAGGGTTAAACTAAAGGATTTCTGAGGTTGTTTCTACCCATGTTTTATAATTTATGTGACAGAACAGAGGGGACTGTCTTCTCTAAATTGTTCTTAGAAATCAAGTAGAAAATGGGGAACTTCCACATAAGGGAACAGACAAGGGAATAAAAAAAGAACTCACAGAAGGATGAAAAGAACTCACAAAATAAAAAGGTCAGTGAACGTGTGAACAGATGTTCAACCACACTGATGATCAAAGAAATTTAAAAGACGATCTCTCATGATTACTTCTGAGCCTGGTCAAAAGGGAAAAGATGAATTTTTCATAATTTATAATAGCATCGTTTATCATAGAAGAACACTGGAAAGAGAAACAACGTATATGCTTCATTATGTTATATCCATTTATTGGCCTATCATCTATTAAAAATGATGACTTGGATCTATATGTCTTAACAGCTACCACACGATGAGGAAAAAAGAGAAAGTTATCAGAAAGGTATAGCATTACTCAACTTAAGGACAATGTATGTATATATGAGTGTATGTGCACAGGAAAAATTCTGAATGGACATCCTCATTATATTAACAGTAGTTGTTGCATGCTTTTGAAATCATTGTATGGTAATTTTCTTTACATGTTTCCTTATTGTTGGGATGTTTTACAGTGAATGCATGTCACTTTTATAATCAACAAATTTATCTCCATTTGGAAATAATGTAGAGCTAATAAAGTGCTATGAGCATGATGCACATAGAATATCATATAAAAACTAGAAATGAGTGCTCTTTAGGCAGCAGATGGAAAGGGAGATTCTTAACCTGTTCTGTTCATTCAGAGCACCAGGATTTTGGATACAATTATCGTCTTGTCCTTTGTGTTTCAGATACTTCTCTTTTGAAAGTTGCTTATATTTTCTGAGCATCACTTTCTTCATCTATAAAATAAGGATAGTAATCTTCACCTTGCAAGGTAGTTGCAATAATTCACTGAAATAACACCTATATATTGTTTAGACAGAGACCAATGAATATCAGTTATTCAAATTACACAAAATTAATACATTTATACTATAGCAAACAGTGATTCCTGAACCACATTGGAATGATGTGTCTATAGGTCACTTGTAATTGTGTGTTAACAATTGTGTGTTACCAAGATTAGTCGTTAATAGGATGTTTCTAAAAGGATAGTGGTGAAAGCTTTGGCCTTGAGTGACTTGACTTCCTTCAATGGAGAGTCTCCTGAATTTTCTAATGTGCAGCCTGCATGTCCTGCTTAGCCAGCTGGCCAGATAGCAATACATATGGAACTCCAAATATTAGCCAACCTTGACCTAGAGGCGTATGAAGAGGAAAAAAAAAAAAAGATTCAAATTCTGCCTTCAATATACTTACAACATAGTGAGAAAAACAAGCCAATGCTTCACAAAATGCAGTGTGAGAAAATGCTATATGTGCAAAGTAACATACACACGTTAAAGCTAGAGAAGTTTACATAATTCACTTTGTAGGTGGAGATTTCGGACAAACTGTGGTGGCAGAGTAATCTTTAAACAGGAATTTTCTACAAAGAAAATACAGGGGAGGGAATTCCAGGCAGAAACAGGCAAAGGCACTGGAAGGTCATACCTGGGGGACATGAGGCGTTTTCACAAAGAAGGTGGCATGGCCAATGCAGAAGATGTGTGCTGGGAATTAGAATGAGACAGAGCTGGAGAAGCCTCAAAATGGTAGAGGGAGGGGGCTCATAAGTCAGGAAGAGGGGCGGAAACTTTATCCTGGGATCCGCAGGACATGACTAAGTAGTTTGAGATAAGAAATTATCCATCTTGATCTCAAATCTGGTGTGGTCACTTCCCAATGGGATGCACCAAAAGAGGGTAAACACAAAAGCAGGAAGAGCTGGGAGGATTTCACTGAGGTCCTATTCAGAGATGATGAGGGCCTGAACCAAGGCAGGGAGAGAGGATAGCGAGGGGCTGGTGAGTCCTAGTAATGGAACTAAAGTGGAAAATGAGAGGTTCTCTACTAACTCAACCATTGACTGGCTATTAGATTTAGGCAACAAAGCGTTAACATCCCTGAGGCTCTGATATTTCAGCTTTAAAACAGAAGGGAGTATGGGGTACGGACTAAGTCAACCTACATAGCTCATCTGGTTATAGAAGTGGGACCTTAAGATATGGTGAACAGATCATCTTGGCTATTCTAGTGAGGTCCATTAGCTAAAAATGGAGTGGCGGGGTTGGGGAGAAGCGAGAAAGGTGCAGGAGGGACTGAGTTAAGTCTTTTCCAGAGGAGGGAGTGGGCACGAAATAAAGAAAAGTTTCTCTCTCCAGAGAGATGCACGGGCCAGGTGGTGTTGGAGTCCTTAGTGACCTCACTTTCAATGACCTGAGACTGGAAGGGTCAGGAAGATGAGTTTAAGAACAAGCTGAGAAAATATGATACCACAAGAGAGAGCCGGGAAAGAGCAGTCACCAGCAGAAAACTCTGGCACCTAATCCCTACCAGTAAAACAGGCCAGCTTAAGAGCTGGCAGAGCCCTTACAGGCTGGGCTCAAAGCAAGCAAGCAGGCTGGGAGGAGGAGGAGCAAAGGAGGAGTCCTGCTCAGCCAGCAGCGTGCATACTGCAGGACTCTCTATTTTTCTCAAGTGCATCCCACACACATTCCTTGACCAACCCCATCCAGGCTACTCCACCTGCCTAACAACCTGGACTGGAAATCAGGGGAGAAGTTGGCCATGGGCAGAGAGCTGTATCGCTGAACACTGTGGCACTTATCTGTATAATGGACATAATCCACACCCTGCCTAGTTTACAGAGTTTCCTAAAAGAGCAACTGCAGTAATGCAAAAATGCCTCATAATGTTAAAAAATACTCTCAGATTTGAAGTATGAGCATCATCATATCAGACGCTAAGTAACTTTAACTTTTGAGTTCTCTTGAAGGCCAGGATAAGCTAAAATTTAAAAAGATCAGGACACCTGGTTTTATTTGGCTTCCTTACCAATATTCCCTGGGTATCTTAGCTGGTACTAGCTTATAAAGTATTACAAAATCTTAATAAAGATTATAAAAAATTTATAAAATGAGAAATCTACTAACTCAGATTGGGAAATCAGCCCACATCTGAAATTAGCTGCATCTTCGTGTATCTTTCTGTTGTCTGGAAAAGTCTGCAGACAAATATGGTTTTACACAGAGTCCTTTACTTAAAAATAGCAAGCAAGGACTCTGCTTCCAGCCTGGCTGCTCTGGCCCTCTGAGCTTTGATTTCCAAGGAGAAGGAATTGGTCTGAAAAACCGCTACCGCACACATGATTCTGAGCATGTACTTCTTTATTGAGCACTTCCAGGATTTCTCAGCTATTAGGGACTTACAGGCAGTGGAAGGAGGCCAGGAGTAGGGTGTACTTGCAATCTCTACCACGAATATCTTTGGGTAGTTGAGGCAGTAAAATGTAAATGTGCAGATACAGGAACAGAAAATTAACAATAATCTCTTCCATCTCCTACTCCAACCAGGTCTTTGGTGTATTTACATATTATGGCATACAGAGATTCAAAAGTAACCTGTGAAGTGGGAAGGAACTGGCCGTGGCAGGGGTGGGTTTGCATATGTGTTTGACAGAGAGAAAGACCCTGACGTCTCCCAAGGTGAGTGCTGAGCTGGAATAGAGGCTGAGGTCTCTTGGCTCCCAGTACCTGTGGATGCTGCGGCATGACTGGAAAGCCCATAGAGTGTTGAAGACAGATGGGCCCATGTCAGAGTCTTCCTCTTGCCTGGGTGACTTTGGGTGAGATGCAACCTAATAGGACCGTTTCATAGATGAGTCAGTGGGCTTCGGTGGGGTAGTAGTGAGCATTAAAAAAAAATTTTTTTTAATTGGAGAATAATAGCTTTACAATATTGTGTTGATTTCTGTGGTACAACAACATGAATCAACAATGACTATATATATATACATATACATATATACCCCAGCCCCCTTGAGTTGCCCTCTGATGCCAACCCCATCCTACCCCTCTAGGTCATCACAGAGCACCAGGCTGGCTCCCTGCATTATGTAACAGCTTCCCACCAGCTATCAGTTTTACACATGGTAGTATATGTATGTCAGCATGTCAATGCTACTTTTCCAATTGGTTCCACCCTCTCCTTCCCACACTGTGTTCCCAAGTCTGTTCTCCAAGCCTGTGTCTCCATCCCTTCCCCGCAGAAAGGTTCGTCAGTGTGGTAAGGATTCTGAAAAGCGATCGTGCCTGCGAAGCATCTCACATGGCGCCTGGCACATTGGGGATGGAGGGCAGGGAGCCGACAGGTGCCAGCTCCTGCTGCAACCTCAGAAGGTGGGGCGACAGCCTGCTGGGGAGTGGCAGCTCAAGCAACCCTGGCAGGCTCTGCCCTGCTCCCCTTTCAGTCAGGTGTATGTCTTGGGCCTCGTGGTCTGGAGTCCAGAAGTATGTCACTGGTGCCTTCAGCAAGCCCAGGCTGCCTGGGAAGCTCTCAATCTGAGGTGGCAGTGACGCAGCTAACCTGATCCTGGGGATGGCCAGGGAAGGCAAGATGCAGAGCCTGGCTCTTTGGAAGGAAATGGAATTGAGCCTGGGGGAACACATCCCCCTCCTTGGGGCCCTGAAACAGACTTGACCTCATTGTTCTGCCGCCTCTAGCTCTTCTGGTGCAGAGGAAAGGGAGAGGGAGTGTATCATTCATCACCTCATCATCTCTGCGGTGAAGCATTGTCAGGGCCCCTTTAAATCAATGTGCATTCTCCTGGCCGTTTGATAAACCACCCAGTATTTATTGAGTACGTACTGAAAGCACATATTTTGCTAAGTCTCCCAGGAGTTTATATGTATATAAGAAAAAAAAGAAGATACTTAGGCACATTGGAATTGAATATTGGCTCCAGTATTTACTAATAGTATGATTTGGGATAATCCATGTAACTTCTATGGGCTTCCCTGATGGCTCAGATGGTAAAGAATCTGCCTGCAACGCGGGCGACCTGGGTTCAATCCCTGGGTTGGGAAGATCCCCTGGAGGAGGGCATGGCAACCCACTCCAGTATTCTTGCCTATGGGATCCCCAGGGACAGAAGAGTATGACGGGCTACAGCCCATGGGGTTGCAAAGAATCGGACACGACTGAGCGACTAAGCACAGCACACGCAACCTCTATGGGGCTTCCCTGGTGGCGCTAGTGGTAAAGAGCCCGCCTGCTAATGAAGAGATGTGAGAGAAGTGGGTTCAAGCCCTGGATCGGGAAGATCCCCTGGAGGAGGCCATAAAAACCCACTCCAGTATGCTTGCCTGAAGAATCCCATGGTCAGAGGAAACTGGTGGGCTAGAGTCCATAGTGTCGCGAAGAGACAGGACTAAAGCTACTTAGCAAGCATGCACGCATTTAACCTCCATGAGCTTTCATTTCTTAGTTGACAAAATGGGAATAATAATTTCTGCTTTGCAAGATTAATATGAGTACTTAGCATATTTAGGGCATAATAATAATTGAATAAATTATAATTGCAGTTGCAATTATTACTGTTATTATGTGATACAATCAGAGACTAGCTATAGGCTAAAATGTGTAGGTAACTCAAGGTAGAGAAATAATCAGAAGAAAGAAAACATTGGTGTGAAGTAATTGCAGTAATTGGTGCAGTAATCAGTGGGAGAGTTCTTCTCAGTTGATGTGTGATTAAGATTTGAGATTTGGAGTGGATTTGGATTGGCGAAAGGAGAGAGGGAACTTTCTGGAAGGACAGAAGAAATAAAGTCACAGAGGCAGAAATACACAAAATATGTACAAAAGGCAGAGTGGAGCTGGAGCAGAGCTGAAGTTGGAACATACTTGGGTTGACAGAAAGGAGGGAAAATGTAGAGAATGTTCGTGAACAGAGTGTGAGGTCCAGACCTGAAGCTATAAGCAAACAGACAAGAGAGGTAATGAAAATAATTTCAAGTCTGAGGGCAGAAGAAGGATGGATTGGAGCAAATACACATGGCAGAATGAAAACCAATGCTGGCTTCCCTGGTGGCTCAGATGGTAATAAACTAGGCAAATGATAATAAAGTCACAGGTGGCAGGGAGCTGGAGAAGAATGAGCCTTGCTGTTCAGTCACCAAGTCATGTCCAACTCTTCGTGACTCTTTGGACAGCAGCATGCCAGGCTTCCCTGTCCCTGACCATCTCCCAGAGTTTGCCCAAGTTCATGTCCATTGAATTGATGATGCCATCCAACCACCTCATCCTCTATATCCTCTTCTCCTTCTGCCTTCTACCTTTCCCAGCATCAGGGTCTCTTCCAATGAGTCAGCTGTTCACATCAGGTGGCCAGAGCATTGGAACTTAAGCTTGAGCTTCAGCATTAGTCCTTCCAAGGAGTATTCAGGGTTGATTTCCTTTAAGATTGACTGGTTTGATCTCCTTGCTTTCCAAGGGATTCTTAAGGGTCTTCTCCAGCACCACAGTTCAAAAGCATCAATTTTTCAACGCTCTGCCTTCTTTATTGTCCAGCTGTCACATCCATATGTGATAGCTATACAACAGCTTTCTTCTTACCATCACAACTGCCTGACCAAGTGTTTATGGTTCCACCTTTCTTTTCATTGGGCTTCTTGTACTCTGATTTACCCCACTTGCTGGGCAGGAGTCAGAGTGTGGGTGGGGGAGATGTCAACTCAGAGTATGTTGCATTTAAAAGATATATATTTATTTATTTGGCTGTGTCCAGTGGGTCTTAATTGCAGCCCCTGGTATCTTCGTTGCATCATACAGGATCTCTCATTGTGGCATGCAGGCTCTCTAGTTGTGGTGAGTCGGCTCCAAGCACTGGAGCTCAGTAGTTTCTGTATTCGGGCTTAGTTGCCCTGTGGCCTGTGGGATCTTAGTTCCCCGACCAGGAATCCAACCTACATCCTCTACATTGCAAGGCAGATTCTTAACCACTGGACCACTAGGGAAGTTTCCAGAATAAGTTGTATCTAAGTCTATCAAGGCCTGGAAGCATAGATGAACCATACTCCTGCTAGAAAAACCATTCATTACCTTTAAAAATATATATATATGGAGTGCCACAAACATATCAGGCATGGCCAAAGCATGGGGAATAAGTAAAGTGCCTGCCCCTATTGAATTACTTTTAAATTCAGGAGAGACTAGAAACAAAGCAGTTAGATAGAATCTGTTAGATGGTAGTAAGTGATTTCAAGACAGGTAAACCAGGTAAGAGGTGTAAAGTGTGCTGGAATAGATAGGTCTTATCATTTTATATAAGCTGATGAATGACCTTGATAATACTGAGATTTTAAAATCGATTCTTGAAAGTATTGAGGATACTGACCTTGAGGCTATCTGGGGAAACATGTTCCTTAGAGAAGGAGAAGGACCTGAAGCAATGAGGTCAAGGTAGCCAGAATACAGGGACCTGAAAGAAAGGGTAGTAGAGCTGTGGCCAGAGGAGGAAGAGTGGGTAAGAGGTCTTTGTAAGGATTTTGGCTTTTGGTCTGAGTGAAATGGAGAGTCATTGGAGAAATCTGAGTCAAGACCTGGTATGATCTGAATCATGTTTTTAAAGGTCTTTGTAATGAGAATTGACAACAGGGGAGCATGTGGAGTAATATGCCTCATCTCTTTGAAAATCAGTTAAGTATCAGGATAACAAAAACTATTCATTGACTACTGACAGTGTGCCAGACTTTATGTTAAGCACTTTTTAAACAAACCTCGGTGAAAACATCAACAAATCTGTGAAGAGAGGTTATTCTTCCAGGTTACAGTTGAGGAAACAGGCTTAGAGGGGGTAAAATATTTACCCACAATAGCACAGCCAGTAAGTGACAACAGGATGATCTGATTCCAAAGTTTATTCCCAGTCCAATGTCGTATACAATGTCTGGTTTTACTTTGCACTCAAATTTGAAATCACCCAGATTCAACCAGAATTTGAATGGGCCCCACAGAGGCCTCTGATAAAAGGTGTCTAATCATCAGCTAGGACTTTTCATAAAATACTTGAGAACTTTTTCAGATGATGAGTAGGCAAAGAGAAGCCCTTATTCTAGTTAATTGTTTACCAGAACCATGCAGGGAGTTGATGATTGAACCTGCCTCTTGAGAGCCATCGTATCATGGAAAAAGCATTAGGGTGTATGCATGTAAACACAGGCAGCCTAAGCTACAGCTGAAGCCCAGCAACGGGTCAGTGATCTTTTTTTTTGTTTTTTGGTTGCACAATAGTCTTAGTTGTGGCATGCAGGATCTTTAGTTGTGGCATGTGGGATCCAGCTCCCCAACCAGGGACTGAACCTGGGCTCCCTGCACTGGGAGTGCAGAGTCCTTGCCACTGACCACCAGGGAAGTCCCTGGATCAGTGATCTTCATCAAGCAGAGAGTTGTTTATTGTCTAGTATAAATCAGAGTACCAGTACCAATCAACATAGACCGATACCATCATGGTAGCCCTGTGAACAGACTGGACAAACTAGAGATTCATTAAGTGGAAAAAAATTTCTTATTTCCATTTTACAATGAATGGATTAGTGGTAGCCATTTGGCAATCAGTTCAGTTAGAGAAATTAGCTGTTGGAGAGAGGTTGAATTTTGTACAAGAGTTAAGAAATTCAGTTGTGAAATGTTTGCCATTATATGGAAAAAATTGTATAAGGTAAAATTAGCATAGAAAATCCTCTGGGAAGTTTCTACGTTGGAGATCACTGTGTCATCTCTCAATAAACCCAACACAGTTTGCATTAAAATGTGCATATAGTGGAACCATGATCATTCCCAAAGGAACAGATGCTTGGGCATGTCTTAACTAAAGGATGAACCCAGAGTCTGTCACAAGGAGTGAAGTAAGTCAGAAAGATAAATGTGAACATCGTAAACTATCGAATCTATTTGCAGGGCAGGAATAGAGATGCAGATGTAGAAAACAGACATGTGGACAAGGTGGCAGAGGGGGGTGAATTAGGAGATTAGGATTGGTGTAAATCACAACCACGTGTGAAATTAATAGCTAGTGGGAACCTGCTGTGTAGCACAGGGAGCTCAGCTCAGTGCTCTGTGATGACCTAGGGGGTGAGATGTGAGGGGAAGGTGGAATGGAAGGTAGAGATGTATGAGAATTGGTATATATGTATACATACAGTTGATTCACTTCATTGTAAAGCAGAAACTAACACAACATTGTAAAGCAACTTTACCCCAATTAAAAAAATAAACTCTTGCCACGCTAAGCCAAAAAAGTTTTTTTAAAGGACACCCCCAATTGTAAATGGCACATGATTCAATTGCTTTTTTTACTTATTCTCTATCTTGAATCTCTGGGTAACTATGTCACAGTGTTTGCAAATCACTGCTATCCACTGGACCATTTCTCCCAATTGGTTCTTTAAAGCAGCAGTTTAATTCTCCTCCTATGAGACTAGATTTCTTGCTACTCTTCCTCACTCTGGGTAAAAACACTCAGGAGTTTTTTAATGCCTTCCCACCAACCTTGAACCATTCTTGTGACCTCAGTTTATTTCACCCTCTGTGACTCTGCTTCCTTATCCGCCAGATAATTTTCAAGGTATTTTCAAGCCAGTCCAGTCTATAATTCTGGTTTAAGTCTGTTTTCTTTAGTTATTATTAAAATTCATTAAGAGAAAATTCAAAACTGCACGCATTACACACATTTTGTGAGGGGAAAGAACTGTGATCATTGTTCACTTCCAAGGTGAATTTTTGTGTCTTTAAATACATGGTGTTCATGTAAATAACTGAAGTATGAGCCACATGCCCTTTTCTGTAAAGAAATCACACCTTTCTTCCATGAAAGTTCCCTTCACCCTTCTCTCTTTTTTTAAGAGAACGAAATGAAAAGAGGACATCTTCAAAATCATGGTAGAATATCTACATTTCCTTCTCAGGACTGGAATGGGATTTAAAATAAATATTGCCAAACCAGAAAGCAAGAATCCAGCCATCAACTGTCCATTCTTCTCCCTCTGGGTAGCACTGCATTTATATTCTGCTGGACAGATGCATTTGATGGCCCCCGGAGAAGGGCATTTCACCCCACTCACAGAGCATTTGGTCAATGGTTCCAGTGTCCAAGAAAACTGTCAGTTATGAAATTCATTGCATATCCTAGATCTCCTCAGCCATGTTATTAACCAGTATTCCCTTGCTCATTCCCAGTGGACAAGGAGAACAGATAGCCATTATCCTCCCCGCCCCCCCCCCCCGCCCCCCGCCCAGGGCAGAGCATTCGGAAGCACAGGAGTCTTTACACAGAGCTCATCAGTTCCTTCCTTCCATCCATCATCAGTTGTCTTAATAATATCCCTTATCCTGAATCCACACCACATAAATTCCCATCTAGATAAAATATGTAATGGAAAATACTTCACTATGGAAATGTTCCATCTCCTGGTTTTGGTGTCGCTGTAACAACTCCTTCAAATAGAATGAAGAGACCTGTATCCACATTTGTTTCTCTTACTGTACTTGATATATGAAAGCAAGTTTGAAGTTAAATCTAACAACTTATTATCAAGATACAAAATAAAATCTATTCCTGGGATATAAAAAGGAGAGGCATTTTTGTTTGTTTCAACTAAATTAAACAATTGTTGCATGGCTGTGATTTTATCAGCTTTTTGGAAAAAGTGTTTTATATTGTTTAAAAAATATTTGGTCTAGTTTTCATCAGTATGAATATTTGGTAAATTTTTTAAACAAATACTTATTTTTAAGATTTTCAGACTCAAAATTATGACTTGTTGCTAAAAAGAAATGCATTTCTATTCCATCTTAGTGATATGATTTTCTGAATACATGAGCATAATTCATTCCTAGAACTTCTTATAGTATATACAATAAATTCAAAGAAATTACTACAAGTATTTTATCCTTATTTGTTCAGAATGACTCAGCTAAAGAGGTGATAGAACTCTTAACTATCTGACAAGCATTATCAAGTCATTTTCAGGGGGATTTTCCTGCAAAAGTAATGAATTATAAGTCATATATGGATTTTATAAGAGTTTCTATGTAGATGCCAAGTAAATTCCTAGATATTGAGAAAATTACATTTATTCAAGGTGGAAGGAGATGTCTAAAATTGGGCACATTTTACATTTTACAACAGAAATGCATGTCTGTTGAGTAAACTGCTAAAAAGTAAGAGAGTAATATTGTACTGAAATACACATTCTTGAATAAATGATTAGCATGTATATTACCACCAGATTAAGAAATTCTCTCTCTTATAAACACCAAAATCTACATTTGAAAGCTGTACTTGAGATATTTCACAGAGACATGATGCTGGCTGATGAGGCTCTGTAATAAAATTTTACCAAATACATATTTCAAGGAAATAAATAATGGAAACAAAACACAAAGCCTATTAAATCTCTTTAAGATCTATTGCTACTATTATTTTGCCAGTGAGCCTGAGTTCTAACCTAATACAATATCTAATTGTCCTTTCAGACAACATGCAATATATCATAGAGACCACAAAAAAATCTCCAAATGGGAATATGGTTAGACATTAGCAACAATTTAAAGCAAAAACTTTAATGCATAGGCTTGCCTTCCTGTCTTTAGTTTCTGTTTTTTCCTACAGATCTGTTTCCTTCTCTCATTTGGTGGATAACATTTTCTTTTCTTTCCTTCTAGACACAAAACAAAATAAATAAAAAGAAATACACACAAACTTATGATTGTCAGCCAACAACCTCTGAGCTTTGTGTGTAATGAAGAGAAATTGACTGCTCAGTTCCAGTTTCAATGGGCTGTGTTCATGTGGCCACCTCTAAGGCAACTGCTCCAGCCTAGAGGTCAAGTTCAATCACCTCCATATGATGCTTCCATGGTAACCCTTTAATTAGTGAATCATCTGGAGAGGATGGGAGATAAGACGGGTGGAAGGGCTCATTCTCCTGAGGTGTGCAAGCAGACAGAAAAACTGCATCGAGGATATACCTGTACCCTATAATTGTGTTAATTCTCCTCACTGTTAAGACCGAGAATAGAGTCAAGCATTTTTGAGGTTAGGAAAAGACTTCCAATGGCGATTCCCTCTGTTACAGAAGTTCATATTGCTTCTTTTCACAGAATAGCATGACCTCTAGACACACCATTTACTTGAGAGTGAGGAGACTTACTTTTAGGTCTGACTCCAAAAGTGAATTGCTAGGTGAACTTCCTGGAACTCTGCTTCCTCATATGTAAAGTACGTGCTTTGAAAGTATAAGATACCTTTCACCTCCGGTGTCCTATGGTCTGAATATAATAATGTATTCAGTAGCACTGGCACTTTCTGAGGGTAGTAGCATCCATGTATTGACTTTCCGTGTATTTTTCATGGCATCCACTAGAGAGTGGAGCTCAAAATAAGCTCAGTAATTATTTGTTTATTGATGATGGTTGTGGTATTTTGGTGTAGTTATTGTGGAATATCTATCTTAGGACATGAGGAATAACCCCCCTCCAACACACACAAAATTTCCCAATTCCCAAGGTGCAAGAAGATGAAAAAGATACGCTTAGACTCTAGGCACATCTTTAAATGCATTTATTTCTGAGCTAAAGATAAGTTAAACACCTTAACACTTTCTAAAGGAAATCGTTACCTGAAAGTAATTGGACAAACCATTTTCACACAAGAGAGAGAGATACAAAAAGAAAACTAGGATTTAAAAAAAAAAAAAGCTTTTGAAACCTTGAAATCTTATCACACCTTGGTACCCAGGCTCTGAAAGCACTTCCTTCCCTTTTGGTTATGGTTTACACCTCAGTCACAGGGCTGAAATACCTTGTGGCCTCATTCCAGAGGCAGGCCAAAGATGTGAGAATCTCAGCTACTGCGCCGTTTATCTGAGGGCTGGGGTGGGGACCCTGGGGCCTCTCTGGGCTCTGGAAGGGGGAAGAAGGGTCACTCTAGAGGCAACTCAGAGTCCCAGAAAGGTCAGAAGCAGTGGTTGGTGAACAAAGCAGCTGCTGGAGGCAGAAGAACTTAATCACAATATATGCAGTTCATAAAATCTGAGTCAAACTGTCCCCTTTGTCTAAACCACCCCTGTGCCAATTCTAACATAGACAGATGGCTGGGACTCAGGGTTCAAAACCACCCAAAGAGAAACCTCCAACGTTCCAGTACGAATTTCTGCACTAAGTGCTTCTTTGTAACCTCAAGGTCATTTTTACCACCTAGTCTAATTCCTTCTTGTTGCATATATACTTACGTACATCATGGTCACATTGTTTGATTGATAAACTGGAGAAATAGTTCAGAGGGTAGATTCTTATAGGTGCCCCACTCTTCTACATTTGGTGCAATATCCTATATTCAGGCTAACGTCCTCCCCCACCCCCAGTATACACATATATACCTCTAGATCCCTCTGAGACTCGGTTCTTTCTATTATCCACATAGGGAGACTGAGGGGCAAGATGGGAAGCCCTAGACCAAGTAAAGAAAGTCTGTGAGTCAGAAAGACTAGTTCTGTCACTCAAAAGTTAAGAGCATTTCTTCTTCAAATGAATCCTCTGGGGTGCAATCTAGTATGTGGTCAAAGGTAAGAAGACCCAGGACTAACACAAGTTTTCAAGACTCATACACTTGCCTACCCACAGGGGAATACTAAAAGACTTGCTACCTCCACCACTTCCCTCCTTCCACTCCCCCACCAACTAAGGCTGAGTTCCCTCTCAGAAAAGCATACCAACACTGAGGTGTGAAAAGAAACCACCCCAGGAATGACAGAACCAGATGAGCACCATCAAGGGCAGATAGAACTGTGGATCATTCAATAATGTGAGAAATAATTCAATGGACGCTTTTAAAATCCCCACAATTTTATAGAACTAGGGAGATAAATTGATTTCATAAGTCTCTAGTTTTTCATTATAACCACTGTGGGCAAGATGTTCTAACTAGCCTCTTTTTCTGGGCTTAGCCATGTGACTTGCTTGGGCCAGCGGGAGTTAGCAAGCAAGACACCAACAGAGTCTTGCAAACACTTCTATATTGGTATTCACTTTCTTGTCACTCTTGTTCCTTAGCCATGAACATGAAGCTATCCCTGGGCTAAACTGCTGGAGGAATGTGAGAGATAGATGGGGGGAGGCTGAGTTTTCTCAGCCAGGATCATCCTAAGTGTGATCTGAAGCTGATAACAACTCTATGAGTGAGTCTAAGGGAACTTAGTTGAAGCTGGCTCAGATCAACAGAACTGTCCAGCCAACCCATAAACTCATGATACATAGTAAATATTTATTGTTTCAAGCAACTGAGTTTTTCTGAGGTTTGCTAAATGATAGCTAATGATAGAACTTCTGATAATGATGAGATGAGGTTGAAAAGAAACACTGGGGAGTAAACACCAATGCTAGCAAGACAGCTTGCCTCAGTGTCTGTGACAGAAGGAAATTGGACAATGTGGTACTAGAGAAAGCAGATCCTTTTGTTTCCTTTCTGCTTATCCACTCTCACCTCATCTTATATAACATATTTGCTGAAATAAATCTTTATATGCTTCAATTTGTGTGTATTTGAAGGTACTGATGGCCAGAGATATGGTGAGAGTTCCTTATGTACACTTGCAATCAGGCTGTGGGCTCACCCTAAAAGGATCTAAAATTGGATTAGAGAATTTGCCTGGCCTGTCAGATCTCTTTGATCTTATTTGGGGGGCTTATAAGCCTCATGCCCCGTTTCAGATAAAGCAGCCGATATTTGGCACTTTTCCTAACCATTTACAGGGACCACATCCAGGACAGTCAGTGGAAGGCTTTAATAAAAGACATCAAATGCTTTGGAGAGTAGGGTGGTTGAAAAAAAGAGGAAGAAAGGCAGGGGAAAGATAACAAAGCAAAGTTTATATTTCTGCTATCTGGAGAATCAAATGCTTTTCTAGCAGTCTCTAACTGGAATGTATTTGTTGATTTGCCAGGAAAACTCTTCACAGATTAAAGCCTTAACTGGACAGTGATGTAGGGTGTGTCCCAACCATCCTGGCACATGGCATGACTTTTTTTCACACCCTGGAGCTACTGGTGAGAAACACCTTCTTCATGGCCTCATATTCCTTCTACCGCCTCCAGAACCAATGCAGTAGATGATAAAAAAATGGCCAAAGTTCTTTGCAGTTGTCTCCTAGGAAGTGGAGTCCATTCTTCATTCCTTAAATTAGGATTGGCCAGGTGATCTGTTTTCACCAATGAGACACTGCACCAATCAGATACCAGCAAATGTGATACAAAAGAAACTTGATTAAAAAAAAAAGAATTTGCATATAAGAGATTGCTCTCTTAGAATCTGAAGCTGCTGTATGAACAAACCAGGGTTATCCTGCTGGAAGATTAGGGACAAGTATCACAGTCTCCATCACTGCCACAGTCAACAATCAGCCAAACCCCAGAAGCAGACTAACTTAGCTGACCAGCAGCTGACTGAAAATTCTGAGACAGCAGTATAAAACCTAGCTGAGCTTGAGCTAAACTGCCGGGCCATAATTCAGTTAAATAGGTAGGTATTGTTTTGATCTATTCAGTTTAGAGGTGAAAAGCTGACAGATGTAGCTAGCTTACAGAAAGCAGAGTTTTCCCAAAGAAAGAGATTTTCATGACAATTATTAAACGAAAAGAAGACAGAGTCATTTTGAACTACAAGTTGATGTTTGTTAAACTCTCAGTATAGTTTCCTTGATGGCTCAGATGGTAAAGAATCTATATGCAATGTAGAAGATGTAAGAGACACAGATTCAATCCCTGGGTTGGGAAGATTCACTAGAGGATGGCATGGCAACCCACCCCAGTATTCTTGCCTGAGAACCCCATGGACAGAGGAGCCTGAAGGGCTACAGTTCATGGAGTCACAAAGAGTTAGACATGACTGAGTGACTAACACTTTCACTTTCAAAGTTCCTTAAGCATCCTGGCATCTAGAGAAAAGATAATAATAAAGAGTATTTATAAACACTTTTGGGAAGTTTTTCATCTTAGGAATTATTCCCATCATAGAATAGATGTACTTGGAGTATATACAATTGGGTTACATGCTAAAAAAAGCTATTGTCAAATAGGCTGCATAGACAATGAAGGACATCTATGACCCTGAGGTCAATCATCAGAGAATGACTGTTGCATTCCAGGTACTTCACTTAAATTTTATGTTATCACTATTATCCTAACCTATGTATGATAAAAAGTGAGGATAAGAAAGGTTAGATAACAGTTTTGCAATGTTTGGATCCAAGATCAGAGGACTTTCTACTACATCACATTGCTTCTCCATGTCCTAAACCAAAGAAAGCAACAAACAAAAAAGATTCTGTATGAAGAACTGACATGTAATTGTATTGGGTGAAGCAAAGTTTATCCTGGAAATTCATTTAGGGTTGTCTAGACAATGAACCAACTAAGATGCAGGGTCCCTCCATTCAGGGAAAGCAAAAAAACATGAAACAGTAACACATAAACAAAAGATAAAATAATCCAAGCTAAAAGTTTATCCTTTAAGATATAGTGAAATTGGTCAACTTTTGACCAAACTGATGAAGGGGAAAAAAGCCACAGATTACTAAAATCAGCAGGGAAAGAGATGACATCCTACAGATGTTACGAATGTTAAAAATACAATAAGAATATAGTGAAGAGAGGCACACCAATAATTTTACAACTTAAAAGGACAAATATCTTTACAAATATATCCTGCTAAAAAATGACAAAAAGAGAAATAAAAATTTTGAATAGCTTTTTGTCTATTAAAAAAGATGAATTCATAATACGATAACTTCCACCAAAAAAATTCCCATGCCCAGATTCTTTTACTGGTGAATTCCATCAAAAAATTTAAGAAAGAAATAGTATCAATATCACATAAACTATCTTAGAAAACAGATAAAGGGAAGCACTCTCTAATTTGTTTTATGAGGATGGTGTAACTCTGATATCAAAACTGTCAAAAGTGTCAAAGACTTTGATAGGAAAGTCTACTAACCCCCAACCTCAAATATAGATACAAAAATCCTTGAAACAGGTAAATTAAATTTAAAATTAGTAAACCAAATAAGAAATATATAAAAATAACAAGTGATCTTTATCCTAGGAAGGCGAGGTTGGTTTAACATTTAGATTTACCACATTAGCAAAACAAAGAAAAAAATTATATAGTCATCTCAATAGATGAAAAATTATTTGAAGACATCAAATAGCTGACTCATTAGAAAAGACTCTGATCCTGGGAAAGATTAAAGGCAGGAGGAAAAGGGGACGACAGAGGACAAGATGGTTGGATGTCATCACCAACTCAATGAACTTGGGTTTGAGCAAGTTCCAAGAGATGGTGAAGGACAGGGAAGTCTGGTGTGCTGCAGTCGACAGGGTCACAAACAGTCGGACACGGCTGAGTGACTGAACAACAACAAATTACTTATTTATGACTGAAAAAACAACTCTTGGAAAACTAGGAAAAGAGAGAATTTCTTCAACCTGATAAAGGCCATCTCCTCATCAATATTCCCAAATGAGGTAAAAACAAACAAACAAACAAAAGAAAACAAAAAATTTCTGCTACTAATGCCATATTAATTATGATATATTGTACGTTTTCTCCTTAAGATTGGAAACAAGGTAATAATGTCTGCAATAGTTGCTTTCATTCAATATTATACTGAAGGTCCAAGCAAGTACAATAAGACGAGACAAAGAGTTTAAAAACATACAGATGAAAAAGAAGTAAAACCCACTTTATTTGCAGGTGATAGAATTGCCTACATTTTTTAAAAATACCCTGAGGAATCTATAAAACAAGTACCAGAACTAATAAGCAAGCTTAACAAGTTCGCAGGATACAAGGCCAATACAAAAAATCAATTGCAGCATAACAAAATAAGAAAATGTTAGTTCGAAAATCCTTTTCCAGCAGCACATAAAAGCATAAAATATTTTTATGTTAACTTGACAAAAGGCATGAAAGACCACTATTCTGGACACTATGCGACAGGGCTGAGGAAAATGAAATGAGACCTAAAAAAAATGGAGAGATATTCTCTATACATAGATTGAAAGACTTAGCATTTGATATCAATTCTTTCCAAATTGATTTCCAAGTAAAGAATTTCAACAACCTTTGTATAGACATTAATTTCATTTCTAATATACATATATATGTATATATATATATATGATACAAATAGCTAGAATAGCCAAAAAAAACTTGAAAAAAAATAAAAGTTAGGTAACTAACATAGCGTTATTTCAAGACTTACTGTGTAGCTTTGGCAATTACTACAGTGGGGTATTTGATGAAAGGATGGTCAATTCAATCAATCTAAGTGATTAGAGAGCACAGAAGTAGATCAATACACATATGTCAATTTATATTCACACAAAGTACCAAGGAAATTTAATGAAAAAAGAATAGTATTATAAAAAACATGGTGGTGAAACATATAAACAAATATGTGGAAAATGATGAATTACTATACCTACCTCACAAGCGTGCAAAAGAATTTGAGCTGCATCATAGACTTGAACATAAAAACTAAATGGTAAAATTTCTGTAAAGAACGTAGTAGAATATCTTTGCAACTTCTAGGTTGACGATACATTTTTAGAATGAACACAAAGAAGTCTAATATAAAGGAAAAAAATGATCATCTGGACTTCGTAACACACCACCAACAGAAGACAAATAAACAAAAGACCTCTGCACTTTGAGTCATCATTAATCAAAGAAGAGTAGGATAAAACATCTGCAATGCATATATCCAATAAAGGACTCATTCAGAATATATAAAGAAATTTTACAACAGAATTGAAATACAAATCACCCAATAAAAATGGGAAAATAATTAAAGACTAAATTAAAACATACTGACAACAGTAAATCTTGGTGAGGATGTGGAAATCCAGAACACTCATACATTGCTAGTGGAAGTGTAAAAAGGTACATCCCCTTGAAAAAATGGTTGGATGTTTCTCATAAAATTACACACAGAGAGAATGATGCAGAAAAAGTAGCAGAGTAATGACCTTCGAAAATTCTCTCCTTCATAAAAGCAAAGAGAAAACATTCAAAGAATATCAGGATCATTCACAAAAAATAGCTCAATCCTGACTAAGAACAATGAAATTTGTCCTGTTTTCACTTGCCCTGTGAAAGTGTTAGTTGCTCAGTCGTGTCTGACTCTGCATCCCCATGGACTACAGCCCACCTTTGTCATTGGAATGTTCCAGGCAGGAATACTGGAGTGGGTAGCCATTCCCTTCTCCAGGGGGTCTTCCCGACCAGGGATCTAACCTGGGTTTCCTGCATTACAGGCAGATTCTTTACTCTCTGAGCCCTCAGGGAAGCCCTACCCCTTTCCCTGCGCCTATCCTTGTCTCCCTAGCATCACAGTAGCCATGAAGATCAACACCCCACACTTATGGTAAAAACTGGTGTCTGGCAGCAACCAGAGAGTGCAGAACAGAGTTAGAACTCCTTCAAACCTAATTCCCGAAGAAGTGTCCTTAATGTGCCTGGGTGACTCCCTGGAAGATCCCACTTGCTAGGTTGAGTGTCTTTGACTTGACTTGGAGCTTTTATAGTACAAAAAGCCTTTCCCCAAAGGTGTTTTGTTGAAAACAATTAGAAACAATTATTTAGCAGTTCCACTAAATACCCACTATAGTGGATAAGAGTTGGGGCAAACCATAGGCTAATCCAAACATTTAAAAGAAAAATCTGGGCAATGAGATGTGCTTATGAGACTCTGAAAATCTCTGACACATTCTCAGAAATCTAGAAAGTTGAATGCATGTCTATAACTGAGCATGTGCAGAGAGCGGTGTGCATGCTCAGGATAGACATAAGAAGACCATAAGCTCTCACCTCTGGCTGAGCTTGAGGCTCTGAGCCTGGAGGAAGTGAAAGCTGGGGTAGAGCTGCAATCTTCCAGGTTGTGTGTGGAAGGCATAGCCCAATAGGCATGCAGAGCATCTTGGCAAACACTGGGACGCTCCTTGGTTCTAGGCACTTAAATAAATCTGTCTAATCATTAGCTGACCACTAGCATACCGAACAGAGGCTTTTGTGCCTACACCTGAGAATAATATAGGTTTTATAGAATTAGTTCACAAAAGGTAACACACCAAAAAATGACAAAGAGCAAAAACAACAAACCGTCAAGAGAGGGAAGAATCTGATTTTCACAGTTTTCATATTATATTATTTAAAATATCAGTTTTCAACAACAAAACATTATGAAACACGCAAAGAAACAAGAAATTATGGTCCATGCACTAGAAAGTCAATTAATCAAAACTGTCTCTGAAGAAGTACAGATATTGGAATTACTAGACAAAGACTTTATTTCAACTGTGTGAAATATATCCAAAAACAAAACCTAAAGAAAAGCATACTTTTAGAAAATTAAACAAATTTATACTGATAGAGAATATTAATAAAGGGATGTAAATTATTTTTTTTTAAATAGAGCCAAGTAGAAATTCTGAGCTTGAAGATTAAAAAAAACTGAAATAAAATAATTTACTAGAGAGCCTCAGTAGTATATTTGATCAGGCAGAGAATGGAATCAGAAACTTGAATATAAATCAACTGAGATTATCTGACCTAAAGGAGAGAACAAAAAAGAATGAAGAAAAAGGACATAGACTCAGAGACCCATGAGACACCAGTAATAACATTAACTGCAAAAGGAGATTATATATAGAGAGAGGCAGATATAATAATAATGCACACAATCAAGAAACTTAATGAACTCCAAGAAGGATAAACAGAAAGTGATCCACACAAAGACATATAATTAAACTGTGGAAAGCCACAACCAAAGAGAAAATACTGAAAAGAGGGGGAGAGAGAAGTGATTCCTCATGCACAAGTTATCTTCGGTATAATTAACAGCTAGTTTCTCATTAGAAACAATGGAGGCCAAAAGTCAATGGGATGACATATTCAAAGTATTTAAAGAAAAAACTTTTAACAAAGAATGAAATATATGATGCACTATGATGAAATAGGATTAATACCTTCAACTCAAGCTTTGTTCAAAATACAGAAATCAATAAATCTCATTGGAAGGACTGAGGCTAAAGCTGAAACTCCAATACTTTGGCCACCTGATGTGAAGAACTGACTCATTTGAAAAGACCCTGATTCTGGGTAAGATAGAAGGAGGGAGGAGAAGGGGATGACAGAGGATGAGATGGTTGGACGGCATCACCAACTCAATGGACATGAATTTGAGTAAACTCCAGGATTTGGTAATGGACAGGGTGGCCTGGCGTGCTGTAGTTCATGGGGTCACAAATAGTCAGACACGACTGAGTGACTGAACTGAACTGAACTGAACATAATATTAATAGAATAAAACACAAAAATTTCATACCATGTAAATAAATGAAAAAAATCATTTGACAAAATCCAACAACTTCATGATACAAACCCTTAACAAACTAGGGGTAAAAGGGAACTTAGTCAATTGAACAAGAGCATCTAGGAGAACATTAAGATTATATTAATATCACACTAATAGTGAAATCTGGAAGATTTTCTTCTCAGATTAGGAACAAGACAACGATGTCCATTCTTACTACCTCTGTTAACAATGCACTGGAAGTTCTGGCCAGGAAAATTAATCCAAAAAAAGAAATAATTAAAAAAATACATTTAGACTGGAAAGAAGTAAAACTCTATATGCAAATGATATGATGTACTTTGTTGTTGTTCAGTCACTCAGTCGTGTCCAACTCTTTGCAACCCCATGGACTACAGCATGCCAGGCTCCAGGTCCTTCACCATCTCCCAGAGCTTGCTTAAACTCATTTCCATTGAGTCATTGATGCCATCCAACCATCTCATCCTCTGTTGTCCCCTTCTCCTCCTGCCTTCAAGTCTTTCCCAGCATCAGGGTCTTTTCCAACGAGTCAGCTCTTCACATCAAGTGGCCAAAGTATTGGAACTTCAGCTTCAGCATCAGTCCTTCCAATGAATATTTAGGGTGGATTTCCCCTTTAGGATTGATTAGTTTGATGTTGTACTTAGAAAATTTTTAAAAATCCCTACATACACCTCAAAATTATTAGAGTTAATTAACTAATTCCAAAAGATTTCATGACATAAGATCAGTACACAAAATTAATTATAGTGCTTAACACTAGACTATCAATAAACAATATGAAAATAAAATTAGGAAAACGATTCTATTCATGGTAGCGTTATAAGAAGTAAATTCTTAACAATATATTTAACAAAATAAATGCAATACTGTACATTGAAAACTGCAAGATATCACTGAAAGATAAAAGACAATTTAAATAGTGAAAAGATATCTATGCTCCTGGATTGGAAGATGATACTGCTAAGAGGTCAATGTTTCCCAAATTGATCTATAGAGACAATGCAATCCCTATCAAAATCCCAGGTTCTTTTTTGTTGAAATCGACAAGAAAATCCTAAAATTCACATGGAAGTACAAGAGACCCAGAATAACCAAAACAACCTTGAAAAGAACAAAACTGGCAGACTTACACTTACCAACTGAAAATTGACTACGCAAGGTTGTGCGGTAAGGGCATAAGTGGTGTCACATAAATAATGAAATAAGTTTAAGAATTCAGAAATAATGCCATCAGTTTATGGCCAACTGGTTTTCAACTAGCATACTAAAAAACAAGTCAATGGGGGGAAATGGTCTTTTTGACAAATAGTATTGGGACAAGTGGATGTTGTTGTTTGTGACCCCTTGGACTGCAGCATGCCAGACCTCCCTGTCCCTCACCATCTCCCAGAATTTGCCCAAGTTCATGTTCACTGCATTGCATTGGTGATGCCATCCTGCCATCTCATCCTCTGATGCCCTCTTCTCCTTCTGCCCTCAGTTTTTCCCAGGACTTTTCCAATGAGTCATCTGTTCACATCAAATGAGCAAAATACTGGAGCTTCAGCTTTAGCATCAGTCCTTCCAGTGAATATTCAGGGTCTATCTCCCTTAAAATTGACTGGTTTGATCTCCTTGCTGTCCAAGGGACTTTCAGGAGTCTTCTCCAGCATCGCAGTTCAAAGGCATCAATTCTTTTGTGTTCTCCCTTCTTTATAGTCCAGCTCTCACAACCATATGTGACCACTGGGAAGACCATAGCCTTGACTATATGGACCTTTGTTGGCAATGTCTCTGCTTTTCAATACACTGTCTAGGTTTGTCATCACTTTCCTGCCAAAAATCAATTTTCTTCTGATTTCATGGCAACAGTCACTGTCTGTAGTCATTTTGGAGCCCAAGAAGAGGAAATCTGTCACTACTTCCATCTTTTCCCCTTCTATTTGCCATGTAGTAATGAGACCAGATGCCATGATCTTAGTTTTTTAATATTTAGTCTTAAACTGGCTCTTTCACTCTCCTCCTTCACCCTCATCAAGATGTTCTTTAATTCCTCTTCACTTTGTGCTATTAGAGTGGTATCATCCACATATCTGAGGTTGTTGATGTTTCTCCCACCTATCTTGATTCCAGCTCGTAACTCATCCAGCCTGGCATTTCTCATGATGTGCTCAGAGTATAGGTTAAGCAAACAGTGACAGCAGATAGCCCTGTCATACTCCTTTCTGGATCTTGAACCAATCAGTTTTTCCATAGAGGGTTCTAACTGTTGCTTCTTGACCTGTATACAGGTTTCTCAGGAGACAGGTACAAAGGTCTAGTATTCCCATCTCTCTAAGAGCTTTCCATAGTTTGTCATGATCTACACAATCAAAGGCTTTTGTGTAGTCAATGAAACAGAGATAGATTCTTTTCTCAAATTCCCTTGCTTTCTCTATGATCAAGTGAATGTTGGATTTCTAAACCCAGCTTGGACATCTGGAAGTTCTTGGCTTGCATAATGCTGAAGCCTAGCATGCAAGATTTTAAACATGAGCTTACTAGCATGGGAGATAAGTGCAACTGTCCAATGGTTAGCACATTCTTTGGTACTACCCTTCTTGGGAATTGGGATGAGGATTGACCTTTTCCAGTCCTGTGGCTACTGCTGGGTCTTCCAGATTTGCTTACATAATGAATGCAAAACCTTGATGGCATCATTCTTTATGGATTTGAAGAGTTTTGCTGGAATTTCATTGCATCCACTAGGTTTACTAACAGCACTGCTTCTTAAGGCCCACTTGACTTTGAAATCCAGAATGTCTGGCTCTGGGTATCTAACCACACCATCATATTAATCCAATTCATTAAGATCTTTTTTATACAGTTCTTTCATGTATTCTTTTCATCTCTTCTTGATCCCTTCAGCGTCTATGAGGTCTCTACTACTTTTATCCTTTATTTGCCCATCTTTGGGGGGAATGCTCCCTTGATGTTTCCAATTTTCCTGAAGAGATTTGTAGTCTTTCCCCTTTTGTTGTTTTCTTCTATTATTAAGCATTGTTCATTGAAAAAGGCCTTCTTGTCTCTTCTAGCTATTGTTTGGAACTCTGAGTTTAGTTGGATGTACGTTCCCTATCTCCCTTGCTGTTCACTTCTCTTCATTCTTCCACTATTTGTAAAGCCTCTGCAGATAACCACTTTGCCTTCTGGATTTGCTTTTTCTCTGGGATGGTTTTGTTTGCTGCCTCCTGTACTATATTACAGACCTCTGTCCATAGTTCTTCAGGCATACTGTTAACTAGATCTATTCATTACCTCTATTGTGAATTCATACCAGATCTGACTTAAGTCATGCCTGACTGGCCTATTGTTTTTCCCGGTTTTCTTTAAGCCTGAATTTTGCTATGAGAAACTGATGATCTGAAAAATGATATTTTTAACAAACAATATTAGGACAATTGGATATCCACATGCAAAAAAAAGTAAATCTGGATCTCTGCCTCACAACATATCCAAAAATTGGCATAAAATGGATAATAATTTAAATATAAGAGCTAAAAATTTAAAAAACTTTTAAAAGATAATATGAATAAATTTTAATTATCTTTGACTAGGCAATATTTACTTATATATGACACCAAAGAAACAAGCAACAAAAGAAAATGATAAATAAACTGGACTTCAAAATGCTGCTTCAAAGGAGGTACTTAATCACTCAGTCATGTCTGACTCTTTGTGACCCCAGAGACTGTAGCCTGCCAGGTTCCTCTGTCCATGGGGATTCTTCAGGCAAGAATACTGGAGTGCGTTGCCATTCCCTTCTCCAGAGGATCTTCCCAAACCAGGGATTGAACCCAGGTCTCCTGCATTGTAGGCAGATTCTTTACCGTCTGAACCATCAGGTAAGCCCAAGAATACTGGAGTGAGTGGCCTATCCCTTCTCCAGGGGATCGTCCCAACTCAAGAGTTGAACCAGAGTCTCCTGTATTTCAGGCGGATTCTTTACCAGCTAAGCTACCAGGGAAGCCCACTTCAAAGGATATTGCCGAGAAAATGAAAGTACAATCCATACAGCCAAAGGGAATTTGCTCTATGACTCAGGGAACTCAAACAGGGGCTCTGTAACAATCCAGAAGGGTGGGATGGGGAGGGAGATGGGAGAGAGGCTTGGGAGGGATGGGACATGGGTGTATCTCTGGCTGATTCTTGTTGATGTTTGACAGTAAACTACAAAATTCTGTAAAGCAATTATCTTTCAATTAAAAAGTAAATAAACTTTAAAAATACAGTCCATGGATTGGGAGGAATTTTTGCAAATCTCATATCTGATGAGAGTCTAATATTCAGAACATATGAAGTACGCATAACAACTTAACAGAAAGGCAACTAACCTAATAAAAATATTTGAATAGACATGGCTCCAAAGAAGATTTATAAAAGGCCAATAAGCATGTAAAAAGATGCTTAACATCATTAGTCATTAGGAAAATACAAATCAAAACCATAATGAAATTCTATTTCACACCCAGTAGGATAGCTATAACCAAAATATTGTAGCCCTCATACAATGCTGGAGGAATGTAAAATGGTACAGCTGCTTTGAAAAACAGTTTGGCATTTCCTCAAAAAGTTAAACATAGAATTACCATATGGCCCAGCAGTTCCACTCCTAGTTATATATCCAAGAGAAATGAAAAAAATAGATTTCACACAAAAACTTGCACATAAATATTCATTTCAGTCCACCTCAAAATAGCCCCAAAGTGGAAACAACCCAAATGTTCGTCAACTGATGAATGAATAAACAAAAGATGGTTTATCCATGCACTAGAATCTTATTCAGCCATGAAGTGAATGAAGTGTTTAAACATGTTACAACGTGGATAAATCTTGAAAACATTATACTAAGTGAAAGATGCCAGACACAAAAGGGAGCATATTGTGTTATTCCATTTATATGACATGTCCAGAAAAGCCAAATGCATAGGGAAAGAAAGTAAATTAGTAGTTGTCTAAAGACTGAAAAAAGAAGGGACTACTAGGGACTGAGGGAAGAAGGAATGAGGACTGACTGATAATGTGTGTGTGTGTGTGTGCACGTGTGTGTGTGTGTGTGTGTGTGTGTGTGTGTGTGTGTGTGTATTAGTCCCTCAGCTCTTGTGACTCTTTGTGACCCCATGGACTGTCGCCTTTGGTATGGGGTTATTTAAGGGGTGATGAAAATATTCCAAATTAGATAGTGATGATCATTATACAACCTTGTAAATATACTAAAAACTACTGAATGACTCATTTAAAAGTGTGAATTTTATGGCTTGTAAATTATATTTTGGTTAAAAAAAGAGTTAACTGTACATCTTTCCTATTACCCAGCAATTCCACTCTGAAATATTCATCCAAGATAAAATAAAGCATGCATCTGCAAAAAGACTTGTATGAGAATGTTCATGCAGCTTTGTCCATGTCATCCAAAAACTAGAGTCAGTCCAAAAGGCCACAAGAAGAAGAACAAATAAACAAATTCTGGGATATTCATATAGTGGTATGCTATCCAGCAATTAAAAAAAAAATTATAGCAACAAGAATAAATTTAAAAACCATGAAGTTGAATGAGAAAAAATGGGATGGAATAGCAAATTCTATATAATTAATAATAAACTTTCCTGACTTTTAAAAACAGGTAAAATTAACTTACATGGTGCTACAAAAGGTGTTTTTCTTATGAGGTGTAGGGTTTGTTGGAGAGGCAGGAGGAAAATGCTGAAGGTGACTGAAATGTTCTGAATATTTATTGGAATGGTAGCTATATGGATGTATACATTTGCCAAAAACTCATCAAATTTTATAGTGAACTGATGTGTGTTTCATTTTATGTAAATTTTTAAAAGTTAAAAAAATTTAAAGGACTGCAACCAAACATAAGACCGATAAGAAAGCTGGAGGGTTCTTTATAAACAGGTTTAATATTTAATCAGCATATATTAAAGTAGAGATGTTTAAAGTGTTTAATATAATGTTTTCTGGTAGAGGAGAACTCGTGAGTGAGGATTTCAAGGGAGATTTCAGGGAAAGGAAGAAATCTTATGGAAGAAATGAGTTTACATGGACTAATCACTGGAAACTTATGATTACTAAATTTCATAGGCATAAATGCTCAATGGTTGTAGCTGAAACTCTGCTAGAAGGAAAGAGGAAGAAATGTTACTTACTTAATCATTTGATTCTAACTCTACTCAAGACTCAGGAGATTCCAGGCCTCACTCTTTCAACTCATCTATTTTCTCTTTTATAATACAGATACTTAAAGCACTTTAAATTCCTTGTCCTCTTTTTTCTTTTTTGTTTGTTTGTTTAGAACAAAACAAAATATTTATTATTTATAGGACAGCTTCAAAACTCCATGTGGTATGTCTGTAGAGTTTTTTTTTTAATGTCTCTTTTTAAAATTTATTTATTTTAATTGAAGAATAATTGTTTTACAATATTGTATTGATTTCTGCCATATCAACATGAGTCAGCCATAGGTATACATATGCCCCTACCCTCCTGAACCGCCTCCCTCTTACCTCGCACTCCGTCTCACCCCTCTAGTTTGTTGCAGAGCTCCAGTCTGAGTTCCCTGAGACATACAGAGAATTTCCACTGGATCTATTTTGCATATGTTAGTGTATATGTTTCCATCCTACTCTCTTCATTCATCCCACCCATTCACTTCACCCTCTCCCCCTCCCCACCCTCCCCCGCACCCCTGCCTCCTCCATGTCCATAAGCCTGTTCTCTATTTCTGTGTCTCCATTGCTGCCCTGCAAATAAGGTCATCATTACCATCTTTCAAGGACTCCTGTTGGAGGCTATGGTGCAAGAGCTGTAAAAGGGATAACCCTTTGCCAAAATGATGAGATCTCTCAACCAATACCAAAAAATCACAACCATCTCAAGAGAAGAGGGTCAATGAGGTCTTTTTAATTTTTTTGTCAGTAGCATCCTTTTTATTTCAGAAAACTCAAATCATGACCAAAGGTGCTTCTTTTTTTTTTTTTTTTTAAGCAATCTGGGAACAGCACTTCTATGTTTATCTTTAATTAACTGATTTATTTTAATTGGAGAATAATTACTTTACTATGTTGTGATGCTTTTTGCCATACATCAACGTGAATTAGCCATGGGTACACATGTGTCCCCCGATCCTGAACTCCCTTAATCTACATTTCTTTCTGGACTTTCTCCCACATCTCCATCACTGTTCAAACATGAATCCAATATGTTTATTATATTCTATGATAAATGGTACACGATCACTTATGGCCTGAAAACAGTCCAGCAGCCTGTTTGTCTGGATTTTAAGGCATGCTGAAAGGTTGTTGCAGAACCACAAATGACGCCGGGATTCTTGGCCTCCGGAGGAGAAGAATTCAATCCGGAGCCAGAGATGAGGCTAGATTGCTCAGAGCTTTTGTGTAATAAAGTTTTATTAAAGTATAAAGGAGATAGAGAAAG
Source organism: Dama dama (assembly GCF_033118175.1). Lineage (NCBI taxonomy): Eukaryota > Metazoa > Chordata > Mammalia > Artiodactyla > Cervidae > Dama > Dama dama. The sequence continues at coordinate 29,625,237 of NC_083688.1, forward strand.
CTTCTGACATAGACATCAGAAGGGGGAAGAAAGAATACCCCCTTGCTAGTGTTAGCAATGGAGTTATATACCTTTTAATCAGTTATTACAATGAATCAAAAGAATGTCTGGATTTTGTAAAGATCTTACTAGATCCACTCCCTACATTTTATGATAACAGGATTAGCCAGAAAGTTTTCAGGAAGGAAAAACTGTCCTCAAGCAAGATACATTGTTGTTGTATAATCCCTAGTACAGAGTTTAAACTGAGTTGTGTAATTGACTAAGACTAAGAAACGTACACAAAAAAGTTTGTCCTTTCTTCCTCCTTGAGAATTCCAGACTCCTCTCTCCTTGGGGACCCCCGGAATTCTTATCAACCTGCCTAGGAATTGACTCTCTCAATGCCCATAAGGACTGGGTTTTAACTTGAATGCTAGGATCCTGGGAAGAGTAAAAAAGCTTCAGGGATCAATTTCACCTTGAGTCTGTTGATGAGCCCACATGACCCTCACTCAACACAGGATATTCTTCCGATTGCAACTCTGGGTTCTGGAACTTTAACCTGCAGGTAACCAACAATATCATTTAACACCATGCTTCCCACATTCTCAGTGCTAGTCCGGAGCTCCAGACTAAAACTCTTGCTTTATATCTCAGAAAAAAACCACTGCAAAATTAAAACCAATAATAAATATAAAACAAAGAAGGATGTGTTGCTGCTCTTGGGCTTTGAATTCCACCCTCCCATCAGCTCCACCCATTACTTTAGACCCCAAACCAAAATGTTTACTCCAATTCTACCCAAACAGGCGGCTAAGAGGACCCTTCCCTCTGAAGACTGCCTGGTTTTTGCTGAAGGATCACTCCTAGCCTTGGGGAATATCCCCCTGCTCCAAAAGAAGCCATTATAAAATTAACTGGCGATAAAACCAACCACAGGGGGATTGTGGGGCATTTATCTTTTTCAAACGCCTTGTTGTTTTTGTCCATCTGGTTGCATTTAGTCTGGAGGTATAATTTCCAGTGCTGCTCTTCTCTGGTAGACCATACAATTAAGGTATTTGAAAAACAAACAGCTCTTAACCACTGCACGGTGAGGAACTACTTCAGCAATCTGTGACCCATTTTCCCTGAGCAAACACAGTTCGATCTCCAAGATGGTCGAAAAGCAAGAACTGAAAGTCGGGAATTATTATCTAATAAAATAATAACCTAACCTCTTCTGGCACTTTTCAGAGACGAGAAAATGGAATGTGAAGAGGGCAGAGAGAAAGGCTGCTGAAGAAACTATACTTGTGGCTTTCCTCATAGATCCTTAATAGACTCTTTAGGGCTGCCACAAAATATATATATTTGGAACAGAAAGAAAGGAAAGACTCGGTGATGGTGGGCTTACCCTGGCAGACATGATGGTATCAGAAAAAGGAGAATGGCAAGGCACATTCAAGAGCAGCGTGGCTGTCAGCTTCTGAAAGCTGCAGGATGGCCAGGCTGCACTGTGTGCAAAATAATTGATATTATAGTTGCTCATGTGCTCTTGTGTTTCTGCTTGGGTCAGGGAACTAGTTTTGCTTTTTGTAACACATTCTTCCAAATGTCCCTCCTCAATCTCACTTGGGAAATTTTTCCAGAATGCTGTGATGAAATTCATTCTTTGAATCTTCCCAAATCTTTCATCAGAGTATGAGATGCGTGCAAGTGTGCCTGCACACAGTGTAACACATGCACCTACACACAGTCATTGCCCAGAAGTGAGACTCACCACCCAGTCATGGATGTTATTTACCAACCTTGTTTCTGAATGACTCTTTTCTCCAAGAGAATCAAATATCACCATAAAGAGATAAAGATAGTCCACCAGTTAAGAAATTTGAAGAAATGTACTTCGGGGTTTGAGGTTCCTTTGCAAAATAGGAGTCCCTGGATGTGTTAAGCTTTGCTGAAGTTATCCGAGGACAGTGCTCTGAGAATTCAAAGCCAGAATTTAGAGGTGGAAGAAGTCACAAGGATCTTGTAGTGACACCTTTACCCATGCAGGGATCACTTCCTCTCAAGGGCATGCCCCTGGCTCTCTCAATCCTGCCTGACTTGCCCTGTGAAGAACCAGTCATTTGGATTCCATCCTCGAGTCAGTGGAGGTAAACTGATCCTTGTTTCTCTTCCCTGAGAGATGTGGGAAGGTTCTTCTGGACAGTAACATGTCTTCCACACTAGAAAGGGATTTGAGCAGACTAGAGATTGGCACTCAGCTTCTGAATGTGTGCATAGCGTGCATTTGTTGGTGTAGTTCCTAGCCCTGGAGTGGGTATTCAGAGGTGGGACTGTATTATATTAGGTTTGTTGTCTTCTTATTCTCCTCTGTTGTGTGGACTACATTTAGAGAATTAAGGGTGATAAATGAGATAATCCATTTAGAGAGTAGCAACTTGTTGAAAGAAAGGTATTATGAACTTAAATATATAATATGTGTATTCTCTACCCTAATCCTCTTTCTCCCCACCCCTCTTGCTCTATCCATTTGTTCATTTCCCATGTAACTTGTGTGAGTTAAGCAAAATTGTGCTGGGGACTAGATTCTGGGTAAGAAATGCCAAGGTGATTATGGACCCTCCCTGCCCTCAAGGGGCTCATATTCTAGTTTCTCTTTTAGTTCTTTGCTTTCATCTCTAACTCCTAGTTGTAGCATATCCCCAAGAGGTATCAGATATGAACATTCTCCTAGAAAAGAGATTTGAGAGAACTTATAAAGAAAGCTGAGCACTGAAGAATTGATGCTTTTGAACTGTGGTGTTGGAGAAGACTCTTGAGAGTCCTTTGGACTGCAAGGAGATCCAGCCAATCCATCCTAATAAAGATCAATCCTGGGTGTTCATTGGAAGGACTGATGCTGAAGCTGAAACTCCAATACTTTGGCCACCGGATGTGAAGAGCTGACTCATTTGAAAAGACCCTGATGCTGGGAAAAATTGAGGGCAGGAGGAGAAGGGGACGACAGAGGATGAGAGGGTTGGATGGCATCACCGACTCAATGGACATGGGTTTGGGTAGACTCCAGCAGTTGGTGATGGACAGGGAGGCCTGACGTGCTGCAGTTCATGAGGTCACAAAGAGTCAGACACGACTGAGGGACTGAATTGAATAATTCAGCTTAAAAAAAAAAATACAGGATGCTATGTTGAAGAAAAAATGAAAATAGCAGGGGAAATCAGATTAGGTTAAAAAAAAAAAAAAAACTACTGTGAATTTGTTAAGCATCAAAACTCCTTAATGGAGGCAGAATCAACTTTTTTCCCCTAAGAGTTTCACGGTCTGGAGTTCCTTTCCCTCCTGGTCCATCTCAGTTGGATATGGCTTCAGGAGGTACATCAAATGAGCAGTGTAAGAAGTCCCAGTGCATTTTCCATTTGACAGTTTCCCAGGCTTGGCTCCCTGTCTTTCTCCCATTCACTAGCCATAGTGGTGTGTTCCCTCTTCCCCCAGAACACAGAGACAGTTCCAGGGCCCCCTCCCCACTCCCGACTCCTCCAGCCACCTACATAGCTGAGCTCTTCACACTGCTCCACCAGCTGCTTAGTGAAGTCACACGATATTTTGGTCCTGATGACAGAGGTGTGGATGGCAGCTGCCACCCAACTCAGATGAGATCATGCATGTGAACACTCTGCAAATTGTAAAATCTTGACTAGACAAATGAACAGGGAGTTACTTTACAACTCTGAAGCTCAGAGCCTTCTACACACCGCAGATGTGAGATAGGGAAGGGACCATTTCTCCTCCAGCACCCCATCCCCTGGGGTGGGGGGTGGGGAGTTCATTTTCTTTCTTTACTGACCACAGTTCCACTTCCTAGATCTGTCTCCATTGAAGTAAGCTGAATTCAAGAGCTCAGAATACAAAGAAAGGCACAGCTATTTATTGATGACCCACTGTTGCTTAATATAAAGGGTTTGCTCCCTACTCTCTTAGGGCACCGAGTGTCACTGAAGATGAAAGCAATAAACCTTCCAATGAGTCCTCTCTGACAAATGAGCTCTTAATGGTTTCTAACTGTCTACTGGTCATTCCATATGCTGTGTCTATAATGACTAAGTGAAGCAAACACTGAGTGCATAATACTGGCTAACTCAGAAAAAACTTGAAAGTGAGAAAAGCCTGTTATTTGGTTTCCCCAATTCCCCAGAGGTCCACTTGTCCTGGCCTGCATTGATATAGACTCCAAATACCAGCTCCCTGTCTCCAGTCTTTTCCTGAACTCATTTTTCCTCCACTGTATTAAACAGTAAACAAATTTGATCATTCACTCCCCAAACTAAAACATTTCCTACCACCTGATCCCAATTCCCAACCACTTATTCGATGTATAGACCTCCACCCTCTGTTCCTACCATTCTCCCCTTCTCCCCACACCCAACTATCACAGTCTTTACCTTCCGACCTCTTTCTTGGGCTGTATGCTCATTCTCCATCTACAGATCTCTTGTGATTCTTCCAACAGAGTCCCTGGGCATTTATAACCTACCATTTCCAGGGCATGCTGTGAATCTCTTCCCCGCCTCCTCCCATAAAACTCCTATTCATTCTGCAAAACTTAACTGAAACATCACCTGTTTCATAGCTCCTTTCCTTACCACCTCTGACCTATTCCACCTCTGTTTTCTCTGCTTCTTATGATGACTTGGTCACTGGATTTTATATCTTTGAAAGTGATCGTGAAAGTCGCTCAGTTGTGTTCCACTCTTTGAGACCCCATGGACTCTACACTCTATGGAATTCTCTAGGCCAGAATACTGGAGAGGGTAGCCCTTCCCTTCTCCAGGGGATCTTCCCAACCCAGGGATCAAACCCAGGTCTCTATGATAGCTTGATAACTGAGTTACGAGCTCTAGAGTCGGACTGCCTGGATTCAAATACTGTCTCAACTGTGTGATTTTGGGAAAGCTACCTAAATCTCTGTTTCTCACTTCATTCACCCATAAAATGGGGATTAAAAAATCATACCCACCCCAGGGGTTTGTGCAGAGAATTAAAAGAGTAAATGCTCAGAATACTGCCTGGCGTAATGTTTGCGTTAAGTGCTCAATAAATGTCAGCCACTCTTATTGTAATCACTGCTCTCTCTGTCTGCCTTAGGATCAGCCTCACCTCTCCTCCAAGCTAAGACCTGGGACACTGAATTTTCCCAAACCATATTTCTGCGCTGGGTCTTGGAAGGGGTAGCTTTTATTTTCTTTTCAATTTATTTCTACAAGATTCAGCCAACAGCTTTGATTCTGGCTGCATAATTTCAGAGCTTCAGACTCTGTCAGTGCCTGAGGCCCAAACAGCCACCTTTTATTCAAAAATTCTCATTTCAAGGCAATAATCCAACTAAACTGAGGTGTCTTCGCCCTTTGGCCCATGGTTCTCTTCCCACCCCCTCTTCTTGACTCCTTTTCCTCCTTTGCACCTCCTCTACCTTCAGCGCCTACCTGGGAAGTCAGGGTTTAATTTCTATGGTTGTTTGAACATTTAACCATGAGAAGCTAGGACTGGAAGAAAGGGCAGGTGGCAAGAAAGACCGACGAACAAGGTTTTTCATGACATGAATGGGAAGGGGGTGCTGCCCTGAGAGGTGGCCATCCTCATATGTTCTACATGCTCTGAGAGTGTGGCAGATATGACACCCCTACCAGAGTCTTCTGAGGTCTTTTATAAATGCAGGTTCCCAGGCCACACACTCTAGCCCTTGTGAGTGAGAACCAGCCCTGTGGGTAAAGACCATGATTTCTTAAGTTAAACAAGAAGCCACAAAACCCCCAGGGGACTGTGTGCACACTCAAGCTCCAGAGTCACTGACTTCGAGTCATGAACTTAGATTCTGCACTTGATCTGAACTTGAACTGGCTGGAGTGAAGGGGGCATGCTCTACTTGACCAACACACCTTCTCGCTTTCTAAATTCTCCACTTCTCTGTAATATGTTGAGCTCAATCCAGAAAAAAAAAAACAAAACAAAACACTGACTTAAGCTTCTTTCCCCAGAGAGAGGGTCACAAATGACATCACATCCACTGCATTCAATTAAACCCACACACCCTATGTCTGCACTTTGACCATGAACTCCACCAAGAGGTGTGAGTATGATTCAGGAAACCACAGGCATAAATCTCTTCATCTGCCCCCACTTGTCAGTCTGAGGTGTTATCTCTGGTGATTTCTTCTCATAGCTTAATGTATTTTAATTAATTAATTAGTTTTTTGCTGTGCTGGGTCTTCTTTGCTTCTCTGGCTTTTCTCTAGTTGTGGCAAGCAGCGGCTACCCTTGGTGCAATGTGAGGGCTCTCATGTCGGGTGACTTCTCTTTTTGTAGAGCTCGGGCTTTAGGCATGTGAGCTTAGTAGTTGCAGCACATAGGTTTAATTGCCCCACAGCATGTGGAATCTTCCCTGACCAGGGATTGAACCCGTGTCCCCTGCATTGGCCAGCAGATTCTTAACTACTGGACCACCAGGGAAACCCTCCTAGCTTAAGCTATTTTTAATGAACAGAGGTAATATGTGAAGATGCTTTCCTTCTTAGGAATGAGAATGAAGACCCTACAGACAGAAAGCTAGGGTTCTCCAGGAACCCTCTCGTTCCAGAACACTCTCCAGATGTGACTACTGTTATCGTTTTATGTGAATCTTTCAAGAAGCATTTCCATATACTTGAGTTTCTGAAAATATATACAGACAACATGTGGTAGTTAGGGCTGGTTTTGTATATTAAAAAAAAAAATGTTATACCACAGTATATGTATTGCTCACCAGTTTTTTAACTAATTTGAGGTTTTACTACGTCTTCACAAAGCTCTTCAGTTCAGTTCAGTTCAGTCCAGTCGCTCAGTCATGTCCAACTCTTTGCAACCCCAAGAACCACAGCATGCCAGGCCTCCCTGTCCATCACCAACTGCTGGAGTCTACCCAAACCCATGTCCATTGAGTCGGTGATGCCATCCAACCATCTCATCCTCTGTCGTCCCCTTCTCCTCCTACCTTCAATCTTTCCCAGCATCAGGGTCTTTTCAAATGAGTCAGCTCTTCACCTCAGGTGGCCAAAGTATTGGAGTTTCAGCTTCAGTATCTGTCCTCCCAATGAACAACCAGGACTGATCTCCCTTAGGATGGATTGGTTGGATCTCCTTGTAGTCCAAGGGACTCTCAAGAGTCTTCTCCAACACCGCAGTTCAAAAGCATCAATTCTTCAGCACTCAGCTTTCTTCACAGTCCAGCTCTCACATCCGTACATGATCACTGGAAAAACCATAGCCTTGACCAGATGGACCTTTGTTGGCAAAGTAATGTCTCTGCTTTTTAAAATGCTGTCTAGGTTGGTCATAACTTTCCTTCCAAGGAGTAAGTGTCTTTTAATTTCATGGCTGCAATCACCATCTGCAGTGATTTTGGAGCCCCCCAAAATAAACTCTGACATTGTTTCCATTGTTTCCCCATCTATTTCCCATGAAGTGATGGGACCGGATGCCATGATCTTAGTTTTCTGAATGTTGAGCTTTAAGTAAACTTTTTCACTCTCCTCTTTCACTTTCATCAAGAGGCTTTTTATTTTCTCTTCCCTTTCTGCCATAAGGGTGGTGTCATCTGCATATCTGAGGTTATTGATATTTCTCCCAGCAATCTTGATTCCAGCTTGTGCTTCTTCCAGCCCAGTGTTTCTCATGATGTACTCGCATATAAGTTAAATAAGCAGGGTGACAATATGCAGCCTTGACGTACTTCTTTTCCTATTTGGAACCAGTCTGTTATTCCATGTCTGGTTCTAACTGTTGCTTCCTGACTTGCAAACAGGTTTCTCAAGAGGCAGGCAGGTGGTCTGGTATTCCCATCTCCTTCAGAATTTTCCACAGTTTATTGTGATCCACAGTCAAAGGCTCTGCTTTATTAAAAAAAAAAAAAGCTAAATTGCACTCTATTATATGAACGTTCCATTACTCTTCTAGCCTTGACCCTCGTGATGGATTTTAGGTTGTTTCTTATAAATGGGGCTTCAGTAAATACTGTGGCTGGTGCCTCCTATGAGCTTATTTCTACAAAGAGAATGAAACATGAAATAGGGGGTGACAGGCTATCTATACTTTAAATTTTAATAGATATTGCCAGATGTCTTTCCAAATGTCTGCTAATTTTTAATGCTTCCTCTCCTAATAGGAAGATGTTTTATCTCCACATTCTATCCATTGTTTCTTATCGGTCCATTTTTCTTACCTTCTGAGCTGGCAGGGACCACGGGCAATGATTCTTTTTTCATGCGGCTGTGTGTGTCTCACACCTGTGTTTTAACCAAGTGGGTCCAAATGACATTAACTTCCATGAATGAGCCTGTCAAACCATTCTTTGAGCAAGAAAATGGGCAGTCTATTTCTAGTAGATTTATTGCTCATTTGTCAAGAGCTTGAGCAATGCTGGGTGTTATGAACATCAGATGTGAATGCAGGCTTTACCCCTTGCCCCGAGGGAGGGAGTGATTGAGTTAAGAAGGCAGGGCTAATTACAAGCATAAAGCAGGCAAGGCTATGGGTGATTAAGTGCACAGAACAAGGAGTGGAGAATTAATGCTCTCTGAGCTCAAGATCTTTGAAACATCTTGAGAAACTTTAAGAAGCAAATGAGAATTGAATGGAGACTAAATTGTGTGAGGCTTTTGGGCTTCCCTGATAGCTCAGTTGGTAAAGAATACACTTGTAATGCAGGAGACCCCGGTTTGATTTCTGGGTGGGGAAGATCAGCTGGAGAAGGGATAGGCTACCCACTCCGGTATTCCTGGGCTTCCCTTGCAGCTCAATTGGTAAAGAATCCGCCTGCATGTGGGAGATCTGGGTTTGATCCTTGGGTTGGGAAGATCCCCTGGAGAAGGGAAAGGCTAACCACTCCAGTATTCTGGCCTAAAGAATTCCATGGGCTGTATAGTCTATGGGGTCGCAAAGAATCGGGCATGACTGAGCAACTTTCACTTTCACTTTTAGTGCAGAAATTAAAAGATGGGAAGAGCTGCTAAAGGACTGATCTGCAGCAGGGTGTTGGGGAGGAGGGAGGTACAGAGTTTGAGCAGAAAAGCTGGGAGAAGTCAAGTTAGATGGATGAAGTGAGATTAGATAGGGGTGGGGTATCTTAGGTGTTAAGTGATTTCTAGGCTGATTATTCATTACTTCAACAAGAATTAAAGTCCTGGTCTCCCATGTCATGGTAGACAAAGTCCTGTTCAGATAGTAGAGGTGAAAAATCAAATGCATAAGAAGGGACTTCGTTAAACTGGTCTGAATTATATGGTGAACATGGTTAAGAGCAGCCATGGAAACATTAATGGTAGAAGTGAAGGCACTTTAGGGAATGAGAGAGTGAAGAAAGGAGATGGCTTTTAAGTGAGACCTGTAAGAGATGCCTTCAAATAATATTAGATTATAACTAAGACATGGTCTAGGCACCTATTCTTGCTCTTGGTAGATTTCTGGTGTTAAGTGCTTTTTCAAGCTTGTCTATCATGATAAGGTCTCTCTTCTCTCTCTCTGTCTCTTTCTCCTCTGCTCTCTCTCCCTCCCTTCCCTTGCTCCCAAGCCCCTTTACATACCATCCGCCCTCCACAACGGGGTGTACTTGAGTGGAGGACCCTAACAATTAAAGGAAAATACATGGTGAAATCATCTCTCAATTCATAAAGTATTTGAGCCCCTATTGTTCCCTCTGCCCTCCCAACCTTTATTGGGTCCTCAACTGGGTTTTCTCTCTTATCCTAAGAGCCCCTACTGTGGAGATAGGATAAGGGAACAGCACAGAATGCATCCCCATTCATAGTCTGAATGAAAGGGGAAGGTGATACTGCTGAAGTAATTTGGACACCCAAGCACCAGGTGTGGGTGGAGAAGGATGGGAGGAGCTAACAGTCATTCTATTGATCCCCTTTGCTGAGTGTATTTGCCTGCTCACCAACACTCTTCTCCCAGCATCCCTCCACCCATCCACCAAACTGCCTGTTTCCATTCCTAAGGGACTTCATTCAACACCCAACATTTATTGAGCAGCTGTTTAAACAGCATACATTGTATTAGGTGCTGTGGAGGAGAGCAAGATGAATGAAACCCATCTCCATCTTACACTGGAGCAGCTGGCTCAATTATCTGCTGGGATGTTTGGTGATTATTGGTGTTTATTTCAATATCAGTGCAGCTGGTATATCACTGATCTCTGCTTCTCTCTCTCCATCTGCACTGCCTTTTCTCTCTGTCTCACTCATGCACTGTTTCACTTGAATGAAGGTATAGATAGAGTGGCTTTCTCTGGTATCAAGGGATATAAAACACATACATAAATCACTGCTCACAGCACATAACATGTATCCAGATTGAGATTACAGAGAGTAGAGGATGTATATCTTTCATAAAAGTTAGATGTGTTCATTTTTTATCCCATTTCTTGTGCAGAGATGATCAGATATTTCCAGAGGTGGTGAGTAGAATAAGTCCTCACTGATTGATTCTGTCCCCCCACCCCCACCAAAACACTCTTTACTGGTGATGGAGGCACTTGTTAAGGAAAAGAAGGAGACCTATAAAAGTTACTTTCTTGAAGCTTTACACGTTTGGAGTTCTGCTTCACACATGGAAATCTTGCTGGAAAAACAAAATAAAAGAAAAAGGTTTAGTCTGCTCAGAATTTTCTCTATTAAGCAAATCATAGCCAGAAGAGCCCATTTTTGTTGCTCTGTAGAGTTGATACTTTTCCTGCAATAGAAGTTGAGGGTATGGCAGGAATAGGACTTCTGCTCATGAAATAACTTGCCAAATGGTTATGGTTTGGCCGGTCTTCACTGTGGCTGTACTGGTTCTGGTTCCTGAATACTTAACTCTCCATGAGGAAACTGATTTTCCCTAAATTGGCTACAGGAAGTGTTTTCCTAAGGAACCAATAGTGCAAGTAAAGCAAAATGATAAGTAATTCTGCAGGAATGTCCATTTCCTTCACAGGAAACGCCATGCCTCCCCACAGCCATCTCTCCATTCCAAGTCTTGGATCTGTGCACAGTAGCAATGGACCACAGTATATTTATCAAACTCTGACTTATTCTATCTTAAATGAGACCAGACCAAGGCCAGGTTGAGGGTCTCCCTTGCCGCCTCCCATTTATGTTCTTTTCTCCTGCATCAGATAAACATAAATGCTCTTGTTTCCTCTCCTTGGCCTCCTGTGAGAAACTGCTGAGATCAAAAGATCCACATTTCCCCAAAAATGAACAGCAGCTTTTTGGATATTGCATATTTAAGTAAATGATTATTTGGAGAAAGGCATTGTTTTAAGATACATCCAAGTTAAATCACTACACAGAATTTTAAATATCAATTAAAGGCATCTGCATAGTGACAACTCATTGGCTGAGGAGGTAGGAATTTTGGAATGGGAGATAGGTACATACTTTGGGTCTGAAAAATTAAGGTTTACAAAATGTATCCCTGCTAAAACAAATGAGCAAGTGTGTTGTAGATCTATGTTCAAATTCTTTTTTCCACTCTAGACTACAAATACTGTTTAGAACTCCCAAATTGTAAGTTTCTAATTTAAATTTTTTTAATGTACAGACTCCATCAAATTCTCTTAATTCATAATTTGCTCAAGGAGACCTTGAACTGTACAGATATGGTGCTTCAGGTAGTTAGAGAAAGCCAACCAACCTATAGCTGGAGAGTTAAGAAGAATGGAAATTATTTGTAGAATTGGGGTGAGGATATCTGAATTCTCCTTTCTACATGTGTACAAGAAATCACACCAATATAGGTATTAGTTGGTATCCAGCCATAGAGGTAGAGATGAAGTTATGAAATTATAATTCTCTTGGTTCAAAAGTGACAGCAAAATCCAGCTGAGATCAGTGGCTGGTGATACGGTGGTTTTCGTGTATATATATCTGGAAGAGTGTAGGCACATACATCTGGACTCTGAGAACAGGTTTTCTATTGATGTACAGGTCAGGGCAGTGTATTTACCCCAACAAGGAAACAGAAGAGAAAGACTGGTTGTAGGGAAGCGTATGAAGCTGGGAAGAAAAACTTGGCATCCTAATCTCAATGAATGCCCAAATGGTACTTAAGGAAAACCAGAAGGCCCCATTGGTAGAAGTATCACATAGGTTTTCAGTCAATCAGCATGTGGTTTTGGACTCCCATCCCATTTGAGATGAGCTTTCCAGGTGGCATTAGTGGTAAGGAACCCTCCTGCCAATGCAGGAGATGTAAAAAAGCAGGTTTGACCCCTCGCTCAGGAAGATCCCCTAGAGGAAGGCATGACAACCCACTCTAGTATTCTTGCCTGGAGAATTCTGTGGACAGAGGAGCCTGGTGAGTTACAATCTATAAGGTCACAAAGAGTCAGGCATGGCTGAAGAGATCTAGCATGCATGCATGCCCAGTTGATATGGATCCAAGCTATCAGGAACACTAAGAGGTCATCAAACCAGAAGAGTTAGAATGGCCATCTTCGAAGACTCAAGAAATTGAAGAGCTGTAAAAGTTATTACAGAGAATTTAGAGGATTTATGGTTTTGTCAGTTCACTCCTTTCTCTTGCCTATAGCTCTGGGCCTCCAATGGTTTCTGTCCTCTGCCTGCATCTTGGATGATATCATGCACCATCTTTAGGGTACACTGTACCATAATTTCCAGTATATAAGGGAGAAGGATGGAGAGATTTTCTTGATGGTTCCCCAGATTGTGACTGACAATAAAATACATTCAGAGCTATCATCTTTAACTAGTGTGTACTTCATTCACAACCCAAATACAATAGAGATGGTCAGAGTTGAATAAGAAATAAAAACAAGAACTTCATGAAGCCTAAATAGTGAGTTAGCAGAGGAAACAGTATGATGGAAAAAGGGAAGGAAACAGAAGAAAATATGGTCACACTGCAGCTCGCTCATCATCTTGCACCCAGCCCAGTAAGAAGATGCTGACACATTGACATGATGTTTCCTTAGGTGCCATGGTGACATTAGAGGGGCTGCTGGTAGTTATAACAGCAGTACTGCCCACTTTGGACAAATTATGCTAAGAGAGCTTAGCATAATGGATCAGAATGGAACCACTTCTGTCCTGACCCAGACTTTGCAGTACAGATACTTCCCAGGCCATGTAGGTCTCATTCAGTCCTCCTGAGTGAATGGTGGAGAGGAGGAACCACCCTCTTAGGAATCTGAAAGTTTAATGCCATGGGCTTTCTCATCACAGCTGAAATGTTAACAATAGAGATGAGGGATAATAACTACTTATGTAATCTGATCGATTAGCCCATAAACATTCAGAAAGGGTCAGACGAGGACCATCTTCAGTAGATGCCCAGAGTTTAAGGCCAAATACAAATCAGCTGGAGATATTGTAAGCATATCAAGCAGGCAGGGTATTAATGAGAAAAAGCAGATCTCAGGGGAAACATTCACACATAGACACTACCCATATCTGTGAGTAAAGCCAGACAAATCTTTGTTGTTATAGTTTAGTTGCTAAGTCATGTCCAACTCTTTGTGACCTCATGAACTGCAGCACACCAAGATAAATCTTTCCCTATAAAAAATAGGCATTATGAAAAGAAAAATCAGGTTAAGAAAAGGAAAAGAGGAAGAAGAATCTGGTGTACTGGGACTCCAATGTCCTGCTTCCTCTCCATCAGGGTTAAGGGATAGAAAACTACATCCTAGGATAAAGGGAAACAGCGGCTTTGACAGAATCAGTGCAATATTTCTCCCACCGCTCACATCCCCTGTAGCTGACAGCCATTTGTCCTTGACCAGTCTTTCTGCATTCCATTTGTGGTGAGGTGTCCATCAAAAGCCAGGGATGGGACATTTTGGGTGGCCTGGAAGCCATTCTCACTTTGGCAGTTGGACAATACCAGCTATCTCACTTTCCTCATGAGATTTTGAATACCTGGCCAATATTGCTCCCAATGAATAGCTGCATCCTTGGTGGATGAAAGAGAGATCGCTACATTCTCCAACCCCAAGTGATTAGAAGAAGACAAATACCAAACTTAGAAAATGTGGGGATTCAAAGAGAGGAAGTCATGGGCTAAATCTCCAAGGGTTAAATCTCAGTAGTCAGATAATACTGTGAAATGAGCAGTGGAAAGAATCAGACTGAAATCTAAGTTCAGAGAATCCACCATGTCTGGTAACAAGGCTCAGTCATATCCAACTCTTTGCGACCTTAGGGATGGCAGCCCACTAGGCTCCTCTGTCCATGGAATTCTAGGCAAGACTACTGAAGTGGGTAGTCATTCTCTTCTCCAGGGGATCTTCCTGACCCAGGGATTGAACCCTCATCTCCTGCTTGCAGGCAGACACTTTACCATCTGAGCCACCAGGAGTGGCTTTAGTAACAAAACAACAGTTCCATGGGCCAATTTTGCAGCTGCCCCGTTCCAATGCCACCATCAATCCTATAGAACAGTAGACCTATAATTTCTTCTTGCCCACTTCCTAATGGGCAAACACACAGCTGGCATTGGAATGATGCACAAAATTATCCAAATGCAAGATTCCAATTTTTATTACTGTCCACAAAAAGACGAGAGTCAGAGAAAAGTAATAAAAGTTTGATCCAAGGAAAGTCAAGGATTGCCAGCAACCATCAGAGCTAGGAAGAGACAAGGAAGAATCTTCCTCTAGAGCCTTCAGAGAGAGCATGGCCCTGCTATCGCTTTGATTTTGAATTTCCAATTTTCAGAACTGTGAGGGAATACATTTCTGCTGTTTTTAAACCTCCTGGTTTGTGGCAGCTTGTTACAGCAGACCTAGGAAACTAATATATTTCCTCTTTCCTATGCTCCCTATGGAAAACTTTACTCAGAAAAGGCCTTGATGGTAGTATTGTCTTCCCTGGGAAAGCCTATAGGGAGATCAAGGGGAACCAGGCCTTAAGCCTGGGAAGAAATCTCTACAGAAATGTCCATCCTCAGTAAGACATTCACATCATTCTGTGTTTTATGAACCTTGAAATTACTCCATGAAACCTGTACTTCTGATGGGCCAACCCTGTTGAGCAAATTAGCAAAGGAAAAGCAAATAACCTTACTGAGAGCTTATTTTATGCCAGGCACTGGTCTATATGCTTCACATGTAATATCTCATCAAATCTCCCCAACAATCCTCTAAGATGGGAATGATTAGTACCCCCACAGAAAGGGTGAAATTGCCTCAGAGAGGTATGTTAACTTGTTCAAGGTCAGAGTTAGTAAGTGGTAGAATGGTATTTGACCCTAAGCAGCCTCTGAATGACTATTAAAAGTCCAGAAACGGGGATGCTTCCATATCACGGCTTTGTATATAATGCCACAGTAAACCTTGGGGAGCACGTATCTTTTAATAAATTAGGGTTTGGGTTTTTTTTTTTTTTTGGATGAAAACCCAGAAGTGAAATTGTAGGTAGTTCTACTTTTAATTTTTTGAGGAAATTCCATATTGTTTTCCATAGTGGCTGCACCAATTTATGTTCCCACCAACAGTGCTGGAGTGTTTCCTTTTCTCCACATCCTCACCAACACTTATTATTTGTTGTCTTTTTGATAATAGTCATTCTAACAGGAGTGAAGTTATATCTCATTATGGTTTTAATTTGTATTTCCCTGATGATTAGTGATGCTGAGCATCTTTTCATGTGTCTATCAGCTATCTACACATCTTCTATGAAAAAATGTCTATTCAGGTCCTCTGCTCAATTTTTTTAGCTTCTTCAAAACCTGCTTCCATGTCCCTGTTGCTCCTTTATAATTTTCATCTGATATAATTTGCATATAGTGAAATGCACAGACCTTGAGAGCAGAGTTTAGTGGTTTCCAATAAATATGTGCATATAACCAACACACCTACTTAAAATATAGCCTCTGCTCATTTTTAACCAGGTTGTTTGTTTGTTTTGGGGTGTTGAGTTGCATGAGTTCTATGTATACTTTGCATATTAACTGTTTATCAAATATGTTGTTGTGTGATTTAGTCACTAAGTTGTGTCTGACTCTTGTGACCCCATGGGTTGCAGCCCGCCAGGCTCCTCTATACATGGGATTTCCCAGGCAAGGATACTGGAGTGGCTTGCCATTTCCTTCTCCAGGGTATCTTCCCAACCCAGGGATTGAACCCACATCTCCTGCATTGCAGCAGTCTCCTACAATGCAGGTGGATTCTTTACCAACTAAGCCACCAGGGAAACTCTTAGCAAATGCATCGTTTGCAAATATTTTTTCCCACTCAGTAGGCTGCCTTCACTTTTTGATAGTTTCCTTTTCTATGCAAAATTTTTTTAGTTGGATTTGGTCTCGTTTATTTATTTTTACCTTTGTTTCTCTTGCCCAAGAGATAGATCTGAAAAATTATTCCTAAGACTGATGTCAAAAAAAAGAGTAACCTAAAGTCATCAATAGATGACTGGGTAATGATGTGGTGTACATATACAATGGACTATTATTCAGCCCCCCTGCCAAAAAAGAAAAAAGAAATCTTGCCATTTGTGACAACACTGATGGATCTAGAAGCTATTATGGTAAATGAGAGATGTCAGAGAAAGAGAGTTACTAAATGATCTCATTTATATGTAAAATCTAAAAAATAAAACAGAATGAAAACCAACTCACAGGTACAGAAAACAAAGGGATGATTGCCAGAGAGAAAGGGAGTGGAGGGGATAAGATAAATGAAAAGGATTAAGAGGTAGAAACCTCCAGTTATAAAATAAACAAGTCTCAGGGATGTAATATATATCACAAGAAATATGGCCAATAATGTTGTAATAACTATGTGTGGGACATACAGTTGCTAGGCTTACCATGGTAATAATTTCATAATACATGTAAATATCAAATCACTATGTAGTGTGCCAGAAGCAAACATAATACTGTACCTAAATCATATTTCAATAATATAAATAAATAAAATATCAGTCTTAGGAATATTTTTTCGGATCTGTCTCTTGGGCAAGAGAAACAAAAGCAAAAATAAATAAATGAGACCAAACCCATAATAATTTTATGTCCAGTTAGAAATAGCTTCCATTAGGTCCTGGGCAGATGGTGGTCCAATAGCAGGAAACTCATTGCCTCACCCAACAGTCCCTCACTCCATACATAGATCTGAGTCAGACATTTCAACTCAAATACCTTAAGGAACCAGGCAAGAAGTGTTAGTGAAGGAAGTTAAGAAGGATAGCCTTGACCTAGAGACAGCAGGCCTTTGGAAGATGTTCCTGACCAAATAAACAAAAACAAAACAAAGCAAATAAACACCAAGGGAGACAAAAATTTCAGCCACTGAGTTGGCCTAGAGGAGCTCTGGTCAGATTCAGTGCATCTGAAGAAAGTGCCTGACGCAGACCCCAGAGCTTGGCAGTCAAACCATTAAGCTGTCTATGTTGTTGGACCCAGAGGAAGTGGGATAGGCAGCCATGATGGCCTGCCCTCAATGGCCAGCAAGACCTCAAGAATACAGGGAAGAAAGGAAGGGAGGGAGGAAGAAGACAATCATGCTGTGTCCCTATCTCTGATTATTCTAAGTGGTAGCTGGTGCAGTTTTTGTTTTTCTCCCATGATTTCCTATTTATTCTCCTACTGCTCAGGTATATAGCAGGCTTTATTGTTTGCTGCTTCTGGAGAATGATTTTCATGCTGTTGTTTTCAGAAGCTAGACCCACTGAAGATATTTGGGTCTGATGACAGAGTGCAAGAGACCATGGAGAGAAATGTGGAGAGAGAAAAGGTTGACTTGCTTGCAGTGGGATTCTCTAGGGCAAGAGGTGGGGGTAAGAATGAGGGCTGGGGGCAGCTCCTGGTGATGTCTGAAGGGGTGGGAGGATGTTGAAGGAACAACCAAACATGGCAGGGAGCGACATGTCTTCAGCCTGAGATTCACAGCCCTACCTAGAGTTCCTTCCATAGCCCGAAGCACACTATGAAAGTAGCAGAGAGGAGGGCAAGAAGGTAGCACAATGGTGGATGCCCCTTCCACAAGAGAGTGGACCGCCCACTGAAGCCCATGGGCATCTCTTCAAGAAGTGGGTCCTATATGAGATTCTAAAAACTCACCCTCGAATGGAGGTTGGGGTGAAAAATAAGATTGAATCCCGACACCACAGGGTAGGAACTGAAGTTAATTTAATTTGTGGGAAATGGAGAAACAATATTACTTCCACACTTGAGCCCATAGATTCAGGTTGGAACCCCCAGTGGAGAGTAACGAAGCAGATTTGCAGCCAATGAAAATCTTCCATTTGTGACCATCCTGGGTCACCAGGAACATAATTTACTTGGCTCTTTGCAGAAAGGCCATGCCAGATCATGGACTGAGAGTGTCAAAAATCACAGACACTAACTAACACCATCCTTTCTTCACCCCTCATAACCTGCCTACACTGATCAGGCCACGGGTGGCCCCTCCCAACCAGCTGACCCTCAGGACTACCAACACTGCCTGATCTTTTCCTCTAGGGTCCAGCTTAGGGTTCTCTTTCAACCAAGCCTATGTTTTACTATATGGGGTCAGCAAAAGAAATTTCAGCTTGCCTCATTCAGAAACTTCTAATTAGGATGAGGAGAACTGGTGTAGGGAGAATTAGGAAGGATGTTCAGGAGGCTAGAATATAGGCATGGGCCTCTATGTCTCTAGTCAGTACACGCCACACACACTTTATGAGCACTGACTTTCTGAGTTCCCAAGTCTGAAACAAACTTCAGACAGTCAAAGATTTCTGCCCCCAACCTTAGCTTTCAACTAAATGAAGAGGTATAAAGTTTCTGTTGTAGAGGAAAGGGAAGAAGGAATTTTAAGTACCCACTCATTTGGCAACATGCAACTTTATTGGTTGTAAGTCCATCCACCACTCCAGAATCATATACTTTTGCCATTCGTGCATTAATTATATATGGAAAAATTAAATATTAATTGTATATGAAATTAAACATGGAGCTTATTTTTATGAGGGAAAGAATGAAAGTGATGAAATTTCCTGTGTTGAAAACCCAAATTTGTCAGAGAAAACAGAGAGGACCGCCTTTGTGGATGGTCTTTTAAATATTTAACCCACTCTATTTTTACCAGAGGAACCTGGCATGCTATAGGGTGTTGCAAAGAGTCAGACATGACTTCAAGACTGAACAACAACAACAATTTTTACCAGGAACCTCATTTTGCTGATATCCCCACCCTGGGTCCATCAGGAAGTTAAGGAGAATGAAGGAGGTCCATCCACAAGACCTTCCATGGATAGTGGTCAGGGAGTTGGTGGGTTATTTCATAGATGGGGTAGTCTCTCGGCCAGCCTCCAGAGTAAATTTGTTTCTCATCAGGGGATATATTATACAGGCAAGAGGTTTATTAAATTCTTCCTCTGTCAATCATTTCTTCATTCTCAAAATCTCAATTTCTGTTTCACTCAAGTTTTGTGGCTCTTATTTCCCCTCAATCCTTTGAAGGCCAACATTGATCTTGGTCCAGCTGAGAGCAGAGTAGAACAGCACCCATAGTCTATGGGTGAGCAGAAGGAAACTTGGGTTAGCAGTCTTAATGCCTGGAAACTCGAGTCTGCTCCACCACTGAACTGATCTCCGCTGGGTAAAGTAAGAAGCCCTAACTCAGGTCACCCCTCTGTTTTCAACACTGATGTTCTGTGATTCTACAGTTGCCCATAAGACACCTCTCTGGGTGTGAAGGCTGGCCTCTTGGTTTTAGGGGACCCACACACCCTCCACGGAGTCCTGCTCAGACTAAGAGAAACGGTAGACTCCAACAAAAGGGATACACAGGCAGGCAAGGGTCCACTTACCTACATTAAGATATGGTTAGTCACATTTGCAAAGTAGATTTTTCTAGACCCGTGCTTCCCATGAGAAGGGTTTAATTTTCCTAGTGGGGTGAAGGAACAATCCTTAACTCCCAAAACAAACCCTCAGTGAAACATGATCTGGGCCCAGCACCAAGTCATCATAAGGCTCAAGCCAGAAGAAGCCTAAAGATGAAAATAAGAGAAAATTATACCAACAAAAGTATATATCTCTTACTACTATTTATGTCTGTCATAAAGATGCCATTGATTGTCGTAACATCATACGCACTTCAGAGAGCAAATACCACAAGAGCCAAAATCCATGATTTCTCCCAACCACCAAGCGCCAGTTGTAAACCAAGACACCCTTGTTCAGCATTACTGCTCCTCCTAGGTAGCTATTTCCAGGTTGCATTTGAATTTGGACCAAAACTCTGAGCACAGGAAGTGTGCAGCTGGTGGGTTTATTTGGCTCCCATTCAGAATCCAAGCCATGGACTGCCTGAAAATATGGACATTACTGTGATTGGACTTAGCAAGTCTAATTTTCAGTTTTCTATTATAGAGAGAAAGAGTCTGATTGAAACCATGAACTCCATAAGGCCAGGGGTTTTGTGTTGTCTTTGTTTATCTCCAAGTAGTCCAGTGCATACCCCATTACAAGTATTCAATAACTTAAGGGAATTTATGAGTATCAGAGGTATAAGCTGCCATCTCCCTGCACCCCCAACACATACACACACACACACACACACACACATACACACACACTCACTGTCCTCTGCCTGGCTTGAGCTTGACTCTGATATATATTCAAAGCAAAGAACAAAATGGCAGCCTCACACATGCATACACTATGAGGCCAGTGTGTTGCAATGCTCTGCCCACCACCTTCCCCAGGAATGGAGCTTTTCTCATTGAGTGGAGGGTGCAAAGACTGCAAAACTCATCTCACTTTCCTCTTTGGCTTTCTCCTTGGAAGAATGGGACTCTGGAAATTTTCTCAGTGGGCCCATTCTTTGCCCTAAAACCCCTGGAGAAAGGGACAAAAGAGTGACGGCTTAAGATGTATGGCAGATGCTGTTATAAGGGAGGAGAATCAAAGAAAAAAGAGACATTTTCAAAATCTCTGTGTGATCCAGCCCAGCTCATACGGTTTGGGACAAAATATTAGTCATATGGAGCCGCATGTAGCTGGATATTCCCCTGGGTGGCCCCTCTTAGGAACCCAGCATGGCAGATTAACTGGACAAGGTACCAGATGCTGGATAGTGGAGAGAGAAATTCTACCAGTGTATGATCTTGAACAGGATTCTCGTCATCTTGAAGAAGATAACTGCTGTGAGTTTTACCAAAACCTTGGCCTCCAAGGGAAGGGACCTACACAATGGCAGACAGACTTAAGTAAGTTGTTCATTTGTCCTAGTTTGCCTAGGACAGCTTCTGTGGTGCTTACTGTCCTTGTATCTTATAGTGTTTAACATTTGTTTTACATTTTTCATCTTCCAACAAAGCATCATCATCAATAGATTCCTTAAAATAAGCCATAGGGCTTTCCTTGAATTCTATTGTGGACTCCCAGCTTCCTTCGTGGTCATGTATAGTATGTGAACCATATTTTAATACATGATACGTGGACTATGGAAAAGGGAAAAGATGCCTTCTGAGTAGAGGCCCCCGGCAAGACTATTAATCAAGCGATCACGGTTAACCTCGCCAGTGATGTCATGCTGATAGCATGTGTCCCGTATGATGTGATGTGAAGGGCACGTCACCCCTGTGGTCTTCCTCCCCAAAACCCATACCCCAGGATAATCATTAGAAATACATCAAACTCAAATTTAGGGACATTCTACCAAATGATTGGTCCCAAAACTCAGAAGGAAAGACAAATAAATTGCCATAGACCAAAGGAGACTAAGGATATATAACAAAATGTCACGTGGTGTCCTAGATGGAATATATCCTAGAATAAAAGACGTACCTCAGTAGAAAGACTAGAATAATCTTAGTAATGTATAGAATTCAGTTAATAGTAATGTTGGTTTCATATATGACAAATGTGCCACAATTATGTAAGATATTAAAAATGAGACAAACTGAGTGAGCAGTATTGGAGCACTCAGTATACTATCTTTGCAACTTTCTGATAATAGTTTTTCTCAAATTATTCTAAAATAATAAGCTTGTTAAACATAACAACTGTAGTGGAAAATGTTAGAAGTATTTTAATAAACACACAGAAAAATCCAACTACAAATTTTTGTGACAAAGCTGACATTTAATACAAAACAAGTTAACATGGCAGAACACGCATTTACTCTTTGCTACTCCTCACGAGTCACATTTTAGAAATATTTAATCTGCTAAGGAATTACTTAGTAAATCAGTTTAAGAACATCTAGGGTTTTTGTGAGCAAACTGTCTTAATTTTTTTTGTATTTGATTCAAAATATACTGAAAGTATTTTATTGAAGTATTCAATGAGTAGAAAGCCAAATGTCAGCATTTGGAGATTTTAGTGAATTTTAGTTGTTGACAACAAAGATTACACATGGGAAGACATTGAAATGTATCCTATTAAAATAAAAGGGGGACTGAAAAAATGATGAGAGAGTGAGAGCAAGAGAGATATTCATGAGATGACTATGGGACACTTTTATACTGAAAACATATTTCTTGTTTATCTTAAATTTAAATTTAGCTGAGACTCCTGTGTTTTTACCTGCCTAATCTGGCGACCCTAATCCTGGAGAGAAAATTGGCTTCCAGCCCAGTCTCATTTATTCAACACACTTCTGATAGCCTGGCTCTGTATTAGGTACTAGGATCAAAACATTAAAAGACATGAACATATCACTGAGAGACTCCAGTCCCTGATAACGTAAGTATTATGTGGTCTTGGAGAAGATGGTTAACTTCTCTGATATCCCTGTCTTCAGCTGTAACATGAGACTCATTGCAGACCTGGGCTGATTTGTGCACAAAGCGGGGCTCTGAGTGTGAAGGAATTTTGGAAAAGTCTGAGTTGTTAGACAAACGTATGTTTTAATTACTTCACCAAGCATTTTTGGCAGCACTGAAACTAGGGCAGACTTGTGGGTCAAGCCCCCTAAGTGCATCCTAATGGGTTCAATATTTTTGCCAGATTGCCCTGCTCTAAAGAGCTGTCCCCCTCTTCTTCCCTCCCCATCTTATCAAAGCTATCACCCTAGTCTGGACCCCATCCCTAGAAAGAGGCAGGAGGAGTCAAAGCTGGCAGTAGCAGCAAACAGTTGGACCCACAGAGACAACTTCTCCTTTGTGTCAACACAGTTCTCTGATGGGGAGAATTATGAGAAATAAGCAAGTCGGCGACCTTCTCTGAGGACCCGCCCAGGGACCCCTGAACTGTGTGCTCCACACAGCTTAGGAGGCTGCTGAACCCTTGAGTGAGCATGCCAATGCTGAAATGCCCCCTCAAAGTCATCGTATCTAGGGGTCAGGTGGACCTCTGACTATGCATTCCAGAGAATGCAGAGTAAATCCCGTTCTGCCATGTTCCTAGACAGGGAAAGACCCATGCATTTCCCATCACTTCCTCCAGCTCCTCTACATTCACCACGAAGCTGACAAAGTCCTAATTAGAGGTTAGAAGCTGTAAGCATTCTACTGGTAAAGACATCACAGTCTAGCTGGTGAGGTAGAACCAGCGCAATGCTACTTTATATTGCTTTTTAAATATTTATTTATTTGGCTGTGTCAGGTCTCAGCTGTGGCATGGGAGTTTTTAGTTGCAGCATGTGAACTATTTACTTTTGACATGTGGGATCTAGTTCCCTGGCCAGGGATCAAAGCCTGGCCCCCAGCATTGGGAGCATGGAGTCTTGGCCACTGGACCACCAGGGAAGTGCCTTATGTTGTTGTTGTTGTTGTTGTTGTTGTTTTTTAAGTGGCAAGTAGCAAGTTCATCATTGTCTTGACTTAGAAATCTAAAATGATGATTGTGATAGAAAAGGTTTCTTTTCCTTAAGATGCTATGCAGATCCATGGCTGATTCATATCAATGTATGACAAAACCCACTGAAATGTTGTGAAGTGATTGGCCTCCAACTAATAAAAAAAAAAAAAAAAAAAGTTTAAAAAAAATAAATAAAATAAAAAAAAAGAAGTCAAAAAAAAAAAAAAGATGCTATGCAGATTAAAAGATTTTGATGAGAAGCAGAAAGAGGCAGATAGGTTATCCACTGCCTTCTTGCTATCTTCCATATGCATAAATGAAATTCTCTCTCTCTTTTCCTTCTACTACCTGTATTACTGTATTGAACTGATTTTCACCAAATTCAAGATGCACATTTGGGATAGCCTAATAAAATACTTGGTGGTAGTATTAGTTGCTCAGTCATGTCTGACTCTTTGTGATCCCATGGACTGTAGCCCACCAAGCTCCTCTGTCCTTGGAATTCTCCAGGCAAGAATACTGGAGTGGATAACCATTCCCTTCTCCAGGAGATCTTCCTGACCCAGGGATCAAACCTGGGTCTCCCGCATTGCAGGCAGATTACATTCTGAGCCACCAGGGAAGCCCCAATCTATAGCCAGGAATGAAAAATTTGCTTTGGGAGGTCCTGCGTGGACTGGAAGATATCAGGAAGTCCTCAGAGCATGTTGAGGACTGCAAATAATCAATAGAGGGATTAAGAAGTTACAAACAGAAAAAAAAAAAAAAAAAAACAGTGTTTTCAAATGTGAGTCCCCAAACAAAAAGACACAGCACAAATGTTGATTTAACCATTAGAACGATTGCTCACAGCCCTGGGAGTTATGCTGCACGTGCATGTGTATGCTTGTAATATTTACTGTCCACCATGTGCTAAGCATTATATGAAGTGTTACCTGAATTATACTTACCAAACACCAAAGATAGTTATATTATTATCAGGCTTATTTTATAGATTGGGGCGGGGAGGTAAGGGAGGTGCTGGGGGGGAATAGGTCCAGAGAAGGTAATAAGTGTATGAACCTGAAGCAAGTTCCTTAAGTGGAAAGTTAAAATTTGAAATTCTGGCTATTTTAGGTCACTCTTTGCACTCAGAAAACCAACAGAATGACCCCTGTATGCAACTCCTCTGTAAGCCTGTTGAACACTGCTCAGATGAGAGTGCTAACCAGTCCCTGCATACATGCGGTCTGTGTTAACAGCACAGGGTGGCTTACGTTCTCTTATCTGCGCTGTCTACTCAGCCAGGAACACTGGCGGGCACTGGAGCAGAAACCTTGCCTATCAGCTGTCATCTGACCTGTAAGGAGAAACATTCCAAATACAAGGTAGAAGCAGTTTTAGCAGGATGTAAAGAGGAACTTTCCTCCCCAGAGCTTTGAGTGACATCAGAATGGATAAGCAAGCGAATCATATCATCTACTTTCCAGGGGAAGTTTAAAAATAGCAGCAGCCTCTTACTGTTGGAATGGTGGTAACAGTATATCTGGGCCACCTCTGAATATGATGCCAAATCAACCATTGCAATGCATCAATGCAGGAAGCAAAGACATTTTATGTCAGTGTTGTAAAAAGTAAAAGCAATTTGGCAATTGTCAGCATGACTGGTAAATCTTGCCAGCAGGTAACTTGTACGCCAATCTGAATCCTAGGGCTCTAATTGTTCAGGTTCATTGTCAGGTATGATTAAACCAAATGTAATACTGCTGAGTTGTTATTCCACGTTGCCCTAGCCACTGGAAAGAACCTGGTGCCGTTGTACTCATTCATTCATTCATTAGGCAGCTGCTACTTTCCAGACGTGATGCTCTGCGCTGGAGTCATGAGATGAGTAAGATGTGTTCCTCTTCGTCATCATCAAGAAGCTCATAGCCCAAGAGTCTGGTTTCTCATCCTAGCTGTAATATGAATAGCTTCATGCTCTGTTCAAATGACTTGACCTCCTTTTGGGTCTGATTTCTAATCCATGAGGAAAGTAGACTGAAACCCTTGCCTGGGATGGGCACCAGCTTAAGCAGCTATGGACTGTTGATGTCATTTATTCAACTAATATTTCCTTGTGTCTTCTATGTACCAGACACTGTGTTTTGTAGAGATAGCAGGACAAAGATGTCATCCCTTCCTTTGAAAAGCGGGAGGGAAAAACATTGACTGGAAAATAAAATACCATGAGGTACAATGTGCAGGACTTAACATGAGGCAGAAAGGGGGCGAGATCAGGGAATAGGCTTCCTGGAGAAAAGCTTGGTGGGGTCCTGGGATCAAGGAGGAGTTAGTCAACAGATTAAAGAAATAGGAGAAGGACTTTCAGGCACAGGGAGGATCAGGAAATAAGAGGGATGGTAGTTGTTTTAGAGAACTATAATCAGTCTAACATGGATGGAGGGTAAAGGGGAGAAGGGCAGAGGGGAGGCAGGCTGAGGTAGAAAGACAGAGAGAGGAGGAGAGAAGAACAGAGGAAAGAGGAGGAGAAGGGAGATGAAGCAAGGAGAAAGAGGATATAGGAATATGGAAAGAGTTGAGGGGCAAAACAGAAGGAACAAGCAGGGACTGGATTGTCAAGAACTTTGTCCCCCATGCTTGGGGGTTTAGACTTAAACTTGAGGCAATCAGAAGTCATGGAGCATCTTAAGCAGCAGAATTCTGAGGTTAGATGGGAGTTTTACAGTACAAAATATGAAATACATATTGGAAGGGAGTCAGAAAGAGCAGTCCAGAGGTTGAAGGTCTATTTGGGGACTTAATGAAAGAATTTCCTTTCCTCCTCTCCTTCTCTCTCCTCCTTTTGCCTTCTCTGACCTCCCCTCCCCACGCCCTCTCTTACTTTGGATGTTGGGGAGGCCATGGGCACTTCACAGGCAAGAAGGAAGGCAGTGTGGGTACTCCACGGCTCTGAATCCAACAGAGGTGGTTTTCTGACTGTATAAGGAGCTGGTGGCATCCATTCCTGCTGAAATTCCTCACTGTCAAGACCAAGCTCCAGCCCATAAGAAGGCAGGGACTGTAGAAGTGACTCATCATGAGTGGCACAGATGATACCAGCTTCTAAGAATCTAAACTATGTGGCTTAACTGAGCACCCTTGCCTATTGAGTTGTTTCTCTTCTTTCCTTGTGTGGTTTTGGCCCAGAAAAAGGTTCCAGGTTTGGTCATATCTATCCTTAAGCCCTGTAAAACAGTTGTGCAGGGTCCTCAGAGCCCCTAGCAGTCCTGTGACTAAGCATAAAGGCTTGAGCTAAAAACATAGTCAAGGTATTTTCAATACAAGTAGAATGAAGTGGTAAGTGAACACTGGAGGCTTAACTTGAACAAATAAGGGATCCCATTGTATAATCTTACTCCCACATAAGTAAGAAAAGTTAGTACCAAATGATTTTTTTTTTTTAAGTACAGGTGGTGAATATCAGGAGGACTGAAATTCAGCACGAAGTGATGGTTAAGAGTGAAGGACTTGGAGTCAGAATACCTGGGCTGGAAGTCCAGTTTCACTGCACAACTGAGGCAAGTCAGGTCACTTCTCCATGACTCAGATTCTTCATCTGTGAAATGGAATAATCATAGAACCAACTTCATTAGGTTGCTGTGAGAATTAAAAGAGTTAATATTTGTATAGCACTTCAAAACAGCTCCTGGCATATAACAGGTGTTACAAAAGTGTCTGTTAAATAAAAATAAAGAAAGTCACTACTCTCTTAATAAAGAAGTTGTGCAGGGATTTCTGGAGAGGAGGACCAGGGGTTCAGTGATGTCTTTTATTTTCTGGGGATTTGAAAATAGAGAACAACTTGTGTCCAGGGAGCATAGTAGTGTTGACCCAACAGATAGAGTTTGACAATATCTGTCTATTATGTCTTTGTAATAAAGAATCTGAACTAAAAAAATCAAAGGAAGGAGGACATTTTACTTTTAAGTTTCAGACTGAAAGTAAATCAGTTTAGTGAATACAGAATGAATTTTTAAAAGCAAGCTTGAGGGGGGAAAATGTCAGAAACCTAGGGCTGGGTAGTTAAGAGAAGAAAAAGTGGAATGAAAATAACTCTGTAATCCCATGCAGACCCACAACTTCATTCAGACAGAGGGTAAGTCTGCCCCTGCATCCACTTTTCAGAAGATAAGGCTCTCTCTTAAGCTTGACCTTACCTAATCAGTGCCTCCCTGGCTTAGGATCTACATGCTGGCTGCAGGAAGAGTCCACGCTGTCCTCCTGGCTCCACTCTGTGGTTCTCCCTATGCAAGACTGGGTTCCCTGGCTGAGTTCCCTGAGATCTGGTAGCAGGCCTGGACCAGCAGGAAACATCAGCTCTTGGTTTGGGTTTGTAGGCTACTGGGATAGTGTGTCTTTCCCAGGCTCTCCTTTTCGCTTTCTCTGAACATTTTCTCTTTGCTTCAGGATTCTCAGATCTCTCTTTATATCACTGCTCTTTGGAATCCAGTCTCTGGTCTTTTCTTGAGAACCCAGAGAGATAGTTCCAAGTTTTCAGTAATCACTTCTCTTTACCACAGTGTACATGTTACTGAACAGACTGTTTCAAGGGTCTTTGATATCACTACCCAAAACCATTTGCATGATGAGTAGAGATAGACGGCCATCAAAGGAGACGGTGTAGGAGAGAAAAAAAATCAGAGGCTGTAAATCAACCCAACCCCATACACAGCTGATGGTCCTACTGCTCACACACAAATGCATACAAACACTCATATACTCTTTTCCCTCATTTTCTGGGCATGGAAACTTAAACAAGGTTCATGCCACTATCATTAGCTTTGTTTTATGCATCTATAAAGTGAGGAGAAAATAGTTTATGATCTAAATACAGTTTCTTAGATGAATACAATGATAGATAAATTACTAATCAATACATGAATAGCATTTTATATTTTATGACTGCTGATCATGTCTGGGAACAGTTAAAAAGCCCATCACAAAGAGGAGGATATAAGACAGGTAATTTAATCAAGGGCTATACAAAGACAGGGAGTTTTGGGGCTTGACATACCAAGTTTTCTATCCAGTCCACAGAAAAAGGCCCTGGCATTGTTTATCCCAACTACTTAGTTCATGGTTCAGGTACAGTATGTGATGATGGCAACTAAATGCCAAGATTCTGACCCCAGCCCTAAATAATACTGTTGGCTTAAAGAGACATTAGGCAGATATTTTGTTTTGCTTTTGTGTTTATCTATCTCTGAATTAAACACATACATATATGCAGACACATACTATTTCTTAATACAGATGATACTCTGGGGGTTTCAGAGAGAGGTCTGTGTACTATAAAAGGAGGTCGCAGCACAAGTAAATAACCTAGTTTAAAATCTCAGTTGGAAAAAGCAAAATTCTAGATGAACCACTAGATAAAATTCCAAATGAAGTCCCACAATTTGTGGGCTGTATATCAAATAGAAGAATTTATAGTAATAATCATTATATACCAAAACAAGTAACTGAAAGAGGTGGAGGAGTCATTAAAATATTTTAAATTATTTTCAAATAGGTTTTTAAATTTTTTTAATTATTTTTAAATAGCTTAGATAGGCTTTTTTTTTCTTTCCTTATATAAACACTCAAAGTCTTTTAAACTTTAATATTCCTATGCTTCTGTGAACATCAAAACTGAAAATAGAGCTATAGTTGTTATAAATGGGACTGATAATTGGATAAGATGCCAGTTTATTTTGATAAGTGAGAATAAAGTATGTAACACCTTAGTATACCTACTACATAGATGCATTCAGTAAATATCAGTCTTTAATAATCGTGATGGTGGGGATAAAACCATACTCTTATATCCCTGTGCAGGATTTCTTTATGCAGTGCAAAAGAGAGCAGGTGCTAAGAGTCAAGAATGTGTTTTAAATGAGTTCCTGAAAACCATTCCCTTAGCTAATCCCATTTTCCTGAACCTTGACTAAAGGTCTTGAGAAAAATTAGGAGCAAAAATTTTTCCTACAGCAGGGTTAGTCATCATCAGTCTATAAAATTAAACTATTGACTTAATGTAGTGATAAGCATCAGATATTTATGGCCAGTCTCTGAGTTGAGTTACTAGATTTTTTTCCCAGAACATAATTTTGGTCATTCAATAAGGGAGCACAAAAACAAAAAAAAAAGAAAAAGCAGAAGGGTTAGGAAGAGGGAAATCTAACTTGAAATGTTCATCTGTTAAGACAAAAAAAGTCATTATTCTTAAAAACTGTCTGGAGGCAGAGATAGAGATATTAAGGGGAAAGAAAGGAATTGAAGATTTAGATTAAAAAAATATTTGTTTAAAGGATTAGGTGAGAGACTCTGGAAAGGCAGAAAGAAACAAAACAAAACAAAACAAAACTAGTTCAGGACTTGCTAGAAAAACAGGTTAACCCCTAGGGGTTAACCATCATCTCAATAGCTGTTCAACTCAGCCTATAAGCCACCAATTTTCTACTTCTATTGTCAGTCCCCAAATCCCTCCAACCTGTTTCTTAGCAAGCCCTAAACTAGTTGTGTGTGTGTGTGTGTATGTGTTTGCCTTTCCAGTGTCTCTCACCTAAAATGCTTTATACAAATATTTAAATCAAATTTACTTTCTTTTAACAATTGGAATTATTCAACAGAATTAAAACAGTTGTTTTAACAATTGGAAGGATGGACATCAAATTCTGGATTTCTGGTTTCTTTTGAAAAACCAGAAGATGAGGTAGAGTATGGTCTGCTCTTCAGAAAAGCAAATTTCAGCATGCCCTCCTCAGCTCACTGTGGCCTGAATTCTACTTCTTTCTGAATTACATGTAGCTGGCTCCATTTTTTTCCATGGTCTGCCTGTCCCCTGTACGTACTGGAGTTTGCAGTCTTCAATTAAAATGCACTGTTTTGAAAAATATCTGATAAAGGACTTTAATCCAAAATATTCAAAGAACTGTTAAAATCTTAACAATGATAAAATGGGCAACCAGATTAAAAAGGGGCAAAACCTGAACTAACAACTAACCAAAGGAGATATGTAGATGGAAAATAAGCATATAAAAAGGTTTTCAACAGAGTATGTCATTAGGGAATAACAAATTTTGAAAAAGAGAGAGATGCCACCGCACATTCATCAGAATGGCCAAAATCCTGAACCCAGACAACGCCAAATGCTGGTGAAGATGTGAAGTAACAGGAACTCTCATTTATTGCTGGTAAAAACACAAAGTGGTATAGCAAATTTTGAAGACAGTTTGGCAGTTTCTTACAAAACTAAATATATTCTTACTACACAGTCCAGCAACCATGCTTCTTGGTGTTTACCCAAAGAAGATAAAAGCTTACATCCACACAAAATTTACAGATGGATGATTATAGAAGACATTTACGATTTCCCAAACTGGTCGGAGCCAGGATGTCCTTCAGCAGGTCAAGGGGTAAATTGTGGAACATTCAGATGGTGGAATATTATTCAGTGGTAAAAACAAATGTGCTATCAAGCCATGAAAAGACATGGAGGAACCATAAATACACATTACTAAGTGAAAGAAGTCAATCTGAAAACAATACATACTTTCTTTTGCATGTTAAGCGTTAAGCCTTAGTCACTCAGTTGTGCCCAACTCTTTGCGACCCCATGGACTGCAGCCCACAAGGCTCCTCTGTCCATGGGATTCTCCAGGCAAGGATACTGGAGTGGGTTGCCATTTCCTTCTCCAGGGGATCTTCCCAACCCAGGGATCGAACCTGGGTCTCCTGCACTGCAGGCAGATTCTTTACTGACTGAGCTACAAGGGAAACATAATTTCAACTGTATGACCCGATGGATAAAGCAAAACTATGGAGACAGTGGTTGCCAGTGGGTAAGAGAGTAGAGAGGGATGAAGAAGTAGAGCAGAGAGGATTTTTAGAGCAATGAAGCCATTCTGCATGATACTATAATGGTGGATGCAAAACTTATAGAACACATAACACTAACATGTAACATAAACTATGGCTTTGGTTGATAATGATGTGTCATATAGGGGTCATTGACTGTAATAAACTCTCCACTCTGGTGAGGGATGTTGATGGGAGGGGAAAGGGGTAGGGAACATGTGGGGACTCTCTGTAAGTTCCACTCAATTTTGCTGTAAGCCTAAAGCTACTCTAAATACTAAAGTTGATTTTTAAAAAATGAATAAATGAAATAAAAACTTTGCTGTATATAATGGTGGGCTGGAAAAAGGGGATAACGCAAGTGGTTGCATCCTTGCCCTCAAGGCATTTGTAATGGACTTGCAAAGATCAGACAAAATGCCCATAAATGGATAATATAAAAAATATGTGATCAAAAAAGATAGTTTCACTGAAATTATTTTCTATATTAGCTCCCTTGAAGCAGAAATATCAACACTGAGCATATGGTAGGTCCTCAGTTGAAGTTTCCCAAAGTGAACACAAGTTCTGTGGTTAAGTATTAACTCTTTGGAGCTGACTTTACTCTTTTAATGTAGGAGTCCAATTGCTGGGCTTAGAACCCCAGTTCTGCCAGGAACAACTCTGAGTTACCTTAAGCCTGTTACTTTAGTTTCTCCATCTGCAATGGGAATATTAATAATAATTCCTTACAGATGGACAGTGAGGATATCCTGGAAAGATGCTGGTAAAGCCCTTAGCACAGTGCCTGGCATCTCGTAGCATCCCCCAAACAGGGTTTCTGTGGTTATCATAGATTGTAGAAGCTTCTTCTGTGTGTTCATCCTTAGGGTAAAAGAGTAATCTGGTACAGTGTGGGCAACACTCACCTACAGGCACAACTTGTTTCACTGTGCTTCACTTTATTGTGCTTCCCAGATAATTGTATTTTTTATGAGTTAAAGTTTTGTGGCAGCCCTGTATTGAACAAATCTTACGGTGACATATTTCCATGGCATTTGGTCACTTCAGGTCTCCATGTCACCATTTGGTAATTCTCTCAATATTTCAAATTTTCATTATTATTTATTTGTTATGGTGAACTGTGATCAGTGACCTTTGGTATTACTATTATAATCGCTTTGGGGTTTCACAAACTGCACCCGTATAAGACAGTGAACTTGGTAAATGTTGTGTGTGTCCTGACTGCTCCAACTGGCTGATCCCCCCATCTTTCACCCTTTCATCAGACCTCTATTCCCTGAGACACAACATATTGAAATTAGGCCAGTGAATAACCTTGAAATGGCCTCTAAGTGTTCAAGTGAAAGGAAGAGTCTCACCTTGCTCACTTTAAATCAAAAGCCAGAAATGACTAAGTTGAGATAAGACAAAAACTAGGCCTCATGTGCCAGTAAGCCAAGTTGTGAATGCAGCAGACAAATTCTTGAAGGAAATTAAAAGCGATACTTCAGTGAACACACAAATGGTTAGAAAGTGAACCAGCCTTCTTGCTGATGTGGAGAAAGTTTTAGTTATCTGGATAGAAGATCAGAGCAGCCACAATATTCTCTTAAGCCAAAGCCTGATCTAGAGCAAGGTCCTAACTCTCTTCCATTCTAAGAAGATGGAGAGTAGTGAGGAGGCTGTAGAAGAAAGGTTTGAAGCTAGCAGCTGTTGGTTCATGGGGTTTAAGAAACCATCTTCTTAACACAAAAGTGCAAGGTGAAGCAGCAACTGCTGGTGTAGAAGCTATAGCAACTTATCCAGAAGAGCTAGCTTAATCTAGTTAATGAAGGTGGCTACACTGAAAAACAAATTTTCAATGTAGGGGAAACAACCTTCCATTGAAAATAGATGCCATCTACAGGTTTCATAACTAGAGAGGGAAAGTCAATGCCTGGCTCAAAAGTTTCAAAAGACAGGCTGACTTTCTTGTTAGGGGCTAAAGCAGCTGGTAACTTGAAGTTGAAAAGTACTCTTTTACCATTCTGAAAATCCTTGGGCCCTTCAGAATTAGGCTATCTCTACTCGGCCTGTACTCTGCAAGTGGAACAACAAAGCCTGGATGATAGCACATCTATTTACAACATGGTTTACTGAATATACTAAGTCCACTGCTGAGATCCATTGCTCAGGAAAAAAAAAAAAAGATTTCTTTTAGAATATTACTGTTCACGAACAATGCACCTAGTCACCCAAGAGCTTTGATGGAGATAGACAATGGGATTCATGCTGTTTCCATGCCTACTCACGTAACATTCATTCTGTAGCTCATATATCAAAGAGCAATTTTGACCTTCAAGTCTTTTTATTGACATATTTTATAAGGTTATAGCTCTTATATATAATGGTTCCCCTAATGTATATGGGCAGAGTAAATTGAAATCTTCTAGATAGGGTTTCCCTGGTAGTTCTGGGCTTCCCTGGTGGCTCAGCTGGTGAAGAATCCACCTGCAATGCAGGAGACCTGGGTTCAATCCCTGGGCTGGGAAGATCCCCTGGAGAAGGGAATGGCTACCCACTCCGGTATTCTGGCTTGGAGAATTCCATGGATTGTATAGTCCATAGGGTCGCAAAGAGTCAGATACGACTGAGTGACTTTCACCTCATTTCAGATAGGATTCACTATCCTAGATGCTACTAAGGACATTCATAACTTGTGGGAAGAGGTTAAAACATCATTATCAGCAAGAGCTTGGATGTTGATAGCAACCCTTCATGAACAGCTTTGAGGGTTTGAAAATATCAGTTACTGCCAATGGGGTGGAAATAGCAAAAGAACTAAAATTTGAAGTGGGGCTTGAAAGATGTGATTGAATTGCTTCAATCTCATGATAAAATCTTAATGGCTGAGGAGCTGCTTCTTATGGATGAGCAAAGAAAGTGGTTTCTTGAGAGAGAATTTACTCCTGGTAAGATACTGTGATGTTTATTTAAATGACAGCAAAGGATTTCGAATGTCACATAAACTTAGTTGACAAAGCAACAGAAGGGTTTGAGAAGAGTGACTTCAATTTTAAAAGAAGCTCTACTGTGGGCAAAATGCTATCAAACAGCATTGCCTGCTATAGAGAGAACTTTCATGAAAGGAAGAGTCAATGGATGTGGCAAATTTTATTGTCTTACTTTGAGTAATTACCACAGCTACCCCAACCTTCAGCAAGCACCACTCTGATCAGTTAGCAGCTATCGACATCCAGGCAAGACTCACCACCAAAAAAAGATTGTGACTCATTGAAGGCTCAGAAGATGGTTAGCATGTTTTAGCACAAGGTATTTTTAATTAAAGGTACCCATAACTCGTTTTTAGACATAATGCTACTGCATACTTAATAGACTACAGTATAGTTTAAATATAACTTTTATATGATCTGGGAAACCATAAAAATTCATGTGACTCACTTTACTGCAGTATTTGCTTTGTTGCAGTGGTCTGGAACTGAATCAGCAATATCTCTGAGGTAAGCCTGTATATTATTTTTCTGATTATAAAAGTGTCATATTGCAGTGTTACCAAAGTGTGGCCCTTAGGCAAGCAGCAGCAACATCACTTGACAGAAATGTTGATCCTCAGGCCCTATTTCTGCACCTACTGAATCAGAATATCTAGGGGTGGCGCTAAGAATCAGTGTTTTAATAGATTATTCAGGTGATTTTGATGCATATAGGAATTTGACTAGC
This sequence comes from Dama dama, assembly GCF_033118175.1. NCBI lineage: Eukaryota > Metazoa > Chordata > Mammalia > Artiodactyla > Cervidae > Dama > Dama dama. The sequence continues at coordinate 29,660,538 of NC_083688.1, forward strand.
ATTGATAGAATGGGGTTCATTCTTATGAACACACACACACATACATAATTAGCATAACCCCAATTCAACTCTAAGTGTTGGACAATAAAAAGTAAAATAAATAGGTTAGCTTAAATGGCTCTCTAAACACAAAGGAAAACAAATTTGCTCAAGTTTTGGCTTTTGAAAATCCATGGGCCCAGATTCTGGAGATTTAAGAATGATTTAAGGAGTCTATCAACTGATAGATAGATATACAATATGTAGTATATTCACACAATGGAATATTATTCAACTATAAAAAGAAATAAAGTTCTGATACATAGCATAACAGAGATGAAACCTAAAGACATGCTAAGTAAAAGAAGCCATTCACAAAAGACCACATATTGTGTGATTCTATTTATGTAAAATGTCCAGAATAAGTCAATTTATAGAGATAGAAAATGGACTAGCGGTAGCCTAAGGCTGGGATGTGGTTAGGGAAATTGAAGGGTGACAGCTAATGATTATAGGGCTTCTTTTTGAGATGAAAATATTGTAAAATTGATTGTTATGGTTATTCCATGACACTGGGAATATACTAAAAGCCATTGAATTGTACACTTTAAATGGTGAGTTGTATAGTGTGTGACCTGTGTCTTAATAAAGATATTACCATAAAGAGTGATTTAAAGAGATTCAAGGCTAATTCTAACTAAATTCAGCTTTTGCCTGAACTTTGTCCTTAGAACTTAACTCCCTGCCCTCTGCCCAGTAACACATAATTCCACCATATAAACGCATTGTAAAAGAGTTAAAAATTCTTAAAACACCTTAAAAATTCTCCACTACATCAACTGTTACAGCTTTTTAATATATTGAATCATAAATTACTAAAGCTGATGTGTGTGTGTGCTCAATCATGTTCAACTCTTTGCGACACTATGGACTGTAGCCTGCCAGGCTCCTCTGTCCATGGAATTTTCCAGGCAAGAGAATACTGGAGTGGATTGCCATTTCCTCTTCTAGGGGGTCTTCCTGACGCAGAGATCAAACCCGTGTCTCTTGCAACTCTTGCATTGGTAGGTGTATTCTTTACCACTCTGCCACCTTGGAAGCCCTACTATAGCTGAAAGAAGCCTCAAAAATGATCCAAACTAGTTGTTTTCAAAATGTTTTTAAGACAAGGAACTCTTGTTCGATGAAATTCTTACAAAAGCCTGAATGAAAGGCAAATAAAAATGGAGCTGTTCTGGTGAAACAGACAGGGCAGTCTTAGTACCCTCCTCTTTCAGCAGCCTCTGAGGAAAGGTCCCAGGTGCAAAGTTTGAAAGCAATAGATTTAGACCACCCTTCTTCTCTATCCAGATAAGGACACCAGAGATTTGGAGTGGGGCATGACCCAAGGGCATCCAAGGAAGCTTCTGGTTCTAATTCTCAGCCAGTTTTGCATCCCACACATAAGACTGTTGTCTCTGTCACGTGGCAACAGCTTCACAACTATGTCTTATTTTTGTACACACAGCTGGCATCAGGTGGCTTTTGCATTTATGTTGAAGACCAGAAAGTTGGTTCATTCAATTTCACCAAACCACTGGTTGATTCAGTAAAGGAATATGAGGGAGGGTGTTGAAAAATCTTCCTGACCCTCTGTTTTGACATGGGCATTGGGTAGACTAAACAATCAGTTGACCACCTGAATGATTGCTTCTCTGCCATTTAAGACATACTCTCAAAGTATGGGTTCAACTGACAGGGCTGCGGTGAGTATCAAATGAAAGAGTGAGCATAAGAGGGCACTTTATAAATATACAGATTCTGTATTCGTGGCAATGAGATAGGGGAAAATTGGGTCAACATCAAGGCAAGAATTAAATTCTGACCTTCTGATTACTGGTCCAGGTGTTTATCCCACCACACCACCCATATCAACAAAGATTTAATCTTGACTGGGGTGGTGCTAGTGGTAAAAAAGTGAAAGTGAAGTCACTCAGTCATGTCCAACTCTTTGTGACCCCATCGACTGTAGCCTATCAGGCTTCTCCATCCATGGGATTTTCCAGGCAAGATTACCAGAGTGGGTTGCCATTTCCTTCTCCAAGTGGTAAAGAATCCACTTGCAAATACAGAAGACATAAGAGATGTGGGTTTTATCCCCAGGTTGGGAAGATCCCCTGGAGGAGGGCATGGCAAACTCACTCCAGTATTCTTGCCTGGAGACTCCCATGGACAGAGAAGCCTGTCTGGCTACAGTCCATGGGGTCATAAAGAGTCAGACATGACTGAAGTGACAGCACACATTGGGTCAACACACCATGGATGCTTTCCAAATTATGGCAGCTGACACAGTAGGAAATTGTAGAGGAGAGGCAGCATACTCATTTCTTTTCTCTCTCTCTAACCCTGATCAATCACCAAGAATTTCCCTCCTGTTTTCAAAAAATAAAGAACTCTGGGTAGACTCATTTTTCTTTAAACACAGAGACCCCACAGCGGCATGCCACAAGCTAGAGCTCAGTAATCTCTTGTAAGATTTTTCAACCTTCTTTTCATATGCTTAAAATGTAGGTGATATAGACTGGTTTATTATCAATGGGTGGATGGATGTGATCAAGAAAAAGAAGGTGAAATAATGAAATATTGATTTAAAGATTAGATTGAATAGTTTCTTCTCTGTCAGCCATTGTAAATTAAGGGGAAATATGGTCTACAGATGCTCTTCTGTCTTCAAGATGGTTTTTGCAAAAATGTATCTTTCAGAACAACACTGTACAATAACATTTCCTATGGTGATGAAAGTGTTCTATATCTGTGCTTTAGTCACTAGCCACATGTGGCTATTGAACACTTGAAATATGGCTAGTGTGACTGAAGAATTACATTTTAAAATTTTACCTAAATTTAATTAATTTACATTTATAAGGCCACATATGGCTATTGACTACATTGTTGGACAGTATGGTTCTAGAACAAGGCACTTATATATCTAAGCTTAGAACTATAAATGCTTAACATTTACTTATCCCATATTGTTAAACAGGAAAGAAGTAATAAAAAGCAGGTTATCAAAAATTGTTTGATCCTATATTTATGCTATGTTGAAATGTGCCACTTGGGAAAAAAGCTATGACCAACCTAGACCATATATTAAAAAGCAGAGACACTACTTTGCCAACAAAGGTCAGTCCAGTCAAAATTATGATTTTCCCAGTAGTCATGTATGAATGTGAGAGTTGGACTATAAAGAAAAGTGAGCACCAAAGAGTCAATACTTTTGAACTATGGTGTTGGAGAAGACTCTTGAAAGTCCCTTGGACTGCAAGGAGATCCAACCAGTCCATCCTAAAGGAAATCAGTCTGAATATTCATTGGAAGAACTGATGCTGAAGCTGAAACTCCAATACTTTGGTCACCTGATGCGAAGAACTGACTCATTGGAAAAGACTCTGATGCTGGGAAAGATTGAAGGTGAAAGGAGAAGGGGATGACAGAGGATGAGATGGCTTGATGGCATCACTGACTCAATGGACATGAGTTTGAGCAAGCTCCGGGAGTTGGTGATGGACAGGGAAGCCTGGCGTGCTGCAGTCCATGGGGTCACAAAGAGTCGGACATGACTAAGTGACTGAACTGAGCTGAAAATGTGTCTGTGGATAGAAATAATAGACTCACAATATTAGTAATATGTGTCTCTGGGAATGGAATTATAGTTGTTATTATTTTTGCTTTTCTTTATTTTTTCTTTTCTCTAAAATAAGCAATTTGCTATAAAGATTTTTATGTGTTTGTCTCTACATCTCTAGAAAGGTCATAAACTCCACCTTTATCCCAAAGCACAATGTTTGCATAAAGTAAATATGTATGGTCTTTAATCAAAACACTGTCATGTGATTGAGTTTTTCCCCCACAGACAGAAATGTACACAAACCTGTACAGCAGTAAGAAGACAGAGAGACACAGCAGTCTGATGATGTCACATGTAGACATAGAGAAAAGCGGAAGCAGAGAACCCATACCCCTTCAGGTGCTGGGGAGGGGGACCCTGGAGAGCCACCACGACCCCAAGGGCTTGGGTACCCAAGCACAGCCCATGATTTCAAGAAAACCTCTTAACTCAGAGGTGAGTCATGGCTCTGGTGGAGTGGATCCTAAATCTGGGACTGAGCCAATGGGAAGGCCAGGCTTAGCACACCCTCTAATAACAGACATAGACCCAAGTGGAGGCCAAAACAAATGCATTGCATCATCTTGAGTTATTATCCTCTATCAAAACCTCTGTCCCTTAGGGATAAAAACAATTGGGTGGGGGTGAAGTAAGGAGGAAGAGAGAGGAAGCAGGCAGTAAAAATGTTCTGCTGCAGACAGATCATTCCTTCAGGATCAAAAAGTCAATGACTCTCAATGTTGAAAGGGACCTAGAAGGATCATTGCATACATCTCCCGCCTCTATTGCTGGAATCCACTTTACCCTAGGTAGGTACAAAGCTATTTTGTGTTTCAGGACCTACAGAAATAGTGATAGGGATGGGAAATGGTTTCTTGGATTTAATCTAAGTATCCCCAAGTGATAGTTTATGATACAGGCTATTGCTTTGCTAGAGACCCATAATTCTATTCTGTGTTTATGTAAGTTCACCCTCACTCACTTTGCTACACACAGTGAATATCTATTCACTTTAGATATGTATTACTAAGGTGCCACTCCAGATATTATTTTTTTCAATTTTTCAAGTGAAGAAACCAGGATAAAGGGAAAAGGGGAGAAATTCAAGCTATTGGTGGCATAAATTATACCATAGGTGACTCTTCAATAATTATGTCTTGATAATGGAGTAAAAAACAGAACCTTTCTTTACTCCTGGATTCTTTACAAATGTATAACCAAAGTCTTTACATGACAACAAAAGAAGATTGGAATGACTTTCCTGTGCTTCAACATTTCCCTTTCTCATAGCTGACCCCAAATTGTAGAGTGTACTGAGATATTTCCTCACTAGAGCTGGGGAACGTTCTCATGGATTTATAGTGTTCTCCTATGTTTGGCCATTTTATCTTCTGGTTAAACCAAGAAATCTTCATAAGAAGAAAAAATCCACAAAATTTTTTATTTCACACCCCCCACCATTTGAAATCTGGTGGATTTAATTTCAAGATCTAAAATCTCACTAATGCAGAGAAAAGAGACAAAGGTGAAACTGAGTCAGGATGAACTGGTCAACATCTAAGAACAAAGAATGGGGTCACTTACACACTCATCCTCTCAGGACTCCACCTGCTACTTTTATAAAATCTCATTGCTCGGACCAGGGAAGTATCCTGTTCTGTCTCTACTGTAATAACTCCAACTGGTCATTCTTAGGAAGCAAAGAAGGTTGAGGTTCTGGGGCTGCAGTTAGGCTGGGGAAAGTGCATTTATATTGGAGAAAGGCACAACTCAGTGCTAAGAAAACGTGGGTAGAGGGAGAGAAGAGGCAACCTGTACTCTAAGGTGACGCTAGAGACATGCAAATCAGGCTAGAGTCGATGTTCTATATTGGATTATAGCATCAGGAAAGGAGACTCTGGGATTCTAGTCTGAAGAATTTTGTAACAGAAGTAACAATCATTGGATACTTTGGTGGAAAGGAATATTATGGCAAAAATTGTGTTTGAGGAATGTTAATGTATCGGGAATGTTCAAGTTTAATTTTGCAGGAGAAAGAGATTGCAGGCAGAGACTTCATTAGGAAAATATTGCAAGAATCCTGACCTGGGGCAGTGAGAATTGGGAGAGGTGACTGACAATGGGGATAATAATAAAAGTAATAGTATAGTTCACATTTACTGAGAGCTTACCATGTGCTAACTATTGTGCAAAGGGTTTTACTTACATTATCACATTTTGTCACAACACTGTGAAGTAGGTATTACTGTTGTTCTTATTTTCAAGTGTGGAAACTGAGGCTTTTAGCTGCTAAGTAGAAGCACATATAGAAGATGCATTTCAGAGATGAATCCAAAGGATTTGGTGAGCAGGCAGTGTTAAGGAAAGAAACAATATTTTAAGAGCCTCAGTCCCTGGGGGCATATCTCTTGGTGTCAGCAACAGGAAAAGAGAAGCTTTGTAGGAGGTGTAGGTTTTGTTAGAGGGGGAAAACCAGGAATCTTTCTGCCCCATGTGAACTTCCTATATTCTTTACAGTTCCAAACCCTTTAGTTCTAAGTTCCCAGGACACTTTCTCCGTAGAATCTCCTTCTCCCCAGCATTTCTGTAGTTTAGTAAACAGACTGGGTTGAGCTGCCTCACAAAGAAAACTGGGGTCCAGCAAGGCTGCAGCAACACTAGCCAATGAAGAGAATCTGTGACAAGGGTCTTTGCTCTTTCCTACGTGGGCACGAGGTCAACAGCGACCTTCTGGTCGGCCATGAGACTGGCTGAAGACTCTACTGTTCCCTACCTCTTTGTAGGGAACAAATAGTTCCCACCCACACTCTCTCAACCACCCCCACTCCTGCACCTGGGAGGACAAAGCCAACTTCATTTTTCTACAAGTGGACTTTGTCATTCACAGCATTTGGATTTTCTCAGATCTGGAAGAGGGGTACATTGCAGATAAACAAGAGCAGTAAAAATGTCTTTCTGAAGGATGGGACTTCTGAGGGGGGTCTGGGGCAAGCATCTGCCCAAGGCTACTGGGAGGAGGAGTGAGCAGCTCTGACGTCAAAGAACCTCCAGGGTCTTGACACAGAATGAGATCACGTCTTTTTCTGAGGGAGCAAAGTCCCCCTTGTCTTGAGGGTCTTGTGTAATCCGGGTCACTAGGAGGTTAACCATAGAGGAAAGTTCTGCCCTAACATTGAGAATCATCTCCCTGGTAGAATTGCTTTAGAACACGTGTGTGTGTCACATTCATTTTGTTCATATATGCACGCCTTCTCTGAGAACTTAAATGCAATTTTTCTTCTTTATTCTCTCTCCTTCTGCTATACTTCTTCTGTTCAACAACCATCTTCTTCCCCTTCCTCCCTTCACTCTAGCAAGTTTGAAAAGTAGATCACACAACTTCCCTGAGAGAAACGAGGGAAGAAAACCTTTCTATATTCTCCTTCTTCCCACTGTGCTATGTGTTGTGCACAGTCACATCTGACTCTTTATAACTTGTCAGTCTCCTCTGTCCATGGGATTTTCCAGGCAAGAATACTGGAGTGGGTTGCCATTTCCTCCTCCAGGAGAACTTTCTGACCCAGAGATCAAGCCTGTGTCTACCCATGTCTCTTGCATTGCAGGAGGATTTTTTTTTTTTTTTTTTTTTTACCTCTGAGCCACCTAGGAAGCCCTTTCTTCCCACTAAACTCATCATATTGAAGTCAACCAGCCCATAATTAAGTTAAATAGCCATTTAAGGGAGGCACAAGACATTTCTTAATGGTCTGAAGTGTGGGGTTCAAGCTCATTGAATGAAATCCCAAAAGAGCTTTAATTATGGTGTCTTTACCAGACCTTACTGAGGCTTGGCAAGACCCCCACATCATCTTCGGGTCTCCAGGTAGGATCTTTGAAAATCTCTCTGCCACTGGGGGATCTTGAAGAGTCAAATCTACAGCTTTTCAGACTTCCCAGAGCTCCCCTTTTCTTTCTATGTCAGAAGACAGGATTCCTGTCCCTCTTAGATAAAAAGTACTTTTCTGCCATTAGCATATGTGTAGAGCAAGTGATATCTGACCACTTTGACCCTAACATAAATTTTTTTAAATAGAATATGGCCAGAAATCAGTTCAGTTAATCAATCAACAACATAGCATTCTCCCTGACTAGAATGAAGTCTCCAGAAGGTCAAGGATTTATATATGGTGTTCTTCATCTCCCCATCCCTAAGACCCAGAGCAATGTGGCACATTCTATATGGTTTAAAGTCATTTAACTATCTCTTTCTTTAGAGCCTCTTGGCATATCAATCTGAAAAAACTCAACACCCAGCCTGAAGGGTGATGCACAAAATAAAATAATATTTTCTCATTTTGTTGGTTTTATGGGTGAGTTTTGATGTACAAACTCTTCCTTAAGATTCACTGGTCTTCAGACCAAAGTCTTTGGTGAACAGAGGAGTTTCTTTGTTATACTTGCCTGCATAATGGTTTGATTGTTGAAAGGCACAGTGGTGATGTACTTAGGATCAAGGGCACTGCCTTCATTTCCTAGGGCTGCTATGACAAAGTTCTACAGACTGGGTGGCTTAAAACAACAGGAGTTTATTCTCTCATAGTTCTGGAGGTCAGAAGTCTAAAACTAAGGTGTCAGCAGGGCCATACTCTAAGACTCTAGGTAGAATCTTCTCTTGCCTTCTGGTGGTGGCCATTGATCACTGGCATTCCTTGGCTTATAGCTGCACCTGTCGTCACGTGGCATCCTTCTTGTGGCTATGTCTTCTTAAAAGGAAACAAGTCATATTAGATCAGAGCCCATGATAAAGATTTCATCTTAACATGGTTTTATTTGCAAATTCCCACTTCCAAATAATGTTGCATTCACAGGTACTAGGTTTGGGACTTGAACATGTTTTTTGGAGGGACACAATTCAATCCATATACCAAGCACTCTGTTTCTCTTTTGTCACATGCAGACTCATTTGCAACATAACACATAGCATGCATTATCAAGCTTTGTTGCTGCAGAGATGATGCTGAGAGGTAGGCTTGACCAGGAGTTGAGAGTGGTTTCTGACTGAGATGATTAACCATCTGGCATGAGTGGGCCACATATTACTCCCACTTGGGAACAGAGAGGCAAACTGAGACTGAGATTTTATCTACCTGGTCAGACTCACAAAGAAGTTGCAAGGATGGGCTGAAACACACCTGCAAAAATAAATTGTAAAAGCTGGGAAGCTGTACAAAAGTGAGGGAGATCGTCCTTCTCCAGGTTGCTTTGGCTTTGGGGTCAGACGAGGATAACTACTCAAGAGGATGGAACTGGGAATGTTGGGATTTTCTCAGTGACAGGTTGCTTTACCCTTTTGCAGTTTCTTCCAGAATCCAGAGCTCTTCTATGAAATACCAGACATGCTTTTCTGAAACCTTTGTTTTCTTAATCATTTCTGACTGAATTTCTAAGACTATTCCACCTACAAGCCTTAGATATGTGGACATGGAGCTTAGAAGGGCTTATAATCCCATCTCTAAGAGATCCAGCTAAGTCAGAATGAGGTTGTATTTTAGGTCCAACAAAGACTCAAGCCCAATCTTAGAACTTTAGGGCAGTTCAGAGTTCAATGACATGGAATAGAGATGAATCCCTCTTGCTCACCCTCAACTGCCATCCCTTATTGCACTTGCCACACTGCAGTTAGAGTGATTTTCTTAAATGCAAATCTGATCATGTAACTTCTACTCAGTCATCATGGATCCTTGTAACTTATGAGGTAAAATACACATCCTTGTTGTGATTTATAGGTCCTTCACTGCCTGACCTCTCTCTGCGCCTGAGCCACATCTCTCCCCCATAGACCTTCATCGAATCCCTGAAGAGCTATTTGTGCTTTTCTGAATATCCAAAGTTCTCTCACCACTCCTTTCCATTTTATAGTCTCATCTTTCAGTTAGAAAGAAAGCAAAAGATAACAATGTTTTACCACCAGGACTGGACTATGGTCCTATTGAACCTGGAGAGTCTGTAAATGTAAAGGTTATTTTTTTATTCTTGGTTATTTTCAATCCCATTCCCCATGTCTGCCCCCACATGAAGGAGGCAGACTCTGTGAGGCTCCAAGGATCCTACTTCCTGTGGGGGCTGCCATGATGTTGTTTTGTTGTTGTTGTCAGACATCCATTAGATTGGAGTCCAGATTATGTGGAACTGGGAGGATGGAGCTAATGCACTCCCCTCGGTGAACACCCACACAGTTACAATAAATTATAATAAGTGATGACAGCAGCCCCAATCTGCATTTTCCATGCCCATGGAAGAGACTCCAGCCCTCATGTTTCCTTTCTTCCTTCTTCTCTCTATTCATCCCAACTCATCCTCCTCCTCCCCACCACTGCCTGACTCCAGTCCTCATCAGATCACAGATGGACCATTGGGAGAGCCTCCTCCAGGTCTTCCCTAAGTGTTCTGAAATGACCTCTTCTCTTAGGGCAGCAATTTTCTCCTTTCTTTCTTTCTTTTCCCCTACCTCTTTAAGTTCTCAGGTTCTTTGGACATTCCTGTTTTTCTTTTGCAACTTTTCCACCAGCAGTTCAAATTTCAATAACAAACAACAACAAAACAATATACTGTAGAGAGAGCAAGCAGCCAATATACCTTTCCTATATCCTTACGCATAGTCAGTTCCTCAAGATCTGAATTAATGACTATAATGACCTCCCCTGCCAAAATAAGAATTACCTGTTTAAGTCCCAGCCCTGGGTCTATGCCTTTCCTCAAATAGGAACCCAGTCATCCAAATCTCTCTACCACAATCTCTCTACCACCTGGCTATTTCCAAACCTAGTTGTTTACTTTAATCAACAAACAGGGACAAACACCTTTGATTTACCTAAAGCACAAACACACACTGAAGATGTTTCTACACCTCTCCCTTCAATCAGGCAGAATTAACAAGGTGTGAGCAAGCATGCTAACCTCTCCCAGAACCTCAGGGTAGATAGTATAGGCGGGCGATAACTAGCATGTATCTTAATTCTAAATCTTTGATTAGTGAATCATCGTTGGATCCTCATTCTCTCAGACTTTGATGTGACGCCTTTGGCTGTGACTCAGCCTGGGAGAGGGAGGGAGTGCCCAGAGACAGAGATACCAGCCAAGTCAGCCACCAAGGTGGTGCCACCAAGTAGCACAAATTCGACCTCCCAGTAACTTGTACCCTGAGAAATTCAGGTATCACTCTGAGATGCACAGCTCAGAGGGACTCACAGCTTCAGATGAGGTGCCAACAATGAGGAAAATAAAAAGGAAATAAAGAAAAACCCCTGATCCTACAAAATATTTGCTTGATGGAAGCAAGCTGAAAACTTGACGTATCTCCATGAATTAAGCCGGGCACAACAGTACACTCCTTTCAAAAAAAAACCAAAAAAACAGAAAAAAAACCACATACACAAAGAAGAAGAACAACAAAATCAAATGTATACACTTTTGTTTTATACAATGAAATGGAAGAATAAAGCATGAAATAGGAATTCAGACATTAGTTAAGTTGTACTATCTATATAATTGATTTGTTGTAAGTTTTTTAACCTCTCTGAGCCTTTGTTTTATCACTGATATGTAACCCTAATAAACTCAGAGACCCATGAGACTCAGTCTCAGAGAAGTGTCAGATTTAAGGAGCAACATCCCAAAATTAAAAATAATAAAGGTGAAATTTCATTTACTATTCATGACTCTCTGAAGACATTAAAGGAGATGAAAATATGTAGTTCTCAGAAATATGTTCAAATTCTCTTTTCTCTCTAACCTACATTTTTTTTTTTAACATAGTTACTCTGGCTCTGGTCTCCAGGGAAAAAATAAAAAGCTTCCTCTTTCACTCCCTACTCATAGAGCTTTCTATCATTTTCATCCTCCCTTTCCACCCTCTGGGTACTGTAGTATCTAGATCAATTTACCTCTTCTTCCAGCAAAAAGATCTTCCCTCTTGTAAGAGCATAGGAGATAGAAATTGCACTAGCATTTACAGGATTCTTTTGATGACATTGGGGGAAATAACGGGTCTTAAAACAATCCTAAGTTATTGATTTTTTGACCTTGTATCATTAATTTTGTCCCATAACATTAAATACGAGGCCTCTAAACTCTCCTTGCTTACATCACACATTTATTGTTTACGTCAAATAAGACATTGCTTTGGAAAACCATAAATCACATACACTATTCTTAGGTGAATCAGTTCTAAAATGCTTGGCACAATCTTTCTTTCCTGGGTGCCAAGGAAAGCAAAAATATAGAGGACAGAAAGAACTTCTCCTTAAAATAACTACGTAAATGATTATTCCTCTGAAATTGTTAAGCATACCCCTCTACTGTTTACTATGTCTTTACCTTACTTTTCCACTTTTAGCACTCAGAAACATAACATTTTGCTTTTGTAATAATGAGTCTCAGTAAAATGGGATCCTCAATTAATGAATTAATGTATTTGATTAATGAATATATAATCAATGATTTTGTACTTTCCTCCCTTAAAAAGCAAACAAAACAAAAAGACCTCCCACGAGTCAGATTCTGGGTGTTAAATAAATCATAGCCCTTTCCCTCAAGGAGGGCATCTAGTGGGTAAGGTAGAATGTAAGCAGACATCTTCAGTCATTGATTCCTGATGGAGCAGAGTCCATGAAAAGGGATGGAGATTGAGAGACTAGCCTGGTGAGGAAGCAGCTGCCGTCACCAACGCCTGACTCAGATCCTAGTTCTCCTCTTGGCTAACCCAGAGAGAGGCAAGCAGCTGGGGTGCACAATGTCCTTTGGCCATGTTGGCTATGTACCTCCCCTCCTCCTTTTTTCAACTTCTACAAGAGAAAGACAAGCCATACTTTTCCCCAACTTCCCTTGCAGTTAGGGGTATCCGTGGAAACCAGTTGTAGCCGGTGGGCAAAACTGTTGAAGAGCTTTGGGGAAGTTTTCCTTTCCTGATAAAAGAGAAACAGAAGAAGGGAAAAAAGAAAGAAAGAAAGAAAGCTTCTACACAGTAAAGGAAACAGCAAAATGAGAACTCAATCTTTGGAATGGGAGTAAATATCTTAAACTCTATATCTGATGAGGGCTTAATGTCCAAAATATATAAGAAACTATTACAACTCAGTAGAAAAATTTATAAATAACTAACTTTAAAAAGTGGATGTAGGCTTTGAATAGACATCCAAAGAAGATATATAAACAGCCAACAAATATATAAGCAGGTGCTCAACATCACTAATCATCAGGGAAATTCAAATCAAAGCCACAATGAAATATCACTTCATACCTCTTAAGATGGCTATTATGAAAAAAGATAACAGGTGTTGACAAGAATGTGGAAAAATTGGAAACCTTGTACATTATTTGTGGGAATGCAATAGTGCAACCACTATGGAAAATAGTATGGAGTTTCCTCAAGAAATTAAACTTAGAAGTATCATATGACCCAGCAATTTCACTTCTGGTTATATAGCCGAAAGAATTGAAGTCAGCACTGGAGATGTCTGCGCTGTATATTCATGGAAGCATTGTACACAATAGTTAGGATACGGAAGAAGTCTAAATGTCCATCAACGAATGAATGGATAAAGAAAATGTGGAATATACAGACAATGAAATATTAACCTTAAAGAAATCTTGCTATCTATAGAAATATATATGAACCTGGATGACATTATGCTAAATAAAATAGGCAGTCACAGAAGGACAAATATTCCATGATCACACTTATATGAGGAGTCCAAAACAGTCAAACTCAGAAGCAGAGAGTAGAACATTGTTTATCAGGGACTGGGGGAGGGGAATGGGGAATTGTTGTTCAATGAGTATAACCTTTCAGTTACAGCAGATGAATATGCTCCACAGATCAACTATACAATACTGTACCTATACTTAACAATACTGCATTATACGCCAGAAATTTTGTTGAGTGCAGATCTCATGTTAAGTGTTCAATAAAAAAGAAGGAAAAATCCCAGTTCTGTACCCCTTTCTTTTATTTATGACATTTAAGAACATAATATTCAGCTATGCAAAGCTTATCTTGCAACCATCAAGTGGCAAGTTGGAACATTAAGTCAAATGAGCCCTGGTCCTTGGTGACATGGTTGAGCTACCAAGTCAACCTGGAGAACATCTTTTTCAAAAAGAAATAATAATTGTTGCTGTTTTTATTATTGTTGCAGCTGAATATTCCTCAAAATATGCAGCTTGTCAGAGCTAGGGGAGACCACAGTTTTGATTTTTGGTTTATCATTCCTTAATAAGTAGTCAACAGTTCACCAAGACAAATACTTATTTCCTTGAGTTTTCCTCTCCGCCACGCTGCAAGTCTGCCATTCTGAAAAGGCAGCTAGTCTCTTATTCTTCTTCTCTTCCTCTCACTTCTTGGGTTTGTAATGGAGAATTTAGAAGGTTTAGATGGGTATGAAGCACTAATAAGTTTTCTGAAAAGATTTACCCTAAATCAAAATGTAAGGTGTTTTTATAAAATTAAAAGGAAAAAATATTCAAAGGGTCTTATTCCAGATTTGAGGCAAATATGCAACCTTCTCAGTGTATGTAGCAAGAACCACATTTCTCCCTGTTTAACCTTGGAAACATTGCCTTAAGACCACAGAGACTGCTCACTGGGGAAGAAACCCACAAAGAGGAGAAAGACTCATAAAGAGTAAGCAGAGGGCAGAAAACAAGTACTGTTGTACTAAGCCACTTTAGTCATCTTCAACTCTTTGCGACCCCAGGGCCTGTAGCCCACCAGGCTCCTCTGTCCATGGGACCCTCCAGGCAAGAATACTGGAATAGGTTGCCATACCCTCCTCCAGGGCCTTGTAAAAAAAGATGAAAGAAAGCCATGGATAGTTTCCTTTAAAATGACTTACAGGGATTTCCATGGTCCAGTGATTAAGAATCCCCCTACCAGTGCAGCGGACATGGTTTTGATGGCTAGGCCAGGAAGACTCCACACGCAGCAGAGCAACGAAGTCCATGTACCACAACTAACTGAGCTTGTGCTCTAGAGCCCACAGGCCAAAACTACTGAAGCCCAGGAGCCATAGAGCCTGTGCCCCACAGCAAGAGAAGCCACAGCAGTGAGAAGCCTGTGCACCACAACTAGAGAATAACCCCTTCAAAGCAACAAAGTCAGAAGCAACACAGCCAAAAAACTAATAATAATAATAGTAATTTTTTTTAATTTACTTACATACACTATTGATACTATGTATAAAATAGATAACGAATGTGAACCTACTGTACAGCACAAGAAACTCTACTCAATGTTCTGTAGTGACCTAAATGGCAAGGAAATCCAAAAAAGAGAGGATATATGTACACAGTTAGCTGCTTCACTTTGCTTTACAGTAGAAACCCAACATTGTAAAGCAACTATACACCAGTAAAAGTTAATTTTAAAAATGAACACACACTCAAAATTTTGCATATAGATTCTGGGGATTTTCTGTCTCCTGGAAGGTTATAAAGCCCAGTTTAATATCCTATGCCAAAGGCTTACTGCTGACTCTGAGGGAGGGGGGAAAAAAGCAGTTTGGTTGAAACAGGAAGGTGAGTTTTTCTACAAAGGACAGAAGGAGAGGATCCATCAGAGAGGCACTGGGGATGCTAGTGAATGAGTGTGGCTAGATGCCGGGGTTGGGGCACTGGCATCATTTAGAGTCAGGAGAGGTGGACTGGGGCATGGTAGAAGCTTGGTGGGGGCCCTAGAGCATACACTTACTAAGAGGTATTGGGCAAGTCTCACAGAGTCATCATATAACTCTTCTCAGGGCAACTCTTAGGCGAGAATAAACACAGTCATGGAAGTGGGGGGGACATTGGCAACCTGGAGAGAGCACAAAACCTGACATCATGATCGCTGTGTTGGTGTTCTAGAGTTTTCTGAATTTTTCAAGAGAAAATAAAAAATAAAATTTTTCATTTCCATTTCATGTAAATGCATCATGGACTTTAAAATAGCAATTGAGATAATTGTCAAATTGTAGACAACTAAGGACTTCCCTCGTAGCTCAGTTCGTAAAGAATCTGCCTGCAATGCAGGAGACCTGGGTTTGATTCCTGGGTCAGGAAGAGACCCTGGAGAAGGAAATGGCAACCCACTCCAGTATTCTTGCCTCAGAAATCCCATGGACAGAGGAGCCTGGCAGGCTACAGTCCATGGGGTCACAGGAGTCAGACACAATCAGGTATGCATGCTGGGCACAGCCCATAGGTCTGCATGTTGAAACTTCCTAATCAAACATGTGCAGCACTGGATCATAATTTCAGATGTCTGAACAAAGAGCCTAATGATCAAAGATGTAGAGGAAGCCGACTGGAGCATCAGTTCAGGAGAACGTGAGTTCAACATAGCCGTGTGATATCAAAAGTGTCCCTTAACCTCTTTCCTCACTTACTCATGATGAGATGAAAGCAGATGACCTCCAAGGCTCCTCTTGCCATTGGGTTGGATATTCTGAAGCTGCCTGTGGCCAACCTAGTCAACAGAATGTGCACATGTACTGCCTGAGCATGGAGAAAGCACACCCAGATGATCCCTGAGGTTCTCAGCACTTCATTTTCTGCTATGGTCCAGGGACGCTCAGTTCAGTTCAGTTCAGTCATTCAGTCATGTCCAATTCTTTGCAACTCCATGGACTGCAGCATGCCAGGGCTCTCTATTCATCATCAACTCCTGGAGTTTACTCAAACTCCTGTCCATTGAGTTTGTGATGCCATCCAACCATCTCATCCTCTGTTGTCCCCTTTTCCTCCCACCTTCAATCTTTCCCAGCATCAGGGTCTTTTCCAATGAGTCCGCTCTTCGCATCAGGTGGCCAGAATATTGGAGTTTCAGCTTCAACATCAGTCCTTCCAACGAATATTCAGGACTTATTTCCTTTAGGGTGGACTGGTTGGATTTCCTTGCAGTCCAAGGGATTCTCAAGAGTCTTATCCAACACCACTGTTCAAAAGCATCAATTCTTTGGTGCTCAGCTTTCTTTATATGCCAATTCTCACATACATACATGACTATTGGAAAAGCCATAGCCTTAACTAGATGGACCTTTGTTGGCAAAATAATGTCTCTGCTCTATAATAGGCCATCTAGGTTGATCATAACTTTTCTTTCAAGGAGAGCAAATGTCTTTTAAGTTCATGGCTGCAGTCACCATCTGCAGCCCCAAAAAATAAAGTCTGCCACTGCTTCCACTGTTTCCCCATCTATTTCCCATGAAGTGATGGGACCAGATGCCATGATCTTTGTTTTCTGAATGTTGAGTGTTAAGCCAACTTTTTCACTCTCCTCTTTCACTTTCATCAAGAGGCTCTTTAGTTCTTCTTCACTTTCTGCCATAAAGGTGGTGTCATCTGTATATCTGAGGTTATTGATATTTTTCCCGGCAATCTTGATTCCAGCTTATGCTTCCTCCAGCCCAGCGTTTCTCATGATGTACTCTGCATCTAAGTTAAATAAGCAGGGTGACAATATACAGCTTTGATGTACTCCTTTTCCTATTTGGAACCAGTCTGTTGTTCCTTGTCCAGTTCTAAGTGTTGCTTCCTGACCTGCATACAGATTTCTCAAGAGGCAGGTCAGGTGGTCTGGTATTCCCATCTCTTTCAAAATTTTCCATAGTTTATTGTGATCCACACAGTCAAAGATTTTGGCACAGTCAATAAAGCAGAAATAAATGTTTTTCTGGAACTCTCTTGCTTTTTCGATGATTCAACTGATGTTGGCAATTTGATCTCTGGTTCCCCTACCTTTTCTAACCAGCTTGAACATCTGGAAGTTCACAGTTCACATACTGCTAAAGCCTGGTTTGGAGAATTTTGAGCATTACTTTACTAGCATGTGAGATGAGTGCAATTGTGCAGTAGTTTGAGCATTCTTTGGGACTGGAATGAAAACCAACCTTTTCCAGTCCTGTGGCCACTGCTGAGTTTTCCAAATTTGTTGACATATTGAGTGCAGCACTTTCACAGCATCATCTTTTAGGATTTGAAATAGCTCAACTGGCATTCCATCACCTCCACTAGCTTTGTTTGTAGTGATGCTTCCTAAGGCCCACTTGACTTCACATTCCAAGATGTCTGGCTCTAGGTGAATGATCACACCATCGTGATTATCTCGGTCATGAAGATCTTTTTTGTATAGTTCTTCTGTGTATTCTTCTTAATATCTTCTTAATATCTCTTCTTAATATCTTCTGCTTCTGTTAGGTCCATTTCTGTCCTTTATTGTGCCTATCTTTGTATGAAATATGCCTTTGCTATCTCTAATTTTCTTGAAGAAATCTCTAGTTTTTCCTATTCTATTCTTTTCCTCTATTTCTTTTCATTGATCACTGAAGAACGTTTTCTTACCTCTCCTTGCTATTCTTTGGAACTCTGCATTCAAATGGGAATATCTTTCCTTTTCTCCTTTGCTTTTTGCTCCTCTTCATTTCACAGCTATTTGTAAGGCCTCCTCAGACAGCCATTTTGCTTTTTTGCATTTCTTTTTCTTGGGGATGGTCTTGATCCCTGTCTCCTGTACAATGTCATGAACCTCCATCCATAGTTCATCAGGCAGTCTGTCTATCAGATCTAGTCCCTTAAATCTATTTCTCATTTCCACTGTATAATCATTAGGGATTTGATTTAGGTCTTACCTGAATGGTCTAATGGTCTAGGAACCCTCAGTATGTCAGCAAAGTGGATCTCAGTCTGCACTTTTATAAGGGCCCTGGGGATGAATGGCATGGCTCTGGGACTAAAACCATCACAAATAGCAGTTGCCTCACTTGTTTTGCATGTCTGAGGAAGATCCCAACACTGATAGGTATCAGTCACTCTGAGCACGTCTCCTATATGATAAAGTCTGTGCCTGTAATTAGCAGCAAAACGGAAGTAGAAAAGAACCACTCCCTCTATTAGTTAGTCAGCACAAGTGCACAGCATAGAAGAGATGAATGGCACCTACTGTCCACTGGGACCTCCCCTCCCTGACAACAGCCTGCAGGTTCAGGTGGTGGGAGTCCCGAAATCAGACACCAGGTCAATAAGTGTCAAAACAGGATAGAATCACAAACATTCTGCTCTTCAGGAAACCAAGGTCACATAACTTGCCAAGCTCATGCAGCTAGGTAGAGACAAAGCCATGGTCATGCACAGCAACTCTAGGAGCCAGAATTAAGATCAAAGGATCAACAGTAAAAGAAGCGTCAGGAGAATGTATCCACCCTTTAGTGCAAATTAGAAATGATAAATACATACTAGTAACCAGAAAAGTTACTTTTGAACTGTGGTTTTGGAGAAGAATCTTGAGAGTCCCTTGGACTGCAAGGAGATCTAACCAGTCAGTCCTAAAGGAAATTAGTCCTGAATATTCGTTGGAAGGACTGATGCTGAAGCTGAAACTCCAATACTTTGGCCACCTGATTCGAAGAACTGACTTGTTGGAAAAGACCCTGATGCTGGGAAAGATTGAAGGCAGGAGGAGAAGGGGATGACAGAGGATGAGATGGGTGGATGGCATCATCGACTCAGTTGACATGAGTTTGAGCAAACTCCGGGAGTTGTTGATGGACAGGGAATCTTGGTATGCTGCAGTCCATGGGGTCACAAAGAGTCAGACATGACTGAGCAACTGAACTGAACTGAACCCGGAAAGTATCATTGAAATATGAACAAATGCTCTCAGAGTGAGTCTTTGTTGGAGAAAATACTTGTTTATATGAGTAAGTCCCAATATGTTCATTACAATTCACTTAAAAAGTCATGGCCACAATGTGTTTGTGATAAAATTTAATTTTCATTTGAATCATATTTTGAGTTAATACAAATTTCATTATGTGAAAAATTCGATCCATAGCACCTTGCATTGCCCCATCACTCATTCATCACACTTGAAACATCTGTTTTCAATGTTCAGCTTCCTCCCAGGGCTAGAGGCTTCTCAAGGACAAAATTGTGTTTATCTTATTTGCTGCTCTAGCCTCGGTGCTAAGCCCAGCACCTAGTATATGGTATGTGCTTCATAATTATGTGATGAATAAGTCGATGAATAAATAAGTGAATGAATAAACAAAATGTTCTTCTAACACTCCACACAGAGCTCCATGCTGCTAAATAAACTTACTGCCTTAAGGACCTAAACAATTAGCAATTTGAAGGCTGTTTATTTTTTCTCTTGTGTCTCAACTGTGTAACCGTTGAATTGCTTTTGAAAGCTGAGGCTCCAGACTGGCACACAGCAGCCTTCAGTTCAGTTCAGTTCAGTCGCTCAGTCGTGTCCGACTCTTTGCGACCCCATGAACCGCAGCATGCCAGGCTTCCCTGTCCATCACAAACTCCTGGAGCTTACTCAAACTCATGTCCATCGAGTCGGTGATGCCATCCAGCCATCTCATCCTCTGTCGCCCCCTTCTCCTCCTGCCCCCAATCCCTCCCAGCATCAGGGTCTTCTCCAATGAGTCAACTCTTCGCATGAGGTGGCCAAAGTATTGGAGTTTCAGCTTCAGCATCAGTCCTTCCAATGAACACCCAGAACTTATCTCCTTCAGGATGGACTGGTTGGATCTTCTTGCAGTCCAAGGGACTCTCAAGAGTCTTCTCCAACACCACAGTTCAAAAGCATCAATTTTTCAGTGCTCATCTTTCTTCTTGCCATCTATTCCAGGACTGGAAGAGATTCGGTGTCTCCCTTCCTCTATTTAGACCTCAGCTGAATCACCATTCAGTTACATTCTTTAATTCAACATTTACTGAATGCCTACTAAGTGCAAAAGCGATTCCCCGCTGGCTCAGTGGTAATCTGCCTGCCAATGCAGTAGATGCGGGTTCGATCCCTGGGTCAGGAAGATCCCCTAGAGAAGGAAATGTTCCACCCCCGTATTCTTGCCTAAGAAATCTTGACAGAGACACTTGGCGAGCTACAGTTCACAGGGTCTCAAAGAATCTGACATGACTTAGCGACTAAACAACAACAACTACTACACGCAAGATAACCTTTTCTTCAGTACCAAAATTAAGGTTAATACTAGGATCAGTGATCTTTTTTTAGGCTCAGAGTACTATCTTATAAATGGATGCTTAATGAATACTTATTTCTCCTACACCAGTTTGAACCTTGGCACCTGGTCTGTCCAGAAAGTCCAGTTGCACTTTCATCACCACTGCTTGGCAATTTCAGTCTGTTTTCTGATTCAAAGCAGTGATACTAGAGACAGGCTGGTAACCATTCATATAGCGTGGCACTGTTAAGGAGCTCAAATCTGCTTCCCCTCCAAATCACTAACCCCTGTGAGATGGAGAGCCAGCTGACCTACACATGTCACTGCCCTCTCTCCATGACTGTGTACAACCACAATGTGGCCAGAGTTTCCTAACTCCTGCCTTTCAGCCTGTTCTCCAAGCCCATGTGATTCTGGGCTGCATAGATCTCTGGGTGTAAGTGGGTAAGGAAAGGCTTAGTCACTGCACCCACACTGTGAGTTCACATGATGGGGGATCTACTGGCCAGAAGGAATCTGGGAATCTGATGGCCAAGCTTATGATGCGAACATGAGCTGAATGGTGTGTTGTTGTTATTGATCAGTTACTCAGTCGTGTCTGACTCTTTGCAACCCCACAGACTACAGCACACCAGGCTTCCCTGTCCTTCACTATCTCCTGGAGTTTGCTCAAACTCATGTCCATTGAATTGGTGATTCCATCCAACCATCTCATCCTCTGTAACCCCCTTCTCCTCTAGCCCTCCATCTTTCCCAGCATCAGAGTCTTTTTCAATGAGTCAACTCCTCATGTCAGGTGAACAAAGTACTAGAGTTTCAGCTTCAACATAAGTCTTTCCAATGAGTATTCAGTGTTGATTTCCTTTAAGATTGACTGGTTTGATCTCTTTCTTGACCCTCCTCAAATTTATATGTTGAAGCCCTAACTCTCAATGTGATGGTATTTGGAGGTGTAGCCTTTGGGAGGTACTTAGATTTGGATTAAGTCTTGAAAATAGGAACTTCATGATAGAATTAGCACCCTTAAAGAAGAGGGAGAGAGAGAGATTTTCCTCAATCCAGGGCCATGCACCAAGAAAAAACCATGTGAGGGCAGAGCAAGAAGGCAGCTGTCTTCCAGACAGGAGGCAGGCCCTCACCAGACACTGAATCTGGCACTGCTTTGATCTTGAACTCCCCAGCTTCCAGAACTGTGAGAAATAAAGATCCGTGGTTTAAGCCACCCAGTCTGTGGTGTTTTGGTGTAGCAGCCCAAGCTGACTAAGACAGCTCTTTCTACCAGTCAATGTTCTTCACAGGTAACACCCACCCTGGGCCGCCCACAGCGCTGCCTCATAGCATATTCAAGCAGTCCTATTTACAGCACCCGCAGATAAGTCATGTCAGTGGTGAAATGGAGCATCTGTCCGAGAGTCCAAGTAGAACCACACATCTTCCTAAATTTCCAACTTTCACTCTGCTTGATGGTTCCCTCTGCCCAGGGTCGGAAATCTTCAAAACATCATGTTGGATCCATCTCAGTCTCAAATCCAGGACCCATGGAACAGCCTCCATGCTGTCCTTGCATAATTGCTGGTATCAGCTTTCAACCTTCTTCCCCATCCTCAGCAAGAGTGACAGAGCAAGGAAAATTGTAAGAGAAAGAGCCAGCCCAGTTGGTGAGGTCCTATGTCTAGACAGGATAATAAGTAAAAAGTGTTCTTCTAGGATGTCCACAAACCAGGAAAATAAAGATTTGTTCATTTTTTTCGCCCTCCGCAGCCCGTGTTGCCTTTCCTGAAGTCTCCATCCCAGGTTAAGTGGGGGAAAGTACTTCCTCCTGGCACTTGGGCCTCTGCTCTGATATAAGAAATACCTGCCTCCCAGGAGAGCCCAGGCTCCACTCCTCTATCTTGAGAAGGTTCATTGAAAGTCAAGTATTCCACCTGGCTGGTGGTCTCCTCACTCAAGGCTGATCTTTAAAAGAGATTCAGTATGTGGTTCTTAGCAGGGCAAGCTTTGAGGAGGATCACAATAACTTATTCTTTAATATTTCTCATTATGATTTTTTTGTGGCCCCTCCTATTTCCTAAAATTCACAGAATCCCTTGATCTCCAAGTGGGCAGAGGTCTTAAAATCCAGCCAGCCATTCCTTCTGCAGGATTTTACTTACAGAAAGCCATTCAGTCTCTGCTTAAAAACTTCTAGCTACAAGGAGCTCATAGTTTTTAATTCCATCTTTGGACAACTCTGTTAGAATATTCTTCTTTTGAACTGAAATGAAATATCTATTCTTTGTCATAATGGACTTTATTGGCATTTTAAAGTCATGGGCACATAAATGGCTTGTAATGGAGATTAGTGGGAATCCAATTTAACCCCTTTATTTCCCAGGGAACCATTCAATGCAGTGAGTTCCTGAATGACATTGCAGGGCAGGTCAGGGATGTGGACAGGACTCAAACCCAAGCCCTCTGATCACTCCAGGTAAGTGGATCACCATACCAGCAGTGTTCTGGGACCAAATTCCATCAGGCAGTTGTAGCTCTTTGAGACTTAAAGTTCTGATGTGTGGAATACATGACTTTAAATTGGTTCCTGACTCTTACTTTGGTTAAATGTTAGATATTTTTCAGAGTAAAAAGCCTCAATAGAAGATCCAAGATGGGTACTAGGAGGTGGAGTGAATAAAGAGAGGAGATGGAAGATTTAAAGGATAAACTTCCTGTTCAGGGTCCCACCATGGGAGAACAGTGCCCCAGGTGGTACACGTTGGTCTACCAACTCTGTGTATGGGGGGGGGGGGGGGGGGGGGCAGGGTGACAGAGCTGAGGGACAAGAGAGGCAAGCTAAGGCCCAGATGGCAAATCAATAAGGATGGTCCCCTCCATTTCTGTGAACTTCCCTAGTTAGCAAGATGCATCTCCATCCATTTTCACATTTGATCATCACAATCATATGGCAATGCAGACTATGATTATCTCCATTGTGTAGATACAGTAACTGAGTCTAACAGAAGTTAAACATGACTTGAAAGTTCAGAAAACTAGTCACTGACAGGAAAAAAAGTAGAATCGAGGCATCCAGACTCCCAGGCCAGTGATGTTTTGCTGTGACATACAACCTCAGAAATCCCTGAATTGTATGGAATTCTCCAGGCCAGAATACTGGAGTGGGTAGCCTTTCCCTTCTCCAGAGGATCTCTCCAACCCAGGCATCAAACCCAGGTCTCCCACATTGCAGGCGGATTCTTTACCAGCTGAGCCACAAGGGAAGCCCCATAGTAACAGCTGTTTATCGAGCACTTATTATGTGCCCTGCATGCTTCTGTGTGCTTTACCTGTTTCCATACATTTCACTTTTCACAATGATGATTTGGGTATAATTTTTATTTCCATTTCATGGGTAAGGAAAATCAGGGACAGAGATGTTAAATAATGTGTCCCAGGATACTCAGCTAAAAAGATACTGAGATTTCAAACCCAGAAAATATGAGCAACTACAATGTGTGTCTCTCTGTTTGTTCCCCCAAACCAGCACCCCTGTAGTTCAAGGATAGTGTCCTAAAAATCTCACGCTAAGGTCAGATTTTTGACCCATGAGATCACTTCTAACAATGTGCACTTGATTTTATCTCCTGATAAATGTTTTATCTCCTGATAAAACCAGCAATAAACTAGCTTAAAAGGCATGTGGTCTTGGCCACATCTATAGCTGAAAATCATGAATTTGAAGAGTTAAGCAAAGATTTTTTCCTCTCTTCCCTTTCTTTCTCTTCCCTTCCCATCAGATTGGAAGAAGTCAGGCTTCCGAGACAAGCCAAGGGAGGAACAATCCCAGAAGCAACCTGAAAGTTTGGTCAGTTTCATCCAATGTGCTCTAGATTCATCCACACCCACACGCAAGACTTCAGGATTAAGCGAGGATTCCCTGTAAAGTCCAGAGACCACATGGCCCCGTGGTTCCTGCTCCCCGTTCAGTCCTTGAGCCAACACCAACTTCCACACACCAGCCATCGCTGCAACAAAACACCGGTCCATGCCCTCTGTGAGACCCCAGTGCAAGAGTCCAAGGCTCACAGGTTTGTGTCCAAGCTCATCATCTTCTCTCTCTTCACTGGGTCTTCGTCCCATGCTCCAGTCTTATGCTGAAGACATCTGGGTTCAGGCCAACTCTGGCTTTTCAGATGCCAGCTCCTGGTCATGATTTGGTTGACAAAACAGAGAAGAGGTCAGAGGCACACTTATTGGTGATCTATCTTCCCTATACTCTTCATATCTGTCCTTCTCTCAGCGTCTCACCCGCTTCAGAACTGCTTGACTCTGCTTTGCCCTGGCTTTCTGTCTTATTTCACTGCCAACAATCTCTCTTCACTGCATCCTAACCACCACTGTCAGAACGATCATCCTTAAGTTCAGCTGCAGGCATGGCACCCTGAGGCTCTAGAATCTTCAGTGCTTCCCTGTTGCCTACCATCTTCACTCTTAGTAACTTCTTGATGTGGATTTCCCATCATAAGGCTTCCCATAAACTGACCACAGCTTGACTTTCCAGAGAGTCAATCAAACAGTTGCTTTTCCCAAAGGGGCTCAGTGGCCCTTGAGAGGATTTCTGAGCTCTGAAAAGCAGTTAGAACAGGAAGTGGCCCAGGCTCCTGTGCATGTACCAAACTCCCTGAATTTCTTCTCCTGAACCTCAAGTTGTCCATTCATTCAATGAAGACTTCAAGTCAAATGGACTCTGGGATTCCTTCTGGCTCTGAAATTCAGAAGTGGAAGGAACATAAACCTAGAAGTGGGCTCTAAGTGAGATGGGAAGACTGATCAGAGGGTGAATATCTTAGGGTCTCTGGAAATGAGGGAATTAGTTGTGGGAGAACTAGGGCAAGAAAGGAGGATTTGGGGAAACCCCAAAGTTGGATGTCCTGTCTCAGTATCTTAGGGAAGCATTGGAATCACCTGGGCACTTTATAAACCACTGAGTGGAGCCTGGGTCTTACTCCAGAGATTCTGATTCAGCCAGTCTGGAGGCAGCCTAGTTGTTGGCATTTTAATAACTGCTTGGATGATTCCAATGTGCTGCAGAGTTTGAGACCAGAACCCGGAGCAAGCATAAAGGGGCAATGACACAACCTTTATTAGAAGGAGGTATTGCCCACATCAGAGTTCAGTGGGTCAGGTCCAAGGAGACAGCAAATCTTTGCAGCAAAATGTTCATGCAAACCCCACCCCCTCCAGCAGGTGGTGGATATTTTCCCTGGACCAAAAGCACCTTATTCATGTAGAGAAAGCTGATGGTGAGAGAACACTCTTTACCATCACCTCTATTTCATGAATGCTGGTTCCTTCCAGGCCTCTGTGTCCAGGCCTCAGCTGAGAGTTCCACCTGAGATTTGAAGATGTCTGTGTGTGCACTTAGTCACTTCAGTCATGTCTGACTTTGTGCAACCCTATGGAATATAGCCCATTAGGCTTCTCTGTCCATGGGTTTCTCCAGGCAAGAATACTGGAGTGGGTTGCCATTTCCTCTTAATTCTCCCAGGCATAACAATTTTCCTTAATATACAGTGTTAATTATATTCATCATGCTGTCTATCACATGTCTAGTAATTCTTCATCTTATAACTGGAAGTTTGTACCTTTTGACTACCTTTATCTAATTCCTCCTCCCTTACCCCCTGCCTCTGGTAACCACAAATACGATCTATTTTTCTATAAGTTTCTTTGTATGTTTGTTTTTGAAGTATAATCGGCCTACAACACTATGTTAGTTCCAGTTACACAGCATAGTGATTCGATATTTCTACACATTTCAAAACAATCACCATGATAAGTTTAGTTACCATATATCACTAAAGATCCCACATACTTATTGACTATATTCCCCACATTAATACATTTCATACCCATGACTCAAGTATATTGCAACTGGAAGTTTGCACCTTTTAATCCCCCTCTCCTATTTCTTTTCTCCCCTCACCCCATCAGCTGGTTTTGAGTTAATTAAGAGGGAGATTATGCTGGGTGGGCCTGGCCTAATCAGACAAACTCTTTAAAACAGGACTTAGAAGTTAGAGATGCTTCCTCTTGCTGACCTGGAAGAAACAAGCCACTGTGAGTGCTAAAGCTGTGAGGAAATGAATTTTGCTAACACTCACGTGAACTTGGAAGAGGACTTCGATCCTCAGATGAGACCCTAGCCCTGCCTGAAATCTTGACTGCAGTCTTATAAAACCCTGAACAAAGACCAAGTGAATCTGTACCTGGATTACTGATCCATGAAAACTGTGAGATAATAATCAATGGGCATTCATTTAAGCTGCTCATTTTGAGATAATTTTTTTATACTGTAATAGAAAGCCAATACACTAATAATCACCATGATCAAAATAATGTACTATCTTTTACATTTTTCAGGTAGCTTTTATGAGCAGAAAATGTTATCTAGAGATCATGTAAAAAATATTCAATTAATTAAGGGTCCACATTCAAAAATATTGCTCTTCTTTAATCTATTACTTTTCAATTTATAAATTATATATTTCTTATTAAGCAGCTAGTGAATTTAACCATCACTTTTAAGGAGTTTTGATTAATGTTTGGCCCTAGTTACAAACTTATTAAAGAAAACATTCTGTATCACATTGATAAATTTATTTCATCTAACTTTGATTGTCCAGTAAATTTTTTGTTACTTAAATGATTCATATAAATCTAATGAATTAACTTTTTAAAATAGTGATTATTAAGTTTTCTTAATTATTTGTGCTAAGCGTGCTAAGTCACTTCAGTCATGTCTGACTCTGCAAACCCCATGGACCATAGGTCACCAGGCTCCTCTGTCCATGAGATTCTTCAGGCAAGAATGCTGGAGTGGTTTGCTGTGCCCTTCTCCAGGGGATCTTCCCAACCCAGAGATCAAACCGGAGTCTCTTATGTCTCCTGCATTGGCAGGTGGGTTCTTTACCACTAGCGCTACATGGAAATCCTTAAATTATTTGAATACAATATAAACTAAGATTTAAACCAAAACTCAGACCTAAGCTAATCATTCAATTATTTATTGTAAATGGAATTACAAGGTTGGTCTGTAATTCCAATAGACCAAATTTCCTTAAATATGATAAGAACATAAAGTACCAAAAATGAGCAGATTTCTAAATACTGAAATATCAGTAATATGAATTTACTACCTAAATTTCCTACCCTTAATTCTAAGTCTTTTTAATTGGTTATTAAATGATAGTATGGGGCTTCCCTGGTGGCTCAATGGTAAAGAAACTGCCTGCCAATGCAGGAGACACAGGTTTAATCCCTAGGTCAGGACAATCCCTTGGAGAACGAAATGGCAACCCACTCCAGTATTCTTGCTGGGAAATCCCATGGACAGAGGAGCCTGGCAGGCTATAGTCCATGGGATCACAAAAAGAGTCACACGATTTTAGCAACTGAACAACAACAACAGCAAGCAATACTTGAAAGAAAGAAACATGTCATCACAAACAATTTTGGAGAAGGGCCCTTCTCAGATTATTGAACTTGCATTGTAGTCAGTGACATTAACCAGGAGAGCAGGTCTGAAGACGGTAATATCCAGAGAGATTTCTTGTGACCTGGTATGCTGAGGGGAGCTCTTTTTATCATCCTAAGTCTTTGGTTCCATAAATTAGAAAAGTGGTTTTCACACCATCCACATCCCGGTTTTGAGTCATCACTAATTCTTCCATCTACACATATATGAAGTCTGCAGTCTCAGCCCTGGAAGTATCTTATTACTGAGAATGGATCTTGGACCAGGGATGAGCCCTTTATGTTGCTCTGCTCCTGTTCCTCCTTGGCAAGAAGTTAGTTCATTTCCATCCATATCAGTACCCGGCCCTGAGGTCCCTGGTGGAAGAAAGAGGCCAAGGAGATGCAAAAGAGGAGGGTTAAACTGAAAGAGACTTGGTCTGAAAAAGTGTGTGGAGAGCTAGGCTGCTCTGTTTTTCCTTTGGGAGCTAAAAATGCAGGGAGAAGCTGTATGTATTATTTGCAGACTTGTTAATGGGCCAGGTCTCATGGTTGAATTCCCAGCCAACCACTCAGCCTTGCTCTGAGAAATAGTCCCCTTCCCTCACTCCCACTCCCTTCCCTTTTTTCCATGTGATCCTGTCCAAGTTGGTACAGACACCTTGGGTGGCAACATTCATTTGCTCTCTGACACACAGCCTCTCCCAATGGCAAATTCTTTAGGTTTGCCAGGAGCCGAGTGAGCTTTGGGTAACCCCAGAGATGTGACTCCTTCTCGGAAAATGCTCTCTGGTCTTAAAGTATGTGTGTGTTCAGCCTTGCCATCTCTTTTCTTGTTCCTTCCTCTCTCCCCTTCTCTGCTTCTCCTTTTCATCTCCTTTTTGTCCTCTCTCCTATTTCAGTCTCTCCTTACCCTCTCTTTCTCTCATCCTCCTTCTCACTTTTTTCTTTCTTTTCCCCTTGGTCTTCTGCACTAGGATATACATATTTTTGGATCTCATTCTTCAAAGAGAACAGTGGAGAGATGGGGTAAGTTTATATTAGTGTCAATCAAAGTAGTTAAACTTGTGAGCCATTACAATGTGACAGTCAGAGTGATAAATACCTGACATGCATTACCGTTTGATCTTCAAAACAATCTTGGTTGATTGATTGATAGTGGTCCCATTTTCCATAGGTGGAAACTTCAACTCAGAGAGGGTATTTAGTCTCCCCAGAGTTACTAAGTATGATTTAATCACATGTCCCAGGAGGACTGACTCTAGCGTCCCCCTCCGAATCACCCTCCCTTGGCAACCCAAGGCCAGTCACCCACTCCATGTGACTAATTGGCTTCCATACTATTTCCCTGACATCCTTGCCCCTCGAAGCAGGGGCATAGCCAGGTGCCCACCCCTCTGTACCTCACTCTGAGCCTCTGGACACACGATGCCCACTAACGAAAAATCTAGAGGTTATTTTATTTTGAAAATAAGAGCGTTTATTAAACCTACTCTAAAGAGCCAAAGGTCCTCTTTACTCATTCTTGCTGACGTGTGTAGGGAACTAAGTAACCTTTTCTAGTCCACAGTACAGGGGCATCATCTGAAATGTGGGCAGACACAGTAGAAAGGAGTGGATATTGGTGGTTAGTTGGGGTGGAGATAAGGGATCAGCATACCTACAGAGTCTGCCATAAGGAACTATTCATTGGTTATCTGTGCATGTTAGGGGTGGCATATGGTCCCCAAAGAATTAGGCCTCCTTGTGTAATCTTTATCACACTGACTCTGAGCTTGGCCATATCACTTGCCTTGATCAAGTGATGTCATCAAATGTGACAGAAGCAGAAGCATGGTAAGCTCTTGCACAGTGAAACTTTCCCCACTAAACTCAGCCAACAGGTAAAGTGTGTTATGTGTGTTAGTTGCTCAGGTAAATCTGACTCGGCAACCCCGTAGACTGTAGCCTGCCAAGTTCCTCTGTCCATGGAATTCTGCAGGCAAGAATACTGGAGTGGGTTGCCATTCCCTTCTCCAGGGGATCTTCCCAACCCCAGAGATTGAACCCAGGACTCCAGCATGGCAGGCAGATTTTTTTTTTACCAGGTAAAGAATCCCTGACAATCCTGCTACAGAAAGAGGCTACATGGAAAACTGAGGCACCCCAACCAACTGCCAGCCTCAAGACCCCATGGAAATAGGTCCTGAATATTCACTGGAAGGACTGATGCTGAAGCTCCAATATTTTGGCCCCCTGATGCAAAGAACTGACTCATTGGAAAAGACCCTGAGACTGGGAAAGATTGAAGGCAGGAGAAGAAGGGGACAACAGAGGAAAAGATGGTTGAATGGCACCACTGACTTGGTGAACATGGGTTTGATCAAGCTCCGGGAAGCCTGGTACACTGCAGTCTATGGGGTTGCAAAGAGTCAGACCTGACTGAGCAACTGAACTGAACTTACCTTGGATCCTTCAGTCCTAGGTGGGCAGTCCCAGGGGATACCATGTGGAATGTAAATAAGTCATCCCACTGAGCCTTGCCCAAATTCCTGAACCATAAAACAATGTGCGATAAAGTAGTTGTTTCTAAGTCACTGAGTTCTGGAGTGGTCTTTTCTATAGTAATAGACAACTGATCCAGGATCCTGAAAAAATAAGTACTGAATGAGCCATAGGATTTTCCTAGCAGTTTCTCAGCCTCTCCAAGGACATCTCTAACCAGCTTCTTCTCATCCCTCCTGTAGAAGAAAAGAGGGCTCAGAAAATGAAAAGCAGAATAGAAAGGGGCTTCTCCAGTAAAGTATGGGCTCTTCCAAGCAATGTAGAGTAACGTTACAGACCAAAGAGGGCAAATCAGTTTTTGGAAAAAGAGATTTCTTTGCCCTCCCTGAGGCTCTGAGCTGATGAAAGTTCTGAGAACTGCCTGTGGTGCTGAGTGGTGAGAGGTTCTTCAGTCCTTGCTAAGAGCAGAGAACAGGTCTCTTCTTCAGCTACACTGCCCCCACTGGAGATCCTCACAGCCCCCAAGGAGAAGCGTGGTTGAGGGGAAGGGAGCAGCCTGGGGTGAGAAGAATGTGATTTGGACATCTGTTTGATGACCCTTTGAGGTCTACAAGTGCATTGGTTGGGAGCTCAGCCTCCAGGGAGACAGTAGATTGCTTCTGCAGAGGAGAAGGACTTATTTAAAAGAAAACTATGAGAATTTTTCACCTTGCTAAACTGAGACTCAGTCCCCAAGAAACACTAGTTCCCCATCCCTTTATCCTCCCACCCCCAGTTCCTCGCATCTACCAATGCACTTTCTGACTTTATTGTTGTTGCTCAGTTGCTAAATAGTATCCGACTCTTCTGCAACCCCATCAACTGTAGCCCGCCAGGTTCCTCCATCCATGGGATTTCCCAGGAAGAATATTGAAATAGGTTGCCATTTCCTTCTCCAGGGGATTTTCCCAACCCAGGGATTGAACCCAGGTCTCCTTCATTGGTGGGCAGATTCTTTACCACTGAGCCACCAGGGAAGCCTTATGACTATAAATTTGACTCTTCTATGAACCTCATATAAGTGGAATCAAACAGTATTTGTCCTCACCGGCTTCCCTGGTGGCTAGGGAAGCCTTATGACTATAAATTTGACTCTTCTATGAACCTCATATAAGTGGAATCAAACAGTATTTGTCCTCACCGGCTTCCCTGGTGGCTCAGAGGTTAAAGCATCTGTCTGCAATGCAGGACACCTGGGTTCGATCCCTGGGTCTGGAAGATCCCCTGGAAAAGGA
Source organism: Dama dama (assembly GCF_033118175.1). Taxonomy (NCBI): domain Eukaryota; kingdom Metazoa; phylum Chordata; class Mammalia; order Artiodactyla; family Cervidae; genus Dama; species Dama dama. The sequence goes on from NC_083688.1 coordinate 29,692,394, forward strand.
AATGGCAACCCACTCCAGTATTCTTGCCTGGAGAATCCCAAGGACGGAGGAGCCTGGTGGGCTACAGTCCATGGGGTCGCAAAGAGTCGGACATGACTGAGCGACTTAACTTTCACTTTTCTTTTCAATGTTCTTAGTGCCACTAAACTGTACAGTTAAACATGATTAAAATACTATGTTTTATATTATGTGACTTTTACCACAAAATTTTTTTTGAAAAAAGAAAACTATGAAAGACGACTGATTAATCAGCAAGTAGCAATGTCTGCCCAGTCAATACAGTAAACATGTCTTTGGTGACTGTAAGCAGCTCAGGACAGGAACCATATGTTAATCATCTTGGATACAGGCCTGGCATCTTGCCCTCATGCAGGCCATTTCTCTTCCTGTCTCTGCTTTCTTACCCATGGAACGAGGTGCCTGGACAATATGCTCCCCAGATTCCTTTCTAATGTCGACTCCCTCCATCTTCCACAAAGGAAGATATGGCCTGGGGTTTCATTTCCTTCCTTCTACAGGTGAAGGCCTGCTCTCTCTCCCAGCACACAAGTGGGTTAAATAGGAAAGAGAAGGGAGGAAGAATCACACAGAGTGGCCTTTTTCTTCCTAGTGGTTTCCCTAAACAGAGGCACGGGAAGGAATAGACAGGACCCCCTCATCACTGGGCAGTCTGTAGCTTCAGCCTGCTGAGCTTTGGCTGGGATGCATCACCAGCAGGATAAAAGGGGGGTTCTCATCAGCGTGGGAGAGGAAAGGAGGCAGGTGGATCCTGTCCCGGGTCAGGGAAGTCACACAAGCATCCCAAGCAGCTGAGATAACAGGAACCCACTGAGAAGAAGAGGCGCGTCAGAGGAGATGGGCCCAGCAAGCCCATGAATGAAAAGGCTGGGGAGTGTAGCAGAGACCAGGGTCACAGACAAAGCCTCTCAGAAGCGGGAAGGAGGCAGGAATGAGGAGCAAACAGTGAGGCTCAGAGCCCCTGAGGCAGACGAAAATACTCGCAAGCACACGGCGGAGAATGTAGGGAGAAATCCCCAATGTCACCCAGCAGTGGGAGGTCATGAAATCATGTCAGCAGCAGCAGCGAGAACCGAAGGAGGTGATGCAGGTGGGCAGGTTCCAGGACTGAAGAGAAACAGGCAATAGAGCCGCTGTCTCAGATTTCCCCTGCGGAAAGGTCCTGAAGATGAAGTCATGACATTTGAGACATAATTTAACATCACAACTGTGATTTATGTTTGGTCTAGTGTTTTATGATTTGCAGCCATTTCACTGTATCTTTATAGTATAGTTACTTTGGGAAATCAGAAGGGCGGGTGTCATCCACCTCATTTACTGAAGAGGGAGTGAGGTCCTAAGGTGATTGAGGGACTCGCCAAGGTCACTGTGCAGCCTGGGGCTCAGGGAAATAGATGTGTACTTGGTCATCAAGAACACCCCCAGCTTCTAGGCCAACCCAGCAATTCACTGCTTTTAAAAACTTAAATTTTTTAGATACTGAAATAAATATATTCACCTGAACTACCTTTCCTTACCATTGTGATTTCTTCCATCATTAACATTCACGAGTAATAGTCATATGAATAAAAACTAAATGCTGCAGACCATTGTGAGAGGAGCCATTGTATTACTCTAAAAAAGTCTGGAAAATGTTTTGCACCATTGCAAAACAGTAGTTAAAAGGGAAACTCAGCTCTTTGTTCCTTAACCTGCTTCTTTGAAAAGAGTCCACACGTAGTTAGATGCTGGAGAAAATACTTTTAATTCCAGCTCTTATCGTAAATGTTTCCTCTTCTAAGGGCTCATGAGCACTGAGCTGTCTTGGAATCACAGAGAGCCCTAGTTTGTTCTTAATTACGGTTGAGTTTCTCTTTGCACTCGTGAAGGAGGGGCTGCTTGGCTGGATTTTCAGCAAGTAAGCAGAGGTGTTCAGAGTGAGAAGGAGTACAGAGCAGTGGGCTCTGCCACCACCAGCCCATTTGCAGCAGAGGAAGGAGAGATTTAGGGCAGGCTATCAGGTTTTGTTGAAACTGAAACTCCAATATTTTGGCCACCTGATGCGAAGAGCTGACTCATTTGAAAAGACCCTGATGTTGGGAAAGATTGAAGGCAGGGATGACAGAGGATGAGATGGTTAGGTGGCATCACCGACTCAATGGACATGAGTTTGGGTAAACTCCAGGAATTGGTGATGGACAGGGAGGCCTGGCGTGCTGTGGTTCATGGGGTTGCAAAGAGTCAGACACGACTGAGTGACTGAACTGAACTGATCAGGTTTTGGGAGTCCAGGAGGGAGGCTGCCAGCAAGAGAAGGTGAAGGTCAGTAGGTATCAAGCCCCAAAGGAGACAGCCCACAAAGCTCCTGGCAGCAGGGACTAGGTGGCATTGACCATGCAAAGATGATCCATACCTGAAGGTGAGGCCCAGGTGATAAGGAATCAGGGCTGTGCTTTGGAGGGGTTTGGAAAATGTCCACACTTCCAGGAGAGGCTTGGATGTGCTTCCTGAAAGTGATGGAGAAGAGCGTGAAGGAATTCCCAGGGTAGAAATGAAGATGCAGGAATGCTGGGTGTGTGTAGGCAACAGTGAGGCAGCCAGACTGGCCGGCTGTGGTCAGTGCTGGGAACAGGGGACACTTGGCAAGATGATTTAGAGTATGGTAATGGGAGGTCTAGGGAGCATGACTCTCAAGACAACCACTGAATCAAGAGACCTAAGCATTCATTCAGCTCTGCCACCATTGGCCATGTGCTCATGGTCAGGTCATTCTCTCTCTTTCTGTGTCAGACCTATTATTTGTATAACAAGGAGGTTGATGGGATCATCACAATGATCTTAAGACAACAGCTAACATGTCTTAAGCCCTCACTGTGAGCCAGGCCTTGCCCTACCAGGTATTAGCTCATTCAATCATTCAATAGCCCTGTGAAATAAGACCTAGGGTTACACCCATTTTGCAGATGATGAAACAGAGACATAGAGAAGTAACTTCTCTGAGGATGCACAGCTAATCAGGTACAGGAGTTGGAATATACAAGCTTGTATTCTGTCTCTGGAGTGTGTATTCTTACTCACTACTCTCTGCTTCCTCTTCAAGTCCTCCCAAACCAGCATTAAACTTAAGCATAAAATTTAAATGAGCTGCCATCCCCTGAGCAAAAAATTAGACACGGGACCCTTTTTCCCCAAATGACAAAGTCATGTCTCTCTTGGGCAGCCTGGGTTCACCCCAGACTCCTGCCCTACCTGAGAGAAAAAGTCTGCTGGCTGAGCCCTGGGGGGTGGAGGGGAGACATTTAGTGACCATCACTCCAGCCCCACATGTCTCCCACGTGGCTCAGATGGTAGAGAACCTGCCTGCCAATGCAGGAAATGCAGGAGAGGAGAGTTCAATCCCTGGGTCAGGAAGATTCCCCTAGAGAAGGAAATGACAACACACCCCAGTATTCTTGCCTGGAGAACCCCATAGACAGAGGAACCTGGCAGGTCACAGACCACAGGGTCACAAAGAGTCAGACATGACTGAGCACATACTCCTGCATGCACTCCAGCCCCTACAGAATTTCTGTTTCAACCATGACTGCTTAAACCATGCCTGGTTGCTGTTCTTATCATAATTGTGTGCTCCAATCAGTCAGGCAGACTGAGGAGTAATAATAAAAAGTGATTATTAATATGGACAAAGACAGTAGTAATGAAAAAAATGATTGAAGTGCCTTCCAAGGAAGACAGGGGTCACAGAACACAGAGTCATAAAATGCTGTGGTCAGAAGGTTGCTTAGAAATCATTCAACTCAACTGCCTTGTGTTTCTGATGAAATTGAAAAGAGGATAGTCCCCTGCCTGAGGTCACATAGCTCATAGAACCAGGATTCTGGGGCACAATTTCCTGAATCTGCTTATTACAGATCATGCCAGAAAAGGCAGATGTCTTCCAGTCCTACAAGGATGACCCTTGCATTCCCAGGACTTACTGGGGTTGCTGAGCTGGAGAGGGTGAGAAGTCTAGAACCACTGGCTCTGTGAGCTGAATGGGGCCTCAGACCTCCACTCCACTCATATGTCAGCCTGCAGAAAGTTAGAAGACAAAAGCTCCTAGCCTTGAACCTTCAGCCTCTAGGTGTTCCTATCTCAAGTCTAGGAGAGTTTTCAAGTTCTAGATTTTGTCCCTGGAGAAAAAGGAGCTGCAACATCCAGTCCTTAGCACTGTCTCAGCTCTTGACCCATCCAGGACCTCAAACTTCAGAAGGATAGTTTTCAGTGCATTTCTCAATATGGAAGATCACTGTGTTAGAGAACACCTTCTCTACAAATGAAAAGGCCGCATTTGTCCTGGCCCCAAGCAGCCATGTGAGTTAGAAACATCAGCTCAAATCTCTGGGCTCCCTCTTTCAGTAACCAGAGAATAAATGGATTTAAAAAATGAATGCTACCTTCCCTGCCTCCCAGGAAGTAGCCAGGGCCTCACTTGCCCAGGCTATGCTGTCCATCCCGTGTTGAGGTGCCCCTCTTACTGGTAAGCCTGGTTCATCTGCCCCTGCCAGCCCAGGAGGCACCAGCCCCACAGGTGCCTGACCTGAAAATCACATGTTCAGAGGATCTGACCTGAAAATCACATAACAAATGCTGACATGTCAACCGCCTTTGTCTGGGCTCCCACCTCCCTTCTATTTCTACTTGGTGACCCTTGGCAAGCACTTACTCTGCTTATCAGTTTATCTGTACCACTCTGAGTGCATTCCTTTAAGCTAAGAAGGAAAAAACAAAACAAGAAAAACATATATAGACCAAAGTATCTAGTTGCAACTACTTGAGATGGTTATAAATATCTCAGGTGAGAGTGTGGAGACAGATGCCCTGGGACAAATAAATACTCCACCTCAGCACCAGACTCTGCTTTCACCAGGCCCTACAGACATTCTTGTGTTCCACTTCCTTATATATATTTTTTTCATTTTCTTTCTTTTCTTATATTTTCAAAGTTGGGTACCATTCCACAAAAAGTAGAAGTCTTTCCACATCTTGGGTGGCTGCCCCTTGGGCTTCCCCGGTGGCTCAGATGGTAAAGAACCTGCCTGCCAATGCAGGAGATGCAGGAGACATGAGTTCAATCCCTGGGTCAGATAGATCCCCTGGAGAAGGAAATGGCAACTCACTCCAGTATTCTTGCCTGGGAAATCCCATGGGCAGAGGGGCCTGGTAAGCTAACGTCCACAAGGTCGCAAAGACTTGGACACAACTGAGGACACATGCAGCATGGGAGGCTGCCCCAAACATCTCTTAGTTTTCTCCACCAGTCGTGGAGGCCACCCCACGCAAGCATCCTTAGCCATGCGATGCCTGCCCTGCTCCCTCACCATCTCTCCTGCACCTGGACATGGGCAGCTCACCCCTGAAACTTAGTACAGTCTTATTTTGAAAGATTTGGTGGCCAGGTCAGGCCAGATTGCCTCCCCAGATTAATTAAGTCATTTTTTTTTTTTTCTGTGACTATGCAGCATTCACCAGAACTGACACACAACTCGTGTTGTCCAAGAGAAGCTTCTCTGCAAAGTCGCTTGCCTTTCCTGCCACTTCGTGTGACTCCCTGAGAGCCTTCTGCTCACGGCTTCTTCCTCGGCCCTGTCTCCATCCCCTAGCCCTCTCTTACCTCTCCTAGCATGATACTAACTGCACTTTATGGAAGAAAAAATTGTCATTTCTTTTTTCAGCTGAGCACAAAAGGGAAGAATGTACCGAGACCAAAGAGTATTTATCAACGTGCTCCTAGAAGAAATCAGAGCCCGTTCTCATCTGTGTAACTCAAACTTTCTCTTAGAATGAGAACCCAGTGGGTAAAAAGAATTGGAAGGAGTTATTTCTGCCTCCAGGCAAGTCTTCCCTGTGACCGTGTCAGACAGCTGGCCTCCGCTTTCTGACATTTCTTTACAAACGGAGGCCACAGTAGTTTTCCTTTCACCTCCCGACACAGGCTTTCACAATTCTGGCTGCAGGAAGTGGTTTCTTGACGTCTTACTTTAATTCCTGGGACATCAACACCACCCACTCAGCCCCTGATACAACTTTCCATCACTCTCTCATTCTGGGGGGGATGTTCCATCAGCTTCATCTGGTAGGACTTCCAACTTCCAGGAGAGGAGCCAGGCAGACCAGGGAGAGGAGGGAGGGTGAGAGCTGAGACAAACCGCAGGTCCATGCCCGCCTGAAGGGAGAGGCTTCCTAGGTGTGCAAGTGGGAATGTGGCCCAGGGGGGCTTGAATTTCAGGACTTTTTAAAAAAGAAGCCAGAAATCCAGATATTTTACATGAAATCTTCTGCTTTCCACATCTTCTCCAGTGAGATCTGTGACTATGTATTCATGTCTCACAGGGCACCTGACTTTTTATTTTATATTTTTTAATTGAAAAATATTTGACATATTTTTCAAGTTCAAGTATGTAAGTTCAAGGTGTAACACATGTTGATTTAATAATTTATATATTGCAATATGATTGCCATTGTAGCACCTGACTCTTAATTCTTCCCCAAGGACTTCCCTGGTGGTTCAGGGGTAAAGAATCCGCCTACCAATGCAGGAAAGCAGGGTTCAATCTGTGGGTTGGGGATGATTCCCTGGAGAAGGAAATGGCAACCCGCTCCAGTATTCTTGCCTGGGAAATCCCATGGTCAGAGCAGACTGGTGGGCTACAGTCCACGGGTTGCAAGAGTCAGACATGACTTAGCGACTAAAACAGCAAAAGTGCCTTCCAAGGAATTAATGAGCAAATGAGTCCCTGATTCCTGACAGAAATAAGAAAGCTCTCCTGGGCCCCTGTCCTTCCAGCTGAATTTCTCCCAGGGCCATCCTTGAGAGTCCTTCCATGGTCACAAGCCAGAGACCCCAGACTGGAAGCTCACAAAGGCTATAATGAATGTCTTTAAACTGTTTGCAGCCCCAAGGGGCTTGGTATTTGGGTGTGGAACAGTTTTTGACTTCCACTTCCCCCAGACACCTGAAGTTGTGTTAATCGATCATTCTAGAAAAGGTACAGGTTCTAAACATACACACTTAACCACCCCTAAATGATTGGTCTCTATGAAAACCCAGATTACAACCCAGAATTCAATGGGAGAAATCTTCTTTACCTTGTCTTCACAGTTCTATCGGCATTTCACAGGGAAAAGTATACATCATTCATGAATAAGGTTTTGGGAAAAAACTAGCAACACACAAACACACACACACATGAAAAGCAGAATTAGCAAAATCCCAGAGCCCAAGGAGGAAAAGTGACAGATGGGTCTAGTTTGGAGACAGTTTGGATCGAAACCTGAGGTGAGCCAGCAAGCCTGGTCATGGTGGAGGAACTATTAACCCCAAATGAAACCCTGGCAAATAGCTCCCCACGCCCAGGCCAGCTGATGCCCTAAAGCTATTTCCTAACTGGGGGACCCCCAGTGAAGCGGCCTTGTATTTGGGTTAAACAATTGTTGTGTGTACATGCAGCTGCTCAGAGCTAAGTGTCAGGAGTTCATTGTTATTAGGTAAACAGCACACTTTCTGATTTTCCTCTTGATGAGATTAAGTGATTCTGGTTCCAGGGAACAACAGATCAAAGTGAAATTCTGACACCCTGTCCAGGGGCTGAGGGCCTTCAGGAAAGGAGGGAGGGCTGGGCTCCAGGAGAGGCACTGCTCCAGGGACATAAAGGGCTGGTGAAAGCAAATCTTGGTTTGGGGCTGAAAGCAGAAAGAGGAGCATTCCTGGGGTGGGTAGGGCTGGGGGTGGGGTGGGGAGAGGTGGGGTTAGGAAGAACTTCTGGACTAATGGAGACCAGAGGCTCCAGAAGTGGCCATATCACATATACTACATGCACATACCACCCACACCTACCATGGATACACACATATACACAAATATCACCTACCACACCCCCATACGCAGACCACACATACCACATGGGCAAGCCAAGTCACTTCAGTCGTGTCCACTCTGTGCAACTCTATGGACTGTAGCCCACCAGGCTTCTCTGTCAATGGGATTCTCCAGGCAAGAATACTGGAGTGGATTGTTATGCCTCCTGCAGGGGATCTTTCCAACCCAGGGACTGAACCTGCATAGCTACTGTGCACACACACACACACCCCATATACACAGGCCACACACACTGTGCACACACATACCACACACATAGAAATAGCCCTCAAGCACCCTCACAAACCATGAGCGCTGGGTGTCCAGGAAGGATACAGCATCCTATAGACAGTAGGAAAAGGGAAGGCAGTGAGGAGGAAGGTGCAGACCCAGACTACTGGCATTCATTCACACCCTGATATCTTAAAAGTACAACTGAATCCAAATGAAGTGTAACAGAGCGAAGACGGAAGGCTGGTCTGTAAAATCTGCTCTCAATCCCCTATTCTCCCACCAGACCCACTCCAGAAATGTATTCTCCCCATGCAGAGACCCCCCTCACTCTTCTAATTTGAGATAGAAAGTGAGGAATAGCAAGGGCTGAGTGGCATGGGTAATGACAGATCCATACTACATGCATGTTCATTCCTTTCATCCTCTCCAGAGCTATGAGGCCTGTGCAATGTTTGAGAAAAATTGAGGCTCAGAGAGGCTGAGGAACCTCCATAAATGAGAAATCAGCAATTCGTCTGACCTGATCACACCAGCCCAGGTTTGTGATGGAAGTCAAGACAACCACCATATTTCCCATCAAAGGCTTACCAGCATCTATATCTTCCAGGCATTTAGAAAACATGTATGTGTGTATTACTTTATACATATGTAGGCACCAATCACTTACACACATAACCTATGATTTCATAGGTGTCTTTTAAAGATAAGAATAAATACTTCATTTATTTTTCATTTAAATTTGCTTTATAGCATTTAAATTTCATTTAAATTTGCTTTATAGCATACATATAGATAAATATAAAATATGAAGTAAATAATAGGATAGGCAGTGCAGAAATATGGCACAGACCAAGAGATTGGATTGCAAATGGCTCATTCTGGGAAACCCTCACTCATCTACAGGACAACTCTGACAACTGGAGGGTGTTTCTTTATTCTGAGCTGAGTTTTTCCTCGTAGCGTGTGTGTGTGTGTATGCGCTCAGTCACTCACTCAGACACTCAGTCATGTCTGACTCTTTGCGATCCCATGGACTGTAATCCACCAGACTCCTCTGTCCATGGGATTTCCCAGGTAAGAATAGTGGAGTGGGTTGCCATTCCCTTCATAGCATCCACCCTTTAAACCAGGTATATCTTCTTAGGTGGCAGGCTGAGAATCTGATCTTCCATAGGCTGGTTATTTAAATCAGCAAAGCCAGAAAGGGCCATGAAGACCCTTCTCTTGTCCATACTCATTCTTCTCTGGCACATTTGTAGTAGACCAAAAATTCTAATGCCCCCTCTACCCACCTGCCCTCCTGGCTCTAGTTTTACACTGATGTTTAACCAGAGTCTCCTCTTGTCCCACTTTCAAGTTACACAGTTCAAACTGAGGGAATGGAGTCAGTTCCTGCCACCTTAGCATCTGGACCACAGCAAAGGTCAAGGAACTCGAGAGCAACTGCACTTACAAAACTGCCAACAGAACCACATGCTTGTGGAAAATAATATAAAAGAATTTTAAGGAGGAGGGCCAGGTTCAGCATTACACAGCAGGCTGAGCGTCTGGACAGTGTTCATCAGGAGCTGTGTCCTGGAGGTAGTCAGCCATAAACAGTGGTTAAAGCAAAGAAAGAATGTGTTAGGGTGGGTTCGGGAACGTGTCAGGCCAACCCTGGGCGCGTGAGGGACCGGGCAGAGCCAGCAATGCAGACACAAAACTGGTGCCAGTGAGAGGAGACAGGTAGACAAAATGAACAGAGCAGCAAGTCACTGCACCTAGAAGCAGGAGCTCGACTTGAGCAGGAAGCACTTACAGGACTTTTAAGATTATAGATGCCCAGATGCCCTCCTAGACCGATTGGTTCAGAAGGTCTGGACAAGCATCAGTAAGTTTCTTGTTTGTTTATTTGTTAACTCCTCTGCTGATTTAATGTGCAGCCAGAGTTCAGACGATTGAGTTATTGAGTATAAGATGCTGGGGATACAGCTAACGTTGGAGGAGCAAAACAAATGTGACCCCTGCCCTTAGAGCCTGGGAGAAGAGATAAACATTAAACACAAAATAAATACTCAGTTGCAAATTGCGGTTTGGGGCTACCCAGGAAAAGACCAGGGTGGAGGGTGTGTGTATCCTGGAGAATGGAGTGTCTGCGATTTCTGGGAGAAGGTATTTAACAGTAATAAACACATCGAACTCACTTACATGAAATCAGCTCCATAAATTGTGACTCATGCTTTCATTGGTTGTGCAACAATATAAACATTGCAAGAATGAGCCAAAGTAAAAAATAAATACATAAATAAAATTGGAGCAGAAACCATAAAGAGGATGAAAATATTGTCCAAGAAAGGTCTCTGAGAAAGATGGAGGAATCAGTTGGTTCAGCCTAGAGAAGAGGAAACCAAGGGATATGAGTGAGTTTCCCTACAAGTGAATTTTGGCTTCTTTAAGACTTATGCAGGAGATGGAAGAGGGTGATTTAAGGTGACCATAACTTGGGGTTAGGACTGAAATGATATAATGTTAAATATTTGGTAAATGATGTTTAGAGGATGAAACCAGGGAAACAATAGATACAAATGCATAGATGTCTCCCTGAACACCTTGGCTGGTGATATCACAGGTGGAATTTATTTATTTAAACATAGACTTTATATGAACTACCTGTCCAGGGTGCTTAACCCCTTTGAGCCTTAGTTTCCTCATCTATAAAATAAAGACTAGATCCCGAGGTCCTTCGTGGGAATTTGGGGAAGCTGACCTGATGCTTGTTGGATTTCAAAGACTGTGTGACACTTCCCTGTGCTCATTAGGAAAGAATCGTCAAACGATTATGGACAGCTGCACTGTGGTTCGTGGTTTATAAATGTTAGCTGATTCCTCCAAACGAACTCAGTACCCTGAGCTGGGGATGATTTTCCTCATTTCCAGATGAGAAAAAGTAAAACTCAAAAAAAACTATTTCAAGACCAAGAGCTAAGAAAGTGGTAGAGTTGACATTCAGATCCCGGTGGTCAGATCCCACCAAATCAGGTCCCTCCCAGAAGTTAATTTCAGAGAGAATCAGATCGAACAGGGGCCAGAGGGATTGAAGACGAAAGAGGGGAAGGAGAGGGAGCAGGAAGGAGGAGGAAGGAGACATGGAATGGGCAGGAGAGAGAGGGCAAGGACCCCGCAGGGAAGGGCAGCCCCACGGCAGGTGACGGGCAAAGTCTGGTATTTACCGTCTCACTGAGGCGGTCATGGAGCGGCCCCCTCCTTCTGCTGAGGCATCTGCTTTCATGGTTCAGGGACTTCTGTTCAGTTTCCTGAAGCCGCGGCCCCTCCCCTTGGGTCCCCTCCTTGTTCATCTTCTTTTCCCAGCCTCTCCCGGGTCCCAAGGTTTGAGGGAAGCCTCTGCTCCGGATGCCTCTGGTTTACTCAAACAATTGCTTAATTGCTATTTAAGAGGATTGATGCAAGAGACCTTTAACACACGTTTGTTACACTGACATCCGAAAAGAGAGCTGGACTTCCTTTTGTAAATGGGAAAGTCCTCTCCCAGCAGTTGTTGTGGGAAGGAAGCATGGGCAGGTGGGCCTCAGCCTTGGGCCCAGGGGACCAGTTCTGTGGTCTATCTTCCTCTAGAGGCTGGTCAGAGTTGTGGGGAATGGGAGGGTGGGGGCACGGGGAAGGCAATTTACAAGAGTCCGTAGGGTTCACTGGCCTTGAGTAAATCATTCCTTCCAATAAAAGGGGGCCAGAGTTTCCTAAGTCATCTTCCCTTTCCAAGGTTTTAAAGCAGCCCCAGGTGCCAGCTCACACTCTCTGGGCTTCCCCTGGAAACAGGTGGCCCCTTTTCCACTCCTCCATGGGGCAGCTGGTGGGAGAAATATGTTACCATCCCCAGTGTTAGAACTAATGAGTGATTTTTAATTCTTCACAGATCAGGCTCCCTTTGCACCCCCATCCATGGAAGACCCATCTCACTCCACACCCTAGTGTGCCTCTGCCCAAGTTCATCAGCCAGGGTGGGTGGCATGGCCCCAAAATCAAGTCAAGCTGCAATGCTGCTCCATTTCCGAGGAAATTCTCTGATGCCGCATCACACGTCCAGTAACTCTGATGACTCAAGTCATGGGTCAAATGTCACTTTCCCAAGGGATCCCTCCCAATAACCTTCTCTAAGGTGACTGCCCCCTCAACTCCCTTTCCCAGGCTCTCTCTGTGACATCCTGCCCTCTTCCTTCACAACATTTACCCTGACTTGAAGTTCTTATTTCTTTAACCCAGGCCACCATATTGGTGGACTCCTCCCACCGTCAGCATCACTCCCAATCTCTACAGTCACCCTCGGGCCCAGAACAGAGGCGGAGTCATAGTAGGGGTTGACATGTTGACAACACCCATACCACACGTGGAAGAAGAACACAGAGGTCAGCCCCCAGAGCCCAGGTGCCCCAAAGCCCCAGCCCTCTCTCCCACTGCCCTCTCTGCCTTCGTCCTGGCCCCAAAGTATCTGTCTTCCTTGTTTTCCTCTCCTCTTTGTTACTGTGGAAAGCTCTAGACCCAGAAAGCCTTCCCTCGGGGTGTAACTCCTTGTCTGCCATTCTGGGGCTGTGAACTTTTCTGTAAAGTATGCAATTGCAACCATAGTCGTGCACATGACAATAGACTTATTTTGAGGAGTAAATTAAATAACTATGTCTGGGCCTGGGATATATGAAACAGACAAAAAAATGTGAATTGCCTTGTATTCTTTGCTTTGTTTCTCTCTTTTTCCTCCTCCTTTATAACTTAATTCTCTGCGTTTCTCTCAACATTTACTTTCTACTCATATTTTGCCAGAATTTTTAGCAGGATTTTTATCCTTGAAGGGACCGGTTAGATAGGCATGAATATTGGGGAAGTTGCCTCTTCAGAGAGGAAGACAAGTTTAATGCAGATGTTCTGAAAAATGTCAGTGACAAGACCCATGAGGAGCCAGAGAGAGGGCTGGAGGGGTGGGCAGTCTGCCCAGTCATGAGGTTCAGAATCACATTCAGGCCAGTAGTTCTGGAGACCCTGCCCAACTTACTCTGGAGACCCCTGTGTTCACAGGGTTGTGCAGGTAGATTTGAGCATAACTGATGCACCAATGTGAGGTGGGAGAAAGAATCCACAGATGAGACAGATTTGTTTCTCAAGTGCATGCCCTCTCCTCACCCCTCCCAGCTCTGCCATTAGCTGGCCACTGAATCTAGGAAAAGTCCATCCAGCTCACCATCTGAGAAAGTAAGACTGAAGGTCTTAATGATGTCTTCTAGCTCTGACCATGCATGCTTGCATGCTAAGTCACTTCAGTAGTGTTCAACTCTTTGCAACCCCATGGACTGTAGCCCACCAGGCTTCTCTGTCTGTAGGATTCTCCAGGCAAGAATACTGGAATAGGTTGCCATACCCTTCCTCCAGAGATCTCTTCCCAACCCAGGGATCAAACTCACATCTCTTGCATCTCCTGAATGGGCAGGATGGCTCTTTACCACTAGCGCCACCTGGCTCTGACAAGCCATGGCAAAACCAGCCCAAAGGGTTTTCTGCAGCCATTTTAGAAAAGAGAGTGAAAGCAGAGAGCAGAGGGAGCTCAGAAACATCCCTTTTGCAGGGTGTTTTGTTTCATTCCTGATAATCTTAATTATCTGCAGCACAAAATCTGTTAGGCTGGGATTGGTGTTTCACTGTCCTGGGCTGGTGGACATGTACAACTTTGCATGGCCATCTGAATTTTCCCCATCCAACTTTGTCAGGGTCTCACTTTCTCTCTAGTGAAAGCTATTCTCAGCCCACAGGAGCTTGAGATTTTTCAGAGGCGCCTGTAGATGGACTTGCCTCTTTTCTGCTATACTCATCTGAAGCCACGGCAACCTTCTCTGGGCCAAAACCACTTACTAATTAATACATTTCACAGAGTGAATGGAGCGCTGGCACCACTGCCAGCCTGGGGCAGCTCCCAAAGCCGCGGGCCTTGCCCAGTGCCCAGAAAGATCCCTGGCTGTAGGCAGTCAGTGCCAGTTTTCCTCCAAGCCAGCATCTCAGCCTTCTCACTTGAACTCAGAATGCATCGCTGCCAACATCCCCCAGGGCCCCCAGCTGTGTCATCCTCTTCTTCACCTGCTTCCATGTCCAAGGAAGCAAGGTCATGGTCCTATGGCACCTGATCTATTTTTCATCCTTCCCTTCTCTGGGCAGAATGATAGATCGACTCTGGAAAACCCATTAGGGAAGGGTTGGGCTGTCCTGCATTTCCGTCAGGCCTGTCCAGGTGACTTTGAGTCAAGCCGCTGAGAGCCATTTGGCTGTGGGACCATCTCTGTGGGGCACCATGTTTATTTGGGCCAGTGACCCTGGCCTTAGAGGAGACAATGAAGGATTAATATCTCACATTGTCCAAGCCCCTTCCTTGCTTCCTTCTTTGCTTGGAACATTTTAGAGCCTCTTTCATTCATTTGCAGTTTGTTGAGAAGCACCTGGTGCCCCTGATGGACCAGCCCACTCGATCTCACATTCTGGGTAGAATCCTCCTTACCCATCTGTGCCAGGCCAGCCTGCAGGGAAGGGTCTCCAAACTTCCCAATCTGAGTGAGTTCCCAAATTGTTGGAAAGCCAGAAAAGAAGTGAGAAGGAGAGGAAGCCAGAGTGATGGTCCTGTTTTCATGATAGCATTGGTTTGCCTAAGAAAGCGTTTTTTGTTTTAACCTCAAAGTAGCTGGTGATTGAGCCTGTAGGTTGAAGTGTTTCCCTCTCAGTTCTTCAGATAAGGCTCTAGCTCTGCAGGGTTGGGAGGTGAAATTTTCAGCTTCCTTAATAAGGATCAGGCCATTGTTTTCATCCAACTCGGTCTTACATGGCAGAGCAATTACTTTTCCCTCCAACTTTCACTCCTCTTATGCCCTGCAACTGCAATTGTCAATGGTCTACTTATTTTTAAAGACAAACCAAACCTCACTTTCTCCATGAACCATCTACCCCACTACAGTTCACTGCAATGTCTCCTTTATTTTTCTATTTTCTCATGTCATCCTTCAAATGACTCTTTTGCCATGATCACCATTCAACTTTTGTACTTTTAACCTCTTCATCTGCTTCACTGAGTGTCCAGCTCTTTTTGTAAGAAACCATGCCTTAAATGTCTTTGCATTTCCTGCAACAGCTAGAAAAGAGCTGGCCACCTCATAAACTATTATTAAATATGTCCTGGTTATGCCAAGACATAAATATTGACTTGCTTGGTACTTCCATTTCTTTGAGTGAAATAATAAATTGGCTTTCTGTTTCAAATCAGGCATATTCAACTTAAACAGGTGACCAAATTAGGTGTTAAACACTGGTGAGTGACCCAGAACTAGGAAGATGCCCAAATACCAACTGAGAAAATCTTGACCAAGTCAACCAGGGACTGCTAGGACCTTCTTTTTGATAGTAACGCCAGTCCCATGGACTAATACTTTATTTCCAGAGTGATGTTTACATGTCAAAGAAATCAATGGTTTTATTGATATCTCAACTGGGAGCAATGGGTTCACATGACAACTCATAAGCTGGCCCTCATTATGTCTCCACCAAAAAAAAAAAAAACCCAAATTATATTTTCAAACCAAAGAGCATTAAGAATAGTAACTTTCCACTTTCTTGGCATCATCCACCTGGTTTTCACTATATCATGTTTATGATATAAAAAATAACTAAAGAATGATGTCAGAGAAAATGGGAGAAATACTTAGAATTTTTCAAGATATGAAAATGGCCACCTACCTGCTTTCCCTAATTTAGTCATCCAAGAAGCCTTTACCTCTGAAATACTTCATTCTATGTACAAAGGGAACTATTAAACTCTGAAAAATACATTAGAATTTGGATGACATCTTACAGTCTCAATTTCTTCATCAGTAGAGTATGAAATTGCACTTGACACTGCCTCCAATCCTATCCTAATCTCACTAAAGTTTCCTTCTTGTACTAGCTCGTCTCTACTCTTTTTGGTATGGTTTGGAAAAGGAAAGGCTACTTAAGGCCTCCTTGGGGACAAGGTCCATGTTACAGAGGAAAGTAAAGGAGATGAGGTATAAACAAATCAATTCCTAGGCACTAGCTAAAGGTGGGGAGGGTGGTAGGGAAGGGTGAGGACAAGTTAGAGTGAAAACTATGTTTTATGTTTAGCAGAATTGTGAAATAGGCAAATTTGTCCTAGAGTCCTGCATATACAACTCCAATGCCCCTACCACCAAGATTCACTTCCCTCCATGCTGGAATAGACCAAAGCCCAAAAAAGGATGGTCAGAAAGAGCTGAGGAAATGGCTCCCAAACTTCGTCTTAGCTTCGTGAACCTACAAACATGTAACAGGCCATGTTGAGGGGGAAAGCTTCAGGCTGATCATTGTCAACCAAGAGTCAACAGCACTGAGTCTTTCTGGAGTCGCTTTATGTGTCCAACCTCCCTTATCGTTTGGGAGCAGGTGTCAGAGGGCAGAGTGATGTAATAAAACTTCACACCTAAGTTGGACCAGAACTGCAGGCCAAAATCTGCCATGAAAGCAAATCTGGGGAGGCTTCAATGTCATAGCAGTAAAATGAACTTGAAGATAAACTTGATCTTCAGGACCCTCCCAAGCTTTACACGTTGCTTTGCCCAGGACGATATTGTCCATTCAGCGAGAACCACAGGGTGGAGCAGAAATAGAGACAATGCTGACAATGTCCTCTATCACCTCACCACCAATTCCTGCCTCTCTGCTTAGTCAGATAGCACAACAGACGTGCTTCCTGGCAGCTTTTCCTCTTGTTTTAGAACTTACGGTGAGAAAGTCAGGGACAACGTGAGGCTTTCTGTGGGTGGTGCCATTCACAGACGCCCCTGTGACATGTGACCACCTTTTCCCAGAAAGTCCTCGAAGATAGGAACTCGGCAAACAATGGACCCTTGAAGGAAATGTCCACTGTCCATGTAGACCTTTGTGGGGCCAGCTGGACCTCCTGGAAATATCGTGAGGGAGTGTGCAACACCTGGAGCTCATAGCAAATACGGCAAATTAAGCTCCCTTCCTGAAGCCTGGGTTTTCTAGAACAATTTTCACTCACTCAATTTCTTATCATAAAGTACCTAAGCCAAGAAAAGGAACAAAATTGGGTCATTTGCAGAGATGTGGATGGATCTAGAGACTGTCATACAGAGTGAAGTCAGAAAGAGAGAAGCAATTACCATATGTTAATGCATATCTGTGGAACCTGGAAATATGGCATAGATGATCTTACTTACAAAGCAGAAATAGAGACACAGATGTAGAGATCAAACATGTGGATATCAAGGGGGGAAAAGGGTGGGAGGAATGGGAGGTTGGGATTGACATATATATATACTATTGACACTATGTATAAAATAGATAACTCGTGAGAACCTACTGTATAGCTCAGGAAACTACCCAGTGCTCTGTGGGGACCTAAATGGGAAGGACATCCAAAAAAGAGGGGATATATGTATATGTTTATGTATAGCTGATTCATTTTGCTGTCCAACAGAAACTAACACAACATTGTAAAACAATTATACTGCAATAAAAATTTTAAAACATAAGCTTGAAGAATGGTTTCAGGAATGTCAAGGATGATTAAAGAACTAGTTCACCCCTGTAGCTGCATAGGTGAGTCACCTTGGCTTCGAAACCAGAACTCACTGTGATTCTAGCATTAAGCATTTTTGTAAAGAGCATAATAATTGGTCCTTCCACTTCATAAGAGATTAGGAAAAGAAGATGTGACCTCAATCAAGAGGAAAAGGAGGTTACAGCCTTCTGCCTGATAGGGTTACATGACTTAGATGCTAGAGTCAAGTGACCAAGGGAAGATTTTTCCTAGGAGAAGAGTCAACTCCTGTTTTCATGTTTATTGAGGTTCTTATTGAAGTCAAACAGAGGAGCTAGATGACTTCTATGCTGCTGTTACCTAAAGGAGAGAATTTCTCATGAAGAATGTTTTGCTGAGTCCTGCAACCCCATTAAGACTTTCATTAGCAATAGTAGCATGGGAGAAGGTCCCATTTCAAGGTGGAATAATTGAGGAGTATTTAAACCTATAGTCTGAACACAGTGATAATGATTTCTTCAATGTCAGGTTTTCCCACCAAGGCCATGGTTCCCACCTCTTTCAAGAGACCTCCCTTCTGTGAACTTACCTTCACCGATGGCCAAAATGGGAGCAACTGTCAAAAAGAACAGATATGTCCACTTTCTTCAAAGTGAGTTTAAAAGCTGAGGATACCTGAATTTAAACTGGAGTCTCCTGAAGTCTTCCTGCATTGCTAATAACAGAGCCGTGTGCATCTTGTTTATGCCTCTAAAGAGGAAGAAAGGAGAAAAGAGTGTGGTCTTCAGAGTTACGGAGAAGTGGATGAGCATCTTCTGGTAGGTTTTCACTAGGTAGCTCTCCTGAGGGAAGATGATTTGTCTGGACATGCCCAGGGCTTCTGACCACCCCTCTTCCCTAAAAGAGGCCAAAATTGTGACAACACAGCTCTGCCTCAACTGTGAGGAGATGAGTTTGACTCTGGGTAAATCCTGAAGATGTTAGAGTTGGAAGGGGTTTTAGAGATTTACAGACCCGTGTCCCTTAATTTTTTTTCTTTTAGGTGAAGCATTTGAATATTGGGAAATTTACCTGATTACCCTAAGTTCACAGAGGCATGTGACTAAAGCAGATCTTGAACTCAGTTTCTCTTGACTCCTAGTCCAGACCACAATATGCAGCTACAAATACTTTATATGAATATTCCATTTTGTCTCTGTGACCTCTCTTCTGAGGGAATCTCTATTCTTAGTTTCTATTCTCTAAGTGCCTATGTCTCATGCCTTCTGACCCCATTCCCAAATATAACCAACTGGGCCAAAATGGACATTTGACCCAAGGGCAATCCATCCATGTGCTGAAGAGAGAGGCTTATAGCCTGACTCAAAGTAATAGGTGAACCAATCAGAAGCTTTGTATCTGAAACTAGTGATACCAAGAAGGGTCCAGTGGGGCTCCTGGACACAAAGCCTCTGTGTGCCCCTTATTCCTTTGATTACAGGAAATAGATTTATTTAGTCTCCACGACCTTCCCTGAGTTCCAGATTCAAGCACTTGTTAGTTAGGGAAGGGAGGGGATGCAAGACAAGAGAGAAATAATCAAGAGAAAAAATAACTCAGGGTAATAACTTGGGGTAAGGTCCTGGTTCCCCATCAACAGATAGATACACACAAAAATATTGAGCCATTTTGCAAATACCAAAGTCCCCTCCAGGTGGTAGAAGTTAATGATTATTGATGGTATGCTGCCCACAAGCAGGTAGACCTCAGACCAGTTGGAACCTGAAGGTTGATGATGCGGACGGCTACTTACTTCACCAACCAATCAGAAGAATGTTCATGACCTGATCACACCCCCTTTGAACTATTACTATAAACCTCAATACCCTCTCCAAGCAGGGGGACACACAGTTCTGGGAGCATAAATCTGTTTTGATCCCCTTTGCCTGGCAAAGCTATACAGCTATTCTTTTTTACTTCACCCAAAATTCGGTCTCCAAGATTTAATTTGGGGTCAGGGTATAGAGGTTGAATTGGACTTCACTAGTCCTAAAGAGCCACAGACAGAAGGTCATGCTGGGTTCTAGACCTCAGCCGGCCAGTCCTGTACATAGGACAGGGTGCTTCTCCAGTGAGATGAGTTACAGAGAAACCCTATCCGGAAGCAACAGAAAATGCAGCAACTGAGCAGGACACCCAGAAGAGAGAAGAGATTTTCTTCCCCATTCTACCCAAGACCTGATTGTATTTATGACACCAGAAGGGATCTTGGCATCTTTTTATTTGGTACATCTCCACCTGGGGTAGGTTCTCCTTCTGACATGTGTGCATGGACCCAGATGTTCTTTGTTGTTTTCCCAGCCTACTTACTAGGGTGTTGACAATTTCAGCTGCTATAGCAAGAGGTAGACTTGATCTTATAAGATGGCATTCTTACAAAAAACAGAAAGGAAGCCACACAAGATGACACATATGTACCACAGTGTCCCCAGGTATATTAGGCACTTGTGGGGCACCGTTCTGAAATCCTCTCCTTGCCCCCACCTCTTTCTCCAGCTGTTGCTCCATTGATGAGCAACGTAAAGACTTTGTGCAGACACAGTTGCCTCAGCCCTGTGCTCCCTGCCGCTTGCACCCAGTTCTGGCACTGTGGGAGCGAGCCAAGGGCAAACCTGTGTTTCCCTGGAGTACAGGCACACAGGAACTGTAGGAAACATAATGCATGCAGGGCTGCCTTTGACCAAAGAGGAACAGGAGTTGAAATAATTCTCTATTTTGTCCCTTAGACAGGTCCTTCTGAGACACAGTGTACAAGATTCTTCCAAATGTCTCAGCAGCACCCAGGACCAGTGGCTACAGTGACGGCCAGCTCCCTAACACAGGCTTGAATTGCTCTTGATCCTCCTGTGTCTCACTTCTGCCATCCTGTTCTCCAACTCTCCGGGATAACACTCTCGAAAAAACTCCCTGGACTCAAGTATCTGTCTCACATTCAGTTCCCAGGGACCCCAGGCTAAGGCACTGAGGAAAGCTATGCTTTGGTCCTTGATCTTGATTCAGATAATCCCATGTTTTTGAAGATAGTCACCCAAAGTCAACATGGATCTGATGTTTTATGTACATGTTGCTGTGATGATTCCATTTATATGTCATTTCGATTGGATCACTGGTGGGTGCTCAGACCCTTGGCCAAACATCATTCTGAGTTAGTGTGTGATGATGCTTCCAGGTGACTGTAACACTTGAATTGGAGACAGAGCAAAGCAGCCAGCCCTCCAGAATGTGAGTGTATCCCATCTGATTAAATGAAGACTGAGAGGGAAGGAACTCTCCCTGCCTTCTTGATCTGGGCCATTGGTTTCTTCCGGTCTTCAGACTACTATGGAAACTGGCTCTTCTGGGTCTTGAACCTGTCTGCTTTCAGACTAGAATTTATACCATCAGCTCTCCTGGTTCTCAGGCCTTCAGATTTGGACTGAAACTAAACCATCAGCTCTCCTGGGTCTTCAGCTTTCCTACAGCAGATCTTGGGTCTACTTAGCCTCCATAATCACATGAGCCAATTGCTTGTAATGAATCTCTTATACATTTATAAAATGAATCTCTCCCATATTATATACAAATAAATGGGCATCCTTGGTGACTCGGTGGTAAAGAACCCATCTGCAAGTCAGGAGAGGCAAGAGATGTGGGTTTGATCCCTGGGTCAGGAAGATCCCCTGGAGGAGGGCATGGCAACCCACGTCAATATTCTTGCCTGGAGAATCCTATGGACAGGGGAGTCTGGCGGGCTATAGTCCATAAGATTGCAAAGAGTCAGACATCACTGATGTAACTCAGCACACATGCATGTATATAATACATATAATTTATTAATCAGGATTCTCCAGAGAAACAGAACCAATAGGATATTATGTACTCATATAGATAGATTGATAGATCAATTGATAGATAGATAGATATAGGGTTGGCCAAAAAGTTCATTTGGGTTCCTCTTATGGAAAAATCCAAATGAACTTTTTGGCCAACATATTTTTTTGTAATATATGTATAATAAAAATTTTATTTATTTGTTTAACCATTTCAGCCTAAGAGTCTCAGTGTTCCAAAAGGCCAAGACCTTTCAGATGACAGACAATTTTAAAATGTTCCTCGTTGACATATATATACTACCATGTATAAAATAGAGAGCTAGTGGGAACTTGCTATATAGCACAGGGAGCTCAGCTCCAAGCTCTGTGCTGACCTGGGAAGTGGGATGAGGAGACAGGATAGAGGCTGGAGAGGGAGAGGATATAGGTACATACACAGCTATTTCACTTCATTGTAGAGCAGAAACTAGCACAACATTGTAAAGCAATTACCCTCCAGTAAAAAATGAAGAAATAAATTTAAAATAAAATAAAATGCTCTTAAAATCCTAAAACTCATCCTCTACCATCAGTTTAAAACAGAAATTGAGAGTCAGAAAAGTCCCCTAGAAAGAAGTCAACTGCCCTTGGAGTCCCATTGTCCACTCCTCCTGTGCTAGACTTTTGTGGTCATTAATGATTGGTTGCTGTATTCGTTTCCTAGGATGGCCATAACACATTACCACAAACTAAGTGGCTTTAAACAGCAGAAATTTATTCTATCACAGTCCTGGAAGCTAGAAGTTAAAAATTAAGCCTGTAGCTGGGCCATGCTCTCTGAAGGCTCTAGGGGAGGATCTTTCCTTGCCTCTTTCTAGCTTCTGGTATTCGCTGGCAATCCATGGTGTCCCTTGGCTCTTGCCACAAGACTCCAGTCTCTTCCTCTGTCTCCACATGGCCTTCTTCCCTCTGTGTGCCTCTGGGTCCAGATTTCCCTCTTCTTATAAGGACACTAGTCATTGGATTAAGGCCCAACCTAATCCAGTATGACCTCAGCTTAACTTGATTTTATCTGCAAAAGCCTTATTTCCAAATAAGGTCACGTCGACAGGTTCTGAGTAGACATGAAATTAGGGACATTGCTCAGTCAGGTAGCATTGCTGAGTAGTTTCAGGAAACAATTGTCTATTCTCTGTGCCTGGTGAGGTGAGGACAACGTTGTGGTAAACAGGGGGAGAGACACTCAGGAAAATGTAAATGGAGCCAGGCCCTATTTGGCAATGATGGTGGTCAGGATTCCAGGGCCAGAGGAGATCTGAGGCTGCTTCTAAGGTCAGCCTCACACTTGGCTGAGGGGAGGCAATCTTCATAGCCACTCCCTTAAGGAAGCATCCTATGTCCACCCAGGATATAGAGCTTCTGGGATCCTAACTGACCTGTCCTGATTGCCACCCCCTAGAGGGTACTCACGGTGTCAGCTTCCTAGGGGGCAAGATTAACAATGACTTTCTATTTAGAGAGGTTAGGAGTAAACATTCACAAATAAATGAGAAAATAGATAAATAAAGAAAACAGGTAGCTTTTAAAAGTAAGTCTTGGCAAACGCTTAAGGGAGGCTCTGAAGAATGTAGGAAAACATTTCAGGGGAGGGAGAAGCTTGGCCACAAGCCGACGACTATGATATGAGAGAAGAATTCCTGACAGCGTCCTTCTTCAGTCACTGTGAGGACCTGGGCAAGCTGTTTTACCCTGGGGATCAGTTCAGTTGGAGCAGGCAAGACCCGAACCTGCGGTCCACTGTTCTGTGATTTGAAATTATTACCTTTTTGAAAGCAAGGACCACATCACTCTTCCTCTCTTTTGGGTCACCAGGACCTAGAATAGCACATGATGCTTAGAAAAATACCTAGTAATTATTCATTGGATGAATGTTGGGGGTGGAACAGTTAGATTGAAGAGAGGCAATTCGTTTCCAAACCACAAACAGGAACCCAGGAACCAGGTTTTCCACAAGAGGGTAAAAGATATAAATGGTGGAACATTTGGGTATTTAGTGAATAAACATCAATTAAGCACCTACTAAGTAGGACGCACTGTAAACAATGTGCACCTTGTAGCCTCTACTTCCATTTGTTAGCATATAAGGATAGGAATGGGGCTTCCCACGTGGCGTTAGTGGTAAAGAACCTGCCTGCCAATGCAGGAGAGGTAAGAGACGTGGGTTTGATCCCTGAGTCAGGAAGATCTGCTAGAGGAGGGCAGGGCAATCCATTCCAGTATTCTTGCCAGGAGAATCCCACGGACATCAGAGCCTGGCGGGCCACAGTCCATAGCAGCCAAAAGAGTTGGACGCTACTGAAGTGACTTAGCACCCACGCAAATGATAGATAAAAGCTAACACTCTCAGCTAGTACAATTACTTGAGTAGAAGATTTTTAAACTTAAGAAATAAGTTTTCAAAAGCCTCATAACATTTGTGCCACATATAAGAGGAAAAAAGTTAAACGATTAAAATAATCAGAGAAAGCTTCATCAAGAAGCAATGCACTATTAGGAGACTAATAACCACTTATAATGTTGGACCTTAGACTATCTTGAAACTTGTTGTATTGAGAAAACATTCAGACTCAGAGATGATTTCTGAAATATAGCCAGTCCTCAAGTTGGGGGTCTTCCTGCACTGTTCTCACTCAGGGTTCAAGGTAATGTTATTGAGGAAAGGTGCATACCAACAGGTTAATTTGAACAGTACTATAATCTTGAAATGTGCAGCATACCCGAACATCACAGCCAAGCTTACCCATTCCTTTCAGCCTGGAGATCAACTTAGCCTCTGAAAGGTGATAGTAAGAAATGTTTGGGTGTGAATTGCTTCTATCTGGGGCCTTCAGTAGCCTTCAGAAAAAAAAATATTGGCCCTCGTTAACCCAATTGCCTATTTGGCTGTACAGTCTGAAACCAATACTCAAAGGGAATTCCCACAGAGGGCTTACGGGAACCACCCACCCTCCCTTAGGGCCCCCAGAGATTGGTTAAGGAAACTCTCCCTCAGGAGCCACAATTAAATTAGGGCTTGAAAGGACCTGGATTCCGCTTCCTAGACCACAGCCAAAATAAGTCAGTGAAACCAAGAAAATTCAGTCCAACCATCAGCTGCCACGTCTGCTACTTTTTGTTCATTGGCTCTTTTATGAGTCTAACAGGTTTGGAATACCTAACTTTCTGCTCTGTTAGAAAAGGAGAACTAGCTTGGAAAAGGGAATAGGCTATATGATGGGCTGGTATTTAACATGAACACGTCCCTCATTCAGTTACAAGAGACAGAAATTCAACTCAGACTGAGTTAAATGAACAAGAACAGTCACCGAGTTACGCTTTTGAAAAGTTCAGGCTTGGCTTGACCCAAGCACTCACAAAATATCATCAGAAATCTTTTTATACCCAACATCACAACTCCAAGGCCAAATTTGCAATAGACAAATCTATGGACACCATCCCTGAGCCAATTAGTAGAGCCAGCATCATGGGATTGGCCAGAAAGGAATTGTATGACCTTACCTGGACTTCACATAACCTGACAATAGAAGAGGTGTAGTTTCTCAAAGGAAAATAAGGGTGATGTACCAGTAAAAGTAGGGAGATGATTGCTGGGAGGCAAAAACTACAGGGGTCCACTATGGAACGTAACAGAGCTTTTCCACGGCAGGTCCTGGAGCTCTGAATAGGGTTGCCTGCACAGCACACTTTGGGGTTTCCATCACTGTTATGGGTAAAGCTTCCACCCACTGCATCATCCTGCCTATCACACTGTAACTGGGGATATATTGTTCAGTCTCTAAGTTGTGTCCGACTCTTTGCGACCCCATGGACTGCAGCATGTCAGGCACCCTCTCAACCATCTCATCCTTAAATTGAGGGATCTACATCAACCCTCAATTCAAGTTCACAATAGGAAGGGCTGAAACCTAGGTTCATCCTCGAAGCCAGTTTCCTAAAGTCCCAGCCTGACTCTAGGATAGTGGGGCAAGGCAAGTTCCAATAGCAGCTACTAGCACCTCCAGAATTCCCAAATACTTGGATTCAGCTGTTGTAATAAAGCACCATGTTATAAGAGTGGGGACAGTGGAGTAAATCAAAAGTCCCAGAAGAGGACCCCAGCCAGTCCAGACTTTTGGGCCTCTGTGCCAAGGTCTTTCCAGGACCTGGGCTCACAGCTTTACTTTTCTAACTAACTTTTCTAACTGCCTACTTTCTCATATCCCTTGAGTCAGATACCAGAGTAGCCCGTCTGCTCTCACTCCCTCATTCCAACTTCTTTCTCCAAATATGAGCCGCTTTTTCCTTACCCCTCTGGGTACAATTGCATGTTTCCACCCAGAAGAGTGAAGCGGTTTGTTGTTGCTCTTACTCTTCCCCATGAAGTTACTTCCATTGCAGTGGGATATCTTCAACCATTGGGGAAGGGAAAGACATATATAATTAGAAAAGTAAATAGTGATACAAAGGCCCTATTACTGAGGTTGTTTTGGATGAACTGCTCAAGTCAGAAAAACAATAGTGCTCCAAGGACGGAAATGAGCCCACACATCGGGGGATGGAGACAAGGAACTGAAATCATGGAGCCAGGCAGAGCCAACGCAAACAGCAGGACTGATGTCTTGCTCACATGAAAGGGTGAGGCGCTCAGGTGGGACAGAAGCCAAGGATGGCATGATTCTGACGACTCTCAGAGCCTCCACTTCTCCCCAACACTTAATCTGCTCACTCCACAGAGCTGGCATGTGAGCATCGTGCTAGAGCCAAGTGCGTTCCGATGTAGCAAGACCTCCCCATGTTCACTGCCCTCCCCCACCCATTGTCAGATCAGCAATACCTTAGCAGTGGTCCCCAACTTTTTTTTGGCACCAGGGACCAGTTTTGCAGAAAACAATTTTTCCAAGGGCAAGGGTGAGCCGGGTGGTTTCAGGATGATTCAAGAGCATTACATTTATTGTGCACTTCATGTCTAAGGCCACCACTGAGCTGATAGGAGGTACCAGTCCCTGGCCCACAGGTTGGTAACCCCTGCCTTAGAGGATCTCAGGAAAGATTTTGAGGACTGACGCAAGGTATTCTTTAAGCATCCCTGACCCTCATGAAAAAGTATCACTGATTGTTTTAGCATTCCTTTCATTCTAGGAAAGTGAAAATGTTAGTTGCTCAGTCGTGTCCAACTCTTTAGGACCCCATGGACTGTAGTCTGCCAGGCTCCTCAGTCCATGGAATTCTCCAGGCAAGAATAGTGGAGTGGGTTGCCATTCCCTTCTCCAGGGGATCTTCCTGACTCAGGGACTGAACCGGGGACTCCTGCACTGCAGGCAGATTCTTTACTGTCTGAATCACTAGGGAAGCCCCAAGGGAAAAAAAAAAAAAAACAGTTACTTTGCAAGAGGTATAGTTCAAAAGAGCCAGTTTTATCATTCAACTTTGTAGATAACTAGAGTCAGATGAACCCTAAAAATCTTCCCTCATCCTGGGAAGAACAGAGGAAAGTGTACAACATAAGCAGTGATCTGTCCATAGACTAGTGACCAAGCCTGACTTCAGAGATGAATTTTTTTTAAAGGTCATTATGTTCTTAAAGGTTGTTTCTACATGACCTCAACATAGCAAGTTAAATAGTGGAAAATTCAGCCAAATCTCCTGATTGTTTTATCATGAAAGTCCAGTCCTAAGGCAAAAAGTATTCATTTTAGGAAAATTCCACTTCACGCAGCAAGGACTTCTTCAGCAATTACGAGGTGCCCATATGTGCACGTTTCTATGAGCAGTAGGAAACATTGTGTTCTGACCACTACCTTTAAGCCACTCCTAATTTGGTTGCTGTGATAAAGCACAAGTGTTATAGGAGTGGGGAAGGAACAGTAAATGCTGCAAATTTGCAGAAGTTCGTGTGCCCAGAAACTTAATGCAAATCAAGCATATTGAAGAGATGCGAAAAGGCACTTTGGCGGTTTTTGTTTTTTTTTCCCTTCAACCAGGGAGTCCATTAAACTACATTACTGGAGAATTTACTGTGGGCTGAGCTCAGCTTAGGCACTAGGGATTTACTTAAGAAGGGAAAACCATGACTCTATCCATGGGGGGAGTAGTATTCCATCCCATGGTAGAGGGAGACAGGGTAGGAAAATACAGGCAGGTTGGGAAAATACGAAAGGAAACAAATTGACTCGCATAATGAGAAACATGGTGAGTAAAAGCCAGAAGTTGACAGGGGGCCGTGGGTGGTGTGGAAGAGATGAGGGAGGATGGGGGAAACAGAAGGTTTGGGAAGATTTCTGGAAAAGCCAAAAGTAGAGTTAAATGTTCTTGTCCTGTGGAGAGTGTGGCTTGGCAGAAAGAGGGGAAGAATAATATTCCAGAGGTGGGGGAGTAGCTTGTGAGGAGGCAGAGGAGACCGTGTCTATCACACTCCCCCTCCACCCCCACCCCGCTCCCCTCATTCTGTCCCGTTGGGTCCTCTCGCTCACCCTGCCTCACAAGAAGGAAAAGGAGCAGAGGCAGATGGGTGCTTGGAAGCATCAGAGCCTCCAATTTCATGCTAGTGTTCGGCTGGGGAAGGAAATCATGAAACCTAATTGCCTCTCAGAACAGCATTTGTCTGATTTTCCCATGAGGTATCAGAGGGTATTCAGTGCAATTGGTCACAAGGTCGCTGGGGTTTAATGTCTCCCCTGGCTCTGGGTTCCTGCATTACTCTACCCCTGGCAAGCAAGACTGCCTGATCTCAACCAGTAGTCTCAGTCCCATGCCAGACTCTGAGACCAGTCTTGGTTTCTGGCAGTGGTCAACTTTTTGTCCACTCTGTTGTCTTGCTACTGGTCCAGCCTGACTGTGGCTACTACCTTGTTCCCCAATAATCAGGTTCTTACCTATTTCTTGACCAGACCTCTATCATAAGCCCTAGTTTTTCTCCTAAGCTGCCTCTCTGTCTTGTGTATTCATCTTCAGTGATTGAGATTCAGGCTTGTTTCCCAGTCTCCCCAGGGAACCTTCCTTGAAGCCCAGTCTCATTAGCAACTGGGATGCCCTGCCCCTGACCTCTAATTCAGTCGCTGCCAGGCCGTCCACAGCCAGCTTTCTGCCTGTTCTTACTGATGGCCTGTCCCTTGGACCTCCAGTAATCAAAGTACTAGTCCTGCCTGAAAAGAATGCCTGAATATTGGTATTGGTGTCCACTTCAGCTAGTGGTGCTCCTACCCTCTTCCCTTTTGGAATAACATCAGATTCATAAATTCATACTGCTTGACACAGATTCCTGGCCCTACTCTGTTCAGATATATTGATTTTCTCAAGAAAGATTTGTCCTGCGATTCTGATCCCAGCTTTACTTATATTCACCCATCCCACTAGCTGATGCCAAAGATGTAACAGAGAACACACTGTAACAACATTGTCTTCCACTTCTCAGACCCTCAGTCACTATAGGACCAAGGTCATCTGATCCAAACACCAGGCAGGAAAACTTTTCCAGCTTGATTGACTCAGAATCCACCCTTCCTACTCATGAGCATGATCCATCTTGTGTCTCCACCAAAACCTATTTGGATTTTAGTTCTAAAATCGATTTGTCTCTCTGATCTTTTTTTCATATGGAATTGAGTTGAACCAAAAGGAAAAAAATGTCTACAAATCGTGGAATTGTGGGGGGAAGGGAAGAGGTTGTATGAAAACTCCCAGGACCTCACAGCAATTCTAGGTCAGAAAGGAAGGATAAGAAATAAGCAGGAAGAAAGGATCAGGCAAAGATCCTCATGGCTCTGTTACTATGACAGCCCTGTGACTTGCCGAATTTCCTTTTCTCGAATGTGAGATGCATCTAGTGATTCTCCTTTGATAAACAGAATATGGGAAAAAGTGATGCGGTGGGACTTCTGAGATTAGGTTTAAAAAAAGACTTTGGATTCTATCTTGCACTTCCTTACTTTCTCTCTTGCTTCTTTGTTCAAATGGAAACCATTCCCCCTTGTAGAAACTGCCCTATGGAGAGGTCCACAAGGCAAAGAACTGAAGGAGATTCCTGATCAATAGGAAACAAACAGCCCTCAGTCCAAAGATCCATGAGGAGCCGAGTCCTGCCAACAACCATGTGAGTGAGTTCAGTCTATCCTTCAGATGAGACCACAGCCCCAGCCAATCTCTTGTTTGCAGACTTATGAGAGATCTTAGGGAAGAGGTACTCAGCTAAGAGGTAACTAGATTCCTGAACGGCAGAAAGTGTAAGCTAACAAATGTTTATTCTTTAATTTTTTTAAATTGGAGGATAATTGCTTTACAATGTTGTATTAGCTTCTGCTATACCACAGAGTGATTCAGCTATCAGTATAGTATACCTATATCCCCTTCCTCTTGAGCCTTTCTCTCACCCCCCAATTCCATCCCTTGAGGTCATCAAAGAACAATGAGATGAATTCCTGTGTTATATAGTGGCATCCCACTAGCTATCTTAAACTCTCTCAACTTGCCCCATCCTCTCCTTCTCCTGCTGTGTTCACAAGTTCATTCTCTATGTCTGTTTCTCTATTAGTGCCCTGCAAATATATTCATCAGTACCACTTTTTTTTATACTCCACATATATGCATTTCAGACAAAGTAACTGACAATGTTTGCTCTTTTAAGCACCTAAGTTTGGGAGCAATTTGGAAGCAACTTGGGTAATTTGGAAGTTACCCAGCAGTAGATATCTAATGCAAGCTTCAGAGAATTACAAAGAAGACAGAAATATTTGACTGCCAACAATTTAGATCATTTTCACCCATCCTAACTACACCAGTTCCTCCGTTTAGCTAGGCTTAGAGGAAAGCCACATTTATTTCATTAACATATGCTTAGTCTCTGCCCTCTTTCTGCCCAGCACTGGGACACATACTATGCAAGATTCAGAAGTTAAGTTTCTCAGGGAATTGGGATGACAATGGTAAGCCACAAGAAATAAAAGGAACCTCAGCATCACATCATATCACTAATTTTTCTTCCCCCAATATCCAGAAAATCCCTCTCGAATTCCATAAAAACAGTATTTTTTAAAGGCAGAAAACAAATTTTATTACAGAGTACACTGTTATAGGGCAGCCTGAATTTCATTAGTGTGGAGACAAAAAAAAATGGCAGGAAGGACCCTATCTGCAGGCATGTTTGATTCTTGTCAACTGTATTAATGTTTTTAATTGGTCACCAACATATGAAATCAGAATATTTCACATGAATGCTAACTTTCTGTCTCTGAAATATCTCAAGATCTGGCCTCACTGGATGTATGGTCCTCCTGGAACCGACACCTAGAAGAAAGCAGACCCTTTCCTCCCCTCTAGACTGGACTGTGCTGTTCATTTTGCCACAGTCCCCACCCAGCCCATTTCACTAATTTAAGCTGCCTTTTCACAAACAGGCATTTAATTCACAAACAATGCTATAAGCCCTTTGATTCTTCTAGAGCTGCAGAGTTCTTCAAGTATTCAGTGGTCACTGGAGCTCCAGAAAATGATAGCTCTGATTCTCTGCCTCTGTGAAAAGTCCTTAGACTAAATGAGTTGGTCCATAGTAGGTGTTTGGTAAGTTTTCCCTTACTTTCCCACCGTTCTCTAAATAGAACACAATTAAAACAAAACCAAAAACAAACAGCATTTGTGAGCCATTTGCAAATAAACAAGTACTTTTCTACATTTACTCATTGTATTGTTGAAATCCTGGAGTGATTCCAGACCTCCCCTCCCATCTCCCAAGCTTAACCCGGGATATAATAGTAGACAGAAGAAGCCAAGAGAAGCTCTTTTAGGGTACAGAGCCCCTCGGTAACCTCAAGAAGTTTTTACTGCTTGAATAAATGTGGTGACCCAAGTGACCTTTCTAGTCCCCTCCTAGTGTAGGAGTCTGTACTGTATCCCCTTAAGAAATCTCTCTTCCTTTACTTTATCTTCCTGTCCTTAGTTCCAACATAAGTGGGTCTTCTTGGACTTTTTAGAAAGCACAGTGCCCTGGATTCATCCAGAATCCAGGGCCCACCAGAGCTCTGGAAAAGCAAAATGAGGTGGAGGCATGATCCAAGGAAAGGTTTGTCTCATCTCTGCTTCTTTGAAGAAGTTCCTCATAATTCACCCCAGAGAAATTTACTGCTCAAGGTCTCAAAGGCCAGGGAAGAAGAAAGAGAGGAAAGAGACATCCAACTTCTCCAAGAAGAAAGACAATGTCTGGATTAACAGGGCCCACTGGTCTCCAAGGTTAATTCATGCTGTCCTCACGCATATTGCATTCATGGTCTGGCTCTGACCTCTGAAGGATGGCTCTTAACCAACAGTCTCTAGAGGAAGCAGAGGCTGAAGCCTGGGAGGATCTTGGCCAGGGCCACAGCCATGACCTCAGACCCTTCAACTGCACCTGAGTACACACTTCCAGGGGAGATGTGCTCTCCATGGAGAAACGACAGCCCTGGCTCATGGGGTCCCTGTGAGATCACCCCAGCTGGTCTGAATTAGTGTGTGTCACATGCACTCATGCATGCACACACACACAAACACACACACACACACACACACACACACACACACACCCTTTGAAAGCCCAGAACACAGAATCTCCTCTTTTCATTCTTAATTCTGTAATCTGAACTTCTACTAAATGAACTTCCTAAAATATAATTTTCTCTTCTGCTTACCTAAAAGCTTTCCATACCGAATTTGCTGAGCAGCCAACACATTTGTAAAAGCACACAGGCAAGCTAAACTCACTTCCGGAGCCAGCTTCACACCTGAATATGAAGAAGGTGTCTGGCCCTCAAAAATGAACAGCTTTCCTGACAAAGGAACAACTTTCCATCGCCAAGGGAGAATGTGCTTCATCTCCTGCTTCCCTCTCCTTTGCCCCCCACCCCCTGCCCCCGTTGCCCTTCTTTTTCTCCCTTGAATTTCAGCTTCCAATGAGGTCAGATCCCAAAGCCCAAATAAGTGAAGGCGGGTTCATGTCTTTTCAGATGAATAATTCCAGCTCACCCAAGCACACAGTGTTCACACATAATGATTGCACATTAGGTTTGCTGCCTGCTGGGCTGACTTCTCTCTCCCTCTCCCTCTCTTTCCAAATCAAGGGCTGGAGATAGAAGAGAAAGTTTGAACCATATTCAAAACACAGAGTGAAAAAGACTGATTTCAAAAAAAGAGGAGAAAATAGGAGAACGAGCCATCTTTTCTTCTTTTCCTTTTTTCCCCTAAGCTTCTTTATTATTAAAGGGCCTTTACTTTGACCTTTGGTATTTTGCTTCATCAAACTCTGTTGTAAGAAAAAATAAAATAAAAGCATAGACCTTTTCACACCTGTGGAACTTTATAGTGATGAGGTCATATTTATCATGCATGTTTTCTGTGGATAAGGGGAAACAAAAATTGACACAAAGAAAATGCTCACCTAGCTTCAGTCCTAAATTCAGACCTCACTGTATCAGTCAGTGTCCAACCACAAGTAATGAAAGTCATACCTGAGTATCTAAAACAGAGGGATTTTGGCACCAGGAATTAGTTAGCCAGGAGATAGAAGAAGAGCTAACAGTCAGACAAGGGATAATGAGGCAGACCAGAAGGTAATAACAGCAAGATGCAGATGCCTCTTGTGGGCTGCACAGACAAAGAAGGAGATAGGACCATCAGAACCCAAGGGCTGGGGCCACCAGACAGAAGCAGGAACCACAGAATACTTGTCTAGTAGAATCTGGAGTCCGGGAAGACGGGCAACTGCTACTGGTGAAACCCCAAAACACAGAGGGTGAGGAAGAGACAACATGGCACTTTTCTTGCCTCCCTCCCAACTGCACCCAGGGCCTTCTACTGGCTGAACTCAGCTGGAAGTCTTGTGGTTCTGGGAGCCTGGAAATGAAATCTGAAAATGGTCAGCCCCTTGAGGCACCAAGGAGGACCAGGAGCTATGTGGCTGAAATTGAACAGGTTTTGCATCCACAAATACCCCTCCAGTTTCTCCCTCTACCCCGTGTCCACTGTTAACATCCCCATACAACCACTGAACAAGCTTGATATGGACTCTAGGTGGCTGGAGACTGGGATTGCAGGGAAAGATGCCTTGGGAGTAAAGCTCATACTCAAATTCAACTCTGTGTGGTTGTTGTTCAGTCATGAAGACTGGAGTCCGCCAGGCTCCTCTATCCATGGGATTTCCCAGGCAAGAATAGTGAAGTGGGTGGCCATTTCCTCCTCCAGAGGATCTTCCCGACCCAGGGATCAACCCATGTCTCTTGTATTCGCTTGCATTGCAGGCAAAGTCTTTACCACTGAGCCATCTGCAAAGCCCAGCTTGACCAGGCTTTCATCTAGGACATCTTTCCCTTAATTGCTAGGGCTGTCACCCTATTTAGTTTGTGGGTCCCATCCTAGGAGGTGGGAAAAGTCATGAGTTCAAGCAGAGCATGGACAATTACTCCAGATCCACATCAGGGAGCACTCAGACTGAAGCTGAGCTAGAAATGTGTTCTCACATGGAGGCATGGGGTATTTAGTCCCACTCTCTACCGAGAGCCATGACCAAGCACAGGAGAAGATACGGGGTCAGAAAAGAAGCACTGCAAGATCTTCTTGGATGTCCCCTGAAGCCTCCTTTTAAGCTTTTTCAGCAGCCAGGCCTTGCTAAACATGTGCCCTCCTGTGCTCACTCCCCAGCCCCCCCAGGCTGGCACAAAGCCCTTGGAGATAGAAGCATCAGAAGACTGTGTTGTTCAGAAAGGCTCATAAAAGAGCCCTAAATTCACTCTTAAATAATCCACTCAGGATGGAATTCAACAAATCACAACTAAATCCTCCTTTTGGCAAAGTGCTTCCATCTTAATTATAACTATTATTGCTTGTATTACTGAACATGTCTTTCTCTGCCCTTAAAAATGGAGGCGGAGGAGAGGAGCGCAGATAGAATATAAACAGAGGAATGGAAAATTACCCCAGCAAAGTGTAATGGCTAAACAATGACTAAGGGGTCTGTGATATGCATCAACACAGGTCCGTGTGCATAAACAGTGCCGTGGGAAGGGAGATGATGTGGATGAGCTAGACAGAGACAGGAATTTAAGCTGAAACAGAGTTGCCTTTCCCTGGGGGCAGGGTTGGGGCAGCAAGGTCACCGTTAGGAGGATGGTTGAGAGAGCTAGGTCCTTTAACTTTGATCTGAGAGGCCCTGACAGGACAGTGGATGACCGATGCAGCCCAAGCACTTTATGATTTACTCAAAGAGGTTGAGACTCAACGGTGAAGCTGGATCTGAGTCCAGAGCTCCTGAGTCTGACTCCCTAGTTCATGGCTCTCTTCCACCTCCTGCTTGTTTTGCCACCTGAGGCAAATAATGCACTCCTTCAGAACCTCAGGTTCCTCATCTGTAAAATGTGATGTGCCAGGCACTGTTTGAAGGGCTGGAAATATAGTGGGTGGGGGTGGTGTTGGTTGGGGAGGATGTCTTTGCTCTCAAGGTCTGGTGAGAGGAGAAAGATAATACATAGATGAACAAATACAGACTATAATGATGTTGAGTGCTATAAAGAAAAATGAGGCCATGAAAGAGGGAGAAAGAGTGATCATAGAAGGGTATGAGCCATTTAGAGTGGCCAGGAAAGTACTTTTTGAATGCGTGACATTCATAGAGATGTGGAGTGAAGGGGACAGAGCTACAAGGTATATATGCAGAGTTTTCCAGTTACAAGGTATATATGCACAGGGAACATGTTGTGCAAATACCCCATGGCTTCTGAGGCTTGCTACATGGTATAATATAAAGCATTAGTGTAGCTCCAAGCACATAGTCAACACTTAATAAAGATTAGTGATTATTTTTAATTATAAATGGAGTATCCATAAAATACACTTTTGTTCAAGGTAGAGATGGTTGGATGGCATCACCAACTTAATGGGCATAAGTTTGAGCAAACTCCAGGGAGACAGTGAAGGACAGGGAAGCCTGGTGTGCTGCGCTCCATGGGGTCCCAAAGAGTTGGACACGAATGAGCAACTGAAAAACAAGAGCAGCAAAGGCAGTGAGAGGATCAGCAGCTCTCTCCAGCTTCAGAGCCCTGCTCTTCCCTCACCCTATGCAACATTCCTTGGTTTATAAAGACTGTGCCCTCAGCATTCAGTTATCTGCAAAGTAAAATGAGGCATAGCACATGATAACCCAAACCAGCAGATAACCCAAGAGTCCTGTCCTCGCTTTTAATGGATGACTTTGTGCAGAAGGCATACTTGCCTAGTTCTGTTTTATTCACTCTAGTATCAACAAGAGGTCATGTGGTGCAGGAGTTGGCTTCACACACTGAGGCATCAATAACTGGTTGCCTGATATCAAAATCTATTGCCTCTCTGAGCTCACAGGGTTGTTTTGAGGATCAGATGTAATGACAACTGTGGGGACACTTTGTGAATCATACAACTGGGCTTGATTATTGCTTTATGATGAAGGTTGAGTGAATCTTCTGAGCTCACAACAGTGGTTGTGGTGGAACATGGGCCACCCACAGTTTGGACGACGAGGAGACACAAGCCTGAGACCAACACTTGCCCCAAGAAAGTCACAAAGCCACTCAGAATCACAAAGGGACTCTTCTGTTTTTAATACTTCCTAGGATGAGGGTTGATGACACTTGTTTAGATTGGCACTGAAGAGGAATCATTCTGTTGTGAACCCAAGTTGCTTAGAAAGGAGTTGATGACACTGCCAACAATTTGATTAGAACAGGCACATGCTGCAGGGGATAAAGTAAGTAGAAAAAGTTATTTCTTACACTTTTCTACTGAGATGCAGACCACAAAATTAAAGCCCTAAGCATGACATGGATTTACAGGAGACTCGGTTAAATACTAAGCTGAATAAGGATTTCAAGAGCTGCAACTGAGATTCTCAAGGTAGAGATTCGGAGAGACCAGTATGTTCACTCAGTCATCTTTCATTATTTCAGAATTGCTGAATTTTAGAGCTAAAAGAAATGAAGAAGGTGAAAATATTAGTCACTTAGTCATGTCCTACTCTTTTCCACCTGATGGACTGTAGGCCTCCAGGATCCTCTGTGCATGGGATTTTCCAGGCAAGAATACTGGAGTGGGTAGCCATTCCCTTCCCCAGGGGATCTTCCCTAGTCCGAGATTGAACCTGGGTCTCCTGCACTGCAGGCAAATTCTTTATCATCTGAGCCACCAGGGAAGGTCTCTGCAAGTGAGTCCTTCTGAATACTGGGGTTAAAATAAAAGCAAGTTGAAGTTAAGGAAAGACTCATTGGGGTTCTATACTTCAACGATAGAATACTAACAACCCACGACCAGCCCAGACTGTTACTGAGCATAGGGCATTGGGCCCGATAGAAACTGTTCCTGAAACTTAACTTAGTAATAAACGCTTTCAGGAAGTGGGGAGAGAGAAGAATAAAGAGGATTCATTTAAAGTATTTGACTGTGTAGATCACAATACACTGTGGAAAATTCTGAAAGAGGTGGGCATACCAGACCACCTGACCTGCCACTTGAGAAACCTATATGCAGGTCAGGAAGCAACAGTTAGAACTGGACATGGAACAACAGACTGACTCCAAATAGGAAAAGGAGTAGGTCAAGGCTGTATATTGTCACCCTGCTTATTTAACTTAGATGCAGAGTACATCATGAGAAATGCTGGGCTGGAGGAAGCACAAGCTGGAATCAAGATTGCCAGGAGAAATATCAATCACCTCAGATATGCAGATGACACCACCCTTATGGCAGAAAGTGAAGAAGAACTAAAGAGCCTCTTGATGAAAGTGAAAGAGGACAGTGAAAAAGTTGTCTTAAAGCTCAACATTCAGAAAACTAAGATCATGACATCCGGTCCCATCACTTCATGGCAAATAGATGGGGAAACAGTGGAAACAGTGTCAGACTTTATTTTTATGGGCTCCAAAATCACTGCAGATAGTGATTACAGCCATGAAATTAAAAGACGCTTACTTCTTGGAAGGAAAGTTATGACCAACCTAGATATCATATTAAACAGCAGAGACATTACTTTGCCAAAAAAGGTCCGTCTGGTCAAGGCTATGGTTTTTCCAGTGGTCATGTAAGGATGTGAGAGTTGGACTGTGAAGAAAGCTGAGCGCTGAAAAATTGATGCTTTTGAACTGTGGTGTTGGAGAAGACTCTTGAGAGTCCCTTGGACTGCAAGGAGATCCACCCAGTCCATCCTAAAGGAGATCAGTCCCGGGTGATCATTGGAAGGACTGATGCTGAAGCTGAAACTCCAACACTTTGGCCACCTCATATGAAGAGTTGACTCATTGGAGAAGACCCTGATGCTGGGAGGGATTGGGGGCAGGAGGAGAAGAGGACGACAGAGGATGAGATGGCTGGATGGCATCACCGACTCGATGGACATGAGTTTGAGTAAACTCCAGGAATTGGTGATGGACAGGGAGGCCTGGCGTGCTGCGATTCATGGGGTTGCAAAGAGTTGGACACAACTGAATGACTAAACTGAACTGAACTGATTTAAAATTCCTGACACATTCCTCAAGATTCTTTCAGAACAGCAAACATCTGATTGGGTTCCAGCTGGGTCAGGTTGGTCCCCACGTATATGCTCACGGTCAGAAGTTCAGAGAAAGGCTCAATTAGTATCTGACAAAGTTGCCAGCAAACTCGCCAACCAAGTTTGATATCAACTCAAAAGTCAAGGGACCAGGAGAGGACATGGCAGAGTAGAGAAGGCACATGGAAATCTTCAAAGAATAATGCTTTCAGGAATTCTGGAGTCTTCCCAATACTCCTGAAGGTGCATGTTCTCACATTAAATTCCAATTCCCACAACTCTCAGGCAAGAACCTAGCCTTCTTTCAGCTCAGACAGAGGGAGATACTTATGTTACAAAGAACAAAGTTCAGTCCAAATTGGAGTAAGCACGGGTTTCCTGTCCAGGAGATGAGAAAGAGGAGAGATGATGCCAGGAAACATGACATCATAGCCTCCAAAGACGATGCACAATCAAGGCTAGTTGTACAGACAGGCAATGTGTCCAGAGCATGCCTGTCTACCATGAATATGTTCTTTTGAAGGAAACCAGTATCATCTAGATCTTTCCTACCTAAACTTCCCACCATCTTGGGAGCATCTCTAGTAGCTAATAGATGGGCAATGGCAACTTTAGTAAGTATGACTGAAACTTAACTTAGTAATAAACACTTTCAGGAAGTGGGGAGAGAGTTAAACTTAGTTAAAACTAAGTTAAATTGTGTATTATTTACTTATTGAAGAGGAAAGATAGGGAAAAGAACCAAGAAGAGTGAAGAGAAATTAACAGGGAGAGAAAAAGGAAGGGAGGATAAAAAGGATAGGGGAAAAAATGAGGTAGAGAATGATGAAGAGGCTGCCTGATGTTTCATAAAAAAATTTGAGATTTGAAATCTGAACTGTGTTCAATTTTTATTCGAGTGTCTAAATAGTTTTTATTCCAACCCAGTCATGATGAGGACAAAAAGTTGAATAAATAAACAGACTAAGTCGAATCCCATAGTCATGGAAGCAGATTTACATAAAGTTTTGGCTTCCTTTCCACCCCTTCCTAGAGGCTGTCACTTTCTCCACCTCCATCATTGTCCACTCATCTCTTTTCAGTTCTATCTCAAGCTTAAGAGGGACCTGACATCCATACTGAACCAGGCTTCCGGAGAAGACTTGGGAAGAAAATGAGTTTTCCAACTGTGAACCAGTGCCCACTAGAGCTCAGTTCTTCCAATTGCCCACATTTGGGAGTTAGCTGGGGAGCCTCAGGGTATTGACATCACATAGGAGCCTGATCCCAGAAGCCTGGAACAGAGACTCGGAGTTCTGAACTCCACGGAAGGCCCTTCATTGGCAGCCAAAGTTTTTAAATGTGCTTGACAAACAGATAGGAAAATTGGCTGTATATACCTCTACTATAACAGAACTATTTGCTTTGAGGACTGTGCCTAGAATCATTGCTTTGAGGGGAAAAAATGCATAACTTTGGAAAAGGATGACTGACTTATGCAAAGAACTCTGGTCTATGGGTCTTACCTTTGGGACTGCAAGAACTTCCTTCTGTAGTTATATCCCCATATCAGCATCATCCACAGATACTCACCAAGGGCCTCCCAGGATCTGATCCAGAGAGGAGGCTCCATTCTGAGAGACACACAGGACAGGGCCAAGTCTTTATGTAACGAAGGCAGACATTCAGATAACAAAGAATATTTGGAAGGGAGAGGTCACAGAAAGAAAGCTACTGATTGACATAATATTGGGGTGTCTCACAAATGTATGAAAGGGGCAGTGCCCTTATTTATTAGTTAATTGAATTTGTTTCACATTCAAAATTGTTGTTTGTTTGTTTTTAATAACCAATTGCTTGGAAACTAAAGAACACAGAAAAAATATATTCTTTAAGATGCAAGTCCACCATGTAGATTTTCAGAAAAAAACAAATTTGGGTTGGAATTTCTTTTTCTTTTTTAATTTTTTAAATTAATTTATTTTTTAATTGAAGGATAATTGCTTTACTGAGTTGGAATTTCTGCTTCACCATTTCTTTACCATTTGACTTTGAACAGAGAATCTGGGAAATGGGGGCTAAGACTTCTTATAAACTTGTCATGAAGAGAAACGAAACCTGGTGTGTGCTACTGAACAGGCATGTAGTAAGTGGGAGCTCTAACTATTATTGCTGTGATTTGGGTGAACTGATGGATGATTATGTCAGATACAGACCATGGATTTCATAAGACTCTTAACAAAAACACAGTTGAATAAGCCCGCGTGAAATCTTCTCCACCTTATAGCAGATAGTGGAGTGGTTGACAATACAGTGTCAGGACAAAGGCCAGGACTCAAATGCTAGCACCCACTAGCAGTAGGAAAATTCCTAGTAGGGTAAATTCCTTAACCATTCTGAGCCTCAGTTTTTTTCATCTTTAAAATGGGGATAATAATAATACCATTTCATAGAGCTAGACTGAGGATTAAATGAGATAATCCATATAAAACGTACTTGAAACAAATGTCTGGTACACAGTAAACACTGAATAAAGGAACTGCTGCTGCTGCTGCTGCTGCTGCTAAGTCACTTCAGTCGTGTCCGACTCTGCGCGACCCCATAGACGGCAGCCCACCAGGCTCCTCCATCCCTGGGATTCTCCAGGCAAGAACACTGGAGTGGGTTCCCATTTCCTTCTCCAATGCATGAAAGTGAAAAGTGAAAGTGAAGTCGCTCAGTCATGTCCGACTCTTTGCAACCCCATGGACTTCAGCCTACCAGGCTCATCCGTCCATGGGATTTTCCAGGAAGAGTACTGGAGTGGGTTGCCATTGCCTTCTCCGGAATAAAGGTGAGTTACCTATTATTACATAACCTAACTTTTGTCCAGTTTCAGCTAGAAGAATGGGGCTTCCCAAGTGGCTCAGTGGTAAAGAATCTGCCTGCCATGTGGGAGATGCAAGAGATGCCAGTTCCATCCCTGAGTCAGGAAGATCCCCTGGAGGATGAAATAGCAACCTGCTCCAGTAATCTTGCCTGTAAAATGCCATGGATGGAAGAGCCTGGAGGGCTAGTCCATGGGATCACAAAGAGTCCTACATGACTGACATGCACAAATGCAGCTACAAGAATGATGCTGTTTTTTTTATTTTTATGTAAAGATCTTGCAGTCTACTACACTGAATTTTTTTCACTTGTAGAGGGAGGAGTGAGCTATGAGTTCAGTGGATTAGACTGGAAAACTATCTATGCCATATGATCAGTTATGGAAACTCTGGTGATATAGTGAGAAAAACCTGGAACTCATCTCACTTGGGGATTGGAGGCTGGGTCATTTATTATCTGACATATATTAATTTTTTTGATCTCTAAAAGGAGGGCAATGGCATCTACTTTAAGAGGTATTGGGGGTAGAAAAGAAAAGAAAAGAGCTATTGGAAAATGATGGGAGTACCACATGAAGATTCTGGTACAGACTCAATACACACGTGTTTGTTTAATTGATTTTACTGTGAAGACTCAGACAACTGGGCAGCAGTGGGATTCCAGGAAGGAGATGGCCAGGTCAAAACACCAGTGATTGGTAAGAATACTGCCTATCTTCATTCTAGGGGTGGCAGGTGGTCTGGCAAGGAGAAAGAGGCTGTGTGCTAAGAACTTATTTTTGCATAAAATAACTAAGCTTTTCTAATGCAATTGCCATGTGATCCATATTAAATGTGGTATATATTACTACAGATTAAAAATAAACAGAGCATTCCCATCATCCCTCAGGGAGATCTCCTACTACAGTGAAGAAAGAGTTGATTCAACATGGAAATCTTCTATTTCTCTGGCCTCCATTTCTCTTACTTTCTTTTTTTTTTAATTATTACTTTTTAAAAATTTTACTTATTTATTTTAATTGGAGGATAATCACTTTACAATATTGTGATGGTTTTTGCCATACATCGGTATGAATCAGCCATAGGCATACATTCATCCCCTCTATCCCTTACCCCTGGTCTCACCTCCTTCCCTGCACCGACCCCCCCCCACCGCCCCCCACCCCTCCACTGGCCACTGCCACCAACCCTCCAGGTTGTCACAGAGCACTGGCTTTGGGTGCCCTGCATCATACATCAAACTCCCAATGGCTATCTATTTTACATATGTTAATGTATGTGTTTCAATGTTATTCTCTCAAATCATCCCACCCACTTCTCCCACTGAGTCCAAAAGTCTGTTCTTTAACTGTGTGTCTCCTTTGTCGCCCTGCACACAGGGTCCATATCATCTTTCCAGATTCCTTTTATACGTGTTAATATATGATATTTGTCTTTCTCTTTCTGGCTCACTTCACTCTGTATAAGGGGCTCTAGGTTCATCCACCTCATTAGAACTGACCCAAATGCTTTCGTTTTTATATTTGAGTAATATTCCATTGTGTATATGTATCATTTCTATTCTGATTCAGCTACTGTTTATGTATCCATCACAAGGGAAGAGTGAGTTAGATCTAACCCTCATCCCATTTTATGAAAGAGAGAACCCAAGCTCAGACACTTTGAGGAAGGAACCCCAAAGCTCAAAGCTAGTGAATATGAAAGCTGGGATTTGAATCTATACCTTGAGATGCTGTGTCTTTGGCTCCTTCCATGGAGCCCTGAAGCCTCTGGTACCTCAGCCTCGCCTGTAAATCTATACGGTGAGGCTGATCTGAGAAGCCAATACTTGGGCCATGACAGAAAAGGTGTGGCTGTGGGCTGGAGTTTTCTCCCACTGTGACTTTTTGCTCATTCCCAAAATTTTTTCAAATCAAGTTGAAATGGTGAAAAGGGGGTGGGGGAGCTGCCGCTCTATGTTTGAATTCAATAAATTAGGCCTTTATTTGAAGCATAATTTTTTTTTCAAAAAATAAAAAGAAAAAATAATTTAAAAAGCCATTCTAGAGGAACTTAGCACCCTTTGTTGGCATTTTTCTCGGGAGCTTATAAAGAGCTCATAAATGCTACAGAGGAATGCTCTGCGGCTCCCAGCAGTGCTGAGTCAAAGCAGCCACGTTAGAGAACAGAATTCCACCAGGGCTGGGCATCTGCATGCCACCTCACCACCACGGGGCTGGCCTGCTTACCGCCGGAGGAGCACCATCATCTGCTTTGTCATCTCCCGCCTTTGCCTGCTTGCACACTCCCCACGGCAGTCTCTCTGGCCTAGATTATTCCCCTGGGAGCATGGCTTCAAAGGTCTCACTTGAAAATCAGCTTTAGGAGTTTTGAGTTCTCCACAGGCTTGGTCATGTGCTGAGTACCCTTGGTTGTGTCTGTTAACGCAAGTTCATGAGCCCAACACAGAGTGAGGCCAAACTGAAACCCGAGCAGAGAAAGTTTATTGCAGAGCCATGCAAGGGGATGAGGTGGTTCATGCTCTTTAGACTTGAACTCCCCCAAGGGTTTCAGCAAAGTATTTTTAAAAGCCAGATTGGTTGGTTGTGGTGGGGGGGAGTCAGAGGGTACAGGATCAGATCCTGAACAATTGACTGATTGGCTGATGATGAGGAAACTGGGTGGTGTCACAGGGGTGAAATTTATCAGCCCTTAGGCTTGAGGAGGCCTGGGGCTATGTGCTCATGGTCATCAAGTAGTTAACATCTTCCATTTGGTAGGTTTTCACATCTACAACCCAACTCAGGAAATGTGAATCAAGGACAGTTATCTTATACTGGGAAAGGGCCTGTCCCTGGAAGCCCCCATAGTGTCCTGCCCAGTTACATACTCAGAGTTTA
This sequence comes from Dama dama, assembly GCF_033118175.1. Taxonomy (NCBI): domain Eukaryota; kingdom Metazoa; phylum Chordata; class Mammalia; order Artiodactyla; family Cervidae; genus Dama; species Dama dama. Next base: position 29,736,224 of record NC_083688.1, read on the forward strand.
GCAAGGACCATGAGAAGTGGCTCCCATGTACCTCCAGTCTCAGCATTTAGTAGTCTCAACCAAGTGGCCCTGAAGTCTCTGTTTCAGCCGCCATCACATTAGGAAGGAAGAGTCTGTAGGCTGGAACACAGTACAGAGTTGAAGGAAGGGATTATCTACAAGGTAGAACAGGTTTAAAGGAAATCAACAAGGGATGATGAAGCCTCCTGCTGTCTCTGACAATATCCAACAGAGGAGCATTGCCATTCCTGGGTGCACAAGGACAGGATCAGCTTATGAACGCCCTTGCTGCCAGAAAGCATTGCCAACCCAGCAGCCTGGCAAGGGGGGAACCTAGGGAAGATATACCAGGGCCCTCCTCCTCCCTTCACCCCAATCAGGAACCAGTAGGCAAGGAAGAAGCACGTTGGTATAGCTCAGAGGCAGCCTTGGGGCCACAGAGCAGCGTAAAGAAGAGTGGAGAGCCAGACTAGAGGAGTTGAAGGAAATCTCCAGCTAAATAACCCTCTAGTCTTACCTCCTAAGATGCTGAAGGAACTATAGGACAGGCGCATTCCATCATTTCTGCAACCAGCTATTTGCTTGGCGCTTCCTCAAACATATCTATCCCTACCCAAAATGTTAGTTGCTCAGTCGAGTCCGACACTTTGTAACCCCATGGACTGTAGCCCAACAGGCTCCTCTGTCCATGGAATTCTTCAGGCAGGGGATTTTCCTGAGCCAGGGATCGAACCCAGGTCTCCTGCATTGCAGGCACATTCTTTACCATCTGACCCACCAGGAAAGCACCATATCCACACGTTACTCACTTTTCAGACTTGACAGTAAGCACCATGCTCTCCTTGAAATGGTCTCTGAGCAGCCCAGTCTCCGAGTCAGCCTTGTGTTGTTAACATTTTTGTGCGTCTCTAAGGCTGTGGTTCATCTCCGTGAGTGAGTTGAAGAGGATTGTGTCCAATATTTCTTGTGCTGTGTGCAGAGCAGATCCTTCTCCAGGGGTGTAAGGATGGAGGAGGGAGATCGTCTCCTGCCCTTGAGGTCGTCAGACTGTCTACCCCTGTACTTAGTTAATTGTAGATGGATGACTCAAACCAGAAAAAAGGTGGAACCATGACAATTTTATGGTCCTGGGTTTAATGAGAAATATCTTCTCTCCTCTGCCCAGTGGCTCGAGTGATGGAGGGATTATGGAGTTGGGAACAGGGAAGCTGCTCCAAGTCCCTGGGGACCTGGAAGGACCCACTTTGTCCATTGACCAGCAAAGTGTGTGTGTGCATATGCGCACGCATGGGCAAGCATGCCACGCCCATGAGTCTGCATGTGAATCTATGCGTATCAGTTGGAGGGGTTGCTAGGGGAGAAAACGCACGGGTGTGGTAAAAAGGGCTGACAAATTGAAGCACAAAACTGCTAACTCCAAGGAAAGGGGGATCCTCCAAACCCCCTCCTGGCCTGCTTCCACTTCGCTTTCTCCTTAGTCGTCTTCATTTCTGTCTTAGGTTTCCATAAACACTGCAGTTATTTATTTTATTCTTGTTTGAAATGTTAAACAAGTCCCAAAAGGAAAAGCTGTGGAGGCAACTCGTGGCATCTCCGGAGAGCAGTTGCACCGCCAGCATTTTCTGCAGAGGCTCTAGTGGGGCTGCTTCTCCCCTGCATGCTTCCCCCCAACTCTGGAGAAGCCCCAGGCACCCCTGCCTGGGAATCCAGGGCTCCCTCATCTGACCCATATCCGTGCAGCTCATCCTCCTCCCCCTCAACAGAAACCTTCTCATCTGTAGGGTCTCCCTGCAGACTGATAGAATGATATAACATTTTAACGACAGCATCAACAACACCCAGAATGCTGGCTAATATCCACTGCTGCGCTGTGCTCAGTCCTGTCCAACTCTTTGTGACCCCGTGGACTATATAGCCCACCAGGCTCCACTGTCCATGGGATTAGCCCAGCAAGTGTACTGGAGCGGGTTAGCATTTCCTTCTCCATGGGATCTTCCCCACCCAGGGATCGAACCTGCATCTCTTTGAATCATCTGCACGGCAAGCGAATTCCTTATCACTAGCACCACACCTGGGAAGCCCAACATTCACTGGGTGCTTATTCATTTCAAGGAGCTGCTGAAAATAAAGAGGAAGAAGATGTTTTGACATATTTCACTCTCAGCACAGGGCCATCTGGTAGGTGCTGTTATTATTCCCATTTTCCAGAAGAGGAGTCTAAGGCACAGAGAATTAAGAGACCTGATTATAAGAAAGCAAGCCAGTCAGGAGCCTCGGGCAAAAAATTTAAGGGATTCACAAACAAACTCAGTAATCAAGATGCATAGTATTGTAATGAAATACTTAAAAATCTGTACTAATGAGAAAAATCCACGGTGAACAAAATATCAAACTTCAAAATAAAGACAGGACCAGTTGATTGCAGTCCAGTCAGTGAATATGGCTGCAGCTCTCCAGTCTGTGCTGTTCCGCCTTCATTTAGGGCTCAGGAGGTGCCAAGCAGGGTGTTTGTTTTTGCTGAAATTATCTCTGATTCATTCTCATAGCCTGGTGTGGTGGGTGCTGTAATCCTCACTGAAGAGGTGGGAAAACTGATCCTGGGGCCACAGGCTTCCTCACTATCTGTCCATTTTTGGCTTATGTGTGCTTCTGCCTTCAAAGAAAGCAAGCTCAAATGGAATTTCCAGCAGGACTCATTCCCAAGTTCCCTGAGCCCATTGCCCTTCCCATGAGCTCACAGCTGCCCTTGGTAATCAGGCCTCCTCTCCCTCCTTGGCCAGGAAAGGAAGCTGGCAGACCAGAGCAGGGGGTGCCTCTCTTGGAGGCAGAGGCCTCAGCGTGGGGTGGACAGAGCCGGGAGGTTATGAGTACAGCCAGTCGGTTCTGACAAGCAATCTTCTGCTCCCTCCACCACTTCCCCCAGACAGCTCAGGCTCAGCCAAGCAGTCATCCCTTGCCAGCGTCCAGTCTCCCGTGGGAATGTACGAAAGACCCCTCTCCTCCCCAGCTCATCACTGGCCTGCCCGCGGCCACCTTGCCTGCCAAGCCTCCCCCACTGCTGTTTCTCAACTCAACAACACACAAGACACAGGTGTGCGTGTGCATAGGCCTCCATCCACACCCGCTCCCAGCTCCTCTAGGAGGGGTCACGAGCTTGCAGGGGGGTGCAGGGAAACATGGTGGGAAGAGGAAAAGCTAGAAGGCAGCTCTTGAAGAAGGAAAATGGAACCCAAATCCAGGTCCTTGGAACAACCAGGCTGTGGCACACATACCTAGTTGACTGCTACTGCTGCTAAGTCATTTCAGTCGTGTCCGACTCTGTGCGACCCCATAGACAGCAGCCTACCAGGTTCCCCCGTCCCTGGGATTCTCCAGGCAAGAACACTGGAGTGGGTTGCCATTGCCTTCTCCAATGCATGAAAGTGAAAAGTGAAAGTGAAGTCACTCAGTTGTGTCCAACTCTTAGCGACCCCATGGACTGCAGCCTACCAGGCTCCTCCATCCATGGGATTTTCCAGCAAGAGTACTGGAGTGGGCTGCCATTGCCTTCTCTGACCTAGTTGATTGTGCTCTCTCAATTATCAGGAGCAACATTTTGGCACATTTAAGGCAGATGGGGCGAGAGCTCTAAAAGGGTCAAGGAAGTGCGATCAGGTGAAGTCATCTCCATTCATCTCTGTCTCTAAGCCCAGACACCATGGCCTCTCTCCCACTCCTGAGACCCCATTGCCACTGTCTCCTGCTTACCCTATAGATGCCCCTTGACTTCTAACTGCCCTCCTCATTCTCACTCATTCTGGGAGAAAGAACCAGGGCTTTGGAGTCAGGCAGGGGTAAGTTCAAACCCAGACTTTTCCTTCCTACTCCCTGTATGGACCTGGACAAGTTTCTTGTCCTCTCTCACTTAAGTTTCAAATGTGTACAATAGAACAATAGCAACTACAGAAAGAACCTAGTGCCTTTCTCAGCAAAATGATATTAACCCTCTTCTCTGGCTCCTCTAAGGTCCTTTCAGCATGGCTGCATCTTGCTCGTCCTTAAGAGTGATAGAGGCCCTTTCAGAAACTTGTAAAGAGTATCTTTAATATTTAGGTTTCCCACTCACACCCCACCCCCAATGTGCAGGATCCAATACCCGTCTTTAGTTAGTCATCAAGATGGTGACAAAACGAAGTATAGATTGTTTTAGAATCTTCACTCCAACTCACTTTGCCTCTTCTCTCCTGCTAACTTGTCGGGATGGAGGGCGCGTGGTGGGATGGTGGTATCCAGTTTCATACCCACAAAGAAGAGGAAAACCAAACTCAGGAGGCAAGAGATATGTTCTGAAGACTCAAAGGAGTCTTTGAGTGCAGGGAGTGAGGAAGAATCATTGAGTCTTACAAGGCACAATGCTAGGGCTTAAGAGCACTTTGTAAATGGTACCCCTTTTCCTCTCCAGAATTCTGAGCCAACTGAAGAATAAGAAGGAAGAAGAAAGCAGATGGAGAGCAAAATATTACCTTTGTTATGATTAAAGCTGGTGAACAGGGCTTAATCAGGGGACAAGTGGGTTTCCTTATTCTGTACCCCAGAATCACAGGGAATTACCCGTTTGTTACAGACACCATTGGACTGGGGCATGGTCTTCTGCAGGGCAGATTCTGTCCCTGGAAAACTTGAGATCTAGAGGAGCCAGACAGAGGGTGTGTTTCCTGCACCAGGCTCACTTCAAGGGAAAGAGGATGAAGAAGGGATGAAGAAGGCTACACTTTCTTTTCCAAATTTACCACTTTAGGTCACTTCTCCTCCAGGGGAGGAGTGAGTAGCTGAAGAAAAGTCAAGAGTGGAGTCCCCATCACTTAGAAGGAATGAGGAAGGTGTAGTAAACATTCTCCCAACCCCAATACAACAATTTTTTCTTTCAATTTGATAGTAAGAGCAAAAATAACATGCATATACATATGTATCCATCAATATGTATAATCTATTAAACATATATATGTGTACATATGTATTTATACATATATTTATGTCTATACACATATATAGACACATGTTATACAAAAATTAGAAAATAATAATTATCTTTTCATAATTTTGTGAACAATAAATGCACTTAGCACTCAATAATAAATGCAGAAATTAAAAGACACTAGCCTCTTGGAAGAATAGCTATGATAAACTTAGTATATTAAAAAGCAGAGATATTAGTTTGTTGACTAAGGTTCATAGAGTCAAAGCTATGCTTTTTCCAGTAGTCATTTATGGATATGAGAGTTGGACCATAATGAAGGCTGAAAGTGAAAGTGAAAGTTGCTCAGTCATGTCCAACTCTTTCCGATCCCATAGACTATACAATCCATGGAATTCTCCAGGCCAGGATACTGGAGTGAGTAGCCATTTCCTTCTCCAGGGGATATTCCCAACCCAGGGATCAAACCTAGGTCTCTCATATTGCAGGCAGATTCTTTATCAGCTAAGCTACCAGGGAAGCCCAAAGAAGGCTGAGCACCAAGGAACTGATGGTTTCAAACTGTGGTGCTGGAGAAGACTCTTGAGAGTCCCTTGGACTGCAAGGAGATCAAACCAGTCAATCCTAAAGGAAATCAATCTTGAATATTCATTGGAAGGACTGATACTGAAGCTGAAGCTCCAATTCTTTGGCCACCTGATGTGAAGAGGTGATTCATTGAAAAATACCCTTTGATGCTGGGAAAGATTGAAGACAAGAGGAGAAGGGGGAAACAGAGGATGAGATGGTCAGATGGCATCACTGACTCAATGGACATGAGTCTGAGCAAATTCTAGGAGATAATGAAGGACAGGGAAGCCTGGCGTGCTGCAGTTCATGGGGTCACAGATAGTTAGACATGACTTAGAGACTGAACAACAACAAAAATCATTATAACAGATAGAACAGTAACTAAACACTGGAACAGGAGGCATATATTCAGTCATTGATTCCATCATATTTACTAGGCAATGGAGATTGACACAAATACACAGATACACTTAAGCCAATGTAGAGTAAGAGAAGTACTAGATAGGAGAGTCTGGCAAAGAGAGAAATGGCATTGCCCTAGAGTGATCAAGAAAGTTCCCAAAGCCAAGGTGACATGTGCAATACATGTTCCAGAAAGATGTTCTTAGACAAAAAAGTTGAAACAGAGAGAGTAGTCCAGTCTCTACTTATACTGAGTGCTTATACTCTTGAAAAAAGTAATAAGAAGCAAATTTTCATATTTTTATCCACATCTGGCCAGTCTCTCTTTGGGCTTGTTGCCACCCTTAGGTATAGGAAAAGTAGCAGCCAAGATCAGCTTGGTAAATCCTTCAGATTAGAGAGCAGGGGTGTACATACCCTTCCTAACCACTCATCCTAGCTCAGTATTCTTTCTTCTATGTGGGATACTGTTTAGAGCCAAGAGTTCATTTCTGTCTGATTCTCTCACTTCCCTGCTAATGTCCATCCCTTAGTGGACAATCCTGTCTCCTAGTTAGTTTTTCTTTTCCTCTGTTCCTCTGATTCAGCCCCTCCAGGCCACAATAACCTATCCTCTCCCCAAGAGCCCACACCCTACCATGTGGCTGGCACCTTTTGTCAGACCGCATCTCTAGGCACTGGTGGTGCAAAGCGAGCTAATGTCAGCACTTTCACCTCCCAAGCCAGGCCTTTCGGCCCCTTAATCACACATCATGCCTTCTCCTGACTTTCTCCCTATCTGTCAGCACATTCCCAGCTTAAGTTAACCCAGACACACTCCCCTGGAGACACATGAGAGCACCTCCCTAGCCTAGATGCATACAGTTTCTCCTGGTTCAACAGAAATGGTGGCCACTGAGCTGTAGAAGGCTATAAGCCAAGTTAGAAACACAAAAACAGATCCTGAGTACCTGCTTGAGTAAAGAGCAAGGAGACCTTGCTGGGGTTCCTGAAGGGTGCCTGGGGCCCATGGAGGACACAAATGGAATATCACAATGTTCAAGTCAGTTGAAAATTGACTGCTCACATCCAACTCCTGTTTCATTTTAATTGTGGCCTAGCAGACATTTTAGCAGCCATCTTTGACTGTGACTTAAACTCAGCTACCAACCCTCTCATCTGAGTCCCTTTCTCAGGTGTAAAATGGAGTTTTATTATCAATAACCAGACTCAGCTCATGTTTCCAATATTAGAGGAGTGCTAGAAACAACTCTACAGGTTTGCATCTGTTCCAGGCAGACAGGTCAATACAGACAATCATTTGAAAGAAAAAATACCCATGTGATCTGAGAGTTGGATTAATACCACTCCCCCTCAGGGATGATGATTCTGGGTCCAGAGCGAACTTGACTAAGGCAAAAGCATTAGAAACTCAGTCCTTAGAAATAACCAGTGTTTTGTATAAGTTTTAGTGGAAACCACTTTGGCTGGATACACCCGTGAGAGATGACACTAGTTCTGCACCAATTGCCATGCTGATCACAACTAGCCACCCAGGGCAGACATTCAGACATCACTGACTCCCTCCCCTTGCCCATTCTCTGCATTCAACTGGACAAACTCAGTTTGACTGCACTGTGTTCTTTTTTCCATTTCCATGGTGACCACTCAGTTGAGACCCTCTCCCACTGAACTTCATCTAGATTATTGGAATATTCTCCTCTGTGGTTGACTCTGCATTTCTTCCATCTCAACCCACCTAGCATTCTGAAATCAGATTTTTTTTCCTGACTTCAATCCATTGTTTAATAGTTTTGATTGTTCCACATGCCCTCCCCCCAAAGACTTGAAGTGTCTATCAACAGATGAATGGATAAAGATGTGATACACACACACACACACACACACACATGATGGAATACTACTCGGCCATAAAAAAAAGAATAAAAATTTGTCATTTGCAGCAACATGAATAGATTTGAAGGGTATTATGCTAGAAAGTGAAATAAGTCAGACAGAGCAAGAGAAATGCTGTATGATATCACTTACATGTGGAATTTTTTTTCGAAATATACAACAAACTATTGAATAAAACAAACAAAAAAAACAGACTCACAGATATAGTGAACAAACTATTGGTTACCACTGGGGAGAGGGAAGTAGAGAGGGGCAACAAAAGAGTAGGGGGGAAAAGGTTATTATGACATTATATGAAATCATGTGTGTGAAAATTTTCAAAACTGTAAAACACTATACAATTTAAAGAATCTTTCATTCAATTAAAAAAAAAAAAAGCACAAGCTCTTTAAGGGGTATCTGAGGTTTTCTTAAGTCCTGCCCCATCTGCCATGCTCATCTAGTCCTCTGACTCTGTACTCTCCCTGGACCCCAAGACACAGTCAACTGCCATGACTCGCCATTGCTCAAACTCTATCTTCCTGTGGCCTGCTTTTCTTTTGTAGAAACTGTCTTATTCTTCACCCCATCCTTCCCTTATGACCTGTTTATTGGCTAAAAACCATCCCTTCATATCTGTTTTACAGTAGGAGGTATTTGTGATTAGCTGGCCCAGCACCCATTTATCTGGGGCTTGTTCTTCCTAATATCCCATTTACAAGGTAGCCACTTGACCCAGCATGGCCAATGTGAGTATTCCATCTCCAAGCCAGAGTGATTGGTCCAGATTTGATCATGAGAGTCATCCAGGAATAATCAGGATCTTCCAGAAGGTTGAACAGATGGGTATTAGAAACAAGGAGGTCTGTGGAATAAGTGTTCCCAGCAGTTGTCTTTCTTGGCACCTGGAGAGAACCTATGTGATGCTCAGCTCCAGGTTCTGTTCTGCATGTTGGTTTCACTCTCAGGAAGAGTCCTGATATCACTACAAGCCTTTGGATACATCTGTATCTGAGGTCAGACCTGCCTTTATACTTACCAGTTGCATGAAGCAATAAATAGATTCCTGTTTCCTTTCAATAAAAAAATTTTAAATAAATATTTCCCCTTAAAAAAAAATAATAATTCCCTTTTTGCTTAAGTTGAAGTTGGGTTTCTGCCACTGATCATTTAAAAAGAGTCCTGAACAGGATTTTCCCAATGTTTTATGACAAGTATGAAAAGAAATACAGATATTCTGCCTTGAAGTATTTATGAAAGTATCATTTCTACAGAGAACACTGTAAACCACTCCAGGGCAGTTTATCCTGTGCACATCTGTGTCTTCTGTGGTATGGAGCACAGAATAGGACTTCAAACTCACTATTCACATGGTTGAGTGAATAAAAAGATAAATATTAGACAAGAATAACCAGTTCCCCAACATGAATCTTACCGACCACCCTCATCCATCCATAAACTCTGGAAATGTAGTCAAATGCACATTTTGCTGCCAAGGACATTTCCAATCTGTAAAAATAAAATAAAATAACATTATCTATGTTTCCAGACTTTATGGATACCCTGTAGAATTCTGAGTGGGAAAACATGACTTGGGGGCTGTACGGACTCAGCCTTTCCCACAGCTCTGGGTTTGAGCTGAGTCAGCTGAGAGATGCTGTCTCAGCTCCATAGGCCCTAGTGATTAATGCCCAGACTCTGCTGGACCTGGGAACCACGTAGCTGCTGAGAGAGGCTTTTAGAGAGAGGAAGGAAGAGATCAGACCTCTTGAGAATCACCCTGAAAAGGAAGCTAGCATAAGAATATTCACAGGAGGAGAAGGCAAACCAGACACTCCAGGCACAAGAGCCTGCCTGCCATGTTCCTTACGAGCTGGGACAAAGCTTCCACCTTGTTGTACCGGAAGATGATCTGTTTATCTAAGGGGTTTTTCAGCAGTGCCTCAGCTTATTAAGTGGTTGTGTCTTTCTCTAATTCTCTGTTTCTTCTTCCCGCATTTGGGGTAGTAGCCCAGGCCTCTGGACGAAAGCCTTCTTTGGTGGTGGAACTACTGGGCCACGGGGCCTGTGTTTGCTTCTGCCTTTTTTGCCCCACCAGCCCCCACCACCCCAAACCACCATTTTTCCCTGTTCCTCGGAAAGAACCCAGTGGCCCAGTGAGTAGCTGTTTCCAGTCAACCAGCCAAGTGGAAACTGGGCCAGAGCCCCAACCCGCTGTGCTGCCTGGTGCTGCTGAGGGCGGTGGGCAGACCGCGCTCCAACCAGCCTCCTCTCCTCCCCTCCCCACGCTCGCCGGGGAGCCCTTGATCCTCAGTCTGACAGTGCAGGACCCAACTCCGGCATGCACCTAGGAGATTAGGAAGATGATGCCACGCCTGACCAAACCTTCCTCTTGCTTCATAGCAGTGAGGAGGCAGAGGCTTTCCCACTAAGAGCGGACAGCATTGGGGGGCGGCGGGGGGGGGGGGGGGGGTGGGGGGACACACATCTTTCTCCCTGAGGTCAGACTTCTTCCTACAAGAGTGTTATGCCTGCTCCTAACAGGGCTGCAATCTGGAAGCCAGAATAATGTGAATTGAACGAAGCTATTTGAGTCTTGTTAGAGTGAGTGCACAGGGCTTCCCAGGTGGCACAGAGGTAAAGAATCCCCCTGCAAATGCAGGAGACATGGGTTCAGTCCCTGGATTGGGAAGATGCCCTGCAGAAACAAATGGCAACCCACTCCAGTATTCTTGCCTGGAGAACCCCATGGACAGACGAGCCTGGCGGGCTACGGTCCATGGGGTAGCAAAGAATTGGACATGACTGAACAACTAACAGTTTCTTTCACTTTCCTCTGCTTTCTAGTCAACCTTCCAGAGAGCAGTCTGCACTCACTGGTCCTTGCTCTTACCCACTCTTCCGTCTTCAGTCCACAGTAATCTACCTTCAGATCCCACCACTGCACTATTCCAGCCAAGGGCACTGTTATAAACTAAACTGCATCCCCCCAAAAAAAATTCTGTTATTTGTTGTACTGGAATGTACTGGAGTATCTCAGTACCTCAGAATGGGACTGTATTTGAAGATAGGGCCTCTGAAGGGGTGCTTAAGTTAAAACGAGATCATAAAGGTCAGGCTCTAGTCTGGTAGAATCCCCATGGACAGTGGAGCCTGGAGGGCTACACTCCATGGGATTGCAAAGAGTCGGACACAACTGAGCGATTAAGCACACCCTTTAAAGCAGCACATCCTAATCCAGTAGGACTGCTGTCCTTTTTGGTGCTGTTTCTTTTGTTTCATCTTCTTGGTCCTGCTGCATGACATGCTGGATCTTAATTTCCCGACCGGGGATAGAACTCAAGGCCCCTGCAGAGGAAGCAGAGTCTTAACCACTGGACCACCAGAGTAGTCCCGAGGTCTAGGCCCTCATAAGAGGAAGAGGCATTCACTGTGCCTGTGCACAGAGGAAAGGCCATGCAAGGGCCATGCCAGAAAAATGGCCATCTGGCAGCTTCAAGAGAAACCAACCCTGCCAGTACCTTGATCTTGGACTTCACACCTTCAGAACTATGACATGGAATTTCTGTTGTTTCTCACCCAGTCTGTGGTACTCGGTACCGCAGCCCTAGCACCCTAATAAAGGCACTAGCAATGTTCCTACCAAATTCAGACAGTGCTTTGAATCCTTGCCCTCTGAACCTCCCTGCAACCTGTGTAACTGTTAGGACTCATGATTCCTGAAACTCTCCTCTATAGTTCCTGTGAGGTTTCTCCTCCTGATTTTTCTTCCACCACTGGCTATACTTTTCAGTGCCCTATATGTGCTCATCACTTTCCCTATATTTGCATGGTTTCCCGGGGTTCTACCCTCAGCCTCCTTCTCTCCTCTCTATGTATTTTGCACTAAATCACCAACCAAACCCAATGACTGCAGCTGCCTCCATGTGCGATGACCATAACATCTAAACCTCCCACTCAGACCACCCTTCTCATGTGTGCACAAGCATCTCATGAAAATCACCACTGGATGACCTGAGGTTAAACTTACCATGAAAAATGACAAACTTATTGTACATCCCTCCTGTCCCTCCAGATTTTCTTCCTCTCTTCCTGCCATAGCCAGTAGATTTAAAACTGCCCCAAATGGAAACCCTCATCTTTTCCTAAATTTCCTTCTTGACTCCCCATATTCAATTGGTAACCAAATCTTATTCCATCTCCCTCTTTGCTATAGATTGAATGTTTGTGTTCCTCCAAAATTCTATTGAAATCCTAATCCTCAATATAGTGGTATTTGGAGATAGACCTTTGAGAAGTAATTAGGTTATGACGGTGGAACTCCCATGCTGAATTTAGTGCCCTTCTAAAGAGAAGAAAAAAACCAGCCTTCTCTTACTCTCCTTGTGAGACACAGTGAGAGGGCCTTCCCTGGTGGTCCAGTGGCTGAGACTCCACACACCCAAGACAGGGGGCCTGGGTTCAATTCTTAGTTAGAGAACTAGATCCTACATGCCACAACTAAGAGTTTGCATGCCACAATTAAAGATCCTGCATGCAACTAAGACTGGGAGCAGTCACATAAATAAATTTAAATATTAAAAAATAGAAATAAAAATTTAAAAAGGACAGAGTGAGAAAGAAAACCAGGAAGCAGGCCTTCAACAGACTGCAGATCTACAGAATCAGAACTAGCCCTCCTGCTTTGCAGAAACAGCATTTTGCAAGGTGGCCCTGCTACCCTTTCCAGGCTGTGCTCCCAGGTTTCTCTGCTTTTCTCCCAAACCCAGTTCCTCCAAGTGCCTGGACTCACTCTGCTCTTTCACAGGCTGCCTCACACCTAATGGCTTCACACATGTTGCCTTCTCTCCCTGGAGTGCCCTACCTCCAACGTCCAAAATGCTCCTTTTCCTCCGTCAGATCTATGCCTAATGCTATCTCCCCTGTGAAGGATTTCTTACCATCCTGGGGACTGACTTAAAGGATACCCTTTTGTCACACGTGATACTTGGCATATTTCTTTAATAATATGATGCTTTTACTGTGTTATAATTATGTGTATGTCTGGCTTCCAACCTAACTGGAATCTCTTTGGAGGCAGGAATTATGTCTTTTCTCCCTCTTTGCATACCTATTACCAGAACAATGTCTGCTAAACCAGTGGGCTTGTAACCTGTAGCAAACATCTGTTAAATGAAAGAGTGAACAAAGAGACAGCTAGATAAACAGTGACTGGAATAAGAGAGAAAAGGACTACAAACCCAAAAGGCATTAAGTGTGCTGTGGCTTTTGAGATAAGTGAGTCAGAAAACATAAAAATTCCAGGTTGCTACAGCATCAGTACTCAGCATAGTGTCTCTGTGGGAGTGAGGGGGCTGGGGAGGTTGGGTAGAATCAGGGAGAAAGAAGGCAATGAACTAAAGAGGAAATGCATTGTGGACCAATAATTGTGGTGAAAATGGTAGCAGCCTGAACTATAATTACAATAGGGAATTGCTGGCTATTAAACTAACTTGATGCAGTTTAACTCATTAATTGGTTTTTCAAGTAATGAAAGACTTGGTCTCTGTGGCCTGGGAGAGTGGAGTTAGTTCCAAAAGGAAAAGAAGGAGAGGAACATTTCAGGGCAACATCAAGATCTTTCTAGTAGTAATCTGCTTATATTGGGTCAAAATGTAGGAGTCTTCATTCTGCTACTTGCAAGCTCTGTAACCTGGAGTAAGTTAGCCTCTCTGAGTCCCAGATTTCTCACTGTAAAATGGGCATCATAGTAATATACATCTGAACATTAATACTATAATGATAAAATATATTTAGTGGATTATAAACCCTCAATGCATATTGACTTTTATTAAAAGTTCTCTATAACTGAAACTTTTAGAACAAGGGGGACTAATACTTAAATGCAGACATTTCTCTTTTTATTCTCTCACTCACATTGTACTTATTTGTGTATCTTAAACTCAGTAGATGGTAAATTTTTGAGGCTGTCAACTAAAAAGATGCACAACTGAGTTTTGTTTGGGGCAAAATGAGGACTGTAGCCCAAGAGGCAGCAGGTGAAGATAGCTCTGAGAGAATGCTCCAAAAAGGTAGTTCAGTTCAGTTCAGTCGCTCAGTCATATCCAGCTCTTTGTGACCCCATGGACTGTAGCACGCCAAGATTCACTGTCCATCACCAACTCCCAGAGCTTACTCAAACTCATGTCCATTGAATTGGTGATGCCATCCAACCATCTCATCCTCTGTTGTCCCCTTCTCCTTCTGTCTTCAATCTTTCCCAGCATCAGGGTTTTTTCAAATGAGTCAGTTCTTTGCATCAGATGGCCAAAGTATTGGCATTTCAGCTTCAACATCAGTCCTTCCAATGAACATTCAGGGCTGATTTCCTTTAGGATGGACTGGTTGGATCCCCTGCAGTCCAAGGGACTCTCAAGATAGACTCCAACACCACAGTTCAAAACATCAACACTTTGGTTCTCAGTTTTCTTTATAGTCCAACTCTTACATCCATACATGACTACTGGAAAAACCATAGCTTTGACTAGACAGACTTTTGTTGGCAATGTAATGTCTCTGCTTTTTAACATGCTGTCTAGGTTGGTCATAGCTTTTCTTCCAAGGAGCAACCGTCTTTTAATTTCATGGCTGCAGTCACCATCTGCAGTGATTTTGGAGCCCAGAAAAATAAGGTCTCTCACTGTTTCCATTATTTCCCCATCTATTTGTCATGAAATGATGGGACCAGATTCTATGATCTTAGTTTTCTGAATGTTGAGTTTTAAGCCAACTTTTTCACTCTCCTCTTTCACTTTCACCAAGAGGCTCTTTATTTCTTCTTCACTTTCTGTCATAAGGGTAGTGTCATCTGCATATCTGAGGTTATTGATATTTCTCCTGGCAATCTTGATTCCAGGTTGTGTTTCGTCCACCCTGGCATTTCGCATGATGTACTCTGCATATAAGTTAAATAAGCAGGGTGACAATATACAGCCTAGATGTAAAGAGGTAATAAGGAAAGGCCAATTTATAACATTTTGTTGAAGAGGGGAGTTCAATACCATTAAGCATTCATTTACAAAAAGTTTTCTGCTAGCCACAATGATCTGATGTCATCATGAAGGGATTTATTACTTTTCTAGATTTGTGGGCTTCCCTGGTGGCTCAGAGGGTAAAGCATCTGCCTGCAATGCGGGAGACCTGGGTTCGATCCCTGGGTTGGGGACATCCCCTGAAGAAGGAAATGGCTACCCACTCTAGTATTCTTGCCTGGAAAATTCCATGGACAGAGGAGCCTGGTAGGCTACAGTGTATGGGATCACAAAGAGTCACACATGACTGAGCAACTTCACTTAGATATGAGGAGATGCAAAGATTGAGATTATAAAATCTGTTCCTAAAACATCTATCTGAAGACCTGACCCAACAGATTGCCTGGAGCACAGAGTGCCTTACTCCACCCTGAACGCCCTCAGGGGGTGTTTAAGGTCAACAGCTGCAACAGTGCCCAGTTCAATCTCTGCAGAGGCAGATGGTGAATGCCCTTGTTGTTCAGTCGTCTGCATAGATCTTGGCAAGTGCCAATTTGTAGTTGACAATGCTATGATATAAATATATTTTATTTTGGTAATCTCCAGACACTTTGAACACAGGAAGTATTTGGTAAATATGTGTTGGATTGGGAGAATGGAGACCATTTAAGCATCAGAGGAAAGACTGGATTAGGTCACCTCCAAAGTTTGATTAGATGCTGAAAGTCTCTGATAAGTTAATTCATTCATTTACTCAACAAATGCCATTAAGTACCAACCATGTGCCATACAAAGGTTAGCTGTTAGGTACATGACACATTACAAAAGCAGATATGGTTTCTGTTGATTCTAAGTCCTTATTGTGTTAAGAGCTGATTGTTATCTGAACTTCAACTTTTGTACCTTAAACTGTGTTAATGCTAGTGCTGCAGTTCTTTGTTTTGTTTCTCTAAACTGCTTGCTCACTTTATGCTATCCTGGAAAGTCACTTAAGAGGAGAGATACCAAAGAGGAACAAAGTGGGAGTGGCTATTTTCCAAAGCACACAGCTGTTTTTGGAAATGCAAATCCAGACCTCTTAGATAATAAGGATAGAAACTTTTATAGTAGCAACAAGTCTGGGAATGTCTCCAACTTCTATTATACTCTGATAGTCAATCCTCAAAGCTCCAGTGTAAGATAGTTTGAGAGGTGGACACATGACCTTAGAAAGGGTGACCTTCTGGTACACTGAATCTAAACTCAAAAGTGGGAGATCCAAGTGGAAAGGAGGAAATATAGATCCCTATGCTCAGAGGTAGAGGCCCTTCCATGTAAAGGTAATGTCACAGATGCCAGGAGTTAATAATGGATGCAATCCATTCTCTGGAGTATCCCAGAGGCTTGTATACTTTTTTTTCCTAGGACACAAATCTTTAACCCCTGCAGGTCATGAATGACCTTTGGGCGTCTGTGAAATCCTAAAATTGCATGCAGAATTGAGTATGCAGGCTTTTCTTACAGAGAAGTCATAAAACTTAAAATAAGATTCTCAAAGGAATTTGCCGCCCCCCCCCCCCCCCCCCGCAAATGTCATGTTAATAGCACACTTGTTGTTGACTAAGCAGTTATTCTGAATGGGAGGCAAATGAAATGTTCAGGAATGTGTTCCTATGGTGTTCACAACAGTCAGGTCAATCAAACTCTCACCTGCTTCTGAGCACATCTCCCAGAATTCTTCCAGAAAGTTTTCCTCAAAGAACCCTGAGTATTCTATAGCCTTCAATGTTATCTTAGCACTGAGAGAATTATCTGGAAAGGTTACCTTACTTGAGGAAAGGCCTTCTACCAAAGTGGCCACAGATGACCCAAAGTGACCCACAAGGAGAGGATATCACAGGAACAATACTACAAGTCCTCTCCATCCTTCAGCTATGACCTCATTGGCCAAAACCAACACGAGCCAGAGGACAAGGGATCTGATTGATAGAAGTCATAAGGTCAGCTTCCATAAAGTATAGAATAGATCTGGAGGAGGAACTGAAAATATTCTCACACAGTGTTTATGTGTGTGTGTGTTACCCACAATTAGGGGATAAATAATCTAAATTTGAATTCCCTGATCTTTACCTCTGACAAATTAAGCTGGGATAATTAAGGGACTCAATTTCTTGCTCATCTTGCTGGATCTTAAAGAAGTAGAGAAGCACTGAAGAATTGATGCTTTCAAACTGTGGTGCTGGAGGAGACTCTTGAGAGTCCCTTAGATAGCAAGGAGATCAAACCAGTCAATCTTAAAGGAAATAAATCCTGAATATTCATTGGAAGGACTAATGTTGAAGATCCAATACTCCGGCCACCTGACGTGAAGAGCTGACTCATGGAAAAGACCCTGATGTTGGGAAAGACTGAAGGCAATAGGAGAAAGGGGCAGCAGAGGATGAGATAGTTAGATAGCATCACTGACTCAATGGACCTGAATTTCAAAGGTCTATCAATGATCAGAATTTTTATCATATACTAAAATTTTGTGTGTATATGGTCTGTTCCTGGGTTATATTTTGTTTCACTGGTTGTTCTGTCTACTTAAGTAGCAGTTCAACACTGGTTTAATTACAGAAATTTTAGAATATACTTAAAATTGGGGCAGGGCTAATCCTTTGTCATAGCTTATTTTTATTTCCTAATGCTTTCCTAGTTATTGCTTTATGTTTATTTTTTCTATATAAACTTTAGTATCAATTTCTCTCTGAAATTGTTTAAGTATGATATTTTTATTAGAATTGCACTAAATTTACATGTGCCTAGGAAATCCCATGGACAGAGAAGTCTGGTGGGCTACAGTCCATGGGGTCGCAAAAGAGTTGGACACAACTTAGCGGCTAATAACAACAACAAATGCATTAACTAAAAGAGAAATGACATCTTTATGATATTGAGTCAGCCTAAGCAAAAATAAAAGCTGTCTTTCTATTTTTTCAACTCTACTTTTGTATCTTTAAGATAGGCTTAAGATTCTCTCCTTTGAATTTTTAACTTCCTCAGTGTATTGATTCAAACTCTTTCCTATTTTCACCAAGGAAAATGGAAAACAACTATGCTCATAAGACCAAGCCAATTCAATTGATCCTCTCATTAAAACCAGAAGTAATCATGGCTACTTCCTAAGGCAAGTTTATGAAGATTGTACTAAGTTCTCAAACACACTTCCAGTATAGCTGAGAGAGCTAGCCAAAACCTTGGATAAATAAATCACCCCTTAGCCTCCTTTACCACAAGCCAAAACCTCCTCTGCTTCAGAAGAAAAAGAAAATTTCATCAGTTCAGTTCAGTTGCTCAGTCGTGTCCAACTCTTTGCTACCCCATGAATCACAGCACGCCAGGCCTCCCTGTCCATCACCAACTCACGGAGTTTAGTCAAACTCGTGTCCATCGAGTCGGTGATGCCATCCAGTCATCTCATCTTCTGTCGTCCCCTTCTCCTCCTGTCCCCAATCCCTCCCAGCATCAGGGTCTTTTCCAATGAGTCAACTCTTCACATGAGGTGGCCAAAGTATTGGAGTTTCAGCTTCAGCATCAGTCCTTCTAATGAGACCCTCACGTTTGGGGTAAATGTCCAGAACTATTCAAAGCCCAGACATTTACACAAAGCCCCTGACTGCTTAATTCCTATTTCCAATAAAAGAGCAGGTTCTTCCAGTGGCAAACAAGACACCATCCATCTAAGGGCACAAGTCAGAAACTTTGGAGTTTTCTTCAATTTATCCCTCTCCCTTTCCAACAGCACCCCATCCATACCTTATCATTCCCATCCAGGGACTTATCTAATCCCACATCAAGTACTACTGATTCTATCACCAAAACAAATTTCCAAAATTTATTTCATTCTTTCCATCTTCCCAGTCACCACCTAAGTCATCACAGGATCATCTGTACACTCTCCACTTTCTACTTTTACAGTACTTTTCAGATCTCTCTCTCAGTGTTGTCTGGAAAATAGGTTGTGGTTGGTAATGAATCATGTTTATCACTATTTGAAGGGTTCTCATTGTGATTCTTTCTGTCTAGAATATCATTGCATCCTCATCTTTAGTGTCCAAGGGACAAGTGTTCCTTCTGAACATTTAGGTCTCTACATATGTACTGAAATGTCACCTTCTTGGAGGAGACTTTCTTGACCATCCTGTATGAAGAGGTACTTGCCATTTCCTGTCTCTGAATTTTGCTTCTTACTTTCATGACATTTGCATCAAGTTAAAGTTACTAATTAGACCCCCTACTGAACAATTGTACCCTCTACTACATTCCAGATGGACAGAGACCACGTTTGATTTGTTCATCTCTGATACAGTTTCTCAGCCGCATAGTGTATAGTAAGTAGCACCATGTGTTCACTAAATATTTATCAAATGAATAAATGATTCTGGGTGGGAAAGAAGGCATTGAATCATTGGACCCCTTTAGACATAATGTTTAGTCCGAATGTTGAAGGTAGAGTTGGCAAAATGATTTCTATTCTCTTGAAACTCCCAGGAAAGCTAAGCCTGGTCAAAGGTTTGAGTGCCTTTTCAACGCTAACAGGAGTTTGAGTTCAATCCTAACAGAAGTGTATTTCCTTCTGCCTGGGGAACTTTCAAAAAGTTTCTAAGTTCCCAGACTCACAGCTCTGAACATACTCTTCCTGGCAAAATTTAAGTCCAACCCAAGTCAGTAGCTGCTCTGTTATATTTTTCTCTGTTTTCCTTTCTTTGAAAAAGTAGTTGTTTTAATTTTAAAAAGAAAAAGACAGGAAGATAACATAAAGGGCAAAACTTTGGACCCTTGGGGCAAAAAGAAAGGCATTTGACTAAACCAATGCTGAGCTCTTGTGTGTGGGGGAGGGGTGGGGAGGTGTGTGTGAGAGAGAGAACTCCCCCATCCCTTAGTTCTCCCTGACAACCACTTTCAATAAATTCATGTGGCCTCAAAGATGCTGTCGGCCTTTTTTTTTTTTTTTTTTTTTAACTCACTGTGTAACAGGATAAGATAATTTAGGATATTCCTTTTGAAGAAACATCTGGAACCCTGGAACTGTCCCATTAAGGGCTCACTCATCCCCATCCCAACCCCCATCTTCATTTTCCTTTCAAGAAGCTCTTCTGGTTTGAAACTTTCTAACCCAGAATTTTTTGGCTCTGAGATTTTTCACTCAGCTCTCTGGAGTCATTTACAAATAAACCCACCAGGCAGAATCTCATTGCTGGGAACCCATGGTGGCTTCAGTCCTCTGTTTATGGAGATCTGGTATCCTCAGGAATGAAAGTGACTCTAAGGAAAACTTGTATGGGGTGAATGTGACTTGAGAGTGGAGATGGTCTCAGATAAGAGTTCTACAGTCATATCTTTTATGTACTGTATCAACTTCTCAGGAACTCACAGGAATCTAAAGGAATCCTGGAAAGGAAGTGGGAAAGAATGCCATGATATTTGTCCACTCTTATAAAAGCAATAATCTTGTGAAAGAAAAGAATGGCTCTGATTTCATACAAAAAGGCAATGAATAGGATTAGAAGCATAGACCAGACTTCACAATGTTCACTATCTCATCTTTAGCTTGGGTCCTAGAACCAATCAGCCATGTCAGAGGCGATAAGCTCTGTCTCTCCACCTGAGCCCAGAATCATTCTTGCCAAAACACTGAGACTCCACTGGCTTTCCAGAAAATTCTGTTCCAACCCTGTTGCAAGAAACACAGTGTGGCTGATTTGCATTAATGTCTCCCATTGTTACCCCTTCCCTATACCACTCACCTTTCCCTATGCCCTTTCTCATGAAACTTTGAAAAATTCTCCCACAGTGGGTGCTACAAGACCCCTACTCCTGAGGTCGGCCATGTGAACTGCTTGCTCAACAGCGGTGATGACGTGCCAATCCTAAGCCTAGGCTTTAAGAAGCCGTGCATGTTTTCTTTTGCTGTCTCACGCTTCCGCCATCACCCTGAGAAAGACAAAAGACACACTTGGGTTAGCCCACTAATCCCGGGAAGAGGATGAGAAACATGTGGAACCAAATTGACTCAGCTAGGCTCAGTCTGGTAAGGCAAACTCGAGCCAGCTCCCAGAAGGAGAAGCAAGCCCAGCCTACATCAGCTGAACTCCACAGATGTGTGAGAAATAAATGTTTATTGTTTCATGCCACTGAGAATTGTGGTTGTTTGCTCCACATCAAAAGTTAACTGATCACAGAGCTGAAAATTAAAGTTCATAAGAAGCTCTGTGTTTGAACAATACCTCATAGTCATAGGGCATTCTAAGGTTTTCTAAATAGTTCATACAGTTTATCTTATTGGGTTTTCCTGAAAGCCCTGTGAAGTGGGTGGGAAAGATCTCATTTTTATAATAACTATTATTATAAGTACATCTTATTATTATTTATAATAGAGATCTTATTAAGGATATTAAGGTACAAAGAAGTGAAATTAATTTGGTCCTAATGACATAGTATTAGGATGGCATCACTGACTCAATAGACATAAACTTGGGCAAATTCCAGGAGATAGTGAGAGACAGGGAGGCCTGATTTGCTGCAGTCCATGGGGTCGCAAAGAGTTGGACATGACCTAGTAACTAAACAACAACAATAATGACATAGCTAAAGGAGTTGAAGCCACAGCCTTCTCACTGTCATTTCAGCATTCCTCTCCCCGCTTGTACATAGGGGGAAAAGATGAACATATAGGTAATTTGCTGGCATCATACAATCAGAAGAGTATGCTGAAAGGAAATTTTGGTAAAAAAAAAAAAAAAAAAAAAAAAAATTGGCTGCTTGTTTAACAGTGTGGATTCCTCTGGCAAATTCCTGGGAAAAGTGGGCCACAAGTAACATTTCAAAAAGAATAGAATTATGGCACTGCAGGAAGGCAGAAGGGACAGAAGTCTCTGAGTTCAAGAAGGTTGCATAGACAGTATATATATAATCTCTTGGTGTTTGCCACATGCCAGGAATCCTGCTAGAAATCTGACATGCATTATCTCATTAACCTTCATAATAACACCAAGAAGATTGTAATATAACACAATATAACACAACATGAGATAATACAAACCCCAGAAATCAAGCAATAAAACAATGTGCCAAAACTCACACAGCAAGTAGAAGCAGGTTGAAGCCCAAGTCTGTCTGCCTACTATGTTGGATCCTCTGTCTCCAGTTGAGAGAGAGAGAAGTGGTCCAAGAGGCCAACCCAAATAAGCCGAGAAGAGGAAAGAAGTTAAGAGAGCGGGGTAGCAGAGTGGCTGAGGCTGGAAAAGCTTTCTGAAGATAACAAACTGCAAAGGAAACTTATTTTCTGCCCACGTGTTGACTCTTGGTTACATTGTTGGAAACCCAGCGGCTCACAGGCCCTCCTTCCCATTTGGTTGAATCTGTATGTATCACAGCCCCCTTCTTAAAGGAAAAAACCCATCACTGAGCACCATCCCCTTTCACTCTCCTCTCTGTCTTTCTCAGCATGTTGCAGCACTTGAGTGGCTTTTCTTCTGTAGTGCTGCTATAACTCAAGACTACTTGGTATAACAGAAAAAGCAATTTAACCAATTTAACATCCCTGGGTTCAAAACCTAGTTGGATTTAGTAGCTGTGTTTCCTTGAGTAAGTGACTTAAGTTCTCTGAGCCTCTGATAATAATAGTATTTGGATCATAGGAGCCTAAGGAAATTCAGAAAGACTCCCCATTTGTATGCTGTACTCTTTAGAAGGATGCCCCCATGTGAAGCTCACATTTGAAGGGCAGGAAGCTATGCTCTACTTTTTTGATCCTGGAGAGAGTACCTGTGTAAATTATTTGGAATTCTTACACAAGGGAGATATGTCTGTTCTCCCCACTGGTTTGTTTATCCAATCATTTACTTACAGATGGATTTGTGGATGTTTATCTTATGCTTTGGTCTATAATCCAATACTACTTTATTTATTTTCTGCTCAGATTGCTCCAGCTTTGGATGTTGTGAGTTTTTCAGTTGGCCTTCATGTCCCTTTGATATACACCCCCATTGCTTTGGGAGGATTTGTAATTTTTTTTAATTGAGACTTTATTTAAGGGCATTCTAAGTAGTGTTAGTTGCTCAGTTATGTATGACTTTTTGCAATCCCAAGCCTGCCAGGCCCCTCTGTCCAGGGAACTCTTCAGGCAAGAATACTGGAGTGGGTAGCCATTCCCTTCTCCAGGGGATCTTCCTGACCCAGAGATTGAATCCAGGTCTCCTGCATTATAGGCGGATTCTTTACCATCTGAGCCAGATAACTCCAGACTCTTCCTGTATACTGCCTGGCCTCTGCTCTGGAAACAGCCATTTCTCCAAAGATTCCTGGTTCTACTTATTAGAAATGAGTATCTGAGTGTTGCATGTGCACACTGTTACTTGAATGTCATTGCTTCCAGGTTAGTCTTCTCAGTGGACAGAGCTAGGAAATGCTTGTTTGTATACTAACATGTGTTTACACACATATCTATAATTACAAATATGTATGAAGTTATGCCAAAGCCTTTGATTGTGTGGATCACAATAAACTGTGGAAAATTCTGAAAGAGATGGGAATACCAGGCCACCTGACCTGCCTCTTGAGAAACCTGTATGCAGGTCAGGAAGCAACAGTTAGAACTGGACATGGAACAACAGACTGGTTCCAAATAGGAAAAGGAGTATGTCAAGGCTGTATATTATCACCCTGCTTATTTAACTTATATGCAGAATACATCATGAGAAATGCTGGGCTGGAAGAAGCACAAGCTGGAATCAAGATTGCTGGGAGAAATATCAATCACCTCAGATATGCAGATGATACCACCCTTATGGCAGAAAGGGAAGAGGAACTAAAAAGCCTCTTGATGAAAGTGAAAGAGGAGAGTGAAGAAGTTGTCTTAAAGCTCAACATTCAGAAAACTAAGATCATGGCATCTGGCCCCATCACTTCATGGCAAATAGATGGGGAAACAGTGGAAACAGTGTCAGACTTTATTTTGGGGGCTCCAAAATCACTGCAGATGGTGATTACAGCCATGAATTTAAAAGACGCTTACTCCTTGGAAGGAAAGTTATGACCAACCTAGATAGCACAGTAAAAAGCAGAGACATTACTTTGCCAACAAAGGTCCATCTAGTCAAGGCTATGGTTTTTCCAGTGGTCATGTATGGATGTGAGATTTGGACCGTGAAGAAAGCTGAGTGCCAAAAAATTGATGCTTTTGAACTGGAGTGTTGGAGAAGACTCTTGAGAGTCCCTTGGACTGCAAGGAGATCCAACCAGTCCATCCTAAAGGAGATCAGTCCTGGGTGTTCATTGGAAGGACTGATGCTGAAGCTGAAACTCCAATACTTTGGCCACCTCATGTGAAGAGTTGACTCATTGGAAAAGACCCTGATGCTGGGAGGGATTGGGGACAGGAGGAAAAGGGGACGACAGAAGATGAGATGGCTGGATGGCATCACCGACTCGATGGACATGAGTTTGACTAAACTCCGTGAGTTGGTGATGGACAGGGAGGCCTGGCGTGCTGTGATTCATGGGGTCGCAAAGAGTCGGACACGACTGAGTGACTGAACTGAACTGAACTGATGAAGCTAAATATGAGTTCACACTGATGGCACCAACTTTCACCCAGTATCATACAGCTTGTTTGAATTGTCCATTTTCATCTATAAATTCTCACTTCAATAGTGAGAAACCTGGCTCTCACCATTCTCCATCTATTTATTTATTTGTGTAATCTCAGTGTATGTATTATCTGAAAATAAAGACATTTTATTCTTTCCAATGTGGGAGTCTTTCATCATTTTCTCGCATTTTTAATAGTATATTAGAATAAATTATTTTTAAGATAACAGTGATATGAGCAAGTTTTGCTATATTCTGTGACCTCATACAACACTTAGAAGAAGCCAGGTCATTGAACTCTGTATCTAAAGTCCAATCATCACTGAGATTTCAAGGACAATGCCTAACTCCTTTTAGAGCTTTACAGACCCATTTTTTCCTGTCTTTATCAGCTCAAGCTTATAGTGGCAAATACCATCAGATCCCAAGACCCTGGATCATGGAACATATAAGCTCTGAAAGAAAGGGCTTGCAGATGTCATTTTGTCCATTCTCATTTTCTTTGCTTTCTTTCTCACTTTTTTCATGCCTCCCCATATGCTTCTCTTCCCCTTACTCTCCATCTCTCCCCCTTCCCACTTTTCCTTTCTTTTCTTCTTTTCCTTCTTCTCTTAATGTTTTTCTCTTCTTCTCTGTCCAGTTTCCCAGAGGACCACTTTCCCTAACTTTCCATTACCAAACTCTTGCTCATACCTCAGCTTGCAGAAGTTTAGCATCATTTCTGTTTACATAGCTGGCACCTTTCCTTTTAAATGCCACACCCAAGGGGCTGTCCAGTCTTTGCTGTTCTAACCAGCTCTCTGTTGCTCTGTCCTAATTCCCTTTTCTCAACTTTTGGGCAGGCTGGGGTAAGATATTCCATTCTTCTGCAGTCTTCCATAGGCTTAAATCTCACTGATATGAACCCAATCAACCTAAAATTAAATTTCTTCCTCCCTTTCTCTTAAAGCTGACCATTGTAACATAGAAAGAAAGGATTCTCAAGTCTTAGAGAGAGCATAAGAGGAAACATTATATCTTGATGGAGCCTAGGAATCTACTTATTTAACAAGTCTTTCCCAGATAAGTTTGATATGGATGGAATGCAGACCCCATACTGAGAATAAATGCCATGAGAAAGAGTGGGGAAGGGAGTCATATGCTGTTTTCAATATGCTACAAAATGACTTCCAAGGTCTGGCATCTAGGCCCAGACCCATTCTCCTAGCAAGTGACCCAGATTACTTAATCACGCCTCCTATCCTCATAGAAAATGGGTCTAATAACATCTACCTTATATATTTCATAGAGTTATGAAACATCAAGTTAATTACTCTGAAAGCTTTTTGAAAAATATAAACCGTTCAATACTTGCAATGGTAATATAAAAATCTCAAAGTACACAATAACTTCAAAACTTCTTTCATTACTTGGAAAAGCTTTTGAAGCTACTATAAATTCTGAAGGAAGTAAGTCAAAATGGCATTGCATGCCTCTTGATATTGGGTATAGGCTCTATTAATCCTTCTCAAACTAATTACTTACAAATCACCAGGGGATCTTATGAAAGGCAGATTTGACTCGGAGATGTGAGCTGGGTCCTGAGGCTTCGCCTTTCTAACAAGCTCCCAGGTGAGGCTGGCGCTGTGAGCTAATGAACCACACTCTGGATAGTGAAAGGGGTTATTCCCTAACTAGAGAAGGATGGAAGAGGTTGCCAAAAGATCGTATGATTCTATTTGGCTCTTGAGAAAAGGAGGACTGGGAGAAAAGCTCAGCCTCTCTCCAGAGTCCCATTCTTGAGACACTGGCATCGGAGGACAATCATTCCTTAGACCAGGCTCCCCAGGGGACGTGGTGCAGGAGAAGAGGGTAAGGAGCTCTGTTCTCTGCCTTCCTGAGGAGCAGCCGATGCCAACAGACAGGGTACAAAGATGACAGGATTGGGAAGTCCCAGAGAACATAGTGCTGAAAGTCCACGAGATTCAGTTCTCAGAGGGAGATACTTTTGCAATAACTGGCCTGTAAGGAAGCTCAAATGCAGCAGATCTGTCCAAGCTTTCAGGATATCATCCTTTACTGAACCCATAGAAAGAGGCTATTGTCCTTGTTGGGCATGGATGTGAGATGCATTATATGTGAAAGCAAGCATGAGTCTTTACAGCAGCAAGAAAACCCAAACATCCATGCTGGCTCTTTAATTTTTTGCCCCACACTCTATATCAGGTCCGCTGTACTCTCCCCTGCATATCCCTGGGAGACTGAGTTTTTTGGAACTATCTCACTGGGCTCCCTTGTCTTCTGGTTCCAGTTGATTTCTACCAATGGGAGGCATTAATAGGAGATCTCAGGAAGGGAGGAGAGAGGTTGGGGTGTTTATTTCCAGGGTACCTCGCTGCTGAGCCGCGGGTTGATTGTGACTGCCTGTTCTATTGAAGGTCACAGTTCCTGCCAGGCTCTTCTGTACTACAACTGTGGCTGTCATGTCTGGAAATCATTGTACTCCCTGACTCCCTTCAGGCCTTGGTGTGTTAGCGGCACCCCACCATCGATAGCCCTGAGTCGCTTCACTATTGCTGGTCAACTTCCCTTAAACCCTCCACAACCTTGTAAACAGTACCTTTATTTAAACCCTCCTCTTTACACTGATGGTGTGTTTAATTCCCAGACCAACTCTGATGCAAAATCCATAACCAGAAGAATCTCACAACATGGTGACTGGGAATTGCCCTGTACTTAATGGCTTTTATAGGGGTAGGAATACCAGAGAGAGAGGAAAATATTGAGGCTATCCTCTTTGGGGTACAGAGAGTAAAATGGGGAGAAGAAGCTGAGGCTTGGGAGAGCTTCAGTATTAGCAAGGGGAAGCAAGATGTACAATGACCCATAAATATAGCGTTAAGAATTCAAGCCCTTCTTTCTCTTGCTGTTTTCACATCTCCACTTCTCCCATTTCTGATGTTTATCTTTAGAGAACAGAATCGGGCTCTCTTCAAGATGGAGGGGATAATCAGCCTCCTGTTTTTTCTTTGTCCTTCACATCTAAAAGCCCAAACTCTGGGCCAGAGCTTCCCAGGTTCAAGTTCACATTCCCATAAGTTGGAAGGAGGATGAGGTATATAAACAAATGTGATGCTGTTTGGAAGTGGTGAATGCAAAAGGTGGCTGGAGGCCGTCGGTCCCTCAGAGGGCCCCAGATACAATAATTAGGATCTTAAACTTTGATGCTTAACTGTCCAAGTTTTGATTCTAGTTCTGCTGCTTCTTGCTGTTTGATCTTCAGCTTCTTTACTTGAACATCAGCAGCCTCATTTGTGAAAAGCTGATAATAATTTAACCCAGCACGCACTATGAGGATTAAACCATGATGATCCATGAACAGAACTCAGCACAGTGCCTGGCACCTAGCACACACTCCCTAAACTTCAGCTAGCACCACACTGACGTTTTGTCATCATCATTAACATAATCAGTGAAATGGCATTGATGGTTACAAGGATAAACATAGGTCTTTCCCTAAATCCCACCTTAATTACACAATCCCATTTGCACATTTTGTCAAAATTGGAAGTTTCTTCATTTATCCTGCCACTGGGTCTCCAAGACAACATAGTCATGATCTGCGTTGTGCCTCATTTTCCTTGAGTTTCTGAGGAAGCTTGGGCCTGGAGAGTGGAAGGTGACAGGTCAGGACCTTAAGTTGCCTGAGAAAGATTTCCTAAGGACACAATGTGCTTTGTTGCTCAGTCGTGTCTGCCTCTTTGAGATCCCATGGATTGTAGCCAGCCAGGCCCCTCTGTCCGTGGAATTTCACAGGCAAGAATACTGGAGTAGGTTGCCATTTCCTTCTTCAGGGGATCTTCCTGATTGAGGGATCAAACCTGCATCTCCTGTGTCACCTGCATTGCTGATTCTTTTATCCGCTGAGCCATCCTCAGAATCAGCCGAGGACACATGAAGGGCCGCAAGGGAGGAAGAAGCTCACAGGTATGGAAGGAAAGGTATAGAAGAAAACATTTAAGTTGGTGAGGGGTATATGCCCTCTTCTTTCTAGGACCAAAACCACATATTTTCTCTTGTTGGGATCTTCCACATGTACCTGTAATAGTCCCCTTACTTTATGAGTCTTCACACCAAAGAAATTGAACCCAGGCCTTGGACTCTTCAAGTTACAGCCCCTATTCCAAGGTCAAGACACCAGGGTGAGTAAGTGAAAGAAAATTCCTGACAGAGACCTTTACTTTGGAGTGAGAATGCTTCTCATGGGCTGAGCCAGCTGAACTGACTTCATCTTGGCTCATCCCTTCAGTCTGTACCTCTGCACATCTGTACATCTGGGAGGGTCAGAAAAGAACTAAAGTGGGACAAGGCGCCAGAAGATTCCAGCAGAATCTAGACTTCTAGTGACCTTTTCTTGCCTCTCCCAGTCTGACGGAAATGCTTGCCTCCATCAGTATCGGCTGCTTTTTCTGGACACAAGGCAAGAAAGCCCTATCTCCCTCAGGAGTCTCTTCTGAGACTATTCTCCAGCAAAGTTCCAATACAGTGAAAAGGAGAGTTAAATTTGTACACTTTAGAGACCTTCCAAGAGGTCTTCACACTTTAAACACCTGCCAAGAGGATTAATCAAGATGCATTTGAAAGGTGTTTTATAAAGTGCACATTACAGATTTCCCCCACTATCCAAAAGTAGACCGTTACTATGAAATGGCATTAAGTGAAGTAATTACATTAGGATACATTTTGCTAGTGGAGGCACAAAATAACGGGCTTCCCAGGTGGCTCAGTGGTAAAGAATCCGTCTGCCAATGCAGGAGATGTGGGTTCGATCCCTGGGTCGGGCCCTGGAGGAGAAATTGGCAACCCACTCCAGTATTCTTGCCTGAAAATTCCCATGGACAGAGGAACCTCATGGGCTACTATCAATGGGGTCACAAAGAGTCGGACACAAATAAGCACAGCATAGCACAAAATAAATCAAGACAAAGCACAGATGCTCACAGACCCAATTCAGAGCTATGGAGGCTTGATGCTGAGACGCTCAGTCAGGTTCTTGTTCTAGGGAAGGAGCGTGGCAGTGCTGCTTGCTCTCCTGCTCAGGACACATGCTGCTTACAAAAACAAGCAAACAAAAAGAAAAAGAGCAATCAACACTATTGTCACTTTTTGCTTTTATTCATAAAAGTGAAAAATCCTCTTTGATTTATTTTGTTTAGCAAAACCAGGTACTAATGTAGGCCTTTTGTAAAAGCAAGGTTGCATGAAGTGAACTTTGGAAAAGCATGGACAGCTGTATAGGTACCATTTTACACCTGAAAACTGAGCTTTAATGGGATGAAACAACACGACTGAGGTCACATAACAGGCAAATGGCAGGACCATGATTTATACCTGTGCATCTTGACCCTGACCTCTATGTGCTTTCATCTTCATCACGTGCATGAGATACCACCTGGCTCCTGCTCACTTGCATAGCTGGGCTCTTGCTTTTACTGTCACCTTTGTGGTACTCACTACACATAGCTTGAAGGTTTTATGTATTTTTGCCCACATGTTTTATTTCTTCATCCAGCTAAGAAGCCCCATGAAGGAAAAGGACTTCACTTGTATTCTATCTCCAGCAGAGTCAAATGCCTATCTGTGGGTTGATTAATACTGTGACCCATTCAGCCAGGGATATAGGAGCCAAGACACTCCTTTCCATGACATCCAAGAATGACATTCCAGCAGGTCAGGGAGAAGTTTGACCGGTCTGGAAAACTTGCCTTGGCCCATGTATACAATGAAAGCCAGAGTGAAATCAGGCCATGAGCCTAAACAAATGGAAAAAAAAAAAAAAAAGGAAACCATCCACCTCACCTAGATTTCTTTTCTCTAGTGTGTTCCTTGGAATGTGGAATTATAACCACTTTCTTTTTCTTCTCCTTTTCTAATTCATCGTATTCTGAATATTTTCTTTCTCCTTGTCCTCCCTCTTTTTCCTCCTTTATTTCTCAGATTCTTTCTCATATTCCTTCTGTGTCATTCCTTAACATAAATTGTCACTATCTAAAACTGCGTGCTTAACTAATACAGCCAAAAGTACTCACCTACCCCTCTGACTTTTTCTAAGAACAAACCATATATTTTCTCTAGCTAAGATCTTCCACGTGCACCTGTAATAGTCCCCTTACTTTGAGAGTCCTTACACCAAAGAAATTGAACCCAGGCCTTGGACTTTGTCCTGCCATTTTAATTAATTCATTTGAGTGGATCTTCCATTTTCCATATATGGTTTCAATTAGGTCATCTTATGTCTATAACTAACAAATTGTTTTTGAGAACACAGACAATTACTTAAAGAAAGATTTTAAAAAAGAATTAGGGACTTTCCTGGTAGTCCAGTCGTTAAGAATCTGCCTGCTAACGCAGGAGACACCAGTTCCCAGACACCTGGTCTGGGAAGATCCCACATACGATGGAGCAACTAGGCCCGAGAGCCACAACCACTGAACATGAATGGAAAAAGCTCACAAGGAGATCAAACCAGTCAGTCCTAAAGGAAATCAACCCTGAACATCCACTGAAAGGACTGATGCTGATGCTGAAGCTCCAATACTTTAGTCACCTGATAAGAAGAGCCAACTCAGTGGAAAAGACTCTGATGCTGGGACAGATTGAGGTCAGGAGGAGAAGAGGGGGGTACAGGATGAGATGGTTGGATGGCATCACTAACTCAATGGATATGAGTTGGAGTAAATTCAGGGAGATAGTGAAAGACAGGGAAGCCTGGCTTGCTGCAGTTCATGGGTTCGCAAGGAGTTGGACACAACCTAGTGATTGAACAACAACAAAAAGAACTAAAGACCAGGGAACTTATCTACCTGAATACTTCTGATTTTACATGTAAAAATTGATGTAAGTTTTCAATAATTAAATGACCAGAGAGAAACACACTTCCTTTCCAGGCCGGAGTATAAAGGTGTGTGCCTTGGTTATAGATGTCAGCAGTTCCTGGTTCTAGGCCCTTGGGCACTCAGGTGGGAGGTAGCATCTAGGATGGTAATGTTGGACAAGGGCCCACATGCTGAAGATACCTGCCTGGTTGAGGTTCAGAAGAATGGGGCCCACAAGGTTCTCTCTTTGTCTCTCTTTCTTACAACAATGATTACAGAGCAGTGGAGGGGAGGGGACCGAAGCAGTGTGGGGCGATGGACCTCCATCACCACCGTCAAGTAGCAGATGATGTAATCTACCAAGGCTGACCCAGGAAGGGGCTGGGGTAAGGAGTTTGAGGCAGGAAGGATTACATGTGTCAGAGTGTTCACAAGGACTGGGTGAAGGAGGGATCCACGAGCACAGGGGCTCCAGCTGGGGCTGGGCAGTAGGGTGCATTCAGCTTCAGTCCTCAGGGATCCAACAGCTGGAGCAGAGCTAGTGCAAGGGGAGGCCTCCAGGACTAAGAACTAACAGCACAAGCTAACAGAAAAGGAGATGAGAAATATGTTCATCCCAAGCTTAAGGCTTGCTGAATCATTGTGGAAAATGAGAGAAATACCCAAACAATCAAGATAGAGAAATACTTTATCAATTTTTAAAACAAAAACAAAA
Organism: Dama dama; assembly: GCF_033118175.1. Taxonomy (NCBI): domain Eukaryota; kingdom Metazoa; phylum Chordata; class Mammalia; order Artiodactyla; family Cervidae; genus Dama; species Dama dama. Next base: position 29,768,216 of record NC_083688.1, read on the forward strand.
TAGATTCCAGAAATCAAAAGGGAGAAGTTTGACATTAACAACTTATACTTTGAATTTATTTTCTGGAAACCAAACAAGAAATTGATGAGTGTTGATGTAAGTAATTGATAATCACTGGGAGCCAGATGTTAGTCACTGAGAAAACCCTAGTCAGACCAGCACGTGTGTTTTAGTAAATTACAGATACATTACAAGAATATCATCAACAGTGGGGCAATAAGTCTTCATCATAATTTAATATAGATACTTTGCTTTATATTCCTATGCATGCATACATGCATATTATAAATGTATAGATGCTTTGTATATCTATATGTGTGTGTGTCTACGAATTTCATTCTATTGTACTGGATACAATGGAGATATATGAGTTGCATAATAAAATCCTTATATAGTCTTTTTTTGTATGTACATAAAGAACAGTTGGGGCTTCCCTGGTGGCTCAGATGGTAAAGAATCTGCCTGCAGTGTAGAAGACCCAGGTTTGATCCCTGGGTCAGGAAGGTACCATGGAGAAGGGAATGGCTGCTCACTCCAGTATTCTTGCCTGGAGAATCCCATGGACAGAGGAGCCTAGTGAGCTACAGTCCATCAGGTTGCAGAATTGGACACGACTGAGCTACTAAGACACACACACACAAAGAACAGTTAGTATTTAACTGTATACTTCAGTCCTTTTAAGCATGGAAGAATATCTAAATTCAGAGAAATCTTTTTTTTCAATTGAACCATAGAAACTCAATTTTGACAATTAATATAGTTGACCACAAGCCAGTGACTCCATCTGGCTCCCAGTGATCTGGCTCCCAATTACTAATGTCAACACTCATCAATTTCTTGTTTGGTTTCTGGAAAATAAATTCAAAGTATATGTTGTTAATATCAAAATTTTACCTTTTGATTTCTGGAATCTATTTTGTTTTTGTTTTAAAAATTGATAAAATATTTCTCTATCTTGATTGTTTGGGCATTTCTCTCATTTCCCATAATGATTCAGCAATCCTTAACCATGGCATGAGCATAGGGTACTTGCTGTGTTTCTAACAAACATCAATATTATAAGCAACTGTCTCCCAGCTTTACAGACTGAAAAACCTGGTTGATACTGGCCAGTGACTCCTGCATGCTGCAGACCAGGACAAAACCTCAGATCACAGCATAACTAATCTGTTCAGCATGATGCTCACTGTCTCACTGCTCCCGCTCAATTCCTTTTAAAAAATACGAATAAATAGAATGTGGTAACTGACATCAAATGCCGAGAGTCAGAATTTCCTCATTCTGGGTTTGAAAGTTCTCCAATATTTATCCCAAAAGGTAACATTGATTAGGTAAGACAGAGAGGATTCGAATTCTAAAAATAGTTTCCAATGGTTTATATAAAAACAGCTCAAGTCTTTCTTAGCTACAAACTCAATATGAGCTCAAAACATGACTTGGGTGCTAGAAAGGAAATTCAGCACAGGCAGCACTAATAAAAGTGTTATTATGAGTTGGAGGGAAGTGCTAGGTTTAGCACTGCCTAGTTCCACCTAGTGTTAAGTCAGAGGTGTCTCTTGGGTGAGATGGTGGTGGGGTGGGGAGGGGGCTGGTTGAAAAGCCTGAACGTATCTATAGAGGGTGGCCAGTCTCATAATGAGAGCAAAAGAAAGAAATCAAAGAACACAGAAATGTTTAAGAGAAAGCCTGATGCTATCTTCAAATATTGTAAGGGCAATTATAATTAGGTTGTAATAATAATAACAATATCTACCATGAATTAGACCTGTCGCCTCATGAGACATGAGTTCCTATCACTGGTAAGTAGTTAGCAAATATGAGCTCCTAAAATATATCTTGGTTCCTTTATTTTTATACATTATATTATATGACAGCAACAGCAATAGCTGATGTTATATCCCAGGCACTCTTTAAGGAGTAACCCATTTAATCCTTATGACAGACTGTAATCCCCCTCCTTTTTTAAGTTTTTATTTCATGCTGGAGTATAGTTGATTAGCAATGTTGTGTTAGTTTCAGGTATACAACAAGTGAGTCCCACAGAGCTTGCCCTAAGCTCCATGTCAATTCAGGGGAGGAACTGGGTTTCAAATCTTTCTCCTCTCTCCTTCATTCTATTCTCTTACATCTAACTCTCTGGAAATTATTTTAGGAGATAAGCTTTATTCTGTCTAATTTTCTGAACAAAAACTGGAAGCTAACATAGCAGATTCTCGGACAAGGTGAGTGCTAGCCTATAAAGAATCCTGATAAACTGGTTAGTCTGGAGAAGATACAATCAAATACAGAGAAAGAAATCCACCCAGAGACATTCCTAAAATCACCCATCTAGTTAATTTTTGAACCAGGATCAGAACCAAAATTTTAAAATTCCCAGTGCAGTACTCTTTCACAGCCTAATGCTGAGTCTCATAGTGAGGAACATAATCCAGAGAACCCCTATAAAGCAGAGGGGACCAGCCAGTGGGCCTGACCATGCCCTCCAGTAGGCCATCAATTGGGTATCCAGAGGGAGGCAGTGTATCAGAAAACACGGCAACCTTACAGAATTTAACACATCCTGCTGCCCAGTGGGGGAGATACAGACCCAATAAGCAGGAGCCCCAAATGCTTCATTTGAACTTCTCTGGGCTTGGGTACATGCTTCATGGGCTGCAGGGGGAGGAAGGAACAGTAGGGAAGGCTGTTATAATCAGTGGATAGACAGAAAAGGACAGAGGCATGGAAAGGAAGAAGTGTGAATTCTGACAAACTGCATCCCATGAGACAATATTCTTCCAAAGCCCAATATCTTTATGGCACCACCATGACGTCATTTGTATGTTCCTGAGACATAATTCGGAGAAGGCAATGGCACCCCACTCCAGTACTCTTTTGTCTGGAAAATCCCATGGATGGAGGAGCCTGGCAGGCTTTAGTCCATGGGGTTGCTAAGAGTTGGACATGACTGAGCGACTTCACTTTCATGCATTGGAGGAGGAAATGGCAACCCACTCCAGTGTTCTTGCCTGGAGAATCCCAGGGATGGGGGAGCCTGGTGGGCTGCCATTTGTGGGGTTGCACAGAGTCGGACACGACTGAAGTGACTTAGCAGCAGCAGCAGCAGCAGAGACACAATTAGTGTCCAAGGTAAAGAGTGGTCCCAGACTCACCCAGAGTGGAATGAAAAAATCTTCCCACACTGCCCACCTACCATCAGTTGAGGTGAACATAGATTGTTCTGCCTGCCTGGCATCTTCCCCTCTGGGAACAGCAATTTTTTTTTTTTTTTTTTTTTCTCCCTTAGGTGAGTCATCATATGGTTTGGAAGAGGCTGCTCTTAAACCCTGGTTCTGGGCTTCCCTGGTGGCTCAGATGGTAAAGAATCTGCCTGCAGTGCAGGAGATGCAGTTTCAATCCCTGGGTCCAAGATCCCCTAGAGAAGGGAATGACAATCTACTTTAGTATTCTTGCCTGGAAAAATCTATGAACAGAGGAGCCTGGTGGGCTACAGTCCATGGGGTCTCAAAGAGTCAAGACACGACTGAGCGGCTAACAATTTCACCTTTCTAGGGTTGGAAACCTTGATGAGACTGGGCTAATAAAAAGACCCTATTCCACCAGTTACAGTGATGACCTCGCAGGAGGCATCACAAGCCAAGGTGGTCCACTGAGAGCACCCCCGCACCCACCCAGGACTTTTTCTGAACCTCTTGGCAAAGAGACATTCTCTCTCTGCTTAGGGTTTTTGAAGCTATCTGGTGATGCTGCTGGAAGGTACCCACGGCTTCACTTGAATAAAGTCTGCCTGAGAAAGGAGCCAAAACACAGGAAGGCAAAACAAAGAGAAGGAATGCTGAAAACCTACAGTCATCTGTGCCCAAAACCAGTTCTTCCTGGACGTTCCAGTTTCAGTGGCCATTAAATATCTTATCTGGCTTTAGCTAGCTTGAGTTGGATATCTATTACTTGTGATCCAATGAATCCTGAACATTTCAGTTTTTCCCTATTAAATCCTGAGCTAGGAGATAGGGATGGGTTGGAGCATGGAGGCATCCCCATTGTAGCCCCAATTCCCTTCAATCCTTCTTATTAATCTTCATTGTTAGATGACTCAAAGCCTCCATTTTCTAATCACATCAGGACTTGAGAAAGTCTTCTAAATCACCCTTTTGATTTTATGTGAGTTTGTAACCAAACCTACTCAACCAGGTGAGTCTCTTTGCTATTTTTTTTTAATTAACACACTTCCAAAAGAAATAATTATAATATCACCACAGCTGGGTGCTAAAGTATGTTTGAAAGTGGTGATTCTATGTCAATCCTGCAGCCGCGGCGCTTATGCAAAGAAAAATAAGAAAAGTTTAAGACATTAAGCAAAATAGATGGAATTTGTCTGGATTTTCACATATGATGTTGGGTCAGGCAGGGTGTGAGCTGGAGAAAGACAAATGGAACATTCTCTTGTTTGGCGTTAACTTGGGAAAAGTTTTGAACTATGTCTTAAGGGAAGGGAGGGACAATGTGACAAACGGAAGGGTGGAGGCAAGTGGAGGAAGTAGGCAGACAGAAGTCATGTGTATTTTCTGAACCAGAGGCTTCGTGATCTAGGTGGTTTTCACCACCGACCCCAACTCTCCTAATTCCAAGTTTTCTACTCTCCTCAGCAGGGAAGAAACATAATGCAACCTGGACTTAAGACTGATATCAACACACTCGAGAATGTTGATTGAAAAAGTAAATAAAATTAATAGTCTCTGAGAAGGAACATTCTCAGGGAAGGAACCAGCAGGGTGGCCAATTGACACTAAGCAAGTCATCTGAGAAGTCTCTGCTGCCTTTTGTCCTGGGGTTTTCCTGGAGCCCCTCAGAACATGTGTGGGGAGAGCAGGGTGTGTTAGGTTTCATTTTATTTCCTTAATTAAAGCAAATTCTAACCTCAAAAGAACACAGAGTACACCCTCAGTGGCTCAGACACAATGAACTTGGATGACTTGAATGTCTTTTTCCATGAGCAGATGTCATTCTGAGCCCTACCTCCTTGAAAAGGAAGAGTCCAGGAGGTTTTGTAGTGACCCATGGTTAGCAAGTGACCCCTACAAAGGACTTTGACTTCAGTCAGAACTGCAGCTGACATCCTGCTTTGTGAAGAGAGTGGTTGACCCAGTGAGCCAAGCAGAATGGCTTTCCTCTCCCTGCAGAATATTAATTGTATGCCCACTGAAACTACTTGGTCCCCACACTGCCCACCCAGAAGAAAAGCAACTGCATCAGGAAGAAATAACCCAAACCACAACCAGACTCTCTGGGCCATTTGCCCGTACAGTGATAAACATCTGGTCAACATGGAAAATTCCTCTTAATCCCAGAGATGTCTTACTCACCTACTATGTGTGCAATGCTCTAGATCCTACAGATTTTAAGGTAAATGTTTATAAATGAAACACAGTTAACTGGTCAGCCAGTCTGTACAAAATTTCTAATTGAATATATTAAATATTCCATTGTTTAACTAAATTCTTCAGTTTATACCCAAATTTTTGGCATCGGTTATATTAGTGATATGTCATTTTACTTCCACCCCATTTCATCATACTTTCCACCCATCCTAACAGCCACACATAATTCAAGCTGGATTGATACAGCTTAATTGTGTTATTTAACTTTCTGATAAAAAATTCCTCTGATGATATAAAAAATGGACTAGATTAAATGGGTGTGGAAACTGGAAGGAATAGGATAGTTTATTTGATAAACATTGTGAGAGACAATTGATAGCACAGAGGGGGAAAAGTTTCTTACTTTACACCATTTACCAAAAAAACCCACTATGGATTAAAAAGAAAAATAGATAATGGTTATATTCAAAATTATCTGATTATGAGTGGAGAAGGTGCTTTAAAAGCACAAAAGTAAGGAGGTGGGGTTTTAAAACAATATTGATAAACATGACCATTTAAAATGTTCCTATTCTGTAAGTTAAAAGTAATTTATGCACAACACTAAAAGGTACAAACTGGAAAAAAAAACTGCAAGAAAGGATTGCAAATATGCAACAAGAAAGGATTAACATATTTAAATACAAAGAGCTCTCATTAAGACAAAAAATACTCAAGGAAACATGGGAAAGGATGCAGTCAGTTCATTAGAGATAAAATTGTTACTGTTGTTGTTTAGTCACTCAGTTGTGTCTTGTCCAACTCTTTGCTACTCCATGGACTGCAGCAGGCCAGGCTTCCCTGTCCTTCACTATCTCCTGGAGCTTGCTCAAACTCACGGCCATTGAGTTGATGATGCCATCCAACTATCTCATCCTCTGTCGCCCCCTTCTCCTGCCCTCAATCTTTCCCAGCATCAGGGTCTTTTCCAATGAGTCAGCTCTTCACATCAGGTGGCCAAAGAGATAAAATGAAAGTTGCCAATTAACATAGGAGGGAAAAGTTTAATGTCATTTATAATCACAAAGCAGCAAACTGAAATACCATCGAGATGCTTTTTATGCCCTAAAACTGGATGCTGAGAACAAAAATTAGTATAGCTGACCTTCCATATCTAGAGGCTTTGCATCTGTCATTCAGCCAACTCACAGATGTATAGGGCCAACTGCTGCTGCTGCTAAGTCGCTTCAGTCGTGTCCGACTCTGTGCAACCCCATAGACGGCAGCCCACCAGGCACCCCTGTCCCTGGGATTCTCTAGGCAGAACACTGGAGTGGGTTGCCATTTCCTTCTCTAATGCATGAAAGTGAAAAGTGAAAGTGAAGTCACTCAGTCGTGTCTGACTCTTAGCGACCCCATGGACTGCAGCCTACCAGGCTCATCCGTCCATGGGATTTTCCAGGCAAGAGCACTGGAGTGGGTTGCCATTGCCTTCTCTGATAGGGCCAACTCCTATGCCATTTTGAGTAAGGGACTTGAGTATGCGTGGATTTTGGTATCCATGGTTGGGGCTGGGGGATTGAGGTAGGATTCCCCCAATGACTTGGAATGGATTCATAGTAGAGTCCCAGCCTCCTTACTCCTTACTCCTAACCTAGACTCTGGCCATTCTTAAACCTTGCATGTTCTATATGGCTAGTTAATCTTCTGATTGATGTGGTTTGTGGTTCATCATCTAGTTTTCATTAATAACCAACTAGTTGCTAATGATCTGTCACTATGTTCATGGCTGTATTTTTCGACCCTGGTTACTTCTGATGTAAAATAACAGAGAGTCCTGATCAAAAGAGGTCTGAAGGTGCCGCTGCAGAGCCGAATGTGCTTGAGTAGGTCACCCCACAGAAAATAAGACATTCAAAGTCGCAATTTCAGATATTCTTTTCAAATCTTTCTAATTTAAGTATTTTTGGAAAGTCTTGCTATTTTAAGGGCTCCCCTGGTGCTTCAAACATAAGGAATTTGCCTGCAATACAAAAGATCCCTGGGTTGGGAAGATCCCCTGGAGAAGGGGATGGCAACCCACTCCAGTATTAAAAAAAAAAAAAAAAAAAAAAAAAAGGCACATGAGCTGCAAAGAAAAGAAAGTCATGCAAAAAAAATTCAAAGATCCCCACACTATTGTCATCCAAGCATAGATTCAGAAACTAACTCAAGGAACAAAACTGAAGGTTAACAGATTTTTGTTCAGCTGAAGAAGTTTGATTTAAAAACCCTTGAACCCTGTCCTAGGTATAGCTGATGGTATTTGGCTGAATCCAGGGAGTAATCATAAAGACACTGGTAACCTTAGACCAGTTTAGTTCAATAGAAAAAGTATGAGCCACATTTGTAATTGTCAACATTCGAGTAGCTACATTAAAAAGAAAGGAAAGAAAAAGGAAAATGTGAAATTAATTCTAATAACATAGTTTATTTCACTCAATATTTCCAAAATATTATTTCAGCATGTAAGCAATACAAGAAATTATTAATGAACTGTTTTACCTTTCCCTTTTCTTACTAATCATCAAGATCTTGTGTGTATATTCTATTTACAGAACCTCTCCATTCAAATGCTAGAAATTTTTTAGAAATACTTGGTATATATTTAGATCTCATAAAACTCACAGTTGAAGCATAATCAGGTTGTTTCTAGCATTCTTAAAAGTTCTCCAATAATTGAAAGGCATGTCTGTTTTTAAAACTTAAATTAAATTAAAAACTTAGTCCTCAGTTTTGTTCACCACATTTCAAGTGCTGAATAGTCACATGAGGCTAGTGCTAACATATCAGGCAGCCTTAGATAGGGTCCTAGGATTATCTCTGAGTTGTTTGACCACCTACCCACTTCCTTTGGAGAATATTTAGTTCTTTAGTCCAAAGCATCAAATTATTCTAGCATAGAGACACTAGCACTTGGAGAAAGGTCATAAAAGTAAGAAAGAAGGGTCAGTTTCATTGTGGTAGGGGTAAGGATGGGAAAAGAAAAGAAAAGGATAGGCAGGCAGTCTGGAGAAAAGAAAGACAATTTATCTTTTCTACTGAAAAGAGAGAGTGAGGGTGGCATGGCCTGTGGATATCAGGGAGAAGTGAAAGATCACCATTTCTTTACCTCCAAAAAAGTTACTGTCCCATCATCAGAATAATAATTTTAAAAAAGATATAAAATATTTGATAAATATAAAATTCCCAAAGCCCCAGGTTCCTGTGACTAACTCATAAATCCTTTACCTGTAGGCGATATACATCAACATGATATGTTTCTACTTCCAAGAGATTACATCTAAAACACCTATCTTCAAAAAGAAAAACAATCTTTAAAACTCTAAAGGGACCTTACAATGTAATCAACTACATGGTTTCTTTAAATACCCAACCTCCCTCTCATATTTAGACTATGATTAGATTAATCGGGAAAAAAATGTTGGCACCCAACTTTTCAAGAACATACCCACAACAGAGAGCAGGGAACACCTGTTGTTGATCTTGTCTTTTGAACCTTAATTTCAAAAGTTGTTTTCTTAGCTAAATCTTTGCTTACAGAATGGTCCCACCCAATGCTCTTGGGTTTAAGCTTTTGGACATGTGGATGATTACTTAAAAGCATCCTGCCTTGGGCCTAAGTGTCTGAACAATTACCCTAACTCTGCCCTCTAGGCCCATTTCAACATTATTAAGCATCTATTTTGGGAGATAATAATTTCATTCACCAAATGTTGACATTGTGTCATTTTGACTTAACTCTTCCAAGTCTACTGAAACTTTCCAGCCTTGTAGAATTTTGTGTTCAAGTTTTAAAAGTCTATTATTTGCACATTTCCTTTATATTCATGCACATCTAGACCATTGATTGAGATGAACCTCAGGTCAAGGACCAAATTACCATGGCTCATGGAACCCCCAGCACTCTACTACATGGCAGTGGTACTTTTCTAAGAAAGGCTGCTTTATGAAGGAAAGCACTGCATAAGAGGTTTAGCCTAGCAGAAACTCATTTGTTAAACAAAAGAAGTTGAAGAAGGAAACCAGAGGAAAGTAAATGAATTCAGAAGACAATGTTTAGGAAAGAAAGTGAGATGGATAGACGCTGCCTCCTCTATTTTGTCTTCAGATCAATCCTTTCAGTCCCACATCACTCAAAGAGCAGCAGCAAAGCCAAGGGGATGGGCCAGGTAGAGGGGAAATTAACACACCCTCCTTCACCCCTTAGGAGACTATTCAGTTCTCTAGCCCAAAGCTCCAGATCATTCTGACATACATTGCTTTAGGTAAGTTATAAAAAACAGGCAACTGAGGAAGTAAGTTGTCAAATGGCTTCCAGATACAGATACTGTGTATTTTCACGATATCCAATGTAACCTGGAAAAGACATATGTGCTTTTTACAGGAGACTGGGGACTCCTTCTGCTAAAGTCGTACAAGGTTGTGAGTTAATGGTGCAGCAGGTGGGGATAAAATGCAGCAGGTGCCAAAAATAGGGGACCTATAGCTCCAAAGCCCACTGATGTGCCACCTCGACCCACACTGTAAGCCTTTGCTAACGCTTTCCTGCATAGACACTGGAATATAAATAGAATGATCAGACCAGGGTTGGGGTAGTAAGAACTTGAGATGGTGGCTAACTAGGGTAGAGGTCAAGGAAGAAGGAAAAGTGACTTAACAGTTATCTTCCAATCCAGCTGGAGTTTTTATAAGGAAAATGTCATTGTTGTTGCTCAATGTAGCCAGTTCTAAAACAAGAATTGGAACTTTTGTAGCAAGAAGAAAGAAAGGATAGGCAGGCAGTTTGGAGAAAAGAAAGACAGTTTATCTGGGAGTGAAAAGAGCCTCATTTCATTCTGGCCATGCTACTGACCAGCTCTGTGGCCTTCAGCAAGTCATTTCCTGTCCTGACTTCTATAGCTTATAATGATAGTATAATAGCTATACTAATATAATAGCTATACCTAAAAGCACTTGAAACTGAAAGGAATCACTCTAGATACTCTAAAAATATTCACTCAGTCAATCCTCATAACAAACCCATATGGTAGACAATATTCATATCCCCATTTTATAGATGAAGCAGTCGAAGCACAAGGAGGTTTAATAACTTGCCCCGGGTCACCCAGCTAGTAAGTGGCAGAGCCAGAATTCAACCCCACTACAGCCCGAGGTCCATGTTCCTGCCAGTGCACCCCGCCACCTGCTTCTCAAGTCAAAGTCAGTTTGCTCAGGGGACACAACTCTGCCGAGGTTTTAATGAAGGGCCCAGAAGAGCAGTCTCCTTGTGTTCCTGCAGGCAGAGGTCAATTGTGAGAGTGTGGGACTTCTCAACCTGTCCCCCACGGGCCACCTCCCCCAGAATCAGCTGCAGAGTCTTAAACGAGCAGATTCCTGGGTGAGCCTAGACTTGCTGAGTCACACTGTCTGTGGGATGGGGCTAAGCACCCTTCCTTTAGGCAGGTCCCCTGGGGACTTTGATGTGTATTTAAGACTTCTGGTGTCTGAGAAGAGAACAGACTTCCCCTTAATCTTGCTTTCTCCCCCCACAAGAGTACCCTGAGAAAGCAGTTGAGCCTTGAACTTGACCACAACAACCTAGGTCAAAAGAATAGAAAGAATAGTACATAGCTAGGTTGTTGCCCAGAGAAGCCTATGATCCAGATGGACACTGAAGTGGAGGAAGGGACCATTTAGTCAGGCCTCCTGGTTTGGATTAAACCACTCTACTAAGAGACCCATGTGTAATTCATACCTGCTGTAAAGCAAAAGGAAGTCAGGTGATAAAAGTCATTGCAAACTTTACAGCAGTTGGCTGGGTGTACTGGATATAAAATCCCACCCAAGGAGTGGAAGCCAGCAGATCCCAAGCCCAAAAGGTCCCATCTCCAGGAGAGAATGTCTCTCCTCCTTCCCCAGGTTATGTTACTCTTCCCAGGAGTTAGTGGTTGACCCTTACTCAAAAAAACAGCAGCAGAAAGGACCGGATTGATGTCTGACCTGCTTAGGATCATTTCTCAACAGCCTAACTTTCCCTCTCCTGCTGCGAGATCAAGGGGGCTTTGTGCCACAGGGCAGCAAGCAGAGGCTTGGATTTTAACTCTAGAGGAGAGACCCTAGGGCTGGGTTCAATTCTGACAATAATTGTCAAATCCCAGCCAATCACTTCCTCCTTCTAAGCCTTTGATTTCTTATATGTAAAATGAAAGCGTTAGAGGGTAGTTCTCTCTTTCATCTCTAATACCACGTGGGTTTAAGTGGTGTGAGCATCCAGCAGGAATAAAACAACTTTCCAACATAGGAGGAATTCAATTCAACAGATATTTCTTGAATTCCTACTATGGCAAAGCAGTACCTGCATGAGGCCTTGAGGTGTGCAGGTATGTGGACCAATAAAACAGCGCAAGGTTCTCAGATGTGCCACTTCCTTCTGTGTTGCAGGGTAATTAACATGAGGACATTGGGAGGAGGGGGCAGTGCAAATGGCAAAGACTTTCATTTTTATTGGAATGGAAGTGAAGTCAAGCAGTGATGAGTAACGAGCGCTGTAACCGGAGACGTTCTCTAGGATTCTTGCCTCTATCCACAGCAGCTACAGAGAACAGGTCAAGGGCCCCGTGAGAGTTTCCAAGGCACCGGAGAATGGCCTGGGAAACTGTGGAGCGTGGACCCCAGGCTTGAGAAACAGAAAACAGAATTTTGTGGAATCTCAAACTGTTTAGTCTATACGGAGCTTCCTATCCCCACACAGCAGAGGTTAAGGGGAAACAAGTTATACAAATGAAGAAAAGCAAAACACCTTTCACACGGGAAAGTGACAACCCAGTGAGAAACACCCCCAGGAACCCCAGGCCCCATGTCTGAAACATCAGGGTGAGGGAGTGAACATGACTCTCCCCCCGGCGAACGGACTCTCCTCTGCCTGCTTTGCCCATCAGTTCACAGCCCTCACCTACTGCAGGACCGTCCAGTGCCTTTGGCCGTGCGTGGGGCTTAAAGGGAAGAGGGATACTGGGACTGCTTGGGGTCCTTAGTCCATGGGATTCTGGTTCTGCGTAATTACATGGCAGGCTGAGACAGGACCAGGGAAGCAACTTCATTTGCCAAATATTTACGTTGTCAAAATTTGACAGAATCCTTCCTTTTTACACACAAGACCTTCTTCTCTTGGAGGGTAACATCTGAAATAAAAACCTTGTTTGAGGGTCTCCTCTGGTGGTCCAGGGGTTACGAATTCACCCTGCAACACAGAGGACACTTGTTCGATCCCAGGTCGGGGATCTAGGATCCCACATGCCATGGAGCAACTAAGCAGCGTGCTCTGGAGCCCGTGTCTTAGCCACAGTGAAAACTGGAAGCAGCAAATAAGTCAACAAAGAATGACAGTTTATATGTGAATAAATGCAGTGTTGTGTCTTCGTTTGTTTACAATCTTGTTTGGAGTCATGATAGCTTCTGAACATCTCCTAGTGCGCTCCCCCACCCCTTTAAATGTCCCCACTTGCTTCACTTGCCTTTTCCAGAGGGCCAGGAGTGCTCCCCATTTGTGCCCTCTCTCTCTTTCACCATGTGTGGTGAGAGTAATTCTGCTTCTACTAAAGACTCCAACTTCCCAGCCCCTCTTCCTGAAACAATGCACATCTCTGGACCCTTAGTGAGCACCCATCTCAAACTCCGGGGGAAGGAGGCTGTGGTGTGGCTTACTTTACCAAAGGGTCCCAACTTTTCAGCAGATGATGAAAGGGACAGATCACAAGTGGGAAGCTGTGTCTTTACAGCACTCTTTTGGAGAGGTGTCCTGTCCTGTCCTTTAGGGAGAAAGGGGAAGCCTTCCTGAAAAGGGGACAGAGAACAGTCCGGGGATAAGTCTGGGACTTTGAAGTGAGAGGAGAAGGTAGATAGGCAGGATGTAAAATGTAAGTGAAAGAAAAGAAGAAGAGGCATTTTCAAAATGATACCCAAGTCAAGGAAAATGGAGGAGTTGACTCTTCTGTTCACGTAAGTCCCTGGAAAAAGGAGCATGTGTAATTGCTCATGTCTGTGCTCTGGGAAGTCTGTCCTCAGCACAGCAGAGAATTATGCAATTGTCTAATGCACAGAGCCAATCTGCACTCTTGAAGCCAAAATCAGTCAATCAGACAATTGATATGAATCATTTTGTTCCACAATAGTTGGATTTAGACCTGAAGCACCAGGGTACAGGTTGCAAGCCTCTAAATCTTTTTGCATCTGGGTCAACACCATTACAGATTAATATCACCTCTCACTTTACATCTACACTTTGCCTCTCGTTATAGACAAAGACTCCTCCAGTTCAAGCAACTACACTACTGGACCACCACAGTGGTCCAGAAAACATCCAGTCTTTACCCATGGAGGCCCATGATCATATCTGACTCCCCAGAAATCCTGACTGAACCAAGAAAAGGGATTATAGGCAAACATCTGCTTGAAGAAAGCTCAACATTTTTGGCCAAGTCATAACAGCATCTATCATGGGCATACATTATATGTATTATATACATTAGATATACGGTGTAGGTCCCTATGAAACAACCCTGAACGGAAGAAAGGAACCCTTTTAAGAAATGAAACTAATAAACAAGATCCCAAAGAGCTAAACCCAGAGATGCTGACATGAGAAGGTGTGGAAACTGATGAGTTTAAAGACAGAAGAGAGAGAGCCCTTTACCCTGGCTAGCATGGCCACTGCCTGGAAGCAAAATCTGGATTAAATGTCTTCCCAAGGCCCCTTCCTATCCTGGGATTGTAGCTCTCTGATTAATTTTCCAGAAGAGAGGTAATAGGGAAAGGATAAGTGGGGAGTGTTCATGAAGAAGGGTGGTAGAGAAAGTGAAAAGGGAAAAAAAAAACACACACACCAATAAAATACTTCCTGATTCGACAAGAAGCATGTGTGTTGGGGTGTGGTGGGCAAGGAGAGAACCTGTCATCTGAGTGTTGAGCAAAGGTTCAAGGTCATTTCTGAATGTGTCCAAACAACCTCTCCCGGTCCTGTTGGCACATGGCAGATCTGGGCTTTGGGGTTTTGGCAAGGACAAGGGCATCAGGAATTCAGCATAAAACCTTTCCAGTTTCTGAGAGAGAGAAGATGAAGAAAGCTGAATTTCTTGGCCTGGCTGCCAAGGGTGAGGCTGATGCAGAGCAGAGAAAGGGGGGGACCTAGGAGAAGCAATCTGTGAAAGCAGGAAGGTCACCAAAACTCCAGAGGCGTGAGGGCTGGAGGAGTCCCGAGCACCCGTGAACTCTGGGAAGAGCAGGCTCACCCACAAAACTGAGTCAACCTGGGCTGTGTTCCAGCTGCCAGAATGGACACTGAACTGGAGGACCATCAGCTTCCAGGCCAGACAATAAGCGCTGCAGTTGGAGGATCACACATTGGAATACTGATAGAAAAACAGCCCCGTGTTCTGCCCTGAACCCTGGACAGCTTCACACAGTTCACCATTACCCCAGACCTTTCAAGAGCTCTATCACTGAGAAAAGGAGAGAAAAATCTCATTTTGAAAGACAGCATGAAGTGATTTACACACTAACTTGAACTTAGCTGAACAACAGCACAACTTAACTTTTTTATCTTGTACTGCAGCTTCCCAGGTGGTGCTAGTGGTAAAGAACCTGCCTGCCAATGCAGGTTAGATGTATGAGACGCGGATTCCATCCTTGGGTCAGGAAGATCCCCTGGAGGACAGCACTGCAACCCACTCCAGTGTTATTGCCTGGAGAATCCCATGGACAGAGGAGCCTGGGGAGCCGCAGTCCACAGGGTCACAGAGAGTGAGACATGACTGAAGCAACTCAGCAAACATGCACATAGTTGATTAACAAGCAATTTTGTGATAGTTTCCGGTGAACCGCGAAGGGACTCAGCCATACAAATACTTGTATCCATTCTCTCCCAAACTCCCCTCCCATCCACATAATAATTGAGCAGAGTTCTGTGTGCTGTACAACAGGTCTTTGATGGTTATCAGTTTTAAACATAGCAGTGTGTATCTGTCCATCCTAAGCTCTCTCACTTCTCCTTCTCCCCATCCTTGTCCCCAGCAACCATAAGTTCTCCAAATCTGGAACAGCACAACATTTTTTTTTTCCCCCAGCATAATCTAATCTGTAAAATAGGTAAAAGGAAAACTGGTTGAAACAGCATCTAGAGTACCAAGAACCAACCCACCTCCCACTCACCACCCACTTACACACTCACATGGGTTCAGAGGTGCTGGCAGACCCCTGGGGCCTGCTGGACATTGTGTGAAGACTTGTGAGGTAGAAGTACCACAGAGCAGAACTAGACAAAAAAAGTGAAGTCGCTCAGTCATGTCCGACCCTTTGCGATCCCATAGACTGTAGCCTACCAGGCTCCTCGGTCCATGGGATTTTCCAGGCAAGAGTACTGGAGTGAGTTGCCATTTTCTTCTCCAATTAGATAAGCCTGGATTTAAATGTCACATTTACCACTTAATTTTCTGTGTGACTTCGGCTTCATTGTTCAGCCTCTTTCCCCAGCTATAAAGTAGAGCAGGTAGGGAATTCTCTGGCAGTCCAGTGGTTGACTCCATGCTTCCACTGCAGCAGGTGTGGGTTCAATCCCCGGTTGGGAAACTAAGATCCTGCATGCCACAAGGCATGGCCAAAAAATAAAATTCTTTTTAAAAAGTAGAGCGAGTAATAACTTCTTCATGGGTTTCTTATGGAAATTAAATATTTTACAAATACAGCTTATATTTTCCAAACATAGCCCATAGTAGGTGCTCACAGTCATCACAGATCCCCTTTATGTAAGCAATCCTATTGTCACTGAAGCCCCAATAACCCTGACTCCAGGTGGCTTATAGTCAATGTAAGTATGTGTGTTTATTAGCTTTAAATCAGCATAAAAATGAATTGTCCTGAATATCTCTGTGTTTGTGCTCTGGATTCTGAAGCTCCATGCCAGGACACTAATTAATGGCAAAAACCTCATAAATAAAGTCAACTCCAAGCTGATTAGTGGATTCAAGATCATCCCAATCAACACCCAAGCCAGCTTTACTGGTAGAAACTGACAAATTGATTCTAAATTTCATAACTGAACGCAAGGGATCTAGAAGAGCCAAAACAACTCAGCAAAAGAGAAACAAAGCTGAAGGACTTATACTGTCTGATTTCAAAGTTTATTATAAAGCTACAGTAACAAAGAGCAAAATGCTAATGCAAAGACAGACAAGGAGGTCAATGGAATAGAGCGTTGAATCCAGAAAGAGACCCCACATTATCAACAAGCCCCACATTTATTATCAGTTGATTTTTGACATGTTTAAAGATAACTTGCCATAGGAAGATGTCAAAATCTGTATGGAATAGATGCACTTCTGCCAAAATGCAAGAGACCCAAAAGTCTCATATTTAGTGCACAGATTAGTTAATCTACTTGGACTTCAATTTCACTTTCCTCATAATGAAGAGAGCCAACCATGTTTAGGATCTACTGAAGACTTGGTGCCATTCTTCAAGGAAATTTTCCTCCAAACTGAAATAACCCACAGGACAAAGATGCTGCTATGTGTGATCCTACGCATTATTCCAATGCCTTCAGGATGTGCATTCTGGGCTGCTCTTCTGTTCAAGGGTTTGGAACTGAGCTGATTCATCCACACCTTATTCTCCCCTCCCCACAGAGACCATAACAGCATGCCATGTGCGTTACAAGACGTCTGGCCAGAATTTAGAGCATGGCCTGCAGCCACAGAACAGAGCAGAACTGAATGACCACACACAGGGTCTGAGTCTCTGACCATGGCCCCTTTGCTCTGCCTAAAAACCAACCCAGCTTAAATGAAAGCTTCCTTTCTGCCTTGTGCACGTCAAACGTGTTCCAAAGGAAGGTTCTCACCACTCACTCCCAAGCTGCTGCCGCGGAAAGAATTCTTCACTTCTTGCACAACCCCTTGCTTAAAGAGGGCAGCCAAATTAACCACAGTCTGATGGACTGCTAATGGTAACTGTGCTTCAGAGCTAAAGACAAAGCTCTGGTGGCGACAGGGGCTCCATCAAGCACCAGGGTCAAGTAGAAGCCAATTCACTCAGAAGAGAAAATGGTTGCAAACGCTGAGCTAAGCCACTTGCCGGTTGGCGTTCTCTGCTACCTCGCCATCGCTGTCCTGCCTCTCCTTGGCTTTTCCTTTAAAACTCGTGAATAATGTTTTCCAGTATTGGTTGCCCCTGGTTCTTCACCATGTCCCTGGCTGGCTGGCTGCTGTCCTCAGGTGTGAGAGCACTTTGCATTTTGGGAGTCCCTGCAACGTGGTAGACAAGATAGGCTGAGAACAATTATATATGCATATTCAGCCTCTCCCACTTGCTGGAAAACCCTAAGCAATTCATTCAATCCCTATTAGCCTCAACTTTCTCCCCTGTAGGAGTACCTGCCTCATAAATTTATTGTGAGGATAAATGAGACAGTAAGACAAAGCCTTCAGCACAGCATTCGACACATAGTTGATATTCAGATATTGGCTGATAACCTTATTATTATCATTATCACCCTTGTTACGATGATGACAATGATGTGCTTTTATGGGGATAAAACCTCCCACTCTTCAAAATGTCATGTTGGTATTGAAGGGATGCCAGGGAGAGGTTCCTGATGAGGGGCCAGAGTGGCCTGCATTCCAAGCAAAATGTGAGGCACTAAGAACTTTTATATGCAATGAAAGCCAAGAGGGAGTTGATCTGAAAAGGCAGGTGCACCCTGCATGGTCCCAAAGGAGGGGCAGGAAGGATATGTGACAGTGTTCAGGATACTGAAATCCAGGAGATGAAAATTTACAGGTAGACAAAGGTGTGGGAGAGTATGGAGGAGTAGTGTCTGGAGTAGTGTCTGGGGGTCATGGGAGAGAAAGAAATAGGGGATGAGTCAGTGGGAACCCGTTGAAATAGAAACAGATGAGAAAGCCTAGGCTTTGAGTTTCCAGAGTGGTTGGTCCAGAGTGTAAGGACTGGGGAGAAACGTGATGAGAGAGTTTCAGGCAGGCAAAAGGGGGAGAGCATTAGCAGCCTGATGTTGTCCCTCCTCAGCACATCTTTGCTATCGAGCACAAGGGAAGAGAGTTAATAGATCCAAGATTTCCTAGGACTAAACCCACAAGTACACCGGGTGTATAGTGAGCTATTTTCCAAAAATATACCAGCTCAATCAAAAGGCAAAAAAATGGACTCAGAGACAATTAGGAAAAACTTCATAAGTAAATAAGTAAGTATAGTCTCTCAATCATGTGTGACTCTTTGTGACCCCATGGACTATAGCCTGTCAGGCTCTTCTGTTCATGGAATTCTCTAGGCAAAAATACTGGCGTGGGTTGCCATTTCCTTCTCCAGGGGATCTTCCCAACCCAGGAATGGAACCTGGGTCTCCTGCACTGCAGGCAGATTCTTTACTGTCTGAGCCACAAAAGTTGGTGAAGATGGAAGGCATTAAAAAAGACAGATCAAATTAGGGCTGACAAAGAAAGATTGATGAAATGTAGGGAAGTCTAGCAGTTTGGGGAGTGTTTTATAATAAATCTCAGCAGACTGGATAAGAATAAGTAAGAACATAGGAACTTAGCTGTTATTTCACAACTATATATGTGTTTTGGGCTTCCCAGGTGGCTCAGTGGTAAAGAATCTGCCTGCCAAGCTAGAGACATGGGTTCAGTCGCTGGGTCAGGAAGATCACCTGGAGAAGGAAAGAGCAACCCACTCCAGTATTCTTGCCTGGGAAATCCCATGGACAGAAGAGCCTGGGGGGCTATAGTCCATGAGGTTGAAAACGATCAAACACAATTTAACAACTAAACAACAAGAACAGCCAATACATGTCATGTCCCCTAAATTCCTCAAACCTTAATAACAGTGATCAGTTTTAGCTGTACACAAAAAGTCTATGTATGTGTGTGTGTAAGTGTGTGAGTGTTATTGTATCTCGTCCTAGGGGACAAGAATGCCACGAGAGATGCTAGAAATTGACAGCAGAAAAGATAATTTCCCCTTGTTATTCTTAGTTGTACCTGAAAAATAAAGTCGTAAGTGTAGGATAAAATGAAGAACCATCTGCTGGGATGAGTGATATCTCTGTTTTTTTGTTGTTGTTGTTGTTGTTTTTACAGATTATACAGTCCTTTCCTTGATAATTTTTCAGAGGCATCAAAATTTGGTTGGAAGACCAATCATTGTTGTCCCTAGATATCATAATGATCAGTGCTCCAGCCTCATATTTGTACAATACTTCTTGAAACTGAGGAAATAACTTTGGTTATTCTATCTTCTGGCCATAAAACAATCCATCTGCCTTGGAGAGTCCTCAGCCCTCAGAAAGATAATTTTTTATTTAAGCTGCAATTAAGTATGATGAAGAGGTATACTTGTGGGCCGCACAAGAAGAGATTTCATTGCAAATCTAAAAGAAAAGGCTTTTTGAGTTACCCATGCATCATATTCTTCACTCCTCCCCATCCCAATTTCATTAACGTTGATAGACAAGGGTGGATGATAACTTACGATGCTAGTGGGTGCTTCCAGGATGCATGGAGCCTTCTCCTTGTTGCATCTCTAGGTATAAAATGGAATTTCTCTTTCCCTCCCATAATCTCTCTGATATTGCGCAAGAAGACAGCACATCCTGCTTCTCTTCTCCTCAGTTGCCTCCTCCATTTTTAAGTTGCCAAACAAGTATGGTTTAACAGATGGAGACGGCTACCAGCAAAGAACAGTGTGATGTTTCTTTGTGGCCATGTCTGTTCTTTCTCTAAAGTGCCACATGGCCTCCAGGGGATAAGTTCATTTCTCCCCCTTCTTATGGCTCTGGTTCTTCACCACACAATCTCTCCACACTCCATCACATGAGCATCACACACAAGAACTGGCAAAGAAGTCAGGGAATTGTACTGAGAACCAGAGCTATCCCTAGAAACCTGTCCAAGGAGGCATATGTGGAACAGGGCAGCCACTTCTTTATCTGTTTATAATGATGTTTTCTATACAGATGGGCCAGATGTAAGTACCTCTTCCAGCCCTTCATGGCTTTTACCAAGAAATACTGACAAATGAATGAGGTAGTTAAAGACAGGCAAAGAGCCTTACATGATGCAGGGGAGATAGTCCTGAGGATTCAAAATGTAAGGAAGAGGAAAAGAAAGAAATGATGGTGGGGGAGGAAAGAGGAAAGGAAAAGAAAAGGAGAATAAATTCAAAAGTGAATAATGCAATTATCAACGGAAAACTCATTTTCCCCCCATTGTTCCTTTAATAAGCATGTTGAGTACTGCTACGGGCTAAGTACTCTGATAGAGGTTTTAAGGCACCGTATTCAACTTAACTCTCATAACAACTCCATTGGCTAGACACAATACCCCTTTTATAAATGAATAAACTGCTTCAGAGAGTGTAAGAAGTAAGTTCAGTTAATACAACCAGAGGCCAAGGAGCAGATATTGGGACTCAGATCTGCCTAGCTTCATGACTTTGGCTTTTGTGTCACAGAAATTCCATGCCAGTCATCTTGTCTACCAAATATTTTGACTATCTTAGGATAAGGGACAATGAGAAACTCAGAGTTCAGAATCATTAGTTCAAGCTAACTAATCATGTCTCTTCTTGATACAAACAAGTGACTCTTGATCTCTTTGTGACTTCTATAGATTTAGATTCTAATTACTAAGACACTTGCTCTCAGGAGCTACACACATCTCACCTGGGAGATTGTGTTTTTAGGAGGAGGTAAAGCTACCTGGCTCATAAATCCATCCCCAAGAGCTGTTTAGGGGCAGGTATCCATCCTAGCCCTCTAAGATCACCCAGAATCTTTAGCGCATCTGAGTTCTCTATCTTCCTTGAACATCTGAAGCTAGAAGAGCCCCCTATGCCCTTTGTTTCTCCTCCCACTTTTTCAAGTTCCTCAACTCAAAACTCACCCCCATTTTTCTCCATCTGCACCCCAATCCCAGCTTTATTCCCCTGAGTTTTCAGAAAAGGAAGCTCTACCCACTATGTTCTGCACATCACACAAGAACTCAGATCACACCAAAATAAAAAGGAAGAAACAACTATCAAAGGTCTCCCAATAGGTGCCCTGTCTACAGCTCTAGATATGGATCATCTTCTTGGACCTCACGTAGTGAGGTAAATATCAGTAACCTTGTTTTGCAGGTAAGTAAATTGAGAAATAAAATGCATTTCCAAAGGTCACACAGAACTGGTGGAGCTAGGGCAGGAATTCAGGTATTCTTGTTCCAGCTCATTTCCTTTACTATAAAGCCAGACTGTTCCCCCAAAGTAAGCATGAAGTGGGTAAGACAACCCCTAGGCTCCCATCAAGAGCCAGTTCTCATTATCAGGCAGCAAGCAATCATCCAAGGACAAGAAGGCTTACAGAAGCCTCTTTACAGCATACTGTAGTGACAACCACATACTGTGATCTGCACATCTCCTTCAATAACTGGACAAATCCTAAAGCAGATACCACCTAGCCTTGCTACCTATCTCAGGCCAATTTCCATCAGATGTTAGAGGAAAAAAACTATGTGAAAAGAACAACTGTGATGACCTTTCAGAAAGTAGAAACTAGGGAGGGAGCAAAAGAGAAATAAAGAAAGAAAAAGAGGGTGTGTGTGTTTTCCTTGAGGCTGGGAAGGGACCCAAGGAGCCTGGAGATGTAATGGGATACAGTGCAGATTACAAAAGTTTCGTTACAGCTGTCATAGCCTTTCACAAAGGCATGGCCCTCCAGAGAGCCATATTTCATCTCAGCTTTCCCCACCATATAAGACAGAGGGTGAGGAGCTGGAAGGCAGGACTGAAAACTCATGCCTGAGCTGAGCGAGCCCTGACATCCCCGTGACACTCCCATCAAACCAAAATGAACTGGACCCAAAGGCTCTTGTTTTAACAGGCTTTGAATCTCATCCCTGTCATCTTTTTTTTTTTTTTTCTTCACACTCTCCTTTCTGGAAATGCATTGCCTAGCAACCTGCTGTCTTATTCTAAACAGCCATGCACACAATTGTATGCATGCACTTGGAGGCATCAGGATAATATTTGAGTGTCTCTGATGGCCTTGCTAGCACTGATGGATCTCTTGCTCAGAAGAGTTAGGTCCTAGGATGTGTGTTAATCAGAGTGGAATCTCAGGCAATCTCTGTGACCATTTTAGTCCTTCAAGAGACAACAGAAGGACACATTTTTGCCTGATGGTAGGTGGGTAGAGACAGCCCCAAAGGATTCATAAGAGGAAGGTGGGCACCAGCATTGATCTTATTCATGCAAAGAAGTCTTTGAATCAGTCACCTGTCAGCTACACCAGTGAGAGTGTTCTGAACATTTTGGATTCAGAGCAGACAAAACAGAAGAAAATTCACGGATCACTTTCCAATTCAAAGGGACAGGGAGACCTGCCCTGTCTTCTGTTCTGCCATGCCACTTATACCCTTTTTATAGGGGTAACCCCTGAATTTAGGGTTAGAGGTCCCCACAGGAGCTGCTCCAATGATACAGTCATGTCAGTGGACAGAGGCACGTGACATTGATCCAGAACCCAAAGAATCCAGTTGTCCAGCTTCTGGGAATCAGACCAATTATTTTAACCCTTTGTTGTGAAATAAAACACAAGTACAGAAAACCACACAAAACCAAAGTATAACTTTACGGATTATTATAAGGTGCACTGTATTGTGATCGGCAGCAGGGTAAAGAAGTAGACCCCCTCCACGTGTCCTGTCTCAATCTCAACTCTCTGCTGCCCTGAAAGTGACCTCTCTCCTAGTTTTTATGGTGATGCGCCCTTGTATCCTTTTATAGCTTCAGCACTAAGGTGAACCTGCCTGGATACCACAATTTGGTCTTGGCCATTTTTAAAAATGTGATGTGTCTTTTTAATCTCTTTTCCTCTCTGGTTCTTTCACCCTTTTCAATTCCTTACAATGTATCCGTTAAAGAATCTGGGGCATTGGAGCTGAGAGCAACTGAAATTGGGCAACTGAAAAAAAAAAAAAGACAGAAGTAAATGAATAGGCTGGTTTTGTCCTTTGGCTTTTCTCAATTTGTTTTCCAGGAGATACTGGGGTAGGGAGAGGAGAAGGGTATGAATACAGAGGAATGGGTATTAGGAGGGCCAGGAGACATTTTTCAAGTATGTGACAGTGTTTTCCAAGCTCCAGACCTCCCCCCACCCCCAATCTCCTGCCCCTGCTCGCAGGACTGCCCTAACAGGTGTGGCTGAGGGTCGCTGGCCCAGCCCCCTCCCCAGACAGTCCCGGGTCTCCAGCTTCAGCTCCGAGTGGTGGATGGAAAGCTGCTGCGGTCTCTGGAAGTGAAAAACCCAAAGGTTTTATCCCTGTCAAGAGCGGGTCTGACAAGACAAAGGCAGCCTGGTAACCAGAGAGGCCAGTGGGGACTCAACACCTGCCTGCCCTTCTGGCTCCCCTCCTGGGTTTGCTCAGCCCGAAAGCCTCCCTGCCCCACTGTGGGCCTCAGTTTCTCCCCTTGGCAGCCTGCAGATGTGAGCATCCATCTCCTGGAAGCATGTGGTCCCACATGTTTGCAAAGCCTGAGCTTCCCTGGGGAGGGAAGACACCTGTGTACACATAGCGTGGAGGCGCCATGAGCTCGTTGGCTGCGTTCTAAGGGAGGCACCCGGCCCGGGCTGCAGCGCTGATGCTGCAGGGGGAACAATGCGGCCTCTGTTTGCCCAGCTGCAGCTCTCGTCTTCCTCTCTGCTGCACCATTCTCGGCCCCCACCCAGGTTCTCTGCCAGGGGGGCCCAGAAAGCATTGGCTCGCTTTGGAAACCCCTGTCTGAGTCAAATTCAGTTTGCTGGTAAAAAAAAAGTTCAAAGACACAAAAATGAGATATTTTTGAATCAACAGGACCAGTCTCATCTGTGTGTGTGCTGCTGTGGAGGAGAGGAGAGTTCAGGGGTGATGATGTGGATTCCCTAGTCCCAGGTCAGCCCTGTCTCTCCCAGGGGTGCTTAGAAAAGAGGCATCCTGACCCTTTCTTCCTACCACACACTCACTGAGGAGCTCGTGTTGATAGAGAGGAGTCCTTCAAGCCCACTTCTAACTTACATAAATTTTAGTATGTGTCCTCAGCAAAGAGAAAAAGAAATAACTGCCCATCATCTGATTCAGTAAGCTGCACTTTGGCGAGAATGAAGTGGAAATCTGCACTTCCTTCATTTCAGCTCAGCAATGCTTGTCTTTCAAACTATATTTGGCCGAGACATATTTCTCTCAATGTGGTCCCAAACTCAGACCCATATAACATATTCAAATGAGCTCAGAAGATTCACTTTTCTTTCATGCTGGAACAGACCACTGTTTCTTCAGTTGCAACACTTCCAGTAACTGGACAGCAAAATGCTGTCTTTCTAAGGAAATTTCAGGCATCAGTTGGATGACATACTCTCAAGCCTAAGCGGCTTACCTTAAATACTTCTTCCCCACCAGCTGATCCTTGGCTAGATTTGCTTGGATTTATTGACTTGGTTAAAGTCAAGAAAGGTCCAGAGTTTTGGAGTCATGAGGAGGGTGGGTCTGGAAAGGAGAAGATGAGGTACTGAAAAACAGGGAAAGTATTTCACCAGGAAAAAAAACATGTCCTTCAAAGCTTTGCTCTTATCGTGCGTTACTCCAGACAAGTCATGCCTCCTGTAGAACCTGACCAACTCCAGTCTAGACAGTGTGGGAAAGTTGACCACTTTCTAGGGGTAACCCCTCAGCCACAGTCTAGACAGGACTGAGACATCTACTGTGTCCTGGAGCCCAGGGGAAATGAGAGGACCCCTGGCCCGAACATTGTACTTTGGAAAACCTAAAAGGTGTGATGAATTTAGGGTCTCCATTCCAGCCAAAGGGAGCAGAAAGTCAAAGGCTTCATAGATCAGATTATAGGAAGTTTTTAGGACTTACACAGGAGGACACTTGCAGGAATCCAACCCTATAAGCTTCAGACTTGACCAAGTATCACAATTTCCAGCTAGCTCTCCACTTCATTTCCAGCCTCTGCTCCTGGTTGTCTGGACTTTTTCTGTGCTCCGATTCTCCTTTCCAATTTTTTCCTACATTTTTCTGTATTATCTACTCTGCCCTCTTACTACATGCAGCCTAAGACTGTCTGCTTGGGTTTTCATGGTTCTTTCCATATTCACTCCCACTTTTCCTGCTGTTGGTCTTGGCGGGGCTCGGGGCTTGAATTTCGGTCATTTCCTGGCATTTTCCACTGTTTCCTCTGAGGTGTCGTTTTTCCCTCCATGCCCTCTACCCTTTTCACATCTCTTCTTTCTCATCTCTAGCTCCATCTATTAATACATGAACCAAGTGAGCCATCTAGACTACGAAAGAGCAAGTGGGATGAGAGCATGAGTCAGCACCCATGGGAGAAGCAAAGTTCCTCTCAGCTGGCCCTTCAGCAGGCTGGCCAAGAGAAGCATTAGAAAGGGGGAGAGGGGAGCAGTTAAAAAACTCTTTTTAAAATTTTAAAAATTAAAAATTAGAGAAAAGCAACAAACAGAAGAGATAAAATTAAGAGGAGAAAGAGAGAATGAGGGTGGTAAAGAGGGAAAGTAAAAGAATATATAAAATAAAGAATACATAAACCAAGTAAACCAGAATTTTCATTTACAAAAAAGGAGTCAATGGTCTGAGCTTGAAAGTTCATTTTCTAAACTAAAATTCAGAGTAGATGACCCTGTTCCTACTGAGTTGACATAGCTTGGGCAGAACTTTTATTTAATTAGTCACATTTGAAGTTTGACTTTCTCCTGTCCATCAAGGATGGAAGCTGTATATACTCTTTCTTGGAGTTCTTTACAAAGTGATGAGACCTATATTTTCCTGGGTTGTACTGTAAGGAAGCTTAAGCCTTGGGATTTCTGGAAGACCTGCCACTATGGAGAGCTTAAAGAGAGACCTCAGCACCAGCAGACTTCCCACTCGCCTAAGGATTTCACCAAACTGGAAAATGGGTGTCATTTTCTGATCTTAAGAAAGCAAAACACAGCCAACTATCTCTCTCTAGCTCCCTTTCTTCCCTGACAAAAGATGCATTTAGGGTCTGTAGTGGACTAAACAGTGTCCCTGCAAAGTTTATACCTACCCAGAACCTATGAATGTGGCCTTACTTGAAAACAGGATCTTTGTAGGGGTCATACTGGATTTGGGTGGCCTTTAATCTAATATGGTTGGTGTCCTTATAAGAAGAGGGAAAATTGGACAAAAAGACATAGTCACATAAGGAGAAGTCACATAGTCACATGTGAAGACAGAGACAGAAATTGGAGTGATATGTCCACAAGCCAAGACACATCAAGGATGCTGGCCACCACCAGAAGCTAGAACATATAAGGAAGGATCCTCCACCAGCTCCTTCAAAGAGTGTGGTCCTGTCAATGCCTCAATTTCAGACTTCTAGCTTCCAAAACTGTAAGAGAAAATATCTGTTGTTTTAAGCCACGTAGCTTGTGGTACTTTGTTATGGCAGCTCTGAGAAATGAATAAAGAGTCCAGGGTCTCAGGATTGGCCATATCAATGTCCACAGAGGGGCATTAAGACTTGCCTGGGCCTTGTTTGTGGGCAGCTTTCTGATCAAAGTCAAGGCTCCTGGGGCCCACCAAGTTGTCATTCTTCTGTGGGTGACCTCCTGACTGCATCTTCCCACTGCTTGCTTTTCATTAAACATGCATTTGTGGGGGGTGGCCTACTGGAGTGTCTGTTGCCTTTTAGTGCTGTGTTTTATTTCTGTTTCATATAAATATAGAAGCCCACTTGGAGAGATGCCTGCCTTGGCAGGGAGGCCTCTGGTCCTTCTGCCAGCTCTGCATATCTCTCAAATGAGTTATAAGTAGATGGGGCCTGGAGACTGGACCTCAGGGACGGCTCCCCTGAGTGTCATGGTCCTCCCGAGAAAGTGACTCAGCAATTCCCCCAAAGTCCCCTTCTTTTCCAGGAACAGAACAGCCACTCAACCGGAGCTTGGGGAGAAAGTATCACACACATCCCCCTAAGCTCCCTACTTCTCACAAAACACTTCGTAAACAGCTGTGGAGCATTTTAAGCCATTGCTCTTTGTTCGTAAGCAGATTGCTGAGAAAATCTCCTGGCACAGCCTGGCTTAGGGCCACTGGTTCATGGCTTGAGAAGAGGCACATGCCAGGCATATGCTGGGAAATATTACTGGGAGGTTGTAGAGACCCTACAGGTGAGAGCAGGGGACAGCTCCAGACAGATGTAGGTTTGGCCAGCTGAGACATGGGACATGGCCTTGAGGTTGTAGTGGAATATATTTCCTACTCCCAACAGTGGCCACTGTGCTTTCATTCTCCCCACTCAGACTGATTCTTCTATGAGCAACAATAGAACTGGGAATTTCTAGTACTATTTCTGTGCCCCAGGTGCAGACTTCTAGCAGAGCAGGGCTAGAGAGAGGCTGGGGCTTCCCTGGGAGCCAGTGGTCTCCAAACTAGGGTGTGTGCATTTTAGAAATAGAGCGAGGCTATCCATTGGAATTGAGAAGAAAATATTTTTAATTTACTTACTATTTATTTTAATTGGAGGATAATTATTTTACAATGTTGTGATGGTTTTTGATATACATCAATATGAATCAGCCATAGGTATACATGTGTCCACTCTATCCTGAATTCCGTCCCCCTACCTCCCTTCCCAACCTATCCCTCTAGGTGGTCACAGAGCATTGGCTTTGGGTTCTCTGCATCATATATTATATTAGTACTAGTTATCTATTTTACATACGGTAATGTACATGTTTCAATGTTATTCACTCAAATCATTCTACCCTTTTCTTCTCCCACTGAGTCTAAAAGGTTGTTTTTATATCTGTGTCTCCTTTGCTGCCCTGCATGTAGGATCGTCAGTACCATCTTTCTAGATTCCATATATATGCATTAATACATGGTATTTGTCTTTTGAGAAGAAAATATTGAACCTTCCAGCTTAATTTATTTTGTCCTTAAATAAAAAATACATTATTAATAAGTAGCACAGGCTGATAGTATTGAAGGTATATAATTTATCAATATGCATATGTTAGGTATGAGTCCCTTAAATTAATTTTGGTTATGTACCCTTATCAGTAAAAGATATAGTCCATTGTTCTGCAGAGATTTTCAAGCATGTTCTGAACTTGAGGCAGAGAGGCATAGAGAAAAGGAGAGGATGTCTTGAGTAAGTGAGGGGTCTACTTAATACTCTCTGGGCCTTATCAGGCAATTCAGCTCTGCTTCTATATGCTCTGTACCCTGGACTTTTGCATTAAGATATGTTTGATGAAAGAGTTTGACATAAAAATAAAAAGGAAGTTGAATAAAATGGGTGAACTATTTCAGCTCCCTTATTTTTCAGATGGGAAAACTAAGGCCTGGAGGAAAAGTGATTGCCCCAAGAAACACAGGCCTTCAGGACTAACACCGAGGCTACAACTCCCTTTCTTGACTCTTAGTTCACTGTGCTCTCTGACTGAGACATGCATTCTGCATGCCATGCAACCTGTTTGGGTGACCCTACATTAAAACAAACAAAAAAAAGCCAAGCCAGAAGGAAAGGCAACAGGCAAGAGGTAGGGTCTCTTCTTAGAAGAGGAAATGGCAACCCACTCCAGTTATTCTTGCCTGGGAAACCCCATGGACAGAGGAGCCTGGTGAGCTGCAGTCCATGAGGTGACAAAGAGTCAGAAACGACTGATGTACTAACACTTCCATTTTCACATTTGTAAAAATAAAAGCTAATCCAGAAGGAGAGACAGCAGGCAAGAACTCTGGTCTCTCCTCCATCAGTGATTTGGACTCCCAGAAGAAGCCTAAGCCACTACAACTCTTAAATGTAACTTCATGGCCTGCCTAAGACACTTCTGGAAGATGAGGTAGACTGAACGCCCTCTCTACTAATTGGCTATCCTGCTTGATCACCTTTCTTCATGGCTTCTCAGAATGTCCTTGTGTTCCTGGAATTCTGGAATGTGGTTCAGTTTAGTTCAGTCGCTCAGTCGTGTCTGATTCTTTGCAACTGCATGGACTGCAGCATGCCAGGCTTCCCTGTCTATCACCAACTCCCCGGAGCTTGGCAAAGTTCATGTCCATCGAGTCAGTGATACCATCCAACCATCTCATCCTCTGTTGCCCCCTTCTCCTGCCTTCAATCTTTCCCAGCATCAGGGTTTTTTCTAATGAGTCAGTTCTTTGCATCAGGAATGTGGTATGAGCACACAAATCAGGAGCTTCTCAGAGGACTTCACTGATAGGTCAATCTTAAACAGGGAAAGCATCACTCTTTCTCTGATTTTAGGTCCTAACACTCAAAGTAATTTGTTTCCTTTTAAGATCATCAAATATCATATGTTGATCTTGCCTCCCACTTTCTAGACTCTCACACATCGGTTGCTACCAGCCCACTGTTCTCGGGTACTCTCAAATCCTTTATGTTTTTAAGGAGTTTAATGTAGGCTCTTTGGGGAATAAAAGAAAAAGAAAGACACAAATTATACAACAATGTAGACCAATATGGTACTGCTACTGAATGGGTACTACAAAAGCTGAGAATTCTTCCTTTTACATTCAAACTCCTTGAGGGTAGGAAATGTGTCCTAAATCTATATGCTTGAAAGGGAAAGTGTTAGTCGCTTAGTCATGTCTGACTCTTTGTGACCCCATGGACTGTATGTAGCCTGCCAGGCTCATCTGTCCATGGAACTCTGCAGGCAAGAATACTGGAATGGTTAGCTATTCCCTTCTCCAGGGGATCTTTCTGATCCAGGGATTGAACCCATGTCTCTTGCATTGCAGACAGATTCTTTACCATCTGAGCCGTCAGGGAAGGCTCAAAACTATGTGCTTAGTCCTTGGCAAATAGATGCTTAATAAATAAGTTCAGCAAATGAATATTAATTCAGCAAAAACTAAATATTCAAATAAATGAATTCTTAAATAAACATGTAAATTAGATGAGGGGGAGTCTTATTGACTGATCTAAGAAACTTCATTGTACAGGAAGACTCTGAATAATGTCTAGAATCAGAGTGAAAGGAGAGCATGTTTCAGGCTGTGGAAGGACAGGTTTGGAGCTAGAGAACCACTCTGTTGGTGTTGGGTGCTAGTGATCTGTAAGTTAAGTAATTGGGCTGGATTGATAGGCTGAAATACAAAGCTATGGAGTCTGTTTGCTTCTACAAAGGTGAATTACTAGAGGTCGCTAAGCAAGAGGAAGATATAACAAAAACAATGTTTTAGGAAGGTGAGTTGGAGATGATGCGAAAAGTGGATCAGAGAAGGGAGGAAGGGATGATACATCTGCTTTCTTTTAAATCCTCCCCCTCCATTAGGTGGCTTCCCTCATAGCTCAGTCGGTAATTCATCTGCCTGCAACGCTGGAGACCTGGCTTCGATTTCTAGGTCAGAAAGATCCCCTGGAGAAAGAAATGGCAACCCACTCCAGTATTCTTGGCTGGAGAATCCCATGGATGGAGGAGCCTGGCGGGCTACAGTCCACAGGGTCACAGGAGTTGGACACCACTTAGCGACTAAACCACCACCACCTCCGTTAGGACATTTCTCCCTGATTTTCAGCATGACTGTAGCCCAAGATCCAAGGCACACTGAGAAGAACTTAAAATGTCACCTTCATTCCTCTCACCTTTGGACCATCTGTCCAGAGGTCATCTTCTTTTCCTCTCTAGGTTTTCTGTGTGGCTCTGTATGACATAGTAGCTAGATCTTCCTGCTAAAACAGTCAATTCCATTTTTAAAATTTTAAAATTAACTCCACATTAACTCCAAATTCTACTTTTTCAACCAACGTGCCTTAAGTCAAACCAGCTCTAACAATTGACTTTTGCTAATCCAATCTTGGAGAAGCAACCTGGATCCCTCTTCTTCATTTTCTCTGCCTTTGGTGTCATGGCCCACCTCTGTTTCCATTTTGGTTGCCTCTTTCTATCACTGTTTACCTCCCTGTTTTTTCTCTTTTGCTCAGAAATGTGCTTTTTCTTTAGACTCAAGCTAGAATATGCACATTGAGCAATAGCAAGGCAACGTTCCTTGAACCAACAGTCTCATGTCCCACTGGGAGTCCTTTTGGATCTGTCTGAAAATCCTGGTCCAGAAGTATGAATTATAACCACTCTTTTCTCAAGGCCCTGAGCAATTTCAACTGAACCCAAGGGTTCTGAACATACTCCATTCCTCCCAAATAATGTTCTATGAAGGCACATGTACCCACCAGAAGGAATCTCTCCAGAAAAATCTATTTAACTTGGCCACTATACCCCATATCTTTCATCTATTTTTATTAATAAAGATAAATATTTCTTTCCTTTTCTGCCTGATACCATGCTAAATCAGGAGACCTATGCCAACAACATCAATACGTCTTTGCAGCACTAATTGTTTCAATGTAGTCTTTGGATATCAACTATAATGCCTTGTGCTGAGAATGACGTGTATATAAGAAACTACTTTTTGGATTTGGGAGGTCGTCTAATGTGTGGACAATGAGACTTTGAGTACCTAGAAGGCAGGCACCATGTCATATTTATTTTTGTAGTATGGGTGCTTGACATAAACTGTGGGTTCAATAAATGTCCATTAAATAAGTGGATTTACTGATGAATTATTCCAAAATGTAGCTCACATAACTACAGTTGTTTTAACTATCCCAAGTTTTTCCAAGTTTAATCCATACCACTGTAGGCCAATTCTTGTGTCCTTGGCTTTATTCAAAGTGCTTTCTTTTGTGTACTTTTGTTTTGAGATTCTAAGCATTCTTCTCATAGTACATGACTAACTCTCCGTCTCCCACATGGCAGATTAAGGATGATCCCTAATTCTTTGTCACTCTTCCCATCTAAAGGTGGAAAGTATTTTCCCTCCCCTTGAATCCAGGATGGTCAGTGACAGTTTGACACAGAGTATAAGCAGAAGTGATATTACACTGGTTCGGGCCTCATCTCTTAAAGGACTACTAGCTTCTGCCTTGTTCTCTTGGAGTCCTGAAATGACATTCTGACTATCATACTGGAAAGACCAGGATTCCAGAGGAGACTAGTCTTCTGACTGTCCCCATCAGAGTGCTGAGTATGCAAGGGAAGCCAGCTTGGACCCTCCAACAACAGAGCCACTACCGTGTGAACAACCTGTAAAAAATGAGCCATACTGGGACAGTCCCTTTGACATCCCCAGCTGAGCTCCCAGCCAAGAGCCAGCATCCACTGCCAGCCATATGAGGGCACCATTTTGAATGATCAGCTCAGTCAAACCTTCCAATGACTGCAGCCCTGGCCAATATCTGACTGCAACTTCATGAGAGAGCCCACGCAAGAACTACCGAGCTGAGCCCAGTCCACCCACAGAATTATGAACTATAATGATAAATTATGGTTTTAAGCCATCAAGTTTTGAGGTAGTTTGTTATACAGAAGTAGATAAGTAGAACATACTGCTATGCAAACAGAGATGACAATCATGTGTTGGTCTTTCCTCTGAAGTTTTTACAATGCCTCATAGAAGGCTTTGCTCTCAGCTGAGGGAGTACAGAGCATCTCACTTGACAAACAGAAGGACCAAAAATAAATAGGACCTCCTCTTTATAGGGGCTATGAATAAGTTCATGTCAGCTTGGATGCCATGTGTCTGCCACCTGCCTTCATGGTATCCTAGCACTGGGAGAGACCGTGGACAGCCACCTAATCCATCCCCCTGCCTCCCAATATAACGACTCTTAAAATAAATCCTGCCAGAGAACTCTGCTGGGTTTTCTTTTTTTTTCTTCCTCTTTTTTTTTTTTTAATCCCAAGAAAAGGAGATTTTGCAGCTACCTTTGGCAATGTACTCCAGCAGCTCCTCGTAAATCTTAATTAGAGCATTCTAACAGATGTTTCACCTCATTCCTCCAGACCCAGCTTCAGCCCTTTCTTCTTGCTTCTTCATCTTGTGTTTTGGCTTTATTTTCCTAAATTTGGAGAAGCAGTGAAGAAAATATTACTCACAAACACCTCTTTATTTTTCTTTCATAGATGTGAAAGGATCCATCACTTCATTCCTCTGTGGAAGCTGGAATGTTCTCATTCAGAGACACCTCCGTTTTCTAATCTGAAAAAACACAGGATAAAACCACCTGCCCGGCTTACTTGAATGAGCTGATGAAAAGATCAAAATTAGAGTGACTGTAAGAAGGCACACATAGGCTTTACAGCATACTATAAATTCCTGGCATCTTGAGTCGAGTTGGTTGCTGGTTTAAGAAATCTCACGGAGAAGGTAAATTAGTTGTTGTGTAGGGCTAGGGGGATGGGAGGATTGGGAAGTGATAGTTAAAAGGTACAGGGGCTTTTTTTGGTGGGGGGGCGGTGGTGGTGGGCATTGTGAAATGTCCTAAGATTGTTGTGAAACATAAATCTGTGAATATACTAAAAGCCACTTAATCAGATATTTGAAAGAGGAGAATAGTATGCTATGTGAATTATCTTAACAATTTAAAGAAAATCTTTAAATTTTCTTTAATTTTCTCTTTAAAAAGAAAAAAAAATCATATTGTTCATAGATTCACATTAGTCTTTCTTCTTGGGGCCTTCTGTCATCTGTCATTCCCTGAGTCCCATTAGTTATATGCCTTGTCTAATATCTCCAACACTTGGACTATTTTAATACTGGGTTTTCTCTGTGAAGGCTTATCCTCTACCACAAGCAGAAAACAAGAGAAGAAATGGACTAATGTCAATTGACTAGCAAACACTGACAAGACTAAATGAAGGATCAGGGTCTGAGATATGTCATTATGAAGTGGATTATAGTCCCTAGAAGAGGCTGCTGATAGAGGACTCTGTGACAACCTAGAGGTGGGATGGTGTGCGAAGTGGGAGGGAAGTTCAAGAGGGAAGGTACATAGGTACACCTGTGGCTGATTCATGGTGTATGCAGAAACCAACACAATATTGTAAAGCAATTATCCTCCAGTTAAAAACAAGTAGATTTTTAAAAAAGGAAATATCACAGAAAAATAGTAGCTTCAAAAATTTTTTAAAAAAGCTATTTTGTTGATGAAGTTTTGCAGATCTTACAACTGGGTCACAGAGCTTGGAGACAAGAGACAAAAAAGTCCATCTTCATCTTACCTTTAAAGACTTTAAAGACACTCTCCCTCTCTTCTCCTCACCCTACCTCTTTTCATCTTCAGGCAATGATGGAGAGCAGGGAGAAAGAAGTTTAAGGACACAGTCCACAACTTGCCTCAGTTTCCCCTCCAGCTTTCCCTGGTCTGTCTTGTTCTGTAGAGGACGTTCTCAGAGGCAGACATGAGAAATGGGTGATAGAGGGATGGCCCAGGAGGTCAGTAAGGCCCCCAGGAATCAAAGGAACCAACGAATTTGGCCAAAGAGCTGCCTTTCCCCCAGCCCCAGGCTGGCGCTTTCAAGTCCCTGATGAAGGTGGAGCACTCCTCAGGGAGCCCCTTCAGAAGGACCCCGTGTCTAGGGAACCCAAACCAATATGCTCTTTTAAGGAGTCTCGGGTTTTCTCCGAACACATTCTGGGCTAGGATCAGCACTCCATAAACTACAACATGAAAAACAAGCCCCGCTCTTGAGAAACACAGAGGGCAGTGACATCAGTCATGCGGCTCATGACAGCCAATACCCTGACCCTCGGTCCCTCCCCAGCACCGCCTTCCTCCCCTACCTGCCACTCTCAGCTCCCATCCAGACCCTCATCCTGCCAACCCCGAATCAACAGAGCGGGTTTCGGACAGCTGGAATAATCATCATCTCTCACGCGATGTCTCCAATTCCTGCGGAGCCTGCCCCGTGCCCTCTCCCTCCCACCCTCCCGTGGCCTCTCACTCAATTCCTTCTTCTCTTGGCACCAACAGCTATTTTCCAGCACCCTGCCTGGCGCACCTCCAACCAACCTCCCCGAGGGGTTTTCACTCCCCACTTCATCTGTCTCCTTCGTGCTTCTCCTGCTGGAATTGGATCTTCCAGCTCTATTTCTGGATTCTTTCCACTGCTCTGTCTTGGGTCAGGCAGCTTGCTTCTTCAACCTGCCTTGCATCTCCCTGGCCTCTAATAAGCATCTCTAAAATCCTCCAGTGTCAGATGTGGAGCTACAGTCAGTAGCTATGTTCTTTTTTTCCCAATAGATTCTTTCTTATCTGCCTTGTCACGGAAACATAGAGCTTTGTTAAAATGAGGGCTTCATAACTACCTCACATGCCTAAAAGAGGTCCTCAGGGCCTCTCTGTGATGCCATCGTCACTAGGAAGAAGTGGGATAATTCCTCTCTTATCTGGACAGAGCCCTGTTTCCACAGCTTTCTAACCTACCCTTTACTGATTTTCCATTCCCATCTTCTTCATTGGCTCATACACAGGCAGGATAAGCATACTCCCAACTTCTGCTACTGCTGCTGCTAAGTCACTTCAGTCGTGTCCAACTCTGTGTGACCCCATAGATGGCAGCCCACCAGGCTCCTCTGTCCCTGGGACTACTAATGTAATTAATGTTCATTCATATTATTTGGCACTAAAGCTTCCCATAAGTACTAGCCACTGTGGGCTACTGACCCATTTCTGTTTGGGTGACTATACAGCCTGGGGCAGAGTCCTCTTTTTTGAAACCTGGGAACATTTGGTCTTCTGTCTTGGGTCCTTGTACTCAGCTGGTCTTCTGTATTCTTCTCCTGCTATACTCTTTTTTGAGAAGGCCATGCTCTATTCTGCCTGTGCTAGACCATCAGTCTCTCAAAGTCCTACTTCTAAGAATCATGAAAGTCATCATTCTTCAACATCTTCTTACAGAAACTCAAAACATTTTCGCCTTCCAAAAATGACATCTGTTAGCTCTCCCTTCACTTTTGAAAATAGTTAGCCCACATTTACAACTGCAAAAACATATATTTGACCAAGAAACAGAAAGCATAAATTCTAGTACTATTCTCAAATAGTACAAATCAGGTATCAGTTATAAAACGTGGAACAAACTGAAGCACCTCCCTAAGCTTTATTTTCTGCACCCATAAATTTAGTAGGCTGAATTAGATAATTATCAGAGGACCTTATAAACTCTTATTTTCTGCTACCCCATATGACCTCTTTAAGAGTATTAATTATATTCTTAGAAATTATTTGTAAATGGAACTTTGAAAATAGTTATGACCAATTTTGCTTTCTCTTTCAACATAGAAATTATTTTAGCCTGAGTGGATTTCAATTCCTGAATATTATGCTTCCTGCCTTTGTAGTCTTGGACAAGTACTTAAGTTTTTCAAATTAAGTTGTCACACTTGTAAAATGAGTATATACTAGTACTTATGTGATCAGGTTATGAAGTATGTAAATCATCTAGCATGATAACTGGCATATAGTAAGTGCTCAACAAATGTCATTTACCATCAATACATTCACCATTCATTTTAATTTCTTGAATGAGCCCTATTAAACTGAACATCTCATAATAACCAATTTAGTCTTATTTCTAAGAGCTAGTTTGTTTGGCAATGGAAGTCTCCTTCCATCATCATCAATTTGGATACTTCTTATTACCAAGCTGGGGTTGCAAATGACACCATCAAAGTTGGATGTGTTCACTGATGGATTTGTGCCTTTGCCATATTTTCAAACTGAATATTAATGAGATTGAGATTATCAGTCAAACTTATATTTCGTGCATTTACTATGGACAATTGAGAGCCCACCATCAGTCTGCAATAAAAAATGTCCTTGGATTTATACTTTACTTTGAATTATAGGGCTTCCCAGGTGGCTCAGATGGTAAGGAATTCATCTGCAATGCAGAAGACCTGGGTTTGATCCCTGGGTTGGGATGATCTCCTGGAGAAGGAAATGGCAACCCACTTCAGTATTCTTGCCTGGAGAGTTCCATGGACAAAGGAGCCAGGTGGACTACAGTCCATGGGGGTGCAAAGAATTGGACACGACTGAGTGACTAACTCTATACAGTCAGCAAAAACAAGACCGGGAGCTGACTGTGGCTCAGATCATGAACTCCTTATTGCCAAATTCAGACTTAAACTGAAGAAAGTAGGGAAAACCACTA
This sequence comes from Dama dama, assembly GCF_033118175.1. NCBI lineage: Eukaryota > Metazoa > Chordata > Mammalia > Artiodactyla > Cervidae > Dama > Dama dama. Next base: position 29,805,683 of record NC_083688.1, read on the forward strand.
GGCCATTCAGGTATGACCTAAATCAAATCTCTTATGATTATACAGTAGAAGTGAGAAATAGATTTAAGGGACTAGATCTGATAGACAGAGTACCTGATGAACTATGGATGGAGGTTCATGGCATTGTGAAAAGAGACAGGGATCAAGACCATTCCCAAGAAAAAGAAATGCAGAAAACCAAAATGGCTGCCTGAGGACGCCTTACAAATAGCTGTGAAAAGAAGAGAAATGAAAAGCAAAGGAGAACAGGAAAGATATGCCCATTTGAATGCAGAGTTCCAAAGAAGAGCAAGGAGAGATAAGAAAGCCTTCCTCAGTGATCAGTGCAAAGAAATAGAGGAAAACAATAGAATGGGAAAGACTAGAGATCTCTTCAAGAAAATTAGAAATACCAAGGGAACATTTCATGCAAAGATGGGCTCAATAATGGACAGAAATGGTATGGACCTAACAGAAGCAGAAGATATTAAGAGGAAGGGGCAAGAACAAACAGAAGAACTGTACAAAAAAGATCTTCATGACCCAGATAATCACGGTGGTGTGATCACTCACCTAGAGCCAAACATCCTGGAATGCAAAGTCAAATGGGCCTTCAGAAGCATCACTGCAAACAAAGCTAGTGGAGGTGATGGAATTCCAGCTGAGCTATTCCAAATCCTAAAAGATGACGCTTTGAAAGTGCTGTACTCAATATGCCAGCAAATCTGGAAAACTCAGCAGTGGCCACAAGACTGGAAAATGTTGGTTTTCATTCCAATCCCAAAGAAAGGCAATGCCAAAGAATGCTCAAACTACCCACAATTGCAGTCATCTCACATGCTAGTAAAGTAATGCTCAAAATTCTCCAAGCCAGGCTTCAACAGCACGTGAACCCATGAACTTCCAGATGTTCAAGCTGGTTTTACAAAAGGCAGAGGAATCAGAGATCAAATTGCCAACATTCGTTGGATCATTGAAAAAGCAAGAGAGTTCCAGAAAAGCATCTATTTCTGCTTCATTGACTATGCCAAAGCCTTTGACTGTGTGAATCACAATAAACTGTGGGAAGTTATTCAAGAGACGTGAATACCAGACCACCTGACCTGCTTATTGAGAAATCTGTATGCAGGTCAGGAAGCAACACTTAGAACTGGACATGGAACAGCAGACTGGTTCCAAATAGGAAAAGGTGTACATCAAGGCTGTATATTGTTGCCCTGCTTATTTAACTTATATGCAGAGTACATCATGAGAAATGCTGGGCTGGATGAAGCACAAGCTGGAATCAAGATTGCCGGGAGAAATATCAATAACCTCAGATATGCAGAAGACACCACCCTTTATTGCAGAAAGCTAAGAAGAACTAAAGAGCCTCTTGATGTAAGTGAAAGAGGAGAGTGAAAAAGTTGGCTTAAAACTCAACATTCAGAAAACTAAGATCATGGCATCCGGTCCCATCACTTCATGGCAAATAGATGGGGAAAAAGTGGCAGACTTTATTTTTCTGGGCTCCAAAATCACTGCAGATGGTGACTGCAGCCATGAAACTAAAAGACACTTACTCCTTGGAAGGAAAGTTATGACCAACTTAGACAGCATATTAAAAAGCAGAGACATTACTTTGCAACAAAGGTTCATCTAGTCAAGGCTATGGTTTTCCAGTAGTCATGCATGGATGTGAGAGTTGGACTATAAAGAAAGCTGAGCACTGAAAAATTTATGCTTTTGAACTGTGGTGTTGAAGAAGACTCTTGAGAGTCCCTTGGACTACAAGGAGACCCAACCAGTCCATCCTGAAGGAGATCAGTCCTGGGTGTTCATTGGAACGACTGATGTTGAAGCTGAAACTCCAATACTTTGGCCATCTGATGAGAAGAGCTGACTCATTTGAAAAGACCCTGATGCTGGGAAGGATTGAAGGTGGGAGGAGAAGGTGACGACAGAGGATGAGATGGTTGGATGTCATCACTCACTCAATGGATATGAGTTTGAGTAAAGTCCGAGCCTTGGTGATGGACAGGGAGGCCTGGAGTGCTACAGTCCACGGGGTCACAAAGAGTCAGACACGACTGAGTGACTGAACAGACTGACAGCTTAAAGAGCTCAAAGACATTGTTACGCTGTGGAACCAGGGCCCTGCCTCACCACATGGTTTCCTGGCTGCCCCTCCCTGTCTCTGCCTCCCTTCCTCCCTTCCTTGTCTCCCTTCCCAGATTGTGCTATAGTGTGCTCAGTCGCTCACTCATGTCTGACTCTTTGCAACCCCACGGACTGTAGCCCTCCAGGCTCCTCTGCCCACAGAATTTTCCAGGCAAGAATACTGGAGTGGGTTGCCATTTCCTTCTCCAGAATCAACTGTTTAAATCTGCCTTTTGAACTACAGGAAGGTCATGGAGGCTGGAGTCAAGAAACCAGGAACAGTATCTGTGTCCAGGAGCCCCGCAGTGTCCTGCTCTGTTTCAGCAACCCTCCATCAAATCAGATTTATGTTTAAATCTTCTCCATGACCAGTGTTCACACTCCTGAGTGATACTGCAGAGAAATTTTCCACAACATTTTAGGAAGAATCTGTGATTTCACTTGCTGCTGTTGTTTAGTCAATAAGTCACATCTGACTCCTTTGAGATCCCATGGACTGTAGCCTACCAGGCTTCTCTGTTCATGGAATTTTCCAGGCAAAAATACTGGAGTGGGTTGTCATTTCTTTCTCCAGGGAATCTTCCCAAGCCAGGGATCAAACCCAGTTTTCCTGCAAAGTCAGGCAGATTCTTTACCACTGAGCCACTAGGGAAGCCTTGTGATTTCATTAGAGTATATTGCTTTTTATAGAAGAGAATGGGAGGCGGTTTAGGTGCCCATCTTTAATTTGGTAGCTACATACTAGGTGTACAGTGCAGCACATGACCACAGCAAAGAGCCACTACATGCCTTTTGACCTCCACCTCCACAAAGGTTTGTGGGAAAAATTAACTTTTTCTTCTAGTGCAAGCATAACTCATGCTTACTACAGATACTTTCTAAAATCACATAAAGAAAATGAGGGAAAAAGTCATTTTTAATCCTACCACTCAGATATGTATAACTACAAGTGACATTTTGATGTGTATGTGCCCAGACTTTTTTCCTATGCAATTATATCTACATAACTACCTAGTACACTTAATTTTAAGCCTACTGTCACTCTACTTTGTCATCTTCTTTTATCATGCAGCAATATATTGTGAACAGCCTTTTATCCCACCCCACTATATCCGCTAGAAATCCAACAGGAAACAGATGGCGTCCTCGAAATAAGATGAGTCCAGAAGGGTTTATTCACAAAAGATTGTTTACAAAAGTGAGCAGGTGGGTATAGATAAGGTGACCATGCATACAGGTTTGCCTGGGGTAATTCTAGGACATAGCTATGGTCACCATATCATATCCAGTGTGACATTTCCCAGATTCTCCACTTTTTCATAAAGCTTTATTATTCATTGTTGCACTAAAATCAGGTGAGATGTGTTTAGAAAACTTTTATCCTTTCAGCTTCTGCCATGGTGTTGTCTAATCATCTGTGAGATGTGTGTGCATTGAAAATGTGGTTAGATCTGGAAGACTACCTGTGATAACCCTGTCTCTACCATTCCAGATCCAGTGTGGTTAATGGCTGCTTTTCAAGAAAGCTATTCCAAGGACCCACTAATCATAATGTTTCTAAAAGTGTATGCAGACATAAGCAGCCCTCTCCTAGTCTCAGACTGTAGTATTAGAGTGCTTTGGTTCTGCTGTCCTTACTGGTCACTAGAGTCTATAGCCACTTGACGGTGGAATGTGCCAAGATTAAAAAATGCTCACAGCTACGAGAGCAGTCAGTAAAATTGTTAGGAAGGGCAGGAAATTATAGATTAAATATACACACAATGTGTGCAAGAAATATACACCAAGCAATGAAACATACCATACAGCAGCTTTGTCATTTCTCTTGGGTATAAAATAAGCTGCAGTATATACTTCATTAAGAAGTGGTTCTTAAAGGCCACAACTCAAAACAATAATTTTACACCTCCAGCTACAGAAAATACACTTACATCTCTGTGAACCATGGCTCTTCATGACTTTGCATTTAGATCAAATGAGTGCTCCCCCAACACAATTTTGCTCATTTTTAATTTCAGAATTTCTTATATATGAACAGAAAGTGAAATAACATCTCTTAAACTGTTGATTCTTTAAGTTGAAAATGAACCTGGTAAAGAGTTTAATATCAGTTTTATATCAGTGTCTTTAGATGATTCAAGTAGGAAATCAGTGACCTGAATTTTTTTTAAAGTCTCAATTTTAAAATTAAATTCATAGATCAAACTAAAGCCTTTGAAAGCTGACATAAACACACTACTGTGTATAAAACAGAACACTAATGGGATCAGACTGTATGGCATAGAGAAATCTTCTCAATGCTCTGTAATGACCTAAATGGGGAGGAAATTCAAGGAAGAGGGGGTATATGTATATGTACTACTGTATAGCAGAAACTACTACAACATTGTAAAGCAACTATAGTCCAATGAAAAAAAAAGAAGGAAAGTTTACTCTGACATGATTGTACATACTTTAAATTCAATTAAAATACCCAACACTGAAGATAAAATTACTTGTTTAGGTAACAGCAACGTGGATACAAATTTCAGTAAAGAACAGTATCTGGAAAAAAAAAGGAATGCTCTTATCAAATGAAAGAAACTCATGGAGCAAAAATATACTTAACTAGTTGGAGTACACACAGATTTCTTAATTATTGCAAAAAATTCTACAGTTCAAACAGAACCTCTAGTTATCAAAATATATCTTCTTGAAGGTAAGAGAGTAGATCTGGGAGGGTAAACAAAAGATGGCTGGCAACTTCTTAAAAGTTCTTCTCCAAGAGTGGTTTTTAAACTATTTTAAACTATGAATTCTTGGCTCAAATTAAATCTTACATCAAAGTCCAGTATATGAAACAGAGAAGTACCCACCAGGGATAGGAAAGCTAGGACCCCAAACCCCACTCCAGAGGTCTCCACTGAGAATTGCTTGAAAACCATGATCCTTCAGTGGGAGCTTAAATGTCTACAGAATTCAATAGTCCACGTTTCATAATTCATTAAACAATTGTTGTACATCAATTTCAAGTTTTAAGCTATTTCTTATTATAAGCAGTGTTGTGATAAACATCCTCACAGCTATACTGTGTCATAAAACACTGATTATTTTCTTAGAAAAATTACTAGAATAACTGACTCAAAGGATAGGAACATTTTTGTTTCTTGATTTGTATTGCCTCATTTATCATTCTAAAATACTGTACATTTTAACACCGTAATATACAGTGCTCAAAAGTCCCAGTTTCTCCTCTTTCTTGCTAACACTTGATATCTTTTTTAAAAGATACTTTTGTTACTTTTTCAGACACAGAAAAGTAACATCCCATTGTTATTTTGAGAAACCTTTTTCTTTTCTTACCACTCAAGTTGACCTCTTTTCTGTGTATATTTATTGGCCATTTAAATTTCCTCATTAGTTATACACGTTTCTCTTTGTTATTGATTTGTAAGAGCTCTTTATTTAAAGGATATATGTAATAAATATTTCCTGGGTGTGTTTTGGGATTTTGAGGCATATAAGTCTTCAGTATTTACAGAATCACTCTTCCCTTTATATCATCCTTAAAAAGTCCTACTATATATCAAAATAGGCTGTTCTTAAATCATTCACTCTGGTTTTTTTTCCCCTCCTTTACTGATAAGTAATCATGAGAAGCAAAAAGAAAGGAGAAAAAAAAAAATCAATGTGAACAAAGACCAACAAAAGAGTTAGGAGAGAGACCTCTCAATACAACCAAAAGATGTAGGTGAACTTTAGACAGAAAGTTGCTGTCAAGTATTGAGAGCCAAGAGAATGTGTAATCTTGAAGAATAAAGTATTCTCTTTCTACTGCCCTTGATTTGGTTTAGAGCAAGCCAGGCATGAAGTCAGGGGACAGGATAAGATGGTTCCCAAGGGGTAAGAGCTCCTTAAAGCAGCAGGGCTCTGGCCCCAGGCCTACAAGATTCCCTACTCCAAGAGGGCCTTCTACCTCTCCAGACATTGGTGAAACCCATGCAAGAGTCCAAGCAATATTAATATCCTGATTGAAGGACCTTTTGTTACCTCATGCCTGAAAAATAACAGTTTGACCAAAGGGGGGGAAAAAAATAAGTTCCAGATAAAAAGAGGTAGATGGGGCAGGGGGCCCTGGGAAGGGAGGAGAAGAGACCTTCCCATCCCCAATGCACCTGGCAAAGCCTCCACCCTCAGGGCACTACTCCTTCCCTGGCCAGCTGGTGTTTTCCCATTCGCCCCAGGCCTGGCCCCAGGCCACAGACTTGGGGAGTGATGCCTATTCTGGAGGGATCTCTGCAGATGCTATTTTGATAAGACTGTAATCCTTTCCCCTCCCCTCCCCCTCCCCTACTCCTTAACCTCTCCAGTTCTAGCCAAGGCCTTTGTGTGTTTGTGTGCCTGTGTTTGGGGAAGGGGGGTGTGGGATGAAGGGCAGGGTAGCTTAATAACCAGCAAACACAGGCTCCAGTTTCACAGGGTGGATTAATGCATCAAATGGCTGCCTGGTCCCAGGCAGAGGCTGGAGAGAGAGGTTTCCTTATCTGGCCCTCAGTCCTCTGGAAACATAACACGAGAAGGGGCGTTGGATGGAATATTGCTGTTAATGCATCAAAATTTTTCTTCTAGATATGAATAGAGATTTTGTTTTCCTTCCCTTCCTTCCTTGCCCCCCATAGAACTGCCAGGTAAAATTCAGCAGAGTGAAATTGTATTGCAGATAAATAATGTATGGATCATATTTATACTAAATAACTATTTATATGTTTATATGGTGTAAAGACATAGATATTTGTTGTCTATCTGAAAGATAAACTCAGAGTCCATATTTTTATTTTCCAGTCTAGCAATCCTATGACTCTCTCCCTCCTTCTTTTACTTCTCTGTCACCTACCATGAAGGTAGACATACTCTTTTGCTCCATTTCCTTTCCAAAAGATTTTTTAACAGTAGTATTACTAACAACAGATCACATTCATTGAGCATTTACTGGGCACTGTCCACATTTTACTAATGAGAAGAAATAATAATAATGTTAAGTAAATACGGCTACTGAGTGATGAAGTCAGGGGGATAGGTATCCAGGAAGTCCACACTCCTGATCTCTTCTGGTAACCTCTACTCCCAAATATCCCTGGTGAACCCAACCCCTCTTCCTTACACTTCTGGCCCATCACATCCTGCTGGCCTTCATCCTCCCCACCCCATTTTTTTCTTCTGCTAACCAATACATGAGTTAAGAAGGCCCCTATCTATAGAATAGGAACATTATCAACATTAGAAGCAGCTGCCAGTGGAGGAAACTCTTGCTACCTACACCTATTCCCACCCCCTTGCAACCTCTACCCACTTTTAAAGCTTTTTTTTTTTTTCTTTCTCTTTTTTTAATTAATTTATTTATTTATTTTACTTTACAATATTGTATTGGTTCTGCCATACATTGACATGGATCTGCCATGGGTGTACATGGAGCTTTTAAAAGCCTAGGTGTTGGGGCTGCTCCCAGGAAGAGAACCTAGAAGATAAATAAAGTCAGTCTGTTCAGCAGCTTTCTCAATTCTAGCTTTCTGGGGGAACTTCCTATGTTAAGGGGGTCAAAGTCCTTTCTTACTCTTGACCCCATGGCTAAGGGAAAAATTGGGGTAGGTGGTATATGATGCCCCAGCCTCTGCATCAACAGGACCACCAGGCTGAAGCCAGCAATACCCACTGAGTCTAATGGTGTAGAGAGGAGTAGGAATAGACTCAACCTGGCCAACTGCATACAGACCCGACATAGACCTCGGATAATAGCCCTAAGACACATCTCCACTCTTTTCACGTATAAAGTGGGAAGAATTGCTGTACAAGATTATAGGGTGGTGAGGAAGATTAAATGAGATCAAGCGAACACCCTCACAGCGCAGGACTTGAGTGCACACTCACTTAGTTGTTGTTAAGTCATGTCCAGCTCTTTGTGACTCCATGGACTATAGCCCCCTGGGCTCCTCTGTCCATGGGAGTTTCCAGTCAAGAATACTGGAGTGGGTTGCTGTTTCCTTCTCCAGGGGATCTTGCCAACCCAGGGATTGAACCTGCATCTCCTGTATTGGCAGGCGAGTTCCTTACCACTGAGCCACCAGGGAAGTCCATAGTGCAGGGCATGCAATAATTAAGGTTTGATGGTCTTTGGCATTCACTATAATAACTTTTTGGTTGGATGGTTGAATTCTTTTTCTAATTGTTCTTAGCGGTAAAAATGAAACCCTCTAGGACCATTTCTTCTTAAGCGGAAGTAATAATAATCCTTTATACCACAAAAAAGTGTCAAAATTTCTATTAATTATAGACTCATTTTTTTTCTTGTATTTTTTTCAATAAATATTTATTATCTGCTGTGGGCCAGCACTCTGGGGGAGCAGTGGGAAAATAAACTTTTTATCAAGTAACAGAGCCTCCAGGGGAAGGTGAATTAGGATCCACAAGCACATGTTCCTCAACACTAAGTGGTGAATACTGCAGAAAAGTAATTGTTGTGTATAATTATTCACCAGTAATCACAACACAATAGTAGCAAGCTGAATAAGAGCCCCATAAATGTGTCCTCAGGGATCCCCTGGTGGCTTAGACAGTAAAGAATCTGCCTGCAATGTGGGAGACCTGGGTTCAATCCCTAGGTCGGGAAGATCCCCTGGAGGAGGGCATGGCAACCCACTCCAGTATTCTTGCTTGGAGAATTCTTTGGACAGAGGAGTCTGGTGGGCCACAGTCCATGGAGAGGCAAAGAGTCAGACATAACTGAGCGACTAACACTCTCACTTTTTCACTTTCAAAATTGTCCACATCAGAACCTGTGAATATGTTGTCTTACATGGAAAAGGGACTTTATGGGTGTGGTTAAATTAGAGATTTCACGTTGAGAGATTATCCCAGATTATTCAGGTAGATCCAAGATAACCTCAAGGATGCTTATAAGAGGGACCAGAATGATCAGAGTCAGAAAGGGGTGTGATGACAGAAGTAGAGGGACAGAGAGAGAACTGGAAGATGCTATGCTATTGGTCTTGAAGATGGAGGATGATGCCATGAGCCAAAGCTACCAAAAGCTAGAAAAAACTAGGAAACAAGACTTTTCTTCAGAGCCTCCAGAAGGCACATGGGCCTGCTAACACCTTAACTTTAAGACTCCTGGACTCCAGAACCATGAGAGAGAAAATTAATGTTGTTTAAATTGTGATAATTTGTCACAGAAGCAATAGGAAATTAATACAGTGGTTTAAAAAAGGGGGGGGGGATAGAAAATTGTGATGTTATTGAATTTTATAAACAGGAGGACCTCAAAATAAAAGAATTAGAAGAAACAGAAAGGAAATACAAAATGATGTGCATTAACACTTCATAATATCTTAAACATTTTACCGGAATAACAGGGCGTGTGCCAAGTCCAGTTCAGTTCAGTCGCTCAGTCGTGTCCAACTCTTTGCGACTCCATGGACTGTAGCACGCCAGGCCTCCCTGTCCATCACCAACTCAAACTCATGTCCATTGAGTCGGTGATGCCATCCAAACAACTCATCCTCTGTTGTCCCCTTCTCCTCCTGACTTCAATATTTCCCAGCATCAGGGTCTTTTCGAATGAGTCAGCTCTTAGCATCAGGTGGCCAATGTATTGGAGCGTCAGCTTCAGCATCAGTCCTTCCAATGAATATTCAGGACTGATTTCCTTTAGGATGGACTGATTGGATCTCCTTACAATCGAAGGGACTCTCAAGAGTCTTCTCCAACACCACAGTTCAAAAGCATCAATTCTTTGGCACTCAGTTTTCTTCATAGTCCAAATCTCACATTCATACATGACTATTGGAAAAACCATAGCGTTGACTACATGGACCTTTGTTGCAAAGTAATGTCTCTGCTTTTTAATAAGCTGTCTAGGTTGGTCAAACTGCTCTCCCAAAGAGCAAGCATCTTCTAATTTCATGGCTGCAGTCACCATCTGCCGTGATTTTGGAGCCCAAAAAGATAAAGTCTGTCACTGTTTCCATTGTTTCCCCATCTATTTGCCATGAGGTGATGGAACCAGATGCTATGATCTTAGTTTTCTGAATGTTGAGTTTTTTTAAGCCAACTTTTTCACTCTTCTCTTTCACTTACATCAAGAGTCTCTTTAGTTCTTCTTTGCTTTCTGCCATAAGGGTGGTGTCATCTGCGTATCTGAGGTTATTGATATTTCTCCCGGCAATCTTGATTCCAGCTTGTACTTCCTCCAGACCAGTATTTCTCATGATGTACTCTGCATATAAGTTAAATAAGTAGGGTGACAATATACAGCCAAAGTCACGTAGAAAACACCAAGAATGAATTACCCCCACGAAGTATAGGTTGAAGTATAGTTTTTTAGAATTCACTTAAGTCCACAGGTGTTGAGCTCAGAATGTCAGGGACAATAGACCTATGGTCTCATCCAATTTGGTGACACTTGTAGTAGCTCATATGGAAAGTTAGTGCCCAGTCATAGTACATTAGTCACATGCCCAGGGATCTGTATCAACAAAAAGAAATGTTTCCCCAAAGAAACCATCCTGTCCCCTCTTGCTTGGAAAGGAGAGAAGTCATGTGATGGAGTGTGATGTTGGATTGGTGCCAAGTGCAGAGATGCTTAAAGAAGCCATCTGGACAGGTGGTACCACAGGCACATGGCCCACATCTCTTCCTGGCTCCACTCAAGTCCCACAGTCATCATGTGTGTGTGTGTGTGTTAGTCACTGAGTTGTGTCCAACTCTGCAGTCCCATGGACTGTAGCCCATCCTCTGTCCACAGGATTTCCCAGGCAAGAATACTGGAGTGCGTTGCCATTCCCTTCTCCAGGGATCTTCCCAACCTAGGGATTGAAGCTGTGTCTCCTGCATTGCAGGCAGATTCTTAACCTGCTCAGCCACCTGAGAAGCCCACAAAGGGATTTACAGGGATGCAAACTATGCCCATGTCACACAGACGGTTCCAGTATAAAAGATGAGTCTTTTCAGAAATCACTCTGTATCCTATTCCCCAACCCCACCTCCCAAATTCTAATCCTTTTTGGGTTTGTACCTAGCCATTCAAGAAATTTGTTAACATTTCCTTGATTCCTTCTGCTTTTATCTTTAGTCCAAAGCAAATGATCCTCAACTCCCCTGGCCATTTTGAGTCCAGATTCCTTTTAGTCACTTTCCTTCTTTCAAACTCCTAGTAGCCACTTCACCCTGAAAAACACTAGGACTCCAAGCCTAAGTCTCTAAGACAGGGACACTCCTGGAGCAGCCCTGGCCTCAGGTAACACAGAAAGTGACTCCTCCTCTTCACCATTAAATTGTCTTCTTTGTGGCTAGAATGTTCCTACAGTCCCTTCTACTTCCACTCAGCCTTCTCTCCTCCCCTCAATGCCCTTCTACAAAACCACTCTGTCTTTGATCTAATGGTCCAACCCAAAGTCTTGCTTATTGCCCGCCACACCCAAGAAAGTCACATGACTGCCGCAAGCTCTGAACAGAAAGATAGAGCCTTGCAAGGGTCACTGGAAAGGCCCTCCAAACTCACAGCAACATGGCCTCTTAGGTTCTCTCTGTTGGTTCAAGCTCCTCTTTTCACCAGCAACTCTCATTAATTTTTGTCTGAGCAATTGATGAATGGAAGGGGCTTCCCTGGTAGCTCAGTGGTGAAGAACTTGCCTGCCAATACAGGAGATGCAGGTTCAATCCCTGGGAACGTTCCCTGGAGAAGGAAATGGAAACCCACTCCAGTATTCTTGCCTGGAAAATCACATGGACAGAAGACAATGGGAGGATACAGTCTGTCTATAGGGTAGCAAAGAGTCGGACACGAATGAGCCACTAAACAACCATACAAACAATTGGTAAATATAAGCTAATAAGGCAAATGTGGTCACTGAGGGTGATGCTGTTCTTACAGGTTTGTATACCACGTCCAAGTATTGCAGTAAAATTCATTTTTTCATGCTTCCCTTTATTCAGTACCTGTGTAGTGTCAAGGTCCTGCAACCTACCAATCTCACAAAGCTAATAAACATTGTATGTTTACTCCATTACCACTGAAGAGATAACAAGTCTGTGCAGGTCAAAGACACAAATGCCATCAAGTCCTTTTGTGCATCCCAGCTCACTCATGTACTTCCCTCTGCCTGGAATTTCCTTTCTCCTCCCAAGGACTCTAACTTATTCCCCCCAAATTCCCAAGCTGAGAGCCCATTAACCTCCCCCACACTCCACTAACTTTGGTTCCACGCAGACTGCCTTGTACTAAGGTAGCTGTGCTTGCAAAAACCTACCCCTCTAATCTGTAAGCTTCTTGAGGACAAGGACTGTATTGAGTTAAATATTGGATTTCCAGTCATTGGTACAGTGTCTGATATGCCATGACCTAATACACAGAGGCTCCATAAATATTTGCTAGATTTTTAACGGACAAGGAATTCAGCCACCCCACGGAGTCACACACACACACATATGTATATACACACACACACACATATATATATATGTTCAATCTGTATCTATGTGTGTATATACATTGAGTCATTATACATAAATGTGTGTGTGTGTGTGTGTGTGTGTGTGTGTGTGTGTGTGTGTGGAGCTTCCCTGGTGGCCCAGACAGTAAAGAATCCGCCTGCAATGCAGGAAACCTGGGTTCCATTCCTAGATTGAGAAGATCCCATGGAGGAGGGCATGGCAACCCACTCCAGTATTCTTGCCTGGAGAATCCTCATGGACAGAGGAGCCTGGCAGGCTGCAGTCCATGGGGTCACAAACAGTCGGACATGACTAACAGTCGGACTAAGCACAGCACAGCATATATATATATATATATATACATATTCTCTAACTTATTAGCTATATGTCCTGGTCATGTTACTTCTCTGGGCTTTAGATTCTAAGAGAAATAATAGTACCTCTCCACAGGACTATTGAAGAAAATGATTGAGAAGATGCATATAAAATGTTCTGAAAACCTCCTGACACATGTAATCTCTCAACAAATACAATGATAACACTTCAATTATTTCTTTTTATGCCAACATGCTGTATTCTCTTAACCCTAGGCTCTCTATGAAAAGTTAAAAATAAACAAAGTTTTTGCCCTGAAGGAGTATAGAGTCTGTTTGTGCATGTCTGCTATGATTCCTATTATACAACTAAAAGAGGTACTCTAAAAACAAAATATCAGAATTTTGCAGGTGGAAGGCTATTTCTGACTTTGTTTTGGTGGGATTGGTGAATGGAAGCTTGAAACCACGATGACAGAGAAAGGGGGAAGGAACACTGCTGACCACTGGAGATTAAGAACAAGGGGTGGCCGCCCAGTGTGTGGCCCTGGGTTGCTGAGCACTGGATACAAAGCAAGTGGTTTTCATTTTAGAGGAAAAGTAAATTCTGCTCTTATTTGTAGTTTCCTATGACAACTGCTTTGCGTCTTCTTTCTCCTGGCCACAAGTTTAGCAGACCTTAGATATAGACACACAAGCATCCTGCCCTATGCCTGCCTGAGAAATAATAGGGGTCTCAAAGCTGGGAAGGACTGCGTGAAGCTCTGCTTGGGACCGTCCAAGGACTTTGCTGCTAGCCTGGCAGGCAGAGCAGGCAAAGCTCTCAGGCTGCGCTGTATCCCTCCAGCCTCCCCATCATAGCACCTGAGCCCATGGGTCAATCCCCCTGACCCCTCAGGGGCCCAGACTGCCCATGACCCACAAACAATGCCTACAATAAGATGTGAGCGCCTTTTCAGTTGGCAGCTAATGGGGATAGCTGGGATGGGGTCAGAGAGGGCAGACAGGAAGGAGAGCAGCGGGGTGGGTATGGGTGGCAAGGAGAGGAGAAATTGATGGAAGGCAACAGTGGATGCCTCTGAGAGAAATCCCCCCATCAGCTCTCATTCCTTGGAGACTTTCCATTTAGTCAAAACAGAAATTTGGTTCCAATTGAAGGAAGGAAACTTGTGGTTGTCAAAAAAAAGAAAGAAAGAAAAAGGAGACGAAGTTACTTTCCCATAGCTTTCTCTCCTCTTTCTCTCCCCCACCACGGCCGGATACAATTTCATTTCCAAGTACTTCTCAGTATGAACCAGGCTGATGGCCCCGATGAACAGCTGTTGCTTCCAAAGGAAGCACTCCCTGCCTGTGTGAAGCCATTAACATCAAGCACCGAGGTCACTCCGCCTGCTCTCTGCTCTCACACACCTGGCTGAGAGCACCACTTTGAGGACTCAAGCGTCCTGCTATGGGTTGTTCATTGCACCCAGAGGAGAGCAGCGGAGGGAGCCTGCAGCAGAAGGACTCTGGGTTAGACCAGAGGACACGGCTCCGGCCAGAAGGGTTATGGGACCCTGGAGCCTTGCTGCTTCAGGAGAGAGGGCATAGAGGAGAAGTCCTTCACACCTGCGATGGAGTCTTGGCTCAGCAAGTGGAGTCTCCCTCTATGTTCTCAGTTTCTATAGCTGTGAAATGGGGAGAATCATGTAAGCAGGTCAAGAAGCAATAGCTAGAACTGGAACAGTTAGAACATGGAACAACAGACTGGTTCCAAACTGGGAAAGGAGTACATCAAAGCTGTATATTGTTCACAACATGCTTATTTAACTTATATGCAGAGTACTTCATGCGGAATGCCGGGCTGGATGAAGCACAAGCTGGAATCAAGATTGCTGGGAGAAATATCAATAACCTCAGATACGCAGATGACACCACCCTTATGGCAGAAAGTATAGAAGAACTAAAGAGCCTCATGATGAAAGTGAAAAAGGAGGGTGAAAAAGTTGACTTAAAACTCAGCATTCAGAAAACTAAGATCATGGCATCCAGTCCCATCACTTCATGCAAATAGATGGGGAAACAGTGGAAACAGTGGGAGACTTTATTTTTGGGGGCTCCAAAATCACTGCAGATGGTGACTGCAGCCATGAAATTAAAAGACACTTGTTCCTTGGGAAAAAAGCTACGGAATGTACACAGCATATTAAAAAGCAGAGACATTCATTACTTTACCAATAAAGGTCTGTTTAGTCAAAGCTATGGTTTTTCCAGTAGTCATGTACAGATGTGAGAGTTGGACTATAAAGAAAGCTGAGCACCAAAGAACTGATGCTTTTGGCTTTTTGTTTGTTTGTTTGTTTGTTTTCATTTATTTTTATTAGTTGGAGGCTAATTACTTTACAATATTGTAGTGGTTTTTGTCATACATTGACATGAATCAGCCATGGATTTACATGTATTCCCCATCCCGATCCCCCCTCCCACCTCCCTCTCTACCCGATCCCTCTGGGTTTCCCCAGTGCACCAGGCCCAAGCACTTATCTCATGCATCCCACCTGGGCTGGTGATCTGTTTCACCGTAGATAATATACATGTTTTGATGCTGTTCTCTCGAAACATCCCACCCTCGCCTTCTCCCACAGAGTCCAAAAGTCTGTTCTGTACATCTGTGTCTCTTTTTCTGTTTTGCATATAGGGTTATCATTACCTTCTTTCTAAATTCCATATATATGTGTTAGTATACTGTAATGGTCTTTATCTTTCTGGCTTACTTCACTCTGTATAATAGGCTCCAGTTTCATCCATCTCATTAGAACTGATTCAAATGAATTCTTTTTAATGGCTGAGTAATATTCCATGGTATATATGTACCACAGCTTCCTTATCCATTCGTCTGCTGATGGGCATCTAGGTTGCTTCCATGTCCTGGCTATTATAAATGCAATCCCTATCAAGCTACCAATGGTATTTTTCACAGAACTAGAACAAATAATTTCACAATTTGTATGGAAATACAAAAAACCTTGAATGCCAAAGTAATCTTGAGAAAGAAGAATGGAACTGGAGGAATCAACCTGCCTGACTTCAGACTATACTACAAAGCCACAGTCATCAAGACAGTATGGTACTGGCACAAAGACAGAAATATAGATCAATGGAACAGAATAGAAAGCCCAGAGATAAATCCACGAACCTATGGAATTGATGCTTTTGAACTGTGGTGTTGGAGAAGACTCTTGAGAGTCTCTTGGACTTCAAGGAGATCCAACCAGTCAATCCTAAAGGAAATCAGTCCTGAATATTCATTGGAAGGACTGATGTTGAAGCTGAAACTTCAGTACTTTGGCCACCTGATGCAAAGAACTGACTCATTGGGCAAGACCAATCACTGATGCGATAGACATGAGCTTGAGTAGGCTCCAGAAATTGGTGATGGACAGGGAAGCCTTGTGTGCTTCCTTGGACTGTGCTGCAGTCCATGGGGTTGCAAAGAGTCAGTCAAACTGAACTGAACTGATTCAACATGGGGAGAGATGTTGATAGCAGTAATTCCAGTTAAATATAACAGGTCGAATACATGTGTTGATCTTCCAAACCTCACCAAAATGAGAATAAAGGAGAAAAGGAATGGAAGAAACAATCACAGAAGATGAAAGGTATCAAAAAAAATGTTCATAGATAAAAAAACAAATGGAGGAAGAAGAACTATTGGACTGGCCAAATGGGTTGTTTGAGTTTCTCTGTAAGATGCGATAGAAAGACCCAAATGAACTTTTTGGCCAACCCAATAACCCAGCAGAAGGGCACACAGTCAGGGGGTGGGACAAAGGATGAGAGGCAAATTCATGTGCCCCCTCCCCCACCCAGGAAACCAGAATGGCTCTGAAATGAGAGTACCAGGTACTATAAAAGGAGGAGTGAAACATGGAGCTGAAAAGGCAGCAACATCCCTAAGAAGCAAGCAAACCCCAGGTTCCCTTTTCCACCCCACACAGCAAAACAAGTATACCTGTCCAAAGAGGAAGATGCAGAGCTGCAGAGATGGAGTCAAACTCTGCGCATGTCCCCAGCTGCCAACACCAGCCCCTTTCCCCATGGTATTCTGAAGCCCTGGAAGCCAGCTAGCCACCTCCCAGGCAAGAGGTTGGAGAATTCTCTGGAAAGCTGAATGGACCCTGCAGATGTTGGCATTTGAGTTTCCACCAGTGAAAACTCCCGATCACCCCAGATTCCAGAACTCAGTGAAGCAAAGCTAACAATCAAAAAATGCTGCCTCAGCCTGGATGGGAGGGAAGTTTGGGGGAGAATGGATACATGTATACATATGACTGAGTGTCTTCGGTGTTTACCTGAATCTATCACAGCATTGCTAATCAGCTATATCCCAGTAGAAAATAAAAAGCTTTGGAAAAAAAAAAAAAGTTTGCAAAAAAAGTTTGCCTTGCAGTGGAGACACAGACATAGAGAACAGACTTATGGACATGGTGGGATGTTGGGGAGGAAGGAGAGGGTGGGATGTGTGGAGAAAGTAGCATGGAAACATACATTACCATATGTAAAACAGATAGCCAGTGGGAATTTGCTATATGACTCAGGGAACTGAAACCAACTGGGATTCTGTAAGGACCTAGAGTGGAGGAGTGGAGAGGGAGGTGGGTGAGAGCTTCAAGAGGAAGGAAACATATGTATACCTCTGACTGATTCATATTGAGGTATGGCAGAAACCAATACAATATTGTAAAGCAATTATTCTTTGATTAAAATAAATAAATTTTTAAAGGCTGCCTCAAAACACAAATTCCAACCAGTTTTTTTTTTTTTTACCTTGTAAAGTATAATAATGTATATAAAAAGAGCACATATCATGTCCATAAAGACTTAAATTATTCATACTGAAAACACCTGCATGTACCATTTGCCTTAGGAAATAGAACCTCACCAATAACTTTGAACCCTGTATGTGTTTCTGCCCTATGGTATACTTCTTCATCTCAAAGTAACCACTATGCTGAGTTTTGTTTTCATCATTTTCTTTGTTTTTCTTTGCAACTTTACCACACATGTATATATCTCTAAACAATATATTGTTTAGTTTTGCCTGCCTTTGAACTTTACGTAAACGGTGTCAGACTGTGCTTATTCTATGGTCTGCTTTGTTTGCCCAATTTTATACTTCTGAGGTTCATCCACATTGAAATGTGTATAAAAAATTATTCTTTTCATTGATGTATAGGATTACATTTTAGGAAAACCTTGTAATTTATGTATCCCTTCTCTTTTGAGTGGGTTTCTGGTTGCTTCTCGGCTTGTGTAATTATGAACACTGATGTTCTGGGCGATTTCCTACAAGACACCTTTTGTGTCTGTGTCATGGATTCTTTAGAGTATACATGTCATAGAGGTGGACTTGCTGGGGCACACATTTTGCTCATGCTCAACCTCACTAGATTATGTAAAATAATTCCCATAGTGAATTAGATCAATTTACATTCTACCAGATGTATGGCGGATCGGCCCCAGGGCGGCCAGAGGCAGCAGAGAGACCCAGAGGCCCTCCTCTTCTGGGCTTCCTCCAACACCAGCTCCAGCCTTCCCAGGATCCCCTTCCTGGAGACTCCAGGAAGGCCTTTGCTTTGGCCCCCAAGCAGCATGCTGACACCCAACAGTCGGTGAAAGTTTACACGCTCAAAGAGGACCAGCAGTGGGACAACCAGGGCAATATCCATATCATCCAGCAGGGCATGTCCTTGCTTGTCGGGGCCTGACAAAACAGTTCACAGGAGAAGGGAATGGTAAATCATTTCAGTATTCTTGCCTTGAGAATCCCATAAACAGTATGAAAAGGCAAAAAGATGTGTATTGAAAGATTCCCAGGTCAGTAGGTGTCCAATTTGCTACTAGGGAAGAGCAGAGAAATAGCTCCAAAAAGAATGAAGAGGCTGAGCCAAAGTGGAAACGATGCCCAGTTGTGGATGTGTCTGGCAATGGAGGTAAAGTCCAGTGTTGTAAGGAACAACATTGCATAGGAACCTGGAATGTTAGGTCCATGAATCAAGATAAATTGGAAGCGGTCAAACAGGAGATGGCAAGTGTGAACATCGACATTTTAGGAATCAGTGAACTAACATGGACAGGAATGGGAGAATTTAATTCAGATAACCATTATATCTATTATTGTGGGCAAGAATCCCTTAGAAGAAATGGAATAGACCTAATAGTCAACTCAAGAGTCCAAAATGCAGTACTGGGGTGCAATCTCAAAAACAACAGAATGATCTTAGTTCATTTCCAAGGCAAATCATTCAGTCATCACAGTAATCCAAATCTATGCCCCAACCACTAATGTCGAATAAGCCAAAGTTGAACAGTTCTATGAAGACCTACAAGAGCTTCTAGAACTAACACCAAAAAAATATGTCCTTTTCATCATAGAGGACTGGAATGCAAAAGTAGGAAGTCAAGAGATACCTGGAGTAACAGGCAAGTTTGGCCTTGGAGTACAAAATGAAGCAGAGCAAAGGCTAAGAGAGTTTTGCCAAGAGAACACACTGGTCATAGCAAACACCCTCTTCCAACAACACAAGAGATGATTTTATACATGGACATCATCAGATGGTCAATACCAAAATCAGATTGATTATATACTTTGCAGCTGAAGACAAGAGAAGCTCTATACAGTCAGCAAAAACAAGACCTGGAGCTGACTGTCACTCAGATCCTCAACTCCTTATTGCAAAACTCAGGTTCAAATTGAAGAAAGTAGGGAAAACCACTAGGCCATTCAGGTATGACCTAAATCAAATGCTTCATGTAAATTTCAGAACCAGCTTATTGAGTTCCACTAAGACCACTTTTGGATTATTTTTTGAACGATGCTAAGTAAGTCAATCAGTTTGGAGAGTACTGGCATTGTCACAATGTTGAATTTCCTTATCAATGAACATGTAAGCCATTTCATTTATTTTGGTTTCAACAGCTTTCAAAAGTTTTTAATTATTCTCTCCATAATGACTTAATTTTTTGTGTGAGACTTATTCTTAGGTAATTTATATGTTTTTTCCCAGTGTAAGTTGTATATCAGTTTTAACTGTATCTTTAAGTGTTTTTCACTATTACATAAAAATATAATTGACTTTGTGTGTTGACATTATATTCAGCAACCTTATTAAATTATTTGACAAATTCTAAGAATTTGTCTAAAGATTCTTTGGGTTTTCTGCTCACTGGGCAATCTATTCAAATTGTAATATTCCAGTTGCAGCCTCTTCCTTAAATAAAAATAGAGAGCCAAGAATCACAAGACATTTAAAGCAAGCCTGTAAGATAAAAGACAGAAATCATATCAGATAATACAAAATGAAACTTAGAGGATACAAAACACAAGCAAGGGACAATAGGGAACAAACAAAAATAGTATTTCCGAAAGAAAAAAATATTTTTTTGGTTGCATTCATGAAACAATGAAAATATTTTCTATTACTGAAAATCCAAGAAGAAAAAGTTATTGGAAATTGAAGGCATAATAAATAACTAAATATAAAATTTCATAGAAAGGTTGAAAATTTTTAAAAGACAAGGAAATCCCCTAGAAACTACACAAAAATAAATAAGAGTGAAAGAAAAGGACAAGTAGAAAAGGGGTAAATTCATTAGATGATCAATCTAGAGGGTTCATCATCATTAGCTGAAGGATTCATTATAAATAAAACCACAGGAAAAGGGGAGGACATATTCATCAGAAAAGCAATACAAAGAAATTTTATAAATTTGGTGGAAATGAGTTTTCTGAGTGAAAGGGCCCATCAAGTACTCAGTACAATGAACACAAAAAGACCCAATTCAAAGTCCATCAATGTGAAGCTTCAGAATATTATAATAGGAAAAGGATGCTTAGCATTCTATGAACTTAAAGGTCATACATCAAGGCTGAGAATAAGAATAAGACTGGCCTCATAATTCTCAACAACAACATGTGACTTTAGAAGATAAAGGAGCAATATTTCAAATTTCTGAGTAAAGGTTATATCCAATCTTGAATCATACATCTAGCTCGACATTTTTAGACAAGGTCTTAAAAATTCTGACTTCCATTCACTCATCCATTTTTAAGACGTTACTGAAGAGATGGTTAAAAAATTGGGAAGTAAACTAACAAACTGGAGAACATTTAATCCAGGAAATGGGGAAACATAGTAGAAAAGTGGTGAAGAGAAACAGTCAAAGGAGGAAGTGGGGAGAAAGTTCCAGAGTGACAACTCTGCAGCAGGCTCTGTTGAATAGAACTGGACCTAGGACTCTAGGATTAAAAATGCAATTGAAGGTGATCTGGTGCATTTGGTCACATGGACAATAGAGAAAAGAAGTAACAATACCTATATAAAAGTCTTAAGAAATAATTTTTTAAAGGAGAAATAGTATATGCTCTAGGAAACAGAAAGATAAACAAGGAGCCATAGTACTTGGATCACCAATGAATGACATTTATATAGTCATAATAATGTAAACACTGATCATAATCAATAAAAAATAATCATAAGTGAGGTGGTAGAATAGGTGGGGTGAGGAGTGTAAAAGAACCAAACTGTCATCCAGTAAGCCTGCATGCATGCTAAGTTGCTTCAAGCGTGTCTGACTCTTTGTGATGCTATGGACTGTAGACCACCAGGCTCCTCTGTCCTTGGGATTGGATTCTCCAGTCAGGAATACTGGAGTGGGTTGCCATTTCCTCCTCCAGGGGATTTTCCAGACCCAGGGATTGCACTCGTGTCTCCTGTGTCTCCTGCATTGGCAGGCAGATTTTTTACCACTGAGCCACCTGGGAAACCCTGAATAGGGAATTAGTGTTTCATTTTATCATGTGCTATTTGTGCTTAAATATCTTATATATGTGTTGATTTAAAGGAAATTAAAATTAATCTTTATTTTTTTTAAAAAGATAAAGAACCTGGCACATCAATGGTACCAAAAAACAGAAGCTTAAAATGCCAACAGGGGCTTCTCTCGTGGTACAGTGGATAAGAATCTGCCTGCCAATGCAGGGGACATGAGTTCCATCCCTGGTCTGGGAAGATCCCACATGCTACAGAGCAACTAAGCCTGTGCACCACTAGTACTGAGCTCATGTACTGGAACTACTGAAGCCCACATTCCCTAGAGCCTGTGCTCTGCAACAGGAAAAGCCACCCCAATCAGAAGCTTGTATACTGAAATGAAGAATGGACTCCACTCACCATAACTAGAGAAAGTCCACACAAAGCAATGAAAACTCATCGCAGCCAAAAAAAAAAAAAAAAAAAAAATGCTGACATACATCTGAAATGTGTTCATCATTTAGCATTGGTTCTTCCAAAAAGTAAGTTCTGTGACAAGGGCTTGCGTGCAAGTGGTTTATCCTGTGGAATGACTCCAAGAGTTCAGAAGAGGTGGACTTGGGAGAATAAAATAAGAAAAAAGAAACAACTAAATCAAGCATGTGTTATCTGAGCTGTTTATGCTTCTGTGGGCAATTGGAACTCAGTCCTGCTGAAGATCCTCTGAACAGCTATGCCTCATAATTGTCTGAAACTGCAACAGAGAAGGATTTATCCCCCAGCTCTGGTTCCCCACTGCTCAAGTTTGCCCCATAGTATTCACCCCCTAGCACTTCAGATTTCCTGCTGACACTGCAGCAGGAAGCCTAGGGCAGAGAGCAGGAGAGAAGTGATGTAGCTGGGGTGGAGCATGGCCAGGCCATACCTGCATGCACTGTGCTGAAGCAATGGCCAGAGGAGAAATCCGGACTGAGAGGATGTGAACTGGAGATAAAAGATGGCCAACACGAATGGTTAGATGAATATACATGTTTATTTCTAGCTACGTCTTATTTACCCTTCACAGTCCCACTTTCCCTCATTTTTCCCAAAGTCAAAAATGCCTTGGGTGAGGGGCATAAACATAGAATTCGGGGTTAACAAATATACTTTACTCTGTTATTGTTGTTCAATCACTGAGTTGTGTCCAACTCTTTGTGGCCTCATGGACTGCAGCATGCCCGTTTTCCTGTCCTTCACTATCTCCCAGAGCTTGCTCAAACTCATGTCCATTGAGTCAGTGATGACATCCAACCATCTCATCCTCTGTCATCCCCTTCTCCTCCTGCCTTCAATCTTTCCCAACATTAGAGTCTTTTCCAATGAGTCTGCTGTTAGCATCAGACGGCCAAAGAATTGGAGCTTCAGCTTCAGCATCAGTCCTTCCAATGAATATTCAAGGTTGATTTCCTTTAGTATTGACTGGTTTGATCTCCTTGCTGTCCAAGGGACTCTCAAGAGTCTTCTCCAGCACCACAATTTGAAAGCGCCAATTCTTCAGTGTTCAGCCTTCTTTAAGGTTTAACTTTCACATTTGGACATGAATAGTGGAAACACCATAGCTTTGACTGTATACACAATAGATAAACAACAAGGACCTACTATATAGCACAGGGAACTATATTCAGTATCTTGTAATAGCCTATAATAGAAAATAAAGTGAAAAAGAATATGTGTATACAGTCAATCAACTATACTTCAATAAAAAAATTAAAATTAAAAAAAAAAAACCTCTAAGTGAACATAAATCTTTCCTATTCTACCCTGTGCCAGTTAAGCTCTGTCCTTACATGACCACTGATGTCCAATGCCATCGGCATTGAGGGCTATATTTCAGGTGGCAAGAGCCACATCTGTCTTTGTCCTCTGGTGTGGCAGCCACCATGACTCCGATGGATGATATTTTTCAACAAAAGCCTTGTTCTGGGGACATGGAGGAGGTGACTGTGACCCAGACTGGGCATACTAATCTGCAGGCAATCCTTTTTGACACTGCTTCTTCCATCCTGGTGTGTATATATAAACAAGCTTCTCTCTGCATCATCATTTTCTACCAGTCATCCCTGAAAAAGTGCTTGGAGGGAGGAGACTCACCACCATTTGTTGATCTCAATTTTCCAGACTCCCTGTCCCTGGGACCACAAATAGTAGACTTGTCTGTACAAAGTGCCTTATAGGAATCAAAGCTCCTACATAATGCAGAGGTTCTCAGGGAAGTGTTGATGGGAATAGTGGTAGCCTTCTTTTCTCCGCTTGTAGTCATATGTACACAGAAGGTGCCAAATAAATATTTGATTAGAAACTGAAAAAATGAAATCATCCATCTCCACTCTCACAGGAAAAATGTTGATCAGATTATAAACCTTTTAAAGGCCAGGATGACTAATGGGATTTTTAGGGGTGGAGAATTTGAGAGTTTCTGACCCAGTTCTCAAAGGGTAGTGCTTGGACCAGCAGGTTCAGCATCAGTAGAAAGATTTAGAGATGCAAAATCTTAGGTTCCATCCGGACTTACTACCTCAGTGACTCTGTGGGGAGGACTCAGTAATCTGAGTTTTAACAAACCCTCCCAGTGGTCCTGATACATGTTAATGTTTGAGAACCACAGGTCTAAAAGTATTCTGGACCCCTTTTTTTTTTGTAGATGAGGAAACTGAGGGCAAAAGAAAGAAAAAAAAAAATGAGAAGCAGCACAGTCAAGGCCACACACCCAGGAAACAGTGGGTCTCAATCTTACAACCTGGTTTTCTGTCTACTCTCCATGCCAACTCTCACCTTCCACCATGAACAATGAGCTTGTTGGGAACTGGTTAGGTCCATGTGTTGGTGAAGGTAGCTCACAAAACAAGGTCATAAATTTGACTACTAGTTGAAGCCATTTTCATTTTCCCTCCCATGACCACAAACTGAACCCCTCCTCCAGTAAACCATCTCGCAAATGCATTCATTTTGTCATTGGGAGGAATAGGTATAAGAATATGAAAGGCTTAGTGAAAATTCTATCATTTCTACTGGAGAAATAATATAAAACACTTCCTACATGCTGGTCCTGTGACATCTTAGAATAAGAACAGACACCCTGTGCATTCCCCCTGCATAGAACAGCGTGTGTATTCAGCCAGAACATCACACCAGTAACCCAGTTCAGGTGCCCTCAGCCAGAAATGTTTCAATCATTGACAGTCTATCTCCTACTCATCCTTTAAGACACAGGTCCCTAAACCAGAGGTTTCATGGATCAGTGATATTTGCAAAAATTTTGAAGGATTGATACGTGATCATCCTCTTTTATTTCATCAAATAAAGACATAGACACAAAAACAATCACTCCCATTTCTGTCATGACAGCCTAATGTCACCATCATTTTATATAGGACATCAAAAGGGTGCAGTATCTCAGAATAAAGACAGTATTTCCCACCAGATCTGAATTCATATACTCATATTACATTGTCCACATTATTCTCCTTTCTCTTATAAGCTGTGAAAAATAGCATGGAGTGGTTTGAATCTGGAGATCAGGGTTTGGGAACCATCTTTCCATTAACCAAATCATCTCTGCCACAGTCTGGCTTAGGTCCCTTTCTGAATTCCCACAGCACCCTGGGACTATTTCAGTGACTGCATTTTTTTTTATTCATTTATAGATATCTGCTTATGAGTATGTTTCTCCTCTTCCAGTATAAATTCTAAGAAACAACTGAGATTATTTAAATATTTGACTTTGTTCTTTAACATTTGAGAGCCAGACAATAAGTAATAGTGGATGGAAGGAAGGAAAGAAAGGAAGAAGAGCTGGATTTTGCCTCAAGCAAAATCTAATAGACAACATTTCTGTCTTTAATTCTTAGAAATGAAAGGAACCCTTAATGAAGTCAACTTGAGGCCAGATGACCTCCATTCTGGCCAACAGAGAAGCATCCAGAGCCAGGTAAGTCCACTCTTGACTTTCTATCTTGCCAAATATCAGTCATGACTTCCCTCTGGCTGCTCATTGGTTAAAACCAGCCTGTTGTCAGATCCCTGGCTTCTGAGAGGAAAATGGGGGCAGTAGACAGCTGGGGAGAAGGAAGCAGCTAGGAAGGGACTTATGGAAGGAGTCTGAAGGGAAGTTGCAATTCATTCGAGTCATGATCTGTGGTGCTACCAGGCAAACCAGGGGATGGTTTGGACGTTGAGCCCAGAGGGCTGGGAGTTGATGAGATCCCTCCTTCGCACTGCTCTTAAAGGCCATGTTGACATTAGACAGTTATGAGTGTGTCTGTGGAACAGGAACCTCTGGAGAATTTAAGCAGCTGCATGGTCTCCAAGTTCCTGGCTTGGACAAGCTGTTGGTTGGTGCACCATGATGCAATGGAGTTTGATATTTCAGAAAGGTCCAAAGTCAGGACAAAACCGCCTCTGTGTCAGGAGAGGAGATGGGAGGAAGAAGAGTTGGGCCACACAATAGAGTCAAGAAGCCAAGGCTGTTTTCAGGTTCAAAATCATGGGCAAGATGGCAGAAAGGAGCGCTTATCCTCCACCAAAATCTCTTGAGGAGGGGGCCAGTGACAACATCTCTTCTAACCCACCCACTTCCTTGCCCCAGTGCCCAGGGAATGCGTCATGGAAGACAGACCAATGTCCTCATGTCTGTAGCCCCGGGACTTTCCTAAAGGGAGAGAGAATTCCTGTTTGGGGAATTTTTAAATTCTTTGTGTTGGATGTTTTCCCGCGGCCCAGCTTCCAAGCTGAAGCAGAAGCTGGATGGGTGTTAGAACTTGCTGAAAATAGGAGACTGGATTCAATGACTCCTAAAGGGCCTCGTTAGCAGAGGGGCTCAGAAAATGAGAAAAAAACAGAAACAAACAAGGCCAGAGATACAGAAGGCAGTGAGTGGCAGAAGCCAGGAGTAGAACTTAGAGCTGATCTGAAAGTTCATGCAGAAATATTTGAATGAAGTAGGAAGTGGTTAACCAATCCCAGCAATCCACTCACCTGTGTACTAAGCAAATATTTATGGGCATCCTACCACCTGCCAGGCATTATGCTGCACCCTTCCTTCAACGAGTTTGCACTCTACTGGGGGAGAGAAACACATAAATAGACACCTACAGTAGCAATTCTATCAAATGTTCACATAGGACCTACCAATGGCAGGCTGACTTCTTCTCAGCACTATGCATTTAATCCTCCAAAAACCTAGGAAGTAAGTCCTATTATTAGCATCACCCTCATTCTACAATAGGAAATGGAATACACGAAGTTTAAGTAACATGCTCTGTATCATCCAGATATGAGTAGTGGACCTGGAGTTGAAAGCCTGCATTCTTATAATATTGTACAGACAGACAGTGTTACCCCAGTGGCCAAGTTCACAAAGAAAAGTAAGAACAGGGCAATGAGAGTTCAGAGGAGGAGGCTCAGAAGACCTTTCCTCATATCAAAGCTGAATTCTGAATAATAATGGACAAATAATAAGAGAAAATTGTTAAATTTTGAACTGACTTCAGGAGAGAAAAAAGGAATCAAGAAATCTAAATTTAAAAGTACAGAGATGAAACAGTAGGTAAGACTTGGACAGAAATATAGATTAATAGGACAAAATAGAAAGCCCAGAGATAAATTCATGCACCTATGAACACCTTGTCTTTGACAAAGGAGGCAAAAATATGCAATGGAGAAAAAACAATCCCTTTAACAAGCAGTACTGGGAAAACTGGTCAACCACCTGTAAAAGAATGAAACTAGAACACTTTATAACACCATACACAAAAATAAACTCAAAATGGATTGAAGGTCTAAATGTGAGACCAGAAACTATAAAACCATTAGAGGAAAACATAAGCAGAACACTCTCTGACATGAATCATAGCAAGATCCTCTATGACCCACCTCCCAGAGTAATGGAAATAAAAACAAAAATAAACAAATGGGACCTAATTAAACTTAAAAACTTTTGCACAATGCAGGAAACTACAAGTAAGGTGAAAAAGCAGCCTTCACAATGGGAGAAAATAATAGCAAATGAAACAACTGACAAAGAATTAATCTCCAAAATATTCAAGCAGCTCATGCAGCTCAATACGAGAAAAATAAATGACTCAATCAAAAAATGGGCCAAAGAACTAAACAGACATTTCTCCAAAGAAGACATACTGATGGCTAACAAATACATGAAAAGATGCTCAACATCACTCATTATCAGAGAAATGCAAATCAAAACCACAATGAGGTACCATCTCACACCAGTCAGAATGGCTGCCATCAAAAACTCTACAAACAATAAATACTGGAGAGAGTGCAGAGAAAAGGGAACCTTCTTACACTGTTGGGAATGCAGACTAGTACAGCCACTATGGAGAACAGTGTGGCGATTCCTTTAAAAAATGGAAATAGAACTGCCTTGTAACCCAACAATCTTACTCCTGGGCACACACTGAGGAAATCAGAATTGAAAGAGACACATGTACCCCAATGTTCATTGTAGCACTGTTTACAATAGTTAGGACATGGAAGCAACCTAGATGTCCATTAGCAGACAAATGAATAAGGAAGTGGTGGTATATACACAATGGAATATTACTCAGTTATAAAACAGAATGCATTTGAGTTAGCTCTAATGAGGTGGATGAAACTGGAGCCTATTATATAGAGTGAACTAAATCAGAATGAGAAACATCAATACTGTATATTAACCCATATATAGGGAATTTAGGAAGACAATAATGATGACCCTATACGCAAGACAGCAAAAGAGACACAGATGTAAAGAACAGATCTTTGGACTCTGTGGGAGAAGACGAGGGTGGGATGATTTGAGAGAATAACACTGAAACATGTATATTACCATATGTAAAATAGATGACCAGTGCAAGTTCGATGCATGAAGCAGGGCACTCAAAGCTGCTGCTCTGGGACAACCCAGAGGGATGGGGTGGGGGGGGAGGTGGGAGGTGGGGTTCAGGATGGGGAGACTATGTGCACCTGTGGCTGACACACGTCGTTGTATGGCAAAATCCACTATAATATTGTAAAGTAATTAGCGTCCAATTCAAAGAAATTAATTAATTAAAAAAAAAGATTTGGAGTTTTAAAACCAGGAAGATACAAAAATTCAGATTGACTGGCTAACATGCATTGACTTTGCCAGTCTTCCCAAGGGCTCCCTCCCCACCAACATCAACATCCCCGCTTTTCCAACCCCTAACACAAACATAAAGGGCTACCTGTGACATATCTCTTCAGGTCCCACCTCAAGCCTAGCCTTGGTCTGGATATAAACAAAGAGGAGGCTTAAAATGAGTAAAGAAATAAAACAGGAGACGGTCAAAAGACATTGGGAATTGGAGCTACTGAAAGAGTCTTATTTATGTCAAACCTTTGAAGAGTTAGGCTGGTAGGAACAGAGAAGTCAAAGAAAGAAAGTTGGACATGTGTTTAGGTTAGTGTTGTTCAGTAGAACTCTCTGAAATGACTGAAATATTCTATCACTATGCGAATAGAGGATAGAGATAGACTAGCAACTACTAGTCACATGTGGCTATTTAAATTAATTTTTTAAATTTAAATTATGTTTTAAATTCAGTTCTTTAGTTACACTAGCTACATTTCAAGTTCTCTGTAGCCAAATGAAGTTAGTGGCTACAGATTGGACCTCATAGTTGTAGATTATAAAATTTTGTTGTGGCTTAGTGCAATAGGATAAAAATTTGGAGGTCCAAATTTGGACCGAACTATACAGTTCTATTGGAGAAGGAAATGGCAACCCATTCCAGTATTCTTGCCTGGAAAATCCCATGGACTGAGGATCCTCGTAGGCTACAGTCCATGGATGGGGTCGCAAAGAGTCGGACACGACTTAGCGACTTCACTTCACTTCACTTCATACAATTCTATAGCTGTGTAACTATGCAGTTCTATACAGCTCTATAACTATACAGTTTGGTAGCTCTAATGATTCATGGGCTTTCTTTAGCAATGACAATATTTT
This sequence comes from Dama dama, assembly GCF_033118175.1. Taxonomy (NCBI): domain Eukaryota; kingdom Metazoa; phylum Chordata; class Mammalia; order Artiodactyla; family Cervidae; genus Dama; species Dama dama. Next base: position 29,835,385 of record NC_083688.1, read on the forward strand.
TTTCTAATAAAAAAAGCCATAGTGGAAGCAGGAAAATTACTTATACTACTAGTCATTTGAGAGATGTAACTAGATATTTCTTAGTTGATCAAGAGACTCTGTGCCATGAATTAGGAAACCTTATTTCTACTTTCTCATCCCCAGCCTGACATGTGCTTGCTATGTGAGTTCACACAGACGAGTTCTCTTCTCTGATCCCCTTCCTGTTCTCTAATGAAAACTTGATTTTGATCATGGATGACAAATAGGAAAATAGAAAGCAAGCACGGACACCACCGTTTCCCCTATCTATTGCCACTGCAGACATGGGTAATTAAGCACAACACTCTCTGAGTAAGCTGAGGTCAGCCCTGGGCTTCTTATAACTTAGCACATCAACCACCAGCAATTGAATCAGAATAGTCACAGAAAATGAAACCTATTTCCTACCTTGGTTTTTGGCTAATTATTAGATCAACTTGTGATTATTTGATAATTCAAATGATAAGAAAATGAAACAACACTGAAAAGACCTTTATCTGGACGATTGTCTTCAAGACCATTGGCCACAGCTATCCAACTGTTTTCTCAGGAATCAGGTCACTCCCTGTGTTGTTTAGAAACTCATTGACAGTGTTCAGATGGTCACTCTGCTTTGATAATTAATTTTATGTGTCAGTTTGGCTAGATATGGTGCTCAGTTGTTTGGTCAGACACCAGTCAAGATGCTGCTGTGAAAATGTGGTATCATTAACTTGTGAATCAGTACACTTCAAATGAAATAGGTTACTCTCTATATGTGGGATGGGCCTTGTCTAATCAAGTGAGGGTCTTCAGAAAAAGGACTGAACTCTCTAGAAGTGGAAGGAATTCTGCCTCCAGGCTGCCTTCAGACTCTTTCCTGGGTCTCCAGCCTGCTGGCTTTCCCTGCAGATTTCAGACTTTTCAGCCTTAAAATCTGTCTCAGTCTCTGTCTCTCTTTCTCTTTCTCTCTGTGTATTTAAAGTTGACCCTTGCACAACACAAGTTTGAACTGTACAGGTCCACTTACATGCAGATAGAGGGTTTTTTTTTTTACTATGTTCTACTGTACATGATCCACAGTTGGTTGAATCCAGGAAAGCAGAACTATAGATGTGGAGAAACTATGTGTATGGGGCACCAGCTATAGGCTGTATGTGGATTTTTTACTGTGTGGAGGATTGGTGCCCCTGATCCCCATGTTGTTCGGGGTTCAGCTGTATATAAACACACACGAACACCTACACACACACACACACACACACACACACACATTCTATTGGTTCTATTTCTCTGGAGGACACAGATTAATACTCTTGCCAAGAACACAGCACAATGCATATATGTACCTACAATCCCCTGGGGGCACTGAATACACAGCCACTGGTGTAAAGATGGATATTTCACGCGAAGTAAATGCGAGTGTGTTTTTGTTTGTGAGGTGGAGGCTTGGTGGGGAGTCCTAAGCCTTGTTCTCAACTTTTCCTTGGCCTAGAAACTTCAAGATGAGATGGCTGGATGACATCACTGACTCAATGGACATGAATTTGAACAAATTCTGGGAAATGGTGAAGGACAGTGAAGCCTGGCGTGCTGTAGTCCATGGAGTCACAAAGAGTCAGACATGACTTAGTGACTCAACAACAACAGAAAGTTCTGGCTTCATGATCCATGGGAAAGTTTACCAGTGTCCTTTACTGGCCCTGGATGCAGATGAGAGAGAGAGGCAGAAGCAACTCACCCCATCACAAGCTTCCAGTTAATTACTCAGGAGCAAACAAGTCCTGAGCCCACACTGAAGATAGGAAACAGTCCCACAACCTGTGCACCTTCCAGGGGCCAGCTCTTCTGGTTCCTTCTTCTCTTTAACCACCCAGCAAACTTCAGGGATCGTGCCGATGCATAGAAAGAAGTGGAAATGTTTTTCACCCTTAGATGAAATTTGGCCAGTATGCCTTCTTTTAGTAAAAAAAAAAAAAAAAAAAGATGGGAAATTTCCAGTTAAAATTCAGATTTCAGTTTCTCTTTGCAAAAAGGACCATTGGGCATGTTCTGCCCACATTTTTGTGTGGTCATAACAAGGTGGAAATAAGTAGATGAAAAAGACTCCAGTTGGGCTAACCTCAACTGTCCCCTGTATCTTTCCTTAGGCCCACATGGGTCACCAACTAGGTACATCTAGGCCTCTGAGGTTGTTACCATAGCTGCTCTTTCCTGGGCCAAGACTTCTTAAAGGGAGACCTTATTTGTCTAGCTTGGGGTACCACCCCCAGGGCTGGACACAGCACCTGGCATGTATGGAGATGTCAAGGATCTCTCCTTCTGTGAGGGCCCAGCACAAGCTCCAATTTTCAGGGTCTAACTGAAGTCGCAGTTTGACTCATAGTGGCAGGCAGCGTCAGCATCTGCCAGAAAGAAGAGGGTGGAGACAGTTCCAAGGGAATCATAGAGCTGGGGAAGGGGAACCCAGGGTAGGGGTTTCAGGGCTAAGAATGCTGCTTGTGGGATTTTAGATGGCAGCTTGGACTCACCTCGAGACGGGGAAGGCTGGAGGCTCTGTGCTGTGTTTCAAGTCACACAGACTATGCAGAAAATGTCTAATGCTTGATTAGTTTCCAGGGACTAACCCCCAGGCTGCTGAAACGGAGGCAGCTGGAAGTACTAGAGCCCAGAAGGGAGAAGGCAGCGTATACTTGGCAGAAGCAACACTAGTGTCAGATACCCCCCGTCCTAGCCTTTTGTTATTTGGGGGGTTTCCTGCCACCCACTGCCCTTGCAGGAACATTGTTTAAGTGGGTTTCTAGAAAAGGTTTCAGAAAAGTTTCCTTAATATGAAGTGTCTCTTCCTCAAATGGGCAGTTCCCCCTGCTTGTGCCTGTGATCTTGTCTTATCTCTGCTCCCCCCTCATTTCTGATTGTCCATGTCTCACTCTCTCCTCAAGACTCATTTCTAATGCCACCTGCTCAATATAATCACATTTGGTGATTTAAGGGCTTCCCTGGTGGCTCAGATGTCAAAGAATCTGCCTGCAATGCAAGAGACCTGGGTTTGATCCCTGGGTCAGGAAGATATCCTGGAGGAGGAAATGGCAGCCTGCTCCAGTGTTCTTGCCTGAAGAATCCCATAGACAGAGGAGCCTGGCAGGCTACAGTCCATGGGGTCACAAAGAGTTGGACACAACTCAGTGACTGACATTTTTCACGGTGATTTAAATTGAAATTTCTTGAAATTAAATAAAATTTAAACTTCTGTAGTGACCTAGATGGATGGGATGCGAGCGGGTTGCGGGTAAGAGAGAGGTCCAGGAGAGAGAGAATATATGTAAATATAAAGCTGAGTCACTTCGTTGTATAGCAGAAACTAACACAATATTGTAAAGCTACTATATCCCAATAAAAATTAAAACAAAATTCAGTTCCTCACTCCCACCAGCCACATTTCCAGGGCTCCATAGCTACATGTGGCTAGTGGCTACCATCCTGAGTAGCACAGACGCAGAGTATTTCCACTGTGACAGAACATTCTATAGACAGTGCAGTGTTAGAATTGAAAATAGAGCTTGGGAGTCTCGGGGAGTCGGGAAAATAAAAACAGCTGAGCTTGAAGCTCCTTGAAGCCATCTCTGCTCTCTTCCTTCTTCTCAGGAACGTCTCTGGTCCTCTTGGTCTGGACTGAGAACAGTGTAAATTCCTGGGAGAAAAGGCCAGAATTGTTCTGGCTGCAGCCTGCTCCCAGGGGGAATGGATTCTAGGAGGGAGGGGGACAGGCACAGTCAGGAGAGGTTGAAGTGACAGTGAAAGGATCTGAGACTACCCTTAGCATTGGCATTTGGCCAGTCTCCCAAATGCCCAGGGCTCCGAAGAGGAAGATGGAGAAACACCCGAGGCCTCAGGCTCAGCCCTCTCCCCAGCCAGGGCCCAGGGTTTTCAGGAAGAGGAGAGGATAGGGGAGGTGTAGACATAAGTATCTCCTTCCAAATGGTAGGAGAGATGGAGTGTGCAGGCAAGGGGCTCTCTGTGATCTGGAATGAAACCCTCCGGAGCACTAGAGTTTTCACCTTGGCCTTCTCAGGCAGACCAGCAATCTGAGGTTTCCCTGACCTTGACCTCACTGCTCCGAGCTGACAATATTGCTCTTAACCCTCCGGCCAGTGGCATTCTACTGTGGTCTTCACCGTGAGTGGGGGGCACCTCTTTCAACCCAGGACTCTTGGGCCAGGAAAATGTGACCCCAAAAGCATGATCCCTCGAGCCATCCTCCTAATAACACAGTGGGCACGTGAAGCTCTTACCTCTAACTTTGGCCCCTCCCTCTTTTTTTTGGCCAAGGACAGCAGGCGCTGAGAGAACATAAGGAAAAGGGAGTGGCGGTTAAAGAGAGCAAGATGGGGAGGGAAGAGGAGTAGGGCACTGGGAAGAGGCAAGGAAGAAGAGTCCAGAAGCTGCATGAATAATGAAGACATGGGGGGAGGCAAGGGAGAGGGCAGCAGTCTTGCAACAGAGCCCCCCAAGCGCACAGTCTCTGCCATGTCTGTGCCGCTCACTGATGGGGTCTCTCCCTCCTCACACCTTCTGCTGGGCTGATTCGCCCCTGGGGGCAGGTGGTCGGTAGGATCCAGGGCTGAACAGGAGAGATGGAGGGTAGGGGCAGAGAGGGGTAGCTTTCTTTTACCCCTCAGGCTCTGGAATGCCCATTCCCAGTCCTTCCTGCCATCAGAGATGCTGAGATGTCGCGGCCTCTAACCAGGTATGGACCACACCTCTGTTCAGCCAGCAGCTCACAGATCAGGACTGCTTCTAGAAGACCCTGACTCAGCATCAGGCAAGGGAAAGGGGTTGCTGATAGGGGTCAGGGAGTGCCGTCAATGGTCTCTGGGGCCCCCGTTCTTTAGTGGCACATCCAAGAAGAAAGGTTGTCCTTGGGACCCCATATCTGAGTCTCCTCAACCCAGTCTATGCTGCCCATGTTTATTCATATGTCAACTGTCTTTTCTAAGTCAAATGTCCCAGCTTCTCTGGTCTATAGCCATCTTTGCCTCTGAGATCTTTCTGTCCTTCTCTAGGGACTTAGATCACATACAGGAATTATTACTTCTATAGCCTCTTTCAGCTATAAAATTCAACTCTGTTCTTTTACAAATAAAGTAACAGAAACCCTGAAAAGGAAGATGACCAGGTGGATACCACCTGGCTGGAGATCTCAGACCAAGATTGGAGCTTGCGGCTCTGGACTCCCAGCCTGACCTTTCCTCCTTTGCTTCTCTGAAAGTGAAAAGAGGAAGTCTTAGTCCCTCAGTCATGGTCTGATTCTCTGGGACCCCAGGGACTGTAGTCTCTGTCGATGGAATTCTCCAGGCAAAAATACTGGAGTGGGTGGCCACTCCCTTCTCCAGGGGAATCTTCCCGACTAGGGATCGAACCTGGGTCTTCCACATTGCAGGTAGATTCTTGACTATTTAAGCCACCAGGGAAGTTTCCACTAAATGGAGAGCCAATGAAGTGAACAGTGAGTTCCACACCTCACCGTACTATCCAACATAGTGTAGGACCTCCGACATCACATCTGATAGGCTTTTAGCCCTCCTGTTACAGCTGGACATTTCCTCTTTTTCACTTAATGATCCAAAGCCACTCTTGCAGGCTGATTTGCATAATCATTTGAGATGTCTGCTTCCCAGGGCCACTGTGAAGCGAAGAGGAGACTGAGGAGGCAGGATTAAAGTCTCACAAATTGTTAGCCATGGTACCTGAGAGGAGCAATCCTGTGAGTGCAAGGTGGCCTGGGACTGCCAATAGCTCCCATCCACCCACCACCCCCAGCTGAGCCCTGCTGATGAAAGTTATTACGAGGGGCCCTCCCGGTTTCCTGGAAGGGGAGTGGCTATGGGCATGCTTAATGGGAAGACACTACGTAAATTTCCAAACAAATTCACAGCTCAATTGTGCTGCCTGGATGGTTCCAAATTCTTCCTGCTGAGCCCAATTTCCCTCTGACTTTTTTTTTTTAATTATTAAAAAAACAGGCCATCTGCCATCCCTGTAGGAGAAGGGAGACTGCTGGAGGGTCATAAACAGATCCTACGTGACGCCCAGGCCATAGTGTTCACCTCTACCAAGCATCCGCAACCATCTGATCCTAGAAAATGCCCGCGGGAGTCCAGCTCCTTTCTCCCTGGGGACTTTCTGTTTCTGCTCAGAAGAAAATTGGTTTAGGAGAGCAGATGCAAAGTGCACACAGTGAGGAGCAAAGGGTCAGGATGTGGAATTAGGAGAGACGGGAGGCCTTGATGGGAATCCCACAGCAGTTTTTTCCTTGGGAAAGCCTGGATTTTACATGGTTTTCTAGTCCCTGCTGACTCAGAAGAAAACTCAGACGTCAGATTTTCACATGAAGATGATTCGCATTGCCTCACACAGACACTAGCTCCTCAGTAGAGCTATTCATTTGACTAGACATCAACAATCCAGGTTTGCAATAATGTAGTTACAGTGCAACCCAGACTTATTTGGCTTAATTTCCATATGAGCCCTAGGGCACCATGGTAGATAACGAGTCACACTAACTAAAAGATGTTGGTAAGAACTGTCAGCACAGTTTTCTACAAACTCACAAAGGGTGTATCTGGTTTCCTACAGAAGATAAGTCAGTTCGGTAGTGCTCATGATAGACTTGGGAATCCCCTGCTGGTGGCAGGAAACCACAAGGCTCATGGTGTTACAAAGGCAGTGACTGGTTTTAGGATCTCGCTAGGGTCCCCTGGCCTCTGGAACCAGACTGCCTGGGACTGAGTTTGGGCTCCTCTCTTTCCAGCAGTAAGAGCCCAGGCAAGTTACTTAACCTCCCGGTGTCCCAGCTTCCTATTTTATGAAAAGAGCATAATCACAGTACATATATTATAGGGTGATCTATAGTTAACCCTTTAGCTATATCTATAGTTGTATCTATATCTTTAGCTATACCTATATCTATAGCTATAGATAACTATATTTATCTATTGTTAACTCTTCCAAGAGTGGGTCCATCCCTTCCCATTACCACACCCCACCCATGAGGAATCCTCTTGTTTTCTCCTTCATGTGGAAGCCTGGAACTACTGCTCTCCAGAGTGTAGATTCCTTCCTCTGCAGACCCAGCTCCAGGCAGGAACTACAACACAAGAAGCTCAATGGTCAGGACAGCTGGTAATAAAGACTCATTTTTAATGAGTCACAAATTCCAAGGCCCCATGTGAAAAGCCATGTAGTTGAAAAACATCTGTGGCCAGTTGAAGCTGGTCTCCATTGAGAAGGAAGGTCTCATTCCCCTCTTCTTGACTCTGGACTGGTCCGGTGACCTGCCTGACAACAGAATGTGGCAGAAGGAACACCCAAGGGCTTCGGAGGTTAGCTCTTCAGATGCTTCAGAACTTTTCCCTGGGTATCTTGGCACACTCTCTCTCAGAGTCTTGAGCCACCGTGAAAGAAGCCTGATTGCCCTGCTGCACAGACCACATGGTGAGGCTGGGAACTTCATGGAGAGAAAAAGGTGCCAGCTGAGCTCTGCCTTCCAGCCACCCCCCACCAGGGCACCAGACATGGCAGCAGAGGTGTCCTGGACACCGCCCCCCACACCCAGCCCAGTCCATCTGCCAGCTGAAAACCACTAACAGACCCTAGCTGCCACCATGTGGAGCAAAAGAATCACCCAACTGAGCCCTGCCCAAATTCCTGACCCATGAAATATAAGAAAAATATAACAAGATTCTCATAAACCACTAAACACAGGATAGTTTGTCTCCAGCAAAAGACAATAGTGTCTGTACCAGATGTAAGTATAGCACAAAAAGCAAAGACATGTCTGAAACAGACATGACTCCGTGGAGAGGACATTTTTAAAAATCGGCCAGGATTCCCCTTTCGGGAAGAGAAGCCACTCTTGCCCCACTCTCTGATAATGCTGCCAGCATGACAACTTGTAGCAGAAATAAACACACCTAGACATTCAACAAACCTATTTCCTTTCCTGAGGAGCTCACAGCCAGCCTGCATGACCCAGACAATATTCCAGTCCATGTGTGTGGCCGAAGGTGTGAAAGTGTTAGTCACTCAGTTGTGTGTGATGTTTCGCGACCTGAGTTCTGGCCAATGAAATGTGAGCATGGCCCTCCAAAGAACCTCCTGCACTGATCCAGTTTCTCTCCGTCTGTTGGTTGATTGCTGATGCTCTTGGTGACCTTGGAAGTCACAAGTTGAAGATGGTAAAATCTCCCTCAGCCTGTGTGCTTGAAAATGTTCTCCTGATTGGACTTTATATGACTAAAAGGTCAACTTTTATTGTGTCAAACTCCTGAGAGTTTCAGGGTTTGTTGTTACAGCAGCTAAAGCTTCCTTACTTATTATTTTTATTCATTATTTATTATTAGAAAAAGACGCTTGCTCCTTGGAAGAAAAGCTATGACAAACCTCGACAGCATATTAAAAAGTTAGAGACGTTACTTTGTCAACAAAAGTCCATATAGTCAAAGCTATGGTTTTTCTAGTAGTCATGTATGGATGTGAGAGTTGGACCATAAAGAAGGCTGAGCACTGAAGAACTGATGCTTTTGAACTGTGGTGTTGGAGAAGACTCTTGAGAGTCTCTTAGACTACAAGGAGATCAAACCAGTCAACTTCAAGGAAATCAACCCTGAATAGTCACTGAAAGGATTGATGCTGAAGCTGAAGTTCCAATACTTTGGCCACCTGATACGAAGAGCTCACTCATTGGAAAAGACCCTGATGCTGGGAAAGATTGAAGGCAGGAGGAGAAGGAGATGACTGAGGACAAGATGGTTGGATGGCATCACCGACTCCATGGACATGAGTTTGAGCAAGCTCCAAGAAACGGTGAAGGACAGGGAAGCCTTGCGTGCTGCAGTCCAAGGAGTCGCAAAGAGTTGGACGACTGAGCAACTGAACAACAAATTATTATTATATTTATTTATTCAACTGTGGTTCAACTGTGGTTGGTGACTTCATCCTGGACAATCAGGGAATCCCTTCTCTCTGGCCATGGTAATGTATCAGTGATATATGTAGAATCCAGACTGGGTTAACAGAGTCACTTCCTGAACTGTGCTAGGTAATCTCTATCTCTGGAGTCCATGGGAGCATTTTGCTGAGAGTGAGAGAATTTAGCTGATATCAGTGAACTCTTGGGTTCAGCTATATCTGAAGCTAGTCCACTCCTTGTAATACCCAATAACATGAGCCAGCAGATCACTTCTGGGAAAAAGGTTATTGATGATGTATTTATACCCCTTGCCACCAAGAGTCCTAACTAGCATCGGAAGTGAAAGTAAAAGTTGCTTGGTTGTGTCTGACTCTTTGTGACCCTGTGGACTATAAAATCCATGGAATTTTCCAGGCCAGAATACTGGAGTGGGTAGCCTTTCCCTTCTCCAGGGTATCTTTCCAACCCAGGGATCGAACCCAGGTCTCCCGCATTACAGGCAGATTCTTTTTTTTTTTTTTTTTGGTTATCACAGAAGCTGTCTTTATTTCAACATGGTCAAGTAACAATCATGACTTGTGTTGATATTATAGAGATACATCAATATTGCAGTGAACTGTCATTGTGTTCTTACAAATCAAGGATATTACTATTGAAACCTTACAACCAACTTCTGTCTTACTTTACAACATGGAAAGATTAAATGATCACTTACATCATGGTAACCTCCAGATATTTCACGTCAATGACAAACACCTCCATTTAGATTGGCATTGTCCATTTAACATCATGATATCCTTCACCTTCTAATGGAGAATAGATAGAAATGGTTGCAACACAGTATAAAAAGGCTAATATTTAATAAACCATCAAAAACCTATGTTTGAAAGAAGGAATAGTATGGATTACTTGAGTGCTGAATTACATTCATTTCAAATAATCTCAAATCATATCATTATTAATAAGCATACATACAGTGCTATGAATTGTAACTTTCTAAACATCAACCTTCATCTCACAATTCATGCTAATATATTCATCTTCTATGTGTTTTAACTATGGAGTGCTCCCTACATTCATTCTCTTTCAGGGAAAATTCTGAAAACAAAATTGATGAAATGCCTTCTGGTATGCAATCTCTGATATTTATTTCAATTTAACTTTTGATTAAATACTTTTCTACCTATTTGTTACATCACTTCTATAGGTTTCTTGTATAAATTCTTGTGTTTTCTGATGCATGTTCAGGGCAAACCTCTTCCATCACTTGTTCCATTACTACGGTTTCTCTCCAGTGTGTCTTCTCAGATGCTTACTGAGATAACTACTACGACTAAAGGCTTTGCCACATTCTGTACATTTATAAGGTCTCTCTCCAGTATGAATTCGCCGACGTTGAGTAAGTGCTGAGTTGTAAGCAGTCTTTGCCACATTCAGTACATGAAAATGGTCTCTCCCCAGTATGGATTCGTTGATGTTTATTAAGACCAGAACCCTTAATAAAGGCCTTGCCACATTCTGTACATTTATAACATCTATCCCCAGTATGAATTCGGTGATGTTGAGAAAGGTTCCAACTTGTAGTAAAGGCTTTGCCACATTCTTTACATTCGCAAGGTCTCTCTCCAGTATGAACCTGCTGATGTTGAATAAGACCTGAATTGTAAGTAAAGGCTTTGCCACATTCTGTACATTTGTAATGTTTCTCTCCAGAATGAATTTGCCGATGTTGAATAAGACCTGAATTGTAAGTAAAGGCTTTGCCACATTCTGTACATTTGTAATGTTTCTCTCCCATATGAATTTGCCGATGATGAAAAAGACTTGAATTGTGAGTAAACACTTTGCCACATTCTATACATTTATAAGGTTTCGCTCCAGTGTGAATTCGCTGATGTTGAGTAAGATGTGAGCGACGTTTAAACCCTTTGCTACATTCTGTACATTGGAAAGGTTTCCTTCCTGTATGAATTTTCCCATGTTTATTTAGATTGGATGGCTTACTAAAGACTTCCCCACACACCTTACACTTGTTTTCTTTCTGTGGATTCTGAACAGTGTGGTGTTGAAAAAGTTCTGAAGACTGACTAGAAACCTTACCATATTCAGTACAAGTCCTCTCTTCAGTGCAAGTACTCTTATTGAAAGAAAAACTTGACATTTGATAAATGGTATTTCCATATTTATTACTTTTAGCTTCCTTGTTTGAAGATTTGGGTCTCTAATGTTTCTTAAGGTTTGAGTCTACTTCAACCATATACCCAGTTTCATTGTCTGAATACTTTCTCAGTCCACCAGAAATACTTTTGTAATTATTGGAGCTGGAGCTCTTACTTAAAGTCTCACTCATTTTATTACACATACAACGTAGTTGTATATTAACCACATCACAATATGTATTGAACAATGACGGTTGCATTACGTCTCTTCCATTATCATCAACATTATACATCTTGGAATGCAGAGAAAATATTTGTTGGGGGAAGAATAATGACCTCCTGGTCATGGACCCTCAAATTGATTAGATTGTGAGTTTTTCCACTCATTGTTAAATTGTAGGTGTTCAGACATGCTTGAATGTATGTTTAGTCGAAGCCTATGTTCAGAATTGTCTGAATGAGCATTTTCAGTAGAGACTAGATTACCTTCCAGATTTTCCACATTTCCTTTCAGAGAACATGTATGTTTCACAAAAGGATGGAAACCTTTCCTTAAATACTTACGCTTCTCTGCAGATGTTGAAGACTGAAGTTGGTGTTTTTCCCAATTTGACTCATGTTGCTGATTTCTTTTTGCAGTAATGTTAGCATTATGTGTAACTGTCTGCATTTCTTTATGTCCACTTAAACACACTCTCCATTTTTCATATACTCTTGGACATTACCAGTCTTTCATTAAATTTAAGTTTCTGAGCAGAGATGTTTGATATATTCCTAGGTTTGATTTTGGGAATACATCTTCTAATGCTGGATTCTTTGGCATCAAATCCTGGATGTCTTCTGGAGTCATAGCTGGGTAAATGGCTGTTGTCTCCCTTCTCCTTATATTCCTGGGATCCTTCAATTGCTCCAGCAAGGCGACCAGGTCCAGCTTAGAGATAAGCCCCAAGGAGGCCAGGTTCACGTAGTTCTCTAACATCACATCCGTTTACAATTCCCGCTGATCTAGGTCCAGGCATTCCCACTCCTCTTGAGTGAAGTCTATGGCCACATCCCAGAATGTCAGCCGTCCCTTTGGTGCATTCTCTTTGCAGATCACCCCAGGAGTTCTCCTTTCTTTTGCATTACAGAGAGCAGGTCGCAGCACAATTCACGGGAGACAATGGGCCTGACTACTGGGCTAGCTGACTTACATTATGAGGGTTTTTGAAACACGGCGGGTGAAGACCCGCATTTAGGAGTCCTCTACAGGCAGATTCTTTACCACCTGAGCCACAAGGAAAGACCAGCATTGGAGGATTATCTCAGATTTAAGAACAGTCCATGGAGGGCAGGGTAACCTGAGTCCAATGTTCAAAGTGAATCAGATGCACAGAGCATGCTATTACACATGGCCCTGATGATATTTCCTTGGGGTCTCACACTTTATTTTAAGGTCATTACATTCTTTACACTAGCAGTAAGCAGGTAGCTCTGGGAAATGAACTTAGGTTAAAGAACAGGAGTCAGTTCTGACTTTCTGAGTAAAACAGAATATATGCCCCCAAAATAGTATACCTTTTTAAAATTTCTGACAATTTTAAAAGCATCCCAACTCTGAAGCCCAGTGGTATTCTAAAAACATAAGGACAGTGTCTAGGAGGTGGACAAAGCAGGTAGCAACACATGGGGAGGGTGCGGAGAAGGAATTGAAGATTAGGCAAGAGGCACAAACCTTAGTCTAAAATTCTATTTTTGAAGGTAATGTCTAAGTATCAATGTGTCACACACTTATCCTTAGCACTGTGTTTTAGTCTCCTCTTTTTTTTTTTTTTTTTTCATTTATTTTTATTAGTTGGAGGCTAATTACTTTACAATATTGTAGTGGTTTTTGCCATACATTGACATGAATCAGCCATGGATTTACATGTGTTCCCCATCCCGATCCCCCCTCCCGCCTCCCTCCCCATCTCATCCCTCTGGGTCTTCCCAGTGCACCAGTCCTGGGCACCCGTCTCATTCCTCTGTTTATTGCTTATATATTTCACTTATCCTCATTGTAGTAGATTGGGTTGTGTTCCCCCAAAAGACAGGTGTAAGTCCTAACCCCTAGTACCTATGAATGTGACTTTATTTGGAAATATGGTCTTTGCAGATGAAATCAAGTTAAACTGAAGTCATTCTAGACTAGGGGAGCCCTAAATCCATGACTGTTGCCTGTTTAAGAGAAAAGGGGTTGGGGGAGATCTGGATACAGAGACACAGAGGAGACACAAGGAAGAAGCCCAGATGATGAAGAAAGAAACTGGAAATATGTAACCACAAGTCCAGGAGCACCAAGGATTGCTGGGAGCCACCCAGACTAAGAGGAAGCAAGGAAGAATTCTTCCCTGGAGACTTCAGAGGGAGCATCATTTTTCCAACATTTTGATTTCAGACTTCTGGCTCCAGAACCATGAAGAAACAAATTTCTGTTGTCTTTTTAAGCCACTAATTTCATGATAGTTGGTGATGCAGCCACAAGAAACCCATGCACTCAAGTTTCTCACGTGTATGTGAACATTTGCTCATGGTGCCTGAAGCTGACAAGAGGCTCCTAAGCTGGATGGTCCTTGAAGTTGGAAAAAATAAGTCCACTCAACTGGCTATCAGCAACGTGTTTCAAAATTAGTACTTGGAAGACAGGATGTTTACATTTCTTGCTCTCTGCCTGTGCCCACATTCAGGCAGACTCGGAATTACCCTATAAGGATGATGTTGGGTTTAGGTAGCACCAACCAGCTAGTTTCTGTACTCTTCAGTGGAAGGTGGCAAACTTGGAAATGTTATTCCCCCAGATGTTACCACCAGGTAGAGTGGAGAGATTAAGGGTGCAATGTGGGAGCCAGACTTCTCTACTACTGTGTAAGCCTAAGCAAGTTCCCTATAGTCTTAGCCTCATTTTCCTTGTCTGTGAAATGGACATAACCACAGCAGCTACCTCCTGAGATTGTTGGAAAGAGTAGAAAAACTGATATCTGCAAAACACACAGGGCTTGGCACAGAGGAAATCCTCAAGAAGAGTGGGCTATAGACTGGTCTGAAGGACACACTCCCTGGCAGTCAATACATGGCAAATTTTGGCCCTCGGTTACCGTCTCTCTTTTTCTGCTTCCTTTCATCTCGCTCCTGTCTCTCTCTGATGCACTCACAATTGCAAGGTCTCCCCTACCTCCACTTATTCTCTAACTGCCTGTCCATCTATCCTCTCTCTTGTCCCTGCCCTCAAATATTCTGGGCTGTCGGTCGGCTTCTCTCATCCACATGTAAGCCCTCAGCAAGGACATCCTCTGCATCAACCCATCTCCAGAGACCACCTGCTTCACTGGTGCACGATGTTATTTATAGTGCAGACTTCATTTAACAGACACACTCCCAGCCCCCCACTCACCTCCTGCTTCCTCTATTTGAGATGGAGACATCTGGAAACCAGTTTAACAAGTGGTCGACAGGCAGCTGGTTCCTGGAGATTCTCAGGGGGCTTCTGGGAGCCATTCCACAGAGGAAGTCGCAAGCCAGTTGGGTTGATGGACTGCTGGTCTCAGACAGAATTCAGTCAGCTCTTCCAGGCAAAGCTACTTCCCACCTGCACTCACAGGAAGGGTCTACATCTGTCCAAAGAGGAAGGAACGAATGGGTGGAGGTGACTGCTCGGAAAAGTCCTACACTCCCTCCTGGGTCCCTGTGAGGTGCGTGCCCTTGAATAACACGCTAGAACTCTCTGAGACCCTGCTGTCCAAAGACGGATTTGACGAGATGAGGTCTCAGAATCCTTCTGGCCTTAACCTTCTAGAATCTGGGGATGGAGCAAAGTCACCCAATCAGAGACAGACTGGGAGGGAAAACATAAAAAGGCCAGCAATCGTTTATTGACCTGCCACCAGACAGAGACCCTGGGCTTATCTTGGGAAATCAAGATAAAGGAACTTGCAGTTGGGAAGAAGAGGGAAAATATGTGTTTGAATGACCCTCATTGCTCTACATTACACCACTAAGGTGACAGGGCATCTACTTATGCTCCAATGAGCTCATAACCAGATAGGAGTGACAAAGCTTCCACACACAGAAAAAGGAGAGGCCAGCAGAGGCAAAGTATAATTAATGTGATCAAGTACCAAGTGGTGCAGACAGATCATAACTCTTAAGGAAAGTGAGGAGAGAAGATTTACTGGAGATGAGAAGGAATCAAAAAGAACTTCCTGGAGTGGGTAAGACTTGAGTTGGGCCTTGTTGGTGTTGTGGTGGTTGCTGTTCATTTGCTAAGTCGTGTCTGACTCTTTGCAACCCCATGGACTGCAGCAGGTCAGGCTTCCCTGTTGTTCACCATCTCTAGGAGCTTGCTCAAGTGCATTCAGTCAAGGATGCCATCTAACCATCTCATCCTCTGTCGTCCCCTTCTCCTCCTGCTTTCAATCTTTCCCAACATCAGGGTCTTTTGCAGTGAGTCAGCTCTTCCCAACAGGTGACCAAAGTATTGGCGCTTCAGCCTCAGTAAGTCCTTCTAATGAATATTCAGGGTTGATTTGCTGTAGGATTGATTGGTTTGATCTCCTTGAAGTTCAAGGGACTCTCAAGAGTCTCCTCCAACACCACAATTCAAAAGCATTGATTCTTCAAAGTTCAGCCTTCTTTACGGTCCAACTCTCACACCCATACATGACTACTGGAAAAACCATAGGTTTGACTATAGGGACTTTTGGCAGCAAAGTAATGTCTCTGCTCTTTAATATGATGTCTAGGTCATAACTTTTCTGCCAAGGAGCAAGTGGCCTGTAATTTCATGGCTGTAGTCACCATCTGTAGTGATTTTGGAACCCAAGAAGATAAAATTTATCACTGTTTCACTTCTGAATCAGAACCTCCTCAACCTGTTTATTCTCTCCACAGCACTTAACCTATTCTGAAGTGAACTTTGTTTGTTTTCTTTATTCTCTGACTTCCCACTAAGCTATGATCCCCATCCAGGCATGCATCACATTTTCATGATGACCAATGAATCCCAGAGCTTAGCACCATGCCAGACATACAGTAGGTGCTCGACAAGTACCTGATGAATAAAGGAATGAATACAAAAATCAGTGGAGGAATTAATGAAGAACTGGGAGTCTACCTTTCATGCAGAGACTCATCTTGGACCACAGAAAGCCTGGACACACCTCGTAGCTCAGTCGGTAAAGAATCCACCTGCAATGCAGGAGACCCAGGGTTCATTTCCTAGGTCCGGAAGATCCCCTGGTGAAAGAAATGGCAACCCACTCCAGTATTCTTGCCTAGAAAATTCCATGGACAGAGGAACTTGGTGGGCCTATAGTCCATGGGGTCGCAAGAGTTGGACAGGACTTATAGACTAAATGACAGCAGGTTTCTGCTGTTGTGTTGTCATGAGAGGTGGAGAAATGGAGTCCTTGAATTCTGACTCTCCCTCTGCCTAGCTAGCTACACCGCCTCTTGGGTAGAAACGGTACATCTGAGGATGCAGAACAAGATGCCCTTATCCCCGCCTCTGCCCAGAGAGGTCTGGAGGCAGCAGGCTTGCCTACAGCCTGCCCCATCTATGTTGAGATGTCCTAGAAAAGCCTAGAGTGTGCTAGTAAAGCTCATTTGTGCATGCACACTCTATAACAATTTTCAGCATCTGCACTGCTTTCCCTGGAAGTGGCTTGCCTCTGTTGAAGTCTCCTTACCCTTCTTTAAGGTGGCTTGTATCAAGTCTTCTTTAAAACTATGTAGATAAAAATAAAATAAATAAAACTATGGGGATAGATAAACAACCTAAATAAAAGAATAAAATTAAACAATTAGAAGAAACCAGAGAGTTATACATTCGTGACCTTGGATTTGGTGATGGATTCTTTGGTTTAACACCAAAAGCATGAGAAATAGAAGAAAAAATTAGGTAAATTGGACTTCATAAAATTTAAAACTTTTATGCATCTAAGGACATTGCCAAGAAAGTAAAAAAAGACAGCCTATGGAACGAGAGAAAATATTTGCAAGTCTTTTATCTGGAAAGGGTCATATACCACAATATATAAGGAACACTTACAACTAAACTGCAAAAAAGAAAACAATCCAATTTTAAAAGGGGGCAGAAGGGAATAGTCATCTCTCCAAAGACATGACCAATAAGCACATGGAAAGATGTTCAACATCATTGGTCATTAAGAAATGAAAATCAAAACTGCAATGAGATATCACTTCAAATCCTCTAGGATGGCTATAATAATGGGGGGAAAAGAAGGAAAATAACAAAAATAGCAAGTGTTGGAGAGAATGTGGAGAACAGGAACTTTCATGCACTACTAGGGAAATCTAAAATGGTACAGCCACTGTGGAAAACAGTCTGAACATAGATTCAGATATGACCAACAATGCTTCTCATAGGTATATATCCAAAAGAATCAAAAACAGGTATTCAAAAAATAATTGTTCATGAACATTTATAGCAGGACAATTACACTGATTTTAAAAAAAAGTGTCAACAGCCCCAAATGTTATCAAGAGATGAATTGGTAAATAAGTTGTGGTATATTTATTTCCAATAAAATATTACTCAGCCATAAAAAAGGAATGATATATTGATATGCTACAATAGAGATAAACACTGAAAACCTTAAGTAAAAGGTTTGTCAGTAAAAGAAGCAGCCAAAGACAAAAGGTCACGTTGTATGATTCCTTTCATATGAAGTGTCCAGAATAAGCAAGTCCATAGAGACAGAAAATAAGTAAGAGGTTGTCAGTGGATAGCGGGAGGCTGAAATCAGGAGTAACTACTTAATGGGTATAGGATATTCCTGAAGTGATCAAGTAATATTACAACTAGAGAGAAGTGGTGGTTACACATTGTGAATGCTCTTCATACTGCTGAATTTTGCACTTAAAAATGGTTCACTCTATGTTATTCAGATTTTGTCTCAATAAAATAATAATAATAACTAATTTTTTAAAAGCTAAGAAAAAGGAACCGTGAAAATGTCTATGTAGTCCTTGGAAACCCCACAATGCTGTCCCAGAGAGACATAGCAAAGTCATAGTTTATGTTGTTAGTGTTGTGGACTCCAGTGCTCGCCACCTGGGGTTAGGATTCTGACTCTGCCTCTTTCTAATTGAATAACCTTGGGCAATTTACTTAGGCTCCTGTACTTCAGTTTTCTCATATTTAAAATGGGGATGATAGTATTATTATTATTAGATGCTGTTGTTTAGTCACTAAGCTGTGTCCAACTCTTTTGTGACCCCATGGACTGTAGCTCACCAGGCTCCTCTATCCATGGGATTTCCCAGGCAAGAAGACTGAAGTGGGTTGCCATTTCCATTTCCAGGAGATCATCCCAACCCAGGGATCGAACCCTCATCTCTTATGTCTCCTGTATCTATGTGTGGTGGGTGGTCTTTACCATCAGTTAATACAAGTGGAGTCTTAGAACAAACCTGATGATAAGTGCTCAGTAGATCTGAGCCTGTCTTGTTCCCATAGGTTAAAGAATTTTAGGCTGAAATTGTCACTTTCTGCCACATCTACCTCTACAATGCCCTGCCATGTTTATGTTTAGGCTCAGGGTATATTTATAAGGGAGTGATGGATGAGAGATGGTTAGATAGCATCACTGACTCAATAGACATGAATTTCAGCAAATTCCAGGAGATAGTGGAGGACAGAGGAGCCTGGCATGCTACATCTCATGGGGTCACAAAAAGTCAGACACAACTTAGACACTGAACAACAATATATTTATAAGATACATAAGTGAGCCCTGAGCAAATCTGGCCCTGGGGTTATTTAAACCCTGTGGGAAGACAGATTCCATAAAAGCAAGAGTATTTTATGACAGCCCCTTGTTCTGGGACCAGAGTTGGGGAAGAAATAATATAGAAAAATAACAGCAGGAGGAGGAGAGGCAAAACTCTGGCCCTGCCAGGCTCTTGGGAATATCTAAGTGTGAGCCTCCCACAATGTTTGGCCACATTAAATTAAACGGGTTTCTCCCTTCCAGCCTCTCTCACCCCCACAACTGTGGCCACAGATGATGCAAGAAAAATTAGAACTGAGCTCTCTCCAACTTCAGGAATTTGCATATGGTTTCTGTAAAGCTATTTCATTAATATTTTTTATTTCAATAGACTTCCTTTTTAGCTTCAGTAAATTTTATTTTACAGGAAATTTTATATTACTACTCTAAGTCAGGGACAACAGACAATGGCCAGTTAGCCAAATCTGACAAGTCACCTGTTTTTTCAAATAAAGTGGAAAACAATAAATGTAACACAGCCATGCCCATCTGTTTGCATATTGTCTATGGCTGCTATTGCTTCCCAATAGCACAGTTAAATAGTTGCAATAGAGACCTTGTGGTCTGCAAAGGCAAGAATATTTACCAACTGGCTTTTTGCAGAAAAAGTTTGTCTACCCCTTCTCTGGGCATCCCTGGTAGCTCAGATGGTAAAGAATCTGCCTGAAATGCAGGAGACCCAGGTTCTATCCCTGGGTTGGGAAGATCTCCTAGAGGAGGAAATGGCAACCCATTCCAGTATTCTTGCCTGGAGAATCTCACGGACCAAGGAGCCTGGCCTGGCACCAGTCCATGAGTCGCCAAGAGTCAGACACGACTGAGTGACTAAGCATGCACACACACCTTCTCTAAGTAAAAACTAGCATCACTTAACTAGAAGGGACAAGCAAAAATGAATATATTGGAAACATTATTATTAAATTCCAGCTATTCTGTTATTTTTACTCAATAAAAAAAGTGTCCATTCCATCTGTTCATTCATTACCTATTGAGTACTTGGTTAAGGCTCTCTGCAAGGTCCTGGGGACAAAGAGGCAAACAAGATACAAAGGTCCCAGCTTTCATGAGGGTCATGTTGTAGGGGGGTCAACAGGCACTGAAAAATGAGTATCCAAAGTTACCCAAGAGAGACGACATTCTAGTTATCTTTGATTTCCATTGTAACAGAAAATAACAACACAATACATGATGGATGACTGAGAGTCAGGTAGTGGCCCTTTGAATTGGCAGCTCAGGGAGGATCTCTCCAAGAAGGTAACATTTGGGCACAAACTCCAGAATTTGTGGCAGAGAGGACAGAATGTGCAAAGGCCCTGAGACAGAGATAGACTTGATGCATTTCTTCTGGGCAACCATATGCCCATAAACAGATGGCTGTCTGTGATACCAGTCAGCACACACTGGGAGGTATTGATTTGATTTGTCAGGATATTGCAGGGAGGGCTATACACCTACTTTATTGACCTTCAGGGCATTCACCTGCCCAGAAGCTGGGACTGAGCCTGAAGCATGACTCTGAACTATTCTTGAGGAGAACCAGGAGATGGGATGTCACATTGGGTTCTCTATAGGCAGATGCTAAGAAGGAACTCAGGTGAATGCTATTTATGAGGGATCAATATTCATAAAAGGAGTTTCCCTGGTGGCGCAGATGGTAAAGAATCTGCCCACAATGCAGAAGACCCAGTTTCGACTCCCGAGTCTCGAAGATTCCCTGGAGAAGGAAATGGCAACCCACTCCAGTATTCTTGCCTGGAAAATCCCATGGACAGAGGAGCCTGGTGGGCTATAGTCCATGTGGTTGCAAAGAGTCAGATAGACTGAGCAACTAACAGACACACATTCACAAAAAGAGAGGAGTGCCCATAGGACTGAGCAGAGGAGGATGCTGAGCTACACACGGTAAGGCCTTGGCCAAGCTGCTGGATGGTTCTGAGTGACCACTGCTGCTCAGCCCTGTCGGGGTCAAGCAGAGCGGGCCAGGCCTGTGTGCCACCATCTTGCGTGGTCACTGGAGGTAGGCTGCCTAACTAGGGCTTGACCTTGAACAAAGTGGTTCCCTGGAGCTGGGGCTGACGAGGAAGCTGACAGCTGGAAACCATCTGCTCATGGTTCACCTGCAGCTGGGCAAGAAGTCCTTCCCAGAAAGGGCACCTGGGCAGTGTGTCTCCAGGTCATCCATATGGGGAAACAGTTTCACCAGACTGTGATGCTTCCTCTGATGATTGTTCGACCCCAAATCTTGGCCCACTGTATGTCTCCAATTTTCCCTAGAACCCCATAGTCCGCTGCCTAGAAGGACCTGAGAAGTGAGCTGAAGCCCAGCTAAGGCATTGGTTGGAGTGACTTACAGGACAAACATTTTCCTTTAAGAACGCAAAGATGGAAAGCCATCAGGACTCAATAAATAAATAAATATGTTCATCAACTCATCTCCTAAGAAATTATGAGTCATATTATTGTGCTTAGCAGAGAAAAACTCAGAATCTCAGATACTATGTGTGACTGGGGGGTGTGAGTATTTTCTAGTCTTCCTGGAAACACACTAAATAGAAACCGACCTTCTAAGGGTTGTAAGCCTGGCCCACCCTGAAGCCTCTGTGCCTTGGGCCCTTGGACACTAGTGGCTGCCCAGGGCTGGGCTGACTGACCCACAGCAGCAAGGGGGAAAGCCACAAACCAAAAACCACTGAACTGGTGGTTCAAAGGTCCTCTTCATCTCAGAAAAAAAACCCAGAAATTCCCCCAGGGTATCCCTGGCAGGCCTGAAAGGAGAGCAAGTGACTGTGGTCCAGATTCCCCTTGTCCGACCAGCTTCACTAGGGCATGCTACAGTAGCCAGAGCCCCTATTTGCAGAAAATAGTGTGAGGACCCATGAGTTAGTCAATCAGCCTGCTTTAAAGATATGCTGTTTGAGGGTAGCTGATGCTTGTGATATGGGCCCCCATACTCTCTATTCAAGCAGAGGTCCAAGGAAGAGAGATAACTTGTGGTAGATCATACAGTCAGACCCTTCAGGGCCCAAAGAAGAGCCCCAGTCTCAGGCCCCCTGCTTCCCCATCTCCATTAACATGGTCCACCGCAGTGTCTTGTCCTCCCCATGGCTGGTTCTTTCAATGGCTGTGGCCCCTCTGGGCCCCATGCTGGGCCTGTACCCCTCCAACCTGGGCCCAGCTAGCATTCTGTCTGAAAACTGGGAATGATGCCTCCTACCATGTTGCCAACATCACCTCACAACACTGTCATTCAGCTACTTCCAGGGACTGACCTCTCTCAACAGCGGGAGATTTTCCAGGTCCCTCCACCTTCCTAAGGGAGCCCCTGTTGGGTCTTTATAGGAAGAACCTGCAGACAACCAAGAAATAATGACACCTAACACACGCAAAATGCCACATGTGGGTATTCAGGGGAGTAGATTACGGACATGGGAAGGCAGGAGATAGGGGAACAGTCTGGGAGCGATGGGGCTGCTGGCAGTACCCCTAGACCCCCTCTGGCTGGCCCAGGAGAAGGTGTTCATGATGCTCCTCGTCCTGTGTGCCCAGAGAGGGCTTCCTCAGCCTTGTGGGGAGTAGGACATGCCCTCCACCCTGCTCCATCCCCACGTGATTAAGGATTCTGACTTCATCCTCCAAAGAGCTTTGAAGGATACTGAGGAGCCAACTACTTATTATTTCTGTGCCGTCTGCCCATAGGCCTGAGCCTCCAACATGTCCTTTGGAAAACAGAAAACCGACTTAGAAATGTAAAAGCAAGGAGTTAAATGTCCTTTGTGGGGATCTAGCAGAGGGATGCTCAAGGTATGGGTGGGTGACAGCCAGACATTGGGTCAGAAGTCTGACAGCCTCGGAGGGTGTTTTTTAAATAGGACCTCCTGCATTGGAACTCCCTGGGTCAGGACATGTGTTTTAAATCTAGATTCCTCAGACTCACAGACCACAGCTTATTAAGTGGTCCCAGCAGTCTGTACTTTATCCAGCCTCTGGATAAGGTGTCAGTACCATGACCAGACAGAGCCTCATCCTGTGTCCTTCAGAGAGCAGGTGAGTTTCTCGGAAGCTCTTGTTTCCTTTTCTGTAAAAACCAATTGCGTAGCTCCTTTTATTTCCGGAGATTTTCCCATTTACAATGCACTTTCAGACGTAGGAGGCCACGACCTTCAAAGAGGCAGGCCACGCCAAGGAAAGGGTCTGAGATTGGGAGGGCGTGGGAGCGGCAGGCAGAGGGTGTGGGTGCTGGATGTTTGAAGAAGCCTCCTAAGAGGATGCATCACCCCCTTAACCAAGTCATCACAACAAGAGGAAGGACGTCCAGGAAGTCAGGAAGCACCCAGCAAGTGGTGACTGGACAGGCATAGCTGAGACACTGGGAACCAAGGAGACTGAAGGAGCTCAGGAAGAGAGGAGGAAAAGGAGAGGCAGCCCTCGTGGGTGAATGATGGAGGGTGAGAGGTTAGAGGGGAAAGAAGCCTGGCTCTGGAGTGACCAGGCGTACTCAGGCTTGATGGACTTGCTTCAGGGAAGCTCAGTGAAGTGGTGTCCTCTCCATGAGCCTGGAAGGGCGTGGCCGCCCTGGGAAGGGTGTGGAGAGGCCGCAGTTCCTGAAGGAGACATCTGTCAGTTCGCATCTGTTTCCAGCAAGCTGAGCAGGAAAGGCTCTGTGATGGCTCTGAGCCCAGGGATCAGAGATGGGAAGTGATGGAGGCATGAATCATCTGGGAAGGAGAGAGAGGAGATGGCTCTTCTCTCTACCCCCCACTCCTGATTATCTCCTTCCAGGGTCTTTTCTACTCCATCCCAAAGTCCCAGAGCCACAAGCCTGCTCCTCACCCTCACCTGACAGAATTCCTCCTTAAGACCCACTGCCAATCTGCCCAACCAGCTCAGCCAAGAGGTGAGACTGCCTTTGGCCTTCGAGAGCTATTGTTTTTATGGGGGGCGGGGGGGGGGGCGGTGCGCTAAGGACCATGATGCGATATTGAAGGAATAAAGAATGGGTAGAATGGGTAATGTGGCAGCCTCAAAGGACAACTTCAGTGTTGCATGATGGAGAAGCATTATACTTGTAGGACAGGACATTCTCTTTGAAGACATCAAATCTCAACAGATATAATCTTTCAAATCCTTAAAGATGTAATCTTTCACAGTATGGAGTTTTCTAAAAAAACTAAAAATAGAACTATCATATGACCTAGCAAATCCACCTCCTGGGCATACATAAAAAACAGAAACACTCACTCAGAAAGACATATAAACCCCAATGTTCACAGAGGCATTGTTTATCAAGATATGGATGCACCCTAAGTGTCCATTAGCAGATGAAGAGATAATGGATACACAAACACACACACACACACACACACACACACACACACACACAGTGGAATACTATTCAGCCATAAAAAAGAATAAAATGTTGCCACTTGCAGCAACATGAATAGACTTGGAGGACCTTATGATAAGTGAGATAAGTCAAATAGAGAAAGACAAATACTGTATGATATGATTTATACATGGAATCTTAAAAATGCAACAAATTAGTGAATATAACAAACAAGCAGCAGACTCACAGAAATAGAGAAGAAACTTGTGGTTAACCATGGGGATATGGAGGGGGAAGGGACAAGATACGGGTAGAGTATTAAGAGGTACAAACTACTGTATATAAAATAAGCTATATTGTACGGGAAATTCCCTGGCAGTTTCATGGTTGAGACTTCACCTTTCCCAGCCCTGGCTGGGGAGCTAAGATCCCATATGTTTTTGCTGTTGAATTGCTAAGTTGTGTCCAACACTTTGTGATCCCAAGGACTATAGCATGACAAGCTCCTCTGTCCTCCACTGTCTCCAGGTGTTTGCTTAAACTCATGTCCATTGAGTCGGTGATGCCATCCAACCATCTTGTCCTCTGTCATCCCCTTCTCCTCCTGCCTTCAATCTTTCCCAGCATCAGGGTCTTTTCTAAGGAGTCAGTTTTTCTTATCAGGAGGCCAAAGTGTTGGAGCTTCAGCTTCAGCATCAGTCCTTCCAATGAATATTCAGGGTTGATTTCTTTTAGGATTGAGTGGTTTGATCTCCTTGCTGTCCAAGGGACTCTTAAGAGTCTTCTCCAACACCACAATTCGAAAGCATCAATTCTTTAGTGCCGCTCAACTTTCTTTATGGACCATCTCTCACACCCCATATACTCTGCAGCCAAAAAACCAAAAGACAAAATAGCAGCAATATTGTAAGAAGTTCAATGAAGACTTTAAAAATGGTCCACATCAAAAAAATCTTTAAAAAGGAATATATTGTACAACACAGGGAATATAGCCAATATTTTGTAATAACCATAAGTACAGTATAACCTAAAAATTGTGAATCACTGTATGGTACACCTGTAATTTATATAATATTGTATAGCAATGATACTTCAATGAAAATTTTTTTTAAATTTTAAAAGGATGTAAACTTTCGATGTCCCAGTTTCCACTCCAGCTGTCACCCCTCTTCCCTTTCCTATCTCCTCTGAACATGAAGAATGGCTCATTACAGCCCTGGGCATAAAGCTACTTACCCCATCAGAGGGAAAAGGGTCACAAGTTTACTGCACTTATCCACCTTCCTCTCTTTATCCCCCCAGACCTCCCAGAGAAACAGCTTGGCTCTGAGATTGACCAATGTTTCCAGGAAGGTTGGGAGGGAAAATACAAGGACCCCAAACCAAGTTTTTGGTCGAGACTGTGCCCAACAGGACACGCTGCAAGCCAGGACAGGTGGGACAGCTCAGCACCTGATCTGCTTTGCAGAAGATCCTTGGGGCTACCTCTGAGTAGACCCACAAAGCTATAGCCTTGCAGACAATGCTGCACCCACCCATTTTATTTATACCTGCAGCTCTGTGGTATCCACAGACAAATGCACGGCAGGCACCTGCCTTATGTTGCTCACCTCTCCCCTCTTACATCTACAGGATCTGCAGAGACCACCTATACTCCGACGGCTTCCCACCTCAGCCACCACCACCTCTGCTCTGGGGCTTTCTCCGACTGGCTCAGATGGTAAAGAATATGCTTGCAATGCAGGAGTCCTGGGTTCAATCCCTGGATTGGGAAGACACCCTGGAGAAGGGAATGGCAACCCACTCCAGTATTCTTGCCTAGAGAATCCCACAGAAAGAAGATCCTGGTGGGCTGGTCCATGGGGTTGCAAAGAGCAACTAACTGAGCAACTAACACTTTCACTTTCCAGCTTCAGGAACAGGATTTGCCCACATGTGGAGCAGGTTGAAAGTCCTGGGGAGTTAATGCCCCAGGGGCAATGAGTGAGGTCAATAAACAGTTGTTAGATAAACACACTGCCTTCTTCATGAAGTGGGCACCTGTGAGACGATCCCCATCAGTACTGAGCCCAGCTGTCCTGTGCTCATTAACACACTGACTTTCCTCCTTTCCTGCTGCCACTTTTCCTGTTCCTTACCATGCTTCCTGGAATCACCTAGTAAATCAACTCCTGCACCCAAATCCTGATTCAAGGTTTCCCTGGGGGAGAAACATAAACTAAGGTAGTCTGGGGCATAAAGAATAAACTATGGGAACTATTCATTCCCTCTGAATGCAGTCTGTTACTTACACCGCCATTGACTGCGCCAGTGCAACTGCCAACCATCAAAGATACAGAGAGCAAGGGGGAGCGGGAACGGGGCCACCCCAGTAACAGAGGGGTCTGTTCACCTCCTCTGAGCCACTGTTACCTGGCCCAGGAAAGCAGAGTGCTTTTGTATAAGGCAAGCAAAAGGTGCCCTGAGAAGCTGAGTCAACCCCAAGGCATGGCTTCCATTCTTAAGAGCTTCCTCTTTGGGAATTCAGCTCTGCCGGTCCCAGAGCCTGCAAACACAGAGGAGCAAGCTCTAGAAAACCCTGGCAACCTGGAAAACACAAAACAGTGAGCATGGGTTAAGAGAATTCTGTGTTGCTTAGGGGGGGAAAAAGGAAACATCTTGAACAGCTTTCCAAAGAGCCCCAAATCTGAAGCCAGCCTGTAGCCACAAACACTGTCCTTCCCTACACACAGCACATGGTATGTCTGCTCAGCACTTGGGATGCCTGCTCTCCACACCTCCCTTCTTTTTCTTATTCATCTTTCTCACCAGCTGACCTTTCCTCCCTCAGCCCACCCCAGCCCCTTGGCCACTAAACCACAGGAGATGAGGAAGAATTGCAGGGGAGAAGCTGGGAGCATGCTGGGTGGCCAGAGGGTGAGCAATCCCATCAGTGGGCCCACAGAGGGAGGTAAGTTCCCAACACTCAAGCCTAGAGCTGAAGAGGGTGGGCTGGACTGAGGGTGAGGGTGACGTTCCCTGGTTCTGAAACCCTTGTGTATTTTCAAGGAAATTTTATCCATATGTTTCTGATTCATTTACACTTAACTCATCAAAATGTTATTTCTTAAGAGCTATTTGAAGTCCAAGAAGCCTTATAACTGCCTGTTTAATGAGCCCAGAGAGCTTTTTCACTTTCTTTTATTTTGTAGGAAGGGGATGGGATTTTTTTTTTTTTTTTTTTCCTCTTTTCTCTCCAGAAAAGCAAGCTGTCATATCCTGTATAGTGACTCAGGCCTATGAAATGCAAATCTATGGAAAGACCATGAGACAGGAAGGCAAAAGTCCAGGTACTGGACTCTGATGTGCTCTGACCTGGGTAATCTTCTGTAGATGACTCACCTTCTCAGAGCTTATTCAGTCATCCAGACTGCATGATGCTTAAAACCAGAGGACCCTTGGTTTTAAGCTCCTGCAATTCCTAATTTCTATATTTGCCATCGCCTGGCTTCCCGAGTGGCTCAGCTGGCAAAGAATCCACCTGCAATGATGGAGACCTGGGTTCAGTCCCTGGGTTGGGAAGATCCCTTGGAGAAGGGAACCGCTACCCACTCCAGTGTTCTGGCCTGGAGAATCCATGGGGTTGCAAAAAAGCAGATGTGATTGACCAACTTTCACTTTCCCCAACCTCAATGTCCAGACTTCAGTAAGATAAACTATATTCTGAATTAAAATCTTCAAGAAAAAAATAAATGGGAAGGAAAATGTGTGGCAGAGGCTAAGTGCAATCATTTAATGAATATTAAAGCTTTATTCTCCAAAATTAGCTGAACCTCAGACAAAATAAGAAGACATATACTGAAAGAGAGAACTATTGTATAAAACTAGAGGCAGGAAAACGGAACTTTCGGGAGGGTGAAGTACCAGATTTTTAACCAGGGAAACTAAAATCTTTCTTTCTGTACTCACCTCCTTTTCATTGCATCACTGATCTACTAAGTTGATAATTAGCTGCCCTTCCTGGAGGCAGGAGAATGGACAAGTTGACCTTCAGAGGACCCTTGTTCACCCCTAGGACTTTTACAATTTGCCCATTAGCCCAGTTTAGCCCAGAGTCCACTAAGAACAGAGGGTCATTATGTCATTCTTTTCTTAAGACCACAGACGCCCAGGGATGAAAAGGTCAGATGCCTCAGGGGCAGCCCACAGTTGCTGGTGCTTTGTCATTCAGGGTGAACACAAAGCCCAGGGACTAACTATTGCTCTCCCAGCTGGTGGACCGAGGCCCCAGGCTTTCTCCCTCATTCAGCAAGGCAGAGAATGTGCTACTTTGATTATTCTGGTTACTGAGCAAATAATTGAGGTACCACGAATGAGAACAGCAGCTAAGATACTGGATGACTTCACGAACTTGGAGGGAGTGGGGAAACTGAAGGCATTGTGTGCAAGTGACTGTTGATGTCCATAGATCAGATCCAGAGAATTTCATTGCTAACTAAGCATCTAGGTCTAGCCACCCCTAATACAGATAGGATCTAGTCCTGCATCATTTTTTCTCTCTCATACCAGTTTCTGGGCTTCCCCAATGGCTCAGCAGATAAAGAATCTGCCTGCAATGCAGGTGATGCAGAAGACTCAGGTTCGATTCCTGGGTCAAGAAGATCCCCTGGAGGAGGATATGGCAACCCGCTCCAGTATTCTTGCTAGGAAAATCCCACAGACTGAGGAACCTGGCGGGCTACAGTCTGAGGTCACAAGGAATGGGACATGCACACACCAAAATCCCAGTTTTGGATGGAACAATTCCTATGTGTATCAACACATCTTTACTGAACGCCTGGTGGAAGAGAGAGAAAGAGAGAGGGAGAAAGGAAAAGAGAGAGAAGGAGGGAGGGAGGATGGAAGAAAGGAGAGAAGAGAAAGTATCCAAAAGAGAAACCTCAGTTCTTCTGCATCCTAACCTTAGAAGTGACATTCCATTGGTTCTGCTACATTCTATTCACTAGAAGCAAGTCCATAATTCCACACTCAAGACAAAGGAATTATAGGACACTGAAACCCTTGGGAGTCACCCTAGAAGCTGCCTCCCCTATACCACGAGGTTAAAAGTCAGGGGACTTGCATCCTAGCAGGTTCGACCTCTGCCATTTTCAGGCATGAGGCCTCTGGGACCTCATTCTATCTGCAAAGTAAACAGGTTAAGATGGTTTCTCAGTTGATAAGCGCCACAACTTAGCACCACTCAAGAGTGGTTGACAGACTCCTCAGGTGACTGAGTGCCTTGGAAAGTCAACCATCCCACACCTCCTTATGGAAAAGCCTCTTCTCAGCCCTGGCAAATGAACCTCCTGCTGCGATAGGTGGGGAAGACACCACCTCGCCTAAGCTCATCCATGCCAATACTTCATCCTTGCCCCTGGAGGGAAAGCTTCCTGCAGTCCATCCTTCATCTGTTTCTTCATCTGAAGCCTTGTTCCTTTTTCCTGTGTCTGGTCTTTGGGGACCAGAGGATAGCTTTTCCAGGTTGACCTAATAACCTTCATGTAACTTGAATGTGGAGAACCCACCCCCTTGGGTGCTTGGGTGAGATGACTTCCCTCTAACCAGGCAGATCACTGGTGTTTACTTCAGACATGAGGACATCATGTTTGGCTGACCATTCCCATGTGACTCATTTTTTTTACTGACTTGTCCTGTGGTTCTTTATCACCATGGACTCTCAGTTCAGAAAGGTCCTGAAAAAGACAGAAACAACTGCAAAAAGTTAAGAAGACAGAGGGCGGGGAGTATTTATTTGGAACTGAAACTGACACTGCGCTTAGGAGCTAGCACATCACCTCACTGACATCTCCCAGCAGACCTCTGTGAGGGCCATTGACTCAAGCTCTGTGTCCACAGCTGGGAAGTCAGAGTCAAGATGAAGCCCAGGTCTGTTTCACAGTAAGCCTTGAAACACTCTTAAGACTTGCTTAATGGTACCTTGGGACTTCCCAGGTGGTGCTAGGGGTAAAGAACCTGCCTGCCAATACAGGAGATATAAGAGACATGGGTTCAGTCCCTGAGTTGGGAAGATCCCCCGGAGGAGGGCATGACAACCCACTCCAGTATTCTTGCCTGAAGAATCCCCATGGACAGAGGAGCCTGGTGGGCTACAGTCCATAGGGTTTCACAGTCAGATGTGACTGAAGCAATTTAGCACACATGCATACACATGGTGTCTTAGGTTAGTTTAGGCTGAAGCAAATCCTTTCTTTAAAAGAAGGCATCATCAGAATCCTTTAAGGTTTAATGTGCAAGGGCTGCCAGAGATGACTTCCTTTGTTCCAGTTTGTGGGCAATTATCCTTCTGATGCCCTGTGTGGACTAAAGTTTCTGTTTAAGGAACCAGACTTCATTAGACTGCGTATGCATCAGGGAAACACACCAGGTGAGAAGACTGACACTCCAGAGGTAGTTGGGACTCAGGACCTCGTCCCCTCATCCCAGTTGAAGGCGTCAGTTCTGACCCCCGCCTCCTCTCCCACACCAAGGGCTGGAGGAAAATGCAGTCAGGCCACTTAAAGCTGGGACAAGTAGACCAGTAGCCTCACCTTCCACTTCTCTCTTGTCTTCCTCTTGACCTAGGAGGCTCCTAGGTGTGGGAAGAGAAGACACCTTCCCTTTTGTCACATTCTTTCTGAACTGTGAGCAGCCTGGCTAGAGAGGACTAGCTCTGTGAGGATGGGGCAAAGTTCATAAATGACCCACATATTTTACTCACTGCCATAACACATCTGAATAGCAAGAATTTGATAGTCTCTCACAGCCTCCTCCAATCTTTTTCCCTTGGCTTTGAAAGAGGAGCCTGAGAACCACCCACCAATGCCAAGTTTGTTTGAGGCTCAGGCACTTGCTCTCCTTTCTAACCCAGGACCACTGAAAGCCCACTAGAATGACTTATTGATGAGAGGAGCAGTCCCAGGGCTGACTGCAGAAATCTCTTTCCTCCTGCCATGCTGACTCAGCACCCCAGCCCTGCCTGCAGGGACAGCGGATGGGTTTATGCCTCATCTGTTAAGCCATGGGCCCCTTTCTGTGGATCAAAGAACTTTAAATACCAGGACTCCAGTGTGTTCACTACGATTACAAAATCCCTGTCCCCTGTAGGCACTATATTCTGCTTGTGACAAGGATTCTCTCCCTTAATCCTCAAAATAGCCCTAGGAGGGTGGCTCTTTTTTATTTCCCGTACCCTTTCACATATGAGAAAACTGAGGCTCCAGGAGATTAAGAAATTGCTAAAGTGACACAGCTAGACTGATTGAACTCGGGTTTGGATTTGGGTTAGGATTTAGATCCAGGCAGGCTGACCCTCTCAACTGCCTCTCAGTGAGGTTCATAAGATATTCCATGGCTCATGGCTGGAAGCAATTCATACCAGTTTGGAATAACAAAGCTGTGGCTAATGCATCAGATGTCTTTAAGAATAGGGCTTCCCGGATGGCTCCTCGGCAAAGAATCTGCCTGCAATGCAAGTGATGCAGGTTAGATCCCTGGGTCAAGAAGATCCCCTGGAGGAGGAACTGGTAACCCACTCCAGTATTCTTCCCTGGAAAATTCCATGCACAGAGGAATCTGGTGGGCTACAGTCCATGGGGTCCCAAAGAGTTAGATATGATTGAGTACAAATGTATATCTTTAAGAACAAGCTCCCCCAAGGAGTCTGTGTTCTCCCAAGTTATTGGTGTTATTGGTGTTCAGTTGCTAAGTCATGTCCGGCTCTCTGCGACACCATGGGCTCTGCCACCTCTTCTCCTTTTGCCTTCAATCTTGGCCAGCATCAAGGTCTTTTCCAATGAGTAAGCTCTTCACATCAGGTGGCCAAAGTATTGGAGCTTCAGGTCTAGCATCAGTCCTTTCAATGAGTATTCAAGGTTGATATCCTTTAGGACTGACTGGTTTGATCTCCTAGCTGTCCAAGGGACTCGAGTCTTCTCCAACACCACAGTTCGAAAGCATCGGTTCTTCAAAAGCTCAGCCTTCTTTATAGTCCAACTTTCACACCTGTACAAGACTACTGGAAAAACCATAGCTTTGACTATATGAACTTTTGTCGGCAAAGTAGTGTCTCTGCTTTTTAATCGCTGTCTAGGTTTTTCCTAGCTTTCCCAAGGTTAGGCATCAAACCAGTCTAAGGGCCTAAGAGATGAGGATCCCTTCGCCACCCCACTTTCTGGGGTAGCATCACTAGGAAACAGCTTTCTGCAGGAAAGTCAGCAATTCCCTCCCACAGCCCATGCCCTTGCTTTTGGGAAGTCCCCAATTTTTCTTTCCATGCAGGTTGACAACAGAGGTAAAAACTCAGGAGTTTCCTGCTTGGAAATGGGAGTCCAGCACCTCCACCTCTCCTCAGGTCTTCCTTAAACCCAGTGCTCAGAGACTGTGGCTTGAGAACCAGAAGGAAGTGGAAGGACAGGCATCTGCACTCTTGGCTGTGAAGCTACTATCTCTCAAGTGGGACATCTGGACTCTCCAGTCTCTAAGGTGCCGTTTGATGTGGTCTTAGTCACAAAAGTGCAGAAGCCAGTGAAGAGGGCAAATGTGGAGGAGGAGGATGCTTCTGAAATTAACTTATCCATGCAGAGTGCTGAGCTGTCAGGAGCCTCAGAGATGACACAGTACAAATTTTCATTTTTCACATGAGGAATATTAATTATGAAGAATCACTTTTGAGGGCTTCCCTGGTGGTCCAGTAGTTAAGGATCCACCTGCCAGTGCAGGGGACATGGGTTCGATCCCTGCTCCAGGAATATCTCACATGCCATGAAACAACTAAGCCCACACGCCATAACTACTGACCCTGGACTCTAGAGCCCAAGCTCTGCAACAAAAGAAGTCACTGCAATGAGAAGCCTGTGCAGGGCAACTAGAGAAAGCCCTCGCACAGCAACAAAGACCCAATACAGTCAAAAAAATAAAATAAATAGGTAAATTGTCTTTTAAAAAAAAACTGTTTTGAAACCGTTTGTTGGGCTGAGTTCAGCCCTGGTTAGCCTTCTTCAGCCATGTGTCCACCAGGTCTCCCTCTATATGCACCCAGAAACTCATCAGAGCCTCTGTGAAGCTTTGAGTTGGCGTTTTCAGTGGCAGCTCTTTGATCTGAGAATATTTGTGTTTGAAGAGAAAGCATTCTACAAAGATAGAAGATTCTAAGCAAAGAGCTCATACGATTTACTATCTAAACAGGTAGACTTTTGAGAGGGATAAGGATAAGGACAAACCAGGAAAAATGGGGACAAAATCCCATAAGAGATTTTCGGGTCTTTCTTGGTGGAAGCATCATGTAAGCACAGAGCAGGGTTGCAGAAGCCCTGGGCTGGCTCATTCATTTAGATCAATGAATTGAATTCACTAAAAGTACCAGCTGAAAGCTTCACAGAGGCTCTGACGAGTTTCTGGAGCAGATAGAGGGAGACCTGGTGGACACATGCCTGAAGCAGGTTAACCAAGACTGGAGTCAGCCCAGCAAAGGGTTTCAAAACAGGGGTTTTTTTTTTGTTTCTTTTTTAAGAAGGTTTATTCCTGGACACCAGGATTGTGACAAATAGGTAAGAGCTACACACACATACAGACTAGATTTTTGGTGGTTCGGCTCCTACTACCAACTAGATATGCCTTTCACAGGCCACTGCCTCTCTCTGGGCCTCCTTTTCCATCTTCATAAAATGAAAAAGTTGAGTCACACCATGTCTGAGACCCCTCCCTTCAAGCTGTAGTGTCTAGGAGTCGGTGGGACCTCTGGCTGAGAAAGGGGGTCCCAGCACAGCAGCCTCCCCCCTTGCCAGCCCAATGCACTAACCAGCAGAACACATGGCCTGGCCCCTCTCAGGACCCCCAGGCCCCGTCCTCACCCAGACTGCTCCAGCCCACTCTCCACATGTTGTTGCTCTTCCTATCTGGTGTCTAGGAACATACTCGGAGACCCTGGGAAAAGAACTGCCATACGCACACACACACACGCTTCAGAATCCTAACAAATATTAAAAGCCACAACATTCAAACAAGTGCAAAGGATATGCCAAGAATCCTCTGGCACTGCCTTCTGTGAAACACCTGGTCATGTTTAACCCAGCCCGAAAATCTGATTTCCGCATGAGACTCCTGGCAGGAGTGGTAGGAGGCAGACTGGACACCCTCAGCAGGGACGGGGCTAGCCTGAGTCACCCCATCTCCTCCTAAGGGACAGGTCCCGCCCCTGCCAGGCAGCAGGTGACAAAGAGGGAGAATGCAAGCACTCCAGCTCTCAGCCGTGTCCTCGCTTTAGATACACTCTTAACCTAAGCCCTGCCACCACCTCCCTGGGAGCCAGCAGATGGAGAAACAGAAGGGAGACTGGCTGGTAGGGCCCACTGGCTTCCCATGGAGGACCTCAGCCTAATAGAAGTTGTCATGTGTCAGCTTAGGGCATGAGCAGAGCTCGCCTGGGCAGCAGCTGCTCCAGGGGCCCTGGGCCAAAACGGTGCTCACGTGAGATGGGGGTGTGTGTGAGTAGGTGCCGAAGAGCGGGCCTAGCTCAGGAGCTGGACAGAGGAAGGAGCTCAGGTCCTGCAGCATGAAAACAATCTGGCAGCTCAGGAAGACGAAAAGGACTCTAAATATAAATTCAACCTCCACTTTAGCCGGTCCAGATCCTGGTGTTTAATGATGCTGCCTCTCAGAGGTGGCAAGTGAGAGAAAAGCAAGAAGGACCAGAGGGTAGAGAACCCACCATTAAGCTTGGTCCAAAGTGAAAGGGAAAGTCGCTCAGTCGTATACGACTTTTTGCAACAACATGGACTGTAGCCCACCAGGCTCCTCTGTCCATGGGATTCTCCAGGCAAGAATGCTTGAGTGGGTTGCCATCCATGCCCTCCTCCAGGGGATCTTCCAAACCCAGGAATCAAACCCAGGTCTCCTGCACTGCAGGCAGATTCTTTACCAACTGAACCACGAAGGAATTCTTCCCCCAAATCCAAGCTCTTGCCTGTGTTACTTGCTCAGTCATGTCCGACTCTTTGCGACCCCATAGACTGGACCCTGCCAGGCTTCTTTGTCCATGGGATTCTCCAGGCAAGAATACTGGAATGGGTTGCCATTTCCTTCTCCAGGGATGTTTTCAACCCAGGGAATCGAATCTGGGTCTCCTGAATTGCAGACAGATTCTATACTATTTGAGCACCAGGGAAGTCTTGGAGTCTGACGGACTCAAGTTATCACGGTGTCTGACCCTCTTCTTCTGCAAGTGAGTAACCTGATGCCAGAGATGCTCCAAGGACCTGACCCATGAGGTTCAGCTGGTGGAGCCTGAGTCATCCAGCCCAGTACTGTGCTTTGCACTCTGTTCTCTCCCACTTCTTATCAATAAGATATATAAACATCAAAATAAAGTCAACCATGAACTTATTCATTTAATCTCTATTCAAAGTAGCACATCTTTATTTAGAATCTTTACAAATATCAAATATTATATTATTGTAAGTAGTAACTAAATATTGTAGTGAGATGCATTTCAACAATAATTTTACTTAAACTAGTTATAGAGGTATAGAAATCTGTTAAAAATGTCTAAATCATAAAGAAATTACAACATTTTACCAAATTCTGAATGTTCTTTGTAACTGACCAAACAACCTAATTATGTGTGAACCTCCAGTTCCCTTTAATGCAATATTTGAATTCATGGTACATGGATCTTTTTATGATCCAGGTTTTTCTCACGCATGAGGTCTTGAGTTCCAGTGATCACGCACTGTGATTTCCTCATCAAGGATAATCAGAAAGAAAAGTGTTTAGTTTTAGTGAGAAATAAATAAAGGATGTGAAATTGTTACAGCAAAGTTGAGTATTTTACATTGAAATCATAGAAAAGAGAGAAGAGGCTGAGGGCAAATTTTATTTTAGTAACAGAACTTAAAAGATGCACCCTCTTAAAACATGAAGTGTACAGTCCAGTGTTATTCATTATAGGCATGACATTGTACAATGGACCTCTAAAAGGCATTCTTGCTTAAAGGAAACTTTATGTCTATTGAGAACAAAAATCTCCTAAAGAGAGTGTTAGGAGGAAGGGAACTGATGAGCAGAGTGCAGACAGAGCCAAGGCTCTGAAATCCCTTGTGTTGAGCAGACTTGAGAAAGCCCACTTACCTCTTCTAAAGAAGTTCAGTACACGTTAACTGAAGCACTCAAATGTTCCACCTCTCCAGTCCTCCCTGGCCCTCTGTGTTTCCGGAGAACTGCATTAACGTCCCCAGCGGTAAGATCACATTGGCCATTTGCGTGGAGAGCAGATGCAGAGAAAGTGCCTCTTAGCACGCTCATTGTCAGCAGCAAAGCAAAATGATTGTTGAGCCTGTCATGAAAACAGCAGGGGAGAAAAATCCTGAAAAAGTTATAGCAAACAAGGGAGAGAAATGGAAATTAAATGGATATACAGTACTGTGAAGATGTGTAAAAATGTCTTTAGCAAAGACAGAGCACTAGAGAAGGGTGCCATGTTTTATCTCAGTGAGTATATTCAGTCATTACTTAGTCCTTTGTGGATTGTCTTTTGACCTCAGAGCCCCACACTCTACTTATTTTTACTCAAGTCTTTAAATTCCTTAATAGTAAATTAGCAGATTTCCTGACTCTGTTTTTCATGTGTTTCAGAAAATTTGCCTTCCTCTTAAAGGAAACATTTGCACATTTACACACTCATTCAGACACACACATACACACCCACAACTAAGAAAGATCGAGAGTGTCAATAACAAATTTGGATAATTAAAAAATACCAAAATCTTCATGCTGATGGCTCATCTGTTTCCATGATCTGAAGTGAGATATGATCCAAGCAACTTGTTGACCAGGTGGCCAGTTTAATGGACTGGTAATAGTTTTAACTACCTCTTTAGTTTGAAAGACATAGGAGTAATGCTGGTGTTAAGCCCCTCAGAGGCACAGACCCAAATGGGCTAGTTATCTCAGGGAAAAAACGGAAATTAGTTCATAAACTTAGAAAGCCAAGCTGTCTGATGGAGTGGAAAACACAGCACACTGGAGGTACAGACCTGAAAATAATTTTCCTTTCTGCCCCTCCTTAGTTTGGGGACTTTGGGTAAGTTATTTACACTCTCTGAACTTTCATTCCTTTACTTGCAAAGTTAAGAAAATAATGCCTACTTCACAGCACTGCGGTGAGGATGAAATGAAATTATGTTTATGGAAAGCAGCTTGTGTGCTATAAATTGCTAGATAGATATTCTAATGGCTAAAACTCCAAACCTCTGTCAGGTTGTAATCTGAAAAGTGATAACAACTTTCTGTTTATACTATAAAACAAATGTGAATGAACGAGTTTCCACTGTAAGCAAAAGAGATCCACACTGGTCTTCAAAAAACCTCCCTGCCATCTCCATTCCAGTAAGGCCTGCTGAAAACTAGAATACTGGCTGGTGAAAGGTTATCAAAACTCCTTCTCAGGAGAACTTTCTTTGCATGAGATCATCCCACTCTTAAGGGGGTAAAGAAGAGCTGAACCATCTCTTTGGAAACAAGATAGACAAAGTGAAAATTTCCAGGTCAATTCAGCAATACCACTGGTCTCATCCATTTGACACTAATAACTATACTGACCATAAGAGTAACAACTTCCAGCTATCAGGAACTTCCTACATTGAGCATCTTGATTAGCAAGACTTTATGCATTTATCTGGGCTTCCCAGGTGGCACTAGTGGTAAAGAATGCACCTGTCAATGCAAAAGACATAAGAGACGTGGGTTTGATCCCTGGGTCGGGAAGATCCCTTGGAGGAGGGCATGCAACCCACTCTAGTATTCTTGCCTGGAGAATCCCATGGACAGAGGAGTCTGGTGGGCTGTAATCCTAGGGTCACACAGTCGGACAAGACTGAAGCAACTTACCATGCATGCATTCATATATCTGAATTCCTCACAATCCCCTTCCTGTGTGTGCAAGGCAGGAATTATTTTTTTCTGTTCTACCCGTGAGAAAACTGAAGCTCCAGTAATCCTACAGAATGTATCAGAAGTGACACCTCTAGTAGCAGCGCTACGAATTGGGCCCAAATGAATCTGACTGCAAAATTTGTTCTCCATTAAGCCAAACTACTTATATTAGTTTGCTGTCCCTGCGTAACAAAATATCACAAACTGAGGATCTTAAAACAGTACACATTTTCTCCCAGTTTCCATGGGTCAGGATCCTGGACATAGCCTAGCTGGACCCTCTGTTCAGGGTCTCACTAAGCTGCATGCAATATATTGACCAGACAGTGTTCTCATCCACAAGGTTGACTAGGGAACTCCATCAAAGTAGCAAGGAGCTCCTCCCACTTTAGGTAGTGTCCAGTCCCTCTTTTAAGAGATCTTGCCTGATTAAGTCAAGAATAATCTTGACTTTGGATTAACTCAAAATCAGCTGAATAGGATCTTAATTAAGTCTGCTACACTCTCTTGGGTAGGAGCAACTCACAAGTTCACCCATTCCCTAGGAAAGAAGATTATACAGGGCATGAACACCAGGGACAAGGATCGTAGGGCCACCTTAGAATTCTGCTTACCTCACTACCTCCCTTGAGCTGCGGTTATAGGAGACGTAGTCACAAAGAATGCAAGCCTAGCACAGAAAGAGAAGAGCTTGTTCTGCTTGGTCTTAGTATTTTCTTGTTGTGTCATAGATAGCCCCATGCTAGAATATTAGAAGCAGAAAATTGCCTCTGGTGTATATTCTAAAATCCAGATCTAGAAGAACAGATGTTCTAGACCTTGCCTACATGCTAGAATCATCTAGGGAGATTTTGAAACAAAAAATTCTCTCCCAGAGATCTTGATTTAATTGGTCTTGAGTAGGACCTAGGCATTTGTTTTTGTCCTTGTTTGGAGTGGGGGGGGGGGGGGCGGTGAGGATTTTTTATTATTTATTTT
Organism: Dama dama; assembly: GCF_033118175.1. NCBI lineage: Eukaryota > Metazoa > Chordata > Mammalia > Artiodactyla > Cervidae > Dama > Dama dama. The sequence goes on from NC_083688.1 coordinate 29,874,571, forward strand.
TTACATTTGAATCTTTAATCCATTAAAAATTAATTTGGTATGTGTTTTCTGGTGAGAAGCTATTTTTTTTCCAGCTTGCAAACTGTTCCAGCACTAGTTTTGAATAATGTGTCCTTTTCTTAATAACTTGTAATGCACCTCTGTCTTCTGTTATAATCTTATAACTGTAACAAGAAGGATTTACTGTTGTTCTTTTTCCCCCTTTCCTTTTAACTTCTCAGAATTCTCTAGTGTGAAGTCAAGTTAAAAATGCCTGATCAGAAGAAAGTAGCAAGATATATTCAAAGACCTGAAGCATAAGATACCCAGCAAGATTATTGCTTAGACTAGAAGGAGGGATAAAGGATTTCTCAGACAGGCAAAAACTAAAAGAATAGGGAAATACCAAACCTATCTTAAGAGAAATATTGAAAGGTATTCTCTAAGCAGAAAAGAAACAAGAATCTGCAGGAAAGAGAAAATAACAACTGCAAAATAAATCACCTAAATAAGCCATTGCAGATTTTTTTTAATTTTAAAAACTTTGTGAAAGTGATTATAACTACAATGAACAACAAAAAGACAAATATGAAGATGTAAAAGAGGATATCAAAATCTCAAAATGAGGGGGAGGTGAGTAAGACAGTGTAGTTTTGTTTATTCTTAAGAATGTATTTGAGCTTATATGACTACCAGCCTAAAGCAAATAGATACAGTAATGGGTTAACATATTTGAAAAACAGGGTAACCACAAATTAAAAACATACAATAGATTCACAAAAACCAAAAAGAAGAGAACACAGTATAATACAAAAAAAGTCATCAAACCACAAAAGGAAAAACAAAAAGAAAGGAACAAAGTAGAAAAGCAAAATCAACCAGATAACAAGGTTTAAAATGGCAACAAATGCATATATATCCATAATTATCTTAAATGTCAATGGACTAAATGCAGCAATCAAAAGACATAGAGTGTCAGATTGGATTTAAAAAAAAAAAAGAGCCTACAATATGCTGCTTATAAGAAGCACACTTTAGGGCTAAGGACACACATAGATTGAAAGTGAGAGGATGGAAACATATATTTAATGCAAACAGAAATGACAAGAAAGCAGGGATAGCAATACTCATATCAGATAAAACAGGCTTTAAAACAAAAGCAATAAAGAAGGATACTATACAATGATAAAAGGATCAATACAAGAAGAGGATATTACCCTCATTAACATATATGCATGCAATGTAGGAGCACCTAAATACATAAAACAATTACTACTAGACATAAAGGGAGAAATTGAAGTGAACAAAATAACAGTGGGAGAATTTACCACCCCACTGACATCAATGGACAGATCTTCCAGACAGGAAATCAATAAGGTAACATAGATCCTAACTGAAACAATAAAACTGTTAGATTTAATTGTACTTTCAGGATATTATGTCCAAAAAAACCAGAATACACATTCTTTTCAAGTTCACATGGAATATTCTCCAGAAAAGATCACCTACTATGACACAAAACAAGCTTTAACAAATTTAAGAGGATAAGAATTATTTCAAACATCTTTTCTGGCCACAACAGCATGAAACTAGAAAAAAATAACCTGGTCATTAACGGTGATCTACAAGGTGTCCTGTGTTCACCCCAAAGCTATGTGGATGACAATATATGTAAATGTGAGAAGAAAACCTCTAAGCATCAATAAAAATGTATTTTTTAATGTAAAAATATAGAGAAAGAAGACTTTAACTTCTAGTTTCTGATCTGACATGTAAAGACCTGGATGTTGTCACTACCATCTTCACAACAAGAAAAATCAGAACAAACCAAAAACCAACCAATTTTCTTAAATCTATCAGAGAATTGAAGTCACAGTGTAAACCACTGGCTCAATCTGGAGAGACAAGGGCATACAGAGAATCGTAGCTTAAGAGGTGCCGATGCTTAGGAACAGAAGCCTACAGTTGGAGCCATCAAGCAACATAAATACCAAAAAAAAAAAAAAAAAAGATACACCTAGGAACATCAGATTCAAACTGTGGAAAATCAAAGACACAAAGGAAATCTTGAAAGAATCCAGAGAGAAAAACACACAAAATGAAACACCTTACCTACAGAGGAGTATGAAGTAAAAATTGCTTGGACTTCTCTGAAGAAACAGTTCAAGTGCAAAGAGAATGTAGTGGAATAAAATGTTGAAAGAAAAAATCACCAATCTCAAATTCTGTATCCAGCAAAATTATACTTCCAAAATAAGGAGAAATTAAGACTAGACTTTCTTAGACAAACAAAAATGGAGGGAATTTGTTACCAAGATCTGCTTCACAAGGACTATAAAAAGTTCTTCAGAGAGGAGAACTGTATAGGTCAGAAACTCACATATATCTGAAAGGAAGGAAGAGTACTAGAGAAGAAATAAAGGAAGACAAAATCTTTACTTTTAGATCTTAATTGACCTAACAAATAGCAACATGTTCAACATAGTCATACCAATACTATATTCAATAATTATAGCTTATGGATAATTTAAATTAATGACAGCAATGTTTTAAGTGATGGAAGGAAGAATTGGAAATACTCTGTCATTATCAAGTAAGCCCTTGCCCTACCCATGATGTGGAATAGTTTCCTTTGAAATTTATTTATAAATATATACCACAAATTCTAGGGCAATCACTAAAGAAAAAAAAATGCTTTAAAAATTATAATTGATACACTAAGAGAAGAGAGAAAAATTGAATCATACTAAAAGCTCAGTTAAAATTTAAAAAGGCAGAAAAAAGTAAAAAAAAAAAAACAAACGAACAGAAAGGGATAAAAGGAAAACAGTTATAAATAAGTAGATATTAACTATATCAATAACCACTTTAAATGTAACTAGTCTAAATATACCATGTAAAAGACAGAAGCTGTCAAAGTTGAATTAAAAAACAAGACTTAAATATGCATTGCTTGTAGGAAGACTTACTGATGTTTAATATTGATAAAAAATGCATATAATTCAAATATATAAATATTAAAGATATATATATATACTCAATCTTTTTTGCAGATGGAATTGCACAATCCAAAATGTTTGAATGCTACTGATCTATAGTAGAAGCACTTCTGAAATTTTAATGTGACTGGAAATAACCTGGGGACTTGATTGCAAGGATGCTAGGAAAGATTGGAGGCAGGAGGAGAAGGGGATGACAGAGGATGAGATGGTTAGATGGCATCACTGACTCAATGGACATGAGTTTGAGTAAACTCTGGGAGTTGGTGATGGACAGGGAGGCCTGGCGTGCTGCAGTCCATGGGGTCGCCAAGAGTTGAACATGACTGAGCAACTGAATTGAACTGAATTCTTGGAAGAGTATTTCAGAGAACAAAACTGGATGATCTCATGATAACCTGAATCCATACTAAGCAAGTTGGTTCAAGATCAACCCATATGGAGGGAAAGAAAGGGATACAGGCCATGATGCTGTGACATCTTCCTGACCAAAGCAAATGCTGAAGAGTATTTGAAGAGTACTTTTACAAGTAAATAAGTAAAAGAAGTAAATAATTAGGTAAGTAAAAGTGCAAATAAATTATTGTGAGAACATAGAATAAATATACTGATTTGGAAAGGATCATAGCATTTACTTGAACTTCTTCCACTCTTCTTGTATACCCCTCTATAGACTCCACCTTGGTTTCTGTTCTCCCCAATCCTTTCATCTCCTTTCTACTGAAAGTTCTAAATTCACATGTCCTCCCAACCTCAAAAGTCCAAAGACAATGCCCAGAACTTCCAACTAACTTTTTGGCAACATCTAACTTTTGTGTCACTAAATCAATCAACCAAACAATCAATCAAAATAAATAGGCTTTGAGGAGAAGGGGGGTGGTCTACATACTCTGGATCTCCTCCCATATCCCTGACAACAGTTCAATCTCCTCCTCCTCATCTCTTCTTTCAACAACATTTGAAATGTCTAAATGGATCTCTCTTAAAATATGGTACCCAGAGGTCAATGGTATAGTGACTATGCTATAACCCATGTGAGGTCTGAACAAGGGCAAGTATAATGGAAATAATCATCATCACTCTGGTTGACACTCTAAGAAAGAAAGAATTTAAATGCAGGGAGAACTAGAGAGAAGAGTGTCAGAGTTTCTGCCCCACATATTGAAAACTCTGTACAAAAAAATTTATCTAAGCCCCCTTTCTCCAAGTCAAGCTTATCTAAGTACAAAATCTTAATATTATAATATGTTATAGAGATAAATGTCTTTATATATTTTTAAACAAGCCGCTTTTTTGAAAAGAAAACTAGCTACATGAGAAAAATAATGTGTAAATTATTGATTGCAAAACATCCTACAATTTCTTGGCAACTTCTATCAATAAATTACTATCCACAGAAAAAGCAAAAACTAAAATTATTACTTACTCCCTATATATCTTGCATAGTTCATTAGATTAAGTGGGTGGAATATCAGTGAGGCTAGAGAGTGTAGTAGATGACGGCTACAATAAGCAGTTGGCTCCTATGACATCTATCACTGTATCGACTCAGCTATTTGGCCTTGAGCAAATTAAATCCCTTCTTGGCTTCCTCTCCTAATCTGCAAAATGAGCCTGTTGGATTCTGTGATCTCTAAGTTCTGTTTTATGCACGTGATCAACCTGGCCATAATTTCCCTTCCCAAAACATCCCATGGCCTTTATAATCACCTTTGTCTCCTCAGTCTTACCTTTTGAGATTCCGTTCACCTTCCTACCAGGACCCGCACTCTCTGGATCTAGCTTTTTCATTTCATTTTCTTCCTGGAACCAATCTATGGCTTGCATATAAGTTCTCCTCACCCACAACACACCAACTTGAAAGGACAAAGAAACTGCATTAACAACTGGCATTGTCACATGAAAGGACATATATAACACAGACCATCTATAACTGGGCATGAGATCAGTCCTATATTGCTGACTTCCACTGGATTCCTCGGGAAAGTCATAAATGCAGTCTGGGAGATTGGTCCCCGAGGACAGTGACCTGTCACCAGGCCTCTCATGGGAGTACAGGACCTGCTGTGCTAACTTGGCTCCGCCTCCGCTTTAAAAATAGATTCTGTCCTATTTGTGGGCTCCTTTCCTTCCAAGCTGCCTGGGCAACTTCAGCTTATCTTCCCCATCCTTTCAGCTGCCTGAGAAAGTGGAGAAACTAGTTTTTCCTGATGTTCTTTGGGGCCCCTTGACCTTGCCTTTGATTCATTCTCTGGACCCTTTTAGAGGAGAGGTCAGAATTATCTTGCTTCTCACTTAAGTGCTCAGTTCCCAGTTTTCTTCTCTATTGAGTGAGGGCCTGCAGGTCAAGCCTAAGGAGTGCTATGGAGAGGAATGTGGATCCTCCGTCCCTAAGGGCTGGCCACTGCCCTGTCCCGCTGACCTTCACCACCCACCCAAATACACAGAGAGAACCCCCAGACAGAAGGATGCTTGGAATTTATTCCACCTGTTTTTCTCCACCTCTATCAACTCTAACCCTTTTGTGAAACTCTCTGTAGAGGAGATTCTCATCACCTCCTCCAGTTATCTATTTCTGCCATCAATACAGGAAATTCATATGTTTATCTGCCAGGATTTACCCATGTAACCCTTTCCTGAGAATAAACAGAATTTGAAGAGTGCCACTTTTAGGGGGAAAAAAGGGGGAGGGATTCCTTTCATTTTCAAGCTGATAATGAAGGAAGCCAAAGGTAATGTTCAGCTGTTTAGCCAAAATGTTATCTAATTTATTCACATCTTTCTGGCATTTAGATTAGCATGGAAATCTGTCTTCTGAAAAGTTCAAAACCAATCTGCTTTGAGATAAACCCTTACTGTTTTCAGTAAATGATTGTTGTGGCTTTAAGAAGGGCAGTCTCACCATCCTTCTCACTCCAAATTTCTCCCTTATATTCCGAGACCTCAAGAAGCTGAGCTAGTACAGATAAGCCACTGGGGTTTGTGCAGTAGATATTCTGGGAGTCCTGCCAGGCACAGAGCAACACTGTACTCACAGGCTCCCAACTCACATTTGCTGCTTGGGTGGTGGTTACACCCTTAGAGCAAGGGTTCTCAAGCTGGGATGATCCTGTCCGCCAGCACACATATGGAAATGTCTGGATGCATTTTCGGTCGTTCCAAGTGGTGTGGAGGGTCTGCTACTTGCATCGAGTGAATCAAGACTTTGTTGTTGTCCAGTCACTCAGTCACAGCCAACACTCTGCAACCCTGTGCACTGCAGCAGGTCAGGCGTCCCTGTCCTTCACCATCTCCTGGAGTTTGCTCAAACTCATGCCTATTGAGTCGGTGATGCCATTCAACCATCTCATCTTCTGTAGTCCCCTTCTCCTCCCACCTTCAATCTTTCCCAGCATCAGGGTCTTCTCTAATAATTCAGCCCTTCTCATCAGGTGGCCAAAGTATTGGACCTTCAACATCAGCATCAGTCCTTCCAACAAATATTCAGGACTGATTTCCTTTAGAATTGACTAGTTTGATCTCCATGCTGTTGAAGGGACTCTCAAGAGTCCTCTCCAACACCACAGTTCAAAAGCATAAGTTCTTCAGTGCTCAGCCTTCTTTATGGTCCAACTAAAACAATAGAATGGGAAACACTAGAGATCTCTTCAAGAAAATTAGAGATACCAAGGGAACATTTCATGCAAAGATGGGCTCAAAAAAGGGCCTAAGAGAAGCAGAAGATATTAAAAAGAAGGGGCAAGAATACACAGAAGAACTGTAGAAAAAAGATCTTCACGACCAAGATAATCACTATGGCGCGATCACTCACCTAGAGCCAGACATCCTGGAGTGCAAAGTCAAGCAGGCCTAGCAAGCATCACTACAAACAAAACTAGTGGAGGTGATGGAATTCCAGTTGAGCTATTTCAAATCCTAAAAGATGATGTGATGAAAGGGCTGCACTCAATATGTCAGCAAATATGGAAAACTCAGCAGTGGCCACAGGACTGGGAAAGGTCAGTTTTCATTCCAATCCCAAAGAAAAGCAATCCCAAAGAATGCTCACACTACCGCACAATTGCACTCATCTCACATGCTAGTAAAGTAATGCTCAAAATTCTCCAAGCCAGGCTTCAGCAATACGTGAACCGTGAACTTCCAGATGTTCAAACTGGTTTTAGAAAAGGCAGAAGAACCAGAGATCAAATTGCCAACATCTGCTGCATCATTGAAAAAGCAAGAGAGTTCCAGAAAAACATCTATTTCTGCTTTATTGACTATGCCAAAGCCTTTAACTGTGTGGATCACAATAAACTGTTGAAAATTCTGAAAGAGATGGAAATACCAGACCACCTGACCTGCCTCTTGAGAAACCTGTATGCAGGTCAGGAAGCAACAGTTAGAACTGGACATGGAACAACAGACTGGTTCCAAATAGGAAAAGGATTACGTCAAGACTGTATAACATCACCCTGCTTATTTAACTTATATGCAAAGTACATCATGAGAAACGCTGGGCTGGAGGAAGCACAAGCTGGAATCAAGATGGCAGGGAGAAATATCAATAACCTCAGATATGCAGATGACACCACCCTTATGGCAGAAAGTGAAGAACTAAAGAGCCTCTTGATGAAAGTGAAAGAGGAGAATGGGAAAGTTGGGTTAAAGCTCAACATTCAGAAAACTACGATCATGCCATTAGGTCCCATCAAGTCATGGCAGATAGGTGGGGAAACAGTGGAAACAGTGGCTGACTTTATTTTTCTGGGCTCCAAAATCACTGCAGATGGTGACTGCAGCCATGAAATTAAAAGATGCTTACTCCTTGGAAGGAAAGTTATGACCAACCTAGACAGCATATTAAAAAGCAGAGACATTACTTTGCCAATAAAGACATTACATAGCCAACAAGGCAATGGTTTTTCCAGTAGTCATGTATGGATGTGAGAGTTGGACTATAAAGAAAGCTGAGCGCTGAAGAATTGATGCTTTTGAACTGTGGTGTTGGAGAAGACTCTTGAGAGTCCCTTGGACTGCAAGGAGATTCAACCAGTCCGTCCTAAAGGAGATCAGTCCTGGCTATTCACTGGAGGGACCAATATTGAAGCTGAAACTCCAATACTTTGGCCACCTGATGCTAAGAGCTGACTCATTGGAAAAGACCCTGATGCTGGGAAAGATTGGGGGCAGGAGGAGAAGGGGACGACAGAGGATGAGATGGTTGGATGGCATCACCGACTCGATGGACATGGGTTTGGGTGGACTCTGGGAGTTGGTGATGGACAGGTAGGCCTAGCATGCTGAGATTCATGGGGTCGCAAAGAGTTGGACACAACTGAGTGAACTGAACTGATGCAGATAATTCGTGATGATCTCCCTGTGTTAAGACCAGCTCATTAACCACCTTCATTCCATCTAGAACTTTACTTCCCTTTTCTGCCATGGAGTATGATACATTCACAGGTTCTGGGAATTAATAGACTGGCATCTTTGGGGAGTCATTATTCTGCCTACAGTATATGCAAAAGCTCTTCAGAAGACCAAAGGCAAGCACAGGGCTGAAGAAAGTCCATGTAGTTGAAACAGAGCAAATGAAGACACAGACAGGGGACAAGGCTCGAGGGTCAGACATGGTGTTCCTTGTGAGATAGGCTGGGACCTGGGGCACTTTTCTGCAGTGCCTGCCCCTGGACAAAGATGTCCCTTGAGCAGCAAAATACAAAGAAACTATGAAGGACTAAAAATGTCCTGCATACGTAGTTGGGGCAAATTATAGACAACAAAATACAAGAAGACCAAAAAGACCAACTGCCACTTTTGAAGAGCTGGGAGCAAAAGCAGGGGGTCAGGAGAAATAGCAGAGTATTACACTTGCCCCCTGTACACAACACAACCAAAGAGGTGAGCAAACAACCAAAGTCACCGCTCTGGTCCAACCTCTGACAGCCCCCTACCCTCACCCCATATAAGGAACCAACTTGCCCCCACTCAGGGGGGAGCAAGGGAACCTGTTGTTTGTTCTCGTTCCCCACTGCTGCAGCAGGGGCCACAATAAAGCCTTGCCTGAATTTCTTGTCTGGCCTCTGATTAGTTTCTATAGATTAAGGATACCAAGAACCCTGATGGGTAACACTTTGAAGCTGTGTCAGACATTTGTCATCTTCCTGAGAGCAAGAGGATTTGCCACCGAGACATGTTACCCAGGGCACTGGTGAAATGGACTGGCATTTTGAAATGTCACTCTAGCTGCTGTTTGATGGAGACGGATTGAGAGAAGGGGCCAGAGGGGGTTAAGCAGACCAGTGAGAAGAAGGACTGTTGTAGGAGGCCAGACGGAACATGGCAGAAGTCCAAACTGGGACTTAAATCAGAGATAGGGAAGATGAGGATTCAAGAGATATTCTGGAGATGAAATTGACAGGAGTTCAGATCGGGGAGGTGGGAAATGGAGAATGAGGGATGTGGATTAATCAGAGGGGCTCCTAGGCTTCCAGCTTGGGCTGGAGGCAGTGCTATTCAGAGGGCAGGGAACATGTAGAAATACGTGTGGGGATGAAATTCAGCTTAGGGTGTGTTGAATTCAAAATGTCCAAGAGGAAATGCCAGCTAGGAATTGTGGGTCTAGGCAGTTGAATTGTGGGTCTAGAGGCCAAACTGGGCTTCCCAGGTGGCGCTAGTGATAAAGAACCCACCTGCAGCACAGGAGACCTAAGAGACACGGGTTCAATCCCGGGGTCGGGAAGATCCCATGGAGAAGGGCATGGCAACCCACTCCAGTATTCTTGCCTGGAGGATCCCATGGACAGAGGAGCCTGGCAGTCTATGGTCCACAGGGTCGCAAAGAGTTGGACACAACTGAAGCGACAGCATGCATGCATACAGAGGCAAAATGATGACTGGAATCTTCCAATTTAATGTCCTGCTGGCCTCTCGAGACCAATATATCTCAATCCAAGCCAGTTGTCTTCCTCCAAACCAACTCCAACACCTGTGTCCTTTCCCTTTTCAACACCATCGTGCAGGGTCAGAGGCCTTATCTGTTTCATCTTGCCAAGACTAGCAAGGCTTAGTAACATGTCCAGCCCTTGTAAGAGGTTAATAAATGTGATAGAAAAAAATAACTGAATGAATTAACCAATTACCTCTGTCTGCCCACCTGTCTCTGTCCCTATCTCTCCTTCTCTCTGCCTCTCTTTGTATCTCTATCATCACTCTCTGTCTCCTCTCTCCTGCTTCCCCCACCACACTCCTTTGTCCTGTTACTTTTGAGCAGAAAGTCAGGTCTGTTTAGCTTAGCAAGATCTGAGGTCAAATTCTGTTGTGACCCTAGCACCTGTTGACACAAGACCTTTGACCTTAAAGCTGCAAAGGACTCTGCTTCCTTAGGCAGCTCAGCCAGGCACCCAGAGACAGACTTAACAGAACTGACAACCCATTGCTGGATTTTATTATGTGTTTGGGGGTCTAAACTCAAAGTCATTTCCTATAAGAGATATGCTTCACAAAGCACTGCTGTAAATTGCCTTATTTAAATATGAAGTTGTAGTTTTTCAATCAGATAAGTATATTCCTTTGTATATGGATTGTGTGAATCCATGCTCTTTGTTCTTCAAGGTTTCTAGGACCTAAGCACTCGTCTACCGCACAGAATGGGTCTTCAGAACAACTGGAGGAGAGGAACAGCAGCTCACAAGGGAATGGCACACAGTCTCAGATCCTCCCCAGCTTAAACTTTAATTAATCTCTCAGTCAGCAAAACATCCATTAACTCCTTCTGTCCCTTAATTCATCACTGTGAGAGAAGAGTTACATAGACACGGTCTTCTAAAATCTCATAATCTGAGACTATTCTGCCTTCCGTTTTTGCATAATGCTTGTTAGGCTGTTAAACAAGAAACTGGACAAAAACACAGCTGAATGTTAAAAGGAGTTCTGGAATCCTCTTTAGGTCCAATACTAATTCATCATATAGCAGCAAAAACTATGACCAAAGAATTTTCCTTTTCTTCATTCATTAAATAAACTGTATTGAATACCTATTGTTTGTCAGACAAAGGAAATACAACAGGGAATGGGAGGAGGAAACCTGTTACAGATCCTTGCTGAGCTTATATTCTAGAAGGGAAAGATAGCCAATGAGTAAATAAGGCAATAAATAAACAAGAAAATACTAGATCTTGATGATTACAGGAATGTGAAATGAGGGAAGGGGAACATTAGATTAGACTTGTAGGAAAGATACGTTGAAGTCATTGATATTTAAGCTGAAAGTCAAACAAAAAAAAAAATTTTAAAAACCTAAGACCTTGTGAAGTAATTAGCCTCCAACTAATAAAAAAATAAATAAATAAATAAATAAATAAAATAAAAATAAAAACCTAAGATCTAAGGGAAATCTAAGATTCCAGGCATTTCTTAAGTAAACGCTCCATAAAGCTGGGACTGAGCCCTATTTCAAATTCTGAAAGATGACCCTGTGAAAGTGCTGCACTCAATGTGCCAGCAAATATGGAAAACTCGGCAATGGCCACAGGACTGGAAAAGGTCAGTTTTCACTCCAATCCCAAAGAAAAGCAATCCCAAAGAATGCTCACACTACCGCACAATTGCATTCATCTCACCCCCTAGTAAAATAATGCTTAAAATTCTCCAAGCCAGGCTTCAGCAATACGTGAACCATGAACTTCCAGATGTTCAAGCTGGTTCTAGAAAAGGCAGAAGAACCAGAGATCAAATTGCCAACATCTGCTGCATCATTGAAAAAGCAAGAGAGTTCCAGAAAAACATCTATTTCTGCTTTATTGACTATGCCAAAGCCTTTAACTGTGTGGATCACAATACACTGTTGAAAATTCTGAAAGAGATGGGAATACCAGACCACCTGACCTGCCTCTTGAGAAACCTGTATGCAGGTCAGGAAGCAACAGTTAGAACTGGACATGGAACAACAGACTGGTTCCAAATAGGAAAAGGAGTACGTCAAGACTGTATAACATCACCCTGCTTATTTAACTTATATGCAGAGTACATCATGAGAAACGCTGGGCTGGAGGAAGCACAAGCTGGAATCAAGATGGCAGGGAGAAATATCAATAACCTCAGATATGCAGATGACACCACCCTTATGGCAGAAAGTGAAGAAGAACTAAAGAGCCTCTTGATGAGGGTGAGAGAGGAGAGTGAAAAAGTTGGGTTAAAGCTCAACATTCAGAAAACTACAATCATGCCATTAGGTCCCATCAAGTCATGGCAGATAGGTGGGGAAACAGTGGAAACAGTGGCTGACTTTATTTTTCTGGGCTCCAAAATCACTGCAGATGGTGACTGCAGCCATGAAATTAAAAGATGCTTACTCCTTGGAAGGAAAGTTATGACCAACCTAGACAGCATATTAAAAAGCAGAGACATTACTTTGCCAATAAAGACATTACATAGCCAACAAGGCAATGGTTTTTCCAGTAGTCATGTACGGATGTGAGAGTTGGACTATAAAGAAAGCTGAGCGCTGAAGAATTGATGCTTTTGAACTGTGGTGTTGGAGAAGACTCTTGAGAGTCCCTTGGACTGCAAAGAGATCCAACCAGTCCGTCCTAAAGGAGATCAGTCCTGGCTATTCACTGGAGGGACCGATGTTGAAGCTGAAACTCCAATACTTTGGCCACCTGATGCTAAGAGCTGACTCATTGGAAAAGACCCTGATGCTGGGAAAGATTGAGGGCAGGAGGAGAAGGGGATGACAGAGGATGAGATGGTTGGATGGCATCACCGACTCGATGGACATGGGTTTGGGTGGACTCTGGGAGTTGTAATGGACAGGGAGGCCTGGCATGTGCTGTTCATGGGGTCGCAAAGAGTCAGACACGACTGAGTGACTGAACTAAACTGAGCCCTATTTATCGTTATAGTTTCCAGAGTTAGCACCACAGGGTGTTACCCCAATAATCACAGGCACTCATAAATGTGGGCAAAGCACATCTACTATGGTCCCAAACCAGGTGCTTATGATCTTTAGAATGTGTATAGTTATCTCCAGGAACTATCCAGCATGTTCTCACCTTGCAAGGCTCACTGACCCAGTACAATACCCACTACAAGGCTATGGGCTTAGAGACCTCAAGCCTGCAAATTTAGCTGGCCTTTTCTTAAGGGTGGAAATCTTCTCACCTTGACTCTCTCCCTGATGTTTTTCATTTCCCACTTACCTTTTATTGGGCTCAAGTCTTTGCCCAGTTTCCATGTGGAATTAGCCTTGGCACCCTAGGAAAAACACCAGGAAAACCTCTCCCTGCACCTTTAAACCACAGCAGACGCAATGCTTGTGTTAAGGAAAGACTTGACAAGGCTGGAGCCTCACGCCCTCCCCACAGGATGCCACATAAGCTGTGTTGGAGATCAGATTCCTTCAACCTTCCCTTCCAGGACTCCACATCCTCCACTATAGAAAGTTCTTTCTTATGGTCAGTCACTCACAGCTACAACCTTGTCTATTTCTGGAAAGTTGGTTCTTACTGCTGAAACCCAACAGCTGACTCATCCATAGTCTCGAAACAGTTAAGGAAAGATTTAGTGAACTTGAAGACAAGTCAATGGAAATTAAATGAATGGAAACACAAAGGCAAAAAGAGTGGAAAACACAACAAAAATGAAACAATAACATACACAGCATCCAAGAGCTATGGGGCCATGAAAACCAATGGCTGGAAATGTGAAGATTGTACAAATTGGACAGATTCTAGGATTTTTGGTTAAACCCATCCCTGCCTATCACCTAGTTAATTCCACAAAACTAATTTCAAATCCACCCAGAAACTTAACCTTTTTCTAAGATATCCTCCTTGACTAAGAAATCACTATATTCTAATATAAAGCTTGTCTGGCAATAATGAAAATGATGTTCCCACAGTTTTAGGTGCCATTAAAATAGGCTTTCCAGATAAAAGAATACCTAGTTCAATCTAGATATCAGATTTTTAGTATAAGGTGAGTCTTGAGCAATATTTAGGACATATTTAGACTAAAAATGTCATTGTTTATCTGAAGTTTACATTGAACTGGGTATCCATATTTTTGTTTGCTAAATCTGACAGTTCTACATTAAAAGCCACCATGTAACCCACTCAAAAGTATCTCCTTTCTGACCATCCACATTGCCTATATCTGAAGAAGTTTTGTCATAGTTTAATTTATCAGGTCTGTGTGTGCATGCTAAGTCACTTCAGTCGTGTCCAAGTCTTTGTGACCTTGTGGACTGTAGCTTAGCAAGCTCCTCTGTCCATGGGATTCTCCAGGCAAGAATACTGGAGTGGGTTGCCATGCCCTCCTCCAGGAGATCTTCCCAACCCAGGGATCGAACCTGTGCCTCCTACGTCTAACCTGCATTGGCAGGCAGGCGCTTTGCCACTAGCACCACCGGGAAGTCCTTGTTAGGTCTAAGAGGCATTAACCTAAAGCAGCAGGTGCTTGATAAAGCACGGGTCACCAGACAGAGGAGTGGTGGGGAGAAAATCTGCTGCAGAGGAAGGAGCTACCAGTTAGGAACCAGAATATTCTCTCCTAGAATCAGCCCTGTCTTGTACAAGCTGGACCTGTCACTGAACCTCTCTCTTAGCTTCTCAGTATATAAAGTGGAGACAACAAACCCCTCCCACACTCTCTGATGCCTCTCAGCACAGCTTTCTGTAGGCCCTTATCAGAAAACCACATAGGAATATGTGCCCACCTGGTCGCAGATTTATTGTTATTTGCGAGAAGTGATAGGAGCTTCCCAGGTGGCTCAGTGGTAAAGAATTCGCCTGCCAAGCAGGAGGCACAGGTTCGATCCCTGGCTCGGGAAGATCCCCTGGAGGAGAAAACGGCAACCCACTGCAGTGTTCTTGCCTGGAAAATCCCATGGACAGATCAGCCTGGAAGGCTATAGTCCATGGGGTCGCAAAGAGTCAGACACAACTTAGTGACTAAACAGCAGCAACAACAGGAAGTGATGGAAGGGAGCTGTTGTGCAGGACAGGAGTGCCCAATCCCTGGGCCGCAGACTGGTACCAGTCATGGCCTGTTAGGAACGGGGCTGCACAACGGGAGGTGAGCGGTGGGCTAATGAGCAAACCTTCATCTGTATTTATAGCAACTTCCCATCATTCACGTTACTGCCTGAGCTCTGCCTCCTGTCAGATCAGCAGCATTAGATTCTCATAGGAGCTCAAACCTTACAAGTTACTACAAACTGTGCATGCAAAGAATCTAGGCTGCATGCTCCTTATGAGAATCTAATGCCTGATTATCTGATTATGCATTATGCATAATAATAATATGCATATATGCATTATGGTAAGTTGTATGATTATTTCATGATATATCACAATATAATCATAATAGAAATAAGTGTTAGTTGTTTCAGTCATGTCCGACTCTTTGTGACCCCATGGACTATAGCCCACTAGGCTCCTCTGTCCATGGGATTCTCCAGGCAAGAACACTGGAGTGGGAAGCTATCCCCTTCTCCCAGGGTTCTTCCCGACCCAGGGATCAAACCCAGGTCGCCTGCATTGCAGGCAGACTCTTTATTATCTGAGCCACCAGGATAAAGTGCACAATAAATGTAATGTGCTTGGATCATCCTGAAATCATCCCCCTCCCGGGTCTGTGGAAAAATTATCTCCCTGGTTCCTTGTGCCAAAAAAGGTTGGGGACCGCTGGTATGAGGGACACTGGGTAAGGGAAAGAAGCGGCCTCCTGTGGTCTTTGCATGGTTCTTATCCCTTGCTGGCCTTGCAGACCTACGGCCATCAGGCTTGCCCATTTTTCATCTCCCCACTAGTCGCATTTCAAATCTTTATTGGTCGATTGCATTTATTTTGGGACTTTGTCAGCGCGGGCACGCCAGGCGCAGTCAGGCCCTGTTATGGAAGCGCAGAAGAGCTGGCCTGCTCTGACTGCGGAGAGGTAACTGCCAAGGGGAGCCCGGGAGCAGGCAGCGATACGAGACCCTGTCCTCTGAGTCAGCCTTGATGCCAGGCGGGTGAGGTAAGCGTCCGTCGGGGGCACCCTTCACCTGCTGGCTCCTGGCCTCTCTCTGGCGGCCATCAGTTCCCTGCAGGCTGGCTAGGGTGTGGGAAACAACACAGGTCTGCTTCCTGTGGCTCCTGGCTAGAAAGTAGCGGCCTGGATTCCCTACATCAGTAAGAAGACAGACAGCGAGCTGGCGCTGCCCTGGAACAAGTGTTCCCAAGCTGACTCTCTGGGACCGCTCTAGCCATCACTTTGGACTCCAGGACCCTGGACCCTGTCTTCTGGACCCAGGATTCAGCTGCCCCTTCTGAGATGCCCGTGAGCCCAAACGACACGCCGCTCTGCTGCTGTCGCTGCCCCACCAGCACAAGTGACAGTTTCCAAGTGGAGGAAAAACAAGGCTTCGTTTTCCTCTGAATCTAAGAAGTCAAGCTCCCATGAACCAGGGCAAGCTACCCTAGGCACAACTCTCTTTAGCTTACAGTCAGAAGGAATGTGCCAGGGCTAAAGAGTTTTGAAAGATAGACCACAGGCAGAGGCTCATTCACTGCCCTCCAGGTGTGTACACATAGACCAGAGGTGCTGGGACCCATCACTAAAGGAGGTTATGCAAGCCCTCATGTGCATGACCTGGGGGGCAAAAATAAAAGGATGTGATGGCCCAGAAGGAAGTTCCTGGGGAGGGAAAATTTGTGATTCTTTGCACCATGAAAATAGACCAGTGCTTATCTGTTATGTCTGCTTTGAACACAAGGATCTACAGGTACATCCTTGAACACAGCAGGTCTTCTCACTCAACTCCGGTGATTGGAAAACAGCGGGCTTCCAATCCCTCTGACCAGTCAAGAAGTTGGGATTAGGGTTAGGTGAACTTAACTGGTGAGCATCCCAGGCCAGGCATGCATCCTCCGGGACCCAGGGACTAACCTGGGCCCAGAGGTCTGAGAATCTGGGTGAGCACTGGCTGGTCAGCTGCGTGGTCTCACACATGGGGCCCATCCGATTCATGGATCAAAAGTCCAGTTGAGGGGGGAGAGGACATGCAGCCCCCTGGGGCCAGGAGAAGGCTCAGAAAGACCCCCACCGGGGAGGGGCCTCTCCGGCTCCCATCTGAGCACCAGCAGCTAGGTCTGGCCCTGGGCCTGGGCCTCCTGGCACCCTCAGACGTGGCTCCTCTGTGTCCCTCCAGACCAGATCTGATTTCACTAGACTTGGAACTCTCCAAGCCCTTTCCTGCTGTGGACTGATTTATTTGGATGCATCTGTCAGAGCGTGACTGAAGGATGTCTGGACGGCCAGGGGCACAGCATGGCAGATGTGCCTCAGAATGCCTCCAAGGGAGGCCCCTTCCCCACCTTCCCCGCCGTCCCCAGCCTGGGAAAGGCCAAGGGAGGCTGGGGACATCTGTGCAGCCCCTGAGAACCAGGAAAGAGCTGGGTCGGCATG
The DNA here is from genome assembly GCF_033118175.1 of Dama dama. Taxonomy (NCBI): domain Eukaryota; kingdom Metazoa; phylum Chordata; class Mammalia; order Artiodactyla; family Cervidae; genus Dama; species Dama dama. Next base: position 29,891,982 of record NC_083688.1, read on the forward strand.
CTAGAGGATGAAGTACTGGGAAACAGGCATCTAGACCTCATATCTCCACTGGTGAGGTTTTCCCAGGTGGTGCTAGTGGTAAAGAACCCACCTGCCGATGCAAAAGACATAAGAAATGTAATTTCGACCCCTGGGTCAGGAAGACACCCCTGGAGAAGGGCATGGCATCCCACTCTAGTATTCTTGCCTGGAGAATCCCATGGACAGAGGAGCCTGGTAGGCTACAGTTCATAGAGTTGCAAAGAGTTTGACATGACTGAAGTGACTTAGCATGCACACACGAAGTCTGTGACTGCGAGCAGAGTTGGGGGCTTCTTAGTACCAGTTCCCTAAGTTCATTTTAGAGTTTTCCAACCCCACAGGACCAAGCAAACTTCTCTTCCCCTTGATTTCACAGCACCTGATCCTCCTCTAACGAAACACTTGAACATGGAACAGTCCCAATGTGGGGTGCTGGCAAAGGCTTAATAGGCTCTCCAGAAAACATGAATAAAATAAATTTTGCTGATACAAAGCACACAATTTACAAATAACTAGCAACATACACAGTACTCTTTATTGTAAATTCCATCTACCCAAATGATTCTCAAAGAATGCATTCCTAGATTGTTGTCAATCAGTCCTAAAGGAAATCAACCCTGAATATTCATTGGAAGGGCTGATGCTGAAGCTGAAGCTCCAATAATTTGCCCGACTAATACAAAGAGCTGATTCATTGGAAAAAACCCTGATGTTGGGGAAAGATGGAGGGCAGGATTGGAGAAGGGGGACAACAAAGGATGAGATGGTTGGATGGTGCATCACCGACTCAATGGACATGAGTTTGAGCAAACTCTGGGAGATAGTGAAGGACAGAGAAGTGTGGCATGCTGCAGTCCATGGAGTCGCAAAGAGTCAAACATGACTTAGCAGCTGAACAACAACAACAACAAATTTTTGCCAAACTCTTGTATCTGTGGTAAGGCTACGGCTGCAGTTCAACCATGGTTTAGCAAAAGGTTGTGTTGAAACACCAGGAAAATCCCTGAAAATTTAACAAGTGACACTGAGAACATAGTAAGACTGACCTCACCCTGGACAGTCAGTCCCCACGCACAGAGCCTATGATTGATTCTATCTTCAGTAGCCATCCCAGACTGGCCCACATCGTCACAGTTCAGTCTTCAAGGTGCTCCCTGAATTGAACCTGCTCTCCTTAATTTACCCAGAGAGGAAAGCCAAGTAAGCAAGGTCTGATAAAGCAGAACAGGTGTCCTAAGGGACTGTGGCCAAAGACGTATGGTGGCAGGTGGTGGGTAGCCAGGAAGATTCTATCGCCGGGGTGAGTCAGAGATGAGAGAGAAGCGATCAGCATGGAATGGGGAGAGCAAAGGACAGAGGACAGAGAGGGTGTTCCCAGCAGAAGGCACAGCACAGCTAAAGGCACAGCACAGGCAGCTGCCTTCCCTGACACCCAGACCACTGTGATCCTCCCATTCGACAGTCACTAATTATTCCATGTACGCTAAGCACTGTTCTCAGCTGAACAAAGTCCCTGCTCTGGCAGAGACTGAATTCCATTAGGACAGAGACTGAATACACAGCACAGAAGAGCCCCCCGTGGTGGAGAATGCTTTGAGTAAACAGACTTGACTTCAATGGAAGGAAGAATCTGACACAGAATTTGAAACCTAGGAGATGGACAGGTGTGGTTCTGCAAGGAAGAGTGTCCTTCCTGAAGGGGTTCTCAGGCTCCTGGCTCTTGGGGGCTGTGAGGGACTTAAGGGATGAAATGTTTGCCAAACTTGCATCATGGATGGAAGAGGGGGAAAGTGGATCCTTGTGTGAAGAGCCCTGGGTCTGATGTTCACCATCTGGGTTGTGGAGAACCAAGCAAGGAGACATCAGAGGAGAGGAAAGACTGATCCGGAGAAGTAGCTGCTCTTTCTGTCTTAGCACCTGCTTCTCTACTCTGTCCTTACCACTCCCCACACAACCCTGGCCTCCAGGGGAAATGGAGCCCCCAGCCACTGGTGGCACCTGCCCTAGCTAGATGCCCCAACCTCTGTCTTTCTAGCAGCAGGGCCTGCCCCTGTGTGTGGTGCAACAGGCCTAGGTTGGCAAATCGAAAGGCCTCCCAACCTCTCAAACTTGGCTGGACTCCTGAGGAAGCAGTTGGAGCCACCTTAGAGCTCATACTGAGTCTTAGAAGTTTGCTTAATGATTTGCCAAATGACTTAGGCTTCTCCAGTGGTTCCTGGGGCTTCCCAGGTGGCGCTAGTGGTAAGGAACCCTCCTGCCAGTGCAGAAGACAGGAGACTTGGGTTCCATCACTGGGTGGGGAAGATCCCCTGGAGGAAAGCACGGCAACCCACTCCAGTATTCTTGCCTGAATCCCATGGACAAAGGAGCCTGGTGGGCTATGGTCACAAAGAGTCAGACAGGACTGGAGCAACTTAGCACACACAAGCATGTGGTGGTGCCTAAACTGGGTTCCATGGCACCCCCAGGATCCTCCAAGGTGGCTTAGAAGTCACTGAGAGAGGCGATGGAGGAGCTGAAGGGATGGGGCTTCAAGCGTCTCCGTGTCTCGACCACAAAAGACCCCGCTATGCCAAATTGAGACTCTGCACAAGACTTGGCTGACCCAGAAAGAAAAACATATATCCAACACACCCAGGGCTCCAGTTCAGTTCAGTGGTTCAGTAGTGACTGACTCTTTGTGACCCTATGGACTGCAGCATGCCAGGCTTCCCTGTCCATCATCAACTCCCGGAACATACTCAAACTCATGGGCTCCAGGCTTTGCCTCTGGTCTCTCCAGACATCCAGACAGCCCCCTCCTAAACTCATCTTCTACCATCCATCCTCTGCCTTCACCATGAATTTGACAGTCGATCAGATATTCCTTCCCCAGGTATTCCGGGGTCTATCCATCTGCCAGGTCTGGAGCAAGAAGGCAGAGGGAAGGGAACACTGACCCAGAGAGAGGAAATTTCAGTCAGCAGCAGAGGAAGGACTCCCACCCCCATCCCCGCCACTGGGACAAGCACTCTGTCTGCCTCTACATGAACCTGAGAGCCCCTGCCCTCCCTTGCTCCTGGCCACAACACCACCTCGCCCCCAAATTGCTGGTCTCATGGAAACCCTTCTTTGCTTTTTTTTTTTTTGGCCTTACTTCTCGGTTTGACTCACAGCAGACTTTGCCCATTTTGGGGTCAACCCTGAATGACAACCATTTTCCCCAGGATTAAAAATCCCTTAGTAAAGCCGTCATGCCACACAGGCTGAGCCTGGGAAGAACATCTGGGAGACAGGCATCTGGCCTGTCGGCCGACCTCCCTTACAGATGGAGCTTTATGGGCATTAGCCCTGGTGCCTGCCACGATACCAGGAGTGGGGCTCGGGGTCCCTGCTCCAGCCAAGAGCTTACTCATGCCGGGAGAAAGTCAACAGATGTCTCTGAGCCGGATTCCAGTTTTTCGCAATGTGGGGAGACCCTAGCCTATCAATTGACTTAAGTAGGCATAATAATGAGCAAAGACGTGGCTTCCAATATAGTCCAAATCCAGACTATATTGGAAGTGAAGGCAGAGAATTTACAGTCATTCAAAGTGTCAGTTGTCTTGCAACACTGTTGAAAGATACAATGACATATTGTTCTCTTGTGTGGCAGGCTGAGATCTTTTCAGTCCCATTCCTCTTTCTCTCCCCCAGCAGCCAGCCCGCCCTTGACATTGAAGCTTCTGCCACTGTGCTTTTCACAGAAGCCTGAAGAGAGTCGCCCCTTATCTTTCTTAGGAATAAAGTTGCTGCGACTGATTGGGAAGGAGGGAGGGTCCACCAGCCAAGGCCTGGCGTTTCCTGGAGGAGAGATGGTGGCGGCCAGGGGGCCCATGGGGTGGAGGGAGGGGGTCGGCCATGTGATCTGCTCCATTTCTGGCAGTGGCACCACATGCAGACCTCCCTGGAGCCAGCCAGTCGAGCCGGACTGATTAAGTCAACTCAGTCTTTATCTGGGACCCGCAGATAAGGCTGCAGGCCCAGAGGGGTGACTGTGGGATGTGCCTGGGGAAAGCAGACCTGAGGAGCACTGTGGATGCTGGGGAGGGCAAAGAGGAACAGAAAGAGTTCTCTCAAGAGCTTCCTTTTGGCTTGGCTGGGGGTCTCAAGTGGTTTCCGGTTAGTGTGGGGCACTGGGCCTCCCTTACCCCACCAGAATGCTTTTAGCCAGCCACTCTCCATCCCTCAGGCATATCAGCTACCTAGAGCCCCATTCTCCAGAGATTCTGACTCAGTAGACCAGGGAGGCACTGAGAATTTGCATGTTTACCAAGTTTCCACCGGGCTTTCCTGGTGGCTCAGATGGTAAAGAATCTGCCCACAATCCGAGAGACCTGGGTTCGATCCCTGGGTTGGGAAGATCCCCTGGAGGAGGGCATGGCAACCCACTCCAGTATTCTTACCTGGAGAAGCCCATGGACAGAGGAGCCTGGTGGGCTATGGTCCATAGTGTCGCAAAGAGTTGGAGACAACTGAAGTGACTTAGCACACACGCACATGAAGTTTCCAGGTGATGTTGATGCTGCTGACCACTCTCAGAGAACTGCTGCGATGGGCCCAGCCCCACCCCAGCCCCTACCTTCAGTCATCCTTCAGATCCGTCTCCCTCTCTGCTCCCAGGAAACAAAGATCATCAGAGAGGGTACACCCAGGAAAGCCCCTGACCGGGGAGGGACCACCATCTCTGTCCCTGTAGTCAAAGGCCACCTCAGCACAAAGGTGTTGTTGATGAGATGTGGGACCTCCCTGGGCCTCCCCTTCCCCAACTATGGAGTGAGGATGTTGGACAAAGTAGTGTTTAAGCAAGCCCCTCCCCACGTCCTAAAAGCTCCCCAAGTCCCTGAAACACGGCATACCCAGCTTCACCTGCATATTTGCTAGGGCCACTCTGTTCTCTCCATTGAACTGGAATTGTATTCAATAGACCAGGACTTCCTCTTGAACAACCAGCTCCTACACCTTTCATGCACTCACTCCAAACCCCTAAGTACCTGTCTGAAAATTTTACTCCTTGTCAGCTCTCCCCCGCCTCCACACTTTCCACCTCTATATGCCCTTCTCTTTGCTGTCTTCCCAAGACTTAGGATCTGAGCAGAATGTTTGTTCTGATGATAAAGATGGTCAATCCATTTCTAAAAATCAGCTTGCTTCCTTTCACCTGGGACCTCTCCCCTGCTTGGCACCCTGTTAGAATAGAACCTTGTCCACCCATAGTGATGACTGATGTTGCCTCAGCTACTGTTAATCACCTAGGCTATATCAGAAGCTACCTGCTACCCCAGGACCAACCTCAACCTGAAACCCAGAAAGGACACCTGGCAACCTAATTCCTGCCCTCTGATTCGCCAGTAAGATTTCTGGCTCTCACACCAAGGCCTTGCACAAGTCCACAGCTGTCCCTACAGAGCAATGATTATAGCCAGATACCCCACATGTGTGCATGCATACTCAGTTCCTCAGTCGTGTCAGACTTTTTGCAACCCCATGGACTATAGCCTGCCAGGTTCCTCTGTCCATGGACTCTTCCAGGCAAGAATACTGGAGTGGGTTGCCATTTTCTGTTCAAGGGAATCTTCCTGACCCGGGGATCAAACCCTTGTCTCCTGCATCTCCTGCATTGGCAGGCAGGTTCTTTACCTCTGCGCTGCCTGGGAAGCCCGGGATACCCCATACCCCATCCCTGTTCATGCTTTCAAGTGACTGCCACAGAGCAAAGGACTCCTTACTCCTCTCTCCATCAACCCATATTCTCCTCTCTCTCTGATGCTGCTCCCTTTCTCTTCCATGAAATCTGGAAAGGAACTCAGAGAATTTGAATAGTAATTCTGAACCTCAGCACCCACTGGGGAGAGATAGGCAGGATGATGACAGACCCCTACCTGGGCTGGATTTGGGTCTGTGCGTCTCCAAGCGAAAGTTGCTTGGTGCTAATCCCTCCTGTTCAGCAGAGACCCTGCCAGACACATGTGCTTTCTCTCACCAGACGGTCACCAGTAAGTTGTGAAGCCAACCCCAGGCACACTCTTCCAGAGCTGCAGGTGCACAAGGCTGTGATCCTTGGAGAAGTGTCTTACTCCACACTGCACAGCTGATTCTTAGTGGGGTTCAGAAGAGAGCCCAGGCCTCCTGGACTTGAACTTACACTTTCCACCACAGCGAGGTGGCCCGTGGGGTTGTCACCTGACTCCCATCTGACTGTATGTGCCCACATGGGAGGTGCTGGGGTGGAGGGAGGGAGGAAGAACCCCTCCAATGTTCCATGAAGGGGAATGAATGAGTTCAAGGCCTGAGAAACATCCTGTCTTCTTCAACTCATTCACACAGGATCTAGACAATGAAGGTACAGAAAAAGGAAACTGCAGCTGTCAGCCAAGTTAGACACCAAAGATTTCTCCAAGGAAGGTGAAAACATGGCTTCTGTCTATTCCAGAGCCTTGCAACCCCCAGGAAAGGGTCAGCCTGGAGATGCGGGCTGTGTTGGGACGCAGGATGGAGAGAAAGGCGGGAGGGTAGGACAAGCCAGGTGCAGCGAGCCAGTCCTGGAGGAAGAGCAGACCATCATCACCATCATCATTGCCATCCTCGTCATTGCCACCGTCGTCACTGTCACACGGGGGAGATAGGTATGAGCTCTGGTGCTGCAGGCAAGCCCATCTCCCTCAGGATGGCTGGCCCGCAGGCACCAGGCAGAAAGAGCTCCCGGAGGCTCCATGATCCCTGGAGAGTCCCGGGCCAGCCTGGCTTGGTCAGGCCCTCTGTAACCAGACCCAGCTGGAAGGACACCACAGAGGGGCACAGGAGCGTGAACCATACACAAAGGGATTCAGGGGGTTTGGTTACAAAGTTGCACCAGCCATTTCCTGGAACCCAGTGGGAATGAGTTCTGAGAATTAGAAGGGGGGCAGCTAGAGGGGAGGGGAAAGAAAGGCAGACAGCTGGCTCGCAAGTAGGCGTGTGGGAAGGAGAGGCAGATCTGCCTGCAGGCATGCAGGGCTGGCAGGAGGCGGATCCAAAGGTGGGAAGGGGTTCAGAGCACCTCTCTCCCCAGCCTGGAGGGATTCCAGACTCCAGAGGCAGCCTGGGGTGAAGCTCCCTGCCTTTCCCTCCCCAAGCCTCCTTTCCTGACCACCCCGGGGCTGGGAAGTCTCATGGTTGAGGAGTCCCTGCTGTGCCAGCCTCAGCCTCCTTTGCCCGCAGCAGACAGAGAGCAGGTCCCGGTGCCACCTCCCGCCTTCCCTTCTCACTTTCCTCCGGGTCTCCCGCCCTTGGCCTCTCCCCCGCGCAGTCCTGTTTTTGTTCCTTGGCTCATCTTTTTCTGTCTCCCTCTTTATGTCCTTCTTTTTCTTCTTTGGAACTTTTCTTACCCCCCCTTGCCCCCACCCTCTTTATGCTTCCACATCCCATGGCCACCCAATCAAGGTCAAATGTGGGTCCTGGTCCTGAGCCCCATCCATGCCCAGCAGGGCTGGGAGTTGGGAGCACCCATGGGGGCTTCACTTTGCCCAAGTGATTCTGCAGCCTCCCTCCTGCTATCTCTCCCATAAGACAGGAAATCAGGAGGAGCTGGAGAAGATGATGGTAACAGAATGAAGGCTGCTTCTCCAAGCCTCCTTTCCCCCAAGGAAGCATGCCCACCCTCCCGATGACCACCCTCAGAGAGCTGAACAACCCCCATTTTCCCAAGCTGCCCCCCACCACCATGCACACCTCATTTGCCTTTTTCCATCCCTTTTTCCTTCACCAAAAACAGAGGAAAATCACCCCTGTGATGGTACCTCTATGGTAGCCACATGTGTTGGCGGCAAAAGCACCAAGTTATCAGACAAGGCAACTTCACGCACTAAACCTGAGATGCTTCCTGAGAGAAGGACCTGTGCCTTTTGACAGTGTGGTTCAAGATCACTGTAGCCACACTTCCCTCAGCAACCATATTTGCGCTTGAGGCCATCCTGGAAAATCTGTTACGTATGGAGATTATGTATACTATCCCCAACTGGCTTTGGGAGAGATATGAAATAATAGTTCAGACCAGGTGTGTCCAAGTGCTTAGTTGTTTGGCTAAGGAAGTCAAGACAACATGGAGTGGAAATTTGAAGGAGCCTATGCTGCAGAACAAGGGCTTCCCTGGTAGCTCAGATAGTAAAGAATCAGCCGGCGGTACAGGAAACCCGGGTTCAATCCCTGGGTCGGGAAGATGCCCTGGAGAAATGGCAACCCACCCCAGTATTCTTGCCTGGAGAATCCCATGGACAGAGCAGCCTGGAGGACTACAGTCCATGCAGTTGCAAAGAGTTGGACACACTATGCTGCAGATCACACATTAAAATTCCTCCTACCATCCAACATTCTATCATCAAATACAGATTTCCCTAAACCAGGTTGAAGGTCTTTTCCAGGAGGTGCCTGCAGACAGGATGCCATCCCAGAATGATCTAAAGCTAGACCAGGGGAAAAGGAGTTCTTTCCTCGAACAAGCAAATCTTTGTTTCAATCCCAACTTGTTCCTGGGACCTGCTAGGTGGGATACACAGTGGCTGAGTCATAGGTACCTGACTTTGAGGATGACATTGGAAAATGATGCCAATACACAGAAGCAAAGCCTCAAGAAAGCTCCTTGAACTCATATATAAGCTCTCTCTAAAGTAGCGTCTGTGCTCCTAGACTATCCTTGACCGTTCTTGTCACCGGTTTTCCAGCCTGAAAGCCCTGTCCTCCTCTGTATGTCCGTCTCTCCAAGAAACATTCTGATTCTCCTTGTCTTGACTGATGTTCCCCTCCCTTGAGCTCCCAGAGCACCCGTTGCCTAACTCATCCATCTGGCCCCTGAGCCTCTTGTATCATAAGCTGACTTTTTCCCATGTCCACACTGCAGAAACTACTAGGATGCCATGTGGATCCTCTCAGACCCCTAGTACTGGTTCTATGTATGCTCCTCTAGCTCTGATGTGCTTTTTCTTCCCCAGGGTCCCCTACAGGTGACTCTCCCATGGAGGCCTGGCTTTAGCCCCCTGGAGACATCATATGCACATGAGCAGAGAGCGTGACTTGCCTGGGGTCACTCACAGGGTAACCTCTAGTTCTTCTGGTTTGGAGCAAGGATCTAGCCTCAGGTGACAGAAACCCGCATCAGTTATTTTAAAATAGAGACTTTAATATAAAGAATTATTAACTCAATACTAAGGACAGAAAGGCCAAAGGGAATACATATTAAGAGGAGGAAGTAGTTACAAGAAGCATCTAACAGTCTTAGTCTGGCGGAACAAAAGTGGGCATTAGAATTATTTAAACTTAAAAGCTTACGGAGAACAGTACAGAGATTCCTTAAGAAACTAGGAATGAAACTACCACATGACTGAGCAACCCCACGACTGGTTATATACTCTGAGAAAACTATAATTTAAAAAGATACGTGTACCCCAATGTTCATTACAGCATTATTTACAATAGCCAGTACATGAAAGCAATCTAGATGTCCATCAATAGAGATGAATGGATAAAGAAGCTGTGGTACATATGTATTAATACAGTGGAATATTAGCCATAAAAAAGGAACAAGTGTGGGTCAGTTGTAGTGATGTGGGATGACCCAAGAATCTATCATATAGTGAAGTAAGGCAGAAAGAGAAAAACAAATATCATATGTTAATGCATATATATGGAATCTACAAAAATGATACTGATGAGCCTGTTTGCAAGTCAGGAAAAGAGATGCAGGCATAAGAGAATGGACTTATGAACACAGAGGGAGAAGAAGAGGGTGGGGCAAATTGAGAGAGTAGCACTGATATATATACACTGCCATGTGTAAAACAGAAGCTGCTCTATAGACAGGGAGCTCAGACCAGTGTTCTGTGATGACCTAGGGGGGTGGGGTGGAGGGGGAATGGGAGGAAGTTTCCAGTAGAAGCAGATATATGTATACATAGAGCTGATTCATGTTGTTATACAACAGTAGCCAACACAATGTTGTAAAGCAATTATCCTCCAATTAAAATTTTAAAGAAAAAAACCTTAAAAGCTTGAAGGAAGAGCCCACGGGCTGGGAATTCAGCTCAGTGGAAGAAGCTGCTGATTTGCTGGAAGAGGAGACCCATGGAGCTGGGACCCACACCCTGAGAAAGGGTGCCAGCCAACCGATAAGGGTATTTCTGAAGAGAAACGATGGGCCTGGTTCTCTAAGTGTTGGAAAAAACTACAACTGGAACACCAGCCGCAACAGCAAGGAACTGCCAACGTGAAAAAAACATCGCTAAGTGATACCAAAAGGGGCAGGAAATGCAGAGAGAACCGAGTAAACAGGCAGGAGCCCTGGCCGAGCCAAACTAGGGACTGCCTCACAGAGAGGGATTAAATTCATTCACCTACAGAAACTTTAGAATCGCATTACCTGCAGTGTATATGAGTTCCGGGGACAACTTGACATGAACAGAGGAAAGAGCCAAAACGGGGAAAGAGATCTTTTGTTTGGATTCAACATGCCCATGTGTGCTCAGGAGCAAGACTGTTTCTGTTTCATATCTAGGTTAGTTTATCCTGAGACAGTAAAGAAGATCGCTACTTAAGATGTTTAACTAACCAGGTCCCAGAATACGGAAACTATAGAACATCCCAAATAGAGAGGGATCCAGGGATTAGCAAGTACAACCTCACTTTTCCACCCACCCACGAGCACCCACTAGAAGATGAGGACACCATCCCAGAAGGATCAAGCGATCAGAAAGTGTCAAGATGAGCCCTGGAACTGGATTGCTTCTTTCAGACAATAAGTACTTTTTGAGCATCTACTGTTTCAGCCCCAGGTCTAGACCTGTGGAAAATGTCAATGAATAAAGCAATCCAAGAATTCAGAGACATGGAATGCAAGCTATACCGAGGCGGAGATGTTTTTGTCTGCATCTCTTCTCCCCAAGACACACTGTTTTTTATTACTTTGGAGGAGGCTTCATGTCTCATTTATTTTTTCTGTAGATTTCATCATGAAACAAAACACAGAGAGAGGCTGTGGTTAATGGGAAGTTTGGGGAGGTACCAGAATATAGATTTGATGGTGAAAGTGTGAGTCACTCAGTCGTGTCCGACTCTTTGCGACTCATGGACAGTAGCGCACCAGGCTCTGTCCGTAGAATTCTCCAGGCAAGAATACTGGAGTGGGTTACCATTTCTTTCTCTCCAGGGGATCTTTCCAACCCAGAAACCAAACCCGGGTACCCTAGAAAGTACATTTCCCCCCAAGGGCACTGACCACCATATTTCTGGAAACTCCAAGTTTGTCCCAATTTCAGACATGCTGCAACCTGTGACTAGGGTATCCTAAGTAAGTGATGTCCTGATGGTTTGGATATGTATGTCTACATCCACACGTGATTTGAAACAGTTTTGATGCTGGGACCAGGCAGCAAAAGAGCTCTCCCTGGTGATCTAGAGGAATGGACGCTAATGGAGCCCAACAAGGATGGTAAATCAGAAGTTTGCCTAATTCTCCACGAAAATAGCAAATTATCTTTTTAAGATCTGGTGGGGATCAGAGGAGATGGAGAGGTCAGAGTTCATCTGGGGGTTAAGACTTCTTAAGTTCTATTCTTCTTGTTTCTAATGATACCCAGGCCCATTTTTTGTTGGTGACAGATATGAATGTGCTCTGAGCCTAAAATATAAGCAAGGCAAGGAGGTCAAAAAGAAAGACAGGGAAGCACTGGAAAATATTGATGTGGCTGCAGTTTACCTTCACCTGAGTTCTAATTTTAAAAAAAAAAAATGATTCATGCTCATTCATCCCATGGTTGGACTGAAATTTTTATGAACTTTATCTTCAATTTTCCTTCTTTATATTGATCTCCATTTTTTTAATCCCTTTTCTGATTACTAGTTTCATTCTTGGGAAACAGAAAAGATGAAGGAACATTAAGTCCTTTCCAATTCTGTTGATTCATAACTCAAGCCTTTTTTTGGTCAGATTTTCTTTAAAGCATTTGGTAATAATTGAAATTTCAAGAATCCTAACACTTAATTGGTTTACCCTTTCACACATAGTCACAGAAATTCAAATACAGGAAAACTGGTAATTCATTAACTACATAGATAAACAGAAAATAAGAGTAAACAAGTGAAAATAAATTCAGAACCTTTGAAAACTCAGTTAGATATTGCTTTTCTAAGAATCTGTTCTATGTGTCTTGTGTGTGCACACATGTGCACATGCGTGTATATGTGTTTTTTTCAGCTATAGTCATACATCTCATTTTATTGCATTTCACTTTATTGTGCTCTGCAGAGACTGCATGTTTTTTAAGAAATTGAAGGTTTGTGGCAACCCTACATTGAACAAGTCTATTGGCACCATTTTCCCAATAGCTTTCCTCACTTTCTGTCTTTGTGTTTTAATAATTATTGCAATGTTTCAAACTTTTTTCATTATTATTGCATTTGTTATGATGATCTGTGATCAGTGATATTTGATGTTACCTCTATGACTCACTGAGGGCTCAGATGATGGTTAGCATCTTTTAGCAATAAAGTTTTGTTTAATTAAAGCATGTACATTTTTAGACATAAAGCTATTGCACACTTAGTAGACTACAATACAGTGTAAGCTTAACTTTCATATGCACTGGCAACCAAAAAATTCATGTGACTCGCTTCATTGTGGTATTTGCTTTATTGCAGTGGTCTGGAACTGAACCTACAGTATCTCCAAGGTGTGCCTGTGTAAAGAAGCATTTTAAGAATAAGGGAGACAGGGAATCCAGGATGAATGTCATCCATCGCTTTTCTATTCAAGTAGAATTGCCCTTAACCTATCCTAAATAAACAGAAGCCTCCACTATGCTAAAGGTTCTCTAAGTAATAAGATTTTACAGCCTCTCTTAGTCACCTGCTCCCAGGTCATTGCCAAAGTTCATGCTAAATGCTCTTTCACACTGTTGATGGGACTATAGGTCAATCAAACCTCTCTAGAAAACAATTTGGAAAAAATTATTAATTCTTAAGGATGCCATCCTTCTTGGTGCTGTAATTTCACTTCTGTAGATGTATCCTAAATATAATGTAAAAAGAAAATATAAAAAGTACTAACAAATATTGGATAAATAGATTTTATATACATTTTTTATTAATAGATAAAATGAAAATATAAATGCACTAAATATAAAATGTTAGTTAAATAGACTAGGCAAATCCAAATAATGGAATATTACGCAGACATATAGGAGAAGGAGGCAACAGAGGATGGGATGGTTAGATGGTATCTCTGATTCAGTGGACATGAACTTGGGCAAACTGCAGCAGACGGTGAGGGACAGGGAAGCCTGGTGTGCTGCAGTCCATGGGGTTGCAAAAGTCAGACACGACTTGGCAACTGAACAACAATAAAATGCAAACGTGTATATACATGGGCTTCCCGGGTGGCTCAGTGAGTAAAGGATCTGCCTGCAATGCAGGACATGTGGGTTCAGTCTCTGAGTCGGGAAGATCCCTGGAGGAAGGCATGGCAACCTACTCCAGTATTCTTGTCTGGAGAATCCCTTGGACAGAGGAACCTGGTGGGCTCCAGTCCATGGAGTCGAAAAGAAACGGACACGATTGAGCAGCTAACACACACACACACACACACACACACACACACATACACACACACACAGACACATATATATATATACACAGAGACACACATATACACACACACACACATACACACACACACACACAAGTGTACATACACACAATCAGAAAGGTTAAATGTTAAAATGAAGCACTTTCTATCTCATTTTTGTCTGAGACCCTCAAGAGCAGAGAGTGAAGTAACAGGGAGTAAGTATTTCCACAACCAAAGATGCTAGGCAGCCTAGTAAGGGGGCAGTTAACATTCCCAGGACCTTCAACTAGTAGGGGATGGAAGTCAACGGATGAATGTCCCGGCCTCACGGGACCTGGAGGGACAATTCTGAGGGCATTTCACACTGCTCCTCAGATGGCCTCTGGGGGGATTGAACCCCTGTTGCCTATGAAACAGTGATCACCTCACTAGTGCACTCTTTTTTTTTAACAGTTTTTAAGTTTTCATTACTAAATTCTATATAGTAGAATTCTATAGTCTAATTGTTTACAAAGCTCTAAATAAACAAAAATGTAAAACCCCTTGACAGGTAATTAAAGGAACAGCAGCTCACTCTTTACTCTTCCTCCTCTGTCCCACACACTCCATCTTCTCCCTCCTGTTTTCTCAGATCTGCTTCCCAGCATAAAACCTGCACCCAGGTATCTAACTCCGGCTCTGTCAGAGGGTGAGTAAAATCAAGTCACTCCCTGACTTAGATGGGAAGGGAATCTAAAACAGAGAGGACATAGGTATACATAAAACTGATTGGCTTTGCTATACAGCAAAAACTAACACAACATTGCAAAGCAACTCTGAAAATGGAAGTGTTAGTCACTCAATGTGTCCAAGTCTACAACTCCATCAACTGCAGTCCGACAGGCTCCTCTGTCCATGGGGTTTCCCAGACAAGAATACTGGGATGAGTTGCCATTCTCTTCACCTGGGGATCTTTCTGACCCAGGGATCAAACCTGGGTTTCCTGCATTGCAGGCAGATTCTTCACCATCTGAGCCACCAGGGAAGCAACTATACTCCAATATAATTAACTTTAAAAATAAACAAATATAAATAAATAAAATTAAGTCACCCCCAAGACAAAATACACAGGAAGAATGGAATAAGACTCTTAGAGAATGAATCATAAAAGGACAAATGGGTCTGCTCTCAAATTCTTAAGCCCATGAACTTGAATTTGGAACCAGTTTCACATCTGCCAGTAGGACATAAAGGACTGGACTTATTATGACCACATTGTGTCAATAAGGCCCTGACCCTATGAAGAGCCACTTAGCTTCCTTCCTCCTTTCACTGACTTAATATCTAGTTCAGGACTAGTTGGTTCGGTGCCCACTTCCCTATTCTTACCTCTCCCAAAATGACCCTTTACAAGAACTCTAAGACTACCACCAAGACAAGTAGAAAGATGGCCCTGTGCATAAAGATATCCAAAAAGAGGCACAGGCCCATGAACAGAAGGAACCAGGTACCATAAGAACTGGTGAAATGCTTCAGAAAAGAAAGAATATGGTTGAAGCTTAAGACCCAAAGAAGGAAGGTCCTAGAAGAGCCAGAAAATCTCCCCCGTGATGGTACTTAATGGAGTGAAAGGATACTCTATTACCTCTGTCTCTCTGTGATTTTTTTTTTCAAGTTGATCATTCAGACTGTTTCAACTGTAAAATTAAGACTGGTTACTTCGATAGTACAATTGAGATCAGAAAAATCAAGGTTCGAACACGCTCTAAACATTTTTATAAAGTCCCATTAGAACGTGGCCATGGCCATTCACTAGTAAATGCTCCTTTCACCTGCAAAGATTAAAATACATCCTGGCTGGCCCTACATGTGGCCCCTCACTGGTAGCCCTATCACCAGACATGACTCAAAAAAGCTGTTATTGAAGTGTCAGTTGTCACTATTTTTTGCTTCGTGTAAGATTTTAATCAAGAACAATCAGATGTCTTAGACACTGAACACGCTTATTGTCAAGCTCTGGGTACCAGGTAGGTAGGTCTCCCTGCACTATTACTTTGATTCTAGACTGTAAGTTCTTGGAGGATGCATAAATGTGAACAGGTTCAATTCTGTGTAAATCTGGCCAAAATGGTGAGTGTAGTGCATTATTGACTCAAAGGACATGAATTTGAACAAACTCTGGGAGATGGTGACGATCAGGAAAGCCTGGCGTGCTGCAGTCTATGGGATCACAAAGGGGCAGACACAACTTAATGACTGAAAAACAAGTGCAACCAACTGATACCCGAATGAAGCAGAGAAGGCTACTGACCTCCTTGGCTTTTGCCCTCTCCTCCAGGCGACCCCAGTGTATACAAACCGTATTACTGTAACATACTAGCACTAGGAATAGCATTTTACTACAACGTACTACACCAAGAGATACTCCAGTATATTCCTACAACTTACTACCACAAGATACACTTACACCAAGTGACAAAACTACAAAATATTACTGCAGCATAGCCCTGCAAGATATACTTGTGTCTAATGGCATAACCATAACATATTATTGGAAGATGCCATGGGACCTAAGGACAGCAGCCATAACATCTTCAAATCATCATCTCTCCCCGCCCCACACTAGGACCAAATGTGATCACCTCAGAGGAAAACCAGACATCAAAGAAACCCTTGTTCCACTGGGAACACAAAACTCACTCACATTTAGGAAATAGGACAAAACCCTGGGACCTAAGTCAGCAGTCCCCATCTCGTTTTCCAGTTTCTGCATCTTTCACATTCCAGAGTTAGAAGAATTAAATTTTGAGGTCTCAACCTTATAGAGTAACTAAAGCCTTTCTGGTCTGTGATTTTTTTCAGATTGCATTTATGATCCTTGGGGGGAGGCAAGGTGTGCTTCCCAGAAATTTTGCAGGTTAATAGTAATGAGGAAGGAGGAAGGAGATGACCTGGTACACAAAGTTCAGGTTCATTTACACAAGGGATCCTACCCAGCTATCAGAATTATTTGATTCCAAAGAGCCCCAAAACTTTATGGAATCTGAAGTACACTATTGGAAGAAGCTTGAGAGTAAAGTAAGTCAGAAAGAGAAAAACATATGTTATATATTAATGCAAATGCAAAGAATCTAGAAAGATGGTGTGGATGAGGTAGTTTGCAAGGCAGGAATAGACACGCAGACATAGAGAACAGATGTGTGGACACAGTGGGGAAGGGGAGGGTGAGACAAATTGGAAGATTAGGGTTGACATATATACACTGACTGCATGCCAAGTCGTTTCAGTTGTGTCCGACTCTTTGAAACCCTAGGGACCACAGCAGACCAGGCTCCTCTGTCCAGGGATTCCCCACACAAGAATGCTGGAGTGGGTTGCCATGCCCTCCTCCAGGGGATCTTCCTGGCCCAGGGGTCGATCACGTGTCTGTTGCGTCTCCTGCATTGGCAGGCGGATTCTTTACCCCTAGTGCCACCTGGGAAGCCCGTATATACACTACCATGTAAAACGGATAGCTGGTGAGAAGCCACTGCATAGCCCAGGGAGCTCAGCTTGGTGCTCTGGGATGATCCAGAGGGGAGCGCTGGGGAGGGGGCAGTTTGCATACATAAAGCTGATTCACGTCATTGTACAGCAGAGACTAGCACAACACTGTCAAGAAATGACGCAAATAAAAATAAAAAACAAGTATACTTTTAAAAAGTTCCAAATACACCTATGCCATTCTAAGACCAGGTTATGTTTTTGCCCTTGCCTGTGTTTACAATGTGTTTCATGTTTGCATGATATGGGTCTGTTTCTAGAAAAATGGGTATCTTCATAACTAGTTACCAACCAGTGAAACTAGAAGTATGAGCTAATGTTGATCTGGTTACAAGCTTTCTGGTTGTTGTACCCTCCAGCCCAGCCAGTTTAGAAGGTCCATTAAACAATGAGTAGGCTGTTTTCATAGCCAGAAACCATCACAACCTATCCCAAACCACAACCCAAACACACATTTCATTAGCGAATCTCTTAAACAGGAACAATGGAGAAAACTGCATCTTTCCTCCTGACTCGCTTGATTATGCCTCTATTCATCACATTCCGCTTGCTCTACAACATTAAAAAGGGGCGGAGGGGGGCAGTTTTCCAGATTGCCACAGGTCACTCTCCAGCTAAACAAAACACCATTTGTCAGTGAAAGGAGAGAAAGTTTATTTAGAGACCCTGGGGCAGAGAGGAGGAGTCAATGATGATGATGGTGGTCTTGGGCTTGAAGTGAAAGACGTTTTTCTTTTTGCCAGCCTTGATAGAAAGCATGACATTGAAAGACACAGGTTCAATCATCTTCTTCAACCAGGACAATGACATATGTAGCTGACTGACAGACAAGAATAAGAAAATTTAAGAATTATACTCAGGTATACTCAGTTATTGGAGAAGGCAATGGCACCCCACTCCAGTACTCTTGCCTGGAAAATCCCATGGACAGAGGAGCCTGGTAGGCTGCAGTCCATGGGGTCGAGAAGAGTCGGACACAGCTGAGCGACTTCACTTTCATTTTTCACTCTCCCTCATTGGAGAAGGAAATGGCAGCCCACTCCAGTGTTCTTGCCTGGAGAATCCCAGGGATGGTGGAGCCTCATGGGCTGCTGTCTATGGGGTCGCACTGACTTGGACACAACTGAAGCGACTTAGCAGCAGCAGCAGCATACTCAGTTATACCATTTGTTTTTCGTATAAGGACCTCCCCAGTCAGTTTGCCAGAGATTCCATCAGACATAAGGTTTCTAACAGTTGGAGAAGCCTACCTTCAACAGTAGGCCTGGAGGTAATGGGCAAGATTAGAGGGAGGCTCTACAGCATAAAGAAGAAGAGCAATGAGCACATAAAGTCTGGTCCTTTGCAGGGCTGCTGAGGAATCGAGGTTGGAGGGAGACAAAGGGAGGAGTGTGTGTTGGGTGGAGGAGAGAAGAATGCTAGGGAAGTGTTGAAGAGTTTGGGGGAGATGAATAGAGAGCTCTGCTTTGATAAGGGCTTGACATTTTGGAACACCTGTCAAGCTAGGATGATAATTCTCGTTATCTGAGAGTTCCCTTTCTGAATCAGAAAATGTCATCAGTGCCTTGTCTTCTTGGTTTTTTCCTGACATAACTTCATTGCTTTCTGTCTCTGTGGTAAGTCCTTTCGATGGCATCTTGAACATTTACATCTATGGGATTTCACCATCTTGTTACATTTCCCAACTCTGGCCAGCAGTGGGTTTCTTGTTGAAACACCAGCCTCGGTCAGCTCCCCCTCCCTCACTCCATCTCTATTTGTCCAAAGCAGCCCACTCATCACTCCCTTTTATATATGGAGACATGTGGCCATGACATGGGCCCTCTTGGTAAAAGGACCTGTGATTGATGATTGTCACAATGACTGAGATTTAACAAGAGAGCTTGATTGGATTTGGGGGAATACTGAGGCATTTGGATAAAATCAAGAAAGTACCTATCAGGACTGCTAGAACCAGCTGGTTTTGCATCAGTATAGCCCATAGGAACCACCCTCAATGATACAAACCAACTAAAATTCTCCCTGCCTTGTAGACACAAGTCTAGCATCATCAAAGTCTCCATTCACTGGCACATTTAGGTATGCATTCTTAGTTCCATCTTCTCATTTCTAGAAACAACTCTTAAGTGAGGACCTCAATGATATCGAATTTGTAATGAATCTATTAAATTATAATTGATATACAACAAAGCTGTACATATTTCAAGTGTTCAATTTGGTAAGTTTTAACATATCACCATAAATCAAAATAGTGAGCATATTCTACATTCACAAAAGCTTCTCTCGGCACCCATGTCATCTCCCCCAGTCCTTTCCTAGACCCCACTCAAATTCCCAAAAATGTGGAATTCAAGGCCTTGGTCCAACTCATCTTCTTCATCTACTATCCCTGCCCCATTCCCCAGAAACTCACAGAGATACAACTCCAACCTCAAGAAGTTCAATGTCTGAGAAGAAATGCATAGAAATAAAAAATTCTAGACATAATCTGGTAAATGATACAAAATGTATTCAAAAGATAAATAATGGGAGTTTACTAAAGAAGTAATCATACAATTAGAGGAGCTTTATTTTAAGTTTTTAAAGTTCCCTAGGAATTTAATAGATTAAAATGCTAGAAAAAATAACAGTGCAAGTAAGACATTGAATTTCCCATAAACATCTATACTTTTTATGCTTTTGAAATAACCGAATTTGACCAGAACAAGCAGAGGTTGCCTAAAGGAAAGAATAAAAGACACAGTTTAAAAATGAAGTTGGGATTGGGAGGATGATATGAAAACTTAAAAAGGAACCAGACCTTGTAGACAGAAAGAAGTTTCCCACACATTCTCAATGGAAGAGTGACGTGATGAGCCTCGCTTTAGAAAGACTAAATAGTTTAGGTACCCTTTCTTTAGGGTAATAGTTTGCATAAATAGACTCAGGAGGTGATGATGGAGCCATTACCCAAGAGACTCCATTCATTCTGGGGAAACTGTCACGGCCTCAGTGAGAAGCAGGCCATTTATAAGTATTCATCAAGCCCCTCTTATGAATAAAACATTCGACCAGCTCTCCTGGACTATAGAGATAAATGAGATAGGGATAGTTCAATGTGTTATCCGGGATTTTACCATAAGAAGTACCTTAAATCCGGAAGGACAAGGTGGGCTTCAGGAGAACAGGACCTGTGCAGTCACAACCAATCTTTTGTCCAGGGGATCTCAGGCTTGATTTATGCTCTGCTGTCACCACCTTGATGTTATTTTTTTAACAAAAGTTCAACGTACTCATTGTATACTGGGCCCCATGTATAGCTGGTTCTGGGGACACTTGACTGACCCAAAAGTAAGCCAGGCCAAACCATAGCTAAAGGGGTAACAAAATCATAAAGGAAAATATGGGAAATTGGCCTTGTGTGCCCAACCTGAAGAAATTCTGAGACTCTCACACCCTAACCAGGGACCTTTATAACTTTACTTTTGTTTTAGCTTCCTTGCAGCATGAAGAAAGTACCATCATCACCACTGGATAGCAGTGATCTACTGAGGAAACAAATACTTCTGCGTGGAGACCCTGTCTTTAGCAGAACTCTAGGGCATCTCAGCAGTATGACATTCCACATTTCCTTCCAGAACAGCAATCAGGATGTTTGGCATTTGGAATTTACTGACCAATAAAATATGATCACTGCAACACTTGACAAATCTGGCTCTTTCTTTGGTCTTTACTGAAAAAGAAGTCTTCGTTTTAAAGATTTCACTAGGCAAGTCTTCCCTGCTGTCCTAGCATAGGGTGTGTGGAGGGCAAAGTGTCACTAAGACTTTGTGCTTTGGACCTAAGAATTCTAGTATTCTAGGGAATAGCAAGGGAGCTCCTTTTTTCCTTTTCTCTGGTATAAATATAACTAAATCTAGCTCTCCAAATATGAGAATTCTGCCCAAGGTAACAGTGAGTAAAGCAAATAGGCAATAATACTGCCAAGAAATACTTTGTCAATTCCATTTTTTAAGAGCCTCAAGAGGCAAAATGAACTTAGGCTTCCAATCCATCTCATCTTCTTCACCCTCAATTGATCACTTCTGAGAATAAGAAGTAGAGTTTTAGCAAATCAGGTCCAAGAGAGATGACGGGATGGTGAGGATCTCTCTTGGCCCAACCTTGATCAGTAGAATGATAATAGGCATTTGTGTTCAAAAATAATCCAGAAATATTGAATGCCTCCCCTGGTCAGTGTACCCTTCAGCAGCACGTTGGTCATAATGCTTTGAAGTCATCAATTATGAACGCATTGACCCTCAGTGTGGCAACTTAAGCCTATCTCTCTGGTCCCCTTTTGGTGACAGCTCTTCCCCCCTCTCACAGGGCCAAATGTCCTCAAACTCAATGACAAGATGGCCTTTGGCAGGTAGAATGATTGCAAGAGGGCAAGAATCTCTGGCTCATGGCTCCCAGAATATGAAAGGTGAACTCAAATAGAGAAAAGGCACAGGAAAAAAGAGGCCCAAAATCTCTCTATAGTGTGTCTCATGGAAAAGTGGCAAGAAGCCTGGACTGGGGATTAGGAGATCTGGGCTTGAGATCCAACTTTGCCTATAATTTGTAACTTTGGCCAAGCTACCCTTCATCCCCAGACCTATTTATTATGCAACTGTTCTCTAGAAACCCTTGCAACTCAAAATTCCTTACTCCAGTTGTTAAGTGGATTAAAATTCATTCGCTCCTAAGGACCATATGAGGCCAAATGATTTAACATGCATGACATTTTCACACCATATCACATCCGTTCTAAACCCTAGGGTGCAGCTTTATTTTTGTCTTATGGGTGCAGGGCACTCTATTCCCAGTATATTCTGGGAAGGGGCAACTTCTTCACTCTTTTATAGCCAGGGATTAAAGTCAGTGCTGAACTGAACTGAAAGTCAGTGAGGGTAAGGAAGTAATTAATGTGAAAACATTATTTGGAGCCTTCTGAAGCATAAAGTTTGGATTTTCTTTGTATAGTACTGAACCATGCGATCATAGGGTTGGTGGTAGCAAAAGAAATAAAAAATTGTCAAATAATTTTTCATAAGTCCAAAATTAACAACAACAACAAAAACTAATGATGTTCTCTCCAAACAAGAATTTTTAATTTGTCCAGAGGAATTCCAGATTCATACCTTGCCTCTAAGAAGAACTCACAACTTTCCCCCAGTTCTCCTCCGACCTTCACAATTAGATTCCTTCATTGTGGTTCTATTAAAGCAGCGCAGGTGGGAGGGAAAAGGCCAAGGGAGCAGAGAGTCAAGATCAAATCTATTTCTAAGGCAAGTAGAGAAGGTAGTATGGAGCGGTGGGCAGTCATTGGCTTGAAAATCAGCAATCTGAGTCTAGCCTTGGCTCTTGAACTGCCCAGATCCTGCCCTTAAACAAGCTTCTTTGTTCCCCAAAGAGGGGGCAGGGGAAGGTGGCTCCAGCTGAACCCCTAGAATCACTGCTCTTCTAATATGCTTCCCATCTTTTAGCTGCCCGATTTCTCTATTCCTGAAAACAGAAATTTCTTATGGGAAAAGAGTTTGGGGATGCAGTCAGAAAGGATGAGAGAGGAGCCTGAAGAAAAAAATGGGGGAAAAAATTCTGACAAATCTTCAGGCAGAATGCATACCATCCTCAGAGCCAAAACACCCCCTTGTTTCCCACACTGGATGGGAAGAGGTAAATGGAATTGAGGTCCCTCCTTCCTTCTTCTCTGAAGACCACCCCTTGGGCTTGGGCTCTGGTTTCTCTGCATTTCCTAGTGGAGATACAAGTTCTGGGCTCAGAGAGCTCAGTCCCTTGGTAAGACCCCTTTCTCAGCAGCTTTCCCCCACTCCAGCCTGCCATGAGCCCCCTTTGCCTGCTTGAACAGCACTAGCAACAGTAGCAAAAACAGAGAAGACTGGGAGTGCTTGCAAACAGGGTAGAAGGTCCCTACTTCCCAGCTGAGGTCAACATCTGCAGAGATTAAGTTTCAGACAGGCGTTCAGACTGAGTCATCAATATGTGTGAGGGTTGTCACAACTTTTTCATGTTCCCTCCCTTTTTCATGTTCAGCCCAGTTCCTGGGCTGCTGGGAAGTTCCAGCCCTAGGAAGGCATCCATTGAACTCCCAGGAAAAATAATGGAGTAAGTCTGAATTGAAGAGGTGAGATGGGACCCAACTAAAAGTCTGATTTCCAAAACAGTAATAACCAAAGCCTCCCTCTTCCTAACCTAAGAAAGGGGCCAGCAGGAGTGCCAGCCTCTAAGACCTTCCCTGCAGGGCCAATTTTCCATCTTTCTAGGGGATCAATCAGTTCAGTCGCTCAGTCATGTCTGACTATGACCTGGTGGACTGCAGCACGCCAGGCTTCCCTGTTCTATGTTCTAGGAGATAAAGACACCATTTTGCCTATCCACCTGTTCTGGGCAAGATAACTCTCAGCTCCAAAATGGGAGGAACTGATAGCTCCTCTAAAAAGGCCAGGAATTCAGTTCTCTTTCCATGTTCCTATAGCTATCAGGAAATATCTGTTTACTTCTATCAAGAGAAACAAAAACCAAGACTCAGTAGGAAACTGAGATATGGAGGAAATAGGTTTATTGAGGGTATCTCTGCTGTTCCTGTGCTAGGTTATCTGAAGTAGCTCATGTAGTATTTTGGTCATCTGATGTGCACAGATGACTCATTGGAAAAGTCCGTGATGCTGGGAAAGATCGAGGGCAAAAGGAAAAGAGGGCATCAGAGTATGAGATGGCTGGATGTCATCACTGATGCAAAGAACATGAACTTGGGCAAACTCCAAGAGATGGTGAGGGACAGGGAGGCCTGGCATGCTGCAGTCCATGGGGTCACAAAGAGTCAGACATGACTCGGCAACTGAGCAACAACAATAACATGTAGCCAGTCGGTGCCTCAGTTTCTTCATACAAAAGGAGAAATGAAAAGCAGAGAGCTGAAGATGAGGAGACAACAGACTGGATTAATGAATGACTCTCAACAAAGGCCATCTCCAGGTCCACTAAGAGTCAGGGGCAAATTCACTGTGCTCTACCTCAATTGCATTGGCCCAAACAACACGGGAAGAAATAGAAGTTGAGATGGATAGCAGGACCCAGTGCTCACCCCTGCTTGGAGATCTGACACAGAGGCCAACACAACCACCCCCAAAGCCATATCACTCTCTGGCTTGTGAATTGCCTCCACTGACACTGCACTTTCTGCTGCTGGAGCTTCTCAGCATGGGTGTCTGAAACCAGAATGTGTCCTTAGCCGTATGCAAAGGGGACTTCTCTGTTTTTCATCCATTCTTAAGTCTGGCTGCTTTCTTCTCTGTGATCTCAGCTTCTCCTTGGCAGACTGAGTTTTTAGGGGATGGGA
Organism: Dama dama; assembly: GCF_033118175.1. Lineage (NCBI taxonomy): Eukaryota > Metazoa > Chordata > Mammalia > Artiodactyla > Cervidae > Dama > Dama dama. The sequence continues at coordinate 29,916,500 of NC_083688.1, forward strand.
AATATTGGAGGAGAGAAATATTATCCAGTCTCCAGGACCATCCAAAAACTGTTTCCTAAACTAAAGAGGTCAGATTCCTCTGCAAACATGCTCACCAGCAGGGCCAGGCCTGAGAGGCCAGCACGGAGCACCCGAGCACCTGTTATCAGGACACTGGAATTTTTTCCCTTCCTTCTCTAGAAATGCTTCCATTTAGTATACAAAGTCACTTAACATTGTACTGTCCATGCTCATAACACAAAAATTGCTGGAATGAACAAGTGTTTATGACTACAAACTATGGACCGCGTCAGTTCCTGTGGGAAATGCAGTTGAATAAAAAATATAGTCCTTAACTACCTGTGGTGCTGGAGAAGACTCTGGGGAGTCCTTTGAAGTGCAAGGAGATCAAACCAGTCAATGCTAAAGGAAGTCAACCCTGACTATTCATTGGAAGGACTGATGCTGAAGCTGAAACTCCAATATTTTGGCCACCTGATGAGAAGAGCCAACTCATTGGAAAAGACCCTGATGCTGGGAAAGCTAGAAGGCAAAAGGAGAAGGGGCGGCAGAGGATGTTTAGACAGCATCACTGACCCAATGGACATGAATTTGAGCAAACTCTGGAAGATAGTGGAGGACAGAGGAGATGAGACTGGCATGCTGCAGTCCATTGGGTCACAGAGTCAGACATGACTTAGCGACTGAACAACAATAACAACAAACTACTAGGAGCTTACTACAAAAATCAGCTCAGCTCAGAGATCATTTACTCCAACCAGCTTATTTACAAAATAAGAGAGCTGAAGTCCAGAGAAGTGATGTTTGTGGCACAATCTAGACTAGAAACAAGACACATTGGCTTCTGTTGAGGTCACACTCACCTCCATGATACAACAATGTGGGCACAAAACAAGGTTTCAAACAATTAGAGTTGGTTCTCTAGACTGAGATTATAGGACCATAGACTAGGAACAAATTTCAAAAGACAATAAAAATTTGGAGTCAGAGAAGTCTTCCTTGGAGAACATGGGACAAAATGGGGAGGGGAGGGGGGATCAGACAGTCAGGAAAATAAGACTTTTCGCTTCAGCCAAGATTCCACAAATCCTTATTGGGCTCCTACCCTGTGGCTGGACTATTCAATGCCCTGGAAATATAGAGCATTGAACATAATTTTCAGATTCCTACTTTCATGGAGCTTGTTTGTCGGAAGATCAGCTAAGCTGGAGTAGACAGAAAGGTTCCCAAGATACAAGGAGGCAAGGTAACAGCCTGTTTCATAGAGCTCTAATCACTCCTTTGAGTGAATAGAAGTGTCCAACAGAAGGTCTCTAGAGAGAACTGTCTAGAAACAGCAAAAGTGCAAGTTATCACTTATAATGGCTGTTCAAGGAAGCTGTGTTTTAAAACATTATTTGCCATCTTATCTACAGACATTAGAAATACAAAGAGTGGTCCTTGAACTTTATTTTATCTTCCATTCAATCAGCATTTGCTAATAACCTCCTACATGCAAAGTGCTTGGTTCTTAAATGAAGCTGAAAACAAGGGAGAGAGAAGGAGGGACAGAATGTATGGTTATCAAGCTCTACTGAGAGTTTTTTAATATAAAGTGTAAAGGAGAAAAAAGAAAAGGTTGAATGATGAGTCCATTATCAGGCAATTTAGGGATAGTGGATATCTGCTGCTCAGATTTTACTCTGAGCTCCAGACCCATATACCCAACAATCATTCAGTATCTCTATCTGGAACTCTCAAAGACACCTCAAACCCAAAACGTCTTAGACCAAAATCATGATCATCACTGCCTTCTTGCTTAGCCTTTACCCCAGTGTGTAACTCTAACATCTAGATAGCTGCAACACATAGAAGAAAAAAAATCCACACCTTTGACACTCTCTGCTCTCACTAACCAAATCCAATCCATCACCAAGTCTTTGTCTCCAAGCCACATTACATCCTAATCAATACTGGGCCAGGCTTCAAATAGCTTTTCATTTTCAAATATTTCTGTTCTGAATTCCCACTATTGGTAATAGCCCTTCCTTTTATTCACTTCCCCGTCAATCCATCCCCCCATCTAATCTTATCACATCATCCTCTTAAACATTTTTCCATGGCTTCCCAAAGTACTTGAGCTTGTCTGGTATCTGCCCCTCTCTCCAACCTCAGTTTACACCATATTGAGAAGCCATTATTCACTGATTAGTGTAGATGTCTGATGAATAAGCTTTCTCTCCCACTAGGCTGAAAGTTCTGTGAACACAGAGTCTAGGTCTGTTTTTACCCACTACTATTTTCACAGCACCTAAGTGCTGGCACATGCAATATGATCAATAAATATTTGTGCATTGAATGTTTTTTCTTTTTTTAATTATTTTTTTTATTGAAGGATAATTGCTTTACAGAATTTTGTTGTTTTCTGTCAAACGTCGACATCAATCAGTCATAGGTATACATATATCCCCTCCCCTCTGAACCTCCCTCCCATCTCCCTCCCCATCCCGCCCCTCTAGGTTGATACAGAGCTCCTGTTTGAGTTTCCTGAGCCAGACCGCAAATTCCTGTTGGCTATCTATTTACACATGGTAATGTAAGCTTCCATGTTACTCTTTCCATACATCTCACCCTCTCCTCCCCTCTCTCCATGTCCATAAGTCTGTTCTCAATGTCTGTTTCTCCATTGCTGCCCATGCACATATTTGTGCATTGAATTTTGTTTAATGGTTGAGTCAATGGTTCTCAATCAGCAGTGATTTTTGGCCCTCTCTCCCAGGGAATATTTGGAAATATTTTTGGTTGTCACAGCTATAGGATCTCTACTGGCATCTAATTGGTACAGGCTGGGAATGCTGCCAAAGGTTCTACAGCACACAAGACATTGTGAAAATTAGTAAAAGAAAACCTCAACTAAGATTGGAGTTGAAAGGACCCATAGAGGGAGCTCTCACACCCTATCAAGTATGGTCAAATACCCCCAAAAGGAAGAAATTAGTTACTGACCTCAACAGGAAGACATCAGGTACTAACCCCATCAGGAAGTGCAGCTACTCTACTACCCCAGCAGGAGGAGGGAAGACTTCCATCACCCAGCAACAAGCCCAGCCAATGAAAAGGGCCTCAGCTTAGCCAGTGAGAAGCCTTCATCACCTGAACTTTTACTTTTCTCCATTGAACCCTCATTATTTCCTTACTGATGACTTCCTTTCCTTGTCCAGCTCTCCCTACTATGAAAGCCTTCCATGTGGTGTAGCCCTTGGGGAGTGTCTCTCTGTCCCCCAGGTGAGATGCTGCCTGATTCATGAATCATTCAATAAAGCTAATTAGATCTTCAAATTTATTCAGTGAAATTTTGTTTTTTAGTAATGATAGTCCCACATATTTAGCCCACAGTCTCAGCAGTGCTCAGGTTGAGAAAATTTGATTTAGATGAAAGAGAAAGAATATTTATGTTTTAGTCATATTGAATTGGATTTCCTAGAGTCAAGTCCTTACAGACAAACATTTGTCATTTCCCAACGCCATAAGAGACACTTAAATATGATGCATATACACACCAACTATTAAATTTCCTACTGGCAGGAGATAGCTCTTTTAATGCCTCTTGTATTCTCCAGGTGCCCAACACAGGGCTGGAATTTAGGTACACCTATCTGGAAAACCTCATTTATCATTTAAAAAAAAAAAAAGACTACAACATTGAGGGTAGCCTTGAGCTGTATTAGAGGGATCACCTAATTTCACATATATTACCTAAGTGTAACAAAGCCTAGTGACGTCACAATGGAGCCCTGCCCATCTGCTAAGCCCCGCCCTCTTCACAGTCATAATGGGTAAGGCCTTAAATATCCAGACTCTGGCCCCTGAGTCCTGCAAAGCCCCTCATCTTGGCAGAAAGTACAATGTCGACCAGCCGCAAATTAAAGAGTCAGGGCATGAGGAGGGGCAAGAACAGAACTCCTCACAAGGGAGTCAAGAGAGGTGGCAGCAAAAGAAAATACCGGAAGAGCAGCCTGAAGAGTAGAAAACGGTGTGATGATGGTGAGTGAGGGATAAGAGGGAGAGCAGTCAAACAGGGGGGACATTGTTGTCCTGAGGGCCTTTCTTCTTGGAGTTAGCTCTCACAGGACCCTGGAACCTCAGCCTGAGAATTTCGTTCTCAACTAGGTTCCCATCTGGGCAGGAAGAGGATGAATGGGGTTCATGAATCTTCAGTGAATGTTCTAACTGGTGTTCCTGTTGCATACTTGTCCTTTCCCTACAGCCAATCGCAATTTCCGCTCCCACGTGTGACTCCACCAGTGGGCTCTGCCCTGGTGGACTTTGAACGACACCAGGCAGCAACGGAACAGAAGGGGGACTGCCAAGGAGACCTGAAGTTAGACCAAAGCCAGAGAAGAACTTATCATGTGGATAAAAGGCCAATCATGACAAAATGAGGAATGTATATGTTGGCTGTTTCTCCCCAACATCTCAATAAAAATTTTGAAAGCTGAATTTCAGTGTCATTTGATCTTTTGGTTGGAAAATGGGTTCCTGAGCTGGGCAGGCTTAGGGGGAAGAATTAGCAGGTAGGAAATCTATGAAACTATTAAATGTGGTTTGGATGATACATTGTAATTTGTATTTAACAACTCTCTCATCTGTGTGCACTCTGACCATGCACCATCACCATATATAGGTCTTAGTGGTCTCAATGTACTGTCTTCCTCTCCATCAGAGTGCCAGTTATGAACCAAAGGTGGCAAGCTGGTTTTGTCAAGAGGCTTAAAACCATGATCTCCTAAATTCAAACCATGAGATAAACTTTCTCCCTCAGTGCTTCTAATCTGATTGTGTGGGCATGACCAGCAGTTGTTTAAAGATGGGGACACGTTCTAGGCAGAGGACAATGTGGGTCTGAGATGGGCTAGGATGAGTTTTAAATGGACAAGATCGGAAGTAGTATGGCAAGGAAGATTAAATTCAAGACAGATGGTGTGACTCTGATGTCATAAATGAAACTCATTCTGGATGGACCTTACTCACAAGGAAGAACTGTCCTTCACTGTCACCCTCACTTTACCTTGACTTTGGGTTCATCTCCGGCCAGGGATCTGACACCTCCTCTCAGCATCCACTGCTCAGGAGGGGGCAATATTTTTCTTAATGAGTGCTTCCTGTTGCCTCTGAGGCAGTACCAGGGCAGCACAGAGAGGAACTGAGACTCATTAAACCAAGCCACCCACAGAACCAAGCCACCCACTTGGATTCTGGGGAAGCAACCAGGAGAGGATATAAGCCGGAAGGAATGAGAGGAGCATGAGGTCATTCATGAAGTTTCCTACATGGATCGGGGCAAGGGGCAGGGTGCTGTGAGATGAGGGACCAGGCCAGGGGACAAAGAAAAGAAAAGAGAGCCTCCTTTTCTGCAGAGCTCCACACATTTTCAATGAGACCATCTACTTAGAGCCACATGGAGGTGTAGGTACTGGGATGTGGGGATGGGAATAAGTACTGCACCTGTGGGTCAGATTCTAGCAGTGTAGCAGGAAAGGATGAGAAAAACCTAGGTCAGAACAAGAGTAAAGATGCTCCAGGTTGCCCTGCTTTCCTCCTAGCCCTAGAGAATGCTCACACTGCTTCTGAGCTAAGTTAGCATCAGGCATCCAGACTCTTCAAAATTCATTAAACTTGTGTTTCCCTCCAAATGTTTTCAGTTTCCATTTTTGTAAAGAGGGAATAGAAAAAAATACTCCCTTCACAACCCTCCTCTTCTACAGTTTTACCTCTTAAATATTCCTTTGTCCCTGTTTTTCAAACCAGACTCAGACTCAGATGATTCCCAAATAGATGTTTGTCCACAGCTTGACCCCACAAAGCTCAACTGAAATCCCTAATCAGAATTGAGCAGTTCTCACATTCTCTTGGGTCCTTTGGGAGCTCCTCTGCCTCCATGTAAAGAACGCCAAAAGCTCCTTGCAAACACACAAAATCCAGTTATTTTAATGTCAAGCTTTTGCTGCTCTGGCAATAAATTCTTCTCATTCATCAGCCATCAGGGAGTGCAGCCAGTTAGAATTCCCACATGGGGCCGAAATAGCGAAGCCTTTATATCCCCGCCTGCCCAGCAGGCTGCTCAGGCAAGAGTGACCTCAGGCCAGGAATTCCTCTGTGCCGAGGCAGACCCTGAAGTCAGGAGGCTTTTTGTGGGACCTCATGCAACACGGTCGGGACCACACATCTTTGTCTCTTCCGCTGGCTCTCTGATAACCTGCATGCCTTCCCAACTTCTTCTCCCCAATTTTTGCCCATGCCACTCCCTGCTCAGACTGTGTCCTGGGAGCCTTCAAATGCTTTCACGCATAGCTCAGCCCTCGCTCCGTGCTCCCCGTTTTGCCTTTTCTCTGCCATCTTTCTGATTTCCAAGCTGTGCAGAGACAACCTAGGGAAGAGTCAATAGAACCACAAAGCAGTGTGAAATGTGCTTCCCTCAAGAAACATTATTTCTTATACAGGAATATTGTTTCCCATGTTAACCATGAAATATTATTCCCAGGTCCATCAGGATCCTTTCAGGAAAGCAGATCCTGGAAGGAACTCAAATGAAGAGACTTCACTCAGATGAAGAGGATTCACAGAGACAAGACCTCTAGAGCCTGGCAATGATGGCTCTGCAGAGGCAAAGGGATGGAACAGTGTTGCAGGAACCCTGTGAGATCCAAAGCTGTGTATTTGGTCAAGAGGGTGGCAGATGGACCTCTGGGTAAAGACAGTATTGGGGAGGGGCACAGCCACTGCTCATCTCAGTGGTACCCTAATGTTTCTCTTTCTCAACCAAAAGGCAGCAGGTTAAGGACCCCACATGATGCAGGCCATCCAGGGGCAGAGGATGCTGAAGAATAGCTCTGAAAAACCAACGGTGACAGCTGGCACAGCCTGGGATGCAAAATCTCTTCATTAGACTTCTAATAGCCTGTCACCTTAACATCCCATCTGCCTTCTCTCATTTCTTGTCACAAAGGCCCTTCAGAAGTGACCAGTAGAGAGACCCTCAAACCACGTTGCTCAGGTTTCCTGCACCCTCGACTCAAAAGCTTGTGTTCAGGATTTCCCTGGTGGTTCAGTGGTTAAGAATCTGCCTGCCAATGCAGGCAACACAGGTTCGACCCCTGGCCTGGGAAGATTCCACATGCAACAAGACCCACGCACCTCAACTACGGAGCCCATGAGCCGCAACTACTGAAGCCTGAAGCTCAAGTGCTCTAGATAGAGTCCATGAGTTCACAACTTCTGAGTTCATGAGCTCAGCTCTAGAGTTCACAACAAGAGAAGCCACCACAGTGCAAAGTCCATGCTCCCCAAGTAGAGAGTAGTCCCCACTTGCCACAACTAGAGAAAGCCTGCAAGCAACAACGAAGACCAGCCTAGCCAAAAAATAGATTTAAAAAAAAAATTTTTTTTTTTAAAAAAGCATGTGCTCATGTCATTGGCAGGACAGTACTATTCCCACACAAAATGTTCTAAGACAATGTTAACTGGTGATTAGGACGGGCAGGCAGAACTCAACAGCTCAAGGCTGGTCAGGGCGGCTAGACCCTTGCCTGGTGACTTCTCTTTGCCCTCTTAGACAGGTGCGGAAGGATTGGCAGTCACCCGGAAAACTCTGTTTTGCAGCAAGAACATTTTCCAGGCCCGCAGGCTGGACGTTTTCCAGCTCTGGTGTTGACTTAGTCGCTGCCCTCCAGGAACGTTCATTCTGGCTGCCTGTTGACAGCTCCTGCCGGCCCAGCCCCCACGAGGCAGGCGCCCAGAGGGGACGGGCACGGGGGGCTTGTGACACTCCAAGACCTCACCCCCGTGTGCTTTTTCTCCATCTCCCTCACCGACGGGAATTTGTTCCTCTCTCCAGTTTTCTCTGGAACGCCATGTCCTTAGGTCATCACTTAACGTGGCCTTTTTGGAAAGTCAAAAATTAAAAAAATTAAAAAAAAAAAAAATTAAAGATTTTGACCACAAGCCCTGTGGGTCACCTTGACCTTTTGGTGAGCTAACTTGGATTCGGGGCCTCGGCTCCATTGGTGTCGGGGTCTTGTGGGAGTGGTCCTTGAGGATGTATGTGTGGGTGGAGAGAGCCCAGAGGAGCTAGGAGAGAACCGGGCTGACTCCCACCTCTCTCCTCGGGCCTGGCCAGATCACCCCGGCTGGGGCCGGCTGGGTCTGTGCACCGCAGGCAAACAGGAAGTTCTGGAGAACTGCTCAGGGCCGTGTGAGGAAATGAAGGCCCAGCAGCTGCAGCTGGAAGGGAACTCTGTGCGCCCCAGGGTAGTCGCTGCAAGTCAGACAACAAGGCCTGGGGCTCAGCTGTCAGGGTCAGCCAGAGGACGGCACAGCCTGGCTCTGCAATCTGAGTCTTCATGCACCAGGCCCTCCCAGGCTCTCCCAGGGGAAGAACCAAACCTCTAGGAGTACCAGGTCCTGGTCACCAGGCCTGTCCACCTCACAGGCTGATGTGTGAGGAAGCTGGTTATTGAGCTTCAAGAGAACCTCTCTTCACTTCCGGGCCCCCAAGCTGCCCTCCCTCTCCAGCCATCCCTCAGTCCCAGCGTGAGGCTTCTCCCTGACTTGAGCCCAGCAGCCATACCTGCCCTCAGCTCAGGGTCCCAGAAGTGGTCAAGTGACAATTCTCTCCACGAAGCACAGCCCCGGGGGAAGGTTCAGGACTGAACCCTGACAAGTCTGGGTGCCGTCAGCTCTAACTCCTCCCACATTGTGATCTTGATCCATCTCTCAATCCTGCCTTATTTCAAGCCTTTGCACCCATCTGCTCCTGCTGCTGGGGCCATCTCATCTCTTCCTCAGGCCCAGCTTTACCATTGCTGGAACCAAGCCTGACGTCAGGGACCAAGCCTGCCCAGGCCTCTCTGGGCAGCTTGTGGGTAGGCTAAAGCAGATGGGCAATAATTCTACCAGGCAGGTGATCTTAGGTAGATTTTCCATCTTCCTCATTTATAAAACATTGGACATAATATTAACCATACAGGGGGCTTGTCAGAATATAAAATACTATAAGCTATAGACCTTGAATTGAGTTGGCCACCCACACCTCTCTCCCTTTCTACTGGCGTTTTAAACATCATTGTGTCATCTGGCCCAACTCATGACCCTGCTTCCTGCCTTAGTCTCCGGATAGCACACCTGTGGATTCCCAAGTACCCCTCGCTCCCCAGAGAGTTCTGGATTCCCATCGTGACCTAGAGCCTCCAATCTCTCCCATCCCTTTGCACAGGTCAGGCCTTGAGATCAGGAAGTGCTACATCTCCCTGTGGCTTATTTTGTTCTCTCATAAAATAAAGGCATTGAGGATGATCTTATCTCTCCAATGAGACTGTGAACTCCTGGGAGCAGGAGCCAAGTCATCCCCAAGTGAGGGGCAGAAGGATCCCATCAGGATACACCAGCCCTTGTTTCTTGTGAAATAAATCCATGAATCCAACTCCTAATACAATATGTTGTGAAAAATATAATCTGAGCAAGGATGTCAATGAAAAGGACTGAGGATGGATTAATAAACTCACTGATTAGGATCATGTTTATTTCTTCCATTAGCAGCAAGCAAGTATCTCTGTAATTAACCAGTTATAAAGTCTTAGGTCTAACATGCAGGTGGTTTTTATCGAAAAGACATATAAAGAGCTTGTATTTCACAATTTGCAGGGACCATTCCCAAAAGTGAAAGTAGCTCAGTCGTGTCTGACTCTTTGTGACTCCGTGGACTATACAGTCCATGGAATTCTCCAGGCCAGAATACTGGAGTGGGTAGCCTTTCCCTTCTCCAGGGGATCTTCCCAACCCAGGGATTGAACCCAGGTCTCCCACATTGCAGGCAAATTCTCTACCAGCTGAGATACATGGGAAACCCAAGAACACTAGAGTGGGTAGCCTATCCCTTCTCTAGCAGATCTTCCTGACCCAGGAATCAAACCAGGGTCTCCTGCATTGCAGTTGGATTCTTCACCAGCTGAGCCACAAGGGAAACTATAGGAGCTCCGAAGGAGGGAGAGCATCTCAGAGGGACTAGAAGCTGGACCTTGATTTATCAACTTCCTGTTTCCTTCAGGAACACGGAAGAACAACATCACATGAGGGATATGAAATGCTTCTGAAACTTCCACATGCACAGAAACACCTGGAATCAATCTGATGAAATGCAGATTCCAATTCAGTTGGTCCAGAATGGGCCTGAAATTCTGCATTTCTAAGATGCTCCGAGGTGGCTCTGACACTGATGGTTCAGGGACCACACTGAGAGTAATGAAGAGATCGAGAACCTTCCATTAAAGAGCTCAAAGGGCAGATCCAGGTCAGCTCTGCCCAAGCTTCCACAGTAATTCATTGTCCCTCTCTGGAGTTCTCTCTAAGATGTCTTGCAATTCTTTTTTCTTTTTAATTCCTTATTTTTAATTGAAGGATAATTGCTTTACAATGTTTGTTGGTTTCTGTCATACACCAGTGTGAATCACCCATAGGTATACGTATGTCCCCTCCTTCTTGAACCTCCCTCCCTCCCGCCTCCCACCCCATCCCACCCCTCTGTGTTGTCATGGAGTGCCAAGCTACTTGAGTCATATAGCAAATTCCTCCTGGCTATCTATTTTACATTTGATAATGTATGCTTCCATCTACTCTCTTCATTAGTCTCACCCTCTCCTTCCTCCCTCACCCATCCATGTCCATAAGCCTGTTCTCTGTCTGTGTTTCTGTTTCTGCCCTGCAAATAGGTTCATCAGTGCCATCTTTCTAGATTCCATATACATGCATTAATACACAATATTTGTTTTTTTCTTTTTGACTTACTTCACTCTGTATAATAGGCTCTAGGTTCATCCAACTCATTAGAAATGATTCAGATATGTTCCTTTTTTATGGCTAAGTAATATTCCTTTGTATACACGTACCACAACTTCTTTATCTATTTATCTGTCAGTGGACATCTACGTTGCTTCCATGTCCTAGCTATTGTAAATAGTGCTGAAATGAACATTGGGGTACGTATCTCTTTCAATATGTTTTTCTCAGGGTATATGCCCAATAGTGGGATTGTTGGGTCATATGGTAGTTTTATTCCTACATTTTAAAGGAATCTCCATATTGCCTTCCACAGTGGCTGTATCAATTTACATTTCCTATCAACAATATCAACAATGCTAGAGGGTTCCCTTCTCTCCATAACCTCTCCAGCATTTATTGTTTGTAGATTTTTTTTTTTTTTATGATGGCCATTCTGACTGGTGTGAGGTGATCCCACTGTAGTTTCTATTTGCATTTCTCTATTAAAGAGCAAAATTGAGCACCTTTTCATGTGTTTATGGGTCATCTGTATGTCTCCTTTGAGATACGTTTGTTTAGGTCTTCTGCCCACTTTTTGATTGGGTTGTTTGAAGATGCCTTACAATCTTTTAAAAAAAGAGAAAAGAAAAAGTCCTCAGATTCTAAAGGACTAGATTAAAGAAATGTAGCCCAACAGTGCCCATCTCTCTGACTTCTTTTTTAGGACTAGAAGGCAGCAGCACCATAAGATGTGAATAGAGGGCTTTCTCTGCCCCTCTGAACCACAGCTAGTCTGCACCACTTCAGAACATGGGGATTGTACTTGCCCAGGATATGAAAAGAAAGAAGTAAGAGGTGAGAAAACGCTCTGTGAACAGTGATCCCACCATTGCCATCCCTGGAGGCTCAAAACGGAATCTCTGGTCTGACCACTCAATCTCTCCTCTCCCCTTTTCCTTTTCTGTTTGCTCCCCTTGGCTGCAGATCCTGGGCCAGATTACAGCCCACCTGTGGCTCAAGGTGTACATTTGGCAACCAACAACAGAAACAGATACCAGCCAACTTAAAAGAGAGGGAAATGGAATCTATTGGAAGGCTGTGAAATTGCTCGGAGAATAAAAGGAAAAACTGGACAAGCAGACCCCAAGATGAAAGCCATGCTGGAAGGAGGCACAACTCAAAGGCACCTGTTATGCATTGAAATGGCTCCAATTGTTTTCCATCCTTACATCACTGCCTTAAAAAGTCAGCATGCCAGAAGAGAGAAAATGATGGTCAAGCTCGTGTTACAGTAGGGTAGGGATGATCCTAGAAGGAAAACTGAGGGACTGTTACCAAAGAAAGAAAGAGGTATGCCAAGCAGCCAGGCACAGCAGTGTCCACTATGGAAAGCAGGAAACAGCTTCCCTGTGATGCTGGCAGTTCCAGAAGACTCACTCACAGGGTGAAAACTCAGCATCCTGCACACACAACAGCCACTCTTGAATCCTGAAATGTGTGAACACCCATATGTGATGCAGTTTTTCCTGTAAAATCGCCATCTTAGTATGAAGAATTTGCTTTGAACCCATCACATACATTTTACTTTCACTGCCAGAACCATAAATTGGCATCATTCGCCACCCCATTTTTTCTCCCACATAGAATATTTTCATCACATTGAAAGAATTAACAGCAAAAGGGAGGGCAAGGACAGAGTCACAGAGCCATATGCAGGGCTGCCACAGCGGGGATGACCAGGCGCATTCTCTGGTGTGCACATTTTATACTCATGGCTCAGGAGAAATAAACATGCCTGGGAGTTGTAGATTCTAGGGGAAGGTCCAGAGGGAGACTGTGATCTCCATGAAAGAGTACAATGATGCCGATTTGGGATAGAAGGAGGCGGCCCTGGCCTCAGGAGGACTCTCGTCCCCTGCCTGGTGCCCAGGAAGAATGACTTCCCTCTTACCCTCCTTCCACTCCAGACATCCAGGAAGCAAATATGTCCTGGCTGGTTTAGCAGAGAGAAGCTCCCCAGGGTTTGGGTCTAGGCTGTTTACTATAGGAGCTACCTGCCACATGAAGCTACTGAGCACTCTAGATATGGCTAATTTGAACTGAGATGTGTTCTCACTGTAACATACATACTTGGATTCAAAGACTTAGCATGAACAAAAAAAGAATGTGAGGGGCTTCCCTGGTGGCTCAGTGGTAAAGAATCCACCTGCCGGTGCAGGAGACACAGGTTCAATCCCTGATCCAGGAAGAGCCCACATGCCGCACAGCAGCTAAGCCCATGTGCCTCAACTACTGAGCCTGTGCTCTAGGGCCCGGAAACCACAAATAATGAGTCCACATGCCCCAGCTCCTGAAGCCCGAGTGCCCTAGAGTCTGTGCTCCACGAGGGAAGCCGCTGCAATGAGAAGCCTGCACACCGCATGCAACTGGCCCTGCTTGCTGCAACTTAGAGAAAAGCCAGAGCAGCAGTAAAGACTCAGACCAGCCAAAAATAAAAAATAAAATTATTTTAAAAAATAAAAAAGGAATATAAGATATCTCACTAATATTTTTTCACATTGGTTGTTGAAATAGTACCTTAGACATTTTAGACTTTAAAAAACAACTAAAATTCATTCTGCACGTTTCTTATTTGCTTAAGTGTGGTTATTGGAAAACTGAAAACCACAAATGTGACTCGCATTATATTTCTATTGGACAGAGCTGGCCAAGGCTCCGCTGGATTTTCACAGCTCAGGAACTCGTCATTCCCTATACTCCCTGCTCTGTTCCTTTAGAGCCGTACCTACTAAGCCAGGCCCTGTGCTAAGCCAGCTCTGCAGAGAGATGAATAAAGCCCACCATCTAGCTTCAGCTTTTCCATTTCTCTATCACACACACACACACACACACACACACAAGTGAAAAAGGAGAGAAGAAAAATCCAAGGTGGTGGCACTCAGCTTTCAATTCTGTGTTGTTTTGGAAATTTGTACATCTAAGAACAATAATAGTCATAGCAGTACTTGTAAAATGCTTATGCTGGATACTCTCTAAGAGTTTCTTTCACTCTCAGCCCAATCCCATACGGTAGATACTATTAGGACCTTTGTTTCAGGTGTGAGAAAGTGAAACACAGAAAAATCAAGCTATTTGTTCAAAGTCGTGCAGCTGATGAGCAACAGAGCTGAAATTCAAACCAGACGTCTGTTCTGTGTCTGTGTGCTTAACCACTAAGCTGTGGCCTTTTATAGGTGGAGGAATTAAGGTCTAGAGACTGGAAAAAGTGGCCCAGCTAGTGACAGAGGCTGGACTAGAACTCTGTCCTCTGATGCCCCCAGTGTCTCCAAAACCAGACCACACACGTGTCCAAGGTGAAGAGGGATTTTGATATGAGCACGCTAGAATGCTTGGGGATGGGAGACAGGAAGGAGCAGGAGGCGACATTTCTCAACTCTTTTGATCCAGTAAAAGCAGAGCCAGTAAATTCAAACCCTAAGCAAAGAATTGTAACAGAAAAACCAAAGGCTTTTGGCATCAGCCCGTTTTAGACTCAAATCTTGAAACAACTACTGAACAATAGCATGATCCTGAACAAGTTTCCTGACTTCACTGAGCCTCGGTCACTCGTATAAAACTAGATTAAGAACACCTCCTTCAAAGACCTCCGTGAGAATCTGTGTGAAATCTATATGCAAAATAGCTCACACCATACCCGGTACAGGTGTTTCATAACTATTTTATAAGTACTAGTTCCCCTCCAAACCAGCCCTGATCCCGCTTCCCTCCTCTTCAGCTGGAAACAAACAGGGATCCCTGAAATTCCTGCAAAAATGTCTATACAGGAGTGAATAAGTATGGAGATCTAGAGGGGTGGCCCCAGGGACCGAGGAGTGAAAAGCTCCGTGCCGTTCGTGACAGAGTGAGAGAGGCAGGGTTACCACCACGAGATGCGCCCCACGGCCTCACTCTGCGTTGTTAGAAAGAAAGAGGAGGATTGTGAACTCCAGCCTGAGTCACAGAAGCCCTTTGTATCTCCCAGGAGAGGCCAGGGTGGGGCCTCCGGCTCGGGGGACAGTGGTAGGCGGGGTGACCTGGCAGCCTGGATTTCATCTAAGAAAGACGTGCCTGGTGCCCAGCCTGGCATGTTGCAAGGGCTGGTGGAGGCGCCCTGGGAGGGGGGACAGGTGTGGACAAAGAGTGGAGACTTGGAAAAAGAAAGATGTTTCTTTCTTAGTTCTGTTAGCGTAACATTTAATTAAAAATTCATTTTTAAAGCTATTTGGGCTTAATGAAGTCCCATCTTCCATGCCTCTAACTAAAAGACGCTCAAAATGTCAAAGACCCTCACAGAACCACCCTGGGGCCCTCTTTTTCATTTTGTTGCCCATGGCACAGACTGCCCTCATCCCTGCAGAACACATAGAAAACAAGTGGGAGAGACCCCCACTGGTGGAAGAGACCCACCCCTCCCAGGGTTGACGGAGCTCCTCCTCCTTCTGAGTTAACTTGACTTTTCATTGTTTCAACTGCAAGATAATGAGGTCAGAGACCTGGAGGAAACTCCCCTCTGGAAAGAGACCTCTTTTGTTTCTATAATATTTTCTAATATTCCTCTTATATTTTAACACATGGTCCAAGAATCATTTCCTAATCATCCAGCCAGAAATGAATGGACTATATCAGCTCTGAGTTCCCAGTTCAGTGTGTTTGCCCATCAAGAAGTCCTCCTAACACCATATGAGCCAGCAATCTCACTATTAGGCATATACCCTGAGGAAACCAAAACTGAAAAAGACACACGTACGCCAGTGTTCTTTGCAGTACGGTTTACAATAGCTAGGACATGAAAGCAATCTATCTAGATTGGAAGCAATCTATGGATGCAATCTATCTGTCCACTGACAGATGAATGGATAAAGAAGTTGTGGTACATATATACAATGAAGTATTACTCAGCCATATAAAGGAACACATTTCAGATAGTTCTAATGAAGTGGATGAGCCTAGAACCTATTATACAGAGTGAAGTAAGTCAGAAAGAAAAAAAAAACAAATATCATATATTAATGCAGATATACGGAATCTAGAGAGACAGTACTGATGAACCTATTTGCAGGGCAGCAATGGAGACACAGGCATAGAGGACAGACTTAAGGACACAGAGTGAGGGAGGAAGGAGAGAGTGGGATGTATCGAGAGAGTACCATGGAAATATTTACACTACTGTAAGTAAAATAGATAGCCAATGGGAATTTGCTGTATGGCTCATGAAACTCAAACAGGGGCTCTGTAAAAACCCAGAGGGGTGGGATGGGGAGGGAGTTGGGAGGGAGGTTTAAGAGGGAAGGGAATAGGTATACCTATGGCTGATTCACGTTAAGGTTTGGCTGAAAAAACACAGTATTGTGAAGCAATTATCCTCAATTAAAAATAAATAAATTAACTTAAAAAAAAGAAGTCCTCCCTGAATACAATAATATAATTACTGGGATATGGCCTCATGGTCCTAACAGAATGCAATTTCCCCAAAGACAGACCCATCATCAGGTCTGTCTCACCGTGTTGCTCACTACAGGACATCTCAGATTGGGACAATATTCTTCACACTAAATCAGTGGGAGGTTATTGAATGTCTACTCTGTACCCAAAACTGTATGATTTCCCACGTCCATCCAGGACTGCAACCAAAGTTCTGCAAATGTCTTGGGAGTACAAGGCCACTGTGCTATGGACGTCCTTTTACTGAATGAGTGGTCCTAGTACCATTTATGCCTTTCAGCTTACAAGCCTTTAAGTACACAGGGCATCAACACCAAAGAGGTAGGGAATCACCAAGGGCATGGTACATAGTGGGAAAATGTAAACCGGTGCCCTGGGCCCTTCAGGAAACATCAGGAGTTCCCAGTTTTGTTTAGTTCACAATATATAAATTCTAAATGCATCAATTTGGCCAAAGAAACAAGAGGAAGACGATATTAACCCAAACTGGTATTCCAGGTCTGGCCACTCCCGCAAGGGCAGACAGTATAATGTTTGTGTTCTGCTGTGTTTCCAGCCCTGGTATTGTGCCTTGCACATAATAGTAGCTCAATAAGTCTGTGTTGAATGGATGGAGTTGGATGGAGGTAATGCTAATGGCAAGTGACCACATGTCTCCGTAAGAAAGAGGACCATTAAGGACATGGCAGTTAGAGGGGACTTCAGAGTTCTGCTAGACCAGCCTCTTACATTTAGATAAGAAAATGAGGGTCAAGTTCACATGATGGAGTGGAAAATGGCACTGAACCAGAGTTTGAAAACCCTAGACTCCCTGGTTCCAACCAAACTCAGAAAAAGCACTGTAAGGAAGGGACGGTGTTAGGGCAGCTGGCCTTACCACTACTTTCCCGCCGCTGGATTGGTCAGATCCACCTTCATGCTCTCAACATACTTGTGTGCTCTTTAACATCACTGCTCAAATTTGTGATTATGGTTTTTGGGGGGTTGTTTTGGCTACATTATGCAGCTTACGGGATCTTAGTTCCCCAACCAGGGATTGAACCCAGTGGAAGTGCAGAGTCTTAACTACTGGACTACCAGGGAATTCCCTTGTGATTCAATTCTTATATGATTCTCTGACTGCAAGCTTCATGAGCCTGGAGATCATGGTTTTGGTTTGTTTCTCTCTTTCTCGCCAACCATAGTATCCTCAACATCTATCTGAATTACATAATAAATATTTGGTAAATGTTACTGTTCAATCACTAAGTCATGTCTGACTCTTTGTGACCCTATGAACTGCAGCATGCCAGGCTTCCCTGTCTTTCACTACCTCCTTGAGTTTGCTCTAACTCCATTGTCCATTGAGTCAGTGGTGCCATCCAATCATCTAATCCACTGTCCCCCCACCCCACCCCCACTTTTTCTCTTGTCCTCAATCTTTCCCAGCATCAGGGTCTTTTCCAATGAGTCAGTTTTTCACAGCAGGTGGCCAAAGTATTGGAGCTTCAGCTTCAACATCAATCCATCCAATGAATATTCAGGGTTGATCTCCATTAGGATTGAATGATTTGACCTCTTTGCAGTCCCAGGGACTCTCAAGAGTCTTATCTAACACCATAGTTCAAAAGCATCAATTCTTCAGTGCTCAGGCTGCTTTACGGTCCAACTCTCACAACTATATGTGACTACTGGAAAAACCATAGCTTTGACTATACGGACCTTTGTCAGCAAAGTCCTCTGCTTTTCAATAGATAGCTTTTTGTTGTTGTTGTTTATTCGCTAAGTTGTGTCTTACTCTTTGTGACCTCATGGACCACAGCACACCAGGCTTCCCTTACCTTTGCTGTCTCCCAGAGTTTGCTCAAATTCATGTCCATTAAATACATACATTTATTAGTTATACATTCTTTCTCAATTATATGCTAAATTTTTCATGGAGGCTAGAACAGTTCTTATTATAAATGCAGACACCTTGTTACTATTGATTCATATTTGAGAAAGCTGATCAAACCAGAAGAGGGATTACTTCTCATGAGGTGACACTATTAGAACAAAACAAGGAGATTCTCAGAAATCTCCTTGGAGATTTGGAGTCAGGGAAGCAATGTCTTTCAAACCTTGAAATAACACTAATCCAAGCAGGAAGCAAACTTAAGATACTTGCTCCAGAATACAGGTCTGGGGAAGACCTAAATGTAGAAGATTTTGCTAGTGGAACTGAGAGAGTCAACTACAGCTACCAGCCTTCAGTGGCCAAGTGGCAGGCAGTAGAAAAGCTTGGACCTGCGTTTGGGAAGATTCACATCTACATCACCACTGGGAAGAACTTGGCATCCTTGAGGCTCAGGTCTAACAGAGGTGGTAGAGCTAGAAATGAAATATAAAGCTGATATTCATTCTGATTTGTTTCAGAAGCTATGTGCCTATAAATCAACTTCAAAATATAAACAGTGTACTGAACTTTGATTTAGGTCATATCTGAATGGTCTAGTGGTTTTCCCTACTTTCTTCAATGTAAGTCTGAATTTGGCAATAAGGAGTTCATGATCTGAGCCACAGTCAGCTCCTGATTTTGTTTTTGCTGACTGTATAGAGCTTCTCCATCTTTGGCTGCAAAGAATATAATCAATCTGATTTCAGTGTTGACCATCTGGTGATGTCCATGTGTAGAGTCTTCTCTTGTGTTGTTGGAAGAGGGTGTTTGCTATGACCAGTGCATTCTCTTGGCAGAACTCTATTAGCCTTTGCCCTGCTTCATTCTGTACTCCAAGGCCAAATTTGCCTGTTACTCCAGGTGTTTCTTGACTTCCTACTTTTGCATTCCAGTCCCCTGTAATGAAAAGGTCATCTTTTTAGGGTGTTAATTCTGGAAGGTCTTGTAGATCTTCATAGAACCATTCAACTTCAGCTTCTTCAGCATTTCTGGCAGGAGTCTAGACTTGGATTACTGTAATATTGAATGGTTTGCCTTAGAAATGAACAGAGATCATTCTATCATTTTTGAGATTGCATCCAAGTACTGCATTTTGGACTCTTTTGTTGACTACAATGGCTACTCCATTTCTTCTAAGGGATTCTTGCCCACAGTAGTAGATATAATGGTCATCTGAGTTTAATTCACCCACTCCAGTCCATTTTAGTTTGCTGATTCCTAAAATGTCGACATTCACTCTTGCCATCTCCTGTTTGACCACTTCCAATTTGCCTTGATTCATGGACCTGACATTCCAGGTTCCTATGCAATATTGCTCTTTACAGCATCAGACTTTGCTTGTATCACCAGTCACATCCACAAATGGGCATTGTTTTTGCTTTGGCTCTGTCTCTTCATTCTTTATAGAGTTATTTCTCTGCTGATCTCCAGTAGCATATTGGACATCTACCTACCTGGGGAGTTCATCTTTCAGTATCCTGTCATTTTGCCTTTATGGGGTTCTCAAGGCAAGGATACTGAAGTGGTTTGCCATTCCCTTCTCCAGTGGACCACATTTTGTCAGAACTCTCCACCATGACCTGTCCATCGCGGGTGGCCTTACACAGCATGGCTCATAGTTTCATTGAGTTAGACAAGGCTGTAGTCCATGTGATCAGAATGATTAGCTTTCTGTGATTGTGGTTTTCATTCTGTCTGCCCTCTGATGACAAAGGATAAAAGGCTTATGGAAGCTTCCTGATGGGAGAGATTGATTGAGGGGAAAACTGGGTCTTGTTCTGATGGGTTGGGGTCATGCTCAGTAAATCTTCAATCCAATTTTCTGTTGATGGGTGGAGCTGTGTTCCCTCCCTGCTATTTACCTGGGGCCAAACTCTGGTAGAGGTAACGAAGATAATGGTGACCTCCTTCAAAACATCCCGTGCATTTACTTCTACACTCAGTGCCTCCAACCCTGCAGCAGGCCACCGCCGACCCACGCCTCCACTGGAGGCTCCTGGACACTCCCGGGCAAGTCTAGGTCAGTCTTTTGTGGGGTCACTGCTCCTTTCTCCTAGGTCCTGGTGCACGAGGTTCTGTTTGTGCCCTCCAAGACTCTATTCCCCAGTCCTGTGTAAGTTCTGGCAGCTCAGTGGTGGGGTTAATGGCAATCTCCTCAAAGAGAGCTTTTGCCACACCCAAATCTGCTTAGACTTGGGACTAGATCTGATAGAAAGTGCCTGCCTGATTAACTATAGATGGAGGTTCATGACATTGTACAGGAGACAGGGATCAAAACCATCCCCAAGAAAAAGAAATGCAAAAAAGTAAAATGGCTGTCTGAGGAGGCCTTACAAATAGCTATGAAAAGAAAAAAAGTGAAAAGCAGAGAAAAGAAAAGATATACCCATATGAATGCAGAGTTCCAAAGAATAGCAAGAAGAGATAAGAAAGCCTTGCTCAGTGATCAGTGCAAAGAAATAGAGGAAAACAATAGAATGGGAAAGTCTAGAGATCTCTTCAAGAAAATTAGAGATACCAAGGGAATATTGCATGCAACGATGGGCTCAATAAAGGACAGAAATGGTATGTACCTAACAGAAGCAGAAGATATTCAGAAGAGGTGGCAAGAATACACAGAACTGTACAAAAAAGATCTTCATGATCCAGATAATCATGATAGAATGATCACTTATCTAGAGCCACACATCCTGGAATGCAAAGTCAAGTGAGCTTTAAGAAGCATCACTATGAACAAAGCTAGTGGAGGTGGTGGAATTCCAGTTGAGCTATTTAAAATCCTAAAAGATGGTGCTGTTAAAGTGCTGCACTCAATATGCCAGCAAATTTGCAAAACTCAGCAGTGGCCACAGGATTGGAAAAGGTCAGTTTTCATTCCAATCCCAAAGAAAGGCAATGCCAAAGAATGCTCAAACTACCACACAAGTGCACTCATCTCACACGCTAGTTAAGTAATGCTCAAAATTCTCCAAGCTAGGCTTCAACAGCATGTGAACTGTGAACTTCCAGATGTTCAAGCTGGATTTAGAAAACGCAGAGGATCCAGACATCAAACTGCCAATATCCATTGGATCATCGAAAGAGCAAGAGAGTTCCAGAAAAACATCTATTTCTGCTTTATTGACTATGCCAAAGCCTTTGACAACAAACTGGAAAATTCTGAAAGAGATGGGAATACCACCTGACCTGCCTCTTGAGAAATTTGTATGCAGGTCAGGAAGCAACAGTTAGAACTGGACATAGAACAACAAACTGGTTCCAAATCGGGAAAGGAGTACTTCAAGGCTGTATATCGTCACCCTGCTTATTTAACTTATATGCAGAGTACATCATGAGAAATGCTGGGCTGGATGAAGCACAAGCTGAAATCAAGATTGCAGGGAGAAATATCAATAGCCTCAGATATGCAGATGACACAACCCTTACGGTAGAAAGCAAAGAAGTTTAGCCTCTTGATGAAAGTGAAAGAGGAGAGTGAAAAAGTTGGCTTAAAACTCAACATTCAGAAAACTAAGATCATGGCATCCGGTCCCATCACTTCATGGCAAATAGATGGGGAAACAGAGGCTGACTTTATTTTTCTGGGCTCCAAAACCACTGCAGATGGTGATTGCAGCCATGAAATTAAAAGACACTTACTCCTTGGAAGGAAAGTTATGACCAACCTAGACAGCATATTAAAAAGCAGAGACATTACTTTGTCAACAAAGGTCCATCTAATCAAGGCTATCGTCTTTCCAGTAGTCATGTATGGAAGTGAGAGTTGGACTATAAAGAAAGCTGAGTGCCAAAGAATTGATGCTTTTGAACTGTGGTGTTGGAGAAGACTCATGAGAGTCCCTTGGACTGCAAGGAGAGCCAACCATTCCATCCTAAAGGAGATCAGTCCTGAATGTTCATTGGAAGGACTGATGCTGAAGCTGAAACTCCAGTACTTTGGCCACATGATGTGAAGAGCTGACTCATTGGAAAAGACCCTGATGCTGGGAGGGATTGGGGGCAGGAGGAGAAGGGGACAACAGAGGATGAGATGGCTGGATGGCATCACCGACTCAATGGACATGGGTTTGAGTCAACTCCAGGAGTTGGTGATGGACAGGGAGGCCTGGTGTGCTGCGATTCATAGGGTTGCAAAGAGTGGGACACAACTGAGCGGCTGAACTGAACTGACTGAACTGAACTGAGGGAGGCCTAGGGTGCTGCAGTCGTGGGGTCGCAAAGAGTTGGGCTGAGCAACTCTTTGGGCTCAACGACTGAGCAACTGAACTGAACTGAACTGAACTTTGAGCTCTAATCAGAAAACAGAGAGCAGTATCATGAGGCCAGTGCATCTCTAAGAAAGACTTTAGACTGAGAGTATGAGTGAGCACCCAGGTCTTGGTTCTAAGGTCTAGTCTGAAGAAGAAAATTGTGACAAACTAAATGATGCAAGCTAAGGAGTTCAAAATTGACATCTACACACTACTATATTTAAAATGAATAACCAACAAGAACCTACCGTATAGCACAAGGAACTCTGCTCAGTGTTATGTGGCAGTCTGGGTGAGAGGGGAGTTTGGGGAAGAATGGATACATATATATGTATAGCTGAGTTCCTTTATTATCACAGTATTGTTAATCAGCTATACTCCAATACAAAACTTAAAGTTTAAAAAAAAAAATTAGCAATGCAATCTAGAATTCCTGTAGGCACCCATACACTGTGAGAGGAAATAAGGGACTGTGTCTGAACTGCCCATGCAGAAATTCAGGCCTGAAGATTTTTGAACCCCAGAGTGTAGAAATGAAAACAAACAAAAAATTTTAAAGCTGATTTATTAAAAATGCAAATAGACAAATTTTTGGACCCAGAAATTTTAATGTTAGGCATCTATTCTAGAGAAATCTTTACATCTCTACACAAGAGTATTTCCATAATAGTCACAGCAGCATTTAAAATTAACAAGACTCACGGTCTTGTTACAGTGACTTAACTCATAAAAGTGGGCTTGCTGTAAAGTCTAATATGAGTCTCTCCTCTTATATCACACCCTAGGGGACTAGCCAAATAAAGTAAATCATGTCTATACCATGATATGTTCTATAGCAATTAAAAAGTAGATACTTAGGTATATGTGTATATATCTACACATACGTATATACTGATATGGAGTGATCTTCTAGGCATATTATTAGGTGAAGAAAAAAGCAAGTAACAAGAGAATGCATATAAGATGCCTTTTAAAAGTAAAAGGATAGAAATTTTTTCTGTGTAAAAATTAAGGGCTGTATGTATGTGAACACATATATATATGTATGTATACAAATACAATATACATATGTACACACATATACACACATGATTTTATATGTTTTTAAAATATTTGCAGCAAGCTGTTGACAGTGATCATCCATGGGAAGAAAAGTGAAATCAATTGGTGAACAAAGAAGACTCTTGATTTATCTATATTATTTGAATTTTATTATGCATTACTTCTGTAATTAACTTTCTTTAAAAAAAAATTCCTTCAAGCTGCAAGCAATTTCTATCTGGCACGAAATGGAAACATCAACAGTCCTTTAGTACAGAGAGTTTCTTTGTTCTAAGGAAATCACCTGAATAAGGATTTTAATGATATAAATGGAAAATTAGGACTGGCTTCTGATCTCAAGATGTGGTTGCCAGGAGAAAAAGAGGGGTTTTTTGCAGAAGGTGGGTAATATTTCCTGTATTAACATATCCCTGGGTTGGAGCTGGATATGTATTAACATATCCCTGGGTTGGAGCAGAGATGATTGGACTAGGAGATTTCTGAGAACATGTGGCTTAGTTGACAAAGGAATGAGGACCAGAGGAACAGCTTTTATTTCTCACCCAGCAGCAGCATGCTCTGGGGTTGAGTTCCTGTGGTTGGAAGTCTAAAGACAAGAGGCTTGGAATATTTTTATAAGATGTTTCATGAAACTCTGGCTGTAAGTTGTGCTCTTTCCATGCCCAGGTGACCAAATGAAGCCCTGGGCCTTGAGACATACTTCCTTTCTGCCTTGCACAAAAGCACCCTTGGACTGAAGATAAATAACTATTTTGAGAGGTGTTTTTTTCCACTGTACTTTTTCAATAGGCCATTATTGATACTTAATAAAGCTCTAGATTTTCATATATTTATTTTGTATCTGGCTACCCTGCTGATTCCTTCCTAGTTCTCATAAATTCATTGTCTCAATATTTTTAGGCATTCTGTCTATTATGGGTTGAATTGTGCCCCCACTCCAAATTCATACGCTGAAGCACTAACCCCCAGTATTTTAGAATGTGACTGTATTTGGAGATGAGGTCTTTAAAGACATGATTAAGTTAAAATGAGGCCTTTAGGGTGGGCCTCAATCCAGTTTGACTAGTATTCTTATGGGAAGAGGAAATCTGATCCCATAAGATGTGAACGCACAGAAGGACAAGCATGTGAAGTGCCAGTAAGAGGTTAGCCATCTGCAAACCAGAGATGCCTCAAAAGAAACCAAACTGGCTGACACTTTAATTTTGGACTTCTAGCCTCTAGAATGATGACAAAATAAATTTTTTTTGTTCAAGCAACACAGTCTGTGGCATTTTGTTATGTCACCCCTAGCAAGCTAATACACCCTCATTGGCTGCTCTTCCCCCTCCTTGATCTACACTTACTTCTGTTTCTGGCCTTATCACATTGGCTGTCTATACACATTCTTTCATATTTTAGGTTACACCAGGAGAAGAGATCCACAAACTTTTCCCACTTCCCCTTCCAAACCTTCCCTACTTTCTAATAAGCCCATTTTTTTTTTATTTGTTAAGTCACTCTATAAAAAAAATCTTGTTGACTTTGAAGGGTATTACATTTATATTCATTAATCCTATAAAGTTGGTACTGTTATCCTGATGATTAGGTGTGTAGATTGAAGATCCATGAGGGAATGTGACTTGTCTAGGGTTATAAGTCATAATCAGTCTCAGGTTTTCAGATTTAAATTAAATCTCTTGTTTTTTCTATCATATTATATCCATCAATCAATTGAAGAAAGAAAATTTTGTATTAGGAATAAATAAGTAAGAATTTAGTAGCTATTACCATGATACCTTCTTTCTGGTGTTTAAAGTGTCCTTTTTCTGCCTCCAGCTCTTCCCACTTTCTAGAGGGGAGAGGTATTGTATCCAACTCAAAAGCAGAGTAAAATAACTATGGAACAGAATCTTCATCTCCTAAGTTTCTCACTTCCAGAGATTTCTGCCAGATTGCTGAAGGAAAGAGTAAATAATAGTGAAAAGTATTCTGTATGGTACAGATAGCTTCTAAGATGTGTCTTAAGGATTTCTGCCCCTTGGTATTCAGGAGTGTGGGCCATACACAGTAACTCACTTCAATGACTGGGTGCAGCAAAAATGATGATCTGACATCTCCAAGATTAGATTAGAAAAAGATTTTGGCCAGGGTGTTGCTCACCTTCTCTTGCTCTCTTAATTATTGACACTGATGAAAGAATAGAGCAGCTTTTCGTGAGCTGTTGTATGGAGAATGATATATGACAAGGAATTTAGGGAGGCCTCTGGCCAATAGTTAATGGAGAACTGAAGTTCTTAGTCCAACGGCTAATGAAAAACAGCATCCTAACAAGTGAACTTGTTCAGTGAGTTTGGAAGCAGATCCTCCCAGCTGAATCCTGAGATGAGAATGCAACCCTCACTAATACCTTGATTGAAGCATCATGAGAGACTCTGAACCAGAGGACACAGTTAAGACATTCATTTTCCTGACCCATAGAAACTATGAAATAATATTTATCAATGACTCTAAGCCAGTAAGTTTTGGGGTAATTGCTTATACAACGATAGATAACTAATACATTCAGTCTGAAAATAAATAGGTCCGGGTCCTAGTCTTAGCTCTACCAGTAACTTACAGTAAACTCCAGTATTCTTGCCTGAAAAATCCCATGGACAGAGGAACCTGATGGGCTACAGTCCAAAGGGTCACAAAGGGTCAGACAGGACTGCATGACTCAGCACACATGCACAGTGAAACCACAGGCAAATACTCTATCCTCTCTGAGAAACAATCAGCTCCTCACCCATGAAATGAGGCGTGTGGGAAAGAAGATCTCTATAAATCCTTTCCACCTCTCCAACCTTGTGAATCTATGACTATTCCTGATGCAATCTCCCAAACCTTTCCCGATGCCCCACCTCCATCTCTCTACACCCCATTATGCCCAATCTTTTTCCAGGTCCCCAGTTCTTCCTTAGGGCTCTGCCTTCCCTGCTCTTTTTCAATCCTGCAGTGAAAGAGAAAAGATATTACTGGGGCAAAGAGGTCCAGTCGCTGTAGCTACCCAAGACCCTTACTGGAATTCCAGGAGCTGAAGGCAAGAGGGGACAATGCCACTACACACCATTGATGGCTATCACTTTTTTAGACCCTTAACTGACTGCGACTGACAGCCATACCTCAGCCCTCAGGCCCCTCTTCAACTCTCATGAGCCGCCCATCACACATGCTTCCATGCTTCCTGAAAGGAGCTCCAGGAGACCCTAGAAACCTGTCACCTGACTTTAGAGAGCACTTGGGCTCCGAATCAGCCTAGCACAGTGCATGCAGCAAATAGCATCTCAGAGGACCCAGCCCATCTGCCTAGAACGCTGACATGGTGCTTTCTCCAGAACATCTGGTTTGGTTCCAGGGAAAGCAATTCTTGGGACTTGGGAGGAGGCAAAGCGATCATCTGGAGGGAGAAGCCTGGTTGGGGACCTCAGACTCTGGAGCTCAAGTCTCAGTAATGCTGCTGGATTGTCTGGGGTGACGCGGGACAGGATCTGCCTCTAAGCCTCAGTTTATCTTCCCCAAAAATAGAGAGACGTCTCAGAGAGTTCTACCTCTCCTAACATGTCTCTGGTACTAAAGTCCTTCCTCCTACCCACACCCTACATCCCTCTCTTCACACCCTCTTCTTCAACCTCCCCCCAGAACCTAGAGGGCTCTGCATCTCCAAGAGAAAGCATGAAGGACTGAGAGTTGCTTCCTTAAAGTCAGTAAGCATGGAAAGAAGAGCTGCTGGTGCCATTAAAGTACAGAATCTCTTCCTCTGCTGCCTCCTGCTCTGGTCTTTGGCAACACTTGCCCACACAATCCAATATAATAACCAACAGGCCCTGGCAAATATGGTGGTGACACTTGTGTTGCCTAGAAGAGGAAAATGAAATACAGAAAAGAATTCACTTTTTTCAAAGATAGTTTACTTTTTACTCCACCTGCATCCATTAAAGTAATCAAGGAGGTAGAGTGATTCATTCATGTTCAGAAGAGTAGATGCCAGAGGAGGCAATGTACCTACCTGCTGTCTCTTTTGACTGTGTGTAAAAGAAAAAAAAAAATCTGACTCAAATAGCTTGACTCTCAAAAGGAATTTATTGGCTCATTTAATTAAAAAAATGAAAGTATACTAGCTTCACTTAGAATCTGTTCTCTTTCTATCTCTCTGTCCTAACTTCAACTTCACCTTAACACTGACTCCCATCCTATTAAGATGACTTCCAGCAGCCCCCAAAACCATGAACTTTGTCCTTGACATTTATAAAGAGTGTAGGCACTCTATGTCCCAGTATTCACAACAGAAGTCCTGTTACTCACTCAGACTTGATGAACTTAAGCCACTTGCCACTCTACAAGAGATCATTATTGGCAGGGGATGGGATACCTTATTTGACTAAGCTCCCACTGAACCAACAGCAAAGGCAGCTTCCCCTGAATCACTTGAATTTTCAGATAAAATTGGAGGCCTTTAGGGAAAAGGGGAAATGGAAGCCAGGAAGACAAGAAGTTCATATCTGGTGTAGATACTAATGGTTCTTCAAGTTCGGAGCCCTAGGGTTGGTTAGTTGGTTTCTTTCATTGTTTTTAAGGCCTTGCTTTTATAGCAGTTTTAGGTTTACCAAAAAATTAAAAATATGATATAGAGATTTCCTATGTAATCTCTGCTCCCACAAGCATCTTCATTACCAACATTCCCTGCCAGTACACTTGTTATGATTGATGAACTTTCATTGGCACCTGATAATCACCCAAAGTCCACAGTTTACATTATGGTTCACTCTTGGTCTTGTACATTCTGTGAGTTTGGACAAGTAGTAATAACATGTATCCATCATTATAACATCATAAGAGTATTTTCACTGCCGGTAAGACCCTCTGTGTTCAGTCTATTCATCCATTTCTCAGCCTCTGGCAACTCTAATCTTCTTACTGTCTCCATAATTTTGTCTTTTCCAGAATACCATATAATTGGAATCAAGTGTGTAGCCTTTTCAGATTGACTTCTTTCACTTAGTGATCTGCGTTTAAGATTCTTCTAGCCTTGTCGTGGCTTGATAACTCATTTCTTTTTAGCCCTGAATAGTTTTCCACTGTCTGAATGTACCACAGTTTATTTACCTACTCACCTACTGAAGGACATCTTGGTTACTTTCAAGTTCTGCACTTGAATAAAGCTGCTATAAATTTCCACATTTTGTGTGGATATAAGCTTTCCATTTTTTAGGGCAGATACCATACCTAAGAGCACAATTGCTGTATCATATGGTAAGAGTATATTTAGTTTTGTAAGTAACTGCCCAACTGCCTTCAAAAATGGCTGCATCATTTTTCATTCCTACCAGCAAGGAATGAGAGTTCCTGTTGCTCTATACCTCACCAGTGTTTGGTACTGTCTATGTTTTAGATTTTGGATCTTCTGTGATAATAGGTATGGGGTTTCATCTCACCAGTTGTTCTGATTGGCATTTCCCTGATAACATGTAATTTGGAGCATCTTTTTATATGTTGATTTGTTGGCTGCGTATCTTCTTTGATAGGGTATTTGTCAAAGTCTTTGGCCCTAACCTGTTTGAAACCCAACTCCTCATCTATAAAATGAAAAGTTAGAATAGATCATCTCTAAGTGTTACTGCATGTCCAAGATTCCATGACTGTTTTATGTATAACAGATGCACTAGTTGGGTGTCTTAATCCACATCAAGATTTGTGCTGATTAGTCTTTATTGCAAACTCATCTCTGCTCTTCTTGGCCCAGGAAGTTTTTTATTTTAATTGGAGGATAATTGCTTTACAACATTGTGGTATTTTCTCCCATACATCAACATGAATCAGCCATAGGAATATGTTTGTTCCCTCCTTCTTAAACCTCCCCCCGCCACCCACCTCTCACCTCATCCCTAGAACTCTATGCACAGGCACCCTTGTTAACTGGCTCTAGTTGGGTTTGGCCAGACAGGGTCTTTGTAGATATAATTAAAGTTCTCAGAATGAAGTCATCTTAGATTTATTGTACACTCTAAATCCAATGATGATATACTTATAATTGAGCACAGAAAGAAGAAGGTCATGTGAAGATGAAAAAAGCAGAGATTGGAGTGATGCATCTACAGGCCAATAAATACCAAGGGTTACTGGCAGCCACTAGCAGCTAAGAGAGAGTCATAGAACAGATTATCCTTCAGAGCCTACAGAGGAGATAGTACTGCTGACATCTTGATTTCAGACTACTGACCTCCAGAACTGTAGAATAAATTTATGTTGTCTTCAACCATCCAATTTTTGGTAATTTGTATGGCATTCCTGCTGCTGCTGCTGCTAAGTCGCTTCAGTCGTGTCCGACTCTGTGCGACCCCCATAGACGGCAGTCCACCAGGCTCTGCCGTCCCTGGGATTCTCCAGGCAAGAACACTGGAGTGGGTTGCCATTTCCTTCTCCAATGCATGCAAGTGAAAAGTGAAAGTGAAGTCTCTCAGTCATGTCTGACTCTTCGCAACCCCATGGACTGAAGCCTACCAGGCTCCTCCGTCCAGGGGATTTTCCAGGCAAGAGTACTGAAGTGGGGTGCCATTGCCTTCTCCAGTATGGCATTCCTAGGGAACTAATATAGTCTGTGTTCTAACTCAACTGCATAGAATCATGTACAGCTTGGCCAGGAATCTACCATCACTCTGCTATCCAGTTTGGATTACTTGGAGATCCACTGGCCTGTAAAAGCATCTATGCCCCAGTGGGATTCCTTATAAAAACGTGCTTATCAAAGAATTTTAGACTCCAAGAAACCAGTGAGATAAATCACATTTAATCCCTCATAGAGTCTTTACTCAGACCATTCAGTTCTAAAGGAAATTAACCCTGAATATTCATTGGAAGGACTGATGCTGAAGCTGAAGCTCCAATTCTTTGGCCACCTGATGCGAAGAGCCAACTCATTGGAAAAGACCCTGATTCTGGGAAAGACTGAAGGCAGCAGGAGAAGGGGGCGATAGAGGATGAGATGGTCGGATGGACATCATCAACTCATCATCAACATATCATCAACTCAATGGACATGAGTTTGAGAAAACTCCAGGAGATAGTAAAGGACAGGGAAGTCTGGTGCACTGCAGTCTGTGGGGTCCCAAAGAGTTGGATATGACTTAGGAACTGAGCAACAGAGTACTCAATGACCCAAAAGAGTGTGTAGACAGATACATTTGAGTTCTCAGGTTTACTTGTAGGTGTATATATGGCCCACAAACTCACAGCTAGAAGGCAGAGACTAAGTCCATTTCATTTAGTTTTCCTTTTTTTCCATTCATCCTTCTTGAGCTCATATGATGTCTTACACACACAAGATCTGGGACCAAAGTCTGATGAATAAATGAAGGGAAGAAGAAATGAGTTAATTGGCTATTAGTGAGCTCCCAGGCCAGGAGTTTCAGTCAAGAGAAGTAGGTTGCTCTTGGATACTTTAGAAAATCCCTTTGCTAATCTATCCATCCAAAAAGGCACAAACACTAGACTGAGAATCATAAATCTGTGGGAAAGTCAGAATTTCATCCAAATTGAATTACCTGTGCTGAGAACAGGTTCATACCTGTCCAGGCTCCTACCCACAACACTCAGACACACTGTTGTTTCCAGTGTACTTGGGTATGTAAAAAAGGGCTAAGTGATCCTGTTAGGTAATTTAAACATCTTAATTTGATGAGCAATTAACGCAGTAAAGTGAGTGAATAAAGACGTGGTCTGGAGCCAGCCTTCTTGGACTCAGATCTTCTGTGCTATGGACCACTGGTGTATAATCTTAGGTTAAATGACTTAACCTCTGTTCCTACATCTGTAGCTGGCCTAGAAGAAACACTATGTAACTGTTTGCCATTGTTGTTATTACTTTTTGCATACAGGTGTAGCTTGACTAATGGGCAAACCCAGAACCCACAGAGCTTGACTCCTGACCACAGAATACTTCAGTGTGAGAAGAACTCAGAGACTCTGTAAGCATGGACTCAAGCCAGGGAGTCATGCCCACTTTCTTGTTTAGTTAATAAGAGTCTTTGCCCCATTTACTACTTGTGCCTTGACCTTCCTTTTACCCATCAATGAAGCTTGAGGAGCTAATGGTGCAGGTTGAGATGGAGATGAGAAAGCAGGAGAAGCAGGAAGAGGGTTTTCCTTTCTCCAAAAGGAACAGAAATACTGCAGGAAGCCCTGGAGTCTTTATCTCAAATGCCGCTCTTTGCTTTGCACGGGCTTCAACTCTTCCTCTCCTTTTCTAAACTGAGAACACTGTCATTTTGTGAAAAGAATAACAAAGATGCATATATGCCTATAAATGGAAGATGAAGTGGTGACTGAGGGAGTCCTTCTGCCAAGGAAAACAAGTGCAAGGCAGCTAGAAGAGAGGAGCCAGGGGCCCTGCAGAATCAGAAGCTCACCATCTCCTCGGGAGCTGGCTCTGGGCTGTGCAGGCCTGGATGACTGGGAACAGTGGCGCCATGGTCCTGCAGGAAAGGCCTGCCAGGAAGCTTGAGGCCATGGACCTAGGATTTCTGGGAGCAGAAAGCTGAATCTGCCATGGGAAGGGAAGAGAATTGGAGGCTGGGGTCCCAGAGAAAGCACTGTTTAGTTCAACAGGCATTAACTGAATAATCTTTGTGCCCCAGGTATGGGGTTGTAGGGCAGAAGAAGCAAGAGAGTTGTGTTCCTGTTCTTGAAGACCTAGAGTCAATGGAAGTGGGCCTGAAAGGGTGTGTGTGTGCGCTAACTTGCTTCAGTCATGTCTGACTCTCACAATCCCATGGCTTGTAGCCTACCAGGCTCCTCTCTTCACTGGGATTCTCCAGGCAAGAATACTGGAGTGGGTTACCATGCCCTCTTCCAGGGGATCTTCCCCGGGATGGAATCCTAGTCTCTTGCTGCTCTGGCATTGCAGGCAGACTTTATTGCTGAGCCACAAGGGAAGCCAGGTTTGACAGATAGAGATGCAGCTGCACCTTTCAATTAGCACGAACTAGGAGGCTTCCAGAAGTTAGGAGTCACACTCAGTTTGAAGAAGTGGTGTTGAAGGGTCATTTTTAAAGAATGGTGGGATTTTGGCAGATGGGATCATGGAAGGACATTAGGAGCAAACACCTAGCAAAGCCCAGTCAATCCACAGAGCTCAAGAAGATGACAATCCATTTTCTTTTAAATCATTAGGTTTGGGGGTAGTTCATTATATGGCAATAGATAACTGAAGGGCTTCTCATCTTTCTCTGGCCCTCTTCTTTCTCTTCCATGTTTACCTATCATCATGTCCCACCTGGTTGATCACTATCAAACTTCAGGCCCCAGCCCATTTCAAGGACAGGTGTGACAAGACAGGAAGGCAAGGAGACAAAAGGCACCTCTCAGGGAGACAAGAGATCCAATAGGAAAGGTTGGGCAAAAAGGTGAGAAGAGTGTGTAAGTGCATAACTTGGCAGAGGACCCAGAAAGCTAGGTTGGAAAGTTGATGCTTAGCTCAGGAGGTGAGGAGGACTCCCTGAAAGTTTGCTACAGGGAGCTTATGACCAGTACTGGGGCTTAGGATAACCTACCAACAGAAAGTGAGGATGGGTTAGAGGGAGGAAAAGGAGATTCCTATGATTATCAGCCCTTGGAAAGCAGAACATCTAAGGGTTGTGTGACACTTTAGAAGAAATCTAAATTTCCTCCCTAGCTTAGCTACAAGGATCCTGCTGGGCTCATCACTCCTGCCTCATCTTGTGTCACTTTCACTACACTCTAGCAATACAGGTATCTTCCTGGTCCACTAACGCCCCAAGCTTTTCATATCTCTAAGACTTAGCTTATCTCCAAGAAGGTCACCATCAATCCCTTCCCTCTTGAATGCACCAGCCATTCTCCTTTTGAGTGGTGGTTTCTAATCCTCCACATCTTAGACTGCAGGCTGGCTCCTGACTGCTTTAATCAACAGGATGCTGCAGAGGTAACATTAGACCAGATTCAGGTCTATCTAGTCTTTCACAAGTTGAAGAGTTTCCTCCTCCCCACTCACTCAGGAGAAAGCCAGCCTCCCCCACCATCTGGAGTCCTCCATGCCATGAGGAAGCCCAAGCTAGCCATACGGAGAAGCCATATGAAGAGACATCATTGATAGTCAACCTCCAGCTATTCCAGACAACCCAGCCCACACACCAGACATATAAGTGAAGAAACCATTTTGAATATCCAGACCAGTCAAGCCTTCAGATTACTCTAGTCCCTGCTGCTACCTGACTACACTTCAAGAGAGACCCTCAGTGAGAACCTACACCTAGCAAAGCTCGATCAATCCACAGGGCTCAAGAAGATGACAATCCATTTTTGTTTTAAACCTTTAGGTTTAGGGGTAGTTTGTTATGTGGCAAGAAATAACTGAAGGACTTATCATCTTTCTCTGGCCCTCTTTTTTCTCCTCCATGTTCACCTACCCTCATGTCCCTCCTGGTTGATCACTATCAAACTTCAGGCCCCAGCCAATATCAAGGTCTTCCTTTCCCACCCTAATTAAACATCCTGGATTCCACCCTACCCTGAACATGATTACTTTATCTCACATCCTCTGCTCCCTTCCCAGTATTTTCATAATTGAGTTATTCTGTTCTTAGGTATTTCTTCCCTCCTTTCACTAAACAGACTCTCTGAAGTCAGAGACCATGACAACTTTGACCTCTTCCTCATCTTAATATTTAGCATATAGTACATACCCAATAAATATTTGTCAAATAAAAAAGTCACAGTCTCTCTACACAGCAGAGCCTCTGACAGGATGATGATGGGTGGTGATGAATTTCCAGAGCCCCAGTTGTCTGCCAGGCAAATAAGTTAATAATTATATATAGTCTTGACATTAGCCTTGATCCAAGGGACTTCTGTGTGCATGCATGTTGCTAAGTCAATTCAGTCATGAAATTGCAGCAGGTCAGGCTTCCCTGTCCTTCACCATCTCCCAGACCTTGCTCAAACTCATGTCCATCAAGTCAGTGATGCCATCCAACCATCTTGTCCTCTGTCATCCCCTTTTCCTCCTGCCTTCCATCTTTCCCAGCATCGGGGTCTTTTCCAATGAGTCAGCTCTTCACCTCAGGTGGTCAAAGTAATGGAGCTTCAACTTCAGCATCAGGGAATCCTGAATATTCTAGGGAATATTTCCTTTAGATTTCCTTTAGGACTGACTAGTTTGATCTCTTTGCAGTCCAAGGGACTCTCAAGAGTCCTCTCCAACACCACAGTTCAAAATCATCAATTCTTCGGTGCTCAACCTTCTTTATGATCCAACTCTTACATCCATACATGACTACTAGAAAAACCATTGCCTTGACGTACTCCTTTTCCTATTTGGAACCAGTCTGTTGCTCCATGTCCAGTTCTAACTGTTGCTTCCTGACCTGCATACAGATTTCTCAAGAAGCAGATCAAGTGGTCTTTTATTCCCATCTCTTTCAGAATTTTCCACAGTTTATTGTGATCCACACAGTCAAAGGCTTTGGCATAGTCAATAAAGCAGAGGTAGATGTTTTTCTAGAATTCTCTTGTTTCCCCTATGCTCCAAAGAATGTTGGCAATTTGATCTCTGGCTCCTCTGCCTATTCCACATCCAGCTTGTACATCTGGAAGTTCTTGGTTCAGGTTCTATTGAAGCCTAACTTAGAGGATTTTGAGCATGACCTTGCTAGCATGTGAAATGAGTGCAATTGTGCAGTAGTTTGAACATTCTTTGGCATTGCCCTTCTTTGGGATTGGAATGAAAACTGACCTTTTCCAGTCCTTTGGCCACTGCTGAGTTTTCCAAATTTGCTGACATATTGAATGCAGCACTTTCACAGCATTATCTTTTAGGATTTGAAATAGTTCAGCTGGAATTCCATCACCCCCACTAGCTTTGTTCATAGTGATGCTTCTGAAGGCCCATTTGACTTCGCACTCCAGGATGTCTGGCTCTAGGTGAGTGATCACACCACCATAATTATCTGGGTCATTAAGACATTTTTTGTATAGTTCTTCTGTGTATTCTTGCCACCTCTTCTTAATATCTTCTGTTTCTGTTAGGTCCATACCGTTTCTGTCCTTTATTGTGCCCATCTTTGCATGAAATTTTGGTCTCTCTAATTTTCTTGAAGAGATCTCTAGTCTTTCCCATTCAGAAGGAGGAAAACAAATATCATGTATTAATGCGTATATGTGGAATCTAGAAAAATGGTGCAGATGAACTATTTGCAAGGCAGGAATAGAGACACAGACATAGAGAACAAACTTGTGGACCCAGTGGAAGGAGAGGGTGGGACAAATTGAGAGAGTACTATTGACATATACACATTACTAGGTATAAAATAGCTAGCTAGTGGGAAGCTGTTGTATAGCACAGGGAGCTCAGCTTGGTGCACCGTGATGACCTAGAGGGTTGGGATGGGGATGGGGTCATGGGAGGCATGCTCAAGAGAAAGAGGATATATGTATACATACAACTGATTCACATCATTTTACAGCAGAAACTAACACAACATTGTAACACAATTATCCTCCAATTTTTTTCAATAAAGATAGGAGAAAAAAAAATTGCTGCTTTGATTTCCCCATTTCATCTAAGTTCCCACCTATCCAGATTATACAGACCTTGGAAGTAGGAACCATACCACATCCCTTATCTTCTCTTCCATCTCAGTTCCCTGCTTCCAAACCACAGGATGCAGCAAGTGGCTGGATGTGGAGGAGATGTGCTATAAATTCTGTGGCCCACAGGCTGGGAGCAATTGCTGGGAGCAATACTACTCACTGTAAGTCCCTTTCTTGTCCTAATGCAGCTGTATCACTTCCCCCACTTCATGGAGGGGACTTCCTGGTCTCAGAGGAGGAATTCACAGAATTTCCCAATCACCTGCCGAGGAATGGGTGGGTGCTGGAGGACGTGAGACTTTGCCAGAGCCCCCAGGAGCACCGACCTCTCAGCCCTGGCAACAGTGGTGGCTCCTGTTGCTACAGGCCTTCACCGTGACCCGGCCCTGGGGGAACATCTGCAGACCAGTGGTTGTCTTGGAATAGGCCATGGGAAAGTCCAAGAGAAGCCACGGCTCTTGAAAACCATCCCAGAATCCCACTGAAATGCTTTGCCAGAGTACACTGAGCCCGAAAGGTCTTGGGTTTTATGCTATTTTATCCATTTTTTTTTTTTGGCTGGGCTTTTCAGTTGGAAATGCGGAACACTAAAGCTATCCCAGGCCATTCGCTCCAAACATGCCACGAGGCTCCCCTGTGGCTGATCACTAGAGGATCGGGACTCGGGCTCCTCAGTCCAGCACTGCAAATGCCAGGCACCCTGAAAACTATGACTGAAAGAGATCCAGGGCCAAGGAAGCAAGGACTGGGACCGAGACCCAGATCTTTGCCTCCAGGCCCAAAATCTTCCTGCTCTGACTAGGGAATATAGACTACCTAAGAGCAAGCACTTTGTCCACGTCTGAGACCCTGATACCCAGAAGAGGCCCTCACTCACATTGGTCCTCAGTAAGCATTTGATGGAATAAATGGATGAATTGCCAGGCTATACAAAGAGATTCTCCAAGCAGAGTGACTTCACCCAGACACACCACATCTCATCTTAGATTGTGATGAATTAGCTGACCACCACCCATGAGCTAAATTCTGTTTGTACAGCCCATGAGCTGAGCATGTTCATTACAGTTTTTAGTGGTAAAAAAAAAGAAAAGCAAAGAAAAATCATACAGTTGACTCAGACAATATGGGTTTGAGCTATACAGGTCAATTTATGCAGATTTTTTTCAGTAGTAAACACAATACTACGCAATCTGTGGTCGGTTGAATCTGCGCATGTGGAGCCATGGATACAGAGAAATCCGCATACAAAGGAGCCGTGAACATAGAGGAAGCAGGGATACAAAGAGCTGACTGTAAGTTTTACACAAATCTTCAACAGTGCTGAGGCTCATCGCCCCTAACTCCTGCATTGCTGAAGAATGCACTGTGTTTCTTTACTCATAAAACTTTCATAAAATTCAAATTTCAGCATCCACCAATAAAGTTTTATTGGAGTACAGTCACTCCCATGCACTTCCTGGTATTATCTGTGGCTGCTTTTGCAAAACAGCAAATTTGCTACAAAGTTGCAACAGAGACTGCCTGACCCACAAAGCTGAAAATATTTACTGTGTGGCCTTTTATAGAAAAAGTTTGCCAACCCCTGACCTAAAGAATCTTCCCAGTTAGGTACATGTCTAAATCCACCAGCATTCATTGTTTTGGATTAATGGTTGCTCACTCTCTGGTTTCTCTCTTTCTTTCTCTCTCTCGGTATAGTTTTTGTCTCTGTTCAAAGACAGTGGGTCTTTTTTTTTTTTTTCCTTTTTTTTTTTTTTTAATTTATTTATTATTATTATTTTTTTTTTTTTGGTCATACATTGATATGAATCAGCCATAGATTTACGCGTATTCCCCATCCCGATCCCCCCTCCCACCTCCCTCTCCACCCGATTCCTCTGGGTCTTCCCAGTGCACCAGGTCCGAGCACTAAAGACAGGAGGTCTTAAGGAAAGAATATCTAGAGGGGCTAAAGGGTTCAAAACAGGGGACCCCAGGAAAAATTCGGTCCACTTTCTGTATTGCTAAGGCTGAGCACTGTCACCAGTGCTCTGATGAAAAATACAAAAAAGCTCACAGGAGGGCCCATTGCCTTACCCTGAAACACTCATGCCCTCTGCCTGGACTTGCTTTCCCCACCTTGCCTCCCTGGATGCCTCATCCATCTTGGAGCAGCACAGACACGCCGGCTTCGGAGGTCTTCCCTGAGCCAGCCACCACGCACACACAGCTCCCCTGGGCGGCAGAGATCGAGGTATGATTTACCTAGATCTAGGGGTTGGCATCCGTCCCTTCCTGCCCCTCCCCCAAACACACACCCATGGCCAACACAGTCAATCAGTACAATCTTGTCAGCGAACAAAAGCGTAATTCCTAGCCATTTCTGGCTACCTGCTCCCTCTAGACAACCAACTCCTTGCATGTATAAGCCCTGCCTTACAATTTTTATTTTCCCATCTGACACTGCAGTAGGTGTTCAGCTGATACGAATCCTCTCCCGCTTCCCTTCTGTCACCCTACCCTGCAGGAGCAGGTGCAGAATGAAAGCCATATCTCTTTGCACTAAGGCGCTAGTAACTACTTCTCCGGGATCCCTGTAAACGGGCAAGTTCTCCACAGGCGAGAACATGCATCTAGAACTTCAGCCCAGGAGTTCAGATCAGCTTGATGCCAACACCCACCCAAGGTCCCGGGGTGGCTAATATGGTTTTTTCCTCCCAGATAGGGCTACTCATTCTTCGGCTTGTAGAAGGAGAAGCCATAGTCTGTGTTTCCCCTCTAATCTTCTGATGAGCTGGGAAGGTCCTCCATTCCATCTGAGCCCTCTTTCTTCACACTGGGGGGAAGACGAAGCAACAGTCATCCCTAAACCCAACTGAAATTCCTGATTCTTTCCAAGCCAAAGGAAAGTAACTTTCCAGTCTCTTCTTAAAAAAGAAAAGACATTCACCTCTCTCAATAGGCATTTCCAGCTGCAGACAAGGTGTTTCAGAAAATTTGAATACAGTGGCCTGTGTCCTGGCATCTACAGCTACCTTAGCAACCTATAACTTTTATAGATTGCCTGGGATACCAAGGGAATTGGTGGCAGACATCTTAGGCAACCAAACTCCCCAGAACTGATTCCTCCAGTGACCTAAACCTTTTGGAGAAGAGAAGCTTCCTAAACTTCAATTGAAAGGGAAAACTTGAAATCTCTATCTGCAAAAAGGACAGAAATCCTACGAAGTGTTGTCTTACTGACCTGCCGTGGTATAGACATGGACGATTTAGAATTTAAATTCTATTGTGAAAAAAATCATGCCTCAATTGAGAATTGAAAATGAGGGATGCAAATCAAGTGGACCAGCAAATGGAAAGAGAATATTTGGAAAGTGTTAGTTGCTCAGTCTTGTCCGACTCTTTGCAACCCTATGAACTGTAGCCTGCCAGGCTCCTCTGTCCGTCAAATTTCCCAGGCAAGAATACTGCAGTAGCTTGCCTTCTCCAGGGGATCTTCCAGATTCAGGGATCAAAGCCAGGTCTCCTGCATTACAGGTAGACGCTTTATCACCTGAGCCACCAGGGAAGCCCGTATTTGGAATGGTGGTTCACAAACCTGGACCATTCACCTGGGGAAACATGTTCAAATACAGAGTCCCATGCCTTGTCCCCAGAGAGTCTGATTTCTGTAGATCTGGAATGAAACTTGGGTCATTTTTTGGAAGCTCTCTCAGTGATTCTGATAAGCATTCAAATTTGGAAACCAGCCATGCAAAGAATATTTCTTTCCTTCTCCCCATCATCATGTTCCAGGGTCTCCTGGATCTTAGTTCCCTCAGTTCCTGCCAGCTTCATATTCTAAATCTCAAGTGACAAGAACTCATTTTCTTTAAAATAAAAAAAGGAAGCCGCAGCCACTAAGTGCTATGCTCGGCGCTATGCCCAAAAAACCTGGGAATTTGACGCTGCATCTGGCCCCTGGCTGTTGGAAGGCTGTGTGGTTTCTTTTGAGCTTGCTGCCTGGTTTATTTTAGGTGTTGGTTCTGCAGGCTAGTAGGCTGACCTCCCTTGGCCATTCCCCTGGGAGCAGGCTACCAGTCTCCTGCTGTCTCTGCAGCTACAAGGTACAATTTCCACACATGGAGGTAATAGGAGCTGACAGTCAGCAATGGCTGGGGTCAGAATTAAACCTGGGGAGACAGCGTTCTGGGGAGAAAGAATTCCTGGCATTGAGGCTTTACAGGTGGTCCTAACACTGCTACTCACAAGCTATGTGATTTGGTCACTTTCCCTCGCTGGATCTCAGTTTCCCTAACTATGGAACAAGGAGTTGAACTAGATAAAGGCAGCATGGAATGGTGGAAGGAGTGAGTCCTGTGACCAGGCTTCATCACTAACTTGCTTTGTGACTTTGAGCAAGTGAGTGAACCACTGCACATCAGTCTTTTCATCCATAAAATGAGTCTAACAGTATTTCCTTCATAAGATTTATGTGCGAATTTAAGGATGCCAAGGGCTTGACTTAAATTCCATTTGAGGTCCTAGGCACACACATACACACTCACGCTTTCTCACCCCTAAACCATCAATCTGATGAAGGGGGTGCCAGATTCAGGTAGAGACGGTGAGTCTGAAGGGAGTTTAGGAAAGGGAGAACTCACAACTCGAAGGACAGATAAGGAGGAAGGGACATATGACCTTCTTTGAGCTTGAGCTGGAATTTTAACCAATGCCCAGAATTTTAATAAGCAACTGAAGAAAGCAACCCAGGAGTACATAGAGAGAGTTAGTAATTCTGGGTAGGGAAATTTGGGTTTTAATATCTGCCGTCTCACTGCCTAGCTCTGTGATCCTGCAGATTCTCTGCTTCTTTGTAAAAGGGAGTTATGGTGAGACTGGTTATGATGATGCAGGAGAAAACACCTTGTATGGTGCCTGGAACATGGTAGGTGTTCTATGAATAGATGGATGGATTTCAGATGAGAAAAGTGGCAATGGAAAGAAGAATGCCCAAGCACCTTTATAGGTCATTGAGTGCATTAGTAGAGCTCAGCAATTTCCAGAGTATTCCTGGAACTCTAGAACCCTAAGATGCTCCAGGGAGAAAAAAGTACTCCCTGGTCAATTAACTTTAGGAATGGCAACATGATACATGTCTCTCTTGAAGATTTGCAATCAATTTCAACACATTAGTAATTCTTCAAAGTTCTAACTTTACTTCCAGCCAGTAGTTCCCATACTTAATTCACTTCTCAACCAATTTTCCACATTAAACCTATTAACCTCTCACTGAACTTGGCAGGGGT
Organism: Dama dama; assembly: GCF_033118175.1. Lineage (NCBI taxonomy): Eukaryota > Metazoa > Chordata > Mammalia > Artiodactyla > Cervidae > Dama > Dama dama. The sequence continues at coordinate 29,957,890 of NC_083688.1, forward strand.
CTTTCTGGTGTGAAGTAAGGGGAGGGTGGTGAGAAATTTGGAAAAAATTACTTGGGCTTTGCCTTGTGTTTCCACTGCATTCAGTTGAGGAACAATCTGTGCAGTGGTGAAAGGAGAGCAGCCAGAGGAGTAAGCGCACGTTCTTGGAAACAGAGAGACCTGCGCTTAAATGCAGTCCCTCCACTGTGAGTCACGCGGCCACGGGCAAGTCCCTTCACCTTTCTTTACCTCCAGCTCCTGATCTATAAATTTGCAGCACTCACCTCAGCAACCCACTGCAATATTCTTGCCCAGAGGATTTCATGGACAGAGGAGCCTAGTGGGCTACAGTCCATGGAGTCGAAAAGTGTCAGACACAACTGAGAAACTAACACTTTACTTACCTCCAAAGATCATTGTGAGAATCAAATGAATTAATGTACCTGAAGAGGTTAGCATTATGCCTAATACAGAGTAAGCGCTCAATAAGCAATAATTGAAGAAGGGAATGGCTGGTGTCATTTTTGTTATGCCACCATTCAAATATCCTCTATCCATTATTTTGCAACGTCCAGTATGACTCAAACATTGAGCCCTGAGAGTACACATCAGAGTCATCTTTGCCTTCCCCTCTTACATGGGGATCAGCCTAGAGCCCCATCAAGAGGAGAATAAGCCCATTTCAAAGAGGGCAGTGGTAGGGGTGTCTGATGTGTGCTTTTTCTGAATACACAGCAAAGGAAAAGGGCTCTTTTGGAAGGAGGAGTTGTCCTCCCAAACCTGTCTGGGCTGATAGTGTCAGCTCTTGCAGACTGGCAGTTGGCCACTGGGAGATGGAGAATCTGCTTAGTCATTTCTCAAGAGCAAGAGCAAGAAGCTTGAAAAAGAAGCCAAATATACCCACTGAGAGGTCTGCCAAGTACCTCCTAAAAAGAGAAACAAGGAGCAGTACAGAACTCTAAGCACCAGGATCTGATCAGGGTCACACGGCAAAGACCCCTGGCCGCCAGGGTCAGAGACTCACACCCTGTCCAAGTGCCACCACTCTGGGCTGGGGGAGGTTGGCCAGGTTCATCCCGGACCATCAAACTCAAGTCCTCAGCTCTCTTCCCTTTGTTGAAGCATGTTGGCCACTGGCAGCTGCAATCTCTGCAGGGATCCTCTGGTCAGTTTCTCTCCACTGATTTATTAATTACATTCAACATTCATTGAATACTTATTATATATGCTATGGGAAACACAGTTACATAAAAAAATGAAAAAATGTCCCTGCACTTATGGAGTTAACATTCTAGTGTAGAGAGACAGAAAGCACCTAAGTAAGCAAGTAAGAAAATAATTCCAGGGAGTGTAAAGTGCTTTAGGGAAAAACTAGAAGGCTGAGAGATCAAAGAATTAGAAGCTAGAAAAGAATGAAGGTGGGTACTCTGCCCTTCAAAGAAGAGACAAATTTGAGCCAAGACCTGAGTGGGGCAAGGGATGGAGCCAGAGAAGATAAGGAAAGAGAGTGCCTTGAAGCAGAAGGGCTGGAGAGCACCACGGCGCTGCAACAGAAATGAGCCCAGTGTGCAGGAGAGCAGCCAGCATGGCTACAGCCAAGTTAGGAAGAGGACAGGAGGGCAGGAGCGGGTTAGAGATGAGTCAGAAATCCCCCCAGGCCAAGGCACGGAGTCTTATTCCAAGAAGTTTTTGGAAGTTCTTTAATGGTGGAAAGGATAAAGAGCTCAACCTGACTGGAATGTGAAAACCAGATGATAAGAGAGCAACAGTGGGATCTGGGAGAACAGTTGGCACATCCAGAGGAGAAGTGATGATGGCTCAAGCTAAGAGGTTGGCAGGGAGGGGCTGAGATTTGGGGTGTATTATGATGGTAGAGCAACTGGGCTTGTTCGTCAGTGGGCTGCAGGCTACGCCTGGATGTGAGGTTGATGAAAGGAGGCCCTCAGAATAGTGGCCTTCTTCCTGAGATGTGGAAGGCTGCAGGAGGAAAGGTTTGGGGAAAGAAGATACCATGATGCTTTGACGATGACATGAGAGGTTCGAGGTGTATATTGGACTCCCAAGGTGAAGGGCTCACCTGGAACTTTGGTGTGTCTGGAGTCCAACTGTCAGCACTGTGGTCATCAGCAAAGGTGCTTAAAGCCCTTCAAATCCCCACACTTCGACAAGACTGAATGTAGTCAGAAGAATGCCATTCGGGAAGAAGACTTTCGGAAAATGTATAATCCAGTCCCTTTGTTTTACAAGATGAATATGGAGAAGGGAAGCAACTCACTCAGTCAAGATCACACAGCAGTTTGCTTACCAGGATCCACACCCATGTCCTCCCTACCCTCCAGGAAACATCCTCCAAGTTTGAGTTCTTTTTCCACTACTCACAAAATTGTTTCACACTGATCTCTTCAAGTTATTTACACACTCCCTAAAAACTTCCCTTGCTCTACTACAGGGGAACTTTTCTTGTCAAACTTTCTTATCTAACTGAATTTTCTCTACCTCCAGTTTAAGTTCATTTTCTGTTGTAATCACTCTTGTATTATTTTTTCACACTGTGCATGATGTTGTTTATACCTGACTTCTCAGAAAATCATGTCAAGTAATTAGGGTAAGTATTTTGATCGCCATTTACAGATGGGGAAACTGAAGCACACAGTCAAGTCAATTATATTCAGTCCCTTAGCTAGGTGAAGATACAGAAAAAAAAACTAGAACCTTGAGGGTCTCAAGTCTCAGCTCAGGGCTCTTCCCTGTGGCCCAGGAGATCTTTTAAACCCATATCTTGACTCCTCCTTGGTTGATGACTCTCCCAAACACTTTATAAACAGAAAGATAATTAACATCACTGTCATCTTTTTTCCACTCCATACAATCCTTTGTCTTTTTACCTCTCCTCTCTGTGGACTAGATGGATTCTCACTGTCCAAATCCTTTTCCTCTTTGTCCTAAGCACACAGCTAAACTACATTTCCCAGTCTCCCTGTAGTTGAGTATTTCTTTGTGACTGATTTCTAGTCAACAGAATTTGAGCAAAATTAATGCACACCCTTCACCATCTGGCCCATAAAAATACTCCAGCTCAACTGTCCATGCTTTGTCCCACATCAGCTTGATATGCATGAGTCTGGGCACCTTGGAGCCATGTATTAAAGATGGTAGAATTTCAAGATGGAAAGATCCTAGAACCTTCTATCAATACTTGGAGAAAAAGAGACTACCAATCAAGAAAACACATTGACACCTTTTGGAAATAACAAATAAGCTTTGACCATGTAAGAACCATTATACATTTTGTGGTCTGTTTGCTACAGTAGCTAATACCGACATGGGTTAGAGACAACCTGTTCTGGCCCAAGAGAACACTCTGCAACACCTAGTGACCACTTTCCAATGCTCAGACTCTTAGCTAAAAGCCAAAGTAGAAGAAAGAAGCTCAGAGACCATAGACTGTGTCCTTCTTCATACAAGACAGGTTCAGAGGAAGAGAGATCTGGCATTGTCTAAGGTCAAGGACACCCAAAGGTCTTTGCAAGACTAGGGCACTCATTTTCTGGATTCTCCTCCAGCGCTCTTTTCTGAACAAAACATTGCCACTCTACAGACCAATGGTGAGTACAGCACCCAAGACAGGCTGTAGAACAGGACTTAGACAAAGCTCACTATCGGAAGTGTCTCCTGTAAAGCAAACTTGTGGTTACCAAAGAGGATACCAGGGCCGGGTGAAGAAGGATAAATAAGGAGTTGGGAATTAACATAAACACAAGACTATATATAAAATAGGTAAGCAACGAGGATCTCCTGCATAGCACAGGGAACTATATTCAGTATCTTGCAATAATAGAAAAGAATCTGTAAGAGAATATATATATGCTTTACATATATATAAAATAAAACGGGGGTGGGAGGCTTCCCAGGTGGCACTAGTGTTAAAGAAACCTCCCGCCAGTGCAGGAGACATAAGACTTGGGAGTTCAGTCCCTGGGTCAGAAAGATTCCCCTGGAGGAGGGCATGACAACCCACTCCAGTATTCTTGCCTGGAGAATCCCATGGACAGAGGAGCCTGGTGGGCTACAGTCCACAGGGTCACAGAGAGTCAGACACGACTGAAACAACTTAGCATGCATGCACATGTGTGTGTGTGTGTGTGTGTGTGTGTGTGTGTGTGTGTGTAACTCAACCATTTGGCTGTACACTGGAAACTAACACTTGTAAATTAACTTTAATTTAATGTTTTTAACATGGTTTAGAAAAAAAGAAAGAAAGAAATGTCTTCTGTAGTTGTAACCCAACTCTCCCTATCAGCAGTTTACATTCACCTGTTTATGCTATGTCCTCAAAGAAGTTGACAACTGTCTCATCATCTGCCTTCCTATAATAATCTTCCTGACATTAAAGGGTGAGTAACAAATGGGCTTCCCTGGTGGCTCAGAGGGCAAAGCATCTACCTGCAATGTAGGAGACCCAGGTTTGATCCCTGGGTTGGGAAGATCCCCTGGAGAAGGAAATGGCAATCCATTTCAGAGTTCTTGCCTGGGAAATTCCACAGACAGAGGAGCCTGGTGGGCTACAGTCCATGGGGTTGCAAAGAGTCAGATATGACTGAGCAACACCCACACACATCATACGGCCCCTCCATTCTCATTTCTCCAGCACAGCGATAGTCTCACAAGCATGTCTCATTTTCTAAGAAGTAAAAACAATCATGACCATAAGAGCCCCATAACCTTGGTGGCAGCGGTTGAAATGTTGGTCTACCCTGAACTGGCCCCATCATCTGGTTGTCTCTTCCATCACTCGGCAGGGCCTGCAGTCTTCACACTCAGGACAGCCACTCTGGCAGAAGGAAGAGAGGGATGCCTTTTGTTGAGAGATGGTTGTTTTGATGGTTTGTGTTGGTTTGTGATGGTTTGCATTCAATCTTGCTATAGATATTCTCCCCACTCCCACATTCCCTGAAGCCTTCTGGACCCTAAACTGTAGTCTACACTGTTAGCATTATTTCAGGCAGAGAGTAAACAAATATGCTTTGCCAAGACTGTCCCCAGTGGTCTTGAACCTTTCTTGATCCACATCCCTATCAATAAAGTCCTTTAATCACGTGCCCATAGTATATCTAGTGAAACATTATAATATCTATAACATATATTGGCCTTCCCTGGTGACTCAGATGGTAAAGAATCTGCCTGCAATGCAGGAGATTCAGGTTCAGTCCCTAGGTTGGGAAGATCCCCCAGAGAAGGGAATGGATACCCACTCCAGTATTCTTGCCTGGAGAATTCCATGGACAGAGCAGCCTGGAGGACTACAGTCCCTGGGATTGCAAAGAGTCAGACACAACTGAGTGACTAACACTATCTGCTACATTATATTATACATTGAAATGTTTAATAGATACATATTTAGGTATACTTAAGTACCTATTTAATATCTCAATAGATATTTAAGTAATATCTATTGCTATTTAAATAGAAATTATATCTATTGGGGCTTCCCTGGTGACAATGGTAAAGAATCCACCCGCCAGTGTAGGAGACATGGGTTCAGTCCCTGGTCCAGGAAGACCCCGCATGCCATGGACCCACTAAGCCAGTACACCACAGCTACTAAGCCTGTGCTCTAGAGCCCAGGAACCGCAACTGATGAGCCCACGAGCTGCAGCTGCTGAAGCTTGAACTCTCTAGAGTCTGCGCTCTGCAACAAGAGAAGCCTCTGAAATGAGAAGCCCGGGGACCACAGCTAGAGAGTAGCTCCCGCTCTCCCAGCTAGAGAAAAGCCCAAGCAGCAACGGAGACCCAGCACAGCCAAATAAATAAATACAATTATTTCTTTTAAAAAAGCAATAAAATCTATTGAAATATTTATAAGGACACACATGTGCGATACACAAATTAGTTATATAAATGATACAGTTTTCACAAAAATGAGAACTGTTAAAGGACAAGATAAAAAAGACCAACATGAATAAAAGTGCTGACGATTTCCTCCCTGGCCCCAGTGGGCCTTTCTGCACAGCCTGCTCTTTGGAGAACACTTGGTTCATCAAAGTTTTTGAACTGAAGTCACAAACTGGCAACCAAGAGGCCAAATGTAGCCCACAAATGTGTTTGGTTTGGCCTGAATAATGTTTTCTAAATTTTCTATTAGTCCCCAACTTGTAAAAAATTGGACCAATTCATGTAAAAATCTTAGAGATTTTTGAAATTCATTTTATTCACTGCTTTATCCCTGGTGCCTGGAGCATAGTAGGCACTCAATAGACACTTGTTTCATTGAATTTCCAACTTCTTTCAAAAAAATCATGCTGGTACATCTTCCTGGCAATAACCACCTGGAGCTGAGTAGTGAATGCCCCCTGTACCAGGATGTGGACTCACCAGTCCTAAGCCATAGACCCCACCACCCACTAACGAAGCCCTGTAACCAACCAGCTTCACTCACACCACCTATTGTATGCCTGGTAACTGAACAATTGCTTCTGTTTTAGGACTTCTTGGTTACATGATGGCCTTGGTCACCCTCCATGAGCTCAGACCAAACCAACATTCCATCTGGAGTCAAAGATACAGGTTTGAGTATGATTCTGTCAATTACCATTCTTGGGGGATTTGCTCTCTGAGCCAAAATCTCCTATCTGGAAAATGGGAATTGCAATACCTTTTTTCAAAGGTTATTTGAAAATCAAAATAAATGAAATCATATTTGTGGGCTGTTTTGTAAATTTTGTAAAGTATTACAGAAATTAAATTACAGGCTCAGACAGTAAAGACTCTGCCTGCAATGCAGGAGACCCAGGTTCGATTCCTGAGTTGGGAAGATCCCCTGGCGAAGGGAATGGCTACCCACTCCAGTATTCTTGCCTGTAGGATTCCATGTAGAGAGGAGTCTGGCAGGCTACAGTCTATGGGGTTGCAAAGAGTCGGACATGCCTTAGCAACTAACATTTTCACTTTCACCATTGTAACAGCTGTGTTCATCTACCAGGAGGAATAGCTGAGGTTTAGGGATGAAACAGACCACATTTCCCTATATTAACTATGTATCTCTCTACACCTCTACCTTCCATCACACCACTCTGATTTTCAGATGTACTGGGAATACAAATGACGGGATAGGCCAAAAGTAAGGAATAAGCCACCACCCAAAAAGCTGGGTTCAATTTCTCCTAATGAGAGTGACTCTCTTGTTTTCTCTCTTTCTCATATCTAAGTCACTAACTGCTTGTGACTTGTCAGACCCAGGTCTCCATGCCTTGCTGCCAAAGACCAAAGGTATTCCCAGTGTCTTTCTGCACCTAATCCTAAGAGCCAATACCTACAACCTCCACCTTTATCTCCTTGAGTCTAGACCTGTTGTGAATGTCTAATCTTGTTCACCCATTGGAAATAAGCCCGAGAGCTTTTCTCTCCCACCTTTTTATCAGCAGAGAAACTATTTCTATTCCATATAAGACTAGCTTCGCAGCAATGTTCCCGTTACACACACACAGACACACACACACACCACACACTCTCTTCTCCCTCTGACTCTCCCATAAATATTTGCCAGCTATCGGCTGACCCATATAAAATAACCAATATTCAACCATTTCTGACCTAGGAAAGGAGGCAATTTTATCATCTCCATACCAATATATTTAACCCAGAGACTCAGACTTGGGGGTTTCTGTAACCTCTGAATCTTCCTGTTTTTAAGCCAAAGCCAGTTGTTCTTATCCATTTCCCACGATGATTGTACCAAGACTCTGAGAAAAACACTTCAGCATCTCAGGCATGCTGGGGAGTTTCCTTCCTCATGGACCTATAGTTGCCAGACAATTCCGTGAACTAAAAATCCTGGTCAAAATATAGATTCTAGATGCAACAGATTCTTGCCTGTTCAGCCTCTTCCTGTTCCCTGGGGAGAAAGGGTGTAGAAAATTTATAAAATATGCGCTGCTGACTTGGGACTAAGAAGTGAAAGCCTTTTTAAGGAAGGAGAACATCAACTCAGGATCCCCCAAGTCCCACCATCTTGGAAGCCCCCCCCCCCCATTTCTCCTCCTTTTGTTCTTTTAGCCCTTTGTGAAGAGGTCCTCAAATTCCCTACCTCAGGCTTCTTCCGTTCTGTCCATCAGCAGGAGCTCTCATTGCTATCTGCTGTATCACCTAAACCCTCCCTAGATGTTGTCCTCTCTTCAGCCCAATGGAGAAAATGGGGAGTCTCAGGAAAGCTGAGGGAATCCCCCCAACTTCCCACAGGTATTGGGAAATGCTATGTATAACATTAGCAGAAATCTTGTGGTGTTAAACATAGTTCTCTCTGTTGTGGGGTCCCTATTTAACAAGCAAATTCCCCACATATTAAGCATTTCTGAAACTGTTCCTTAGAATGCGAGTGTTCTAAGAGATATTCCTGAGTGTTCCTAAAAAAGGAGTTCTTTGATCAAAAAAGTTTGGCAATCCCTATATACCATTACTGGCCCCTTGCAGGAATTTCATAACACACAGCTTCACATTCAAGATTTTGAGAGATCTTGCAGAGGAAACCCTATGTAACTTTGTTTGATCTAGTGTTTCCTAAACTTACTCAGCAAAGGAACCCTCTTCTTTCATGAAAATTATTTTTATCATTTCCTGGACCTTTATTTTCATAAAATACACTTTGTGAAATCCTGCTCTATCTTGTGAGGGAGGATAAATACTTCACCTTCCCTTTAGAAAATAGAGCTGGGCCCCTTATCCAAGCCCACCACCCCTGGAGTGAGCACCACTCACGAGTCTTGCAAATGGCTTTCCTCCCCTGCCCTGCACACATGCAGTGTCTTCAAAGAGCAAAGGTTTTGCAAATGCCTGTTCTAGCCAATGTCCCCTCATCAGTCTGGATCCTGAGAAACCCAACATAAGCCTTCGACAGACATGGTTAAGACAAGGAGATCCAAGAGGCATCCACCCAAAAGAGAAGAATCTGAACATCCAAGTATGAGACATTCTCTTTAGTCCCATTGCCCAATTTTGATTAGACACACCCTGCTCTCCAAACTCATGCATAAGGGCTTTAACTTGTCCCACCCAGGTGGGAAGCCCTTAAGGACCATGCCGAAACCACAGACTTGGATGTGGTGTGCTTTAGTCAAATTCCTTGTGATTCATCTGGATCCCACACTTTAGCATTTCAATCCGCTCTCCTCTTTATTATTCTGTTCCGTCTATGGAATTTATCTCCCCACCTAGAACGTAAATTCCAGGACACTTGATTCCATATCTTATCCTTCCTCTCTTTGTCCCTAAAGTGTCTATATCTCAATAGTAGGTACAGTGGAATAATAAACAATACTATAAACAATATTAAACTGAACTTAACAGAATCCCCTCTGCTTTTTATCTACCCCAAGAAAGAAGGGTGGTAAAATAGGAAATTTCTCTTAACCATCTCCTTTAATAGACTCATGTGCGTTAGTTGCTCAGTCGTATCTGACTCTTTGCAACCCCATGGACTGTAGTCTGCCAGTCTCCTCTGTCCGTGGAATTTCCCAGGCCAAAATACTGGAGTGGATTGCTTTTTCTTTCTCTAGGGGATCTTCCCCAGGCAAGAATATGGGAGTGGATTGCCAGTTCCTTCTCCCGGATATCTTTGTGACCCAGGGATCAAACCTGGGTCTCCTGCATTGCAGGTAGACGCTTTACAGTCTGAGCCACCAGGGAAGCCCAACAAACTCACAGACTCAACCAGTACCCTCTACTCCCACTGGGACATAAACCAGACAAGCCCACAAGATCTAACCTCTCACAGCCACAGGGCCAAGCTCTCACGCCCTAATGCACTCTGTTCTCACTGACTGCTTGCTTATCAAGAGTCAGGTGTGTTCCTAAATTTGTCCATGCCGGTTGTATGTGTTACTATAGTTGTACGTTTTAAATAAAGATACTGGGACGGACGTTTGTCTTCCACTGGATGGTCTCCATTTGCCTCTCCAGTTCCATTCTCTACTCTGCTCAGTGCCCGGGGAGGCTGACCTTTGTAGACTGGACCAATCAAGCCTCCCTGTCCTCTGGCCTCTGCTTGGCTTCTACCAACGGAAGTCATCTGTAGGAAGTGGGAGGCGGAAGGAAAGCAAGGCTGGGCTATTCACCCCCCCCCCCACCCCGACTCTCTCCTTGCAGGTCTGGAGCTTAATAGTGGCTGAATTCTTCTAGCAAAAAGCGTTGCACCTGCCAGACAGCTATCTCTTGCAGCTACTCGACATCATTACACTCAGGGATGGGCGCAGCCCCTCACAGTGCCCGTCACTGTGTGCCCCACACCACTGCTTGGCTTCCCTCAACGCTGTCCACACTATGCACTCCCTTTGCTAAACTCTTTTTATTTTTTATTTTTTTTTCCATTTATTTTTATTAGTTGGAGGCTAGTTACTTTACAATATTGTAGTTGTTTTTGCCATATATTGACACGAATCAGCCATGGATTTACATGTGTTCCCCATCCCGATCCCTCCTCCCACCTCCCTCCCCATCCCATCCCTCTGGGTCTTCCCAGTGCACCAGCCCTGAGCACTTGTCTCATGCATCCAACCTGGGCTGGTGATCCGTTTCATACTTGATAATATACATGTTTCAATGCTGTTCTCTCAGATCGTCCCACCCTCGCCTTCTCCCATAGAGTCCAAAATCTTTTCTATACATCTGTGTCTCTTTTTCTGTCTTGCATATAGGGTTATTGTTACCATCTTTCTAAATTCCATATATATGCGTTAGTATACTGTATTGGTGTTTATCTTTCTGGCTTACTTCACTCTGTATAATGGGCTCCAGTTTTATCCATCTCATTAGAACTGACTCAAATGTATTCTTTTTAATGGCTGAGTAATAGTCCATTGTGTATATGTACCACAGCTTCCTTATCCATTCATCTACTGATGGGCAGGGCATCTAGGTTGCTTCCATGTCCTGGCTATTATAAACAGTGCTGTGATGAACACTGGGGTACACGTGTCTCTTTCAGATCTGGTTTCCTCCATGTGAATGACCAGGAGTGGGATTACTGGGTCATATGGCAGTTCTATTTCCAGATTTTTAAGGAATCTCCACACTGTTCTCCATAGCGACTGTACTAGTTTGCATTCCCACCAACAGTGTAAGAGGGTTCCCTTTTCTCCACACCCTCTCCGGCACTTATTGCTTGTAGACCTTTGAATAGCAGCCATTCTGACTGGTGTGTAATGATACCTCATTGAGGTTTTGATTTGCATTTCTCTGATAATGAGTGATGTTGAGCATCTTTTCATGTGTTTGTTAGCCATCTGTATGTTTTCTTTGGAGAAATGTCTGTTTAGATCTTTGGCACATTTTTTTGATTGGGTCATTTATTTTTCTGGAATTTAGCTGCAGGAGTTGCTTATAAATTTTTGAGATTAATCCTTTGTCTGTTGCTTTGTTTGCTATTATTTTCTCCCAATCTGAGGGCTGTCTTTTCACCTTGCTTATAGTTTACTTTGTTGTGCAAAAGCTTTTAAGTTTAATTAGGTCCCATTTGTTTATTTTTGCTTTTATTTCCTTTTTAACCATCCCTTCTGGTGTACCAGCTTTTTTCTGCCTCCCCCGGCAAACCCTGACTAGTCCACCTACCAACAAACATTCCTTTCCCTCTTCTTTTCTAACAGAGCCCGTTTGCTCTAATTCCAGGATTCCAAGTGCTTCAGGGAGCATCTCCTTCATGCCAGAGGAGAACTTTAAATATATATAATATATATATATTGTCATTCATTTCTTCATTTCTCCCTGGTGCAGGTGCTTATTACAGGTTAGGGGGTATCCATCTCAAGAGTTTGGTTTGATAAATTTGGTCCAGACCTCCTTTCTCAGGGGCTTCCCTGGTGGCTCAGATGGTAAAGAATCTATTTACAATGCAGGAGATGCAGGTTCAATCCCTGGGTCAGGAAGATCCCCTGGAGAAGGAAATGGCTACCCATTCTAGTATTCTTGCTGGAGAATCCTATTGACACAGGAGACTGGCAGGCTAGAGTCCATGGAGTTTCAAACAGTCAGACGTGACTGAGTGACTCTTTTTTTTTTTTTTTTTTTTTCTTTCTCAGCAGGCCTGATTTTATGGTCCATGGGACGATGAGTCCCCTGGAGCAGAAATCGGTCATATTAGTGACTCTTCAGACCTAGGCTGTCATTAAAACTAAAAGGTGCCTGCTCCTTGGAAGAAAATCTGTGACAAACCTAGACAGTATATTAAAAAGCAGAGACATTACTTTGCCAACAAAGGTCTGCACAGTCAAAGCTTTGGTTTTTCCAGTAGTCATGTATGGATATGAGAGTTGGACCATAAAGAAGGCTGAGTGCTTAAGAACTGATGCTTTCAAACTGTGGTGTTGGAGAATACTCTTGAGAGTCCCTTGGAGTACAAGGAGATCAAACCAGTCCATCCTAAAGGAAATCAACCCTGAATATTTATTGGAAGGACTGACGCTGAAGCTGAAGCTTCAGTACTTTGGCCACCTGATGCAAAGAGCTGACTCAATGGAAAAGATCCTGATGCTGAGAAAGATTGAGGGCAGGAAAGGGGACAACAGAGGATCAGATGGTTGCATGGCATCACCGACTCAATGGACATGAGTTTGAGCAAGCTCCAGGAGTTGGTGATGGACGGGGAGGCCTGGTGTGCTGTGGTCCATGGGGTCACAAAGAGTCAGACGTGACTGAGCAACTGAACGACAACAACTGCAGACCTAGGCAGTCCCTGGCACAAAAATTAGTGGAATTGAGCTAAAATATTTAAGTTGGGTTGATTCATAAATGCTCTAACCGATTCCTAGAGAGCACTGGTTGCCCAAATTCTCAGGCTCTGGTGCAGAAATGCAGGAGCTAGGGTTTCCAGTAAGATTCGTCACTGAGTCCCTCTTCCTACCGGCTGCCTTTCTTGGGATGTCTTTAACCATATAGAGTTCCCTTCACATCATCTGTGTAAATCAGAGCCCAGAGGAGCAGCAACAGGTGGAGAGAGCCAGGATCCTATAAACAGAGGCTTGCCACTGAGACATATGGAAACATTTTGTCCCCTTTTACAGCAGGCCTTTAGCCACTTGCCTCCCCATATCATTCCATTTTCACATTTTCCACGCACCTGCTAGGCGCTAAGCACTATGCTTTTATATAGATTAGTTCACATCATGAAGAACAGAAATTCCAGATTATCCCTGGGCTGGTGGGGATGGGGAATGATCTTGGGTAAGTCCCTGGCCTGTTTCCAGATCTCTAAAATGAGTGGGTGTGCTATATGATCTCTCAGGAATCTTCCAGTCCAAATTTGCTAAAATGCTCTACAGCTCTGAGATCGAGTTTCTCCTTCCAGAAGAAGCACCAGTAAACCCCTCTTAACCTGAACTTCCCCATCGGAGAGGGGAGCCTGAGCCCAGGGCTTGAGTGCAGGCAACTTAGTTTTTTGTTTTACTTCATTTCTGAATCAGCTAATGTTGCTAAATTCTTTTTCTTTGTTTGTTTCTATGGGAGTATAGCTGCTTTACAATGTTGTGCTAGTTCCTGCTGTAGGGCAAAGTAAACCAGCTAAATGTATACATATATCCCTTCTTTGTCACCACAGAGCATTGAGTAGGGGTCCCTGTTCTATACAGGAGGTTATCATTAGTTATCTATCTCATGCATAGTAGTGTATGTGTCAGTCCCTACCTCCTAATTCACGCCCTCTTCCCCCACCCTTGTCTTGGTGTCCATATATTTGTTCACTACATCTATGTCTCTATTTCTGCTTTGCAAATAGGTTCATCTGTACCAGTTTTCTAGATTCCACATATATGTATTAATATATACTATTTATCTTCAGGAAGCTTAGTTTTTGAAGTGATCCCAGGAAATAAGAGTGGGGCAATGGGAGGAAGGGTGGGAGGGAGTCTAACACAAGAGTGGGTTGTTGAGCTAGTCACCACTCTAGGAAACTGAGGCTCAGTCTCACTGGTATCCTCTGAAGAGCCAGACAGAACGCATTCATAATTCCATGCCCTAGAGGGATGGAAAGAGAGGAACATTTCACATCAGCTCCCATCCCACTGGTCATGGTTGTCCCATGGGAGTTAACTTCCTCCCTCTTCCCAAGGTGCACCTTGACAGTGACCAGCAGTTCTGTACAGTAACGGAGAAGTCCCAGCAAGAAGCAAGCTTACAGCTTAAGGGAGGACTGCCAGAGGCTAAAAGGTAGGCCAAGAGAATCAGAGTTTGCCAGACTTAACAAAAATAGAGTATGCTCACTTAAATTTGAATTTTCAAATCAACAATGAATGCAATATCTAGGACATGCTTATGTTAAATAAATTATTCATTATTGATCTGAAATTCAAATTTGACTGAGTGTCCCACATTTTTTATGACAACCCTGCGTGCAATGCACAGCTGGGAACAGAAGGCAGGCCATGCTAAGCGCCAGCCCTACCTCTCCAGTCTCCTCTAAAGAATTTACCTATCTGCCTTGAAGACCTTTAAATTTCCCATTTCTCCAAATTTCTGATATAGAAGTAGCTGAATTATGAGTGATGACCTGCTCTGTACAAGGCCAGAGAGGTAACAGGGAGAAACGCAGCCAGGTAATATGAAGTGGGACACAAAATTTCTAGTTCTTCGGGGACTCAAAGCCCAGAAAAGGAATCCTGTGCTTGTACTCATAAGACCTCAGGCTGAGCAAATCCAGGCTGATGATGGGCTCGCCACCACGTCCCTCCATGGCTGTGAATATCTACAAGAATGCCAAGACCTACAGGGAATGAAAGAACAGAAATATGAATTTTCATTAATAATGAAGATAAGAATGACAAAGCCAATATTTTTTCCTGCAAATCCTTTTGTTGTTTTCAAGCAGACTTCTCCAAAATACCAAATGTGATCATCTTCAGAGCTCTAGAGTTAGATGTTTCTTATTTTGAGTTCAGGAATTTAAGTGCTTAAAAAACAATGCTTTTGTAATGTCCTAGAAGGATGGGATGCGGGGGTAGGGGTAGAAAGGAAGCTCAAGAGGAAAGAGATACATGTCTAAATATAGTTGATTCACTTTGTTGGACAGCAAAAACAAACACATTGTAAAGCAATCATACTCCAATAAAAAGTCTTTAATAAAAAAATATTTTAAAATCATAAATAGAAAAAATAATGCAATCTATATCTTTTTTCTTGTAGCTTCAAAATTTCCAGAACTTTCACATTGTTCTTTAGTGAGGCCTCCTCAGCCCTATGCTTTCAGAAGCCTGCTGCCCTCCTGCCCAGGTTCTTAATCTAACCAGAGTGACAACTCCATTTGAGTCCCAGGACTTTGTCCCTCATCCCTGGTGAGAACAAAGCTGAATTGTATGAGAGTTGGAACCTTGAATCTATCTCACACCCAGGCCCTCTGGTTAAGAGGCTGCAGCTGTACACTCACCTTCATAGAGTATAAACCCCATCAGCAGATGTCTGGGCTGTAACAATTCCAGAGCATGGCTCCTGTTGAGTCTGAGTTTCCAAAAGTGGGATGGAAAGGGCCATGGGATCATCTTGGCAAGCCTCCCTATTCCAGCGATAAAGATGCTCCATTCCACAGGTGGAAGGCAACTGGTCTAAGATTCATAACTGCATTTCTCCATTTGACAGAATCAAAAGAAGAACTCGGTGCTCCTTCTATTACCCCAACAATAGCCTCATCTCACAGCCCCATCCTTCCCTCTGATTGTATTGCCTGCTTGATATTTGTGTTACTCCATTATGGCAGGAGCTTGGATGTTATAACAAACACAGCTCCCCTATATAATCCACAGGGACCAGTTTTCAAAAACTACTGTGGTGAACATTTATTCTTAACCACACATCAGAGCCTCATGCCTCCCAGGGCAATAACTATGAACATCTCACTATAGAGGAAATCTGCATTCAAATCCTGGTTCTGTCATTTAATAGTCATGTAACTTTTGGCAGGTCACATAATCTTCTAGAACCTTCAGTTCAGTTCAGTTCAGTCACTCAGTCGTGTCTGTCTCTTTGCGATCCCATGGACTGCAGCATGCCAGGCCTCCCTGTCCATCACCAACTCCTGGAGTTTACTCAAAGTCATGTCGGTGATGTCATCCAACCATCTCATCCTCTGTTGTCCCCTTCCCCTCCCACCTTGAATCTTTCCCAGCATCAGGGTCTAGAACTTTAGCTTGCCTAAAAATGGACAAGTGATCTCTGTCCAACTTATTGTGAGGAGCAAATGACTTCCCTTGTTTCATGCAGGAGCCACTAGCCGCATGTGGTTCTTTAAGCTGAAACATAAATAAGATAAAATAAAAATACAATTCCTTATCCTCACAAGCCACAGTGCGTGTGCTCAGTGGCCACATGTGACCAATAGCTACCATATTGGACAGGACAAATACAGAACATTGATCCATCACAGAAAATGCTATTCCTCAAGGCGGCCAGAGGGTACTCAAAACACATCAGCCATGGGGTCCTTCATGGTTTGGTTCCAACCTTCCTGTCCAGGTTCTTCTCCTGTCACACCCAGCCATCTGCTCCTTTATATTCTCCACCAAATCACATGTTCTTCCTGGCTGTTACTTCCACAGTGACTTGTTTCCTGTGGTTTTCTTGTTGAGAATGCCCTCCCTATACTGGATCCCAAGCTTTTCAAAAACCAGTTTTCAAAAACTACTGTGACAAACATTTATTCTTAACCACACATCAGAGCCTAACACTGCCCAGGGCAATAACCATGAACATCTCACTACAGAGGAAATCAGCATTCAAATCCTGTTTCTGTCATTTATTAGTCATGTAACTTTGGGCTGCTCCTATCTGCATAGAAAACCGTGCTCACGCCCAGGCCCAATGCAAAAAGTTCCTCCTTAGAGGCAGTGTCTGCCGTGCTCCTGGAAGGAATCAATCAATCCTCTTTCTCCAGATCCTCTATTGATGATCCCACTACAACATTTCCACCCTGAGACCGACATGTGCTCATCTCTGAAGGCCTTGAGGGCAAAGACTGGGTCTCATTCATCTTTGTGCCCCAGAGCTGGGAAGAGTAGAGATCTTGGTCAATATCGACACCACGGATCTCACTACCACCACGCTCCTTCAGCCCATCAGTTCCCAGTGCTGGCTCAGTCTTAGCTATACATTTTTCAGGGAAAGGTTTCCCCACAGGCTGCTGGTTCCCTCCAAGCAGGCAAAGCTGTGGAGGGAAGCTGGAGGTGGAAGCCAGGGCTCAGGCTGGGTCAGTGGCCATGGGGAAGAGGTCAGTTGAAGAAAGCCGGCCCCAAGGGGAAGAGCTGGAGGGAATGATAAGGGCAGTCCCAGAACACACACTGACCATTCTCTCCCAGTGGAATACCCTCTGCCTGACCTCTCTGATGACCAGCGCCGCTGGCTCTCCCCTCCTCCCCCTGGGCATTCTCCTCAGAGCACTGCCCCCACGTGCCTCCCCACAGGCCCCGGGGCCAGCAGAGCCTCCTGCCGCCCAGTGGCCCCTGAGCCTGCCTCAGGATCCCTTCCAAATGAGTATATCTCTACACCACCTCCCTCACCCATGTCTTCTCCCATGTTCTTTTTTTTTCTTTCCTACAAATGTCACATTAAAGTGAAAGTGAAGTCACTCAGTCGTATGCAACTCTTTGCAACCCCATGGACTGTAGCCCACCAGGCTCCTCCGTCCATGGGATTCTCTAGGCAAGAGTACTGGAGTGGGTTGCCATTTCCTTCTCCAGGAGCTGTTCCCAACCCAGAGATCGAACCAGGGTCTCTCACATTGCAAGCAGATGCTTTACCATCTGAGCCACAAGGGGCTCACAAATGTCACATTCAGTTCAGTTCAGTTCAGTTGCTCAGTCGTGTCCGACTCTTTGAGACCCCATGAATCGCAGCACGCCAGGCCTCCCTGTCCATCACCAAATCCCGGAGTTTACTCAAACTCATGCCCATCGAGTCGGTGATGCCATCCAGCCATCTCATCCTCTGTCGTCCCCTTCTCCTCCTGCCCCCAATCCCTCCCAGCATCAGGGTCTTTTCCAATGAGTCAACTCTTCGCTATACCATTTCTGTCCTTTATCGAACCCATCTTTGCCTGAAATGTTCCCTTGGTATCTCTAATTTTCTTGAAGAGATCTCTAGTCTTTCCCATTCTGTTGTTTTCCTCTGTTTCTTTGCATTGATTGCTGAGGAAGGCTTTCTTATCTCTCCTGGCTAGTCTTTGGAACTCTGCATTCAAATGGGAATATCTTTCCTTTTCTCCTTTGCTTTTCGCTTCTCTTCTTTTCACAGCTATTTGTAAGGCCTTCTCAGACAACCATTTTGCCTTTTTGCATTTCTTTTCTTGATGGGGATGATCTTGATCCCTGTCTCCTGTACAATGTCATGAACCTCCATCCATAGTTCATCAGGTTCTCTGTCTATCAGATCTAGTCCCTTAAATCTATTTCTCACTTCCACAGTATAGTCATAAGGGATTTGATTTAGGTCATACCTGAATGGTCTAGTGGTTTTCCCTACTTTCTTCACTTTAAGTCTGAATTTGGCACATTAGCATGCTTTAATTTTTTTTAGGCCTTTATTGAATTCATTACAACAGTGCTTCTGTTTTATATTTTGGTTTTTTGGCCACAAGGCATGTGGGCTCTTGGCTCCCTGACCAGACATCAAACCTCCACCTCTTGCAGTGGAAGGTGAAGTCTTAACCACTGGACCACCAGGGAAGTCCCCTCCTGTGCTCTCTTTTTTTTTTTAACAGGCTATGCAAATCAGTTAAACTAGAGAAACATATATAGGTTAAGTAGAGTACCTTGTCTAAGTTCTTAGTCTTCTTTTTTTCTAATACAATTATTTTATTACAGTTCTATAAGATACTGTAATCCAAATGCTTTCAGACATTTTGATTTGGGGAAGAGTTTTAAAGATACACAGTTTTCTTTAAGAAAAAAGTTGAAATCACAATACGTTTTAGATCTCCTAACCCATTAGCTCTTTTTCCATTCATTTCTTAGGAAGAAAGTCTTCTTTTTTCTTGTTGTTCAGTGGCTAAAGAGCCTCTTGATGAAAGTGAATCAGGAGAGTGAAAGAGTTGGCTTAAAACTCAACATTCAGAAAACAAAGATCATGGCATCTGGTCCCATCACTTCATGGCAAATAGATGGGAAAACAATGGAAACAGTGACAGACTTTATTTTCTTGGGCTCCAAAATCACTGCAGATGGTGACTGCAGCCATGGAATTAAAAGACGCTTGCTCCTTGGAAGAAAAGCTGTGACCAACCTAGACAGCGTATTAAAAAGCAGAGACAAAGGTTCATCTAGTCAAAGCTATGGTTTTTGCAGTAGTCATGTATGGATGTGAGAGTTGGACTATAAAGAAAGCTGAGCACCGAAGAATTGATGTTTTTGAACTGTGATGTTGGAGAAGACTCTTGAGAGTCCCTTGGACTGCAAGGAGTTCAAACCAGTCAATCCTAAAGGAAATCAGTCCTGAATATTCATTGGAAGGACTGAAGCTGAAACTCCAATACTTTGGCCACCTGATGCAAAGAACCAACTCATTGGAAAAGACCCTGATGCTGGGAAAGATTGAAGGCGGGAGGAGAAAGGGACAGCAGAGGATGAGATGGTTGGTTGGATGGCATTATGGATGCAATGGACACGAATTTGAGTGAGCTCTGGGAGTTGGTGATGGACAGGGAAGCCTGGAGTGCTGCAGTCCATAGGGTCACAAAGAGTTGGACATGACTGAGTGACTGAACTGAACTGAGTTGTTAAGTTATGCGGGACTCTGCGACCCCATGGACTGCAGCATGCCTGGCTTTCCTGACCTTCACCATCTCCCTGACCTTGCTCAGATTCATGTCCATTGAGTCAGTGATGCTATCCAACCATCTCATCCTCTGTTGCCCCTTTCTCCATCTGCCCTCAATCTTTCCCAGCATCAGGACATTTTCTAATAAGTTGGCTCTTCACATCAGGTGGCCAAAGTCTTGGAATTTCAGCATCAGTCCTTCCAATGAATATTCAAGCTTGATTTTCTTTAGAATTAGCTGGTTTGATCTCCTTGCTGCCCAAGGGACTCTCAAGAGTCTTCTCCAACACCACAACTCAAAAGCATCTTTCTTTTTTTAGGTTACTAACTTCTTTAATTTATTAGCATATACTTTAAAATTTCTTACCTAGGTAACACTGAATTATTGTTTCACAAGTACAACATTGTATTTCTACTTCTGTATTACTCTACAATGTCCTCACCACCAAAAATTTCTTGATATTTCACCGTGCAGCTGATTTCCTCTGCTCCTTCGTTCTTTGTTTGGTGACAACCCCACCATCCTTCCAGCTTCCTGACTAGAAACCTCCCACCAAACTTGTCCTCTTCCTTCCTTCTCCTCCAAGATCACCTCCTGCCATCAGTCAGAAAGTCCTGCCCATCAGACCCTTGCAGTGGCCTGAACTCTGCCTCTGGACTTAGTGGGCCCCCATGTCTTCTCGGGTGGGCCATATCACTGTAACAGCATCCTAACCAGGCTTTCCTTCTCTAATCTGTGGTCCTTTCCATCCATTTTGTCAGAATCATCCTCCTAAAATACAAATTGTTCTCCTCCTGGCCTCTGCCCTCCATCATTGCCCACAGGGCCAAACACAAGCCTATCTCCTTAAACAAATATTCAGGTTCCTCCCAGATCTGACTCTCACTTACCTTGGCTGCCTTCCCTTCTCTGGAACATGCCGTCCAATTCCCCACTTGTGTGCCTTTTCTCTGCCTCCCTCATCCCCAACACCCACCCTGCGCTTGCACAAAGACTTCCAAGTTCAGCTCCAACATCAGCCTCTCCATGTGATCCTGGAAGCAGGCTGCCATTGGGTTCCCACCCGACTTGCACAGACGGGCTGAGGGACCTCAGGAAAGTTACCAAACCCCACCATGGCTCATTTTCCTCATCTGTAAAATGGGACCATAGCATTGCCTACCAGTCGTTAGCAGATGGAATGAGCTACTTCATTAAAAGTGTATAGCATCACACCTGGCACAAGGCTGTTTCCACCTTTGGTGATGGTGCCTCCCAGGGAGAGGTCTCAGACTCTCCAACCATAGGCTGCCTGAATCTCAGGTATAGGGCTTAATTATTTGGTTCTGTAATGAAATTGTTTTTGCCTCTGGTCGCCTCACTCAGAAGACTCAGGAATCCAACCTGGTTGGCTGGTCACCTCCCAAGCCCGGAACACAGTAGATCCTATGAAGCCTCCTGCTCAGATCCTGCCACCCCACCCCCCACCCCTGCCTCCATTGACTTCCAGTAAAATTCTTTTTATTTATTTTTTCCCCTCTCTGAATTGTTTACTTTTTGTTTTTAATGGGAGCATAGTTGCTTTACCGAGTTGTATTAGTTTATGCTGTACCACAACGTGAATCAGCCCTGTGTATACACATATGCCCTCCCTTCTGAGCCTCCCTCCACGCCCCCATCCCAGCCGTCTAAGTCATGACAGAGCCCCAAGCTGAGCTCCCCGTGCTCTACGGCTGTTTCCCACTACTTACACACGGTACTGTCTGTACACAGTGCTATTCTAATCCGCCCCACCCTGCCTTTCCCCTGCTCTGTCCACAGGTCCATTCTCTGCGTCTGCATCTCCATTCTGGCCCTGTAAATATGTTCATCAATACCATTTTTCTAGCTTCCATGTATATGCATTACTATACAATAGTCAAAGGTCTTTTTAATTATGACTCCACAAGGATCACTCGTGAGACTGTGGGGGATGGAGAAGGTGTTTCTGAGACAACATGTGAGAGCGGGTGAGCAAGCTTCTGTGTGAGTCTTCTTGAAAACGTGTGTGAGCGAGAGTATGTGTGGAAGCGAGTGATCTGAGTCTGTGTTTGAATGAGAGCACTGTATGAGGGTGTACAGGAGTGGATGAGAATGTGTATGTGAGTGTGCGTTGGACCAGGCTGCTTTCCAGCACAAATCTTGTCGTTTTCCTGTCCCTTCAGCTATCCCTAGGGTCAAAATTTCCATATGCCTGTCAGCAGTCAAAGCAAAACCGTGCAGAGCTACGAAAGACTCGGCAACTTATTTCTACTGCTTGTATCCTACACAGCAGAGAATGTACAGAGCTGAAAGTAACAAGACACCAGGGCCCCTGAGGGATGTACCCCGTGCATGGAGGCTGCAAATAACACCCCTTCATCTCCAGGTGGCTTGTCTCGTTGGCAGTCAGAGAAGTTTGTTCTGCCTGTACAATAAGATTAGCAAATATCTACTGAGCACTCTTTATGTATAGGGCATTTTACTGATCAGCAACAGATCAACTCTCAGAAGTAGTTACTCTCATGATTTCCAGTTAAAAAAAAAAAAAACTAAGGCACAGAGAGTCTAAATATCAATAGCCTGCCCAGAGCCACACAGTTAGTAAGTGATGGTGCCTTGATTCAACCCAAGAAGTGTAACAATCATGCTCGTGTGTGTAACTACCACACTTACTGCCAGAAGTGGCTATTTCAGGGCTCTGTCCCACGCCCCATGCTGCTGAGATCTGAGATAAAGAATGTATGTAGCCGGGGGAGAAGGGGACCTCGGTAACCAGAACATGAAAACTGGGCAACTTGGGCAGATGCTGGAAAGAACAGAAGAATGGGAGCCAAGGAGAAGTCTCGTGATTCCCAAACATCCAAACGTGGAGGTCTCTGAAAAGTGCCCTGGCTGAATCAGAGCCATGTGTAAGTGACCCTGCCTGAAGGATCAGCCTGACACCAGGGGAGTGCCAGTTGGACGGTAGGCAGCAGCAATTTGTTCCTGGTTGAAGCCAAGCCACTTGGAGTTGTGGGATCAGCAGATGTCAAGGTAGGGTGGGGCTGAAGAAGCCCAAGCCAGCAACCAACTTGTTACGGGTTAGCGCTGTCCCAGGGCTGCAACCATGGCTCTCAAAACGAGGCTCCAGGGCCACAATGCAGGAACCCCCCAGAGAGCTCACCAAACTGCGGATTTGAGGGCCCCACCCTAGTCAACTACACTCTCTGACACCTGACCTGGAAATCTGCATTTTTCACAAGCTCCTCTAGTAATTCCGATTTTCTCTCAACTCTGAGAACCACCAACATGCAGAAATGCACAGCCAGCTGTCTTAGATTCAGTTCCCAAGAAGTAGATCTGAGAAGGGGGATCTTAGACAGTGCTCTTACA
This sequence comes from Dama dama, assembly GCF_033118175.1. Lineage (NCBI taxonomy): Eukaryota > Metazoa > Chordata > Mammalia > Artiodactyla > Cervidae > Dama > Dama dama. Next base: position 29,981,018 of record NC_083688.1, read on the forward strand.
CACTGTATTATGAAAGTGCTCCCCAAAAGGGCTGATAAGAAAATGTGGAAACAGAGCAAGAAGGGAGGACACCAGGAAGGATGTGAAGTCCAGCAGAAGGTGGCTTCCACCCAATCTCCCAAGGCCTCAGAAAGGTAAGTCCTGTCTCCAGTCAGCCACCCCAAGTCCTTCGAGTATCTGGTTCTTAATCACATCAAAGCTACGGTTTTTCCAGTAGTTACGTGAGAGCTGGACCATAAAGAATGCTAAGCAGTGAAGAACTGATGCTTTTGAACTATGATGTTGGAGAAGACTCTTGAGAGTCCCTTGGACCACAAGGAGATCAAACCAGTCAATCCTAAAGGAAATCAACCCCGAATATTCATTGGAAGGACTGATGCTGAAGCTGAAGCTCTAATACTTTGACCAACTAATACAAAGAGCTGACTCATTAGTAAAAACCCTGATGCTGGGAAAGATTGAGGGCAGGAGGAGAAGGGGACGACAGAGGATGAGATGATTGGATGACGTCATCGACTCAATGGACAAGAGTTTGAGCAAACTCTGGGAGACAGTGAAGGACAGGGAAGCCTGGCGTGCTGCAGTCCATGGGGTCGCAAAGAGTCAGACATTACTGAGCAATTGAACAACAACAACACTGTTAATTTTCTAGTCAAAACTGGTTTTTTTTACTGGTCCCTTGTTTATTAGCATGAAGAATAATGGAAATGGGTTCTTTCCTTGAAATTAGAAAAACAATATGTAGATTGGCTAAAATATGTTAGAAATGCTCACACCTCACAAGAAGAGGGTGTAAGAACCACCCTCTGGTGCCAGGCAAAGGGCATGGACTTTGATAAATACACGAAGGCAGTGAAAGTGGTAACACCTCTGTCAAAAACAGGGGCAATGGCCAAAACCCAGATTGTGTCATCTCTTCTGATGACAAAGGCCTCCAGTAAAATAACACAGTTTGAAAATAACACAGTTTTCTTGGGACCTGGGAGAGAGAGTTGAAGAAACTGCAGCTGATGGCAGAAAAACTCAGATCTTTAACTTTACAAATGGTACATTGCTCCAACACCAGGAACAGAAGGAGAAACGAAAGCATAATGACAAGAAAAATGAGAGATGGAAAATTAGTGGGTGCAGTGTGTGAGGAAAAATGTCACCTGTGTTCAGATCTATGAAAAAGCAGAGTAAAAATTTCATCATCATGTTTGATGACAATTAGCTTTGAGATGATACGCAAGTTCTGTCTATATCTTCATACACTTTTTTTCCTTTTCCTCATTGCATTTAATTATTTTTATCACAAACATTTTACATGCAACTATTTCAAAGTATTCCTTTAATTAGGATCAACCCTTTGGTTAGTAAATAAATGTGGTTTTTCTTTCTTTTTTTTTCCTAACCATGTGGCATGTGTAATCTTTAGTTCCCCAACCAGAGACTGAACCCACGCCCCCTGCTTTGGAAGCACAGAGTCTTAACCCCTGGACTGCCCAGGAAGTCTCATAAATGTGGTTTTACTTTAAAATAAAAACAATTCAAGCAGGAGGCTAATTCCCAACAGAGCTTCTGGCTATTATCCCACCAGAAAAGATGTGCAGTTGTAAGCTTGCAAGATGGTGCAAAGTTCTAAAATCTATAACTTCTCCTACATCCAGTAAAACAAAGATGCAGGCAGGTAGGGTAGGAGGTGATGGGCTTACCTTTGATGACAGGGAGGAAATTAGCTAAAGCCAGTCTTTGTTGTGGGGGAGGGAGGAACAGAGTAAGGAACGGAATGGAAGGGGACAGCTCCCCCAGAGAGAGGAAGGGGGAAGCTACACTGATGAACCCAAGCAGGAGTGGCCATCACCTGTGCTACAGCCTGAAGCCAGGCCTTGGGCTAGGTCTCTCGCTTACATGATCCCATTTAGCTTTCCTAACAAAGGCTGTATCCAGTTTTTCTCTTTACAGATAAGGAAACTGAAACCCAGAGGGGTTCAGTGATCTACCCAGGTTGGTTGGAAAGTGGCAGAGTCCTGGAAGTGATCTGCATCAGAAATGTTCCAGGCCCAAGGGGGATGCGGCATAAGACACATTTCAGGCTCCAGAGGGAGCAGGAGAAGCCTAGGACCTGAGCAGGGCAGTGAAAGTGGGGAGCAGAATGAGGGGGAGAGCAGCAAGAGGTCAGCGTGGCTGCTTCAGGCAATCCCCTCTTTGGAGAAGTCCTCTAGACACACACCAGCAGATATTAATCAACCCCTCTGTTCTGGCCGTTAGATTAATGCACTCTCAGCTCCCTTAGACTCTGATCAGGGGAAGGAAAAAGAAAAAAAACAGCTTTGTCAGTGCGTATCCAATTACAAAGTTAAGACACAGAAAATCTTGGAGCCAGAACCTGCAAGCTCAGCAGTCTCTAAGTTCAGTTTGCTTCAGATTTTGATACTTGAAAAAGCAGGGGGTCCCTGCAAGCTCCATTCGCTTTCTTTCCTCTCCCCCTCTCTCCTTCCCTCCTTCCTTCACCCTTTTCTTCTCCTGTCTTGTATTCATGCAGGCAGCAAAGATTGCTGACACCCACTGTCAGACACACTAAGGAAAAACAATTTCCCAAGCATCTTCCTTTTCATTATCTCCTCTGACCCTGAAGGGTAAGGTGTCATCATCCCCATTTTAAATGATGAGGACACTGAGGTTCCACAGCTGGTCACCGGTCATGTGTGGACTTGAACTCAGGATTCTCTTAGTCGAAACTCCTTGGTTTTCATTGTTTTTCCCCTACGCTAGAGACTTGCCCTCACCTTTTCCATTCTGAGGCAGCTGTTGAACAAACTCAGCCAACTCCATGAGCCCCACCTCCACCCCTGCCCAGGTTGCCAGCAGGGAAGGGACAGGCAGGGACAGTAAAAAATAAAAAGCCATTTGGCAGGCAGTGCTGAGTGTCCCAGGTCATGGGCCATGCCAGTGCTGGGCTCTAAGATGAGCCCAAGTGGCAAGGGAACAAGAAACTGAAGGAAAGAACATGTGAGCCATCTTCAAATCTCGTACTTGAGAGGTGTGAACGCAGAACCAGAACAGGATGTCTGCCTGCTCCAGAGGGGTGCCCAGGACCAAGGGGCTGGAGACGGTCAGAAGTGGATGGAGGGGAAAGAATGGGAGAGGAAAGGGGCAGACTGGAAGATGGAGGTGGAGGGAGCCTGCCCCCATAGGATGGGGATATGGACTAGAAGGACCGCTTACTGAAGGACTAGCAGGATAAGCCAGGTTTGGAGTCTTCCAGCAGGGAGGGTTCACTACCTCTGCCTTCTTGCAGGGAGTCCCCAGTGGGCAGAGAGCTCCCTCCCCCTGCCTGGAGGGCTGAGAGGATGGAGATGGGAGGGAAGACAAGGCTACCCTCAGAGGGGAACTCTGGGATGGGGGCAAGGCAAGAAGTGCCCTGGCCTGAAATGCATTTGGCAGCAGAATCTAGAAATTTCGCCTGATCCAGAGCTTTATCACGCGTTCTTTTCTGTTTCTGTGATGACAACGATAAAGAGAGAGGAAAACAAACCCAAGAAACACGCAGAACTCCTCTCTCACCTCTCTTGACCGGGTAGAAAGCAACCCCATGAGGAGACAGGGGTTTGGAGAGAGTCTAGAAGGAAGTCCCATATGGGGCTCGAAGATTCACCCTGTATTCCAGAAGGTCACCCCGGCCACCTGGGCAGGAGCTGGCAGCCAGCCCCACCTCTCCCCACTCCCACCCACTGGCTAGGTAAATGATCAGGATAAGCAGCCCCCGAGGTAGACGCCAGCACAGGTCACCCAGTCTTTGGAAGTGACGGCCCATTCCCTTATCTCCGCAGCTGTTGGGCAGCCTAGCAGGCACAGGCTCTGGTTACAGGGTATAAACAGCCACAGAATCAGCTGGTTTTAGTCTGACCTCTGCCCTGGGCTTCTGCCTTAGGGGAGTAGGGTGGGGGAAGGGCAGCAGAGGGGGGATACTCAAGGTGGACCGCCTCCCTCTCAGTTCTCCGCCTCCTCTTCCCCCCTGCACTCCTCTGAATTCTCTCCAGAAGTTGCAGTTCCTCCTTTCCCAGGGTAGTCCTGTGTGCAGGTCCCAGAGACCTTGATGTGGGCTGTGATGCACGTGAGCAGCCCATCTCACAAGACTGTCAGATCACAATTGTGTTGCTTTTGGACAAAGGCCATCCCATCCATCGCCTTGTGCAGACACACACAGCCCCTCTCCTTTGAGCAACAGATATACATCTTTCTTCAGACCTTCATCCTGGGGGATGGGAAGTTTATCTTTTCGGCTCTGTGATCCCTTGCTGCCCCCAAGATGGGTCCTGTATCTTTGGAGTGTTTCCCCGAGAACTGCAGATGATCAGAGTGTGTGCACAGAGGGGGCATCCAAGCTTAACAGCAAACCCAATCCAAGGGGCCTCACTGTCTCTGGAAGAGAATCAAGAAATTCAAAGCTGGTTTTCTTACCAAGGGCCTTCCCATAACCTTCAGAACCAAGACTGCTGGGCTGGGCTCTTCTGCCAAGGCAGCTGAGACGTTCGGAGAACAGATGACATCGGGGGAGCCCTGCCAGATGCGTGGATTACTCCAAAGAGAGCAGAAGAAACAAACCACTGACAGCCCAACCAAATACACCCTCGTGTTAATCCAGGCAGGGCGATCAGCTAGCAAAGGGCAGAGGCCTGACTCAGCCACAGTTCCACCTCCAGGTTTCTATCTGGCAGGCTCGTGGAATTTCTCTCCAGCTCTTGCTTACCAATTATTGTAGATTCATTCTCCATCGGTCTCAGAGGGCTAGGGTGCTGCTCATCCATGACTGTGGGATCTTGAGACTCTTCACTTCTCCACAAGATTGTTTCTTCCCATAAAGTGCAGGGGTCTGATCAAACTGAAGGGAAATGCTAGTCACTCAATCATGTCTCTTTGTGACGCCATGGACTATAGCCCGCCAGGCTCCTCTGTCCATGGGATTCTTCAGGCAAAAATACTGGAATGGGTAGTCACTCCTTCTCCAGGGGATCTTCCCGACGCAGGAATCAAACCCAGATCTTCCGCATTGCAGGCAGATTCTTTGCCATCTGAGCCACCAGAGAAGCCCCTCTGATCAATCTAGAAGTGTCTAATCAATCTGTATGTGCTAATCAATCCACACTTACCAATCACGGCAGCCTCTTTTATTTTGATCATGTGAAAAAACAGGTGACTACAAGAGCAGGGGGCCTTTAGAAACTGGGGGAAGGTGAAAAAAAAAAAAAAAAATACTCCCAGAGGGAGAGATTAGAAAAAAGAGGAGGCAGGGGACAGAGGCTGGACTTCAAAACACTGAGCTGCAAAATCTGAAGCAGGCTCCTTGTTTTTCCACCGTGACCAGGCCAGGCCAAAACTGTGGTTTTAGTTATGCAGCTACCGTGGTCCTCTGCTTTCTACCATTTATGAAGGCAGTTTGTGTAGATCTGGGAGGAGGTGTGTGTGTATGTGTTTTAAGTTGACTGACTTGAAACTTCCTTCATGGAAGAAGAAATTTCCTTCTCTTTAACAGTATTTATTGATCATGCTAGTGCTAAGTTGCTTCAGTCATGTGACCCTATAGACCATAGCCTGCCAGCCTCCTCTATCCATGGGATTCTTCTGGCATGAATACTGGACTGGGCTGCCATCCCCTCCTCCAAGGGATCTTCCCCTTATTGATCATATTTGCAACTTAAAAAAAAAAAAAACCCTATGTACCACAGATAAACACTATGTACAGCAATAAATACCCAGGCTGAGGGGTCCCAGCCTAGTGCCACCCCTCCTGGACAGCAGCTTAGCAATAAGTCCTGCACACACACAACAGAGAGAGGCACCAAAGATAATGCCCTGCCCAGAGGTCAGAGCCCTTGCCCGCCCTACACAAGAGGCTCTGGGCTTCATCATGCATCCCACTCCAACTCCTCCTCACTTAGATCTTTAACAACCCCGTTTGCAGACACACATCCAAACATACACATACACATACACACACACAATGGTTTACTAAAAGTATGTTGAAAGAAGACACTTAGTTACAGATTTCAGGAACTGTTCATATCTTTAGCAATGATTACATTCCTGATATGCAAGGATCTAGGTTAAAATTAGGCCAGTTACACAAATTCGTGGGCTAGAGCAGAGAAAACTTCATCCAGGGCTGTTAAGCCATTTAATCAAAGAGCGCAACTATTTTTAAAATAGCTCTGAATGATGCTTTTTCTTTTCTACACTTGGACAGTCAGGCACACGGCCTTGGCATCGAAACGTTCTTGAGATCCAAGCCGGGGTGAGGCACGGAGCTAAAAAGACCTTCAAGTACTTCCAGTCCTTTCCCTGCTCCTGGAAGGTTTTTAAGGGAAAAAGAAGAAAGAAAAAAAGAAACATCCATGGGTTTTGATAAGCACTCTGTGTACTTGCATTTGTCTCTTTCGCCTTGGTTGGCCAGAGTCTGCTAAAAATATAATGAAGGAAGGGGGGCAGGCAGTGCGGAGGGGGAGAGAATTAGAAACTAACCCTGTTCAACTCTGACTGCTCCCTCACACACTTACCACAATGCTGAAGCTTATCTGCCCCTCTTCACAGCCCACTTTTGGCACTTGACCGGAGTAAGTTATTTTTTAATAAAAGAGGAAAATACTCTCATTTCTGTTCTTTCGGTGGGGTTCAAAAGTCTCCATGACTGAGAACAACTCTCCAGTTCTGCTTGTGTCTGTGTTGAGATGGTGCCTCCTGGGGAAGATTGGCCTGTTGTGTGGATACCAGAACCCACCAGATCCCAGAGGTAGACCAAAATCCTTCTCAGAGATTTCCCGAGGGCTGGCCAGCCAGGAATAACCAAGGGGCCTAGTCCTCAGCTTCCAGGGTCTGATCAACCCTGTCCAGGCTGGAGTTTGCCCAGAAGCAGGAGGAGGTAGGGGGGAGGGGACCCAGCAGGGGCAGCCGGTAGCCGGGTGGTTAGCTCACCAGCTTCCTTGGAGCGCTCTCTCTCTTTAGCGCCTTCCTTTCAGCCAAACCCAAAGGTTACTGGAGCAGGCTGGGCCTGCTCAGACTAGGAGAGCTGAGTCATCCTCGGGACAGGACGGCAGCAGCTATAAATTATCCTGTGTTTAAGGATGGCTTTCTCAAACCCTGGCTTTGGGTTTGGAGTCTTTATTTATATCTCTCGCAGGAATATTTTTCAAACTCATGACTGCACTCTGTATTGCTCTGGGGACACTCCAAGAACCTGGTCTCCTCTGTAATGAGCCCTGCAGGCGACAGGTCCCCAGAGGCCCTGGGCCTGGACTCTGGGTCGACTCACACTCAACGCCCACACGTACATCCCCTCGCTGCTAGGCCAGGGCCTCATCTCGTGCGTGGAAGTGTGTCCATCTCTGCTGGCCCAGCATCACAGGCAGGCACACAGATGCATTCAGTGACATGCACGCACACACATGCACACATGCAAGCACACACACATTCCAAACACAAACTACATGCTTTATTTAGGGAAAATAAAGTTCTCCCTACGTGGTAGAGACAGTCTTTGCTCACAATGAAACATGCACCATGCAAGAACTATTCCGCAGGCTGCAGGACCCTGCAGGGGTGGGACACCCAACCCCCTGACTCAGAGAAGGGCATTTGGCAAGTGACTGACAAGTGTGTATTTCCTTACGCAACTTGGCTCGCTGTTGTTGGTGGTTGTAGCTTGTTCCTTACTTGGTGCATAAGGAAGTGTCCCAGACCAGAGTCTGCCAAGCAGTTCGCAGGCTTGAAAACAGTTCCTTAGACCAAAGGCTCACACATCAGAATCCAGGAGCCTGTAGACAGATGTTCCCTCTTGGAGCATCTTCAGGAGCAAGGCAAGTTTTGTTAAGAAGAATTAGGAAAGGGAGCCAGGTTGTCTCTCCCGCTAACAAATCCGAATTCCTTTAATCCCTCTGTAGCCATCACCCTGCCCCCCTCACTCCGAGAGGTTTTCACCCTTCCCTCCCTAGCCTTTTGTTTTTCTTTCCTCTTCTGTAATTAGATAATTTTGTGTAGTTTGGTAAATCACTGGTTGTTATTTATTTATTTCCCTTAGTTTATTTACCATTATTTGTTCTTTTCAAAGGCTCTTCAAGATAGAGAGAGCCTCATTCTTCCCGTGGTTCTGAGGCACAGAAAAGGCAAAAGATACGGCCTGGGGCTACAGAGCATGGTGGCTGTGATGGATCCAACCCTATCCCCAGACACTGCCTGGCAAATTCCGTCTAGGAAGATGAGCCCAGGACACGCATGTCTGTCCTCTGAGCCCTGGGCCCTCCCTCATCTAAATGGCAGACCCTCTGCCACCTTTCTGTAAGCAGAACTCCTGGGGCTTTGAGCCTAAATCTTATGAGGTTGTCCTCACTTGTCAGTAGAAGAAGTGATTAGGAGGCTAAAAGGGGCAATAGTAACCCTATTGTTGATTGAACCACAATGCCAGAAATGTATAAAAATGTCAAAATCCTCCATTAGGTGACATAGTAGTTCCCCTCTCCCTCCCTCTCCCCATTCTGTTTACCCACCCCTTTTAAGCACCTGCTGTTCACACATCTTTCATCCTCTTATCTCGCTATCATCTCTATCTTCCAAGCATGGACAGATGCAAGGAATCACTTCTTCACCCCCAGGGCCTCCAGCCGTCTTTGTCCCCTTACTTAAACATCACTAGAATTTCCACTTCATCTGGCCACTTTTGCCAGATGAATGTTGTCGTTCTCTAACTTCACAAAGCACAAACTCTTGCCACATTCAACTCATGTACGTGTTTGGACCTTATCCTTCCAGGTCTGTTCAAAGGTTACCATTCAGTTGTGTTTTACCCGCAGTTGTGTGTGTTCTGGGTGGCTTCCAGCTGCCCTTCCAGAGCCTCTCTCCCGCCTGTTCCACCCTGCTCTGAGTCTCTGGAGGCCAACCCCAATGGACCATATCAAGAGGTCTCCATTGTGGTTTTCCTCTGGATTAGGTCGGTGGGGGGCAGGGGGCATCATCTGGAGGTCAAAGAGGATGAAGAAAGTGAAAAACCAGCCCCTCCGCTCCCTCCTTGCCGCACTCTATCGGGTTGACCCAGCTTCTCTGCATAAGAAGCAACGCAGTCCTCCCCATAGAGGAGAGGACTGTATTCATTCCCTGGGGCTGCTATAACAAATCACTACAAACTTGGTGGCTTAAAGCAGCAGAAGCTTGCCCTCTCACAGTGCTGGAGGTCAGAAGTCTGGAACCAAAGTGTCAGCAGGGCCACGCTCCCTGGGGATCCTCTGAGGGGGATCTGTGCTCTGCCTCTCAGACTCCAGCGCTGTCGGGACCCATGTGGCCCCATCACTCATCTCTGCCTCTGTGGTCACAAGGCCTCCCCCTTTCCCCTGTCTTCTCCTTTGCTGTCTGTCTTGAACTCCCTCGGCTCTTCCTTTATAAGGACACATCATTGGATTTAGGGCCCACATGGATAATCCAGGATTATCATCTCAAAATCTTTAAATAGATTTGTAAAGACTCTTTTCCCAAATAAAGTAACATCTACAGATTCCAGGGATTAGGGTGTGGATTTATCTTTTGGGGGCCACCACTCACCCCATGACAACTATCCTCTCTGTGTCCTAGCTGTAGTTCTCTCCAGAACTACCTGGAAGGCCCCTTAAAACCCACAGGCCTCGGCCACATCCCCAGAATTCAGTGGGTCTGGGTGAGACTCAAGAATTTATATTTTTGACAAGTTCCCAAGGGAGGCTGAAACTCCTAGTCTGGAGACCATAGTTTGAAAACCACTGGCTTAAACAATAAAGAAAATGTCCTCTCATAGGCAAAATGTCCTTGGAGAGGGTGATCCAAGGTCAGCTGATACACTGGCTCAGTCAGGTCCTTTAGGATCTGGCTCTACCCTGCTCTGTCTTCCTCAGCAGATCAGCCTCAATCTTGACTCGGTCCTCACAGCTGCATCCTGATCCAGCAGCTCCAGGCATCCTCTGAAGACCAGTGGGTGGTCTGCAAAAGAGATCTCCCTTCTTTAGAATGAGAACCTTTCTCTGAAGGCTTCCAGTTAGTGTCTCCTCATACCACTTTGGCCAAAAGTACATCCTATGCTGTGTCTAAACCAACCACTGCCAGTGGGAACAGAACAACAGTAATTAGGTTATACTAATTTGTCTTTCAAAAGGAGAGTAGACAGCAAAGACATTAATGGGCTCTGCTGACTATGGAAAAAGAGTATATACCTCCTAAAGCTTTGTACCTGTGGGAGCACTTATTGGTTGTGATCTGTTCAGCAAACGTTTTCATCTTCCTTCTTCTGGTGCCAGAATCTAAAGTCCTATATAGAGGGAGCGGGACATGTCCAAGGACCCAAAGACTAGCGCCCATGTTCAGACAACACTGGTTTATAACCCAAGTAGGAAAACTCATAACCCTTCCCTAGGATTGAACGAAGAATACCCTGTTTCTGCAGAAGCTGCTAAGTGGGGACTGCTAATGGTCACATACCTACCAGAGGAAAGCCTCTCAGAAGGGGTCACAACTAACTAGCAGTTGAAGAAAAGCACAAAGAAGTGGAGATAGGCAAACAATGATGAAGAGGGGGGTCCTGATTTTGATGCCAAAAACTCAGCCTCTGTGCACAAATCAAATCTTAGAGACAAGAGCTTTGGGTGAAGTGGAAAAGAAGAGCTTTATTCCTTTGCCAGGCAAAGGGGGACACAGCAGACTCATGCCTTGAAAACTGTGCGCCCCAAGTTGGAAGGATTTGGAGAGGAGTTTTACAGCAACGGTTCAAGGGTGGGCTGTTGATAACATCAGGGTGTGGGCAGGGCCTACACTCCTTTAACCTGGTCTCAGTTAATCTCTCGATGAGCTTCTCTAGTTCCTTTAATCTGTGGGTGCAGTGCTAAGTCACTTCAGCGTGCAACTCTTGGTGACCCTTTGACTGAAGCCTGCCAGGCTCCTCTGTTCATGGGATCCTCCAGGCAAGAATACTGGAGTGGGTTGCCATGCCCTGCTCCAGGGGATCTTCTCTTCCCAAGCATAGAACCTGCATCTCTTAAGTCCCCTGTATTAGTAAGTGAGTTCTTCACCACTAGCGCCACCTGGGCTTCGGGTGATCTCTCTGGAATGAAGTATGCTGACATCTTCCATTAGCTGGGAGCTTTAGTTCTATAAAGCGCTCAAAGATATTGTCAGGTGTAGTCCTTGAGGTGTAATCAGGACCCTGCCCCAAGGCTGCGCTATTGTTTCTTGGCTGTTCCACCGAGGAGGCTGGGGTCTATTCCCTACAAACAAGAAACACTGGTTTCAAGAGACAGAAAGGCTTCCATGACAGGATGGTTCCCACGCCCATGCCTATAGGGTTCCACTCGGTTTCAATTTCTGTAACTCTTCCTTTATTTCTAGGAACACCTCAGTGTCCGGCCCAATTATGGAATAAATGTTTCACTTGCCTAAGCTCATTGGAGCTACATTTCTGCTCCTCATAACCAAACATTTCAGGTTTAGACACAGTTGGTGTCACCAAGAAGAGAAGGAGATCTGACATCCATGTGTGAGTGGAGGAAGCCAGGGCTGCCTTGGCTCCCTCTCACATCCTACTCTCGGCCACACCTTTCAGACTGGAAGCAGACTGAACAGGAGGCCCTCCAAAGACTCCAACCGCCTCCATTATCAGGACCCAAGGAAACAGACGGCCCCTGGAGACTTCAAAGGCAGAGCAGAGGCAGAGGAAAGACACACCAGGATTAGAGGGCATCATCCTTCTCTTTGCAGAAGTAGTCTTGGCCATGGCAATTGGGGAACCTAACCAAAGAGCCTGTGCCCTCAGAACCCCTCTTGTCTTTTCTACCTGGTGCTAGGGTGACTTGGGATGGGGGAGGGGGAGCGTGGTGGGGGGTGGGGGGTGGGGTAATGGTCCTGCAGCAGTAAGTGAGGCCTCAGGGTTTTTCCAAGGGTGGACTTCACCAGAGGGTGACCAACTCCAGACAGATTCCTTCTGGGATTTGTTTGTTTGTTTGTTCTCAGGAGAAAGGAGCTACCCAAGCATTTGCTGAAACAGAAAGTTGTTTGTTTGTTCTTAATGATCGTACTTGTCAAGCACGCCAGCAGTTCTGCTAAGGCAGTAGAGGTCTGTCCAGACAACACTTCTGTTCCAAAGACTCATTAGGTGTAATAGTTACCGCAACCAATACTGCTCCTGCCACCCCCACTCCATTTATCAACCCAGCTACTCTGCCCAGCTCCCCTCCACTCTCCCCCAACACCTGCCCCCCATGGCTCAGTAATGAAGAATCCACCTGCAATGCAGTTTTCACAGGGTCCATCCCTGGGTTGGGAAGATTTCCGGAAAGAGGAAATGGCAATCCACTCTAGTATTCTTGCCTGAAAAATGTCATGGACAGAAGAACTCTGGCAGGCTAGAGTCCAACGGGTCACAAAGAGTCAAACTGAGTGACTGAGTGCACACATATACTCTGTCCCCAGCACTGGGTGAAGCTCTTTACATGCTACGTGATTCACCACAAAACAAGAGAAAAGTTTTTGTTTTCCATTGACAACGGAATGAAAGCAATTTTTATTTATCTTTTTCCTTGCTGACTTCCAGTGACCCATCCCATCAGAAATCACAGTGGGAGAAAGATAGAGAAATAGGGGCAGAGCTCAAGAAGAGAAGAGAGATAGGCGAGAAATGCCACAGTTTGGCAAAAACACGAGTCAAGGAATCTCCCTTTTTCTAATTACAGGAAGGACTTACTGGAGCCCTTCTTGTCTCTAGATGTAAGGGGCAGAGATGATGCTCCCCCCTCCCTGGGTTGCTGAGAATCCCTGCAATCAGACCAGTGGTGGTAGCTAGTGGGTCCAGGGCTGGATTTTGGCAAGAGGGACAGAAGAGAAAAGGAAGCGAAACGGGTGTGTGATTCTGCTCTTGTTGAAATGCTGTTTGTCCTTCAAGGCTTCCTTCTCTGTGAACTCTTCCCCAAACTCCTTCCCACCCCACCCACCACTGTCAGAATGTACTCCTCCTCCTCCTCCATCCTGCCTAGCAGTTTGTGATAAGAGCTATAACAGAGCGTTATCAGTCTTCTGTCCATAATAACGGCTCGTGGGTATAGAGCAGAGGACAAAAATGTCTCTGTCCCTTCCCCCAACCAGAGGTGGAGCCCTTTCCCCCACCCCTTCAATCCAGGCTGGCCTTGTAACTTGCTTTGGTCAGTAGAATGTGGCCAGAAGCAACTTCAAATGTGTCCCAAGCCTGGACCTCCAGAGGCTTTGTCTGCTGCCCCCTTGGAAGCCTTCCCCTGCACGTGACCAAGCCCAAGTTAGCCTGGGAGAGGATGAGAAGGCATATAGAGAAAGGCTGTAGTTGTCCAGACCATCACTGATCAGCCAGCTGACCCACCCACCACAGAGCCTGATCCAATTCAGCAGAACTGCCCAGCAGCTCATTAGATTCAGAAGCAGCATTAAGGAATGGTGTCAGAAACCACTCATGTTGGGGGTGTCTTAGCACACAGCACCAGCTAACTGATGTGTACCCCTGTGCCTCACTGAAAAAGGGGGTGCCTTGAGGCTGCACATCTTAGATGTTTCAATGTCGTCTCTTCACTGGTATATTATATCCCCTGGAGAAAGAAATGGCAAACTGCTCCAGTATTCTTGCCTGGAGAATCCCGTGGGACAAAGAAGCCTGGTGGGCTATACCATGGGGTCGCACAGAGTCAGACATGACTAAAGTGAGTTAGTATGTATGCACTGGTATGTTCCTGGGACATTCAATTCTCAACCAAAACTTTCAGGATGGAGCAGTATAGAGTGGAATGAAATAGAGCTAAAATGTTGGTAAAGGGCGGGCAGCCACCCAGCACCCATGCGGGCACTATTACGAGTATCTGGCTCCTCTCCACCTCCCCAAGGCCAGTGCTTGGGAAAAAGGTTACCTGATCACCACAGCCTTTGTCTATCAATTCACTCAGGGCTGGGTTAATCCCTACTCAGTTTCTCCCCACCTCCCCAGTCTGGCTGCCCAGATGATGTAACCAGTAACCAATCTTGCAGTTGGAGCAGTCTGTTGGCTGGCTCACTTCCGTGTCCATTAAGGGAAGGCAGACGCTTTAGAAAGAACTGGAAAATATTACCAGCCACCCACTCCATTCAACTGCCCCCTCCCTTGCCCCAGTCTCCACTTCCCAGTCACATACACCTTAATCCCAAGAGACCAGGGCTCAGAGATACTGAAGCCAAAGAAAGAAGAAACTGGAAGTGTAACCCTGCAGACCTCATGAGCTGAACCACAAGACTGCTTTGGGCATGAGAACTACTCCTGGAAGAAATCAACTGGGGGCATCTGGGGAGCCCTGCCAGCCACCTCCTCCTTGTCCCTGGCACCTTTCCCTCCAGAGACTTTGCTGTTTGATGCCAATGAAATGGGCATGGAAGGGTCAGAGTGTCCACATCTGCATTGCAGAGGGGGCCATGCAGCAGATCTCCACCATTTAACTGAATTATCAGACTCACTTCCAGGAGATGCAGTGGGGCTCAAGATTGAAGACTTGAATGAATTTGGGCAAAAAAATATGGTCTGTTTGCTGAATTCAGGGTTTTGAAAACATTTCAAGACCTATGCTACTTCTCTCTGTACCAAATATAGGTGTAGAGAATTCTACCATTGAAGAGTCAGCCCTTTTCCTGCCTTGGAATCTTCTGCTTTGAATGTATTCAATGAAAATGACAGTAACATCCCAAACTGACCCCTCAAAAACCATGAGGTCTTTGTCAAGCCCCTTTACCATTTTAGACCTTTTTCTTATCTGAAAAGTGAGATGAGAATGCATCCCTACTTCACAGAGTTGTTGAGTAGAACAAATGAGATGACATCAATAGAAGGTGATCATGCTATAGCTTATGAAAAGCTCAGTGGCAACTCTGTACTTCCTGCTTGATTTTGCTGCAACCTAAAACTGCTCTTAAAAAGTAGTGCTGGACAGGGCTTTCCTGGTGGCTCAGTGGTAAAGAATCGTCAATGCAGGAGATACAGGTTCAATCCCTGGTCCAGGAAGATCCCACATGCTGCAGGGCACTTAAGCCCGTGTGCCACAACTATTGAGCCTGTGCTCTAGAGCCCCAAAACCACAACTGCTGAGCCCACATGCCACAACTACTGAAGCCCCCTCACCCTAGAGTCTGTGCTCTGCAACAAGAGAATCCACCACAATGAGGAACCTGCACACAACTAGAGTGTAACCCCCGCTCACCACAACTAGAGAAAAACCTGCACAGCAAAGAAGACTCAGCACACCCAAAAATAAATAAAATTATTTTTTTTAAAAAAAAGGCAGAAATTTTCTTTTTTTAAAAAATAGTGCTGGACAAATGTGTGTTGAAGGGATGACGAATGGTTGCTGCTGCTGCTGCTAAGTCACGCCAGTCATATCAGACTCTGTGCGACCCCATAGATGGCAGCCCACCAGGCTCCCCCATCCCTGGGATTCTCCAGGCAAGAACACTGGAGTGGGTTGCCATTTCCTTCTCTGATGCATGAAAGTGAAAAGTGAAAGTGAAGTTGCTCAGTCGTGTCCGACTCTTCGAGACACCATGGACTGTAGCCTACCAGGCTCCTCCGTCCCTGGGATTTCCCAGGCAAGAGTACTGGAGTGGGTTGCCATTGCCTTCTCTGATGAATGGTTGGGACTCATTTATTCAACACTCAAGGACTAGCAAAAAAGAGCAGAGTCAATGGCAGCATTTCTACGCTATCATGTCTATGGAAAAGGTGGGTTCTTAATCTATTAATGGGAAGGGAAGGACTGCATTTACTCTGAGAAAGTTTTGGCAGTCGCAGTCTAGAGATCAATTGGACAAGAGATGAGCGGTGACACTTTGAGAGGGAAAATGGCTGATATTGGTCACTTGATTTTCTGCCCAATTCAGGACCGAGCACTGAGGAAGGGCAGACACTGATGTGGTGTCTCTCATTCTGTCTTCCTGGCACCCCTTCTCCCTGCTTCTAAGAAACGCACCCTCCTTTTGTCAGGGTGTCTTCCTCCCGCCCCATGCCACTGGTGTTTTACCAGGAGCTACCAGTGATGAAAATCTGCCTCTCTGATCACAGCTTGGATAGATGACCAAGGTAGGCCAACGCTTTCCTAAGACTTTCTGGACCAGACTTCTGGAAACAAAAAAGGCAGTTCCTGCTTGGGGTAAAGATAGTAGGCGTGAAACTTGACATCTGGGCAAAAACCGAGATAAGGGACTGTCCATCCTCTTTTCCCCATTCCCAGTTGTCCCTGAGGCCAGCTGCACTTGGCTTCCCCTTGTTATGGTTACAAGAACCAACAAATCCCCCTTGTAGCCTGGGCTGACTATAGAAATTCTGCCATTTGTGACTATACTGCTTACAATATACCACTCACAATATAACACTGGGTTGGCCAAAAAGTTCGTTTGGGTTTTTACATAACATCTTACGGAAAAACCTGAATGAACTTCATGGCCAGCCCAGTATAATTGTAGTTGAAGTATACAACCTTGTCCCCTCCTTCAAAACCAGTATAAACTCCTGAGAAAGAAGACACTATAAACAAAATAACTGGAAAGTCATGCAAGAGGCACTAGATTGAGTAGCTTTGAGTTAGCTCCTTATTGCACCTATGTATTTCTCTCTTTGATAGGCATTTTTCCCCAACTAACCACTAAGAATATAAAATAGAACCTACACATGAAAATCTCACAGTCAAGAAATGAGGAAGGCAAAAGCATAATTGGCACTATTATGGAATTTACACCCAGACCAGCGGAGCATAGAGGAGGGCTAATTCATTCTGAATGTCATAATCCTGGGACAGGTGTCATGAGGCAGGGTTATTATAAAGAGCTTTAGAGAGAGCCAAGATTTGGGAGTTTACAATAATATGGATGGGATAAAAGAGACAGAAATCCTAGGAGACTGCAAGGGTAGACAAAAAGAGCAGAAACCATAGTAGAAGTGGGTCATGTGGAGCCTGGAAGAGTGAGATTGTTCAGGGTCCTAGAGAGCTCAAGGAACCAGATGTCTTCCCTCTACAGTCTACCCTAACTTCAGCATCAATATCCAGAAGTTCAGCTAGTAAGTGAACCTAGCTCCTCCCCTTCCACTGATATTCTTCCTTCCACTGTTGACCACTATCTCACCCAGACTCTGAGCATCTCACCCCTTTTCTCCTGGATTCTGCTTACTCAAATTTCAGCTCTCCCATATGGCAGAGCTACTCCTGCCATATACTGACACACTCTCTCTGCTCTAGCATTTGTTCAGTTCAGTTCAGTTGCTCAGTAATGTCCAACTCTTTGTGACCCCATGGACTGCAGCACGCCAGGCCTCCCTGTCCATCACCAACTCCCAGAACTTGTTCAAACTCATGTCCATTGAGTTGGTGATGCCATCCAACCTTCTCATCCTCTCTTGTCCCCTTCTCCTCCTGCCCTCAACCTTTCCCAGCATCAGGGTCTTTTCAATGAGTCAGTTCTTCCCATCAGGTGGCCAAAGTATTGGAGCTTCAACTTCAGCATCAGTCCTGCCAATGAATATTCAAGACTGATTTCCTTTAGGATTGACTAATTTGATCTCCTTGTAGTCCAAGGGACTCTCAAGAGTCTTCTCCAACACTTCAAAAGCATCAGTTCTTCGTTGCTCAGTCTTCTTTACGGTCTAGCTCTCACATCCATACATGACTACTGGAGAAACCATAGTTTGACTAGACAGACCTTTGTCAGCAAAGTAATGTCTCTGCTTTTAATATGCTGTCTAGGTTAGTCATAGCTTTTCTCCCAAGGAGCAAGCATCTTTTAATTTCATGGCTGAAGTCACCATCTGCAGTGATTTTGGAGCCAAAAAAATAAAGTCTGTCACTGTTTCCATTGTTTCCCCGTCTATTTGCCATGAAGTGATGGGACCAGATGCCATGATCTTTGTTTTTTGAATATGGAGTTTTAAGTCAGCTTTTTCACTCTCATCTTTCACTTTCATCAAGAGGCTCTTCAGTTCCTCTTTGCTTTCTGCCATAAGGGTGGTGTCATCTGCATATCTGAGGTTGTTGATATTTTTCCTGGCAATCTTGATTCCAGTTTGTGCTTCATCCAGCACAGCATTTTGCATGATGTACTCTGCATATAAGTTAAATAAGGAGGGTGATAATATACAGCCTTGACGTATGGACTCCAATAAATGGTCCCTAGCATCTTCTAGGGAAAGCAAAGAAAGCTAATATAGAAGAGGATAAAACTCTCTACCAGGGATCAGCAAACTAAAGCCCATGGCCAAATCTGGCTGGCCACTTGCTTCTGTAAATAAAGTTTTATTAACACACAGTCAGAGTCATTTATTTACATATGACTTGTGCCTGCTTTTATACAACAGCAGAGTTGAATAGCTGCAGCAGTGACCACATGACCTGCAAACCTGTACTGTTTACCATCTAGATCTTTCCAAAAAAATTTTACCAATAGCTGCCCTATGCCAGACTGCTTTCTCTGAACTTTAGTTCCAGACATCCCAATATCAAATTTTACAGTAATGTTTAAACATAACATCTCAAAAAAAATCAGCATTTGAGACATATGAAAAGTTCCTAGGCTCCTTTTTTTAAAAAAAACTTTTTATTTTGTATTGGAGTATAGCTGATTAACAAGCTTCCCAGACGGCTCTAGTGATAAAGAACTTGCCTGCCAAAGCAGGAGACATAAGAGATGTGAATTTGATCCCTGCACCTGGAAGGTCCCCTGGAGGAGGGCAGGGCAACCCACTCCAGTGTCCTTGCCTGGACAGAGGATCCCGGTTGGCTACAGTCCAGGGGGGGTCACAAAGAGTCGGACATGACTGAAGCGACTTAGCATGCACGCAAGCATAGCTGATTAGCAATGTTGTGAGAGTTTCAAGTGGACAGCAAAGGGACTCAGCTGTACACAAACCTGTAACCATTCTGGAAGCCTCCTGGAACCCTCTTGTCAGACAGGACTAGGTAGACGATGTGGTCTCTCACCTGGCTTGTGCCATAGAGATTAAGTCATATACAAAACCAAAAAATATAAAGAAAAATAGATTTTCCCTTAGAATCCTTTTTCCCTTAGAATCTTTTTTCCCTTATTACTTTTTCAGAAAATTCTTTAAGAACTCTCAGTTTAGGACAGACAACACTTACATCTGTCATGGACTATTTTTCAGAACTTCGACGGGTTCTGGTGTCATCTGCCACCCCTGAGTCCTGCGAGGATTGTGTCCCAGACCATTCCAAACTAGCAAAGCTGATCCTATTTCTAAAGCTCCCCCCCAAAGAGCATTCCACAGCCTCCCTCCTATCGCCCCATTCCGGCCCTTAAACCCATCCTCCTCCTCAACCACCCCCATCCACTTCCTGAGCACCTGTTGCTACAACAAAGAGAAGCTCAGGGTGGAACCCTCTGTGCTTGTCCAGGTGATAAACTGAGGCCATTCAGAGATGATCATGCCATTTGTTGGATTAGCTCCTTTCAATCACCAGGCAAAGCTCTGGGGTGGGAGAGGCGTTTAGAGAGCTACATGTATATAAAAAGGTGATTATGTCTAAAAGGAGATCTCTCAGTAGGCGAAGTCCACCAACAGCTGACATGAGGCAACTTCCATGATGGAGGTGCAGCAGGCAGGATCGGATTTGTGTGGCTCTGCAACTCTCCTGTAGGGCAGATCTGGAGACCACCCTACCCTGGGGCTCCCCCTGGGAGCTACGTGAAGTCAGCCCCAGTCAAGAGAAGCTCAGGCTGCTCCTCTAAGACTCCAAGAAGTCAGAGCTAGAGTGACGTTGCAAAGACCCAAAGATTTAAGGGGTGTGCATACAGCCAAAGTGAATGTTCAAAGACTGGGTCTTGGCTCAGAGTTTCTATTTGCTTAGTTTTATTATTCTCGAGCAGGGGCAGCAAACTTTTTCTGTAAAGACTAGACTGTAAATATGTTGGGCTTTGAGGGCCGTACAGTGTCTGCCGCGGCCGCTCACCTCTGCTCTAGTAACGCAAAAGCAGCCACAGACATCAACCAATGGGTGTGGCCATACCCTGATATGACTTCATTTATTGACATGGAAATCTGAATTTCATATCACGTTCACATGTCATGAAATATTATTCTTTTGATTCCACCCCCCCCCCCCCAGCCTTTTAAAGATGTAAAAGTCTTTCTCAGCCTATGGGCTATACAAACACAGGAGACAGGACAGTTTTGGCCTGTGGGCCATGGGCTATAGACCCCTTGTTTTAGAAGATCCTGCTCAAAAGAGAAAGAATGAAAGAGGAGATGATCTGATTTAGCTCTACCAAGAGTCCAAATAACTTCTCTATACACAGCACTCTAGGGGCTTCTCCAGTGGCTCAGCGGTAGAGAATTCACCTGTGATCCAGAAAACACAGGAGACACGAGTTTGATCCTTGGGTTGGGAAGATCCCCTGGAGAAGGGCATGGCAACCCACTCTTGGATTCTTGCCTGGAGAATCCCATGGACAGAAGAGCCTGGCAGGCTACAGTCCATAGGATCGAAAAGAGTCAGACACAACTGAAGTGACTGAGCACACAGGAATGCACGTAGCACTCCAATGTTAACAAAATGTATATTGATCTTATCCAATACCCAGGACAACACTGAATTAGGTAGTATTATGCTGATGTCATGGGGGCTTCCCTGATGGCTCAGACAGGAAAGAATCTGCCTGCAGTGTGAGAGACCTGGATTCGATCCCTGGGTCAGTACAATCCTCTGGAGAAGGAACTGACAACCCACTGCTATATTCTTGCCTGAAGAATCCCACGGACAGAGGAACCTGGCGGGCTACAGTCTATGAGGTCGCAAAAGAGTCGGACGTGACTTAGTGACTAAACAACAATGGATTGAATTGTATCCCTGCTCCGAAAAGAAACAAGTTCGGTCCTAACCCCCAGTACTCAGAATGTGACCTTATTTGAAAATATGGTCTTCACAGAGGTAATCAAGTCAAAACAAGGTCGTTAAGGTGGGCCCTGATCCAGAATGACTGGGGTTCTCTATCAGAAGGGGAAATCTGGACACAGAGACAGACATGTATGGAGGGAAGATGGTGTGAGGTCTAGGGAGAAGGCGACCACGTGTTTGGAGTGAGTTATCCACCTACAAGTCAAGGGACACCAAGATTGCTGGCAAACACCAAAATCTAGAAGAGACAAGGACTGGTTCTCCTCTAGAGCATCGGAGAGGGCATGAGCCTGCCAATACCTTGATTTCAGACTTCTGGCCTCCACGTGGTGAGACAATACTTTCCTATTGTCCCACCGAGTTTCTGGTTCTTAGTTAATGACAGCCCTAAGAAACGAATAGAGGCAACCTCTGTACCTCATGTGACACTTTCCCTGTGGTGCTGAACTTTTATTTACATGCATGTCTCCTCTTCTAAGTGAAGTCACTCAGTCGTGTCTCTCTGTGACCCCGTGGACTGTAGCCCACCAGGCTCCCCTGTCCATGGGATTCTCCAGGCAAGAACACTGGAGTGGGTTGCCATTTCCTTCTCCAGGGGATCTTCCTGACCCAGGGATTGAACCCAGGTCTCCCGCATTGCAGGCAGACGCTTTAACCTCTGAGTCACCAGGGAAGCTCCTCCTCTTCTAGGTTGTTAGCTTATCTCTGAATCCCAGGTCTAGGTATTGCTGACTGATGATTGATAGTTGCTCCTCGAACTGAATTAAGGTTCATATGTCCTGGATGCTGAGTCTGTGCCACGGTGACTATGTGTGTAACTGCCTTCTTGGTCCAGTGATATTACGTCAGCAGGAGGCCACAGACGAGCTTTTTACATTTTTTTCTGGTTCTATATCTTGTGAATTAAAAACCTCAAATGGGAAAGGCTCAGCGGTCAACCCATTGGGTCTGGCCCCTCCCGAGTCTATCTGCTCCCATCTCCTTGTCCTCTCAAACTGGGCTGGCTGCTTCCCAGCCACACGGAGCTTTCAACCTCCCCAACTGGTCTCACCAACAGCAGTTCCCTTTCCCCTTAGATCAGCCAAGGAAAAGTTAGAAAGGACAAAACTAACTTTCACCAAGAGAAAAAGAAGTTAAAGGAAAAGAAAATAATATATCAAAGCATGGACGCGGGCAGATCACATGGCCCAGAATTCTATCATCACATGACATAAGACAACACACAGGGCACTCAGCTCCTAGTTCCCAGGCTCACCTGTGACCCAGGTAAGACATTAAACCAAGTTGCTCATCCTTCTAGATCATGAGAAGGTCAAGCTCTCTACTGCCAAGCTTGGTGTGATTCTTGGATGTTTTCAGAACGAGCTCTGGCTTCAGATCTCCTTGCAGAGCTCTCTGCACTGCCCTGATGACCTCTCTGAGCCTTGCCTGGTCTCTGCTTTGCTGAGCCTGAAGGGCACCCTTGTCTCAGTCTGGCTGCAGATAGTCCCTGCCTTTCATGGCTCAGCAGTTCCAGCCTCCCTCCTCATCACCCTCCCGCCCTACCAGGCCTTCAGCAGATGCTTGTCACATATTCACCAAGGTATGCCAACATCAGTTCTACCTTCACATGGTCCATCTTCTTCCTAAAGAAAAGAAGTGACCTCACTTAATTATTCAATAAATATTCATCATGGGTTGAATTGTAACACCCTTCTCCCCCAAAAATGTTAAAATCCTAACCTCCAGTACCTATGAATGTGACCTTATTTGGAGAATGGTCTTTGTTGATGATCAAGTTAAAATGAGGTCATTAGGACGGGCCCTAATCCTAACCCAGTATGACTGGTGTCCTTATTAAAGGGGAAATTTAGACACAGACACACACAAAGAAAAGGCAATGTCAAAACAGGAAGAATGCTGTCTACAAGCCAAGGAACTCCTGAGGCTACCAGAAGCTAGGAGAAAGGCTTGAACAGATTCTCTGTCACAGCTCACAGAAGGAACCCAACCTGCCAACACCTTGATTTCAAAGTTCTAGCCTCCAGTTCTGGGGGATAATACATTTTTGCTGTGTAAGCCACCCAGTTTGTGGTCTTTTTTTGTTATTCCAAATATAAGCCACATACCTTCATTCATGCCTTCCTGGGACTCACATTCTATAAGAGAAGAACAGACAATAAAACAAGTGAGCAATGTGTATAAAATATTGAGTAATAATAAGTGCGATGGAGAAAAATAAAGCTGAGAAGGGAGTTGGAGGTGGCAGAGAAGGCCACTCCAAAGTGTTTTGAATAAAGAAGTGAAGGATGATGTGAAAGGGATGTCCATGAACATTGTGTTCCAAGCTCAGGAAACAGCGCATGTATTGTCTTTTGTATGCCACAGTGCCCTGCAGCGGGCCAGGCAGGATTAGGGGATGACTGGGAAAACTATCATGGCAAGAGGGTCATTTGGCCTTTGCCTCACAGGCTTAAGAGCCTCAAATATAGATGTTGACCTCATCTCTCAATGAGACTATGCAAAGTCATGGAGACTGACTAAAAGAACTGAATGAAGATTATTCACTAAGAATAATTTTTTTAATAAATTTGCAATTATCTTGTGAATATCATGAGTGAGTCTAAGACAAATAAGACACAACCCTTGGCCTGGAGAGATGGGGGCAAGTTAAGAGAGAGGAGTATGTAAACATTTGAGGTAAAACATTTCAAAGCAGTATTGTAAATGCCATGATGAGAGTATAGGAGACATCTTTGGAGGGATTTTTAACATTAAATTTTTTTTTAATTATTAGGGAAAGTTAAGGCAAAACTTTATATGGATGAGTGGTTTCCAGCTATAATTTGACATTAGTTACTTGGCAGGAATGGATTTAAAACATTCATTCACCTGAAAATAATATAACATTGTAAATCAACTATACTTCAATAAAATTAAAAACAAAAATATAAAGGAGACACTGGGAGTGGACAAGAAGGAAGAGTTTGGAGTGGGTGGGTATGGTCCCTCTATTTATTCGACCAGAGCAGAAAATAATAAGCTAAGATTCCATGGTCTTTAAAAAAAAAAAAAAAAAAAACACTAATTAATCTTTACTCGGTTTATACCTCTCTAGCTGACAAGGTCTTCTCTAACCACGACCCTGTGGGGTTGCCATCCTTTTAAAATATAAGTAGAGAATCCTTAGGCAAAGAGTGATAGCCCAAGTCCCAAAGGCATTGCCTTCCACCACATCCTAGCTCCTTGTCCGGCATTTTCCAGCACCATCCTCTTGTTCTCTCATGAAAGTAGGTCTCCTCGAACTTATCCAGCCTCCTTGACCTGACTGTGATTTCTCCCCAAAGCTTGGTCCCTTCTTTTACTGACGAAGTTTTGAAGCCACTCCCATCATCTGCCTTCTGTTCCTCACCACCCTCTCTACTCTTACTTACCCTACAACTTCCTTCTGTCTCCAGTCCCTGGGAAAACTCTATACCAAACCATTTAGCTTGGTACGAAAAGTGAAAGTGTTAGTCCTTTAGGCATGTCTGACTCTTTTCAATCCCATGGACTGCAGCCCACCAGGCTCCTCTGTCCATAGAATTATCCAGATAAGAATACTGGAGAGGCTGATTCATATCAATGTATGGCAAAAACCACTATAATATTGTAAAGTAATGAGCCTCCAACTAAAATAAATAAATAAAAATAAATAAAACTTTTTTAAAAAGGAAACAATGTTATGAACTCTTATCCTCTCTCCTCTTCTTTTCTATGAACTTTTTTTAAAAAAAAAAAAAAAAAAAAAGAATACTGGAGTGGGTAGCCATTCCCTTCTCCTGGGGATCTTCCCAACCTAGGAATTGGGAAGCCCATATGGCAGATAGATTCTTTGCCCTATGGGCTTTTGTCCAGGGCTGGATCTTCTTGCCCTGGCTGCTGTATGTGGCATCATGGACCACCTCTTCCTCCTGAGATGTTTTTCCCTTTTGATTTTCCAGATGACTCCCTACCCCTGTTCTGTCTCAGACCATTCTCATCGTCTACTTGTTTGGCTTCCTTCCTCCTCTTTCTTTGAAAATTTAACTCATGCTTATGGTTTCATCTCTCAATTTTTTATCAATAGCTTCAAAAGCTATAGCTCCATTCCTTACCTGTTCAGACAAATCAACTACCTACCCATATCTCTGTTATTTCATATTACTACTGCCTCAGATTCAACATCTCTCAACCGGAACACAATTTCTTACCCTCTAAATTATTCCCTGTTCTGACTCCTTAACTCTCATTCATGGTAGCATCATCCTTGTTCTCATCCTGACCTGAAACCATATAGAAACATTTGACCCCTCACTTCTCCTAAGTTCCCCATGTACAGCTGGCTGATTCTTTCTTTAAAAATTCCTCTTTTGGACTTCCCTGGTGGTCCAGTGGTTAAGAATCTGCTTGCTAATGCAGGGGACATGGGTTCCATCTCCGGTCTGGGAAGATTCCACTTGCCACGGAGCAATTCAGTCCTTGCAGCACAACTTCTGACACCCGCACTCAAGAGCCATACTCCACAACAAGAGAAGCCACCGAGAAGAGAAGCCCATGTGCAACAACTCGAGGGTAGCGCCCACTCACTGCAACTAGAGAAAGCCCACCCACAGCTGCGAAGACCCAGGGCAACCAAAAACAAAAATAAAGAAACACATAAATAAAATTTTAAAAAATAAAATAAAACTTCTCTCTCCATAGAACAGATGGCTATTAATTCTCTTTGCCACTGTCCTCTCTCATCAGGGCTATATGAATAGTCATCACACACACCTTCTCCCATCTGTCATGGGACCTTCACACAGAAAACCCACTTCCTGGCCACTCTGCTTGCTCTTCTTCTATAATCCTTCAGTTGTGAGCCTTAACATCACTTCCTTAAGGGAAACTTTCTTGCCCTCTCTGACTGTGTAAAATCCACACTCTATTATATGAGCTCATAGACCCCTGTTTCCCTCCAGGATTACATTGTCAAATTTTTATATTTTTGGTATGATGGTTTGATTAATGTCTGTCTCAACCACAAGACTGTCAGCTCTAGGAGGTTGGAATGATGTCAATTTTTACTTGTCATTCTATCCCTAGTCTCTAGTATGATACCTAAGACATAACAGACATTCTACAAATATTTGTTTTAAATGAATGGCTTTTCCCATGTCACTCTTTACAGCAGGTTGTATTTTGAAAAAATGAGGCTAACAAGATGCTTGGTCCCATATACTGTTCCTCCATTAAGATGTAGACTCTACTTTCCCTCCCCTAGTAATCGGTCAAGAGTTTGCCGATGTCTTGATGAACAGAATCTGCAGAGAGACGCTGCCTGACTTTTGAAGTTGCGTTAGAAAAGGCATTACAGCTTTCTGCCTCTCTTGGGATGCTAATCCTTGGAACCCATGTTAAGAGAAAGCCCAGCCTCCAGGAGCAGCCATGAGTACATGTCCTGGCAGACAGACATCGCCAAGGACACAGTCGACAGTCAGCATCAATTGCAGACATACTAGTAAACAAGCCTTCAGATGATTCCAGCCCCAGTCATCAAGTCATCACCAATTTTCAATCTTCTAGTAAAGCCTCAGTCATTAGGAAGCAAAGACAGATGATTCCTGCTCTGTGCAGTCCAACTCTTTGACACATCTGACTCTGAGAACATAACAAATGGTTGTTTTATCCACTGTGTTTGGGCATAATTAATTCTACTGTGATAGACAGCTAAACCATTCCCTTATCATAATAGCAGTGCCTCCCATTGCTTCTAGGATACCCTGTGAGACCCTAGGTTTGGCCTTTAAGACCCTCAACAAGCTGCTTCCAACCTCTTTGCCTCCATTTATTGCCCTCTGGAAGAAACTTCTGCTCCTAACAAATTGGTTTACTCACCACTTCACCAACATCCTCTACTCTTTCCTTGGTCCCTTGGACCTCACTGCTGCCTGACTAGAATGGCCTCACCAAGCAGCCCAACCAACTTGCCTTCACCCCTCAAGGTTCAGCTGTTGACAATTCCTCCCCACAGCCTCTAGGAACATGCTAGGTAAACAAGGCACTTACTCTCTTTTGAACTGAGAGTTTTCTTTATCTAGCTCCATCATTTTCTAAGCAGAAAATCAAGATCCATGGTCTTAACAATTTTTTAATGATCTGTGCGTTTACTCACATGGAAAATTATATAAAGAATTTGAAACTTAAATCCATTTATTCATATATTTAACAAATATCCTTCCCTGAAAACTGTAAGATTAAAAACCTCATGTTTAGTCACTAAATTGTGCCAGTTCTTTGTGACCCCATGAACTGCAGCATGCCAGGCTTCCCTGTCCTTTGCCATCTCCCAGAGTTTGCTCAAATTCATGTTCATTGAGTCGGTGATGCCATCCAACCATCTCGTCCTCTGTCATCCCCTTCTCCTCCTGCCCTCAATCTTTCCCAGCATCAGGGTCTTTTCCAGTGAGTGGGCTTTTCACATAATACAATAAAGTATTGGAGCTTCAACTTCAGCTTCAGTTCTTCCAGTGAATATTT
Source organism: Dama dama (assembly GCF_033118175.1). Taxonomy (NCBI): domain Eukaryota; kingdom Metazoa; phylum Chordata; class Mammalia; order Artiodactyla; family Cervidae; genus Dama; species Dama dama. The sequence goes on from NC_083688.1 coordinate 30,008,452, forward strand.
AGAGTTGATTTCCTTTAGGACTGACTGGTTTGATCTCCTAGCTGTCCAAGGGATTCTCAAGACTCTTCTCCAGCACCACAATTTGAAAGCATCGATTCTTTGGGTTCAGCCTTCTTTATTATCCCCATTTTATAAATGAAGAAATTGAGAATTGGAAAAAATTGAATAAATTACCTATAATCATACATATAATCCCACCTAATATTTGGTGGGATTGGGATGCAAACCTGGATCTTCTAAGCCAGATCTTAATCACTACTTCACTTGGTAGTAAAATATGTATTGTCTTATATTACATTTTCATATTTCATGTTTCCTTTTATAAATCAGTTCTTCATTGAAAAAGTAATACATGCAGTTGTTGTTGTTGTTGTTGTTTAGTCACTAAATTGAGTCTGACTTTTTGCGACCACATGGACTGCAGTTCATCAGGCTCCTTTGTCCATGGGATTTCTAAGGCAGGAAGACTGGAGTAGGTTCCCATTTCCTTCTCCGGGGGATATTCCCAACTCAGGGATCGAACCCATGTCTCCTGCTTTGGCAGGTGGATTCTTTACCACTGACATACATGCAGATACATACATACATACATACATACATACATGCCCAATACATGCAGATGATAATGCAAGTGAAAGATGAAAGTGTTAGTCTCTCGGTCGTGTCAGACTCTTTGCAACCCCATGGACTGTAGCCCACCAGGCTCCTCTGTCCATGGAATTCTCCAGGCAAGAATACTGGAGTGGATTGCCACTCCCTTCTCCAGAAAATCTTCCCAACCCAGAGATAGAACCTGGGTCTCTTGCATTGCAGGCAGATTCTTTACTGTCTGAGCCAGCAGGGAAGCAGATGATAATATATATATATATAATATATATATATATATATATATAAAATAGCTCAGAAAGATATGCAATATAAGAGTATATTTCTCTTCAAATTTAGGCTCTATCCCCTTTTCCTAAAAGCAACCCCTGCTGCCTATTCTTTTGTATATTTCCAGAAATCTATGTGTGCGTACAAGCAGCCCTTTATTTACAAAAGGAGTAAACTATTTGCATCTTTTTCTTTGCAATGTTGCTTGGCAAGTGTTCCAAGTCAACATATATAGAGTTCTTTATTTTCTTTCTCCTGGCTTCATAACATCCGATGGCAAGACCATACCATGACTTATTCAACAAGTTCCCTATTAATGATTTCATAGTAGACAGAAGCTATTGAGAGAGGAAGAGAGAGAGAAAGAGAATTTGGATGGAAAACTACAGTAAAATGAGAAGGGGCAGGAAAGACAAGCAGTACTGAAGGAGGAAATGCCTGATTCCCAGGTATATTGCAAAGAGAAAGAAAGCCTGGCTGGAGAATAGAAGTGAAAACAGAGGAGGTTCTGAATACATTGTGTGAAAGTGGGCTCAAGAAGAAGCAGAGGGGGAGTCACCCCTGCAGGCTTAGTGGGATGAGAATTTGCCCTCTAACATCTTCTTTCCTGATGATTTCATCACAGTTTCTTATGCTCTCCTATTTTCTGCCAACCCCATCATTTAAAAAAAAAAAAAAAAATACCCCACCCAAAAGAAAACAAACATGTTACTATTTATTCATGCAGGAAGGCCCACTGGACACAATAGACAGCAGCACCAGCCCTAATTAAATGAAATGGGGCAGGTGTAATTCAAACCACCTCGGGGAAAGTATAATCTGCCACTAAAAAATATTCCCACCGTTCAGACCACAGGGAAATCAGACCAGCCTCCTACCCAGGTTCCCAAGCAGAGAGGCTGGACTGAGGGCAGCAAGACAAGAGGAGGTCAATTTCTCGCCAGCAGTCTCCTCCCTCCCCTCCAAGCTCGGTGCACCCCCACCCCTCGGAGCTTGTTAACTGACAGAGCGGAGCTGCTCCCTTTGTGGGCTGGATTGTTTAGCTAATTCACCCATGGAAAATGGTTTGGTTCAGATTCCAGGCTGAGGCAACCAGATACCCACTGTAAATCCAAGCTTGGGAATTGTATCTCTTTCGCAGCTTCCAGACATAAACTGCATCCCTCCTCCTCCCCAGGCAGCTTCCGTCTCAGCCTGGAAGGGACTTCAGAGAGTCTCCAAGTTGGACCCTCCAGTTAGAGCAGATCCAGATCTAAAAGATGGGGAGGGATGCTGAAGAAACTTTCAACTAGCCTCGCAATTCAGACATGGACCCTGAGAGTCAGAAGTGAGCTTGATCTAAGGATGCTCCCTGGGTACCAATGAAGATCATGTTGCCAAATGGAAATCTGACTGCATTCTCCACATTCCCCTTACCAGCTGCAGATGGGCTCTAGAATTAGATCTGTCCTGATTCAAACTCCAACTGTACAACATTGCAGGCACATTCTTTACCATCTGAGCCACCAGGGAAGCCCAAGAATACTAGAGTGGGTAGCCTATCCCTTCTCCAGCAGATCTTCCTGACCTAGGAATCGAACCGGGGTCTCCTGCTTTGCAGGCAGATTCTTTACCAGCTGAGCTATCAGGGAAGCCCCATTAACTATGCAGGTTTGGGTAAATTGTTTGATCTCTTCCTGCCTTCATCTTCTAATCTATAAAATGGGAGAGTAATCCCTCCCCTCTCGCCCTCATTGAATTACTGAAAAATTTAATGGGAAACCCATTTCATAAAGTTCTTGGCAATAGTAGGGATTCTATGAGTGTGAACTTGTTCCCCGCCCCCAGAAAAAGAGTCCTTACCCACCCACTTTGGCCTCACTCCAGTTCTTCCTTCCAGGGTCCAGTGTAGAAGTGGGTGATCTCATGCAGAGGGTGATTGATGGACACTAGACAGGCTCCCCACCTGTTCAAGACTGTCTCCGCCACCCCCATGCCAGCTGTCTGAAATACACCACTCACGAGTCATTCTCAAAGGCCGGGAGGGCTTCAGGATCTGTTAGTTGCGATGGCTGAGAGTCTTGGCCACTCTCATTGACAGAAGGGGGTAACTGTGAAGATAACCTGAAAATGCATCTCTGCCTTGCCCTGGGGTTTCCAATGCACTGGGAACTCACGGTCCACCTCCAAGAGCAAAGTCACACGTGACTCTGATTCCATCCTGACCTGGCCAGAGCAGAGCTAAGACCTGACCCCTTGGTGGCTAGAAATGATTCTTTCCCCAGTCCTCACCCCCACCCTGTCCCTGTCCAGGTGGAACCAGTCCCATTCCCTTGACCTTGCCTCTGAGCTCCAGTTTCCAGCCATTTCATCACCTCTGAACCCTCTCCAGGTTCCCCGTGTCCCTCTCAGGCTGCCCGTCCGTCAACACTCATTACTGAGCCCCAGCTCTGTTCAGATGACTGTACTCGGAACAGGACAAGGGGCGGGAGCCAGAGTCTGGCCAGGGTGGACAGAGTATCCTGGGGAGATGACCTCATGGGCCCTTCCTCCACCGAGTATTTTTAGACACCGCTTCCCTCCCTCTCCCACTCAGCTTCTATGGCCTTCCAGAGCAACCCAGATCTCCCCCACATCCCCCAGAATGCTACACCTCTTCTCATTGTTTTCAAAAGCTTATGGGGTAGAAACAGTAAATATCCTTCTGAAGACTCAACTCCTACTTTGGGGGGACTGACTCCTTTTCATTCCTATCCCACTTCTCTTAAAAAAAATAAGCACTTGACTCTTGTTCTCAAATATCAAGGAGCTCAGAGCATCTTTTCTCAAGGCAGGCGGTCCCACCCACCTCCACAGCCTGGCCCCTCTTTATGCGGCTGTGTTGTGGTTTTCTTTGTTGCTAACCTAGTTTCGAGTCACACAGCCTAAGATCCTGGGAGCCGCTCTCCTCTCTGGTGTATGGAGAGACCCAGATCTTTTCGGAAAATTCCGTGCAAGCAGCATCAAGAAATCCCAGCCTCTGATTAGCAGCAGCACATACAGATGAGAACTTGAGTCTGGGACCCAGGGTGTCAGGGTCTCTGTCTAGTCCCACCTTCACATTGCCTGCCTTTTTGGAGAAATTAACAACTCTGAACAGTCTGAAAATATTCTCTCCTCTTTGCTTTTTTTATTTTTTTAAACCCCCAAAGACACCCTGTGGTCAAAGAACTTGACCAGTAACTTACAAACATGTCCACAGGAGACTGCATCTCAGGACCTTGAGATGGAGGCGATTCCGATGCTGCTGGACTCAGCCACCCGTCTCCTCCTCCCCTTCATGCTCTATCTCATCAGCTGTGTTGTATGCTTAGTCGCTCAGTTGTGTCCATCTCTTTTCGACCCCATGGACTGTAGCCCGCCAGGCTCCTCTGTCCATCGGGATTCTCCAGGCAAGAACACTAGAGTGGGTTGCCATGCCCTCCTCCAGGGGATCTCCCCAACCCAGGGATCTAACCCAGGTCTCCCGCATTGCAGGTGGATTGTTTACCATCTGATCCACCAGGGAAGCCCATCTCATCAGCTATAAGCACCTAATCTAAACTGAGCTCTGGGAAACCCGACTCCAGTCTGTGCTCTGGCCATGGCTGCCAACCACTCAATGAGTGCTGAATAGTGAGAAAACCTTCACCATCTGCGATGAGCAGAGGGGCAGAGGTGATAGAGGAGGAGAGAAGGGTCCTGTCTCACCCCACCCGACCCAACTCCAGTGAAGATATTCGCCAAATGGAAGCAGTGCTGCTAAACAAACATCTGGCTGTCAAAAAATATGTGTCCATTTCTTCTGGGTGATAAATGCTGCCGAAGTCCAAGGTGGGCTGGAGTGGGAGCAGGCAAAGCTTTACCCGGGCCTGTAAGATCTGAGTCACTGGGGAACTAGGGGCAGCTCCAGCTGAGTTCAGGGCTCGGCACAGAGCACCGCTCACACCGTCCCAGATGACAGATTTGTGTGTCTCATCTATGATTCCTCCTTGCCCAGAATAGCATCTGCCTGCATCCACTAAGACGGTCTACAGATCAAAGGCACCCCCTGGCGAGCACTCCCCAAGCCCCAGATCCAAAGGCTCTCCCCAACCTCGGGGCCCCGTCTCCAAGCACTTTGTTCAGAGCTCTTGGAGGACACTTATCTCCTCTCACTGCAGGGCAGGCAGGCACCAGGGGGGCAGCCCCTTTGCCAGCCATCTGGGACATCACTGCCTCTTGCAGCCTTTGCAAAATCAGAGGCACCCTGGCCGGGAGCCAGGACAGGCAGCTTCCAGGGGAGATGGTCAAGGGGACTGATTTGTGTAGCACTCATGAGACCTCTCTGGGAGGTCTCTTCCAAAACCTCTCTGGGAGAAATTAGAGGGAGTGTTGCACAGATTTCCCAAAGACACATCAACCAGAGCAGAGAAATAATCTTTGGGAACTTGCTATGGCCTAATTTTTCCCCAATCAGGTAATCCCTGGAACGTGAGAATACATGTAAATGTTTGCGTTCCACCCAGGAGTGTGTGTTGCTTCACAACTCCCAGTTTTACCATCCCAGATCCTGTTTGAATTTGATCACTCCTAGTAGGGATGAAAGGCAGCTCCCAGACCAGAAGAAGGAGCCTCTCATCTGAGAATGTAGTAAATATTGAAATCAATAAAGCAAGCAAAGAAAAAAACAAATAAAATATAAGGATTTAAATATAATGCTTTTCAAATGTTTTTTATTGAAATATAGTTAATTACACTGTCATGTAGCTTCAGGCATACAGCAAAGTGATTCGTATATATATATATTCTTTTCCAGATCCTTTTCTATTATATGTTATTACAAGACTGTGAGTATAGTTCCTCGGGCTATGCAGTAGGTCCTTGTTGGCTATCTATTTTATGTACAGCAGTATATATCCATTAATCTCAACCTCCTAATTTATCCCTCCCCAATAAACACAATGCTTTTTTGCAAGAAATATTTGTGGAAATATACCTTGAAAATTGGGAAGGAAAGTAGGGAAATAGGATGAGCAGGAAAAGAGAGTTTGCTTGTCACTGTCACTCCTTCTATAATATACAAAAATTTGCCAACATGTATAGGACATTTTTTATTTAAAATAAGTAGACAGGTCGATGGATGGATGATAAACAAGGAACAATCTAAGGCAGTTGTTTAAACCCGCTGTTGTGGTTAGGTTTGGTGTACCAGCCATCATATCATGAGAGGTTGACTAAACCTCATTCTTAATGCCAGAAATAGTCAGGTATCTTTTTCCTTTTAATGAATAAAAAGAATAGGAGAAATCAAAGGCTGATATTTGGATCTGTTAGAAATTATTTACTGGATCAGAGCAACCCACTCCTCACTCTTCCATATCAGATCACTTATAAAGAGAGAAAGGACAGGGTCATCTGGTCACCTGTAGAGACACAAGAAATCCCCCCTGGGGGTGTTATAGGGATAGAAAACGTCTGTGTGAGCTCCCTCGGGGATGAACCTAGTTCATATCATCATTGCAACAGGCGCTGAAGGTATGAGAAGTGGCTCCATGAAGCATCTCACATGAGGATTTGGATACAAAGTCAGCATCTAAGGCAACTTTATCATGAGGTCAGCACGAGCTTTCGATTCTATCCGCTACAGAGCCTACATTAGTTCTCAGTATGTCCAGCAAACTCCATTTTAATTCCAGGGTAGAAAGAGATCACGGCTTCCTAGATGGCACTAGTGGTAAAGAAACCGCCTTACAATGCAGAAGACATAGGAGACACGAGATCTGTCCTTGGGTCAGGAAGATCCTCTGGAGGAGGGCAGGACCACCCACTCCAGTATTCTTGCCTGGAGAATTCCATGGACAGAGGAGCCTGGCAGGCAACAGTAAATGGGGTCACAAAGAGTCAGACATGACTAAAGTGACTTAGCCCATACACAGAAAGAGATCAGGGTCTCTGTGCAGCAAGTGAAGTCTCCGAGCAGTGTTCAGGGGCCATGGTGTAAACCTAGAGCCACCCTTCACCTAGTGAGCCCCTCATGCTGGGTGGTACTTGGGGACCGAGTTTAGAAGGTAGTGGCAGATCAACACACCCATCTCAGGCTCACTTGACTACATGCACCATTGCAACTGGCTCACTCTTTCTTTCTTGCTGTCTTTCAGTTTCATACATTTGAACTCACATTATTTAATTCAATGCCATTTCAAGGGCTGCTCATTGCTCAGTGACTAACAGTGAAAGTGAAGTCACTCAGTTGTGTCAGACTCTTTGCGACCTCATGGACTATAGCCTGCCAGGCTTCTCCATCCAAGGGATTTTCCAGATAAGGATACTGGAGTCAGTTGCCATCTCCTTCTCCAGGGGATCTTCCTGACCCAGGGATCAAACCCAGGTCTTCCACATTGCAGGCAGACTATTTACCATCTGACCCACCAGGGGAAACCCAAGTGACTAAAGAGGAACATCTAACAGATAAAGGGGTAGATGACCCAGAACCACCCCCACCTCTACTGTCGTAGAAAATATAGTTATAGAAAAAAGGAGGCGTTAATACTTGTGATCTAACTGAGAGTCCACTGTTGGAGGTGAGTTGAAACAAGATCATGATAACCAGGGCAGAAGACAACTGGTGAGACATCATCATCAATTAGGCAATATCAGATAAGTGGATACTGACCATTTGAGTTGTTAAGAACTTTAGGATATTAGCCAGAGTCATTTCAAAGCCATGAATTTTCCTTCTGAAGTCCTCAAGGAGAACTGGAGCGGTTAGCATTGATTGAAAGGACAAATGAATCCTTTACTAAGGCACAAACCATGTGTCAGGACAGTTCCTGGGACTGGGCAGAACCACTGTGGAAGAAAAAGCAAGATCACCAGCTCCCAGGAGTCTACTGTCCAATGCAAGCTGCAGGGAGATGAGCAAGCACTAACACTGCACACATTCCAATGTGTATCGTAACAAATAAAAGTACAGAGAAGAGGGAGCCACTATGTCTCCTGAAAGAAGAGTCCAGGGAAGTGACACTTTTCAGCCCAGCTTGGCTCCTTCACAGCACCTGCTGCCAGGATACCTCCACTCCATTTGTGGACTGAGATAAGCATGCCTGATCCTGAACTTTCCCCGCCTGTCTCTGCAGCCCTAGTCACAGGTTCCTCATGATGTCTCAAGCCCCATGTCTGCCTTGTCCTCTGTCGTTGATGGAAGGCAAGACTTTGGCTTCTCCAGACCACTGCTGAGCTGTCCATCCTGGCAGAACTGCTCAGAACACCATCTCTGATCCCCTGTAGAGCTCTCTCTGCTCTGGGGACCCTCTGTCCTGACTCTCATCCCCTGCCAGAGGAACATGAGCCCATTCAAGCCGGCCAACTACAAGTTTACTAAGTGGAAAAGAGGCACGGCTTTGCAGGTAGAGGAAGGTCTGCGAAGGGGAATCAAGGTGCAAAGCAGCATGAGCATTGGGAATTGGGAGGCTCTGTGGTTGGCACTTTCAGGGGATGACAGTGGTAAAGAATCCGCCTGCCAATGCAGGAGACGCAAGAGATGCAAGTTCGATCCCTGGATCAGGAAGGTCCCCTGAAGAAGGAAATGGCAGCCCACTCCAGTTTTCTTGCCTGGGAAATCCCATGGACAGAGGAACCTTGCAGGCTACAGTCCATGGGATTGCAAAGAGTTGGACACGACTTAGCACCTGAGCATGAGCACTGACCCCTCCCTACTCTAATTCCAGCTGTGCGTCTTTGCCAAATGAAGTTTTGCAGTTCCCTAAAATACTGCTTTCACCAAATTACTCAAGGAACTTCGGGGTCTCCCTGCTTGTGGACATAAGTGCCCTACGTTGGATTTCTGGGTCTTTAGGTTGGTTCTGCAGTACCTGATCACTATCCTCCTGTGGAAGTTCTCCAAGGCATGCTCTTCACTCACCAGGGAGACCATCTCATCACCCCCTACACATGCCAAGGCCACCCCTGCCTCCAGGCCATTGCTGATTCTGTCCCTCCAAGTCAGGGAAGACCTCAAACTGCTTCTCCACAGTCAATCCTACTTTTCTTCCTGACTCAGCTGGAATCCCACCTCCTCTGGGCAGCTATACTTGACTGTTTCAATGCTCTTCCCTCACCAACACAGCAGAGAGTTTAGTACTTAATTCCTTTTTTTATTTTTATTTTTTAATTTAATTTACATACCACATGATCATTTATTTAAAATGTGTAATTCAGGGACTTCCCTGGTGGTCCAGTGGTTAAAACTTTGCCTTCCAATGCAGGGGTGAGAGTTCAATCCCTGGTCTGGGAGCTAAGATCCCACATGCCTCTTAACCAGAAAACCAGAACATGAAGCAGAGGCAATATTGTAACAAATTCAATACAGACTTTTAAAAAAATGGTCCACATCTTTAAAAAAAAAAAAACAATAAAACGTGCAGTTCAATGGTTTTTAGTATATTCAGAGTCACCCATTAGTCACAAAGTGTAACCAGCATCACTTATCAATTTTGAAACATTTTCATCACCCTGAAAAGAAATCCCAAACCCTTTAGCAATTACCTCCTCCCTTCCCATTCCTTCCCAACCCTCCAGCCCTAAGCAATCACTACTTTACTTTTAAACTTCTTTCTGCCACTAAAGTGTTGCCCATTCTGGACATTTCATATCAATGGAATCCTACAATACACGGTCTTTTCTGTCTAACTGATCTAACTTCTCATAATGTTTTCAAGGTTCAGCCATGTTGTAGTATGTATCAGTACTTCATCCCTTTTTATTGCCAAATAATATTCTATGGCACGGACAGACCACATTTTATTTATCCATTCATACAGTGATAGACATTTAGGTTGTTCTCACTTTTTAGCTATTACGAGCAATGCTACTATGAATATCCATGTACAAGCCTTTGTGTGGACATGTTTTCAGTTATCTTGAGCCTATACTAGGAGTGGAATTGCTGGGTCTTATGTTAACTCTATGTTTAACTTTTTGAGGAACCCCCAGACTATTCTCCATTGAGACTGTACTAGTTCACACACCCACCAGCAATGTATGCCATGTGTTCAATTGTGTCCAACTCTTTGCAATCCCATAGACTGTAGCCCACTAGGCTCCTCAGTCCATGGGATTTTCCAGGCAAGAATACTGGAGTGGGTTACCATTTCCTCCTCCAAGGGATCTTCCTAACCCAGGGATTGAACCCACATCTCCTGTGTCACCTGCATTGCAGGTGGATTCTTTACCCATTGAGCCAGTGGGGAAGCCAGTGTATGAGAGGTCTCATTTCCCACATCCACACTAACACTTGTTACTATTATTATCTGACATTTTAATTATAGTCGTGAAGATGGAGAGATATTTCACTGTGGTTTTGATTTGTATTTCTCTGGTGGCTAACAAGGTTGAAAATATTTTCAAGTACCTATTGAGTATAAATACATATATACACATACATACATATAGGGGCTTCCTAGGTGGCCCTAATGGTAAAGAAACTGCCTGCCAATACAGGAAACTTAAGAGACACAGGTTTGATCCCTGGGTCAGGAAGATGGGCATGGCAACTCCCTCCAAGCTATGGTTTTTCCAGTAGTCATGTATGGATGTGAGAGTTGGATCATAGAGAAGGCTGAGCGCCAAACAATTGATGCTTTCGAACTGTAGTGTTGGAGAAGACTCTTGTGAGTCCCTTGGACTGCAAGGATATCAAACCAGTCAATCCTAAAGGAAGTCAATCATGAATATTTATTGGAAGGACTGATGCTGAAGCTAAAGCTCCAATACTTTGGCCACCTGATTCGAAGAGCTGACTCATTAAAAAAGACCCTGATGCTGGGAAAATTGAAAGCAAGAGGAAAAGGGGACGACAGAAGAAGAGATGGTTGGATGGCATCACTGACTCGATGGACATGAGCTTGAGCAAGCTCTGCAAGATGGTGAAGGACAGGGAAACCTGGCATGCTGCAGTCCATGGGGTCGCAAAGAGTTGGACACGACTGAGCGATTGAACAACAACAATAATATATATATATATATTATATATATATATATATATATATGTGTGTGTGTGGGAGAATTGTGTATTCATATCCTTTGCCAATTTTTAATTAGATTTTCTTTCTATTATTAAGCTGTGAGTTCTTTATACATTCTAAATATAAGTCCCTTATCAGATATATAATTTGGGAAATATTTCCTGCAATTCTATAGGTTGTCTCTTTACTTTCTTATTGATATCTTTTGAAGCATGAAAGTTTATAACTTTGATGAAGTCAATTTATCTGTTTTACTTAACTGTTTAATATTTAACTGTATTCTACTACTGAAATCTTGTCTCTGTGTTTGAGGATGATCTAGTAGTTCTGAAGGCAGGAGGAAAAGGGGACAACAGTGGATTAGATGGTTGGATGGCATCACTGACTCCATGGACATGAATTTGAGCAAGCTCTGGGAGTTGGTGATGGACAGGGAAGCCTGGCTTGTTGCTGTCCATGGGGTTGCAAAGAGTCGGACACGACTGAGCAACTGAACTGAACTGAATTGAAGTAGTTCAAACTAGACCTATGATGAGGGTTCACGGGCTGTGCTCTGGATGTTAAAAGGCAAAATAGAAACTAATCCTGAAGGAAAGGAACAAGGCAAATGACATGATAGTAATATTTTGTGTTGGGGAAAATGTGTGTGTGTGTGTGTGTATGCACACGTTAATTGCTCAGTCATGTCCAACTCTTTGCAAGCCCCATGGACTGTAGCCCATCAGGCTTCTCTGTCCATGGAATTCTCCAGGCAATAATACTGGAGTGGGCAGCCATTCCCTTCTCCCTGGGATCTTCCCTACACAGGGATCAAACCCATGTCTCCTGCATTGCAGGTAGATTCTTTATCACCAGGGAAGCCCACTGGAAAGTAGGGAGTATTAATGGTAGAGAAGAGTGAGAGTCTTAGATTAAAACAGATGTGGGTTCAAATCACAGCTACACCACATTCTAACAGTTGTGTGACTTTAGGCAAGTTACATAATTTCTCTAATCTTTCTTAAAAAAGGGATAAATAATAAAGTGGGTATAGTGGATGAAAAGGGTAGCATAATATCTGCCTAAAAGGGTTTTGATGAAGATAAAAGGGTCAAGCATATAGAACTTAGCACAGGACCTAGCACAACTATTTTGTTCTTGTCATTCTTTGTTGTTTAGTCACAAAGTCGTGTCCAACTCTTTGCAACCCCAAGGACTGTAGCCAGCTAGGCTCTTCTGTGTATGGGATTCCCCACGCAAAAATACTGGAGTGGGTTGCCATTTCCTTCTCCAGGGGATCTTCCTGACCCAAGAATTGAATCAGTATCTCCTGCTCTGGCAGGCATTTTCTTTACCGCTGAGCTACCTGGGAAGCACAACAATACTTAGAATAACTGCAGGGCTGGTTTTTTGTTTTTGTTTTTGTTTTTTTCCTAAAACTGAGTGGACTCCATGTGGTAAATATAAGTTATGCATTAATTAGCGCTTAAGGTTTTGATTTTAAGTACTTGGAACATGGAACGCTAACTTAAAGTTCCAAATCACGAATATTCCATAATGTGGAGCTCAGGTGACAAGAAAGGAAATCATGGCATCCTCAGTGATGAAAAAAGAGGAGAACTTCTCATTTAATCCAACCTCTTAATTTTTTAGTCCAGAGTCTCCAGAAGACTCTTAAGGCACAGATCCTACCCCCTCACCCAATTCCCTGCTTAGGTAGAAGCATTCGAAAAGGAATGAACTTTCCCATATCTTCAGGATGTGAGGTCAAATAGGAATCTGGTCAAATTCAGAAATTCGGAGAGTTTTCTGTTCTTTTCCTTGTTTTTGTGTTTTTGAATGTGATTTGATGTCAGGCAAAACAACCAGGTGAAATACTGCCGGTCTGCCCCAGACCCACCTCCTTCCCTTACTCACCATCATCAAAGTCAACAGGCATTTATTAATAAGCACGTATGCCTGACACCGCGCTGGGTTCTGTGCAGGGGTAATACAAGATTCCCTGACCTGTGGGAGTGGACAAGCTCAGGCAAAGCCTTGCTGAGCTACTTCCAGGCAGCCCCAGGGAGGACTGGGGGATGGATGGAGAAGGGGAGACAAAGGAGGGGCCAGGAACCCCAACCAGAGTGGAGACTGAGAATGTGGACAGTACCTGATAAGATCAGCCTGGGCTGCAGTCTTGAAGGCTGTGTGGGGGTGGGGGTGAGTTAACAAATGCACGACCCAGAGTCCTATTCACACTTTTTTTTTTCTCCACACTTTTCTTTTAATGCTAATTATTTGTTAGACTCAGTACAACTTTGTGTTCCACAGAATGTATTTCAAGCTGGAATTCAAGTTGAACCTGACTCCCCAGGGAGAAATTGATCAAATCCAAAAAATATTTCATTTTTTCAATGCATTAAACAATGCTCCAATTAAGCTGAACTTTCTGAAAGCAATCATCTTTCAAAACGGTTGCTTACACACATTAAAAAAAAAAAAAAAAAAAACACCTCTCTAGATTTACAAATCATACTTCTTCTCAGCTACAGACCACATTGCTCATCTGGGGTTATACTTGCAGGTCCTCCATAAAGTCTTTGAGAGAAAGAGAGCTTAAGGAGACCAAATATAAATGAAATTCCTTTTAAGGTGATGACCTGGAGGCCTTCCTGCAGGCGGCGTGCTTTGTTGGAAACTAATTACAAGCCCCAGGCTCTGCCCTATTTGTGAATATAATTATGGAACTAAGTACTCAGAAAGTGTAAGCCTTCTTCTGGGAAGAGAGAAGTGACTTTCTGGTGTCTTACAATAATTAGACTGGGGATATTCTGGGAATTCTATTTTCTTCACCCCTTGTCATTCTTTCCATCTACAGGCTTTGAGATCAATTTGTAGAATCTCTAACATATGGCATTTGTTTTCTCTTCTCCATTCAGGGCAGGGTGTGTTCATAGCTCTTCCCCCAAGCTTCTCAGCCCCCTTCCCCAGCCTCTGTACAGCCCAAAGTTCCCTTAATTTTCCCTTTGACAAAATGTTAACCCTGGAACTCAGAAACCAGAAAGCAAGCAAAAGGAAACCCCTAACCCCGGCCTCTGGAGAAGAATAGGCTGCTGTGAGCCCAGAGGTTGCCTGCCTTGCCCCACCCCTCAAAGCCCAGGCTCCTTCCTCCCCATGGAAGGCCATGGGCCCCACCCCACCCCCCACCCCAGCCTCGCTCCTGTCACCCGCCTGGAGGAGTTAAAACAAACAGTCCTTTGGAAACTCAGTGAAAGAAAACGGCTGAGTCAGGCCTTCTGTTTAAATAGTCCCCACCTGTTCTCCCAGCCCCGGCCTCCCCCCGACTCCCACCCTAGGCTCCCCCACTTCCCTTTCTCTTTTCTTTCTTTTCCCCTTTGTTGCTCATTTTCAAAAGGGCAGAGTTGACAGCTCTCGCCTTGAGCAAAGCCAACCCGGGGGAGCCAGCCAGGAGCCGCCTGGTGCTGCTGACCCAGCGCTCTCCCCCGTGGCTCCCCCCTACAGCCTGCACGTGGCTGGGCCCGGTCAACCGGGGAGGGGCGAGAAAGGGAGGGGGGCCAAGGTCCCCAAGAAAGAGAGCCCCACCCACTCCACTTACCCTCGGCTCCCCAGGACCCAGCACCCAGGCACCTCAGCCCAGTGGGGTTCGTGAAGCCTTGGAAGGAGAGAGATGAGAGGGAGGGTATGAGCGAGAACAAAGGCAGGCAGACAGACCTTCACCGAGGGAACCCTCCGTGGCCCATACACTTGGTGCTGTGTGTAAAAATAGGGTCTTGGCATTGGAGGAAATGGTTTAGTTGCCCATATTCACAAGTGAGGAAACGTTTCTAAGGTGGCATAAATTGTGTTAGAGACAAGGCCCGAACCCACTTAAGTGCCCTCAGGGCACACATGCCGCCTCCTAGAACTCCCTTGTGCCTCCTTGGAAGACTGGCCACCTCTCCAAGCCCTGTTCCGGGTGCTGGAAGTCAAAAGCCTTTTTGTTTCTTTAATTAAAGTTTGGGACCGCTTCATGTGAATCTACAGTTTTGAGAAAACCGGAGACTCACCTGCAGTTGTAAGAAATAATACAGAGAGATCCGTGTACCGTTTTACTGAAGTCCCACCGAGGTTAAATCTTATAGACCTGTAGCACAATATCACAGCTGGGATGCTGCTGTTCATACAGACAAGATGCAAAAGGTCGCCATCACCTCAAGGGTCCCCTGTTTGCCTTCTAGAGACATGCCCCTTCTTCCCATTCTACCCTCTCCTCAACCGGTGACAACCACCAATCTGCACTCCATTTCTAAAATTCTATTATTTCAAGAATGTTATATACCTTCATACTGAAAAGAATAAAATACCTAGGAATAAACCTGCCTAAGGAGGCACAGAGTGCCTACTGCTGAACAGAGCTTGTCTTATGAGAGGGGAAGAAGAGAGAACGTAGGACTTCTCTCAGGCTCAGCTCCAGACCCCGAATATTTCCTTGTTTATCCATACACTTTCTGATTGGCATCTCCCTTCCCACACCAGACCTGTTGCCTGCTGTTCCATTCCACGGGACACATACCCTCAGCCTCTCTGGGCCTTATCCTATCCCTCCGCAGATAGCATCAAAGACTCAGAGAGCCTCCATTCAGCAAACTCGAACCTCAGCCCAGACTGACTCATGAAAAAGACAAAGAGTTTGGGGATTTTTAACTTGTCCGTTCACTGAGATGATTTCCAATAGAAACCCATGGGTGCTGCCTCTCTTACACCCAGACGCTGCTCTGCAAAATCAGGCATTTGGAGTTGCATCCACTTGTTTTGTTTTTTGGGTTTTTTTTTTTTTTATTTTAATTGGAGGCTAATTACTTTCCAATATTGTAGTGGTTTTTGCCAAACATTGACATGAATCAGCCATGGGCGCACATGTGTTCCCCATTCAGAACCCCCCTCCCACCTCCCTCCCCATCCCATCCCCCAGGGTCATCCCGGTGCACCAGCCCTGAGCACCCTGTCTCATGCATCAAACCTGGACCAGCGATCTGCTTCACATATGATAATATACACATTTCAACGCTACCCTCTCAAATCATCCCACACTTGTCTTCTCCCACAGAGTCCAAAAGACATCTCTGTCTCTTTTGCTGTCTCACATATAGGGTCATCATTACCATCTTTCTAAATTCCATATATATGCATTAGTATACTGTATTGGTGTTTTTCTTTCTGACTTACTTCACTCTGTATAATAGGCTCCAGTTTCATCCACCTCATTAGAACTGATTCTAATGCATTCTTTTTAATGGCTGAGTAATATTCCATTGTGTATATATAGAAACCCATGGGTGCTGTCTCTCTTACAGCCAGACACTGCTTTGCAAAATCATGCATTTGGATTGCATCCACTTGATAATGAGCTAGGCTTTTGTCCCTCTGACAATGATTCTAGAAAGTGAAGAGTCTAGACTGTGGATGAAGGAGCTCCAGAGAAATAATGTCAAAAGGACCCTTTCATGAGGACGTGAAAGTGAGGTGACAATTACCTAAATGAGCAGTTCTTAAGTGAAAAAGTGAATCAGAATCACCTTGGGGGGAGGGGTTTGCTTTCCTGGTGACTCAGTGGGAAATAATCTGCTTGCCAATGCAGGAGACAAGGGTCTCCCTGGTCCAGGAAGATCCCACATGCCTTGGAGCAACTAAGCCCATGAGCCACAAATATTGACCCTGTGCTCTAAAATCTTGTAGCCTCAACTACTGAGCCCGTGTGCCACACCTACTAAAGCCAGCAAGCTCTAGAACCTGTGCTCCACAACAAAAGAAGCCATTGCAATGAGAAGCCCACACACTGTGCTTATGTGGCTTTTTTTTTTTTTTTCTTTCCGGTACCTGCACATGGGGAGAAAGAATTGCTCTTTCTTCCTCTTCTTGTAAGGACACTAATCCCATTGCAGGGCCCCACCCTCAAGACCTCATCTACACTTAATGACCTCCTAAAGGTCCCATCTCCAAATACCCTCACACTGGGAGTTAGGGCTTCAACATAGACATATGCAGGGACACCCACATTCAAACTATAACAGGGACAGAGGTAAGTTCCGAAGAAGCAGCTCATGTTCATTGGAACATGTAAGAACCTACTAGAGGAGTCTAGAAAAATGGTACAGTTGAACTTATTTGCAGGGCAGGAGTGGAGAAATAGACAGAAAGAACAGACTTGTGGACACCACGGGGGAAAGGGAGGTTGGGACACATTTCGAGATTAGGATTGACATATATACACCATCAGGTATAAAACAGATAGCTAGTGGGAAGCTGCTATAGACACAGGGAATTCAGTTCAGTGTTCTGTGATAACAGAGGGGTAGGCTGGTGGGGAATGGGAGGCAGGAGGGAGGTCCCAAGAGGGAAGGCAGGAAGAACCCACTAGAGAGAGTGTGTCAGGGTAATAAAGAGTTCTACTCCTAAGGACCATAGCATTGAAAAGAAAATAAGACATTTATAAGGAGACTGGATGCTTTTACAGCCACTGAAAGACATTATTGTACTGCTGTTGATGACTGCATTGTAGTCATTAATGGCTCATCAGTGCTGTCTTGAGATCTTTAATCACATCAAGTGCATTTCAATATGATGCCACAAGTGCAAAAAAAAACAATTGGAAGCCACCAAGTTAGGGACATAGTCCTACTCTACTAATTTCACTTAGGCTGTTCTGTGACCCATGTGGAGCACTTTTGAAAGTGTAATCATCTCTACAGAAGGTATTAAAATCTCTGTAAAGTGTCCTTTTAAGCTCTTTTCTAAAATTGCCCATTTTAGGACTTCCCTGGGGGTCCAGTAATTAAGACTGAGCTTCCAATACAGGAGTGCACATTTGATACCTTGTCAGGGAACCAAGATCCCACATGCTGTGTGGTGCCATTAAAAAAAAAAATTAAAATTACCCATTTCATTCTTCTAGGGATGTTCCCTTCTTCTCATAGGGAAGATGTTGAAGATCATATCCATGTTTTGTCACCTTCCAACTCTGGAAGCTTCATATGTACCATATGCACCAAATATGCACCATATGTAATTCCCCAGGCTCCACATTTTCAGCATGGAGAATCCTCTGGTAAAGCAGACAGAATGTCTTCCATAAGCTGGGTTATGGTGTGAACTTCTCTATTATTTTTATTTGAGACCCAGCAGGTAGCATGTTTTGGCACCAAGTTTGGATGAGGAGGGCAGGGCCGTGACTTCTGGTTTAAATATCCTTCTTGAAGCTCAGCACGGCATTGGCTTCCTTCTGCCACACCTAATGGCACTGTCTTCAGGAAACAGTCTGCAAAACTCTTAGTTTCTGTTTTTAGGGCTGCAAAATTCCAACCAAAATTAAAGAAGTCCTGCCTGACCCTAAAAAGTCACGGTGAAGAATTTCCCACCTCTCAAATATGTGTAACAAATTTAACAGATTTTTTTGATTATAAAAGCAGCACATGTTCATGTAGAAATCTGTAAAATAAAGAAAAGGGACAGAAGAAAACAAAACTCGTATTTTGTGTATCTATCTACATAAATATTTCAACATAATCAGGATCATTCCATATCTCTTCTGCTTTTTTGGTGTATCTTCTGCTTTTTTGGAATATTTCTCCTGTCAATTATGTAGATCTTTGCCAACATAATTTTTAATAGGAGATCGCATGCTATCCTGTGAGTATATCATGATTTATTAAAGCTACCCCTTATCATTGACAATTTGTGCTGTGCTTAGTCACTCAGTCATGTCCAACTCTTTGCGACCCCATGGACTGTAGCCCACAAGGCTCCTCTGTCCATAGAATCCTCCAGGCAAAAATACTGGAGTGGGTTGTCATTTCCTTCTCCACATTGATAGTTTAATCCACTTCTAATTTTTCACTACTTCAAGCTATCCTCTGGAAAGGGGTTACATATTGATCCTAATCTACAATTCATTACAGAGGAAAAGGTTATCAAACATAAAGTGAGTCTTTGGCATGCTCCTTTCATGATTACTAACAAGGATCTAACGGACAGCCATGTAAGATGATAACTATGATGGGAACAAGGAGAAAAATCAAGGGAAACTAGAAGAGACCTATATAAAAGACAGAAGGTGGTGGTGTTTCAGTGAATTTGGAGACATTTAAGTACATCAACCAACTAAATGATAATTCATCAAACCTAAAGTGCCTTCATTGTAACATGTGCCATTTATTAATAGTTTAGGTCCCACTTAGGAAGGAAAAAAATCTGCCAAGGTATCAATTGTGACCAACATTCAGGTAGTTCAAAAGACCAAATGCCCAAGGAAGAAAGCCCTGCTAGAGAGATGCTGAACAGGAATAGAACCTGGGTTGGCAGGAATGATGAAGTGGCAGAGAGAAAGGCAGTTTTCACCCTAAACCCAACACCGTTGGTAAGAACATAAGCCTTTAGACAACACGCTAGTCTTTAGTCATCATCGACTCACAGCTCCCTGACTTCATCAGGCTGTTTCATCCTTCTGTGCCTTTTCAAAAACAGTTTTCTGCTTGAAACACCTGTAATCATCCAGAAAATGCAACTCAAGACTCGCCTTTTGGGGGGCCTTCCCTGACCTGCTCTAGGAGGAGATGGAGTCTCCAGCACCAAAAGAGAACATTGCTCTCTGCTTGTACCCAACACTGACTCTGCTGACCAGCTCCTGTGTCAACCATGGCCCTTCCAGAAGGTCAAAAAGCTGGGCAAAGACAGAGCCCCAAGACAGGGCATCTTGCCTGGTTTTGTGACTCTGGAGGCCAGAATCTTGTCTGATTGTCAAACCAGGTTCTCACAGCCTGGAAGCAATAACCTGAACCCGCAGCATTTTAACTCTGAGCTGTCTGAAGATGCCCAGATGGTTTGATGAGGCAGGCAGAGCCCCAACTCCACAATGAGTTCTCCTGACATTTTACTAAGCCATTAACTTTACCTACTCCAACCAAGCACAAGTCTGGGGGGTGGGGGTGAGGGTCTCATCATCTGCCAGTTTTCCCTCCCACTAAAGCATAAAAAGCCTCAACTTTTAGAGAACAGACTGTTGAGTCTTGGCCTGTCCTCCAAGCTGTGCTTGCAGCTCCTCTCTCCTTACCTGTGAGTCCCACGGCTTACTCTTCATCTCCC
The DNA here is from genome assembly GCF_033118175.1 of Dama dama. NCBI lineage: Eukaryota > Metazoa > Chordata > Mammalia > Artiodactyla > Cervidae > Dama > Dama dama. The sequence continues at coordinate 30,028,428 of NC_083688.1, forward strand.
AGGCTCACTTACTAAAGCTCAAATTGCTCAGTTTGTTTAATTAAACCAAAAAAAAAAAAAATCATACCTTGCCCTAGTAATAAAACAGTGCAAAAGTTTGAGCCTGTGGCAGCTCTTGGGCTAACCCAGGCATTAAGATCTCAGACTCCCAGTGTTCTCTACTGCCAGGCTTGGAGGATCATTTCAAATTCTTTTTGGCGGGAAATGGAAGGTCCTATTTGGAGACTAGGCTACAAATGGATCTGGTGTTCATTCCTCAGGACCTGTAGTGATTTGGAAACTTCACTGTTTAACTGTTATGCCCACTCCCTTGTGGATACCAGTAGGCCTAAGTAAGCTTACCGTGTTTTAATCACAAATTTGCATTGTAGTAACTGGAGGTCTGAAACTATGTCTTGATTATCTTCAAATGCATGGTGCCTACAACTCACAATAGGTAATTAGTTTAAGTGAATGAATGCATGAATGAGTAAACAAGCACTGAGGATGATTCAAACTGGATATAATTTACTATCTCTTGGGGAGCTCTCGGCACTGAAGTTTGAGTTAATCATGCTCCCATACCACCAGCCCCATCATGTACCATCCTCCATTTTTGCTTTGCCTTTCACTTTTCTTGTCCCCAAAAGACTTTTCTCTTTGTCCATTGGTTTCTTTCTGTTTCTTTTTTCCACTGTTCCTCATTTTATCCTCTCCACACTCCCCCCAACAAGCACATAGAGTCTGAAATGCAGTACTTGGGTGCAACCTCAAAAATGACAGAATGATCTCTGTTCGTTTCCAAGGCAAACCATTCAATATCACGGTAATCCAAATCTATGCCTCAACCACTAATGCCAAAGATGCTGAAGTTGAATGGTTCTTTGATGACCTACAAGACCTTCTAGAACTAACACCAAAAAAATATGTCCTTTCCATCATAGGGGACTGGAATGCAAAAGTATGAAGTCAAGAGATACCTGGAGTAACAGGCAAGTTTGGCCTTGGAGCACAAAATGAAGCAGGGCAAAGGCTAATAGAGTTTTGCCAAGAGAACACACTGGTCAGAGCAAATACCCTCTTCCAACAACACAAGAGAAGACGCTATACTTGGACATCATCAGATGATCAATATTGAAACAATATTGACTACATTCTTTGCAGCCAAAGATGGAGAAGCTCTATACAGTCAGCAAAAACAAGACCAGGAGCTGACTGTGGCTCAGATCATTAACTCCTTATTGCAAAATTCAGACTCAAACTGAAGAAAGTAGGGAAAACCACAAGACCATTCAATGACCTAAATCAAATCCCTTATGACTATACAGGGGAAGTGACAAATAGATTCAAGGGATTAGATCTGATAGACAGAGTGCCTAAAGAGCTATGGACAGAGGTTCATGACATTGTACAGGAGGCAGTGATCAAGACCATCCCCAAGAAAAAGAAATGTAAAAAAGGCAAAATGGTTTTTCTGAGAAGGACTTACAAATAGCTGAGAAAAGAAGAAAAGTGAAAGGCAAAGCAAAAATGGAAAGATATACCCATCTGAATGCAAAGTTTTAAACAATAGCAGGGAGAGAAAAGAAAGCCTTCCTCAGTGATCAGTGCAAAGAAATAGAGGAAAACAATGGAATGGGAAAGACTAGAGATCTCTTCAAGAAAATTAGAGATACCAAGGGAAATTTTCATGCAAAGATGGGCACAATAAAGGACAGAAATGCTATGGACTTAACAGAAGGAGAAGATATTAAAAAGAGGTGCCAAGAATACACAGAAGAACTATACAAAAAGGATCTTCATGACCCAGATAACCGTGATGCTGTGATCACTCAATTAGAGCCAGACATCCTGGAGTGTGAAGTCAAGTGGGCCTTAGGAAGCATCACTATGAACAAAGCTAGTGGCGGTGATGGAATTCCAGCTGAGCTATTTCACATCTTAAAAGATGATGCTGTGAAAGTGCTGCACTCAATATGCCAGCATATTTGGAAAACTCAGCAGTGGTCACAGGACTGGAAAAGGTCAGTTTTCATTCCAATCCCAAAGAAAGGCAATGCCAAAGAATGCTCAAACTGCCACATAATTGCACTCATCTCACACACTAGCAAAGTAATGCTCAAAATTCTCCAAGCCAGGCTTCAACAGTACATGAACCCAGAGCTTCCAGATGTTCAAGCTGGATTTAGAAAAGGTAGAGGAACCAGAGATCAAATTGCCAACATCCATTGGATCATAGAAAGAGCAATAGTTTCAGAAAACCTTCTACTTTATTGACTACACCAACACCTTTGACTGTGTATATCACCACAAATTGTGGAAAATTCTGAAAGAGATGGGAATACCAGACCACCTTACCTGCCTCCTGAGAAATCTGTATGTAGGTCAAGAAGCAACAGTTATAACTGGACATGGAACAATGAACTGGTTCCAAATTGGGAAAGGAGTACGTCAAGGCTGTATACTGTCACCCTGTTTATTTAACTTATATACAGACTGCATCATGTGAAATGCCAAGCTGGATGAAGTACAAGCTGGAATCAAGACTGCCAGGAGAAATATCAATAACCTCAGATATGCAGATGACAACACCCTTATGGCAGAAAGCAAAGAGGAACTAGAGCCTCTTGATGAAGTGAAAGAGGAGAGTGAGAAAGTTGGCTTAAAATGCAACATTCAATAAATGAAAATCATGGCATCTGGTCCCATCACGTCAGGGCAAATAGATGGGGAAACAATGGAAACAGTGAGAGACTTTATTTTCTTCGGCTCCAAAATCACTGCAGATGGTGACATCAGCCATGAAATTAAAATACACTTGCCTCTTGGAAGAAAAGCTATGATCAACCTAGATAGCATATTAAAAAGCAGAGACATTAATTTGCTGACAAGGGTTCGTCTATTCAGAACTATGGCTTTTCCAGTAATCATGTATGGATGTGAGATTTGGGCCATAAAGAAAGCTGAGCGCTGAAAAATTTATGCTTTTGAACTGTGGTGCTGGGGAAGACACTTGAGAGTCCCTTGGACTGCAAGGAGATCAAACCAGTCAATCCTAAAGGAAATCAGTACTGAGTATTTATTGGAAGGACTGATGCTGAAGCTGAAGCTCCAATACTTTGGCCACCTGATGAGAAAAACTGACTCCTTAGAAAAGACCCTGATGCTGGGAAAGATGGAAAGCAGGAGGAGAAGGGGATGACAGAGGATGAGAAGGTTGGATGGCATCACCGACTCCATGGACATGAATTTGAGTGAGCTCTGGGAGTTGGCATGCCAGGCTGCAGCACGCCAGGCTGCAGTCCATGGGGTTGCAAAGAGTCGGACACAACTGAGCAAGTGAACTGAACTGGATTGCAGGTCTGCTGCAGGACCTGTCTCTCCTTCCTCCATGATCCAGTCTGAGAGGACCCAGGTTGCACCATCTCAAGCGTCGTCAGTGTCAGTGACAAAAGGCAAAAAGGAAAGAGTGTGGTGAACATCAATCCACGGTAGCTTTGAAAACCTCTAACAGGAAGTGAGACTTATCACTTCCACACACTCTCAACTGGCCAAAGCCAGTCGCTGGCCACATCTGGATTCAAGAGGGCAGGGAAGGGTGACTCTACCCCATACCTGTAAACAGCCCTAACAATGACCACACATGGTGTCTCCCATGGAGTTGGAGGTCAATTAATCTGTTCGACAGGGAGAAAAAAACCCATTCGGCCGTCCCCTAGGAAAAGGGTAAGGAGACCCTTGTCTTACAGAAAGGAGGGGAAGTGGATGTATGCATAAGGAAACAGCAGATGAGTGCTGGATTCTTCTACATAAGAGAAAGATGAGCCCAGGGGAAGGACAGGAATCCTGTGTGAGTGGAAGAGGCCTGGACCTTCTCTGGGGAGGGGAAAATAGAAACTAAAGGGGAGAGTCTGTATTAATGGAGAGGAAAAGAATGCCTTTGCCACCAGATGGAGAGCCCAGATGGTTAAAGGTTATAAAGTTCTGTTATATGGGATGGAATATATCCTTTTGGGGCATCTCCCCCACTTTAGGAGCATGATTTGTGGGTTTTTAAAGTGACAACATGCTGAGGCTAGTCTCGGGGGAAGCACAAGAAGAGGCCAGAGGTTGTCAAGGAAGCCCAGTTGCTGTCTACAGGCCAAAGTCAAGTTTCATTTCAAGTCAAGTTTTGTTTTCTTGATCCGGCTCCATCTAACCTACACTTTATCCTGCATTGTGACCTGGTACCTCTCCAGGGGGTGGCTCTGCTCCAGCCCGTCATCTCCCATGGGCTGCTCAGCCCTTCCCACCCTGAATCCTTGGTTCCTGTCTCACCCACCTCCTGATCCCCAGCCCCAAGTGTCCACTTTCCACGTCTCCATCTCTCAAAGCGTCTCCTCTCTTCGATCTGCATCTCAGAGGTCTTCATTCCCTTGAACCCTAAAATGAGGTTCACCCCTCTCTGTGCCACAGTCATCCTTTCACAAAGAAATGTCACATGATAAAATCACTGGTTGACAAGTTGTCTCCCCTAAAAGCCTGAGACCGTCAAGGGCTGGGTGCAGTTTCTACTTAGTTTAACTTTTTGCCCGCAGCCGTCATCACTGGATTTATCAGGAAATAACAACCATAATGACAGTGGGTGGGCTTTCCTGGTGGCTCAGATGGTAAAGAATCCACCTTCAATGAAGGAGACCCAGGTTTGATCCTTGGGTCAGGAAGATCCCCTGGAGAAGGGAATAGCTACCCTCTCTCGTATTATTGCCTGGAGAAACCCATGGAGAGAGGAGCCTGGCGGGCTATAGTCCATGAGGTTGCAGAAAGTCAGACATGACTAAGTGACTATTATCTTTATTTTTAACAACCATAATGACACTGGGTAGTAGAAATAGTGATGGTCACACTTATCAGGTCTTTATGGATTGGACCCTGTGCTAAGCGTTTAAACACATCATCTTTTTATCCATACAAACTTTTGATGAGTATTTTTAGCTTCACTTTACAGATGAAAAAATGGAGGCCCACAGAGAGCAAGCAATCAGCCCCAAAACACACAGCTCTGGAGTCAAAATGATCTCAGTTGAGACACCTACCTCTCCACTTAACTCCAGTGGTCTATTATTTCTCCAGAGTTCTCAGCACACACTACTCAGTGGTGGGACTCAGTATTCATCTTAAGTCTTTCTAATGCCAAAGATTATGCTCTTAAACACAAAGTGTTTGCAGCAGAGACTGTCTATCTGTTCACTGAACCATTGGCCTTTACCTCCAGGGCCACACATTCCCAGCTTCCCAAATGTCAGGTCGACCATGTGCCTAACACCCGTTGTGGGGGGGGCGGGGGGGCGGCGCGGTGGTGAACACCCACAGACCCAGACCATAAAAACTTCCCATGAGTTCCTCCAAGGTCTTTCCCACACCATCCCTGCCACCAAGAACTGAGTGTCCATGGAAGACTCAGAGTTATAGATAAAAAGAGCCTCTAGATCAATGAGTGACTTCGTGGAGCAGAGTCCTCCCATGACCACTCCAGGCAAATCTACCCCTCCTGCCCTGAAGATGTGAGCAAGAAGTCAGTGTCCTCAGCAAAGCCATTGAGATCTGAGTGTGGACTGCTGAAGCAGTTCACCCCACCTTGACCACAACGGGGCCCAATAAATGGCTGATCTTAAAGTTATATTTGAAGCAGACTGTGAGTGGTAGGAGCCATGTTATGTCAGCACGGGTAGGGAGAAGGCCCCCGGGGATGCTTAGAGAAGACCCAACGTCCATTCATCCCTTGACCACGCACCTGGAGGGCAGGATTCTGACTACTCTGGGTGAACCAGCTGCTTAAAATAAATTTAAAAAAATTTTTTTAAGTTAAAGGTAAGAGTAATAGAGAAAAAAAAAACACTGAAGTGAAAAAAAAAAAAAAAGAAAGAAAGAAAGATGAAGAGCAGGCTGGAGATTGCTAAGCCACATTCCCAGGAACAGGAAGATATAGGAGACCTGCCTTCATGTTCTCAGAGCAGGGCTACTTGTGTGTAGAGGGACCAACAGGAGCAGCTACAAAGAGGGAAGAAGTTATGGCTCCCAACGAGGCTGCACCAGCAGGCGGGAGAGAAAGCCCGTGTGGCGGGCGGGACAGGCAGCCTGGGCAGCACAGAAGCCTCATGGGAGACCTGGCCCGGCTCTTTCTCTAGCAGTCTCTGAAACACGAGCTGGCACTGTGTCCCAGCAACTGGCTTCCCACTGCCCAGTCTTTTTCTCCATTTTCTTTCTCTGAACCCTCCTCTATCTCCCACCACTCACCTACTCTTAAGTCACTGCATTGGGACGAGATTGACAGTCCCCTGGGGCAAAGGACACCTGAACCTGCAAGCAGACCATCCCTCTGCCCACCCACACACATTCTGCCCCATTTATTTGCACATCCATACCCAGAATGCCCTGCTGGTCCATGCCAGAGCCATTAGACACATTAGACAGTCCTTGCCAGCCTCTGGAGACTGGAGTTGGCAGAGTTAGGCACCCCTCAAAGGGCGATGTGTTTACTTTCATGTAATTGAAATTGGGTTTGAGTTGGTTTGCCTGCACCCTCAGTCCCCTTGGCTCAGATTGGCATGGGGCAAAAAGAAAACCAGATGCAACAAGAAACGATGTTTAAAGCCATGTGACCAGCTTTCAAGGTCCCCATGCTGCTCACCAAGTTCATCCACCAGCCCAGACCTTCCACGTTCCAGCTCAGTCCAGCCATCAAGAGTGTGGCCTCTCTTAACTTTTAAGGGTTTCAAGAGAAGTTTTCACAATCCAGATTCAGGATATTTTTCTACCCCTTTCCTTTCATTTCATGGTGCAACAGCTTCCTCTTTGGGTTCAGAGAGGGCAAGAAACTTGCAAAAAATGCACCTGGGCCTGATGAGCCCCAGCCTCGGTCCCAGGGTCTCAGAGTACCCCACCCCCAAAGCTGCTGCTCCAGAGGTATCTGTTCATAGTCCCAGAGGGCAGCTTGGCGAAACCCGCCTCCTCAGGGTCAGTGAGGAAGGAGAGGCAGGCAGCAGGTGGGAACAAGCACCAGGACAACACCCAGAGAACAATCAGAAGAGAGGATGATGCGTATGTGTGTGGAAAGTGAGAGGGAAGGGGTGGATATTAGAGAAGAATACGAAAAACAGCAAGCAGAACACAACCGCATGTTCTGCTTCGTCCAGAAAGGCTTCTTTTGTGCAGTGTGTATCAGATGCATCTGCCCCTATGGGAATGGAAAGTGCAGTGTCCCTGACTCAGGTTTTTTTTTTTAATTTTTATGTATGTATTTATTTCTTTATTTTTGGCTGTGCTGGGTCTTCATTGCTTCACACAGGCTTTCTCTAGTTACAGCAAAAGCGGGGGCTACCCTTCATTACAACTACAGCGCTACAGCGCATGAGCTTCTCACTGAAGGGGTTTCTCTCGCAGTGGAGCTCGGGTTCGAGGCTTCAGTAGTTGTGGCACATGGGTTTGTGGTGCATGAGATGTGGAATCTCCCCATCTCTCAAATCTGTATCCCCTGCATTAGCTTAGCTGCGTTAGTGGTTAGCTTAACCCAGGGACCACCAGGGAAGTCCCTCAGACAGGTATTAAATAGCTGAGCCATCCATTCATTCAGTTCAACCCAACTTGTTCACTGAGTTGCCTGGCACCATGGTGGTCACTGGAGCCGCACAAATGAAAGATGTGACCTCTGCCAGGTGGGACCCACATGTGCCAGGCTCGCCAGTAGGGGACGACTGCTTTCTGGGCATCAGGGTGGGTCCCCCTGAGTCATCCATGCTCCCTGGTCAGGGCAGCAGCAGGCCTAACAGCCCAGGGGTAAGCGTGGGGACACAGGGTTCATGTTCAGTGGGAGGTTCTGCTGCTTTTGAGCTGAGGGATCCCGGGCAAGTTCCCTCCCTCCGTGCCCCAGCTTCCTCACCCGCAAAATGGAGCTGATAACAGAACCCACTCATGGAGCTGAGATGAGAACTGAATGAGTTAACACGCGTAACTCTCTCCACACAGTGTCAAGCACTCAATAAACATTTAACTATTGTTATCATTGCAGCTGGCCGCACATATTAGCAAAAGTCATTGCCAAGCTTCAGGGAGCCACAATCGAGGCCACAGACCTGAGCAAAGCTAAACGGTTTTTACAAGAAACTAGACCATGAGTTTGGCCTTCTTGCCCAGGGCTTTAACCAGGTAAGTACAAGAAAATGAGCACTTATCATGTGTATAGACCATGGGATAAATTGATTATTGGAACAATGATTAGCCAGGAAGTAAGAATTTCAAATCTTAACATTCAGATGAAAGGCCTGCTCTGGATCCCTGGATTTCAGCCACCTCCTGGCTGCGGGTTGGAGGGTACATGAGGCAGGAAGGGGGTCACAGAGAACCTTCTGAGATAGCACTCAGGCCCAGACCAGGAAAGGCAGGAGTCCTGACATGAGGTCAGTGTAAATCCAGACCCTTGAGAAAGGTGATCGGAGGGAGCATTGATCAAAGTCTCACAACCTTGACACCACCCTCTCCTTGGTGTCGTCCCACCTGCCCTTCCCCATCCCAAGCCTCAGGGTGGGGTCAGAGACAGACAGATTTGGAGAGCTGAGTCCCAAGTCCCAGGAAAACCCCTTCCTCTATTCCCCAGGATTAGACGATTAGGAGGAGAACAAAGGAGCAATTCACCAGTGGATTCTGCAATTCTCCCACGTCCGACTCAGCAACCGCTGAGTTCCCACCATCTCAAGTGGCTGGAGAGAAGGTGGAGGCCAGCTGGCTGGCCTGAAACAGTGTCTGTACAGATGCCCCTCCCAGAAACACTCCGATGCCTTCTGTGAATACAGCTTGCAGCAGAAGGGAGTGTGCGTGTGTGTGTGTGTGTGTGTGTTCAGATTGCTCTGGGAAAAGTCAGGATGAGGGACATAAGTACTGAAACTTGGAACAAAACCTCCCATAGATTCTCTGTTTGGAAAGATGCCTGGATTCCACCCAGTTTTCTTAAATCCAAAAGACAGCCAATGACCAGGCTGAATGACTGATAGAACCCAACGCCCCTTCCAACTGATACACACTCTGCAAAAGATACATTTTGGAAAACAGAGAGAAAATTTTTTTCATAATTTCATCATGGGTAGTACTTGAGTTATATTTCTTTGAGTTTTTTTGACAATACATGTAACTATCATCCAATTCAGGCTTCACTGGTGGCTCAGACGGTGAAGAATCCACCTGCAATGCAGGAGACCCTGGTTGATCTCTGGGTCAGGAAGATTCCCTGCAGGATGAAATGGAAGCCCACTCCAGTATTCTTGCCTGAGAAATCCCATGGACAGAGGAGCCTGGCGGGCTACAGTCCCTGGGGTCACAAAGGTTGGACATAACTGAGCAACTGAACAACAAAAGTCAACCAGTTCACACCTTCTCAGTCCTGTGATATCTTCTTGTTCCTATCATTTTATCACAAGCAGTTTTCCATGTTGTGACATAGTCTTCCCATCCTGGCTTCTTATGGAATGGAGCCCAATTTGAGGACTGGTTGTGGAAGGGGTTCAAGGTTTTAAAAAGGGGCAGAAGACCAAAGGAGATCTTTGGCTTGTGTGTTTAAGCTCATGAAAAGCTACTTCCAGACACACTATGGAAGGCACTGTCTTCTCCATTGCTTTACAGTCTGAATAAAATAAGAGGAAAGCAATGAACACTGAAGCTGTGAAGGAAATCATGCTGACCATTAAGATGATTATACTCTAAAGTGGATTAAAGTTCCCTGGATCTTTCTGTCCAGGGTGGATTGTGGTCACTCCCTTCTGGGTTCCAAGAGATGCACAAAATGTGGCTCCTCTTACCAAGAGGATTTAGTATTTGAAGGTTTTTAATGGACCCTTTCTTCAGTTCTTATTTTCCACTGTAAATTAAATTCATATGCATTCTCATTTCCTAGAACATACCTTCCCACCTCTTAAACATCCATGCCCTCTCTTGCTCCTTTTTTTACAGACTGGGCATGTTCCAAGGAGGCGGTGTAGAGGGAGTCTTAAAAATACTGCTTTACCTCAGGAATTGAAGACTTGTTGGCAAACATAACTTTTAGCCAGGGTGAGGGTATCCTGTTTCACAAGTCCTTAGTTTCTACCCTCTTTTTCTTTAGACAGAAATTCCAGAAAGGAGCTTGATGAGATGTCTGAAGCAGAAGGGTGTTGATGTAACAAAAAAAAAAAAAAAAAGAGGTGCTTCTTAGGTGAAGAAGCAGATACTGCTTTGTGGGGGAATAACTATTGGAGAGGTGAAGGTCCATGTGGGAGAAGGAACAGAGAAGCTTCCAACCTTAGCTTGCAGAGTTGACACATCCTGCCGCTCAACTCCCTGGTTGGTCCATAGAGCAGGGATGGAACACCAACAGCCAGACCATCCTCACTCTCCAGGCTCCAGAGAGGTGTCAGCTGTCAGCAGCTGTGTCCAAGTACAAAGGACCTCAGCTCTATGGGGTCCTCATAGAGCAAGCCACCAGTCGCCCTGCACAGTTCTGCCAGGACCCGCAGAGTTCAAGGAAGAATAAAGATGGTCACAGTTCCCTGGTGGTCCAGTGGTTAAGACTCAGTACTTTCATTGCTATGGGTCTGGGTTCAATCCCTGGTCGGAGAACTAAAATCCCACAAGTTGCGTGGTGCAGCCAATAAACAAATTTAAAAAATTAAAATAAAGATGGGAGTAATCACAGTTTGGAAGAAAAGAGGTTCTTCTTTTCAAGATTAGTTGCCTAAAGGCCTAGAATGAGAGGAATATTTCACAGTTACGCAGTTATCATTGGCAATTTGGGGAACTGACTGATACCATTAATAATCGGTCCCCTCCACCTCCTTTCTTTGGACGGCTTCTTCCCAACTTGGCTTCTGCCTTCGGTGTCTGAGTTCTCAGGCCCCTCATCTAGCTGCTCAGGGGAAGTGCCCTCCTGACTAAGGATAAAGCAGGGAGTGGGAGATGAGGGCTGAAGCAGATGGTATGGGTCTCATAAAAAGCCCAAGCCAAAGCTGAAGAGAAAAGACAACGTCATCCTCCAGCTTGCAGAGCCACTAAGAGCCCCATTTGGAAAAATGTCGTTGCAAGCCCTAAGTGGTTGGGGAGGCTCAACACTGCGGGGAGAAGGAGTTGGTGATTCTTTCAACAAAATTTCTTTCAAATCATAACATACCAGTAGTTGGAAAAAATGAACCTCAAGGCTCATCACAAAAATTCCTCCTTCTGAGATGAAGGCATCCAGGTTTAGTCAGCCTAAATGGTTTCTCCAAAGTTCAAGTGGGAGCCAGGATTGCAGCCACAGTGTTTTGAATCTAGCCCTAGGCTTATCTGTGTTACTCTCTGTTTACATTCACACCACCAGCATGTAAGCCCTCCATCCTCTCCCATAAACAATGCCAAATGCATCTTGCTTTAGAGTGAGGATTATTTCCCCTGCAGCAGGTGGCAAAGCGTGCTGCAGAGCAGAACACCAAGTCTCTAGGGAAATTCTCAGGAAAGGGGCAACTGGCCAAGAAATAAGGAAAGAGCAACGACATCCAAATGGTTGGAACCAGAAAGGTTAAAAGCTTAGGGTGGTGATGTTGGAGGAAAAGCTTAAGAACGCTTCTGCTCCAGGCAGAGCACAAGATGTAAGTGTTTGTGTTCCATGCTCCCAAGTTTCCTTTTCTCTGCCTTTGTCCCTCTCAGACATCAAGCTCCTCTTCCTCATAAGCAACATTTGTTTTTCAGGAAAGATGTTAACAAATGCATCCCTTTGAAGCAGAACTGACTGAACATTCTCTCAGGCAGACTCTCTAAGATGTCAGAGCTAGAAGGGACCAAGACTAACATTGCCAAGTTAGAATGGGGGAAAAAAAATGTTTTTAATCTAGAAGCTAAATACTAGGTATTATCGTCACCCATGCTGTGGAACAAGGATATAAATCCAAGCACTTCTCAGCCTGCCCAGCATATAGCAAGCCCTCAGCAGAGGACCACAACTCAGGGCTTACCCCAACTCTGCCTCCCTTCTCAGGAGAGCTTGACCTAGGTAGGTATTTGCAGAATCAAACATTATTTCATGCGTATATTCTTTCAGGATACTCTGCCACCGGCTTTACCTCTGGTCACCCTACAGATCTGGAACCACATCCCATCCAGGATGTCATTATCCATCTTCTACTGGAACCCAGGGTGAATCAAGATGAGACAACACGTCTCTCTCCTCTTTCTTGGCCACCACAATAGCACTCCACACTGCAACTATATATGCACATGGCTTTGCTGAAGAACTAGGGAAAACTCAAAAGGAAATGGTCATTTAGACTGGTCAGACTTTGAGTGAACTATGAACATGAAGTTTCTCTTTCAGCTCCCAAGGGACAGCATCTAACAGTTAGGCTTTGACAAGAAAGAGCTCATCTGTGCAGGTCTACCATATATTGCACAACTCCGGTGAGCACCATTCACATAACAGTGTAACGCCTCCTTGGGCAGGGCCTGGTCTACACAAATAGAAAAGCAGCTTTGCCTCACCCCTAAGTGGACCCCTCTGCACTCAGGTTATTCACAAGGCCTTTAAACACCACTTCTTCAAGTCTCTGTGTCCTAAATGCTATTCTTCTTCAGGAACCTTTCTCTCCTTTGCATACAGAGGTGCCAGCTCCCTAAATCAATCCTATGGTTTACAGTCTGATGTACAGCTATGGGGGCTTCCCTGGTAGCTCAGCGGTAAAGAATCCACCTGCAATGCAGAAGACTCGGGTTCAAGCCCTGGGTCAGGAAGATCCCCTACAGGAGGGCATGGCAACCCACTCCAGTACTCTTGCCTGGAGAACCCCCTGGACAGAGGCGCCTGGTGGGCCACAGTCCACTGTGTCACAGAGAGTCAGACACAGCTCTAACAACTGAGCATACACACTTGCATGTACAACTATAGATGAGGCTCTGTGGTCAACATCAGTGTGTTGGTCATCACTGAGTCTCAAAGGCTAGAAAAATGGGCTCCAGTCCCGCAAGCAGTGAAGATGAATCCTCCAGTTCTCTCACCAGGGAGAGCTGTCCTAAAGGCAAACACTAAGCGCAGGAGAGGAGGGAAAAGGGGATACAAACCACAGTGGATAAGATCTCTAGCTCCACCCTTCTGGTCAATGGGTACCCACTGTTGTGCAACAAGCATTTGGTTTCCTAGGGGCTCTCTCCCATGGACAGCCATATCCACAAAACGGTTACACTGGGGTATATGTGTTTCTCCATCAAGTCAAGAAACTTTAATAATAACCTACATGACTCCCCAGATAGCAGAATCTCTCTCTAATACACACATTCTCTCAACAGGGGATATATCACTGCAAACATTAGTTCTTAGGGGGAATTAAAAATATCTTAGATATTACAATGATTTGGGCCTTCAAAAGGTTAAAGTATATGAAAATATACAGAGTATACAGCAGAGGAGAAGAAATGATGGAAAAAACCAATGCTTCAAAAGATTACTTGCATGCATATATGCTAAGTTGTTTCAGTCATGTCCAACTCTTTGCAACCCTTTGGACTGTAGTCAGTCAGGCTCCTCAGTCTATGGGATTCTCCAGGCAAGAATACTGGAGAGGGTTGCCATGCCCTCCTGCGGGGGATCTTCCCGACCCAGGTATCGAACATGCATCTCTTACATCTCCTGCATTGGCAGGCAGGTTCTTTACCACTAGCGCCACCTGAGAAGCCCAAAAAGGCCACATGGGGGAGTAATAATGAGAAAACTTGGGAAACACTGCTCTAATAGAGGAGAAAAATGGGGATGAAGGGAAGTTACCAGTTCTAACTGCTATGATAGTTATCATCATCGTAATTAAAAACATTTTGTATGCATGCCCTAAATTAATCCTCCTGACAATCTTCAGGAAGAAGGACTATTATAGTCATTTAAGATGATGAAATAGCTTTAGAGGTATTGTCCAAGGCCACACAACTAGCAACTGGCAAAGGCACGATTCCAGCCGAGTTCTGTCTGCCTCCAAAGTGCATGGTCTTAACCATCCTTGAATGCTGAGTGCATCGTCAGCCCAGTAGAAGGGAGGTTGGCAAGACAGCAACCCATCTTTAGACTCTACCATCTACTCCACCAGCTCAAGTCTACCTCTAAGACCATGGAGGACAGTTAAGTTCTAAGGAAGGAATCAGGCAACTCTGGGAAAACTCTGGGTCGAGTTGAGAATGAGAAGGAAGGGAGGTGGCCCCACTCTCCTCTGCGTCTGCCTCCTCTTCCTCCAGTGGGAGGCATGGAGCCACAGGGACCAAGATCCTGGAACCTGGGATAAAGAGAGAAGTGAAAAGGGGGGAGGGTGGTCCCTGCTGTGAGCTCAGTTACTACTGCTGAAACCCAGTGCAGGGCGGCAGCCAAGCCCCAGGGATGGGGTGACCTCTGTACAAACAGAACTTCCCTAGGCAGCGCTTCTGCAAATATAAACACAGATTCACCACGTGATGGGTTCAACCAGTTCATGTAAACACTAAAGGGAGGAAAAAAAAAAAAAAAACTCAAGGGAAAAAATATGCTCCAACAAGACGAAGCAGGGTCCTGTGACTCAGAGAGTGGAAGGTCAAGAGCTAAAGGGCTCAGAACCCGCTGGGCCTGCAGCGAGGCCACAGAGAAGCTCTTGCTACTTGGGCACAGGGTGTCTTGAGCCCCCCACCACAGTGTGGGAAAGTCTTTGTCAGGAGCAGTGAAAATGGGTGGTTTTCCGTGGATATCTGAAGCACACTGGGTTAGACTTTCCATGGGAAACAGAGGGAGTCCTGAAGCAGGAGGGCCTATAGGTAGACACCAGGAGGACTTCCCCATGGCCCCTTCGTGGAAACAAGGTGCCTCAAGAGATCTAAGCCTGGGACGAGCCGACTGCTCAGAAGCAGGGGATGGATGGGATAAATTCTGAACAGCACACCCTTCCTCCCTACCCCCACTCCCCTGACCCTGTTGTTTGTACTGACAAAGAGAACGCTCTCCACCACACCCCCACGCTCTCAGGAAGAATGCAAGCACAGTATCTGGGTGTTTTGCAAACAATCCGCGCTGCCCCAGTAAGAAGAGCCAGCTCTGCAAAGCATTTGCAAATACCCTGCTCTCCTGGGCCAGGAGAGTTTTGACAACACTACAGCTCGGTCTTTCCAAGACATCCATTAACCTAAAATAAACCAGGCAAGGAGGAGGTTGGCAGATGGACCCCATGGATGGTGCGGAGGCAGGATGCTGTGTGCTGGTGCTGTGGCCACCCCAGCATTTCCAGAAGAGGCCACAGAGCTCAAGGATATCACAGTAGTCAAGGCAGTCAGAAGTCTCTAACTCTGGACTGAACCAAGGGGACAGTGGGGTCCACTCTAGGACCTACCACTGTGTTGGGGTTCGTTCAAGCAGGAATCACCTCCTACATAGCTTAGCAGGGGACCCAAGGGCCCACCTGACTCAATGGGAGCTGAAATAACACCAAAATGCAGTTCAGTACAGGAATGGAGGAGGGACAAAGAGAAGGAGACCTGAGTAGGCCCAGCCCAGAGGAGAATGAAAGGAGTTGGGAGGCAGTATAAAGAGAGAATAAAGACAGGTGGATTTCAATGTTTTAACAGCAAAAAACCCTTGTAGGTATGTACTTATCACAAATGTTTACTTTCATATTATCACATGCAGGCATGTAGGACTATTTATAGGGGCCAAATCAATAATAGATAAGTCTTACAACAACAGAAGATATTTGGGGCAACCAGTCCCTGGCCCCACCACTTCTTATCTGTACAACCTTGGGCAAGTAACAGAACTTCTCTGTATCTAAGCTTTAGAATGGGATTAAGAATAGTGCATATCTCCTAGAGTAGTTATGAGAATTAAAGAAGTTAATATTTGTGAAGCACTTAGAACAGTGCCTGGCACATATCAAGCATTACTAGCGTTTGTTAAACACACAGAGACTCCAATGAATTTGCTTAGCATTTAATGCCTAACCATTCCTCACTCTATTTTCTTTCATTTATTTACTCAATAAATATTAATTGGGTGCCTACTATATGTCAACTTCTATGCTGATATCGCAGCTGTAAAAATGAGCAAAAATAACCATGACTTACCCACTCTTCGGGCTCAGAGTCTAAATGTCACTCTTTAGATGAGCTTTACCCTCAAGCACCTCCAAATCCATGTCAGGCTAAACCAGCCCAGCCCCGGATCATATCTTGCCTAGGGGCACACAGCCATGAATGCAGGATCTGAAAAGGAAAATTGCTTGTGGTTTTACAGCTGACCCAGGCTTGTGTGCCGGAGAGAAAATTGCTGGAGTCACCGGAATGAGCCCCAAATTCTGGAATGCAGATGGCATCAACCCAAGCTGAGCCGGGTGGTAGTTTCAGTAGATTACCTTCCTAGTAACCATGCCAGCTTCTAGCTGACCTTCCTCCACTGTGGAGGCTAAAAACCCAGAAGGTACATTTCTCAGATGTCCAAGCAGCTAAGGTCGGGGATGCAGCTTGGGACTTATTAACCATATACACTCATTTAAGACTTTGATTTGAAATCAAATTATGAGGGATGAGAGAATCAGTGTGGGATGTATATTCAACTGCAGCAGGCTGGAACAAAGGCAGGGGCGGGGTGGGAGCAGCCGGCCGTGGCGATGCTAACTTTCTAACCACAGAAGAGGCAGCGGTTCCCATGGGGGTGCAACTCTGCAGTGTGGTTTAGGCGTCATTCCTGGAAGCTCAGCCTAGAATCTTTTTCTTCAGCCATTCCGCTTGGTCCATGATATATCTATCTATGCATGCCCTGCGTGTGTGCATGCTCAGTCGTGTCCAACTCTTTGAGACCCCATGGACTATAGCTTGCCAGACTCCTCTGTCCACGGGCTTTCCCAGGCAAGAATACTGGAGTGGGTTGCCATTTCTTTCTCCAGGGCAGCTTCCCTACCCAGAGATCCAACCCGTCTCTCCTATGTCTCCTGCATTGAAGCTGGGTACTTTACCACTGAACCACCAGGGAAGCCCCAGTATCTATATTTCTTAAAAAAAAATCCTTTTCAGCCTGTACTAGTTGGAGTGGTTTTCACTTTTGGCAACTAGAAATGGGAGAACCTATTTAGAACTGACCATCCCTAACAATGGTTGAACCAAAGCCTAAAGCTAGTGAGAAAACTGTATTCCCTAAGGAAGGGGGTCCCCCACCCCTGGGCCAAGGACCCGTGCTGGTCCACACACAGGAGGGGAGCAGCGAGCAAGCAAATGAAGTTTCATCTGCTGCTCCACTTCATAGCTGCTCCCCACTGCTCACATTACTGCCTGAACCCTAACCCTAACCCTAACCCATCCCCTAACCCACATTTGCCACATCCCTGGAAAAACCGTCTTCCACAAAACCGGTCCCTGGTGCCAAAAAGGTTGGGGACCACGGCCGCCAAGGAACTAAGAAGGAAGACACTAGTTTCTCTAGCCTTTGGCCAGCACCAACAGTAGGAGCTGGCATGAGATTCAACAAATCCCTCCCAGGCATTTGCCTTTACAATAAGCTTCCCTACTCACCAGACAGAGAAGAGTTTGGAAGGTTTTAGCTGCACAGGGCACAGTGAAGTAGTAAATTTACACAATGAAGTAGTAAAGGATGAGATGAGTATAACACTGTATTCTTTCTCCCCTTGAGTTCTCAGTCATGCGGGACTTCTTGCTCTCAAACACATCAAGTGTATCCATGCCCCAGGACCTTTGCACTTGCTGTCCTAGCTTCCAGAAGTGACTTGCTATCATATTTCCCTATTCTATCTTTTCTGTAGCTCTCATCAGTTACTTTATTGCTCTATTTATTTGTGTATTTATTATGTGTTTTCCCCATTAGAGTGTAAGACTATGGAGGTCAGGAGTTCTGACTTGTTCACACTGAATACCCAGACTGTAAAACATGCTTGGCACACAGTAGGAGCTCCAAAACAAATCTGTTGACTGACTGATTTGTTCACTGACTCTTCATTCCTCAAACCTACTTCCTAAAGATCAAAGGGGGAATTCCCTAGTCGTCCAGTGGTTAAGACTCTGCGCTCCCACTGCATAGGACACAGGTTCAATCCCTGGTTGGGGAACGAAGTTCCTATATTCTGTGGGGCACAACCAAAAAGGAAAAAAAAAAATCACAGCCATTTGAGTCAACTGAAAGGGCCCAGGCTTTGGGGTATGAATTAAATCCCAAGTACATCTTGAGAACAAAAGGGGTTCATGGGTTAAAACCTAGAGGTTAACGGCAGGAAATCTTTCTCCCCTGAGAAATTAATAAGTTAAATCAGATGGAAATAAATTTAATCTTCTCCTTCTCCCCTTATTATCCTAATTGGTTTAATTTTGTGGCAACTTTTCAGCATTCTCACAACGGAAAGCAACTCATGTTGCGTTGGTAGCCCAGAAAGTAATTATCCTGTGGTTTTATTCTAATTCACTAGCAGATACTCTCTTTGGCTTTGAGGACCCCTGAGAGTAAAAAAGTAAATACTGAAGATTAGGAAATGCTTTTTTCATTCCTTGTGCTTTTTAAAAATTAAAAGCTATGATAAAACAATTAGGCATGATGATTATCTTTTTTTTTTTTTTTAGTTAGTTAAAAAGGAAAGCATGTGATTTAGAATACAAAGTAAGACATGAATAAATAGAAGCAAACATTTAAACACAACTGGGCATCTCATTCGCTGACCTTTAACTGGCTTCAAATATTGCTGAATGCAGCTTTGGTTTTACTCCAGAATTGAGTAAATTAAACTCTTTTTGATTATCCTAACTTGGACATAAAGTCTCCCCAGGGCTTATCCCAACTCCATTGGGCTTTGTGTCCTCCTAGCAGTTTTTTATTTTGTAACCAAAAAAAAAGTTCAAGGAGCTTCTATCCAGCTTTAATCTCTTTGTAACAAGAAAGACTTTTAGTATCCTACTTGCAATTTATTAGAGAAAAGTCCAGTTTGTCCTTTTAGGCCCCCAAGCTCTTTTTCTGCTTACTTTCCCACTCTGCTGCCCACCAAAAAGAAGACATAAGTCAAACAAATGTTTTTCAGCTTCTCTACAACTTCACTTCGAGATTTCCAACCCAAGAAGTACCTGTAAATCTGCAGGTAGTCACTCCCACACTGCCAGAAAATATCTGCTGTGGCTAAAAAGTGTCCTGTTAAGAAAGGAATCTAAAAAGACATGATACAGATGAATTTATTTACAAAACAGAAACAGACTTACAGGCTTAGAGAACGAACTTATGGGCTTCCCTGGTAGCTCAGATGGTAAAGAATCTGCCTGCAATGCAGAGACCTGGGTTTGATCCCTGGATTGGGAAGATCCCTTGGAGAAGGAGAATGGCTACCCACTCCAGTATTCTCATCTGGAGAATTCCATGGACAGAGGAGCGTGGCGGGCTACTGTCCATGGGGTGGCAAAGAGTTGCACACGATTGAGCGACTAACACATGTACTTCCAGCTGTCAGAGGGGAAGAAGGGGGAGAAGGGACAGTTAGGAAATTTGGGATGGACATGTACACACTGCTATATTTACAATATGTATAACCAACAAGGTCCTACTGTATAGCACAGGGAACTCTGCTCAATGTTATGTGGTACCCTGGATCGGAGGGGAGTTTGGGGGAGAATGGATGGATACATTTACAGGTATGGCTGAGTCCTTTGGCTGTCCACCTGAGACTATCACAACATTGCTAACTGGCTATATTCCAATGCAAAATAAAAAGTTCAAAAAAGCTTCAATCCAGAAGAAAAAAAAAAAAAAGAAAGGTATCAGTTCTTGCCCCATGACACCAAGCTAAATTTAAACAGGCAAGAATGCTCTTTTCAAAGGTATGGAAGCAATGTCTCTACCAGGTTTGCATCCCACCCACTGCACCCAAACTCACCCGCAAGATCCTTTGAAAGTCCTGAATAAAGCAACAACATACAGACTAGCACAACTGCCAATAGAAGGAAAAGGTACCGGGGACGGTCACCAAGCTGCCGCAGGTGACTCTGGCCCCATCCATGCCTCTTTGTTCTCAGTTTGGCAGTGTGGATGTTGCGGGTAGAAAACACGCCTCTGTCCCAGGGTCGTGAGGTTTAGCCCACCCCTCGCCAGACAGAGGGGTTAAGTGTTCACAGCCGTCACCCAGAGTCAACTCAGCCACACAGATATTGACAGTGTGGTTTACAAAGAAGAGAGCCAGGGGAGGGAGCGGTGGGGACCAGAAGTGGGGCAGGGAAAGGGATGCAGCTTTGAGGAGTCTAGCTCTCAAAGGACACACCAGGTCGGCGATTTCCATGACATCCCTACTTCTGACCTATCTCTCCCTGTGCCCGGGAACATCTACATGCAGGGAACCTTCTATGGTGCACAGCTTCGATTCTCTGCTATCCCATCCTTCTCAGCACCTTCTTCCTTCTAGATGGTTTCTCACATTTGGAGAAACCTCTGTGTTCATCTAACATGGCAGTTGATAGGTTATACGTGCATGCTAAGTGGCTTCAGTCTTATCCAACCCTTTGTGACTCCCATGAACCATAGCCCACCAGGCTCCTCTGTCCATGGGGATTCTCCAGGCAAGAATATTGGAGTGAGTTGCCATGCCCTCCTTCAGGGATCTTCCCGACCCGGGAACCTGTGTCTCTTAACATCTCCTGCCTTGACAGGTGGGTTCTTTACCACTAGCTTCCCTAGTGGCTCAGACGGTAAAGCGTCTGCCTACAATGAGGGAGACCCAGGTTCAATCCCTGGGTCGGGAAGATCTCCTGGAGAAGGAAATGGCAACCCACTCCAGTATTCTTGCCTGGAAAATCCCATGGATGGAGGAACCTGGTAGGCTATACAGTCCATGGGGTCACAAAGAGTCAGACATGACTGAGCGACTTCACTTTCACTTACGACAGTAAAACATCTTCCAAAGTTTAGGACCAATGAGGGAGAGGAAGGAGGAGGTGCCAACTCCTCATTTTCTACCTATGACATTGTGATTTCTGATAATAAATATATATTTGGTCTTTGTCCATGTTTCTGGCACAGACCCCTGAAACCCTTGACATTTCCCAAGAGATAAAAGCCATAAAGATGTCTTCAGTGACTTCTGGACAGCACTTAAGCATGGAGGCGGGTTGCCTGGAGAGCCAGACTTGGTTAGAAGGTTGAAACTTTTAGTCTCGCCTCCTTGGCCTCAGGGGAATTGAGAGAGTCTGGAAGTTGAATCACTCACCAATGGCCAATGATGTAATCAATCACGCCTACATGATGAAGCCTCCATAGAAACTCAAAAGAACAACGTTCAGAGAGTTTTGAGGATGGTGAACATGTGTTGCTACAGGGAGGGGACCACAGGGAAAGGACACAGAAGCTCCAAGTCCCTTCCCCATGACTTGCCCTGGGCACGTTCTCCACCTGGCTACTCCTGGTTATTTTTTTGTAAGAAACCAGTGATCCAGTAAGTAAGTGAGTTCTGTGAGTCACCCTAGCACATGAATTGAACCAAGGGAGGAGCCACTGGAACCTTCAATCATAGCCCATCAGTCAGAAGCACAGGTACCCTGGCATCTGAAGTAGGGATGGGGAGTGGTCGGAGGAGGACAGTTTTGTGGGATTGAATCCTTAACCTGTGGGATGTGATGCTAGTAACCTCTCCAGGTAGTATCAGAATTTGGGTAACTGGTGTTATTGGAAGAAAGACACCCAGGCACACACCAGAACTGGATGTAGAGTTGGGATCATTGGTAAGTGCTACATCAGTGAACAGGCTTTCAGAGGCAAATAATGGAGAATCCAACTCAAGCTGGATCCAGCAGTATGGAGAATGACCTTCTCAAATCATAGGAAGAGCAGAGGGTGGCCTCAGACAAGGTCACAACAGCATCCTTGCGACACCCTACCAGTGGCAATGGAAACTAAAACTTTTCACACCCAACAAGAGGAAGCAGAGAAATCTCTGCCCCAGACATGGAATATAAATCTTTCCATGATCTGATCTGATTGGGCTAATTTGGGTCACTTACATAACCAATAGCTGTCACCAAGTTAGAACAGTGGTTCTCAAATTTTTTTCCACTTGAGACCCCTTTAATATTCTAAAACTGGACACCAGAGAGCTTGTGTTTAGGTGGATTAAAGGTATTGATGTGTATTGTATTATAAATTAACACTGGAAAGTTTTCAAAACATTTGTCAGCTTATTTTAAAACAACAATAATAAACTCATTACATGTGAACATAACATATTTGTTATTAAAAAAAACTCCTTGTTAAAGCTTAGTGAGAAGTGTGGCAGTGTTCCACATTTTTGCAAATCCCTTTAATTTCCAGTTAATAGAAGACAGCTGGGTTCTCATATCTGCTTCTGCATTCAATCTATTGCAATATCACATGACAGCCTCTGGAAAAGTCTAGTGTATACTCATAAAAGAATGAGAGTGAAAAGGCAAATAATGGCTTAGAATAAAAATAGTTTTGACCTCCCAGACCCCCTGGAAGGGTCTCAGGGACTTGGAGAATTGGTGCCTTAGACTATTTGGAATTGTCCTCTGAAGCAGGAGATGAAGTGGAAATCTGAACAAAACTGAATTCTGTTAGAAAAAAAGGAAAGAGTCTGGGTTTCAGTAGCAATCAACAGCAACTCCATCACTGATACTGAAAACACACCAACAGACAAAAACCGCTGCCATCTACCATCTCCTATGCTTCATTTTTTCTAAGCATTTTGATATTAAGGACAGAATACGAACACAACTTGGAGTACAGAGTAGTAGTTTGGACTGATTACAAAAAAATTATGAAACACTGACTACAATGATTGGACATGGGAGGAAAGCGGAAAGAGAAGATACACATGGTCTCTAGCTCGAGGAGTAGGTGAACAGAATGGTATGGACTGAAACAGGGAACCAGACAGGGGGCACGTTTGGGGCAGAAATGATGGATTCCACTTGGAATACATTGACTGGGGTCTGGGAGAAAGCCAAGTAGAGCAGTCAGGACCCAATGCAGAGATGTGGGGCTGAGGGAAAAGATCCTAGGCGAGTGAAGGATGACTGAAGGCTCTGTAATAGGGCAGGTGCCCAGGGGACCACGCAGACGGGAAATGGAAGACAGCCCAGGGAGAATCCTGAGGACTGCCATTTTTAAGGGCGGGTAGAAGAGGAAAGACAGGCAGAGGAAACGGAAGAGAAGTTGCCTGAAAGCTACAAAAACATGTTCTAATCCATGGTTTTGAGAGCATTCGGGAAGGGATTAATGATGACCAAGCAGGTGTGATTAAGCCAGCTTACAGGGCTTCCCAGGTGGCGCTGGTGGTAAAGAACCTCCCTGCCAGTGCTGGAGACATAAAGAGATGTTGGTTCGATCCCTGGGTCGGGAAGATCCCCTGGAAGAGGGCATGGCAACCCACTCCAATATTCTTGCCTGGAGAATCCCCATGGACAGAGGAGCCTGGTGGGCTACAGTCCACAGGGTAGCAAAAAGAGTTAGACACGACTGAAGCGGCTGAGAGAGTGAGCAAGCAAGAGGTCTGTGAACGTGGGCACAGAACCTCACTTGCTGGCAGCCTTATTGGCTAGCCTCTTACCTCCAGCGCCTGCAGCATCCAGCCTCCTCACTGTTTAAAAAAAAAAAAAAAAATCTGCTTAAAAGAACTTCTAAGAATATTTTTAATGACCATCTAATCTTTTGCCCCATGGATGTATCATCATGTAATGGGAAGTGCTCACAATACATTAGCAAGTGAAAAGAAAAAAAAAAAAAAAACAAGACACCAAACAGTGTAAGAAGGAAGACTCCTGTTTGGGGGTCTACCTAGACACTTTGCTCTAAGTGTATCCATGTGTGTAAGTTGACCCACACAGGGCTGGCTGAGACGAGGCCCCGGGGGTGTGCTTGGTCAGGATTTGGCTCTTCAGTTCTGTTGACTGCAGCTGCTGGCTTTGTGAGCTGGTGAGACTTTGAGGGGGTGGTGGGAGGATTAAGTGCCAGGTGGCTGGAGAGGCTGAAGATGAGTTTCTTGGGAAAGAGAGAGGAGAGAAAATGGGACAATTTCCACCAGGATTAAACTTTGGAGAAAGCTCACAGATGTTTAAAGTCTACAGAAAGGGGCAGAATTTGCTGCAGAGTGTGACGTAAACACCTCCATCATTTCCCTAGATATTCTGGAACAATCTACTTCACTCAGCAATGAGTTAGGAACTGGCATTGGATAGGACTGGGGACCACAAGGACTGGCCTCCAGAGAGCACAGAACGACAATCACAAAGGCAACCCAGGGAGGCTTAGCTGTGCATGAGTTACAAAACCAAAACATCCGTAATGCATGCTAAGTCGTTTCAGTCGAGTCCAACTCTTCACGACCCCATGGACTGTAGCCCACGAGGCTCCTCTGTCCATGGGTTTCTCCAGGCAAGAATACTGGAGTGGGTTACTGTGCCCTCCTTCAGGGTATCTTCCTGACCCGGGAATCAAACTCACGTGGGTTCTCTACCACTAGCACCTCCTGGGAAACCCAACAGCCATAACAATAATACTACTAACAATTATCTTTTTTTGAGCACTTTCTGTATACCAGACAGTGCTCTAAGTACTTTACATGTATCAACTCACTAAATCTTCATCATAGCCTTATAGCATAGCCACCACAATTATCCCCATTTTACAGATGAGGTAACTGAAGCAAAAAAAAAGATTTTAGTCATTTGTAGAAGAACACAAAGCTAGTAACTAGCCTAACACCTTGCTGAGAGATTTTGCTTTTATCCTCTCAGTAAACTAAGCAATATGCCCCACTAGAAACTAGAACAAAACTTCAACCACAGTTGTCTCTGGGTTTTAAGAACATGGGTGATTTTTTGTTTCTTTATTTATGCATTTTCTCTATATTCCAGTTTTTCTCTAGTGGTCAGGGGTAACTTTTTTAATTATATGAAAGTAAGAAAACATCTTATTTCATCACCAATTACATAGACATCAGCTGCAACTGATCAGAGCATATCTGAATCTTCTCTTTAGAAAGATTTACATTTCAATGAGCAGCAAATTCATAAATGGAAGGAGTGTGATCTCTCATCAGCAATTGTGAGAAAGGAGGGGAAAATGTCTCAGACTCCGAAGGCATCTCACTGCCCACCAACACCTGGACTAACTGTGCTCCAAAGAACAGCCCCCAGAAAAAAGCAAACCCTGCAGGGGCCATGGCTATAACTGAATCCTGTATTGGGGGGGTGGGCAGGGGAGGGATGCAGCAGGCAGGGGGCGAGGGGGTAGGCCAGTGACCTGAATCTGAAATCTGGCTTCCTGGACAGTTGGAGCTGAAGAACATGTGAACTCCGACTCGTCCATCTCGATATTCCTTTAGTTTAGCACAGTGTTACACCATAGGGCTCAATAAACGTTTCATGAATTGGTTAATACAATTTGCCCAGCAGAGAAGGGAAGAATGAAATCCACACCCAGGGATAACACTGGGAGGAACTTCCTAATCTAAAGCATATGAAACCAAAGCATGGGGTCCAGAGAGAATGAATTTGCCTCCCTG
Source organism: Dama dama (assembly GCF_033118175.1). NCBI lineage: Eukaryota > Metazoa > Chordata > Mammalia > Artiodactyla > Cervidae > Dama > Dama dama. Next base: position 30,053,924 of record NC_083688.1, read on the forward strand.
GGGTATTTCCTATCGTGATAAGACTTCGGTCAGCTTTATAGGAGTGAAGAGGTGGAAGGATGGCCATGGTGACCTTTGATGGCCCTAATGGTCTGGGCAGAGGCAGCATGCCCTAGCTGAAAATCAAATAAGCAAACAACAAAACGACTCCAGGCCTGGGTTGAGTCCCAGCTTAGCGAGATTTGTAGAATCTGGGGGTTTGTGGGGACTTCAGGAATTTTCTCATCCCCCTCCCCAATCCACAAGCAAATCCCTCCCACAGTCTCACCATCCGGCAACACTCCAACCTCCATCTGACCACACCTCCCTGGTTTCCCAAAGAACCTGTTCTATTAACAGACACTTGGAAAGACATTATACAAGCATCTCTGGAAATGTCTATCCCATGCTGGACAGATGTCCTGAATTATCACTGTACGTACAGCCTGGTTGATAGCCAAGCCATAACATCCCAGGAACCCATTCTGCTGTCTCTCATGGCCACTGGGGCTAGAGCCTCTCATCGAAATAACACAAACCCACCTGCCAGCGTTCTCCAGGATTCCTGATTCATTTCTTCAGTTTTCCGAAAAAGACGAATCACTGCTAACTCTGTGATCTTCACAAACTCCCTGATCTTTCTTAGGCCTCCATTCCCTCATCTGGAAAATGAGAAAACCAGGTCAGAGGACCTCTTGCTAAAATCTGATCCAAGGCTAACACGATCATCCTGTGATTACTCCTGCTGGTAAAGTGGCAGGTGGCAGGAGAGAAGGGACTCGGGGTTTACGCGGGTGCCACTATGAACCCTAGGTAGAAATGGCCTTGGCAATGAGCAAAGGCTGAAAATCTGAAAAGTGTGTGTATTCACACCTGAGAGCTGGATGGCTGCCCAAGGCTCCAAGAGCACAGAGCGAGGCCAGGGGCTCAAGCCACCTAAGGGGACGACACAGCTATCGGGCTAGAGGAGAGGGCACCCAGCTCCCCTCCAGCTGCACCTGAACCGCACAAAGAGAACTCACCTGGGGATTGGCGATTACTTTGGAGGTTGACATAGCTGGATCCCAAGATCAAAGGAAAAACTGGAGGTCAGGTTCAGGCAGGCTGGGTCCAGAGTGGGTCAGGGCAAGTGTCGGGCAGCGAAGAAGCCCAGTGTACCAGGAGCCCCTCTGGAATGGGCTCCACCAGCATGGCTCATCCGGCTCACTAATCTCCACTAAGTCTCAAGACAGAAAATCCACTAGCTGGGGCATGGACCCACCTCTTGGTTAGACCAGGGCAGGACTTTACCGAGACCAAGTCTGCACCCACTTCCTAGGTAGCACAGTTGGTAAAGAATATGCCTGTTCATGCAGGAGATGCAAGAGACACGGGTTCCATCCCTGGGTCAGGAAGATCCCCTGGAGGAGGAAATGGCAACCCACTCCAGTATTTTGGCCTGGGAAATTCCATGGACAGAGAAGCCTGGCGGGCCACAGTCCACAGGATCACAAAGAGTCAGATACGACTGAGTGAACACACACACACTGCACCCACAGGTAATTCCACCCTGTGAAATCAGGGTGGTGGTTTCAGAAAAAAAAGAGAAAATGGATCTTGAGCAGCTGATACATGTGTTCTCATAATCATGAAGTTTCACCAAAATGTCAAGTTGAAAAGCACTAGAACAGGTGACCCAAAGACACTACAACAACTCCTTCTATAGTAATTTCTAGGAAAAGGCCTATACAAACCCCTTCCTGAGATTATCTGAATGGATAGATTTGCCTAGAAATAGAAGAATGAGCAAGGTAACATCTTTAGTTGTTCCCACATCTACAAGAATCAAAGTTTCAGGGCAACCAAGGGGGCCTGGAAGGGTTAGTGTTGTCTTTTAGCATATCATTTTATGTGCGATAGTACAAAATCAGGCTGTGGCATTTTTGGCTTGGAGGTAGTGAGGCAGAAGAGGACACGATGGGGTGAACTGTTGCAATAACCACCTTTAGGCTGGCTGGGTAACATCTAATTTACCTGTAGATGCGCCTTCAGTGTTGCAGGTGTTTACGACAAGATAGCCATCTAGATGTGTTGATAGGCTGCAGGCAAGTTGCCCTCCCTGTTGGAGCACCTGGGATTTACAGACTTGGAAGGGGCGTCCCCGTGCAAGCAACTGTCAAGAATGATGGATGCTGGAATCTCAGGTTGGAGGGAGGCATGAACCAGAGGCCTGAGCCCTGGGAACCTGTTGGAACATAATTCCATTCTTTTCTCCCTCGACTATTAAGGACCGATGACTGGTGATACTTTCCAAATTGCCTAGAGGACATGGAGCCACGGCACCAGAAAAGTGATGGGAAAGACAGTAGAAGCAGCTTAAGAATTATGTGTGGGGAGTGGGGGTTAAGGAAAGGAGATCAGAGGGGAGGTGGTAGGGGACCCAGTGGGGGAGACCAAGAGGTGATTTTATATGTCAGTAAGAAACTAGAATGATTTGCCTTTGAAATTACTGCTTTGGACAAGAAACTCGATTCTGTATTCTAGCTTTAATACCCATCACCTTTTGCCTCATTTTTAAAGCTCAAGAGCCTTTTTTCATGACCTTCCTGAATTACCCTGCCCAATTCATCTTTCTTTCCACTTCCCATTCCCCTATTTCCTATATAAAATCTGGGAAAGACTTGCATGTTAAGCCTTCAAGATGTTTAAGCCCACAGACTTTAAATAACAGCTATCTTTTTCATGCATATTGTCCCGACCAGGTTGAAATGCATTTTCACTTATATAATCTCATCTGATTGTCACATCAGCCTATGGAAAGAGTAAGGCTGGCCTTGTTTTTCTTCAAAGTTAGGAAACAGTAATAGTGAAATAAGGTTATATGTTCAAGATAATGTACCTGGTGAGGAATCAAGCAGAGAGGTTAACCTCAATGTGTTTTTTTTTTTAGAATTAAAAATATCTTTCATACATGTATGTTTAAACACTATTCACAAGTTTTACAGTGTGGTGGTCACATTCATTTACTGCAGTAGCACTGATCTTAAATCTGCTTGCAAGTAGCTCACACAGAATCATCTTTCTCCCCCAACTTTACTGAGGTATGATTGACCAAAAAAAAAAAGGTATATATTTAAGGTGTATAGTATAGTGTTTTGACATAAGTAGATGTCTAAAGATTACCACAATCAAGCTATTAAACATATCCATCCCTTCATATGTTACCATTCGTGCATGTGTGTAGTGTGTGTGGTGAGAACACTTAAGCTCTATTATTCTTCTAGCAAATTTTAAGTATACAATAAAATATTAGAGGACTTCCCTGGTGGCTCAGATGGTAAAGAATTTGCCTGCAATGCAGGAGACCAGAGTTTGATCCCCGGGTGGGGAAGATCCCCTGGAGAAGGGAATGGCAACCCACTCCAGTATTCTTGCCTGGAGAATCCAATGGACAGAGGAGCCTGGCAGGCTACAGTTCATGGGGTGGCAAGAGTCGGACACAACTGAGTGACTAACTCTTTCTTTTCATAGTCACCATGCTTTACTTTAGCTTCCCAGAATTTACTCATAACTGAAATCTATGCCCTTAAACCAACATCACCCCATTTCCCCACTCCACCCCCTAGCCCCTGAAGACCACCATCTTGCTCTCTATTTCTCTGTGTGGTTAGTCACTCAGTTGTGTCCGACTCTTTGCAGCCTGCCAGGTTCCTCTGTCCTTTATGCTTAGTGAAATAATCCAAACACAGAAAGACAAAGAGTGCATAGTATCATATATATGTGAACTCTAAAACTGTAGAACTAGAGAAATAGTTCATCCACATTATTGCAAATGGCAGATGTTCCTTCTTTTTTAAAGCTGAGTAATCAGTTCAGTTCAGTCACTCAGTCATGTCTGACTCTTTGTGACCCCAAGGAGTGCAGCGCACCAGGCTTCCCATCCATCACCACCTCCCAGAGCTTGCTCAAACTCATGCTCATCGAATCGTGCCATCCAACCCTCTCATCCTCTGTCACCCCCTTCTCCTCCTGCCTTCAATCTTTCCCAGCACCAGGGTCTTTTCTCATGAGTCAGTACTTCGCATCAGGGGTCCATTGTAAATATATTCATTTTCTTGATCCATTCATCTCTTGACAGACACTGCATGGCTGTTTCCATAGTTGGCTATTGTGAACAATGCTACGATGAGAATGGGCGTGCAGATAACTCTTCAAGATCCAGATTTCATTCCTTTGAACAGAAACCTAGAAGTGCAAATTCAAGAATTCTTACCCTAACTCCGTACTGCCTGAAATCTATGCTCTCCTCTGCTCACCAGAGGGAAGCATGATTTGCTCTGAACAAGAGGAAGGAGAATACAACAAGGCTACTTCTTGAAATGGGAGCCTATTCCGGGTGCTCATCTGGCTGGGAGATACTGTCTAATCCACGCATTATGAAGCCATGCACAGAGCCAACAATGCCTCACTCCACCGTCTTTGTTTTGCAGCACTTGTAATTTGGGTAGAGCATGACCCAACCTGAACTCCAAAGCTGAGTCCTGATTGGTCTAAGCTAATCAGATAATTTCACCCAACTTATCATAGGAGTGGGTCCAGCAAAGGAAATCATAAACAAAACAAAAAGACAACCTACAGAATGGGGGGAAATATTTGTAAATGAAGGGACTGATAGGGATTAATCTCCAAAATATATGGATACAGAGAGCTCATGCAGCTCAATATCAACAAAACAAACAACCCAATCAAAAATGGGCAGAAGATCTAAATAGACATTTCTCCAAAGAAGACATACAGATGGCCAAAAAGCACATGAAAAAATGCTCACCATCACTAACTATCGGAGAAATGCAAATTAAAACTACAGAGAAGTATCACGTCACACCAGTCAGAATGGCCATTATCAAAAACTCTACAAACAATACATGCTGGAGAGGGCCTGAAGAAAAACCTCCTACGCTGTTGGTGAAAATGTAAATTGGTACAGCCACTATGGAGAACAGTAGGGAAGATCTTTAAAAAACTAAAAATAGAGCTACCATATGACACAGCAATCCCACTCCTGGGTATATATCCAGAGAAAACAATAATTCAAAAAGACACATGCACCCCAATGTTCATTGCAGCACTATTTACAATAGCCAAGACATGGAAGCAACCTAAATGTCCATTGGATAAAGAGGATGTAGTACATATAAACAACGGAATATTACCCATCCATAAAAAAGAGTGAAATAATGCCATTTGTCGCAATACGGATGGACCTAGAGATTATCATACTAAGTGAAGTAAATCAGATGAGAAAGGCAAATATCAGATGCTATCTCTTATATGTGGAATCTTAAAAAATGATATAAATGAATTTACTTATAAAACATAAACAGGCTCATAGGCTTTGAAAACAAATTTATGGTTACCAAAGGGGAAACGGTGGGGAGCAGGTGATAAATTAGGAGTTTGGGATTAACATATATATACCACTATTTATAAAATAGATAATCAATGAGGACCTACTGTAAGCACAGAGAACTCTACTCAATATTATGTAATAACCTATATGGGAAAAGAATCAGAAAAAGAGCAGATATATGTATATGCATAACTGAATCACTTTGGTGTACACCTGAAACTAACACAATATTGTAAATCAACTATACTCCAATAGAAAAGAAAAATTAAATTTAAAAAAAAAGGAATAATTGGTCCAAGAAACAACAATAATTCAAATAAGTCAATCAGTTCATGGTACCCTTCTGGGAATCACAATAATTAGTTCAAGTTAGCCCAAGAAGAATAAGCATAGGACCGTAATCAACCTCATGGGCATATGACCGATACAGTCACCCAGGGCTCTTTACTTACTAGGATTCCATAATTGGTTTAATATTCTGGTTTTTCCTCTGTGAAATTCTCAATAATTTTTGAACAAGATGCCCACATTTTCCTTCACACTGGATCCCACCATTCCTGCACAGGACTTTAGCCTGTTGGTTGAGGGTGGACAAGATCAAGAAGTGTGTAGCCATGGCTACTGTACGCTGCCATCTTGCAACCCTGAGAAAAGCAACCTGAAGACAAAGCCAACACGTAGAGGGCAGAACTGAGAGACACAGAGAGCTGGCGCCCTGACTGGGTCTTGCCTGAAGTCCACCACTCAACTGGACTTGCTGATTATACAAGCTAAAACATCCCCTTTTTGGTTTAAGCCAATAGCAGGGAAATTCTCTATTACTTGCAAATAAGCACATCCTATCTGATATAATGACTAAAGACAGTTGCCTAACGCAATAACTTAGACACTTAGAGACACATCTCTAGGGCAGGAAAGGGTGCCCTCAGCTACCTCCCCCACATATTCTGCACTCCAATCCCACCTTCTCCATGACATCTGTCTTGCCTGTTCAACCCCAGCTCTCTCTACCTACTCTGCCTTGGGAACCATCCAGCTATCTCTATAATATGTTGACAATTGAATTTTTGGTCTTACTAAAGTTAGAGAAGTCACAGTAGCCCTGCCAGTCACAGTTTGATGTTTGAAACCCCTTGCACCTTCTCCAAAACATACACTCCCTCAGACATGTATAAGTATCAGAATCTGATCAATGTCCCATCATGAAAAAAATTGCTTTGGGGGCCTCCCTGCTGGCTCAGTGGTAAAGAATCCACCTGCCAATGCAGGAGACATGGGTTTGATCCCTGAGCCAGGAAGATCCCACATGTCGTGGAGCAATTAAGCCTGCGTGCAACAACTATTGAGCCCGTGCTCTAGAGCCTAGGAGTCATGATTACTGAAGCCCAAGCGCCCTAGAAATTGTGCTCTGCAACAAAAGAATCCACTGCAGTAAGAAGCCTGTGCACCCCAACTAGAAAAAAAGCCCACGCAGCAACGAAGACCCAGCACAGTCAAAAATAAATAAATAAATATTTTTAAATTGCTTTTTCTCCCTATTGGAATTTAATTATTCATACTCTGGTATTAAGTAATCTGGAGTCACATCGTGGATTCTTACATTTACTAACTTTGTGATCTCAGGCAAGGTTTTCGATATTTCTATGACTCAGCTTTGTCCTTTCTACGAGATAATCATTCTTACCTCAGAAGGGAATAGTAAAGATCAGTATCAGTTCAGTCACTCAGTCGTGTCCAACTCTTTGCGACCCCATGAACTGCAGCATGCCAGGCCTCCCTGTCCATTACCAACTCCCAGAGTCCACCCAAACCCATGTTCATTGAGTCAGTGATGCCATCCAACCATCTCATCCTCTGCCATCCCCTTCTCCTCCTGCCCTCAATCTTTCCCAGCATCAGGGTCTTTTCCAATGAGTCAGCTCTTAGCATCAGGTGGCCAAAGTATTGGCGTTTCAGCTTCAGTATCAGTCCTTCCAATGAACACCCAGGACTGATCTCCTTTAGGATGGACTGGTTGGATCTCCTTGCAGCCCAAGGGATCCTCAAGAGTCTTCTCCAACACCACAGTTCAAAAGCATCAATTCTTCGGCACTCAGCTTTCTTTATAGTCCAACTCTCACAACCATACATGACCACTGGACAAACCATAGCCTTGATTAGACGGACCTTTGTTGGCAAAGTAATGTCTCTGCTTTTCAATATGCCATTTAGGTTGGTCATAACTTTCTTTCCAAGAAGCAAGTGTCTTTTAATTTCATGGCTGCAATCACCATCTGCAGTGATTTTAGAGCCCCCAAAATAAAGTCAGCTGCTGTTTCCACTGTTTCCCCATCTATTTGCCATGAAGTGATGGGACCGGATGCCATGATCTTTTTTTTCTGAATGTTGAGCTTTAAACCAACTTTTTCACTCTCCTCTTTCACTTTCATCAAGAGGCTCTTTAGTTCTTCTCACTTTCTGTCGTAAGGGTGGTGTCATCTGCATATCTGAGGTTATTGATATTTCTCCCGGCAATCTTGATTCCAGCTTGTGCTTCATCCAGCCCAGTGTTTCTCATGATGTACTCTGCATATAAGTTAAATAAGCAAGGTGACAATATACAGCCTTGACGTGCTCCTTTTCCTATTTGAAACCAGTCTGTTTTTCCATGTCCAGTTCTAACTGTTGCTTCCTGACCTGCATACAGGTTTCTCAAGAGGCAGGTCAGGTGGTCTGGTATTCCCATCTCTTAAAGAATTTTCCACAGTGTATTGTGATCCACACAGTCAAAGGCTTTGGCATAGTCAATAAAGCAGAAATAGATGTCTTTCTGGAACTCTCTTGCTTTTTTGATGATCCAGAGGATGTTGGCAATTTGATCTCTGGTTCCTCTGCCTTTTCTAAAACTAGCTTGAACATCTGGAAGTTCACAGTTCACGTATTGCTGAAGCCTGGCTTGGAGAATTTTGAGCATTACTTTACTAGCGTGTGAGATGAGTGCAATTGTGCAGTAGTTTGAGCATTCTTTGGCATTGTCTTTCTTTGGGATTGGAATGAAAACTGACCTTTCCCAGAACACTCAGGACAGGCCTGGCACATAACAAGTGCTCAATAAACATTAGCTATGATTATTTAAAGTATTATAATAATACTCTTCTTCATGATATTGTCCATGGTTATCTTGCATTGACATTTAATGCTTAAGTTGATGTTTAGCTTTTTGTGGACACATGTTATCCTGGTGGCTTAGACAGGAAAGAATCCACCTGCATTGCAGGAGACACAGGTTTGATCCCTGGGTCGGGAAGATCTCCTGGAGAAGGGAATGGCAACCCACTCCAGTATTCTTGCCTGGAGAATCCACATGGAAAGAGGAGCCTGGGGGGCTGCAGTCCCTGGGGTCACAAAGACTGGGGCACGACTGAATGACTCAGCACACACACATACGTGCTTCATCCTTTCCAGAAAGCTCCGTCAGGGACAGGGAGCTCCGACAGGGACAGGGACAGGACAGGGAACCGTCAGAACTGGCTGCTCTCGTCTGTCATGCACAGGAGAGGGCTCTGAGCTCAGTACTGGCCCAAGAATCCTTGAGTCAGTGGTCCACCCCCACAAGCAGGCAGGAGGCAAGGATTTCCCTCCCGTCAGCTTTGGAAACGTCTAGCTTTCTCATTTGCAAGATGGAGGATCTAACAAATTAACTTTAAAAATTGGCCAGTTGAGGGAAGTTTCTGAAGCTTCTTGATGCGAGAGGGGCAAGACACTTGTTCTTTGTGCCAATTGGAACCAATGCCCCCAAAAATGAGGCTCCACTACAGCTAAAGAGATTTGAGTTAGGTATCAAGAAGCACTTCCTCGCTCTACCAGTGCTTTGGAATGTGTTGCAATTTCCTTCAGGGGATCTTCCTGAACCAGGGATCGAGCGATGGAATCTAGGTTTCCTGCATTGCAGGCTGATTCTTTACCATCTGAGCTATCAGGGAAGCTGGGGTGAGGGGGATAATTTGAGGGAAAAGGAGGCGGGAATGAGGTGAGGAATTAATGACATAATTTCTCTCCAGCAACCCGAGCTCCTTGGGAGAAAGGTGTGGTAGGAACACTAGGTATTCTTATTTTGAATCAGAATGTCTTCTCTTTAAATCCCTTCTTCTCTTAATACTCTTAACAAAATGAACCATTTCTAGGAAAAGAGAGTAGGAGATCTGAGAAGTGGTTTTCCAATTGAGTGGAGTGTTTTGAAATCTTTCAACCAGGCTTCCCAAACTTTCTTTTTTTTTTCCTTTCAGGATCAAATGTCGCTAACTGACCAGACACCATTCTGTCTAAACAGGAAATCTCCTGTCCCTGACCCCAACCTTCTCCTCCCTTCTCTCATTATATTCATCCTTTGACCCAAACATAATACAAATATTTAATCTCATTTATTACCTGAAGATCATCTGTGTTTATGCTGTTTATTTAGTGATAGTTACTTCAAAACAAAACAAAAACTACCGGATGGGATCAAACAACTAGCACATCTGATTTTTCCACTAAGGTAAGACTTTTTGATGTTTAATTTAGATAACTGACTGGTCACTCCCCAGACACACCAGTCTCCTTGCTCTTGGCCTTTCCTAACATTCTCTCGCATACAACTTTTCTCTCTCTGGCAAAATCTGACCCACCTTTCAAACCCTATTGCAAACAGCCCCTTCTCTGTGAAGACTTCCCTGATGGCCCCGCCCCACTCTGCTGGATCAGCGCTCCCTCCCCTGTCTTCCCAGAATGCCTTGGGTGGACCTACATCCTCGGTCTTATCACAATATGTAATTCCCTGGGACCTACTAGGAGGTTTTAGAGGACTCCAGAATCACAATCCCTAACATCAGAAACTACATCTTTCTAGTTTCCGGAACAAAGGCAACTGTCTTAGCTTTTCGATGGGCCAGGGAGCTCATCTTTTTTTTTTTTCCCCTTTATTTATTTTTTTTTTTCCCAGTGGGTTTTGTCATACATTGATATGAATCAGCCATATATTTACACGTATTCCCCATCCCGATCCCCCCCTCCCACCTCCCCAGGGAGCTCATCTTACTAGATTTTATTTAATAAGCTCTCAACTTTTAGGAGCTGCTATGCAGTCCTTGGAGGCTGGATATAGATAAGGAAGAAAAGGGAATTGACTGGAAAAATAAAGATGGTGCTAAGGGAAACTAGAGAAAAGAGGGGAGGGAAGAGGAAGGAGTTTTCTAAAGAGGGAAGAACATATCCTTTGGGAGTGGCCAAGACCCCAAACATCTAACCCCTAAGTTAGTATCCCACGCCCCAACCCCGAGGCCACCACAGCCTATGGTTTGGGGGTGTGGGTTCATCTGTCAGTCAGCTCTGTGTTACTGCTCACCGAGGTCTGGGTTGCCGCCCTGGAGCAGGAACAGGATGAGGCATGGGCAGGCAGGTTCCCTCGGTCTGTCCTGGCACAGCTCACAAAGTCTGCCTCTTGGGCAGGACCTCGCTTTGGGGCCACCCTGCCCCCTCCCATACCAAGCCTGATCTCCTGAGCCTGGGACTGGGAGCAGCCCAGGTCGGACCTCTCGGGATCAAGTTCCCCTTCTAACACACTTGTCAGACCTCGCCAGCCCCCTGTTCTCAGAGACCCATGACTGCCCCAGTCACTCAAGAGGTCATCCAAGGTCCTTACCATGTGATCCGGCCCTGGTGACTTCTCTGCACTTTGTCCCTACCTGGCTTCCTTGCTGCTGCTGTTGTTTTTTAAGTATTTAGTTAAGGCTTCCCTAGTGGCTCAGATGGTAAAGAATCTGCCTGCAATGCAGGAACCCCGGGTTCTATCCCTGGGTCAGGAAGATCCCCCTGAAAAGGGAATGACAATGTACTCTAGTATTCTTACCTGGAGAGCCCCGTGGACTGAGGAGCCTGGTGGGCCACAGTCCATGGGGTCGCAAAGAGTCGGACACTTTAATGGCTGTGCTGGGTCTTTGTTACAGTGCACAGGCCTTCTCTAGTTGGGGTGAGTGAGGGCTGCTCTCTAGTTGTGGTCCACAGGCTTAGGTCCCCGGCGGCATGTGGGGTCTCAGTTCCCAGAACAGGGATCAAACCTGTGTCCCCTGCATTGGCAGGCAGATTCTTAATCATTGAAATTGTCAGTCACTCAGTTGTGTCTAACTCTTTGCAACCCCATGGACTGTAGCCTGCCAGGCTCCTCTGTCCATGGAATTCTCCAGGCAAAAATACTGGAATGGGTTGCCATTCCCTTCTCCAAGGGATCTTCCCAACCCAGGGATCGAACCCAGGTCTCCTGCATTGCAGGCAGATTCTTTACCATCTGAGTCACCAGGGAAGCCAAGTGAACCATCGGTGAAGTCCCTTGCAGCTTCTTAAATACACTAAATAGGTTATTTTCAAAGCCCTCTGAACTTGCTGTCCCTTTTCTGAGGATCCACTCTTTCAGAGACATGCCTGGCCTGTTCCCTCCTTTCTTCACATCTCTGCTCAAATGTCACCTCTTGGGAAACACCTGCCATGACCACCTTACCTAAAGTAGACCCCCATCAGTCACCCCCTACTTGCCCGTCTGTACTTACCTTCCCCACACTCACCTGACATTGCATCTTCTCCCCACTTGTTCATTGCTTTCATTGGTTTTTCTCTTCCTCTCCTTGTACATACTGTCCCTGTATTGTGTTGAGGAACGTGTCATCAAAGCCTGGCACACCACAGATGCTCAGAAAACAACTGATGAGTGGACAGCAGAATGAAGGAATCTGACCACCCCATTCACAGTGAAGTGGCCCAGGCACAGGTCAGGAAGAACGTGTTCAAGATCATACATGCAGACTCACGTGTGATCGATCCTGAGTCAGCCATGTCTCCTGGCCCCCAGATGGAGGCCAGCGGAATCCGGGGAATGGCCCCCTCACTCACAAACCCCCCAGAGTGGATTCTGAAAGGAAAACTTAGCCCCCGAAGACACCCCAGTGCTCAAGGTTGCTTTCTGGCTATGCCTGAGTCTCTTCACATCTCTTACTCCAAGTATGTTCTGAATCCCAATGAAAGGCGCTTAAAAAAAAAAAAAAAAAAAACAGGGAAGATGATCACCGGCCGGGGGTGACCAGTCCTGGACTATGCCCACAGAAGGCAGGACAAGAGTCCAATGGATTTGATTTGCAAGTGGTTAGAGCCAAAGGAAGCCGTAACAATAAAGAACAGTTGTAACTGGGATGGGTGTCTGGGACAGGGTGAAACACCGTGAGAACCCTAGAGAAACAGGAGAAAGCCACAGCTGTCCATTTATCCATTTATGTGACTTTCAATCAATCATTCAGCAGATACTCATTGAGCACCCTCTGGAGTGTCTCATGATATGTAAGGACTATGCATGGGTGGGACAACCTGTGAAGCTTCACAGGCCCAAGGAACCTGATCTTATATGACTTGTCCCCAAGAATCTCTCTGTAGAATTTCATCAGCTGAATTCCTGAGCACTGGGTAATCCCCTACAAAGAACGTAACAACGTTCTTTCTCTTCTTTGTTCTGGCTCAGTGACTCAGATAACAATGACATCCACACCAGAGGCATGGATGCTGGACCCTCTATAGCTCATTTTGTCCATCCCCTGCCCCTAAAAACAAACAGAACTTTTGTAAATCCAGGTAAGGATGGGTCGTTCTTAGGGATTCCCCAGCAGAGTTAATACCATATTTCCTTTGTTCAACACTGTGTTACTATTCTCAGCCTTTCAATCATAAAGCTCCTCCTGGAGTTTGTCCTCATAGCTTTTTCTTTAAGTCAGTCTCAGTCATCACAGATAATTCTCCAGCCATCAGACTCTCTCTGTACCATTTACAGTGAAAGTGAAAGTCGCTCAGTCGTGTCCGACTCTTGCGACCCCATGGACTATACAGTCTATGGAATTCTCCAGGCAAGAACAGTGGAGTGGGTAGCCTTTCCCTTCTCCAGGGGATCTTTCCAACCCAGGGTTCGAACCCAGGTATCCCGCATTGCAGGCAGATTCTTTACCAACTGAGCTATCAGGGAAGTTCCATTTACTAAAGAATACATTAAAATTTTAATCAGCCAACAAATATGCACTGAGTAAGTGATACACAGAACTCTCTGGTAAGTTTGGGGAGAGGTTCAAAGAGAAGACAGAAGAAAGAGCGGTGGGTCTGGAGGCAGAGATTAACTTGGAATCACAGCTCTGACATTTGTCCCCATGGGGACGAATACTCTTCCCCATGGAGTTTATCATCTGTGAAAAAGGGTAAGCAGTCCCTGCTCTATCACCCTGGGTTGTTGTGAAGCTCAGTAAAGATGATCACAGGCAGGGGCTTTAAAATTGTAAAATTCCACAGAAATGTGAGTCAGATGAAAGACTGTGTAGTGGAAAAATCCTGAGCTTACAGCCACAAGGCTGAGCGGGCTTGACTGTCAGTACTGATTCCATCACCTACTTCCCCTAAGACTTTGGGCAGGTCATTTCACCTCCATTCCCTTCTCTGTAAAAATGGCTTATTGTGCAAATAGAGACACTGCACATAAAGAGTATCCTTCATTGGCTTCTAGTACCTAGCAGATTCTCCTTTTGGATTTGTGCGTTCCTTTGCAACTAATGGGGGAAGATCAGTACAAATCAATGACCAAGAAGAGAGTGTAGCAGTGAACACCTTGGTCCAACCAGGCCTGAAGGGTCAGCCTGAGGATCAGTGAAAAATGAGACCAGAAGGGCTGTAACATGAGAGAGATGGGAAGGGGAAATGCCAGCCAAAGGAGTTCGGGCTTGACAGAATCATTTATGGGCATTATGGATCCATGGATGGTCGTAGAGCTGTCGGATAATAGATGAACAGTATTTCTGCTCTTTGGGGAAAGTGGCTCGGGAAGGAGAAACATTCTATAACTGTTGGGTTCTTCACTCCAAGTTTAGGTGCTAAGTGGTTGGAACAGAACTTAAGCTTCAGAGGATCAAGGTCTGACCAGCACCTCTTTTGCATAGCTAGAACTCAGAACAAACTTGCCCACATTTCTAGAACTTGGGCCTTATATTAGTTATAAATAGCTGTGTAACAAATTACTTCAAGAAGTAGTGGCTAAAAAGCACAAAACAAAAAAGTTTATTGTCTTACAGTTTCCCGAGTGTCCCAGCTGGAAGGTTTGGGCTCTAGGTGTTTCGAGATGCCAGCTAGGTCTGCGGCAAGGAACCTCAGTCACTCACCATGTGGACCTCTTCACAGGTTGCTTGAGAGGCTTGTGGGATGGCCTCTAGTTCCCCAGAGTGAGTGTCCAAGAGAGAGCATGGTTACAATGTCTTTGATGCCCTAACTGCAGAAGACACCCACCTTCACTTTCATGGTATTCTATTGGTCACCCTGACTAATCCCAGTACGATGTGGGGGGGTCTACATAAGGGAATGAGCAAGGACCAATGGGAGTTTTCTCAAGGGGATTGCTACCATGGTCATAAGAGTGAGATGTGGAAGAGAATGATCTTGGAACCAAACAGTAAGTGAAGTGAAGTCACTCAGTCGTGTCCGACTCTTTGCGACCCCATGGACTGTAGCCCACCAGGCTTCTTCGTCCATGGGATTTTCCAGGCAAGAATACTGGAGTGGGTTGCCATTACAGACCTGGGTTCAAATCTCAGGTCCTTGACTGTGTGATCTTAGCAAGTCACTCAAATCTCAGGCTTTAATTTCTTCTCTGTAGAATGAGGGGGCTTCCCTGGTAGATCAGGTGGTAAAGAATCCACCTGCAATGTGGGAGACCTGGGTTCGATCCCTGGGTTGGGAAGATACCCTAGAGGAGGGCATGGCAACGCACTCCAGCATTCTTGCCTGAAGAATTCCACAGACAGAGGAGCCTGGCAGGCTCCATGGGTTCGCAAAGAGTTGGACACAACTGAGCGACTAAGCACAGCACAGAATGAGGATAAAAATAATAGCTCCAGCATCAGAAAGAGTACAGAAAGTTACTAGGTGTTCCTCATAGAACTTTTGGTCCAGCTCAAGGCCAGAGGCTGTGTTTGGTAAATAGGAGTTTGTTTACTGGGACTACAACACAGGAAGGTAGAAACAACTGTTCTAGAAGCAAAAACCATCTCTGTTGTTAGGGAAATTAAAATGGAATTAGTCTTGCTCAGGCTTCAAAAGCAGGAGAGCAGGCCTCTGACCGACTTCTGACTCTGCCTGGACAACATGCCTGCCAGGAAGCACAGTTGTCACCAACAAACCAAGAGGCACTTTAGATAAGAGAGGGTGTGGGTCTTGGAATTTCTGGATCCCCTGGGGACCTGGTTAGTCACCTGGGGTCTGGAAAATCTTATGACTCACAAGGTGAAACAGACGGCATTGTAAAAGTTAAAGAAAAACCAGAGCTGCGTTTTTGCATGCAAACTGATGACAAACCCCCAAAACTGCAATTTGAAGTCTCACCCATTGAGTGGACCCACCACTGGGGACCCTTTCCCATGTGGGACTTCAGATTACTGTCATTCGGGACTTCCCAGCACTGTTCAAGTCTGGATGTAGGTTTCGGCCCAACTGGGTAATGTACATGCTGCTACTCCTCTCTACTGTTTCTCTTTCTTTTCTTCCAAGAACTGTGTATTGAAGTTAAGTTAAATAATTATTTTATAAAAAATTGAAATTGTTTTTGGGTAGCCAGCAGTTTCTTTTGTTAACAAGTCCTTCAAACCTAAAACAAAACTTTCAGCAAAACATCTGTGGTAGACTGAATAATGCACCCCAAGGATGTCCATGTCTTAATCTCTATTCTGTGAATAGGCTACCTGATATGACAAAAGGGGCATCTTCAGGTGGTGCTAATGGTAAAGAGTAAGCCTGTCAATGCAGGGGATGTAAGAGACATAGGTCAATCCCTAGGTCGGAAAGATCCCCTGGAGAAGGAAACAGCAACCCACTCCAGTTTTCTTGCCTGGAAAATTCCATAGACAGAGGAGCCTGGCAGAATACCGTCCACGGAGTTGCAAAGAGTCAGACACAACTATGGCAAAAAGGATTTTATAGGTGGAAGCCAATAATACTGACATGGGGAGATTGTCCTGGATTATCTGAGTGGACCTAATGATGCAATCACAGAGACCTTATAAGAGGCAGATGCACTTGACCCTCTGGGACCCTGGCCACCCTTCTTTCTCCCCCACTGCTCCCCTCAAGAACTTTGCAGAGTCAGCTCCCAAATCACTGCAGAGAGAAACCTGCTTCAACCAAATTCATCCCAGCATCCCCAGACCAGCCCTGGAGAGAAGGTTCTTTGGTCAGGGCATTAGAAAGTTTCCAACTCTTTGCAAATCCCCTCCAGGCAGGGAATTAAAATAAAAAGACAGGGAAGGAGGAGGAGCTATCTGAGAACTAAGCTTTCCCCAAACACTTGAGCAAGTCTTAAACATCCCGAGGACGGGGGCCCGACAAGTTCTAACTTACCAAGAGCTCTTCCCCGCTAGCTGTACCAACTAATTACAAGGGAAAGGTTGAAAGGGGAGTTCTGAGCTTTTTGTGACAGTGCGGTTTTCTCTTTTACTCTCCTGCCTCCTCCTCCATCTCCTTTCCCCATTATCTGATTCCTGGCAACACTCTGTTGCAGGAAGGTAGGAGCTGGCTGGGCCCACTTGAATTGGATCCCCACCTCTACACACTGCTCACCCATCCAGCATCCTCCAGAAAAAGGTTAACAAAAAGCCTAACCTCAAGACAGCATTTAAAGGTAATGTTAATTTCTCCACAAGTAATGCATATTCATGAAAAAGCTACAAAGAAGACACTTAAGATCATTCTTCCAACCACCAGAGATAACACACTATCAATATTTTGATGTACAGTAGATTCTTGACACTCCCAAGAACTGTGTTTCAAGATCTTCATGAATCTTCAAATTTAAGAAAAAGGAGGCGGCAAAGTGAAGGCCCACTGGTGAGGGGCACTGGCTGAGATGCAGGGAGGTGCTGAGCGACTTGCCCCCAAGCATGCTTCTCAGGCCCTGACACCAGGCGTGCTGGCCAGACGGCCAGGACCTGTGGCAGAGCATCCTGCCCTATAACCATGCCAAGCGGAGGCCCGTCACCCGCACTTACCTGCCCCCTGCTGAGGGCCCCAGGCCCTGCATCCTGGGCCACTTCTGCAAGCACAAACCCACAGGATGCAAGTCTATCATGAACCCCATGGGCGAAGACATCTGGAACTGTATGATGCTGAGCGGTAGCAATGACTCAGAGGAAGAGGAGGAAAACGTGGAGGTCAGGCCGGAGACTTCCTGGGAGGCGAGCTACTGTCCAGCCTATGGGTGTGGGTACCAGGGAGAACTTTTAGACTTGGAGAAGAAGGGTCTGTGGCTGGAACTTCTGGAGAGTGGAAAGACTGGATTTCTATCCCTCGCTGCTGGACAGAACAACAAGGCAGTGACCGTACGTATCAGCCAGACATCAGACTTCTAGGTGCCAACTATGCCATCCTGCAGTGTTTCTTTCATAAACATTTTCCCATCCAGTGGCAGGCAGAGAGTTTCTCCTTTTGGGTCATGTGTACATTGATTAACATCAAGAAGGGCGTCCACTTTGTATTGTTTGACCACAGTGTTGAGGGCTTTGATTCATGGCCTGAGCAATATGGAGTCTGTAGGCCCCAATCCAGTGTCATTGTGTGGGGCCGTCCCTAGGCCATTCTTGTAAAAGCAACCTGACCGTGCCTTCCAGGAGCTGGAACTACTGGCTGGGCCCCCTCAGTAATCAAGGGCTTGTAGCTCCTGGCGTCCTGGGATCTCCTGGGTCCATTTAAGGGTCCTACTGGGCCCTGTCTTTAAATTCTGGAAGCTACGAGAAGAACGTTCTTACATCAGATTTACTGGCTGCTGCTGCTCTAAGGCAACCCCTGTTCTACGGAGTGGAGACGCAAGGGTGAACACAGAGGCCCTCGCCAGGCCCCTCTGGTTCAGCCCCTGTGCCCTCTGCCCTTGTCTTCCTCTACCAATGAAGCTTCATTGGTCACTTCCAGGAACCCTCTCCTCACCTCTGAACTTGAAGCTCATCCCTGTGACTGAGTAATTCCAGCCCCTAACCTTCTGTGATCTCAAGACTGCGACCAGGACTCAGAGCTGAAAGTTAAACTAGCTTAAAAAGTTTGAAGGCAGAGGGTTCTGCCCACGCTGTGAACAATGAATTTGGTCATCTGGACCAAATTATTATATCTGGATTATATAGTGTATAAAATTATTATTTTGTTACTTTGAAATTTGAATACGGAGATAATAAATCAGGAATATATCTTCCAATCATAGGTAAATATAATATATAAATACAATATTTGCCTTAAAGAAAAAGGAAATATTAGGGGCAATCAACCTCAAGAAGCTTTACAAAGAGATTCCAACTCCATGGTAGCAACCTAAGTGTATCATACAAATAAAGAAGATATGACATATTCCATTATATATAAACATATATATCACATTTTATATATACATCATATATATATCACATCTTTTATCTGTATATACCCCATCTTATTTTTTATGGCTGAATAATATTATCTTGTGCTGTTGTTTAGTTGCTAAGTCGTGTCAGACCCATTTGTGACCCCAAGGACTGTAGCCTTCCAGGCTCCTCTGTCCATGGGATTTCCCAGGCAAGAATACTGGAGTGTATTGCCATTCTCTTCTTCAGGGGATCTTCGTGACCCAGGGATTGAACCTGCGTCTCCTGCATTAGCAGATGGATTCTTCACCACTGAACCATCAGGGAAGTCCCAATATTATGTTTTTTATATAAATATACACATGTAAATATATATTTATTTTATATATATAGTGGAATATCCATATGCTCAGTCACAGAGAGAATGAAATCTTTCAACAACATGGATGGACTTGGGGGCTATTACGCTTATTGAAATAAGAGAAAAACAAATACCACTTATATATGGAATCTAGAAACACAACAAACTAATGAATATAACAGAAAAGGAGCAGACTCACAGATATAGAGAACAAACTAATGGTTACCAGTGGGGAGAGGGATGGAGGAAGAGCAACAGAGGAGTAGGGAATTAAGAGTTGCAAACTATTATGTATAAAATAAACTACAAGGATATAGTCTACAACAACACAACCAATACTTTATAACTGTAAATGGATTATAACCTTTAAAATTGTGAATCACTAGACTGCACACCTGTAACATGTAGTGTTGTGCATCAACTATGCCACAATTTTTTAAAAATGGAAAGAGAAAAAATGTATTTAAAATAAAGATCTAACAATAGTTTTATAAAAGAGAGAGAAACTGTAACTCCATATCTAATCTATAGCATCATAAGCTTCAAGGATATCTCAGTTTGAGGCTGAGGGATGGATAAAGTGCCACCCAGTTTACAGATGAGAAAACTGAAGCCAAGGGGAGAGATCAATTTGTCTGTGGCCCTCAGTTACATGGGAATCAAAATGTGGCAGAGAAGGGAAATGCTTTGGCAGTGTCTGCAGAGAACGGGCTGGTGGGTGCATTGGCCAGGGAACAGGGAAGCCAGCAGGAACCCTGACTTCCCACTTGCACAAACAGGTTGAGCCTCCAACTTGATCAAACCCAAGTTTTACAGGATCTGCAGCCAGGCATATTGTCTGGATTTGGAAAATGAGACACCAGTGAGGTTGAACATCCTCCTACTGGCTGGTGGCCACTCACTGAGACAGAGCGTGTGCTCCAGGCTGGGGCCAATGTATCCCCAGAGAAGGTCACCAAGAAGGAGAGATGCTCACCTGAATGTCACAGGAACACTTGGTTCAAGAGTGTGTGTCCTACCCACGCAAGCAGGGTAAGCTTGCCAGAGCGGAAAATCTAGGACCAGCCCACCTCCCACCCCTGCCCTGCACTTAACACCGCTTAATCCTGATCAAGTCTTCTGACAGCTAGCATCAGGCAGTAACAAATCTGCCTTGAACAGAAAGATCCAGACACCCCAGACTGGCAGTTGAGCTTACACCTCCATTCCACGGCAACCAAAGAGCTCGAGGCAATGCTTTGGATTTCTGTTGTAACCTGTCAAGCTGCCTGTCCCTCCCATGCTCCTCCAGGATTTAGCCTGAGGCTAAAAGCCCTCACTTGCCACTCCCTTTGTGCCGCCCGGAGCCAGCTGTGTGGAGTCCTCCATTCCTAAACCTGCCTGGGACTGATTCATCCGCTGCCAGATTTCCCTGAGTCCCAGCCCAGAGCCTGTTCTCACCGCGCCCACAAAGCCCTGCTGCAAGCCCCTCTTGCGCAGGAACGTCTAAGAGCCGATTTCTTTTTCCTCCACCACGCCTAAGCTCCTATAGCTTCTGTCTTCATATTTTATCTCCTCGGTGGCTCATCAAAGAGAGAAGGAGGAGGGTGATGAGAACAATCCTTAGTAATGATTTTAAAAAAACAAAAAAGAAGGGGTAAAGATCTACATGTTACTCTTAGAATTTTAGCTAGCTCATTCCAAATGGCCTAATGGGGCTATTGAATCAATTGCTCAAATTTTAGGAAGGCCTTTGGAATTCCCCAAGGAGCTCCAAGTTCTTGGGAAATGTTTGGAAAGAAAAATTAGCAAATTTTGGAATCACTTAAAATACACACAAAATATTATTTCAGACCCAGATATTGTTTCCTCCTAGGATACAGACACACGTTGACACAGAAACTCTTTAGTACCCATGTCTCCCACATGCAAATCTATGCATATTTCACCTTCACACAAACTTTTGGGGTCACCAGGGACTGTGCGCACCCCAGGCAGAGTTGTCAGAAAAATACAAAAATATATAAATACAGCAGTCAAATTTGAATTTCAGATAAACAACTGATACAATTTAAATATGTCTCAAATATTGCATTGTTGTTGTTCAGTCATTAAGTCGTGTCCGACTATTTGCAATCCCATGAAGTGTACTATGCCAGGCTTCCCTATCCATCACTATCTCCCCGAGTTTGCTCAAACTCATGTCCATTGAGTCAGTGATGCCATCCGACCATCTCATCCTCTGTCGCCCCCTTCTTCTCCTGCCCTTAATCTTTCCCAGTATCAGGGCCTTTTCCAATGAATTGACTCTTCACATCAGGTGGCCAAAGTATTAGAACTTCAGCTTCAGCATCAGTACTTCCAATGAATATTCAGGGTTGATCTCCTTTAGGATTGACTGGCTTAATCTCCTTGCTGTCCAAAGGACTCTCAAAAATCTTCTAAAGCACTACAATTTGAAAGCATCAGTTCTTCAGTACTCAGCCTTCTTTATGGTCTAACTCTCACATCTCTACATGACTACTGGAAAAACCATAGCTTTGACGATATGGACCTTTGTTGGCAAAGTGATGTCTCTGCTTTTTAACGTGCTGTCTAGGTTTGTCTAGTTTTTCTTCCAAGGAGCAATCATCTTTTAATTTCATGGGCTCCAGTCACTAACCACACTGATTTTGAAGCTCTAGAAGAGCATGGAATACACTTATATTAAATTTATTCATTGTTTATTTGAAATTCCAATTGAACTGGCCATTCTAAACCCTGTTTGGCACCCCTAACCCTAAGGGATCTACCTCTAGATCCCCCACAAAAGTTCTCTCTCCTAGCCCCACATACACACTCTACCTTGAACATGAACCTTGATCCATTGTGAATTTTCTCAATTTTCATCTGAAAGCTACCATGGCTGAGGATACAGGGAAAAGAAGGCTATTTTCAGGCCGTTCACCCATTTGCCTTACTCCTGATCTCACTTAGGAAGACTGTCAGTGGCTCAAAGTTTGAGGTGTTGCAGTGTGCAAACTCACCAAGAGCCAAAGATCTGTGGTATCCCAAAAGATTATTAGCACACTTATTCTAATTTTTCCCTCCACAACAGTTCGGTTTGGACTAAGAAAAGGCTGTAAGTGTAGCTTATATGAAAAGTTTAATTCCCATGGAACTAGAGACAATCAAAGAAGTGGTTTAGCTGGTTTCTAAGGTAATATCCCAGAGACGTCCATGACAGCAATGGTGTTACCCTAGAAGATCTAGTGTTGAAGGGTGAGAGGTGCGTTTTGAGCTTGTTATGAGTGTCCCCCAACCCTGTGCTCCATGAGACTACCATCACCATGGAAACAGGGTCTCAGGGCATCTCTAAGTGCCTTCTCTGCTCATCACCTAGAGAGCTGTGTATCCTCCAAGTTGGTGTGCTCTCTCCTAGTGGATAAAAGCAAAGATCTCCCAAGTGCCTGGTAGGATTCCTTGAAACATCTCTGTCAGAGACCTTTCCCTTGTTGGGTACAGATCAACAGAATCCCTCATGTTTTTTACTTCTCCTAAAACAAATTCAGCGTCCAAAGCTCAGGATTGTAGCTGGAAGTTTGGCAACCGGCCTGGGAGAGTGGGGAAGGAGGCATACTACCCAGGTTTCCAAAGCTGACACACCTCAGAGACCTGTACTGCAAACCATCTTCCTCTGAGTGTCTATGTCCAGGTTGGCAGAATGAGTTTACTTAACCAGTCAGGTACTATCAGGAGAATCAAAGAAAGACTGACCGTGAATATATGGTGAATTTTCAGAGGCATAGCCTCAAGATCTGAGACAAGAGCCATCTTTCGAGAGAAAGATATGGTTTAAGGTTTCAAAATGGGTTTTATATCTCCAGGATCTCTCTGCTGAGAAACTCCGGCTCTTTTGGATGCAGAAAAAAGATCTCCAGTCTCCTGGAACCCAAAGAATTTGGAGGGAAAAAAGAGAGCACTACAAGGATTCCAGGGGGAATAAAAAGAATTATGAAAAGAGAGATCTAAACTTTAGCAAGAGGGCCAGTGTTCAGCACATCAGGAGTTTTCTAAGAGTAAAAGATCCCTATGCATGAAAACTGACAGGATGATGAACTCTTACCACACAACCTCTTATAGAGTTGACATTCCATAATGACACACAATCCCAATATGCTTCAAGGTGAGAGAAGAGGACTTCCGTGAGAGCCCAGCACTACTGCAAATCAGAAAATCCATGAAGATGTTTTAGTAAAAGCTCTTTGGTTGCCAAGAGCAGAAACTTTCTCCAGTTAGTCATGGTTGTTGAGAGGATAGCAGAAATGTCATGGAATCGTGAGGAAAATCATGGGACTGTGGGACAAGAAAGCCAAGAGCCTATGTGAGTCAGGGCCTTTTGCTGCTGGGTACGTGTTCATCTTGTAATCCCATTACTCCAGTCTCCTAAGAGACTTCTTAGCTCCGGTGACCACCACCAACTGGTCCTTGCTTCAGTGTCTTTTATTCTCATTTATGTAAGGGAAAATCTAATCAGCCCAGCCTTACCCATTGGCGAGCCATGATGGGGTCAGGTATCCTACCCGGAGTCAATCACTGTGATTGGCAGAGAGGATTAGGGCACTGAGCTTTGGTAAGCATGAGTAGGGGCAGGGCCATCATCATTAAGCCTGACAAGAGGAGAGGAAGGAGGACAATGAGAAGACATCTTTAAAAGATGTGGCCCTACTTTGTGTCCACTACCCATGAGTATGAAAGTTGGAGCCCATTCATTTAGTGGACTGAATGATGAGAATTTTACATATATTATCCTGTTTAGTATTCCCTTCCTCTACAGTAGGCTTATTTCCATTTTATAAGTAAGGAAAACTAAAACTCAGAAAGGTAACTCACCAGGATCACTCAGCTAAATGGTTCAACTCAGGTCTATATGACTCCTAACCAGTATGTATTCAGACATTCTGGCCACAGCCACCAAACAGGGTTCTCTCTCTACAAATGGAGTCAAATCCAACACACACAAAAAAGTCAATCTACTCCCTAAAGCACCCTAAATAAAGATGAAAGAGAAGGGAGGAAGGCCAGATAGAGGGAAAATGGATTTGCTTTTCCTGAGGAAATAGAAAGGATGAAATGGTAGAAAAATGGAGGAAGTTTGGACCATTGGGGACCCTGGGTAGGGTTGGGAGGGGCAGAGAAAATGAAATCCAAGGCCATAGAAAAGTACTCACTTTAAATAAGTGATCTTTTTTGTTTGTTTTTGTTTTCCTTTGTTCCTGTACCAGAAGTGCCAATAAAAATTAAAAAAAAAAAAAAACCCTGCCATTGCTCCAGCAACAGAGCCAGGACTCTGCAAGGCCTTTGCCAGGTCAAGAGCTTTCTCTACTTCCCCCACCCTCAACATTTCCATTGTCGAGATGAGGGGCAGAGGTTTGCTGAGACACACCAGTCAGAAGATGTGACAGAAATTCAGACCTCACTTGAATTAGCAGGGAAGTTAAAGAGAGGCATGAGGGGTGAGGGGCACCATGAAAGAAGTATTAGTCACTCAGTCGTGTCCCAGTCTCTGCAACCCCATGGACTGTAGCCCATCAGTCTCCCATGGGGGGCACCATGGGCTCGGCCCAATTATAACCTAAAGACAGTGACAGAAGTGGAGACCAAAAACAAATCCCGAAGCTACTCCACAGAGAAAGTAAGAGGACAGGAAACAGAGAGAAATGAACACAGCTAAAACACACACACACAGACCCCTAAAGACCTAGAGATAGACATAAATACACACAGAGAAACATAGACCAGGGAGGAGGGAAAGCTGCCTTGTTTATTCTTGTGAAAGGCATCTGGATTTCTCGGTGCGATCCTGACTTGGGTTTTTTCCTCATTTTCCAACTGGACTGAATGGTGCAATGCCTGGCATGAGAGGTGGTGTGAGTCAGTCGCAGATCCAAGTCCATCCCTCTGCCCCCTGCCCTGCTCTCTGCCAGACCACACAGCCTCCCCACCCCTCCTGCCAAGCCTGGCTTAGCTCACTGTCCAGGTAACACACTTCAAAGACTTGGGGGTGAGATGGAGTGGGCTGGACCAACCTCCTAGGAAAGGAGTAGATTCCCCTCCCAGACCAAACACTTCTCGTCAATTTTCTTGAATGTCTTCCCTTCCTCTCATATCCCTAATACTTTGAATGACCCCTGGAAGTTAGAATTGGAAAACCTGATTTTTTTCACCAGGACTTTATTGTCATTCTCTTTTGCACTGCCAGCCTGTGCAGCTTTAGTATCGTGGGGTTGACCAGATGTCAGCCAATGCCAAAGAACAGTCTGGCAACAATAGAGTCTATATGTTCATCCCTGGAGTTGGTTATGATCTCCATGGCAATCAGAAACAAAAGGAGGTGCTCAAGTGACCAGAGGGCTTCCCAGGTGGCCCTAGTGGTAAAGAAGTTGGCTGCCAATGCAGGAGATGTAAGAAATGCAGGTTCGATCCCTGGGTCAGGAAGATCCCCTAGAGGAGGGTGTGGCAACACATTCTAGTATTCTTGCCTAGAGAATGCCACGGACAGAGGAGACTAATGGGCAAGCTCCATGGGGTCACAAAGAGTCAGACACGACTGAAGTGACTTGCATGCATGCATGCAAGTGACCAGAAGCCACAGGACATCAACTAAAGTGTGTATTATCGGGATACTCCCGAGTGTGGGTCTTAAGGCCCCCAGGCTGCCTACATCTCTTAAGGTATTTCCTTTAGACTACTGTGTCCTAACTATATATGTCCAATTTCTTATAGAAAACTGTAAAGATCTATGCACTCAAACACACTCATCTTTTTGTCTCTGGTAACAAAAAGTGAAAGACAGTGCCTGGGGTAAAGTGCTCTCATTCAACATCTGCTAACTTGAGTTCATTTGCTGGTATCTTCCTCTGACTTTTTTGAAACACTACAGAACTTGAGAAACTTGAAAATAACTTAATATTTCTTCCTCTCTTAAGTCTTTTCTCTCTTGACAGTTAGATCTATGCATGAGATTTAGTACTCACGCATAGGACTCAAAGTCCTATTATTGTACCTGTGGGGAATCTGAGGACAAAAATGGCATTGACCTGTCAAACACTGGGGTAGGCACTGTTCCAAAATGACCCCCAATGACCCATATACTCTTCTCTAATCTCCTCCCCTTGAGTGTTGGTGGGACATGTAACTTGCTTCTAACCACTAGAATATGACAATAGAATGTTAACTCCTGTGATTATGTCACCTTATATGGCAAAGGTAAAGGGACTTTGCAGATTCAATTAATTTGCAGTTGACTTTGAGTGAATCAAAAGGTAGATTATCCTGGGTGGGCCTGCCCTAATCAGTTCAGTTCAGTCACTCAGTTGTGTCCAACTCTTTGCAACCCCATGGACTGCAGCTCGCCAGGCCTCCCTGTCCATCACCAACTCCCGGAGTTTACTCAAACTCATGTCCATCAAATCTGTGGTGCCATCCAACCATCTCATCCTCTGTTGTCCCCTTCTCCTCCTACCTTCAATCTTTCCCAGGATCAGGGTCTTTTCCAATGAGTCAGTTCTTTGCATCAGGTATTGGAGTTTCTGCCTCAGCAGAATGAATATTCAGGTTGATTTCCTTTAAGATTGACTGATTTAATCTCCTCGCTGTCCAAGGGACTTTCAGGAGTCTTCTTCAACACCACAGTTCAAAAGCATCAATTCTTCAGCACCCAGCCTTCTTTATGGTCCAATTCTCACATGCATACATGACTACAGGGAAAACCATAGCTTTGACTAGATGGACCTTTGTCAGCAAAGTAATGTCTCTGCTTTTTAATATGCTGTCTAGGTTGGTCATAGCTTTTCTTCAAAGGAGTAAATGTCTTTTAATTTCATGGCTGTAGTCACCATGTGCAGTGATTTTGGAACCCAAGAAAATAAAGTCTGTCATTGTTTCCATTGTTTCCCCATCTACTTGCCATGAAGTGATGGGACCAAATGCCATGATCTTTTTTGAATGTTGAGTTTTAAGCCAGCTTTTTCACCCTCCTCTTTCACTTTCATCAAGCAGCTCTTCAGTTCCTCTTCACCTTCTGTCACAAGGGTAGTGTCAGCTGTATATCTGAGGTTATAGATATACCCTAATGAGGTGAACTATTAAAAGAGGCTCTAAATGTTCCTTGAAGTTAGAAACTCAAACCAGCAGAGGTTATCCTTCTTCTCCTCCCTTTCTTCTCCTCTCTCTCTTGGAACAGATAATTGTTGGTTGTGGGTACAGAGGTTTGCCATCTGTGGAGTCGGGGAGTCACATCCACCTCTGAGTTTCCTGGGACTCCTCTCTCCTGCCCAGTCCATCCCAGCTGTTTCAAAGGTTACTTTCTCTCCACATGCCCCAATCTCTTCCTACCTTGACATGATGACCAGTTCTTGACTTCTTTCACCAAGTTCAAATCAAACAAGTGTCCTCCATCACTTCTTCCTCCCAGTACCACCTCTCTGCCTTCCTGGGAAACTGAATAATAACCAGTTTCCAGGCAATAACTTGGATTCTCCTCCTAAACTCAGAACAAGGTGCTCTTCTCTGCATAGAGCTTTCCCTCTGGGCACTCATGCTCATACTGCCACGATTCTGTGGACAGTCCTTAGATCTCTCCCACCATCCCTGCTGTCTTCTCTGCGCTCAGGGCAACTTCAGCGGACGTACCCTGTCTGCCACCTTCTCTCCATCTTTTTTCAGTGCTTCCTCCGTCTGGATTATCTGCCTCCCACTCCATCCTCTCAGATGTCCAAACTCTGAAACCTCAAAGTCGCTTGTCCTCCACTAACCCACTTTCCTCAAATATTCTTTTATTGGTCACCGATTTCTTCTTCCATAATATAGAAGGAAAGCATCTCCCTGTTTATTATGTAGAAATGTTTGGGTAAATTTTCAGCATGCAAGAACAAAGAAGCTCCATAAATATAACCATGTACCTGAAGCTGAAGCATTATGTTTTCATTTTGCTTTAAAAGCTCAGTCAAAGGGAATGGAAGAAGTGAAGAGAGCTGTGTATACGGGTCAGGACAGCCATGGAATGGGCTTCCCCTAGTGGCTCAGCGATATCCACCTGCAATGCAGGAGACGCAGGTTCAATCCCTGGATCATGAAGATCCCCTAGAGAAGGAAATGGCAACCCACTCCATATAGGCTACATACTATAGGGTCACAAAGAGTTGGACACACCTGAGCAACTAAGTGGAGTGATAGAGCTATGGAATAATGGTTGCTTCCAGCTGAAGAATGGACTCATGGGGATTTATTATACTATTCTCTCTACTTTTATGTATACTTGATAGTCTCCATGATAAAAATAAGATGCATTTTGTAATAAAATTAAATATCCAATGAAATCTTTTTTTAAACACAAAAACATTCTGCGTTGGGGCAGAGCTGATTAGCAATGTTGTGGTGGGTTCAGGTGGACAGCTGAGGGTCTCAGCCATATGTATACATGTATCCCAAACCACCCTGCCAGCCAGTAAATTAAAAAAAAAAAAAAAAAGTCAGAGTAGGGTGGGGCAATGCTGCTTTCATAATCTCAAAGGGTAATGATAGTCTGAAAGTGAATTGTAACAGCACCTCTCGAACCCAAGTTTCTCCCCAGCCCCCAACCAGCCTGCATCCTGTGATTTGCCAGGGGCTATGAGCATTTGTGACATCTGTTCTACAGCTGCGAGAAAACAGCTAAGTAGATGGATAGCTATATATACGCATAGGTGGTGACAATCAGTAAATTATTAGTGTGTTTTCAGCTTTCAGTCACTTGTTTTTAGACCATGACAACTCCCCTCTGGGTCTCTAAAATACAGAGCATAGTCTCCTCAAACTACCACAACTGACACGCCAGTTCCTGCCTGAGTCCAAGATTTATATAGAATTCCTGGTTTTCAGACCAGGGCACCATATGACAAAGGTGGTCACATCTTTGGGACCTGAGCTGAGCTGGTGGTTTGTGGAGCAGAGAGTCATTGCACCAAAGTGGGTATGCATCTTTCTGAAGACTAAATAAAACCCCTGTACCTTTCCAGCCTGTGGCTCCTGATGTGGCTTTTGAGTCTTCTTTGGAGAATTCCATGGACAGAGGAGCCTGGCGAGCTACAATCTGCGGGCTTGAAAAGGGTCGGACACGACTGAGTGACTAACCCACACAGACACACACATTTCCAGCCTGTGGCTCCTGATGTAGATTTTGACTCTCAACTTCTTGAGCCAATATTGACCTCGTGGGTTTCTTTCCAGACTCCCAGGGTAGAGTTGGGTGCCCTTCATTCCCAAGTCCTAGTCCTGGCCAACATCAAGTCCCAGGAAGTGCTCCAAGTAGGCTCCAGCTGGCTCTAACACAGGCCCCTCCACTCCCCACCAACACCCCCACTACCCACTGCCATCTGGCCAGGTTTCTAACTGGCTGCAGAGAGTAAGTGATTGGGGAGGATTTAATAACTATCAACAGAGGAAATTAAAATTTGTTTGATTTCATTTCTTTCCCCTTTAATACTTGGCAGTCGAGAAAAGATAACTAGAGAAAGAGTCTGGCTAACTGAGAAATCAGTCCAAAGGTGGGGGGCGGGGGGGGGGGGGGGGTGGGAATGGGAAGGAAGTAAGGGGAAAGAAACAGACTTTGTTCACTTATCCACAAAACTTCAGGGTGTCTGCAGCGTGCCCATCGCTGTTCTAAGCACCTAACAACGCGATGGTGAACACAACTGTCCAATCGCCTGGTCTCAGGGCACTTTCTAGACATAAACAGGCCAGGAGAGACAATGAGAATGAAGAAGATCTGAAAATTCCAGCTATAAAACTACCCAATGGAAAGGAGACTGAAGAAGGCATTGTGAATAATAATAACTACCACAGGGGTGTTAACTCCGTGTCGTAGACGAAATTGTATCCCCACGAAATTCACATGTTGAAATCCTCACTCCCAGAATGTGCCCTCATTTGGAAACAGGGTCTTGGCAGACATAACTGGTTAAGATGCAGTCACACTGGAGTGGGATGGGCCACTAATCCACTATGACCCGTGTCCTTTTAAAAGGGGGAATTCGGACACAGATACACACTCAGGGAAACGGCGTGTGAAGACTGGAGTTAGGCTGCCATGAACCGGGGAGCTACCAGAAGCTAAGAGACAGGCCTGGAACAGATCCTTCCCTAGAGCTTTCCAAGATACTGTGGCCTTGCCAGCACCTTGATCTCAGACTTCTGGACTCTCCAACCATGAGACATAAAATTTCTGTTGTTTAAGCCTCTCAGTTTGTGGTACTTTGTTACAGCAGCCCTAGCAAATTAATTCACAATGCAATAGGTGCTGTGCTAAACAAGATACACAATTATCTCATGTAACCCTCACAACAACCACTGACAAGGACCATAACCCATTTTACAGAATAAATTGAACCACAGGAAGGTTAAGTCATTTGTCCAAGGTTGAGCTGCTTTAACATAAAAGGACAGAAGTATTCAAAGCTTGGGGCTCAGGGAACGCTGCCCTTCACACTCAGCCTACTCTAATTCAGTAAACCCCACCTCTCTCTCCACTCAGTCTTTGGATCTTTGCTCCAAACACATGTTGTCCCTTCTGTTGGTTTATGGCTAGTCTTTTCTGTTGGTTTATGGTTAAGATGCTCCTACTTCCTATTTGGTAGTCAAATTGGTGCCTCTACCTGTTCTAAGTCTGTACAAGTAGGATGGCCTAGTGAGTCATGATGGCATGCTGAACGTAGCACTCATTCACCAACAAACAAGTAGCCAACCACCCTGGCTTCATGACCTCTGTGCGCAACCTCCAATATACCCCCCAAACATACACACACACACACACACACACACACACACACACACACCAGCCAAAATAGTACAGGCTATTCACGTTATTTGTTTAATTTGTGTTTTTCTCCAAAGCTCATCACCCAGTTGCATGCAAGTTCCTCACCTCAGCCTTGTATCCAGGAATAGAAGACATTTTTCATTTTCAAAGGTGTAGAAGTCACTTAACTTCATTGTGATCGTCATGTGCTAATGGGCCAAAGAGTAGGTATGGCTTTGATCCTGAGACAACCCATAGGAACTGAGCAAAGGCTGGGTGTGCTGAGACTGTTATAAAAGCAAAGGTTTTGCAGTATTGTTTTGTTTTTCAAACAATTTAAGGGGTTTTCCTGGGTAATTTTGCTTATACTCAGTTTTTGTATGTCAGGCTGACTTTAACCACTATCTAAGCCATGACTCCACTATGGCTTAAAAAAAAAAAAAATAGTGGGAGACTTAACTCATCAGACAGGACATCAAATATGTGCACGCCAAGCTCAAAAACTCTGCACCATAACAGTTAAACCATAATCACAACAAGAACAGTGATTTATTTCCAGCAGAACATCAACCAAACATCAACCAACACACTAAATTAATGTTGTCATTTTGGGTTTTGTTGAGTTTGTAGTTTTGATTGAGTTTATTTACATATTTGTTGGATTTCACAGTGAGATAAGTGTATGGAGCCCATTCCTTAATATGTTTGTACGTGTTCAGGTTACACTACAATTAACATATTTTAAGTCCAACAATAAGAGTATATTGGAATTTATTGTAATTTTTAAAGAGTTCATAAATTACTCACATTTGAAACACAAAGGATTGACCAGATCAGTATATAAAGTTACAAAGTAGAAACACATCAACGTGAATTTTAAAACAGCCAGAATGATGAAGAGATAAACCTCATTTAGGAAGATGTTGGGATAATTAGGGGGTGGTAAATGTTTTTCATTCAAAAATAATTTATGAAGTGCTCTCTGCTCCAGGAACTGTACTAGGAACTCACAGCCAAGAGGTAGGGAAAGAAGGAGAAGTGGAAATATGATATCAAGATGAGTAAGACCTTGGGTCCTTCAAGACATTTAGTCTAATGGGAAGATAAGGGTACAGCAGGTAATCCTAAGTGCTAATGAGGTTCATATGCATGCTAAGTCACGACAGTCGAATCCAACCCTTTGCAACCCTATGGATTATAGTCCACCAGGCTCCTCTGTCCATGGGATTCTCCAGGCAAGAATACTGCAGTAGGTTTCCGTGCCCTCCTCCAGGGGATCTTCCCAACTCAGGGATCAAACTAGAGTCTATTTTGTCTCGTGCAATGGCAGGCAAGTTCTTTACCACTAGCTCCACCTGGTTCACATAGATGACCTCATTCAAGGCTCACAACAACCCTAGGGGTAGGCAATATTATTCCCCCATTTTATTGATGAGGACACAGAGAACCACGTGGGATAAACACCACTACTCAGCTAGGTGCTCTTAGAAAATCACACATGGGAGTCAGAGAAACCTTCCAAAGTAGATATCGTTTCATCTGAGTCTTTCATGATGACTAGTGTTTCACCAATCAGCCCAGAGACGGAAAGGCATTCTTGTCAGAAGGGACAGTTGTGCAAAGCCATGGGGGCACAGAAAAGCATGGCTTCTCTGAGGAATGGCACAAAGGTGTAGACTGGCCCAGCTGAATCAGCTGCCTTGAAGGGGTTCTCGCCCATCCCTCAACCCTAGGAAGGGATCAAGCCAAGTCATGTCACTGGACCCATCCTTCCCACACTAGTAGAAAAGCAGTGCTTCCTGATGGTTTGGAAACCAGGCTCAACTCTTCCCATCAGGACCATCACATACAGCTATACAGGCTGTGCACTGGACAATAAGAGCCCCACCTAAGATGCATGTATTACACAGCAGACAGCATAGATACACACTTTCATTATGACACTTTACTGGAAAGGGTAGGAGAGTTGATTTTTCCTAACAAAATCTGCATGTTATAACACTTTTCTGACAAATAGAAGTAAGGTGCTAACATCTTGGGGAAGGGCATCTTTTCCTAATTCACAAAAATGTGCCCTATGGACTACTGGTGGTAAACTAGCATTTGACCTTTTCATGATGCAAATGCATTATATCAAACCTGCTTCAAGCAGGCAACACTTTCACTTTCCTCCTATCCCATGTCATTCCATTTTCCCTAATCAGTCCATCTGTATCCCTCCTAGATGTGGGTCTACCCACACTGTCTTCTGACTCAATGGATCACTTTTCCTGTTGTTGTTGAGTTGATAAGTCCTGTCCGAGACCCCATGGACTACAGTACACGAGGCTACCCTGTACTTCACCATCTCCCAGAGCTTGCTCAAGCTCATGTCCATTGAGTTGATGTTGCCATCCAACCATCTGATCCTCTGTCGTCCCCTTCTCCTCCTGCCTTCAGTCTTTCCCAGCATCAGGATCTTTCCCAATGAGCTGGTTCTTCGCATCAGGCGGCCGAAGTATTGGAGCTTCAGCTTCAGCATCAGTCCTTCCAATGAATATTCAGGGTTGATTTCCTTTAGGATTGACTGGTTTGATCTCCTTGTTATCCAAGGGACTCTAAGAGTCTTCTCCAGCACCACAGCTCGAAAGCATCAATTCTCCCATGCTCAACCCTCTTTATGTTCTAACTCTCACATTCTTCCTGGTTAATCTCATTTTCCCAAAACTCACACACAGCCCTGGGCCTGCATGTTGTCAGGACATACCAGGTCCCATGACCCAAGAAAATAAGAGCCCTCCAACCAGAAACATGAAGCCCTCCCTATTCTGCATATCCTTCTGGTTCTATATGCATTACTATTGGTGGGGGCAGGGGGGTGCTGCCCACTCAGCTTGTGGGATCTTAGCTTCCCTAGGGATTGAACCCGTGGCCCCTGCAGTGGAAGTGCAGAGCCCTAACCACTGGACCACCAGGGAATTCCCAACATAAATTCTTAAAACTATAACTTATATATTGCTTGCATAGAAATTCAAATCATTCTGAGCTGCAGTTGGCTCCAACTTCTTCAAAAGACAGCCTGAGTTCTGTTTAGCCTCTAGTTCAATGGCCGCCATAGCAAGCCCGGCTACAAAATGAGGTCAAAAGAAGTCCATGGGTTCACCCCCAAAATCGTTCTAAGAAACTTCATAAAACCTAGAAAAACACTGTGCAGAAAGGATACAGAACTATTTCAGGAGGAGGGCTATCTCTGCAGAGGGAAAAGGGGCTGCAGCCAGGGGTGAGTTGTTCTCCGTAACATTGAATTTCTTTAAAAATAAAACAATAAATAAATAACCTCTAACAAGATGGCGGCAAAATCTTAAGGTGGTAAATGTGTGTAGTGAGTAGGGGATATCTACTCTACTGTGTTATCTCCTGCTTTTTGAATGCTGGAAATATACCATAATTAACATTTTAAAATGTGAAACAAAAGGACATTTCTCTGAACTTTGGCTGAAGACTATTTTCTAATTATTCACCAGAGAAGCTTTAGGGCATCCTTTGATGAACCCCAAGTAATCAAGTTCTGACCTGGCCCGTCCTCAGCTCAGAGGGAAAGTGATTGTGAATACAGCTGCTGGGGAGACTCAGAAGATCTCCTCGCTCCAGGTGGATTGGTGCTATCACAGCAAAGGGCAGTGCCGAGGCTGGGGTGGTGGACAGTGCACCCCGGGGGCGTCGATACAACCCGTTCATCCGTGCTGTTGCTTCCCCTGCCCCCCATTTCTGTTGTCAGACTTCCACCAGCTTCAGCTTCTTCTCCTTCTCCTAAGGAGGTGTGTTTTAAATGATGTATCCATTCTGCCACCTAGCCTTCAGCCCCATCACTACAACAAAGCTGCCTTAACTAGCTCTTCTGCACAGATCTCAATCTTGCTGAATTTCCCTAATCTTGGGGGGGTGGCGGGGGACAGGACCTGGGTGACTGGGGGGACTTTATTTCTTAAGGGTCACCGTACCTTAGATTCAGACCAGGATGAAGCGGTAGCATTGAAACGCCCAGTGTGAAAGGGCATTTTCCTTTGGGAAAAGGACCAGTCAATCCCATAGGACCTTTAAAAAGGAATAATAACTCACAGTTTAGGCAAATCCGTCGAGGACAGAAGGGAGAGCAATGACTAGGAGTGAATAAAGACAAAATCCTTAGCTAACATTTTTCTTCTCCAATCAGAGGAATCCATGATATTTTATGTCCCATTAAAAGCCTCGCTTCCCCAAGTCATCAGGCATCACCCTGGGCTCAAGAATCACTTAGAAACTCATGAAAAATGACCACAGGAAAGGACTCAAACTTTATAAAACACAAATGCTATGTATCCTTGGAAAAGTTGTCCTAAGCACAAATCTTTTACTCAGTTGCATTTCTTAAGATATTTGGTTAATCGTTCAAAGGAATGGGAAAGGGTGATCTCTGAGGAACTGAACACAAGCGAATGATATTTAACTTCTTACTTTTCCAAGAAAGATGTAGTTGAAAGGCATCAATACTGTTTGGAAAGCAGTATTGCGAAGCTCCTGACAGAGAAGGAGGAAAGGAACCCCAGCTTCTGACATTTGAATCTGGCAGGCACAAATGTGCCCCCTTCCCCACCACAAAACTAAATTCATTGATGCAAACTTTTTTTTCCCCACAAGCTATCCTCTAAAGGTGCTGGTGACAGATCTAAGGCTTCAGAACTCAGGGGAGGGGAAAATGGAATCAAGAAAGGCTCCAAGGCATCTCCCATAATCCAACATCCTGGAACAGATCTTCCAGTCCACTGTCAGATGTTAATTACCAGCTCTTAGAGGCAAAGCCATCCGGCCAAGAGCCCATCTTTGAGCCAAATTGCCATAGACTAGCCCAGGTTACCAAGAAAGTTCTCTCTTAAGCCTTCCCAGGGAGCCTGCCTAGCTGAGGGTCCCTTGGATGGCAGCTTCTGTCCCATCAGCCAACTGTCAACCTCTCATGACCTAAGCCCACTTCTCTATGGAGAGACAGACAGTCACAATGTGTACAGGCTTGCAGAGTACCCCTCTCCCTCTCCCTGGCCCCCTGCCACCCTACCCCACAGACCAGCTCTGGCTTCCTTTCTCTCTACCCTTTTCGACTTCTCTGTGAATCATCCCCTCTCCCTTTTACCTGTCTTCACACATTTTATTTTCCAGCCACTGGAAGTCGGCTAGACAAAAAGACGTGTCACTGAGGCCGTCTCTCTCAGAATAGAGGGTGGCTGGAACTAGGCAACTCATGTTTCTCTGGAAGCAGCACCACAATCTCCCCATTCATCTGAAATGCTACCAGTGTGCCCAGAGCCGGCTTTGCCGCGGACTCGGTGCAGAAATAGGAGCAGGGGCTGGGACACACACAACACCCTGTCCGAACCTGACACAAAAGGGAAAATAATACGTGATCTCCCTCACTCCTCAAATATTCCAACCAGAGTTGGGAATATTAATTTTCCTCCTACCTTACCGAGCCCCCAGACACAGAGGAGAAGCAATACTAATGAGCCTCGCTTGCTTTTTTTTTTTTTTTAATCATTACACACAGCTCCTCCTCCCTCTCCCAGCCAACACTTAAGGCCCCTCTGGCAATACGAACAAAAGAAAACTGAAAATTTTTGCCTTGATTTTAAAATGTGCCTTTTGGCAAGTAGGTAAGTGGGAAGAGAGATCAGGATCTGGGGGTGTTAACAGCATAGAGCGAGATGCTTCTGAACCCAACCGGGAAGACAAATATTTTCTACGAGCAGAAGGAATTCTTATCGTAGAGGAGGGTGCAGTCTAGTGGCAAACTTCATGAAATGCAACCCCTTCTCCAAAGGGAAGTTAGAGCCCTTCCAGAGCGACGAAGAGAAATGTAAAAGGGGTGACAGTATTGACCCAAGTTCCCTCAAACGGGACAGCCACAGCTGCTCAGCTGTCGGATGGGGCTCTGAAGGCCACACACCCCCCCCCCCCATACCAAGTGCAGGAAAAACTAAAATCCCCACCTTCCTTCTTTGAAGACATTCACTTTCCTTCCTTTCAAGAAGGGTCCCTAGGGTTCCCATAGATCCTCTGAGGTTTCAAACGGGATCACGGTGTTTCCTGTCGGGATCAGCTGGTCTCGTGGTCTGCCAGCAGCTCCAATTCCTGGGCTATGCCTGCTCCCAAGAGGGTCCCTCATAACCTGGGGTCCCTCTGGTCTGTTACCTATGCCCTCCAGGGCTGTGGCCCCATAGAAATACTCCTTTCAAAGAACCTGGAGGGACAGGATCACTCCACTCCACCTTCCTTGCCTCTGACAACCCCACAGCAGGGCAGGACACTGTGGGCCTCCAGGCACAATTTTCAGAACCAGCATTTCCTCCCAAGTGCCAGTGTCTGTAACTCAGTGCTGCCTATGATGCTGCTGCTATCAACGTCCCTTGGTGCAAGTCCACACACAGCTTCTCTGGGCCACCAGTGTAACTAAAGAAAAATGGCCCCTTCCCCCTGTGACCAAAGGCAGTCACTTCACCAGCAACAGAAACAATAGATGAAATCCCCTTCCCCAGATTTTTAGGGGAAAAATTTAGTTTTTCTTTTCTATTTCCCCTCACCACCCTTCGCTGGCCATCTTACACTAACACCCATTCCCCCACACACACACTACACACACACACACACACACCCTTACTTGGTCACTCAGACACCAGCAGACAGTCATTTCCCACAGCTAAGGTAGCATTTCTTGGGCACTCTATATATCCAGTTGGCTAATAAGAAAATTCTTCTCCCTCCAGCCTGAGCCTTCCTTGGCTAGCTAAAGGGTGGGAGGGACAGAGAGGAGTTGCTCCTTATTGTATCCACCGCGCTGCAACAACTCTCTTCTCCCCCGCGACCCCCACCTCCTCTCCCTCTCTGGGCAGCTCCAGCTCTGTTCCCCGCTCCCCCTCCCCCGTCCCCTCACCACTTTCTTCCATTCTAGGGAGAGGAGGGCGCTGTTCAGGCAGCGAAGGGGAGCCCCCGTGTGTCTAGAAGGCCTCTCCCCACCCCCACCCCGTGTGAGTGTACTCCTTGGCATCCTTGCCTGGGTTGGGTGTTGGGGAGCTCAAATTGCAGCTACAAACTGGCTGGCAGCCAGGGGCCGTCTATTTAAAAGCGCCGGCTCAACCGGAGCCCGTAGTCTCTTTGGAAACTTCTGCCGGGGGAAAAAGAGCTAGGAAAGAGCTGCAAAGCGGTGTGGGTTTTTTCCTTTTTTTTCCCCCTCCTCTTTACTACCCTCTCCTCTGTTTGCACCTTTCTTCGGGCTTCACGCAGAACCTGCGAATTTCGAAAAGGTGCTAGCAGGTTGGGAGAAAAGAGGTGTTAGGAGATTTGGTGTGTTTTCTTTCCTTTTTTTTTTTTTTTTTTTTATTTTTTGATTTCCACATTTTTTCCCCCACCTTCGCGGCTGCAGCCGCCGCCTCTTACCTGTTCCGCAGCAGCCGCGCGCCGCTGGCAGCTGAGGGTTAGAAAGGAGCAGGGTGTACTTTGAGATTTTAAACAAAAATTTTGAAGACGAAATCTATTTTTCTCCCCCCCCCCCCACCACCCCCACCAACCGCCTCTCCTCCACAACCTCCGAGTCCTTTTTTCCGGTGGTTGTTTGGAGGTGAACCATTTTTGGCTCCCCCGCCGCAATTCTGACCAGGTCAGACTCGTGGGGAGGGGGATTTGTTTCTCCAGCCTCCGATTCCTCTGCGTGCACCGGGCGCGGATCCCTTTCCCCCTACCTGTTGCAAGTCTGTAATCTTTGCAATTGAGACTTGCTTGCAGGCACTCCAGCCCTCCATCGCTCCCTACATTTTGCAATTGTCCGGGGGAGGGCACCTGCTCTACCTGCCAGAAATTTTTTTCCAAAAAGAACAACATTGCTCCGCGCACCTTCCTGGCCCCTTTCTCCCTGCACTCTCGCGCTCCTGCCCCGCCCCAGGTAAAGGGGGAGACTCGGAGAAGATGGTGCTCACCGCGCTCCTCCTGCTTCTGGCCGCCTGTGCGGGACCGGCCCAGGGTCTGGGCTCCTTCGTGCACTGCGAGCCTTGCGACGAGAAAGCCCTCTCCATGTGCCCCCCCAGCCCCCTGGGCTGCGAGCTGGTCAAGGAGCCGGGCTGCGGCTGCTGCATGACCTGCGCCCTGGCCGAGGGGCAGTCGTGCGGCGTCTACACTGAGCGCTGCGCCCAGGGGCTGCGTTGCCTTCCCCGGCAGGACGAGGAGAAGCCGCTGCACGCCCTGCTGCACGGCCGCGGGGTGTGCCTGAACGAAAAGAGCTACCGCGAGCAAGCCAAGATCGGTGAGCGCGCCCCGTGTGCCACGGGCGGGGTGGCGGGGTGGGGGCACGGGACAGCCTGGCCCCGCGCGCTCTGCCCAGTAAGTGGCTTAGAGCCGGGGTGCTGGCCGGGAGGAGGGCGGGGAGGGTCCCTGCACTTCGGAATCGGAGCCCCAGCCGATCCTGCTACCCCAGGGGTCGGTCTAGCCGAGCCTCTCCGGGTTTTCGCTCCTTCTCCTCGTCCCTACCCCCACCTTCTTCGCCCCACCCCTCCCCCCTCGACTAAACGGTGACTCTGAGCTCCTATTTCTTCTCTAGATGCAAATCCTCAGGTACTCAATCAGCAGTCTGAAAGTGTGCATCTTATATGATCAACTCCCTCTCCACCACCCCCATGTACCCAATATGTTGTGGGGTTGTTTTTTTTTTCTGAACTTGAAAAAAAAAAGCCTTTTGTTAAAATATTGCTTCAACTGGGGACCTGGCGAGAGAGGCGTTACCGGTTTTCGGTGCTAATTCTACCTTTGTCCCTCCCAGCCCCCTACCCCGCAATCAGTCCCTCCCTGACGTTTCCATTCTCCTACCCCGCCCCCCCTACACACGGGCGCACACGCACACTCACGTGCACACACAACACACGCACGCACGCACCCTTGTTAGCTCTTGCCTTTTGGGCGGGGGCTTTGATGCCCCTCCCACGTGCACACTCATTGCTCTTGACTCGATATGATTGACTGGTCGTCGGTAAAACATACTGAAATGCAAAATACCTCTTTTTCCTCCCAGGAAAAGAAAGGTGACTTTGGGCAAGCTCAGAGGCGGCGGGGAGGTGGAGCAAATCGGGGGCGGGGGGTAGTGAAGGAAAGGAATAGGGAGGGTGGGCTTGATGTTCCAGGGCTGGGTGTTCCTGAATCGAACTCCTTTCCCCTGCTCCTATTCAGATTTTACCTAGGAAGAAAGGTAGCTATAGGGGTGGGAAACGAGAAGAGATGTGAAATTCAGATACCGCAGCTTCCCCGCCAGTGCTAATGCCCCGCCTTGTCGCGTCGCCCCTCGAGCTCTCAAGCCAGATCACAAGTGGGTGTGGTGTAAAGGGGTGAGGGGCCCTGGAAACGCAGAATGCAAAATCAAGGGGGCGGAGACGGAAAAGCCACGCACCAGGCTCCTCCCCTCC
The DNA here is from genome assembly GCF_033118175.1 of Dama dama. Taxonomy (NCBI): domain Eukaryota; kingdom Metazoa; phylum Chordata; class Mammalia; order Artiodactyla; family Cervidae; genus Dama; species Dama dama. Next base: position 30,094,296 of record NC_083688.1, read on the forward strand.
ACCTCCAAGTAGCCTCGCCCCCGGGTTGCCCCGCCCCCAAATTATCAGTGCTGGGGTTTAAAAGGTTGACAGAGCTGCCTGCTCAATTGAAACAGTTCGGCTTCCTCTTGGAAAGTTACTTGATCTTAATTTTTTTTCTTAAGTTTAATGAATCATACACAAAAGTCTGGGTTCTGAGCATTGGTCCTCCCCCAAAGCGGTTAAGTCTTGGCTAAATTGTGTTTATTCTGTGCGGTATTTTCTTACTGGGACAATGCCTTTTCCTGCTATCTCCGTCCATTACGAGCACCCCAACATGAGTTGTCTTAACTGCAAACTATAGACACCCTCATGTAGGAAAGGAGTGCGTCTGCGGTTGAGAAGAGAGACACGAGAGCTTTCGTGGGCTCGACCTGGATTCCCGCAAACCCTGCAGGTTTTGTCTGTCCAGCTTTGCAAGAGGTAGCGTTTCTCCAGTTTACGGCCAGCAAAAAAGGGAGAGAGGGCAATGTGCAGGCCCCGGAGGCCCCCGGGGACAGTTGGTGAACTTATTTTTATTAAGAGCCAATTTTTCAAAGGCGGTCCCGCCCCCGCGCCTCCCCCCCCCCCGCTACATCTTGTGAGATGTGGTGTGGAAAAGCTTAGCACCGGCACCGAGCGGGGGGAAGGCATGAATCGATTTCCTGGCTTGGGAGCCAGCGCTCTGGGTAACAATCCGGTCACAGCGAAAGTATGCAGGGTATCGCTTGGCCGCATTCTGGCCCCACTTTTATTTGCCCAGCCGTGTGGTTGGTGTGATGTGGTTGGTGTGGAGGGTGAGCGCGCGCAATTGCTGGGAGAGCAAACTGGCGCATCCAACTTTCCAGTTCCATCCCAACCCCTCCCCCCACCAACACACACACAAGGGCTTTTGTCCCAAGCAAGATGAGATGCCCTTTAGACTTCTCTGCAACCCCTTCCTCAGCCCCCACCTTCAAAGTGCCTTGAAGCATGGAGCGGCCCCCCCCTCCCCCTCCCCCCACTGCATCCCAGCCCCTCTGAAAGACTCCGCCTCTCCTAAAGCAGGTGCCTGACCCGCTCCGGTTGCTGGATGGCTGCCCTTGACCGGTAGCTGGAACTGACGCCTTCCTCCCGGACAGATGGGATGGGAGTGGGCCCTCCTGGCTGGAGCTTTTCAGCTTGGGTGGGTCTCCCAAAAGTTGGAGATGGTGCAGCGACAGTACTTAAAGAGAGGAAAAGGAACAGAGGGAGGAGAGTGTCGGCTCCTTTAGCCAAAATTGCTGCTCCCCCCTACCCCGACGTTCCACCGCCACGCCTCTCTACCAATATCGAGCAGTGTGAACTGGGATTTGCCCCTTCCAATGTAGATTTAGAGACAGACATAGATGATGTATGTATATATACACATTTAACCAAAAATATGTGTATAGAGAGATAGATATAGATTTTTTTCAACAACAAAAAAAGTGCATTTCTAGAATCAGAAATGGGGAGCTAAGGAGAGATGGCTAGCCGCCAAAGCTTGTGGGAGGAAGAGAGCAGGGCCGGCGGGGACTGGTGTTTTGCTAGGCGCGTTGCTGGGCAACGGGAGAGGGAGTCCGCCTGCGAGCGGGTCCTGGGAGCGCTCCGGGCCCTGAATTTTATTTTGGCCAGTTCAGGGGCAGAGATAGATATAGCAACAGAGGGCAGTGTGTGTGACGGCTGGAGATATTTATTGGACCAAGCTCAATAAATATGGGTGAGTTGGGTCGAGTCCGGGGAAGGACCGAGCTTTGCTCTGGCATTCTTTGGAGAAAGGGCCTTGCGGCTTTACGGGCCCGCATACTTTACCCGGGTCTGGAAGATCTCTCTTGTGCCTTCGAGACGTTAAGTTTGGGATACAGGGGGAAGTGGGTGCTAGGTTTCAGTTCTGTCACTGAGAAATAAGAGAGAGGGGAAGAGCAGAAAATATGCTTCTTGGAAAGAAAGAAAAATTACCTTAATAAAAATGCATTCAGCCTTTGCTTCTTTGAGGGGTTTGGCCATCCATCACCCTGGCTTCCATTCCCAGCCTAATCCAAATGCCCTGTTGAAGTCAAGTTCCAGGTTTAGGTTTATTGGCCAAATTTGTGTCTGGATTGAACAAGATCATGGAAAACTGAAGGAGCCAGATTCCTTTCCCACCCTTATCCCCTCCCTTTGAAACAAGTCTTTGAGAGGCTGGCTGTGCCCAGAGCCAACCAAAATGGGAACTAGGAAGACAAGAAGAGGGCGCTTTTAACGACTTTTCTTGCCTCCCCCCTCCCCTCCCTTCCTCCTCTTTCTGCCGTGTCAGCTCAGACTGGAAGAGCAAGCACAGTTGGCCACAGTGAGGCTTCATCCCCCCCTACTTTCTTATCCCTCCCTCCTACCCCACCCCCTTCTCCATCCCCCAACTCCAAGACATCCCCAGGGGGCTTGGCTTTTCAACCAGAGCAGCTGTGGTAGTCCTGGGGCTCAGGGTTGGATTTGAGCAGGCAGGTGGGCTTGCAGCTGCAGAGGGAGGACCGAGCTGACCTAGGAGCCAGGGGTCACCAGAAGGTTACAACAAAGAGCATGGGAGCAGAAATCCCCACAGAAACCTCAGTCCCTTTAAGGCGGGGGGAGAGGGGAGGAGATAGCAGGAAAGGAAGGTGATTTTTGTCTAAAGCTTTTACTTTGTACTTGAGCAATGTATTTAAAACTCTGGATTATTTAATGTATGGAAAATGAAATTTTGGAGAAGGGACCACCGCACTCCAGGCGCACTGCCTCCAGAAACTGGAAGAACATCGTAAACAGATCAGGTACCTATGAGGTCCCACCGGAAGCAGAAGTGAAAAGGGCAGAGAATGGCTGCCATGACATGGACGCTATCTGGTGGGGTTTTGTTTGCATGTCTGTTTTGCATTTTTACTATGGTGGGTCCAGTCTGCAACCATGCCCAGAGACCATCCTTCAATTGTAACCTGGAAATATGTCTTCCAAAACAGTAAGATTTATTACATATCTGCAAAAATAAATAAGCAAATAAACAAAAACAGTTCTAAGCTTCCACTCCCCTCTCCCTCTATCCACAGAATTCCCCATTCTTGTTTCCAACTCCAGTTCTTTCCATGATTTCTGTTATGATGTCTTTTTCTTCTTCTTTAATATAAATTCAAAGAAGTGACTGGGAATCTGTATCAGAGGTGAAGTAGCCTTTCTTGCCTGGCCACTCAGCTTAGCTAGGTTCGAGTGTCTCTCCAGGAATTGCCTGGGTATTGGCCAAAGAATGCTACAGCTGGAAGGAACCTGCCATGATCGCAGCATCTTGGCAGTCAGGCCTTCATTTTACAGATAAGGACGCTGAAGCCCAAAGTACAAGCCACAAGCTTAGAATTAGGTGCAGGGTTAGAGGCAGAGCCAAGGCTAGAACTCAGTCTTAGAATCTTGTTGAGCCTAGTCCTCCTAGTCCTAGTTCTGCCCTCCCTGCCTTTCTTACTTAAGTCCCTGGGGCTCTGGCCTGGGCCTGGTCTAACCTGCAATGAAGCCTTTGCCAAATATTACCCAATGCTGTCATCTCATAGCAGGAGGGGTGGAGGGGGGATGCTGTGAAGATGAAATAAGAGCTCAGAACTTGGAGTGCTCCGTTTAAGGAGAAGCAAAGTGGCCCCAAAGTGGAGAAAGCAGTACCCCTTTATTTTCAATCTTGTTCTGTTCCATCCCTTTTTCTGCACAGTCTTGCAGGCAAAGCTGGCTTAGGCGAGTGATTTGGTGAGGGATGGGGGGGCAAGGAGGGTGGAAAGGGGTGTGTTCAGCCCAGACTTCAGGCCCATGTGCCAAACCTCATTTTCTGAATGACAGGGAGCTGTCCTGATGTGGGCAGGCAGGCAAGCCCTCGCTGCCCCTTGGCTGAGCAGCAGGCCACAGTCTCTAAGGAGCCCTCAGCATAGAAGCCGCTGGCTTCCCGTGGTAACCAGCCTCCTCCAGCACAAGCTTCCACAGAGCGGGACAGCAGGATGTTGAGATCCAAGCTGGGGTGGGGTGAGGTGGGATGAGGGAGTGATCGGGGGATTTTCACATCAGAAACAAAGAGAGAAAACCACATGCCACAAAAGTTGGTAAGGAAGAGAGAGAGAGGGAGAGAGAGAGAGAGAGAACTGCCAGGTTTTTTAACACAGTCAGAGCTTTTTTAGAAGGAGAGGAGAGGAAGGCCTCCAGATTATAGCTGGAAGCCTCCAGTTGACCTGAGGAGTTGTTGAGCGCCATCCTCACACACCTTGGAGGCTGTGGCAGCTGCTCCCTTGGGGGATTCCCAAGAAGGAGGCAGATAAGATAAAACTCTCTTCCCAATGGGTTAGACCACCAAGGAAGTCCTGGAGGGGGTTCTAAAATAAATGTGCATGCTCAGTCGAATCGGACTCTGTGACCCCATGGACTGTAGCCCACCAGGCTATTCTGTCCCTGGGATTTCCCAGGCAAGAATACTGGAGTGGTTTCACATTTCCTTCTCCAGGGGATCTTCCCGACCCAGGGATCGAACCTGAATCTCCTGCATCAGCAGGTGGATTTTTTTACCACTGACCCATCTGAAGCCCCTTAAAATAAATAGGTAATCTCATTTTTTTTTTCCTTCTTGGTGGGATCTTCCAGGACCAGGGATCAAACCTGCGTCTCCTGCATTGGCAGGCAGACTCTTTACCACTGAGGCACCAGGGAAGCCCCTAGGTTATCTCATTTTTGATCCCCATCCTAAACCATCAGAGACCAGCCCTTCTCCTGCCAAATCCTGAAGCAAGATCCAAATTGAATTTGCACTCAGAATCCAGCCCCATGTGACCTATTCTGACTTGCAGTGATGTTCTATGTGGGTCCTTGTCATCCTGAACTGTGTAGATTGTACCAGTAAAGCTATACTGAGCATGCTCCCCAGTCTCCCTGTGCCTGAGGGAGATGCCTGAGGCATCTCATTCCAGACCCTTTAGAGCAGCACTGTCCAACTGAAGTACAATATAAGCCACATGCAAATGTCATTTCAAGCTTTCTAACAGCCACATTTTAAAAACACCTGTGAAGGGAACCTGTCTCCACTCTCTGCTCCTGCTCCAAAAAAGTCAAAAAGGAAAAGAATCTGGGCTTTAATCGCCAAAAAGGACATACTCTTGTTTGACCCCTAGCAAGCCTCTCTTAGGAGGACCTGGCCGGGGTGGGGGTGGGGAGGTCGTCGACGAAAGAGTCCAAACAATCTGCTCCCTGCCGCCCCCTTCTGGTCATGCAGGGCTTTCCAGGGAATTTGGCTAAATGGTGCTGTTCTGAATGGGCCGTGATGAGTCACCAGTGGGAGTGTGGCCAGGTCAGAGAAACGGCCCCTCACTTCCTCCCTCTCATTATCTCCCCTTACCCCATTGAAAGGCTGCTCCCCACCTCACTCCTCCATTAGCTTCTGATTTGGGGTGTGCATTATTGTTGCTCAGTGGCTAAGTCGTCTCCGACTCTTTGTGACCCCATGGACTGCAGCACGCCAGGCTTCCCTGGGCGGAGTGGGGTGGCGGGGCGGGGGGGGGGGGGGGGGGCGGTGCGGCGAATAGGGAACAGATACAGACGTTTTTACTGAGCATGCTCCACCTTCCCCAAGTCTAGAGACCTGGCTGGAGAATTCATGCTGGGTGTTGTGCATAAGCATGTATTTCTCATGTGTACATTTATCACCAGCTGCTGCCCAGGAATCAAGAAATGTATACCAGAGTCACGGCCCTGCATCCTAGTTCGTCCTCAGGGAGAAAAAGTGAGGAGGATCCTTTCTTTTACCTAGAGGATGTGTGAGTGGGACCCCAGTCTTTCATTCTGGGAAAGGGTCGCCAACCTGACACTTGCCACATCTACACTGTGAAAGGTGGTAGGTCACCTTTTCTGTCTCCAACTTCAGGCAAGGAGACCTAGTGCCTTAATGCAGCTTCAAGGAGTGAGGTGACACAAGGGACAAACTCCCTTGTGTTCTCTTAAGTGGAAACTGCTTCTCAGAAGCACTTGGGTAAAGTTCCTCTCACTTGGGGCTGGCAACCTAAACTCCCTGGGGACGAGGGTAGAGCCATCGCTTCCCAGCAGAGCTTTCTGCAGTCCAAGGCGCCTGAGACCTTGTGATCTACAAGCAGACACCTGTCAGCCACGTATCACAGCAACCAGATTTTTAGTTGATGATGCAAACAGGGGAGGTGGGAGGCAACAGAGACCTTACGAAGGCAGAGACCTGTGCGGAGAGTTCACGAGCACGTAACAACTCGTGGAATCCTCATAGCCCTATGAAGAGGGGGCTGTTGTCATCCTCCCCATAAGTCAGATGAGACTAAGGCAAGGAGATGGGAGGAAGCAACTGAGAGACGGCAAAATCCTGCATCAGGATTTAGTGAAGCACTGTTAGCAGCCCCATCTTCCACTCAAGAAGGGAGACTGGCGGTCAAGGGCTGGTCGTACAACTCCTGATTCTGTTTATCTGCTTTGCTGTAAGGTGGCTTTATTTCCCTGCTCAGAATAGAGATATTACATACCTATGTCGGTCAATGTGGCTGTTGGTTTTCCCGGCCTGAAATGGGGAGGGGGCTGTAAAGGAGCTAAGAGGACTAAGCCTGTTGCTCTCAAGGTCCAGTCACTGACTCTCTGAATCTGCTCCCCACCTTTGCCATGCACCCCAAGTCAGCAGGACTCCCTCCGCATGTCCATTTGCAACTCCTCCCTACCTGCAACTGGTTCCTTTGGATGACGGTTGTGTGGATTTCTTTTCCTCTTGCAAAGTCCGTGCTCCTTCCCTTTTCAGCCCATAATTCAGGTGAAGAAAGAGCCCAGAACATGCATGTCTGTTACTGACCAGAAAGGAAAAGAAAACAATTTTCCAGGAAAGACTGGGGCAAGGGAGGCCCTGGTCAGCGATGTCATGGGCAGGGCTGGGGATGGTGCAGCTCCCCTAGGAGGCTTCACAGCCCTCCCTCGGTCCCTGTCCCTTTTTTTTTATGCAGAGACACACACAATGTAATTGAGTCTCTTGACATCTGCAGCTGGGAAACGGTCAGACTTCAGGAGGCTGAGACATGTCTCACATTTTTTTCAACAGTGAGCAGCTGATCCATCATTTTCCCAGAAGCCTCATGTTGTAGCGAACAGCAGGAGGCTGCAGGTTGGCTAGGAAACAGGGTAAAGTGGGGAGGAAGCACGGAGCATCCAGCCATCCCCAGGCACGGATCAGGGCCCTCTGACAAGCTGTCCAGTGGAATTTTCTGCAGTGAAGAAAGTGTTCTCAGTCATCGCTGTCCAACACGGTAGCCACCAGCCCCATGTGGCTATCGAGCACTTGAGATGTGCCTCAAGTAACTGAGAAGCTGAGTTCATAATCTGATTTAATATTTACTCTTTTCAATAGACACATGTGGCTGCTGGTTATCGTACTCAACAGCACAGTCTTAGATCAAAGAAGCCCAGTAAATGTAGGGGACCCTACTTCTTCCCGCTCCTGAGGCCCACCTCTCTGCCCCTTGTTCTCTCTGTAGCAAATCCCTGTGTTTAAAGGCAGGTCTGTGGGTGACATGACCCCCCAGGGCATCCACTTAGCTCCAACATGCCGCAGCTAGCCTTGCATAACTACCCCTAGACCTACACTTTGTCCCCTGAGCCGATTCACGCATCTCTCCATTTCAAGGTTCTTTATTGAAGACCATGTGCTGGAGAGACCAAGATAAATGACAAAGTTCTGCCCTTAAGACGTTGACTGTCTGAATTCCACAGAGGGAGCTAGAATGAGAGCCGGTGGAAACCCAGCTCCCCTTTTCATTCCTGGCAGAGAAATTCTGGGTGAATCCCTCTTGCCTACTGGCAAGAAATAGAGACTCTTCCTCTCCCAGGTCCAGGTGGCCTGGAAAAGCCCTACATCCTTCCTGCACTGCAAGTTCCAAGTACGCCTCAGCTTCTTCAATTTCCGTAAGCAAAGTCACAATATCTGATCCACCCGTTTTTCTCTAGTTTTGACTATTAAGTCAAGATAGCGTGGGAAACGGCCACCAGTCTGGGCCCAGGCTGTTGATGGTGTCAGGGTAGGACCAAGAACGCCAGGGTAGAATGTTCGATTGTAGTTTCAATCATAGGAGCAGGTCTCCGTGGTGAGCTTGGGGAAGGAAGATGCATTGGCGCTTGTGCTGTGAGAAGTGCTCCCCGCCCCAACTGGGGATGCGTCTGGGTTCACAGCGGCCGGGCCTGCACCCACACACCCTCAACATTCACTGGGGAAATTCTCTGGTGGCCCAGTGATTAGGACTCAGCATTTTTACTGCCAGGGCCTGGGTTCAATCCCTGGTTGGGGGACCAAAATTCCACAAGCCGCACAGCAAAAAAAAAAAAAAAAGTTCACTGACATGAGGATGACACAGTCTTCAAGCAGCTTTTCGTGTTGCCAAGGGTGGTGCCTCAGTGGATGTTGTATTAGTATGAGTGGGCAGCATCTTAGGAATGAAGCAGAAACTGAGTTGGCTGCCCTAACATGGCAGGGCTGGGACCATCAGAGAGCCAGCTGGCAAGACTAGGGGCAGAACAGAGCAGAGAATCGGAACTCAGCCTAAAGATAACTATCAAGACACTGAGAGCCCTTGCTTCCTTGACACTGAATTAAAGGGTCCTGCTTCCACAGCTTCCCAAAGAAGGGGACAACAGTGAACGCTCTCTGCAGAATCCTTTCAAAAGGACAGCTAGAGATAGGAAGGGAGGTCCTTGATCTGCTTCCCTTCTTTCCCTAATCATTATGCTTGCATTGTTGACTAAAGAAACAACCAGGGTTTACACACTGATGGCCTTGTCCCTTCCCCGCCATCCCTGGCCTCACGTAGGTCATTCCCAGTCTATGCATGTCCATCTTCCTGACTCTAAATGCATGCTGAGATAGGAAGACTGGGGTGGTGGTCAGAGAAGTAAAAGGAGGAGACCACAAAAAGTTCCAGATTTTAGAACTGCTTACAATTCCTACAAGGAAGCCTGTTCTGCAGCCATCAGTCTCCTCCGCCACCTACTGGCCATATGCAGGTACTGACCTGCCAGGCGACAGTTCCAGAACCTACTGCATTGTTAAGTACCTGAGAGATTGCTATTCATTTGCAGCGCAACTTAGCCAGAAAGTCCTAAATGCTTTTGCAACCCTGACCCATTTTCTTTTGATGAAACAGCTCGGGAGCTGCCAGTCTACCTGTGCCTTCTTGAGTTATCTAAAATTTAAACCCTACCGAAATTGCAAGCCTATTTATGACTCGGCCACAGAGCAGCTGAGTAGGACTAGCTGGCTCTGGCATCCCAGCTCCAGTCTTACTTTCCAGCCCTTTGATATTCCAGGCTCCTGCCCTGGCTCCGATCCAACTTTCCGCTGTCTCTCTGGAACCTACAGGTGACCACAAGACCCTGATTAGTATCTGATACTTGACTCTCCCGCTGCCTAAGTAATAGGTCCCATGGGGTTAAGTGGCGGCACAACCTGGGAGGCACATCAAAACTTTAAGCCTGCCCTTCAGAAGCAGCCAAAGAGACTGCAAACTGGGGAGGGAATCCTGCCTTAGTGAAGCCAGGGGAAGGACAGAAGGTTTGCAAAAGTGTCTGGAGTTCCTTGGAGAATGGCAACCCACTCCAGTATCCTTGCCTGGAGAATCCCCATGGACAGAGGAGCCTGGGGAGCCACAGTCCATGGGATCAAAAAGAGTCAGACATGACTGAGCGACTAACACAGAGAAGGTACAAGAATCTACCAAAGAAGGTACAAGAATTTCGTTCCCCAGTATTGTCCTTGCTTAGTCTCAAGGCTAACACCTTCACAGGAAAGACCGAGAGAAGTCTAAGTAAATTGCCCCAAAGTTTCTTGAATAATTGTGAACAGCTCATGCTCCTCCCAGGAAAGATGACTCCAGGTTAACGGCAGCCCACAGCACTTCTCAAAGATCCTAAAATATAAAGAGTCTTGAGAAGAGCTGCCGATGGCAGGGTTGGGGGTGGGGGGCATGAGCCAATGTACTTGCACGACCACCAAAGCCAGAGCCAGAAGCTCCCTAAGAGAAGGTGCAACGGCATCTGGAGGATGACGCCCTCTGACCAAAGGGACACATGGGTGGCCAGAGGACAGGGAGTGGCACCCTCAGCCCAGATGTCTTTAAGAACTAGAATGAGCACCACTGGGATGGACGCATGTACTTGTGGCCCCAGATGAAAGCTCATCCTTCTTCCACACACTGGTCAGCACCCGGCTGTCTGGCCCTACTTCCCCTCCCTTCATCTGGTTACAAACTTGACTGGGGAAGGGGTGGCCGTGCACCCCCAGAATGCTCCCAACCTTTCAGTAGCAACCACCTCTTGCCATCTCCCCTGCCGCACCACTCAGGTGACACTCAGAATGCTTGGTGATGTCCAGGGAGGCTGAGTGACAGGTCAGGTCACTCAGTAAGATGGGACCAGGCCATGGTCAGCTTTTCCTCTCCTCAACCAACTTCTTCCAGATCTGAGCCTCAGGTTTGGGCCTGAGTTACTAGATAGCAGAGCCCTAATCTTTCACTTTGTACAGAGTCCCCCAAATCGGCTTGTTCCGCCCTGCCTTCTACCCCCATCGCGGCTCATCCCACAACCAAGAAAAGCTGGTTTATGCCACAAAGCTGGTTTATGGTCAGCTAATCCCCAGAAGGCTCCACTCCACGGACTCAGTGCATCGCCGTGTCGGTTCATCATTCCAGCGGGTTTTGATAAACTAGAGGCAGAGCCCGGGGCAGGACGTGGTGGGAGGAGGGAGTGAAAGGCCAGAAGGGGTCAGAGACCCCGGTGCGGGGTTCTCTTCGGGGAGAGCCTGCCCACTCTCTTGCCATGTGCCTCCTCCCACCTTCTTCTCCAGAAACTATTTCCCTTCCTCTCCTGTGGATAAATACCCAGATCAGCTAACCACCCAGAACACTGCACACCTCTGGAGGCTTCTTTAGGGCGGGGAGCTTCCCTAAAGGGGCTTAAACGCTGGATACTCATTCAGTTAAATCCAACAAACCCTGAGCCAAGAGACAAACAGGTGCTCGGGTGCTTTCTGCCACCTGCCATCCTGACCAGGTGAGGCCGGGTCTCCAAATGCCTCCCTCAACACACACCTGGAACTTCCCCTGGGCTGAGAACTCCTGCCCTGGGGGTATGCAACTGTCCTCTCACCAAACTGCTCCCTTTCCACACCTCTTCTCGCCTCCTGGGGAGCCCACTGAGAGGAGGATTTCCCTTCATCCTTGGTGGCTCAAATGGTAAGGAACCTGCCTACAATGCAGGAGGCTGGGGTTCCATCCCTGGGTCGGGAAGATCCCCTGGAGAAGAGAATGGCTGCCCACTCCTGTATCCTTGCCTGGAGAATCCCATGGACAGAGGCGCCTGGTGGGCTACAGTCCATGGGGTCACAAAGAATAACTAACACTTGCATTTTCCAGGGCCACCCCAAAGCCCTATTTTCTTTTTCCAGAACTGAAAAAGAAAAGAGAGCAGGGAAGACAGGGCTCCCTGCCCCCGGCCATCCTGCCCTGCACCTGCTCTGGCCCTGGGCATCCTGGCCATGCCCTGCCCACCTGGGAAGAGCAATCCGGGTCTGGTGGGGTCAGGGAGCTGAGAGGAGGGGCCCAGGGGAGGGTGTCTGTGAGAGGGGAATTTCATGGAAATCTGTGGACCAAGAAAAGGCCAAAGGCTGGGGGGTTGGGGTTGGAATTAAAAGATCGACAAATACATGAACAAAGTCCTAGTTCTTTAAAGGTCATAAGTCAGCTAAGTATAGACTGTCACCAAGTCACTGCTATATATAACCACTCCAGCCCCAGCCAGCTGTCTGCCGCTCTTGGCCGGGAGCTGTTATGTCCCAGGGCACAGAGCACAGGGCCAGCTCTGAGCAGGGAGCAAGGCCTCAGGCTCCCATGCCCCCCACCTCCACCCGCCTGCACTGATCCCCTCCGGATCCCACATTTCTGGCTCTCCCCGGGTCCCTTCCTCCTGTTCCTCCTATGATTCCCCCCAGGTCTGCTAGTCCAGACACCCCAGGGCCCTCCTGCCCTCGGTTCCCCAAATGCAGATGTATCTCAACTCCAGCGGTTCCAAAAGCAGGAAGATCTCACTAGAGGATGGACTTGGCCTCTTGTCCAGGCCCTAGCAATCCCTTTCCTCCTACAGCCTTGACCTCCAGATGGTGTTCTTACACCTCAGCCCCACCTCTAGCCACTTCCCCATCTATTTAGCCAGATTCCCGCCCCCAGGGCCTTCCCTGGTGGCTCAGGTGGTAAAGAATCTATCCGCAAGGCAAGACACTTGGGTTCAATCCTAGGTTGGAAAGATCCCCTGGAGAAGGGAATGGCTACACACTCCAGTAGTCTTGTCTAGAGAATTCCATGAACAGAGGAACCTGGCAGGCTACAATCCCTGGGGTCACAAAGAGTCGGACAGGACTGAGCGACTCCCACTTCCATTTCCACTTCCCAGCAAACAAGTCCCTTCCCTGCCCCCAGACCGTCCTCCTCCTCTTGCATCACTTCCCTCCTTGTATCAGCTTGACTTTTCCAGCACTCTCCTGCTCCACGAAGTCACCCTAGGTTTGCTCCTCTGGACTTCCCACCACTCACGGGCGTGTTGGCTCCTGTCCTGATGCTCATTCCCCTTTCCCCAGTTCGGGCAGCCCCATGGGGGTGCAGAGAGCCCGTCTCCTCGCTCCAAAGCTTGGAGCTCTGGGCTCCGCACGGCTGGCTCTCAGCTGGCAGAAGCTAATCCTCCACCGCTTTTCCCCGCAGAGAGAGACTCCCGTGAGCATGAGGAGCCCACCACCTCCGAAATGGCGGAGGAGACCTACTCACCCAAGATCTTCCGGCCCAAGCACACCCGCATCTCGGAGCTGAAGGCCGAGGCTGTGAAGAAGGACCGCAGAAAGAAGCTGACCCAGTCCAAGTTCGTGGGGGGAGCTGAGAACACCGCCCATCCCCGGGTCATCTCGGCGCCCGAGATGAGACAGGAATCTGAGCAGGTGAGGCTCAAGGACCCTCTCTCCATCTCCCTCTATATCCGCACCCTCGGTCTCTGCCACCCGCAGCTTTAACCTGCCCCCCCACCCCCACCCCCGCTATCTAAAGGAGCATGCGTGGTAGCACTTGATACACCCAGGGGTCATGGCACGGGAGGCAGAGGAAGACCTTGGGTAGCACCTAATCTCGACCCAAGGTGGTGAGTTTCCGTGCAGACCCTTGACCCACACACCTCGGCCACTGCATTCCGCACGTCTAGGTGACTCCCTGGGGCCTGGCCACGCCTCTCACGCCTCCGATCCGCACACAGGGTCCCTGCCGAAGGCACATGGAGGCTTCCCTGCAGGAGCTCAAAGCCAGCCCGCGGATGGTGCCCCGCGCCGTGTACCTGCCCAACTGCGACCGCAAAGGGTTCTACAAGAGAAAGCAGGTACGTGAAGCCCTCTCTCTACAAGAGAAAGCAGGTACATCCAGTGTCGCCAGCTCCACTTAGTGAAGAGACTGTACCCCTGAAACTAACACAGCATTGTAGACCAACTCCACTCCAGTAAAACTTAAAAAAAAGAAAGAAGGAAAGCAGGCATGCCCCATCCCATATCCCACGTTCAGGGCATGCATGCTAAGTCGCTTCAGCCGTGTCCCACTCTATGCAACCCTGTGGACCCCATGCCTGCCAGGATCCTCAGTCCATGGGATTCTCCAGGCAAGAATGCTGGACTGGGTTGCCATGCCCTCCTCCACGATGGAACCTGAGTCTCTTAGGTCTTCTCATCTGAGTTCCCTGGCTGTGTAGGGGTAAAGAATCCACCTGCCACTGAAGGAAACACAGATTCGATCCCTGGGTGAGGAAGATCCCCTAAAGAAAAAAATAGCATCCCACTCCTTTACCACTAACGCCACCAAATCTCCACCTCTAAATGCTTGGATTTCTGTCATTAACAACACTGTGTCCCAAAACACCAGTATCCTTGCTCCAACCACAATCACGACTGACCCCATTCCCGCCTACACTGTTATCTACTCATGTTTTAATGAGTCACCATAGGTACATGAGTTCTATCTACTCATGTTTTAATGATTCACCATAGGTACATGAGTTCATCTAAAAGGAAACTTTCTATCACTGTGTCACATCCCATGTTGTCCGTGTTGTTTTCTGGTACACATGCATAAATATATGGGGCTTCCCAGGTGGTGCTAGTAAAGAACCCACCTGCCAATGCCGGAGACGCAAGAGACGTGGGTTGGATCCCCAAGTCAGGAAGATCCCCTGGAGGAGAGTATGGCAACCCACTACGGTATTCTTGCCTGGAGAATCCCATGGACAGAGGAGCCTGACAGGCTACAGTCCATGGGGTCACAAAGAGTCAGACATGACTGAAGCGACCTAGCACGCACACACACATGACTCTCAAATGTATTTTTACCATGTACCTCCTGAAATCATTTCGTGACCCATTCACAGCCAGTCTACCCTTTGTTAACCGGTCATGTAAGCTTGTTAAGGAGTACACGTGAGGGCATCAGCATCACACGGATTGCTGGGTCCCACCCCAGAGATTCTGATCAGTAGGTCTGGGGTGGACTCTGAGAACTTGCGTTTCCAACAAGTTCCCTCCCAGGTGACTCAGATGCTCCATAAGGGCACCCCTCATCTAAGTTCCCTTAGATGGTAGCATGGGGTACAGAATCCGCCTGCCACTGCAGGAGACACGGGTTCGATCCCTGGGTCAGGAAGTTCCCCTAAAGAAAGAAATGGCAGCCCACTCCAGTGTTCTTGCCTGGAAAATCCCATGGACAGTGCAGCCTTATGGGCTACAGTCCATGGGGTCACAAAGAGTCGGACACGACGTAGTGACTAAACAACCACAGCATCTAAGTTAGGGCTCAAGAGCCGGGCAGCTTTGGGGGAGTCCTTGGGGGTCCTGCTTACTAGCTGTGTCCTCTCACCCCGGTCGGTTAATGTCTCCGGCGATAGTTTCTTGTGTAAAGTGGAGAATAATTGTACCTGTTGTTCTCACATGATTATGTGAGACTCATCTTTGTAAAGCCCTTAGAACAGTATCTACAGTATAGTTAAGTGTTAAGTGGTGTCTTATATATGGTACAGCTATACAAGTGATGCTTTTTATTAGTATTACTATTATTTAATGGGCTTCCCTCATAACTCAGTCAGTAAAGAAAGTGAAAGTGATAATCGCTCAGTCGTGTCTGACTCTTTGCAACCCCAGGGACTATACAGTCCATGGAATTCTCCAGGCCAGAATACTGGAGTGGGTAGTCTTTTCCTTCTCCAAGGGATCTTCCCAACCCAGGGATCGAACCCAGGTCTCCCTCATTGCAGGCAGATTCTTTACCAGCTGAACTCCAAGGGAAACCAGATACGTCGGTAAAGAATCTGCCTGTAATGCAGGAGATCTGGGTTCGATTCCTAGGTCAGGAAGATCCCCTGGAGAAGGAAATGGCATCCCACTCCAGTATTCTTGCCTGGAGAATCCCATAGACAGAGGAGCAAGAGTTGGACACGACTTAGTGACTCAACCACCACCACATTATTTAATAATTTAATTTATCATCCTTGTCATCATCATCATCATCAGGTTATGTCCCTCTCTGGAGAATACCAAGTTGGAGATAAAAACCAACTTGTTTTGGGTGACATAAGACAAAGCTGAAAGAGCTAGCCAAGCACAGACTGCCTAAATGAGCACCTTCCCTGGGTTGTCCCATACAATGTGGACACCAGAACCCCAAGGGTTGGGTGTTGATGTTGTTCAGTTGCTAAGTCATGTCCAACTCTTTGGGACCCCATGGACTGCAGCACGCTGGGCTCCCTGTCCTTCACCATCTCCCAGAGTCTGTTGGGAGATGGTGAACTCCCAACGCCATCTCAAGGGTGAACTCAAGGTCATGTCCATTGAGTTGGTGGTACAGTCCCCTCAACTCTTTGGGGATGAGAGTCTGTCTTGGGGCAGGGAAGGCAAAGGGTTAGGAAGGAGTGGAGCCTCAGGGGACAGCCATGCTCACTGACTGTCCCTCTCCCCACCCCAGTGCAAACCTTCCCGTGGCCGCAAGCGTGGCATCTGCTGGTGCGTGGACAAGTACGGGATGAAGCTGCCAGGCATGGAGTACGTGGACGGGGACTTTCAGTGCCACACTTTCGACAGCAGCAATGTTGAGTGATGCGTCCCCTCCCCGTCTTTCCCTCACCCCATCCCACCCCCAGCCCCGACTCCAGCCAGCGCCTCCCTCCACCCCAGGATGCCACTCATTTCATCTCATGTAAGGGAAAAAAAAAATACATATATCTATCTATTTGAGGAAACTGAGGACCTCGGAATCTCTGGCAAGGTCGCAACTTTGAAAACGGCAACAACAGAGATGTGAAAAGCTAAGGAGACCACCCCCCCCTTTTAAAAAAAGGTTTTCTTTTTGAGGCAAGTTGAATGAACAAGGAGGGCAAGAGAGGAAGAACAAGAGAAAGAGAAGGGAGGAAAGCAGACGTGGGTAAGAGAGAGGAGGATGAGCAGTCACAAGGAGGAGAAGCAGAGCATGGGCCAGAAGCATCCATCTTTACGTCCAGCCCTGGCCCGCGGTGGGCAGCCATCGGGGCAGGAGCAGCGGCAGCCCTCGGTGTGGCCTTTGATGCCACACTTGGAATTTGCCCAGTTTGGATGGGTCGCAGGGGGAGAAAGAAAAAGACAACAGGGGTCAGTGCCTCTCCTGGATCAATCTCCTCCTGCAGCCAGCAGCTCGCACGCCTCAAACCCTGTCCTTCCTCTCCTCCCACCCTGGCACCGTGTTCTCTCTCCCTCCAATTTACAAAGATGAAAATGCATTCCATCCTTCTCAACACAAAGCAGATTCATAACTGGGTGATACTCGATGGTAGGTGTTCCTAAAGCAGATCCATGAATATGAAGTGTGTGTGCATATTTCACTCCCCATGCAGACTCTGAGAAATCAGTCCACACCCCGATAGTGGGAAGACATGTGCTTCCTGGGTGGCTAAAACTCAGCACCGAGTGAAGCCTGTGGTTTCAGTCCTTCATTGCATCCAATTCACAGCTAGCACAGCCTTCGTGGGGGAGGATAGGCTGAAAAAAAAGTGGGCTTGTATTTATCTACAAGGCTCCATATAGTCATATATAGGCATATAAGTCTATTTTCTTTCTTTTTTTTTTACCCCTTTCTTCCTTCCTTTCTGTCAAGGTTTGCATTAACTTTTCCAAGTAGTTCCTCTGGGGGCATTGAAGAGCGTCCTTTTTCTGGGGAAACCAAGAAAACCCATATTCTTCTAACATAACCCATAAAACCAGTTTTGCCTGCCTCCCATGAGCAGCAGCAAACTCAGCCCTCTGTGGGACATGGTGTTGGATTTTTTTTCATGATTTCCCATGTGCACGTGTGTTCATGTACCACCAAGCCAGGTCGGTGGGCACAGCCAATAGTGTAACCACCAAGCTCCCCAGGACGTCACATTCACCTTTAGACCCTTGGGAATTTACTGTCTCTGGACCCTACACCCAGAGAACTCAGTTGGTCCAAGTTCAACCCCCTGGTCCCGCCCAGCATTTTCATTTCATCTGGACAAAGCCTGCATTTGGAAAGCCTCCCTCAGCCTTCATGCTGGCAGAGCAGGAGAGAGACTGACATGAGAGATGGCAAAAGAGGGAGATGGAGGTGAAAAGTGTAAATACGGGGAAACCATAAAAGTGATTGTTCAGGCCAGCGTAGATGGAGTGAAGGGCAGAGAGCTGGAGAGACAGAGGGCTGACGGCCCCATCCTAGCTTTGGAGCAAAGCAAAAAGGAGAGGGGACAAAGCCAGGAGACTCTTCCCGGGGTCCCCATCTGATAAGCCCTCTGGGATTTAAGAAGAAGGAGAGAGGTTTAAGAAGAAGAAAAGGAAACAGGTTGTAAGAGAGAAATGAGTTTAACCCAGGCCTGTGAGCCAGAGAAGGTGAGGAACTTTTGGTGGGTTCTAGATCGTAGGAGCTGGACAAGAACAAGGATAAGCAGAGGCCGGCTGTGGTTTGGAAGGGAAAAGTCTACGAGCTCACCTGCCCGCCTTCACCCTGCAGTAAGGGACGGAGGCTAGAGAGGCTTTCAAGCCCTTGGTCCATCCTGGCCCATTCCAGCTTCCTTCCTGGGGTGGGAGATGGCAGAAAGGCGCAGGACAAGCAGTGAATGGATGCTTTGGGGCAGCCAAGATTCTGACCCAAGAAAACTCCCACCCTCCGCTGACTCCCCCCACCCCCGCAACAAACGGGCAGCTCTGAGGATGGAGAACTCTGGCCAGGAGACGGGGCTTGGACACAGCAAAGGAGAGCCTCTCTCGCTGTGAATGCAGCTCACACCACTCTTCCCGACGACATGACACCGTGGAGACTACTCCAGCATCGAACTCGGGGACAGTGCAGAGGGGCAGCTAAGGAGCAGACACACTTCAGCTGGTGGCAAGCCTGCAGCTCTGGGATTCGCTAGGGGAGTGTCTCCGGCTCCCTCGGAGTGGACGGTCGGCTGGGATGGGAGAGGCATCGATCTTCATTGGACAAAGGGCCTGATGGGGATGGCAGCTGTGAGGACTTCCTTGACCTGCTATGTGTCCACGTGGCCCCTCCCTGCGCCACTGTCCCCAAACCCCCGACCCACACTTCAGCGTCTTAGGCCAGTATCGTCAGCCTTTCCCACTTCACCCTTCTCTCCGCCCATTCTTTCTCTGGATCTTGAGCAGTCGTCTGAACTGGGATTGCCACGTGGATACTGGGGTGCCATTCCCCCTAAGAAAAGACTGAGCCAGGAATTTGCAGACCCCACCCCACCACCTCCCCCCAAGGCCTGGACCTGGTTCCTGGTTCCTGAAAGGGGGCCGTCTTTTCCTCCCGCTGTTTACTGGACTTTGAAGGGGCCTCGCCTCCTTCCATGGGCTCTTTGCAGTCAGCCACAAGGTGGGGGGTTAGGGCCTGCTTTAACGCCACCCCTGTCTTCAGATCTCCAGGGCTCACGCTGACAACCCCAAATCTGTGAGTCTCTCTCTAGTGCTTGCAGAGGGGGTGGGGAGACTCTGGTCGGCTGGCCACTCCCTAGAGGATGCTGGACCTTCAGACAGAGCCCAGGGTGGGAGTCCAGGGGGAGGGAATCATTGAGGAAAGTGAGGCCTCTCTGGGCAGGGTGGTGAGCAGGCAGGTATGGCGAGCTGCCAGCTCTGAAGTTCCAAGCAGGGACCTTCTTGACCCCAGGCTGCCTGTTGCCCACTGTCTGCTCACCCAGAGGCCTCAGGCTCCAGGTTTTCCGTGGCCTCAAATCTAGACATTGACCCGCAGCACCAACAGGAGGTCTCATCCCATCTCCCTTTGACTCAGGCCTCACTCTAGCAGAGGAGACCTGTCTCCACCACAACTGCCAGGTGACTGAGGGGGTCCAAGCCAGGACTGAGCCCCTGCCCCACCTCAACCCGGGGAAAGCCGGCGGTCTGGGACAGAAGAGACTTGGAAGTTTCTCAGACAGCCAGGCCTGGAGAGACAGGCCTGGAGACATTCAGTCCCAACTCGGGGGACGACAGGAGGCCCTGCGTGGTCCTACCTCCTGTCCCCTCACCCATTTTCCCATCACCACCTCTGTGGTCTCCATGGTAACCCAGTGGGGCCAGCCTCCCAGGGGGAAGCGGGCCTGGACCACCGCTCTCCCATCATGCGGCCACCAAGCCCCCCTCTCTATGTGGGGCAGTGCCCCACCTGCATCCGCTCCGCCCCCACAAGGGCTCCAGCTCAGATGAGAATTGCAGAGAGGAGCGGGCCAAGGAGAAACAACGCCCCGGTCTTGGAGAAGACACAGTTGGCTTCCAAGATTGAGGAGGCTGTATTTTGAGAGGTGGTTGTACTGGGCGTTGTATTGTCTTTGTTTTTTAAAACCACTAAAGTGCAAGACTTATTTTGCACTTTTCTCTACTTTTTTTTTCTCATAGGTTTTTGGTGTCTTTTTTAAGCATCTTTTCTTGGTTCCCTAATGGAGTATGTAGTTTAGCTATTTCCACAGACTCTGGCCTCCTCTCTTTAACTTTTTTTGGATGGAGGAAAGGGGAGGGGGGGGGTTCAGCCACTCTGCACCCATTCACCCCACCTCTCTGGTCCCCGGCCACCACCTGAGTCCCGGACCGTCCACCACCACCATCACCATCATCACACAGTAGCCCACAAGGATAGACAGTTGTCAGACAAGATTCCTTCAGATTCCGAGTTGCCTACCGGTTTGTTTGTTTTTTTTTTTTTAGACAGCAATAATCACAGCACATATTACTGTAGTTCTTTATAGTTTGACATACATACATACCATAGTGTTATTCTCTCCTCTTTTTTTGTTTTGACTTTCCTGTTTTTAAATAAATGCTCATAATCTTTACTGGTGAAAAGGATGAAAAAATTAACCAGCAAACAAAACCTGTTTGTGGAAAAAAAAAAACGAAAAAGCGGGGGGAAAAAAATCGCCTGAATGTGGAAGAGCTCGCCTCCTGTTTTGTGTTTTGTACCTAAGGAAATAAAACAAAACAAAAAACCCCTGAGGATCTCACGTTTTATTAAAAGAAGTGAAGATTGCTGTATACTATTTATTCAACTTATAATTTATGTTACTCCTTGATCTTTGTCTTTTATCGTGACAAAGCATTTATTTAATAAAGTTATGCATTCAGTTAGCGTGCCTCAGCTTCCTCCTCGGGCCCAGGGAAGGTAGGCGAAGGGAGACAGAACAAGGGGAAGAAGGGACCAGTGGAGGCTGGACTAGGGCCTGGGCCCTCCAGAGGGACCCCCGTGACCCACCCTCCCACCCGGCACTCTGGTGCCCCCTTCTCTAGCTCTTCAAAACCTTTTCAGTGAGGATACATAGCACTTAAGAGGGCCAGTGGTCCTGCAGAGTCAGCTGCTATTACCACTAGGACTATTACCATCATTACCATTTAAGCTTCGCTCCTGCTGCTAAAGAAAGTCATCTTATTATTTATTTATTGGCTTCACTGGGTGTTTGTTACAGCGCAAAGGCTTTCTCAAGGTTTCTCTAATGGTGGCCCTCTGCCACATGGGATCTTAGTTTCCCGACCAGGGATCAAACCCCAGAACCCTGCATCGAAAGATAGATTTTTAACCACTGGACTGCCAGGGAAGTCCCTAAAGAAAAGTGATCTTAATTGACTCTCAGGTAGGACTTTAAGGAAGTCATTGCTAGAATGTTCCTCGCAAGATCTTAACTCCTGGGAACCTCTGGTTGAGGTGAATCCTACCTCCGGCTTCTGCCCAGCTCCCCGCTGCCGTTTCCACCCGGTGAAGAGGAACGTTATGAAATGGCTAACCCTCCATCGACGTAAAGTGCACAGTTCCTACTTCTGGCCCTCCCCTCCTCTGGCCCCTTCTCCGCTCAGGCTCTTCTCCCCATCTCCATGTCCCCCTTCATCTGTGAGTCCAGAGTAGGCACCGCCCTTCATGTACTCCCCTGACTGCCCCCAACAAGGGTCTCTGTCTGTGGGCACAGCGGGGGAATGAAGCTGCAGGCATCTCCATTCAGCCCAGCCCGGACCTGGTACCCTGCCCCGTCCGAGTCACGTGGCAAGCAGAGTCATTGGTGGTGTCCCTGCCTGGCGAGGGGCTGGCCTGTCGCCGGGCACACGGGCTCCTGAAGTACAGATGAAGCTCTCTCCCCTGAGACTGCCCAAGCCCATGCACAACTTTGCAAACATACAGCCATTCAGCCAGCACCCAGCAGTGACGGGAGAGTTGGACAGTGGGACAGCGGTGCTGGGAGGTCCCACTTTCCTCTGCAGGGGTGCTGATGAGCGGGGGTAGGGGCAGAACGAGCAGCGTACGGGAAGGCCATGCTGGTCCAAGTCCGGCCACAGCGCACCACCAGCCCGGGGCCTGTCTCCTGGCCCCTCCATTGGCAGCTGCTCACCCACCTGTTCCCTTGGGGTGGGGGGCAGCGAGCTAGGATTCTTGGCCCCTTTGTTCCTCCTTCAAGGCTTGTCCCAACCCCGGACCCACTCCACCATGCCCCCTGCCCCTACAACCCTCACCAACCAACACCCTGTTCACCTCCCCACGTCATCAGGAGATCTGGCTCCAGGCTGCTCTGCCCTTCAGCCTGCTCCTCCTTGCACAGTTCATCACTGAGACCCACAGTGCCTTGCTGACCATTCATTCATCTGGAGGCCTTGTGATCTGGACCCGGCAGGGGCTTGGGGTCTGCTCCGTCCCACATTCACCCTTAGGTGTGGGGGCTGATCGGAGACCACACTCTGTTAGCGAAAGTGAAAGTGGTAGTCCCTCCATCGTGTCCAACTCTTTGCGACCCCATGGACTGTAGCCTGCCAGGCTCCTCTGTCCATGAAATTCTCCAGGCAAGACTACTAGAGTGGGTTGTCATTCCCTTCTTCAGGGGACCTTCCCAACCCAAGGATCAAACCTGGGTCTCTTGCATTGCAGGTGGTTTCTTTGCCATGAGAGAAGCCACACTGTTCCACACTCTATTAGAAATGTTCTCAACTCCAAGGTCCTCCATCCACTGCAGCCACTCTCTGAGCCTGGGTTCTCTCAGGGGTTCCACACGGAAAATCTGAAGATGCTACTTTCCCATTCCAAGCCCAGTGAGAGAAATGAGGTGAGAGGGCTGCAGTGTCAACATTTTACTCCGTGGAGAACGAGAGCTTTTGGCCTCCCTCATTCTGTTTCTCGATTCAGCAACCCTCCCCTGGCTCGGCTTCCTTCCCCCAGGAGCCTGGAGCCCACGGGGCTCCCCCTTTAGCATCTGCTCATCTGGTGTCCCTGCCCTGTGGCCCCTCGGCCCTGGGGGACCTCCCCTTGTCACTCCTCCACAGCCCCACTGGCCCTGCTGGAGAAAGTCCCAGCGTCATGTGGGCTGACACCACCAAGGGGTCACCAAGCTCCAAAGCCTGCCTGGGGAGTCCCCCCTCTCCTCATCTACTACACACCTCCATGCTCCGCCTCACACTGCCGTCTTGCTGCCAGAGAAAACCAAGACCCACCTTTGAGTACGTCCTACCTCCCCTTCCCACCCCCGATGGAGTCAGCCACTAAACCACTCTCACGTTCTCTCACACCCTTGACATCACTCCTCCTGTTTCCAAGTGACGGTCCCCTTCCTTTTCTCTCTCTACCCATCCCCTCCACCAGCCATCCCCTCTCCTGCTGCGCTGGCGACAGAGAGGCAGAGAAGGGGACAGACAGGCCGATGGGACTTGCTCCTGAACCAGATATTAGGATGAGAATGACGGGAGGGTCAAGGATATTTTCTCCACCCAAAGTCCCCCAGACAACTCAAGTTCAAAGTGTCCAAAACTGAACTCGTACCATAAGCTCATGTACATTGCCCGTCTGATTTTATACCTCAGAAGCACAAAGTTCAAAACCACGAACAAAATTTGGACTCGTCATCCCCCCTTCCTGAACTGTTCGCTCTTCATCTCCTTTCTTCTCCTCCTCTCCATCTCTGCTCTTAGAGAATGGAATCACCATCCACCCAGCTGCCTCGGCCTGACTCTCCTTAACCGCTGACACCTGGTAAGTTCCCAGATCCCAGGAATAAGCCACCTCGTTGACAGCTCTCCAGTCTGACTGTTCTCATCACCTCCCCTGCCCGCTTCAGACCATGCTCTCTTCCCACCTGGGTCATTGCAGTTTCTTCCTGCTTGGGACCTTCCCTTCCCACTCGTGTCCTGCATGCTGAACACCACACTCGGAGTTCACTTTCTAACACAGAGATGGTGACAAACCTACACAGGATATTAAAAAGGAGAGACATCCCTTTGTCGACAAAGATCCATCTAGTCAAAGCTATGGTTTTTCCAGTAGTCATGTATGGACGTGAGAGTTGGACCATAAAGAAAGCTGAGGACCAAAGAACTGATGCTTCTGAACTGTGGTGTTGGAGAAGACCCTTGAGAGTCCCTTGGACTGCAAAGAGATCAAACCAATCAATCCTAAAGGAAATCAACCCTGAGTGTTCACTAAAAAGACTGATGCTGAAGCTGAAGCTTTAATACTTTGGCCACCTGAGGCAAAGAGCGGACTCACTGGAGAAGACCCTAATGCTGGGGAAGATTGAGGGCAGGAGAAGAAGGGGATGACAGAGGATGAGATGGTTGGATGGCATCACTGACTCGATGGACATGACTTTGAGCAAATTCCGGGAGACAGTGAAGGACAGGGAAGCCTGGTGTGCTGCAATCCATGGGGTCACAGAGTAGGACATGACTTAGCAACTGAACAACAACCAGTCACATTATCCTCTGCCCAAATTCCTTGACTCTTGAGAGCTTTCAGTCCAAAACCCTTCAGCAAGACTCCCAGGTCCTTCCTGGTGGGTCCCCCTCACCTTAAACCTCCCATTCCACAGGCAGCCTCAACCTCAGGCAGGCCTCCACAGTCACTGTGTAGCTCACGCTGGTCCCTCTGTGTGAACCCCACCATACACACTTGCACACACTCACATACACACACCACTCCTTTCTCCAAATGCCTACTTCCTCCTTACGCCTCTTTGCCTCCCCCAAGACACAGATGTCCGTCTTAATTTCACCAGGCACACTTCTGTTGGTGGCTGTTTCCCTCCACTAGAACGTCAGCCCCTCCTGGACAGGGATCATAATCTTTTTCTTCTTTATATTGTAAAACCCTAACATGGAACCCAGGATGCAATACAACTGCATGTGAGTGTGTTAGTCGTTCAGTTGTGTCCAACTCTTTGCAACCCCATGGTCTGTCCATGGGATTCTCCAGGTAAGAATACTGGAGTGGGTTGCCATTCCCTCCTCTAGGGGTTTCTCCTGACCCAGGGATTGAACCCGCGTCTCCTACATTGTAGGAAGATTCTTTACCATCTGAGCTACCAGGGAAGCCTACAACTGCAAGTAGGCAGCTCTTATAATATGACAGAAATGACTTTATATTCTCAAAGCAATTCTTTGAGAGAAATTATCTCAATATTTAAAGATGAAACAAATGAGGTTCAGAGGTTAGAAATGTGTCCAAAGTCACCTAAGTCAGGGAATTCCCTGGCACTCCAGTGGTCAGGACTGCACTTTCACTGCCAAAGGCCTGGGTGCAACCCCTGCTCAGGAAACTAGATCACACAAGTTACATAGCACAGGAAAAAAAAAAAAAAATCACATACACTATAAGTAGTACAGTCCCAATTCCAAGACTGCCTTATCTCCAAGCTCATGCTCTCAACTACTCCATCACATGGCGCTAGTATTCCAGACACATCTGACAGATAGATGTAGTCACTACAGCGGTGATTCTCCAAATTCAGAGGGTACAAGAACAGGCAGTCCAGAATAGATTTCATAGATCACAAGTTTAACAAGCACCCCCATCTGACTCAACGTGGACTCCTGGGACCAACCCTTAAGCAAATGACTCTTTGAGACCATGTAAACTCAGATGCAGTTCCCTATATTGCCACATAGTGGCAGTATAACCCCAGTGTTCATCAACTTCCCGTCTTAAAACTAAAATTGGAAGAGGTAGGTAGTCCCAGAAGGTGAGCGATCAGCTTGACATCTCTGATCAGCAGAGATTACTGCCCAGCCAACCATCTTCCCCCATGGGTGCAATTCAGCTTTCCCTCTGAAAAGGTTTCTAGGTCACACTATACATCAGTCAGTGTGTTTCCCGTAGCGAGAGCCACACATGCTAACGCACCGGTAAAAATCCACCTCTTCAGAGGGTCTAGAGTACAAGGGGGCTGTGGGCAAGTGACATGAAAATGGACAAAGGGACTGTGGCATCCTCAGGAGAACTCTGCAAAAAACATTACAGAAAGGACCCAAGCGAGTTAACCACCTTGGGTTCCCCAAGGTCTGGCACGAGCACTGACCCAGCAATGGCCGCATCCTAACCCCTGTCATTGGGTACACTCATATAGCTTTCCGAGCACAACCTCATCTGTTGTCTCACATTGATACCACCCTGTTATCAATTGGGTGACATTAGGTATCAACCCTGTTGAGGCTGAATCCATCCCCATTCGACAGGTGTGGAAAACTGAGGCTCAGAGAAGGTGAGTAATGTAGCTCTGGGCAAATGAATAGGTAAGTGGTGGGACAGAATTCAAACCCAGGTATCTCAATTTCGACTGGAAAGCACTAGAACTTCAATTAATTTAATTTAATTAATTAAAACACCTTGCCTGGGGTCCACTCTAGACCAATCAGATTAGAATTTTTGATGGCAGGGCACACAGTCTCAGGATGAGAAATTTTTTAGTGCCTCAGTCGATTCAAATATTAATCAAGTTGAAAACTGCTGCCCCAGCTAGGGCAGCAGCCACCGGCTGCCGACGACCACTGAGGGGATCGGAGAAGGGTAGGGGGAGAACCCTCGTGGAGGGACCGATGACCCACAGGGCACAGATCCAACCAGCGCCCAAAGCCCTCTAAACTCTCCGGGAGAACCTCCCTGCTTCCGCCCGCAGAGGGCAGTATAACTCAGGGCTGAGCGGCAAGCCGGCCTAGGAGTCAGGGGCCCCCGGCGCCAGGCAGTGCAGGTTCGGCATCTCTGGGGGCCTTTTTCCTTATCTGTGAAGCGGGGCTAACAATAGCACCTTATTTGTGGATTCCTGAGGACTAACTTAGCTTTAATGTACTTCCGGGGCAGCCAGCCACTAGCCAGTACAGCCCAGAGCCTCTGGCTAGGGATCTGCCTGCTTTGGGGGACCTGCTTTTTCTTCTCCAGGCCTGGCCCCTGGCGTCCTTCTGCCTCTCCTTCCTGAGTTGCTAGGTGGCTGATCAGGAGGGTGGCGGCTCAGGCATGCCTGCCTCTGGTCCCCTCCTCCACGCAGTAAGGGGTACGATGTCACAGAAGGGGCGCTGTGGAAAGTGAGGCCATGTGTGAACAGTGGGCCTGAAAGCACCCGGCACCACTTCCCCTGTGACCTCCTGTAAAGCGGAGTTGTTTAGCCGCTAAGTTGTGCCCATGTCTTTGAGATCCCGTGGACTGTAGCCGGCCAGGCTCCCCCGTCCGTGGGATTCTCCAAAGCAAGAGCACTGGAGTGGGTTGCCATTTCCTTTCCCAGGCGTTCTCCCCAACCCAGGGATCAAACCTGCATCGCCTGCATTGGCAAGCAGATTCTTCACCACTGAGCCACTAGGGAAGTCAGCCAAGTGGGGAGCCCCCCAGAATTGGCCGGGGCTGGAGATGCCAACAGAACAGAGCGGGCAGAATTCTGCTTCAGAGATAGGGCCGTGTCTGTGCCCTTTCCCTGTTCCCTCGGCCTTGGCCAAGAGGTGCTGTTCTGGAGCCAGACAGCTCCTTGGGCCCCTCAGCAAGCAGGTCTGAGACTCGGAATCAGAACAGCCCCACTCACTTCCCCTAAGGGTGATTATATGTCTCCTGCGGGGTAAGAGAACTCGCCTTGATTTGGGGGGCCAGAGGACCCCAATTCCAGTTTCTGGGATCTCTTTCTTCCTCTGCAGTGTCGTCTCAATGTGAGATGGACGAAGAGACACTGGGCTCCACCCTTCCTCCCCCAGAGCCCACCCAGGGGCAGGGGAGGTTGGTCAGACTCCTAGCGCTGTGCTGGGGGTCTCCACCTGGATTCCGGACTTCCTCCCGCCCCATCCATCTCATTTCTGTTATGAATGGGAACCCGAGGCTGGCCTGCCCGGCTTCCCCACGCAGTTGGGGTAAAGCTGGAAGGAAGGAGACTGGCAAGCCTCAGAACCTCTTTCAGGGGAGGGGGCGGGCAAAGACTCAGGCAAAAGACACACACGCTTTATTTTTCCTTCCTTTAATCTTAAGCAAAAGAGACACAGGGGTTCAAAAATAAAAATTTCTTTTTTTCCCCTCTCCCAAACATTTACCCCAGCTCCGCCACTGCAACCATCCCCTTCCTGCCCAGCAGGGCCTCGAGCAGGGAGGGTGCAGGCATCTCCAGCTGGGGAGGGGGAAGGCGGGGCGGGGTGTGCCGAGCTGGTGCCGGGCTCTTTCCAAATATAAATACACATGTCAGAACTCCTGGAAGCTCCGCCCCCACCCATCACGCATGCGCCCTCCATGCTCTGCCCGCTCCGAAGAGGGGGTGGGGGTGGGGGTGCCAGGCACCGGCTGGCTGTGGTTCACTGCATCCGCTGGGTGTGCACCCCTCGAGCCCCCTGCTGCTCGTTGTAGAAGAGATGACACTCGGGGTCCCCCCGGATGGTGGGGGCTCCCTGGATCAGCTTCCCGGTGTTGGGGTTCACACACCAGCACTCCCCACGCTGCCCGTTCAGAGACATCTTGCACTGAGGAGAGAGGAGAACATAAAGGACACCCCGATAAAAACAAGGGGGGTCTCACTGAAATGCAGACTCCTGTTCCGAGGTCTGGGTGTGTCTGCCAATTCCTCATGGACATTTAAGCTCCAGTGGGATGCTGGTGATGCTGGCCCAGGAACTGCGCTCTGGTTATTACCAAGGCTGCTGAGGGTGGCCTCAACAGAAAGGCTTGGCCCCCACACGTGGGGAGGTCCCATCCAGCAGATGACCCAGTGTACTGGATGGGTGGATGTACACTTGTAACGGTGGAGGCTGGGAATGCACGGTAATGGTTAAAAGGTCCTGCTCTATGCTGGGTGTGGTGTAAGCAATCTCTGCTGCTTGCTTACAGTTCCTATCTAACATACATTCATTTAATCCCCACAATCACCTTGCGAATTAGGTACCAATGTTTTCCACTTTACAGATGGTCAGAAGGAAGTACAGACTTGGTCAGTGTCACAGAGCTAGTGAGAGCCACAGCTGGTACACCAACCCAGGCATTCCCCTAATGAGAGCCACAGCTGGTATACCAACCCAGGCATTTCCCTCCCAGGGTGCCTGATCTTACCCATGAGCCAGTTCCTCTCGAAAATCCCGTTTATCCATAAGGTTCAGAAGAAAAGATTGCTATTGCTTCTTTGGCACTCCAAAGTAGCTGGCTTACATTTAGTAGGGCAGGTGTGTGAACTAATAGCTTTTAATGCTAGACTGATATTTCAAGGGACAAGATGCCTGGGCTAAGAAGATGGGGAAGTGAGATCCCCTGGGGGTCAGCAGAGCCCTGTACCCCATCTTCTGGCTCCACACACCCACATTTTTAGTTTTTTATTTCGTGTGCCAAGTCTTAGCTGCAGCATGTGGGATCCAGTTCCCTGATCAGGGATTGAACCTGGGCCCCCTGCATTGGGAGCGCAGTCTTAGCCACTGAACCACAAGGCAAGTTCCCACATAGCCAGCTTTTAAGTCAGCTCCAATACCCACTAGGATCACCAAGGGAGCCTTTGAAAGCCAGTGCCCAGAAAGCACCCCAGACTCACAAAATATGGATGTCTGGGGGTGGGGCCCAGGCATTCGTATTGTTTAAAGCTCCCTAGAGAAGCCCAGTATGCACTTGGGCTCAGATCCTCCACTGGAAAACAGAATGGCTGGTGGACCCCACACTCTCTCAATCCTGCCTTACGTGAAATGCACACAGACCTTTTCTCCCTACACAAGGGATGAGCTTGAGAAAGTGAGCAGTGGGCTAGGTTAAAGGACAACCCACCAGGATTAAACAACTGATAACAATCACCACTATAAACTCTATGTGGTTAGGTAAATACACATATACACATAGATCATTAAAAGGCATATGAGCAGAGTGGAAGGGGGAGGAAAAAGGGTTCTTTTCTTTTAAAAACTTAAACTTTCTTAATTTTCTCTAATGTATTCATGCTGTTGTTCACTGTTTAGTCGCTAAGTCATGTCTGACCCTTTTGACCCCATAGGACTCTAGACCATTAGGCTCCTCTGTCCATGAGATTTCCCAGGCAAGAATACCAGAGTGGCTTGCCATTTCCTTCTCCAGGGGATTTTCCCAACCCAGGAATCGAACCCGAGTGTCCTGCATTGGCAGGCAGATTCTTCACTGCTGAGCCACCAATGGAAGCCCTCTTCTATTACCTGTTTTAGTAATATTTCAAGTGGTGTTTCTCCATTCCTTGAAATATTGGAAAACCAGAAAGGCTACCTGGTTTTGAATGGTTTAAGTCAGTCATTCTGGAAGTGGGGTCCAGGGATCATCAGCATCTCTGAGAGCTGGTTAGACATGCAAACTCTCGGACCCCCCTCAACCTTCTGAATGGCAATTTCCTGCAGCCGGGTCCCCAGAATCACCTGCAGGTGATTCTAATGCTCAGTAGAAGTCAAGAGGCACTGTTAGGAGGCCCTACCTCTTCTCCAAGAGGCTCCCTCCCATGCTAACCGCTGCTGGCAGGTAGCCAGGGAAGTGAAGTCCACCTCCGAAGGGACTGAAGCCAACAAGCCCCGCCCCCACCCTCCCTGGCCTGGCAGCTGGCATCCCACCCCTCCTCGCAGAAGACTGGTCTCGGGCTCAGTGCTGAGACCTCAGGGGCTTACTGGTGGCGTGGGGGAGCAGAAACAAGGCACGCCCGGGGCCGAGGACACCCTCACTCACCTGTTTGAGGTTGTACAGGCCATGCTTGTCACAGTTGGGGATGTGTAGGGAGTAGAGATGCTCCAGGGGGCCCCGCTCATCCGGAAGGCGCATGGTGGAGATCCGCTCCAGGACCTGGTCCAATTCCTGCTGGCAGGGGGTCTGCGGGCACAGGCACACAGACAGGACACTTAGAATGGGCTCACGCAACACCAGCCCCGGCACGCTTCAGAAAGGAGCCCGTGTGCAGAAGGCCACTTTCCCAAGGCCACACAGCGAGCTGGTGGAAAACCAGCAACTTCTGACACCCAGCTCAGCAAGCTCACTGCCTTACCACCAGGCCCCGCCCCACTCCAAGAGAAAGTCAGCCTGCAGGTGAGTCTTCCCTCTTCTCCTCCATCCTTTCAGGGGCCAAAATGGGATCTACTTGCAAACACTGAATTCAAGTATCTCTACCCCATCCAGTGGCCCAACCATCATTCCCTTCCATAAACCCATCCAAGGGCCAAGACAGCAGAGCTGAGCTGGAAAAATGGAAGAGGGGTAGCTGAGTGAGGGTAGTGTATTGCAACAAGAGTGGGCAAGTTCAAGTGGTGGTGGTGATGATGTAGTTGCTAAGTTGTGTCTGACTCTTTCGACCCCAGGGACTACAGCCCGCCAGCTCCATGGATCCATCTTCATCTCTGGCATTTTTTTTTTGGGGGGGGGGCCTGTATCTCAAAGCCAAGCAGAGCTTCCCCAATAGCTCAGCAGT
Source organism: Dama dama (assembly GCF_033118175.1). NCBI lineage: Eukaryota > Metazoa > Chordata > Mammalia > Artiodactyla > Cervidae > Dama > Dama dama. The sequence goes on from NC_083688.1 coordinate 30,125,493, forward strand.
AAAGAATCTGCCTGCCAATGCAGGAGATGCAGGTCACTTCCTGGTCAGGAAGACCCCCTGGAGTAGGAAACAGAAACCCACTCCAGTATTCTTGCCTGGAGAATCCCATGGACAGAAGAGCGTCTCGGGCTACAGTCCATGGGGTCACAAAAGAGTCAGACACATCTTAGCAACTAAACAACAACAATAAAGCCGAGCAGAAATGTGGAGGCTTTAGAAGGGAGGGACTTCAAGAACCCATATGTCCAGCCCATCTCACAGCCAAAAATGCTGAGGCCCTCAAAGAAATACTGATGTGCCTGAAGAAACACTGACTGTTAGCAGCAGAATCAGAAAGTACTTTGCCTGCAGGCACAGAGGACATGGATCTCACAAGACACTCCCTTTAACTGTCCTCCCACCCCTCCAGCCAGACCCGACCCTCTCTGACCCTGGCAGGTGGTGGCCGCAGCTTCTTGGGCTCCTCCAGGCCGAGGTGATGTTTGCCACCCTTGCCCAACTGCCGGTGCTGCTCCGTGACCTTCTCCCGGAACACGGCCAGCTCCTTCATGCCAGACTTGAGGGGCTTCCGACCGGTACCGCCTCCACCTCCCAACAAGTTCACGTTCCCATCCACGTGGTTCTCGACCAGGCCTCCCTCGGAGTGCTCCTCGCCATTGTCTGCAGAGAGAGAGGAACAGACTGAGAGCTGCAGGTCTAGTGTCCCCAGATGTGGGCCCTCCAGGGACTGGCTAAACCCCTGACAATGACAAGAAAGGGGATGACCAATGTCTAAGTGACAGCGCTAAGCAAGATACGTGGATGATCAATTTCAGTTTCACAGCCACTAGGAGTACCAACTTCCCCCAACTTCTACAGACAGAGAAGCTGAGGCTCACGAAGGTCAGCTTCTTGACCAAGATCACAGTCCAGAATATGATGTGAATGCAGACTCTCACTCCGGAAAAGAGCCTGGGTCACCTACTCTGCTCTGTCCATATCCCAGGAGGCCAGGCAGGGTTGAGGGATCAAGTGGGCAAGGCCCTCACCAGGGAACGGGATTAAGGCCATCAACTGTTCCCTAGAAAGACCTCTCAGATTCACCCACCACTAACCTCCCCTGTTTAAAGTCTTCATCATTTATGGTCTGAAAAGGCATGGATTGGACGAGTTTGTGAAATTCAAGCCACAGAGAGCACTGGTGTCTGGTGGTTAGTGAGGCAGAGTCAGGTCGCCACCAGAACGCAGCGCCCAACACCCCCTCCGCCGTCACTCTTCATCAGCCCGCCTGCCCCCTTCCTGTGCTGCCGGCATGGACACTCCCCTCCTACAGCGCGACCCAGGGACCCTGACTTGTCTCCTGGTCTGTCTATGCATGCTGCCCCGCCCCCCCATAACAGGGCTTCCCTGGCGGCTCAGATGATAAAGAATCTGCCTGCAATGCAGGGGACCCGGGGTTCGATCCCTGGGTCAGGAAGATCCCCTGGAGGAGGGAATGGCAGTATTCTTGCCTGGAGAATCCCATGGACAGAGGAGCTTGGCAGGCTATAGTCCATGGGGTCACAAAGGGTCAGACACAACTGAGCGACTACCACTTTAACCCATGACATTGAGAGCTCCCAGAACAGAACAAGGACCACTTTGTGGTTTCATCTTATTGCAGGGCGTGTAGCCTCATATCCAAATGACTCTCCAAGGTCCACCCGTTCAGTTTTGGAACTTTCTTAGACCCCCAGCCAGTCAGCCACAGGGAACAGCTCCTACTGTTCATGTGGCATGCCCCACACCCCCGCCGTCTCACGTAGGCTTAGGTGTGTCCAGCCAGGGAACAGTGAACGGTCTGGAAGGATCCTCACCTGGGAGACCATTTCCGAAGAGCTCCAGGTAGGCCAGGAGCCCCTAACAGACACAGCAGGGGCCTCGGGGCCTGAGACAGCACCACAACCCCCTGCAGGCCCAGGGAACACTCAGGGCTATCTCCAGACAAACCGTGCACATTTTCTCTTCCCCTTGAGTGCACCTCCAAAAACTTACAGTCTGGGTAACATACCCAAATGTTTTACAATAAATACTTCTACACAAGAATTTCAGGCAAGGTGCTTAGTACTCGGCAGTCCCTTCAGAATTCAGGTACAGCGTGGAGGGCTGTCCCAGGTAGTGCTGTGTGGAGGAAAGACGCTGACCCTTACCTGTAAAAGGAGGGCCGTGATAACCTCTCTGGGTTGTTGTGAGCTTTGGTGTTCACTCCCTCATCAGCTAAGGGGTAGGACCCTCCTCCATGCCTCCGGGAGCCGGTACCTGCATTCTCAGAGCATCTCCTTCCAGCAGACTCCAGGGGATCAGGCCAGCAGGGTCCCCGCAAACCCAGGAGTTCAACAAAGGCTGGCGCCCATCCTTTCCCTTCACACGAGCCCTGCTGCCTGTATGTCAGCTCTCACTAGCCAGAGGAGAGGATCCCTTTAGAACCCGACACGTTATTTCCAGACTGGTGAGCACTGGTTAGGAGGGCGGACTCGGGCTAAATCCCAGCTCTACCATCTTTTATACCAGCCTGTATTTCTCCTGCACATATACTCACTCTGTGCCTCTGTTTCCTTAACTGCAAATTGTTGGATAATAATAGTTCCTACTTCACAGAACAGTCGAGTGTATGTTAAAGGGAAAGCTGTTGAGAAACAGGTGGATGCAGAAACTATGTCCTGTTGGTGGTGATTACGAACTGTTGGTTGATGATGACGAAAATGGTAATAGTGATGAAGGGATGCTGATGATATCTGCCTCAGTGATCTGCTACGCTGGCCATGTGGAACCTGACCCAGAAACAAGCAGCAGAGGAAGGTAAGTTTCACGAGCATCAGGACAGCGGTCACCACGCCCGAGCGTTGTAAAGCAGTGATGCTTTCCCCACAAGACAGAGAAAGTCAATGCATGAAGAACCCTGATGGTTCACAGTAGTACTGCTCCAATAAGCCTGGTTTCTGCATGTCTGGTTTCCAAGGCCACTACAGAATAAAATCAACAAAATTAAAAGGAATAAGAAGGAAGGCATGTTGTTGGTGCAAGAAGTATCAAATGGCAGAGAGGATAGAAGACAGTTTAAAAGAACTCTGGGGATGTTCAGTGCCCCACAAACAACTCCACAGCCACTGATGACCTGACCCCTGAAAACTTCCACGTTGTGTGGCCCAAAATAAGACTCATGTTGATAATATGACCTTGTGTGTGTGTTAGTTGCTCAGTCGAGTCTGACTCTCTGTGACCCCATGGACTGTATAGCCTGCCAGACTCCTCTGTCCGTGGAATTCTCCAGGCAAGAATACTGGAGCAGGTTGCCATGCCTTCGAGGCATGCAAAAAGGGAAAGGATAAACATGTCAAGTATTCAGTATTTTTTAAAAAAAATTTCTATCCAAAATTGTTAAACTTTAGGAAAGTAAAAATCGAAGTATTTAAATGAGTAAGCCTTCTGAAACCCAGAAAATGTTTCTCCAGAATGGCTATTTCCCCAGAGGCTCTGGGTAGCCCAGATTTTATCATAAATAACCAAGTGCAGGTGATTTCCTATTCCAGAAACCCCAGCACCACCCGCAGGGGAACGCGGGTCTGAAGCATCTGACACCAGGTTGGGTGGGAGTCCGGATCCACCACATTCTACATCAACCTGCCCCAGACGCTCCTCACCCTGCCCACCTCCCCTTTTTGTCTCTGAGGCCCAAACAGCAGAAACCCAGAGGCCCTAAGAGAAGGCGCTCCTGGTTCCCCAGCTCAGGTACCGGCCATATTCCCCTGAATGGGGGGCTGGCTACAGCTTTCCTCTGGGAGTGTTCAGGCAGCTGAGGCCAACCACAAAGAAGATAAGATACCCCCCTCCCTGCTCAGGTATCAGAGGTGAAAGGTAGCAGGCTGCAGGGAAGGCTTGAGAGAGTCTGAGATAAACCTGGTAAATAAACAAGATGGTCTGATTCAGGTAACCCTCCATCTCCTTCACGTTAACCTTGACGGATGAGGCAGATGTTGGCACAAGTGGAGAGAAGGACTCAACCCCACCCTCACCGCCAGTTCTGCCATTTCCGTTTCTACAGGCTTCTTTACCCCTGGACCCATGGGACAATTTCAGGCTCTCTGTCCCCATCTCTGCTGGCATGGCCCAGGGAACACAGGAGGAAAAGAGCAAGATGATTACAAAAGTCCTGCTTCCACGCAGGAACCACGCAGGACCCCATGGAAAAGACAATACAGGAACCTGCGGATCGCCCTCACCCAGCCCCAGTTCACCCTGGGCACAACCCCAACCTCACCATACCCTGCCCAGCCAGCTTCCTGCCCCACCGTGGCAGAATTTCTGGAGACCTCAACACCACTTCCAGCATTCCAGACCATGCATTCTGCAGACCAGGGAACTAGACAAGGGCTCTGGGAATCTCCCACCATTTCTGGAACCATCTGCTCTGCCGTCTGAAGCTGTGACTCTCAGAAGCTCAGCTGGCTCCTCTCTTTTCACAGGAAGCCACTCCAAGGCATAGATGAACACAGCCCGTCTCCACTGTGGCTGTAATCACACTGCCTCAGGTTGGAGGAGGGCAGGTCAGCCTGCGTCCTCTCGAGGAGCTTCTGGAAAGGGCCTACTCGCAGGAACCAATGTCTGGAACATTCTTGAGGTTGGGGTCTCCTGACCTCAGCACTGCTCGCCTTGGAACCAGAAGATTCTTTGTTGGGAGCTGCCCTGTGTGAGGCGCCCAGCACCATCCCGGACTTCCACTCTCCAAAAGCCAGCAGCGCCCTCCCTAAGTTGCAATAATTGAAAATGCCTTTGAACATTACCAGGTGGCTCCTGGGAGGGGAAAATGCCCCCAGGTGAAAACCACCGTTCAGGAGTTAGGCTTTATCCAGAGGCCTGATGCTCTCCATTGCTCAGTGCTCAAGACCCCCGGCCCTTCACAAAGCAGCTCCGAGCTACACTGTACCCCCTGCCCCGCCTCAGCTAAGACCCCCTCCACCACGGCTCCATCCCCAGGCACGCCTCTGGTCTCCGAGCCCACCTTCTTGGCGATGGTGGTGGGGACCGCAGAGAACTGGCAGCCTGCTGACCCCTCTTTCCCAACTCTCCCGGCACTCTTATCACTGTGCCTAGAGGTGAGCCCCCAGTTGACACTCAGAACCAGGCCCTCGGAAAGGTTTGGAAACACTGGGTGGAGGCGAAGGGCACAGAGGAAGAATGCTCATTCAGGGCCTCTGGCTCCTGGCAGGGCTGGCCTGTTCATTATGCACCGCGGTGGTCACAGTACCCAGAGCCCCAGGAAATGTTTTCATTTCTTTTTAAAAACAGAAGAAAAAATAATAAACTTTTAGGTCACAGCAAACATCCTCATATAACACTGATACGTGTGCAGTTATAAAAATATGACTTTAAAACATTTTTTGTGGGGAAGGGGCCCAAGGAGGCAAACATGTCTAGGGCCCCCAAGTCATATAAAATAGCCCTATGCGGGTCCCAGAGGACAGGGCTCCAGTGAGCAGTCTTATCCCAGGAGTACAGAGGTGGTTTCCTGTCCCGAGATGTCCCTGACCGCTCTGAGCTGAAGGTCAGTTTGTCTACCCTCACGGAGGCCGCCTGGGTTCGGGTATGTTCCTGGAACCCACTCCTTTATTGATTTCATCATTGCCGATGAAAGCGCTAATAAGATGAGGAAATCCATGGGCCTGGTTCGCTGACGCAGGTGCTGACACCCCCCACCTTGAAGTGGAAGCCCAGGGCCAGGGAAATGCAATTGTTTCCCGGGATGGAGATGAGAAAGACCTGTAGGCTAAGAAGAGCCTTGATTCCTTGACTGCTCCTATTACCAGCCAAAGAGTTTCAAGCACTCAGCCTACAAAGCCTAATCAGCTTGGCTGAATCCCAGCTTCACCACCAAGCCGTGCCACTCTGGACAAGTTATCTAAACGCTCTGTGCCTTCACTGCTCATCTGTAAAATGGGCACAAACAGGATCCACCCTGCCATGGGCGGCAGGCAGGATCCCAAGGGCTGCATGCATACACAGTGCCAAGCACACGGGGCTGGCCCTCCCTCGGGGACGAACCCACAGGGCACCCCCACCCTCTGCAGGACAAGGACATCATCACATGTTACCAAGCTCTGCCCATCCGTCCTCTGATAGGTGGCAGGGCAGTCCGCAGGAAAACATTCCACAGGAAGAACTCCAGCTAGAGATGGAATTTGCCCTCAGGAACAAAAATACCAAGTTGCATTTTTTTTTTTTTCCTGCCTAGGAGAGTTTGGTTCAGAATAATATTTATTAAGCAACCACGTATGTATGCAGCTCCGTGGGCTGCAGTGCAAAGGTCACTCTAAGAAATGGTTCTGAGCAACCCGAATCATTGAACTGGAAGAGCTTGAAAGCTTGGAGATGACTGACGGGGAACTCCAAGACTGCTGAAGAGATACTGCCTAAGGACTAGCAAGCAGTAGCTGTTCTCCTCTGCCTAGCGACCCAGGAAATGGGTCAGTGCTGTAGCAGGCAGTTTCCTAATGATACACAGAAGGTCAAGCTTTTCCAAATGGGGAAGATGACAGGAGAGTCAAGTCGCACCTGTGGGAGGCTTGTAGGGCAGGGAGAAGGCTGGTCACGCAGTAAGGACACTGTCCCAACTTCACTTCTTACACACCCAGAGGCAAGTTGAGTGAGAAAGGAAGAAGGAAGAGAGGAAATGGATGAGGTGTCCCATTTTACAGACAGCAAACTAGAGGCCCAAAAGGACCAGTACCTGGGTCTCCAGGAGCACACACAACCTCTCTGCTATTGTCAGAAGTGTTCCATAATTGGCCTGGGGTCTCCACCCTGCTCTGTGACCCAGCCTTCCTAACCTACCCAAGGAGGGTGATATTCCAGCTGCCTACTTCTATGCATAAATACTAAAACTCAATTTTGGGCACAGCCCTTCCCCCCCCAGTGTCTTCCTGTTTGACTGTAGCACTGACAACCTTATTTAACGAAGACCTTTGTGTCCAACAGACCCTTCCTCTCATGAAATGTTACTTTCTCGTCCTGCGATGCTCTGACCTCTGCTCCATTTGACAGTTGGCAGATTTGATTTTCTTGGGCTCCAAAATCATTGTGGACAGTGACTGCAGCCATGAAATTAAAAGACGCTTGCTCCTTGAAGAAAAGCTATGACAAACCTAGACAGCATATTAAAAAGCAGAGACACTATGTTTGTATAGTCAAAGCTATGGTTTTTCCAGTAGTCATGTATATAGATGTGAGAGTCGGACCAAAAAGAAGGCTGGGTGCTGAAGAATTGATGCTTTTGAACTGTGGTGTTGGAAAAGACTCCTGAGAGTCCCTTGGACAGTGAGGAGATTAAATCAATCAATCTTAAAGGAAATCAACCCTGAATATTCATTGGAAGGACTGATGCTGAAGCTAAAGCTCCAACACTCTGGCCACCTGATGTGAAGAACCAACTCATTGGAAAAGACCTTGATGCCGGGAAAGACTGAGAGCAGGAGGGGAAGGGGGCAAAAGAAGACGAGATGGTTGGATGTCATCATCGACTCAATGGACATGAGTTTGAGCAAACTGCAGGAAATAGTGAAGGACAGGCAAGTCTAGCGTGCTGCAGTCGATGCTATTGCAGAGAGTCGGACATGACTTCAAGACTGAACAACAATAATTTCTGATTTATAAGAAACCTTAGCGCACTCTGAGGAAAACAAGCCTTAAGACTCTAACAGAAACCCCCTACCCCTTCCTGCTTATGCAGGGCTGATGAGAAAAGAAGACCTTTCCCAAAAACCATCACACATCATCATCATACATTAACACATCTCCTTTTTTATTCTAAAGAAACCCTAGCCATTTTCCAACCTTCTGTCTCACAATTATTCAGAAATCTAAGGGCTGAGGGCACCATAGAGATGATCTAACCCAACCCTACATCCATCACTCTCTCAGTGAACTCACTTCCTTCAACAGGTACTAGCATCCCCAGGCCCTGCGAGTATACATTGCAAGTAACAGGCCAGGGGAATGTTGGCTCCTTCCCTGGTTCCATCCCAGCTGGGTACAGAAGTCACATGGGTCTATGTTGATTTCCCCCAGAATGCACTTAAGCTTGACATATATGTTGGGCAAAAAAATAAATACTAACTACCATTTTTCTCCTCTCTCTCAGATAACTTCTCCATTAATATCCATGGCCGTGGACAATTCGTTCACAAACTCGAATGGGCAGGAATCAAGAGCCCTGAATCCCAATCCTGGCTTTGCCACTGACAGGTCACCTGTGATTTTGGCCAAACCCTTTAACCTTTCTGAGCTCTAATTTCTCAAAGCTGAAAAAAAAGAAAAGAAAAGAATAATCATTGTACTTAAGTGAAGGCTGAAGCTGAAGCTCCAATACTTTGGCCACTTGATGTGAAGAGTCAACTCACTGGAAAAGACTCTGATGCTGGGAAAGACTGAAGGCCAAAGAACAGGGTGGCAGAGTATGAGATGGTTAGATGGCATCACTGGCTCAATGGATGTGAATTTCAGCAGACTCTGGAAGATGGTGGAGGACAGAGGAGCCTGGTGTGCTGCAGTCCATGGGGTCACAGAGTCAGATATAACTTAGCAACTTAACAACAACAAAAGTGAAGGCTGCTACTTAAATAGTCCACACCATTTGTAGACTCCCAATGTGGGCAACCAGGCCTTGGAAGAAATATGTGGATCATCTAGTTCCGGAATGAGTAAATGAAAGGTGCATTTGTCAGGCAGAGGGGAATGGAGGGTGATATCAGACCTGCAGAATAGCCAAATGCATGGAGTTGGGTGGGGGTGGGTGGGGACTAGTGAAAAGAGAGTTGTGCAAAACTATCTACTCAGGTATTTCTTCTGAAAACGATTCTGTTGATTATATATATATATTATGTTGCAAACATCGAAGCTCTCTGCCATCTGATGAAGTCCCTGGGCAAGGGTGGATTTGCCGAAATTACTTTAACTTTGCTTACAGAAACTAAGGGAAGGAAGGATGGGAGGATGAGGGGAAGAAAGAAGGGAGAAAGGGAGGGAGGAAAGACAAGTCTCACGCCGCCGTGCACGCACAGGTGAGGCAGGGCTCCCAGGTAAACCTGCCAACAAGTTTTCCACTTTTATTGGAGAGAATCTGAAGCCAGTCCCTCCCTTTGTATGGCTGACTGTGCTCACCAGATTCGCCTAGGCTGTGGCCACTGTGTTCAGTAAAACAAGCCGCCCAGAGGCTGGGGTGGGTAATTCAGGCTATGCTGGGAGATGGGAAAGGTGGGGAAGGTAGGGGCAGAAGTTAGAAATGGGTGGGGTAGAAAAGGGCTTCCCTGGTGGCTCAGACGGTAAAGAATCTATCTTCAATGCAGAAGACCTGGGTTCAGTCCCTGGGTGGGGAAGATCCCCTGGAGAAGGGCATGGCAACCCACTCCAGTATTCTTGCCTGGAGAATCCCATGGACAGAGGAGTCCGGCAGGCTATAGTTCATGGGGTCACAAGAGTCAGACATGATTGAGCAGCTAACACATCCACACAGGGTACAAAGGGGGCCTATTTGTTATTCTTCAGCTAAAGTTAAACCTGAGGTCCCTAGTCTCTCTGGGTGAGAGACATCACATGTCATCCTCTACTTTTTTTTAGATGGTCACGGGCGGCTGGCAACAGTGACCTCTCACATGGGAATCCTGAGCAGTACGTGCATGCATGGATGTCAGCAGTGGCAACATTCCAGCTCAGTTAACGACTCTCCTATCAGGCCATCTACCCCCTGCTCATATCCAGATTCATTCCAAACTCCCTTCCCGTTCTTTCCCCCACTCTGAGCCCCTGCTCCCTGCAAGGGCGACCGCTAAGCAAATCTGACATCTCTCAGATGCCACCAGACCAGTCGCTCCTCTGTATGGTCTGCAAACAAAGCAAGTTGCAAACAAAAGAGGTTTCTGACCACCCTCTACGTAAGGAAATGGCTGCAAATAAGCAGCCTCTTCTGATGTTCTAGACTCACAGGAAGGAGAGAAAGCTAGGAAGGCTGTTGACCATCTTGATATCAATTTCTCTGGCTCTTCAAGAACAGCCTGGCTCGCAGGGCCCCAGAGAACCGTGCTGAATTCGACCCAGGTGGTCACATCATACAGGTGCAGGTACTGACCCTCCTCACCTGAGGACCGTGCCCCTGCACCCCCAGAGCTACCAGGGCCCACCAGCCAGTTGTAAAGCTGGGTGAAGTCTGTGGAGGGGGATGGCCAGTGGGCACCCAGCCCCATCCTCATGCTGGGAAGGAACCACCACTGGAGACAGCGACAGTGGACAACAGGAGGGCAAAGGACAACCACCTGCCAAGCCATTCTGAGCCCTTGTAGGATGTCCTTTGGAACAAGGGCTCTTGGGCTCAAAGCCTTGGCCAACCGGTTCCAGTGTGGTGGGAAGGGCAGTGCCGGCTGGGAAGCTAAAGTCCCCAGGTTCTGATCTTGACATCACCTCCAGGCCTGGAGTTCTGGGTGATGCCAGCTGGGTGTCTCAGATGTGCAGGCCCCCCGGTGCTCAGCTGTAAATTCAGGGAGTGAGACCAGGCAAATGTCTCCTAATCATAGCTATTCATCAGATAGCATCTGAAGAGCTTGTGAAAAACAGAATCCTATACTCCAGCCCCAGGGCTCCCCTGATGGTTCAGCGGTAAAGAACCTGCCTGCCGATACAGGAGACACAGGTCCAATCCCTGGGTCAGGAAGATTCCCTAGGGAAAGAAATGGCAGCCCACTCCAGTATTATTGTCTGAAAAATCCCATGAACAGAGGAGCTTGGCGGGCTACAGCCCATGGTGTCACAAGAGAGTCAGACACAGCGACTAAACACCACTCCAGCCCCAAAGCTTTGGAGACAGCAAGACCTGGGTGGGGGTCAGAGACTATATTTTTAACAGCCCCCTTCTAGTTCAGGGCCCCATTCCTGCCTCGGTTTCCTGAATAATTACTTGGTGGTGAGAGAAAAGGCTTCGGCTCAAGAGATCCAGCTTCACATGTACACCATGCAAAGACGAAGCCTCATGAGCTCTTTGCACCTGCTGACAGGCAGGTTCATAAACAGACATGAGTCTACGCTTGGATGAACATACAGGGGCCGTCCTTGGCCAGGCACCATGAAGGTTTCTAGAGCAGCTCTCATCTCACCCCCTCCCCGCCAACCTGAGTGAGCAAAAACACAGCGCTGAGCCTCTCTGCCTCTGCGATCTCCAAAGGGCTGCTTCATAAACACCAGGGTCATTCCTGGAATCGCCAAGGCCTGGGGAGGGTCAGGGCTGAGGCAGACAGTTTGAGAAAACAAAAACATGCTGAAATTCAGCACGGTCCTCTGGGGCTCTGCAAGCCAGGCTGTCCTTGAAGAACCAGAGAAATTGATATCAAGATTGTCAACAGCCCTATGAGCTTTCCCCCTTTTCTGGGGGTCCCAAGCATTTCTCATCTGGTTCAACGAAAGTCATCTGAGAACCTGGCAAGGGGACCTACCTGCTGAAGGTCCAAGTGAGCAGAGAATGTGCTTTGGTGCAAACTTGGACCAGAGGCTAATAGAAAAGAGAAGAATGTGCCTGACCCAGTAATTCTGCTTCTCTCTGACTTGTGCACAAAAACTTTCATTACAGCATCACTGTACTTGTGAAAACTATTTAGCAACTGGATCCAAAAGCCTTTCAACAGATGAATGGATAGATAAACCAATAAAGTAATACAATGAAATAATCAGAGCAGTTAAAAAGAATAGCTCTGACCTGTGTCTATCAACATGGGTAGATCTCAAAAACCTAAAGTGGATGGGGGGAAAAGTTGCCGAAATAAACCTTTTATGTACATTTTCCCATTTACTCTCAGAGAACAACTCTGAAATGACCAATTAGCAAATCTGTTTAGTTAAGGAAGACAAGCAGTGAATAATGCTAAGTGGTTGTCTAGAGAGCAGGGGCAGGGAACAGGGGGTGGCTGGTGGAGAGGGGAAGCTTTAAAAAAAAAAAAAAAGATGAAGTAAATATGACAACAAATATCAACCATTCCCAGCTATGGGTGGTAGACTGGCATTGTTATGTCATTCTTAGTACTTCTCTGCATTTTTAAAATTTTCTTTGAAAAGAAACTCCCTCCATCCACTCCTCACCCTCCTTGTCAAGCAGGGGCATCAGTAATTACAAGGTGCTCCGTGAACCCCAATGGCTGAAAGAGGACCACACCAGTGACATGGCCAACTTCACCCCCACTCTCAGAGTCACCAGAGACACCTGGAACCAGCAGGGGTGAGACTGACCACAGGCTCCTGGCGAGGTCTCTGCCGCATGAAAAACTGGGAAATGAATCCAGAAAGGCTTGAAGAGAACAGAAGAGGGCCACAGGGTCAAGGAGGGGAAGATGCCGGAATCGCCACTCAAGGGCCACTCACGCCCAATGAAGAGAGATGACTGTTCTGGCTTCTTGAGAAGCAGAGAGGTAGCAGCCTTAACCTAAAACGGGAGAGATCCAGCTTAGAAGCCACCCAAGAGTTTCACAGGAAGAACGAAAACGAGGGACAAACTGCAGGCGGAAAAAAATTACACATCTTCTGTAATGAAATTACACATCATCATTCAGGAGAAAGGACAATGCCCTCCAAGTGTCCAACAGCCACTTGACTGAGTGGATGACGCGCATTCCTGGGCCAAGCACCCTTGTAATTGGACTCAGCTTCCTGCACAGCCCTGGAGCCTGAGCGTGCTGGCACAAAGCCCTGGGTCCATGCTTTTCCTTCCTCCCCCAAAGGAGGGAGCTTCTTGAAGACAAAAACTTGGACCTAGCCTCCATGGGGCTTTTTTTTGTTGTTTTTTTTTAAAAAAATAGTACTTATCACGAAAAGAGGGCAGGAAGAAAGACATATTGTGTGCTCAATTTTTTGGAAGAAAAAGGTTGTCCCTTCTTTCCTAAGACTGGAGATACCCTTCCTTCTGAGACTTCATCCACCAGAAAAGAGCCCCATTATTTCACGTCAAGATATTCCCAAGAGCCTTGGTCAAAAGGCTAAAAGAGCCACTTGCATGAAATTTAAATACATCTCTACTGACTTGATTTCTTCTTGGACAATAATCAACTTTTTCAAATGCCTATGTTGCTCCCCTCTACGATCCAAAAGCATGTGTCGTTGGGGAGGGATAGATTGGGAGTTTGAGATTGACAAGTACACACTGCTATATTTAAAAACAGATAATCAACAAGCACCTACCATATAGCACAGGGAACTCTTCTCAATACTCTACAGTAACCTAAATGGGAAAAAAACTTGGAAAAGAACAGATACATATATATGTATAAGCAGGGCTTCCCCGGTGGCTCAGCGGTAAAGAATCTGCCTGCAGTGGAGGAGACAAAGGAGACATGGGTTCAGTCCCTGGGTTGGGAAGATCCCCTGGAGGAGGGAATGGCAACCCACTCCAGTAATCTTGCCTGGAGAATCCCATGGACACAGGAGCCTGGCGGGATCCAGTTCGTAGGGTAGCAAAGAGTCAAACAAGACTAAAGCAACTGAGCATGCACACACATATGTATAACTGAATCATTTTGCGGTCCACCTGAAACTAACACGACATTGTTAATCAACTATACTCCAACATAAAATAAAAAATTTCAGAAAGCATGTGTTATAGGTGGTATGACTGTATCTGCAGAGTCAGTCTCATAGCTTGTACATGTGTTTAATCAGTGTTTAAATGTTAGGAAAACGGACTGTCTGAAAAAACCCCACCACTCTGGCCTAGAGCATCCTGTTATATTACTTCTTCTCATCTTTCTGGCCTCTCCCTCACCATCTAAGCCCCAGAGCAGCGAGAGTGGTTAGGAGAAGAGAAAGGCATGAGCAAGCTGAAGCATGAGCTGGAGGGAGAAGCCACTTCCCTCAACTGGGAGCCACATTCAAACAGCTGTCCCTACACTCAGCTCCGATGCCACCACACAGACCACCTCCCAGGGAGCCATAAACACTGGCTTCCACCCACTTCTCTCCTCCCAGCCTACCCTTCTGCCACCTCTTCTCCATCCCTGGGCCACTCCCAGATACCCCCGGAGCCTGCCAAACTGAACCCAGGGGATGCAAAAAGAAAGTAAAAACCTGCGGAGATGTCCAGGATTGCCGGCCACACTCTCAAACCAGCACAAGAAGCGTCTTGAATATAAATAAGTGTCTTTAAATAGGTCACCATGCTTTCTTTTCCTTCAACTAAAAGTTCACTAATTTTGTCTGATATAATCCTGCAGCACATCCATTGTCTTCCTCGGTTTAGAGGCAACAAAGGAACCAGAGATAGCTAGCAGGGCCTCAGGTAAAAACCCTCCCTTCTGGGGAATGAAGGTGCCCCGGTGGAAACACAAGGTGGAACAATGGCACCAAAGGTCGCGACTGCCCTCTGGAACATTGTCCACCGCGGACTCCATTCTGGACTTTCCAAAGCAAAGGGCAGTGGTCCAGGTAAGCCACACCCTGTGGAAGTTAACTGTGCAGCTCAGACTGAGACCTGAACCCCACGGTCTTTTAACTGAGATCACACACCTGGTCTCAGGACTTAATGAAGCTCAGGTTCTTGATGTCTCATCACAGAAAGAATTCAGTGAGAGACAAAGTGATAGGTAAGAAGCGGATTTATTTAGAGAGAAACACACTCCACAGACACAGTGTGGTCCATCTCAGAAGGCAAAAACGGCCTTGAAATATGGCATGCTTAGTTTTATGGCCTGGTAATTTCTGGGGCTGGGCTTCCTTGGTGGCTCAGACGGTAAAGAATCCCCCTGCAATGGGGGAGACCTGGGTTCGATCCCTGGGTTGGGAAGATCCCCTGGAGAAGGGAATGGCTACTTCAGCATTCTTGCCTGGAGAATTCCATGGACAGAGGAGCCTGGCAGGCTACCGTCTGTGGGGTCACAAAAAGTCAGACAGCAACTTTCAGTTTCTTCCAATGAGTGGGAAGATTATTCCAACTATAAGGGGAAGGGATGGGGATTTTCCAGGAACTGGGCCACTGCCCACTTTCTGGCCTTTGATGATTAGCCTCAGAACTATCATGGCACGGGTGGGTGTATCATTTAGCATGCTGATGTATTAAGATATACTGATGCTCAAGGTCTAATGGAAGCCAACTCATCCACCATCTTGGGCTTATTTGATTATAATCAGTTTCTGTCATGTCCTCGGGTTATGTCATTCTTTTAAAGTTTGTGCCCTTCCCTCCTTTCAGAAGCAGAAACACCTCCCTGAGATTCTCAAGTGCTTCTTCTGAGTTTCTAATCCTGTGCTAAGTAGTTTGTGTATAGAACTCCGTTTTATCATCAAGCAATCATGTGAGATTGATAATTTGTCTCCTCTCACACTTGACTAAGAAGCCACAGGATGTGGGGCCCATGGCACAAAATCACATAGCCAACAGCAGAGCCAAAACCAAAGCCCAGGGGTTTACCTCCACAGCTCTTAACCAGCCAGAATGGCACTTGCTCACTGGCATCATGGAAGACTCTTGACAGAGACCGTGTAACCTCAAGGCTTGCTTTCTTCTTCCTTTCTTCCCCGTCACTTTGTCCCTTCCCACCTCCACGGGACCCTCTCTTGTCTTCCCAGAGAAGGAAGCCATCAGTCATAAGTGGCCCCCTACCCAACCTCTAAAGCATTTAGGATCCAGTAAGCCAATCCCTCCTAAAGAACACTTGGCTGAGGTGGTAATGTGCCTGCAATGCAGGAGAGCCGGGTTCAATCCCTGGGTGGAGAAGATCCCCTGGAGAAGGGAATGGGAACCAACTAACATACATCCCTCCCCACCTTCCTTTATCTCGCCTGACACACCTCTTGCCATTGTTGCCATAGAAACCACCCAGTGTTATCAGGCAAATGCAAGGGCAGGGCCCAGGGGAATTGCCATTTTCATTTTATCATGGCCTCAGGCACTTTAGAAAGTAAGTCCTCCATCTACAGGCATCTTGGCACCTCTATCCAGAAGTCAAGACAATAGACCTAAAAGAAACTCCCTGGGGAGTTGCATAAAGAACATTTTTGAGAAGTTATGCCTTAATTACTACCTCCCAGGGAAAAGGAGCTTTTCTGAGCAGCAGTATATAATTCACTGCTTCTCTGCATGTGTGAGTCTGACGGGATGGAGCTCTGGAATGAGAAGCTGGAGCCCCAGACTCCATCCTGGTCTGTACTTGCCTTGGCTTTGGAACCTGAATGCAGCCTTGATTTCTTCACCTGTCAAGTGGGGAGAATCCTGAGGCTAAAACAGTTAGTGGCTGGGGGGCCGGGGGGGGGGGGGGGGGGGGGGAACCTTACTGGCATTTAAGTAGCAGTGAACAAAGTCTAGAAACAAAAGCAATTTAATATGATTCTTTTGCCATTTACCCCGTGAGGTAGACCCTTCACTCCCTGCAGTCCTACAACTTGGGATCACTGCAAGTAGCAGTGAACAAAGTCTAGAAACAAAAGCAATTTAATATGATTCTTTTGCCATTTACCCCGTGAGGTAGACCCTTCACTCCCTGCAGTCCTACAACTTGGGATCACTGCCGCTGGAAAGCACCCATCTCCCCAACCCCTATCAGGAGGGAATCCCTGAGCCTTCCCCTGCTCCCCACCCTCCTCTCCCCAACTTACCAAGGCGTTCCTGGGCTCAGGGCCCCTCCTCTCAGGGCTTCCTCGCTCCCAGAGCTCAGTTCCTTGAATGAACACAGGCTGACACACCTATACCGTTCACTAATTAGAAACCTCCCCAGGCTCCGCTCGGGGCCAACTGAAGCAGAGCCTGTGGGCCAAGTCCCCAGCCCGGCAGCTGGAGGCCTGCCAGCCCCTGCCCCCCTTTCTCCCCAACCTTCACTCTTGCCCTGCCTCCCAACAGTCAGGAAGAGACGAGGGGCTGGCAGCCAGAAGGGGCCCCAAGGGCTGCCAAATGCCCCCCTCCCCGCTGCAAAAAAAAAAAAGCGGGGGGAAGGGGAAAGGAAACAATTCTTGACTACAGTCGACTCTGTATTTCTTTCCGGGGGAGCCGGCTTTCTGAGCAAGGTCTCCCTCTGCGTCCTGACTGACACCCAGGAGTGGAGCCAGCCCAGATCTTCCCTGGCTTTGTTAAGGATCAGGAGTGGCCCAGGAGGAGGGGGATGGGAGGGCTCAGGAGCCAAGATGGAGGAGGGGCAGACAGAGATGGTCCATTTTCCAATAGGGGAAAAAAAAATGTCCTATGGCCCATTCCACTCTATTCACAGTGGGGGTGAGGGTGAGGGAGGGGGCAGTTACTCTGGAATCTGAAAGCCAACACATTTCACTTCCCTAGACCCACCACCCCATCTGTACGGAGGGCGTATCCTCTCCTCCCCTCCCCCACCACCAACACCAAGGTGTCTAAGAAGACCCTCCACCCCAGATTCCCCAGGGCAAATTCTGTGCCTTGTCCCTACTGGCGTGGGTTTCACAAGTTCTCTGCTGCCCCCTGAAGACTCAAGCACCCAGCTTTCTCTGCTTCCTGGGGTCTCAGCCCCATCAGAGGCTTGACACTTGAGTTGCTGTCATGTCACTGGCCACACACGCCATTCAGAGGGTTTTCCGGGACCTCGGGTGGAATCGGACATTAGGAAGAACCCCAACGCCCAGAAAACACGCCCCCACATCTGTTGAGAACCCTTCAGTCCCCACTCCACTCAGAAGTGAGGTCAATGCTGGAGAGAGCAGAGTAAGGAAACATCACTTTTTTGGACAGAACATCTGGTTTCTTTGCCAGGATCATGTTCAACATTCTGGCACCCAAGGCTCAGACAGGATGAACCTGAAAACCCATGTTCCTGGATCGGGGAAATGGCGCCATGGGGTCTTCACTGGCTGCGTGGACAACACAACAGCTCATCCTGCACACACCCAATGAACCAAGCGTGTTAGCACACGCTGCTTCTGATCCTCGTCTGCTGAAGCTGGGTCCTGGCAGGTGTCCTGTGGAGGCCATCCGTGGAGGACAGTGCTGCCCAGCCCTGAAACATGGCCTCAAGGACTCCCCAGTCCTCTGAACGCCAGCAACTGGAGCTCTGGGTCCTAGAGTTCGGTTGGCAGATGAAGGCAGGACTCTGCTTCTGGGCACTGGGGTAAGTTCCTAATAATGTCTGACTGCACCCATCCCGTTTCTGAGCAGCACAAGTGTCCAGGGTCAAACTCTGGGGCCCCCTCTGCCCCCACAGCCACTCCACCCACATCCTGGACACTACAGTCTCATTAGAAAAGACCCTGATGCTGGGAAAGAATGAAGGCAGGAGGAGAAGGGAACAACAGAGGATGCGATGGTTGTATGGCATCACCAACTCAAGAGACATGAGTTTGAGCAAACTCCAGGAGATGGTGATGGACAGGGAGGCCTGGCGTGCTGTAGTCCATGGAGTCACAGAGTTGGACACAACTGAGAGACTGAACAACAAGAGTGAAGCTGCCAGAGGAAGGAGGGTCAGCCCCAGACCGTGGTGCACAAGCCCTAAAGAGCACGCCTAACTCATCCATGGGCTTTTCCTGATAGCTCAGTTGGGAAAGAATCCGCCTGCAGTGCGGGAGACTTGGGTTCGATCCCTGGGTTGGGACGATCCCCTGGAGAAGAGAAAGGCTACCCACTCTAGCATTCTGGCCTGGAAAAATTCCATGGACTGTATAGTCCATGGGGTTGGAAACAGCTGGGCACGACTGAGCGATTTTCACTAACTCATCCATAAAACATCTAAGTCTTGGACCTCAGTCTTCTGTTTACTGTCAACTGGGTTTATGCTGCAAAGAAAGCACAGTTTCATTACCTTTTCTCCCAACAGCCCCACTACAGTCTGTGAAAGTGGATCTGATGTGGATGCTTCCAATGTATAGACAGAGAGGTGGAAATCAAGTGAATCATTCCAAAAAGAAACTACACTCAAGTGCTCAGGCTTTATATGTACTATTTATCTTTACACACTCGCATACACGTGTGCAGACATGACCCTATGCAGTTGATGCTATCAACTCTTCCTTTACAGATAAGGAAACGGAGGCTCAGAGAAAATATATCTCTTGCCTTGGGTGGCAAGTATGTGGCAGAAACTGGGATTTGAACCAAAGCCACTTCATACCAGGATGAGGCCCCACAACGCCAGGTACAACCTGCGGAGACAAGTGGCCTGCCTGACATAGCCAGTTTGACCTTTGTTTTAAAGGCTGGCTGACTAAGCATCAGAGAGGAGATTGCCAAGATTAAGGCAGCTAAGAGAACCTACTATGTGCCAGGCATTCTGCATTATCATAGCTGATCTCAGACACACCCCATTTGAGAAATACAAAGGACAAGACTCACATCACTCAGGTTCTGAAAGACAGGCTTGCACTGGAACCCAGGTTATTCCACCGGCCAAGGCCAGGCTGCTGTCACCATCATTCCCTGCCCACCAGCTCCTCTCCAGAGGCCTGTGCTGGGGCCCTTCTGTCCCTCCTGGCTGCTGCACGCTGGCCACTTCCATTTCTGAAATCCCCAAGCTCCAGGACTTGTGCCTCTCAAAAGAGTTGAGGGAATGCAAACTACTGAACAGTGGGCCAAGCATCACCTGCAAGTGGCAGGTGTCCAGGAACAAACCTTCTGGTTGATGGGGTCACAGGCTTTTGCTGCCAAAGGCCCCCACTCCCCTGCTTGGCCATGGAGGCTGAGGGGTTCAGAAGAAAGGGAGCAGGTTAGCTTCTCACCTCACTACTTACCTGCTAAGGGGACCCCTCCGCTGAGCCCCAGAGTCCACACCTGTGAAATGGAGGTAAAAGGCCTTCCTCGCAGGGTTGCTGTTAAGACAGGAGATGAAGCAGGCAAAGAAGTTGGTTGCGACCAGGACGAGGACAGATGGGAGCCTGCCTGCCATCTCAGCAAACTAGTCAGAGATCACAAGGAGAAGCAGAGGGGCTCTGAACATCTGCCAACCAGACCACCAGCGTCCTGGGGCATTAGAAGTATAAACTCACTGATCTGTCTTGGCTGTGGCAGAAGCAGCCTGAGCAGGAACCCCCTGGGAGGATAAGGCTTCCCCCCTCCAAGCCCCACCAAGCCCAGCTCCTGCAACGCCAGCTAACCGCCCTTCTCATTTAAGAGTCAGGTTTCATTCAAACATGCCAATCCCCAATTATCTATGTGGTCTCCATCTACTTCTGGATCTCTGAGGATGGCTGAGCCAATCTATTTCCCACATCATTTTTTTTCAAGCCATGTCCACCTGCTTAGCATCCAGCAAGGTGTTCTAGAGTCACAAGAGGAGAAGCATGGGAGAAGAGAATGGTTCACAGGCTGGAGAAAGCAGAGGTGGACAGAGAAAAGAAAGACTAAAACTAAATGCAGTCCCTGGATATGCAGTCTCCTTAAAAACAATAATAATGATGACCAAACATTTTTTTTTCCCGTAGTTTTGTAGTATGTGAGGAGGACCAACAACAAACCAAACATGGGCCCAAGCCTGTTCATTTTCTGCTTCTCTCTCATTCCCTTTAGCACTTCCTGCCCTGCCCTCCCCTCCTGCCCAACGCCCCCCCAATCCTGCATTTCATTAAACCAAGAATTTTTGGAACTTGCTCATATCAAAACTTAGCAATTGTGTGTCCCATTTTCTATGGCTGCTGCTGCTAAGTCACTTCAGTCATGTCCGACTCTGTGCGACCCCATAGACAGCAGCCCACCAGGCTCCGCCATCCCTGGGATTCTTCAGGCAAGAACACTGGAGTGGATTGCCATTTCCTTCTCCAATGCATGAAAGTGAAAAGTGAAAGTGAAGTCGCTCAGTCGTATCCGACTCTTTGCGACCCCATGGGCAGCAGCCTACCAGGCTCCTCCGTCCATGGGATTTTCCAGGCAAGAGTACTGCAGTGGATCGCCATTGCCTTCTCCATTTCCTATAGCAGAGAATAGCTAATCTGAGAAACGACTAGAAGCTAACCTGATCAATGGGCTAAAGAACAGAGATGCTCTCAAAGTCATCCTGTCTGACAGCTGATGACTCTAGCTGAGTAACAGCCGTTACTCTCAGAAACCCTGTAGGCATTTCTATAGGAATAATTTCCCCCAAAGAAACTGTGTGCCTGAAAAGCTTATTTTAAAGCTGAGTGCTAAGGTAAGCTAACAGTGACAAAATCTAAGCCTCCCTTTTCCCTCTGCCTGCCAGGAAACTCAATGATCGAATCAGGTCAAGAACCACTGCATAGAAAGACACGCATGTCCACAACAGACAAGTTCTTCTTTCCCCCTAGACTCCACCACCTATCCTAATTCAGAGGCTCCTTACCTCTGGTTTTTTTCCTCTAAGTTCTCTGACACTGTTATATAGGACTTTTTTTTTCCCCTCAAAGCTCACTTGAATACCTCATTAAAGGAATAGATGGGGTCATTGTTATTTAGTCACTCAGTCATATCCAACTCTTTGCAACCCCATGGACCGCAGCACGCCAGGCTTCCCTGTCCTTCACCATCTCCCAGAATTTGCTCAAACTCACGTCCACTGAGTCAGTGATGCCATCCAACCATGGGTCATTATTTCTACACAAAGGGAACGAGCACAGTGAACTCTAGGCAGGAGTGGAAGGTGAACACGGAGCCTGAAGGCAAAGACTCCAACACTGCCTGCCTCTGGCCAGGCTGGTTCAGAACCGGGGGAGTCACACCCTCCAGACCAGTCCTGCCTCCAAGGCCATAGCGCCCGCCTGGAGCCACACCCAGCTTGATCCTGTAGTCCAGGAACTATAAGTCTCAGGCCTCCCCAGAAGAACCCAGGAGCAGCAGCCCTCTAGTCCCCCATCTCCCCTTCCAACATACTCAGGCAGAGCGGCTTAGCAGAGCTAGTTCTGGGTGTTCCGTCCAGATGGGGGTTGGGGTGAGGGGGCCGGAAGGTAGTGATGCTAGCAATCACTGACAGTGGGTCCCACTCATTCCCCGAGACTATTTTACGACTTTGAACTCAGTATGCAAATTTATGCAAGACAAGATGCAAAGCAGTGCTCCGAGCCAGAAGTCCCGTTGCTTTTCTCCCCCTTCTTTGAAGCTGCACTGAACCACTGTAAATCAGCCCTCGCCTCTGCCCCCCTTTATGCTGCCCCAGCAACTGCAGAGGCAAAGCCTCCCCTGGCCCGCCCGCCCGCCGGCCCGCCTGCCCTGGGACTTTGAATGACTGCACATTTCTATAGCACCTTTATAAGTGCAGCGGGCCAGACGGCCACTTGGGCGGCTCCGCCCCTCGGCATAATCCCCGGCATTGTACGCGGCGGGGAAGGAGGCTGGGGAGATGCTGGAGGGAGCCAGTCCGGCCTGGCCGAAGCCCTGAATTCTGAAAGGGCCCGGACCGGCCCAGGCCTGCTTCCTTTTCTTTCCCCAACATTTCTAGGCACTTCTGCACATTCCGCTACCGAACACACCCACACATTTCTTAGGCCCAGACTTCAAGCAGGTCTCAGGGTCCCCCTGCTATTTTTCTTCCAGGCCCACCTACTCCAACCCCCCTCCCAGCGCCGCCCCCCCTCGCCTCCGTGTGACTTCTGGGTTTCTTTGAAACCAGTGGGTCCCAGCCCATCACCACCATGGGATGCAGGCTCAGCACCCGCTGATGTGCCCAGCCCCACCCCCAGCATCCCAGCCATCCCCAGGAAGCCAGCAGCACAGCCCCTGAGTCCTGGGAACAAAGACAAAAGAGCTAACAGCAAAGCCGGAACTGCTGGGGTTTGCTGCCTCGAAATAAGAAGGGTGTGTTTAAAATGCTCAAAAAGCAACCTGCTCACAGAGGAAGGCAGGCTGGGATGGGGAGGGGGGTGTTATTCTTCAGAGTGGGGGAGAAGAGATGAGTGATGGAGTGGAGGCAGTGGCGTTCAGTGCTAAGGTCTCATCTGGGCCACCCCACCCAACTCGGACCTCCGTATTCTTCATTCAGCATCCCAATCCCTGCCCCAGCCCAGGACCCTCTCCTGCACAGGAACCTCCAAACTCGCCCCTCTCTCTTCCCTGCACCCCCCCCCCACCCCTCCCCACCCCTGCAAGCCCAGGCTTCTCCCAACAGTGTCCCCTTCCCCCCAGCCCTCCTCACACTGCAGACACCCTGCTCTTGACACTTCTTTCCAGGGCACCCACTCAGCTTCCACCCCACATTCCCCGCTCCCCGCCCCCCCCCCACGCTGGTGTCCCCTCTTCCCAACGTGCAACACAAGAGAAAAATGCGGAAGGCGGCTGTCTGGCCATTGGGAGCAGGCAGAGGAGGCAGCTGGGGCTAGCTGGCGGAAAGGAGTCCCATAACCAGGCAGAAAATCCTGTGACATTCTTCCCGTGAACTCACCCCATTGTCCCCGAGTTCCCCTAACGACTCCAGGGAGGAGTGCACGGGGAGAATTCCCCACATCTGGTCCCTTCTGAAGAACCCTGACCTGCCTCGGGGGTTGGGAGGCAGGGGAGCTGGTTTTTCAGGCAGAAAGTGAGAACGAAGAACGGGGAAAAAAAAAAAAAAAAATACTAAAACGTTTAGGAAGGACGTGTACTACCGCACTTGGTTACAACAGTCAAAATCCAAAGGATTCTATGAACTTGGAGGCCTTTTGAACAAAAGTTCACCCTGCTGGGTTTAGTTTGTCAGAAAACCACAGTACCCCCCCCCCCCCCCCCCGTGGACCACGGTGGGGGGGGGGGGGGGGATGGGCGCCCGCAGTAAAAGGACTTTGCAGATTCTTTTTTCCCTGGCATTAGCGCTTTCTAAGAGAAGCTGGAAGGGTTAACCTCCAGGCAGGCTGGGGAGGGAGGCAAGCCCCAGCCAGAAGAAAGGGACTGAGGGGTTCTGCTGGAGGAAGCCCTAACTTGCTGTGCACTCAAGGTCAAAATGCGACCGTAAAAAAATTTCAACTCTGACCCCTTCTTGTCTTCCCAAGAACAGGCAAAAAACAATAGCAGGCTGAAGGAAGGGGGGGGGGGGGGGGGGTGGTGCGATGGGGGGTGAGCAGGGGGAAGAGGGTTAACACTAAGACGGGAGCAAGAATTTTTCACTTTTTCTTTTCTTCCTTCCTTCTTTTTGTAAATGTCTCTAAGTTTGAGAAACTTGGTCAGACTCGCTTGCTTTTTAAACAACGGCAGCAAGCAGTGAACACATTTCACCACTGTCTCCAAGAGGAAAGAAAATAATTACAGCTTCCTCCAGACCACTGAAGCAGGAGGCTTTTGTAATTAAAAAAAGAAAAAGAAAAAAACACAACAACCAAAAAAAAAAAAAAAGTGAGATATTTATAGTCTGGTTGTGTCCAAAAAAAAAAAAAACTTGTTGGGGGGAAGGGGGCGGGGGCTTACAGCTCCTTACAAAGAATCTCGGAGCCCCCATTCTATGGGACAGGAAGAGCTCTGTCAATTAGCATGAGACGGCGGGGGGCGACACCTCGCTCCGTTAAGGGTAGTTGCGTCCCGGCTGGGGCATCCTCCCGCCCGGACGCCCGGGGGCCCAGATGCTAAAATGAGCGGCAAGGCTGCCCGCGCCCCAGACTGCATGCAGCCGACGACCTGGCTTGAGTTACAGTGACTCAACGGTTGGGGTCTCCTTCTCGCCTCCCAAATGCGCCTCTTTTATCATTCCACCCAACACAAAAGCGAGCGCCTTCTTCATCCTCTCTGTAAAATAGCAGCGTTCCTTTTTTTTTTTTTTTTACTCCTCCTAGGCAGCCCACCCTACAAAAAGTATGCACAAGTCTTTTCTTCTCACCTCACAATCCCAGAAGGAAGGGACCTCAATGCGCCGCTGCCTTCTCCTAGCGCCCCCTTCTCACTAGAGGTCCCTGGTGTCACCAGTACCCGCCAGCCTCCGCCCCCGCACCCCCCACCCCCACCCCGGGCAGCGTCCTCCACCAGGACCTCTCCGGGAACCTTCGGCCGGCGACCACCAGCTCAAATGGTGCCCCAGATAAGCCTCAAGCTCCTACTCCCAGCGATCTGACCAGCACCCTCCTCCCCAGCAAATCCCCCCTCCAAAACAGAAGTCGGGTACCTTCCAGTAGGGAAGCCTATGGTAACAGGGATGCCTTCTCTCTCCGTATTATTCCCCACCAAATTAGTAGCCGGGGATCTTCCGCCCTCTCCAGCTCCAGTTCCTCTCCCCGGGCCTGACTTTCGGGTCTTCCCCCCTCCCAACAACGCCCCCACCCCCACCCAGAGCCGGCCCAGGACCCTGCTCTTCCTCCGTTAAAACGGTCTCTGAGGTCCCGCCTTACACTCCTTCCCTCCAGAAGGGCCGCTAGCCGGGCTCCCCACCCCCCACCCCCGCCCTCTAAGTTTCTCCCAACTAGTTGTCCCAGCCCCGCGTTACCTGCAACCTGCTCGGGGCTGGCGCTATACTCGGCATCACCGTGCTTCTCGCAAGTGCCCTCGCCGTGGACCAGCGCCCGCAGGGGCAGCTCGGAGCCCGGGTTGGGATAGCAGCGCAGCCCCTGGCCGCAGCGCGGGGTGTACACGCCGCACCGCTCGCCCTCCAGCCGGGCACACACGGAGCAGCAGCCGCAGCCCGGCTCGCGGACCAGCTCGCAGGGCATGCGGGCGTCGCCGGCCGGCTCGGCCGCGGCGCCGGGCGGGGGCTTGCAGGCGGCCAGGCTCTCGGGCGTGCAGGGCGGGCAGCGGAACAGCACCTCGGCGCGCGCCCCGCAGTCGCCGCCGCCCGCGCCCAGCAGCAGCAGCAGCAGCAGCGGCGGCAGCAGCAGCGGCAGCGCGGGGCCGCCCAGTCTCGGCTGCATGTTGGCGGCGGTGAGCGCGACGGCGGCAAGCGAGCGGGCAGGTGGCACGGCCCTGCGAGCGCGGGAGCCGCCTCCTCCGCTTCTTTCTCCACCCCCGCCGCCGCAGCCGGGTCCTAAAGGGCCCTGCTTCTCCCCGCCCCCTTGCCTTCTCCCCTCCCCCTTTTGGAGACCACCCCCTTCCCCCGACACTCCCGCGCGCGGGCCTCTGCGTGCGCGCACGCCCACTCGCCCACCCCCACCTCCTCGCATGCAGCGTGGGTCCCCTACACCCTCTGGCCTCCGTCCCTTCACGCACTTCCACCCCGGGCTCCCTGACTCCAGGAAGATGAGAATAACTTGGGGGTTTGGGTTAAGATCGGCGCGGGAGAGGGCAGGAGTGGGTGCTTTTGTCTCCTGTTTTCGGTTCAATTCGGAAGGACTTCGTTTGTGCGCTTCCCATGTGGCCGGCGCTGGGCTCACTGCTGGAGGGAATGCAGAGGACGTCAGGCATGACCTTCAAGTAGATTTCAGTCTACTCCCAGCAGTTCCCTCCATCCTCGGGTTTTCCCCCACTGCTGACGTGCCGTTTGGGACAGTGACTTCGGAGTCGGGAGGCTGTTCACGTCCTCTAGATCAGCCTACCCCCGAACTGCCCCTCTTAGGGACTATTGCAGTTTCCCAACCCTGCAGGCATCTGGTAACGTGTAAGTACCTGAAATACAATTTCTGGACACTAAGAAATCTCCCCTCTTCCGGGCTTACTCAGCTCCACACCCCCTCCCTCCGCAGAGAATCCCTTGGGGACCTGCCCCACCGCACCCACTGCAGATCACCCTGGACAAGCAGGACAGAACACCCTGCTTCAGGGGTCTGAGGTCAGAGCAGTGTTCCAGGTGTGGGAGAATGCCCTGCAGTAAGGTCATTTAGAGCTCACTCCATTAAATGCAGGTGGACAAGAATGGCCTCCCTTCATTGTTCAGCTTGATTTACTGACTCATCCATCCAAGCTGTCCCCAACTCACAGAAATTCCAGACTGGACCCCACTTGAATTATCACACATCTCTTGTGACCCTAACAAAGATTCTTTTCAGATTCTCTTGGTAGGGATAGGATCATTGAACTGCCTCCAGCCTGGGTCTGATTTCTCAATACCTCCATGCCACCCTTCCACGTGGCCACCTGGCCTTGAAAGTCAGCGCCATGCCCCAGGAAGGCAAGTGCCTGATCTTAAGGAACCAACAATGTTATGAGGGTGAGTTTGGTGAGATGAACAAATAACTGGTTGTCAGAGGCTTTGAGGAGGAGAAATGTTTAAATGGCAAGGTGATGGGGATTGCAGGGGTGGATCAGAATTTAAATTGAAGCTTGGAATTCTACCAGGGGACATACAGACACAGCAAGGGCGTCCTGAGCAGAGGGACCAGCTAAAGCAAAGACCTGAAAATAGGAAAGCAAGGATAGAGAAAGGCTTGGAGGCAGGGGGAGGACTGGCAGGAAATCCAGTTGACTTGGGTGGAGGGTTGGCTTCATATAATGGGCAGGGAGGTGCAGCGTCCGTGTTTGGGCAGAGGAGTGAAATAGAACTGGACTTCTGGAAATCACAGAGCTGTATCTAGTGCAGACCTGATGGAACTAAGAAGAGACAGGCATGGGAAGCTGCTGGTCACCCTTCCCTTCGGTGACCCTAGCATCCTGTGCCAACCTTGTAACATTTGTTTCTATTGGTCTCATCCGCTAGAGTCTGAGCATCTTCAGAGTAGACACACTCTGGCATGATGCTGTCCAATAAAAATCTATTGCAAACCACAAACGTGAACCACATGTGCAATTTTCAATTTTCTAGTAGTCATGCTAAAATATAGTAAAAAGAAATAAATGAAACCCATTTTAGTATATACTTTATTTAGTTTCTTTAAAATATCATTTCAAGGCGTAGTCTATATTAAGTTATTAGAGATTTAACACTCCTTTTTTCATACTAAATCCTCAAACTCTGAGGTGTATCTTATGCGTATGTGTGTCTGTGTGTGCTCAGTTGTGTCCGACTCTTGGCAACCCAAGACTGTAGGCTTGGGCTACAGCTACAAGGACTGTAGCCTGCCAGGCGCCCCTGTCCATGGGATTTCCCAGGCAAGAATACTGGAGTGGATTGCCATTCCCTTCTCCGGGGGATCTTCTTGGTCAAGGGATCGAATCCACATCTCTTGCATTGCAGGCAGATTTGTTACCACTAAGCCACCTGGGAAGTGCCAATTTTCTGCTTATAGCACATTTCAATTTGAACTAGCCTTGTAGGCACCTTGTAGGCACTCAATAAATGTGCTGAATGAATGAAAAGTATGGTCTCTGGAAATACTCCTCTCAGGGCCCTGATAATCAGTTGCCATTGCAGTGCCCAGTAGCTAGAGACGAAAGGTAAGGCTCAATCATGAGGCTGTTGAGAGGATAGTTGAGGCATTCATTCATTCATTCAGCTCTTCACTTACCTTTTGAGACGCATTCTTCTTCCATCTCCTTTAAAGTTCTTGATCTCTTAGCCAAGAACCATGGAGATGAGCGGGCAAAGTAAGACTAATTTGACACATGCCAAGTGCTCAATGAAAATTTTCTTTCTGATGAGTCTGAAGATCCTCCACCAATTCTCTTTGTTCCCTGATTAAGAGTAATCCTCCTCCCTCTGTATGCACATTCGGTCGCTACCAGCAGCCCCATCTTTTTTAAGTCCTTTCCTAACCACCCTGAAGTCTACAGTCCTACTCCAGAAAGTCCACCTTCTGCTGAGGCTTCAATCACAGAACATCCTCAGTGGACTAAAGTCTCAAGAAGAGGAGCAAGGTCTTGACCAAGACCCCGTGCAGGTTACTAGCTGGCCTGGGACTCCTCCGTTTTGTTCATCACTGCAGTCCCAGGGCCTAGAACAGCGCCCGGTACACATAGACTAGATAAATCCTGAGTGAACTCAGGTACTCAGCTCCTAGCCCCCTAGAGCATATCTGTCTTTACATTTCTCATGAGTTCCTCTGTGATGTCCTTAGGCCTGTCCTGAGAGCCTGTCTGTGCTGAGGATGAGGCAGTGAGGACTCCTTGAGAGAAGGGGACAGGCTGCAACTGGTTTACTCCCCTCCCCCTAATCCTTGCCTTTTTTCCATTTGAAACGTGCTTCACAAACCCCACCCTCACAGGGTTTACCGTAACTAAGTACCACCTGTACTATTATTTACATAATATTTTCTTAATGAAAGTCAATCCCCCTTTTTTTTTTCCTTTTTTACTTAAAGTTTTTTTTAATATGCAACTTTATATCACTACCATAAATGGAAGAGCAGTATTGATGGATGGCCATATATAGACAGCAACCATAAAAATAAACACAACGAAAACAAAACAATGTTACTCAGTTCAAGTTGCTTACCTCTTGCTTCCTGCAGCCTCTGAGGCTGGCATACTCCTCTGGTTAACAAAAGATGAGCCAAGTCTAAAGAGCAGTAGTAAAGGCAAGCCTGACCCAAGCTGAAATTTTTCTCCATTAAGTCATCAGAAGGAGAGGAATATTTTTTAAAACATTTTATTGAAATGTAACATACATGCAAAAAAGTACATGTATCATAAACTCGAGGACTGTTTGAGCAATCCCATATAACCTGATGAAGAAAGATCATTAACAGCAACAGAAGACCCCTGCCTGCTGCCTTCTGGTGTTACGTCCCCACCAAGGGAAACCATTATCCTGACCTCTACTAGTGTGGATGAGTTTTTCCCATTTTTACATTTCATATAAATGAAACCGTACAACATGTAGTCTTTTTGTCTCTGACTTCCCCTGCTCAGCCCTACACTCATGAGATCTGTCCATAATCTTGCGTGTAGTTGTTCGTCCCGTCTCCTCTTAGGCACACATTTCCGTGGCCTCCCTACCTGGATGTGAAATTTCTGGATCGTGACGTGTACCGATGCTCAGCTCTCGGAGATCTAGCCAGAAAGTCATGCCAAATAAATGTATGAATCTATCCTCCTATCAACAGTTTTATAAGAGTTCCACTTTCTCCCCATCCTTACCAACACTTGGCATTTTCTGTCATTTCTCAATGTATCCGTTCTGGTAATATGTAGTTGTATCTAATTATGGTTTTATTTTGGAGTTCCCTGATGACTGAAGAAGCTGAGCACCTTTCTAATGATAGAATAGGAGGAATTTTCAAAGGGAATTGTGTCATATAATGTGATGTAATGTCATGTCCATGTATCATGATTATACATCTTGAGTAGCACCTAAAATCATCTTGCCTGTAGGAGTTGCCACCTTTTTTATTATGGGGTTTTAATTGTAGTTGTTTCAGGAGGAAGGGAAAAGAGAAAAGGTTAAGACTATTGCTTGGGCAGAGAAAGTGTCTTCTACTCTCTATCCATCCAGTGAAGTTGCTCAGTCATGTCCGACTCTTTGCAATCCATGGGATTGCCCACCACGCTCCTCCATCCACAGAATTTTCCAGGCAAGAGTACTGGAGTGGGCTGCCATTTTCTTCTCCAGGGGATCTTCCCTGCCCAGGGATCGAACCCACGTCTCCCGCATTGCGGGCAGATGCTTTACCGTCTGAGCCACCAAGGAAGCCCTTGCTGCAGACCAGCTATCCACCTCCTCTTTGATGCGTCCTGAAACAAAATGGACAGGCAAGAGGACCTTCTGATCCAGTGGTTGGAAACCCCACCAACCAACATGAAAACTGAAGAATGTGCTCTCAGAGGCCAAGACTGCGTGCTCTGTGGGGGTTTCCCAAATGAGCATCAGGTACCAGGGCAACAGCGTGATCGGATCACCATAGTCATCTTCGTCTTCAGAACATCTTTACCAGATACCTCTCCCCAGATGCTGGCTTGGGCCTTTGAGCAACCCTTTCCCTTAGAAGTTACTGAATCAAGCTGGATGACTCTAACGTGACCAAAAGGAGAGGACACAAAGGGAAAGAATCGGATGACAACGTGAGCACCAGAGGCTGGTGGAAGAGTTCAGAGAAGGCTCTGCAGCCGGACTGCCTGGATTCGTGTCCAGCTCCTCCCCGCCCTGGCTCTGTGATTTGGGACAAGTTAACTTCCCTTCTCTGAGCCTCAGTTTCCTCATCTGTCATAAGGAGGTGATAATAATAGTACCCATTTGAGAGAGTTGCTGCAAGGAGTGAATGAAATGATCAAAGTGAGTCCTTCACACTCTACCTGGCACACAGCCCTCAACAACAGACAGCCGTGATGTTATTATTACCAGATGCTCGGGAGACTAAGAGTTCCTCAGTGTGGGGTCAGGAAAGTCTCACATCCCTTCCTCTAACACAGCTGGTGAAATGTCTGCAAGGGGAGGAATTCACCGAGCTTGAGGGGGAAGGGGGAGTGGCTCCCTAGTCTCTAGAGAGGTAGGGCGGGGATAACTGCATGTACAAGTGCCAGAGTGACAAGGAAGAAAAAGACACCAGAGCATAGATGCCTCAGAGGCCTGGCAGAAAGCACAGATTCAGAACCTTCTCCCTCCTGTAATAGAAGGTCCAGCGGACCTACACGGCCAAAGCAACAGGCAATGAAATGCAGTGATGACAGGAAGAAAAGAACAAAACTAGGGGCAGTAATTCCATGCAAATACTTTCACAAGTATTACTTCATTTCTCATGAATGTCCTCAGAGGCCCAGAGAGGTTCAGTGACCTATCTGTGGTCACCCAAATAGTATTACCTTTCTACAATCCCAGAGAAGCCAAGACACCAGCACTCAGTTCAGTGTTGACTTCAAGGTGTATGACCCTAGTCATCCCGCCTGCTCCTCACGGGCCCCACTGCCTGTTTCCTGGTCTGGTTATTTCTCACTGTGGACCCATCATCCCAAAGCTTAAGTCTTAAAACAAACATGTGTATCATCAGTCATGGTTCTATGGATTGGTCAGGCTCTGCTGGGTCATCGTCACATGGGTTCCTCCATGTGGCTATAGTAGATGGAGTCTGGGACCTGGGTCAGCCTAACCAAGCCGAGCATCCAAGAGCACTGTCCTGGCCAGTAGTTGAACCAGGTGATTAAATGAATCAGTGCTCTTCCTTGCACTGGGTTTTCTCCCTCCCAGCCTCCGTCTTACACCTAGCAGAGCGGAGTTCCACACGGCAGAAAAGAGGCTACCCATTAAACAAGTCACATATTTTCCCTCCTTTTTTGGGAGGTTGTTGAGGTCAACGTGTTGTGGAAATTCCTGACAGGTTTGGGACCTTGGTTCGGTTCAGTTCAGTCGCTCGGTCAAGTCTGACTCATTGTGACCCCACAGACTGCAGCACACCAGGCCTCCATGTCCATCACCAACTACCGGAGTACCCATTGCCTATGAAAGAGAGGCATTGAGCAGAGCATCCCCCAGCCTTCATATCAGGGTCCGGAAGACATTTTTAGTTTTAAAAAACCAAACAAACAAAAAACCCTTCAGTAAGTATTTTAGGCATTGCGGGCCTCATATGGTCTCTGTCACATCTGCTCATCTCTGTCATCCCAGCCCCAAAGCAGCCAAGGATTATAGTCAAACAAAGGAGCGTAGCCATGTTCCAATTATGTTTCATTTATGAGAACAGATGATGGCCAGAATTTGCCCAGGGACAACAGGATGCTGACCTCTACACTACGGCCTCCCTGATGCTAGAGAGCAGGCTTTCAAAGACGGTCAAACCCAGGAGATAATATAGACGCTGGAGTGCTATTCCCCAGCCTGCATCCAACTGACCGCCCATTAGAACGTACCTACATGCAACCGCAAGGGAGCAACAGGATGCCTGTTGGAAAGACCAGCTCTGTCCCCTCTCCAGGGATCCTCTCTCCTTCCCAGAATCCCACAGTGAGCTGTCTAGATCCCCAGTGTCACCAGAAGACAATCTCAATCCAGCATCTGGCCAGGCCCAGGGGGACCCCCACTCCTACCCCCACCACCCAACCCCAGTCATATAAGACAAGACTCAGAGTTCAATAGGATGCTCCCTGAGACTTCATGGAGGAAGAAGGCAGGACAGGGGCACCAGGAGGCAAGGCAGATGCCATGGACCCAGTGAGACAGCACTGGCTTCCCTGAAAAGGTTTTGAGCGGGGTGCAGCATCTGTGAAAAATTTGAGCAGGGCCACTGCTCCCATTAGATGGGCCTGCCCCCCTCCTCCAGGCTGCAGCTTTTCTTTCGAGGAACAAGACTACATCTGTTTGGCGATACTCTATCTGGAATCGTTAAATAAACCTTTCAGGCCCTGGCAAACAACAGCCCATCTTATTCCGATGGGGGAGCTCCTGAAACGCACCAGACTTCTTAATCCTAAATCTGTCTGCACGCCCCGGCCCCACCAACTCCCCTCCGGGCAAATCCCCACCGCCCCCACTCCCAGCCCTCCACTGGGGGAAAGGCTGCTCACCCTCACCACCTTTGGCCCCTCTCGATGGGAACAGATTCTTGGCTTTGAGTGTTTCTTCCAGTTCACTTTTAGTATTGTCGTACTTGGGGTTTTTTTTTTTGTTCCCTCCCCCACTCTTCCCAGGGGGTCTCTCGCCCTTGCCGGGCTTGTTCAGTGAATCGCAGTCACACAATACTGTCTAAGCAAACTTGCTCAGGGCCCCACAATTATCTCATCTTCCCATTACCCCCACCCTCACCCCCCTGGGGCCACTGAGAAGCCGGCAAAGCTAAACAAATAAAGGATGGGAGGAGGGACGCAGCCAGCTTTTCCAAGGCCCTAGCCATGTGGAATTGCAGGCTCACAGGCTCGGTTCAGCTTGCCTTCTGCTCCGCAAGGCCACCAGCAGTCCACATTCACACACACACACACACACACACACACACACACCCTGAGCTCCTCCTACAGCTGAAACCCAAGTCCACCACAAAAGCCTGTTGCAATGCAGGCCAAGGGATCTGTGTGTCCAGCTGTGCACACAGACCCCTGCACACACACACCCTTCCCCCCACCTCCCGTCGTCTCTGGCTTCCCCCACGGTGGCACACACTTCATCGCCCTGACTCCCCTTTCCAGGAAATCTGTTGCCTCCGCTGAGTCAGGAAAGGCGTGAGGTCGCCGTGGGCACGTTTGGGTTCTTACAGAGTTGCTGGTGACACATGGGTTTGAACGTGTCCTTCTGCCCTCCCATCCCCCTTTCCCACCTGGGGGAGGACTGCGTGGAGGACACACAGTGATCCCACACGCACTCCTTTGCTCTGCAATTACAGCCCAGCCTCTCCCCTCAGATCAGAAGCCCGCTGGTGAGAGGGCCACTGCTCAGTGGAGGTTGAGGGGGAAGGGAGGGAGATTTGAGCAGAGAAGGAAATGATGAAATCAGCCAGCCAGGCTGGAAGCTCAGTCATTGAGGGGGTCGGAGGTAGCAAACAGTCATTTCCTCGGGGAAGAGGAGGACCCCCCGCCAATTTAGAGACTCTAAACAGGCCAGTGTGAAGATGAGGGAAGTTTCCTGGGAGGCAGGCGGGGAGCCGTGAAGACTCTCTTCTAATAGCATTCTTGCTCCACTCCTTGTAGAGCACCTTGGTGGGGGACGAGGCCAGCCCCATGTGATGCTGCCCATTGGGCCGAACACCTGAACACTGGCATTCAGGACTGGAACTCTGTGGCAGCTATTCTAAGATCCGAGTTTATGTTACTTTGTGTTTTTGTGTTTTCCACCCATCTCCCCATGCACTGTCAGTATACACACCTCTTCTGCCTGGCTTTGCCCACAGTAGATGGAGATTATCCCACCCTGCCTAGGTGCTAACACGCGGGCAGGCTCAGTGAGTCCTCTTTGCACAGATGGAAGAACTGCGGCCTGAGGAAGAACAAGCTCCTCCTGGTTCAAGGTCAGGGGGCCAATCTGCGGTTTCACTCCTGAAGCAATGGTCACTCCATTTGGCACTCCTGTCCCCTTATCTTGGCCGTGGGCAGGCCATAAACCGCACTGACTGGGCCGTTGCTGACAGAGCAGATGCCTAGCAGTGTTTCCCAAACATCAGTCCTTTGGGGACCTAGCTTGAGTGACTTCAATTATTTCTTTAATATTTACCTTTAAATCAACTCACATATTTTATTTAAATAAAATACTGCAGTAGTAATATTTCTGAAAACAGGTTTCATATATTATGTTTCCTTTACACATGAAAAAAAAAAACATAACTTAAAAGATGTTCTTCAAAATACACCTAAAATCACCTTGTGTACCACACTCAAGTACACAGTATAGAAGATATTTTAACCTTTGGGCCAGGTGAAGTATTTCAAGGAAGTCTCTGAAATTCAGTCCTCTCATCCATAAAATGGGAATAAAAGTACCTTACTCTGCCTTCTTGAGAGTGTCAATACCCCACAAAGGACAGTGGGTGCTATACAGAGTTATCAAGTAGAAAGGGGATTTTTAACAGAAACCATAGCCAGGAGAATGTCCCAAAATTTAATAAGCATGGGAACTGTGAAAAGTATAAGTTGCTAAAAGAGGAAGGAGTAGAGAATGCTGTACATACTCAAAAGAACAGGAGCCCTGCACAGATCCCGCGAAGGAGATCTAACAGAAATAGTAGAGAAATGTACAGGCTATTAAAAGAAACAATACACTCCCACATGAAAAACACAAATAAAAGAACCTATAGAGATTTCTGACCCTGATTAGAATCTCTTGAGCCACGAATGTGAAGCAAGGGGATGATGAGGCATTGGGCGACTCGGGGGGAGCCCCACAGCCTAAACAGTGGCCTGGGAAGGCTTCCTGGAGGTGGTGTCGGAAATCAGAGCTCTGGTTGTGAGGGTGGCATCCTGTATCCCTTCCCCACATCTCAGCTTCACAACCCCCTTGGGCTTCTGCCGCGGACAGCGGGTGCGTGTTGGAATCGACTTTTCTGGAGGCTGGTGGTGGTTGGAAGGACATTGGGGCTGCTAAAGGCAGCAGTGCTGCATTTCTGGGGTGTCACCCGGCGCTCAGCACCCTCTGCTGCTTCTCCACAGCCCCCCACGCACCCCCTCACCCACAGCCTCCCGAGTGCACGTTCTTCCCACTGGAAATCTCTCTGATTGCTGCCTCCAGGGAAACTTGTCTTCCTCATTTTCTGTAGTGTTTCTCTTCTTTGCAACTGTCACGGTGCAACTATTTCTATCTCCTCTGCTGGTGCCTCTCTCTGCTACTCTGTAGCTTATCTTGGTCTTTTTCTCTGTGTTCTCAGCCTCCTTTCTCCATCCTAGTTATCTTCTCTAATGATATCCTTTTCATATCCCTTTCATCCCACGCTGACCCCCAACTCCAGGCCTCTTTCTATACCCCGTGCTTTCCTTCTGTAGAGAAAAGTCCCAGGGACTCTGCTCTGTTGTAATGATTATCAGTGGCTATGGGACTCTAAGGTATTGTCCTCTGGGATCTGGGCAGAAGGGAAGGTTCCGAGTCACACTGAATCCCCTGACACCATTACACACACACGCACACACACACACACACACACACACACGCACACACAGCGCGGCATTGGGCATTTTGCCAATACTTTCCGAATTGTGTCTCCTGCCCACGGTCAGAGTGAAGAATCGATAGTTATTTCCATCCGCATCTTTACGAAATAGCTACAACCCAGAAGCTCAGCCAAATGACCTCAGTTTCTGCTTTTGGTCCAGAATCCTGATCTCTGGACCCTCAGTGTGTGAAGGGGCATTTGAGTTGTAACGCTAAGGAGTTCATAGCTTGAAACACCTAGGACAAGCCCACATACTTTAGAGGCGGCTCTGTGGGGTCCCAGTGCCGATTCTGCCCAGGATGACTTTATAAGTCACCAAACAGCTTGGAGCCTCAGTTTAACCATCTGCCAAATAGGGGTAAGAACACGTAGCTCACGGGGCTTCTGTAAGGATTGAGTGGAATCATCCATGACAGCTTCTGGCAGGATGTTTATTCCGAAGAGCAGGTTCAACCTACTGTCTGCTGAACCCAAGGGGGCTCTTACTGTGAGGATCTGGCTTCTCAGAACAGTCAATCCCCTGTCTGTGAAAACTTTGGCCCAGGACATGGGGTGTCTGGTATCCTTCAAGGCCACCCGTGGGCACCTGAGCCTCATCCCACCTTCCCTCCAGGCTGGAGCGATGCTGAAGCTTCCACCCACCGGCACGACTTCCCCTGGAGACCTTAACCCTGTAAGATGCCACCTGACGCTGCCTGTCCGCTCTGCCTGGTCCGAGCCATCTGGAACAGGTCCTTCCCTCTGCAGAAAATATTATTGTTTTTTTGGCCACTTGTTTGATCCTCCCAAGTCAATATTTGTGAAGATAAGCACCGTGTCCCATAGCAGGGCAGTTGTTTATGATTCTGTCCACATCCCATTTGATTCCAGTTCCTTCTGGGCCACAGTGGGAGGTAAGGGCGCATTTCACCCACAGGGGGTCCCATTCCTCACCCAAACTATCTCATCCAATGAGGAGGAAGGGCTGAGTTCAGTCTTCAGATCCTGGACGTGTGCTCCCAGCCCGCCCTGACAGAAGCTGGACAGGAATTTAATGTGACCTTCCAGGAATCGAACCCGAGTCTCGTGTCTCCTGCGTTGCAGGCGGCTTCTTTACCCGCTGAGCCATCGGGGAAGCTCTCCAGGAAGCTGGCAGTCTGGACTCCTGTGCGTCTAGGCCTTTTCTGTTAACACATCCCAGGTCGACCCCAACCTTCTCCACTAGATGACGAAGCCCCAGACTGGTCCTTTCTATAAAAATGAGATTTTCTGTTTCCACTTCACATAAAAATGCCTGGTGAGACTTTTCCACCCAGACTAGAGAGCTTATTTCAAAGGATTTGACTTAAAATATAGGTTGTGAGGGCTAAGCAAAATTCCCTTTGAAGTGGCCTGCAGGGGAGGGCATTCCCCCGAGGGTGGGGTGGGCATCACGGGAGATGCCATGGGAGGCTGGGATGACATCTGATTTAGGAAAGACACACTACATATATTAAGCCGTTGACAGCAGAGAAAGCAAGTGTGGTTTCAAGTAAAGCCCCAGAGTAATAGGTGTGAGGACATGCAAGGTTGCAACTGAGCTGTTTCTCAGGTGGGCAACTCTATATAATTATAAGGTAGTAGAAGCAGGAATTATGAATTAACCATGGTTCATGGCTTTCTGGGGGGGTGGGGGGCGCTTCCCAGGTGGCACTAGTGGTAAAGAACTTGCCTGCCAATGCAGAAGACATAAGAGATGTCAGTTCAATTGCCAGGTCAGGAAGATCCCCTGGAGGAGGGCCTGGCAACCCACTCCAGTATCCTTGCCTGGAGAATCCCATCGACAGGGGAGCCTGGTGGGCTACAGTCCATAGCGTCGCAAAGAGTCAGACAGGACTGAAGCAACTCAGCACACATGCACACATGGCTTTCTGGAGAGACACCAGGGAAGCTAGCTAGTGAATAATAGTAATAGCAACAGCAACAGGAGAGAAGGAAGAACAGGAAGGGAAAGGAGAAAGAAGGAGGAAGAAAGGAGGGGGAGGGGAGGAGGAGGGGGAAGAGAGCAGTGGGATGGCTGAGTGGTCTGCTCTGTATCAGTCTCTTAGCAAAAAGACTTACAAAAATAATCTCATTGAGTTACTTAATTCTCAGAACAACTCCACAAAGCAGTTCTTATCATCCCCATTTTTCAGATAAGGAAAGTGAGACCCCGAGAAGTTAAAGTGACCTATCCAAGGCATACAGCTTGCAGAAAGCAGGCACCAAATGAGATTTTGCTGACCTAGATCAAGCAAACTCCCAAAGATTCATTTTTGCAGAACTCATCATTCTATACTGAAGACAGGCCCTTATTATCCTGTCTTAGTCATTTCCTTGATTATTCTTCTTTCTCCCTTTGAGACAATGGGATCCTTTGAATCCTTGGCCTGAGCCCATGCTAGGCTCCAGGACAAATTATTCAAATGAGACAAGATGACCCATGCCTGTCTTAGCCACCCATGGATCTGAGATTGCCATAACCCTCCCTGAAGCACTTGCAAAGTTTGGAGACCTTCAGGAATTTGGGGCAACTGCTATGTACCAGGAATAGTTTTCTTTGTTTGGGATAAATTGGTGAACAAAGTGGACAATGCTCCCTTTCCTGGGGGGGCTTATGTGGGAGGAGGTTAGGGGACTCGGGGGTGGTGGGGAGAACAGGCATGACTGGCAGACAGGTAAGGGGGTTTCTCCTCATGGGCTTCCTTTTAAGAAAGCTCAACCCAGCTCCCACCTGCTCTCCACGCTGCAACCAGAGAGATTCTGTTACAAACACAACTACAAGCAACTCAAATTCCTGCTCAAAAAGTGGTCTCCCTTTGCTCTTAGGATAAAGACTCAAAGCCTCAGATCTGCCATCAAGGGCCTACGTGGGGTCCCCATCCATCTTGAGCCTCTCTGTACACCGAGCACCTCCCTTCTCTAACTGGCGCTTCAAGTCCCTTCCCTTTTTACCAGCCAGCATCTCCTTCAACCATCTCCTCCATCATCTAAACCTTCTGGAAGGCCTTCCCTCCCATTGGTCAAACCCTCCTTACAGACTCCCCAGGCACCCTAGACCTCTCCGTGGCACTTCCCAGCCATATGGCTTCACCCTGAGTTAGGCACGTAGCTGATGACTGTCCCCCACACTGGACTGTAAGCTCCTTATGGTCTGACCATGTGAAGGTAAGCTCCACACCACTGTGTGCCTAGAACTTAGCCAGGACCTGGTCCAACACAGTCTGCTGAATGAATGACCATTCCCTGCACCCCGTACCTCTAATGACCTTCTCATCTGAGGGGTGCAAACCTCCCTTTCCTAAAAAGTGAACAAGCATGGGGGTTAAGAGCTGAGGGCAGGGTGCCCATGACACTTCAACCTCCAACCTGGATCTGTGGTCTCAGAGTATAGGTGCATATATAAGGACAAAAACAGAATGTCTGACCACCCACAGTCCAGGTCATATGGTCACAGCACCTGTGATGGAAAACATTCCACTGCAATGTGAAATCCTGGAGAAATAACAGGGTGAAATGAGTCACTAGCCAAATCCATCTCTATAAAAATGCTGAGCAGAAACCCTCCAGCCTCAGGAAGCTTAGAGTTGCACACCCAAGAGCTCTGTTGCTTAGCACCTACTCCCCTTTCATTGGAAAAGCACAGGCCTGGGCTGCAAAAGCTACCTTTTAATTGGAGAAATAAGAGGCATCCCTTTGCTTATTCATTGAGTTAACATGCATTGATTAAGCCCCTACTGTGCTTTTGCTGTTGTTCAGTCTCAGAGTCATGTCTGACTCTTTTGAGACCCCATGGACTGTAGCCCGCCAGGTTCCTCTATTCATGGGATTTCCCAGGCAAGAATACTGGAGTGGGTTGCCATTTCCTTCTCCAGGGGATCTTCCTGACCCAAGGATCAAACTCACATCTCCTGCACTGGCAGGTGGAATCTTTAGCACTGAGCCAAGAAGCCCTCCTGTGCTTTAGGGATATAAAAATAAAAGACCATGAACTCAGAGTCCTGCCAAATGAACAGAGCGGGCAGGCTGGGTGGAACAAGGGGTGGAGGCAATGGGGCAGGCAGCTACCTCAGCACAGGAAGGGCCTCTTGGAGATGATAAGGCTCAGGAAGGGTCTAGAGACAGATAAGGGTTGGGTTGGGTTGCAAAGGGCTTGCCAAGCCATTGGAATGGCACAGACAAAGTATGGCTGTAGGCAGAGCCTGGGCTGTGGTGGGAACTGCTGGAGGTTTGTATTGCTGGGAAGTTAAGGGTAAGACTGAGAATGGGAGGAAGGGAGCTGGAGCAGGAGGGAGGAGACAGGTCTTAGAGCAACTTTTAAGTCCCGTGAAGAATTGTGAAAACGTTCATGTCCAAACAAAGGAGGAGCATTGAGCACTTTAAGCAGGAGAATAACACGGATAAAACTGCATTTTAGGTGGCTCCTAATACGGGATAAAAGATCTGTAGGGGGACCAAGAAAGGCCATGCCAAAGAATGTTCAAACTAACGCACAATTACACTCATCTCACACGCTAGCAAAGTAATGCTCAAAATTCTCCAAGCGAGGCTTCAACAGTACTTGAACCAAGGACTTACAGATGTTCAAGCTGGATTTAGAAAAGGCAGAGGAACCAGAGATCAAATTGCCAACATCCACTGGATCATAGAAAAAGCAACAGAATTCCAGAAAAACATCTGCTACATTGACTAAGCCAAAGGCTTTGACTATGTGGATCACAAAAACTGTGGAAAATTCTTCAAGAGATGGGAATACCAGACCACCTTACCTGCCTCCTGAGAAATCTGTATGCAGGTCAAGAAGCAACAGTTAGAACCAGACATTGAACAAAGGACTGGTTCCAAACTGGGAAAGGAGTACATCAAGGCTGTATATTGTCACCCTGCTTATTTAACTTATATGCAGAGTACATCATGTGAAATGTTGGGTTGGATGAAGCACAAGCTGGAATCAAGATTCCTGGGAGAAACAGCAATAACTTCAGATATGCAGATGACACCACCCTCATGGCAGAAAGCAAAGAGGTACTAAAGAGCCTCTTGATGAAGGTGAAAAAGGAGAGTGACAAAGTTGGCTTAAAACTCAACAATTCAAAAAATAAGACCATGGCATCTGGTCCCATCACATCATGGCAAATAGATGAGGAAACAATGGAAACAGTGACAGACTTAATTTGGGGGGGCTCCAAAATCACTGCAGATGGTGATTGCAGCAATGAAATTAAAAGACGCTTGCTTCTTGTTAGAAAAGCTATGACAAACCTAGACAGTATATTAAAAAGCAGACACATAACTTTGCCAACAAAGGTCCACATAGTCAAAGGTATAGTTTTTCCAATAGTCATGTATGGATGTGGGAATTGGACCATAAAGAAAGTTGAGCGCCAAAGAATTGATGCTTTTGAACTATGGTGTTAGAGAAGACTCTTGAGAGTCCCTTGGACTGCAAGGAGATCAAACCAGTCCATCCTAAAGGAAATCAGTGCTGGATATTCATTGGAAGGACTGATGCTGAAACTGAAGCTCTAATACTTTGGCCACCTGATGCAAAGAACTGACTCACTGGAAAAGACCTTGATGCTGGGAAAGACTGAAGGCAGGAGGAGAAGGGGACAACAGAGGATGAGATGGTTGGATGGCATCACTGACTCAGTGGACATGAGTCTGAGCAAATTTTGGGAAATCATGAAAGACAGGGAAGCCTGGCATGCTGTAGTCCATGGGGTAGAAAAGAGTCGGACTCGACTGAGTGACTGAACTGAACTGAAGGGGACCAAGGAGAGGAGAGAAGCCAGTTAGAAAGCTGTGGCCATGTCCCCAGATAAGAGACAAGAGCATAGTATTGAGTTATAGGAGAGGCATGGGGGGAGGGGTTCAAGGAGGGTTTAGAAATCTATACTTAGAACAACTAGGGTATAATAAAAGCAATAACCCACACTTTACAATTCTGAGTTCTTTCTACATGCTGGCCACTCTGAAAAGCTTTATGTACATTATTATAAGTTTTAATATTTATCCAAGTAGGCGGGGGATCCAAGATGAGAAAGGTCTGGAAGCTCTGGGACCCTCTAGGTAGGGTCTAAATATCTTTAAAATACTCTACAGATGCTAATGTCAACTGAGGTTAGATTAGGGGAGAGGAATGAAGTAGGTGATGAAGTATAGAGTAGAAATGAAAAACAGCAGGTCCCCATGAATAATGAAGAGAATTTCATTAGGGACTTTGGGAGAAAGTAAGTTTGGACAAAAGTTTGCAAAGTCAAATGTTTCTGTGTGCCAGAAAGTGAACGCAAGTTCAACAGGCAAAAGGCCAGACAGTCAGGAGTGGTGGGGACTGCGGCAAATGGAGAGTCCATGTGTCATCGGATGAGTCAGTTACTGCTCAGTCCTAGTGACAGTAGCCTTTCAAGAAAGAGGGTTCAAGGTAATCAAACTGGCTGATGTTCAAAGCAAAACCATTCTCCAGACTTATGCCTGAATTCTCCTGACCTGAAAATGCTGGTAACTACTTGAAAATTTGGAAAAGAAAAGAAAAACATTGTACAAAGTGCCCCAACCTGCCTCCAAGTTGGACACCAGCCTAGGATTGGCAATGTGAGTGCTCTACTGTCCTCTCCATCCAGCAACTGAGTCCCTCAAGGAGAGGGAGACTCTGGACCGGGCACACAAGTGCAACCAGGATGAAAGGAGCGGCTCAGGGTCCTGGAGACCTGCCAGCTTCCTGACCAAATGCCATTTGGAGAAGGAGAGATCGGGCGTGGTAATGTCTCATCCCCCCCAAGCGACAGGATCTGCAGAGACATGCCTTCCTAGGATGAGTGAGATCTGTCACGCTGTCAACAGGGGTTGTCAGACACCAAGAATATCTTCAAGATCTAGAAGCTCAAGCAGCAAGGTACATGCTCAGCATCTGAAAGGCAGCTGCGAGTGGGCTGGACTGCCTGTTGGAATTCTGCCACCATCTCCCATCCCTGTCTCCTGGGGCCATCCTCCACTGTCTTTGTGGAGTCCCTATTTCACTTCCTATCCTGTGACTCAGGTCCAATGACCCTCACCCCCATCCCTCCCTCTAGACGTCTTCTCTTCAGACCCCAGTGCCTGCCCCTGGCTCTCCTCTTCTGGTCTACCCCTGACCTCCCTGACTGTCCTAGTCGTGAACCCACTGCTCTGGGCTGACCCTATGACGCAGGTGTCATCGTGTGGTCTTGTGACTTAAGGCAGCAAGTGGGGAGTCTAGGGAGAGAACAGGAATCAGTACTTACTGAAACAGCAAAGAGTGGGAATAGAGTTATGTCCTCTGAGAGCTCCAGAGAGTCAGTGGAGAATGATCCTGGAGGTTCAGTCAACTCAAATCAAGGAGCCTCGGGTGGCACACGTGCCCCTCACTCTGTGCCCAGCAGTCCTGGTGCTCCTCTGCTGAACGTGGAGAATCTGAATGCTCCCAACATTATTATCCCACTTTGCAGAGGAGAAACCCAAGTCCCGGTGGAGAGGTTGTCACACACCTGAAGATCTGTAGCCTCTTTCCCAGCCCAGACTCTTCAGGGTCTGCTCTTAAACAGTGCTTCTCCAGTTACCTCTGATGGAAGACCAGTTTTCCCCCAATCCCTCAAGGACCTGACTCTTGTAAAATACAGTAATAGATGAATTAACAGAAAAAGGTTCATGCGCTTGGATGGCGTGGGCAACTGGCAAATTGCTCTGAATGTTTCTGGATGCTTCAGTTTCTCCACCTATCATGTCAGGGTGCAGAGCAGCCCAGAGCCACGGGGACTGAGAAACGCTAATCCACCCACTGTATCCTCGCTCAGCTACCGAGGATGGGACGGCATGAGCTGGGCGCTGGGGAAAAGAAAACAAACACTTGTATATATTCCAAAGGCTGAACTGTTCACCTCACTCCAGTGGCGCACTCCAGTACTCAGGATGCGCCAGCGCCTCCCGCCCCGCGTCCCCGGTTCGGGTGACTTAGGGCAGGGTGCCCGGTTATTGTCGAGGGGTGAGATGCGTTAGCTCCAAAGGGCCCTTCCAAAACCAAAACGCTGAGATTCGGCCTCCTTTTGCAACCCCCCAGCTCAGCAGAAATGTTTGCAAGGGCCAGCTGTTTTTGCTCCCGCATTCATTAATAAAAGTAGTGAATGCAGCCAGGGCCACCCTTTTCTTTCCTTTGTCCTGTCCTGAAAAGGGGCAGGGAGAGAACAGGAGAGCCTGCAGACGCAGGGGACGTGCCAGACGTGCAACAGGAAGGGCTCGGAGATGAGGCCTGAGAGGAAGGAAGGCAGGTGGGCGGATGGGGGTGGGGGAGCGGGCGCGGGGCAGGGGGAGGGGCCGGGTGACAAAGGCGGAGAGACACGTGGAACTA
The DNA here is from genome assembly GCF_033118175.1 of Dama dama. NCBI lineage: Eukaryota > Metazoa > Chordata > Mammalia > Artiodactyla > Cervidae > Dama > Dama dama. The sequence goes on from NC_083688.1 coordinate 30,170,032, forward strand.
ATTCCCCGGGGCCACGGGGTGGGGGTGCACCTGAGGATTGAAAAACACCTGGCAGTTTCTGGAAACAGGAGGATTAAGAGCTGCTGAGAAAAATGGGGCCGATGACAGAGCAGGGCTGGGTGGGGTGGGGGGACCCTCTAGGAACTGCGCATCGAACTCTGAGACCTTCTTTTTGATCCCTTAGTGATTGGGGAGAGGTTAACAGTGCACCAGTAGCGGGGGATGGGGGGGTGGGGGGACACTCTAGGTCTTTTATTCAGTCTTTAAAGCAGGGAATTGGTTACAGAGGTGACAGAAAGTTTCCTTGGGCTAGAGGGAGCACAGAGGAGTTGAAGGAGCAAGAATTCTCTAAGAGTTCCCACATAGAACACCAGATGCTGGTTAAATTTCAGAGAAAGAAAGTATTCTTAATAAAAGAACTTCTGTTTAAAAATATTTTAGTATATAATGTATTAAATGCCACAAACGCCACAGAATTTTTAAAATGATTTAAAATGGTGAATTCTATGCTATGCACATTTTACCATCATAAAAATTGAATATAACATTTTCTTTTGTTTATCTGAAGTTCAAATTTAACCAGTGCCCTGTGTCTTATTTGCTAAATCTGGCCACGCTACACACAGCAAGAGCTAAGAGGATGCCAGGGGGCTTCCCACATGAAGCTGGAGCCACAGAGACCCAGCTGCTGCTGCAGGGGGTGGAGAGAGACAGGAAGTCCAGGGAAAGGAGGGAAAGGGTGCTGTTTCTCCTTTCCAGTGACCCCCAGTTCGTCCCTCCCACCAACCAAAGCTCCTAGAAGCCCAAGGGCAGAGGAGTCTCAGAAATGCAAGTGCAGGGAAAGATATAAAGATGTAAAGATGCAATTGCTTTACATGACCCAGGAAGGCCACCCAGTGACCACAATTTTATCTGTGTCAACCAAAATAATAATAATAATGACATGATGATGATGCAAGAGGCCACAAATAAGAAAAGAACTTATTTGTGGTTTTAAGACTGCAGTCTGGAAAATACAAATCAGGGGTAACTGCAAAAGAGTGTTCCAGAGAAGAGAAAGAGTCAGGGGCTTATAACGACAAAAAGCCATGAGGTCCCTGGGTCAGGAGGATCCTCTGGAGAAGGAAATGGCAACCCACTCCAGTATTCTTACCTGAAAAATCCCATGGACAGAGGACCCTGGCGGACTACAGTCTAACAGCTCACAAAGAGTTGGACATGACTAAGTGACTAAGTACACACCTTAAGAGTTGCTTGGCAAGAACTGTGATTGATTCTGACTCGAGTCAGAAAATATTTGTCCTTAAGGATTCATGAGTTGTTTTAGGGTAAGGGTCCGATAACTATAGACAGGCTAACATCTGGCAGATGTTTGGGATGACTTAACATCAGGGCAAAAGGTCAGATTCCATCCAGGCTGAGACATGCATAAGTCACACTTCCTTAATGTCTCTAAAATGAGAGCTCTCTTAGCAATACCAACTTCGCTTTGATTTTCTTTTCACATTTCTCCCTTTTGATTGATTTCTTCCTTTAAAAAGCATCAGTGATCAATCACTTGGGTTTTGGGCATCAGTATGAACTCCATCAGGACTAGGAAGGCTCATTCCCGGAGAGTTGTGTCCCACAGAGAGGGGAGCGGGGTGGTTTCTGGGAGAGGTCTGCTTATAGAGAGTTTATAACCGTATTTGAGCAACAAGGGGCCGTCCAGTAAGAGTCTTAGGCAGTGTTCCAAATGGGCATGGATCTTTATCAGGAGAAATCTTATAGGAGTGAGCAATCACCTCCAGATGTCAATCTATCATTATTTCTGAACTGATGCCTTCCAACTGTGAAGCTGGAGAAAACTCTTGAGAGTCCTTTGGACAGCAAGGAAATCAAACCCATCAATCCTAAAGAAAATCCACCCTCAATATTCATTGGAAGGACTGTTGCTGAAGCTGAAGCTCCAATAATTTGGCCACCTGATTCAAAGAGCTGACTCATCAGAAAAGACCCTGATGCTGGGAAAGATTGAGGGCAGGAAGAGAAGGGGACGACAGAGGATGAGATGGTTGGATGGTATCACCAATTCAATGGACATGAGTTTGAGCAAATTCCGGGAAGTAGTGAAAGACAGGGAAGCCTGGCGTGCTGCAGTCTATGGGACTGCAAAGAATCAGACTCGAATGAGCAACTGAGCAACCACAGCGTCGAGAAACACAAAATCCAAACAGTTTAAAAACAACAAGGAGAGAACTATTAGAACAATGATTAGTAAAACTGGTTGCAGTTCAGATTGCACTAAGCTACCAAGACCAGAGGGGAGTCAGCTGAAGAAGACTTCTAGATGTCAACGTTGAAGAATCTTTTGGAGTTTGAGATGTCTCTGATGACATCATCAGTTGTTTAGGTAAAGGCAGTTTTAGTTGTCAAGGATTCCAAGGATGGGAGAAAAACTGGAAATATTTGGAGAGCCATAGATACTGGAGGAGTGAGAATTCAGGATCTAATCTAGTGCTAAGTCACCTCAGTCATGTCCAACTCTGTGTGACCCTACGGAATGTAGCCTGCCAGGTTCCCCTGCCCATGGGATTCTCGAGGCAAGAATACTGCAGTGGGTTGCCATTTCCTTCTCGAGGGGATTTTCCCAAGCCAGGGATGGAACTCTAGTCTCAAGTCTCCTGCATTGGCAGAAGGGTTCTTTATCACTAGCACCAGCTAGGAAGCCCCAGGAGCTAATCCAGTTTACAGGTAAATACCAAAACCCCAAAGAAAATTAATAGCGCTTAGAACCTAATATCCATGAAGGTATGATATTGAAACGCACTTTTTAAGAGACACGTGCACCCCAATGTTCATCGCAGCACTGTTTATAATAGCCAGGACATGGAAGCAACCTAGATGCCCATCAGCAGATGAATGGATAAGGAAGCTGTGGTACATATACACCATGAAATATTACTCAGCCATTAAAAAGAATTCATTTGAACCAGTCCTAATGAGATGGATGAAGCTGGAGCCCCTTATACAGAGTGAAGTAAGCCAGAAAGATAAAGAACATTACAGCATACTAACACATATATATGGAATTTAGAAAGATGGTAACGATAACCCTATATGCAAAACAGAAAAAGAGACACAGAAATACAGAACAGACTTTTGAACTCTGTGGGAGAATGTGAGGGTGGGATATTTCAAAAGAACAGCATGTATACTATCTATGGTGAAACAGATCGCCAGCCCAGGTGGGATGCATGAGACAAGTGCTCCGGCCTGGTGCACTGGGAGGACCCAGAGGAATCGGGTGGAGAGGGAGGTGGGAGCGGGGATCAGGATGGGGAATACGTGTAGATCCATGGCTGATTCATGTCAATGTATGACAAAACCCACTGAAATGATGTGAAGTGATTAGCCTCCAACTAATAAAAAAAAAAATGAAACGCACTTTTTCTCTCTAAAATCACCATTATTCCCATCAAATATAGCCAAAATGATACTAATTTGTTTGCAAAATAAGTATGGTGTCAATAATGTGGCCTGATTACATAAATATAACAAGAATACTGTTGATCTGGACTTCCCTGGCTGGTGGTCAAGAGGTAAAGATTCTGCCTGCCAATGCAGGGACACAGGTTTGATCCCTGGTCCAGGATGATCTCATATGCCGCAGAGCAACAAATCCCCTGTGCTATAACTACTGAGCCCTGAGCCTGGAGTCCGAGAGCTGCAACTACTGAAGTCCGAGTGACCTAGAGCCTTAGCTCTGCAATAAAAGAAGCCACGATAATGAGAAGCCCACACACTGCAACTAGAGGGTAGCCCCTGCTCGCAACAACGAGAGAAAAGTCCACCTGTAGCCACTAAGACCCAGTGAAGCCAAAAGTAAATAAATAAAAGTATTTTTGTCTTAAAAAACCATAGCAATTGATCGTATAGGCTCTTTTCTTTATTATTTTAAATTAATTAAATATTTATCTGACTGTGCCAGGGCTTGTAAGATCTCATTCCCCTGTGCTTTGGGAGTGTGGTGTCTTAGCCACTGGACCACCAAGGAAGTTCATTAAAGGCTCTTTTATTTATTTTTTATTTTTTTATTTTTTTAAAGGCTCTTTTTAAATTTCTTTGCTGGAACTTTTCATAAGAATCTAAGATTGAACATTTAAAGGCCTCTTGGGGCTAGGAGAGCAATACCTATAGATTTATGTGAATTCTTCTTTTCTTGATGTCCCCAGAATATCTTGAAGTTCCTGCACTGGAAAGGAAAGGCCCTTCCTTACTCCCTGGTAAGGCTGCTGGGTACCTTGTAAGTAAGGTACCAGGCTGTTTTTCCATGGGTCTTTATTGGCTCCATAAAATCAGTCTTAGCTTTTTAAAGCTGCCTGGTCTTAAATATCTGAGTCTATGCATGTTTCTCTCAAATATAACATTTTAGTCAAAATCTTGATAACATAACCAAAGTTCCCAATTGTATTCTGTTATAAGGAGAACAGATTCTTATTGAACTTATACGAATAACTATGTTACCATCAACATAAGAATACTCACTAGGAGTTTCCAAATTCTGGAGGGAACAGAAACATAGGAACCAGAAAAATGATAAATGTTTTTTCTTTGTTGACAAGGGTATGCTTTATCAAACTGCTGCAAGTCAAAGATAGCTTGGGAGAAAAGGTTTCCTTAAATCTGAAAAAGCAAAACATAAAAGAATCAACAATGTTTAAAACAAAATGTCACACAAATTATAATTATCCCCATCCCTTCATTCAGTCCCATGGAATTAATTCTTGATCTGATCTTTTATTAGCAATTAGATGAAGCCATCGGTTTCTTTGTTAGTGTTATATAAATTCTTACCCAGTTCAGTGGTAAGATCTGAAAGTCTTTCAGAAGCCTCTCCTCTAGAGTGTTGATGTCCTTTCCATGAATCTCTCTGAAGATGAAACATGTTTGCAAAAGCATGAAGCAATATTGTTGTTGTTAGTCACTCAGTTGTGTCCATCTCTTTTGTGACCCCTTGGACTGCAGCCTGCCAGGCTCCTCTGTCCATGGGATTTCCCAGGCAAGAATGAGTTGCCATTTCCTTCTCCAGGGGCTCATCCCGACCCAGGGATGGAACCTGCATCTTCTGCATTGTCAGGCCAATTCTTTACACTGAGCCACCAAGGAAGCCCGGTAAAACAGTAACTGTCTATAAATGACAGACAGCCTAAGAACACACACTTTTGAAGATCTGAGAGTTCATTATAATGGAATTGAAAAGGAAAACTTGGTTATTTTTGTGACACAAAACAATTGAAGATAATAACTAGAATTATGACTGATAACATTATACTGCTGCTAAGTCGCTTCAGTCGTGTCCGACTCTGTGCGACCCCATAGACGGCAGCCCACCCAGGCTCCGCCGTCCCTGGGATTCTTCAGGCAAGAACACTGGAGTGGGTTGCCATTTCCTTCTCCAACATTATTCTAGGACATATCAGATATCCAGAAATTTCACATAGTTACTGGAACACTTACATATACAGACACAATGTAAAGAAGGTTTCGTGTTACTTACTCAACAATCCATCCCATGTAATTTAACATCTAAGCCTAATTAGTTTAACTCTTGTTTTATAAAGAGAAAATAAATCTTTGGATTTTCCAGGCAAGAATACTGGTGGGGGTTGCCATTTGCTTCTCTAGGAGCTCTTCCTGACCCAGGGATTGAACCCAGGTCTCTCGCACTGTAGGCAGACGCTTTACCATCTAAGCCACCAAGGAAGTCCTGAGATAGTTCGGGGGCCCTCGGAAGCATCTCATACCTCAGATGAGTTCTAAATTAAAAAAATAAAATAAAACTTCACTTAGAATTTGATTTGGAAAAATTTGTCAAAAGTATCAAAAGCTTTAAAAAAAAATTTGGTCAAATAGAATCATAGGTCATTGTGAAACAATGCTTAATTACCTATTTAACCAAAATAACTATTAAAGACTTCATGGGCAGATTTCCCTGGTGGTTCAGAGGTAAATAATCCTCCTGCCAATGCAGGAGACACAGGTTCGATCCCTGATCCTGGAAAATCCCACGTGCCACAGGGCAACTAGGCCTATGTACAACAACTATGAACCTGTGCTCAAGAACGTGGGAGCCGCAACCTCTTTAGCCCACACGCCCTGGAGCCGGTGCTCCACCACGAGGAGAAGCCCGAGCAATGAGAAGCCCATGCCTCACAACGACAGAGCAGACCCAACTCGTTGCAACTAGAGAAAAGCCGGAGCAGCAATGAAGATCCAGCCCTGCCAAAAATTATTAGATCGAAACATAAAATTATTTTTTTTTAATGTATTAAAGGCTTCATGGGCAAATATAAAAAGTTGTATACTTATAAAAAACCTTGTGCTGTGCTTAGTCGCTCAGTCCTGTCCGATTCTTTGTGACCTCATGGATTGTAGCCCACCAGGCTCCTCTGTCCATGGGGATTCTCCAGGCAAGAATACTGGAGTGGGTTGCCATGCCCTCCTCCAGGGGATCTTCCCAACCCAGGGATCGAACCCAGGTCTCCCTCATTGCAAGTGGATTCTTTACTAGCTGAGCTACCAGGGAAGCCCATAAAAAGCCTTTGCTATAAAATATGAAATCTTTGCTTGTCTAGTCAGATTACATTAAAGATAAAGAAAACTTTGATCACTTCTCATTAAGATTAGATCAATAATCCAAGAAAACTTTGTTGTTTTAACAGAGGGAAAAACCAAAGTTTGATTTTGTACCAGTTTACTTTTAATATTAAAACTCATTTACTTAATTAAATTCATTTCAATCTTAGCCAGTCCTGACCACACATAAAATTCCTTTCCAAAGATTCCTTTTTTATTTTTACCTCCACAAACCTTCTACAACTTTCTATATCCATTTTAGTCTGTCCTTTTCTTTGGTTCCCATTTAGAAATAACCAGCTTTAGGAGAAAATCACTCCCTCTTCCCTTAACAAAATGCATTTTCACTTCTTACATCTTTTCTTAAAAATTTCTTTATAGCAAAGATGCTTTTCTTGTTAATTTTAGTAGTTTTAATTATATATATTAATTAGAATTTTTAACCCTTAGAAACCTTAATTTCTTTTGAAAAGAAGCAATTATGAACTGCCTTTTATATTAGCATTCTATAGATTGGCAAACTTATAAATATCTTTTATAATCTCTAAAAGCCTGTGCTTTTTTTTATAGAAAATTTCTCAGTATGGCACTAAATGCATTTACTAATAGTCCCAAATATCTTTAGTCATTAATGTTTCAGCATCTTATTTTATTGGGGAATGATCTAGGTATTTAATAACTTTCCATCATTTAACTTAACCTAGCAAAAGTCTAAAGTTTCAAGTTACCAAAAAGATTTAAGGAAACTGTTTTAAGGAAACATATCATAAAACATAATTATTCTTAAAGAGTTCACCTAAAAACTCTTATCCCATTTACATGTACTTAATTGATTGATACTTAGGAAAATATCATATCAGTTTATTTTTCTTGATGACAAATTCTGTAACAAAGATAACACATGAACTTATTTGACTTTTAGTAAACCTAGGTACAATGAAAATATTCTACTTAATGCTGATGACTCTAAAGACATGTCTGTATTAATTAAACCGAAATCTTAAACTAGCTTTAATAGTGAATATTAGCTTAATACCAAATATTTCCCAGATTCTGTAAACCTACAATTCATTTGGATTAGTTTCTATTATATTTCTGCAAATTTATATAAGTGCTTGTTTTCTTTAATCCAATTAAATAAAACTCCTTTACAAATTAATTTTGGCAATACCGTCTACTGTATCTATAGAAATAGACACTATAGATATAGATAGATGCCATATCTGTAATGTATATACATAGACACACATACATACAGATAGACACAGACAGAGGTCTTGGAGTTTTCATTTTAAAACTTCAATCATGAATCAAGTAGTTTATAAATAACAACTAGAATAAATTAAGTCTACTCACTCAAATGGCCTAAGTCTTTCATTTTTTTTGCAGAGAAGAATTTTTAAATCTGTATTTGCCCTTGACAAGCAATGTTAAGGAGACTGGGCAAGAGAGTCCTTTTTACAGTTTGAATTTTAAAAAGCCTCTTTTCTTCTTCTTTTTTTTTTCTTTCTTTTTCTGTTGTTCAGTCATAAAAATTAGAGAAGATCAAGATAGTTCCCTGAGATTACCAGGTAGAATATTTACATCTCAAAGGCACAGGGAGAGAAAAGCAATTTCCTCTAAGAAGGGCTTTTGTTCCTTTAAGGTCAAAACTTAAAAAAAAAAAAAATGTGTTTTCCAAATTGCCATAATAATGATAGACATTTTTCTTAGGCCATTGGATGCGTAATTGCCTTCTGCAGGAGCTCAAGCTCACCATCATAAAACAGAAGTTCAGAGAGAAATGGATAGCAAGGAGGAGAGCATGGTGGTAGACATTCTGAGGTACATGAAGGAGCAGAGGGATCCAGAGGGAGAGAGAGTGAGCTTTCAGAAGCCCCAGAGGATTTTTCCAATTTGGAAATCCTTTGAGATAATTGTCAGTTTCTCTAAGGGAAGCAACAGTGTATACCTTGTTATGTTTTTGGAGGTCTCAACATACCAATTGAAATATGCTTCCATTCTTGTCTTACATTCCTTTTCTAATTGACGATACAGACAAACTAATTTCAGAATTTCGAAGGAGTCCAGGTTGGTCAATTTAATTGCAAACATCCTGGGTAATCATAGTTCAGCAAGGCAAATACTTGCAGGACTAGGGCCCATAATTCTTATACACAAAAACAGCAGAAGTTCCAGAAGGAGGCTGCTCTGAAGTCTTGCCCTTAAAAAGTGAACTCCCCGTACTACAAGAGCAATTACACAGCAGAACAAAAACAGGGGATGAAATCCTAAGAACAGAAGCTGGCAACCCAAACAACATGGGAAGCAAAATCCTGAAGGCCATTCAAACAAAACAAACAAAATAGGAAGTGAAATCTCAAAGGTCACTTAAACAAAACAAGAGTAAAATACCAGAGTTCACTTAAACAAAACAAACAAACACAAAACGGGGAGTGAAATCCTAAAGGTCACTCAAACAAAACAGGAAGCAAAATCCTGGAGGCCCTATATGTAAAACAAACAAAAGTGAAAAAGTTAAAGTGTTAGTCACTCAACTGTGTCTGACTCTTTGAAACCCCATGGACTATATAGCCTGCCAGGCTCCTCTGTCCATGGAATTCTCCAGGCAAGAATACTGGAGTGGGTAGTCATTCCCTTCTCCAGGGGATCTTTCCAACCCAGGGATCGAACCCAGGTCTCCTGCATTGCAGGCAGATTGTTTACCATCTGAGCAACCAGGGAAACTGAAACAAGCAAAATGAGAAGCAAAAAGGACAGAAGCTGGTCCCAGAGGGCAGCCAAATAAGCTAGAACCTCTACCAAGGTGGAAGGAAGCCTCCACCACCACAGTCTGGGAACACTGAGAAAATGATAGCGTCCAGTTGTCTCTTGTGTGGACGTGTGCCTGCTAAGTCACTTCAGTCGTGTCTGACTCTGCAACCCTGCGGACTGCAGCCTACCAGGCTCCTCTGTCCATGGTATTCTCCAGGCAAGGACACTGAAGTATGTTGCTGTGCCATCTTCCAGAGAATCTTCCTGTTCCAGGGATTGAACCTGTGTCTCTTACATCTACCTACATTGGTGGGTGTGTTCTTTACCTGGGAAGCCTCAGTTGTCTCTTACCTTACACAAATCCAAGGCAGTGCTGGAGAGTGGGCAGGCTGTTCTGTATCCCACTTCTGACACCATATAACGTCAACCAAAAAATAATGCAGGAGGTTGCAATTAAGAAAAGTGTTTATTTGGAGTTTTAAGCATTGCAATTCAAGAGACACAAATTCGGGTAATCCAAGAGAGTGTTTTGGGAAACAGAATGAATCAAAAATGAGAGAGGAGCCATGAGTTCCCTGGCCTGGCAAGAATTGTTGAAAATGTTAAAGAGTTGCCTGGTGAGAATTGTGACTGACTCTGACATGGATTAGAAAATATTTGTCCTTAAAGAATCACAGTTGTTTTAGAGTAAAGGCCTGATAAGTAGACAGGCTGTCATGAGTTTCTGGCAGATGTTCTGGATGATTTTATAAGATCAAAAGGTCAGATTTCATCCAGGCTGAGATGTGGGAAAGTCACACTTCCTTAATGACTTCCCAGCTCCATTTTTAGAGAGCTCTCTTAGCAATACCAACTCCATTTTTATTTTCCTTTCACATCTGCAGGCTGAAATGAAGTCCCAAGTCTCAATCAGGTCATTCTCTGAAGTCCTTGACCTAGCTCACTCTCATGATCGATCCACGAGCAAGTAGTCACTGCTTGCTGCTCAGACAACAGATAAGAGCACATTTGTGAGCATCCTTAAACTAAGAATCAAAGAGAAGTGCTTTGTTTAGAAAGAGGAGGATATGGTTCCTTTCTTGAAGCTGGGACCCCCAATGTCTATTCACTCTTTTATTCAATGTCTACTTATGAGATAGGCATTGTCCTTGGTAATTCAGTGCATGTCAGTAAATTAAACAGATGCATTCCACATTCTTAAGATGCTTACAATTCTAGTTGGTTGAGGGAGTATAAAATGCATGAAAATTTGCTAACATATAAGATGTAAATGACAAATGCAGGAAATGACAGAGAAGCTTATAATGAATAGGAAATAGATGCCTTAGGTGATATCTAGAGTAGGTATACAGTATGCCCAGCTTGGTGCTAGGCACTGGGGGCAGCAGAACAGATATGGACACATGACCCTTCTCCAGGAACTCATGATGTTGTTTACAAGAATCAGCAACAGATATTTGTCCACTTGTCCTGACTCCTTAAAACCTCATGGAAAGCCATTGAACAAAGCAAGCAGATTTAGTTGCTCAGAGATCTTGGGTTCTCACCAAGCTTTGCCTCCTGCTCTGTGAATCCTGGGGCCTCTATTCCCCATGGTGGAGGGAAACTCTGGCCTTGTTGATCTCTGCCTCCTCCTGTTCTGTTGTATTGGTTACTTCTCTGTTTCAAGTCCCTGGTTACCTCTGGCAGCCCCCTGAGAAGTGACAGGAGCTGAGTCGCATCACTGGTAACCCTGGAGCAACAACCTCAAAGCTGTGAACAAATGACTTGCATATTTACGGCCACCCTGTGCAGGAGAAGCAGAAAATAGGAGCAGGGCTCTGGTGTCAGGCTGCTGGGGTTGAATCCTGGCTCTGCAGATGACCAGCCTAAACAAAGTTATGTAAACTCTCAATGTGTCAGATTCCTCATTTGTAAATAGGAATAATAATAGTGCTCCATCCATTTGTGAGGCTGAATAAGATAGTGCCTGTGAAAGTGTGTAGAACACTGCTTGTTAGCCATCATTATTTTTTATCACCCTTCATAGATTTAGAAATGGATAATACATTCACTTCACCTTCAACTGCCTGCCTCCAGGTCATTGCTTTGGCTTGCAGGATCCTAGTTCTCAATCGTTGATCAAACCCCGTTAGTGGAAGTGTGGAATCCTAACCTCTGGACTCTCCAGGTCATTTCTTTGCAATGTATGGGTTATAAACCACTGAAAGTGAATGTTGCTCAGTCATGTCCAACTCTTTGCAACCCCATGGACTGTAGCCTGCCAGGTTTCTCTGTCCATGGAATTTTCCAGGCAATAATACTGGAGTGGGTAGCTGTCACCTTCTTCCCAACCCAGAAATAGAACCCAGGTCTCCCACATTGCAAGCAGATTCTTTACCATCTAAGTGAAATCACTTTAATAGGTATTAAATTATGCATTTAAAATAAATATTATAGCTATATGCCAAAACACAGGTATGTAACAAAAAAGGAGAAAGATAATAGAATATCATCTATTATTATTATTATTTTATTATTAATAAAATAAAATACTAGTGTATCACATGCAGTAAGGGTAAGTATTCTGTTGAACTAGGGGTTCAATTGTGTGTGTGCATCTGTGTATACCATGTTGCAATGTAAAATTTTTCTCTCATTGTGGGTCATGGTCAAGAAAATTTGAAACCACTGTTTTAGGTTAAATCACCATTGCTCATAATTTTACCTTTCCCACTTTTCAACACCCTTGCTTCTTCTGACCCCCAGGCACATACCACTTACCCTCTTCCTCACACACATATTCATCCCTTCCTTTCCCTTCCCTTCCTCCTTGGGATCCCAGAGACCTTGTCTTTCTCTCCACCCCTGTCCCCCCTAAGTGGTCTCCTTCCTCCGCTGTCAGACACCAGAAAAGTGCTCTGGGTACCAGACATGGACATGTGGAAGGCCGCAGTGTTGTCCCCAGATATCAACGGTCCTGGGAGGGGGCGAAGGCAGTCAGGAGGTTTGGCTTAGAGGAGGACACCCTGGGAAGCAGGCTTTGGGTTCAGTTGATGGAGGGGAGTAAAGGTCTGGGTCCGGGTCACTTCTGAGGGAAAGACATTCCTGAGGGGGGAGTGGGCTTAACCTGAAGGGAGGCTGAAGAGGAAAGAAAGTCCTGGAAAGAATACCTGGAGGGGGAATCCCTGAGATGGGAGTCAAGGAGGAGCTGGAGAAGGGAAGTCTTGTGTGCAGCAGAGGAAGGCTGTGTCTCGGGGTGGGCAGAGGCAGAGTGTGCAAGGCCCACCAGCAGGAAGGGGTTTCCAGAGAGACCTGGAGACCACCTCGGGCCTTGCGGGGGGTGGGGGGGATCCTTTTCCCCTGCTTTCCACTCCTCCTCTCCCTCCTCCCTCTTCTTCTCCCCTCCCCTCTCTGTCAAGAGAAGTAATAAATAACCCAGGTTGTTCAGGGTTAAGTCAACTTAGCTGCAGCCGTCATGACTTTAGCACACCACCCCCCCGCCCCGCCCATTGGCTTTGTTCATTCCAGCTCTGGGTCTGCTAGTGCTGTGGGATGCCCAGCTTGCATGAAAAAGCCTGCCGTCCGGGCTGGGCCCCTGCAGATGTCCAAGACTCTCTTTAGCACAGCCCCCTCTCCCATCGCTCAGGTTGAGAGCAGAGAAAATTAACAGACCCACTCTCCCAGCTTGCCCAAATGTCAAGGCCAAGGGAAATGGCCTTGATCATCCAGAATCTCATCCTTGAAAGCATTCCAGTGGATCAACGTTGGGGTCCCAGACTGGACAGGCAGGACCAGGGGCTCTGGAAGGCGCTAGTTCTGACAGCTGATCCCTTCCCTTCGGTTTCCTCAAGAGGGCAGATCCGAGAGGTCTCTCACTTTGCACTCGCTTTGAACTTAGTCCTGATGGCCACCCATGCCACCTCCCCTCTGGGGGCTCTGCTTCGTCATCTGTGTGAGGTGGGGCTCCCGTCGAATGACCTGTAACACTCTTTATAGAAAAACACTTCTGTTACAGGTGTTACCCAGGGTCGAGACAGGTAAGAGGAGTGATTGAAGCTGGGCACCCTACAACAGGGAGCAATGGGATGGGTCAAATAGGAGAACCCTTGACTGTCTCGAGGGGCAGCTGCTCTTCCACTCTGCCGCTGACACAGAAGCTGGAAATCTGAGATTTAAAACACTGACACTTAATTTTAAACACTGACACCTAATTCCAGATTTTTCAGCCATCATTACAGGCCAAGCTTAATCATCTGCCAGTCTGACTCAGCCTGTGGGTACCAGTTATCTGCCACATCCAAATGGTTCTCAAACTTAAGCCTGCATCAGAATTACCCCAGGAGCTTGTTAAAGCGTGGGTTACCAGGCCCCACCCCCAGAGTTTCCAATGCTGTTAAGTCTGGACTGGGGCCTGAGGAACTGCCTTTCTAACAGGCTCCCGGGTGATGTTGCTGCGGGAAACATACCCTGATCCAGGGAACATACCCTGATCCAGGGAACATACCCTGAGAACCACTGCTCTACTCTATGGGCTTCCCTGGTGGCTCAGATGGTAAAGACTCTGCCTACAACACAGGAGACCTGAGTTCAACCCCTGGGTGGGGAAGATTCCCTGGAGAAGAGAATGGCAACCCACTGCAGAATTCTTGCCTGAAAAATCCCATGGACAGAGGAGCCTGGTGGGCAACAGTCCATGGGGTCACAAAGAGTCGGACATGACTGAGTGAGCCCGACTGTATAGGAAGATGACCACTAGCCCATGTAATTCTTTACATGATGCCAAAGCAGCTTCTCAGGAGGCACTGGCAATATTCGAATTCCCTGATTTGACAAGTAGAGTGAGGAGGATGACAGTGATAATCACAGGGATGTATCAGATAGTGGCTAACTTCCTAAAATGCATACTACAAATAGCAAGTATTTTACATGCATTATGGCTGTTAGTCTTCAAAGGCCTCAGAGGTTGGCATTATAAACAGTCCCTAATTACAGGTGAAAATAGCTAATATGTAGTGGATTTGAAGCCAGACTGAGACATCAGAGGTCACCTTCCCCCAACAAAGACTCACACTTTTCTTACACACCCCATCACATAGTCAAGTCCTCTAGATCAGTGGTCCCCAACCAGGGACTGGTTTTGTGGAAGACAATTTTTTTCATGGATGTTGGGGGGTTAATTTCAGAATGATTCCAGTACATTACATTTACTGTGTGCTTTATTTCTATTATTATTACATTATGATATATACTGAAATAATTATACAACTCACCATAATGCAGAATCAGTGGGAGCCCTGAGCTTGTTTTCCTGCAACCGGAGCAGCTGTAAATACAGATGAAGCTTTGCTCACTTGCCCACCACTCACCTCTAGCTGTGATGCCCGGTTCCTAACAGGCCATGGACTGGTACTGCTCCGTGGCTTTGGGGTTGGGAACCCCTGCTCGAGCTCATACCTTTCATGAGTAGATCTCCGTAAGTCAAAGCAAACTATGTATTGGTTAATCACTCATTCACTCAATGAATGTTTGTGTTTAAAATATAACTGCAAGTCAAGCTATATGAAGTAAACACAGCAAGCAAGGTAAAAGCAAAGATAGTGATGGGGGGAGGCGGGCAGGACTATTTTGAGACACAGCAGTCAGGGAAGGTCTCTCCAAGGAGGTGACATTTGCACAGAGGCCAAGTGAAAGGAGGAAGAGGAAAACAGGGCAGCAAGCACAAAGGTCCTGGGGTAGAAACAAGTGTGGCACATCCTAGGACCAGCAAGAAGACCCGTGCGGCTAAGAGTGAGCACAGAAGAGGCTGGAGAACAAAGTAGGCATCCTCAAGTCCACACCAGCGAATCTGCCTTTTATTCCAAGTGAGATGGGGGAGCCGTGGGAGGGTTTTGAGTCAGAAAGTGATCAGCTCTGATTAGGTTTGGGCCAGAATCCCCCTACTCACAGGGAGGCTAGAGTGGAAAACACAGAGCTGATGTCTAAATGACAAGCTCCTCAGAGATGCCTGAGCTGTGAGCTGTTGCAGCCTGTCTCAGCCTCGGTGGGCAGGGGAGAGAAACAGAGGGAAGGAAATGGATGCCAGATGCAAAATTAACGCTATCTGGTTGTGGAGTTCTCTAGTGATCCAGTGATTAGGACTTGGTGCTTTCACTGCAGTGGCCCAGGTTCAATCCTGGGTCAGGAACTAAGATCCCACAAGTCACACAATGTGGACAAAAGGGGGAAAAAAAGCTATCTGATAAATGAGGGCATGGGTCCCCATCAGGGGGGACAGAAAGATGGTAGGGCCCCTTCTAAGGGCACCAGCAACTCAGGTCTCCTGACTCCGGATCTCAGTACCTGGTACTTGACCTTGTCGGGGACAAGCGGTGTCTGTGTGAGGTTCAGATCTGCAGAAAGGCAACTCCAGTCCTCGGACTCGTCTCCTCTTAAGCCTGTCTTAAGCACTCAAAATTTCCCATTATGAAGATGGGAAATATTTGAAAACTGGATTTTGGTGAAGGCTGCATTAACTGTATAGATTTACTAAAAGTCATGGAATTTACTAGGGGGTGAACATAATGGTATGTAAATCCTACTTCAATAAGGTTGCTTAAAAAAGAAAAAATCTTAGCTCACAAGGGAATCATCCTTTGACCTTGAACAGTTTATCTATCACTAAAGAGCCCACAGCACTTTAAAAATATACACGGTAACATCCACTGAATGCAATAACAACCATGGCAATCGATACTTTTGAAGAACACTTGAAAATATAGATATAAAACTTTGTATGTAATTTCAATCATATTATATGTATTTGTGTGTGTGTATTTATGAGAGAGAAAACCCAGACATTAATTCTTGGTACTGGCATTGTTTTATTCCTCTTTTTTTTTTGTTTCCAGCTTTTGATTTTCCAAGTTTTCTACAATGAATGTTAATAGCAAAGATGCCCTATTAATCAGGAGAATGCAAATAAAATCCGTATAAAATTGAGTTGGAAAAAAAGGCCAGAAAATAGGTCATATGCACTTACTGCCACGCACATTGTCTGTATGTAATATCAGCAGAGGCAGAGACAAAGTAGGAAGGAAATGAGTTATGTTAACAGAATCACAGGTGATTTCAACATTTTTCTCTTTGCCTATCTACACTGTCTCATTTTTCCACCATGAACATGTATTATTTGCCTAGTGAAAAGGAGGCATACAATCTTCTAAACCATTGGGCACTCTGGTTTAAAGATTACTTTCTGCTTTTTCATGGACTATTTCATTCTTCTTTTTCCACTGTGAAGATTTAATTTAGTTCAAAAATTTCACAACTATTTATGGAACGCTTTTTCTGTGCCAAGCACTGTACTAGGCACGGCAGGAAATGGAAAGATTATTAAAGGAAGATCGGGTCTCTTTTCCCAAGTAGGTCATCGGACCAGTCAGGGAGGCAGATACGGATGCAAAGAACGGTGCCGCTGCTCCCCATGGTCACAGGGCACAGAGATAGAAATATAAGGTGCAAGGAAAGTTCAGCTTATTAGTCAGCAAAAATGCTTTTTTTTTTTCCTTAAAGGAAATTCTTTTATTATTGCAAACACTTAGACAGAAGTAATCTCTCTTGCCTTACTAGCTTACCAAGTACAGATCTCTGATGGCCTGAGCTATGCGAGTAGGTGGGACATTTTTGTTAGGAGCTAACTGGGCATCAGCTGTGTGGGGCGAGGTGGGGTTTTGTGTTTCATCCTCCTCACTCCGTGATGCACTTCATGAGGGACAGGAAGAATATTATAGCTGCTAGAAGACCAGGCTCTATAGTCAGGCTGCCTGGATTCTACTTTGGCTTCTTTTGCTCCAGTTACAGAACCTCCAGCAAGTTTCTTAACCTCTTTGTACCTCAGTCTTTTCCTCTGTAAAATGGGCATAATAACAGTACTTATCTCATGGGGGTCTGTGGCAAACACCAAACACCTCATCAGGCACTCAGAATTAGAACCGGACACAAGGAACATACTCTAGGACCTCCCTGGAGGTCCAGTGATTAAGGATCCACCTGCCAATGCAGGGGACATGGGTTCAATCCCTGGTCAGGCAAGATTCCACATGCCGGGGAGCAGCTAAGCCCATGAGCCATGCACTGCAACTTCTGAAGCCTGAGCACCTATAGCCTGCGCTCCATAACAAGAGAAATTACCGCAATGAGAAGCCCGTGTACTGCAGCTAGAGAGTAGTCCCCGTTCTCTGCAACTAGAGAAAGCCTGTCTGTAACAATGAAGACCCAGCGCAGAAAAAGTGAATAAGTAAAATAAAAAACACACTCTAGGATTTTATTGTTTTATATTTATCCACCACGTAAATACTCATCTTACTTGGTATTACCTTTTTCATGCACTGCTTCAAATGTTTTCTACCTTAAGACTGAATTTATGACAATGATTCGGCAAACATTTTTGATCCTCTGCTGTGTACTGAATTCTGTCCCCTGTGCGGGGAAAACAAGGAGGAACAGACAGGACCCCACCCTGGGGCTGCTCACAGATTAGCGCAGGAGAGAGATACAAACACGAATAACAGGACACGACTCATAATTAGTAACAGTAGTTGCCTAAAATGTCCTGAAGTCCCAGAAAACATTTTTGCCTCTCTCTCTCTAATAGTTAAAATGTGGTTCCCATTATCATGTTTATAGTGTTTGCTTGTGAAGGGAAGAAGGAAAGGAACGTTCCTTGGATGTCTGGTGTGCCGGACGTGGTGGGATTGCCTGTAACAGCAGGAGGCTCACCGTGTACCTGTCCCATGCTGAGATCCGCATAAGTTTATTCTCATTTAATCCTATGAAAAGAGTATGGTGATCATCCTCATTTTCACATGGGGAAGTCAAGGTCTTTAGCTCAGAGGTCAAGAAACTCCCCTAGGTTATATGGCCAAGAAATGGCAGAGTAGGGATTCGAAATCAAGTCTGTGCTCTCCCCACACTGCTGTATCCCCTCCCAATATGATATGCTAGACGGCAACCCACTCCAGGATTCTTGTCTGGAGAGTCTTCATGGACAGAGGAGCCGGGTGGGCTCTCAATCTATAGGATTGCAGAGGGTCGGATACGACTGAAGTGACTTAGCATGCACACATCATCTCATCCAATTCTCGAAGCAACTCTTTGAGGGAGAAGCTATTATGTCTGTTTTTATACAGGAAGAAACTGATGCTCCAAAAAATTAAATGTTTTGCCCAAAGTGAAAGAGTTAGTAAGCAACAGACCCAGGTGTCTGCGAAACTGTGGTCTTTTTCTGGTTACTATGAAGTCTCCCATCTCCTCCCATGTGGATTGAAGTTGAATTTCCACCCAGGCCTGCAAGAGCACACTTAGCTCTCTGTGGCGAGCTGGGGGAGGGGTGTGTTGGGGACGTGACTTCTCATCCTGACTCTGTCCATTACCAGCACCGTGGCCCAGGACAGATTGCCTTCCCTCTTGAAGCCTTCATGCCCTCATCTGTCAAAAGATACTGTAAGGTTCATACTTCCTAGGAGTCTCCAGAGGAATGTAACAGAAAATAAGCTTAGACCAGACTCTGTTGGCGTAGACCTAGGATGGGAGCCTGGGGTGATGCCCAAGGAGTGAAGACGGGAGAGACTCTGAAGATAAACAACTCCATCCTTGTGCAGGGAAGGGGTCTCCATCCTGCCATCTGTCAGAGAGGGAAGTGCAGCCTGGCAAGCACACAACTTCATCAGGACTAACAGATGTTCTAGTTCATCTCTGTCAACATCAACAAACACACACGAATACCGTACGTCAGGCTCCAGGGTTACACACAGTCCTTGCCTCATTGGGGAGACAAGGAGAAAGAAAGAAAGAGAGAGAGAGAAAGATGGAAGGAGAGAAGGACGGAAAGAAGAGTTTAGAGGAGGCAGCAGGGCTGAAAGAAAATAGGAAAGATTTTATAATGAAGATAAGAGGGCCCTGATGAGGACTTGAGGAATGGCTTGCATGAAAAAGGAGAGGAAATAAGTGCATCTTGGACTGAGGGAATTCCAGAAGCCAAGAATGGACAAAAATGGACGCATTTTGAATCTAATTACACCAGTTGCCTATAGTGGATAAACTGCAAGATTAGATGGAAAACTGGAGGCTAGTTGTGGAGGACTTGAAATGCAAGGATTAGAAAACTGTTTTTACCCATTTATCCTTAAAGAATTTTTAGCAGGAGAATATTACCTGCAGCCAAGTATGGCAAACAGATTAAAGTCCAGAAAAGATGAGCAGTCAAGAAAAATATGATAAGAACAAGCAAAGATCAGTGGATTTGGACAACAAGGCACCATGGATAACCCCGCCATAGTGCTCCCAGAGTACCTAGCTGGAAGCCAGGTCACAAAGGAGGGAGAAGGGGGTAGCTAGTGCTAAGTGAAGATGAAGAGTATTACAGTTCTAGTGAGAATCTTCTGAGTAAAGCCTAGGTCAATAGGTTATGGGACAGATTCAAGGAAAGCTGTGTCTTTCTGTTTGTTTTTTTTCAAACAGGTTAAAGACAGAAAGGAAGAGGTTAACAGAGAGAAGGAAGAAAGGTGCTAGAAGAAGGGGCAGAGTGATGGAAGGACTACTACAAGGTAGAAAGGACTCCCAAGAAAAGGTAGACGGGGGACTTCCCTGGTGGTCAAGTGGCTAAGACGCCACACTCCCATTGCAGACAGCCTGGGTTCGATCACTGGTCAGGGAAGCAGATGCCACATGCTGCGACTAAGACCAGGTGCAATCAAGTAAAGATTAAAAATAAAAATAGTAGACAGGAGTTGCCAACTTTTCCTCACCCTTCCCTCCCAAGTTAAGCTATGTGGATATATTTGTCAGTTTAAAGGTTTGGATACAGAGGTGAGGAAATGAGGTTACAGAGCTCTTCACAGAAACTCAATTCAGTTCAGTTCAGTCGCTCAGTCATGTCCGACTCTTTGCAGTCCCATGGACTGCAGGCTTCCCTGTCCATCACCAACTCCCAGAACTTGCTCAAACTCATGTCCATGGAGTCAATGATGCCATCCAACCATCTCATCCTCTGCCGTCCCCTTCTCCTCCCGCCTCCAATCTTTCCCAGCATCAGGGTCTTTTCCAGTGAGTCAGTTCTTCGTATCGGGTGGCCAAAGTATTGGAGCTTCAGCTTCAGCATCAGTCCTCAGAAACTCAGCTGGTCTCAAACATTCTGCACACAATAGGAGATAAGGTCATCAGCTGTGAGGGAGAGAAATGAAGGGAGATGGGTTTTTTTGGCAGGTGGGGGTTGTGTTGGGTCTTCATTGCTGCCCTTGGACTTTCTCTAGTTGTGGCGAGCAGGGGCTACTCTTCATTGCAGCGTGAGGGCATCGCACCGTGGTGTCGTCTCTTGTTGCTAAGCAGGGGCTCCAGGTGCACAGCTTCAGTACTTGTGGCACATGAGGTCAGGAGTTGTGATGCACAGGCTCAGTAGCTCCATGGCATGTGGAATCCTCCTGGACCAGGGATGGAACCCATGTCCCTCACACTGGCAAGTGGATTCCTAGCCACTGGACCACCAAGGAAGTCCTGAGAGATGGTGTTTTGGTTTGGGTATCCCCAGAAGCAAACTCTGAGACAGGGATTTGAGACAAATAGTCCATTTAGTAGTTGATTTCCAGGAAGCAGCAGAAAGGGAGCAGGTAAGTGACACAGAGAAGGGAAGGTAACCAGGAGTGGGTGTGCATGCTCAGGCTGGTGACCAAGGTGGGCGCTTCATCCAGCGGAGAAGACTGGAAATCAGCAGAGAACAGAGTTATCCTGCAAGAGAGGTGAGGGAGCCAGGGAATTTGTCTCCCAGCTCCCATCAGTCACTGCTTTTGGGCTGACACACGAGTGGACAGTGTTTCACATCCCGGCAGAGAGGGCACTGCAGGCCCTGGCAGCCAGGTGCAGGCAGTTGGAAGAACGTCTGCAAAGGATGCCAGCTGAGAAGATGCGAAACCAAGAACATCTGCTAGAGACGGGAACTAGGGGTAAGGAAAAATGTTGGGGATAGACAACTGATGGGGCGCATGGTAGCGGTTCTTCGGAGATACATAAAGGGAGTTCTCAGCAACAGTAAGAGTCAGTTCAGATTAAAAGATGTGACTCCATTAATGCTCTTATGAAAGACAACTTGAGACCCAATCAGATTCCAGAAACACTTCACCATCTGAGAGATGAGAACAGGGAACGCAGATGGTCAGGATGCACTATGGCAAGCACAGACAGAAACGGGCACAGGAAAAAACAAGGGGGATGAAAATCGACCTAGTGCTGGAGCTCCAGAGATGGGCTGATTATGGCAACATCTAGACATGATGCAGGGATGCAGGAGGAAAAGCCTCCAGGGGCCTGAAGAACCGGAAATGGGAAAGGATTGGTTGGCTCTGCCCTCATTCAACTGATGGAGGAACTGAGAGGAACAGAGAGGGGAAGTGACTTGGACTACGTGGCCCAGCTGGTGAATTTCAGTGTCAGAATGACAGCCCCACCCCTGCCTGGGGCTGCTTTGTTTTGGGACAGATCCCAAGGATTATTAACGGTTGAATCAGCAGATGGAGGGAAGCAGGAAGGTAAAGAGCGTGTAAGCAGAGCATGGCCGGAGCTGGAGCAGCTGCCTGGTCAGTGACAGTGGGTTAGAGTTATGGGTTTAAGGAGATGAAGGAGGAGTGGCTTTGCCATCCGGGCAGCCCAGGCTCCAGAATGCTGGGACAGGAGGGTGGGGGCAGTCTGATGGGAAATGGATTTTGTGGATATATCTTGTAGGTGTGTTTCCAAAGAAAGCCATGTTTTCTCAGATTTGGGGGAAGTATTGGTGAAGATTACAGAGAATGAGACGAAGCCCACTGCCTGCTTCTAACAAACCACTCTATCATGCATGTGTCATGCATGTGTGTATGTGTGTATGCTCAGTCACTCAGTTGTGTCCGAATCTTTGCGACCCCATGGACTGTAGCCCGCCAGGCTCTTCTATCCATGGAATTTTCCAGGCAAGAATACTGGAATGAGTTTCCTACTCCAGAGGATCTTCCCAACCCAGGGATCAAACCCATGTCTCCTGCATCTCCATCATTGGCAGGCGGATTCTTTACCACTGTGCCCCCTGGGGTGCTGTCATAGATCAAAATAATAGACGGATCATCGATATGGATGTCATGGAGATGTTGGGTAGAGAAAATGTTTGCTTTTGGCAATTTAGCCCTAAGGAATGAACAATTTGTTTGGTTTTGCTTTTGAGAATAAGCCTAAAGCCATAAGTCTTAAAAGCTGACCTGCTCAGGACCCCAGAAGCCCACATGCCTTTTCTACAACTTCTTGTGCAATAAAGACATGACAAGAAGATGCAAGTCTTACTCTCTAATATGTTTGTCCCTTGCTTGGGATTGGGGGAGGGTTCAGGATGGGGCAAACTGAGAAATTACCCACGTGGGATCACACGACAGCCATGCTTAGAAAGGGTACCTCCATCCCGTCTATGGGCTGTGGGCGGAGAGTCTCAGTCCCAGTCCCACCCTGTCGGTCTCCTGCTTAAGGCCTCTGTGATTTTAGGTGTGTGAGCAAGCTGCTAACCCAACTTTAAAGGCTGCTGAAACTTACTGTCTGAGATCTTCAGGGGCCACATTTCGTGTTGGAAGGCACGACTGGAGGTGATTGGCAGTGGTCTGCATCAGCAATGGCCTCTGAAGTGAACAGCTACAAAACAGGAAGAGTCTTCTAACAGAAGTGGGGGGCGTGCACTGGATTGATGCTGTGATGTGACGAGGGTGCCAAGGTGGGAAAGGTGGATGAGACCTACTTCAAGAGAAGAGCTACTTAATATGGGCAGTTGGTTTTCAACAAGTGTTCTAAGACCATTCAAGGAGGAAAGAATAGTCTTTTCAACAAAAGCTGCTGGGGAAACTGGACATCCACATGTAAAAGAATGAAGTGGGATCCTGATTTTACACCATATACAAAAATTAACTCAAAATGAATAAAAGATCTAAGAGTAATAGCTAAACCTGTAAATCTCTTAGAAGAAAATATAGGGGGAAATCTACATAACACTGGATTTGGTGGTGGTTTCTTGGATATGACACTAAAAACACAGAAAACAAAAGAATAACTAGATAAATTGGATTTCATCAAAATTAAAACATTTTGTGCATCCAGAGAGTGAAAGGGCAACCCACAGAATGGGAGAAAATATTTGCAAATCACCATATCTGGTAAGGGATTGTTCTCTACTTTTTTTAAAGAACCTCAGCAACTCAACAAAAACAACTCAAATTAAAAATAGACAGAGATCTTGGAATCTCTCTTTCATCATAGGAAAAAAAAAAAACAACAATTTTTGTAACTATGATGGTGACAGATGTTAACCAGACACTGTTGTGAGCATTTCTTAATATATAAAAATATCGAATCATTGATATACTGCTGAAAATAATGTAATATTATAAGTCAATTATTCCTCCATTAATAAAGGAAAGAAGTAGGCAAAATGGTTCATTCCTTTTTATTTAAAAATCTTTATTTTTAGTTTCGACTATGCTGGTCTTTGCTACGTGGGCTTTTCTCTAGTTGTGGCGAGCGAGAGCTACTCTCTAGTTGCAGTGCACAGGCTTCTCATTGCGGCGGCCTCTCGTTGCAGGGCACAGAATCTAGAGCATGGGTTCAAGTAGCTGTGGCACGGGGACTTCGTTTCTCTGCGGCATGTGGGATCTTCCCGGGCCAGGGATCGAACCCATGTCTCCTGCATTGGCAGGTGGATTTTTAACCACTGGGCCACCAGGGAAGCCCCCAAAATGGTGAGTTTTATGTTATATGTATTTTACCACAATAAACAACAACTCAGAAAAGGCGTTTCGTTGGTGGCAGCTGAATCATAACACAGAATTGAGAACACAGAGGAGCCATAAGCTAGCTAGCAGTCCTTCCCTCTTAGGAGAGCAAGTTCGGGATTTAGGAGAAGTGCCTCTGAGATGTTTGTTTGGGGTTAGCTGTAGTGGAGATGAACCTGGGCATGCTTGGGAAAGGGTACCCGACGCAGGAGAGTTTTTACTTAGAAAAGAAGAAAAATCAAAACCTCAAGCTGGTATAATGGAAGGGGTTCGAGAGGTGGAAGGACCACGTTAGGGAGCAGTGAAGAGCTGAGAGGAATAAGGTTGACGTGGGGAGGAGCTGGCATAGAGGATGTTACCAAGAGATGCTTCTTTTTAAGCAAATAGCCCCCAGGCTGGAAGAAGCCCGTGGCAGCTCCCACAGGACAGCACCTGTCTCACATGGACCGATGCTGTCCTACCTTGCAGGACTTCCCGTCCCTCCCCATCTGCCTGTGATCTACCTCCAGAGGACACAACCAGGGTTCTAACTTGGCTCCTCGTGTTCCCAGCTCTGGCTTTGGAAGTCGCCCAGAGCAAGGGGTGGAATTAAGGAGAGAGTTTGCTGTTCTGTGTTCCCCCAGAGTCACGATAAACTCCTCTGGCCAGGGCTTCAACGTATTTTGAGCCTTGGGATTTAGGGTGAAATTTAAGTTAGGAGAAAGAAGCTTTTGTCCTTAAGGACTTTGCAGCTTGAGGAGAGAGTGTCGTATTTTACAGCCGTGACAAATTGGGGAAAAAAGCAGGGGGCTTTTCAAAGATGGGGTTAATTTACACACTAAGCTGAAAACTGAGATGCATCTCAGGAAAATGAAAAAGAAAAAAAAATGAGGAAAGCCAGCTGTGGCCCAGACAGAAGTCAAGTTAATCTCTGGAACCGGCTTTGGCTTGACAAAAATTGAACTGCAGTGGGCTCCACCTCAGTGGAGGTAAAAGCAGATGGGGAGAGTTTCTTCTCTCTCTGTTGTGGGGACATAAAAGTCCTGCTAATCAGTGAGCTGCCCCCAGACAGAAGCATCCTGTTCCATCCTCTGGGGATCTCCGAGATGTCCGGCCCTCAGCAGGGTCTCACCCACTGTGAGTAGAATGAATGATGGGGTCAGTAAAAGAATAAGCTCAAAGAATGACTGAAGAAGCCACATTCCTGCCCACGCTTCACTGATAATGGTCGTAAAAGGAGGGACAAAGTGGGCTGGATTGTTATAGTATTTTGACTTTAACTTTGTGCAAACGCTTTCTGTTTAGCTGGGATAATGGGAGGACTTGGATTGGTAATAAACAAATAAATGAGCAGAGAATGCTGTCTTACATTTGAAGTGATTTACAGTGTACAAGGCTATTACGCACACATTTTTTCCATAGTGCCTGTTAACCACCTTGGGCACAGGCATGACAAAGAATACTTTCTCCTTTGACGAAACTGCAATTTAAACCCCTTCAATAACTGCAATCACAGAGCTGAGATGGCAGAGGACAGATGCAAACCCAGAGCTGACTCTCAAGGCTCCTTCTGACCTGGGGTGCTTGCTTCCAGGGGACTTATGCTCTGGAAAAATCATTCCACCACGTGTTCAGCCTGGTGGATTCCTCAGAGAGCCTTCTTTTGCAGTCCAGGTGTTGTTGGGTAACATTTGGTCTTGTTTTGTGCGGGTTGTTAATTTGTTACAAATTGTGCAATTAAATGATGAAATGTGTAACTCGGGCACTCCCGTCTTCTCCCACACAGAAAACCATCCGTTTATCACATCTCTCCTGAACATCAGAAATGCCTGTTTTCATTTTTCCCCTTCCTGTGGCTGCCCTCCTCCCCACTGTATGCGTCACTTCTCTGCATGTCTCCCCTGACGCTGGTCTTCCTTTCAAACTGAAGCATTTTGCCATGATGCCCTTTGCTGCCTCACTTCAAATGTCTGCCCCCCTCCTCCCTCTTTACTTTTCCCCAAGGCCCTGGACTTGCTTTCTTTGGAGGCAGTGCCTACCCACTCTTTCTTTCCACAGCTTTGGCCAGCTGGCCCCAGAAATCAATCAGTGGCCCATCAGAGACCAGGCTAGCAGCTGTCACTCCCACCATGGAATTTAGGTAAGATCCCCAGAGACCTGTTAGTGCACACAGTTCATGAGTCAGCTGTGCTGCACGGAATGCTCCCACTTCCTGCCGGCTCCCCAGAGCCTGGTCCTTGTCTTTATCTGCTAAGCCATCAATTTCTACTCCAAGAGTATGAACGTTCTTTGTTTTCTTTCCTTTTATTTTTTTTTTTTAATTTAAAGAACTCACTGCGTGATTTCCCACGAAGCGTTTATGGCCTCCACACACTGCCATCTTCTCCACTCTGCCCTTTAACAGATCTCTCTTGCCCCTTTTTAAAGTTTTCCTTCTCAGTCTCATTTGGAACTCTAACATTTCAGCCAGCTGCCCACACCCTTGTGCGTGCTAAGTCACTTCATTCATTTCCGACTCTGTGCGATCCTATGGACTGTAGCCCATCAGGCTCCACTGTGCATCAGATTTTCCAGGCAAGAATACTGGAGTGGATTGCCATGCCCTTCTCCAGGGGATCCTCCCAACCCAGGGATCGAACCTGCGTCTCATGTCTGCTGCATTGGCAGGCGTGTTCTTTACCACTTGTGCCGCCACCTGGGAAGCCTTAAGATCTTAGGTGATGAGCTCCTTACTGCCTAGTTTGGAGGCTGGAGGAAGCCTCAGAGAACATTCAGTTCAGAAATTCCTAACCCAGGGTCCTTGTGGGCCATCCACAGGGTCCTTGGGAAGCTGTGATGCTCTGAAGTTTCATGCAAAATGTCAAGGGTCTGGGCACTTCTCTGGGAATAGAGTCCATAGATTTCCGCACTATCCTCAGAGATGGGATGATGGCTCAGGCCCCGCTCCCAGTCCAGCCTCCTTATTTTACAGACACATACACAGAGGGCCCTCGTGAGTTAATGCCTATGAGACAGGAGTCGGATTTGGGGCCCCTCTCGTCTCTGCTCTGCCGCATCTGTGTGGACTCACCTGCCCCTTCCCACGCCGGGCTCAGTCACTCAGTTCAGTTCAGTCGCTCAGTCGTGTCCTACTCTTTGCGACCCCATGGACCACAGCACGTCAGGCCTCCCTGTCCATCACCAACT
This sequence comes from Dama dama, assembly GCF_033118175.1. Lineage (NCBI taxonomy): Eukaryota > Metazoa > Chordata > Mammalia > Artiodactyla > Cervidae > Dama > Dama dama. The sequence continues at coordinate 30,197,358 of NC_083688.1, forward strand.
CCCGGAGTCCACCCAAACCCATGTCCATTGAGTCAGTGATGCCATCCAACCATCTCATCCTCTGTCATCCCCTTCTCTTCCTGCCCTCAATCTTTCCCAGCATCAGGGTCTTTTCCAATGAGTCAGCTCTTCACATCAGGTGGCCAAAGTATTGGAGTTTCAGCTTCAGCATCAGTCCTTCCAATGAATATTCAGGACTGATCTCCTTTAGGATGGGCTAGTTGGATCTCCTTGCAGTCCAAGGGACTCTCAAGAGTCTTCTCCAACAACACAGTTCAAAAGCATCAGTTCTTTGGTGCTCAGCTTTCTTTATAGTCCAACTCTCACATCCATACATGACCACTGGAAAAACCATAGCCTTGACTAGACAGACCTTTGTTGACAAAGTAATGTCTCTGCTTTTTAATATGCTGTCTAAGTTGGTCATAACTTTCCTTCCAAGGGGTAAGTGTCTTTTAATTTCATGGCTGCAATCACCATCTGCAGTGATTTTGGAGCCCAAAAAAATAAAGTCAGCCACTGTTTCCACTGTTTCCCCATCTATTTGCCAGTCACTCAGTCGTGTCCAGCTCTTTGCGACCCCATGGACTGTAGCCCTCCACACTCCTCTGGCCCTGGGGATTCTCCAGGCAAGAATACTGGTTGCCACGCCCTCCTCACCTGCCCCTTGAGGCTTCCCAAACACTATTTCTCCCTCCTAGATTTTCTTCTTGGGTTTTGCTTTTCTGCATGGGCACACACTCACGTGTGTGTACTCCCTTGTACTTATTCAGTACTCAAGGCTGGCTATTTAATTTGTGGGACCCAGAGGAAAATGAAGAGTGGGTCCTGGCAGGGAGTGGGGATGTCTATCTCCCCTTCCTTTGGGCCAGCTGTCCCAGAGATTTTGACCTTGGCATCAGGGTACCCTGGGTTCTGAAGGCAGGGTGGACAAGACGCCCATGGTCAGGTGTGCACTGAACAAAACCGACGCATCACAAACCAGGGAGGACCACCACCCCTCCCCACATGTGAGAGCCCGTGGGCACAGGCTTGCCAGACTCTGAGTGCCCCTGGGCCGGTACCCAGGCCAGCGTGGATCAACAGCGGAACTTGGCCATCCCACACGCAGGGGTGAGGGTGGGGTGGGGAGGCTAGAAGGGCCCCAGAGCCAGGACTTGGAGAAAGGGAGACAGTCCCTCTCACCCAAGGGAGGCGGGGAGGCTAACCCCGTGTGAGCAGAGGCTCCAGGCCTCCTGTGCCTGCTGTGCTGTCCCACTGGCCTTCGCTCCCAAGATAAAAGTGTTAGGAATCTCCAGAAGACAGCAGCAAAGTCTCAAACCAAGTGTGGGTCCTTCTGCACCAGCCAGAAGTCCAAGAAACACCTGGAGAGCCTTTCATAGGTTCCAAAACACATTCACGTCCTTGCCTGTATTCCAACCTTTCAATAGCCCTTTGCATTCATCAGATTCGGTGTCTTTAAGCCCCATTTTAGCAGACAAGACTCTAAGGTAGTAGACAGAGCTTAACATGAGTGTTGGTGTCAGTTCAACTTCATCCCTCTGGGTCTTAGTTTCCTAATTCGCAAAGGGAGCTTATCAACCCTTCTTCAGGTTTGTTGTAGGACTGCAACAGTTACTGTAGAAAATGCATTCCATCATGCCAGACATGGCCATTGCACCTAAAGTGGAAATATCAGTGTACCTGTGGACCTATCTGACTTTTCCCCAAACCCTCTTCATGAACAGTCTTCACTAATTTTCAGTATATACAAGCCATCCGTACTGTTTTGGCATAACAATTTTATTTAAATCTGTCTGCATCTTTACACTTTATTTTATGGGCTAACTTTATTCTGGTGTCATAAGTGAAAGACCAGATAACACTCGCCTTAAATAGAAGGCAATCATAAAAATAAATTTATGGAAAATGATGATGGTTTGAGAATTTCACCTGATATTTTGCCTGCTGAAAACTTAGAGCCCATATTTTTTCTATGTTCAAAAAAGAAAATTAGCCAATGTTAAAGCTTTAGCCCCACCCACCGACTTCTCTTTGATCTTAGCTACAAGGCATAATTTTGTCACTGTTCCATTCAGTGGTATTAGGTGCCCTGCACATGATAGAAAGAGGTGGAGCCAAGGTTCACCAGACATGTAGCGTGATTGCAAAAGATGAAAAACCCACACAAACCAATTCCAAATGTTTTTTATGGACACATGGATTGAAAGAATTCACATCACATTAATAGTGATTGCCTCTGAGGAGGGAGAGGAAAGGAAAAGGTTGTGGTCAAAAGATCTTTAACTGTATTTGTAATGTTTTCATTATTTTATCAAAAACCCTTGAAATAAACAGGAAAATACTTTTATGGTTGCTAATTCTGCATAATGAGAGCATGCATATTTAGTAATCTTCAGGCTATTATGTATTTTTAAAATTCTTCTAAAATTTAAAAGGAAAAACAGAGAGGAAAAAAAAAATATTTGATCGGGCAAAATGCTCCCAGATAAGGTTGCTGGGAAGGATTGAAAATTCTTTGTTAAGTAAGGGACTGCCATAATAAAATAGCCACATACCAGGTGACTTACACAACAGAAATTAGGTTTCTCACACACAGTCCTCGAGGCTGGAGGTCTAAAATCAAAGTGCTGGCAGGTTTAGTTTCCTCTGAGGTCTCCTCCTTGAGAGATGGCTTGAAGATGGCGGCCTTCTCATGTGTCTCCATATGGTCTTCACTCGATGCATGCCTGAGTTCTCTTCTTCTTTTAATGATACCAGGCAGTTAGAATTAGGGTTCACTCTAATGACCTCATTTTACCTTGCGTGTTAGTTGCTCAGTCATGTCTGACTCTTTGCGACTCCATGGATTGTAGTCCATCAGGCTCTTCTGTCCATGGGATTTCTCAAGCAAGAATACTGGAGTGGGTTGCTGTTTCCTTCTCCAGGGGATTTTCCTGACCCAGGGATCAAACTCTGGACGCCTGCATTACAGGCAGATTCCCTACTGTCTGAACCATCAAGGAAGCCCTCATTTGACCTTAACTACCTCTTTAAAGACTCTCTCCAAATGGAGTCACATTCTGGGTACTGGGGGTTCTAACTTCAACACATGAATTTGGAGGATATAGTTCAGCCCATATCAGGCTGAATACCTGATATGTTATTCATACCTTAACTGATGACCCGTACCAATCTACCATACCATGCAAGAGTCTCTAGTCCCTCTCTTCATGGACTGCTGCCCTCCCTGCCTCTTTCCAACATCCTGGACATCCAGCCTGGGTTTCCTGACAGCTTGTACCTACTTTTTTTTTTTTAATTGAGGTATTGCTGATGTACAATATTATGTCAGTTTCAGGTGTACAACAAAGTGATTCCCAATTTTTAAAAGTTATGTTCCATTTATAGTTATTGTAAAATACTGGCTATGCCTACACCTCCTTGAGCCTTCTTGGCATTGACTCCTGCTTTCTACAGGCAGCCTACTGAGGACCACCTGTCCTCCTCACCCTAGCTCATCCCCTTTGAATCCATACCCATCTTTGGATTTTCCACTCAGGAACCCACTGGTACAGCGTCCCAGACTGAAACTCTACTGCTTCACCCAGCTCAAATGAACTATTCATGGACAATACACGCAAGACATTTTCTCCATCTCAGCTCTAGGCACTGAATGCCCACACCCCTCTGTCCTGTCTGCCTTCTAGAAACGTGTCTGCAGTGAGTATGTCTGTGGCATTCTCTTGCCCATCCCCCTCTCTGTAGTTATCATTATCAAGTCACAGATGGTATCCAATCAAGAAAACCGAAACCTCTCTAAACACTTAGCTAGAGGGAATTTAACATAAGGAATTGTTTACCCAGGGGTTGAGAGAGAGCTGAGGAACCCGGCAGGGATGTGACCGTGTAGCCCACGTGAGTAAGGGTGACATTCTAGCGATGGTAGAGCAGCAAATAGAAAGCACTGTGTCCACTGCTCCGTGGAGCGCACTGGCTCTGAACTATGTGAGCCCAGGCTGTTAAATGGAAGAAGCATCTGTTATGTTGAAGCCACTGCTGCTTAGAGTTTCTGCTAGGGTAGCTAAGGTCAAGTCCAGCAAATGCACCTCTTTTTGTATTGCCTCTTTGGGGGCAGTTGCAGAGCCCTATTCCTTGGGGTAGCCTTGGGGTGAATGGCTACAGCCATTTGAAATACATTTAGATGCATTCCTTCTACTCAAATGACTGCTGGAACTTGGGTGACCAGCTGTCTCTGTTTGCCCAGGAATGAGGGATATTGTAGAGGTTGAACTCTCAAATGAGGAGAGTCCCAGACAAACGGGGCTGAGTCGGTCACCTTATCTTCTCCTTTGTGCTTGTAGCTCCTGCCAGAGCCACAACCCCATTCTACCCTCCCATGCCCAGGTTCAAACCACAGTGCAGGCCGCCACCCTCACAGGGCCTGGTTGCCTTCCAGTGTCTCTTTGAACAAGGCCCAGCAAGTCCTTCCTTGTCCACTGCTTCATTCCCGAAGAGAATAAACACCTCTCCAACCTCGGCCTGCCGAGCGGAGTCACCAGAGTTCTTCCAGCAGCCTTGGCCTTTTGTATCTGAGGCATTTTCCAAGATAAATTCAGTTTCTCTGGATCTGAAGCTCATGTTGCATTCCTTGCTTCTAGGAATTTTCCTGACCGTAAGGAGAATCTCTGGTCTCACCCCAAGCAGACGATAGTGGGGTTCTCCTACCACACAGGCCTGGTTGATCTGTTCTGCAAGGTCTGTCTGAAGGGGGACCTCCTGGTGAGGGCGTCCCCCTTGGCAGGGCTCTTCTCTCATCCTGCTTTCATCTGAGGCACAGCTCACTGGCCTGGAAAAAGCAGTGGGCTGAGTTCAGACCCCTATGTTTGGAAGCCTGCCTCTGCCCCTGTTCTCTCTAGAATATTGGGCAAGTTGCCTTACCTTGCAAGGCCTTAGTTTTCCCATCTGCACAGTGGAGTGAAATTGTAGGCTGAAAAATTACCCCCCAAATGGTATTCACATCCACATCCACCTTGGAACTTGCAAATATTATTTCATTTGGAAAAAGGTCTTTGCAGATGTGATTAAGGACCTGAAAATGAGGAAATTATCCTGGATCTTCCAGGTGGGTCCTAAATCCCATCACAAGGGTCCTTAGGAGAGGGATGTAGAGGGAAATTTCACAGACACAAAAGGAGGGAGCAATGTGACCATGGAGGCAAAGATGCAAGTGATGCAGCCACACGTCAAGGGATGGGGGCAGCCACTAGAATCTGAAAAAGTCAAGGAGTAGATTCTCTCCCAGGGTTCCCCAGGGAGCACACCCTGCTGTTATGGGTTGAACTGTATCCCCTCAAAATTCATGTGTTCAAGTCTCAACCCCAGGAACTCAGAATATAACCATATTTGGAAGTTAGGTTTTTAAAGAGGCGGCTGAGTTAAAAAGAGGCTGTTAGAATGGGGTCCTAATTCAGTAGGCCTGCATGCTCAGTCACTTGAGTCATGTCTGCTGACTCTTTGAGACCCCATGGACAGTAGCCCACCAGGCTCCTTTGTCCACAGGATTCTCCAGGCAAGAATACTGGAGTGGACTGCCATACCCTCCTCCAGGGGATCTTCCAGACCCAGGGATCAAATCCACATCTCCTGCAGCTCCTGCTCTGCAGGCGGATTCTTTACCACACTGAGCCCCCAGGAAACCCAATCCAGTAGGACTGGTGTCCTTTTATTATGTCCTTATAATAAAAGGACACCAAAGACTCACACATGCACAGAAGGAGGACCACGTGAGGACCCAGAAAGAGGGCCACCATCTCCAAGTCAAAGAGAGAGGCCTTGGGAGAGACTCCCCCTTCTAGCATCTTGATCTGGACTTCCAACCTCCAGACTGTGAGAAAGTAAGCCATCCGCTGTGTGGTCCTCTCCATGACAGCCCCAGGAAGTTAACCCAGCTGGTGATACCTAACTTGTAGGCTTGTTCTAAGACCAGGAGATCATGAGGTATCCTGCTGGGTTGTGGGTGAGCACTCATTGCAGTGTAGTTGTGTCTGAGATCTCCTCTTATGGAGACTTGTCTGCATATTTGTTCCTCTGCCCAGGCAGAAGTTAAAAGAGAAACAACAACAACAGTCATAGTCATTTCTTTTTCTTCTTTTCTCCTCTGTTTCCCACCTTACCACTCCATCTTCCTTCTGTGAACCCCATCACCTACCAGAATTCCATGAACAGCTGATAATTATACATATATGTCTTGTGCATGTGTGCATGCTAAGTCACTTCAGTCATATATGACTCTTTGCAACCCCATAAACTGTAGCCTGCCAGGCTCCTCTGTCCATGGGATTCTCCAGGAGAGGATACAGGAGTGAGTTGCCATGCCCTCCTCCAGGAGATCTTTCCAACCCAGGGATTGAACCCATGTTTCCTGCAGCTCCAGCTTTGCAGGAGGATTCTTTACCACTGAGCCACTGAGCCACATATCTGCCTCATCGCCATTTAATAGCAATGACAATAGCTAACATTTATATAATTCTGTTTATAGTCATGCATCCTTCTAAGTGCTTTTTTTAAATTATATCATTTAATGCTCTGAGTGTCCCTTTAACATGGGTACTATTAGTATTCTAACTTGATAGATAGGGAAACCAAGATAGAATGGTTAAAGAGCTTGCTCAAGAAAGTGGCAGAGCCAGGAGGCCCAAGCCTGTGTCCTCATCCCCTGTTAAACTGCAGAAGGGCAGGGATCCACCCTGTTGTTGCTAATGTTAGTTCTCCACCAAGTGCTTGGCACAGAATGTGGACTCAGCAAAGGCTGCCTGGCTGGCCGACTGACTGAATGGGTGAATGAATGAATGACTCTTTCTCTGTGCCAAGAAGGTATTCTCCAAAGCTCTGCTCTGTCCAATTTCTTTTCAGCTTGACTCTGCTGCTATCAACAGTCCCACATAGCCTGTGCGCACATCATCCTCTCTCTGCCTCTTTCACCCAGGAGCTGAGGGAACCTGAGTTGAAGCATCAGCCACTGCTGCCTCTCCCCCTCCATCCCTCAGGAGTGTCCTTGTCTCCTTCTCCCAGTGACTCTCACCTATACAAACAGAGAGACTAGAATTCCCAAAAGCCTAGTGAGAGAAGGCTCAGTTCAACAGGATTATGGAAATTGCAGGGGCCCTTTACACTTGCCCAAAGCCACAGAAAATTGGGTGTTATTTTTGACTTCAAACCTGCTCTTCTTTCCAACATACCAAGTCAGTAAGAAAAAAAGAGAGAAGATGGGGTGTCAGAGCCTGGTTTCAATTCTTACCAGCTGTGTAACATTAGGTAAATTATATGAATTCCCTAAACCTGAGTTGGCCAACAAAATGGGAGATGAGGCTGTTTTCTCTCTGCCTTTGCAGTTCCTACAGGCTGCAGGACTCACCTAGCCAGGCTCTTCTGGGTCCAGGTCACTGTCCTGGGAGACAGAACCCGACTCCAGAAGTACATATTTCAGTAATGGCCAGTCTAGACCTTGATCAGTCTCATTCCAACTGCTGATCCAGGCCCTTCAGGCTGCCTGTATGTGTGGTTGCTAAGTCACTTCAGTCGTATTTGACTCTTTGTAACCCATGGACTGTTGCTCCTCTGTCCATGGGATACTCCAGGCTAGAATACTGGAGTGGGTTACCATTCCCTTCTGCAGAGGATCTTCCTGACCCAGGGATCAAACCCAAGTCTCCTGTATTGCAGGTGGATTCTTTACCATCTGAGCCACCAGGCAAACCCTCAGGGGAACAGGCTGGTTCCTTATTAATAATGGGGAAGAGCCCTCAAAAACCTTGATTCTGCATCAGTGGTTGCTGCATCTGCCTCAGATACAGAATCAGAAAAAGGATGAGAATCAGCAAAAGGAAGGGAAAGTAGCAACTCACCTGAATAATTCCATCCCTGAGTAAAACCCCAGAGCATCTCTTTGGAGTCAGGAAAATATTTACCTGGTGATTTTGTTGTAACTCATTCAGTCATCTCTCCTTTGTGATGAGTGCCTGATCACTATGGAAAATAATCTCTTCTCTAAACTATGTATTTCATGACTAAACCCCTACCAGAAGTATACTCCCAGGTCTCATCTCTTCTAAATATTTTAAAACACATTTGAGTGAAAGAAAACAATGCTTGCAACAGAGATCTGCAATAAAGTTTTCATTGAACACAAGACAGGCCAGCCCTGATGTCATCATTATAAACCCCTAGAGCAGAGTTTCTCAATAGCAGCACTATTGACGTTTTGGACCAGATAACTCTTTTCCCTCGGGGGTGGGGGGCTGTCCTGTGCATCATAGCATCCCTGGCCTCTCTACCCAGGAGACGCTAGTGACACTCGCTTCCATCATGACAATAAAAAAGACTGCAGATGTTGACAAATGTGCCCTCAGGAACAAGATCATCCCCAGTTCAGAACCTCTGTTCTGGAGAAAGAGACCAGGCCTGGGAACTCTCTTGACCCTGCCCCACCTGAAATTAAGTACTTTATAGGAATGCTTTTTGACAATGCTGATGAATTAAATGTAGGAATAAAGGTTGAGTGAGCACTGCAGTAGATCTAAGAGACCTTTCCCTAAAGAAGACATACAGATGGCCAACTGACACATGAAAAAAATGCTCAACCTGGTTTGAGGCTGAGAGAAATGCAAATAAAAGCTACAGTGATGTACCACCTCACACCAGTCAGAACGGCCATCATCAAAAAAATCTACAAACAGTAAATGCTGGAGAGGATGCGGTGAAAAGGGAACCCTCTTGCACTGTTGGTGGGAATGTAAATTGATACAACCATTATGGAGAACTGTATGCAGGTTCCTTAAAAAACTAAAGATAGGGCTACCATATGACCCAGCAATCCTAATCCTGGGCATACACCCTGAGAAAACCATAATTCCAAAAGACACACATTCCCCAGTGTTCATTGCAGTACTATTTACAATAGCCAAGACATGGAAGCAACCTAAGTGTCAATCGGTGGATGAATGGATAAAGAAGATGTGGTACGTATATATAATGGAATATTACTGGGCCATAAAAAGGGTCATTTCTAGTTATTCGGATGGACCTAGAGTCTGTCATACAGAGTGAAGTAAGTCAGAAAGAGAAAACCAAACATCTTATAGCTTCCCTGGGGGCTCAGATGGTAAAGAATCTGTGGTCAATGCAGGAGACCTGGGTTCGATCCCTGAGTTGGGAAGATTCCCTGGAGGAGGGCATGGCATCCCACTCCAGTATACCTGCCTGGAGAATCCCCATGGACAGAGGTGCCTGGTGGGCTACAGTCCATGGGGTCACAAAGAGTCAGACACGACTGAGCGACAAAGCAGACACAATAAACATGTATGGAATCTAGGAAGGTGGTACAGATGAGCCTGTTTGCAGAGCAGGACGAGAGATGCAGAAGCAGAGAACAGACATGTGGACACGGCGGGTGGGGGGAGGGTGAGACAAATTGGGAGAATAGGATTGACATATGCAGACTACCGTGTGTAACACAGGTAGCTGGTGGGAAGCGGCTGCACAGCCTGGGGAGCTCAGCTCAGGGCTCTAGGATGACCTAGACCGGTGGAGTGGGAGGGAGGTTCAGTAGGGAAGGGATGTGTGTACACATATAGCTGACTCACTTTGCTGTACAGCAGAAACAAACACAACATTATAGTGTAATTAGAGTCCAATTTAAAAAAGGAACAGAATAAATCAATAAAATAAGAAAGAAAAAAGACCACTGTGGTGGCACGCAAGCCTTCTTTTGCCCAATGGAATCTATTGGCCCTGCAAGTATTAGCTACAACAACATTTCTAGCTAATAGAAAGCTAACATGGGATGAGTACTGGGTTCCCCTTCCCTGACACCCTGCACACACACTCACACACATCCAGCCTTCTCCAGATTCAGTTTTGAACATGTTGAGATGTCTGTTACTCATCCGAGGAGGGAATGCAGAGTAGGAAGGGGGATATACAAAACAGGAGTTCTGGAGAGAAGACTGGGCTAGAGATAAAAATCAAGGGCTGTAATGAGAATGTGTGCTAAGTTGCTTCAGTCATATCCGACTCTTTTCAACCTATGGACTGTAACCCCCAGGCTCCTCTGTCCATGGGATTCTTCAGCCAAGAATACTAGAGTGGGTTGCCATTCCCTTCATCAGGGGATCTTCCCAACCCAGGGACCGAACCATCATCTCTTACATCTCCTGCATTGGCAGGCGGATTCTTCACCACTAGCGCCACCTGGGAAGCCCATAGTGAAAATATTGTAGTAGAAATGAACACATTAGTCTTACCATACCTCACAACTTTTGCTATGTCACTACACATGCTGTCTTATTTCAGTTAACATTTTTTTTCTCATAACCAGACTTTCTTGATGAAGAAATTAATGTGTTACAGGGAACTATATTCAATATCCTGTAATAAACCAGAATGGAAAAGAATATCAAAAAGAATATATACATAAAATGTATAATTGAACCACCTTGCTATGCAGTCCATGGGGTCTCAAAGAGTCACACATGACTGAGCTACTGAAAAACAACAAACAGCAGAAATTAACACAACATCGTGAATCAACTAGACTTCTGGGAAATGAATCTTGTAAAAAAATCAAGGGATGGGTCGTCAGCAGGCGGAGTGAAGTGGTCAGAAGACTAGATTCAGAGCTGGCTCTCTCTGTGTAACTGGTGACCATGAACAGGACCGTTTCCCTGTCTAAGCCTCATCTCCCCATCGGTAGAATAAAGGGGTGAGATGAGATGGTTTTTAAGGTTCCTTGTAGCAAAATATGCTTGTGATTTGAAAGATTCTTTAAAAAAAAAAATTTATTTGGCTGTGCCAGGCCTTAGGGCTTCCCAGGTGACACTGGTTGTAAAGAATCCAATACTACCAGCGCAGGAGACACAAGATCCCCGGGTCAGGAAGATCCCCTGGAGGAGGAAATGGCAATCCAGTCCAGTATTCTTGTCTGGAGAATCTCATGGACAGAGGAGCCTGGTGGGCTACAGTCCACAGGGTTGCAAAGAGTTGGACATGACTGAGTGACTGAGCCTGGACCAGGTCTTAGTTGTGGCACGTGGGATCTGTGATCTGTGTTTCGGCTTGCGGGGTCTTTATATGCAGCGGGCAAACTCTTAGCTGCAGTGTGTGGGATCTAGTTCCCCAACCAGGGATCGAACCTGGGCCCTCTGTCTTGGGAGCTAGGAGTCTTAGCCCCTGGACCACCAGGGACGTCCCTGTGATTTTAGAATTCTAATCACTAAAGTGTTCCCTACCCTCTAAGAGCTTAGTCCCTGGCCAAGATGAGCAAAGTGATGAGGCAGTCAGTCATAGAATCACAAGGACAACAGAGTAGGAGGTTTCTGCTCAAAAGTCAGCCTGGAGATGGGAACAACAGCATTACCCGCTGCGGGAATAGTTGGGAAGACTTCTTGGAGGATGGGATGGGAGCTTGGGAAGGTCTGAATTGGAGGAAAGGAAGGAGATTCTGTTGCATATTTTGGAAATGGAATAGATGAAGCCCAGAGAAGAAGGGCATGTCACTTAAACGTCTTTAACTGAAGGGAGTTGAATAAACTATTTACAAGAGATACGGACAAAGTCCTGGGAACCAGGAAGGAACCGCTGGAGTACCCAGGGCTCAGCAACAGTGAGAAAACAAAGGCACATTGTGCGGTCAGGGGAGAGAATGCCTTTACCAGAACCTGGGCAGCGCTGGGGAGGTGAAGAGGGGCTGTCTGACAAGAGGTACAGCCGTGGAGGACTATAAGGCAGAAGACAGGGAGCGAGGTAGTAAGTGCTCCATCTTCTCTCTCTCCTCCTGCTTTGGGATCTCCAACCAGCGCCTCCCATTGGACAAACCCAACAGAAGGCCAGGGCAATGGAGCCTGGGCGATGCAGTGCATAGGGGTCACATCGCAGGGCATGGAGCAAAACAGAAGGGCAGATGATGAATCTGGTGGGAGATGGGGAAAACGAAGAATAACCAGCACTTAGGATATCTAGAGAAGAAGAGTTCAGTATGAATTCTTTCTAAGAAGGTTTGCTTTCCCTCTGTCCAATCGTGAAAGTTGCTCTGAGTCTCAGTATTCCTGAGACTGTGTCCTAGAGTGCTAAAGAAGAGTGCCAACCACAGGGCCTGGTCCACGTTGGAGGCTCCTTGTATGTTACTTACTTTCTTCTTTCCTGCACGTGCCTACACGGCCCTTTGACCAGATTACCTCTCCAGGTCTGATTCTCCAAGTGATCTAATAAGCTGCATATCTGTCTCCTTCCATTGTTCTATTCATTCATTCATTTATAAGTGTGTATTTACTGAGCATCAGGTGTGATTGCTGTGGACACCACAGTGGACATTGCAGACGTGTTGCCTGCCCTTTTTCCTCCCTTCTTCACAGAACTGTCTCTGTCTCTCTGATTTGGCTCCTCAGTTCCTCTCTCCTGATTCGCACTGATTTTGTATCTTCAACATCTCTCCATCATCCACTCTGACAGTTGTGAGAATGGCCCTGGAAGGAAAGCTGCTACTTACTTTTCTGAGGGCCACTGAGCCCAATGTGCACAAGAAAAGAAAGGAGTCATTGGCTTTATTCTGACCATGAGTCTTGCAGGAACCAGCTACATAGCCATGCATGTAAGAGAGAAGGCTCCATCAAAAGAGGCAGAGATGTAAAGACATTAAGAACCCAGAGCCTTTCTGAACTGTCATCAGAACACTGTGGACTGAGGGGCATGGTCAGAGGTCACCAGATCCAAAAGAAAGAAAGTGCAGTCGCTCAGTCGTGTCTGACTCTTTGTGACCCCATGGACTGTAGCCCACCAGGCTCCTCTGCCCATGGGATTTTTCAGGCAAGAGTATTAGAGTGGGTTCCTTCTCCAGGATCTTCCTAACCCAGGGATTGAACCTGGTTTTCCCGCATTGCGGGCGGATGCTTTACCATCTGAGCCACCAAGGAACCAGTTCCAAAGAACCTCTGAACTCAATCTCACTCCAGCCTTTTGCGATGCTGCTCCTTGCCTTGCCATTCTATTCAAAGTTCCACCCTCACTCCAGGACTCAGTATTTTGATCTGTAACATGAAGAAGTTGGACAAGATGACTTTTAAGTTGTCATAGAAGAATCTGGCTCAGATACTTTAAATCTATAGATGTGGAAGACTAATGAGAACTTTAGAGCTGATTTTATGGTTTTGTATATTCTGGCAACTTCAATCATTTTCAAGAAGGTTGAAGATTGTGCAGTCTGGGTAATTTTCCTTCTGAGTTTCCACCCAATCTATCCTGGAAAAGAGCCAACACAATTATTTTTCTACCAGGGGGCTTCCAGTAGGCCTCCAAATTTGTAAAGACCGCAAAAAGAGTGTGAATCAAAGAGCAACGACTAGTTGGCACATTAGCATCTGAGCCCAAGGACTGGCATGGCCCCTAAAGTATCTAAGCAGCAGGCGTGCATGCATGCTAAGTCACTTCAGTTGTGTCCAGCCCTTTGTGACCCTATGGACTATAGCCCACTAGGCTCCTCTGTCCATGGGATTCTCCATGAAAGAATATTGGAGTGGGTTGCCATGCCCACCTCAAAGGGATCTTCTGGACCCAGGGGTCAAACCTGCATCTACTATGGCTCCTGCATTGGAGGCAGATTCTTTACTACTGAGCCACCGGGCAAGGCCCCGGTCCCTCAAGGGTCTGGCTAAACTGGAGGTTTAGTCATCCTGGCTATCAAAAGAATCAAACTGAACTTGGTGAGAAGCTGAACCTGGAGAATATTAATAAATACTTACAATAATAATAGCTCTTTTTTGAAGGCTTACAACATGCCAGACACTGTATTAAGCAGTCCACAAGAACCTCATTTAATCTTTACAACCCTCTGGGGTAGGTATTATTGTTATTATTCTCAAGATACAGATGACAAGCTGAAGTTTAAAGGCTTAAGTAACTTGCCCCAAGTCCCTCAGCTATTAAGTGAAGGATCTGGATGGGGGATGGAAACCCAGGTCTGTCTGACTCTGAGATCCCTGAGTAAGCACCAGCTATGCTCTCTGAGCCCCAGTGGACTTGGGAAAGCTTCAGTTCCTCATGTCTGCCTCTGAGGGATGGCTCAGTAGGATCACGATGTTCCCGATTTAAAGACCTCTGGGATAAACTCTGCAGATTTTCTGTGTTCATTACCCCATCTCGACTGCATTAATGTCTCAGCCACCCCTCCTTCCCCTGTTTCCAGAGGTCTCTGGGCCATGTTAATCTGTCTATTTACAAACTCGCTGGCTCCACATTCTCTAGCTGTTTCATTTGGTGTCCTGTCTAAATTCTTTAGGAGTCTGCTGGAGGGGGTGACAGCCAGAAGGGAAAAGGCCAGGCAAAGGATATCCAAAAATGTGATACACAAACTCCTTTTGCAGCCCATAGGATCCTTCAGAATGCATCTGGATATGGAGATGATCAACATGGGCTTTGGAGTCAGTTAAACCTGGATTCTCAAGGTGGTTCTGAAGCTTCATCTGAGTTACGTCTCTCTCTGAGTCTAAGCTCCCTCATATGTACGAGGGCGGAAGACATCCATCCAAGGTTAGTTTTAGCGCTCCTGGAGATCATGCCTCTGCTGGGTTTAGCACAGTGCCTAAACAGTAAAGAATCTGCCTGCAATGCAGGAGACCCGGGTTTGATCCCTGGGTCAGGAAGACTCCCCTGGAGACGGGAACAGCTACCCACTCCAGTATTCTTGCCCAGAGAATCTCATGGACAGAGGAGCCTGGTGGCCTACAGTCTATGGGGTCGAAAAGAGTCGGATACGACTGGGCAACTAACACTTTCACTTTTTTTTTCACTACCACACACAGTAAATGCTCCAAAGTGGTAGCTGCTCTTTGGAGAATGTGCTCGTTGGCTGCCAGCTCAGTTCCTTCTCTCTACGCCAGGCTGGGTGAATGGTGCATTGTTCCTTCTGATAGGTTCAAAAGTGTGCCTGCTCCCAGAACTCTCTTCAGACGTTGCTCCCTTCCCCACCCTGTGAGCAGAAATAGTCTAATGTCCTTAGGAAGTTTGACTAACCAAGCACTATGAATTAAGCACCCACGATGCGTTGGTATGTACACATCACTAAACTAAGCATGGGGAACACTCTGATTGTGGAGAAGAGCATCTAGTTGAAGAGATAAGGCCAATACGCCTAGAGCGCAGTAAGTCAGAAAGGGAAAAACAAATATCGTGTATTAACATAAGTGTGTGGAATCTGGAAAAATGATATTGATGAACCTATTTGCAGGGCGGGAATAGAGATACAGGCATAGAATGGATTTGCGGACACAGCGGGGGAAGGGAAGGGTGGGAGGAATTGAGACAGTAGCACTGACATACATACACTACCGAGTGTATAACACGGGGGGCTCATTTCGGTGCTCTGTGATGACCTTGAGGGGTGGGATGAGGGGGTGGGAGGGAGGCTTTAGAGGGAGGGGATATATGCATACGTATAGCTGATTCGGTTGTTGTATAGCAGAAACTAACAGCATTGTAAAGCAATTACCTTCCAATTAAAAAACAAAAAAAAAAAGACCAATACCCATGAAAGAACTAGGCTATGAGAATACAAGACCGCATAACTCATTGCTTTGCTGGTACAGGGAACAAATGCTGAAGTTAAGACTCAATGGTTCTTCCAAATCCCTGACAGATCTTTATCAGAGGTTTTAGAGAACGCAGGAATCTCATACTTGGTTAAAACACAAATAACCTGTCAGGATCCTACTGCTGGCACTCTGCGTGGGTGTCCTCACACGGGCAGTGGCAATGATTTGTGTGTGGGCTGTTGTTTCCACTTCCAGAGGGCAGAGCTCATGTTTGGGCTAGTAGGGTGTTTCCCACTCAATAAACAAAAGGTGGCCCCAACAGGATGGGGGCAAAATGGTGAAGGAAAGATCACTGAACTAGAGGTCAGAGGACCTCGGTCCTAATTCCATCACGACCACTAACTCCTTGTATGACCTTGAACAATTCTCTTGCCCTTCTGTTTATAGAAATAAGAGAGATAGCCAGAGAGGGATATTTGAACTGTGTGCACTGTTACCCTAGGGTTTCTGGAAGTTCTGGAGCGTTGAGGGCACCAATGCATCAAGAGGACGATTCTGTGTTGTCCCCATCTTATTTTTCCCTACCTCCAATCAGAACAGCCCCCACTTACGTCTTTTTACACACTTAAGTTCTACAGTAGCTTTCTTGGAAAATCATCTAACTTGTCTCTCTCTGTCATGTTCCTTCTCCATACAGGTCAGCTGAGTCCCAGAGAAATAAAGCAACTTGACCAAGGTCATCCCATAAGTGGCAGAGATGGTACTAAGCTCTCTTTTCTGATAACACTGATAATTATTTGGTTGTCCAGGAATAAATGTCACTTCCCATATCCTGATGATTTGAAACATATATGGCTCCTAAATTCTGAAAAGGGGCAAGTTGAAGGTAGGGCAGTGAGTATGGGCTCCGAATCCATCAGCAAAGACAGCTGAGTGCCAGCTCTGCAAAGTCCACCTGAAGTCCTTGCAGCACCCAACAGAGAAGCTGACACAGGTTTGGGTCCTTGATGACTCCATCCGCATTGACAAAGAAGGGGACCCAAGCCAAAGCAAAGAGACCCATTGGTCAGTCACTCGGAGCCTTCTAGAGTACTTGTCAGTTTCTCTTTAGCCTCGTCCCCAAAGTCAGTATGACAGCAAAGCTTCTTTATCCTTATTTTTAAAATTAATAGACATTAATTTTTAAAGAAAAAATGAGCAGAAGGTACAGAGTACCCCCCCCTTCTACTCTTGGATTTGTGTGATACATTTGTTACAATCAATGAACCAATATTGACACATTATTATGAACTGAAATTTTCATTAGAGGTCCTTCTTTGGTTTGTACGCTCTCTGAGTTTTGACAAATGCTTAATATCATGTATGCATCATTACAGTATCATACAGAACAGTTTCACTGCCCCCAAAATCTCCCTCTCTTCTCTCCATGCCCCAGACTCCTGGCAACCACTGGTCTTTTTACTGACTCCATAGTTTTGCCTTTTCCAGAAGTCATACTGTTGGAATTATACAATATATAGCCTTTTCAGACTGGTTTCTTTCACTAAGCAATAAGCATTTGAATTTCCTCTGTCAACCAAAATAATAATAATAATGTAAGAGGCTGCAAAGAAGAAAATAGCTTATTTGGAGGTTTTAAGATTTGCAGTTTGGGAGACAGAGATTAACTCCAAAAGAGTGTTCCAGGGAAGAGAGAGAGAGTCAGGGGCTTATAAAGACAAAAAGCCATGAGGTTGTTAAAAGTTGCCTAATGAGAACTGTGATTGACTCTGATGAGTCAGAAAATATTTGTCCTTAAGGACTCATGAGCTATTTTAGGGTGGGGGGGTCTCACAAATAGGCTGTCACACGCTATTTTAGAGTAAGTGTCCGATAAGTGTCTTGAGTTTCTGGCAGAGGTTCTGCATGACTTCATTAGGTCAAAACGTCAGATTCCATTCAGACTGAGACATGCATAAATCACACTTTTTACTGGCCTGCCAACTCCATTTAGAGAGCTCTCCTAGCAATACCAACTCCATTTTGATTTTCCTTTCACACTTCCATGTCTTATAGTGGTTTGATAGCTCTTAAAAAAAAAGTACTGTCATATCTCATTGTATGGATGTACAGTGTAATACAGTTTATTATCTATTTACCTACTGAAGGACATCTTGTTCACTTTAAATTTTGACCATGTGAATAAAGCTGTTGTAAACATTCATGTGCAGAGTTTTGTGTGGACATAACTTTTCTACTCATTTGGATAAATACCCTGGAGTGTGACTGCTGGATCACATGGTAAGAGACTGTTTATTTTTATAAGAAACTACCAAACTGTCTTCCAAAGTGGCTGTCCCATTTTGCATTCCCACTGTCATAGTATTTTAATTGGCTAGTAAATGTTGTTCCAAGTCAAGAATAAATTTAAACTCTAAATTATTAACATGAGTTTTACCGTTCATTTTTATATTGTGCAATGCCAGTTTTAAACGCAACTATAAAAACATTCGCTTATGTGCAGAACACTGAAATTACACAATTTGTATTTTGTAGCTTGTACATGTATATGTTGGAGAAGGGAATGGCAACCCACTCCAGTACTCTTGCTTGGAGAATTCGATGAACAGAGGCGCCTGCTGGACTACAGTCTATGGGATCGCAGAGTCAGACACGACTAAGCAACTAACACACACATTTACACACATAAGCATATGATTTCATTCTCACCCAAAGAGTGGAAGCACTGCACAAAACTAACTCCAGTGGTTTTCATTTGTGCACATCTACCAAAATTTTCTTCCTTCAATTTAATAAGCAAGAAAAGACCCAGAAGACCCAGAACCTGTCCATTGCCCTGTCCCTTTCCTTCTGTCATTTTTACAACATAAATGGTTGACTAATATAGAGACGTAATAGGAGTTAAGAAAGATCCCCCTGTCATTCTGTTCCTTAGAATGCCATTGTTTTCTTTCTGCCTTTAAGGCAAGTTGATTTGAATGGAAAGCAGTTTTTCAACTTAGTCAGTGGTAGTCCTATGAATATGAAACAAGAGTAGGGGATTCTGGTGTGCAAAGAGATTCAAAGCACCCAGCTTTCATGGCACACTTATCTTGTACTCATTTTGAGTCTCACTGAACTGCCACGCTTGGTGCCACTGGAATTCAGAGCTCCTGGGACTTTCCAAACACTCTGTGTGAATGGGACAGTGAGGAATGGAGGACACCCTCGTTGCACGGACCTGCTCTGTTCATGAGCAGGCTCCAAGACCTAAGTTCACAGATAAAATTATTGTAAACTTCAAGATGGCCAGCAGAGCACTGGATCAAGCCCAGAGCCCTTCTGCGTGTGGGGCGTGATGCAGCTGCACAGGCTGAGCGTCCGTGAAGCTGGCCCCGAGCTTCCTTGAGGACATTCTGCTCCGTTCAGGTCATAGCTCTGTTCTGCCTCTCTGTTGTGTCACCCCCCCCCCCCTCCCCTCTTTCATTTCCAGGAGGTCACAGGAACAGGGCTCTTCCTCCTGTCAACTATCTGCCTAATGGTCAAACCAGAAACCTGAATATCGTGCATCCTCTCTCTCCAAGCCCACCAGCCCCTATCAATGCTCCTCTGGAAGCATCAGTTGACTCCTCTCTCCTCCTGTCTCCACTGCCATCACCTGGTTCTGCTTACAAACCCTGCAAATAGCTGCCTGACGGATTTCCCTGCTCCCACTTCCTCCTTCGGGTGGAACCCCAGACAGCAGCCAGAGCAATCTAGCCAAGAATAAAATTGAATCACATTGCTTTCCTGCTAAACGTCCTTTGATGGCCCCCAGAGTTCTCAAGATCAAGGCTTACTCTGACAGTGACTTCTAGACTCTTTCTGGTCTGGCTCCTACCTCTCTTTCCAGAAACATTTTCTCACTGTTCACCTCTTCTTTCTGGTGAAACATGTTGAACAATGAACATTTCTCTGAATGTCTCCTTTTCCCGTCCTTCAGCTATTCTTACTCATTCCTCTCAAGCCTCAGTTGTATCTCTGCCATGTATATATCACCCCCATCATATAACACTTCCAGTGCTACATCACAAGGAGTTATCTGCAACTCTCACTAGACTCTAAGCTCCTGAGAGCACAAGGATCTTGTCTGAATCACTATAGAGTCTCCAGCACATAGAGTGCAGTGACTTTCACAGTCATCACTCCATAAAAAATGTGTCAAAAGAATAAGCTCTTTCTGGGCCAGTTGTGGCTGCATGTCATAAGTGAGATAAAAGCTCTTTAGCAGGTGATGGGGTGAGTTGAGTGGTACTCAGCCCATCTCCTCATGTCCCTGGGGCCAGCCTTGGCTAATTCATTCACATTCCTTGGCAGGCTGTGCATGATTCTTTATGAGGGTTTTCTGGGCAAATGCTTAGCAACTTTCCATTTGTCAACAACAAGCCAAGAGGCTAAAGGCCAGAGAGAATTACCAACCTGTTTGTGAAATCAAGATTTTCAAGGATATCCCTCTGTTTGACCCAATCCAGAGCTTTTCCAAGCAGGGTCCACCTAATTTGACAGAGCAATAGAGAGGGAAAGGAAGGAGGGTAATTTATGTCATTTCCATGAGGAAAATGTCAACACTGCACCCAGAATGGTTAATCCAGAATGAAAGAGCAAGCACTTGCTCAGAATCAATATAACACTTTGCTCAAAGCACCTCAGATTGTTGCAAAACCTCTCTGTGCTATTTTTTTTAAAAGGGGGGAGAAAAAACAAAGCAAAAACCCAGCAGTTTGGAGTTGGGAACAAAGAGTCCCAGAATAATTGCATTTCCACACCATAGTCACAGCAAAACAATCCTTTGGAAATGCTTTTTAGTTAACAAGTCCATTTACTTACTTGTCTCTTTGGGTCCTTGTGATAAGGCAAGACTTCCTTGCAGCCTTTGATACCAAGTCCAAATCCTCTGCCTGCTTTCGAGGTCATCCTTCATCTCAGAGTTTGTCTCTACCCTGCCTGTCTCACATCCCCAAGTTAGGCAGGCTCCACTGCTTGGATACACGTTCTACAAACACACGCGCACGTGGTCTTCATGACTTCTCACGGGCACTCTCTACTACAGTAGCTCTTGCTCAGTCTTTTATGGGTTTTTTTTTTTTTTTTTAATATGTATATATAAACTTTGCCTTTGGTTCTGCAGTTTTGCTATTGTGTGTCTTAAAGAATAGTTGGTTTTCTTTCTCAGGTTTGGGGTTCGTTGTGATTCCTGAATCTAAACATTTTCGTGTGCTGCATGCTCATTTGTGTCCAACTCTTTGAAACTCTATGAACTGTAGCCCACCAGGCTCCTCTGTCCATGGAATTTTTCCAGGCAAGAGTACTGGAGTGGGTTGCCACTTCCTCCTTCAGGGGATATTCCCAACCCAGGGATCAAACCCATGTCTCTGTGTTTTCCTGCATTGGCAGGGAGGTTCTTTACCATTGAGACAGCTGGGGAGCCCCCTAAACATTCTTATCTTTCATCAATTCTCAAGCATCTTCCCTTCACACATGGTCTTACCCCATTCTCTCATTTTATCTTCTGGAACTTGTATTAGCTATGTGGGAGACTCTCGTTTTCTTCTCTTTATCTCCTAATATCCATTTCTTAGTTTCCATCTCTGGGCTCCCTCTGGACAATTTCCTAGGTTTACCTCTAAGTTAGTCCTTCTTTCTTCAGCTATGTCTAATCCACTACTAGAGTTTGTTCACTGAGTTTTTAATTTTAATGAGTATTTTTTTTAATTTTTAAGAAAAGTACTATTTGTTTCATTTTTTAATTAATGGTTTAATGCTTTTATTTTTAACTGAACAAGAAATATATAATTTTTTCTTGTTGTAAATCATTTAAAAGCTACAGAAATCTAGTCTCTTCTCACATCCTGTTACTGACCCACTTGTCATTAACACAGTCATTCTTTCTAGATATTTACTGTTTACAATTTTATACTTATCCTAATATATATATATGATATCTTAATATAAATGTATGTATATTTGCTTTATTTTTTAGGTCTGCCTTATTTTGTTCACTTCCTAGATATGTATTATGATTTTGAAACCTTACTTTATGCTATCAGTCATTTTAATAGCATGTTAGCTTGTGATCTCCTAGGATGATTCTGTAATCTAAGGTTTTGGGAAGTCAAGCCCTATTGTTTGTTGGATCTGTGGATTCTGGTTCACGGTTTTTCTTGTGTGTTGTGTGATTTCAGATTGTGAGCTCATCTTCAGTAGGGATTTAATCTAGAGAAATTGGTATCATCAAAGTGTTTGCTTCTAACATGGTATCATTGGCCCAAACCAAATTTTATGTTATTTCCTAGCCCAGGGGTTTCTAGGCTGTACAGGAACTATTTATTCAAACCCCAAACCCAGTAAAGACTCATGTCAGTGGTTTTGAATTCTAAAGGGAGACATTTTCCCCTCCTGACCTAAAACTCAGTTCAACATAAACAAGCTTTCTTCCCATTTTTTTAAAATGCTAGAGATTGACTATCTCTGGTCTACAATTGTTTAAAGGATGGTGTCCTTCCACAATCTTGGCTTTATGTGGAAGTCTTGCCAACACCCCCACTTTCCCAGAAGCTCAAGATCTTATTTCTTGTCCCTGAGCAGTATGAAAACCCTAACCCTTGTGTAAATAAAACTGGCTCTCACACCAGCATCACTCCTTCACCCCCACGGTAACTGCAAAGGACAGCCAACGTGCTTACTTTTCTAACTTTCAGTTCCCTCTTGGTTTCTGGCTCCTGGAGGCTTTTTGTACACTCAGCCTTGTTAATTAACCGGTAGTCTTTCTTGTATGTAAGCACCACGCACCATGCTAAGTGCTTACACATATTAACTTATTTAACTGCAGTACTACCTCTTGAGATAGGCACTGCTTTATCAGTTTCACTTCCATGTAAGAAAACTGAGGCCCAGAGAAGCCGAGTAACAAGCCCAAGGTCTCATGGCTAGTAAGTAAGGAAGCTCAGATGGAAACTTAGGCAACCTGCTTCAGAGCCTGTGTTCATCAATAACTCTACACCACTTTCTGATTTAGGATGTGTAGATGTTTTTGTAATGGGAAAATAGACTCCATATTTTATTTTC